>NW_026262712.1:80795139-83295139 GCF_021869535.1 Mytilus californianus
AGGTTTCTATTATGTGTCGGCAGGACAAGGTCTATGAAAAATCAATTTTTCGTTAAACTTAAGAATGTTTAGTGGAAAAATGCATTTGAAATACCAATAAACAATGAATGTAGAGGTGTTGAAAAAACACCATCTTTTTTTCCTGATGGATACGGAACTATTTTGGGAGCATCAATGTATATATTTTTTTCCTAATTTTCACGGATGATTGTCGTACGGTATCAATTTGCAGCTTATAGTATTTCAGTAATGAAACCTAATTTCACATTTTATTTTACACACTGATGACATCAAAGTGAGAACCTTTTACATGTTAGGGAAAAATCCGACCCATATATCAGACAACTGTCGATCAATACGTAAAAAACCGCAGTTAGTCAAAATGAATCATTTAATGGAGCTTTAATTTACGTGTATTGTATTCTCAACGCATGAAACTCCATTTTCATTTAAGTCAAAACGCAGTCCGATGAAGTAGATGGCTGGCTCTAGTAGAGCAGCCACTACTTACCCTCCAATAGCACCTGTTTTTAAATGTCGAATTGTTTTCAAACGTTGTCTCTTATAAAATTTTCAATGTTCAAATTATTTTTTTCTGATAGCAGACATTTTAGTTGCTGTCCGAGTTTTAAATTAAAACTTTTAAATTTCATGATTTGGAGGATGAGATTATTAACATGTGCCGATGGTTCACGAGTTTGACGTGTCATTTTTTTTATTCTATTTTCATATCCGCTGTTGTAATTATGATGCCACTTCCATGGCATGACGTATCAACGTACTTAAACAGGAGAAACACAACAGGCGCAATAGTGTAACCAGAACATCACATATACCTATTTTGTTAAATCGTCAGTAAATAAAATTCAAAACCTTTAAAAGGATTGATGGTTACTTTACAACTACCAGAATGAAATAAATCTATGCGGATTTTTTTCATTTTGAAGAAGCAAAATGTTCACTAATGAAATGCAGATACCGTACAAACTACGTCGACGCGCTCTTCAGGATTAACTTTAATCAGAAATACTTATTGTCAAAATGCCTGAAAAATATTCAAATGTTAAATACAAGATTTGATACTAAATTATCGCCCGAAAATTTTATTACAACTGTTGAGCGTCAAAGTTTTGTATCAAAATATGGTATATAAACATTTTAGAAATAAATTTTGAAATAAAACTTCAATATTAATTCTGACCTTTAACTTGAATGTCATTGCAGCTGAAATAAAGAAAGAAGGAAAATGATGAATGCATTTTTTGCAAAGTTTTTAATCGAATGACGAGCATTAGAAACATTCCTTGGTTCAAGGTATATGAGGAATAGGGTGGAAATTAACTTGAACTGCAGATTTGGGATATTTTTTGTTATCTTCTTCTAATCTAAAAAGATACAACGAATAGGACAGTATAGTTATATTTAGGTTTCTTGCTCATTTTATTGGATTTTTTGCATTTAGAACAAATTCCTACAATTCAAGTTTTAATTGCCTTTTTAATTACTTTAAATAGTCATTGCATTGTCATAGATATCGTTGATAATGGTTACAGTTTATTTCATCTACACTATCATATATTATCGTATCAATTAATGGGTGTTTTCATAATGGCCCTATTATATGTCTAATGTCAATGGCAATGGTCTAGGATGCCTGTTATGGCACGAGACGCCTCCATTATTACTGACCGAGGACATATAACAAAGTCAAGTTGTAAACACTCATTTCTTAACACTTTTATTAACGAAACCATCAATGTGTAATATTTAACCAAGCCAAATCAGTTTTTTGTTGAGAAATTCTATATATAAAATTAAACTGAAAGCAATAATATTAAAATGAAATTTGATTTCAGTAAATAACATGTAAAATATAGTTTTATTGTTGTCAAATCAATTTATGGAATACGAAATACAAGATTTCATTCTGGGTTTTAAAACACAAAAATAGATAAATTGATTCACATAACGGAATGTAATATGTAATTATTAACTTCACAACTGAGTCAAATAAGATAAGTCATGATTCTTGGGAACTTTTACTTTCTTGATGTTTCTTTTCCCCAGAAATGTATTTGAATTGATAACAGCTGAAAATCCGTAATAGGCCTGTTTTTTTTTTTTCATAATTGCCCTGTTTTTTCATGATGGCCATGTTTTTTTCATAATGGCCGTTTTTTTCATGATGGGCCTTTTTTTCATAATGGCCCTGTTTATTCATATTAGCCCATTTTATTCATAATGGCCCTGTTTTAATGCCCTGTTAGTCTGTTATAGAGGAGTTTTGCTTTATTAATAATGGGGCTTTTACATACAGAATGCACTAAACTGGTTAATATTATGATTCAAAAAACTATTTTGTCATTCCATAGCTCAGATATACACAGACAGGCAGATTCTAGTGGATAAAAACGAACTGCAACATATTAATAGAGGAGATGAATCAGAACATAGAGACTATATGTGTCCTGCAATTTTGGCATGCTTTTGTTGTTGTTGGCCGTTAGGATTGTTTGCTATATATGCTGCAAACAGTGTAAGTGTTTTGTTATCAGTATAAATCTTAACAAATTAGACCACGGGTTGTATACTATTTTATTCTACAAAATATTTACAGTGCAATGTCCATATTCCATCACAAAAGTACAAACACATTATATGTAAAAATAAAGGAGATATTTTTGTACACGAGACTATTTATATCATGTTACGTCAAATCAATCGGAATTAGTTAGATCCAGGGCAATTTATATCTTGTATCATATAATGACAGAATGTTAACCACTAGAGAATTTCTTTTTGGGTGCTAATGTGATGATTGGTTGCCGTCTTATTTAGGTGTACACAACACCATGAAAGATTTATTCGTTAGAAAATGAGTTTTTAGCAACCTGACAAGTTAATGCACCAAATGTATGAATATTTGCACCAACGTTTACGAGTATTATTTTTTCTGATACAGAATATTTTGTTTATAAGCATAACGTTGTTCACCTACGGTTTATATATGATCCAGAAAAAATGTTTCCATTTTGTAGATGTACTGTGGATTCATTTATTTTCGTGGGTACCAATTTTCGTAGATTGAGGAAAATTTGCATTTTCGTGGATATTTAATTTCGTGGTTTTGGCAAAGTTTGCATACATTCCTTTACACAATTAGCAATTCGTTGAACATTTGAATTCGTGGTTCCCCTGTACCCACGAAATCCACGAAAATTGGTATTCAACGAATATTAATGAATCCACAGTATCCTTATTTATTATATAGTTCCACCAATTTAATATCGAATCCATATTGAATAATAGAAAACTGGGTTTAAACCGACCTCCAAACGATCCATGATTCTACGAATGCGTTAAAATCGAATGACAGATGTTTTGTTTTATTCCTTCAAATATTTAAACCAATTTGACGATAGTCCATGATTACTACTAATTTTCTGAGAAATGGATGCTTGTAATATATTTTATTTGCTCATTTTTAAAAGTTGATTTTTTTTTTGGACGTCGCATTGAAACGTTTTCATAAATTTTACTTTTTGCAAAGAACAATGCATCTGTTGATATATACTGTGAAGGTTTTGTGTATATCTAAATATATTTAGCTATGTTGAAAGACATGCATAATGTCAAATCATCAAAATACAAATTGTTTAATCTCTAAGAAAATTTGAAAGATATCCGCCGCTATCTTTTATAAATGGGTGCAATTTAGGTACTGTGACGTTGTGATTTACATATTTACTTGTTTTGCAATGATTTATATTCTAAGGTGTGAATAAATCAATCAAACAAAAAAAATATTCCTAACAGAACTGACTAAACTTCATAAAATGTACTTTTTACTCAATATAGGGATTCTGCCAAATTGCATTTTGACTTTTTACAGCAAAATCGAAGTGCTTTTCAAATTTTCCCCTGTATTTCAATGTTTTGCAATATTCAGGATTTTTAAGAAATATTTTTAAAATTCATTGAAAGGATACTATGAATCATGTTTTGTCTCGCCTGCGACGCAAGTCGCGGAAAGCGAGAAATAGGGATTGCTTTGCCGGCGACGGCGACGGCTGCGGCAAATTTCAAGTTAAGTTTTCTGCTTAAGTTAGTTTGAAATACTTGTTTAGTTTTTCTGATAGGAACTTTTCACAACAATATTTTCTGTAAAGTTACATTACCGACATGAAAGTTTGTCGACCATTTTCAGGCCCTGCCGACTAGATCATGGTCCAGCGACTTTGAATTAATAAGCAATGTTGCTGTCTATTGGATTGTCTTTTTCTGAATTTTATGCCGATAGGCGAGACATATCTCTGTATCAACAGTTTATTAAAAACAGTGACGACAAATCTGCTTTCAAGTGCATTTCTTTATGATGATTTGTTGCTGAAATTCAATAGCAAAAGTTTCTAAAAGGAAAAGTTAAAAATTCCCTTTTAGGGTTTTTCTAGCTTTAAGGTGACAAATTTATGATGAAAGATTTAACAAATGCATATAGCACTCAGCAAAGGATATCAATGGCACTAACGGAACCTTTGTAAAAACCTATCTAATATTTTCAAATGTATCGTCTTCCGTTGTACACCGCCAAAGTGTAAAAACTATAGTATTTATTTTATTAAAAATAATTTGCATTATCCCTCTTTTTTTCACATTTGTGCAATTTACTACTTTGTTCACGTAGTGCTTCTCTGTCATATAATCCTTCATCGTAAATACTATGTTACATTTTATCTTACAGGCAAATAATGAAAGAGCACAGGGACATTTCGAAGAAGCCAGAAAGAAAAATCGCCTGGCTCTAGTCCTCATTATTTCTTCAGTTATTTTTGGAATAACTACTGTTATTGTCGTAACACGTTTATATTCACAACACTAACTACTATTGGTGTCAATAAATCATGCTTATATTAACTTAAAAATGTCCCTTTATATAGTAAAAATAAGTATTACATTATATTCTGGAAGATAAATTTATTTTGGTTAGTATTGCTATAATAAATTATGTCTAAAAGTCAGACGAAGGATTAAGTAAAGGCTCAACAGATACTGATATTTGTTTCAATTGTTTTCTTTATAGGTGTTTTACTGATGAACATGGTTCATGTATTGGTACCTCTTACACAAACATTTACATGTATCTTTGTTATCGCTTAATTTTTAAATAGGAACCAATTAGAGTCGGATTTTTCATACAATGCAGAACAATTCCTGGTCTGGCATGCATCAATAAACTTACTCAACAAACCAATCCTCATGCAAACTCTATAATGAACACGTTAAGTTCGAAAGGTCATGAATAATCGTTTCATACAAAGTTATAACAAAGCAAATCATTTTATACATGTTATATTCAATCAATTTGGGTTAGAATTAAAACGAACAATTAAACACTGCAATTAAATCTTTGAATATTGTCTTATTGGTATCAATATTGATTTTGTTATCAGTAAATTAAAATCAAACTTAATATTATTTGTATATACACATTCGCATTCATTGCTCTACAATCTGTCGATACGTGTATCTTGGCATTGCAAAAAGTCAGATTTTCCTCTGACTGGTAATGACATCTTTACACTAAATCCATTGGATTTTGGATGTGTACTGATTGATATTTTAGTCTTAGATGCATGATTTTTCTATTAGTTGTTATTGGTTTTGAACTAGCTGTCAGTAGCTGTAAGGGGATGTATAATACCCTGCAACGTCCTGTCAGTGTTTTTGTCAGATGTTTCTGCTCGGTATCGATCTGATGAGTAGTAAAGTCCTTTTCAACAGATTTGTATATAGATATAAGAAGATGTGGTATGAGTGCCAATGAGACAACTCTCCATCCAAGTCAAAATTTATAAAAGTAAACCATTATAGGTCAAAGTACGGTCTTCAACACGGATCCTTGGCTCACACCGAACAGCAAGTTATAAAGGGCCCCAACAAATACTAGTGTAAAACAATTCAAACGGAAAAACCAACGGTCTAATCTATATAAAAAACGAGAAACGAGAAAAACTTATATATAGTTTGTTCTTATGTTGTACTGTTACTACACTGTCCCAGGTTAGTGGAGGGTTGGCGCCTTCAACTAGTATAAACTTCTGTATGTGCCTGTCCCAAGTCAAAGCCTGTTATTCAGTGGTTGTCGTTTGTTGCTGTATATCATATATCTGTAAATAGTTCATTATTAGAAAAATTTTCCTGGCCCCGTTGTGCTGCTTATTCAAATTCAAAATCAGTTATAAATCTCATTCGGTTTTCGAAGAGATGACTTCATCTTTACCACGTGTAATCCGTTGTTCAATAGCTTCTCTGTTAGCAACAACTCTCTTCTTTTAATGTTATCATGATAGGAAATGCAAACTGTTGAATATCATATCAAGACACACACGTATATACTCTATATGCAGACTCTGCTTGAATGTTTCAATTGCCAGAATAAATTTGATCTACTTAAATGAGTTTTTTTTCCTTTTTCCTTTTTGACAAAACATGTTCATAAATGAACAGCAGATACCGAACAAATTACATATAATTCGCTTTTCGTTATAAAGTTTCGCAAGAAATGTCCAATGTCTATATATTATAATACCACATTATTATCAATAACCAAACTTGGTACTACTTAACGAGTCCCAACATCTTATTACGATTGTTGACCTTCAAAGGTTTGAATCAAAACAAATGTTACAATTTCTAATTAAAGTGTTCGATGCAAATTGCTGACCTTCAAACTGAATGTTTACACAGCTAAAACAAATAAAATATCAAAAATGAGGGCTATATCTGTGAAATTTTGTAAAAAATAACAAACCTTAAGAAATATGCAAAGGTTCAAGGTATAAGGAAATGGCGCAGATATTTTATTGAAATGCCTGTACCAAGTCAGGAATATGACAGTTGTTTTTCATTCGTTTGATGTGTTTGAGCTTTTATTTTAGCATTTGATAAGGGACTTTTCGTATTGGAGTTCGGTATTTTTGTTACTTTACTTTTTGAACTGCAGATCAAATTTGCGATTTTTGTTTATCTTCTTTTAAAAACATAAAACGGCTAAAATAAAGGAAGCATGAACAAAAAGTAAAATCACAAAAATACTGAACTCCAATGAATATTCAAAAAGGAAAGTCCCCAATCAAATGGCAAAATAAAAAAAACCAAACACATCAAACGAATGGATAACAACTGTCATATTCCTGACTGGGTACAGGCATTTTCTTATGTAAAACCTCTCACTTGTATGACAGTCGCATCAAATTTTATTATATTGACAGCGATGCGTGAACAAAACAAACAGACACAATAGGTAAAAATGTCACAAATAGGGGTACAGCAGTCAACAAACGAGAGCTATATCTTCAAAATTTTGGAACTAAATGACAAGAACAAGGAAATATGCCCTGGTTTAATGTATAATAGAATGGTACAGATTATGTCATTAAATGAAGATCAAATTTAAAACTTTTGTTTCATTGTCTTTGAAAGTAAATAAACTGCCGATTATACGGTATGGATTTTTCTCGTTATTACAGGCCGTATGGTTACCTATAATTGCTTACATTCATTTATACACTGACGGAAAGTTTTTTCTTTGGCAATCATACCACATTTTTGGTAAATGCAACATACTGGCTATTGTATCTTACCTGATATGCATTATTACGTTACTCAAATACATATTTAGGACGAGAACAAATAAACAATAATTCACAATGTAAATTCTGCAAGGTAGGTCGAGTGGAATTAATAATGAGAAATTAGACCTGCCACTGATACATGCGGATACGGTTGATAAGGGTACAAATTTCACCTTCTTACAGGCCATCTTCTCTATATTAAAACATTGTTGCAAGGTGTTTTAACGTTCAGACAGCATGACACTCACTCAACACGATGAATTCAGTTTTCAGTCCCCATCACGATTCTTCCACTGACATCTATATTAAATGAAAACAACATATCCGTTCACTAATTGTTGAAGCTAAAACCAAACAAATTTTGCAAAGGTTAAGGTTACTTTAAAAACAAGGAAATTATTGCTGATTCCGTACATGAATATTATCAAACCAATTCAATAAAATTGAATTAAGTTGATTGTGTTAATATGGGTAGGTATTATATTTTTTAAGTATATTCATTTTAAGATTTTTCAGTTTTAACAATACCCACTAATTGAGTTCTACTGATAAACTACTTTAAAGATGTGTTTCCTTTACTTTATTGTATCTAAGAACATTACACAACGATCAATGGTTTACAAATGCATTTGCAAAACGAAAGCATTTTTCGATCCCAGTTGTTAGCATCCGCTCGATGGCTAGTGCTTAAATTTGTATTTTGAAAGTAATACATTTTCAATGAAAATTCTGATTAAAACAAACGAAATTGTACTGAAACTAATTTGCAATTTCTTTAGACAAAATTGGCTATAGACTAGGTTAACTTCATTTGCTTTGACGCGACAAGATAGTTATTGTACTTGGATACCTAAATGTTTGGTTCCTATCATAAACTAGATTTAGTTTATCCCAGTATTTTATCATTAAAACAACAACATACACATCACCTTGTTAGAACAACGACATATCCAGCAAACACAAAAACATCTTTAAAATGTTATTAAAATGTATATATATCGCTAAAATGTTTCTAATATATTTCCTAAAATATTTGCATAATATAATTAAAATGTTGTCAAGAAATATCATGATAATGCGAAAAACAATGGCGTATAAAACATTTTGATAATCTTTTAAAAAATATTTTCTAGAAATATTTTCTGAACGTTTAAAAACATCATGAACATCAAATAATGTTATAAAAATGTTTTTGGGATGTTTTATTTCAAGTCAGACTGTGCCTAAAAAATGTTTTCAAAATGTTTTAAGAAGATGTTTTTGGCTGATATCTAGATCATATCAATATAAAAATTTCTGTACTTTTAAATGAGTTTCCTGCTTTTTAATATAACAAATCATTAGTTTAATATATACATGTACTCAGTGATTCATTCTTTATACAAACAAGAATAAATCAGTTGTTTTGCTAAGCATATGAAAATTCACAATTCAAAGTATCTGAAAACAAGAAGTATCTACAAATTTTGACACATCCAAAATGGTCAAGCCACTAACCAAATATGAAGTCATTCTGTTCAGCAGCATTACCAATAGAATTAATGAAATATTTGAGAACATTCAACATATTGAAATATATATATAGGCAAACAGGAAACATGTATATGAGTGCCAGATACAAAAATGTTCACACATCACAGTTCATCACTATCAAGCAGCTCATCAAATATGAACTCATCCTGATCAGTAGTTTTGGGAAAAACGGTAATGAAAATATTTGTTGGGCAAATATAGATTGACAGACGACAGACAGTGCAAGAAAGCTTACATTCCTACCACAATGGTATAATGTTTAGTTTTTCACTCTCAATTTTTATTCCCTATCTTATACACATCATGCATATGTCAACCTGAACATGCATGAAATATTTGCCACTGGACATTAACAAACATTATACAAATTTTTAAGTTGAGGTTACATTGACTAAAACTTGTGTCCCAAATTCAGATTTTTCAATATAACTTCTCTATCTAAACTAAAACGTTACACTTCTCATAGGGTTACATCTTAAGTCAATAATCATTGATAATTGGCTTAAGAGATGAAGAACAAAACACCATTTTGCATCCACTATTTGATTTATTTAAGGATACATTGAAAAAGTCCATCAATTGTCTTATTCAAAATCACTTGGAATGTCTTGTAGTGTCTTATATCTTTTTCTTGCTGTGCCATGCTTCTGAAAAAAAATAACTAATCTTACATTCATATATAAACTTCTTGCACATTCCTTTATTAGATAACGATATACATTCCCTCTCCTTTAAAGTTTTGAAACAAATAACCAAATAACGATGATAGTCCGTCGGAAGGGGACGATAAATGGCTGACCCGTGTTAAGAGAGATCAATATCTCTTGCACGTAAAAGACACCCTTGTAGATTTCGAAAAAGAGCAGGCTAATGCCGCCACAAGGCAGCACTTGCACCCGCAAAGTGGAAAGGAAGTTCTGTTGCAATAACTTTTTTCCCAATTCACTATATAAATAAATATGTTTAAACTAAATAACCAGTAGTCTCAAAATGAGGATATTGAAAAATTCTAAAAAGGCATCTATGTTATTCTTTAAACAATATATATAATATATATATAGCATTTAACAGGATTAAATATACAGTTCAGATAAAACCATTTTCATTTAATCAAGAAAGGGCTTAATTGCCTTTCATTAACATGATTAACGCCACGCTGAACTTCATTTTGTTATAAAAAAAAACACATAAAAAAAAATCAGACAAGAGATGTGTCCAGTCAAGAGTCTTATTTTATTATACTCGTTGATTGTTGTCTATCATATTTTTTTCTTCTATTGTTTTGTCTAAATCAGGCTGTTGTTTTTCTTGTGTTTTTTTAGTTTTCATTATACATTGTATCATGTAGGGGCCTTTAAAATCCCTGCTACATTAAACATCTTATTGTCCTTTTTAAGTGTTAAAATCGGTAGAGTGATATAGTTTATAATTTGTCATTTGTATCTAAGGGCATATACAGTCCTAGTAGTATACTATAGGCAAATACTAACTTATCGAAGTTTTACGCATTGTTTTCGCAATGATGATAATAATATAACTTAACTTCCGAGAAACACACAGATGTCATCAAATCGGTTGTTTGCTTTTGAAAACTTTTCAAAGGAAAGCAAATATGTTGTTTATGAAAGCACACTGTTTGACTAAAAGATTGATTTAAATAAACAACTTGTTTCTATTTTGTCACAAAAAAATTAATTTATTCAAAAATCCAGATATCTTTTCTGTATTGTATGCCCTTAATCTTGAATTTAATGTATTGTTTATGCTAAATATTTGAACTAAATATGGAATAACAGTAATTCTGTATGAAAATCTTACTTCAAAAAAACATTTCTCCTGAAAGGTTGTAGACATTCCAAAGAACCTGTGCCACTTCCAAATTGTAAACCTGCATATTGAACTTGTCCTTTGTGGCTTTTCTTTTAGCTCCTGTTAAAAAATAAAAGATATATACATTATTTGTATGAATCAATGAATATAATTTTAAGCAACAGTTTATGTTATCTTGCTTGTAACTCAAGTCTAACATAGTCTTTGTAATGTTCATTAAGCTGTTAAGGGAAATTTAATTAACTGTTTTGCAAAAACATACATTGACATACACTGATTTTACTAGAAAAAACATTCTCCATATTCACATAGTGCTAAGTGTTAATGTTACTTGTTTTTGTGCCTCGGAACAATGTATTGAGTCATGCTTATTGCAACAGTTGTTGTTGGTTTAAGTCTGTCATATTTTTTTTTTCATAATGTATATTAAATGTAGGCGGTTATTTGTTTTGTTTCAATTATGTCGAGAAAAATTTAACATTTTGTTTGTCAAGGCCTTTGAAAGTGGACTATATGGTATGGGTTTTCTCAGTGTTGAAAGCCGTACAGGGACCTATAATTTCTTTTATCCAAGTCATTTGAATTCTGGTGGATAGCTGTCTCATACACCTTATGGCTATTTGGAAATCTGTCTCGCTTGAACTTTTTACGTCAACATATGTCATACAACAATTACTTTTCCATTGTGGTGTCAGATATTTTCGTTTATGACGTCAACATTTTACGGGAACTTTTGTGATGTCCAGTAATGGCGGACAAATAGTGATAAGGTGTATTGGCAATCAAACACACACAAGCCACATCTGCTTATTTTTATATCAATGAACAAATTCATAATTGGTGACAGTGTACGTAGATGCTAGAACAGTGGCGGATTTAGGGACCCCGACCCCCTTTATGGAGCAACATATAAGATAAATGCATAGACTATTTACAAGTATCACTCCAAACGTTTGCTTGCCATGGGCAGGAGTCCCCCTTTTTTCAAAACCTTGATCCTCACCTCTAGAAACAGATGTATTTGTTCCGATAATGATTGAACACAAAAAAACGAATACACAAGTTTCATCTTAAGAGAGTAATCCTTCTTACCAAGTGAGTAACAAACGATTTTCTTGGCTCTCTTTGTTGATATCCTGTCTTTGTTTCAAATTTCAAATTGCAATATCATTTCCGGTGATAAAACAAAAGTCGACTTTTGCATCAATTCCGGAAAAGGTCGGTTTAACGTAATGCATATAAACGATACGAAAATGGAATATTACAGTTACAGTTTTCATTTCTTAATTTCTAAAGTGTACACGAACGAAATGAATAAACATTAAAGAAAGGTGATTTTTTATTAATACATTATTGCTTGATTTAATGTTGACTCTTTTGAATTTTAATATTAGAAGGAATAAAATCTGACTTCAAGATATCAAGGATTTCAACGTGACGGTATAGTATCTTGCTTGATGATATTGATGAAATTTAGTACTGTATCTTATCCTAAAAAAACCTAGCTAATCCCACAAAACTTTGTTTGTGGGGTTTTGAACAAAGTTTAAATAAAATGTTATTTTTATATCCGTAAAATGTTGAATAAAATATCAGTAAGACTATTAAATAAAGTGTATGTCAAAATATTTTATAGAAAACATTTAGCTGATATTTTTCAGATGTTTTATGTAAAACATTTTAATTTTACGTTATAAAACATTTTATGCAAATAGTAAAACTATATTTTCTGTAAAACATTTTTTGCAGAATGTTTTTTGGATATTTGGAAAATATTTACTTTTATTGTTGTAACAATTTGAAATACAAATTGAAGAAAATATTATTTGTTTATATTATGAAATATATACGGGATATTTTAGAACAATGTTTGAGAACATGAATAAAAGATATTAGCAAATAATATTTTTTGAATGTTGTAAAAACATTTTACTTAAATGTTAGAAATAAAACATTCCAAAAACAATAAAATAAACATTTGTTTTATGTTCAAATGATATCTTATTGAAATGTTTTGTGAGAGACGTCCATATGACATTTAAAAAAATGTTTTTAAACTGTTGTGTGTTTGCTGGGTCCGCATCACATTATTAGATCAACGACATACACATTACATTATTAGAACACCGACATGCCCACCACATTATTAAACAACAACATACGCATCATATTATTAGAACACCGACACACGCATTACAACACACATTCTGTTACTAACACAAACACTTGTTAGTTTACCAATTACCAGTGCTGCTTTACAAAAACAATTTAAATTGTTAATTTCTGATATAATCTACAGGTTTTAACTTCATATTATATGCAGATCCCTTACGCAAAGATAACTATAACTGTTTTAGTTTCTCTGTTTACTTTCTGTCAGTTTTGATTATACGTTTTGATTAATGCGTCTTATTTGTTGGAGCCAAAAGCAAAAAAAAAATTGTCAAAGATTCACTTCATCTGGTTGCAATATTATTTGTTTTATTATTTGAACGGTCTCAAATAGTAACAACTAGCTTAAGAAATATGCTGTAATTGTCAATAGTGAGAAAAATGATTTCAACTGTTATTCTAGAAATTTTGAATTAAAGAACTATATTTTTCCATTATTCATTGACTCATTAGACGAATAAAAATGTTTCAAATGAATACCCTTGATTGATAATTCTGCTGGAAAATAAATGATTTTAACCATCTACGAATTCTGTAAAAATGTTCATATGGTAGACAAACTGATGTCTTCATCTTCAATGTGCATACAACAATAATCTGTATATATGTAGGACTCGGAGGTGCGATGGGGACGCTGAAGTGCGATAGGGACGCTGAAGTGCGAGGGTCACGCTGAAGTGCGGTGGTCTACGCCGAAGTGCAATGGTTCTTTCGCTGAAGTGCGATGGTTTAGCATGACGTTTGAATTTGTGACGTTTTCAAATACAACGTCATTAAACAAATTGGATTCGCAGGCAAGAGAATAAGAAATATAGACGAAGGTTTCATGCGTATAAAGGACGGGAAACAGAAAGAAACGAGCGATTCAAGTCCTGAACAGTTTTGAGCATTGGAGGTGCAAAAATATGTAAAAACTAAGTCAGGCAAGAAATCATGGGGAACAAGACGGCTAAAAGATGATCTTGGTCTGAGGATGGGCTAACCAGTATTCGGAAGTATAAATAGTATGCCGCAAACATTTTGTACGACAAATAAAATGTTTTGATCTTAATATTAATTTTGACTTCTCTTCAAGTATACGTTACATGATTTTGTGTGGACAATTTGATAATAAAATAGAATTAATTATTAGCAATGATTTCGTTATATCAAGTTGAGATAATTTTGTTTTATTCTTGAGATAAATCCTGCTTTGTAAGAAAACATGCACTCTAAGTAATTTTATTGTGACTACATTATTATTCTTCTGCCACGGGTTAGCCCCAAATTAACCCGAATGGTCCTGTCTTGGTGTACCTTTCAATTTCTGCTGCTCAGCGGAGAAGCAGCTAATTCTTAAGCTTTTGATAGATCACGCAACACGTCCCACTATAAGTCAAGCATAAATGTACTTGGTGGTTTTTATTTCTTAAAAACTGTTATGATATCAGATAAATGAATAAATGAGTGTTGTGAGCAATTTCTTAGCTATATGACATGACAAGAACAAGTTACTGGTATATTTCATTAAATCAGATGGATCCCTGCTTAGTTAGTACTAAAGACCGCCACGCTGAACCCGTTTTTTTATTGCACTTGAACACTCAATATAAAGACATGTCCTCCAACTCGAATCCATTATACTTAATCTGAGCCATTCAGTCTATTTTCTCACTCCATACTGCTGTGTACTATGTGCTAAGCGGAAAATTAGCAACTTAAAAATTAAAGTCTTTGATTTAATTTGAACTGACAAGAAACAAAACCCGATCTTCCAAATGCGAGGCCAGCACGCAAACCACTACACCGCCACATATACACAAATTCACAGTTAGACAATCGCACTTCAGCGTACCCACCAACACACTTCAGCGTAATAAACATCAAGTTAGCGTCACAATGTCACCATCCTACTTCAACATGTTAACCAACGCACTGCAGCGCGTACCATCGTACTTCAGCGTGACCAACCCTGTTCGGAGTACCATCGCGGTTCAGAGTCCTACATATATATTGCAATTGCACAAGGTTGTGTTTTACCGACGTTTTGTGACTTCGTTTACACTTGCTATTTCGTTGGATACGTACTGATTAGTATTTTGGTCTGGGAGAACATGGTTTATTTATTTAGAAGCTGAAACTGGACATTGATCTATTTGCAAGTTCTTTTCATTGGCAGTCTTTTGTCATTGGTTGTTTGGTGTTTATTCTTTGTACCGAGTAAAGCCCTTCACAGCTAGGTTTTACAGTTTTTCTTTAGGCTTTGCTGTTGATAAATCTGCAAAAATTATTCAAATACAGAAAATGTTCACAAAGTGTAATAATTTTCAATGTGTAGATAATGACATGGACGTCACTAGAATTAAGAATGAGATAAAATGGATTAATAATAGACCCTCAAGATTATGTGGTACCAAACACCTTGACTAAAATTTTTTCGGCTCGTTTAATTTTCATAAAATTTTGACAATTTTTTTTCTTTGACCCTTTGACAAAAATATAAAAATTTCAAAACAACTTGAACCATACACTTAATCGGCAAAAATTTCATTGGATATATACATGTAGCAGTTTGACAAACACTGATTTTGATCATTGAGAAGCTTAATATTTCCATAACAATAGCACGTGATTAAAACGTTAAGCTGATTTTTACAGAGTTATCTCCCTGTAGTGTTATGTACCACCTTAATTGGTATAATAAGTAAATTATTCAGTTAAAAAAACCGTTGTTGAAAATGAAAAATAAAATGTTTATAATAGGTAGTTTCGTTACTTTGAAAACAATTCTAATATATCGATTTTAATTGAAAAACAAATTCCTATGAGAAATTGTAGTTGTGAACAAGTGTAACCACAAGAATAACCGGACAACGACGTCAAAATCCTATTCGCATATACAAAAAAAAATGCATTTAGTTATTGCATCCTGCAAATGTCAATGATACTATATCTTTCCTCTTTTGATAGTTTAATTATCAAATATCAAAATAATTCAACAAGCTTTATTATTTATATGTAGCCGAATTTATGTCTGTGTGAAAAACAGAAATCATACATGTATATGACATGTTTATCGACAAACAATGACGGGTAGGAATATTCAATGAAAATAAGATAAATTGAGAATGATAGCATATTTACGGAATAAGAGAAATCTTGTCATGAGACAGCTGGTTTCCATTTGCTGTATAGGCCGTTGGTGATGTAAAACGATAATATTTACCTCAATATCTAAGGTTAACCCATGTTAATTCATTATATCTGAAGGAATGACGAATTATGATATATAAATAATATTAGACTAGCTTAGCTTTGATATGTGTATCAGTAGTGCAAGAGTGTTAAAAAAACCCACAATTTTCACGTTTAACTGCAGAATATCCAAATTTGGTCAATTCTAAGGATTAGATAATTAACATGTGGTTAACGAATTTAACTGGGTCTTTATTTTATATTCCATTTTCATATGAGCTATTGTAATCATGATGCCACTCGCAGGGTATGACGTATCAACGTACTTAAACAGGAGAGGCGCGATAGGCTACAATAGGGTAACCGGAATATTACATACATGTATATACATTTTGTTAAATTGTTAGTTAATTAATTTCCGAACCTGTAAATGAACTTATGGTTTTTCTTTACAAATACGAGAATAAAATTTATCTATTCAGGTTTTACTCTTTTTGAAGAAAAGAAAAACATTCACTAATGAAAAACAGATACCAAACAAGATATATACATCGCTTTTATCATGATTAACTTTCATAAGAAATGCTTATTGTCAAAGGCTAGAAAAAGATTCAATGTTAAAATCAAGACTGAATGCCAAATAACGGCTCGCGAAAGTTTTGAAAAGAAATAAATTTTACGATTTTGAATTAAAACCTTCAATATTCATTTCCGACCTTCAACTTGAAATGCCTATTCAGCTGAAATTAAGAAATAACGAAAAAAATGAGAGCTTAATTTGCAGAATTTTGTAATCGAATGACAATCGTTATAAATTTTCCATGGTTCAAGGTATAAGGAGAATTGAGAAAATATTGACTTGAACAGCCGATCAAATTTTAGATATTTGTTTTTATCTTCTTCTTAAAGCATACAACAAAAAAGAGAGTATACTAATTGTTAGTTTTTTTACTCATTTTATAGCAGTCATTGCTTTTAGTACAAATTCAAGTTTTATCTGACTGTTTAATTACTTTAGATAGAACTTGTATTGTCATGCATGTTTTAGATAATGGTAACAGTTGATTTCATCTACGATCATATATGTTTTTGTGAAATAATTATTTTTTCATTTCATAGCCTAGATATACACAGACAGACAAATTTTAGTGGATGTAAACGAACTGCAATATACTGACCGTTATTTTTCACCCGATAGTCAGTATTATAGAACTCAATGATAATCATATCACATTTCTTAATTCTATAAGAACTTTTTGTTTAATTTTTATTATAAAAAAATACAAGTTTAGAACAGTGGCGTTAAAATAAATAAAAAATAATGAGAAGTAGGGATGAGACGCTGGAATAGGTCACTCTTTTCAGCTGCATGATATATGATAAGATCAAGACATTAAGATGCAATATATGACAAGGTTGATTATTGAATTATAAGTATCTGAATCTAATAAGATGTCAAATTATTCGCAAATGAGATTAAAACTGCAGTCGTAAATGCATTAGATATTTGTCAAATCTATCTATTTCTGCATGAATTAACGTAAGCATGATAGAGCTGAAGGTATATCTTTGTCAAAAAAAAATATAATAGGGTGTATATTTTTGTTATTCAAAATATATGACAAGGGCGGGGTAATCTATACCCAGGCGGCCCACCACTACCACGAAAGGTCAAAGTCCTCCCCCTCGAGGGAGAAAAAAATCATTTCAAATCAAAATTCACTTTTTTCAGATTGATAGAGGATATGAATCAGAACCTAAAGACTATATGAGTTCTGCAATTATGGCATGCCTTTGCTGTTGCTGGCCGTTAGGATTGATTGATATGTATGCCGCAAACAGTGTTAGTGTTTTGTTATCAAAACAAATCTTAACAAATTAGACCACGACTTGTATGCTATAGTATCATACAAAACGTTGACAGTGTTATAAAATTGAGAATGGAAATGGGGAATGTGTCAAAGAGACAACAACCCGACCATAGAACAGACAACAGCAGAAGGTCACCAACAGGTCTTCAATGACCATGTCCATATTCCATGATAAAACCACAAACAGATTAATATATCAAGCTATGAGAAAATAAATGAAGATATTTTTGTACACAAAACTATGTTTATCACTATACGTCAACACAATAGGATTCCTTTAGTGTCAGGGTAATTGATAGCTTGCCATATGGTACTTCTATGAATAGTTGCGTGTATGCTTTAATGACAGTAAAGTGACCACTAGAATTTATATTTGGGTACTAATGTGATGATAATGTGAGGTTGCCGTCCAATTTAGGTTTACACAACATAATAGTGTGAAATTTAGTTTGTAACAACGCGACAAGTTCACGCACCAAACATGCCAAA
Source organism: Mytilus californianus (assembly GCF_021869535.1). Taxonomy (NCBI): domain Eukaryota; kingdom Metazoa; phylum Mollusca; class Bivalvia; order Mytilida; family Mytilidae; genus Mytilus; species Mytilus californianus. The sequence continues at coordinate 80,813,843 of NW_026262712.1, forward strand.
TGTATGAAAAAATGCACCAAAGTTAAAAGTACCATTTGTGAATATTTGTTATTCTGATATGAAATATTTTGTTTATCAGTGTAAGATTTACCTATTCACTTGTTTTGCAATGATTTATATGCTAAGGTTTGGATAAATCTCAATGCAGACAAATATTTTCTCCCAATGCTCCTTACAGAATTGACTAAATTTTTGGAATGTAGAATAAGAAACTTTATGAATCAGCCAGAAGAACAAAATGATTCTTTCAAATTGCGTTTTGACTTTTTATAAAAATATCAATAGTGCTTTAATTCCGTTTGTATTTCAAATGTGTTCAATACTAAAGATTCTGGTTTACTTTTTCTTTAAACTTATTAAAAGGTCCTAGGAGTCAAGAATGACTATAAGTTTGCTATTAAGGGCATTTTTAATGTTGATGCTGCAAATAAATGTCAAAAGGGACTGAAAGGAATAGTAAAAACCTTCACTTTTAGGGCTTATCTAGCTTAAAGGTGAACAATGTTTGACGAAAAATGTAACTTACTCAGCAAAGGATATAAATGAAAGCAAAGGAATTTTTGTTAAAAAAACATAATTGATACTTTGAAATGTATTGTCTGTCTTCCGTCATATATCGTGAAATTGCGATCTTATAGTGAGTAATGAAATTGTTGTTAAGTGGAACCATTTTAAAAGCATATTCAAAAACCTTATAAAATTTCTCTTGATGTCGTTTTTTTTTTTGTCTAGATTTTTGAAATCCCCTATTTTGTTTAAATAATGCATATCTACCATTTAATCCTTCATCATAGTTACTATGCTTCTTTTTATCTTACAGGCAAATGATGAGAGAGCACAGGGACATTTCGAAAAAGCCCGACGAAAAATCTTTTGGCTCTAGCCATGATTATTTCCTCATTTATTTTCGGAATAGCTGGTGCTATCGTCGTAATACTTTTATATTCACAGCAACAACATATACAATAGTACGCGCGGTTGATGTGCATACCGTTTTTTAATTATTTTTTTTTAAAGCCATAGTTTAGACATTATCGTTTTAAAAAAACAGAGAAAAAAAAACTTATGAATAATCAACTTTTGATCGGTACTGTTTATCAATGATTATGTTGTGTTTAGTCATATAGAAACAGGCGGATTAAAAATTGTATGTTAATAAATGTTTTGTGTTAGGAAGTAAAAAGGTTTAGGCAGTGGAATAAAACAATCCATTTCCCTTGACTTAGGGAGATATGAAGATGTGTTCACCCTCGAAAAGTCATATTGTGAATTTTCTTGGGAGAACGAATCTTCATATTTCCCTCATGAACGGAAAATAAATGTATAATATTCTACAAGACAATTTTTTTATTAGTATTGCTATACTGAATTTTATCTTACAGTCAAATGAATCTTTGGCACTTGTCCTGATACTTGTCTCAGTTGCTTTTGTAATAGGTGTTGCTATCACATTTATATTGAAATCATTATCATGCATCGTTGTTTCTAAAGAATATTCTTATGTTTCATAGAATATTCATATTTCTGTATTTAGTAAACATAAACTTGTAAGATTATATTCTGTATTTGCGTTTTTCCTTCCCGGCTGGAAATTTGAAAAGCAGCTATGCCAATGCAAACCTCTGCATGAAATATATGTAGTGTTTTTATAAGAAATAAGAAGATGTTGTATGATTGCCAATGAGACAACTCTCAACAAGAGACCAAAAGACACAGAAATTAACAACTAAAGGTATTGGTTTTTCTCATTATTGAAGGCCGTACGGTTGCCTATAATTGCTAATATTCACTACACTTGAACTTTGGTGGATAATTATCTCCTTGTTTTTATATTCATACAATGTTATCAAAAAAAATGTTAATCAATTTGGGTCAGAGTTAACACGAACATAGTTATTTATGCTGTGGACGATGAATGAACAATGTTGCAGATTATGACCTGAACTGCAGATAAATTTTTTATATTTTTTTTTATTGTCTTTTGAAGTAAATGAACTGCCAACTATATGCTATCGGTTTTTCTCATTGTTGAAGGCCGTACGGTTGCCTTTAATTGCTTAAATTCACTTCATTTGAATTCTGGTGGATAGTTTGCTCATTGGCAAACCACATCTCCTTATATGCAACATACTGACTGATATGTTTCATTCGAGGTTCAGTATTACGTCACTCCAATACATTTTTAAGACGAGGACAAATTAACAATCAATACTATATATAGATCTGCAAATTAGGTCGAGTGGAAAGAATGGTGGCAAATAAAAACTGCAACTAACAGATGATTTGTTGGATAAGGGCACAAATTTTGACCTGTTACGGACTATCCTTTGACCCTTAGATAATTGTTGCCAGGTGTTTTAACGTGCAGACGGCATGACACTCACTAAGCACGAGGAATTCAGTGTTAGGTTTCCATCCCGATGCGACTCCCGACATCTACATTCAATGAGAACAACATATCCGTTCACTTATTGTTGAGCTCAAAACAATCAAAACCAATCAGAATGAGAAATGTCAAGGTCATTTTAAAAATAAGGAAATTATTTTTGTTTTCTCACTTGAACATTAACAAACCAATTCAATATAAATTGAATTAAGTTCATTGTGTTACAATGGGTAAGTATTATATTCTTTAAGTATATTCAATAAAAGACTATTCAGTTTTAATGATACCCATTAGTTGAATTGTACTGATAAACAACTTTAAAGATGTTTTTCTTTTTACCTTATTTTTCCTGTTCAAAGTACATCACACAACGCAAAGTTAGTTCATTTATCAATGGTTTAGAGATGTATTTTCAAACGTCATGTCATTCAGTCCCAGGTGGTATCATCCGCTCAGTGGCTTGTGCTGTAACTTGCATATTGAAAGCTAGACATTTAGTAAATGTATCGGGTTATTAACTACGACGCAGCTTTACTGAAACTAATTTTCAATTTCTTTAGGCAAAATGTAGCTATTGACTTGATTGGCTTCTTTTGGCTTGATGAAACCATATAGTTTTTGTACTTTGTTTCTCAAACTTTTGATCTTAATCATAAACTGGATTAAGTTTATTCCAGTATCAAATTATTTCAACAATGTCATTCGCATTGCAAACTTCTGTAACTAATATTAATACTATCTGTTGAATTGTTAGTTTACCCAATTAAACGATTAAAATGGTTAATTTCTATTATAATCTATAGGTTTCATTTTCATAATATTTGAGTTATATTAGGCAAGGTTAACTATAACCGTTTCTGTTTCTCTTTTTGCTTTTTTTTCTGTTTTGATAGTACATCAAACGTTTGAGTGAAATCGCCATTTTGTGATTGATGTTTACATACATACTACTATTTGTAAGAGATATGCGCAGAAAACAACTTGTCGAATACTCAAATGATCTAGATCCAATATTATTTGTTTTGTATTTGAACGGTCTTCAAATAGTAAAAACAATAGTATTGAACATTCTTTTGGTGAGAGGGGAAAGGTTATTTCTATTGGTTTCTATAAATTCAAAATATTAAGAACTATAGTTTAACACATTTTTTTTCAAATAGTTACCCTTAATATATAATGCTGCTAGAAATAGATTACCTTGATTTAGAATGCTGCCGGAAATTATTTAATTTTTATCCTCTGAAAATTCTGTAAATGTCAAAATAAGCTCATAAAACGAGGTCTTCATCTTCACTGTACATACAAAATTAGCTAGGTAGTAACACTTATACATGCTGTCAACAATGTTATGCTCTTATCGGACATTTTATAATGTCTTATGTCCTTAATCCTTTGGAAGTGTACTGAGTTTGGTTTCTATTTTAGTCTATGAGAACATGTTTTATTGACTAGTTAAAATTGGGTTTGAGCTATCTGCAAGTACGTTTAATCAGTATTTTGCGTCTTTTGTCGTCTGTTATCTATTTTTTACCGATCTGACGAGTCAAGCCCTTTCCATCTGATTGTTAGAGTTTTATCTAGGGTATGCTGTTAAAAATTATTCAAAGAAACAAAATTTACACAAAGTGTTGTGAACATCCTCAATGTGTATTCAATGACATGGACGTCACAAGAATTAAGAATGAGGTGAAATTGATTAAAAGATACTTTTTTTTAAATGTACATTTATACTATAAAGAGTTGATTGCACACAACAATTAACAAACAAATAAGGATCAACATCTTCCAAAAAAATAACCAACACCGTCATGTTTGTTTGCATGCATTTATAGTGATATATAACGATATATAACGGTCATTTTTAAGATGAAAAGTAAGATTAACTGGATGATTATAGCAATTTGATCACGAACATTACAGAGATTTACAAGTAAAGTTTTCTTTCAATACGCGAATTGATAATTGGTTAAGTGCATAGAAATGCTTAAACTAAAATGCAGTGCTTATATGAAGATTTTGTCATAAGTCGAAAACCAAACTGACAATGCCATGACAAAATATCAAAAATAACTCAACAAGCTTCAACTTTAATATGTAGCCGCCCTCATGTCCATGTGAAATACAGCAACCATTCATGCACATGAAATGTTTATCAACAATATTCCACGGGAAAAAATGATATTGAGAATGGTAGCATATTAACTGCATTAGATACAATATAGGTATGAAACGGATGGTTCCACGTGCATGTATTGATCTAAGGATCCGTTGTGTAAGTTGCAAGCATTTGTTAATACACTATCTTAGGCAGATAATCTATAAATATAATTTTAAAATTGTGTTGGTATCTATATATAAACTATATATAGACCCATATGCCTTGCAGCGGATTAAAATCATAGTGACTGCATCAAACACTGTGTATGTAACAGACAAGTACTAAGAAGTTCTTTTGAGGATTGGATCTGGTGTAGTGATTTGAAACGCTGTCTTTTCATGCTAGGCGCATGGTCGTCGAAGGATTTATAAAATGGTAGCAAGTTCATTTCTAGAGAGATGACTTAAAAACAAATTATGTGTGTACAGACGATTTGAGGGTGCAAATTACTGTGACATTGTTTGCTTAATCTATTTGGCCTTAATATATATATAAGTCTAAAGATTTGGACAATGGTACTAATATAAGATTATAACTAATAATACAAATTGTATGTGTAAAATAGCTCAATAATACAGGTAAATTTTAGTCTATTGATTTAATCCCAAATCTTGAACATCATAATATAAAACAAAACTCGATACTCAATAGACGTGATTGTATATATATATATACATCCAAAAATGAGTAAAAAATAAAACTGCTAATATTTCTTATTGATGCCGTTTGGATGATGTACATTTAGTTCCTTGTTCAAAAAACTTTCCCGAACCTGTCGCTGGGCATCACCCCAGTGAATGTTCTGTTCAATCACTAAGATTTTCATGCGGTTAAAGTAATCAAGTTTATGACCCGACTGTCAGAAATGCTGACTAACTGGGAGAAGTGGCTTCTTAGAGATATCACTCCTATGGCCATTGAGGCGTTTGTGGAAAGGCTGCTTTGATTCATCAGCATATTGGAGGCCACAAACCGAACATTCTAGAATGTAAATAACATTCATACTTTTGCAGGGCACATTGCAAAATATCTTATAGTTATTTTCGGTTGCCTTACTGTGAAAAGTTGATGAATGGTGCATCTGTAGGCAGCATTTGCAGCGTTTTTCGTCACACGAACGACATTCTCCAGAAGTACTTCTCTCGATCGGACCAGACACTTCAGCCAGCACTAGCAGGTTCCGCAGAAAATTGGCTTGCCCAAAGCTATCATGGGAGGCTCGGGAAAAATCTTGGATAGTTTGGAATTCTTTTCAACTGTTTTTCAATGCTCACGAATGACACCGAAGCTGTTTTTGAGAGATGGTCTGAAATATAGACAGAATGAAAATAATAAGAGCTTTATTTAACAAATGTAGTAATTGTATGACAAGCGTTAAGAAATATATTCTTAATTCAATGCTTAGAGGAATGGTGCAGATATTGACTTGACCTGCAAATATTAGATATATGTTTTATCTTCTTCTAAAAGCATACAACGAACGAGAGAGTATAGTAATATTCAGTTTTCCGGCTCATTTTATAGAATTCTGTGCTTTTTGTGAAAAAATCGTGCAAATCAACTTTTATTCCTTTTTTTGGTTCATGTGCCTATTAAAATTACTTTAGATAGTCCTTGTATTGTCATCACTATTTTAGATAATGGTAACAGTTGATTTGATATACGTCTTTTTATATTATGGTGTTAAAACTTTTTTGTCATTTCATAGCTCAGATATACACTGACAGACAGATTCTAGTGGATGTTAACGAACTGCAGTATACTGACCGTTATTTTTCACCCGAAAGTCAGTATTATAGAACTCAAATTCAAGCAACAAGAGAGGCAATTATAAAAACTTTCTTTTTTAATATATATATAATTATATATATATATATATATATGAAAAAATGGCCAGTTTAGAATTTTTTTAAAATTAACATTTGCATAAATATTAATGAATAAAACCCAATTCAATGAATACTAATTTATATTTAAAAAACTGAACATTTTCATAAACACTTTACAATAGCATTAATATTAATGACAAAACGCAATGATCATTTAATCTGTTATCTGCTAGTGAATAAATCATTTCAAATCACTTTTTTTCAGATTGAGAGAAAATATGAATCAGAACCTAGCAATTTTCTGTGTCTTGCAATATTTGCAGCTTTTTGCTGTTGTTGGCCGATAGGATTATTTGCTATCCGTGCCGCAAGACAGGTAGGTTAATACAAAAATTTATGATAAAAGAGATGATTTTTCATTTCCTATCGTTAATTATCCATTTTTAGATGGTGACGTTCCCTTGTCACCATCTTATGGTGTTTATATATCTCAACTTGTACGATTCGTTCGTGTATGTAACAACATATTAGATTTTAGCGAGAGAAATTTATGTATTACTGAAAAAATATTACACCAGGGTTTTCGATATCATAAACTAGTCAAAACATTTACTAAATTTTATCATCGGTATAAGGACATCATTCGTAAATATGACTCAACATGCAGACATCTTATACGTTCGGGTATTTCACATCCAATCTTTTATGGTAATATTCTTTACAAAGCACAAAAATGTCAGTATTCACCTCAAAAGCTAACAAAACCTTTAAACAGTTATTAAGAAGGGATATAGTTACGATACTGTTGTCAGGTCATTAAAGATTGCATATTTTGGCTTTAATATTGATTCATTTATAGGGTCTTTGCATCGGAATTAAACATATTTATTCTAAAACCAGTTGTTGGCATGACACGGGTTATGTTCTTCTCATATATTTTATGATGGTATAATACTAAACCCCTAACAGGAGGGATTGTGCCTGATATTCATATGATGAAGACATAATCTTTCAATCAGTCTAATTGAGGTCTGGAGCTGGCATTCAGTAACTGCTAGTAGTCTGTTGTTATTTATGTATTATTGTCATTTTGTTTATTTTCTTGTGTTTCCTATTCTGACATCGGACTCGGACTTCTCTTAAACTGAGTTTTACTGTGCGTACTGTTGTACGTTTGTTTTTTCTACATTGGCTAGAGGTATAGGGGGAGGGTTGAGATCTCAAAAAACATGTTTAACCCCGCCGCATTTTTGCGCCTTTCCCAAGTCAGGAGCCTCTGGCCTTTGTTAGTCTTTTTTTCATTTTTAATTTTAGTTTCTTGTGTATAATTTGGAGTTTAGTATGACGTCCATTATCACTGAACTAGTATACATATTTGTTTAGGGGCCAGCTGAAGGACGCCTCCGGGTGCGGGACTTTCTCGCTGCATTGAAGACCCATTGGTGGCCTTCGGCTGTTGTCTGCTCTATGGTCGGGTTGTTGTCTCTTTGACACATTCCCCATTTCCATTCTCAATTTTAATTTGGTCTAAAAATTAATATAAACAAATAGGACTTATGATTGTATACTACAACGTCATACAAAAAGCGTGTTTTGTGATAAACATCATTAAGGCTAAAGAAAGAGATTTTTCACGAGATCATTTAGTACGAAGAGATTGTTGAAACACTTGGAACTTGCATAGTCTCAATGAAATTGACATTTTGCATTATGGAACATGAATGAACAATTACCATCAACTAACTGAACGTATTTTGACCTCTAAAATGTCTTTTCTGGTTTTAATATGTTCTTTGGTTATTTTCTCATTTAAGTTTAACTGAAATTTCTTATTGCATGAGAAATGTATTTTGTGAAAGTTATAAACATCACATTAATTATCATTTGCGAGTTAATCATTGCAAACATATTGACTTCTTATCGAGGCTACATGCTACTGATTAGTCTGATTCGTAGACAAAAGCATTTTTATCTTTTATTTTATGTTTTTAAAATTATCAACCATTAACTAAGTACTTCCATTCTTGAACAGTTTACCATTGTTTCGATTTTTATTTCAATTTTTTTTTTGATTTTTCAATGTAGAACTAAATGTTAACTTATGAAATATTTACAAATAAAGAATTTGATGATAATTTGAGCTATTTTTTTCATGTTTATGTGTAAGAAATTTTAGTGCATTTGGAGAAACCAATTGAAATTTTTACTTGAAACTTTGATTTCGCTTTAAATTAACATTAACTTCCTACTAACATAATATTATGCATTTAGTTGATATATAATTCTGGGTTTCCTAAAACTGTCAAAATCAGCCACACAACCGTGCATTTTTAACTTTATATCGGACTGTTTATGGAAGCGTGTACGTTTCTTCAAGGAGCGAATTCTGAAATAGATTTACTTTTTAAAATATCAATATAAGTTGTATTTTATAAAAAGTAAAATAACAAAAATACCGAGCTCCAACGAAAATTCAAAACGTAAATTCCCTTAAAAAATGGCAAAATCAAAAGCTCAAACACATCAAATGAATGGAAAACAACTGTCATATTCCTGACTTGGTACAGGCATTTCCTTATGTAGAAACATTACAAGTTGGGTTTTCAAAATGGAAATATGCTGTCTCCTGCCAGGACTGATCAAAGTTTCTAAATGTATAATGATTTTTGTAGGCAGATAGTAAGCAAGACAATATTAAGGATACATGCAAATTGTCTTTTGATTTTTTTCACAACATTACCATCTTATCCTATTTCCTCCGTATTTCAGATATATTCAATTTTATGATTTTGTTTCTTATATCAAACTTTTATTGGATCCGTTAAAAGGTTTCGACGTTCAGTGACTGACAGTTTTTTTTCTTAAATAACATTTTTGTCGGTTGATCTTTTGCGTTCAATCAATTATTCCAACAAAAAATAGCCATAAAATGTAAACCTTATGTCTTAAGTACTGAAAGATGAATAGCGTTCAAAGCAAATATCTAATTTACAGTGGGTAATGTAACTGTTGTAAGCGTATATTGTTACCGGTATTAAGAAAAAACATATCATAAAAATAAGTTCTTTTTTGTTTCCTTAAAAATGTAAAGTTCGATAATTCTTGCCTTTCGTTTTTTAAATCTGTATCCTTTCTTCTCTTTGTTTTTTTTTTTTTTTTATAGTTTAATATACATGGGTTTTGAGTGATAATTATCTCATTGGCAATCATACAAAATCACATTATTCTGTATCGCCGATTTTTCTTAAAAAAATAAAATGTATATCTTCAATTTAATCCTTGATCTTAACTGTTATACTACATTTTATCTCACAGGCAAATGCAGCGACAGACCAGGGACATTTCAAAGAAGCTAGAGAGAAGAATCGCACGGCCGTATTACTGATTCTTGCCTCTGTTGTTTTTGGAATAATCGCTGCTACTTTTATTGCAGTTTCATATTCACAGCAATAATATAAAGTATTCCTTAAAAACAGTCCACATTTTCCCTCACAACCAGCACATTGTTTTTCTTTATACAAGTTCCAGCTTTAACATTACATGTATATGTGTTATTACTCATTGCACCTCTTGTTATCTCTCGTCATCTGCTATTAGATTCAATTAACGGACAATGATTGAATGAATCTACTATGCTAGATAATATACAGTTCCTGAATGGTTTGAATGGAAGTTCAAGTCCCCTTGGACTTAGTTCCATCGTCATGTTATTCATATGTTGGTTAAAACAGTAAACCAAATATAGACAATTACAAAATAATTCTTACAACAGATGCATTTCCAAATAACGCATAATTTATTCATTTTTGGTTTATTACATAAGTGTTCTTAACAGTCAGTTGTATAATGTTTCTATGGTTTTCTGAATAAATGACCATTATCAGAAATCTTGTGTTAGATATTTTGCAAATGAACTCGAATCCTCGGAGTCTTTTCCTCTTATTTCATAAGTTAAAAAAGTGGTTAATCACAAACAAAACGGAATCATGAAATGTTTTTAATCATGCGGGTTTTTTTTTTTTTACTTTTTTGGGTTTTTTTTTTTGGTTCCCTATCTGACAATAGGGAAGAATGATAAAGACTTCCAGTGTGCTTGGATTGCTATTTATTTTTTGTTCCCTATCTGACAATAGGGAAGAATGATAAAGACTTCCAGTTTGCTTGGATTGCTATTTAAGGTTCATAAGAACAAATGGACAAAAAATGCTGTTTTTACACATCAAAAATTACTCTGAGTACAGACAAACAGGTGCAATTGGAAACGTTTCAAGGCCAAGCATTCGCTAGACATATAAAAGTTAATGGCATTTTGTGTTTCAGAAAGATAAAATATTTTTTTTACATTTTGATGACCATTGTTTTGTTAAATGCACTAACATTTGGGCTTTCTCTTAACAGAAAAATGAAAGGAAATTTTGACTCAACGTTTCGCTATATAGATGATGTTCTTAAACGGAATATTTCATAGTCTCGTGACTGTGTTGCCTGTATCTAACTCAATGAACTTGAAATAAATGATACCATAAATTCAGTTTATCAGCGCCTACAAATGGTGTATATTTCCCAGTTGTTTTTATATTACAGTGGTTGCGTTATATTATTTCATTGATAGAGGGTAAATGCTCACAATAATGCTGTTGTATCAATGGTTCCAAATGGTAAAGTTGAAGTCATTCCTTCGAAAAATTTTAGGACACCATTATTATTTGTTTTTCACTTAAGGAATGTACCTCACTCATACAATAATCAATCCCTTGTAAAGGGAACCTTTAAAATAATATATGGAAACAACAGAATAGTATTTCGGAGAAAAATTATGTATCGAAAGGAAATCAGTTATGTTGTATTTTCGCCATACAATTAAGTCCGGGCCTAATGTCAGTTAGAATTGTATTCTCACTTTTTAATCATTACACTGTAAATATATATCTCCCCTTTTTTATTAGACAAAAAGTAAATTATAGCAATAACTTTCAATAATATTGTCTGTACAGCTATTTTTAAATGAAAAATAAAAATGAGCAATATGAACGTTAGGCAAACAACAATTAATCTAAATTTGTAGACAATAAATAAAGAACGCTATCCGTGAAAGCGTATCCGTGAAAGCGTATTGCAGGGACATGCCGTGGGGGGAGACGCATGTTTTTGAACTTGACTATCAAAACATTGACAGCTGGAACATATCAAATAAAATATTAAGTATATTTTATCACTAGTTTTTATAGTTAGTTCTACTTTAAAATAGATAGTTATGACGGCTTCCAGTGTAGTTACTTATTTGCATGTTTATATTATTAAATTCTAAGCAAGTTGTCAAAAAATTAAGACAGCCTTAAATTATACGTCATATTTATTTGGACTTCTTGTAAAACATTTTTATTCCTCACTATGTTCTTGTTAATACTTTAACAAATATTTTTTTAAATTATGATTATAAAAGTCAGCGGATATTTTGTAGGCCGGGGTAAATTCAGTAAATAAATAAACGTCACCAGGATCGCCTATTTGGTGGCTAGCCTTCTGGATAACACTGAAGTCCTGTGATCCACTTATTCGTAGATAGTTTTGATAGATCAACACTAGGATTATGAAAATATAAACAAAATAATGCTATATTTCCTTTTATTACTTCAGTGTTAAAGAGTAATACGGGTCAGTGCAGGAATTTAGAGCGAATCTACAGTGTTTGTAAACAACGCCATGTGAATGGCCCAAAAAGCTGAATTACCCTATATTTTGTTTTTGCAACAGATGGGGCTACATTTGTATTTCAATGAATGATATGTGAAAGCTCCTGATCTCTAAAGCTAAACCAGGTAGAAATTAACCTTTGTATATACAAAGGTTCTACAGTCGCATGTGTTGAGCACACTGATTTTGATTGATTATTTGACTGATTGGTGTTAAACGCCACTTTCATCACTATTGCGCTATTTCGTGGTTGTTAGTTTTTATTGGTGGAGGACGCCGAAATGCCCGGAGAGATTCCGAAGGTTTAACAATGACAATGTCTACGTGTACTGAGCAGTTTTGAACATGAACATGATGAAAAAGGTTACCCGTATTTATGGAAGATCAACATGTCTCATGGGGACTTATAACGGTCTTTCGCTACTCGTTTGTTGAAGATTAAAGTTGATCCACAATTGCGGAGATTGGTATTTTTAAAACTTTATCATAAGAGTTTAAAACACGACGACATATTTATTATGACAAAAGTACGATTATGTACATACGTTGCTATTATCGGTTCATAAAATCTAAAACAGGTAAATCAAGAACATTTTAAAAAGAATAAAAGGAATATTGCAATTACTGAAATATACACGGCCAATATACTCATTAGTTTTAGGTCCAACAAGGGTTGTATCACCCTGGTCTTTTGTTTAAAGTAGATCAAAATAGAATGGGACTTTCATCTATTGATATAATTATCCCCGCACCAAGGAAATTGTTAATTCGTGAATTCGTATCAAAGCTGCGCAATGTTGAGAAGTTATATTTGGATAAAAAAAAGATTTACATGCATTCATCCATTGTCTTTTTATTTGTAATAGTTCAGCGACTACGAGAAATAGGATCACGCAACCCAACTTGATGTGCTAAAGTTATCCAGGTATTCTAACAACATCATGTGCTTTTGAGCTATATTAAATCCTTTATAAATATTGGATTAGATAGTTTTCAAAGTCTCAAAAGGATGGACCTTTGTTTGCAAGAGTATTTCAATCCAAAAAAATCCGAATCCTTGTCAAGGGAACTCTATTTCTGAAAAAAAAAAATGTATTTACTCCGAATCTTAACAATTTTTAATGAAAATAAAGAGCATAGACTGTAAAATGTATGCCTTCCTCGAGTATGTGCATAAGATTTATATAATTATGCTATTCCCTTTTTTGAATAAATATCAGTCTTTTGAACCGAACACGGGTCCTGAACGCACACAAGAGTATTCAGAGAAAACATTACCAACTTTCCATTGCAACATTAGAAGCCTTAGAAATAAACTGAACTATATTGTCGATATTATTGAGGATTATCATGTAGTATTTTTCACAGAAACACATTTAGACTCGAATATTACTGATTACGATATGTCTCTTATGGGGTTTGAAATACCATTTCGAAAAGATAGAAATTCACATGGCGGTGGCATTATTATGTATTTTAAAAATTATGTTCACAATACTCCGTCGACAAGATTTAGAGCATGACAAAATTGAGAGCATGTGGTTTGAGTTAAAGACCAAACTTTTTACAGTACATACAATCTTAGTCTCTTTCCTCTTTGAATAGATTAAAACATTTAACATATGTACCCTTTACACAAGTATTCCCCATTCCAAACAAAAAGACAAATTGAAAGAATTGGTCCTGCTTTTTTTTCATGATAAAGGATGGCCAATGTATATACAAATATGATAAGGGAGGGATTACATCGTACTTTGTAAAAAAAAAAAAAAACACAATGATACAAACAATAAAAATTCTATGACATTATCAAGATGCTTGCACTTTTGATTGACAACATATTTGTAACGCTGGGATGATGTTTTTTTAACACAAAATTGGCAATTCCCTGGGAACCAACAGTGCTCATCTTCTTGCAAACTTGATCCTTTATTGATTTACAACATACAGGAGCTTCTAAGAAAGATGAAAAGAAGATAACATTATCCGTTGACTTCACGGTCCGCTGTTTAGATTATGTTCTTTCACTGAATAATTCAAAATGTGATGACTATGTTGAACGCATCTATTCCATTGAACTCGAAATAAAGGATACATCATATACAATTAAGTCTGTCTCATATCTTGACTTACATCTTGAAATTGACAATAAGGGTAGGTTGAGAACGAAACTTTACGACAAAAGAGATGATTTTAACTGCCCCATGCAAACTTTCCATTTCTAGGTAGCAACATTCCAGCAGCGCCTGCATATGGAGTATAATCTCTCAGTTGATATGATATTCCAGAACTTAAATTTACTATAATGATTTTCTTAAAAGAGAGGCGAAATATACCAAATGGACATTCAAACTCATAAGGAATATCCAAACGCATAGAAGGTTGCTGCTTACAAGGAAACTATGAAGCAACTTTTATGTACTGAAGATGATTTCATCCCTTCGTAAATTTGACGCAAGCTATCACAACTTAGATTACCGTTAAGGAATATATATTTCATAGTTCACGAATAAGTCCAATTGTCGTAACCACACTCCCTTCCTCTTTTCTTCGAATGTGACCTACCGAATGAGACTTGTCAATGGTTTGTACCCAATAAGCAACACGACGGGTGTCACTTGTGGAGCAGGATCTGCCTACCTTTCTTGAGCACCTGATATCTCCACCCGTTTTTTTTTTGTGGAGTTCGTGTTGCTCTGTCTTTTGTTTTCGATGTTGTTTTTTGTAGATTGCTGTTTGTCTTTTGGTTGTTTTTAAATGTTTTGCAATGGCATTGTCAGTTCTTTAACGACTCATGGGTTTGAATATCCCTTTAGTATCTTCCTCCTCTCTTTTTATTAGATGGCGCTTAGTCTAAAATACGCACGAAATGCTGATACATATTAACGAGTTCATGCATTAACAAATTATTTTTTTTGGGGGGAGGGGGGGGGGGGGGGGGTCTGCTTGTAATTTGGATATACCTTTTATGACTTTGAGTCAAATCGGTGAACATGAATTTGACAGCTAAAACTTCTTCAACATAGGAAGTTAATGTGTGTTGTTTTTATATAATGTAATTGAACGTTTTCATATAATGTCCGTCATTTCATCGAGACTTTGGCTGACCATTCAGCTAGAATTATTCTTCAAGTAGAGTTTTATAATATATCAAACATAACTCATGTTTTCAATTTTATCTAGGCATCGTCGTCAAGCCTCAATTTACGTTCTTGAAATGATTGTTGATATTTAAAATTTGAAACATTATTTATAACCCTTAAACAGGTAAAACGATAATATGCTGCAGCTAGGACACTTCCTGTTGTCTTTATCTACCAAATAGAGTTACAAAGGAATATTTCGTGCATACAAAATCACTTTTCTTCACAATTTGGGGTTCGTTTAGGGATGATAAATAAATTTTATTTAATGTGTTAAAACTTGCATTACTTTTTGTTACCATTTTTTAGCTGCAGTATAAAAACATTATTAGGTCAATGTCAGAAAATTATTAACTTTTATTTATTCGGCACGAAATAGTAGAAGGGTTCGGTAAACCTAGCCCTTCCACTGTTACTAAGCCTCATACAAAACAGGTGATATTTTTCTGACATTGACCTAATATTGTATATAAACATCCGTGTATCGCTTGTTGAAATACGAAGACCACAGTTCATTTTACAACAAATTTGGACTTTTCATTTTTAAATTCAATCCAGATCTTGAAGTATTATAGTAATTCGTTGTATTCTTAAATTCAACACATTAATACTAGAGCTTACTTGATTATGGTACTATGGGTATGTATATACAAGTATATATAGTATTGATTTCTTCTAGATATATAGCAGTATAATTCCACTTGAAACAAATGTTCTGGCAATTTAGTGTTAAAGATATACAGTGTATCATATATGCATCTTGAAAAATATTCTTTTTTGATCTTTTACTTATACTTAAAGTTTAAGTTCTTCTGTACTGAATTCAAGATAAATTACACAAAACAATATTGAATCGGACACATATTGTTGTTTAACACGTGTTATATTTAGATTTCATTTTACAATAGAAAAATAAACTTGACTAATTATTAAAATGACAAAAAGTGGAATTGATACACCTGAATTTTCAAAACATTTCTCATGATTAGGAAATTATAGAAACGACATGTAGAATGAGAGATATTTGCTCAACTAAATGCTTTCATAATTATAATTATCGTCCTAACAGCTATGCCTGTGGGTTTCCATTTGGTCTGAACTTAACACTTTAGGTAGAAAAGATGGAAATGTACAGAGCGGTGGGCATTTATTCAAATTGTTTAAATAAACAAAGCTATGAAATAACTGTGTTGTTGTTTCCATCAAATTATAGATAAACTGTCGTTAATTGCACTATTGCTAGAAAATTAGAAAATGTAAAACATTTAATACTTTTCAATATGTTCAATGTATGGTCAAACTAATTATGAGATTAGACTCCATTCAAATTGGTTGGTGATTCTCCAAAATATGATAGAAATACAAATCTTGTCCGTTTTAATAGGTTTTACTCATAATTGTGTTTTAAAAGATTTAAAGATTTGAATGTTTACTCCAAAACAAAAACATAAAAAAAATTCAATTATAAAATAAATACAAGTCGATTCCAACACAAAAGAATAATTCGTGTCAATCTGCTGTGAAAGATGAGATTCTTTTTTCTTTTAGAATGTCCCAAAACAAATAATATTAGACGTAACATTTTCTTCAAAATTGAAAATAAATTCCCTAATATTAGCCACCTAGAAAGAAAATATTTTATCTAATAAAACAGTTTTAGCCAATGATATTTTTCTTAGTGGACTTAAAAGTGAGGCAAAAGATACTAAAGGGATATTCAAACTCATAAGTCGAAAATTAAATAACAACGCCATGGTAAAAAACAAAGAAAAAGACCAAAAGACAAACAACAGTATAGGTAATTTATAAAACGATCATAAAAGTTTTCATATTAGATGTAACCAGCCTTCGGTCGATATCAGGCCTCGAGCCTTCAGTTCTTATGCTGATATCATGACATAGGATTGATAATAAATCTGATATGACAACTGTCATGTTATAATTATAGGTTTCATAACGAGTGAGAATTGAATATCGTTAAAGATTGCAAAATATATTCCAAATCTATAATTGGTCGTGTTATTGAAAAACACAATTAACAGCAACGCCAGTCAAATATAGATGATACAAAATTAAAAATTGGTAGCTGGAATTGCAATGGCTGGTTTGTGAGACGCGATCATGATAAAGGGTTCATTTTAAGGGGAAATATGTTAAACATTTAAAACTGTGACATTGTTGGCATATGCGAAAGTCATTTTTAAGAGATAATCAGACAATAAATATGAATGGTTACACTCGGATAGGTACTAATAGGAATGTTATTTCAAATAAGGCTTGGCAAGGTAGCGGGGGCGTAGGATTCCTTATCAAAAACTCAATATTTGAATATTTTGAAATTGACATTCTCGACAAAAGTAAAGATGATATACTTTGGATATATTTAAAATCTGTGAAAGATCCGGACTTAGTCTTATACTTTTGTGTATGCTATTTACAACCTGAAAGATCTAGTATAGGAAAAATTGATCAAGAGAGTTTTACGAGGATTTATTCTCGCAATTGTATCTTTATAACACAGGGAATCCCATTTTCATTTGTGGCGATTTCAAGGGACGGATAGGAGTCTTGCACGATTTTAACGATTCGCTAATTTGCGGAAACGACAAAATGCTGACGAGCAAAAGAATGCGTTTTGTGAAAATTTGCTAGATTTATATGATAATACCGTACAGCGACACTGATAGATACATCAATTTTGAGGTAAAGCTTATCTTGAAAATAATAAACTATTGAGCGAGGAACAAAATGGATTCCGACGTCTCAGATCTTGCCTTGACCACATTTATTCTTTTTGTATTACATTGAGAAACAAAAAATTAATGAACTTCGACACATATTTATGGTTTGTTGACTTTAGCAAAGCATTCGATTCGGTAAACCACGAGGTTGTATCGAACAAATTGTTAGGTGCGGAAATTCATAGTAACATTTTCAAAGTCGTAAAATATCTTTACTCAATTTTGAAAAGTGCTATTAGACTTTCACCAATGATGTTCACAGACTGGTTTTCGGTAGATATTGGTGTACGCCAGGAGACAATCTTGCACATAAGCTATACGCTGTTCGCGTTATTCATTGTCGATATAGTGTCGCTTATAAAAGGTTTTTCGCAAGGAGTATTTGTTGGAGACGACATGATTATTTGTTTATTCTACGCGGATGAAGTCGTTCTCATTTCGGACTCAAGTGAAGGCTTACAGTCTCCACTCAACGTTCTACATGGTTGGACATAAAAATCTTCTTAATGTGAACATTGAAAAAAACAAACCATGCATGTTCGTAATACATCTGTCAGTAGATCATATGTTGTGTTTAGACTCGGACAAAATGAACTAGATAACGTGGGAAAGAACCGTTATTTTTGTCTTACACTATCTGAAAACATTGATTTTAAGGTTTCTGTTAATGAACTGTCAGCGGCAGCTAGCAGATAATTGGTGTCGTTAACATCCAAAGTCTTGCATATGGAAAAAATGGACGTTGATCTATACACAAAGATATATGACAACACTGTCATCCGAGTTGTGTATTATGCGTCTGGAATATGGTGTATCAAGCGCTATGACTCACTGGAGAGACTACAATACAGAGCAATAGGGACATTCTTTGGCATTAACAAATGCGCTCCGATTCCTGCTGTCTTAGATGATATGGGATGGCTTCCTGTATATATTCATACACAGTGTAAGGCGATACGCCTATGGTGTCGCCTCATGGAAAAGCCAGACAAAAGACTTTGTCGTAAAGAGTTCCGTTGGGACGTTGACACCTCTACACGATACAAGAATACCTGGTTTAACAGTATCAAGACAATTTTAAACACTTGTAATCTTACGCATTTGATTAACTACAGTAGCGACAACATTTTTACAAACTACATACACATACAATAGAAACAGTCAAAAGTAAATTTGTAGATGACTTTAAATAAAGGCAACAGTAGTATACCGGTGTTCAAAAGTCATAAATCGATTGAGAAATCCTGGTTACAAACTAAAACCGAGGGAAACACATCAAATATCAACATCAAAGATAGATTGATAACTGAAGTGCGTACAATGCCAAAACTGAGAACGTATAAAACTTAAGTCCGAATTCTCAACGGAACCATATGTAAAAAGACATTTATCAAGGGTGCAACGTTCAGCATTTGTTTTTGCTCTGGAACTTTTCCATTAGAAATTGAACAAGGTCGTTACAGAAACATACCAGTTAATCTACGTAAATTGTGTGATTATCTGAAACTATAGTATATAGTCGCTATTTTCTCTCAATTATTCTGCCTTTCCATGCATTTTCTGTACATGCCTATATAGTAAGATAGTTATTTTTATTCCTGTTCATCCCACATTTGTTCAATCAGATTCTTTGGCAGTTATAAGGATGACAGCTTTATATTCGTTCAAATCATTTGTTTTTAACTTTAATGCTAAATAAGTTTCCCCTTTGAAATTTCAGTAACTTTATGAATATATCACCACTTCAGTATGATATCATTATGTTTACTTTGCAATTATAGCATTGCTTTTATTTGTTTTTTGTTTTTGTTTATAGCTTTCTGAAGCAAAGATTACGTTTATAACGAGTGGGTATTTAAGACGCTATGTTTGCTAAATTTTAACGTGGTTACACAAAACAAAAGAAAAGGATCGGAAATAGAATAATTTGTTAAGGTATGGTCAGTGACGCATATTCCAGTGGACTGTTATCTTTTATAAGATGAACCGTTAAAACCCAGACTTTGTTTGCAACAAATTAGAGAGTTTGATTATACCTACATTTCTTACTCGCATAATATTAATCTTTTTTGTCTAAATGCATGTTGTCTCCAATTTGGAAATAAGACTTCTTCATTTTTTGTTTGTCTTTGCAACTTTGTTTATGAAATCCTTGTATTATTTATCCTATCTAACATTACGGTAACAACTCGTGCATCTCCAATATCATGTTGAAATATACACTGAATTTGTCTATTCACAGCTCAAATGTGCACAGACAGACAGATTTTAGTAGATGGAATTGAACTGCAGCATACGGATCATTATGTTTCACCTGAGGGTCAACCTTATAGAACTCTAACTGAAGCAACAAGGGAGGTAACTATAATTACATTTTGTTTTAATTTATATTTGAAAAAAATTACCAGTTTAGAATTTTTAAAAATTAACAGTTGAATAAATATTTATAAAAAACAATTCAACGGATAGTATTTCAGTAAACTGCTGGTGATATAAATCATTCACTTTTTGACAGAGAATATGAATCCGAACTCTTTTTTAGTATAGGATAATCAATGCCAAAAGGGTCTGAAGGAAATGTATCAAAACCTTCATTTTAGAGCCTATCTAGCTAAAAAGTGAACAATTTTGAAAAAGGAATTTGATTTGTTATGCACAAATATGTAATTTATTCAACCAAGGAACAGTATGCCAGCAACGGAACCTGTCTCATAAACTATATCAATACTTTCAAATGTCACATATTTTCATATACCATCAAAGTAACTTTAAATTTTTTCTTTACATAGTAAAGATAAGTATTACACATATACTGCAAGACAAATTTATTTTGACTGGTATTGCTGAACTTAATTCTATCTTTCAGTCAGGTGAAGGAAGAGCTCAGGGAAATTTTGAAGAAGCCCGAAAGAAAAATCGTTCGGAACTAGTCTTGATATTTGTTTTCATTATAGGTTTTACTATCACATTAGTGCATTTACATTTAAAATATTAACATGTATTGTTGTCACTAAAGAATATTCTTATGTTCACTTTGTCATATTTCTGTAACTGTTAAAATAAAATTTTAAGATTGCATTCTGCATTTACTTTTTGGCTTCACAGCCGGTAAGTTCAAACGCAGCTATTCAAATGCAAACTTTTACATGAAATGTACATCGATTTTTACTCATTTGATAGGAGTGTATTGTAGGACGTCACGACTTCAGCCATTTAATAAGCAGAAAACCATTTGAATGATATAAGGCACAATAAAAAAAAAAAAACATTTGACTAGATTTATGATAGTTTTGGGACAGTTAAGACATAACTATCTAGGAAGCTAGGACAAGACAATTGAAACTTTGAACAGTTGAACATGGTACATGTAGCTTATTTCGTTCATTAATTTATTTATGTAATTTACTTTATTTCAAACAATAACAAATAAGAAAGTCGAGGTTTTCATACAATGAAGAGCAATTTCTAGTCTATCATACAGCAATTAACTTACTCAACAGATCTATTCACGGGCAAAGTCTATTATAAATACGTTAAAAAAGAAAGGTTACGAATGGAGGTTTCATACAAAGTTGTAACAAAATGTCAATCAATTTGAGTCAGAAATAAAACTAACATAGTTATCCATGCTGTGTACGATGATTAAACAATGTATTAATTTTTCTATTTTGTGGTCATTTTAAGATCTATTTTTCAGAAATCAATTCCATTTGGCAATACATAAAGATCTGTCTGTTACTCTCGTTTTGCAAAAAAAGTACTTCGGACGCACGAAATTGTTAGTTTCCTTGTTTTATTGGATACATTTCCCTATATTTGAACAACTTGATTTGAAACAATAACAAATTAGAGACTGGTCACCTGGTATAAAACATAAATGATCCTTCCGCAGGCAAAGTATATAATAAACAAGAAAAGTAAGTTAACTGTAGTTGACCGATGTTCAAATCACATTAACTTATCAAGAAGATACACATCAAGGTAACAAACAAAACATCAGGGAATTGTATGGATTCCAAAAAGAGCAGACCGGGGCAAACACAGGTAAACGTTTCCTGATACGCATGAATTACTCGCCATGCATTACAATCGGGAACAGAATAGGACACAGATCATGCAACCATTGTGGTATCTTAAGATCGAAGATTGCAAAAACAGGTTTCATTAAAAAAATTGGAATGGCTTACGCAGATACAATATCTTGTTTTAATGAAGTGGCAAATCATTCTAAAAAACCTCTGATTTTGATAAAAGAACACTGCAACTTACGTTTAAAAAATACTGAACGTTAAGAAAATGTTTACCAACAGAAAATTGACATTCCTATGGGAAACAACTGAGCCCTTTTGTTTGCCGACTAGTTCCTTTATTGTTATGAGGCAAACGTCCTTTAAGAAATTCTTATGACAAATGAAGATAAGGTAATTCTGCCTCAACGTTCCGCTATAAAGATGATGATCATAAACGTAATAATGCAAAGTCTACATCTGCCTCCGAAAGGCTTCGGACGCCATCATGATTTTCTTGACCGTGATGGAACATCTGTGTCACAGATTGCAACGGATATGTTCCACTTGTGGTAACGACAATCTCGTCTTCTTTTCCTCGATTGCTCAATCATTAGTTTTCTGTGGTGGTTTGTTTGGAGTTGATGTTCGTGTCGGCTTTTGGTTGTCAGTTTTGATATCTGTCTTATTTTATGGCACTTCAGTATCTTTCTCGCTTTTAAAAGTGTAAAAAGTATAACTTCGATATATTTAAACAGGAGTTTTTATTGTTTAGAATGACAAAAGGACAAGACGATTCAGTACGGTACATCCATTCTTTTTCACATTTTATGTATACCTATGATAGCTTGCAACTTGACCTATTGTTTTGAGAATATTTAAGACCAGTAACTATGAAAGTCTTGTTAAATTAATGATTTGTTTGGTTGATGTCTTCAATATATTTACCCCACACACCTCTCTTTATCCAAATATACCTAGTACAACTATGCAATAAAATTGAGAATGAAAATGGGGAATGTGTCAAAGATACAACAACCTGACCATAGAACAATGTTTTGAAAGTTTGTAGTCTCACATAAGAAGTTAATTGGTACTGGGTATTCGTACTGACATGAATGAATTTAAAATAAAATATTTGCGCGGTTAAACTTCACTGAGACTGCAATCGAACACCAACATCAATTTGCTGGTGATATAGTGAACGTAAACAGAAGCTTTAACATTGACCCATCTATACTACTAAAGGAAGAGACCGATTTCATTGAGCCGCAACTCCTCTGAAACCATACAAAGTCGGAAATATTTGTGATATGACGAATAAATGTAGTTTTTTGTACTTCCAAAATTTGTCTTTGAAACAATCTTTTTTCCACAGAAAACGCCAATTTTTGTGAAAATATCCAAATTCGGTGACCGTTATCGATCCGTGTCTTATACGCTTTCGCGCATGCTCAGTCGACGTAATGCCCGACAACTCGGACTACGGTCAATTCGCACCACTCAAACTCTTTCACTAATTATTACAACTTGCATCACTTTATCAAACTCGCACCACTCAGAAAAATGAAATATAACAAACTCGAAGAAATGTGTTTAATCATTAGATTGTTTTCTTCTTCTCTTAGTAAATTCCTCCTTTCTCGGAGCACCCGTGTCACACAGAGACAGAACTCGCACCACTCGAAAAAATGTTTTAAATTATCAGAGAGTTCTAGATTGTTTTCTTCTTCTCTGAGTTATTTCCTTCGTTCTTGGAGCACCTGGGTAACACCGAGACAGAAGCTACTATTTAGACATTCAAACTCCTATGGAAGAAGAACTGACAAACTAATAAAACTATCAACATAATGCATCAGTGCATAAAAACAGTGTGAGAAACACGAACCCAATCTGTGTTACCATAAACATTTCAAGTAGTCATAAGTCGAATACAAACTGACAATGCCTTGGCAAAAAGCGAAAAACTACAAAAGACAAATAACATTATACAAAACTCAACAAATAAAACTAAAGACTGATCAACACGAACCCACCAAAAACCGAGGGGGATATCAGGTGCTCCAAAATGGTAGGAAGTTCCTGTTATATACGTAAATATGTGAAAGAGTGCATAGCCACTTTTATGCAATCAAATGTATTATAATAGCAAAAGAAAAAACTACAAGCAATTTTATAAAACTTTTTTTTATATTCAGTAGTTTTACAGTATTTATAAGGTCTTTGTTATTTGGTTGTAAATGTAAATTTAAGATTAACGAAATGACCACAAATGTCATCTCATTCGTAGACGGCAGACAACAGTTTATACAATGTGACACAATGATTTCAGTTTAACAGTACAATGATCATTGTGCCACCTATATCCATTTGATGTCCTGTCGTTCACGTATATTTCGTTACCGCGTGTCTCTGGCTATTCTACTGTAATGCAATATTCCAATTAAAAAATGCCATTGTTGTTCAATCGGTATTTCTTTAAACAATTACTGTTTCTAAATTCGCATCTGATGCAGTAAAGTTGATACAGGAAATTACGAAATAAAAAATAAGAATGTTATTCTATTGAAATTTGTTGTTAAAATCTCTGAAAACTTATTTTAACTTGAAAAATGGATCTCACTCATGCTTAAATCTAATTCCCTGTTGAAGGGAACAATTAAAATAATACAAAGATAGAACAGAATATTATTCTGCGGGAAAATTATGTATAGAAAGAAAACGAAATATTGTTTTCTTTTTCTTTCTTTTTTAGTGTCTCCTGACTCATATATGTTCCTCAACTATGTAAACATGTATATTGTATTTTCGGCATACAATTATTTACTGACCTAATGTCAGTTAGAATTGTTTTCTCACTTCTTAATCATTATACCGAAAATACATATTTTCCCCGTTGCATTTTACACAAGATTAATTATAGCACTCGGATTCATACTAAAAAATCTCTGAAACTGACATTATGAATATGCTTGATTTCTTGATTGTCAACATATTTGCTAATTACGTTTGGAGGACGTGTTTTTTAACAAATAACTAACAGTGCTCTCTTCTTGCCTACTTGATCCTTTATTAATATAAGGCAGACTTTATACAGGAGCTTCTAAGGAACAATGAAAAGAAGCAACCATTATCCTCTGACTTCACATTCCGCCATATAAATGATGTCCTCTCACTGAATAGTTCAAAGTTTGATGACTATGTTGAACACATCACATCAAACTTTAAAGAAAGGATACAATACATACAGTTAAGACTGCCTCATATCTTGACTTACATTTTGAAATTGACAATAAGGGTCGGTTGAGAAAAAAACTTTACGACAAAGGAAAAAGAGATAATTTCTGATTTTCAATTGTGACATTTCCATTTCTATGTAGTAACAACTCAGCAGTGCCTGCATCTGGAGTATAAGCTCCTAGTTGATACGATATCCAAAAGATTGAAATTAATGATTTCCTTAATAGAAAGTTGCTGCTTACAAGGAAGCTATGCAACCAGCTAACCGATGAGGCGGTGCTGAAGTTGAAGTCATCTTTTCGTTAACTACACATGATAACCATTAAGGAATATCTGTTTCACAGATGACAACGGATATGATCCAATTGTCGTAACTACAATCCCTTCCTCTATTTTCGAGTGAGGCCTACCGAATTATACTTATCTCTGAATTTGTAATTACACGAGCAACACGACGGGTGCCACATGTGGAACAGGATCTGCTTATCCTTATTGAGCACCTGAGCTCACCCCCTGGAGTTTGTGTTGCTCAGTCTTTAGTTTTCTATATTGTGTGTTTTGTACACTGCTGTTTTTCTTTTGGTCGTTTTTCATTTTTTTTGCCATGGGATTGTCAGTTCGTTTTCGATTTTCGAGTTTGACTACCCTTTTAGTTTTTTCCGCTTCTTCATAATTATATGGCGTCTAGTCTTCAATACACATAAAAATGCTGATACATTTTAACGAATTCATGCATTAATAATTGTTTTTTTTTAACTGCTTGTAATTTGGATATACGTGTAAGTGTGTTATAAATCAAATATGATCAGAATTTGAGTCAGATCGGTGAAAATGTCCTTTTACATAGAAGTTAAAGTTTTTTGTTGATATAATGTACGCGACGTTTTTTTATGTAATGCAAATTAAATTAGAATTATTCTCAAACTAGCATGTTTATCGAGGCATTGTCGTGAAACCTCAATTTAAGTTCTTAAAATGATTGTTGATATTAAAAGATATGAAACGTTTTCTATTACCCGTAAAACAGTTAAAAAGATTTTAAACATTCGAGGATCGTTTGTTCAAATACGAAGACCATAATTCATTTTGCCACACATTTGGGTTTTTCTTTTTTTAAAACTAATCCAGTTCTTAAAGTATTATAGTATTTCATTATATTATCAAATTTTGCACATTAATAGTAGAGCTTACTTGATCGTGGTGCTATGGGTATGTATTTACTAGTGTTTATATTTTATTTCTTTTAGATATAGAGTAGTATAATCCTACTTGAAATAAATGTGCTGGCAATTTCATATTACAGATATTTCATCCATGCATCTTAAAAAATATTTTATTTTGATCTTTTTCTTGTAAATAAAGATTGTTTTATTGAAGTTTGTCTGAGAAAAGATAAATGAAACAAAGGAATACTGATCCAGACAAATATTGTGTTATTATGTGTTATATTTCGTTTGGACGTTATCATAGAACGGCATACTTTACTACATATTATAATGAACAAAAGTGGAGTTGATCTGTATACCTCAATTTGAGAAAACTACACTTCCTACAATCCTTTCATAATAATGAAATCATAGATTGGACATGTATTTTAAGATAAATTTGCTCATTTAAATGCTGTCAGATCATAATGACCGTCTTTGAAGTTATAATTATGTGTTCCCATTTTGCCTTACCGCATTTTCTAGGAAAATAAAACAAAAGATTGAAAATGAGAATTATACTTATCCGAAATGGGAATATTTTCAAAATGTTAAATAAACATATCTATGAAATGATTGTGTTGTTTTTGTTAAATTATAAATAAACTGTTTTAACTGACACAATTGTTAGAAATATAGGAAAATATAAAAAAATTAGTACTTTTGAATATGTTCAATGTATTGCTACATTAACTAAGTGTTTTGACTCCTTTCCAATAGGATAGTGATCCTGCAAAATATGATAGAAATGCAAATATAAGTTATTTTTTTCATTCGCTTGATGTGTTTGAGCTTTAGATTTTGCCATTTGATAAAGGACTTTCCGTTTTTGAATTTTCCTTGGTTTTCGGTATATTTGTTATTTAGCTTTTTAATAAGTTTTACTAAAAACTACGTTTTAAACATTTAGATTTTTTTACTCCAAAATGATATTAGAAAAGTCTAAAACATAACAATAAAACCAGCCGATCACTCAAAAAATTATTTGTGAAAATCAACTGCGAAGGATGAGATTAATTTTCTTTTATAAAAGATCCAGAACTAATTATATCACAGGTGACATTTTGATAAAAATTGAAAACAGGTTTCCAAAATAAAAGACAGAAATTTATATTTAGTATAATATTTTGATAAAACGATTTTTTTTTCTAACTGGAGGTATAATTATTATACAAAGATCTTAACAAGACAGTTTCCATATCAGATGTAACCAGCCTTCGGTCGACTTCAGGCCTCGAGCCTTCAGCTCTTATGCTGATATCATGATATATGATTAATAATACATCTGATATGACAACTGTCATGAAATGATTATAGGTTTCATAACGAGTGATAATGGGATATCGTTTGATATCAACTCGAGATATTCAATTTCATTCTGATAAAAAACAAGACTTTAACAGTTAATTATCATTACTTAAGTTAATTATAAAAAGAGTCGTTAACAAGCGATATCAAATTCTCACAAGTGGTTAAACCACCATAGTAAAAATTATTTTGACTAAAGAGTAAAATTCTCTCAAGGTAAAAAGGAAAATCATCATTGACCTATAGCCAATCAAATATTACATGTTTCGTAACACATTGCAAGACAGGCCAACAAAAATTAAGGCATTTTATCACTTATTCGTGTGTAAAACATGTAATATATTTTCTTTGTGAACAATTAATGACTGGCCACAACTGTAAAATAATCTGATATTAGCATAAAATAAAATCGAAATCGAAAGAGCTAAGTTGTCGTAAATTCACTAGTTCATTTATCTCAGGTAACCACAAGTCTGATTCGAGTTTCTCTTTGATGCATACTCAAGTGGCACGTAACTTTCTTCTCAATTGTTAATCAATGAACAGGGTCAATGTTATTTGAAGTCACAGTGCTACATCGACACTCTGTCGTCAGTGCAAATTTCCCGATAGATGCTTTTATTAATAGGAATTTAATGTCTTCATGAGATATGTATCTGAATAATTATTAGTTATTAGAATATATATAAATCTGTTATAATATTGCCATAACACAAATTTTGATTTTAATTGTGTATGATTTTCATGTTTTTAACATTTTGGTGATGATATATATAACTGTATATAATAAATATTATGTCATCATAATTGATTTGGTTTCATTTATTTAGGCGTCAATGAGCACATTTTAATTCTTCAATTGGAATTACTTCGGCGTTAGATGAAAATGTATTTTTAATTAAGCGTGGAGCTGCACTCAAATCTGATACCAGCATTGTTTGTTCAATAAAACGGCACATACAATGATACAATTGCTGATATAATGATATGGCAATTAATTGATAAAGCATAGGTACATTAAACATGTATATACAGAAATGCTGCAAAATAGAGATTTATTAATGCATTTTTCGAGACATTGATTAATTACATGGAATTAAGTCAAATATATTCCTCAAATGAAAAGAAATACTATGTGTTTTGTGTTTTGTTTTTTTTTTTTTGGGGGGGGGGGGGGGGGGGATGAAGGTTTGCAGGCGTCCTTTCAAATATCCCATATGCAATGTTCACCTATCTTTTGTAGTCATGTCCTTGATAACAGAAGGGATCTCCTTTTACAATAACATATTTTGGGACAACCTACTGGTTTTTTTTAATCAGAAACTAAATTTTTTATTTGTTATTTTGTCCCTATTAACCCCACATTGTATGTATACAATCAAATTTTTTGGCAGTTATAAGGATGAAAGATGAAAGATTTAGTCGTTTTAAAAATTTATTGTTTTTACCTTTAATAAAAAATTAGTTTTCCTTTGAAATTTCATTAAATCAGTAAATAAATCACCACATCTATATGATATCATTCTGTTTACTTTGAAATTATAACATAGGTTTTATTTGTTTTTTTATTTGTTTATAATTTTCTGAAGCAAAGATTGCATTTATAACGTGAGGGTTATTTAAGGCGTTAGGTAGACTCAACTTTGATGTGGTTACATGAACCAAAAGAAAAGGGGGCGAAAGTAAAATAAATGCCAGGGTATGGTCATTGACGTATCTAGATCTTCTGGTGGACTGCTACTTTTGATAATAAAATGAACCGTCAAAATCCTGACTTTGCTTGAACGAATGAGAAAGTGTGATTAACCTACATTTCTTACGCGCATATTTTTTTTCGGTTCTATTCATGTAGTCTCCAATTTCGAAATTTGACAAAAATTATATTTTGTTGGGTTTTTTATTCTGCAACTATTCTAATAACTTTATGAAGTCCTTGTATTGTCAATCATCTTTTTCATTACGGTAACAATTCGTTTCATCTCCATTAGCATGTTGAAATATACACTATATTTGTCTTTTAACAACTCAAATTGTACAGACAGGCAGATGCTAGTAGATGGAGATCAGCTGCAGCATACGGACCATTATAGTTCACATGAGAGTCAGTATTATAGAACTAAAATTCAAGCAACAAAGAAGGTAATTATAAAAAGATTCTATTTGAATTATATTTGAAAAGATAACCTGTTTAAAATTTAAAGAATTAACAGTTTAAAATTTAAAAGAATTACCAGTTTCATAAATATAGATTTACAATTCAATGAATAATATAACAGTAAACTGATGTTGATATAAATCATTTAAAATCAAACATTCAATTTTTCAGATTGCAAGAGAATATGAATCTGAACCTGGTGAATATATGTGTCTTGCAATTCTGACCTGCTTTTGTTGCTTGCCGCTAGGAATATGTGCTGTCTTTGCCACAATAAAGGTAGGTGTTTTGTTAATATAATAAATCTTAAAATATAGACCACGTGTTCTATTGTATAATATCCTATAAAACGTAGACAGTGTTATGTCGGTCTTCCTTGACAAAACAACAAAAATATAAACGTATTAAGCTATGAGAAAATAAATGGTGATGCACTTTTATGATACCATTAAGTATAAAGACAAGGTCAAAACAATAGGAATTCGTCTAGTCTCAAATCAATTGATAGCTTGTCATATGGTAGATTTGCTTGTATCCATTAGCGTTGTAGTTTGACCTCTAGAATGTCTATCTTTGGTGTTAATATGTTGTTTGGTTGCAGTCTCATTTACGTATACACAACATCATGAGAAATTCATCTGTGAGAAAATGTTACTAGTGATTGTCCCAACACGACAAGTAACATGCGCAAGATATATTAACACATGCACCAAAATGTAATTATCGTTAGCAATTTGTCCTTTACTTCTGATATGGAAAAAGTATTTACAAAACAACGAACTCCGAGGTTGATTCAAAAGGGGAAGTCCAAAAAACCTGATAAAATCAACCGCTCGACTAAATCAACCAACGGAACGAATGGACAACAACTATCATTTTCCCGAATAGTCTGTTTATTAGTAAAAAAATTACAAATTTACTTGTTTTTTGGATGATTTCGCCATTAGAGGCTCAGAAAACTACTTTCTCGCAGCTCGACAACTTACAAATAATAGTTACCTTTTAGTTTGTGATCATTTATTTGTCTGATAAGGAATTTTCTGTTATTAGTATAGGATATTTCCATATACAAATCAGCAATCAATCAATCATAATTTGGACTTATTAACTATCAATGATTCATATCCAGTTACTTGGTCGTTGGCCTGTTGGACACAATTCTCATGTTATTCGTAGACAGATTATATTTTTTTCAAGTATTAGACATTCACTCAGCAGTTATATTATAAGCTACTTAGCCGTTGTTTCAATATATTTTTATATGTTAATACTCTTTTTATGTAGTATTTAATGATTCATTATAACTGTTTAAGATTTTTGGCTATACCGTTATGTGTATGCAAGTTTATAAACATCTTTAATAAGGGGACCAATACAAAATTGTATGTTTTTTAACAAAGATTTTGTTTGTAAAATGACTTATTATAGCTACTTCCATAAAATAATGCATTCGATCGATAACGAATATTCTCGGTTACATAAAAATGTCAATAGTGAGGCAGGATCTGTTTACCCTTCTGGAGCACTTGAGTTTAACCCCCAATTTTTGTGGGGGTTCGTGTTTCTCGGTCTTTAGTTTTTTATGATGTGTTTTGTTTGCTGTTGTTTGTATTTTGGTCGTTTTTCGTATTTTGCCATGACACTGTCAGTTTGTTTTTGACTTGTGAGTTTGAATATTCCTTTGGTATCTTTCGCCTCTCTCTTTTAGCCACACTGGCCTGCACGTAGGACCAACTATGACAGTAAAAGTACCCCTCAAAATGTCTATTATTAGGCTTAAAGTTAATTTCATGTATTATCTTATAAACATTATAAGCTGGAACTGAAAAAGGAATGTTCTCGTTCCTACAAAAAAACGACTACATTTTCTAAATGTATGATGAAAAAGTTTGCGCAGACTATTCACCCGAAAATTATAAGGATTCATGCAAATAAAATTTTGACTTCATACAGCAACATCAAATATGCTCTTATTCATTTTGTATTTTAGATTTTTTTTTATAATAAAGATTTTTTTAAACTTTTTTTACTACTAAGATATCCTATAGAGTATTTTGACGAACAGTAACTGCAAATTTGCTTTGAAGGACATTTTTGCAGGTAATATTTTTCTACAAAATCAATACCAAAATGATCTTAAAGAAATGTAAAAACCTTCATTTTTGTGGGCCTATCTAGCAAAAATGTGAACAATTTTGACGAAGGACTTTGATTTGTTTTCACACTTTATACTTTTGTTTTATCAATCATGTACTTTACTCAGCCATGAGACAGTATGCCAACAACGTAACCTTTGTCATAGCCTATATCAATACTTCAAATTGTCTCATCTTCTCATAAACCGTCCAAGTTTGGATATTCAGTGGATAATGAAAGGAGTTTGGCCACGAAGGCCTTAAATTGGTTCTAAAAATCAACTATGTTATACCATATGTAAAAACCTATAGTCACAATCTTAAATATGCAAATTAAGATAATCTAAACCCTGTTGTTGCCTTTTGTTCGTATTAACAAAATGGACAACTCAAAAGGATGATAATTCACCAGATTTTAGCCAAATTGCCTGTTTTAATACAGTTGTAAGATCTATTTCTTCATAAAACAAAATTGGGCACCCCCATCGACCAAAATCAAATTGTTATGAAAAGATGTATATCGTTCAGATATACCTTCTTACAAAACATTATGGTGGTCCTTGCATGTGGCCAATTTCGATGGAAGCAAAAACTATTAAAATTTAGGTAAACACTAGTCAAAACTATCATTTACTTCCTTAGTGTGCACAATAATGACGTCATAATTACATCACAATAGTTCCTATGCGTTTGTACTGTAGTGTGGATAAATTTATTAGTATATTTAACCTTATCATGAGATTAAATTTGAATTTATCAATAAATGTTTCAGGTTTGACTTTTTTTTTTCTTCTATGCAACATCTTTTTTTATATATGTATCTTGTTTGATAGATTTGTGCAATTGTGCTTTTGCTCACATAATTCATATATTCCATTTATTCCTTCGTCTGAATTATTATGATACATTTTATCTTATAGGCAAATGATGATCGAGCACAGGGACATTTCGAAGAAGCTAGAAAGAAAAATAGTCTGGCCCTAGTCATGATGATTGCCTCAGCTGTATTCGGAATAGCTGCCACTATCGTTTTCACTTTCGTTGTAGTAATCATATGCGACATTAATTTGTGTCAGTAAATCATGCTAAATTTGACTTTTAAATGTTTCTTTACACAGATAAGATATGCGTTACATTATGATCTGCAAGACAAATTTATATTGGTTAGTATTGTTACATTAAACATTATCTTACAATCAGATAAAGTAAGAGCTCTGGGAAAACATTCATTGCTGTCACATAAGATTATTCGAATTTTTACTTATCATATCTCTGTACCCGGTAAAACTAAAACTGTAACATTACATTATGCATATGCGTTTTGCTTCAACAGTCAGATATTGCTGATCTCACGTCACTCAATAATCCAAATTTTAGTGAGTACTTGTATCTCATATACTAGTAGCCCAGAAAACTTGAGATTGAGGATATTACAAAAATTGAAGGTTTGTCTCATACCTTGGTCTTTTCTTTAATATGGGCACAGAATGACGACTTCAAACATGCATCTATGACAAATGTGATGACTTCAACTTTACAACTTTCCATTTCTTAGCAGTAGCATATATTATCCCCATTGTATGACGTTTATCAATTGATGCGCTATGCTCGTTCATGTCGCACTATTCGGATTTCATTTACAGGAGTGTGCTCCTTACAAACAAAACTGGTCAAGAAAAAATAAGAGAAAGAATAACTTAAATATACATAGCATCCAGAATTGGTAGACCTATACGATGTGACTGTTTCTCAGCTCACTTGCAACATGTTTCGCCGTCTTGGATCTTGAGATACCAGCATTGGCCTGATCTGAAAATTTATCGATTCTGTTATGTTTCTGATTATTACATTTTGACGAGTGTGGATTTACATTGCAGGTGATGCATGTATACACGTATCAGGAAAAATCTAACCTCTGTCAATCTACCCGGTTTCGTTCCTCTTGAAGTTCAAACGATTCCCTATATTTTAGTTTACCTTGATTTTAACTGGTTTATTCATTTATCACATTTGAACACCTGTAAACTACTATTGATTCCCTACACGCCAATGGCACCAAGCGAAGTAAGTAAGCAGGTAAACTTTTTTCGCCCCTTAATTTCTCTGAAACTATCAAGTGGAAATCCATATTAAAAATCAGCTTAAATAAAAAATATCAATCATTACAAAAATTGACAATATCTCTGTATAAACAGATTATTCAAAGTGTTTTCCATTCTGATGTTTATGCGGAATCATTTTAATTTCATTGAGTTTTTCTCTCAACATTATGAGATCAGTTACTTGGCCTCTTTAATTTGTTATGCTCTCCGTAAAACAAACTTGTTCCTGGGGTTAGGCTATAGTTGTCGTTTGTGATTTACAATTATCATTTTCCTGATACGTGTATACATGCATCACCCGCTATGTAAATCCACACTTCCTCAAAGATATTTGAGTTTTTTACTGCTTTATAATTATATGTATATTATGATAATATATGCATGGGTGACGCGACATCCAGCAAAACATCCAGAAAAACATACAGCTTACAGCTTGAGGCGATAGCAATCGTCTTAAACTATCAGTGAACTGTTAGCTTTTGTTCGGTGTTGAAGAACTCACTACGACGTTCCGAATGCTTTAGTGAATTAGTGAATTGATATAAAACGTAGCAGATTATCCAAGAACTTAAGATTAGAAGGCTATTGATGTTTGCTAGGGGTTGTCTTAACTTTCAATTAGTTGTGAGGATTTGCTCCCGATTTGAAAGTTTCTGTGACTTTGGGATGAAGGACACCAATAAAAACATGTATTCCTTTGCTTTGGGTTTTGTCAATAAAGGTAACAATTTTGTTATATTCTTCATTTACGAAACATTAATTAAGAGTTTGTCTCTTTTACTGTATGGAGACAGCAGACAGTTTTCCTGTTTTGAGGTGTATGCCCTCATATTTTTACAGAAATTGCGTATTTATTCTTTCGTATTTTAGATGCGCATCTTGTGCAGTAAAATTGGTACCGGTTATGTTATTACAATTACATTGTGAACAAAGAATTCCGTGGATATGTCATAAAAAGTAAAGTAACAAAAATTTCGAACTCCAAGGAAAATTCAAAACGGAAAGTCCCTTAACAAATGGCAAAATCAAAAGCTCAAACACATCAAACGAATGGAAAACAACTGTCATATTCCTGACTTGGAACAAGCATTTCATTATGTAGAAAATGGAGAATTAAACCTGGTTTTATAGCTGGCTAAACCTCTCACTTGTATGACAGTTGCATAACATTCCATTATATTGACAACAATGTGAAAGCAAAACAAACAGACATAATATGTAAAAATGTCAAAATTGGGGTAAAGCACCATGTCCAGCAGTTAACATTGTGTTATAATTTTAATCATTATAAAAACAAACTCCTATGTCAACAAAGAAAAACAAAATGGCATGGTACAGTAGACACTATATAGACAAAGCACATAAGCAAAAATAAAAGACAGGAATACAAAAATGACCATAGCACAATAACACAATGGCGGGATGTATAAATACCGATCCACGCCAAAAGGATATTACCAATAAATGGACTCAATAGTAAATAATTATACAAAGACAAATAAAAAGAACACTATAACACGTAATTAAAATGATAAACAACGTCAGTACCTAAAACCGATACTTCAAGATAAGGGATTTCTCTCAGACTTTGTCCTTTATGTGTGCGCTTTTCGTCTTGTTGAAAGCCTCTCTGTGACTTTGAGCTGAACACGGCAAAATGAAAAATATTTCTAAGAATAAAGCCATTCGGGCTCAAGGTCTAGTGGAACTCTGTTTTCAAGGTGCCAATGTATTACGATATTGAAAAAATTTCAATCAAAGTCCTATTATCCCTACAAGAATTGTCAAATACAAACGACACGACGGTATAGTATGGTCAACTAAACATGATGACAAATATGAAATCTTTCTGGCAAACGGTTCCAGGGGAGTTCCGTCCATAAAACTGAATTGTGTTAAAATGTATTAATATAATTTGTTTTTAAAAAAGTCCAATAACCCTCAAAAAAATTATCATATCAAAATTGAAATATTATAAGTGTTGTTCCTTTTAAATATATTTAAATTTACTTTGTTATTTGTCAAGTAGGAGAAGGATTTTATATCATAGGTCTATACACCATATATATCCTTTCTTTACCGCTAGTCTAACTATGGCCAACATATTGCCTTTTTAAATAAATACATATGTATCAAACACTAAAAAGTAGTGTAAAACTGTAAATATTTTTCATAAACAGATCAAACATTCTTGTGTATTTAACAAAGGAAATGTATTTGCAAACTTCTTTTTGAAGGGCGTCAAATTACGCCACTTTGGTCGTCGTAAGGTAAAAAGGTAAAAATGTAAAAATGTAGTGGAAAATACATAAAAAAATAAATGCATTTGCAAAAGCATTCAGACTATTATTCAACGTCAAAGTGAGTTCCTCAACAATGAACAAAATCTAACAATTCACTCGTAGTTTAAGACGTCCGCTAGCACCTCAAGCTGGATTTTATGCTATAAATCGCTTCATCTGTGCATATATTATTATACAAATATAATTATAAACAGTTAAACTCAAATATCTTTGACAAGTATAATGAATACATTGATGAAAGTATAGTGGTCATACTAACATGACAGGTAGGCTATATTGCCATATAAATTAAGTTTGCCGTCAAAAACAGGTACACACAAATGTAAGAGTCTATGAAAAGGTATTTATTAGTAATGTTTCACTTGTAGCTGTGCGCATGTTTATTTTTATCAATAAAACTAATTAAATTGATTTGTATTGTTTTTTTTTACCTTTTGATATTCCACTTATCAAGATGAAATAAGGAAAATGGCCAGGTTCAAATAAAGATATTCTGACCATCTCATGTATAATATAAAAAAAATGTATTAACAAAAATACCAAACTCCAAGGTAAATTCAAAAAGTGAGAAGTTCTTAAAAACTGACAAAGTAAAAGGTAAGACTATATCAACCAACTGAACGAATGGTTTTATAGCTATCTAAGCCTCCAAATTGTATGACAGTTGTTTATAGTTCCGTTATGTAACAAAATAACACTTTATAAAATGCCAGTCGCAACTCAAAAACATTACCATATTTCAGTCAGTGGTTTTTGATGCATTTTAAGATAATTGAGAGACAATGTTAAATATATTCACATCTTGTCAAGACTCGGAACGACTTGTACATGTAGATTGACATATTGTATGAAAATTGTCTATCGTTGAAGACCCTTTATTATAAATGTCTAGTTTCTATCCATTGTTTTGTGCGTTTGATATTGCCTTGATATAAATCTGACACCTCTTCTCATAAAACAAAATCAAAATCAGGTATTATACCTCTACACCAATGTTTTGAATAATGTATTGTCTCATAAAGGGGACAACGTGGCACTAAGCATCTACTAACCTAAAAACATAAAGTATATGCACAGGTATACGTCACTGAGACTGCAACAAAAAACCGAAGTATACACATGAACATATATGATAGTAATCGTAATCAAGTAAACATAATTTATAATATCATTTCATCGAATTAATGGTCGAAGGTAACCACAAATGTCGGTGGAGTGAATATCCTTTGTAGGAACTATCAGGACCAATCGCATTTACTTTCAAATCGGTTGTAAAGAATATAAAATCCAATTTCCAACATGCCTTTACAGGTGTATATTATCACTTATGAAGTACATACAACATTTCAATGGTATTCTCCTATTAAAAAGTTTACTATAGAAAAAGTGAATATTTGTAATTGTCGTCGGTCCTATTGGTGTGTTTTCTATCAATAAAAATTCGAGAAGCGTTTATGTACAGTTTATCATAGTCTGATATGTATTCATTTGGTTAACAGTTTATATATATTTCGAATACATTCACAAGTTTTAAAAATTAAATAAAGGGAATTTACTTAAAAAAACATATATTTTCAGTAATTTTACATTTTTATTTCAGTCTTTGTTATTTCAAAAATTTAAATACAAGATAAAACACTATTGCCTTCTCAGTAATTTACGGTAAGTAAAAGGTTATACAATTTGACACAATGATCTTAGTTGGGCAAATGCATGGCCATCGTGCCACCTATATCCTTGTGATTTCCTGATTAACACATATATTTCACCAGGCGTTAGCTGTGGCTGACCTCCTGCTGTGTTCCAATTAAAATACGTCATTTCTGTTCCATCATTATATCTCCAAACAGCTGTTCCACTTGCGTTGTCTAAAAAACCTTGTATCCAGACTTCACCGTTATCAACTGTGTCTGAAGTGTACAATAAATTCGTTGTATTTCTGTTTTAAAGATTGTACGTTACTGAGTCAGTTTGACAGTAATGAAGTAAATATATATTGAAAAATTATTTAGCAGCAAACAGATACTTTAAAGCTAATCATCAGTTTCGACGGAGTGAAAACTGTTTAACAATTGTATGTGACTATACTCGGCATAGGTATAAGGCTTAAAATTGTGTACGCCAGACAGGTCTTTCGTCTAAAAACAACCATCAGTGACGCTTGAATAAAAAAATTTTAAAGGGCAAAATAAAGTACGAAATTGAAGGGCATTGAGGACCCCAAATTCCGAAAGGTTTTGCATTTACATAATCATTGATATCATTATTGCGGTTTGTTTTCGAAATAGGTGTATGAACTTAAATATATTGATTAACGCAAAACAATAATGTTGGGTACAATATGTAAGCGAATTCAAACCTTGTTTTAGGTAACATGTAACCCAACGCAAAATTCGATTGCTTCACGCGTTCATGTTTAATTCATGCATTATTCTGTATAAAAACCTTTGTGTTATTGAGTTATTATATGTTTATGAAACAATAACAAATGGATGAATATGCATGGACACGTATTAAAGTAATAACGGGAGGTATTCTGTCCAGTTAGGATTGTGTTTTTCGAGTGAACTCGTCGGATTTTTTTATTGTGACTACGTTTTTGTTTTCGAGTGAACATCAGGTTAAATTTAATGTAAAAATCTTCTTTCCTAATAATTATTAAAAACAGAAACTCCAAATAGATATATAAGGTTCGATCAAATTTGTAGTACAGTATTAAGGGGGTACCCAACACTATATCCCAAAAAAAACCTGCGACACTTTTCACAAAAAATCTTAAGAGTAAAAATAATCGTAAGTCATACACATTTCAGTATAACTTACGATCAATTTTAATCGTAAGATTTTTTGTGAACAGAGTCGCTGTCATTTAATTTTTCTTGTTTTCTCTCATTGAAAAACTAGGCCTAGCTTAAAATCTTGTAAAAATTTCAGAAGATTTGAACCATAGGTTTAAAAGATTTGGCAACTCAAATATGGCATCTTTTACATGCTAATATCGGCCAAGCTTGGAAGTTTCAGAAATATGGGTATAGGGGTATATATGTTAATATTTTCAAAAATAAATCCTAAATTGATAATAGCATAGTTTAAAGTGATAACTGAGACGAATTTTAGTTCACCGATACCCTTTACTTGTAAGTTTTTTATTCTGGATTTAATTTTTTGTCCGAACTAAAAAAGGCAGATCTCAGATTCAGCCCCCAAAATTGAATATGATGGGTCTAGTATTTGAAGAAGGATTTTTTTTTAAATGTGTCGTTTAATTTTTTCAAAAAACTAACCATTTGTAGTGCTATATCAGTCTGTTATTCTTGCAAAAATTTATAAAAATTTAACCACCAGATTTTTTTCAATTAAAGTTTAAAATATGCCCCCACCTTCAAATTGGCTCAATAAATAAGAGCCAGATCTATTCTGATAGTACATAATGGCCATAACTTTTTTTCTTTTGATCTAGGCTTTTGATATTTGACATGTGGATGAATCATCATGAGGTTAAGTGTCATGTATTATGATGACCTTCATGTGACCTTCAAATTTGAGCTTAATGTATTTTTTCGCAAGAAACACTACCAGTCCATAACTTCTTCATCTTTTGACCTAGGCCTTTCATCTTTGGCATGTGGATGTATCATCATGAGGTTGTATACCCCCGTTCAATTATGACCTTCATGTGACCTTGAACTTTGACCTCGAGGACGATAACTGTAGTGTTGGCAAGAAACACTTGTGCAGGCCATAACGAGTTGTGTTTTGACCTAGGCCTGAGATATTTGGCTTGTTAATTCAATTCAATTCAATTCAAAGTTTTGTTTAGAGTCAATATTTAGTAAACAAATACATATTACACAAGCTCTAATGAGCTATTCAAATCGACCATACAACAATATAGACACACATTATGACATATCAACAAATTCCATGCATACGAAATAACTAAAGTATCTGTTATCAAGACAAAAAAAATACATGTAGTTACATAAAAATTGCAAAAAAGTCTTAGATTCTATTAAGGCGAAGTGTACTTAACTACGCCACAGAATTTTCTTTAATTTCACATACAAATTCTGCTTGTAAAAGTACACCAAATAAAAAATAAAAAAGGGAGTAACCGTTTTCTTTTTTGAAATACGAGAGGTTAAAATTAACAGCATGAGACGCCAAAAATACAAAGGATACATAGCGAAAATTTTAAAAATCGGCAGATATTTTTACATTATCAAGATTTTCTATTTTGTTGGTCCACAAATTTAAAAATATATATATACGATTCAAAAATGAACGACGAATCCATTCTTGCAAATAACCACTGTTACAGCTCCTGAAAATTTGAACTAGGTAATAGCATAGAGCTGACCGTGCAAGATCCTTTAATTTGTGTAGTCAAGTTCGTTAAACATAGAATTTGATAGTATTTCTGCAGAGGCTAGGAAAATTGGATACAACTAGCTTTTAGATTAAAACAAATCAGTCTTTAAAATGCTATCAAATGTAAGGGTCTTAACTCATTTCACATATCATTCCACCAAATATCAAATTGCAGTTACAAGTGTCACATTATTTTTTGGCCCCCTTTTACTCTATTCAGTCATTATCTTGAAATGAGACTTGAGAAGAAAAACTTTACTTCAAAATTGCATTCACTACTTCGGAAAGATACACAAAAGCACAATAGAAGAAAACAAATTTCGCTATCCCTTCGAAATTAGAATTTGATAAAGCAAAAATAACATGTTCTATTTTTATCATGTGTAGTTTCAGTTTCAACCATGGTTCTAAATTTAGATTTTTTTTCCCCCTAAAAATTGCGGACGGAATAGAAGACACCTGTTTATTTTCTACACCTGTCAGGATAAAGGTTGAAAACTCAGAGTTGAATGACATAGTTTTTTTCTTATTGAGATCAATTTTAGTGTGCTCAATTCTTAGTTTCTGTGTAATGTTTTGTGGACTGAATCTGATGGGTTTTTTTTTATTGTCCACAGGCACTTATCTCAAAATTTCCTATATACCTTAACATAGCCAGAAATTAGTAGTACTTTTGCTAATTAATATTCATAATATGTAAATGAGAATTGTACCACGTGATAATAGTTTGAACTGGACTGGCTTTATATCATTAAAATCTTTAAAACACGGATATTATAAGTTGCCCGTCACAGAGTCCTTGTTCATAATCACTCTGATTTTCCGTAAAGTTGTCAGGCGGTCAAAATCAAAACAATGAACGCGAATTTAGTGAATTTTTCGTCTTTTCGTGAGTTTATTCTTCTTGAAATAGGGGCATTTTAACTTTACGTGGGAACCTAGAGTTCAACGACTACCCATACAAGGTTTGGGCTTACTTATTCTTTGGACATTCAAGTTTCAAGTTTCATCCCCGCAACCTGTTTTTAATGGCCTTGTTAGCCAATTTTCAACACGAAGTTTGCAAATTTGACGTTTCAGCCATTTTAGCCTGTATTTTATACTGCAATGTTAAAAGCCTCTCGCTTCGATTTTTAAAATAGCTCAGGAACCTTGATTTTTGCAACGACAGTCATTATGTTTCGTTTAAATGGTGTATATTGTTGTGTATATTTGTTTTCTGTCCCCGCAACCTGTCTATCACTTAAATTAAAGTTAAAACAGATATTTTTTTTCAAAATTCCCTATCATTTCAATATAATTTCCGTGACCCGTATCCGATTTCTTTAGTATAATATTCAAATCAGCAAAGTGGCGTTGATTTCTGGATATGATATATATAGGTATATAGGAAATTCTTTTTCTGAGACAAGTGCCTGTGTCTTTGTCCCTCGACTTGTAAATGGTGCACTAGTGGTTGATTATTCCTTTGGTATCTTTTTACTTTTCTATATGATTATAAATCATGTCCTAAAATTTTCAATTGCATAAAAAACGAACATGCCAGCGTTTTTCAACACATAAATTCACATGTCATATATAAATTATTCGTAACCTACAATATTTTACATTACTAAGTGTATTTCATTCAAAACTACAGTTTCAAAAAAAAAGTATCGTGGAATCAAATTGGTACGAATAGAAGCAGAATTGTCCTTGGTTTATTTATTTATTTGGTTATATTTTTATTGTTAGGCATTCTTACTTTCTGTTGATATAAACACGAGTCGTATTGAACAAAACCTTAATAGAGTCAGACTAACTGTAACAATTAAATACTCAGATTTCTCATTGGAGTCAATTCTGATAATTTCATAGAAGTTTTAAGACAGCACGTGCATACTTTTTGGATTCAATATAGACGACACAAAGTTATTTCTCTTTCGTGAGCCAATTTTTCCTTTCTAGGAGTAAGGGAGGTCATTAAAACGCCGCTAAACCCAAATAACTTTTCTCCTGCTGATAGGTGGAAAGGGTACTTGCAAATACAACAGTACATGCCTGAAGCAAGCAGGTCTAGTTAAACTATTATTCTCCCCAAAACCTAGGACTGTGGTTTCCCATAAAAGGGATTAGTAACCTCAACCTCTGCTGCTATATCAATGTAGTTTTGAATATAGCTTTAGTGTTCATTAAAGTCAATAAAGATGCCAAAATAGTTAAACACGTCTGGGTCCTTCTGTTTTCCTTCATTTGCCCATTTGAAAAAATCTGCTTTTCTTTTTTAAATTTATGTTGCTTTGAAATTTTTCTCTTTGGTCTCTTTAAAGATTCATTTATGGAAAATGTGTAACTATAAATAGATTAAACAGAGGCGGATAAAGAGTGTTTCCCCCCCCCCCCCCTTTATGAAAATTTTTTGATCCGCCACTGTTAAAAGATTAAACTAATAACAATAGATGTACATCTGCTCTTAGCAACAATGTAAACCTTCTGATCTGGATCTTTTAAATTCTTGCATATTGCATGTGATTTTAAAACGCTGCAATGAAACAAACTATGAGTAAGAGTCATCTTTCTTAGGTGTTCCGTATCCCCTTAATTGCATTGATATGAGTTTTAAAAATTGAATGTACGGTAACCCTTAAAATAAAATGCGTTTATCAAAATTTTATAATTAAGCCTTTCCTATACACATACAAAATTCTGATTATAAATGAAAATAAATTACTAGAATCAATAATTTCTAACATTGGCAAACATTTACCAAAAGAATTGAAATCGGACGAAAAAGTACTTGTTGAGACTAACTTAATTTCTATACATGTCTGGATTTTTTTCGAGTAAAAATCAATATTCCTATGGATTTGTTTCACATCTATTAAACTTGTACTTGTGTTCTTTGTGACCCAAAACACAGACTCAATGTTTTCATTTTCTTTTTTTTTCTAGATGTTAATGTTGTTTTCATAATACCGTAGTACAATAAACAAATGTTCCAAACTAGCATGTGTAATACTTGGTCATGTAGTAAAAACACACCGCGAAAGCTTTTTAAAATTAGTTATTTGGTTATTTTACAAAGTCATCTATGGCAATAAACATTATAGGAGCCCCAAATTTAATATACTTCCATACAAACATAAGACCACTAAATAGAACGAGGCAACATACAAGTATAATAGGATATCTCTGTCGTTTTCTATGAAATACGAGGATATAATGTTTCTATGTGAATTAAAGTGTTAAGGACAAATGATAAGCAGCCCAACGACAAATATAACCAAACGACATGTGAAGTACAGCATACAGTCTTCAACAATAGACATGTGGCAATACAATACCAAGCTCTAAACCCCGAGTGCATAATTATAGTTCTAAATAAAATAGGTACAATCAAATTCCGGGAATTGCAAATCTAGTTCAGATCTTCAATAACAGTAACACTCATCAATTCATTTAATAAGAGTAACAAAACGGAAGTCACCAGTGGAGCAGGAACGACTGACCCTTCCAGAGCAATTGATTTTATCCTCGGTTTTTGGTGGAGTTCTTGCTGCTTTTTCTCACCACCTTTTTATTGCTGATCCATGACAGATGTATTGTATTTTTCAAACAGGTACTTTTTTGTTCTAAATCTACGAACGCAACGAAGGACATTTACCTATATAGCTAACTAAAAGCACGTGGCGTACGCATATTTTATACATATTTTTTTCGCTGTTCTGACAGTGTTCTTTTCAAAGGATTAAACTAATTTGTTTTAAACGTTAATGTATGTTATTTGTTCCAATGTGTTTTATATTTTCAATTTAAGTTCTGTTGCTGTTAAACTTTAAGTGTGCGGAAAGAAACTTAGCATTTGCAAATAAATCAAGCATGATATAATATGGAACCAAAAAGAGGCGAAAGATACCAAAGGGACATTCAAACTCATGAGTCGAAAATAAATTAACAACGACATGGCATAAAAAAGACCAAAGGAAAAGCAACAGTATACAAAACACAACACAGAAAACTTAAATTGAGCAATACGAAGCCCACAAAAACCGGGGGTGATCTCGGGTGCTCCGGAATGGTAAGCAGATCCTGCTCCACATGTGGCATCTGTCGTGTTGCTCATGTAAGTGCATGATCAAGTTGTGCATTTCCATTTAACCATACCTAGATATGTTTCCATTCTTTTTTGTAAAACT
Source organism: Mytilus californianus (assembly GCF_021869535.1). Classification (NCBI taxonomy): domain Eukaryota; kingdom Metazoa; phylum Mollusca; class Bivalvia; order Mytilida; family Mytilidae; genus Mytilus; species Mytilus californianus. The sequence continues at coordinate 80,858,795 of NW_026262712.1, forward strand.
TCTGTGTCTATTCTTGCTAGCTCAGCTCCATCGAGCAAACATTGCATCGTGGCATTATCATACTGTGACGCTGTATTAATGTACTTAAAGCAAAAACATAAATCAGCATAATAAATGTAACCATTGGAAACAGGACACCTTTCACTTAATGCCATACATTCTGAAAAAAAATATGTGCTTATAATAGTAACAGAACACAATACTTTTTTTTTAAATCTAAAATAACTAATCGATTGAGATGTTTCTCAACATTTCTTTTCTAGCTTTGTAAAACTTCCTTTGAAATATCAATCGTATAACTGCTGGGATCAAGAACATTCCATTGATGTTACCCCATTTCAAATAATAAGTTTCTTATTTGTTTAGTTAAATCCCACCCATTGTAAAGCGAAGATCATTTAAACACAGTCCGTTTTCGTCCATCCGTCCTCTCTCAATCCATTTGTTGACCGGACATTTAAATGCAGGTTATTGCTGTAGTATAAGATAATATTTAACAGGACTGTAAGGATGAGTGACAATTCGAGATCGCGCTGCGTGTTGAGTTACCATTTTAATGGAATTACTGGCCTTGTGATTTGGTAAAAACGGGGGTATATGTGACGTCCCTGTACATCTAGTTTTAAAAATATACGATACCCTTTTCTCAAGGCAACGTTGATCTTTGGTAAAATGATTTTTCATTCTTTTACGTGATTTGTAAGAATGCTTTCATAAGTTAAGCCAGTATGGGTTTAAAGGAAATTTAAAAATAGATCTCGCCTGTTTTAGGATATCATAAGAAATACGATATCCGGTATACATAAAACAATAATAGCTTAAAAAACATTTAATTCCTGTATTTTATAATACATGACGTATAAGATTAAAAAGTCATTTTAAAGCGTAAGCTGAAGAAAATTGTGTCATCAAGATTATTTTGTGAACAGCCATTATATTTAATTGACTCCTATTACTATATAAATAGTATAATCTGTGTATGTAAATAATCTAATCCTTGTTTGTTCATGACTTTGCGGTAAAAGCAGATTATTTACACATAAAAAACACAACTTTTTCCATATCGGTATGAAAATAAGGAGATGTGTTATGATTGCCAATGAGACAGCTACCAACCAGAGTTCAAACGATGAAGATATTTAAATGTCCCGGTTGTCATAATACCTAGACTTTCATTTAGCCGGAGGCGCTATCCGAGTGTGTAATGATTACCGTTCGGATATGGAAAAGGTCGGGCATTAATCTGTTTATCATACATGTATACTTCCGATATACGAACCCCCGCCCCCTCTCCCCAACTGATAACCTAATATCAGCCATATCAAGTGACACAAGGCTTGACTAATATAGGATTATCAGCCTATGTATGTTCGAACAACACTTTTAAAAATATTTACCCTATTGTGTTGATAAATGCCATACTTTTATGGTTTTATTAATTATGCAGAGCTGGACTTATCTTTGATTAGTATATGATTAGTACCGATTATAAGGTATTCTAATTTCTTGACCAGTGAAGGCATCGAACGAGTTTGAAAAACTTCCCTTTGTGTCGCGCAGCTGGATTTTATTATATCAATATGATGAAATGTAAATCGATTTATCGGATTGCATATGTGTGTTATGCACGATAGAAATAATAGTTTTTCTCTGTTTTACTAGCAAACCGAAGGAGGTTTTAATAATTTATGACCAAACTTATCAACGACTGGTGAAACATATGTGAAGTTACAAAGCCGTGCGATTAAGCTTTTTGTTAAAAAAATGTATGATGTCCATGTGTAAAACACGTGTTTCTGATTTATTCATCATAAGATACGCCCGAGCCCAAAAATGTTTCGAAAGGCCACAATTGAAAAGCATAAAATCGAAGGGACCTTACAGCCATGATCAATTTTCCCTGAAGGAGTTACAACCTTTTACGAACTGTATTTACAAAATTAATTAATCGTTATCATGATATGGCTACTGGGCTAGGCGGGTGGTATCTTCTGGGTCTCGATGTTAACCAGTAGCAGTACCGACCTAGTGGGAGTCAAACCGTTTGATAATATTTCAGTACGAACAGCGCGTGATAATTCACGATAAGCAATGTCATGATAATGTTACAAAAACAGTTATAACAATGTCAAAATCATTAAAGGGAAAATTTGCGAATTTTGACTTATCATCTAAAATTGTTCATAATACCATATAAACATAATCAACAAGTGGAATAAAGTATATATATTATACAAGCTTATTACAGGGGTTATTAGATAATTATGGTTTCCTTTATTGCTTAATGTTTAAGAAATCAATTCGTTATCAAAAGTTGTCTTTTTTGCTCATTTGAATAACTTTATTTACTTTATCATTGTTTATTGTATTCATATGAATTGGAGCGTATTTTCCATAAGAAGTTTTATATAAAGTCGCATAATCTGACAACTGCATTGTGTCAAAAGGGGATGGAAAGTAGACATGTACCTGCATTACTTAAACCTATCTCCTATGTTGTGCATATATTTACAGCCAGATATGATAGAACAAGACAAATGAAAAAAAAAACAAATGATAACAGTGCAAGAGAGTAAGTCTTAGTCCTTTCATTTACACATAAAAAAAATGTAACTATAACAAACATTCAAAACCAATTCATTTCAAAGCACAGGGACGCAATATATAGTGCGTCGTCTTCTTTAAACCAAATTCGTTGTTAAATGGAAAATTTATTCTGGAAAATACAAACGCGCACTACAGAATTATAAAATTGTTAAACAGTGTCAACAAAATCTGGAGTAAATCGGTTAGTGCATGCACTACATATTTCCTTTTAAAAATGCGAAACTTAAATAGAGCGAAATAAAACATGATAATTAAATAAGATGTCTCACAGGCAAAACAATAGAATTAGAATATATTAAGTATTGAACATTTCTTTCTTTTCAATCTACGTTTGACTTTATAATTTATTACATAGAATACCAATTTATTTCTCTAATACTCGATTGTTAATAAGGAGTCAACTTGTCAATTATATACAGTGCTGGTGCACGTTGTCGCTTTTAGTTCATTTTAGATGAGGGAAAATGATAGAAGTAAATAGATTAGAGGCAACAGTAGGTTACCAATTTTCGAATCTCATTAATTCATTTAAAAGATAGAAATCTACTTGAAGGTGAAAAGTTAAACCTGAAGCTTCAAAATTATTGACTGTAGTTTTAGCTCACCAGCTATTCTCATCACTTGGCGTCCGTTTTCCGTAGTCTATCGTCCGTGTCCGTTGTAGTTTGTAGTTTGTTAATTTGAAAAAAAATCATCTCCTCTGAAACTACTACTAGGCCAATGGGAACCAAATTCGGCCATAATCATCAATGGTATACATTTGTATCTTGTTTTAAAAAAAAGTGTTCGAGATCTACCTAGTGTCGATCTACAATAAAAGTGTCAGACGACTACTTATAGGAGTTATTGCCATTAAATGACTTTATCAATTGTTTTAAATTTTGACTATTATCTTAAAAACTAAAAATAGAAACAGAGAAACTTAATATAGCAAAAATGATAAGCAAGACAAAATCTACTAATAAGCCAACATAGCCGAAATCATCAGACGACTTCTGATAGGAGTTATTGCCCTTAAATGACGATTTTTACTTTTTTTCAATTTTGCCTATTACGATGAAAATTATAGTGCTTAGAGAAAAACTTTGGTTTTGGTCAATTATCTTGAAAACTATATTAAATTGAAAGAAAAAAATGTTTGAGTTTTTTGCCTTTCATTTTGGAAACTGTAATAGATAAGAGAGACTTCATATAGCAAAACTGCAGATCATCAAGAAAAAATCTTCAAATGAGTCAACATTGACAAAATTGTCAGTTGACTCCTGAGGAGTTTTTGCTCCTGATTGGCTATTTTTTAGGCTTTTTTGTGTTTTGGGCAAACATAAGTACAGATAGAGATAGACTGTAAAAAAAATTATCAACAAAATTGTCAGTCAAATCCTAATAGGAGTTACTGTCCTTGAATGATGATTTTTACGCGTGTTTGTATTTGAGCAAATATTATAGCAGAAATCTTATCAGCAATTATAATATCAACAAAAATGAGATGTCAATTATTTCCAGTGAATTCTATTATAGTTTACAATGTTGTAGGGTAGCCATTGTTGAAGATGCACTTTGATAGAGTTGACAGTGTTTAATAATAGTTTAAATGTCTTCTCACTCACCATTATTATTTCTAGTCAATATAACAGCCAAAAACACAGAACTTGCAACACAGCATCCAACAAACAATCCAAGTACACAGCACAACCAATATTTTTTATTTGATTTTAATTCCTTGACGTGTAAATTGTCTTTTTTTAATTGTAAATCATCATAAGTATTAATATTATTATCTTTCTCACGTTTTAGACTTTCATATTGATTAATTTGTTCTGCAGTAATTCCTCGAAATCCTTTCAAATTTTCTTCCCGAATAGAGTTAACGTTATAGTAAGGACTATCCATGGCATGCAAGGAAATTAAGTACAAGTTAAACTATTGAACTGAAACACGAGTACTTATAACTGTGTCGTAACATTATCATTGAAATGGGATGTTCATCTCCTACTTATTAGTGAATCACAATGAATCAATGGTCATTTTCCGGCTTAATAGTGACGGTATTTGTGTTTATCTTATACTATACATCCGTTAAAAACTTAACTTTCACACGCTATGTTTAGTATTATGAAAAAAAGTAGAAAACTTGATTTACCTATTGATATAAGCTTGGGATGTTTTATGCAATGATTTTACCTATTTTAATGTATGGTTGTGAGAATTGGAGTTTTACCATTAACAGTTTAAAGGAATCATTCTGTCTGTAATTTTATAGATATGTACTTTGAAGAAATGTATGTTGAACTAGAGAAAATTTCCTATTGGTTTCTATCAAAAGCAGAATGGTTGAATTTTGGAAAAGAATTATCTGTAATAAGCAAGATAAAATTGCTTGACTTTGTACATATTATTAGATAACATGCATATGAAATAAAATTTCCATTCTAAACGGATTGTTTGTATTTAAAATACCTTGAAAGAGTGTGGTCTTTCAGAGTACTGGCTGTCACAAAGTGTATATATACCAAAGAATGTAAATGGATCAAATCTAGTCAAACATTGTCTCTGTGATCAGTTAAAGCAAACATAAAAATATTTTGAAAATAATTAGAAATAAAGAAAAGGTTACATAATACGCCTATTTCGAGAATAAGAAACAAACTGCAAGTACTCACAAGCGGTTTTTGTTCGTACTGGTCGACAAAGTAGCAATTAATGTGGTGGTGGTATGACGTAAATACTACACGGATGTTCTCAAGAATGAAATTAAAATTTTTTCGACATTCGAAATCAGGTTCGCTCCATAGAGAGTCATATAGTGAACAATTATATCATTACATATCTCAGCTTAATTATAAATAAGAAGATGTGGTATGAGTGCCAATGAGACAACTCTCCATCCAAGTCACAAAAGTTAACAATTATAGGTCAAAATACGGCCCTCAACAAGGAGCCTTGGCTCACACTGAACAGCAAGCTATAAAGGGCCCCCAAAATGACTAGTGTAAAACAATTCAAACAGGAAAACCAACGGTCTAATCTATATAAAAAACGAGAAACGAGAAACACATATAAACCACACCAACAAAAAAGACAACTACTGAACAACAGACTCCTGACTTAGTACAGGTGCATAAAAATGCAGCAGGTTTAAACGTTTTAACAGGCGCCAACCTTCACCCTAATCTGAGACATTAGTGCAACATTACAAAATAAAAAGACGCACTATAAAACATCAATTGAAAGTCCTCTTCTGAACATTTGAAGCTCCGTACTATGTATTGGTTACCTTAACTTCACAAAAAAAACGTAAAATATCGTTTTATCTCGGCCTCTAGTAAGTGTTCTACAACTAATCTTTCAGTGCTTTTCAGTTCCTTAACTACAAAGTCAAAGAACGTATCGATAACTTTCGTGATAAAGCATATAAAAATAGTGGAATTACCTTTTTTGGAATTTAAACAATTCTTTGGGTGTTTTAGATAAATCGCGTGGTTTGGATGGGCCTTTTAATTCGGTTAGTTTTTCAAACTGTACACAAACATTTACAACAAATGGAACGATTTTTCGTTCCCTATCGTTAATTTTCCTTTCTTGTACGGTGATGTTCCTTTGGCAACCTCTAACGGTGTTTATTTATTCCAACTCGTTTGCTATGCCAGAGTCTGTAGTTCTTAGATTTCAATGAACATGATCTATGTATTACTGGTAATTTATTACGTCAAGGAACTTTCTACCACACATTTCTTTTTAACCTTTACTAAATTATTTCATAGATACACATATTTAGTTAAGAAGTTTGGCTGTACCTGTAGAAAACTAATTATAGGATATATTGTTTATCGAGCCCGTAAACTTTGATACGATCCGGCTTACCTTATCGACCCTTTAAATGAACTTACTCTAAAAGGTTGTCAATTGCTAATGAGCCAACTCTCCACCAGAGACCAAATTACATAGAAGTTAACAAGTTTAGGCCACCGTACGGCCTTCAACAATGAGCAAAGCCCATACCGCATAGTCAGCTATAAAAGACCCCGAAATGACAAATGTAAAACAATTCAAACGAGAAAACTAACGGTCTCATTTATGTACAAAACAATGAATGAAAAACAAGTATGATATACAGCAGCAAACGACAACCACTGAATTACAGGCTCATGACTTGGGATAGTTTCTTGTCAAATTTGCAAAGTTTAGTAAAATTGTTTTGTCTGTTATAGATTAGGTTTGCCTGCCACTGTAAATTCCATAAAATATGTACTTCATATCATTGCATATGTACCCATGTCATTCCATTAATTTCATTGCTTTTTTCAGCTGTTAATATTCACATACCCCTGATGATGTCTTCAGAAATAAAAGTTTCAAGTTTCAGTGGTCACGAAATGCTTCTTAAAAGTAAGATCACTTATCTAAAGGTTGATAATATCTAATAAATTAAGCTTATATTTATACAGATGCAGTTTTTACTATACAAAAACAAAAATTATAATTCTAATTTGATATATCTAATTCGGGTTTTGAAATATAATACAGTAAAAATGAGGGCATTGCATTTGCGTAAATTTTTGAAAAATACCATATTACGTTTACACCACAAAGTTATATTTCATTTGCGCCAAAAATAAATACTTATTTTGCGCAATTTTTCAGGTCACATACATGACGGTTAAAGTTTCAATATATCCCAGAAACGATCCTCGTAAATGAAATTTTGTAGAATACCTCCAGAGTATGTAAGCAAGTATTTGTATAGCAAGAATCCTCTTACGATACAAATCCTTGGTTAGTTCATACTCTTTCCTCATACATTCCTGCAAGTCAGTAAGGTATATAATTGTACAATGTTCTGAATCAAATTTTCGAGGTGACAGAATGACCATAATTCAAACTGAGACAAACAAAGGAAATGAATACGTATTTTATTTTCGTACAGACAGATTATCCAGTGTATTGAAGAACAGAGCCAAGTCTTAAAGAAGAATCACTTTGACAACAGGTAGGAACACGTATAATTTTATGATGCAAACCAAAGATGTAGATATTGTGTTTTAAATTCATTATCAACATCCTTAGGATCTTAGCATGCTCGATGTCCTACCTACTATCTCCCCATGGTAGATGACGAGGGGTAACATGTACTGCTGGTGAATGGAATAGCTTAATACAAGTAGATTATAATATAAACTATTAAATAGTCAAAATATATACATTATTATTATTCATACTATTTACCTTTAATCTTGGTGCAATTTTGTTCTGGGGTTTATGAAATATCATGGTTTGCGGCGCTAATGAACGATTGTTTTGGCGCATATGAAATTCCAATTGGTGCATATACAAAGCGCCGGTAAAATTTCAGAAATTTGAAATCTGAAATTTAGTATCTCTCTTTTAACCACTCAACAGAAAGTTTTTAAATAACGAAACTAAAGACAATCAAATGCCGGTTAACAATGTAACCAAATGTCATGATGCAAAATAAACGCATGATTTAAATAAAATAATTTTAATAAAAACTCTTTTTTCTAATTTTATTAGGGGCCGTGCCTTGTTAATTAAAGGCAGTAGTTGCTCCCGCAATTTCTAAAGGGGGCATAGACTTTACCAAACTACGTACGTTGGTCGTTTCCGTTCCGGAACTACAAATGTATTTTCCTTTACTCCATTAGAGTAGAGTAGAGTAGTATGCAGATCGGAGCTGGAACTGCCGGGGAGTTTAAGACTTTATACGATTATTCTTGGAAAAAGTGAGTATTTGCCGATATTTTACGTAATTTATAAATAAAATGTTAGTCCGACATCCTATATCGCAATCAATTCTGCAAGCTTATAAAAATCGTTATACAAAACAATAACAATGTCATTATAGAAATAGCGAAATTTTAAGTGGCTCAGACTAAATGAAAATGAATGTTAAAAAGGACCAAAATAAAACTAAACGTTGAGGTTGTCTTTTGGTAATGTCTTAGGGTTAGATAAGAGTCAATTACCAATCCGCTAATGATGCCTAACCACTTGATATAACTTATCAAGGTAATTTATAGGAGTATCAAGACGGGTATCACATGTGGAGTAAGATATACATGTACCTACCCTTCAAGAGCACATGCAATCCCCCAGTATTTTGGTGGGGTTCGTGTTGCCCTGTCTTAAGTTTTCTATGTTGTTATGAAATTTGTGGACTTTGTTGTCTTTTTGTCGTTTTCTTTAGGGAGTCAGTTTATCTTCGAAATATGGGTTTTGAATGTCTCTTTGATATCTCCCGTCTCTTTTTTTCAAACCAATGAAAATATGACCCAGGCTTTGTACAAAAAAATCAGTCATTATTAGAATGATGATTCACTTAGATGTCATTTGGAAAAGATATTCCAGATGTTGCGTTTCAAATCATAAAAAACGGAATTCAGAAATTCGGATTTTTTTTTCTCGAGTTTACAATTTTGAAATAGCATTACGACTCTTTAATCTTGAATTTCAAATTCCTGACATCAAATCTCAATTTTTAGTTTGGATCTCAAAAGAACTGTCTGCGCTATTTCGAAATTTTCGTGGCAAAGTCTGTAATCTTCATGTTAAAACGTTTTAAGACTAATAAATGCAAACCTTTGTTGGTCGTGAAATAATTCCATCCTATTTCTGGAGTCACAGTTACGGAAGTCAAATTAATATATTCCACATCCCAAAGATAGCAGTTATTAGTTATGTTATTATAAGACCATGACATACAACCATTTAATTCCAAGCAGAATGCTCCACATTTAAGATTACTCGAGGCCATTTGCATCTCCATTACAGTTTCGATGATTTTTAAATTGATGAAGTATTTTTTTCGAAATCCGTACATGTTCCGATATACAGCAAAACAGTACACAACTAAGGATACAAAGACAATAACATTGCTGAATCTTGACATTCCTACTGTCTTGTTTCGAAAGAGATATGATTTCACAGTGTTTCCATAATGTGCATCTCTTTTGATTGGTTATATAATTAAAGTGAAGTCCAATGAGATTTCGTCTTATCCGTTACACTGTAAAACACACAGAATTTAATAAACACCAACACAAATGTCATTTAAATATGCAAATAGACAAGATTTGACAACTTTGCATCTATATAATTTTATTTAATATCTAAACCATTTCACAATGCGAATCTTAACTGGAAAGATTATTGGGAGAAAATACATAATGAATATTAATACAGTCAGGCATCAAAGAGTTGCATAAGACTTAATGGGTTTTCAAAAGAACCTAGTACGTTTGTATTGATGAACGTTCAATAGACAACAATCTTATCTTTACTATATATACAGATTTATTTACACATGCTTACATTCAGTTATTCATTCATTCAAAATTAAACATCTGAAACGACAGCTAAGTGTTTTTTTTTCTTTATAAACAAGTGTGGACACAGATCAGTGTGGATAGTATGATTGGATGATTGACAGTGTTTTATATGACAAAAGGAGTTCTATGTTTTATGTTTTCTATGTATTAACTGTGTTGCACAATGACAACCAACATGAGCATTAGGGGTGTCGTTTATGTAATATTTAGTTTTTTATGTTCAACACGGGCATGGAAGAGATACTAATTGCATTTATTACCAAATGATTATGATAGAATATATATGTTCCACATCTTTGATTTTGGATACATTTTGTAGCTAGGAGAGGAACACATAATAGGTTCATTTTTTTATATGAGAGATGGTATCTGAGAACATGTATTTGCTTACTATTTGTATGGTTCTATTTATAATACTTTGTGGGGGATTGTCAGTATCATAAGTAAAAGATTTCGGTTAAATGTGGAAATTGTTTCTCAGTTCAGAGGACATTTAATGTTTTTTAGTAATGACAATGCCTGAAATGGTGATTGGGGCTAGATGAGCTAGAAAGTGAATTTCTGTGTTATTTTTTATTAATTCTTTGAAAATATCTCCTCCAAAGCTGGTCAAAGCAAAAAAAAGTTTTGACCAGTATGAAAATGATATCAACAATAGAACCTTTGTGAGCATGCTTCAAAGACTCAAAACTGAAGTCATATGTTAAAATGTCAAGTGGATATTATGGACATCTACTTAATATGTCTAAATATCTAAAAAGTTTTAGTATTCAATATCAAAAAGCTATTGCAAAAGTATTCTCTTTTCAGTTTTTTTGTTATATGGATACAAATATAAGTGATACCAATACAGTAAGGCAGTTTTGTTATGGTATGAAAGTGTAGTAATTAACATTTACTGTTAATTCACACAAATTAAGAAATAAACAAATGAATGATAAATGTTGAACATGTACAATGAAATATATTTTAGAAATCAATTAGGCCAGATAGGCCTTATAAATTTTGGTCTTTTTCTTAACATAGTGAATGACCATTTACACTCAGGACTGAGTCGCCAGTAGGCAGTACAGATGTAAAAAAATAAAGTGTAACAAAAGAACCTAGCATCATATTGCTAGTAGCGCCAGTAGCATTGTTTGGTGAATTTGTGCTTTTTTTTTAGTTTGGCTAATGGACAAAAATGTTTGGTTCAAATCTAAATAAAATGCTTTTATCTCCCTATTACTTACATTGTACATAGAATGGATACTACTTTGACAATAATGAATTCCTTGTACATGAGAGTTGTCTGTCAAATCTTTATTTCACAAAGAATGAATTGCATAACAATGAACTGAGCTCAAAGCAAAGCACTTTAATAATACACTTAGACAATGAGCTCAATCCAGTGATATACTTTGTACTACAGGTCCTTCATGAACATCCTACTGGCCAAAACCATATCTCACAAACATGCCATACTACATGGTTGGATCAGAAGTCCTGAAAAAGACATGAACTTTATTAACATATTTTAAGTATATACACCGGTTAAAACTTTCACAAATTTGTGGTAAAATTATTCAGTATCTAGCAACTATCAATCCCTTCATGCACAAATTGATATAGGTTGAGTACCCCTCTGTCAGAAATAAGAACATACATCCACAAAATTGTGGTAAAATTATTCAGTATCTAGCAACTATCAATCGCTTCATGCACAAATTGATATAGGTTGAGTACCCCTCTGTCAGAAATAAGAACATACCCCCATTTTAGTTAACTGATGAAGAAACATTCAAAACTATAAAATGTAATCTAATAAACAAGCTGCAATGAAATCCCAGTTTTCTAAAATGGTAGGTGGAACCTAAAACTCAAAAGATTTTAAACCATGCATTTTAAATATTGCAAATATACATGCAATAATAATTCTAAAAAATTTGCTATATTTTTCCTTATTTTGTCTTTTGTTTTAGACTGTATATTGACCTCTAGATGTCTTTCAATTACATCCAGTTTGGCTTGAGTTGATGTTTGATTGTTGTACATGTTATATATCGACGTGGGATTTGTTTATATAAAATAGGCGTGAAATAATTTTGGTTAACTGAAATCCTTTAACTTACTTCCAAATTAATGTTAATACTGAGGGAAAAAATTACATTGCTAAATAACCATTTTAAAACACATGCAAACTGTTTGAGAGGAAGGCATAATGCATGTAACATCTATTAGATCTTTTTTTTAAACCATTCTAAACTACTGATAAGTGATAAAGTTTGTTAACTGTTACTTACCTTCAAAAAGGGGGTTGCATTCACTTTACTACATATACATATAAATATAATCAACAATACTGAGTGCAACACCTAGGATAAATAGAGGATTGTTTTGTAAGAATAGTTGCTGATATAAGCAGGCAATATTCAAAGTGGAATAAAAAATATTACAGGACTGTGTTTTAAAGTAATAAGCATTATGCAGGGCTCACGTTACCATGCTACTGGGGCGATAAAGTCGCTTTCCCGGTCGCCACTTCGCTTTGACCGACCTTCAAAAGCGAAATCTAGTCGCCTTGTTGTTTACCATACTCGCTTTCAATCGCTTTTGTCATCGGCAATATTCAACATTTACCAAGTCTATGAAACAGCAATTTTTCATTTGAAAGTAAAGAAATTCAAAGACATAAACGATTTATTTTCTTTAGGAGGTTAAAGCATTGATTTTAAAGTTGGTTGCATGTTATTTTCATAAAGACAATTTTTTTATCACTTCTGGTACTTGTTACTCAAGCGTAGATCAAATCATTCTAACTTTCGGCAAAATAAGCTTGTTACTTCATTAGAACGTGATGAAATTAAAGATTTCTTGCTGTTGTGCAATACACTGTGCTGTTTCGCAATACTTAGTAAATTTGTCGTCAGACTATAAACAAATAAAGTTCAATTAATTCCCAGTCATATTAGAAATTTATGAAAATGTAAAGGGAGCTTGCATCAATAGATATAAACAATTCACTTAAGTTTCATGAGAATTGCTGACAGCTATTGTCCGAGAACTGGAAAATCACCCCTTTTTTAATGAATAAAACCACATAACTCAGAAATGTCAAATGTAAAGTTTATAAAATTCTAAACGGAGCTTACATCAATATAGATATAAACAATTCACCAAAGTTTCATACGAACTGCTGAATTAAAGCATTTTTGATTTTTGTCCGAAACTGGAAAATCCCCCCTTTTTTCATGAATAAAACCCTGTAACTCAGAAATGTAAAATCTAAAATATATAAAAATCGAAAAGGAACTCATGTCAATAGATATAAACAATTCACCACAATTTCTTGCAAGTTGGTGAAAGCTTTTATTGTCCGAAAACTGGAAAATCACCCTTTTTTAATGAATAAAACCCCATAACTCAGAAACGTAAAATCTAAAATTTATAAAAAACGAAAGGGAGCTCATGTCAATAGATATAAACAATTCACCAAAGTGTTATGCAAATTGGTTAAAGCGGTTTCGAGTTAATGTCCGACATGTTGACGACGGACAGACAGACGGACAACGGTATACCATAGTACGTCTCATAAACGGGCGTATAAAAATGACAGGGTGTCATACCACACCAAAACCTTCTGAAGGAAACAATAAGTTGGCAAACAACTTTTCATTGACAACCCTGTATAACCTTGCAGCAAGGTTGGCAAAAAAGCGGTCAATACTAGTATTGACCATGCCGGCGGTAAATACCGGGAAATACTGGCAAATACTGGCAAATACTGGTCGATTGAAATTTTGAGTGGACATTACTTTAAAAACCACTCTCTACCTGGTCAAATATTTTTAGTAATGAAATAATAAAAGTGTTAATTAAAAGTCATTTTAAATGTTCTCATTTTCTAATTTTATTGTAATTTCTTAAAAAACAGTGATTTACAATGATTTATTAGTTACTGTACATAAGATAAAAATGTTTTGTCACTGGGAAAGAAACTCATCATGTGGCTTTTGCACTGACTATAGCATTACAATCATTACATTTTGCACTGATTTGTTGTTGTCTTATATTGTATAGAAGTTCCAAATAGGGTCTTCAGGTTTCAGTTTGGTGCTTAAGGTCAAGATGGTTGTACTATGTGTATGTAAAAATTGATTATGTAAAGGTAAAATTTATACTACATCGTACATTATATATTTTTTGGTTTAAAACATAAATTACAGTTCAGCCGTAAGAGTAAATGTCCTTGATACCTTCCATTTCCTGCATAAAGATGATTTTTGTCTCACATTTATTATGATTTAATAGACAGGAAATACTTTATTGTTTAAGAGAGTCTTCAAATATCATTTTTATTACTATCAACCATGTCATCATTTATTGGGGGCTGTTGTTTTTATAGTATTTAAATTGGTAAACGGACAGAAAGTCACAGGACAAAAAGTCACAGGACAAAAAGTCACAGGACATAAAGTCACAAATTTGATAGGACAAAAAGTCACAAATAATTTGTTGACAATTGTTTGAATATATAAGAGAAAGATCTTGAAATATTTTCTTTTTATTACATATATTCATTTTTAAGTTTAGGAAATTGTTCATAAGCCTTGTTAAATGAAAATTTATTAAATTTTAATCATGCAGAGATTCTAATTTAATATATCTAATTCGGGTTTTGAAATATAATACAGTAAAAATGAGGGCATTGCATTTGCGTAAATTTTTGAAAAATACCATATTACGTTTACGCCACAAAGTTATATTTCATTTGCGCAAAAAATAAATACTTATTTTGCGCAATTTTTCAGGTCACATACATGACGGTTAAAATTTCAATATATCCCAGAAACGATCCTCGTAAATGAAATTTTGTAGAATACCCCCAGAGTATGTAAGCAAGTATTTGTATAGCAAGAACCCTCTTACGATACAAATCCTTGGTTAGTTCAATCTCTTTCCTCATACATTCCTGCAAGTCAGTAAGGTATATAATTGTACAATGTTCTGAATCAAATTTTCGAGGTGACAGAATGACCATAATTCAAACTGAGACAAACAAAGGAAATGAATACGTATTTTTTTTCGTACAGACAGATTATCCAGTGTATTGAAGAACAGAGCCAAGTCTTAAAGAAGAATCACTTTGACAACAGGTAGGAACACGTACAATTTTATGATGCAAACCAAAGATGTAGATATTGTGTTTTAAATTCATTATCAACATCCTTAGGATCTTAGTTTGCTCGATGTCCTACCTACTATCTCCCCATGGTAGATGACGAGGGGTAAAATGCACTGCTGGCGAATGGAATAGCTTAATACAAGTAGATTATAATATAAACTATTAAATAGTAAAAATATATACATTATTATTATTCATACTATTTACCTTTATTCTTGGTGCAATTTTGTTCTGGCGCTTATGAAATATCATGGTTTGCGGCGCTAATGAACGATTGTTTTGGCGCATATGAAATTCCAATTGGTGCATATGCAAAGCGCCGGTAAAATTTCAGAAATTTGAAATCTGAAATTTAGTATCTCTTTTAACCACTCAACAGAAAGATTTTAAATAACGAAACTAAAGACAATCAAATGCCGGTTAACAATGTAACCAAATGTCATGATGCAAAATAAACGCATGATTTAAATAAAATAATTTTAATAAAAACTCTTTTTTCTAATTTTATTAGGAGCCGTGCCTTGTTAATTAAAGGCAGTAGTTGCTCCAGCAATTTCTAAAGGGGGCATAGACTTTACCAAACTACGTACGTTGGTCGTTTCCGTTCCAGAACTACAAATGTATTTTCCTTTACTCCATTAGAGTAGAGTAGAGTAGTATGCAGATCGGAGCTGGAACTGCCGGGGAGTTTGAGACTTTACGATTATTCTTGGAAAAAGTGAGTATTTGCCGATATTTTACGTAATTTATAAATAAAATGTTAGTCCGACATCCTATATCGCAATCAATTCTGCAAGCTCATAAAAATCTTTATACAAAACAATAACAATGTCATTATAGAAATAGCGAAATTTTAAGTGGCTCAGACTAAATGAAAATGAATGTTAAAAAGGACCAAAATAAAACTAAACGTTGAGGTTGTCTTTTGGTAATGTCTTAGGGTTAGATGAGAGTCAACTACCAATCCGCTAATGATGCCTAACCACTTGATATAACTTATCAAGGTAATTTATAGGAGTATCAAGACGGGTATCACATGTGGAGTAAGATATACATGTACCTACCCTTCAAGAGCACATGCAATCCCCCAGTATTTTGGTGGGGTTCGTGTTGCCCTGTCTTAAGTTTTCTATGTTGTTATGAAATTTGTGGACTTTGTTGTCTTTTTGTCGTTTTCTTTAGGGAGTCAGTTTATCTTCGAAATATGGGTTTTGAATGTCTCTTTGATATCTTCCGTCTCTTTTTTTCAAACCAATGAAAATATGACCCCAGGCTTTGTACAAAAAAAATCAGTCATTATTAGAATGATGATTCACTTAGATGTCATTTGGAAAAGATATTCCAGATATTGCGTTTCAAATCATAAAAAACGGAATTCAGAAATTCGGATTTTTTTTTCTCGAGTTTACAATTTTGAAATAGCATTACGACTCTTTAATCTTGAATTTCAAATTCCTGACATCAAATCTCAATTTTTAGTTTGGATCTCAAAAGAACTGTCTGCGCTATTTCGAAATTTTCGTGGCAAAGTCTGTAATCTTCATGTTAAAACGTTTTAAGACTAATAAATGCAAACCTTTGTTGGTCGTGAAATAATTCCATCCAATTTCTGGGGTCACAGTTACGGAAGTCAAATTAATATATTCCGCATCCCAAAGATAGCAGTTATTAGTTATGTTATTATAAGACCATGACATACAACCATTTAATTCCAAGCAGAATGCTCCACATTTAAGATTACTCGAGGCCATTCGCATCTCCATTACAGTTTCGATGATTTTTAAATTGATGAAGTATTTTTTTCGAAATCCGTACATGTTCCGATATACAGCAAAACAGTACACAACTAAGGATACAAAGACAATAACATTGCTGAATCTTGACATTCCTACTGTCTTGTTTCGAAAGAGATATGATTTCACAGTGTTTCCATAATGTGCATCTCTTTTGATTGGTTATATAATTAAAGTGAAGTCCAATGAGATTTCGTCTTATCCGTTACACTGTAAAACACACAGAATTTAATAAACACCAACACAAATGTCATTTAAATATGCAAATAGACAAGATTTGACAACTTTGCATCTATATAATTTTATTTAATATCTAAACCATTGCCAGTTCACAATGCGAATCTTAACTGGAAAGATTATTGGGAGAAAATACATAATGAATATTAATACAGTCAGGCATCAAAGAGTTGCGTAAGACTTAATGGGTTTTCAACAGAACCTAGTACGTTTGTATTGATGAACTTTCAATAGACAACAATCTTATCTTTACTATATATACAGATTTATTTACACATGCTTACATTCAGTTATTCATTCATTCAAAATTAAACATCTGAAACGACAGCTAAGTTTTTTTCTTTATAAACAAGTGTGGACACAGATCAGTGTGGATAGTATGATTGGATGATTGACAGTGTTTTATATGACAAAAGGAGTTCTATGTTTTATGTTTTCTATGTATTAACTGTGTTGCACAATGACAACCAACATGAGCATTAGGGGTGTCGTTTATGTAATATTTAGTTTTTTATGTTCAACACGGGCATGGAAGAGATACTAATTGCATTTATTACCAAATGATTATGATAGAATATATATGTTCCACATCTTTGATTTTGGATACATTTTGTAGCTAGGAGAGGAACACATAATAGGTTCATTTTTTTATATGAGAGATGGTATCTGAGAACATGTATTTGCTTACTATTTGTATGGTTCTATTTATAATACTTTGTGGGGGATTGTCAGTATCATAAGTAAAAGATTTCGGTTAAATGTGGAAATTGTTTCTTAGTTCAGAAGACATTTAATGTTTTTTAGTAATGACAATGCCTGAAATGATGATTGGGGCTAGATGAGCTAGAAAGTGAATTTCTGTGTTATTTTTTATTAATTCTTTGAAAATATCTCCTCCAAAGCTGGTTAAAGCAAAAAAAGTTTTGACCAGTATGAAAATGATATCAACAAAAGAACCTTTGTGAGCATGCTTCAAAGACTCAAAACTGAAGTCATATGATAAAATGTCAAGTGGATATTATGAACATCTACTTAATATGTCTAAATATCTAAAAAGTTTTAGTATTCAATATCAAAAAGCTTTTGCAAAAGTATTCTCTTTTCAGTTTTTTTGTTATATGGATACAAATGTAAGTGATACCAATACAGTAAGGCAGTTTTGTTATGGTATGAAAGTGTAGTAATTAACATTTACTGTTAATTCACACAAATTAAGAAATAAACAAATGAATGATAAATGTTGAACATGTACAATGAAATATATTTTAGAAATCAATTAGGCCAGATAGGCCTTATAAATTTTGGTCTTTTTCTTAACATAGTGAATGACCATTTACACTCAGGACTGAGTCGCCAGTAGGCAGTACAGATGTAAAAAAATAAAGTGTAACAAAAGAACCTAGCATCATATTGCTAGTAGCGCCAGTAGCATTGTTTGGTGAATTTGTGCTTTTTTTTTTAGTTTGGCTAATGGACAAAAAATGTTTGGTTCAAATCTAAATAAAATGCTTTTATCTCCCTATTACTTACATTGTACATAGAATGGATACTACTTTGACAATAATGAATTCCTTGTACATGAGAGTTGTCTGTCAAATCTTTATTTCACAAAGAATGAATTGCATAACAATGAACTGAGCTCAAAGCAAAGCACTTTAATAATACACTTAGACAATGAGCTCAATCCAGTGATATACTTTGTACTACAGGTCCTTCATGAACATCCTACTGGCCAAAACCATATCTCACAAACATGCCATACTACATGGTTGGATCAGAAGTCCTGAAAAAGACATGAACTTTATTAACATATTTTAAGTATATACACCGGTTAAAACTTTCACAAATTTGTGGTAAAATTATTCAGTATCTAGCAACTATCAATCCCTTTATGCACAAATTGATATAGGTTGAGTACCCCTCCGTCAGAAATAAGAACATACCTCCACAAATTTGTGGTAAAATTATTCAGTATCTAGCAACTATCAATCGCTTCATGCACAAATTGATATAGGTTGAGTACCCCTCTGTCAGAAATAAGAACATACCTCCATTTTAGTTAACTGATGAAGAAACATTCAAAACTATAAAATGTAATCTAATAGACAAGCTGCAATAAAATCCCAGTTTTCTAAAATGGTAGGTGGAACCTAAAACTCAAAAGATCTTAAACTATGCATTTTAAATATTGCAAATATACATGCAATAATAATTCTAAAAAATTTGCTATATTTTTCCTTATTTTGTCTTTTGTTTGAGACTGTATATTGACCTCTAGATGTCTTTCAATTACATCCAGTTTGGCTTGGGTTGATGTTTGATTGTTGTACATGTTATATATCGACGTGGGATTTGTTTATATAAAATAGGCGTGAAATAATTTTGGTTAACTGAAATCCTTTAACTTACTTCCAAATTAATGTTAATACTGAGGGAAAAAATTACATTGCTAAATAACCACTTTAAAACACATGCAAACTTTTTGAGAGGAAGGCATAATGCATGTAACATCTATTAGATCTTTTTGTAAACCATTCTAAACTACTGATAAGTGATAAAGTTTGTTAACTGTTACTTACCTTCAAAAAGGGGGTTGCATTCACTTTACTACATACATACATATAAATATAATCAACAATACTGAGTGCAACACCTAGGATAAATAGAGGATTGTTTTGTAAGAATAGTTGCTGATATAAGCAGGCAATATTCAAAGTAGAATAAAAAATATTACAGGACTGTGTTTTAAAGTAATAAGCATTGTGCAGGGCTCACGTTACCATGCTACTGGGGCGATAAAGTCGCTTTCCCGGTCGCCACTTCGCTTTGACCGACCTTCAAAAGCGAAATTTAGTCGCCTTGTTGTTTACCATACTCGCTTTCAATCGCTTTCGTCATCAGCAATGTTCAACATTTACCAAGTCGATGAAACAGCAATTTTTCATTTGAAAGTAAAGAAATTCAAAGACATAAACGATTTATTTTCTTTAGGAGATTAAAGCATTGATTTTAAAGTTGGTTGCATGTTATTTTCATAAAGACAATTTTTTTATCACTTCTGGTACTTGTTACTCAAGCGTAGATCAAATCATTCTAACTTTCGGCAAAATAAGCTTGTTACTTCATTAGAACGTGATGTTGCGCAATACTTAGTAAATTTGTCGTCAGACTATAAACAAATAAAGTTCAATTAATTCCCAGTCATATTAGAAATTTATGAAAATGTAAAGGGAGCCTGCATCAATAGATATAAACAATTCACTTAAGTTTCATGAGAATTGCTGACAGCATTTTTGAGCTATTGTCCGAAAACTGGAAAATCACCCCTTTTTTAATGAATAAAACCACATAACTCAGAAATGTCAAATGTAAAATTTATAAAATTCTAAACGGAGAGATATAAACAATTCACCAAAGTTTCATACGAACTGCTGAATTAAAGCATTTTTGATTTTTGTCCGAAACTGGAAAATCCCCCCTTTTTTCATGAATAAAACCCTGTAACTCAGAAATGTAAAATCTAAAATATATAAAAATCGAAAAGGAACTCATGTCAATAGATATAAACAATTCACCACAATTTCTTGCAAGTTGGTGAAAGCTTTTATTGTCCGAAAACTGGAAAATAACCCTTTTTTAATGAATAAAACCCCATAACTCAGAAACGTAAAATCTAAAATTTATAAAAACGAAAGGGAGCTCATGTCAATAGATAAAAACAATTCACCAAAGTGTTATGCAAATTGGTTAAAGCGGTTTCGAGTTAATGTCCGACATGTTGACGACGGACAGACAGACGGACAACGGTATACCATAGTACGTCTCATAAACGGGCGTATAAAAATACCACACCAAAACCTTCTGAAGGTAACACTAAGTTGGCAAACAACTTTTCATTGACAACCCTGTATAACCTTGCAGCAAGGTTGGCAAAAAAGCGGTCGATACTAGTATTGACCATGCCGGCGGTAAATACCGGGAAATACTGGCAAATACTGGCAAATACTGGTCGATTAAAATTTTGAGTGGACATTACTTTAAAAACCACTCTCTACCTGGTCAATTATTTTTAGTAATGAAATAATAAAAGTGTTAAAGTCATTTTAAATGTTCTCATTTCTAATTTTATTGTAATTTCTTAAAAAACAGTGATTTACAATGATTTATTAGTACATAAGATAAAAATGTTTTGTCCCTGGCAAAGAAACTCATCAGGTGGCTTTTGCACTGACTATAGCATTACAATCATTACATTTTGCACTGATTTGTTGTTGTCTTAAATTGAATAGAAGTTCCAAATAGGGTCTTCAGGTTTCAGTTTGGTGCTTAAGGTCAAGATGGTTGTACTATGTGTATGTAAAAATTGATTATGTAAAGGTAAAAATTATACTACATCGTACATTATATATTTTTTGGTTTAAAACATAAATTACAGTTCAGCCGTAAGAGTAAAGGTCCTTGATACCTTCCATTTCCTGCATAAAGATGATTTTTGTCTCACATTTATTATGATTTAATAGACAGGAAATTTTTTATTGTTTAAGAGAGTCTTCAAATATCATTTTTATTACTATCAACCATGTTTTGTCATCATTTATTGGGGGCTGTTGTTTATATAGTATTTAAATTATCACACCTAGCAATGCCAGGTGATAGGTAATAAGACACCTGTAACTTCATTTACCTGTAGTTTTATGTACCTGTAAAAATTATGCATTTTCAATAAAAAATATCTTGATTGAAAAATGTTGTAATAATTAATATGTCAGTTCTTTATATATATCTAAAATATGCAATATCATAACTTATATGGACTAAATAAGTAGGTAAAAGAGTTAAAAATGAATAAAACATATCAAATTCATTCATTTATATCAGCTGAAACATGCCAAAAGATAAAAGTTTAAATATTTCTTACTTTTTATCATTTTTTTACTTCAATAAATAGTAAAAACCACCATTAAAATTTCAATCGACCAGTTTTTGCCAGTATTGACCACTTGAGGAGTATTGTCCGGGGCGGTAAATACCGGTAAATACCAGGGGCGGTATTTACCGCCCAACCTTGCCTTGCAGCAATATCGAGTCTACATGCATTACCTTGTATATTTCATGTACATTGAACTTAAAAATATGTGGTAATTGTCAAAGTTAGTTATGTCAGTTAGAGTTTACACATTTACTGAAACATGCCAGAGAGGTGCATGTACAAACTTTTGAATTTGATCTGCAAACTGGGAAAGCCATCCTTTTTTATGAATAAAATCCCACAATTTATTAAATTGAAAGGGAGCTTGCATCAATAAATATATATAAACAATTAACCAAAGTTTCATGACAAATGACAACTGCTTAAAGCATTTTCGAGTTAATGTCCGAAAACATGGAAATCCACCTTTTTGAATGAATAAAACCCCTTACATTGTAACTGGATAATGTAAATTCTAAAATTCCAAAACAATCTAAAGGGAGCTCACATCAATACATGAATACAATCCCATATAACTCTGAAACGGGAAACCTAAAATTTATAAAATAATCAATTCACAACAGTTTCATGCAAATTGGTGAAAGCGTTGAAGAGTTAGTGAACAAAGCATTTTTAGAGTTAATGGGCGGTAACATGAAAATCCCCCTTTTTTAATGAATAAAACCTCACATTTTGAAAATGTATATTATAAAATTCCTAAAAATCTAAAAGGGATCTCACGTCAGTAGATATAATCAATTCACCAGAGTTTCATGCAAATTGGTGAAAATATTACTGAGTTAGTGAACAACATGCTAGAAACAGACAGATCAGGGCAGACAGACGGACAAAGGCATACCACAATATTTCTCATGAACAGGCGTATGAAAACTGCAGGGTACCATTCCAGGCCAACACCCTGTGAAGGAAACACTATAAGGGAGCTTCCTTTCCATTTTTATGGGGGAAAAAGGGGGGGGGGGGGGGGGGCTAGGATGAAAAATTTTGTCCTGCATTTTTTTTTTTTTAGTTCGAGATGTAATCTATCCTGCCTTTTTGTTTTTCACTCTTTTTTGTCCTGCCTTTTTTCTATTAGTTTATCCCGACTTGTTTTACATAAATTGTCATCCTGCCTTTTTTTTTCATATTGTCTCATCCTGCCTTTTTTCAAATTTCATCCTAGACCCCTCCCCCCTCCCCCCCCCTAAACATCAAATGGTAGCTCCCTAAGTTAGCAAACAAATTATTTTATTTTTACATTGACAAACCTGTATAACCTTGAAGCAGTATTAAGTTCATGTATTATCCCACATATTATTACATGTACATTGAACTAAAACAAATTGTGGTCATTGTCAAAATTATAATTTACAGTTTACTTTTCCAATGCTTTCAATTTAAGATTAGGGCATTTTTGTCATTGGAATTGAGTTTTGTAGTCGGAGATTACTCTAACCTCCAACGACTGTTTTGCGACACCAGCTAGGGCAGTGGGACTTCAGCTGGTCCCATATCAGATAGATGATATTTGCCCGTCCAAAGTGGATGTGCTGCTTCGTTGCTTCTGGAGGCGAATGGATCCATATAAATCAAGCCTCAATTTATTCATTTTTCTCTTCATTTAAGTAAGTTTGATCATTAACCTGCCGTTATCTTCTCATATTTGGACAGTTTTCACATTGACCCATCAATACTGGCATTTTAGAGGGTATGAATGCCCTTTACCGTCAGCCGTCAAACGATCATTTTCGGCTACCATTAGCGTCAAATTGGTTAACATTTTACCGTGATTCGTCAACATATCCTTATCGTGATTCGTCAGAGGTCTCAAATAATTATCGTTACCGTTATTTTTGGGAAAAAATTAACGTGATTCGTCAAAATCTGTCGATTTTTTTATCGTCTTGAAGAAAGTCTTCATTTTATCGTCATGCACCAAAAATTACAGTTAACGTCATTTGGCAAGATTTTTTTACCGTTATTCGTCATGATGGTACCCCCATTACCACCCTCATTTTAACTTTCACTTTATAAGAATGTCACATGACCAACATTATGGGAACTGATTTATGCAAATGACCCTTATTCAATAGGAAAACATAATCTTTATAAATCGAGCCTCAATTAGTTCATTTTTCTCTTCATTTAAGTAAGTTTAATCGACCTGCCACCCGCTATTTTCTCATATTTGGACAGTTTTCACATTGACACATCAATACTGGCATGACCAACAGAAAAAGTAATTTACAATGCATTATGAGAGCTGATTTATGAAAATGACCCTTATTCAATAGGAAAACATAATCTAACACCTTGTTCATTTATGATGCAAATAAGCTGAATGGCCGAGTGTGTTCAATTTGAAAATAAAGAGTTAAAATGCCGGAATCGCAAAAACAGATGTTGGAATTGTAATCTCGGACTATGAGTATGAGTTTTGGGCAATTTGTAGGGGGGGGGGGGAGGGTTCAAGGGAAGCAAATGCTCTTTAAATTATGCGTTTCAAAAATTGGGGGAAAATTACACAGAGAGTTGAGTCATTTTTTTCAGACTTAATTTAAATAATGACTAATGTAGACTTACCTTCTAATTCTATAAAAAAAATTCACAACTACTGAACAGAAACAATCATGGTACTTTTTTGTCTATGAAACTACACTATGACATCTGATCTGCAAAACCTACAAACAGACACAGAAATATTATCAAATAGTGAAATATAACGGATTGATTGCACCTCGTGTGGATAGTTCCGACACGTGTTACATGGGGAGCCCGTTTGTTTACAAATAATAATGTCACGTGATCACGCACTGACCGTCACAAATTTTTATCCTCCGCCATTCTTCTTATTACACAATATTACTGTACTTACACAATTCACAAATGTTTAACCCATTTATCTTGCGGACATGCAATGGGAATGTGCACGGTTATCAAAAACTACAAAAATATTGCATGTTCAGTTAATGAAGAAGTTATTTCATCAAATAGATAAGATTTTCACTCATGAATGACACAAATCGACTGGGTGTCATCGCCATCGGGGATAATTGATAAATGGGACTAAATTAACCGCCAAGAAGGTGTAGAGAACCACCTCTGGAGAACCTTAACATTAATAAGTAATACTCACCAAAATTTCTCTATAATTAACGCTATTTTCTGTTGGAAAATTTCAGAAAGATGCTGATAAACTTATTTGGTAACACAGATTATTTTCTTGTTTTGGCGCGAAATATATTCTTACTCTTAATGCTTGACGAAACAAAATTTGTATAGAATTATATTTAACTAAAGCTCAGCGTAAATATGCAGAATCATGACAATACATTAATGATAAAATGTGTAAATATTTCTGTAAAAGAATATAATTTTACTTTACCAGTATATACTTCACTTAGAATTACATTTGAGCGCAAGAGAATCTCTATGTGAATCGGCTGAATCCCGGGGTCGAAGTTCAATACATGTATATCAACGGAAATTTTTGCGTGTACTTGAGTTGCTTTAGATCGAGGCCACAGCTTTTCAACCAATCGGGGAATGTTTACTTGGGGCATACATCTATTTTTACTGCAGGTTTCAACATGTTTAAATCGGGATTATAGAAAAATGGAATGTTGTTGGTAGATACAAAACAGAAAATGATGAACACTTTTAGCAAAAGATAAATTGGATCGGGGTTCTGTGAATTCACATTATTTGTACAACTCTCCTTACTCTTGGGAAGCGTGTGCTTTACATCGAGACTTGCGTTGCTTTACATCGACGCCATAGTAGTTCAACCAATCGGGGAATGTTTATTTGGGGCATACATCTATTTTTACTGCAGGTTTTGGCATATTTTAATCGAAATTAGAGAAAAATGGAATGATGTTAGGAGATATAAAACAGAAAATGATAAATATTTTTAGCAAAAGATGAATAGACTATTTTCATAT
Organism: Mytilus californianus; assembly: GCF_021869535.1. NCBI lineage: Eukaryota > Metazoa > Mollusca > Bivalvia > Mytilida > Mytilidae > Mytilus > Mytilus californianus. The sequence goes on from NW_026262712.1 coordinate 80,884,852, forward strand.
TACCGACTTTTGACTCCGGATTATATAATTTGTCGACTGGTTACCTTGGACATCATGGTACTCGGTCAAGTAAGAGCAACCAAAATAAGTAAAATCAAACATATAATCGGTGTAATTTGAGGGGAAAGTTTACTGTTTTCCGATGATTTTGTAGTGAAAAAAAATGTTTAGCAGGTAATTTCCCCCCCAAAATTGTACCGATTGAAAGCTTGGTTTTACTTCTTTAGCTTGCTCTTACCTGACTTGGTACCTTCTTCTTTCGTAATTCCCTGCTGTTTAGGAGCACTTGGATGAGACCATGATGTCCAAGGTAACCAGTCGACAAATTATATAATCCGGAGTCAAAAGTCGGTAATATGAAAATAGTCTATTGGATCGGGGTTCTGTGTATTCACATTATTTGTACACCTCTCCTTACTGATGGCAAAAAATGGAATTTCTGTGACCTAAATGGTTCGCGAAAATTAATATTTTTATATATAGTATAGTAAATATCTACTATAAGTGTCCAATATTTATATAACGATAATCGGATAAGTGTCCTCAGGCTAAACTTCATCAAATAACGACAATTGCTTCGATGAAGTTGAAGAGTACAAAAAGGTGAGAAGGACATTTTAGCAAAACATATAAAAGTACAAGGGGACATTTTAGCGCAGACATTATAGCCCATTTGAGCGCTAGTTCAATCCGTTCACCTGTATTTTAGACAGCCCATTTAAGCTAAAACTTACCCGGTTAAATATTACTTATTATCAAATAAAATTGAGAATGGAAATGGGGAATGTGTCAAAGAGACAACAACCCGACCATAGAGCAGACAACAGTTGAAGGCCACCAATGGGTCTTCATTGCAAAAACATGCTAAAACCGTGAATAGTAATTTATGCTGGCTTAATGTTTAAGTTGTCTGTATTTTACAATTTGGTTTAACATGGAAATAAATGTTGAAATAAACAGGAAATGAAAGTGTAAATGTGATTGTTTTCCTCGATACTAGTCTTAAATACAAACAACAACATACATTAAAATAAGAAGTATCGATGAATCTGTACTTCAATCTAGACAGGATAAAGATAAGGAACAGTTCTTATCGCAATTATATACCAGTATTGCACAGGGGTTATATCAAGATGTTCACTGGGATAAAGATTCCTATTAGAATGGACTTTGTAACATTGAAGTTAACTTTTTAAACATTAAGTGCTGTATCTGACTATACCTGATAGTTGCTGCGCTGTCTTGATACTTTATAAACTCATTATCTAGCTATGAATTAATTCTGTCGCTAAAATGGGCATTGACAATCTCACTTTTCGCTTAAATGAGTAAAAATTTGGCGCTAACATGGGTTATACTTTAGCCTTAAAATGCCCAATGTTTTTCGCTAAACTGTGCTATCAATGAACTAAAATGTGCTATCAATGCGCTAAAATGTGCTATCAATGCGCTAAAATGTGCTATCAATGCGCTAAAATGTGCTATCAATGCGCTAAAATGTCCTTCATCGATAAAAAGACTGTCATTCGCACTTTCAACTGACATTGGATTGAAATCAATAATCGAAATCGGTATGTAAGAGTAAAGACGCACTTGAAATAAATAAATATACAACTTAAATAAACCATAGCAATGTGAATAATGAGCACTTTTCGAATTTTTGTAAAGAGCTCCTAGACGTCATCTTTTCTCGGTTATAATGATATAAAAATCAGTTTCATTTTTTTTTTAGTTTATATTTCGAATATAGTTAAATTGAACCAAAGTACAATTTTATATAACTTAAGGTAAGATCTTTCACGTAAATATATTCATTCATGTATACCTACATATATACATATACACATTATACCTTTACACATATACCTATACACATATTTTCCGTATATGAGTTTACATGGAATCCGTGGAATTTTGATATCATTTAACAAGGCTATAGAAATAAAAAAAAAACAGTTTGCTGAGTTCCAATGAAACTAAAGTTTTCATAAAAAATAAATATATCATACAAACTTTTCATTATATAAATAAGAAGGTGTGGTATGAGTGCCAATGAGACAACTATCCATCCAAGTCACAATGTGTAAAAAGTAAACAATTATACATTTAATATTATTTCAATATCGACGAGACTCATAATTTCTAAATCTAAGATGTGGATTGTGAACTTTTCTCCACGTTTTTTTTTTATTCGAATTTTGGTTATGATGTCCCCGTGATATGTTTTTCCTTTTACTTGCAAAGTTTTGTCGACTTGGCAGACTCACGAAAACGAGTTCGACCTTTTGTTTAGTGGAAATGGTTATCCCCCTATCATACATGCCACCTGTTGCTATTTTACATCGTTAACATGAAAGTCCATTTCCTGTTCTGATTTTTTATTGTATATTCTTGATGCGTGTCCCAATGGTTGTCTTATGTTATTATATCATCATATTATACTTCATGTTAAAATGCAAAATGTTGATTTGTTGATACGAGGGAGATACTTCTCTAGAGTGGGGGCCCATATTCACCGCAAAAACCGGCCATTTTTACCCATAGACAACGAATTTTATAACGCCAGTATCTTTTTATGTTACTTGCATGTAGTTAACTATTCGATAAACAGAACTGATTCATAAAAATCACTCGTTCATTATTTTTTACGGTCTACAGAAGAGCCCAAAGTCGGTCGAAATCAAGTATTTCACACACCACTGGGGACACATATTCGCCGTTGTCTTTGATTACTAACAAATTATCAACCAAGTACAGAAAACGGAACAAAAATTTGTACCATTCAGTTTTTTAGATTAAATCCATATTACAAATGATTTATTATATTAAAAAATACGAAAAAGAGTTTGCTAATGACTCCGCATGCGTGATTTTCAAGCAAAAAAAAAAAAAAAAAAAATTATAAGATGATCCGTGGATGAAAGACTGAAGAGATCAGAAGAGCTAAAGATATTCCCACACATATAAGCTACCAATAGATAACTCACAATGTATATATGATGTTTAATACCGTCTCATATGCAACACTGAATATACGTCATTGGTTGAATGGCTGCAATCCATTACTGATTGGCATTATTTTTGGATAACAGAACATTTACTCCTTTAAAAAAACATAAAGGATATTTTACCCAATGATTGATTTTCCTTGTGCTTATTTCGAGATGTCCGTATTCACAAACTGAATTTTGCATGAATAACGATCTCTGCTAAATATCACCAGTGACCGTTTTTATATACTTAGTCTAATTCTACATACTCCCCTGATTGACCGGTAAAGGGCGTCTGCATGTAATCAATATGACAACAGACCTTCTGCAGTTGCCGTAGGCGTAGGGTCCTTTCTTTTGTTCCTGAAAGTGAACTGCAGCGGGTGTCTTGCGGTAATCCGTGTTTCTCATTTGTTTTGTAGTTTTCATGAGTGTTGAATGTTGTTGAATGTATATGACTTTGTGGGTCTAGTTTATCCCGGGTTTGTCTTTTTACATTGATTGCCCATCTTTTTATTGCTATCCGATCGCTTTGCTTATCGACTCTTCGTTTGAAGTCCAACATATTAAAGCCACCCTAAATGATCGCCTGGAAGATTTTCGTAACAGCATCTTGTAACAATGATATCTTGTTTTATTTCTGCTTTTACACTGAATAAGTATATAGAAACAATCCAAATGAAAGCGTTAGATTTCCATGGTGGCCAAATGCTATTTTAAAGATAGTTTGCAATACATGTAATTATAAGTCAGAAGACCCACTCAGTATTTTACAATGATGATAATAATAAGTATTCTACAATCAAAAGGTAGGTTTGTACTGAAAATAGTTTGCGTTTTTCTCTAATAAAATGTACTAACTTATTGTCAACGTATACAAGCCTTGCAAGAAGCAAGACCTGCTTACCTTCCGGAAAGTCTGAAGTCGTCACAGTTTTTTTGGGGTTCGTGTTTCTCGTTTGTGTTGAATGTATATCTTGTTTATCTGTTTTAGGGTTTGCATTGTTCACTGCTAATAAGGTCACTCTGACCTAAATTTTACACATACAATTTTGCTTTTAAATCAATATGATGAACGATCGGGGCATACCGTGTCTCATAGACACACTCTCTAGTTTATCTTTAACATAATGATCATTCTGTGATTACTTGATTACTGTATCCTGGATATTGTTTATTCAGTAATCAATATTATTTTATCCATTAGCAATTCTTTATTTTTTGCCGTTATTCTTTACTTTTTTATTTTAAGCAGTCTTTTATTCTCTAATCTTTTTTTTATTTTGCCCATTGTTATCTATTCTGTTAACCCCATCCACATCCTCATATATGTTAACTTAAGGCTCACAGGAGCCTTAATCGTTCACCTGGATACCCGAGCCTACATGATTCAGGGCTGTCTTAAAACCAACAAAAGTAGATCTTTAAGGGGCCACAACCCAACCATTGTTACTTGGATATTGGCAACACTTGGCAAGCAAGAAGATCATATCATACTGATCACTTCAGCAATTTACATTGGTTATCTATCCCTTATAGTTTTCAAGATAACAGCCGACTAAATCGAAAATCATCAAAAAATGACATTTAAGGGGCCACAACTCTCGGATATTAACGAAACTTGGCAAGCAAGAAGAGCTTATCATACTGATCACTTCAGCATTTTACATTGATTACCTATCTCTTAAAGTTATCAAGATATTAATAGCCAAATAAACCCCCAAAAAGTCAAAAAATGAACTTTCAGGGGCCGCAACTCTACCATCGGTAATTGGATTTCGATGAAACTTCTCAAGCATGTAGAACTGGTCATGTTTGTCATTTGTAGGTTACGGCTTTTTCCATATCTATAATTGTTTCAGAGATAATTGGCCAAAATACACGTCTGATTCCTATGTTCTATTTTTAGCAACAGCTGACATTTTTGTTGGTTGACGGGCAAAATCGACACATTTTTGAAAATAGATACCCTTATAATGGCTGTGGCAAAGTTTGAGCCCAATCAGTTCAGTAGTTCCAAAGAAGAAGATTTTTTTTAAAAGTTAACGACAATGACGACAGACGACGACGACGGACGCCAAGTGATGGCAATAGCTCACGTTAAATTGAGACGTATATTTGTAAACCAATTTTGTTAATGATGCCGCTGCAACTTCCCCTTAATTGTAAGTATCTATAGACTGTGACCAATACGCCTTTGTCCAAGAGTGTCTTATTTGTTCCCGGGTTCGACTGCTCGTCATTTTGTATAACACTTGGACAGCACTTCGGTTGTCGACACAGGATTTAATTTTAGGTGGATCGAAATTGGGCAAATTGTTCAGCGGAGTGAGCCAGAACTTTTTTTGTGAAAAGAATGTAGGATATTTGTTTACAGTGTGTGTTAAAGAGATATTTCTCCGAGCGTAGCGGGTCTGATTTTTTTTTTGGATAAAATTATTAAAAAATCTAAATTTCAAGCTAAAAAAAATCATATTTTTTTACAATTTTAGGCCAAGGCGCTTGGGTCAAGCATTAAGGAGGGGAAATTTTTCGTCGCCGGTAATTTTTTTGTCGATGTTATAAATGTAGGAAATGAAGGAATTATAGTTATCTCGTACCAATGTCAACTCGTACCACTAAAAACAAACTCGTACCAATGCAAACTCGTACCACTGCTAACTCGTACCATGGTAAATTAATACCATTGTAAACTTGTACCAACATATTTAAATGCATTCAAATGGTGTTTAATGATAAATATATATTTAAATTTCACTCAATACCTCTTAAGTCTGTAAAAAGTATGACAATGACCAATTTGTAGCTTATTTTTCCTTGGCTAATTGGATAGAGAAAAATGTGGCAGATGGGCTTTGTTGTCCCCTTGAACAATTCATTTATATAACTTTTACTGACAGCTATTTGATTTAATTTCTAATCATTACAAATTAGTAACATTGAATAGATTTTGGTAGTCGTAATTGTTTCTAAAAGGAATTTTATTTAACGAGAGAATTTATTTATATTGTTTTAAAAGGTTTAAAATTGTTTATGACCAACATTTAGAAAGTATGAAATTTATTTATATACAATATTCAGATCTTTGCTGAACAATACGACTATGCTTTCGGAAAGATGTACAAAAAGTTGATACGGAAGGGAATTACAAACCTTCCGCGTTGTCATATTTATGGTATGAGTTTGCAGTGGTACGAGTTTTGAATGGCACGACTTCGCAGTGGTACGAGTTGACTTTTAGTGGTACGAGTTGACGTGGTACGAGTTTGCAATGCCGGTACGAGTTAACTTGCTTCCTTTTAGAATGGCGCACGCCCCCTTCGCTCCCGCCCAAATCCGCTACTGCTATTTACCCACACCCTCATAGAGGACACATACTTATAATATTTCAACCAAGGAAAGAAGAGCGTTCAAATACATGTGAAAGTTCAAACGTTGTTTATTGGGCACAATTTCGTATGTTTCGGAATATCACACTGGGGCCTCCCGTATTCGTGCGTGGAATTACAATGATTGTAACGTCAAATGTAAATATTGGCGTCAAAATGAAAGTAGTGAATGATTTTAAAACGTTTTGGCCTATTTTTGTCATGTAGAACTTTGTTTATACTGAAAATATGTATGACATATCAGGTCTGTGTTCAACGCTAAAACGCTTGGTTCATATGCTTTCCTTTGTGTATATATGTCCTACCGTAATCGGTCATAATGTCGGTTCGTTCGGATTTTGTTATTGTACTTATCACACGGGAAAACTCCGCATTGACGTCTCTACGCTAATACCAGCGTATAAAATTAGTGCAGAATACATTTTTTTCTACACTTCTAAATAAAATGATATTTCCAGTGGCGGATCCAGAGGGGGGCGTAGAGGGCGTACCCCCCCCCCCCTTTTGCTCGCACTTTTTTTTTTTTTTTGTAAAATGATTAATCAGACTAGACTTCGTGAACTTTGCCATTTTCCGCGTATTTAATTTTTATGCGGCAATTCTTTGCTCATAAAGATATGTTTCGCTCGTATTTACTGTAATATATTATTGATTATGTCAAAATCATGTGATTCGCTACGGTGGAGTTGACCAGTGCGTCAAAAAAACGTCACTAAGTCATTTTGAAATTCAAATTACAGTAACACATTGCTTAGGCTGAGGATGACAAGCATGACACCTTCAAAGCGACAAAGGATTGAGCAAGAACGTATTTATTGACTTCTATTTCACAATTCCACCGAACAGAAAGTAATACTCTATTACACTTTCATGAAAAAAAAGTTCCACAACAATATTATTTACCTACGAAAACATGTTTAACCCAACACGCCCCAGTCTATTAATAACATAGCTGAATAATGGTCCCCAGTCAATAAGCAGTCTGAGATGTTTGAGAGAAAAAATTCTGACCCTGATTTTTGCCTTAAACAAAAATTCTGGCCGTATCTGGATTGAAAACAATAATCTTGTCCACTTTTTTTGCTATTAGAAACAAAAATTTCCAACAGAATTATTTAGCATTAAATGAACATGATGAATAAAAAAACGGGCGTAATTTTTTTGGGGCCGGGGGTTTGCATGTAAATCCCATATCTGACCGGAATGTCTGTTTCGTTGAACTGATAAAATGAATACTTTTTCAAGGCCCGACTGCAACCTGCCTGCTGGGTGTGGCCTTTATGTCCATTTGTCGACCGTCATTCATATATTCGTTGTCATTTCAGACTCATTCGTAGCCTTTGGTTGATTTGAAACCCCTCACTTCTCTTGTTGGGTGAAACATTTCAACCAAACATTTGGATAAAAATTGCGTGTTTGTCTTTCTTAACTCGTGTCGGTCGTATTGTAAATTTCATTGAATAGCCCGGCGTATATCTTGTTTACAACAAGAAATCCGTGACGTTATGGTAACTAAACATACAACAAACGAGAATTTTCCATGTCAGTTTTTTACTGACAAGTCCCACATCAAATATATTAGTACATAGCTTTGGATCCATCTAATCATTTTATAAAAGACAATTAATGGGAAGAATACGGCATCAAAAATGACCAACCCTTACACTTTAGCTATACAATATACATGCCTTACGTCAGGAACCGATAAAAAAGTGCATTTTACACTTATTTTATGTTTTTTAGCCAAAAAAAAGTCCAAAAATTGTTTTACATACTTCGCCCCCCCCTTTCAAAAATCCTGGATCCGCCCCTGATTTCTAAAGATATGTTTTCATTCTTATTCTTAAGTATTGTACAAAAATGCAGATTTTCTAATGGCCATTTCAAACCTGACTTCCGAATGCCTAAAAACAATTCAGAACTTCAGAAAACCCCTCTTCCGGCCTCCATTGCTATGTTTACATTCCATTAAGCGTCATCAATCTTAACGGCAGACAAAACAGGCCAAGCAAATCGTATTTTTAAGAATTTATAAATGACAAGCACCTTACATCTTTAAGCGATTTCCCCGCGAAAAACCATCCAAAATGAAAAGAAATCTTTGTGAAACAGACGATGAACACAATTTTCAGTGCACATGTACATGCCATATTTTTTATTTTTGTTCAGGAGTAGGTTAAAAAAACAATTTAATATTTTTTAGTATATTAATTGAAAATAAAACTGTTTTATACACATCTTGTCTGTCTTTTTTTATTTAGATTTAATTAATATAAACCAAGTTGAGTTGACCCAATTAGAGTGATATCAAGAAATGAATAAGTATGTAGATGTAGTGTTATCTCCCTTGTTGAGCTCCAAATTTCATATTTGTTAATAAATATTTCATGTAATGGCAGTAAGTCACACAACTTGTTTGATTTGATAGATTTTACTCTTTTAATTTGTTTATAGAATACTTTTATTAATTTTCAGAAATGTATACATTTGATTTGAAACATTTAAAATTTCTATATACCTGTATACTTCTAAATAAATAGATATAAGAAGATGTGGTATGAGTGCCAAGGAGACAACTTTCCATCCAAGTAAAAATTTATGAAAGTAAACCATTATAGGTCACAGCACAGTCTTCAACACGGAGCCTTGGCTCACACCGAACAGTAAGCTATAAAGGGCCCCAAAACATTACTAGTGTAAAACCATTACAAACGGGAAAACCAACGGTCTAATCTATATAAAAAACGAGAAACGAGAAACACTTATGAACCACATCAACAAACGACAACTACTGAACATCAGATTCCTGACTTAGGACAGGTGCAAACAAATGCAGCGGGTTTATGGTACCAAACCTTCACCCTTTTTCTGAAACAATAGTGTAACATCACAACATAGAAAGACACACTATAAAATATCAACTGAAATAGCTTAACTCAATCAAATGACATATTACCACCATTGAACATACACTGAACAAATAAATTTGACCTATGACACAATGTAAATACAAAATAAAGTATGTATTGTCTAATTTTTCCTGATATATAACTAAACAGCTATTTCTTTAACATAAGATGGTATGTTAAGGGTGTAGTATTATCATGAAACCTTAGGCTTATCAATAGCTCTTCAATGCACCCTTCAATTGAATCCACAACAGAACTGATCTTGCTACATATACTAATAAAATTATTTCTTGTTGAGTACCTACTGTTGATGTTATGGGTTACACTTCTTGATATTCCTGCACCAAGTTCTCTTTTTATGAGTATTGTTTTATTAACATTTATTATTCAGAAGATGAAGGAGCTTAAAGTAGAAGTACCCATGGTAAGTCTAAAAAAGTGTTGATTATCATAGATGCTAATTTTTTTTTCTATAATTCATATGTGTAATATAATAGATTTTTTATGGAGAGAATTTTGTTCTATACTGGTATCGTTTTTAGATCAATTAACCAATGTTTTGAAGATAATTTCTTTATCAAACATTTTTTTCATATAGTTAAATTTCTGAAACCTTCATAAAAAGTTCCAAATATTCGAATGTAGGTCGGGTGTAAGTGGAAATGAACGAATAATGCGGCGAATATGGGTCTCTCACTCTACAAGCAAATAAACATGATCTATTTAATTATTCACTTTTCAACTTGAATACTGAAATATAAACTATTTCATTATTCATTATTCATTACTAAAAGTCGAATAATGAATAATGAACTATTTTATTTTTCATTATTGAATTTTGAATTTTGAAAAATGACTTGTAGACGTATTTCAGCGCGGTGGAAAAATATTCACCGAGTTGACGCTTTTATTGTATAACGAAACTTTTACATAGCAATGACAACAATTCATCGAAATTTTTGACTTTACAGGAACAAATTGTCCCACTTTTGCAACAAGAACTGTTTACCCTTCTGTAGCACACGAGTTCACCCAATGTGTTTACCCTTCTGTAGCACACGAGTTTACCCAATGTGTTTACCCTTCTGTAGCACACGAGTTTACCCAATGCGTTTACCCTTCTGTAGCACACTAGTTTACCCAATGTGTTTACCCTTCTGTAGCACACGAGTTCACCCAATGTGTTTACCCTTCTGTAGCACACGAGTTTACCCAATGTGTTTGGCTGAGCTTGTTTCGCTAAATCTTTAGTTTTCTATATATGTTTCTATTCGTTTTTTCAGAAATTGGAATACTAAAGCTGTTATCTACAATTGTACAGCACAAAGAAATCAATCGTCTTTCAAGAGATTGACGTAGCACCTAAGATCACTCCAGGTTTTTGTGGGGTTTGTGTTACTCAGTCTTTAGTTTTTTATGTTGTGTTTTGCCTGCTGCTGTTTATCTTTTGGTCGTTTTCCGTTTTTTTTTTTTTTTTTTGCCATGGCATTATCAGTTTGTTTTCGACTTATGCGTTTGAATATCACTTTGGTATCTTTCGACTCTCTTTTACACTACTGGATTGAGTGCGATCAAAATGTCTGACAATCAAAATGAAAAGAACCCTTTTTTCACGTGGCACCCCAATTTACATTCAATTTGGAATAATATGTTGCTCTACAACAAAAACCGATTATCAGGTTATGTGATTGATAAAGGTCATTTGACTTCACAGTCCACACTTCTTTGGTTTTTCATTCTAAGGAAAGAGAGAGGACGACATTTGGCCTTAAAACTGACAATTTGAAAAGTGATATATGAAGTGGGACTTATTGAACATATGCAAGAAACAAGTATTTTTGATAGGTATCACTCATAATCTACTTGACTCTCGCTTGCGCTCTATATATTTGCAAATGCGTATTTGAAATCTACTAAAATCTTCATGTTATTGAACTGTCACTTTATACTTATGTGTTATCTTAAATTTAATATAGATATAATCCCAAATCAAAAGTGCAGATTTGAATAGAAAATAAGAAGTCAGGATATTATCGTGTTTTTGTCCTTTCCAGATGACTATACTATCAGCTTTCTTTAAGATGACAAGAACGTTTCCATGTCTTTTTCACAAATATAAACTCTTTAAAGAAATGCGATATTCTCAACATAAAAACACATTATGTTACATGTATATTTTCACGTAGTGTATCTGATATAGCATTGTAATAATTATGTAGAATTGTAAGGGCACTGTTGGTTGTAGTTCAATCAAATAAAGCATTTAAGTTTTATGGAAATGTTTATTCCGATGCATAACTAAATAAATATCAAACAACAAACAAATTTGCAAACAAAACGGATTTTCTCAAGGAATTCTGGTCGTCTATACATGGATAGTCCCTGAAAAATGAAAAATGAAGTTAACAATGTTTTAGAATTAAAATTATCCTATTTTCGTTTCAAAATATTTAGGTCTAATGTGAACAAAAAAAAAAGAAAAAGAAAAAATTCCAAAAAGAACAACCATCTTAACAAAAGACGAGTTAATTGCATTAAACAGCAATATGCAATATTCGTGCAGTTGTTCTAATAGTATAAAGATATAAATCGAAGCATAAAAATTAAGAATTTTATATTTGAAAGTCTTTATCGTTTTCCAAATTTATTTCTTGGTTAATAATATTGACAGTGGATCCTCCTTAGGTAGATATATATCTTGATAACAAAAACTCATATAAATACCTTAATATTTGCTGTATCCACCTTTGCCATATCCTCCGCCGATTCCACCACCGATTCCACCACCGAATCCGCCTCCGTATCCACCTCCGTATCCACCACCGTATCCACCTCCGTATCCACCTCCGTATCCACCCTTTCCACCAAATCCACCTCCGTATCCTCCTAAACCTCCACCGTATCCTCCTAATCCTCCATAACCTCCACCGTATCCACCTTTACCACCTCCGAATCCACCTCCGAATCCACCTAAACCACCTCCGTATCCACCTTTACCACCTCCGAATCCACCTCCGAATCCACCTAAACCACCTCCGTATCCGCCTTTACCACCATAACCACCGCCGTATCCACCTTTACCACCTCCGAATCCACCTCCAAATCCACCTCCAAATCCACCTAAACCACCTCCGAATCCACCTTTACCACCATATCCTCCTCCGTATCCACCACCACCAAAACCGCCGAATCCACCTTTTCCGTATCCTAAACCTCCACCGTATCCACCTTTTCCACCTCCGAATCCGCCTCCGAATCCACCGCCAAATCCGCCTCCACCCCAGCCTCCACCGCCAAATCCACCTTTTCCATATTTACGGTATCCACCGTAGCCACCAGCGTAGACTACGGCCAGAGAAAGACAGAGGACAGCTAATTCCTTGAACATGATGATCAGTCTGGGAAATAATAAAAAAAAATGTATAATTTTTTATAAATATGAAACGATTTTTGCCTTTTCTGCCGTGTTTAAATCTTCAATTTTTCATGTTGATTTATATATGATAAAGTCTGCAAAAAAAAAACATTACAATTGAATTTCTTCTTTTCCGAACTATGATTGTTATTACTCCTAGTAGTACCATAAGCCGTAGAAGTAGTAGTATTTTTTGTTGTTACATTTATCTTTATAATTTCTATAACTAAATTAAGGATAGAGTGATAGACGATATATTTTCAGATTCATTCATTTGTTGTTTATGTATGGCGGATGCAAACAAATGAAAAAGGAGCGACACATGTTTTTTCCGTTATTTATATTTTTGTTATAAATTAGTAAGTTTAGAAAATCGACTTTCGTTTTCGTAAATGTTAAGGGTTTTCAATAATTACACATGTACTGTTATCCAAAACCGAGAAGTGTCCATAATGCATCACGATTCCTGGATTTGTCTATTTGTGCATGTTTTACTCGACACTTGAGTTCTCAACTAACTAATACTACCTAAAAAGTGCAAATCCTTATAAAACAATAAAAAAATAAATCGCCGCCGATAAGTTTTGAAGTAAAAAGAATATTTACTCATTGATCTATCATCTTAAAATATATATGAGAATCTGGGACTATAATACTATAATAGTCCCGGTGAGAATGCAGTTGGTTGAATTTCTTAATTTTTTTATTTATGATAGCAAATTTTTCAACCAGAAGGACAATAAAATTGGTATAGTGGTGTGTTGGGTTGCCTATTTGTATAGATGTACAAAATTGAATAGCGTGATAGCATAAATAATGGCAAATATTGTCACGAGCAAATTTTTATATTGCACAAGCTCGCAAGTACAATATCTTTTCTACAAGTATAATATCATAGATATGCATGTAATAACCTTTCAAATGTATAGCAATGCTTGAAAAACTTTTAAAAACCCATTTTGTCACTACCCGTATGACTTCGATAATCTAAAGCTATGTTTCAACAATCGCACGCTAATTGTTCGTTGTATACTATGGTAAGTAATATGTTGCTATACATTAAAAAGACTTTAAGTCATTTGTTAACATAAGAACCAAAGAGATATTAATGAAAGTAAATATGTGAAAATTATTTAACTTATTATTCAAATGAATAGTATTCATTGTAATCTTATAAAAAAAGAAACATACTTACGTGGATGGATTCGATGAAACGTGTGATAGAAGTCCTATGCGAATTCCCCTTATATAGTTGAGATTTTATTACTCCTTGGTCCATTGGACATGACCAATGTAGACTTGCTATAATCATTTTGATGTCCATTTCAGGTTGCAATAAAACCAAATACACAATTATTTATCCGAGGTTGTCACAATAAAGACTTCGAGGTGTCAAATAAATTTTTCGAAATATACAACGTTGTCCATCACAATGACCATATCGTATTACAATAAACATTTGAAAAATATACCTTAATAAGCAAATATGTTAATATCTACATTAATCAATTTATTAAATTATGTTCCTATTCCTTTTCCTTTTTTTTCGCAGACAAATTATTATCATAAATTTCTATTTAGACAAAAGACAGTAATAAAGACTAAAATGTTGGCTTATATTGCATATGGGTTATTGTAATATTCTCTATAGCGCAAATATTTTTTTATTTATGATTTGTGAAAATCAGTTTTATTTGAAAATTGATCAAGGATCTCAATGTTTAACTCATATCATCATAAATGTTACAGGAGTAAATAATTTCTCGATTCGCACTAATGATCTAATGACTTGACTCAAGCTAGCGAACAATTGTAGCGAACAATTAGCCAGCGAACAATTAGGAGGTATAACTAAAAACCACAATTTCACATAAGACAATCACGTTTTTTTCGAGCTAGCGAACAATTACAGAGACCTAGCGGACAATTATGAGAATATTCAAAATATTAAACAAAAACGAATAAAAAAAATTAAAACAAAAGGGATACCATAAAGATTTTGACCCATTTCTAGAGATTGTGACAGGCAACGACTGTAAAGGTAACATAGAGGAGATATTATCGTATCTAATAAGGCAAACTCCAGAATGGTTTATGTTTAAAAATCTGAAGTTAAGTTTAAAAAACTGAAATTGTAAAAACGAAAAGGGAGGAGGGGGCATACATTAAGTTGATTTTCGACCCATTTATAGAGATTGTGACGGTACACGACTGCATAGGTGATGCAGCTGAGACATTAGCGTATCTATTAAGACAAACTCCAGGATGGTTTATGTTAAAAATCTGAAGTTAGGTTGAAAAAATTGAAATTAAAAACGAAAAGGGGGGATACCTTTAGTTGATTGTTGACCCATTTATAGAGATTGTGACGGGCAACGACTGTCTATAGGTGATGTAGAGGAGACATTGGCGCAACGTTTAGGAAAACTCCAGAGTGGTTTATGTTCGAAAATCTGAAGTAACGGTTAAAAAACTGAAATTGTGAAATTGACAAAATGAGATTAAGGGGGTAGGCCAATTTCAGTTAATTTTGGACCCAATTCAAGAGATTGTGACGGGCAACGACTATATAGGTATTGTAGAGGAGACAATGGCGCATCGTTTAGGAAAATCTCCAGAGTGGTTTATGTTCGAAAATCTGAAGTTACGTTTAAAAAACTGAAACTTTTATTGTGAAATTGACAAAATGAGATTAGGGGGGTAGGGCATTACAAGAAAAAATTGGACCATTTTAAAGAGATTGTGACGAGCAACGACTACATAGGTGTTGTAGAGGAGACATTGGCGCATCGTTTAAGAAAATCTCCAGAGTGATTTATGTTCGAAAATCTGAAGTTACGGTTAAAAAACTGAAAATTTTATTGTGAAATTGACAAAATGAGATTAGGGGGGTAGGGCACTAAAAGAAAAATTTGGACCATTTTAAAGAGATTGTGACGGGCAACGACTATATAGGTGTCGTAGAAGAGACATTGGCGCATCGTTTAAGAAAATCTCCAGAGTGGTTTATGTTCGAAAATCTGAAGTTACGGTTAAAAAACTGAAATTCAGAAATTGACAAAATTAGATTGGGGGTAGGCCAATTTAAGTTAATTTTGGACCAATTTCAAGAGATTGTGACGGGCAACGACTATATAGGTGTTGTAGAGGAGACATTGGTGCATCGTTTAAGAAAATCTCCCGAGTGGTTTATGTTCGAAAATCTGAAGTTACGGTTAAAAAACTGAAATAGTGAAATTGACAAAATGAGATTAGGGGGGTAGGCCAATTTAAGTTAATTTTGGACCAATTTCAAGAGATTGTGACGGGCAACGACTATATAGGTGTTGTAAAGGAGACAATGGCGCATCGTTTAAGAAAATCTCCAGAGTGGTTTATGTTCGAAAATCTGAAATTACGGTTAAAAAACTGAAAATGTGAAATTGACAAAATGAGATTAGGTGGGGTAGGCCAATTTAGATTAATTTTGGAACAATTTTAAGAGATTGTGACGGGCAACGATTATATAGGTGTTGTAGAGGAGGCATTTGTGCATCGTTTAGGAAAATCTTTAGAGTGGTTTATGTTCGAAAATCTGAAGTTACGGTTAAAAAACTATAATTGTGAAATTGACAAAAACGGAAAAATTGATGAAATTATCGGTTCCGTTCTCCAACTTCAGTTTGCCTCAACCAAATGTTATGAAACTTAGACACAATGCTTATTACCACAAAACGGTCTCAACTGTATGTGGAAGTTGACTCGTGCATATTTAAAATCTTGAAAAATAGACCAACACTCATCCTTAATGGTTAAAATTAATTATTTCCCCAATTAATCAAAGTGACAATTTATATACCTTCAGACATTTATTGACATGTACAATATATTTCAGATCACTTGAAGTAGTATTGGCAGTAATTTTAAAGTGATCATTTGATTAAGCATTTGAATGGGCTTGATAGTGCTTTCTTTTTTCGATATCTCACTTTTTGTAGTAGTCATTCAAAATTCGTAATTTGTCTAAATAAACATATCTTTAATAAATAAATATCACAAAATAATAAAGAAAAAACATACGGAAAGAGAAGAGGGCAAGTGGCCGAAAATGGTTTATGTATTACAATAACAAAAATAGACATAATTTGAAAGTCACAATTATGAAATGCTTACGTTTTCCCTTTTCTTTAGATTACTACGTATTCGTGAACATATACATGCAAACAAAAAAATATTTTCCTCTCATTCTACGTTTAGAATTAACAATGGGAATGGAATTAAATGAGGTGTTTCTAAACATTTAATTATGTATACTTCTGTTAATATTTGAAATGTATGTTCTTATTATTTAGTTACTTTTTGTTGGGTTGCTTAATGATTGACATTTGCACTTCATTTGGTTTTATTTATACCAAATGAATACTCATTCATTTTACAATAACAATAACAATAGGTCTTGACAGATACAAGTTCTTAATTACTTCATTTAATTTAAGGATGAAAATGCAAAGGGATAACTATTACATCTTATTTACTTTTGTTTTAATGAGTTTGGACAGATGGGCATAAATCCTTCATTTGAAACAATTAAACTTGTTATAAAATATTGTAAGAGGAAATCTGTCACTGAAACCAATTAATCCACCTTAAAATTTGATGGTTCACACAATAAAATTCTAACCTTAGAGATTTGGTAAATTGTTTTAAATGGCTTTCTATAATCATTATCATGATAATCTATCATGTGTCTCTAGATTTCAATTCATGTTTTATTAAAGAAACAGGGGGGGGGGGGGGGAGGGGGGGCACACACATTGATTGAAAAGTGATATTACATGTTTAATATATTAACATAACAAAATAACAAAACATTTAACATAAATAGTTTAAGAAAGGTCGTAATGGAATTGTAGCAAACTTTGCACACTTTTAAATGACTTTGTAAATCAACAAAAAATACTCCGGCGTTATGGTCATTATTTTTCATAACAATTCTTTCAGTGGAATTTTGATAAAGTCGTGTATTTCTTCCTGAAAAGGCTCTGTTTCGTACACATCGCTATGTGTGATTTCTCGAAATTTCTACATTTTCTGCTATTTATCCGTAGCAAGTTAACTTCTCCAGCTAAAATTTTACCGCTGGTAAATCATTTGTTATTTGTCTCATAATTGTTGAATTCATATAATGGCATTCATACATATAAGTTTTATAACATCAAGAATCAATTTCAAATAAATTTCAAACCTTCTTTCAGTTTAATAAAGGAAATAAAATGCGAAACATTCTTACACATTTTTCAAATATTCACAAATTGAACCTTATATATACCCGTATATATATAATGTTTTGGTGAAACACTTATATTTTCTTTCCTCCTACATATTCAACTGACTTGCCGATTGCAGCCTGCAACCAACAGTCTGCTCCGGTATCACTTGGTCCAACTCTTTATTGGAATGATTGAAATCTACATTGTAATCACAAGTCAATTTATCTACCAAACTACTTTTGAAATACCAAATGGTTTTTTTTTCAATTTTTAATTTTCATCCTTATGATACTTTACTTCAGAACTTGTTCCTGTATTGTTATGAATTTCAGTTAATGGCCAATTTCTCAGTGAAGATTCGTCTAAATTCCATTTAATAGATACATTTAATAACGCTTACCGTTACCTTGATGGCATTTTTGCTTCAAATTATAAAGAATTCCCTAATCATACTGCTGAAATTTACCCCAGAGAACTTACTTTAAATAAAAGTAATACTTGTATAAACAGCAATACTTGTGCTTTTTGCAGATTTTGACATATGATTACATTTCAGTTTCCTACGAAAAAATTCGTAAGGGTTCCGTGGAACCCAGTGTCTCGCCTACTTTTGCTGTTAGTCGCAGGCTCAACAAAAATGGGGAAATAATTATTACAAATTTTCCTCTAGATACTATCTTTTGATTGTAAGAAGCTTCTGTTCAAGTTTGGAAGGAATCCAGGATGGTTTATGAATCTAATAAATGTTTTAAAAACTTTAACTGCAGACTGTATGTAATGTTAACTGGAAGAAAAACTAAGTCCATTTATAAGTAATATACGGAAAAACAGGATTTTTTTTTTACATTTCCTTCTAGATACTAGCTTTTGATCATAAACAAGCTTCTGTCCAAGTTTGGTACGGATCCAGGATAGTTTAAGAAAGTTATTAAAATTTGAAAAACTTTAACCACAGAGTGAATGTTATGTTAACTGGCAGAAAAACTAAGTCCATTTATAAGTAAAATACGGATAAACAGGATTATTTTTTACAAAATTTCTTCTGGATACTATCTTATGATCATAAACAAGCTTCTGTCCAAGTTTATTAGAAATCCAGGATAGTTTAAGAAAGTCATTAAAATTTGAAAAAACTTTAACCACAAAGTGAATATTTGTGGACGCCGCCGACGACGCCGGACGACGACGACGACAACACCGACGACGGAATGTAGGATCGCTATGTCTCGCTTTTGCGACAAAAGTCGCAGGCTCGACAAAAAATCACGACGACAAAATAGACGATTTTGTGCCCTGGATCGTTTTAAAGCGTGAATTGATCGGTCTTTTTCGAGTGTTATCATGTTTTTTTCGTGTGAATATGGTGTAAAATGTTAACAAACAGACTTCTTCTCTTTTCGTAAGACGGGAAATAAAAGTTTAAAAAAAAACGTCAAAGGTAAAAACATCAATTGAAGTTATACACGTTGAATATAAAATTATCCTTAAAATGCTCTTTTTGAATATTAAAAAATGTGTAATACAGCCATCTGTAGGGTGTAGGTAGGTGAAATTCTAACATAAAAACCGATCTAAAATTGATACTTTAAGTCAGAAGAGCATAAGTTATGGAACAAAATAACATTTGGTTGAGACAAATTGGAGTTAAAGAGAACGGAAATGAAAATTTCAGCAATTTTTCTATTTGTAAAGGAGTATAACTCTAGAACGGTAAAAGTGACGCCACCAAAATTAAAATTTGATCTGTGGTAATAAGCATCGTTTGTTGACGTAGTTCTTAAGTGTTTCTCGTTTCTCGTTTTTTATATAGATTAGACCGTTGGTTTTCCCGTTTGAATGGTTTTACACTAGTAATTTTTGGGGCCCTTTATGGCTTGCTGTTCGGTGTGAGCTAAGGCTCCATGTTGAAGACTGTACTTTGACCTATAATTGTTTACTTTTATAAATTTTGACTTGGACGGAGAGTTGTCTCATTAGCACTCATACCACATCTTCTTATATCTATATATTGTGTATAAGTTTTATGACAATTGGTTGAGGCAAACTAAAGTTAGAGAACGGAAACCAATTTTGGGACGTACGGACACAGGGACGTTCAGACGGACGAGGGTAAAGTTTAATGCCCCTCCGCTACGGCGGGGGCATAATAAGCTAAATAATATTGATAGGTTATCGAGTTCCTTTTTGTGATATATGATTTTTTTTTTAAATGGGGCGAAAAGGATGACTCGGACTTTTACATTAAATTTAGCATTGGTATTATTTGGGACATACGGATGCACGGACGTACAGACGGACAAGGGTAAAGTTTAATGCCCCTCCGCTACGGCGGGGGCATAATAAGCTAAAAAATATTGATAGGTCATCGAGTTCCTTTTTGTGATATATGATTTTTTTTTTTAAATGGGGCGAAAAGGATGACTCGGACTTTTACATTTATATTTACCATTGGCATTATTTGGGACGTACGGATGCACGGGCGTACAGACGGACAAGGGTAAAGCTTAATGCCCCTCCGCTACGGCGGGGCATAATAAGCTAAAAATATTGATAGGTTATAGAATTCCTTTTTGTGATATATGTTTTTTTTTAATGGGGGGAAAAGGATGACTTGGACTTTTACCTTATATTTAGCATTGGCATTATTTGGGACGTACAGACGCACGGACGTACAGACGGACAGGGTAAATCTTAATGCCCCTCCGCTACGGCGGGAGCATAATAAGCTAAAAATATTGATAGGTTATAGAATTCCTTTTTGTGATATTTTTTTCACTAGAATTATTTCACACGCGAGTAAATGTAAATATATTTATTTTCTAAAAAAAATATAAGTTCGATATCGCACAGCTAATTCTTCTAAAATCTAGAAACAACTGATTAACATAAAAGTTGACAAACACTAAAATTGGAACACGTGCAACCTATTTCACGAGAAAGATAATAAACCGTTATTAGCTACCACAGACGAACATCTATCAACTCTTGCCATAAACTTGCGTATCATCCCCATAACATTTATGAATTTGACAGATGCTGAGTTCGGACAGAGAAAACAATAAACATTGATATAAACATCTATTAAATTTTTAAATTCAAATCAAAGTTGTCTTTTAAATTTCGTTTTTGTATTACTGTTCTCTCATATTTTCCATTATTTTGTAAAAAAAATTGAAATTGTGTCAGTCAAATAATTTGACAAAGTTTATCAGAAGTTTATCTATTACCCTATTATACTCAACGAAGCTCGGAGATAAATGTACGTTCACCCGTTAGAACGTTTAACGACCGTTGACTCGTCGAAAAAAGGTAAGGGGTGTGGTTTGGTCATTCAACAAGATAATTCCAAAGCTTTCAGACAAATTACTTCTTTATTTCAGCAATCACTTCTCTTTTATTAGTAAAATAAAATTAATAGGACTGTATTATATTTCTTTCCATTTTTGGGGACCATTATTATCAATTATGTTGTGTGCAGTATACAAATATGTAATAATGTGCACGTTTACAATCATCCATGTTTTATGTGGATGGCGAAGGAGTTTACAGAAAGAGAAATGCAAAAAGAATATAAAATGACATTGTCAAAGTTTTCGGACCCTGTTATTTCAATATAAATAAAATGCTCCGCTGGGCGCAGCTTGGTACGACCGCAGAGGTCGAACCCTGAACAGTTGGGGCAAGTATGGACACAACATTCAAGCTTGATATAGCACTGAATTTGGATTGTGATTAAATATTTGACACAGCATAGGTTTCTGACACAGAATGAATGTGGTCTAAGAACTTAAAAAAATTTAATTTACTTATTCAAACCATATCATTATTATTTGCTTTTATACATAAATCAGAAATAACCAATTTAAAATGGAAAATTTTAAAGAAAAAAAAGGAAAAAAAATCCCCCCTCAAATTTTTTGAACCCCCTTATGATTCATCACCCCCAAACTCAATCCCAGCCTTCCCTTTGAGGTATGGTACCTTGCAGTACAATTTCAGAGAGATCCGTACATTTGAACACAAGTTATTGTCTGGAAACTAGAAAAATGTTTGTTTTTTTACCCCTTTTTGGCCCCAAATTCCTAAACGTTTAGGGCAATTACCCCCAAACTCAAACCCAGCTTTTCCTTTGTGATATGGAACCTTGTAGTACAATTTCATAAAGATCCATACACTTACACACAAGTTATTGTCCTAAAACTAGAAAAATGCTTGTTTTTTTGCCCCTTTTTGGCCCCTAATTCCTAAAATTTTGAGGCAATTGCCCCCAAAATCAATCAAAAAAAAATTTTGTTTGCGGTCGTATAAAAATTACTTACTTCATTGTCGTGTTTGTGGACTACCGACTCAAGATAATGTTGATTTCAACAAAGTGTGTTGTAAACGGTGTATACATACTGTCGCATAAATTTCGCGGGAAAAATATTGATGTACTTTTTTATACAAGTATAAAAAGTAACATCATTCCATTTTACAAGGTAAACCTCCCCCCCCCCCCCCCCCTATTTTTTTTAACCTTACTTCAGATTTCCAAGCATAAACGATTCTAAAGTTTTTCTAAATAGATACGCCAATGTCTTCTCTAATGTCTCCTCTACGTTACATATACAGTCGTTGCCCGTCACAATCTCTATAAATTGGTCTTCAATCATCTTAAGGTACGCCATCCCTCGTTTTTACAATTTCAGTTTTTTAACCGTAACTTCAGATTTTGAACATGAACCACTCTGGAGATTTTCCTAAACGATGCGCCAATGTCTCCTCTACAACACCTATATAGTCGTTGTCCGTCACAATCTCTTTGAAATGGTCCAAAATATTTCCTATTAGTGCCCTACCCCCTAATCTCATTTTGTCTATTTCACAATAAAATTTTCAGTTTTTTAACCGTAACTTCAGATTTTCGAACATAAACCACTCTGGAGATTTTCTTAAACGATGCGCCAATGTCTCCTCTACAACACCTATATAGTCGTTGCCCGTCACAATCTCTTGAAATTGGTCCAAAATTAACTTAAATTGCCCTACTCCCCTAATCTCATTTTGTCAATTTCACAATAAAAGTTTCAGTTTTTTAACCGTAACTTCAGATTTTCGAACATAAACCACTCTGGAGATTTTCCTTAACGATGCGCCATTGTCTCCTCTACAACACCTATACAGTCGTTGCCCGTCACAATCTCTTGAAATTGGTCCAAAATTAACTTAAATTGGCCTACCCCCAATCTCATTTTGTCAATTTCACAATAAAATTTTCAGTTTTTTAACCGTAACTTCAGATTTTCGAACATAAACCACTCTGGAGATTTTCATGAACGATGCGCCATTGTCTCCTCTACAACACCTATATAGTCGTTGCCCGTCACAATCTCTTGAAACTGGTCCTTAATTAACTTAAATTGGCCTACCCCCAATCTCATTTTGTCAATTTCACAATTTCAGTTTTTTAACCGTAACTTCAGATTTTCGAACATAAACCACTCTGGAGGTTTTCTTAAACGATGCGCCAATGTCTCCTCTACAACACCTATATAGTCGTTGCCCGTCAAAATTTCTTTAAAATGGTCCAAATTTTTCTTTTAGTGCCCTACCCCGCTAATCTCATTTAATCAATTTCACAATAAAATTTTCAGTTTATTAACCGTAACTTCAGATTTTCGAACATAAACCACTCTGGAAATTTTCTTAAACGATGCGCCATTGTCTCCTCTACAACACCCATATAGCCGTTGCCCGTCACAATCTCTTGAAATGGGTCCAAAATTAAACTTAAATTGCCCAACCCCCCTAATCTCATTTTGTCAATTTCACAATTTCAGTTTTTTAACCGTAACTTCAGATTTTCGAACATAAACCACTCTGGAGATTTTCTTAAACGATGCGCCTTGTCTCTTGTACAACACCGATATAGTCGTTGCCAGTCACAATCTCTTGAAATTGGTCCAAAATTAACTTAAATTGGCCTACCCCCCAATCTCATTTTGTCAATTTCACAATTTTAGTTTTTTAACCGTAACTTCCGATTTTCGAACATAAACCACTCTGGAGATTTTCTTAAACGATGCGCCAATGTCTCCTCTTCAACACCTATATAGTCGTTGACCGTCACAATCTCTTTAAAATGGTCCAAATTTTTCTTTTAGTTTCTTACCCCTTAATCTCATTTTGTCAATTTCACAATATTATTTTCAGTTTTTTAACCGTAACTTCAGATTTTCGAACATAAACCACTCTGGAGATTTTCTTATACGACGCGCCATTGTCTCCTCTACAACACCTATATAGTCGTTGCCCGTCACAATCTCTTGAAATTGGTCCAAAATTAACCTAAATTGGCCTACCCCCCTAATCTCTTTTTGTCAATTTCACAATTTCGGTTTTTTAACCGTAACTTCAGATTTTCGAACATAAACCACTCTGGAGATTTTCTTAAACGATGCGCCATTATCTCCTCTACAACACATATATAGTCGTTGCCCGTCACAATCTCTTGAAATTGGTCCAAAATTTACTTAAATTGGCCTACCCCCCAATCTCATTTTGTCAATTTCACAATTTCAGTTTTTTAACCGTAACTTCAGATTTTCGAACATAAACCACTCTGGAGATTTTCCTAAACGATGCCCCAATGCCTCTTCTACAACACCTATATAGTCGTTGCCCGTTACAATCTCTTTAAAATGGTCCAAATTTTCTTTTAGAGTCCTACCCCCCTAATCTCATTTAATCAATTTCACAATAAAATTTTCAGTTTTTTAACCGCAACTTCAGATTTTCGAACATAAACCACT
This sequence comes from Mytilus californianus, assembly GCF_021869535.1. Classification (NCBI taxonomy): domain Eukaryota; kingdom Metazoa; phylum Mollusca; class Bivalvia; order Mytilida; family Mytilidae; genus Mytilus; species Mytilus californianus. The sequence continues at coordinate 80,909,595 of NW_026262712.1, forward strand.
CTGGAGATTTTCTTAAACGATGCGCCATTGTCTTCTCTACAACACCTATAGAGTCGTTGCCCGTCACAATCTCTTGAAATTGGTCCAAAATTAACTTAAATTGGTCTAATCCCCAATCTTATTTTGTCAATTTCACAATTTCAGTTTTTTAACCGTAATTTCAGATTTTCGAACATAAACCACTCTGGAGATTTTCTAAAACGATGCACCAATGTCTCCTCTACAACACCTATATAGTCGTTGCCCGTCACAATCTCTTGAAATTGGTCCAAATTTAACTTAAATTAGCCTACCCCCAAATCTCATTTTGTCAATTTCTGAATTTCAGTTTTTTTAACCGTAACTTCAGATTTTCGAACATAAACCACTCTGGAGATTTTCCTAAACGATGCGCCAATGTCTCCTCTACAACACCTATATAGTCGTTGCCCGTCACAATCTCTATAAATTGGTCCAAAATTAACTTAAATTAGCCTACCCCCCAATCTCATTTTGTCAATTTCTGAATTTCATTTTTTTTAATCGTAACTTCAGATTTTCGAACATAAACCACTCTGGAGATTTTCATAAACGATGCGCCATTGTCTCCTCTACAACACCTATATAGTCGTTGCCCGTCACAATCTCTTGAAACTGGTCTTTAATTAACTTAAATTGGCTAACCCCCAATCTCATTTTGTCAATTTCACAATTTCAGTTTTTTAACCTAACTTCAGATTTTCGAACATAAACCACTCTGGAGATTTTCCTAAACGATGCGCCAATGTCTCCTCTACAACACCTATATAGTCGTTGCCCGTCACAATCTCTTGAAATTTGTCCAAAATTAACTTAAATTGACCTACCCCCCTAATCTCATTTTGTCAATTTCACAATTTCAGTTTTTTAAGCGTAACTTCAGATTTTCGAACATAAACCACTCTGGAGATTTTCCTAAACGATGCGCCAATGTTTCTTCTTTAACACCTATATAGTCGTTGCCCGTCACAATCTCTTTAAATTGGTCCAAAATTTTCTTTTAGTGCCCTACCCCCTAATCTCATTTTGTCAATTTTACAATTTCAGTTTTTTAACCGTAACTTCAGATTTTCGAACATAAACCACTCTGGAGATTTTCTTAAACGATGCGCCAATGTCTCCTCAACAACACGTTTATAGTCGTTGTCGGTCTCATTCTCTTTTAAATGGTCCAAAATTTACTTTAAGTGCCCTACTCCCCTAATCTCATTTTGTCAATTTCACAATTTCAGTTTTTTAACCGTAACTTCAGATTTTCGAACATAAAACAATCTTGAAATTTTCTTAAAATATTTGCCAATGTCTCGTCTACAATACCTATATAGTCGTTGCCCGTCACAATCTCTTCAAATTGGTCCAAAATTAACTTAAATGGGCCTACCCCCCTAATCTCATTGATTTAATTTCACAATTTCAGTTTTTTAACCGTAAGTTCAGATTTTCGAACATAAACCAATCTTGAGATTTTCTTAAACGATTCGCCAATGTCTCCTCTACAACAGCTATATAGTCATTGCCCGTCACAATCTCTATAAATTGGTCCAATATTAACTTTGAGTGCCCAACCCCCAAATCTCATTTTGTAAATTTCAGTTTTTTAACCCTAACTTCAGATTTTCGAACATAAAGTGACCTGGATTTTTTTTCTACACTATGCGCCAATGTCTCCTCTACAACAACTATATAGTCGTTACCCGTCACAATCTCTATAAATTGGTTCAACATTAACTTTTAGTGCCCTACCCCCGTAATCTTATTTTGTCAATTTCAGTTTTTTTACCGTAACTTCAGATTTTCGAACATAAACCTCTCTGAGATTTTCCTAAACGATGCGAAAATGTCTCCTCTAAAACACCTATATAGTCGTTGCCTGTAACAATCTATTCAAATTGGTCAAAAAATAACTTAAAATGTCTTGTACCCCAATTTCATTTTGTTCATTTCAGTTTTTTTCTACCACAATTTAAGATTTTCGAACATAAACCACTCTGGAGATTTTCCTAAACGATGCGGCACTATCTCCTCCTAAACACCTATATAGCCTAACCTGTCACAATCTCTATTAATCGGACCAAACAACGAAAAGTGCACCCCCATTCCCTAAAAATGCATTGTTTCAATGTGTTAACTTATGGTCATTGTAATCCAGCTGTCTATTGAATGCCTTATGTGGATTTATTTAGTTAGGAAAGAAAAGCTTTGTATTCTTTATATATGAAGTATGGTTTCCCTTTTGTTTTAAGTTAGTTTTTTCGTTTTTGTTTAAGATTGTATGTATTCTCATAATTGTTCGCTAGCTCGAAAAAACGTGATAACCTTATGTGATATTGTGGTTTTTAGTTATACCTCCTAATTGTTCGCTAGCTAATTGTTCGCTAGCTTGAGTCAGGTCTAATGATACAGGATCGCACTAATGATACATTTGTGTACAACGAGCTCTTATAATATTTGTTGATATGTGTCGACAGTTATATTGTTGTTCTATGTTTCATTTCCATACTTATGTTATATCAAAATCTTGAAATGCCTAAAGACGAACATCGCTTCCTTAGTCCCCTATTATCCGTCACCGTCCGGTGTCTATTTAAAAAAAAGTATCCGTAATGACAATATTTTACCTATCATTGCGACCGTCAAATTAAACGCATTAGTTTCTTTGTAGGACGTTAAAAAAAGCAAGTACAACTGATTGCGATTTTGGATTCTATTTTAAAACTTAAATATGGAAAGTATAATAGATAAACTTTGAATAACAAAAAATCAGAACCCAGATATATATATAGTAATAAATAAACATGACCGATAAAGGCAACAGTAGTATACCGGTGTTCAAAAGTCACAAATCGATTGAGAGAAAACAAATTCGGGTTACAAACTAAAAACGAGGGAAACACATCAATTATAAGAAGAAAACAAAAGAACAACAGGACCACTGAAGTGAAACAAAAACAAACGCCAACATACATAGAAACGAACTATTTGACAACTGCCATATTCCTGACTTGGTACAGGACATTTTAAGAAAAAATGTTTGGGTTGAACCTGGTTTTATGGCTAGCCGAACCTCCCGCTTTAAATGACAATGTTAAAAGATATCGCTAAAATGACAACACTACGTGACAGAATACAGCACAAACACACGCAAGAACACTCATCATAGAGAAACGTACAAAGAAATAATATAATAGTCGACACAACATGCAAACCGCAGAACAGCAACGAACATCTTCAATCAACGACAGACACCACAACAGTGACGCACTTACTTACTTAACGAACATGTGAAATCGTTGATCGACTCCTAACCACCGAATACCGTCCAGAAAAAACCAGGACAATTACATAATGATTAAAATCTCAAGATCTCGAAACTCACAGAAAATGTAAACGACTCACAAAAACAATTGAAGATTAGTGTAAAATTTACAAACTGTCTTGACATAAATGACTTCAGACAGCACATCCCATAGGTCTAAATGGCAAGATCCGGTATGGTACAGGGAGACATCTCTAAATCACGACTATTTTTGATAAAAGAAAACGTAAGCACATGTCTCATGGCAAACGTTGCCATAAAATAAGAAGATTAGGTATGACTGCCTATGAGACAACTCTCAAATAAAGACAAGATGAGGTAGAAGGTTAGAACTATAGGTCACCGTACGGCCTTCAAAAATGGGCAAAACCCATACCGCATAGCAAGCTATAAAGGACCTCGAAATGAAAATGTAAAACAATTTAAACAAGAAAACCAATTGCCTGATTTATGTGCAAAACTATTAACGAAAAACAAATATTATATGCAGCAACAAACGACATGTTTACGGGCTAACCAGCCCTCCCCTAAAACTGAACAGTGGTACAATAGCACAACATAACTAAAGGCTCTGTGTCTATATGGGCATCTTCCACAATGTACACTTTTCAACATTGTGTACTAGAATAGAATTCATGACAAAAATCTCTTTTCTTGAAAAAAAAACTTGTAGATGATTTTTGCTATTTGAGGAGTGGCATTCTATCTATAAAGGTAGAACACTCAAAAAGGGTAAAAATCGGTATTAAAGAACAATACATTGTAACTCTATTTTTGCTTATCTAAGTTTTTATCTATCTTTCATAGTTTTTCAGATATTAGGCAAAAATTGGTAACAATCATCATTAAAGAGTGATAATAGATCTTATCTTGCTGATAATTTTTGCTTATTTATGTTTCTATCTAGCTATAAGAAGATGTGGTATGAGTGCCAATGAGACAACTCTCCATCCAAGTCACAGTTTGAGAAAGTAAACCATTATAGGTCAAAGTACGACCTTCAACACGGAGCCAACACCAAACAGCAAGCTATAAAGGGCCCTAAAAATGACTAGTGTTGTCAACGTATATTTGTTCCACCTAACAGAAGTTCCAATGGAAACTTTGTTATAAACAATGCCATAATATCTGTTCCTGTTGGAACAAATATTCTATACCATTTATTCCGTTAGGAACATTTACTGTAATATTTATTCCAGTGGAAATATTATTCCAGAATATTGTTTCCATTTGGAACTTATATTATGAAGGAACTTCTATTCCGTGACAGTGTAAAACCATTCAAACAGGAAAACTAACAGTCTAAACTATATTAAAAAAACGAGAAACGAGAAACACTTACGAACCACATCAACAAACGACAACCACTGAACATCAGGTTCCTGACTTACGACAGGTGCAAACAAGTGCAGCGGATTTAAACGCTTTAATGGGCGCCAAACTTCACCCTAACCTGAATCAATAGTGTAAGTAAACATCTAAAAAGACACACTACAAAATATCAATTGAAATGGTCTAACTCAATCAAAGGACATATTAACAAAAACAAGTGAACATACACTGAACTAATAATTTTATCTATGACACAATGTAAATACAAAATTAATATTAAAAAAAACAGTGGATGAGATGTAAAACAATATCAGAAAAAACAACCATAACCTTGGACAAAATGCCGCCAAATAAAATAACGTACACAGGTAAATAAAAATAATTTTGTTATAAGGTATACATGGAGTACGGAAATAGTTTTTACAAAATAAATAATTTTGTTGTTCATAGTACGAGAACAGAAGTGAACATTTATCGTCATCCCAAACATATCTATCTATATGTTTTTCAGACATTGAGCAAAAATGCAAAATATTGGTAAAATCGTCATTAAAGGGCAATTACTTCAATAAAGGGTCATTAGACGATTTCAACCATGTTCATTTATTTGTAGATCTTGCCTTGCTGATTATTTTTACTTATTTAGGTTTCTAAGTACCTATCTAACTTTTATGGTTTTTCAGATATTAGGCACAAAAGCCAAAAAATGATAAATAAAGGTAACAGTAGTATACCGCTGTTCAAAAGTCATAAATCGATTGAGAGAAACTTCAATTTGTCTTTAAAGGGCAATATTATAAATAAGGAGTCGTCTGACAATTTCTGTCACGTTCGATTATTTTGTAGATCTTGTCTTGTCGGTCAAAGTAGCTATCTAAAGTTTCTCTCTATCTGTTATGAAGAAAAATGGTAAAATTTGATATTTTAAGGGCAATAATTACTATAAAAAGGCTGTTGATCAACCATTCCATTCTGAACATTTTTGCCTTGTCAGATTTTCTCTATCTGTAGATAATAGAAACAAAACTTGAATTTTACCCCTATGTTCTATTTTTAACCATGCCGTTCATGTTGATGACAGTCTGGGACGCCGGAAACAGACGACGGACGAAAAACGTTTAAAACCACCGCATTTGTTTGCACCTGTCCTAAGTCAGGAACCTGATGTTCAGTGGTTATCGTTTATTGATGTGGTTTGTAAGAGTTTATCATTTCTCGTTTTTTATATAGATTAGACCATTGGTTTTCCTGTTTGAATTGTTTTACACTAGTCATTTTGGGGAACTTCAGAGCTTGCTGTTCGGCGTGAGCCAAAGCTCCGTGCTGAAGGCCGTACTTTGACCTATAATTGTTAATTTTTTATACAAGGTAAAAAATAATTTTCTGAAAATTTAAACAACAAAAAAAAAAGGCAAACAACATTTCACTAAAGTTGCAAGCTAAGACATGTCAAGAAAAAACATTTCAACATACATACATATAAAATACAAATAATGATTAATTGGGTGGGCGGGAGGGATAAAAACGTGGTTTCTTTCAAATTTGTATCAATACTGTGTCAAACTGTTCGAAAAAATGAATCTCCATGGCTAACAAATAATATAAAAAAAAAAGATAAGGAAAAAAAATAGAATCCACAGAAAAGCTAAAAAATATAAAAACCTATCGGATTGGACAAAATTTATGAAAATACGAAATGAAGCTACTTGTTTAATAAGAAAATCAAAGGATGATTTTAACAACAATTTAATTAAAAAAATCATGAACAGTAACCCGTCCACTACTAAGGGCGCTACCATTTGATTTTTATGGGGGGGGGGGCTAGGATGAAATTTGAAAAAAGGCAGGACAGGAGTTTTGAGAAAAAAAAAGGCAGGATGAGTAACTTGGCAAAAAAAAAGGCAGGATGACAATTTATGTAAAAAAAGTCTGGATAAACTTATAAAAAAAAGGCAGGACCGAATAGAGTGAAAAATAAAAAGGCAGGACAACATTTTTCATCCTAGCCCCCTAGTCTACTTTTCCAGATCAATGGAAAAGAGCAAATGTTACCCCAGTTTATAAAAATAGTAAACCGAATGACGTGAAAAACTATAGACCTATTTCTTTGTTGAGTGTAATTTCAAAGTGTATGGAACGCTGTGTATATAAACATGTTTACAATCACTTAAAGAGTATTAACATTTTAACAAAAAATCAGTCAGGTTTTACACGGGGGATTCATCGATTAATCAATTAATTAATATATCAAATGATTTTGGGAAGGCTTTAGATAGCGATAAAAAAAATTAGGGTAGTATTCTGTGACATAAGTAAAGCTTTTGATCGAGTCTGGCATAAGGGACTGCTATTCAAACTTCAACAAACGGGCATCTCGGGTTCTTTATTAAAGTGGTTTGAAAATTATCTAACAAATAGAGTCCAGCGGGTGGTTATTAACGGTTCAAGTTCTGAATGGTTACCTGTAAATGCAGGCGTCCCACAAGGGTCCATTCTGGGCCCTCTCCATTTTTTGGTATTTATAAACGATATTGTTGAAAAATTCAAGCTCAAATTAACCTATTCGCAAATGACACTTCATTATATATTATGGTTGACAATCCAACAGAAACAGCTACAATTTTAAATAACGATCTAAATAAGATTTATAATTGGTCAAAGAAATGGTTGTCAATTTTAATGCCCAAAAGACTGAAAGTATGATAATTTAAAAAAAAATAAATAAACCCGGTCATCCTCCATTAAATATGAATACCCAAGAGCTACAAACAGTAAGTAAACACAAACATTTAGGTGTCTTTTTTCTAACAACGGATCCTGGAACGACCATATTGAATATATAATTTCTAAAACTAACAAAAGAAAAAATATATTGAGAAAAATAAAAATGTTCTTGATAGGTTTACACTTGAAAAAAATTACATAGCATTTGTTCGCCCAATTCTTGAATATGCCGATGTCGTTTGGGACTCTCAAAATCAGAATTTGATTGCTAAACTTGAAAATATCCAGCTTGATGCAGGTGTATCTTCACGGGGGGTACTAAACTTACCAGTATTAATAATTTATATGTTGAAACTCGATGGGAAAAATTATCTGAAAGACGACGAAATCATAGACTAATTCTTTGTCATAAAATTTTGAATAATAAAACTCCAGAGTATTTAAGAGACTTAATGCCCGATTCAGTAGGAAGTAGACATGATCATAATACAAGACAAAGAAATAATATTACACAAGTCAACACACGGACCTGTTTATTTTCAGAATATTTTATCCCAGCAACAACAAAACTATGGAACACACTTAACTTAAACATAAGAAAATGTGAATCTCTACCATTATTCAAAAAACAAATTCGTACCCAAAATAGAAAGGTCCCAACGTGGGATATCGTTTTGGTCAAATTCTTCATGCTCGCTTAAGAATGGATTCAAGTTCATTGGATTCTCACCTATGCTTTCGCAATTTAGTAGACTCTCCAAATTGTCGTTGCGGTGATGTAGAAACAAATTCTCACTTCCTGTTATCTTGTCCAATATACACTGATTTAAGACATGAACTGTTAGCTTCTGTTTCAATTCTTCCTGTCCAAGTTGACACAAAAATTTTGCGTTTTGGATCAAAGGTACTCTCAGATAAGCAAAATAGTCATTAATTTAGTTTGGTGCAGAAATATATTATCAAAAGCAAACGTTTTAACCCTTGATGTTACTGCTTCACCATTCAATATGAACCCAAGCATTTCACACTGTATACATTACAAAAAATCATGTTTATTTTTGTATTTTTTTTTTCTTCTTCTTCTCTTATGTATTTTCTACTTTTTCATATTCATATATTTATTACAGAGCATGCCAGTATTTATATTTATGTATTGTTCAATAAGTGTATTATTTGTGTAAAAGGAGACAGATTTGTAAAAGCAAATTTGCTTGTTTCTGAATCCTTAATATTTATTTCATTTGTATCATATCGTTTAATGTTGATTTATCTGAATAAATATTGTTTAAACTAACAGAAGTTTTCTTTTTTATAAAATGGTCTTTCGTGTAATCTGATTGCAGAATTATTTGCTACTCAATTAAAGCCTTCTTCTGTAATAAAAAAAGGCACATAAATATGCTTGATATACTTACAACAGCTACAATGTATCATGGACAGATTATTAAAGCTGTATTTTCTCTTTGATAACATCAATGTACGTTTAAGCAATACTGTTTATCGACAGTTTGTATGTACTCCTATGTGCATCACTTGCGTTCCTATACTATCAGAATTGTTCCTGTATTGTTATGACCAAACGTTCTAATCAAAAATCAGTAATAATTTCATGTAATTAAGTAGTTTAATACTTTGGTTATATTTTTTGTTTAAAGTAATCAAGAGTTCTCAAATGTATTGCTGAAACTTACATAAAACAACGGACTTTCAATAAATCTAAAAATAACATCAAAGATTGCCCTTAGTTTCTGGATTCAATATTTCAGTTTTAAACGGATAAATCTATGCAATAATTTATGGCAAAAGAGACAAATTTTCGTTCCCTATTGTTATTTTTCTTTATTGGTCGTTTTATGTTCCTTTGGTCCATTTTTGCTGTGTGTATTTTCCAATTCGTTCGCTAAGCTTGTGTTTGCAATGAAGTTTTATTGTTCAATGATCTACCATGAATAACTGGCGGGAAAAAATATTTAGGTAATGATTTCGTTATCATAACTTATTTTAAACTTTTACTTGATTTATCATAGTCATATATGAAAATATTTTCATATATAAATTTGACTGTTTTTGTAGGATTCCTAGTATAAAAGGGATAGTAAATATCCTAATTTTTAAGGCGATCTTGTTCCTACAGCCCTTAAATGTTGGAACGATTCATGTGTACTCATTGTTACTTTGAATTATCTTAATTTTGAAGTTGATTAATTATATGGTGAACTTTGAAATTTATGTTTTGTTTTTATCGGTACTAACATTGAACTAAATACGTACAATGTATTGTTATACAGCTGTGAAGATTGTTAACCTAAATCTTGTAGATACAACGCACTTTTATTTTGGCACTGCATAAGCTCATGTTTAAGACGTCTTCACACTGAATCAGTTGGATGCCTACTACTAGTAATTGATACTACTGACTTTATAAGTATATTTTATGTATAATGATTTTATACCACTATCCAATCCCGTCACATTATTTATGTGATTGAACCAAGTCAGCTGTCTGCAATTCAGTGATTATCGTTGTTTGCTGTCTGTCATATTTGTTTATCGTTTATTGTTTTGTTTTTAATCATGCAGTTATTTTTCTCTTGTGATTTTTTTTCTTCAAAAGTTGTAATATCGCGTTCTTTTATAGCTTACTCTATGGTATAGGTTTTGCTCATTGCTTAATACCGTATAGAGACCTATAATTCGAAGTCATTTGGGTATTTCTTTCATTGACAACCATAGTTTACCACGTCCCTTTATTTTAATATATCATTTTATGAGTTGTTGCCCTTTAAATTACAATATTGACCCATTTTACCGTTTATAACAATTATTGTGAAAATTATAACAAAAAGAGAGAAACTATTTGAGGCAAAAAGAACCAACAAATCAAGATCTACAAATAAATCATAAGGATTGCAATCGCCAATGGACTTCTGACTGGAGTTATTACCCTCAGTTTGTACCCATTTTGCGGTTTTGACATTCATCTTTTAATTCAACTGAGTTTTACTCTATAAGATAGTATCGAGAAACTCTTAATGACGAAATTGATGAGCAGTTTGAAGATCAAGAAATAAGTTTACTTTGCCAAAATTTTCCTTCTAATATTTTTATTTTTTTTATAAGTTTTTGGGACGTTCAAGCCATTATTCTAAAAACTATAAAAAACAGAAAGAATCTGTATAAAGAAACAATGGCCAGCAAACTAAGATATACAAAAAGTCAACAAGACTGAAATCGCCCGCCGATTCCTTATTGGAGTTAATGCCCTTAAGTTAAATGACAATTGTTACCTGCTGTTTGCGTTTTTTTGGTATTTATGTTAAAAGTATAATATGATAGAGAGACCTGAATGAGCTGAGCGATTGGTCTTAGACATTTTTTATGTTCTTCAACCCCTAACACAGAACTAATGTTTTGTTACTTTGTAGTTGAGAAAATGTATCCAATGAGTGGATCAATATAACCTGGTCACAATATTCTTTTAAATATATTTTCTATACATATATATATATTATATGCCAGATCTTTGATTATTTCTGTTAAATTTGTTCTATACTTTTACAGACTCGGGACGATTTAGAGCTTCACATATATGTCTCATTTACGAATACCCCACATCTCCCGTTATTCAATTTGTAAGCCATTTGATGATTGTGTAACACTCACAATGACAAGAAAAGAATAGTCGTTTAAAGAGACAGATGATCACGTGAACAAAAGTAAGTCAAATACGAAGAGTATTTCGTTCAAAATAATTTATAAATGAAACAATTTAGATCCAAAAGCAACATGGTACTTCCGCCTGAAATTTAGTTTTCACTCCTTTAAATTAACTTCGTAAAAGTATAAAGGAAACTATTTTCACACAAAAACTTCATGAGCCTTATTCGTTTAGTTCAATTTCAATCATGGACCCAGAAAATGTTGGTTTAGCTAAGATATTAAACTGATCTTAAATTTTAGATCATATACATGTATATAATATTAAGGAGCTGTTGTATGATTGGTTATGAACACCTTGAACGAATTACCAACTTTCTGGTTCAATTTTTCACCTTTTTAGAACAAAAATAAGAACAAATACACTGTGTCACTCCGTGTGACAACATTTCTGAGTTTGGCAGTTATCAAGATCTTTCAAATTAAAGGGATAGACCTTACTGTATTTTTTATGATTATTATTTTTGCCGCCAAACATAGACATAATTTGCCTCCGTAACCCTATGACATGTTGTAATTAGGGTCACACTTAGTATCCGTGTCATACATACTATAGCAGTCTATGCCAAACTGTTTTAGGGTTTGTCTGACCGAAAAAGAAATTTGATCTTTTCTACTATATTTTTAACTAAAAAATCTAAAAATTGCTGTCTGACCGAATGATTTTTTGTCTGACATTTTGTCGGTAAGACAGAGTTTGGGATACACTAATATAAGTATGTTTCTCAAATAACTTTCTTTATGTACGCTTGTGACCAGATGTTGAAAAAGACAAAAAGATAAAACTTTGAATTTGTGTTGCACTTTCCTGTCAAGAAAAGTTTTATCCTCACCTTACAGTATTACAGAATGAATAAGCACATGCAGCATTAAAGTTAAATGATTGGCAAAATGATCTAGACACCAAGGGGTAATTAATATTTTACTTCACACATTTTCACAGCTAAGATAACATTAACCTCGTAAAAGATTGTAAAAATAGCACTACATGTAATTGCAGCGATAAAACAATAATAAACGAACAATTTAGTTGTCAAAAATATCACATGTTTGTTGACATGCTCATATCTTTAATTGGTAAACCTTGACATCTGAAAAGAAATGTGAACAATAAATAAACACGTGCTACTATCCAGTGGCAAGCATTATATGATGACCACTGCCAGAGCAACAGTTTACTGCTATGTCATGTATTGTACAAACAATCTGAACTCATATTTTAATACAATATGGAACAATTATTATATAGTGTAGAAAATAAAACCACAATAACATGTTCGGAATGACATCCTAATACTGTTAATAATTTGTTTACTGAGGATCTATGTGTTATCATTTTATTTGCCAGGAAAACAGGCAAAAAGGTATACTTTATGAATTATCATAGGTATGGCCATAATTAAAAAAAATAACTGTTTACAAAACTTTGAATTTTTGGAACACTAAGGGTTTTATAACTCAGGAATAGATTACTTAACTGTATTTGGTTAAGCATTATGGAAATTGGTTCTCAAAGCTCTTCAACATCGTAATTATTATTGGCCATTTAACTTTTTTTATTCGAGCGTCACTGGCGAGTCTTCCGTATTTATGATGAGTATAATTGATAATGACAATAACTTCATTAGATGTCTAAGAAAGTTGTAGTTTAAAGACATTTAAAATTACTTATTCTTTAATCATAATAAGTAAACGCTTGACACGTTACAACATATAGTTTGTCATCATATTACGAGTATTTAGAATTCCTTTTTTGTATACATTGCAGGGGCCTGTTAATCGAAGCTGTCCCAGGATCTGTCATAAGACCTCTCTTATGAATAAATTAGAATAATGTTAGGACCGACTTACGACATGTCTCAGCATTCACACCGAAGCTATCTTAGGACTATCTTAGCTATCTAAGTTTTAGAGTAAAGAAAAATTGGATTTAAAAATTTGTAAATGTTTATGAAGGCATTGAATTTCACTAGTAGTGAATAATTATAAGATTAAAAATTTATAATTATTATTAGTATAATTATAAGAAAAATAAATATTATTTATCTAATAATTGTACATTCAAACTTTATGAAACAAAAACAAAAATATAAAAAATGTACATGTAACAACGTTAAAAGACTGAATAATAGCGAACGATAAATCTTACGGGGCGATGGATCATATAATTATGATACAGTACACTATAAAATATAATATATAACAAGTCTAAAAGGGTACAACATCACCAAAAAATAATAATAAATTGAACAAATTTTAAATATTTTGGATAACAGATATCCTTCATCAGTATGATCACAATGTAAAAAGAATCATCATGTAACAACGTTATATATATATATAATAATTGAACAAATTATTTGTTAACAGTGAAAACTATTAAAACACAATAGGTAACATTTATACATATTTAGCGTTGGCGCAAATAAGTTGTAGCCCAAATGAGTTCATTTTTGGCGCAAAAAGATATCGCCCTTTTTGAGTGCATCTTTCATATAAATATATCAATACGGAATACATAAATCATTTCATTACGGATCAAGGCGCTTGGGGAAAGGACCCCCCTTTTTTTCACTTTTTTTTTTCAAAGTACATATTCTTTATATCTTAACCTAGGTTCATTTATTTAATGTGATTTATTTATATATGATGCCCCTCCATTCTTATTTTCACGCGGAAAATATGAATAGAGGAGTGTCATATATATACTACTGTTTTTGTAATATCCGTTGCTTAAATGTTCTAATTAAAAAAGTAACTAGAGTATGAAAGGATAAAACCATTTTGAATCTGCAACAGATTCACAAGTTAGAATTGTCTTTTTCTTTCGTTAGTTACTCCCCCACTAACCAAATACCCAACATAATCCGTTTTTAGGGGACACCAACTTCAATAAGCCCGTGAAAACTTTGAAAATTACATACATGTACTATTCAGTAAATGAAAGTACAAAAACCAAGTTACAATGTACTCTTATTAGTTAACTTTTGAAAAAAAAGTCTACATATAACCATTGTACATCCAAATCCTTGATAAAACTGCTTGTGGAAAAAAAGATTATTTTTTTTGTATTCACAATCATTAATACAGATAAAGGGTAAAGATTTGTTTAATGAAAAACAAAAACATCACTGATTTGAATATATTTAAGGAATGACTGTAATATTTTTTCTGTTTATGAAGAAATAACATCAAAAATGTGGTGCACACGGAATAACCCGCGTAGCGGGTTATTTCAAAGTGTGCACCACATTTTTTATGTTATTTCGAATAGACAGAAAAAATATTACAGTCATTTCTTATAATTTAATTCTTAATTCCATTATAAACCAGAGTAAATCATGAAAAAACGTTGATGACGTCAAGGTCACATGACAAAATTATGTCTATGAGCTGATAAACAAAACAACGTCAGCCAATCGGAAGACGCGTTACATCCAAAATTAAATTATAACTATATGTTCCAATGGAAAAGCCTCAGTTGTCAAACAATTAAAGGGGGTGCCAACCCACGGACACCCCTGGATCCGCCACTGCTATAGATAGAAATATACAGTAACATGAAGCAGTATCACCTTAACTAATGTAGGCATAATTAGAACAGATAAAAATAGATCACAACTAGTTGAAGTTCATATCTAGGTTATGTGATAGAATCGTACAAGATGATTTTAGAAACAAAATTGAATAACATGGGAATATTATCATAAGTTATGAAAATGTTTTGCATTATTTTCTACTTTTCTCCATATGTTGATATTGCATGAAACAAAAGCCTTACAACTACATGTTATAAATCATTAACATGTAGTATACGTCTCTACTGACTTGTGTATCAATCAAACTATTCAGACACGGTTTTTGTAATATTTTATGTTAATTGAACATGGTCAGTTCAAACAATACTAGTTATATATATATTTTTCAAAGAATAGTTAATACATAAATGTCGAGAAATTATATTATGAATCTTTGAATGAAAAGAACTCGAATATTAAAATCTAAATCTAACATTTGCTTATGCGACATTGTGATAAACAGTTTTTGATAACTTTAAGGTTTACCATACATATGATACCATGGTTAAATAAGTTTTATTATTAATTTTAGATCGAATTCTTCTGCCCTATAATGCATGTTTTTCCTAATTTACATTTGCTTTTTATTGAATTTTCTATTTACTTTTTTTTTTTTTTTTTTTTTTTTTGGTGCAATACCATAAAAAAAATTTGTAAAGAGCAAAATCAATAAAAGAAAATGTAAATTAGGAAATATGTGCATTATATGGACAGAAGAATTCGGTCTAGGTTAACTCATATAGGAACAAATTAAATAGTGTGTAGGAAATCAAGTTTAACATTTCTCAAAATAAACAACCTGTAAACTAAGCTTCAAGGTACCCGGAAAAGTTGCTCCCTACTGAAAGAACCAGAAATTGAAAATATGTTTTGAAAAAGCAATATTTCCGTTAATTTCTTTGCCCAAATCGTAAACCATATATCGGTATTTGGTATCGAAGCTAAACTATTATTTCATAATATACCGACTCACTAGGGATCCGTCAACATAATTATGTTATCACCAATGCAGTTCACACTCTAAAATTAAGTTGTTTGCAAAGATTTGAAGTCTTCAAATTTTGAAATTTTTGTTTTATCAATCTGCACTTTAAAACAACCAGAAATTTATCTGTCAATTCTTTGAAATAGCAGAATATTTAGTATCATTGCAGAGTGATTTTAAATCAAACTTTAAAACCCAAAATAGACGGAAAAGAATATATAAACATAATGTTTAGCTCACCTTTCCAGAGTAAAGGTGAGCTTTTGCCATCACTTGGCGTCCGTCGTCCGTCGTCCGTCCGGTATACTAAAGCTATTTCAAAGACCTTCTCCTCTGAAACTACTGAACCAATTCCAACCAAACTTAAGCTGAATGATCCTCAGGGTATCTAAAATAAATTTTGTGTTTTATTTTCTGTTTTGTCAAAATCATGGCCGCCATGGCTAAAAATAGAATATAGGGGTAAAATGCAGATTTTTGCTTATATTTCAAAAACTAAAGCATTTAGGGCAAATTTGATGCTGAGTTAAAATTTTCATTAGGTCAAGTTTTATCAGCCCTGAAATTTTCAGATGAATCTAACAACACATTGTTGGGTTGCTGCCACTAAATTGGTAATTTTAAGGAAATTTTGCAGTTTTGGTTATTATCTTGAATATTAGTATAGATAAAAATAAAATGTAAACTGCAAAAATGTTCAGTAAAGTAAGATCTACAAATGACCAAAATTGTCAATGGATCTCTTAAGGAGTTATTGCCCTTTAAAGACAATTTAACATAGTTTGCTTATCGTGTTTTCTAACTTTAAAAAATCTTCTCCACCGAAACTACTAAACCGAATTAAACCAAACTTAAGCTGAATGATTCTTAGTTTATCTAGTATAAATTTTGCGCTTAATTTTCTTCCTCAGAAAACATGGTCGCCTTGGCTAAAAATAAAACATAGGGTAAAATGCAGTTTTTGACCTATATCTCAAAAACTAAAGCATTTAGAACAAATCAGACAAGAAATTGAAGTATATATTAGGTCAAGTTCTACCTGCCCTGAAATTATCAGTCAAATCGTGTATTTGAATTTTAGGTATTTCCCCCTGAATTGATGATATAAGGAAATTTTACAGTTTTCGGTTATTATCTTGAATATCATTATAGATAAAGAAGAACTGTAAACAGTAAAAATGTTCAGCAGGGTAAAACCTACAAATAATTTTAATGACCAAAATTGTCAATTGACCCCTGAAGGAATTTTTGCCCTTTAAAGAAAATTTTCACAATTTGTTCTTGAGTTTGCTTACTTTAAAAAAAATCTGTTCCTTATAACTGCTAAATCAATTTCAGCCAAACTTGGGCTGAATAAGTTTCTGAGTATCTAGTATAAATTTGTATTTTATTTCTTTGTAAGTCAAGAAACATAGCCACTATGGCTAAAATGAAACATAGGGGTAAAATGCTTTTTTTTGCTTTTGAAGAAAATATGACAGATACAAAGAACATTTAAATGGCATTTTCAAGCCATTAACATATATTGAAAAGAAAAAATAATCATTGATGAAAGATTTAAGCAAACAATTAAAGGTGAGCTCTTGAGAGCCTCTTGTTAGATGTATTTACTACTTAAATATTGAAATTTAAATTCGAAATACTTACTTTACCCCACAACTGAAAAGAAGTGTTTATTTTGTTTCACTCTCAGGTCTGAATCAAATCACATTGTAGAAATGAAATGTACAAAGAATTCAAACTAACATACAATAAAATCATAAACAAAAGTAGTAAAATGTGATATACTACCAAATATAATAGTCATAAATGTAGCTTTATAATTATTTGTTTTAGTATTTATTCATTTCTTCTTTTTATGCTCACAAAATTAAACAACTTTAAATTCACGGACTGATTGGTTAACCAAATCATAATCATGACGTTTAAAGGGATGAACTCAACTTTACCATTTGGAACCTTAAGTTTGTGTATATAGTTTTCTTGTCAGTAGCAATTTCCTATCCACAAAATCATGACAGGAAATCCAGGCCTTTGAATAAATTTTCACCAATTATAGTTCCGGATACTCAAAAGAGAGATGACAAATTTTGAAATGAATGTACCTTAACAAGTTGTTGAACACTATTGAAAGGCTTCCGAAAGAATGTCGCTTTGTACAGAAAATAATTTAGTTTTGAACACATTTTTTGGATCATATTTGTAGATATGTATCATGGTGATTCTTTTATTGGAGGACATTGTTGAATCAATATATGTATAAACTTGGAAAAAAAAAGTTTCATGTCCCACCAACTTCAAAATTGCAATGACATACCTTTTCACAAAAACACCATTTAAACAAAATAAACAATTATAATATGTCTTTTAGGCTTTTTTATATTACCATTCATAATAAGGAAAACAAATAAAAATGTTGTTATAAACCTACTTGCTGAAGTTATTTAAAGTAACATAAGACACCATAATTTCCAAATATCATAATTCTGTTATTCTGTAAAAAAATAATAATATTGTAGTCTAAAATTTGTGTCTGGTACGTGTCTTTGAAAAATAAGGAAACCAACTGCTGAGAAATATGCTGAGATCCAAAGAAATGTTTATGATCCACGAGACAAGGGAAATACAAGAAGAAGTAGAATTATAAGCTGTGCCAAATTAATATTTTTATGCTTATTTTTCATATACTATTTTTTTTAACAACAAATATATTCTTTATTCTTTAGATTGCTTGTTATAATTATACTTCACTATTTAAGTGCCAGTGGAGTATTCCTGTGAAAAAACCTCTGAGTTGCCAGGAACAAACTCAGAATATAATAAACAATATAACATAAACTATGACAATATATATTAATTATTCTATTAAATCAATTTCTTCAAATTTATGAAAAATACATTTTGAGAAATTATTTTGCTTTTATTCATAACCCTTCTTAATTCCTTTATAAACAATTCATACACATCTAAGCATTTCAATTTTTGCTCTGAAACATAGTATGACTTGAAAATGCAAAAACCTAAAACTGTCATTTTGTATCCAAATACTATATGTTTAACTGATATCTTATTTTTAAAATTGAGTTGTGTAAGAAGATGTACCACTTTATCCCAAGAATCTTTTAAAAAAGAACATTCAATAAAGAAATGAAAGTAATCTTCCTCTTCTGTTTTACAAAAATTACATTTACTATCATTAGAAATTTTCCATTTAAATAGTAACTGCTTTGTGGGAATAATATGATTTAGCAGTTTCCATCTTAACATTTTCATCTTGTTCTCTCTTAATAATTTTAATATAAAATCGTTTACGAATGACATATGTGGCTTGTTATCTAAATTTAAATATCTTGTCCAAATATTGATACCAATTGGCTGTGTATATTTTTGATCTACTAGACTATTATATAACATTTTATCATAGATATCTTTTGATTGTATTTGTTTATTTCCCCATCTCAATTTATCCCTACTAATACTGATTTTACTCTTTATAGAGTTTTCTTTCATCAGAACTTGCTGCCTTTCCTTCGGTATGGAAGATTTTAATATCTTAAACTCTGCAATACAATTAGACTTATTGCTTAATTTTTCTAAAATAAAAACCTCTGATAACTTTCTCTCAAGATCCAGTATGTCGTTAATATATATAAATCCACTTGCTACCCAGTTTTGAAAGAACAAACTTTTGTTGCAATGTTTAACGTATCTATTTCCCCAAATAATCTGTTTTCTGATATTTGAAAAATGATCTTTAAATTTTTTTAAACCTCCCCCTGTTTTCACATAACTTGAAATTACTTGCAAATAAAAGTCTGGTATTTTTTCAAATTCTTTTAGTGATTTTACATTATCTAAATTCATGTTAAAGACAAGATAATTTTTACCCAGATTGTTGAAATATTTGGTAGGAATAATCGTCCAGTTCGGCAGAGTGGTTGAAGTAAATTTTCAAACCCATGAAGCTTTCAGTGCTGTAAAATAACTATCAAAGTCAACAATTTTTAACCCCCCTTTTTGATAATCGCCGATAAGTGTATTCCTTTTTACTTTGTCATTTTTACCTTCCCAAATATATTTAAAACAACAGCTTTCAATCTCTTTAATGTATTTGTCTAGAACAATACACGAAGTAGCCAAAAATGTAAATTTTGGTAATATCAAAGACTTTATAATCAATATTTTTCCAATTATAGTTAGTTTTCTTTTTTTCCATGCCTTAAGTAAGGATTTCATTTTATCAATTTTAGGTTCCCAATTTAACTTTTCACATTCGTTTCTGTTGTGACCAAAATAAATCCCTAAGGCTTTAACTGGTTTGTCCGTGCAGCGTATGCCCTCAATTCTATTTATACTATGTTTAAGCGCTCCTATCCAGATTCCCTCTGTTTTACTACGATTTAATCTCAGACCAGAGAAAGAACCAAACGTTTCTATTATATTCATAGCTTTTGATTTGTCGATTTTTGAACTACAAAAAAGACTGGTATCATCCGCCAATTGAGATACTATTAGGTTATATGTTTTTTTTTATCAATAGTAATCCGAATACCTTTAATGTCGGGGCTTTGCCGTAATCGCAAACTGTCATAATTTCTACTGACAAAACAAAAAGTAAAGCAGATAAAGGACATCCTTATCGGATTCCTCTAGAGTTTTCAAAAATCTCAGATACCCATCCATTATTTATTACACATGTCCGTATTCCCTTATATAAAGTTTCCACCCATGATATACATGATTCATTAAAACCAAAATGTTTTAGAACGCTTAACATGAATTCCCATTCCAAAGAATCAAAAGCATTAGTAAAATCAACAAATATAACAGACCTATCTATTCCGTAAGAATCTGCATAGTCGATTATGTCTTGAATTTGCCTTAAATTGAATCCAATAAAACGATTATTTACATATCCAGTTTCATCTTCATTAATCAGTTTAGGAAGCAGTTTTTTAAGTCTCTGTGCCAAAACATGGGAGAATATTTTCAAATCTACGTTTAATAATTAAATATAGGACGATAATTGTCTAAAGATAATGGGTCATTCTTTTTAAATAATAAAGATAGTAAACCTGTTCGTTGGGTATACGATAATAGTGTTTCCTCATGTCCCTTATCAAGAACTTTAACTAACATTAGTTTTAATTTTTCCAAGAACGTCTTATAAAATTCAGAAGTCAAGCCGTCAAGACCTGGTGATTTATTTAGCTTCATCGTATTAATAGCACTAGTGCATTCAACTATAGTTACCTCCCCATCACATTCTTTAAAGTCATCAATATTCATATCCCTTTCCATAATAGTATCAAAAACGTATGTATGTAGCAAATTTTTATCTGGGCATGTAGAAGTGTATTATAGTTAACAATAGTTCTTTATCATTTTTAAAATTTCTTCCTGGTTTGTTGTTACTTCGTTTTTTGCTGCTTTTCTAATCCTAAAAAGTAAGCGTTATTCTTCTCCCCTAGTTCCACCCATTTTTCCCTTGATCTAATTTGAGCCCCCTTAGCTTTATATTCATAAATTGCGTGTAGAAAACGCCAAATATCTATAAGGCTATGATTTTTAATAAAAGTTTTTAAACTATTAACAGGCTCGGAAAATCTTGCATTTTTATTTAAACTTTTTCTATCGATATTTCTTAACGATTCATTGAAATCGCCTTCAACCAAAGTTATGCCAATCGAGTTTTCCTTTATAAAATTGTTGTCTTTTTAAAGAAAGAATTCCTATCGGTCCTGTAATTTGGTGCATATAGACAAACTAATGACAAAATTAAATTATCCACTTTTACATTTAATAGAATAAGTTTCCCGTCGTTATCACAGAATTTATTAATTACCTCGACATCTGCGTATTTATTTATAGCGAACGATACCATGCCCCCTCCCCCTCCCCCTTTACTAGCTGTAGTGCAATTACTGCAGTAAAAATTATATTCAGATTCCTTTTTAAGATTTATTTTTGTGTCTTCGTTTTAGTGCGTTTCTTGTAATAAGGCAATGGAGCATCTATTACGTTAACCCATTCTATAACTCTCAATCCTTTTTCATTATTTTGTATACCATTAACATTAAGTGTAAAAAATTTATATTTTTCATAATGGTATCGATAGTTAAAAAAAAGTATTTAATTTCTGTGATTTATCTACATGATCTACAATAACGTTGAGATACAATTTTTCAATCGACAAAATGTAACAATGTGTGACCTTACTTAACCTCGTGTCAATTATTAACTCGTGAAGTAAGGACGTACCCAGGTACAAACTATTTGTTACATAGCATGCATAGCGTATTAAGCATTAAATGAATAAATCTACCACTATCGATTTAGTTATATTGTGATGTAGACTACAGAAGATAGGTGGAACAAAATAAATGTTTGAATTGGACTTTTCTAAAAAAAAAAAAAAGTGAATCTTGTATGTCGCAATTGCCAGATGTACTTATATAAGTGGTAACACTAATTGGATCTGTATTTATAAAGTATCTAATTAATAATATAGCAATGAGACAGAATTGCCTATTTGTATTATTTTTACGTTTTTTGAGCGACTGTGTTCTGAAGAAGAGTTCATTTTCAATAAGGTAAGTACTTTTGGATTTCTTCAAAACATTGATTACACAATTTTGTTTATAATTGACTTTGTAATGATTTAAAACAAGTGATTCTTTAGTATATTTAAAAATAGTTTTACAATTTTGAATGCCGTAAAGTCTGTTTAGAAATAGACATAGAAAAACCCAGAATAGCAAGTAAGTACAAAAGTCTTTTGCATTCCCGGGTTGCATTCCAATCATAAAAATATAATCATACAATATATTATATAATAAGCTCGTAACTCCACAAGTTAACCTATGGTTCAAGAAACTATAGGTGTTATACATTGTTTGCATTTTTGATACATGTATGAACATTTCAAATTTAATCAATTGCCTTAGTACAAATAATAGGTAGATAGTACTGTATACACATGTCCATAATAAAATCGGTGCAGTACTAACTACCAAGCATACATTCTTGTCTATATATATATTTGTTTAAAGTTTATAAAACAACAATAATGTTTATTATATTCATGTGGGTTATATTGATTGAATGACCGTAATTACGTGACAAAATTTCAATGCGATATGATGTTTCAAAAAAAAAGAATAGGGAAACACCAGTTTTTTTGGAATAGCTGATTAGCTGTTTTTTGTATATACAATTAATTTTTGAACAAATATTTACATAAAATCCGATTGCAGATCTTTTTGGATATATATAAAAACGCTTGTCTTGTTAAATCATATATGTTACACCATATTTTTGTATCTAATATCATCAATTAACATCCAACTTTTGTAAAGTATTGCAAATACACATGCATCATTTAAATTAAACTCTGTATTTGAGCTTGAATTTTTTTTCTTGTATATCCTATTTTTTATTTTATTTTTAAATAACACAAAAATATAGAAAAATATAATTAGTTAATAAATTGTTTGGTTTGAAACTATGATACAACAGTTATTTGACTAGATAAGTTTTATGCTTCTGATTTCTTTGGTCCAATGTTTTCAGTAGGTGTAGGTGGAATATGATTCCTTGAAGCTGCTTTTCTTGAAATTTTAGGTGTATTTACGAATTTGTCAATGGATGGTTGTGATTTATCTTGACCTGTGTTGTTCACATTTGACATTTGCACATTTCTAGCTGGACCTGTCATTGTGCTACTAGATTTGTTGGATATATTACTAGTATGTGATGGTTTTAGTATTGATGTGTTAAGTGCTTGTTTGTCAGCTGTTTCAGACATAAGTTCTTTTGTCTGATTTTCATTGGACTGTATATTTATAACTTCACTTTCACTCTCTTGGACATTTACATCTAAGTTTTCTAAATTTTCATTTTCACTTTGTAAGTCAGATTGGCAATCTTTCATTTTATGACCACTTTTGTTGCATGTTCTACAAACCCAGTCATTAGGGCATTCATATATTAAGTGACCTGGTTTCAAGCATTTATGGAATGTCTTTACATTGCTGTCATAGTTGACACTTCTGTTAAATTCTGGCCATCCAACATGGAATATTCTAGCCATATATTTACCAATCTGTAAATTCCTTGGCACTGCTTTATCTAAGACATTACTGATAACTACCCTGTCTCCAGTCTGACAAGCAGTTAATTTACCATTGACTCTCAAGCATTCTCTGAAAAGACCTTGGATGTCACACCCCTGCAATGTTAAAGCTTTGTGGATTTGCCCGTCATCCGCGGAAGTGAGGGACATTTTTTACTTTAAGGCGAATGGTATTTTCTTGTAGCCAACCCAGATTTCGAGGATTTCGCGAGTACAGAGGTACCTGCCTGCCCCGCAGGTGTACCCCTGTCATTAACAAAGACAGTCTGTCCTCCTCGTTGTCCATATAAAGGCGCCACATTTCTTTTATCCGTTGTATACCTTTGATTCGTTCTGCAGGGACCTTGACACCTATTGCATTATATATCTCGACATTGGTGAGCCAAAGAGACTTCGGGGGTTTCCCTGAGCCATGGACATCTTCGTCCTTAAGACAAATGGGCTTTACAAAGTTTCCTGGCTCATTGTCAGTGTTTTGAGATGTTTCATTTGGAATGATTT
The DNA here is from genome assembly GCF_021869535.1 of Mytilus californianus. NCBI lineage: Eukaryota > Metazoa > Mollusca > Bivalvia > Mytilida > Mytilidae > Mytilus > Mytilus californianus. The sequence continues at coordinate 80,933,900 of NW_026262712.1, forward strand.
GATGATTAGTTACCACCTCAGAAAAAGACGCCATTTTTCTTTGTTTTGACTTTGTTGGTCCACTTCATCACTGATAATTTCACTTTCTTCACCTGGTAGAACATTTAACAGACGTTTTATATGACCAGCTGTCAAAAGTTGACACATAGATTCAATTTCTGAATCCATTTTACCTTAACTTCGCTATTTTATCAACTTTTTAAGCGGAGTGCTATCTCAACGAACCGTAGCAGCAAGGGACATCACTCTGTTCATATACTATTACATAAACGATTCATATCTTGTTCTATCTCAATACGGGTTAAAAGTAACCACGAAGACAAAAACTGTTGTATACAATATAGATAAAACAAAAGCTTTATTTATCATCCTTATTTTCGTTGGTCTTTGTATAAACCACGGAGTTCGAATAATGTCCTAGGGTTTTGTGGCATAGATTCTAGCTTATTGTTTTCTAAAGATCATAATGTAGTCCATTAAATCCATACTCAACCTCGAGTTGTAAATCTTATTTATCTAGCAAATACTGTTATTATGTTATCGTCCTGAATATGCGTGTAATATTTTACGCTGAACGTTAGGCATGTATCATTATCCTCTTTCTTCTATAAGTTCCACCCATTAAATTGTTGAAGAATCTACATCCTCTTTAGTATGTATGTTAAAAGGATTTATATTTCGTCCTCTTGGTCCTTCAATGTAAAGTAACTGACCTGGTAACTGCTCTTTTTCGTGTCCTTAATCTAAATAATATGCTTGTTTGTCTATCCTCAACATAGTTCATGGGAAGAGATATGTGTGCTGTTTGCATCGATGGCGAAATTGACGTCTTCAACAACTTTCAACATGTGTGAAGAGTTCAGTATAAGAATAACCACTTCTGCTTATGCCAGGTCAATGGAATTAGGTTACAAGTTGTATTTCCTAGTATCTATGGTGAGTTTAAATGATAATGACAATAACGTCATTAACATACATTACACTGTACATGTTTAAGAAAGTTGAAGTTTACACCATACACCCTGTGGCATTACACCATACACGTTACACCTTTGCACCATACACCTTACACATTACACCATAATGCAATTTAATTTCAAAGATAGCGTGCGACTACAAAATTATTTATTTATTTTAAAAAATGAATTTTGATCACAATATTGTAAATTAATGTATAAAATTAAAAATCATTTCACCATACACGTTTTTTTGGGAAGTTTACACCATCCAAGTGTAGTCCTGTAACGTTTTCTGGAATAACGATAATATTACAAATATTTTATAGGAAATCTTGAGTAGTTGACGATGAAACAGCAACCCAAAAACGAAATAGATATCTCGACCAAGTATTAGCAATTCTAGGATTACCGACATTGTTTTGCATAATATACTTGTATTTTTGTTGTGAAAAACAAAGTTCAACTGATTTAAAAAATAATAAATGAAATATGGAGCAATATTACATTACTAATAAAGGCATAATTAGAACAGATAATAAAATTGAGAATGGAAATGGGGAATGTGTCAAAGAGACAACAACCCGACCACAGAACAGACAACAGCAGAAGGCCACCAACAGGTCTTCAATGCAGCGAGAAATTCCCGCACCCGGAGGCGTCCTTCAGCTGGCCCCTAAACAAATATATATACTAGTTCAGTGATAATGAACGCCATACTAAACTCCAAATTGTACCCAAGAAACTAAAATTAAAAATAATACAAGACTAACAAAGGCTAGAGGCTCCTGACTTGGGACAGGCGCAAAAATGCGGCGGGGTTAAACATGTTTATGAGATAAAAATACATCACGACTAGTTGAAGTTCATGGTAAGGTTTTGTGATAGAATTGTACAAGATGATTTTGGAAACAAATAGAAAAAAAAAGAATATTATCATAAGTTATGAACATGTTTTGCATTAATTTCTACTTTGCTGAATATGTTAAAATTACATGAAACAAAATCCTTACAACCACTTCATAAAGCTATAAATCATTAACATGTAGTATACGTCTCTACTGACCGGTGTATCAATCAAAATATTCGGACACGGTTTTTTTAATATTTTATGTTAATAAAAAATAGTCAGTTCAAACGATACTAAAAAAATATTTTTTGGTTAAAGAATAGTTAATTCATAAATGTCGAGAAATGATATTATGAATCTTTAAAATAGAAATAACTCGAATATTAAAACCTAAATCTAACTCTTTCTTATGTCACATTGTGATTAACAGTTTTTGATAACATTTATGTTTGCCCTAACTATGATACATGTACTATAGTTTAAAAGGCTCTTGGTTAACATATAGGAACAAATTAAATAGTGTGTAAGAAATCAAGTTTAACATTTCTCAAAATAAGCCACTTGTAAACTAAGCTACATCGTACCCTGAAAAGGTGCTCGCTACTGATAGAACCAGAAATTGAAAATATATTTTGAAAAAGCAATATTTTCATTATTTTCTTTGCCCATATCGTAAACCATATATCGATGTTTGGTATCGAAGCTGAACTCTTATTTCACAATATACCGACTCCTTAGGGATCCGTCAACATGTGTTGACACGAATTTTCACACATAGTTGACGATGAAACAGCAACCCAAAAACGAAATAGATATATCAACAAGGTATTAGCAATTCTAGGATTACCGAAATTATTTTTTGTTGTGAAAAACAAAATTCAACTGATATAAAATTCTTTGAAATAAATTACATGACAAATGAAATACAAAATGCAAAATTCTCTGTTTCTTCACAGTGAAACGAAATGTAAAACCATCTTACTATATACCAGGCGCGGATCCAGCCATTTTTAGAGGGATGGTTCCAACACATGCGAGTCTTATAAACATGGAGGGGACCAAACATTTGTTCCAATAAAAAGCCTTAGCTGTCAAACAAAAAGACTGGTTGTAAAGCCCCCCCCCCCCTTTAGTTGATCCGCCAATGCTATAGACAGGGAATATACAGTAACATGGAGCAATATTACATTACTAATAAAGGCATAATTAGAACAGATAAAAATAGATCACGACTAGTTGAAGTTCATGGTTAGGTTTTGTGTTAGAATTGTACAAGATGATTTTGGAAACAAATAGAAAAAAAAGGAATATTATCATAAGTTATGAACATGTTTTGCATTAATTTCTACTTTTCTGAATAATTATGTTAATATTACATGAAACAAAAGCCTTACAACCACTTCATAAAGCTATAAATCATTAACATGTAGTATACGTCATTACTGACCTGTGTATCAATAAAAATATTAGGACACGGTTTTTTGTAATATATTATGTTAATAAAGCATGGCCAGTTCAAACGAAGCTAAAATATATATTTTGATCAAAGAAAAGTTTATTCATAAACGGTCGAGAAATAATACTTAATAGATTATTAATACGAGTATATTACTTTTCTTTGAAATAAAAATCTAACTTTTTCCTTGCTTTTGTGAAATCGTCATAAAACAGTTTTGGATAAATTTAAGGTTTACTATAAAAGAATGACGAAAGATACCAGAGGGACAGTCAATCTCATAGATCGAAAACAAACAAACTGACAACGCCATGGCCAAAAATAAAAAGACAGACAGATAAATAATAGTACAGATGACACAACATAGAAAACTATAATATGACATCATGGTTAAATAAGTCTCTGGGTTAACATACATGGTCCGAGGACACAGTTATCGTCCTCTACGAATATAGTTCCTAGTGTGAACAGTGTATAACTTGCAATTTTTTTTCATACACTTTCCCAATTTATTTCTTGTTATTTTATGCATGAACAATTAAGTAAGGGGATGAAATTACATTTTCAAAAAACTTGGGTGCTGAATCATTATGTTAAGTAGTGATTTCGTCCAGTTAAAAAAAGATCAACAATTAGTATGTCTGAAGCTGTCAAACTGAGTTTTAGACCCCTTAACATAGAATTGTCCATATTTTGGGTTAGAGCTGGTAGACTTTTCTATAATGTTGGTAATATTTCTTCCAATAGTAGTACACTACACTGTAAAAATCTTTTTGAGATAGAGCAGGTGCGATATTTTTAATTTGACTTTATTGTTTACAAAAAATGCACTAAATAACTGTGTTCTCGGGCCACATGAACAAATGTGATGCAACATTTCTCAAAATAAGCAACTTGTATACCAGGCTTCATTTATGGCAAGCCGCTTAACTATTTATTCGAGCTTCAAGATATCTCATATAAATATAATATATTTTATATAATATATAATATGGAACATTGTAGCTGTCTTATGTGTGAAATGTTTTGCCCATATTGATGATACTTTGTTATTATATACTGATACCCTATCATTATATGCTGATAATTTGTCATTATATGCTGAAACTTTATCATAATATGCTGATACTTTGTCATTATAATACTAAATAATTGTCGTTATGATATTTTGTCATAATGATACTTTGTCGTTATGATAATTTGCTATTATATGCTGATACATTGTTGGTATTGATGGTTTCAGTAGACTGATAATATTTCTAAAATGTTCCGACAACAACACATCCGAGATGGTTTTAGACTGTAACTTGTGTCTGGTGTTGCTTATTACGGTATTCCTCTTAGAGTAAGATCTGAGTAAGGACTAGAAAACATGTCTTTTGCAGACTATATATTTTACAAAAGGGACAAAGGAAGCAAAAGTAACCACATCCAAATGATAAAAAGACCTTGGAGAGACATTTTTTATGGCGTTCTGTGTTATTTTTACAATCTGTTTTTCCTATGGAAGATAAAAGTGTTATAGATCAATTAAAATGAAAACACTTAGAATTGTTCCTAATGTCGTAACTACAGTCCCGTCCCTTTTCCCGAATGTGATCTACCAAATTAGACTTATTACAGGGTGTGTACAAACATGAGCAACACGACGGGTGCCACATGTGGAGCTGGATCTGCTTACCTTTCCGCAGCAACTGAGATCACCTCCAGTTTTTAGTGGGGTTTGTTTTGCTAAGTCTTTAGTTTTCTTTGTTGTGTTTTGTGACCTTATATTTGTCTGTTTGTCTTTTGTTTTTCAACTGGCGTTGTCAGTTTATTTTCGACTTATGAGTTTGAATGTCCTTCCGGTATCTTTTGCCTCTCTTTTAGAAGCTCTACATTACATTTTTTAGGACGAGATAAACAGGAGGCTACAATTTTGAGCTTGTCACATAATCGGAACAGTACATTTATCTCCTCTGAACTTGTGGACATCTGGTCAATTGTAGAACACTTTATAAATTTCCCTCATTCAAATAGATGCAAGATCATGGTGCTGAAGATGGAAACATACCAATATTCGAGCCCCTTACACAAATATTTGAGAACAATGCAGACAGGCATTATTGAAGAATTAATTAGAACCAATACTAATTTTGGAATTAATGATTATAAAAGGTGTTTAGAGATCATAAATAGAACTTAGGTTTTCCTTTTATTATTACATTTGTTTTAGTATCAAAAATGATTAAACTGCAGTTATGATTTCAGCTACCACTTACAGTCAATTCTTTCTGAAACTTGTGTAGGAGCCTCCGTGACCGAGTGGTCTAAGTAGTTGAACTACTGTATGACTAGCCTGTCAACACTGAGGTTGTCAGTTCGAATCCCCCACTAGGGAGGTGCACTTAACTCTAATCTTAATTGGCTATGATTGTCAGTTTTCCTACCGAAGGTCGGTGGTTCACTCCTAGCGGGTATTCCGGCTACCTCCACCAATATAAATTGACCGCCATTAAATATAATGACACATCCCAATCCCATGATTCAACTGCATACCAAGTTTGGTTAACCTAAGTTTTAAAGCGCAAAAGTTATGAGCTGGACACGAATTGGATAAAGTTTTACTATCATAGTGGTCAAAAGTCTCAATTAAGTTCAGAATGACCGTACTTTAGTATGAGGAACATCCCTAGCTTGAAAGCAAAGTAGTACATGACCGACATACTTCATTGACTTTTACTAAGATTCAGATAAAAAAAAATAATTTTGTCTTTGCCTTCATTATAAGGGAAAATAATGTGAATCTTTGGGCAAGCAGACGTTTCCAATCACCCAATGACTCGTTCTATTTTTTATCTGAATCTGTCACGTGTTGTTCATGTTAGTACAAACCCAGTTATAATTCTGATTCGGTAGGTCACATTCAGGGAAAGGAGACTGGATTGTAGAAACGACATTAAGAAAATATCTAAGTGTTTTCAATTTAATGGATCTATAATACCTGTATCTTCCGTATGAAAAAAACACATTGTAAAAATAACACAGAACGCCTTGAGAAATGTCTTTCCAAAGTCGTTCTATCATTTGTTTGTGGGTACTTTTGCCTCTTTCGTCCATTTTGTAAAAGACACGTTTTCTAGTCCTTACTCAGATCTTACTCTAAGAGGAATATAGTAATTAGCAACACCAGACAAGTGACAGTCTAAAGCGATCTCGGATGTGTTGCTGACGGCACATTTTAGAAACAATACCAGTCTACTGAAACCATCAACACCAACAATGTATCAGGCTATAATAACAAAGTATCATATGACAAAGTATCATAACGACAAAATATCATAATGACAAAGTATCATAATGACAAAGTATCAGCATATAATGACAAAGTATCAGCAAATAATGAAAATATCAGTATATAATGACAAACTATCAGCATATAATGACAAACTATCAGCATATAATGATAAAGTATCAGCATATAATAACAAAGTATCATCATACCATAAAATTTTACACGTAAGACAGCTTCGGATTTCCATAATATAAGATATCTCATATACTTTATAAAAGAGGGACGAAAGATACCAGAGGGACAGTCAAACTCATAGATCGAAAACAAACTGACAACGTCATGGCCAAAAATAAAAAGACAATCAGACAAATAATAGTACAGATGACACAACATAGAAAACTAAAGACTAAGCAACACGAACCCCACCAAAAACTGGGGGTGATCTCAGGTGCTCCTAAGTCAATAAGATATATATGATATACTTCATTATAAATCTTCTAAAGTGTAAAGGATATCTTATATACGTGATAATATATATTATATATTGATTTCTATAAGATATCTTATAATAGTTTATTCATATAGTTTACAAGAGATCTCATTTAATTTATAAGACATCTTATAATATATAAAATATTTATGCCCCCGCCGTAGCGAAAGGGGCATTAAGTTTTACCCTTGTCCGTCTGTACGTCCGTCCTTACGTCCCAAAGTTGGTTTCCGTTCTCTAACTTTAGTTTGCCTCAACCAAATGTTGTGAAACGTATACACAATGCTTATTACCCGAAACACAGATCAAGTTTAAATTTTAGAGGAGTTTCTTAAACCGTTCTAGAGTAATGCCTCTTTACAAATGGAAAAATTGCTGAATTTTTTGTTTCCATTCTCTAACTTAGGTTTGCCTTAACTTAATGTTATGAAACTTACGCACAATGCGTATTACCACAAAATACAGATCAAGTTTGAATTTTGGGGGGTGTCACTTTTATTGTTCCATAGTTATGCCCCTTTAAAAATGGAAACATTGCTAAATTTTTCGTTTCCGTTCTTTAACTTAAGCTTGCTTCAACCAGATTTTATGAATCTTATACGCAATACTTATTACCACAAAACTCAGATCAAGTACAATTTTGGGTAGCATCACTTATACCGTTCTTCAATTATGTCCCTTTACAACTTTATATGATATACAAGCGCGGGCATCATCTGTGTCCCATGGACACATTACCCATTTATTTATATAATATATAAGAAATCTTATATGATATATGAAATATCTTATATAATCTAGTTTTTATAAGGTATATTATAAACTTTATAAGATATTTCATATACTTTATGAGATATCTTATAAACTTTATAAGATATCTTATATACTATATAAGATATCTTATAAACTATATGAGAAATCTTATAAACTATATAAGATATCTTATAAGCTATATAAGATATATTATAAACCATATGAGGTATCTTATAAAGTTTGTTAGATATCTTGAAGTTAAAATGAATAGTAAAAAGGCTTGCCATATTCATCGTACCTGGGGAAAAAAACCAAGAAATTGAAAATGTTTTTTGAAAAAGCAATATTTCCGTTAATCAAAAACCATATAACGATGTTTGGTATCGAAGCTGAACTATTATTTCACAATATACCGACTCCTAAGGGGTTTGTCAACATGCGTTGCCGCCTATTCAGTTCACGTTCTAAAATTATGTTGTTTGCAAAGATTTGAAAACTTCAAATGACATTTTTATTATATCAACCTCTACACTTTACAACAACCAGAATTTTATCTGTGAATTCTTTGAAACAGCAACATCTCCCAGTAATATTAGAACATTATTTAATTAGACACCCTTTTTAGAAATAGATTGAAATAAAGGTACTGTTAAATTTTTAATCCATTTGCTACGTAAAATTAAAAGTAAATTTGATATACTTACCTTTCCTAATAATTTAAGCAGAAGTTTTCATTTTGTTTCACTCTCGGGTCTTAATCAAATCGCATTGTAGAAATGAAGTGTATGAAGAATAGAAATGAAAAAAAAATCCGTATCATTTAGGTTTAGATGAAAAAAGAAATATGCTTCATGTGATCAAAATTAAGTTTACTACCAAATATAATATGCATAAATGTAGCCTTTGTTTTTTGTATTTAAGCATTTCTACTTTTTATGCTCCAGAACTAAACAACTTTTAATTTTAGGACTGAACGGTCAACCAAATCATAATCAAAACTATAAAAGGGATGACTTCCACTTTACAATTTGGAACCTTTGATTATATGTTTTTTTCTTTCTGTCAGTAGCAATTTCTTATCCACAAAATCATGACAGGAAACCCAAGCCTTTGAATATATTTTCACCAATAGTTTCCGGATAGTCAAAACTGAGATGACAAATTTTGAAAACATTTACTTGAACAAGTTTAAAAAATTAATTATCTAGACATCGCTAAGTTCTAACGTAGTATTTACTCCATAAACTGAGCAGATGTACAGATTTGATAATATCTATAACCAGGATTTATTTAACTTTAAAAGTTTTGAACTGCTTTGGTGCTTTTATCATGAATACGAATTTGGTTATATCTTTACTCGACAAGGATATGAAATATTTTTAGCCCTGTATTAACTTTTAGTGTTGAAGATTATTTAAAGGCTTCTGAGGCCCGCTTCCATGGAAGTCGCCCATTAAGCAAGAATGTCGCTTTGTACTGAAAAATATTAAGTTTTGAACATATATTTTTTTTAACATATGTAGAAAATATTGCATATATATTTGTATGTTTTGAACATAATTTATTTTTCAATTATTTGTTTTTTTTAATATTGAAACGTTTGACGTGCCATATGTACAACACAAATTAGATATATAGCATAGTGATTCTTGTATTGGAGGACATTGTTGAATCATTATGTATAAACTTGAAAAAAATGTTTCATGTCACACCAACTTCAAAATTGCAATGACAAACATTTTACAAAAACACCATTTAAACAAAGAAACAATAAAATGTCTTTAAGGCTTATTTTTGGTTACAATTAGGAAATCAAATAAAAATGTCAATGTTTAACCTACCAGCTGTAGTTTTTTAAAGCAACATAAAACGTCATTATCTCCAAATAACATATTTCTGTTATTCTGTATTAGAATAAATAATATCGTAGTTCAAAATGAGTTCCTGTTACTTGTCTTAGAAAAATAAGGAAACTAACTGCTGAGAAATATGCTGAGATCCAAAGAAATGTTTGAGATCCATGAGACAAGGGAAATACAGAAAGAAGTAGAATTATAAGCTCAGCCAAATTATTTTTTTTGCATAATTTTTATGCTTATTATTCATATACTATTACATAAACGATTCGTATTTTGTTCTATCTTAATACAGATTTAGTAAACCACGAAAACAAAACCTGTTGTTACCAATATAGATAAAACAAAAGCTTGATTGATCTTCCTTGTTTACGTTGGTCTGTGTATATACCACGGAGTTAAAATAATGTGCCAGGGCGTTGTGGCATATATTCAAGCTTATTGTTTTCTGAAGATCACAATGCAGTCCATTTAATCCATACTCAGCCTCGAGTTGTAAATCTTATTTATTTAGCAAATACTGTTAACATGTTATCGTCCTGAATATGCGTGTAATATTTTACGCTGAACGTTAGGCATGTATCATTATCCTCTTTCATCTATAATTTCCACCCATTAAATTGTTGATGGATCTACATCCTCTTTAGTATGGATAATAAAAGGATTTATATTTCGTCCTGTTGGTCCTTCAATGCAAAGTAATTGACCTAGTAACAGCTCTTTTTAGTGCCTTTAATCTAAATAATATGCTTGTTTGTCTACCCTCCACACAGTTTCTGGGAAGAGATATGTGTGCTGTTTGCACCTATGGCGACATTGACGGCTTCAACAATTATTATCATTTGTAAATAGGTCAGTGTAAGAATATCCACTTACGATTATGACAGGTCATTGAAATTTTGTAGAAAGTTGTATTTTCATCGGCACATCTAATTTCCGCAGTGATCATTTGACGCAGTCCCATTATTTATTTTTCATTGACATTAAATGACATTTTCCATAGCTTAGATGTAAACAAATTTTGTCTTTAGATTTCAAAGTTTGAAGTATACTATCGGAATTTTACACATACGAGCCATATCTCTACGTCAACATTACATCTTATAATCAGCAAATACTTCTCTTATGAATGCGATTAATGGAAAAGAACTTATTTTTACCTTTTCATCATATTCATTGTATTGGCCGACTTATCCATTATATAACATTTATGGTACCAATTTCACGGCACCAAATGTTCATTTCAACAATCAATGTCTCTTCAATGATGCTCGAGGCAAACGTATTTGAAAATCCAAAACCTAATATAGTTGATACAACCTACAACCAAAATGGTTCCAAAGTTTAGCCAAATTCAGATAATGAATCAGAGCTTTGCACGAGGAGAAATATTTCAAAACAAGTCTAAGGCGAACTTATTTCTGATTATTGGTGAAAATAAGATGAAGTAAAAATCTTCTTCTTACATATTACTTTATCTTCAGTCATAAACCAGAGGTCTAACATGGAAATATCACATATTCTTAACTTTAACGGGGAAGAACAAAGTATGCTGACACTTTTTATGTTTTAGAACTATGCAAGAAAAATAATAAGAACACAATAAGACAATTTTGATAAAATAACTTCATCCCCTGTACAGCGCGTCATGAATAAGAAAAGACAAAATCGACTCTTTCAAAGATTGTTTACGAATCATGATAAGGAAATTAACCCAAATGTCTTTCGTTTTATGTTTATGATATCGAAAATCGAATACTTTTTCGTCTTTCGTTTTAAGTTTTGGATTTATCAACACGAAACCCGAAAGGACGCAAACTATATACAATGACCTTCCACGTTATCTAAACAATTTAATGTCAATTACAGCAATAGTATCGGCAATGTTGAAGAAAGAAAGGTAACTCTCCTTTTTTTAAGATAAGTAATTTTCTTTACCTCACATACTCTGTAACATGTTATGTACTCTCTCATGTGAACGGAATATTGCTTTGTCGCTTGTATGTTTTTCTCTGAATAAAAGTAACTATTTAAAGGTACAATGCCAGAGTGAATATCATCGATATGGGTAACCTAATTTAAAGGTGAGTGAAAGTTCTAAATTAGGAAAAACGTTTTTGTTAGTTATATTGAGACAATTGAGTTATTCCAATAAATTAGTTTAGAATCCAAATGAATAATTGATATTTATTTGAAATGTCAGGGAACCTAACACTTTCATAACTAAAAGACCAACGTATGATACACATGCATGTGCTATATTCCAGTTGTGCTCTATTTTTTATGAAGATATATCTTATACTTTGTACCATTGGCTAAAGTGTCCAACTGAGAAAAATGTCAAACTAATCAAGACCTCTGTGAGCTGTATTTAGTTTTATTAAACAGTTAATGGTAATATACTTACCAACATCAACTTTTATTTATAGCGTAGCACAATTAAAAAAATATAAAACAAGGATTCTTTGTTACAGATTTTAAATTTTAACGGTATTTACTATATTCATCTTTCACTCACATCCATCGATCATCACCTCTTCTGTACTTTGACTATTCAATTCAAAGTTATCAATGGATTTTAATGCCTCTACTTTATAAGCTGTGAGTCTCAGAGTAAATTGAAGTACAGATTATTATAACTCTTTAACAATAATGCCAGTAAAACAAAGGCATTGTTTACTTTGAATTGCCCATTTGTTTATAAGACTTTAAACCCTACATGTAAAATACAAATGCCTGATATAAATTTAAAACAAATCGACACAGTTCTTGTCGAGATCAGGTATCAATGAACTTTAGATTGAACCGGACTTCTCCTCTCCGACTAAGTAAACCATTATAAAAAGGGAATCACGTTTGCATGGTTTGGTTGCGACAAGTTATAACACGATGCCATATCCGGTTGAGTTTGCGTTGAGGGCAATTTCAAAGAGGGTATATTTGCTTTATCTCTCAATATTGTCAATTTTGTCTTCGTATTCTCTTGTCTAGCATATATCATACATATACGGAGTTGTTGCGTGTTCCTGTGCTCCATACAGCTAGTAGAAACATAAAGTGTAGTTGGAACGTTTGAAATTTGTCAAAAATATTTCAAACTCATTTTTAATTACACAAATCTTCTATACCACGTTGTCCAGGAAAGTAATTCTACATGATAAACTTCTTTTAAAGGTTATTTGTTATAATTGTTACTATTTAGCAATGTTTTGTTCATTTGCAATGGCATTATTTGTTTTTGCTTTACTTCTATTTCTAATGCATACAATATATGAATTAATACGGAATCTATAAAACAGTGAAAGAATAATTTATTTTAATGATATAGTGTGAATATATATATATAAATTTTCAGTTGATCGGAAGACCACCAATCTCTACAATAATTGGATTTTTTTGTTTTTTTAAGTAAATGAGAGACAATTCTAGCGGAGAATTAATCTACCTGTGTACAAGTTCACTCTATTTAAGGTGGATGGGGTGTCTGAATTAAAATCCATAGAATTTTTATTAATATGTCAAAATTTAGTTTTTCTTATGCTTTTATCCAAAATATAATAGAAAGCATGGGTCACCGGACTTTTTTTCACGCTAAAGGTTGTTCAAAATCGTCAGATTTTGTATAGATTATGCATGGAAAATCCAATTTTGTGTGATAAAAATAACTTTATCTGAGTTATCTCCCCTTATGTGGCAAAGTTGAAAAAAAATGATTCAAACAACAATATCGTGTTTTTTTAGAAAATACAACCGTAATTTTATAATAAAAAAACATAATTTTCTATATCAACATGAAAAGTCTTACACGTGAATTACATACTACTCTCAAAATTTGCACATTTCCTTAAAGATCTAGACTGGTATCTGCTACTTCAAAATCCAAGATGGAGAAGACACCCCAGCCACCTTAAACATGTCTAATGTAAACAAAATTGAATAGGTTTAATCGCTTTTTTATGAGTATTTTTATATTGGTAAAATATGATCAACATAGGAAGATTGGATTTGATTTATTCGTCTTAGTTTTGTTTATCATTTATGTAAATCTAATTTATTTAAAATCATCGCATTCGATTACGCTCATTATTTTTGTGTGCATATGCTGTGCATTCGGTTTCGTACGTGGCTAAACTTTTGAAGTTATTGATTTAGTAGTTACTATTTTAGTTTTTGATTTCTTGGTGTTATGGACAAATTAACAGAGACCAGTAGCACTTCCACTGGGACCATCCCCTCTGCCAATAATTGGAAATATTCTTCAGTTAGGCGATGGTTAACAAACTGTGGACGTATTCCTTTCTTTCCGAAAGAAACGCGGTGACATTTTTAGTCTATCTCTTGGACCGTACTGGGTAGTAGTAGTCAATGGAAAGGAATGTCTTAGAGAAATATTTGTTAAGAATGGAGAATTTACTTCCGCTTTACTTCATGAATATGTTTCAGAATAAAGGTAGGATATTCATATGAATAGCTATGGTAGTATATGTATCAATAAAAACGAAAGGGCATTCACCTTTATTATTCACGAATACTCTATTCAAGATATTATACTATGAATCATAATTCAAAATAATACGGTTATCACATATAATGGTAAATTAACATACAATCAGAAAGACATATAAGTAACAACGGACATATTTTATGTTAAGAACATTAACGGTACCAATATGACTGCATCAGATTTTGACAAATTATGTCGTCTCTTCAGTTAGTGTCGTAATGCGTATCTGGTGCACCACGGGCGCATTTGTGGAGCATAAACTGGTGATCTTTCCGATTCATCATGAATTTAATCACTTCGATAGTGTCTGCAGTATTTACGTTTCACATATCCTCACATGCATTTTGGTGAATTTAATAACATTTTAAGTTTTCCAAACCTTTAAAACGTCCACTGTCACTGGGATCTGTGTCATATTTTTGCTTCCTATACAGGTAAAGATTTATCGAAGATACTAGGCACAACTCACTAGCTTTATAATTTGCATTTAATAACAGATTGTGTCATATGCCTATTTACTACATTTTGACTGAGTCTGGATTTGCATAGATTCATCTGAAGTAGACGCTTTACCTGTCGACACACAAGATCTCGCTCCTTTTGAAATTATTTGAAATTTCATAGTTTATTAATGAGATTCAAATGTAGGTAAACTACTGTTGCCTCTAACATATAATTTGACACAACAGAAACGCATTCCGTTTTTTTCACAAGACACAAAGTGGCGATCGAATCACGACATTCTATAGAGTTAGTAATTTGGACCCTTTGATATTGAAAGCTTACCATATTCTAATTTTTTATCATGACCTGTCGATTGAAACATAGTCAGGGGAAGTTTGACATATCTCGATGTATTGGACGATTAAGAGAAAATTTGATCGCACTCTTCAATAATAAATCAAATTAGCCAGAAATATTGGCCAGTACCACAGTCCACAACAACCATTAACACATGCATCTTACATAAAAAGATGTACTGACAATGAAAAACAACATCTAACAAGACTTGGTCCAGGAAACTTTGGACATGTACAAATTATGGTGCAGTTTAACCACGTATATGCATGCAAACAAAAACCCTGTTTTACCGGGCAAGACCATATGTCGTAATGTTAAATTACAAAATATACCTTGCACAGTTCAGCAACCAACCTGACTATCACTTATTTGAACAAACAGGGGAATGAAAGATTGTACATAAATTAGAATGTAAGATGTAACGTAGCAGACAGTGATCTACAACAATCCCCGAATTATAATAAGTTAATTTTCATGTGTCCAGATATTTATTGGGACTCAACGCTCAAAGCAACATATTTGAAAGGCAAGGATGTATTAATACGTAAAAACGCTAGTCTCTATTTCACCAAAGTAGAAATAAACAGATCATCCACATTCAGCTAAAGTCAACGTCGTATGAGGGAGATGGAACCTTGGTTTCTTAATATTTTCATAGTTTATCAACAGAGAATTTAAAAATCATTTCAGTACCTATTAGCACTGACCTCTGAGCTGATGATACCTTTAAGGACTAACTGCCCACCAGCAGTGCTAATACACAGAAACAGAAAATGATGATAAATTTCGTGGGTCCGAAGCCCTTTTCTAGGTTTTACTTCATCAGTTAATAACATTTGACATTCGTATGTTGGAATAAACACATCTCAAGCGTATATTTAACTTTGACTCACGATAATATTGTTCGAATGTATTGTCATCACCAAATGCCTACTTACTAAATATAATATATAATAATTTCCAATTCGTTTTATATGTCCAAAAAAAAAACCAGTTATGTTTTGCTATCATTTCTTTCGTATTAAGGGGGAAATCATAAACAAACTTGCAAAAAAAATCAACGAAATATCTCAGGAGAAAAAACGAACACAGGCAATCATTTTTTCTACAGCGTTCTCAAATTATTGCCAGTTTATTAGTTAAGTAGTTAATCTTTTATTTGTTTGTTACATTTTTTACGGAATTGTAAGTTCTAATGATTCAAACCGGAAGGCACAACGAACTTTTACCATATCCAAATTACGAGAATTCGGTTTTTGGAAAAGGAGTTTTGAATCGAGCATTATGGAAGAATTAAAACCATTTTTAAATTTGATACAAAATTAAAATGGACAAGCACTTACTCTTGCTTTCTCACGTCAAACAACGCGATTCTACGTCAGAGTTAATGTTAAAATTACGATTCGGTCCCAGTGCTTCAAATCCCTCGATCCTTTATTGGTTGATTTGGCATACATAAATAAAATACAAAAATAAGTAAGCAATGAACGAGGTTGTTAAATGTGATATATGCTTTTTTGTGCTTCTTTGTTAAATATTTGTTTGTTTTTTTTGTGATTAAGATTGTGACACGGTGTTGACTGCTGTACCCCTATTTTGACATTTTTGCCTTTTATGTCTGTTTGTTTTATTCACGCATCGTTGTCAATATAATGGAATTTGATGCGACTGTCATACAAGTGAGAGGTTTAGCTCTATAAAACCCGGTTCAATCCACCATTTTCAACATGAGAAAATGCCTGTACCAAGTCAGGAATATGACAGTTGTAATCCATTCGTTTGATGTGTTTGAGCTTTTGATTTTGCCATTTGATTATGACTTATATCTAGAAATTGACTATGAGGGTCGGTTGAAAACAAAACTTTACAACAAAAGAGATGATTTCAGCTTCCCAATTGTGACCTTTTCATTTCTAAACCAAAAGTTCCAAATGGTGAAGTTGAAATCATCACTTCGTAAATTTTACGAACGCAATCACGAGTTAGTTGACCGTTATGGAAAATCCGTTATACAGATGATATCGGATATGTTCCTCATGTCGTAACTACAATCCCGTTCCCTTTTCACGAATGTGACCTACCGAATTAGACTATTTACCGGCTTTGTAATAACATGAACACTACGGGTGCCACATGTGGAGCAGGATCTGCTTACCCTTCCAGAGAACCTGAAATTAACCCCAGTTTTGGTTGGGTTCGTGTTGTTGTTGTACCCCTATTTGTGATATTATGTTCACGCATCGTTGTCAATATAATGAAAGTTGATGTGACTGTCGTACAAGTGATAAGTTTAGCGATATAAAACCAGGTTCAATCCACCATTTTCTACATAAGAAAATGCCTGTACCAAGGAATATGACAGTTGTTGTCCATTCGTTTGATGTGTTTGTGCTTTTGATTTTGTCATTTGATTAGGGACTTTCCGTTTTGAATTTTCCTCGGAGTTCGGTGTTTTTGTGATTTAACTTTTTGCTCTTGAAGGAATATTGAATACAAGCACAGTTAATAGTTTAATGCAAATTATTGTTGGAAAACGTTTCGAATACAATGATGCAAAATATTTTTCAAAATTATTGATGAGATAGCGACGAGTCCTGCCAAGTTATTTTTTTGCAGTGGCTGACAAAACTGTCAGGAGATATTTTGGGAATAAAAGCTGATACTGTAAAATTTGATAAGCTAATCGATTACTTTTAAAACGAAGTTGAGAGCACAAGCAAACCTTTGACCAAGGCAATATCCGAGATTTCATAGTTGTGTACTTGATCATGAGAGAGATGCAGATTCAAAACCAAAACACAAGTAATATGTTGAAATGTATGTTAAATTTCATACTGTTAATGCAAGATAAGTACACAAAAAGAACATACATAGTGCGTTACCACAACTGATGTGTTTAAATGTATGTTATTAAAATTTACAACTTTTGAATGCTAGAATAGATCACAAAAAGAACAGATGTGTGTTTTCGTAGTCCGCTAGGGGTTACAAACTCAATTATGAGGTCAATTTGCCGTTCACTGGTTATCTCATGATCTAAATACATTAATGCTTTGTTGGATTACTTCTCACACAAAGATTACCATACAGAATGGACTCGAGGTCTAATGACAAGTCTAATGTAGACGAAACGCACATCTTTCGTATTAACTACAGTGTGCTACATTTATTAACTTTCGTATGACGTATAAATCATTATACAATTCGATTGTTTTGCTGCATTAGGCACAATACGTTATTTACCCTCGATAGACAACTCACTGTTTTAAATGAAGCTTGATAAACACTCAATTTTATTAAGTTTTCGATAGATTTCTAGGAATTAATAGAAAGAGAGTTAAATGTGCATATGTTCATAATTAAAGTTATCTCCCCTGACATAACCATAGATGGATTTGAGAATTACTTTCCTTTAGGTCCCTTGAGGTTACTTAGCTCTTCACGTGTTTCTGTTGTTTTACATCTTTGGCCTTCAAATATTTTGTTTTGAGCATTCCTATTGAAGGTACATGTTTTAAACAAGAGCGTCTATCTACAAAAAAAATCTAATATTTAAAACTAAGAAAAAGCTTTCGTCTTCTTAATGTATCCTATAAATCACACTTTAATTAACTATACGGAGAATAAGAATTACGGTATAGTATATTATCTACAGTAAATATTATTATTTTCATATGATTATATTAATTTCTAGTGAAGTTTAACAATAAATCAAATAAATCAGTACATTCGCATCAGTTGCAATGAATAAAATTGCAATAAAGGAAAAAAACATTCCATTTCAACCATGTGTAAAACCCAAACCGCAAAGCAATAAATACAAAGCCTTGACATGACAAATGTAAAACTAGTATCGAGAAAACTAACGACTGGATTTATGTACAAAAATGTAAACGACAAACAAATATTAATATACAGCAACAAACGACAAACAAGTATTAATATAGCGCAACAAACGACAAACAAATATTAATATACAACAACAAACGGCAACCACCTAATTACAGACTCCTGACTTAGGACCGACACAAACATAATCGGGCGGGGTTAAACAAGTTTGCTTGCGCCCTACCTGAACATTTTTTCTTGTGATAGTGGTGCAGTACCAGATACAAATTGACATTTACTTTTGGGCAATAAAAGCAATCGTCTTACAAAATACAACACGAATTTACAACGAAATGGCAAAAATTCATTAAATATAACTTCCTACTCGTTTGTATGTAGTTACAGATATATCTATTTCAGAAGTCAAGTTCAGTTTATAAAATTTTCTTGAAACACATGATAATATAATATATTTTCCTGCATTTTAGAGGACCAGCTAGCTTGTATAGTGAATGATTTAATAAGCACAGGAACCGAGACTACGGCAACAACGCTAAGATGGGCGATTTTATTGTTACTTAACAATATTACTGTTCAAAATAAAATGCGAAAAGAAATAGACGTTGCAGTTGGTACTGGGCGAGTACTAACACTTGCCGACCGACAAAATATGCCATATTGTAAGCGCTCATCTTTGAAACTTTGAGATTTGTTAATATTGGACCATTGGCCTTTCCTCATCTTGTTACAGAAGAACTTATTTACAAAGATTTGTATATCATTCCAAAGGGCAGTGTTGTCATACCATGTTTGGATTCCGTTGCTTTTGATCAAACGTGGTTTCCAGAAAGTCATGTATTCAAACCTGAACGCTTCATAGATGAGAAAGGAAAACTGTGTAATCAAGACAAAATTGCTACTTTTTCATTAGGTATGTAAACATATAGTTTGAATGTTCCTTAGGTATCTTCAGCATCTCTTTTATTGTATTAAAAATTTGACAATACTTATAACCTTACAACAGGTATCGTCTTTAATAAGTTAATCGATTTGACCGAAGCAATGTTTATAGTTTGATGCACGACCATTTGAGTCGCATCGCTGCTATTGGATGCGTAGGATTTTTAGACTTGAGGATATATTTCATCAACTTGTAGGCTGTGCTCCACCACTACAATGATAATGTTTATATAAATATTGAAAATTGATTGTAGGTTTTGTGTATTCTATGGCGTGTTCCACGTTCACCAAAAACTCTTTAAATATTTCATTGTATTTCTTTTGACAATAAACAGGGAACACCTAAAAAGAAACAATCCAACAGACACAAATGATAGTGTTAAATTTTAAAAAAGTATTTCACATCCCGTTTGTAATAAGGCTTTTCACATGTACAACCTATCTTAAAATAAAATATACGTATATATTAACGATTTGAGCAATGGTTATATGTTTGTTGTAACGGAATCGTGTATTTCTTTGATATTGACATGGACAACTTAAAACTAGAATCTATGACAAACGTGCTGATTTCAACTTTCCATTTGTTAACCTCCCATTTCTCAGCAGTAACATCCCCTCTGCTCCATCGCATGGCGTTTACATATTTCAATCATTACGTTACGCTCGTGCATTTTCACACTATTTGGACTCCATTAACAGGGGTGTGCTCCTTACACAAAACCTGTTTCAACAGAGTAATGAGGAAAACCGACAATAAATCGACACAACATACGTTTGATAGTCACCATCATCACGGATTGGTTCATCGATACGATGTGTCGGTGTCTTAACTCACTTACGACATGTTTTAGCGAGTTTTACATGTCAGTTTATAGTCGTCTTTTCTGTTATTTTATCGATTGTGTTCTATTCCCAATTATGACATTTTGACTTAGTGTGTATTCCCCTGTCGACGCAACTGATCTCGCTACTTTTGGAGTTCTTTTGATTCCCTCGGTATTTGTCTGCTACGTGATTTGGTTCTTTCTTCCTGATCGATGTACGAAATTTGAACATCGGTAAACTGCTGTCGCCTTAATTACAAAAAAAACTCTGAAACTTACATTATCAAGATGTTTGATTTCTTGATTGACAACACATTTATTACGTTTGTTTGGAGGACGTGTTTTTCAACAGCACCCGACATTTCCATGGGATCTTACTATGCTCCTCTACTGCCGACTTGTTCTGTTCCTTTATTCAAATGCGGCAGACTTAATACAGGAGCTTCTTAGCAGGAATGAAAAGAAGCTAGTATTACCAGTTAACTTCACATTCCGCTATATAGATGATTTCCTCTCACTTTATAATTCAAAGTTTGGTGACTTTGTTGAACGGACTTGAAATACATGATACAATAGATACAGTTAGGTCTGTCTCATAACTTGCATTGTTGACAATGAGGGTTGGTCGTGAACAAAACTTAAAGATAAAAAATAAAGAGATGATTTCAGCTTCCCAGTTGTCAACTTTTCTTTTCTATGTAGTAACATGCCAACAGCGCTTGCATATGGAGTTATATCTCCCAGTTGATACGATATTCCAAAGCGTGCGTTTCATACCATGATTTCCTTGATAGAGGGTTGCTGCTAACGAGGAAGCTACTAAACCAAGCATTCCATAACGATTAGGTTGAAGTCATCCCTCCGTACATATTACGGACGCCATCACGAGATGGCTGACCGTTATTAAATATCTGTTTTACAGATGACGACGAATATGTTCCAATAGTCCTGTTTTCTATTCCTCGAATGTGATTTATCATCGAGTTTGTACTTACATGAGCAACATGTTTGGTGCCAAATTTGAAGTACGATCTGCTTACCCTTCCGGAGCACATGCAATCACCTCCGGCTTTGAGCGAGGTTTGTTCTGCTCAATCTTTAGTTTTGTATACTGTTGTTTGATTTTGGTCGTTTTTAGTTTTTTCGTTTGTTGCCATGGCGTTGTCAGTTTGTCCTTTGTAATCTCAAACCACCTCTTTCTTTTAATCGATCGATTTCAACCAAAGATGAAGAACTGAATCTTCCATCACTGTATTGGATACCTAAACTACATAAGTGTCCTTACAAACAACGGTATATTGCTGGGTCTTCCAAGTGCTCCACGAAACCTCTTTCTAAATTAGTAACATCAATTTTATCAGCAATCAAAGCCGGGCTTCAAAGTTATTGTGAAATTACATATTCTACAGGTGGCGTGAATCATATGTGGATACTAAAAAAATCCAAAGATCTTTTAGAGTACATACAATCTAAGATTCTTTCATCTTGCAATAGTATTAAAACCTTTGACTTTTTTACACTTTACACAAGTATTCCCCATTCCAAACTAAAAGAAAAATTGAAAGAGTTGGTCCTGCATTGTTTCATTATAAAGAATAGCCAACGTAGATACAAGTATCTTGTCTTAGAAGGGATAAATCCTACTTTGTTAAAAATCACTCTGATTCCAACAAAAAGTTTTCTGAAACTGACATTATCAAGATGCTTGATTTCTTGATTGACAACATATTTGATACGTTTGGAGGCCGTGTTTTTCAGCAAACAATCGGCATTCCCATGGGAAAAAACTGTGCCCCTCTTCTTGCCGACTTGTTCCTTTATTCACATGATACTGACTTCATACAGGAACTTCTTAGGAAGAAAGAAAAGAAGTTAGCAGTATCCCTTAACTCTACTTTCCGCTATATAGATGATGTTCTCTCACTAAATAATTCAAAATTTGGTGACTATGTTGAACGCATCTATTACATCGAACTTGAGATAAAGGATACAACAGGTACAGTTAAGTCTGCATAATATCTTGACTTACATCTAGAAATTGACAATGAGGGTCGGTTTAAATAAAACTTTACGACAAAAGAGATGATTTCAGTTTCCCAATTGTGAACTTTCCATTTCTATGTAACAACATTCCAGCAGCGCCTGCATACGGAGTATATTTCTACCAGTTGTTACGATATTCCAGGGCTTGTATTTCCTAGCATCATTTCCTGTATAGAGGGTTGCTGCTCACAAGGAAGCTATTAAACCAAGAGTTCCAAGTGGTGAAGTTGAAATCAGCCTTTCGTAAGTTTTACGGACGCCATCACGAGTTGGTTGACCATTATGGAATATCCGTTTTACAGATGATAGCGGATATGTTCCTAATGTCGTAACTACAATCCCGTCTCCGCCTCTCCCGAATGTAACCTACCAAACTAGAATTATTACCGGGTTTGTACTAACATGCCACATGTGGAGCAGGATTTGCTTATCCTTCCGGAGCACCTGAGATCACCCCCAGTTTTTGGTGGGGTTCGTGTTGCTCAGTTTTTAGTTTTCTATGTTGTGTTTTGTGTGCAATTGTTTGTCTGTTGATCTTTTTCTTTTTTAGCCATGGCGTTGTCAGTTTATTTTCGACTTATGAGTTTGAATGTCCCTCTGGTATCTTTCGCCTCTCTTTTGGAAAGGACATTAACGCTTGATATGAATTGTAGGAAGACGTGTGTGTCCAGGAGAAGCTTTGGCTAAAATGGAGCTTTTTCTATATCTAACATCAATGGTTCACAGATTTGAATTTTTACCAGTGGAAGGGGAAGACCCACCCTCTCTTGAAGGAACCAAGAGCTTAGCAAAACAGTCCTCTGCCATTCAAGTTCAGAGCTATTCCAAGAGAATTATAATGTCCACTGATATGTACTCGTAATTTTTTGATAAGAAAAGGAAACAAAGGAGAAGGATTTATAAGAAAGACTTTATCAATAGGCATTCTTAGTTCTTTTGGCAACACTTAATATTATATAATACTCTTGTAAAATATTGTAGATATTTAATAATAAAAGATGTTGCAAGAACAAGGTAAATGCAAATAAATTGAAAGCCATCGTATAACTGTGAGGTATGAATTCAATTAGGGTATTAAAAAAAATATATCATTGGAAAGATACTATATATTTATTTTCATCTTCTTCGTATATTTTATCTTTTTTCGGTATCGTTGAACAAATCTTAAATTTTCTATAATTTTCCTGTGTTTGTGGCACGTCGTCGATCCGGTAAATTTTCTGGTTGATTGTTTTTCTATAAACTCATATATAGTTATTAATGTTTACTTCGTCTCATATTTGGCACAAGAATGTAAGATCTGCGGAGAGCAAATTTTACTCTTCCCTCAGCGGGATTTCAACCCATACTTCAGTGATATTGTGGCAGTCTGTAGCGACCGACTAGGCTGTAATTAGATGTAGCTTTCGTTAGTATAGTGATGTCTTTCCTCGTCGGCCTTATGTATGTTTCGAACACACAGTACATTATGTATGGTGACATCTAGATGGAATATCTTGTGGATCAGGCATTTTCGTAAAGGATGATAAATACTTAACAAACATTCATTAAAAAATTGTTTTGAATAAACATTGAATGACAAAATTTCTTCTTATGTGACGTTTACATTTTCTGACGTCAGACACGCGAAGCAATGAATGTGGTTTTTAATTTGATAGACGCTTTTGTTCTTTTTTGTAAATAATTGTTTGTTTTGACATTGTAACACAGTGATGACTGCTGTACCCATATTTTGACTATTTTATTTATAATGTCTGTTTTGTTCACGCATCGTTGTGAATATAACGGAATTTGATAAGACTGTCGTACAAGTGAGAGGTTTAGCGCTATAAAACCAGGTTCAATCCAACATTTTCTACATTTGGAAATGCCTGTACCAAGTCAGGAATATGACAGTTGTTGTCCATTCGTTTGATGTGTTTTGTCATTTGATTTTGCCATGTGATTAGGGACTTTCCGATTGAATTTTCCTCGGAGTTCAGTATTTTTGTGATTTTACTTTTCACATCAACATGTTTTCATGCGTCTAGATTTGTGTGACAACTCTACGACTGACTTTTTTCATATATACATATGTGAGTGAAATAACAAATTGTCCAGTGACTATCAAATTCTCTCAATAACAACAAAATAATTACGATTTGAAAATTATAATCTTGACGTGGTTCCTAATTTTGGACAGACACCTGTACATTTTGCAGGTTAATTCTATTTCGGAGATTTCAACCTCTCACACACCTCTTAATAAGCGTACTTATTAGAAGATACAATGAAAATCAGTATATAAAAAGCACTTGACACAATAATAATGGATATGAAAGATTACAAAACCAAAGGTCCAAACCATTCAATAATATTTAATGCAGTATGATTGAAAATACGCAGATACTGAAAGCAAGATTAAAGTACACAGGCTGCTGATAAGAAATCATGTCGTCCTACTCTCAAATCGATTGTTGAAATTTAGAGGAGATTTGATACGGTAACATCATAAAGAATGCAGGAAGATTCGAAATTCTACAAAGCTCAGAACAAACATGGGCGGAATTTCAATGTTGAAAAACATACGGAACATTTAAGACTTTCCTCAAACTTTAAATTTGCCAAATCACGTTCACACTCAAAACATACAGAAGCAATTATCAAACAACGGTATAATTGCATAAATATAACATTTATCAATAAGTCTACAAAACCACAAAAACCGAAGAGAAAAAAGCTAAAGGACAACCTCTTAAATGTAAGCCTTATAAATCAGATCATTGTAAAAAGCTGTTTGTGTTGTAATTTAAAGCAGCTAACGCCATGACAAACATGCAAGTGATCTCAATACCTCTTATTTCTTGCTGTAGTTTGTTCCTATTTAATGCATCTACCATACACATACAATGCGATATCATACACGATTTAAACAGTTTATCATCTATAATGTCTGGCGTGTTTTTTTTCCTTGTCGGTAACAATCAATTAAGTTTTGCCCAAAAAGAAAGCTGAGTTCTGAGAAATTAATATTGTGTTTGTATTATTAGTATTCTATATTATTCATATACTATTATATCAACGATACTAAATTTTATGTAAAATGTATATATCTCAGCAAGGTTTCTGTGAAATTCACGATAACATACATTTGTTTATTGCAATTTGAATTCTCTTTTGAATCGAATATTTACATATACTTTGTGTTGAACGCTGAAGCGTTCCAGCTGAGAAGTAATTCATGGAGTATTAGACTTTGAAACCTAATATACAAACGCCTTTCACAAATTTAAAAGACGACGAAATTCTAGTCGAGATCAAGTATCATTACGATATAGTGTTTATGTAGGAATTCGTCAGCATATTGACATTTCAAACTTACTTTACATAACTCATATATCCTACTGCTAATATACTAATAAGATGCTGTGGAATAATTGTCAATGACACAATTGTCCACAAGAGACCAATTAACAAGGATGTAAGCAACTATAGATGACCGTACTTTCTTCAACAATCCAATCGAGAAAACCAACGGCATCATTTTTGTTTAAATAATAATACTTCTGTAAAAAAACGGTAAAAGAGTGGTGAAAACAAAGAAGGTAAAATGGTTCAGTTCTAGCCGGTAGTCTGTACTAAACTTAACTTCCCTGTGTGTTTTTGGTGTACAAATGCATACAGAATTATTCTAAATGTGATCGGAAAAACTATCCGAGTACGAGCTTATGCTAACAGATAATCATCATTAGCACAAAAATACCTGATATTTAGATAAGATTGTCTGTTTATTCGAGGGAATATTGAATGTAAAGTCTGGCATTGTTGTTTTGAAGGGGACTTCGTAATCTTTGGAGAAAAACCAAGCTGTCATTCATTCCAACAACTTTTTAACTCTTGGCTACATTGTCAATCCAATTGTAAGATCTCAATCTCTGCAAGAGCTCACCAAGAGATATTACAGAGACAAAGCTAACACCATAAGACCGTTCATGATTTCATCAGTTTTAAGTGGCACCGTTGTTTGGAACCTTTATATATCACAAATTTTAATTAAATTTAATTCTTCCGTTTTGGACTTGAGCACCAGTAACCAAGGCGGAAGATAGCAAAGGGATATATAAACTCATAAGTCGATGCAAAACTAACAACGCCATGAAAATAAAAAAAATAAAAATGATCAAAAGACACACAACAGTATACAAAACACAACATAGAGAACTAGAGACTGAGCAAAACGAACCCCATCAAAAATAAGGTATGATCTCATGTGCTCCGGAAGGGTAAGCAGATACTGCTCCAGATGTGGAACCCATCGTTTTGCTCATGCAAGTACAAAGTCGGTGAAAAGTCTAATTCAGTGCTGTCACATTCGAGTGAAAGAGGACAGGATTATCGTTACGACAATTGGAAAATATCCACCGTCATCTGTAAAACAGATATTCCATAACAATCAACCTGTTCATGATGGTTTCCATAAAATTTTCGAATGAATGACTTTAACTTCACCACTTGAAGCCCTTGTTTGTTATAACTTGTAAGCAGCAACCCTTTATCAAGGAAATCATGACGGTATAATACTTAGTTTTGAAACCTGGAGTGTATTTGGAAGAAGGCGAAGAAGAAGAACAACCTTATGTAAGAAGAAGAAGAAGAAGAAGACCCTTCTGTATGGTAAATGTAGATATGTAGAATCAGCCCAAGGGTAATCATCCCTTAATGCATATTACCATATTTCCAATATAAATTTGACTGCAGTTGTAATTTAGACAATTTCCACTTACAAAAATATACTGCAATATGAGACCGTAGACGGTTTGATAGAAAATAAATCTGAATTTTGTTCAAAGATAGTTTCTTTTTTTTTCTAATGTGATCAGTTTGGTCTTCTGACCGGCATTTCAAAAGTGGGGCGTTCAGTTCATTTGGCTGTGCGGGATTTATAAATTCGCAGCCATGTCCGGTCAGAAATGGGACGTTAAATCTGAGAGAGAGAGTGCCAAGTTTTTTATACGATAAAGAATCTTTGCAAAAATTTTGCCACTATCCAGCATATATTAAATTCAAACCGCCTAACTAGTTAGATGATATTCGGTAGCTTTTAAAAAAGATTAAATTTTCATTGTCTGATAAAAGACGATGATACTTTGACATCATTTACTATGTGAAGGAGGATCTGCTAACCTTCCAGTTCTTGAACACCTGAACCCACCCACTGTTTATGTGGGGTTCATGTTAAAATGAAAACTTTTTCAATCTGTGAAAATCAGTTGGAAATGGGTTTTTATTTTGGTTTAATGTAAAACACCGGGTTTTGATTGTTTTTTTGTTTAATGTAAAACACCGGGTTTCGATTGTTTTTTTTTTTGGTTTAATGTAAAACACCGGGTTTCGATTGTTTTGTTTTTTTTTTCTTTTGGTTTAATGTAAAACACCGGGTTTCGATTGTTTTTTGGTTTAATGTAAAACACCGGGTTTCGATTGTTGTTTTTTTTTTGTTTAATGTAAAACCGCGTGTGTCGATTGTTTTTTTTAAGTAAATAGATTTGATTTGAAAACCAATGAGCCAATTATCAACCAGAGAACACTTGAAGTAGATGAAGCAACTATAGGACACCGTAATTATGCAAAATTTGATACATGGGTGAAAAGTTTGCAAATGTTTTTGTTTTGGTCTTAATAAGGATATAAAAGTATTTTGAAACTCGAGAATAATTTGTATATGGGTTCTTATCAGAATGATGAGATTTAAGTTAGAATGCATTATAAAACTCACGCATATAATTTATCCTATATAATCTCTGGTATAAGGTATGTCAATTATCTATCCTAGTAAGGCAGTAAATTGAAAATATTACGCATTCCTCTCATCTGTAACTGTACATAAATATTTCAATTTTGCTCAATTCTCATGCAGACTATTACTTTGACTTTCGCCTATTTGAAGTGTTTATGCATATCTCATCTTTTATTTAATCACATTGATGTAAACAGCGTCATGAATTGAATTCAGGTCTTTCCTTTCACTATAAGGAAAGACCTTACTGTATTTCTTCTTCTGTTTATTATTAAGGTCTTTCCTTTGAGTTTCACTATAAGGATCTGTTGATTTTAATAGTAGTTATCTCCCCTTGAATATTTGACGTAAGTGGTGTGTTTTTAAATCTCATAAACCGTTAGTTGTAAAGGCCTAGGACCTTTTGATTTGAGGTCCTTGATGCTTGACCTTTAAATTGAGGTCAGGTTCAAAGGTCAAGGTCATAATTGGTACTATAGGGTTCAATTGCTCAATTCGCCAATAAAGGTTTAGATGCTATCAATATTAGCAATATTTTCCACCAGAAATCTGTACAAAAAACTAAACCTGATTACTTCAAAAATAAAGCTTCACCTGTAATTTCATATACTTACACCAAGCCTATTGCATCAAAGATTTTCAACCACTAGAGGGTTTTAGAGGCCTTTAACCTCAAAGATGTGAAATCCAAACCTCCGGATTGCTCATGTGCATCGTCAAAATACAATTATAGTCCAGCTGGTCATGTTATTACTGGCGACCTTGGCATCTTAGCCAATGAATTACTAAGAGAGTTGTTAGCCAAGGGACCAAAATATAGAATTCCCCAGCCCATCAACTGGAAAAAGAATTTCAGTCTACTAATGAATGCAGTTGAGGACTATGCCAGAAAATGGGTAAAGCGCGAACCTGATGAACCAGAAAATGTCACTTTCTGTAAATTGATCAAAGCTATTCGATCAAGCATTCAGAACCGCATTCAAAAACGACGATGTACTATGAGCACAAGGGTTTCTAACCCATTCAAGAACCCGGAGGTTGTGGATGCTTTATCCTCTCTGCATGACAAATATGTCAGTGTTCCAGCAGATAAAGCCTCCAATAATATAGTCTTTATATGTAGCCATTACTTGGAATGTCTCACAAAAGAGCTTAAAATAAACAGCAAAACTGGTAATCCTACATATTTTTAACATCATTTACCATTTTTAAAAAGGATGAAATTTTAGAAAATCACAAATCTGTCCTTCTTTCTTTTGGTATTGTAATCAAAGAAAACGAAGAAAATCTACCGTCATTATACTGGATACCTAAACTTCACAAAACTTATAAAGAAGGATACATACGACTAAACATCTTTCTAAAGTGCTGACTACTATTCTTTCTACAGTAAAAGAAGGCCTTCAAAAATATTGTGATGAGATATATTCAACCAGTGTCAAACAGATGTTGATTCTTAAAATTCTACAGATCTGCTCCTAAATCTTAGATCACAAATTCCGCAATTTTGCAGCACCATTAAGACTTTTGATTTTTCTACGCTTTACACTACTATTCCACATGCTTAATTGAAAGATGACTTCACCATCTCACTAAACAGAGTTTGTTCTATAAAAAAGGAAATTGTAGATATAAATTTCTTGTTTTGGGTTATAATAATTCTTATTTTGTGAAGAACAACACTGATTCTATCAGAAAATACACTGAAGATGATGTTACCAAAATGCTGGACTTTTTGATCAACAATATATTTGTTGAGTTTGGAGGATTGATATTTCAACAGACAGTCCGTTTTCCAATGGGTACTAATTGTGCACCCCTTCTGGCCGATTTGTTTTTGAACTCGTATGAAGCAGAGTTCATTCAGAACCTTCTAAAAGACAAAAAGAAAAAGCACCTTGCGAAATTATTTAATTTTACTTTCAGATATTTTGATGATGTCCCATCACTGAATAATCCATATTTCAGTCAGTACTTACTTCTCATATATCACAGTGAACTTATAATTAAGGATACTACTGATACAAGAAGGACTTCTTCATACTGTGATCTTTACACAATAGTGACACAGATGGACGACTTCACACTAAAATCTATGACAAGCGGGATAATTTGTCACGGATCAATTGTGAAGCTATACAAACATAATCTATAATCATGTTAAATGTATCCTTACACAAGCGTTTTTTTAATAATTATTATTTGTATGATAGATATATTAAGTTTTAGAGTATTCCTCTTCTGTATATCAATATGTTTTAAATAGAATAAGCATCTGCTGTAACCCTCATGCAAAGTTGACTTTAGATGATTTTGATTAATCTTTAATGTCCCTTTTGATTATATAGCTCTACACATGCTTAGGTAGTTAGACATCCTTGGCTACCAA
This sequence comes from Mytilus californianus, assembly GCF_021869535.1. NCBI lineage: Eukaryota > Metazoa > Mollusca > Bivalvia > Mytilida > Mytilidae > Mytilus > Mytilus californianus. Next base: position 80,964,663 of record NW_026262712.1, read on the forward strand.
TTTTTTTGGGAATGACCGTTCTTGCTGGAAGTAAATCAAGAAATGCACATGGGATGCAACAAATTTAAAGTTTTATTTTCATTCAACTATTCTCAGTTTTGTCGGTTTTATTTATTGTAGAATTGAAAATAATGAATAGAAAAGTATGATACTGATTTCTGTGTGAAATATCGAGACTATCGAGAACTAGATTTTTCAAATTTAAAACGAAAGGCTTGTTGAGTGTTTTAAATAATTGAAATTTTAACTGCCGAGAGTGAAGAAATATTTTATCGCACGAAATATCGTAATAAAATATTTTTCTCTTATGATTTTTAGACAAATTGAATAGGCAAATGTATCTTCCTTTTTCAATTATCTACAAAACTATCAGTGTTTCTTTTAAGAGGTATGGTCTATTGTTTAAGTGACGTCACGATTGCGAATTAAGAGTAAAGTAACATTTGATGTCATAGTTGAATTTTTGATTAATGAAGAATTGACATCGAAAGAACCAAGCATTGTTTATAAAAAAAAATATCGACCAGTTTGGGAAAGTATAAAACGGCTAAGAATTTAAAATAAGTCTCTTATCATACCTACCCGTGATATGCAAAAATAATAATCATCCACTGTAAACAGTGGTCAAAGAAATTTTTAAACTAGAATTTTCAGAAAATATCGATGCTGAAAACCCGTGTGAACGCCGTTTGTCTATGGTTATTTATATTATGTACGCATATTCTCAACTTTTCAATAGCAAATGATCTCGAAAAGCTTTGATTTCATGAAAAAAAACGGATGTTACCAGGGGGCAATTAACAAATTAAAAACTTTGATTTGAAACATAAAAGGACTTCTTTAGATATTGCAGGAAATATCAGATTTAATAAGCTTAAGTCTGTATTAAATCGTCAGATAACTGTCATTTCAACCGTCATTAGAATAAAGCTCTGTTTAGTGCACTATACATAAATATTACGTATAGATGATGCTGCAAGGATAAAATTATGTATTGCACAAACAATTGATATTCTACAATATTTACAAATATTTGTGCAATATATTGTAGGATATATCTTACATATTTAAATATAACAGCATAATGTTCATATATCTCACAATATACCAGCGATATTATAAACAAGTTTGCATATAAGTTTGACAGTAATTTCTGTTAGGTTTTATATGTACAGTATTTAAATTCTAGCACTTCTATGTTGGATTTTTTTTTACCAAATTCATAGAAAATAATTCATACAAACTTTTATATATTACATTTGTTTCAATTGACATTCATGTTTTTGTTATGTTACAATGAAAGATATGTGTGTTCAAGACGCTTTATCCTCTACGATTAAGTCTTGTTTTGGAATTCAAAAATAAATAGTGCTTACACTAAAAGATGATGTCCTATTCGTAGCTAGTTTGACATAAGACATAAATATTTTGTGCTCCATTTAGAGATCATCAGCACTCACTAAGTAGATAACTTAAATAATAAAAAATAACTTATAACATTTGAATGCAACAAATTTACCAGTTTTAATGTTATACACACAATGCTTGTAGAACACTTGATATGATAAATACGCACAGCAAAGTACATATCGAAAGTTTTACGTTTTACCCGGAACTGGTTGGGTTTTTAGAATGTTACGTCACAGATGGTAGAACCGATTTAGTTGGTGTAGTCTTTATCTCTGTTTTCATCGTCGTCGACGTTGTTGTCGTTATAACTTTGATAACGTTATTTGGATGTCGGAATGTACGTGAAATCCAGAATTCAGAGGTTATATCGATATCGATTCATTTATAATTTTGAAATATACATTTGCTGCTTCCAGAGAACATAACAACACTGTCACTGTAAATTTACATCCAACATATTCATTTGTCACCATGTAAATGATAGATAATTGTATTATCTATATCCCTATAAATTAACTCATCATATATACCGTGATTAAAATTTGTGTATGCCAGACGCGCGTTTCGTTTACAAAAGTCTTATCAGTGACGCTCGAATCTAAAATGTTAAAAAGGGCCAAATAAAGTACGAAGTTGCAGAGCATTGAAAACACAACATGTCAAAAAGATTTTGGAACTGTAATTAATGTTTTGAAAAATTGCTTCCGATGCACGTGACATATTTATATAACAAATCATTGTTCAAATGATCTTTTAAAATAGAATATTGGTATTAATCTTACTCCCTAAATAAACTAGAATCAAGTGATTTAATTATCACAAATACCCCCTTTTATAGAAAAACTCTTAAATAGGTAAATGAAAAAACAAAAATTGAACTTCAATTTGACCTGTATTTTATGATCATAGCATTGTGTTAAAATATATTTATAAGATGGTACTTTCATTATCACCTTGAAGTAAAAAATATATCAAGTGTTCAGGTAACTGAGGAGAAAACCTCATGAACGGTAATTGTCAAAATCATTAAAATTAAACTTGACCTGTATTTTATTGTACATGCCATTGTATTCTGATTTTAAAAGATTTGATGTTGTGGTACTTTAATAATCATCCAGAAATTTAAAAAAATAAACATATACTGTTAAGTTACTTAATGGGCAACGAAGTTAAATATCTGATCGATGACATCGCGTTCAAATTTCAAAGGCGAATATGAAGTGCTACTTTAATTATCATCCGGAAACCAAAGAAATCTAATGTTTGAAGGTAACTTGTATAACTCTTAAACAGTACATGTGAACATCATCAAAATCGTAATTGAGTTACATTTTATTGTCCATGACATTGTTAGAATTTCAAAAGATTTAACGGTATTTAAAATATCACCCGGAAATTCAACTTGTGACGGATAGACGAATATCATCAAAGGCAATAAACAAAAAAAAAAACAGTGTTACAGTATGTGTAAATCATTTCAACATGGCAGACACTTGGGGAAAAGCAGTCAAATTGATAACTATTATATATTTTCAATGTATTAAATGAATTAGCATAAAAGGCTTACGCCTAAAGATCTTTAGGAAAACTTGTACATACAGATCTGTATTGAAATACTGCAGTGCAAATCTGTTTTCGTAAAATCAGTGTGTTACAATTCGATATGAAATTTGTAACTCAGAATACCAGAATGCGCTTTATGTGATTTTCGGTCAACATCAGTAGTAGTTATACAAGTACAAACTTGGAAACAGTAAAGAAATGAAGGTGTTTTATGTTTGAGAAGGATATTTACACAAGTTTCAAATACAGTCTGAGAGGACGATCAGAAATCTGTCAGAAGTTATGAAGGGTGATATTTTCCTTATCGGTTACGTCATGATTGATCTAACGCGAAGTTATTATTTATATATATTAACGATGTCTTTTTTGTGTATTACGACAGTATCATGGCGCATCATCAAGATCAAAGGCAAAAATGTTAAGTTATCGATAAAAAAAAAATTCATTTATTTCCAGAAAATATAAATTAAAATGTTTCAATCTTGTTTACAATCTCAATGTAATATTTTACTTCAATATGTCTACAGCAAATGTAAATGGCCAAAAAAAGGACATAAAAGAAATACATTTGTGAATTGTGAATTTGTCTAATATTGTATTTCATAATGATTATAAAAATCGCAACGAGATTACATTCATTTAGTGTACTAGTATATGAAAATGAAAATTCTTAAGTAAGAGGTTAACAACTATGTTTAGATTCTTAGAACATATCCCGACTGCATCAAATAAGGAAACAGAACACTAGCCTGTAACTTGTTATTGCAAATGAAAATGATTTAATATCAAGCCGCATTGAAAATAGTCAGATAATCCTATTATGAAATGAAATCGCAGGATCGTGTGTCTGTTCAATTTCTAAATAACAGCCAAAAATCTAGATCCTCTAGAATATTTTTCAGTTTGTGTAAATTTTTGTTAAGTTTTAACTATTTAACATATCAATACATGTTTTGGTTGGACTGTTAAATATTTTTTTTTCTGATCCTCATACTTGTTTGCACTTGTATATAAAAAATTAATTTAGAAGATTTGAACAACGGTAAACCACAGCTTCTATTTTTAATGATCCAATCTTTGTACATTCATTTTTCGTCGTTGAACATAACTGATATGCAGGTGTTGTGCACAAGTATATTGTAACATTTGATTTATTGTACGTAAATGTATGTAAACTTTGTCATCTTTATCCCCCCTTTTTTTCTCCGAATGCGACCCACCGATTTAGACTTATCGCCCGGTTTGTAATCACATGAGCAACACGAAGGGTGCATCACCCTTCCGGAGCTTCTGAGATCACACGGGTCTTTGGTGGGGTTCGCGTTGCTCAGTCTTTAGTATTCTGTGTTGTGTTTTGTATACTGTTGTTTGTCTTTTTGTCTTTTTTCGTTTTTTGCCATGGCGCAGTCAGTTAATTTTCGACTTATGAGTTTGAATGTCCCTTTTGTATCTTTTGTCTTTCTTTTTTCATACTCATTATCCTAATACACATCATTAAATTGATGTACGTTGTTAAACTAGTACCGTATCTATTTGTTACCAATATCCATAAAACATGTATAAAAAACGTATGTGTATCTTTTTTAATTGGATTTATTACATAATTGGTATCTCTTGTGTACATTTTGTCATTTTCACTCACTCCGTTGTTTTCTTGTTATATAATCAGTTTTTTTTTTTCAATTATATTTTCAAGTATTGCTGGTATAAAATTGAATGCCAACGGTATTTCATATCTCGTTCTTTTCTTTATTTAAAACAAGATAAATCCCAAATGACCAAAAAAAATATTTCTCATTTAGTTTCTAATTATATTTTGATGAATGTGCCTTGCAAAACGCTGTTATTGGCTTGTAAAGTTTGCAATGAGATGATTTATTTGTCTGTATTTTATACGTGCAAGCTGTGAAATTATTCAAAAGTACTACTTGTATTCTACACATAATGCCGACATGTTACGAATAGACTATCATAATGTTACTCTTCTTCCATATCAGTTATTGCTTGATTGATTCAAATGATTGTACAAATCTCAGACATCAACAGTTCTAAACGATATTCTGTCGGGAAATTACTCACTAATAAATAAATGTTAGCTCTAAAAGGTCACTTTGATCTTTACTTCATCTGAAAAGTCTAAACAATAATTCAGTCATGTTCAGTCCTTCTATTAAATTCCAGACTTATCCACTGCGGTAAATTCAGTACTGTTCAGACAATTCGCTGGCAGTCATTTCAGTACTGTTTAGTAACTTTTCAGACAATTTAGTATGGTGTTAAAACATTTCCCTATAGTTTTTCCTATACACAATAATAAAACCTTACTAAACATTCATAGACAATAAACAATTAATTTAATGAGAAAGCTAAAAACAACAAAAACTGAAAACTATTTATGGGACAAGCTCATTTTTTAATTGATTAAATGCAGGTAAAACAATCTATAAATATAACAAAATCACTGTTAATGATTCGATATTTGGATTTCTTAAATTCTTAAGGGTTAAATATCGCTGCAAGTTTTGTTATCCGACATCGATTTTCGGATTGAAAAATACAGATTCAAGTTCGGCCCAACATATGGACTTTTAAACCAAATGAATGCCATCAAATCGTACCAGAAAAGCAATTTTTTGGCCGAAAGTATTGAGGCGAAATTAATTATAGTATCTATGTCGTTCAAACGCTTTATTGATCGTGAATTTTGAATGATATGAAACCATATACAGATCATCACAGATTGTTTTGGTCCAGGCATGCAACTTCCGAAGCAATTTTGTCGGCTCTCAGCACTTTCCCGAAGTCCTGCGTTTAATTGCCGAGTTTATGAGCTTCGGTCCTTGCTTGGAAGTTGCCAGGCAAGGTGGAATTCTAAAAACAAACTATAAAATTTTCTTTAATAGACCAGTTTCACATAAGCGACTTATCAACGCTGATCTAGAAATCCTATGCGCGTTTGAGTTTAAATCCCGCGATAATTAACGATATCATACATGACAGGGGGCTACATCAAATTGACTCTGATATTTAGCAACACAAAAATAAATCAACTAATAATACACATCTCTCTATCATGGGGTATGCTTGAGATTATTTAAGTTTAAGATATTAATAATCGTTTATTTGATTAACAAATTTAAAATAAAAAGATGTGGCATGATTGCAAACGAGACAACTATCCACCAGACCCAAATGACAGATGAAAGCAACTATATATCACCATACAGCCCTCGACAATGAAAAAATCCATACCGAATAGTAAGCTCTAAAAGGTCTCGACACAAAACAATTCAAACCTGAAAATAAGTCATCTTGTTGCTAACAGTTGTGTTTTAATATTAGTAAAATGGTTTTTAAAACAGTATTAATCTTGTAATTGCTTTCTTGTGCCTACTGCGCTATGTACATTGCAGTTTATCAGTTTGATTTTTCTTGAAAAGAGAAAAGTATTTGATAAAAAGAAAATACATTTAATTTCAGTTCTGTTCCAGTATCAATTCGCAGTTTTTCTGAAATATTTTTTTGCATCTTCGGCTTGTGACATGCATGTACAGGGGTTACGGCCTACATATAGGTTAAGTATCATAGACTCGACTTTTAATTTTCTTTCAAAAAAAACAGGTTACTATTATGGTGACTTTTACGTGAAATTTTATGGGTACAAGGACAAGTTACCGGCATTACTAAATAATCGAAATTTCCACTAATAGTAGTATGGAAGTGTAAACCAAAATTGATAGAATTTGTCCTTATATCCTTTGTCAAAGATGTAGTATGTATTGTGATATGTTAAAAATATGAAAAACACAATGATAGGTCACCGAGTTTTGTTTTTAAGCTACAGGCTGTAAAAATATGAAGCATTTTGTATGAACTATACAGAGAAAAATCTTAAGTTATCATTATATGAATATTTGAAGGTAAAATGAATGATAGAATATCAAAATAGAATGTGGGAAGATATAGCTCTTATACAATACTTTCAGAATACCAACCGAAAAAATTGACATGTAGTAGACAGGGCCTCGGCTCCGTGTTGAAACCCGTACTGTGACCTATAATTGTTAACTTCTTATACATTGTGACTTGGATTGAGAGTTGTCTCATTGGCACTCATACCACATCCTCTTATTTGAATGTACATTTGTTTCAAATATTTCTGCGTCAGTGATATTTTAAACGGCCATGATAATGAAGAGAGATATAAAAGCAGTTTTAAAATACGTATCAGAAATACAGGTTTATCTTTAATTTCAAACATCAGACTATAATACAATGCATTCAATACCATTTTAATTTCTAAGCTATGTTCATGATCGACTTCGTCTATGCAGAAGTTCAGTCCCAGCAACCAGAGTAATTTTCTACATATTTTCAACTTTATCATTTTTCATGCCATTAAAATTAATTGAATATCCTATATTTACCACGCTTTGCCATAAAAAAAGATCAAATTGCTGAATGACCTCCCTCCTAAATTATTAAAATATTCCCAGTGGCATTAAGGTCCGTACTGGCCATGATAAATAAGTATAAATTAGGTACTAGGGTTAACATTTTAAATATCTGTATAAGGGGTTGACCATTTGATTTTTTGCGCGAATTTGTGACAATTAAAGTTACAATTAAAGCCAGGCGGCATATCAGGTCGCATATTACCGCAACCAACAACACAGCAGTAGTCCGTTTTAAAATCTTTAAATATGCCATTGTTAATAGAGTTGTCTCGTCAATATAATTTTTATATTTTGATTCAAATGATGCTCATGTTGCTTTGACATGAAAACGCAAACATTTAATCAGATGATTTTTTTTCCAAGTCTGCATGGTCACTGCTTATCAACCGTTAGCCCCTAGTTGATGAACTCTCGGAAATTATCGCGTGATTTCATAGTTTGGCTAATTAGATTAGACATGCGCAGTTAAATGTGAAACTGGTGTATTATTTAATTATTAAAATGAAAACTGAAGTATAAATTCAAATACAATTTTGAGATAGTAGAAAAATATGACAGTGGTCAACAGACATTGAATAGAAATTACATAGATCATATCACATTCACTACATTCATTTTGGGATTGTACTTTTCCCTCTCTCCACAGTTGGCACAAATGCACTGCCCTGTCATCACCATGCATTTCAATGGATCACTATTTAGTTTAAAGCTATATTTTTTATATGAAACAATGAAATGTTTTATACTCATTTGAGAAAAGAAATCAAAACCGTAAACCCACAATTTAAACATGCCAATAGTGAGCAGATGAAAATTGCAGAATCCAATCTGACTGTTTATAAAATTATAATTTAACATGCCTTTTTTATGCATACTAAAAATACACATAACTTTTTTCCAATATTTTTTAAAAGTGATGTCCAAGTCAATATACAGAACAAACATACATTGTTGAGGAAAAACAGGACCCATGATACAAAAAGTATACTTTGAAAGCATATGCCCATATTGGTCAATCAATTTTTCCCAAATTAAGTTAAGATGGGGGGTGGGGGGGTCAGTGAAAAAACTATGTGGATTAAGTTTTTTATCCTACATTGAACTTTTGATGTCGTCCCTAGCAGACAATATTACTAAAATTATTTTTTTGAATTGCTATAGCAATGTCCAAACTATGGTTTCATACAGTTTTTCTTTCGAAAAGTCTTCTATATTCATAAGAATCGGACATCATTTGAATTAAAACATTTTGTATTTAGTAAAATATATGTAAAATTCCAATACGTTTGTTTAATAGGATTGTAATATGCTTTATTTTATCACCTTGCACTTTCACGACTTGACTGTGGTTTTCTACAGCAGTTTGTTCAAATTTCTGACCAGTTGAACAGTTTGGTTTTATAAACAAATTGCAATTTGGTCAGAATTTTGAATAACTTGCAATAGGTGGAGAGCGACACTTACAGTCATGTCACAGTAACACGTTAAAAAAACCTATATTACATGTACATTGTCATGCTGCTTGATTCTTGTTATGAATTGTAGGATTGAGTCATAGCATTTTTGTAATTATGTAGAATTGTAAGGGCGCTGTTGCTTGTATACGATCATAAAATAAAGCATTTAAGTTTTATGGAAATGTTTATTCCGATGCATAACTAAATAAATATCAAACAATCATATTTGCCAACAAAGCGGATTTTCTGAAGGAATTCTGGTCGTCTATGCTTGGATAGTGTCTGAAAAATAAAAAAAATTAAGTTAACATTTTATGAGAATTATAGTTATCCTTTTTTAGATTCTAAATACTTAGGTCCAATGTGAACTGAAGAAAAAAATAATACCATTTAAACAAAGGTTAAAAGTAGGAAAACCGAGTGAATAACCTATAAGAATATACAATATTTATATATAATATTTATTCAGTTACTTTAATAATATGAAGATATTAATCAAAAGGCAAAAATTAAGAATTTTATTTTTGAAATAGCTGAATCGTTTTCTAAATTTATTTTCTCGTTAATAAGGTTGACAGTGGCCCTTTATGTGTGGATCCTACTAAGGTAGATATATATATTTTGATAACAAAAACTCAAATAAATACCTTAATATTTGCTGTATCCTCCTTTGCCACCACCTAATCCTCCGCCGAATCCTTGGTTGCCACCACCGAATCCATATCCACCACCATATCCACCACCGTATCCACCCTTTCCACCATAGTTCATTCCATATCCTCCGAAACCTCCGCTGCCGTATCCTCCATAACCTCCGCCGTATCCACCTTTACCGCCACCAAATCCACCTCCGAATCCACCTAAACCACCTCCGAATCCACCTTTACCACCACCATATCCACCTCCGAATCCACCTAAACCACCTCCGAATCCACCTTTACCACCATATCCCCCTCCGTAACCACCACCATAACCGCCGTATCCACCTTTTCCGTATCCTAAACCACCACCGTATCCACCTTTTCCGCCTCCAAACCCGCCGCCGAACCCGCCGCCAAACCCGCCTCCACCTCTTCCTCCAAAACCACCGCCAAATCCACCTTTTCCATATTTGCGGTATCCACCGTATCCCCCAGCGTAAACTACAGCCAGAGAAAGACAGAGGACAGCTAGTTCCTTGAACATGATGATCAGTCTGAGAAATAATAAAGAAAAATTATTTATCATGTTTGTTAATTATGAAAAGATTTCCCCTTTTCTGCCCTGTATGCATTTTCAATTTTCACGTTGATCTATATATGATAAAGTTTGCCAATAAAAAAAACAATTGATTGTTTCTTATTCCGAACTTTAATTGCTATTATTTCTAATAGAACAAGAAGCAGTACTGGTAGTAGTAGTAGTATTTTTTGTTGTCACAACTATCTTTTCAGAGAGTTCGACTACAATGACAAAAAGGTACTATTTTTAAAAATTACAAGTAACTAATTAATATGGTTATTTCGTCTCCTCAGCATCAGACTTCTCAATGCAAACTTCATCAATACCAAACTCATAATTCATCATTCAAAGCAAGAATAAATTAGTAGTATAAATGGTTAACTCTGTATTCATCAAACTATTGCATTTCAAGATTCTTTCGTTTAATGTTTATGTACGGCGGATGCAAACAATTGAAATAATGCGACAAATGCTTTGTTCGTTGTTTTTATTTTCTATTTTGTAATAAATCAGTAAGTTAAGTTTTCGTAAATTACAATACACAGTTCTAGGATTTTCATTAATTACATGTACTGTTATCCGAAACCGAGAAATGTCCACAATGCATCATGTTTCCTGGATTAGTCCATGTGTGCAAAATATACTTGACACTTGAGATCTGTTCTAACTAATACTACTAAAAAAGTACAAATCCTTATAAAACAATTAAAATAAATCGCCGCCAATAAGTTTGAAAGAAAAACAAAATATTTACTCAATGATTTATCATTTTTAAAATATCTATGATAAAGCAGTAGGTTAAATTTGCCTATTTTTTTAATTATGATAGCAATGTCAACCAGAAAGACAAAACAATTGGTATAGTGGTGTATTGGGTTGCCTATTTATATAAATGTACAAAATAAAATAGGGTGAATGCATGAATATTGGTGAATATTGTCACGAGCAGATTTTTATATTGCTCGAGCTCGCTAGTGTAATAACTTTTGTACGAAGGATAATATGCATCAATATTCATTCACTTCAATTGTAAAGCAATGCTTGAAAAACTGTTCAAAACATATGTTGTCACTATGACGTCGATAATCTTGAGCTGTATTTCCACAAGTGCCATTTGACAGCATATTGCACGCTAATTTTTCGTTACATTCTATGGTAAAAATGTATTATACAATACATAGACTTATTTGATAACATAAGAACCAATGAAATGTTCAATAAATAAATATCTTAAAATTCTTTGACGGTAATTGTAATCTTATCAGAAGATAAAAAGACTTACATGGATGGACTTCGATGAAACTTGTGATAGAAGTCCTGTGCGAATTCCCCTTATATAGTTTGTATTTTATTACTGCTTGGTCCATTAGATATGACCAATATAGACTTGCCATAATCATTTTGATGTCCATTTCAGGTTGCAATAAAACGAAATACACAGTTATCTATCCGAGGTTGTCACAATAAAGACTTCGAGGTGTCAAATACATTTTTAGAAATATACAACGTTGTCCATCACAATGACCATATCGTATTACAATAGACATTTGAAACATATACCTTAATAAGCAAATATGTTAATAGCTACATTAATCAATTTATTAAATTATGTTCCTTTTTTCCCCTTTTTTCCTTTCTTTCCCAGACAAATTATCATTATTAATTTCTATTTAAACAAATGACAGTAATTAAGCCTTAAATGTTGCCTTCTATTGCACATAGTTTTATTGTAATATTCTTTATGGTGCAAATCAATTTTTATTTATGATTTGTGAAAATCATTTTTAATTGAAAATTGATGAAGAATCGACTCGAGAAGTTGACATTATATTTGTTAATGTTAACTAATGGTAATCGACTCAGTTATTGTTCTATGTCTCATCGTTTTATTTATCACAGTAGGTATAGTGTCCGGCTGGGATCGTGTTTTTTTTCGAGTGCTTTGATCAGGTTTTTTTCGAGTGTGACCACGTTTTTTCGAAAGAATATGAAAAAAATGTAAACAAACAGACTTCTTTTTCAGTAAAACGTGAAATAGATGCTTAAACTTAATATACAATATCATACAAGGTAAGTTAGTATTGGTGATAAAAAGAAATCATCACCCATACATAATGTTGTGTTCTAAAAGTTTAATTTAGCTTTACAATGCTTTTATTCCAAAATATAGAATAAAGCTATTTTTATACAAGTAACAATGCAAATGTCAAAGGAAATGTATATTTGGAATCTATATATCCTTATTCTTGTTACTGCATTGAGAAGTAAATTTTTAGAATAAATTCATTTTTATATGTCCGTGTTTTTTGTTTTTTGTTTTTTTTTTGTGCGGTCCAGGTTTTCAACTTTAATCGAGTGATTAAACAAAATTGCAATGTCTTAAAATGTGATGTATCAGTGCGATTACTTTTTTAAAAAAACAATAAAAAGGTTCAAATAAAGTACTTTCAAAGCACGAAACCAATGCATTTAACCAATTTGATAATACTATATTACGTAACACGTACATTCGTAAAGAGCATCGTATATTTAGATATAGGAAGATGTGGTATGAGTGCCAATGAGACAACTCTCCATCCAAGTTACAATTTATAAAAGTAAACCATTATAGGTCAAGGTACGGCCTTCAACACGGAGCATTGGCTCACACCGAACAGCAAGCTATAAAGGGCCTCAAAAAATTACTAGTGTAAAACCATTCAAACAGAAAAACCAACGGTCTAATCTATATAAAAACGAGAAACGAGAAACACGTATGAACTACATAAACAGACGACAACTACTGTAATCAGATTCCTGACTTAGGACAGGTGCAAACATTTGCAGCGGGATTAAACGTTTTAATGGTACCAAACCTTCTCCCTGTTCTGAAACAATAGTATAACATCACAACATAGAAAAACACGCTATAAAATATCAATTGGAAGGCTTAATTCAATCAAAAAACGTAAATTAACACACAATGAACGAATAAATTTGACCTGTGACACCTGAATGCAAATACACAGTTAATAAAAAATTACAAGGGATAAATAATTAAAGTCAAAAGTAAATAAACAGGTTTAAACAAAGTTAAAGTATGATATCACTGTGAAATGTCAAACAATTTTTAGAAAATCATCATTTTTTAAGAAACCTGCGTCATATTATACACAGGTTAATGAAAATAATTTTGTTGTTAAGTATATCAATAAAACTAATCTAACACTTGGTACATATGGGGTGAATATCAACAATAAAACTATACAATTAGTGCTAGATAAAACTTCCTGTATAGGTCCAAGAACAGCATCTAAGGAAAAATGAAATAATTTTGATGTTCATAGTACGAAGAAGTGAAAATTTGTAGTAATATTAAATAATAAAAGCTGGTATATAGATAAGATCCATGTTAACATTAAATAACAAAAAAGCATTACAAATAGTATCAACAGGTCAAATTAAAAAGAAAGTACGATTTGAGAGTAATCGCATTTACTGACAGCTAGTTAAAAGCCAAAACAATTAATAATAAAAAATCATGCATCAGAGACTAAAATCAACTAAATTACATCCAAGGGATTTAGTATTTTAACGTCATGAACAGCCAAAGAAGACATGACTTGTGCAATGCCAAAAATAAATGTATCGACAGGTAGTAGGATAGTTAGGAGTGACTTCTTTATAGATAAGAATGAACGTGTGTGTGTCTCTATACATCCCGTTTGAAAAGAAAATACAAATTTAGTTATGTTTTAATTTGCTAATGACAAAATCGATATTAGTGCCAATGTAAACTATATTCAGAGATCTAATTACAACATTAGTACGATAACCCTTAGTAATAAGTTTGTTTAAAGGTTCGATGAGTTTACACGGATCACATAATGATTTCCGCGCTTTAAGTACAATATTACCATATAATTTAGGATGTGAAATACTATTTTTGATAAGTTTTCTACAGGTACAGCCAAATTTACTAATCATATCTTTGTATCTATGAAAGAATTTAGTAAAAGTTTTAAGTAATTTATGGTAACGAAATCCCTGACTTAATAATTTACCAGTGATGCATTGATTACGTTCGTTAAAATCTATGACATCACTACACACACGGGCATACCGAACGAGTTGGGATATATAAACACCGTATGAAAGGACCAAAGGCACATCGCCGTCTAAAAAAGGAAAATTAACAAGAGGGAATGAAAAATCGTCTCTTTTGTCGTAAATTTTAGTATGGAGTTTCCCTTTAGAAATTGAAATGTCTAAATCTAGAAAAGGACAACTGCTGCTGTTTATGTTAGATTTAGTTAAAGTAAGTTCTTTTGGGTAAAATTCGGTAGTATATTAAGGGAACTCTGGATTATTTAACGAAAAAATATCATCCAGATAACGGTAGGTATTGTTGAATGTATCAACCAAATGTAACATTGATGTGTCTCTACTGAGTTTGGTCATAAACTGAGATTCATAGCAATACAGGAATAAATCTGCTATTAAAGGGGCGCAGTTAGTGCCCATAGGAATACCTACTACCTGACGATACACTTTATCGCCGAAACGTACATATATGTTATCTAGGAGAAAATTTAAAGCTTCAATCATATCCACACATTTCCAGTGAGTGTATCTAGCATACTTTCCTTTTTCGTCACAGAAAAAGGCTTTAAACGAGTTACAGCAAATAAATTTACAATGAGATTTTTCGAAAGATCATTTTATTAAATATGAAATTTTTTTCTTTATTAGATTGTGTGGAAGTGTAGTGTAGAGAGTAGAAAAATCATAACTGTCAACAGAACCAAAAGGACCATCAAAAGCATGTATTTTATCTAAAACCTCTAAAATAATTAATACCATTATTTGCATCAGCTTTATTACAAAAGTTAATAACCAGTTCTTTGATAGTTGTAAGGGAGGTAGTAAGAAGCACTGATATATTAGTAGTAGAACACTTACTAGATGCGGAGATGAAACGGAATTTAAATGTTTTTTGTGTAATATCGGTAACGAGTACATGGTACGGACTTACAAATGATCGGAAGAAACTTTAAGCTGGGTAGTGGCAGTGATATGCTTGTTAACTATTTGACTCTCAGTTGTGCGTACGGACCTGAATGTAGAGGAATTGGTAATTTCGTTTTGAAGAACTTCCGTGTAGTATATGCGTCATACCACCACTACATTATTGGCTGCCTTGTCTTCCGGTACGAACACAAACCGCTCTGCGAGTACTTGGAGTTCATTTTTTATTCTAGAAATGGGAATATCATGGACCCTATTATTAATTTCAGAATTGTTTTCAAATGAGATATTCGAATATTAACAGTATTCATAGATGTTTCACAGTCTCAAGTGGAAGGAACCTTATTTTCTATATTGACGTCTGCTGTAACTGACGTATAATTAAAAATCGAACTTCTGCTCGGTTTTTTATAAGAATACGAAATAATGGGTGGTTCTATATTATCAAAATATGGAGGTATTTGGCTATAGACGGAAGAGTCATTGAATATGCTAAATAAGTTAATCAAATCAATACCTCTATTTAATTTTAATTTAAGAAAATGTCGTTTATGATTTTCAGGTTTATCGATACAAGGAAACAGCATGTGATGACAAAAGGCTGTAATAATACGGGTGTATTCATAAAACGGGCTAAAAAAAGAAATTTTATCACACTCCAGAAAAATAGCATATACCTTACTTATTGGTATCTGACCCAGTTTGCATAATACTTGGTGTCTGCCATTATTTTTTATTATAGATAACAGATCAGCGAGTGTATAATTTATACGATTTTTAATACGTTGATTACGGTTTTTGAGTTTACCATGAGACCTATTATTTCTAAGTCGTTTATCAACAATATTAATGACATCGATAGAAGTTTTAGATATGTTCCCCTGTCCTAATATTTTGTCATTGAGACCGAGAGGATAAGATGTTTGAAGTCTTTTTATTCAAAATAATTCGCGAACTTCACGTGATTTTTCAAATTGCTTGTGTGATTCTCCTGGTTGTTCCTGAACGGTTTCGAGAGGTTGGAATTTTATATGTATATATTATTGTTTGCCACATCTTATAAATTGCATGGACACCGGCATTGGTATATTTGGATAGATCAAACATGTCCAACCCCATGTAAATATGGTGGAACTATCCAACAAGTCAACGGCCAAGAACACATGTTGTATCGAAAAAATATATGTATATCGATATCGATTCAACCAAATATGGATATCATACAGCAAATATTCGTGTTGTAATCAATATTAATGTGAACACAGACATATATATATATATATATATATAAAGAAAAAGAGATGTGGTATGATTGCCAATGAGACAACTTTTACAAGAGTTCAAATGACGAAAATAACAGTAAATATAGATCACCGTGAACCAACGACAATCACTGAATTACAGGCTCTTGACTTGGTACAGGCATATTAAGATTGTGGCGGGGTTAAACATGTTTGTTAGCCCTCAACCCTCCACTTAATTTGGACAGTGGTGTTACTAAACAAAGTAAGAACAAACTGTAGAAATCAATTACAATGGCTTTACTCAATAGATCAGCACGAAGCACAAACAAACCAACTAACATAAAAACAATAGAACAAGTATCGATAGCAGAGTACTCGCGGTTACTGAAAGCTAGTTCAAAGCCAGTTACAACTAAAAAATTAATCATTTTTTCCCAGACTAAAGTATCAAGCAGAACAGTGTTTGATTGAGACGTACGTACATTGTGTGTGTTAAGCGGTAAGTGTATTTTTTAAACAGAAAAATCATCCTAAATGTTTCATTTACTATTTGTCTAGATGATAATTTTTTTATCGTTCTATGAATGGAAAACAAGAATAATTTTCAAATGCTACTACTGTGATGAGGAGTATGATCAAGCGTATGTTATACTTGGCCACAAAGCAATAAACACCATAATAGCTTCCTTTCCATCAGTTAGTAGTGCTTTAAAAAAATTAAAAATACGGATCTCTATCTAGACATTCAATTCAAAATTTATTGTCAATCGGAAATAGTACAAGGGGTGGATAAAGTGATTTTTTTTGGGGGGAGGGGGCTTGGCTTGTCCCAGGCCTTTCTTAGTAGAATATTTGTGGTATATTGCATTTTACTTCTGCCCCTTTGTTTTCTTAACTCTATTTTAAAACTCCAGGTTTCGCAACTGTAATATATATAAATCATAAACTATAATTATTTACTGTAAAAAATATTGTAGCATGAAATGATATTGAAAAGATTACGAGTCAGCTGTTCTCGGTTCTAAAGACAGTTTTACAAAGAATCCAATAATTTAATACTGCAAGGTTGTGGTTAAATGTTTTCAGAACAGAAAATTATCATTAAATTAAAAAGGGTTAAATTTGAACAACATAGTAATATGTTTTGTTGCCCAATCCAATTCAATTTATTTGAATAAAATACTGTTTAAACTATAAATATGTTTTGTTACTTATTAGGAATATATAATATTGCCCCTCGCCAAATTGCAGATACAAACTAGAAAAAGTTAGTTTTTAAGCCTAGGAATGCCTTCTTTCTTAATCACATTTTCTTTGAAAAAGTCGGACAATTTGTTTAAAAACCCGGACGTTTTAAATGTTGCTCTCGAAAAAAAACGGACAATGGAAAACACTGAATTGTTAGTGAACTACAAGAAAATTGTGCATCGTTTGTGCTCAAAACAAGTTTAGTATTCAGAATAAGATGGACAGTCATGAATAAAACTACTATATACGCGAAATAGCAGTAAACTGATCTGATCGCATTTAATATCACAAAAACCTGATCTACAATCGAAAAAAAAGTGGACCGATTCACTCGAAAAAAACTATCTCCGCCGGACAATATACCTACCGTGCTTATGTTTTATTAAATGGACAAACATCGCTTCCGTATTCCGTTATTATCCGTCACTGTCCGGTGTCTTTTTAAAAAAATCTTGAATAACAATTTGTTACCTTTCATTGCGACCGTCCGACTAAGAGCATTACATTGTGTAATTTCTTTTGTAAGATGTTGAAAACATCCTCAACTAATTCTACTATTATTATTGCGATTTTGGTTTTTTATCTTAAAAAATATAATAGAAAGTATAGCAAACATTGAATAACAAAAATAATCAGAGACCAGATATTGTAGTAAATAAACATAGCCAACATCGTTAATCGACTTCTTACCACCTGAAACCGTCCAGAAAAAAATCAGGACAATTACATATATAATTTGAAGATTCCTGTAAAAAATTGCAAACAGTCTTTGATTAAACGGCTATGGATATCATATCCTTTTGGTCTAAATGACAAAACCATAGGACAAGGGGACATTTCTGAAATTTCCTCTATTTAAATCATGACTATTGTTGATAAAAGCAAACGTAAACATACGTCTCATGTCAAAACGTTGTTATAAAAATAAGAAGATGAGGTATGATTGCCAATGAGACAACTCTCCAAAAAAAGACCAACTGACGTAGAGGATAGCAACTATAGGTCTTCGAACGGCCTTCAACAATGAGCAAAACCCATACCACATAGCAAGCTATAAAAAAGCCCGGAAATGCAAAAATTTTAACAATTCAAACGAAAAAGCTAACGGCCTAATGTATGTACAAAACCATAAACAAAAACAAATATTATATACAGCAACAAACGGCAACCACTTAATAACATCCTCCTGACTTGGGACAGCCACATACAGAATGTGGCGGTGTTAAACATGTTTGCGGGCGCGAAAACTCTCCCCTAAAATGAAACAGTGGTGTAACAACTCAACATAAAAACAAACTATAGAAATCAGTTGAAATGGGCTTAATTAATCAGATCAATGTAACAAAGTCAAATACCAACTAGATTTGCCATTGCAAGCAAAACCGGATGGCACCCATCCCAAATTGCCACTTAACTGCAGCATTTTGAAAATTTTAAACAATCATTGCACATAAATACATCATAACACATCTGTCTGTATTTAATATAATTTTCAGAAAGTTTGAAGCATTTTTCAACTTTTCTCATTTTTTCTGTTTCCATGGCAACGGCGGCCATTTTGAAAATTCCAAGTTTAGAAGTCTCATCTTTACTTACCAGTCAACAATTATTTTAAGTTTCAATAAGTTTGGATAATTTTGAAATATTTGGACATTTTTGCTGTTTCCATAGTTACGGTGTCCATTTCGAAAATTCCAACAACAGCTGCAACATTGACTTATGCCAGGTTATATATTCATGATGTGTCATTGTGTTTGATCTAATATTATTTAAGAAAAATGCTGTTTTAATGTTTTTTCCCATTGGGTCAATGTTAAGCTTTTCTCCAGTTTCCATGGCAATGCAGCTATTTTGGAATATCTAAGTAATGATGGTACCTCAAGGCACCACTGGCAACATTTACATAAAGTTTCAATAAGATGGCTCTTATAACAAAAGATTAAGAAATTTGATTTATTTTAACATTTTTTCTGTTTCCATGGTAACGGCGGCCATTTTGAACCAATGTCTCTTACACAACTTCACATAGTGGTCCACATTATGGTATAGTTCCATCAACTTTGGTCTATTCAATTCTGAGAAATAGCTCGGACAAAAAGTGTGGAAGAATAAAAATAACTAGATTTGCCATTGCAAGCAATAGCGGATGTCACCCTTCCCCTATTGCCTCTAAGCTGCAGCCATTTTGAAAATTTTAAACAGTGAATGCACATATATACATCTTTCTGTAAATTTTCAGAACATTTGGAGCCTTTTGAAATTTTTTACACATTTTTGCTGTTTCCATGGCAACAGCGGCCATTTTTGAAATTTCAAAGTCAGAAGTCTCATTTATACTTGCCAGTTAACATTTATTATAAGTTTCATAAAGTTTGGAGCATTTTGAAATTTTTAACATTTTTGCTGGTTTCCATGGTCACAAAGACCATTTCCAAAATTTTAATGACAGATGCCACATTGGTACATTGGAGGGAACATGCCATCAAAGTTTCAATGGATTTGACCTACCATTTTAAGAGAGGAAATGCTACTTTAAGGTTTTTGGAGAATTTTGACCTTTTTTGCACTGTTTCCATGGTAACGGCAGTCATTTTGGAAATTCCAAAGCCAAATGCCACATCTTCACATGCCAGTCAACATTCCTGTGAAGATTCATCAAGTTTGGAGCATCTTGAAATTTTTGAAATTTTTGCTGTAGTTTCCATGGCAACATAGTAGTTCCAATGATTGTCAAAATCAGTCAAAACCTGTATATAGTGGACAACTAAATTGTATTAAAATTTAATGATTTAAAGTTAAAGTATTTTTAAATTATTCACCAAACTCCAAAATTTTATTTTTTCACCTTTTTTTCGGTTTCCATGGTAATGGTAGCCATTTTTTAGTTCCAAAGTTGCACTGCAACTCTAAAGACAGGTTTCCTTGTTATAGTGAACTATCATTAAGATTGGTTCCTTTGGCTCTGAGAAAACTTCCGGACAAAGTTAGGTGGAAGATAAATGATAATAATAATAATAATAATAATAATAATAATAATAATAATAATAATAATAATAATAATAATAATAATAAGGAAAAAGAAACTGAGGAAAAGCAATATGTCACCCGACATTGTCGATCGGGTGACATAATAACTAGAATTGCCATTGCGAGCAATAGCGGATGTCACCCTGGTCCGCCAATTGCCACTAAACGGTAGCCATTTTAAAATACGTATACATTGAATGAAAATAATATTATATGCATCACAACACATCATTCTGTGAAATTTCAAAAAGTTTATAGCATTTTGAAAATTTTCTCATTTGAACTGTTTCTATGGCAACGGTGGCATTTTGAAAGTTCCAAAGATGGATGGCATGGTTCACATGCCAAGTAACATTTCCACAAAGTTTCATTCAATTTGGAAGACTTTCCGATTTTTCACATTCTTTCTGTTTCCATGACAAACAACGGCAGCCATCTTGAAAAAACCAAACCCCGATTGCACATCTACACATTGGGGTTAACATTATGATAAAGTTCTATCATCATTGGTCCATACATTTCCGAGAAATAGTCTGGACAAAAAAGTGTGGAATAATAATAAAGATTATAAATAAAAAAAAAGAATGGAACAATAACAATATGTCACCCGACCTCCGTCAGGGTGACATAAAAAGAACGGAACAATAACATTATGTCACCCCAACTCCGTTGAGGGTGCCCTAACTAGATTTGTAATTGCAAGCAATAATGGATGGCACCCTCGTTCCCCCATTGTCAGGGAAACGGCAGCAATTTTTGAAAATTCCAGTGTCAAACAGCGTATCCACATATGCCTAGTAACAGATTTTAAAAGTTTCAATAAGTTTGAAGCATTTCGAAATTTTTGACATTTTTGCTGTTTCCATGATAACGGCAGCCGTTTTGAAAAGTCCAAAGTCAAATTGCAAATCAGCACATGCCAGTTACCATTTCTGTAAAGTTTCTACCAGTTTGGAACACTTTGATAATTTTCGCATATTTGCTGTTTCCATGGAAACGGCGACCATCTGTTACCATTCCATAGCAAGGTGCACAACTTCACATGGGGGTCCTCATTATAGTATAGTTCCTTCAACATTGGTCCATTAAATTGCGAGAACTAGCGCGGGCAAAATGTGTGGAAGAAAAATAAGAAAAAAGAGAAACGTAGAATAACAATATGTCACCCCAACTCCGTTGAGGGTGCCGTAATGAGAAAAAAAGAAACGTAGAATAACAATATGTCACCCCGACTCCGTTGAGATAGGTAATTTTGAAAACAAATGTCTGTTTTAACTTTAATTTAAGTGATAGACAGGTTGCCGGGACAGAAAATAAATATACACAACAATATACACCATTTAAACGAAACGTGTTTGAAATGAATAAAACGGGAAAAAGCTGACAAAAAATCTTTGGACTCTTTTTTTAATTCAGTAATGAACATAGTTGATATACGTATTCAACATTTTAAAGAACATTTTACTCTTAACAATAACCACAATAAACCTATTTCTCGTATCAAACATAAACTAAAAGAACTAGCCAAGGAATTTGTTTTTGTCCCGGCCGATAAAGCTGCTAATAATATTATTATTGTTTGACGTAAATTTTACATTGAGGTTCTGAAAAAAGAAATCACCAATTCACCAACATTCCAACTGACTCCATTTTCAGAAAACGACATCTGTAACAAACATAAACTTTTAGCTACCGCTTAACAAGCAGAACCAAATACAATGAAAGTCCCAACTATGTTTTGGCTTCTGAAGCTAAACAAAACACCTTACAAATATAGATCATTTCGTCTTCAAGCCATTGTTCCACTACTAAATTGTCTATTCTCCTTACCAGTACACTTGGTACAATCAAAAACCTGATAATAAATTGTTCAAATAAGGCCTTCGAAAATAGTGGAATTAATTACTTTTGGAGTGTCAAGAACTCGTTGGAAGTACTTGATAAATTACATGCATATATTGGTGATTTTGAATCTGTTCAAAGTTTTGATTTTTCTACCCTATATACCACATTGCCTCACATTCTCATTAAGAAAAAATTCACACACCTAATTAAATGGGCATTTAAAAAGTCAGAATGTGAGTATATATGTTCAAACTCTTTTAGGTCATTTTTTAGTAGCAATAAACAAAAAAACTATGTCAATTGGACATGCTTTGATACTATATATGCCCTTGAATTTTTACTAGATAACATTTTTGTTCGCTTTGGAGATTCCGTATATCGTCAGGTTATCGGAATTCCAATGAGGACTAACTGTGCACCACTTATTGCGGACCTTTTTTTGTATTGCTATGAGTTACAATTTATGACAAAAATCAACCAAGACCCATCGAAACAACATCTGACACACAAATTTAATAATACTTTTAGATATTTGGATGATATTTTGGCTCTCAATAATGACGACTTCAGTATGTATACTAAAGAAATTTATCCTGTTGAACTTACTTTAAATAAAGCTAATACTAACAATGACCACTGCCCTTTCCTCGATCTTGATATCTATATCATTAATGGAAAGCTTAATACTAAAATATATGATAAAAGAGATGATTTTTCATTTCCTATCGTTAATTATCCATTTTTAGATGGTGACGTTCCCTTGTCACCATCTTACGGTGTTTATATATCTCAACTTGTACGATTCACTCGTGTATGTAACATTGTTTTAGATTTTAACGAGAGAAATTTATGTATTACTGAAAAATTATTACACCAGGGTTTTCGATATCACAAACTAGTCAAAACATTTACTAAATTTTATCATCGGTATAAGGACATCATTCGTAAATATAGCTCAACATGCAGACTTCTTATACGTTCAGGTATTTCACATCCAATGTTTTATGGACATATTCTTTATGAAGCACAAAAATGTCAGTATTCACCTCTGAAGCTAACAAAACCTTTAAATAGACTTATTAAGAAGGGATATAGTTACGATACTGTTGTCAGGTCATTAAAGATTGCATATTTTGGCGTTAATATTGATTCACTTATAGGGTCTTTGCATCGGCACTAAACACATTTATTTAAAAACCAGTTGTTGGCATGACACGGGTTATGTTCTTCTAATATATGTTATGATGGTATGATACTAAACCCCTAACGGGAAGGATTGTGCCTGATATTCATATGATGAAGACATAATCTTTCAATCAGTTTAATTGAAGTCTGGAGCTGGCATGTCAGTTAACTGCTAGTAGTCTGTTGTTATTTATGTATTATTGTCATTTTGTTTATTTTCTTTGGTTACATCTTCTGACATCAGACTCGGACTTCTCTTGAACTGAATTTTAATGTGCGTATTGTTTTGCGTTTACTTTTCTACATTGGCTAGAGGTATAGGGGGAGGGTTGAGATCTCATAAACATGTTTAACCCCGCCGCATTTTTGCGCCTGTCCCAAGTCAGGAGCCTCTAGCCTTTGTTAGTCTTGTATTATTTTTAATTTTAGTTTCTTGTGTACAATTTGGAGTTTAGTATGGCGTTCATTATCACTGAACTAGTATATATATTTGTTTAGGGGCCAGCTGAAGGACGCCTCCGGGTGCGGGAATGTCTCGCTACATTGAAGACCTGTTGGTGACCTTCTGCTGTTGTCTGTTCTATGTTCGGGTTGTTGTCTCTTTGACACATTCCCCATTTCCATTCTCAATTTTATTTATGATGACTGTCGTTGCAAAAATCAAGGTTCCTGAGCTATTTTAAAAATCGAAGCGAGAGGCTTTTAACATTGCAGTATAAAATACAGGCTAAAATGGCTGAAACGTCAAATTTGCAAAAGAGGGACGAAAGATACCATAGGGACAGTCAAACTCATAGATCGAAAACAAACTGACAAAGCCATGGCCAAAAATAAAAAGACAAACAGACAAATAATAGTACAGATGACACAACATAGAAAACTAAAGACTAAGCAACACTCACCCCATCAAAAACTGTAAGCAGATCCTGCTCCACATGTGGCACCCGTCGTGTCGCTTATGTTATTACAAATCCGGTAAATAGTCTATTCGGTAAGTCATATTCGTGAAAAGGGAAGGGTATTGTAGTTACGACATAAGGAATATATCCGATATCATCTGTGAAACGGTTATTCCATGACGGTCAACCAACTCGTGATGGCGTCCGTAAAATTTACGAAGGGATGATTTCAACTTCACCATTTGGAACTCTTAGCTTAATAGCTTCCTTGTGAGCAGCAATCATCGATCAAGGAAATCATGATAGGAAACACAAGCCCGGGAATATCGTATCAATATATACTCCGTATGCAGGCGCTGCTGCAATGTTGCTACATAGAAATGGAAAGTTCACAATTGGGAAGCTGAAATCATCTCTTTTGTCGTAAAGTTTTGTTTTCAACCGACCCTCATTGTCAATTTCTAGATGTAAGTCAAGATATGAGGCAGACTTAACTGTATCTGTAGTATCCTTTATCTCTAGTTCGAACGGATAGATTCGTTCAACATAGTCACCAAATTTTGTCTTATTTAGTGAGAGAACATCATCTATATAGCGGAACGTAGAGTTAAAGGATATTGCTAACTTCTTATCTGCAAACTTCGTGTTGAAAATTGGCTAACAAGGTCATCACAAAAACAGGTTGCCGGGATGAAACTTGAAACTTGAATGTCCAAAGAATAAGCAAGTCCAAACCTTGTATGTGTAGTCGTTGAACTGTAGGTTCCAACGTAAAGTTAAAATGCCCCTATTTCAAGAAGAATAAAATCACGAAAACACGAAAAATTCACTAAATTCGCGTTCATTGTTTTGAATTTGACCTCCTGACAACTTTACGGAAATATCAGAGTGATTATAAACAAGAACTCAATGACGGGCAACTTATAATATCCGTATTTTAAATATTTTAATGATATCAAGCTAGTCCAGTTCAAACTATTATCACGTGGTACAATTCTCATTTACATATAATGAATATTAATTAGCAAAAGTACTACTAATTTCTGGCTATGATAATAGAAAGAAAAAAAAGAAACGAACAATAACAATATGTCACCCCAACTCAGTTGAGGGTACCATAATAAGTAGATTACATAACATTTTTAAAGAGTGTGATTCAACATCGTTTTTCAGACCACTATACTGAGTATACGCGTATATCACATAGGCTGTTCCATCGTATTGCCAATCTAAAAGGCAATTGAAAAAAAAACTTCAACAGAGGTTTGGATTTTATCCACAGTTGTTACTAGTACTTTCAATGATTGTACCGTTCAAAACTTTATACCTTATGCTATATATATTTATTGATAGCATAAACCCTTCTATATTTTCGTATGCATATTAAAATAAACGAAGTCGAAGTTTATTATTTTTATAATACGCTAGTTGCATCAGACAACAGTATATAAAGTAATGCGCCTTCAACCTGAGACTGTGAAGTATACAAGTTTAGATATGATCTTTATTGCCATGTAATTCCAGGGGCACTTATCATCGGTCAATACCAAGAGGTTATTATTTTTTTATAAAAAAGGACCAAAATATCGTCCACCGTCGAAAATAAACTGGAAAGAGTGTCGTCAGGTCTTTAAAGATGCTCTTATATCCTTTTGTAAAACTTGGTGTAAACGGGAGAAATCAGACAAAAAGTCACTTGATTCCTATTTTGATAAATGTCTGAATATTGTTGATATTCGCACATCACATTTCGAAAAAAAATTAGATTAAATAAAAGAGTAAGTAATGCGCCCATTTCTAAGATTAAAAAAAAATCAAGTACTCGCAAAGCGTTTTGTGTTCGTACCGGCCGGCAAAGTAGCTATCAATGTGGTGTTGGTAGTATTACTTTAATACTACACGGACGTACTTTAGAATGAAATTATACATTCAACTACATTCAAGGCCGTGCGCTCCATAGAGAGTCATATAGTAAATAATCATGAAATTAATTATTCGAAATTTGGTGGATAGTTGTCTCGTTGGCAATCATACCACATCTCCTTATTTTTAAATCAGTAATGAATCGTCTAAATTACATTTAATTGATAAATTTAAAAACACTAACCAATGATATTTTTGCTTGAAATAATCAAGAATTTTCGCATTTTAGTGCGCAAATTTATTCAAAGGAACTTACTTTGAATAAATCTAATACAGACAGCAATAAATGTCCTTTTTTCTAGATTCTGATATTTCAGTTGCACACCGTATTCTCTAACTATACAAATATTTACCACCAAAGAGACGATTTTTTATTCCCGATTGTTAATTTTCCCTTTTTGGACAGTGATGTTCCTTTGATCTCTACTTACGGTGTGTATACTTCACAACTTGTGAGCTATGACAGTGTCTGTAGTCGCGTTTTAGATTTCAATGAACATAACTTGTGTAATAACAGATAAATATTTCTTTCATAGATACAAAGATTTGGTTAGGAACTTTGACTGTACCTGTAGAGTTCTTTCAAAAACGGGATATCACATCCTGATTATTACGATAATGTTGTTTATAATGCCCGTAAATTTAGATGCGATCTATTCAAACTAATTAATCCTTTGAAAAAACTTATATTTAATAGTTATAAATGGCTTTGATCTAGCTTTCAGTAACTTTTATTTCGTTGCTTTGTTTTTATTGTTTCTATGTTACCTGTGTTTGTGCTTTGTGCCGATCTTTTAAATTAAGCCAATTGCTACTTATTTTGATATTAGAAAAAATGTTCTTGAAAGACCATAATACTTGAATATGGTTGCTACTGATTGGAATATTATGGATGTGGGTAATTTTAACAAATCACAACAAATGCAGCTCGAGGCTTCAAGAATAGTGGAACATTATTTCCTATTTTCCAATACATCATCACACATCATAATATGCATGTATGCTTTATAAATATTTTACTGCTACAAATTGTTTAAGCGAGACGATTTGAATTCAATAAATCTTCAATTATCAGTGATAAAACGGAAGATTTTATATATTGTATTTAATATAATAACTTAAGTAAATACGGAATAATAATACAGGGTTTTTATTAATTTTTTGTTTTCGTTTTTCAGGGATTATAAGCTCCAATGGCCCAAACTGGAATGCACAGAGAGCTTTCTCAATATCCAAATTACGGGAGTTTGGTTTTGGAAAACAAAGTTTTGAATCGAGCATCATCGATAAATTGAATACATTTTTGCAATGGATACAGCAGTATAAAGGAAAAACACTTGTGTTGGAAGGAATACTGAATTCAAGCACAGCAAATAGTTTAATGCAAATTATTAACGGGAAACGCTTTGATTACAAGTATCCAAAATATTGTGAATTTTAAGAAATCTTTAACCAGATAACAACGAGTTCAGCATTGAACGGACCAGTTAATTTTATGCCATGGCTAGCAAATCTTCCAGGGGATCTGTTTGGAGTAAAAAGCTGATACACTTAAATTAGATAAAATCATCAATTACTTTAGAAATGAAATTCAAGAGCACCAAAATACCTTTGATGAAGGCAATATCAGGGACTTCATAGACGTGTACTTGAAAGAGATGAAGATACAAGAAAGAAGTACAAGTAACATGTTAAACGGTAAGCTATATTTCTCTTTTTCTCTCTTTCGATTACTAGGATAAATCAAGAAAATCATATTTGGTCTGAATTCACTTCTCAAAACTAAACATCTTATATTTCTTGAAATATTTAGCAGGTATTTTTGTCCACCACAGTTAAGTATGGAAAGAGAGATAATGTTTATAATAAAAATTAACATTTGAAGAAAATGAGTTAAAATTTCCAGATTGAACTTGAGTATTTTATATCCTTTAACTTTAAGTGATAAAGCTGTAGCATAATTGTTATTGTCATTTTTATCTAGCTTGCAAGGAAAGTCGTAGAAGCGAAAGATAGCGATCCTATATTATGTCGTCATCGCCGGTTTTTGCTTTGAGCAAATAAAACAT
Source organism: Mytilus californianus (assembly GCF_021869535.1). Classification (NCBI taxonomy): domain Eukaryota; kingdom Metazoa; phylum Mollusca; class Bivalvia; order Mytilida; family Mytilidae; genus Mytilus; species Mytilus californianus. The sequence continues at coordinate 80,993,218 of NW_026262712.1, forward strand.
GTTTCAAGAAAATAGGCGTCGTCAAGTTTTAGTGTGTGGTTAAAGTTTTTTGTTAATCAATAAAGAACTTTGAAATACCCTCATGAAACTTTTTCGAAACCAGTCTTTGTAAGAATCATGCAATTTCAAAACTTGGCCGAAAAAAACCCACCGACCTAACAATCATTTTTTGAAGTTACCCTGACCCTGAATTAGAAATGGTAGGACTTTCATTTCTGCGCGTCTGTTAATTCGAAAAATCTGAAGAAAACTTTTGGTTAGAATGATAGCAAATAACAGAGTTAGCTCCCCTTAATTGGTAATTTCTAGTGCATTTCAACCAAATTATATCTTGAATTACCAGAACAGGAAAAGAAAACAAATGTTATATTCGTGTGCCATTATACATTTTAAACATAAATTGATGTAAACTTGAGTGGGTTTTTGTTTGTCATGTTTTCACCACTGCCTGATTCTTAGGCAGATTGGCACTGAATTACAATTAGCATTAGTTTTCTGAATTCAACATTGCAATTTTACTCTGACATCATCAATATCAAGCGAGACATATAGGATTCCACGGAAACTTTTGCGATTTAAAAAAATATACTCAGCAATTATTCAAAACGCAATTAAACGACTATCAGCTTTGTATAAAAACAATGTGGTACTACACAATTAAAGGGAAAAAGTTTTCTGAAGATGAGAATATTATTTATAAATGTGTTGCGTTCGAAGCGCTTTTCTCGATTTACCTTCAGGAGGGGATGCTTAATCTTCACAAATTGATATCCAAGAATTTATATAACCACACAACAAACCTCTTTAAAATGTTTTCAATTACATGCAGGAATGAGACATTTATTTTAAACTCAATGTGGTAATTTTTTTTCCAATTTTACAATAGAAATAAAACACTTTTTTCGCTTCCCTTCTGAAACAAGTTTATTGTTTTGATTTATGAAATAAAAATCAAATAATCTATGAAAAAAAACCCTAGCACCTCCTTTTGAAATTACCTTTTCTGTTCCAAAAGTGTCTTTCATAATTGAGATTTGTATTAAATCTAATTCATTATTTTTTTATTGCGGACTTTGTATATATTCATGTGTTCTCAAAGTAATAAATGATTATTATATAGTTAGAAAGATCTCATAAATATCATGAATACCTATAACTAATTGAGAATATGAGTCTACGAGTTCATTTCATACAATTCTTGTGCATTCAACTTGATCTGACCCGTTTCTGACAATTTATTTTTATAAATAACATGCTGATTTAATTTGTCTTTTGTAATTTCCCGCTATAACTATTCTTTTATTTAACGAGCACATATAAATAGAAACGACAATTTAACTATGGGCTAACACCATCGTTTCGAAAGACATCTAATATGTACCACTACCATCTTACAAAATAAAATTAAAATTCCCTCACAAAGAGATAACATATACATGAGTATAATTCTACATCGGTGTTATCTTTATTTACTAGCACTCGGTTGACTTTGCTGCTGGTAGGCTGTTCGCACCAGAAGCCAGTGGTTCAGTACTGACATGTTTAAGAAAACATGCATTACATAAATGTTACGTTGATGAAGTTAAAAAAAATTAAGAAACTACGGTTCCAACTCCCTCTCTAATGCAATATTGACCTTAGAAGGTTTTGGATATTCTCTTAAGGCCCAATTTAGAAATAAAGGTCTCAAATCTTAATACATACAGATGGTTGTCGGATTTCTGGTTTTGAGTGTTCCTGATGAAGGTGAATCCAGCTAGTGCTTTGGACATACCAAATTGTATTAAGTGTCATTCTAAATTAATTTAAAATAATAATATCTGTTCGTGTGTTTCGGTTTGTATACATCCTTGGCTTTGAGAGTTCCTGATGAAGGTGAATCTAGAAAGCGCTTCGGACGCATGAAATTTATAAAGTGTTGTTTTGATCTTTTAGAGGATCGGCTGGCTTCTATATTAACAGATTTATTTGGCGGGGAACCGAGACTACATTTACAGTGATAAAATGGACGATTTTACTGTTACTTAACAAAATGACAGTTCAAAATAAAATGAGACAAGAAATTGAAGATGTTGTAGGATCTGGACGACTTCCTACACTTGCCGACAAACCTAAAATGAAATATTGTGAGGCAGTTATCCATGAAACATTAAGGTTTGGTAATGTCGCACCATTGTCTCTTCCTCATCTTGTGTCAGAAAAAAATGTCTACAAAGATTTATATGTTATACCAAAAGGAAGTGTTATACCATGTTTGGACTCGGTTGCTTTTGATGAAACATGCTTTCCAGAGAGCCATGTCTTCAAACCTGAACGATTCATAGATGAAAAAGGAAACCTTTGTAATCAAGATAAAAATGTTATCTTTTCATTAGGTATGTTAGTATATTGAATATTTTACAGTTAGTTTTACTCTATATGTACATGCAACATCTATAACAACAGACCTTACTAAGAGTTGACGTGTGTACACAAATACGGATACCTGAATATATCTCTAAAACAAGAAAAGAAAAACATGTGAGTGGGCATCTGCTTACCTGTGCGGCATTTTATAACTCAATATCCACGTCCATTTATTGGATGTTCGTTTGTTCTCAGGCAAAATTGTTCTATAGTTAAATATATCTTATTCAAGTGGCAGTCAAAATTTCCGTCTTCGTACCAGACGATGAAATTTTAAATTCATACCAATTGATATGTTTTACTAGTTTTTTCTTGTCCTGAATATGCATGACATATTGTCGCTGAAAGTAAACTAAACGACAATCAATGATGAATAGCGGCGCAAAATTAAAAGTTAAATGAAAAATGAGCTTTATAGTTTTTAAATTGTCAATTTTCATTTCTCGATAATAACACCCTCTTTCCCTGCTGATGACGTTTATGTATCTCAGTTGATTCAAGATACACCATCTTTTTATCATGATGACGATTGAACATGTATAGAACCCATAATCCAACACAAATATCAACAGAATTATGAAGAGGAATTCGTGAATGAAATTGTATCTCCCTTGTGCATAGCTGTGATCCTTGTTTGGACCTTTCATTACTTTTTAGCATTCTCCGGTAATATCAGCTCTTAAAGATTGTATTATGTTCTGATCTTTAAGTATTTTGGTCTCGAGCATCACCGGAGAGAAAAAAAATAGTCGCACTACGCATCTGGTACTGTAACATTAGTACCTTTACTGTTTCTACATGTAGGTCGATATCTCGGTTCTTTACAGTGTAAATTTCTCAAATCACATGATACATTTTAAATCTCATAAATCTCGTATGTTGACTAATTTAAATTTAAAATTATTACCAGTAGTGCTCTGGTCACAGTTTTTGATACTCTGAATCGCGGAAAGAGATGTTAACCCTCTCGACACACCTAATCTAATTATGTTTGAAATTCATACAGTAACTTTGATTTTCACACTCATGTTTGTGTTTGAGATGCTCTACAATATGCAGAGCAACAACCGTGGCAAGCTTAATTATTTCAATTCATGAATCATACAAGTGCTTCATTAAAACGCGTAGCGTGAGTCTCCTACTTATAATTAATTGATTGTTGCTTGGCAAATATTAAATGCAAACTGAGGCAAGATCATTTTAAAATAATCAATACATTAGGTATGTCCTGCCAAGAAGGTAGTCCTCCATGAAGACGCAATTTGCACTGCCATTGAAAATGAGTATATGTTGGAACGTGCAAACAATTAAACTTAAATATGTCACCTACGGACCCCTTTGAAAGTTTTTTTCTTGTGGCTTCAATGATTCTTTAACGCACAGACAGCTTAACATTGTCAGTGCAAGTCTAGCCTATGTACAGTTGAGGTTTAATGCAAGGGAAAATACATTTTTAACGCAGTGATATCGCCGCTTCTGGGTTTTAAATTCAAACTGGTTTAACTAGCCAAAATGTTGATCAATCACAACGTTAAGGGTTTTAACATTACAAAATGTGTTAATCAATGACTGCAGTTATATTTCCTTCCTATTTCAATTTTTGCATTGGTTTTTTATAACTAATTACTGTCTTTAAAAGCAAAACCAGGCGGATGCATACATGGAGTATATAACCCGTATATTTTGTGTACCTTTAGGGAAATTCGTATTGCTCTGTTTCTGGTACATTTTTCAATGTTTCTATAAACTCAACATAGATACCAGTATTAAAATATGGTACGCAAAAAGCGCGTTTCGTCTAAGAAAGACTCAGCATTGACGCTCGAATAAAAAATGTTAAAAAGGCCAAACAAAGTACGAAGTTGAAATGCATTTAGGACCCAAAATTCCGAAGATTTTTGACAAATACAGCTAACGTAATCTTTTTTTGGGTAGAATATCCTTTCTGTGTATTTCCAAAATTCAAAGTTTTGTGTAAACAGATAATTTATAATTATGACCACATCAATGATAATTCATGCCAACACAGAAGCGCTGAAACTTGGCTGGTGATCACGTATAGTTTTGGCATATCTTCATTATAAATTTCATATTTATCTGATTTTTTGGAATTCATTTTCAATGGATTTGAGTCATTCTAATTTTCTGATGTTTTATTTTATGTTTTTTTTTATGTCTTGTTTTTTTCTATTCTTTTATTTATTTTGCAAATGAAATTGCCTTCATTTAAAATTTCCTTTTATTGTCGAAATTACACAAGCTTAGATACCACATAGTCCGATGAAATTCCCGTGTAAAATTTCATAAGAAATTGATAATGATACAATAGTGACGTCATGTCCAATTGAAATCTTTGCTATTTTTAATAAAATCTTACGATTAAAATTGATTGTAAATTATACTGAGAAAATACGTACAGTTTAGTGTATTGGCGAAAATGTTTTTCTTTGAGTACATTTTCTTGTTTCTTGATTTTTGTGTGTATAAAATCGGTTTTTAATTTTAGGAAGACAAGTGTGTCCCGGAGAATCCTTGGCAAGAATGGAGCTATTTCTATATATTACATCAATGGTTCAACGATTTGAATTGTTGCCAGTGGAAGGAGAGATTCCACCTCCAGTTGATCCAATAAAGGGCCTCGTAAACACTCCTCAGACATACAAGTTTCGGGCTATCCCTAGACAATAATAATGTTCACTAAAATCTATTAACTGCTCGTTTTAGAAAAATAAAAACGAAGACGGTTAACGTAAATATACATTATAATAAACTGTTTAAACAGTTGAGCATAAGTTTAATTCTAAATTGTAGAAAAAAGTATACTATACTCTATTAAACGTTGAGATTATAACCTGCAAATTTTACTCTACTTCTATAATAAAGCTTCGTTATTATTTATGAAATTATTATTGATTTTAAGACTTCTATAAAAAAAAATGAACGAACCGTGAAAGTAGCTTTCCATGAAATAATTAATAACTTGTCTTTAGATTTTATGTAATATTTTGTGTACTGGTTTGTTTTTTTCGTCGTCTGTCTTTTTTTTTTTTTGCAATGGCGGTGTCGGAATCTCGTCGAGCTTTAAACATCCCTTTGGTCATGTTGGTATCTTCAGTCTTTTCTTTGTTTAATGTAAAACACCGGGTTTCGATTGTTTTTTGTTTAATGTAATAGATTTGATTTTTAACCAATGAGACAATTATCAATCAGAGAACACATGAGGTAGATGTAAGCAACTATAGGACACCGTACAGTCTTCAACATTGAGGAACACCATACCTTCTAGTAAGTTATAAAAGGCTATGACATGACAACATGTAGAACAAATCAAACGAGAAAACGGGGATATGCGTACAAACAATAAACAAATATAAAAAGACAGCGACCAACAACAGCATCTGAATGACAGGCTACCGACTGTAACTCAACAAAGTAATGTCAGTTTGCGTTTTAATGCCAGAGATGATTAAATAACTCGATCATATTGGAATACACCTTTAGCTTAAGAACAAATCCATTTAATAATTATGCAAAATGTGATTCATGGGTGAAAAACCTGCAAATGTTGTTTTTGTTTTGGTCTTAATAATCATATAAAAGTATTTTGAAACTCGAGAATGATTTTTATATGGGTTCTTACCAGATGAGATTTAGGTTAGAATGCATTATAAAACTCACGCCTATAACTTATCCTATATAATCTTGGGTATAAGGTATGTGAATTATCTATCCTAGTAAGACAGTAAATTGTAAATATTACGCATTCCTCTCATCTCCACCCATACTGCAACTGTACAAATATTTCTTTTTTGCTCAATTCTCATGCAGACTATTACTTTGACTTTCGCCTATTTGAAGTGTTCATGCTTATGTCATCTTTTATTTAATTACATGTATTCACATTGATGTAAACAGCGTCAGGAATTGAATTATTCTTATTCTTATTTCATTATGTATAAACAGCAAATATTTACAATCAACTGAAACACGTGTACAAATATTATTTTTTCTAGCTTTTAATTTAAAGTAAGAACACATCGTCTGTGTAGTCAAAAAAAATCTTAAACACATCACATAAATTTGTTGATTTTTTCAAAATCAACCTGAAAATATTTTTTAAATCTATGTAAATGGAAGTAAACATTCTGTTTATTCACACTGCAGCATCTATTCCACATGAAACATGAATATATGGCTTTTTCTTCCCGATGGTCTAATGATGATTTTTTCCCTTTTATATGTCGTCATATCATATTAAATTTGCATTAACAATCCATCTGATAAATATACCTCCCAGTTTTATGTAAATGGTTAAGTTTAACGTGTGCAACATTTTAACAAGGCTAATAAAAGCCTGGAAAGGAAAAAATATAATATCAGAACACTTGTATAAGTTTAAACACATTTTCATAGTTTGCTTCTAACGGCCTGATGTATGTACAAAACAATAAACGAAAAACAAATATGATATACAACAAACGACAACCACAGATTTACAGGCTCTTGCCTTGGAACAGGCACATACAGAATGTGGCGGTGTTAAACATGTTTGCTGGCACAAAAACTTTTACCTACCCTAGGACAGTCGTTTAACAGTGCAACATGAAAACAAACTATTTAAATCAGTTAAAATGGACACAAAGCATTAAAAAAAACTCACAAAAATACAAAAGACACAATTTACAGATCTTAGAGTTCTCACAGTTACTGAAAGCTAGTTGTCTGTTTTTGCTAACTGTTCATATTTTGTCTTAAAGTCAGTGACGTTTACGCATCATTTTTTTTTTTCATTTTTGTTATTAGCAAGACAAAGACATGACAAGGCATACAATTGAAGCAAAAACACAAAAGCCCTTTTAATACTATTCGCAAAAAAACTTCTTTATAATAACTGTAAATATGCCATTTTGTCCTTATATTTGTCATAAATCACAGTCAAGCATATCGCAATCTTTCAACACAAAAGTGCTTGGTATCGGTGAAACGATTTCTGCTGTCAATTTGAGAATGGTTTTCAAAACAATGAAGTTATGATACATAGAAGGAATGTCGATTCATGCATAATATTTTGAACGTTATTTCTTTCTTTCATTTTATCTGTTCATATATTTCTTTGATAATTAGAAATTATACATGAGTTATCCCTCTTACAATGTATTTTGATATTTAAATTCTCAAAATAGGACAATGTATTTTGCCAAAATTCAATAAAATCATCGATCACTACGGTTTTAGTAAGGAAATTCTATAAATTATATATGCTCATTTATTCTTTGTGTATGTTCATTTTTTTCGTGTCTCGGTATTAATACATCCAACATTCATGTATTTATTTATGATGTTTCTTTTGTAAGTCTGGTTAGATATTGTTTTATGTCATATCGTTTGTGGTTTGAATTCTATATTTTCGGTATGTCTTATTTGTCAGTATAGTCGAGTTACTCGTGGTTTGTCTACAGTGTATTTTTGTTTTATGTTGTTTGTTTTCAAGAGTGTTTACTGTTTGGTCTTACATGATCTTGCCTTATATTACAGTTATTTTATTTTTATTTTCTACATGTATGTAAAAGTTAAGATAATTAATCAGCTATTTCATTTGAATGATTTTTAGTTTAAAGCAACCATATGCACAGGATTTTTTTGTTTACACAGTTTTGATTTAGAAGAAGAACCGACATGGTTAGAAAATACAAATAATATTACCATTACATACAGAATTCCATTTTAATATTCTTGTTATGGTTAGAAAATACATAAAATAACACCATTACAAACTCAATCTTATGTTCTTGTACGTGTCTACAATAAAACAAATCTATTTTATTTGTAGAAATTTACCTGTGATAATATAAACGTCACAAAAAATACGTCACTTTTTGTGGCGTTGATACATTCGTGTGACGCACAGTTTATAATCCGTTTGTGGTGTCCTGGTGTCCTGTCGTGGATTCGTGGGAGTTGTCCGTTGTTATTCTGTAGTTTACATGTTGTAATGTACTATTATTTATTGATGTGTTTCTCTGTCTTGAGTGTTCTTGCGTTTATTTGTACTGTATTCCTGTACCGTAAAGTTCTCATTTTAGCGATATTTTTAACATTGCCATATAAGCGGGAGGTTTGGCTAGCCATAAAACCAGGTTCAACCCACCATTTTTTCTTAAAATGTCCTGTACCAAGTCAGGAATATGGCAGATGTTAACAAATAGTCCGTTTCTATGTATGTTGGCGTTTGTTTTTGTTGCAGTTCAGTGTTTCTGTTGTTCCGTTGTTTTCCTCTTATTGTTGATGTGTTTCCCTCGGTTTTTGTTTGTGACCCGGATTTGTTTTCGCTTAATCGATTTATGACTATTGAACAGCGGTATACTACTGTTGCCTTTATTTAGTTTTCTTTCAGTCATGCATTTTGAAACGATTTGGTAAACATGTTGGTCAGTGTGTCTATACCAAAGACATAAAATGTGAAAATCATTTTACTTTTTAAATCATTTATAAGTAACTCATATTTTCATAAGATTAGCTAACGTAATTACATGTCCACGGTGGTCCCTGTACCTGCATTTGTCATATTTAACAAAAAGGCGGATGATACCAAGAGGACATTCAAAACTCATAAGTCGAAGCAAAACTAACAACACCATGACAAAAAAATAACGAAAAACCACGAAAAGACGAACAAGTCCATAAATCACTACATAGACAAATAAAGACTGAGCAACACGAACCCACCTTAACTCAAAAGTGTGATTGATAACATAATTGTTACGGAGAACGTTCTTTTTCGACAAACAATCGGTATTCACATGGGACCTAATTGTGCACCTTTTCTTGCCGACTTGTTCCTTTATTCATATGAGACAGACTTCATACATCTCCAAGTTAATACAAAATTTTATGGTGCCATCAAGAGTTGGTTAACCGTTATGGAATATCTGTTTCACAGATGACGACGGATATGTTCCAATTGTCGTTACCACAATCCCGTTCTCTGTTCCTCGAATGTGACTTACCGAATTAGATCTATCACCTAGTATGTTCTCACATGATCACCCCTGGTTTTTGGTGGCCTTCCTGTTGCTCATCTTGAGTTTTCTATGTTGTACTGTTGCTCGCCTTTTCGACTTTTTTTTTTTAAAGGACATGGCGTTGTCAGTTTGTTTTCGACTTATGAGTTTGAAAATTGCTTTGATATATTTCGCCTCTCTTTTGTAAGAGAAAAAAACTAAAACTGCATGTACCCTTACAGATTCTTAAAATTTTTGAGTATCCACATCTGATTCAAAACGCTGATAGAGTATGCAGTTTTACAGTTACTCTGAAGTCCGACTTTGGCTGCTGATAAAATTGATGTTAATAGTTTTAAAAGAGGTTTCGTGGAGCAATTGGCTGACTAAACACAAACAATATAACTAATTTTAATATATACCATCTCCATAGCTCTAAATTTTATCAGCGCAACACTGTTTCCTTCTTTCTGTTCGTTCCTAACTATATGGTGTGTGTTATTGTAAGTTTAAGTTTTTATAAAAGCCTTCCTTACATATGTTTTATTACGACTACAATCTAACTTGGTTGTTCAATAGCGACCATCTTGTTTTCGGACCTACGAGATATGTCATGTTATACAATGTATTGTATGACTTTGAATCTCTATCTGTTGCTGACGTTTTGTAATAAGGATAAATCCAGAAAAAATAGAAACAATTTGTTGATATTCAAATGCATATTGTATGCTTTGATAAAGCGGCATACAATTCTGGACGACTGAATTGACTTGAAATCTGAATTTTTATTTATAACATGATAAACCGTATGTGAGAATTACAAAAGTTTCATAAGAAACAATAAACAATGCATAGAATCTTTATAAAGTATCAACATTTTGGGACTAGATGGCATTTAAGTAACCATCGACATTGACCTTCGGAGATGGCCGATGGGCATACATATAAATATGTAAAAATAATATGCTTAATTTAATAAAGTAAATAAAAAAAATATACATTAACACTTTACAAAAAATAATTTTGGCGGGCCTTAAAAGTCAGCGAAATTGGTCTTCCTGTTGGTTTCCTTAGTTTGACCATTTCAGCTGGCATACTTTTCAGTACATACTGACCATATCATAGATTGCATATACGTGGATCCAAATGAAGTTGGAATAATGTTTTGTAATAATGTATCAGCAAAGCGTTGGAACCAATCTGACTGATTATAGATAATTATAATTCAAATATTCAAACGAAAAAAAACCTACTTTATTTCCTTTTCGACTCATACTACCAAAATCGTAGCTAACACTGATTTGATAAGTAAAAAATAATAAGATTCTTATCAAAGATTTATTATAACAAACATATCATATTTACATTTATACATATTTTTTACATTTTCAAATAAATATTTAACAGATATAAACAAAAAACGGCTCATTGTCACGGATCAATCATGAAACTATACAAACATAATCTATAATCATGTTAAATATATCCTTACACATGCGTTTTTTTTAATAATTATTATTTGTATGATAGATGTATTAAGTTTTAGGGTATTATTCTTCTGTTTATAAATATGTTTATACAGCATACACATCTGCTGTAACCCTCATGCAAAGTTGACTTTAGATGGTTCTGATTATCCTTTAATGTCCCTTTTGATCATATAGCTCTACACATGCTTAGATATTTATACGTCACTGGCTATCAATTTATTTGGGGTATGACCGTTCTTGCTGGAGGTAAATCAAGAAATGCAATTCGGATGCAACAAATTTAAAGTTTTATTTTCATTCAACTATTCTCAGTTTTGTCCGTTCTATTTATTATAGAATTGAAAACAATGAATAGAAAAGTATGGTACTGATTTCTCTGTGCAATATGGAGACTATCGAGAATTAAATTTTCAAATTTAAAATAAAAGGCTTGTTGAGTCTTTTAAATAATTGAAATTTTAACTGCCGAGAGTGAAGAAATATTTCATCGCATGAGATACCGTAGTAAAATGTTTTTCTCTTATGATTTTTAAACAAAATGTATAGGCAAATGTATCTTCCTTTTTCAATTATCTACAAAACTATCAGTGTTTCTTTTAAGAGGTATGGTCTATTTTTAAGTGACGTCACGATAGCGAATAATGAGTAAAGCAGGAACATTTGATGTCATAGTTGAATTTTGATTAATGAAGAATTGATATCGAAAGAACCAGGCATAGTTTATAAAAAAATATCATCCAGTTTGGGAAAGTATAAAACGGATAAGAATTAGAATAAGTCTCTTATCATACCTACCCGTGATTTGCAAAAATAATAATCATCCACTGTATACAGTGGTCAAAGAAATTATTACATTAGAATTTTAAGAAAATATCGATGCTGAAAACTCGTGTGAACCCCGTTTGTCTATGGTTTTGTATATTATATATATTTTTGTACCGCATATTCTCATCTTTTCATTAGCAAATGATCTCGAAAAGCTTTGATTTCATGAAAAAAAAACCGAATGTTACCAAGGAGGCAATCAACAAATTAATAACTTTGATTTAAAACATAATAGGACTTTCTTAGATGTTGCAGGAAATATCAGATTTAATAAGCTTAAGTCTGTATTAAATCGTCAGATTACTGTCTTTTCAACCTTCAGTAGAATACAGCTCTGTTTAGTGCACTGTACATAAATATTGAGTAGATATAGATGATGCTGCAAGGATATAATTATGTATTGCACAAACAATTGATATTCTACAATATTTACAAATGTTTGTGCAATATACTTTTATTGTAGGATATATCTAACATATGTAAATATAACAGCATCATGTTCAAACATCTCACAATATACCAACGATATTATAAATCGTTCGATGACCGGAAAAAATATACATATTGCTGAACAATTTTAGTTATATTACACATTTCTGAGACTGCATATATCAAATCAAAAGAGTTGACATTCACAAACTATTTGCTATAAATCGTCTCCTCCTACTATAAAAATCATTGGTAAGAAATGAAAACAGAATAAAAAAAAAGTTTTGACGTGCATTTGTTGCTTGTTAATTTGGAGAGAAAATCTTTGTTCTGTTAAACTTGTTCTGTCTGTGTCAATTCAAATAATGACGTGTATTCAGACTTAATTAAAAAAAAAAACACATGCATATTATAGCCATGAAATTCATACAAACACTACACTTTTCTAGTGATTCAAATTATTTTTGAATTTAACATTTGTATTATAGCTTCATGTTTATAAGTATTTAAATTGAACGGACAATGCAGTAAAGTGCATTCAAATTGCATGGAGTGTCTTTACTAAAGGCGATGATATAGGATTCTTATGTTGCATAAAATAAATTATGATGGTCGTTTCATTTTGCATTTGTATGTACCTTTGACAAAGTAACGATGCGTTATTCAAATCACTTTATGCAATCATATCAGTGTAATAAGAAATAACGTAATACCGGTGTCGAGAGTGGGACACGAAAACGTCTCATTTCCTCTAGCTAGAAGTATCTGACTTTCGAATTCTAGTCCTTTCCTTCTGCTAGTGGCCATGTTTATTGCAGATATGTGTAAATAGAAACAATCTTGCATATAAGTTTGACAGTAATTTCTGTTAGGTTGTATATATACAATATCTAATTTTTAGCACTTCCATGTTGGATTTGTTTTTACCAAATTCATAGAAAACAATTCATACAAACTTTTATAAATTACATTTGTTTCAATTGACATTCATGTTTTTGTTATGTTACAATGAAAGGAATGTGTGTCCGACACGCTTTATCCTCTACGATTTCAGGTCTCTTATAAGTCTTGTTTTGGAATCAAAAAAATAATGCTTAAAAGCTGATGTCCTATACGTAGCTAGTTTTACATAAGACATTAATATTATGTACTCCATTTGGAGATCATCAGCACTCACTAAGTAAATAACTAAAATAATAAAAAACAAACTTTTAACATTTAAATGCAACAAATTTACCAGTTGTAATGCTATACATCCAATGCTTGTAGAACACTTGATATGATAAATACGCACAGCAAAGTACTTAACGAAAGTTTTAAGTTTTTCCCGGAACTGGTTGGGTTTTTAGAATGTTGTGTCACAGATGGTAGGACCGATTTAGTTGGTGTAGTCTTTATCTCTGTTGTTATCGTCGTCGTCGACGTTGTTGTCGTTATAACTTTTATAACGTCATTTGGATGTCGAATTGTACATGAAAATCCAGAATTCAGAAGCAAGAACGATATAGATTCATTTATAATTTTGAAATATACATTTGCTGCTTCCAAAGAACATAACAACGCTGTCACTGTAAATGTACATCCAACATATTCATTAGTTACCCTGTAAATGATAGATAAGTGTATTATTTTTTTCTTTATAAATAAACTCATCATATATACCATGATTAAAATTTGTGTATGCCATACGCGCGTTTCGTCTACAAAAGACTCTTCAGTGTTGCTCGAATTAAAAATGTTAACAAGAGTGCACACACTGAAATGTCTCGCCTTCTTTACTAATCATTGATATTATGTTGATAGTCCTAAATATAAAGCTTTATTACAACTGTCACATAAACTTAACATTAACCAAGAAAACTAAACATTGACCAATGAACCATGAAAATGAGGTCAAGGTCAGATGAACCGTGCCAGGCAGACATGTACAGTTAACAATTCTTCCATATAACAAATATAGTTGACCTATTGCTTATAGTTTAAGAAAAACAGACCAAAACACAAAAACTTAACACTGATCAATGAACCGTGAAAATGAGGTCAAGGTCATATAAAACCTACGTGACTGACATATAGATCATAAAATATTTCCATACACCAAATATAGTTGACCTATGGCATATAGTATTAGAAAAAAAGACCAAAACTCAAAAACTTAACTTTGACCACTGAACCATGAAAACGAGGTCAAGGTCAGATGACACCTGCCAGCTAGACATGTACACCTTACAATCATTCCATACACCAAATATAGTAGACCTATTGCATACAGTATAAGAAAAGCAGACCAAAACACAAAAACTTAACTAAAACCACTGAACCATGAAAATGAGGTCAAGGTCAGATGACACCTGCCAGTTGGACATGTACACCTTACAGTCCTTCCATACACCGAATATACTAGACCTATTGCTTATAGTATCTGAGATATGGACTTGACCACCAAAACTTAACCTTGTTCACTGATCCATGAAATGAGGTCGAGGTCAAGTGAAAACTGTCTGACGGGCATGAGAACCTTGCAAGGTACGCACATACCAAATATAGTTATCCTACTACTTATAATAAGAGAGAATTTAACATTACAAAAAATGTTAACTTTTTTTTCAAGTAGTCACTGAACCATGAAAATGAGGTCAAGGACATTGGACATGTGACTGACGGAAACTTCGTAACATGAGGCATCCATATACAAAGTATGAAGCATCCAGGTCTTCCACCTTCTGAAATATAAAGCTTTTAAGAAGTTAGCTAACGCCGCCGCCGCCGGATCACTATCCCTATATCGAGCTTTCTGCGACCAAAAGTCGCAGGCTCGACAAAAACGGACAAATTAAGTACGAAGTTAAAGAGAATGGAAAACACAAAATTCAATACGGTTTTGGAACTTTAATTGATGTTTTGAAAAAATTACACCCGATGCACGTGATATAGTTATATAACAAATCATCTTTTGAAATAGAACAATGGTATTAATCTTACTCCCTAGATAATTTAGAATCAAGTGATCTAATGATCACAAATACTACCTTTTATAGAAAAACTCTTAAAGGGTAAATGAAAAAATTAAAAAAATTAACTTGAATGTGACCTGCCTTGTTTTATTAATTTTGTATTTTCATTGTGTCATAGATCAAAATAATTCGTTCAGTGTATGTTCACTTGTTTTTGTTAATATGTCTTTTGATTGAGTTAAGCCATTTCAATTGATATTTTATAGTGTGTCTTTCTATGTTGTGATGTTACACTATTGTTTCAGGTAGGCTGAAGGTTGGAGCCTATTAAAACGTTTAAACCCGCTGCATTTGTTTGCACCTGTCCTAAGTCAGGAACTTGATGTTCAGTGGTTGTCGTTTGTTGATGTGGTACATAAGTGTTTCTCGTTTCTCGTTTTTTATATAGATTAGACCGTTGGTTTTTCTGTTTGAATGGTTTAACACTGGTCATTTTGGGGGGCCTTCATAGCTTACTGTTCGGTGTGAGCCAAGACTTCGTGTTGAAGGCCGTACTTTGACCTATAATGGTTTACTTTTACAAATTTTGACTTGGATGGAGAGTTGTTTAATTGGCACTCATACCACATCTTCTTATATCTATGTATTTTATGTTTCATAGCATTGTGTAAAAATATATTTGTAAAATGGTACTTTCATTATCACCTGGAAGTAAATAAATATCAAGTGTTCAGGTAACTGACGAGAATAACTCATGAACGGTAATTGTCAAAATCATTAAAATTAAACTCGACCTGTATTGTATTGTCCATGTCATTGTATTCTGATTTTAAAAGATTTGATATTGTGGTACTTTAATAATCATCCAGAAATTAAAAAATATATATATACTCTTAAGGTTGATAATGGGCAACGAAGTTTGTGACCGATGACATAGTGTTCAAATTTCAAAGGCGAATGTGAAGTGATACTTTAATTATCATCCGGAAACTAAAGAAATATAATATTTGAAGGTAACATGTATAACTCTTAAACAGTACATGTGAACATCATCAAAATCGTAATTGAGTTACATTAAATTGTCCATGACATTGTTAAAATTTCAAAAGATTTTGCGGTATTCTAACTACCACCCGGAAACTAAACTTGTGACGGATAGACGAATGTTTGGACATGTGCATCACTGTACACCCCTTCTTCAAGGTGGGTTTGGGGTATAATGAAATACATGTAAATATCATCAAAGGCAATAAAAAAACAACAGTATTACAGTATGTGTAAATCATTTCAACATGGCAGACACTTTGGGAAAAGCAGTCAAGTTGATAACTATTATATTTTCAATGTATTAAATTAATTAGCATAAAAGGCTGGACACTTAAAATCTTATAGTCCCTTAGATCATAGAGATGCAAGTGGGCGATATCCACATGTATTCTTATACACTAAAAGTATAAATGGCCTTCAACTGACGTCAAATAACAAAATTAATACATACGTGCACATGTGTAATTTATAATGTATTGCATCAGGCTCTTGCATATTTAATTGTTCTTGTCTATGTTCTTGACACTTTTTATATGTGCGTTGCAATCGTTGAAAACAGCTTCTTTGTTTAATATATTCTGAAATTATATATACAGACTTGAAAAGTTCCAAAAATATTGTCAATAATAGTAAAAAACATTCTGTCATAAAAAAGGAAATTGTATATTAAGTCTTACGTCTACAGACTTTTAGGTAAAATTTTACACACAGATCTGTATTGAAATACTGCAGTGCAAATTTGTTTTTCGTAAAATCAATGTGCTACAATTCGATATAACAGAAATTTGTAACTCAGAATACCAGAATGCGTTACATGTGATTTTCGGTCAACATCAAAAGTAGTTTTACCAGTTAAAATTTGGAAACAGTAAAGAAATAAAGGTTTTTTTATGTTTCAGAAAGATAATTTCACAAGTTTCTAAGCCAGTCTGAGAGGACGATCAGAGATCTATCAGAAGTTATGAAAAGCTGATATTTTCCTTATCAGTTACGTCATGATTGATCTGACGCGAAGTTATTGTTTTTATTAACGATGTCGTTTTTATGTAATACGACAGTATCATCAAGATCAAAGGCAAAAGTGTTAAGTTATCGATAAAAAGAATTCATGTATCTCCAACAAATATAAATTAAAATGTTTTAATCTTGTTTACAATCTCAATGTAATATTTTACAATCTTAATGTATTATGTCTACAGCATGAACAAAAAAAAGGACATCACAGAAAACTTGTACATTTGTGAATTGTGAATTTGTCTATTAACAGTATTTCATAATGATTATAAAAATCGCAACGAGATTACATTCATTTCGTGTACAAGTATATGAAAATAAAAATTCTTAAGTAAAATGTTAACAACTATGTTTAGATTCTTTGAACATAAATCCGACTGCAACAAATAAGGAGACAGAACACATGCCTTTAACTTGTTATTGCAAATGAAAATCATTTAACTGAAACCGCCAAAAATCTAGATACTCTAGAACATTTTTCAGTTTGTGTACATTTACGTTAAGTTTTAACTATCTAATGTAAATGATTTAACATTTCCTTACATTTTGTGGTTGCACTGTTAAATGATTTATATATGATCCTCATACTTGTTTGCACTTGTATATTCAAAATGGATTTAGAAGATTTGTACAACTGTAAACCACATTTGCTATATTTCATGATCCAATCTTTGTACATTCATTTCCCATCGTTGAGCATACCTGATATGCAGGTGTAGTGTGCAAGTATTGTAACATCTGATTTATTGTACATGAATGTATATATGTAAACTTTGTCACCTTTATCCTCCCTTCTTTCCACGAAT
Source organism: Mytilus californianus (assembly GCF_021869535.1). NCBI lineage: Eukaryota > Metazoa > Mollusca > Bivalvia > Mytilida > Mytilidae > Mytilus > Mytilus californianus. The sequence continues at coordinate 81,011,190 of NW_026262712.1, forward strand.
GTGACCAACCGAATTAGACTTATCGCTTCTGTGATCACACAGGTTTTTGGTGGGGTTCGTGTTGCTCAGTCTTTAGTATTCTATGTTGTGTTTTGTACTGATGTTTGTATTTTTGTCTTTTTTTGTTTTTTGCCGTGGCGCAGTCAGATAATTTTCGACTTATGAGTTTGGATATCCCTTTGGTATCTTGTGTCTTTAGTTTTTCATACTCATTATCCTAATACACATCATTAAATTAATGTACTTTGTTAAACTAGTACTGTATCTTTTTGTTACCAATATACATAAAATATGTATAAAAAAACGCATGTGTATCTTTTTTAACTGGATTTATTATATAATGTGTATCTCTTGTGTGCATTTTGTCACTTTCACTCACTCTGTTGTTTTCTTGTTATATAATCAGTTTTTTTCAATTTTATTTTTAAATATTGTTAGTTTTTGTTGAATGCCAAAGGTATTTCATTTATTTGTTTATAACAAGATAAACCCCAAATGACCAAAAGATTTTTTCTCATTTAGTTTCTAATTATATTTTGATGAATGTTCTTTGCAAGACGCTGTTATTGGCTTGTAAAGTTTGCAATGAGATGTTTGATTTATTTGTCTGTATTTTCTACATGCAAGCTGTAAAACTATTCAAAAGTACTACTTGTATTGAACAAAGCAGACATGTTACGAATAGACTATCATAATGTTACTCTTCTTCCAAATCAGTTATAGCTTGTTTGATTCATATGATTGTAAAAATCTCAGACATCAACAGTTCTAAACTTTGCTGATGTTTTGTCGGAAAATTACTCACTAATAAATAAATATCAGCCTTAAAAGGTAATTTTGATCTTTACTTCATCTGAAAAGTCTGAACCAGTATTCAGTCATGTTCACTCTTTTGGTCAATTTCCAGACTTATTATCCACTGCGGTATATTCAGTACTGTTCAAACAATTCGCTGGCAGTTATTTCAGTACTGTTCAGTATCTTTTCAGACAATTCAGTATGTCGTTCATAAGTACAGGTAAATAACACACTAATAATAAAGCCTTACTGGACATTCATAGACAATAAACAATTACATTAATGAGAAAGCTAAAAAAACAAAAAACTGAAAAGTATTAATGGGACAGGCTCATCTATCATTTGATAAAGTGCAGGTAAAACAATATATAAATATATCAAAATTACTGTTAATGATTCGACATTTTGGATTTCTTTTTTTATTATTATTCTATAAGACCTAATTTTTTTTTTGTTATTAGACCACATGCAAAATGTTATAAGTCAATTGCTCGTTAATACTCGCATACTGGATTTACCTGCTGCTAAATGACCACAAATAGGCGAAAAGGCACTGTCTAAAATATGGAATTCTGTTAAGGTTTCTTGGTCACAGTTCATGAAGAATGGCTGTGAACAAGTTTTATATTCCTGAAAAAGACTAAAGGTGGTACTAAATTAGTAACGTATAAGATAATTATTACAACCCTTTGTCATTATACTTGTATTAAGATATTAAAACATGCATTTGAATGAAAGTTTACAAAGACAGATACCCGGAATTGAGGCTCTCGGTCTTTTTGGAATTCATCTATTATCTTCGTTTTTTTTTTCTATTTTTGCGGTTTTTATTTTTTTATTAAACATTGTTTTTCGATTTTTGAATATGGTATAAATAACAGACAATATTAGGTTACAGATGTTACAAAATCGTAAATCTATACATGAAAAACCGATCGCAGATAAGATCAAAGACTAGGAAAACATATGTCTCTCGTGTGCTGCGAAAAAGACATTTCGCATAGGCCAACCAACTAGTAATGGTGATCTTATAATTTGAATTGTGTCGATTTCAGTAGTTCTTTCTCATAACTTTGCTGGAGGAGTTTTTGTGATAGGCCCAAACCTCTGTTACTATTAATGCCTCGTATATATCTTTAACAGCTCTATGATAAAAAAGTAAAGCTATATTGTGATTTATTTTATACATGTATCTCCAAATTTAGTATTATTTGGAGGCACCTGGTCAAACTGTATTTCAATCCCATGTTCGTATACATGTATTTGGACAAATGATATGAAACTGACAAACTTCTTTTATTATGAGAATGATTTTGATTTTTACTGATGTCAGACAAACATAGTTATTACAAATTCAACGGGTATCTTGTTATTTTGTTAAGTAAAATATCAACATTTCCGTATCTGACTTGATTGATCTGAAAATGTCGATTGACATATACAGACAAATGTTATTATGTATACTTACACAAAAATGGATGTTTTTCCAATTTAAATTGTCCTAAGAAACTTATTTTTGTCAATTATTTTAAAATATTGGCGCCACATTAAGGTTATTTCGATCATGGTCCATAAACATTTCTAGTTTTTCTTTCTTCCTTATCGTTATACTTTATTTTAACCATAACATATGTTCAGATCTAACTGATAGTTCAAATCTACTGTCTTCAAAAACTATTTGTTTAAAAAATAACTATTTACAAAAGTGTTAGGTAATTCTAACATTTTATACATTCAAGGTTCGATAGATATCTTTCCACATATCTTTTGTATTTTCTTTTGTTTCCTTTACAGTTTTTTTATTCATCTATTATCACACTTGTCATTGTTGGTGGTGAATTTTCTACTATCAGCTGCACGCAATTCTTTTTTATATTCAGATATGCAGAAATAATTCTTATTGAATCTAATCGAGCTTTTCTCATTTCCTTCATCACTAATACAAAATATAAGATCAATTTCATCTTAGTAATTCGTAATGTTAATTTCTATCCAATTAACATTCATAGTTAGCTACGGTAGCTGTATGGTTGAGTTCATAACGCTTAAATGATTATACCATTGTTTCTAGTTTCTTGGGAAATTTTTGTAATACAAAATAACCACACATAAAAGAATTAAACTTGTTATTTTATAAATATTTTATCAGAAAAACTCGGTTGTTCATTTCTTAAAGAAAAGACATTGTAACACCTTCCTGTTTTGTTGCTTTTTTTATTTGGATGCAATTATTTCGATCCAATCGACTTTTTCCTGCACGTTGGTTGAGGCTTGATACACATTTAAATTATCGACATAATTTAGAAATTATTACATGTATTTTTGGTATAACATGTTAGTATTTGAATAGATCTCGATAATGGAAATAGCTGTATATTTTGAAAATGAGTTTATTCATAACATAAGTAGACGGTCATTATCAAACATTAATAATCAAAGTACTGAATATCGGATGACCGCAAGTTATGTTGGATGATGAATAAATGACAGGCGGTAATATGATACCTGCCAGACAAATATGTACACCTTACAATTTTTCAATACACATGATATAAATGACATATTCATCCGCAAACACAATTTTTCGGTACGTGTGCATAGATATTAAGGATTTTTTTACTTATAATATATAAACATTATATATATTTCTCACGACAAAACATTTTCATGTTATTTATTTATGTTCTTAAAAATGTTTTCATGAGTATTCATTGAAGAAATGAATTTATAACAAGCGATGAGAAATGTTATTTTGCACTCGATAACATCCGCGTATTTATACGAAATACGTTCGGTTATCAGTCGAAAGCGAAATTTCTGCAACAACAGAATACCGGTATGACCTCTCAAGGTCACATCCGACGTAAAAATTAACTTGTTTGTCATGGCCGCATGATACGCCCGTCCGCAACAATCTGTTTATATAAATAATGTTTTTATCTGTATAAAAGTCATAGCTTGAAACTAAAAGGAGGATATAGGTACACAAAACATATATCATATACTGAACGGTCGGACACGTATACAATATGTTCCTCTTTCCAACTTTGATAGTATGCGCATAAACAAATTCAAATAACTGAAAAAAGAGGAAATCGTTGTAATGGAAAAAAAATTTATTGATTGATTCATAGTTGGTCTTTAGCGCCACTATCGACATTATTGGTTATATCGTAGCAGTCAGTTGTTATTGGTAGAGGACGTCGGTTTTCAAGGCGAGAACCACCAACCTTTGGCATGAAAACTGACAACCCTAGTCAATTAAGATGGAGTCAAACGCACCTGCCACGTGCGAGGTTTGACCTCACAATATCATTTTTAACAGGCTAGTGATACAGTAGATGAACTACTTAGACTACCACTCGGTCTAAGTTGTCGCCCAAAATATGAAAATAGACTCTCAGTAATAATTCGAAGTTTGAAAGTTGTTAGAAAATTACCTGCGTAAGTATGCCACATATGAAATTGTATTTATTTCGATCTTTAAATTAAAAGAGTCTGAAACGATAAACTTGAAAATCGCCATAATTACATACTCTTAGATTACCATTCTTAATAATTAAGGATTTTTAAAAAGAAAATTCCTTAAGGCGTTCATTAGTTAGTGTGCTGGACTGATGGGCGGATGGATAACGGTATACAGTTAAATGTCCGTCGTTGACGGGTGTATAAAAACCAACACTGACTGAAACCTTTTTAAAATCTAAATTATTGTTTCAAATTAAGAGTAAAAGCTAAAGACTGCTCCAAATAGACAAATCAAAGTAAATACTTAAAGAAGTCACATCACAGAACAAGGGGGACAACTGGATACCAAATGTCATTCTTATATAAATATGCAGCTAATATTCCACAACTGTAGTCGTTTACTTATTTGATGTATGGTGTTTCATATAAATATATAATGCGATTTATAAATAGTGTAAGGTTCTATTTTATTTCAATGCTATATAAATGTCTTGGACTATTTGAATGATTTTGATTGCTGTGTTATTTGTACCTGCAGATTTGATGTAAAGTAGTTTCGTTGTAGTCTGGAATGAATCCACCAATAGGATACAGGATATCGTCATAATTTTTCATTTGAATAAGCGGCCAAGAACACGCCATGTTGTGGGCTTCCGAACACTGTGACATTACATGTTTCCATAAGGTCACTGAAATTAAAACATGTTAAATTTTCTTAGAATTATTTTTTAAATCTTTTCAGGGAAAAGCTAAAAGCATATATTTCAAAAGCTGATAGAAATTTACCATTATTTTTCCAGCAGGATCGTTATGCCTCGCCTCCGCTTAGGTCTCAGGTTCGACGAAAATAGTTACTGTACATGCATTATAAATTTATTCGGAATCGATCTATATTTTGCACATGCATATTAAAATTGTTTAAAATAAATGAAAAAAAACTTTGAAGTTTTCTTTAACTGATTAAAAACGTCTATTTTGTTTGTATTAAATTAACTCTGTCAGTCCTTCAGCAATGATCCTAAAAAGTCCTATCAGTCAGCAATATCAGCTTGTTTAATAAGTCTCTAAAGCATATTGTAAATAATGCGATTATTAAGAAAAGTGCAGTACTTAAATAAATCACTGATAGTAAAATCTAGTTTTCCGGTATGTTTGTTGCTAACTTTTGTATCTAGATTGATCAAGTCACTTCTAAAATGACTTCATACTCTCGGAATATTCTAGGTGATAATTTATTTATTAACATGGTACGTTAATGTCTAAAATGCATTTCTGTTATTGCACCAAGAGGGGAATGAAATCGAATTATTTTAATCAGAACACTCAACCGCAATGATTTTTGTATCTGTTAATTGTTTCCAGTGTTATTATTATCTCATTTTTCATTTCCTTTCATATTTCCAGTTCAAAGAAGAATCCCGGGAAATTTTCGTTTTTTATATTAGTAAAACTTTCATATAATTTTTGGATGTTGCATCTTTCGTTATTGGAAATTTTACAATAGAGCGATGGATAATTGATAGCGAGGTGCACTTCAATGTCAAAATATTCCAAATGAAGAAAGGCAAAGTGTCAGCATGTATGGTATTTGATAGAAAGCATGCAGAGAGTTACGGTAATTCTGCCGATAAAATCAAACCTCGTGGGCCACTTCATGACAAATACGTATATTTTATGACGATTAATCAATATATTATTTATTGCTTCATTTACTCATTCGATTAGTGATAACTTGCAATTTGTTTCTCATTTTCTGAATTGTTCATATTTTGTGTTTTTCCTATTTTCATATACTCTAAAACGGATCGGTCATATAATAAACCAATCAAACTTGACATCCTTGTTCTAAAACAGAGAGAAACTTATTACATGTATGACAAACAGATCGAAATGCAAGCAAAAAAGATTGATACTCGTAAGCAATTTTCAATCATGCCTTTCGAAACTGTTGAACAAACCAAAGATTTGCTTTTATAAAATTCGGCATTGCTTTTTAGACATTTCGTCAGAGGCGTCAATTGTTTTGTCTCCTTTTTTTCTGTTAGTGATCCAAAGTTTTTCTCTTGATAAATTTCAGCATGATTGGAAAACAACTGAAGTGTCCAAATGCAAAATTCTTATTTCAGACGAAAAATAATTAACCAACAAGAAAGCAATGGACAGAACAGTGGACGAAAATGTGACCATCTTTCCCATAACATGTATTTACAGAGTTCGTCATACTGATTACATACGTTTGATGCGTAAATTGCAATTCACAGTAACTGTTTGAAAATAGTCTATGATAATTATATATTGAAGACCAAGTATAGAATTAAGATAGAATCATGAGAAATGAACATTCTAATAAAAGATGGCATTCGTTCAATTATTTCGAAGACAGTCCGTCATTAATCTTAATAAATAACCTCATCGTAAATATCCCCCTCCTTATAAGTATGGTCAATACATAAACAATGACACATGTTTTAATTATCGGCTCCTTACCGAGCTGCAAAATCGACAAGGGTAGGTCAAAGATTCCCGCCAAGATGCTTTGATTGATGTCAAAGTAATCAACAATGTCTTGTGAAACAAGCGTCTTAGATGATTTGGTAGATGAAGCAGACGTACATTGGGCTCGCGACGTTGGACAGGACGTAATGGAGTGTTACAGTTACCTTATTTCCTCTTTTTCAATTATGGTACTATCAGAACTGATTAAACGGTTAATAAACAGCTTCGGTTCTTATTGATTCAAAGATGATTGCATGACTTTCAGCGCGAACATTGTTAAGATTTGCCCTTAGCATAAACTACCCTATGGATTTATGACTAATTATGGATCGTCAGGCAATTTAAGTATTGTTGGATATAACGAGTGACAAACTTCTATCAAAATTAGCGTTCTATATACGCTATTACAAAGCAGTTAACATTATGGCATTTTCTGAAATATACTGAGAAAAAAAATAGTTTAGCAACAAATATTTTAACCGGATTTCCGAAGGCTTAAATATCGTTGTTGAGTTGTAGACATTAAGTAGCGAAAAGTGATACTTAGATTGATTTTGCCCTTTCAATTTCTGAACCCTACAAAAATTCATTTATTTGTTTACTTGATCCTGTTTAGGGGTCCAGATTTGCAAATATCATTTTCATGCAGGAAAATTCGGTTTGAGGTCAATCTGACAGCCTCTTGTTAATTTTATGTTTTATATTTTAAAAAACAATTATACTTCTAGACATATCAATAAATGAAATATTGTAACAAAGAAAATAAACCATTAGGTGCAATTTTTACTCAACAAAAATTTGATTATAATGATTTAAACTTCTTACTTGATTTATTTATGTTGCCAAACTTTATTTACTGAGTATATTTTAAGGTTTTGGTTGCTAGTATAAGTTTTTGAGTTTTAATGTAGTTTATCAGATTTATAAACAAAGCACATTTTCGTAAATCACAAACACAAATTAAGACATGAAATCACTGCTTATAAAACAATGTTTGCCTGATTTTAATTTTCTGGTAGTTAAAACTTATACGTGTTTTAGAGCACCAGAAATCCTGAAGAGTTGTTCTGCAAGAACGTCCAGAAAAGTATAGATATAAATATCTAGCTGAAGAGATGATACATCCGTGCAATAATACTGATCAATAATGGTTTTAATTAAATGTTTTTTTAAAATTCGAATGAAAAGTCTTTGCTATCATATGATTTCATCGAAATATAAACGAACATAATTTCTTTGATTATCATATAACATTGTCATCTTTCAAAATCCATATTTCTTTTCATTTTCAATTTTCTTTTGAATATAATGTCGTGGTCTGCCCTTTACAAACAAAACCAATCAATACTTAATTGCCGAATGCTCGTGAACTTCTACTCCTTAGGGCTTTTAGTGCTTCAAAGTCAAGTTTTGATTGACATATAGTTTCAAACTCACATTTTCTCTCCATCTTTTGTTGACTTTAGTTACATCAAGACGTATAATTGTTTTGTGCAATTTAGACAGCTAGTTAAGGATAGTTATAACTGTGATGTATGCTTTTTTTAATCAATCATAGTATTTGGTTAAGAAGGCAGGTTTGGTGTTGTGACACAAGTAATTACGTTCTACAGCTATGTCTATTTTGATTTAGATTAAAAAGCATTAGTTTTTTTTTTATCATATTCAGTTTTTTTCAGAAGCAAGATCTTCAAATTACAAGGTTGAATACTTATCCCCTTATCCATTTACACCTATGTTAAGAAATCTGACAAATTTTACATTTAAAAGTAACCAAAATGCATATGCCATTGAACAATTTTACAAAAGACGTTTTTATCGGCCGCAATGAAATAGGTACCAACCTAGTCCAAGATTGCTCTGAAGTATGACGGCCTTTTTAGGACTTGTTTGGACCATGGGACGTCAAAGCAATCTTGGACTAATACCAATAAAGATATAAGCAAAAGGTGTTGCAATTGAGCAATATGAAAAACCGTAAAGTTAATCTGATTGATTGATTGTTTAACGCAGCACCAACGTCCATGACTATTTCTTTGCGTAAGAAACTATTTTATTCAGTATTAAAAGACACCAAAAATCATGAAGTATGACGTTAGTTGATAACTAAAAACACTTTAAAACAAGAATGTGTCCATAGTACACGAATGCCCCACTCGCACTATCATTTTCTATGTTCAGTGGATCGTGAAATTTGGGGTCAAAACTCTAATGTGGCATTAAAATTAGAAAGATCATATCATAGGGAACATGTGTACTAAGTTTCAAGTTGATTGGACTTCAACTTAATCAAAAACTAGCTTGACCAAAAACTTTAACCTGAAGCGGGACAGACGGACGGACGGACGGACGGAAGGACGAACCGACGGACGCACAGACCAGAAAACATAATGCCCCTCTACTATCGTAGGTGGGGCATAAAGACGTTCTTGCAATAGTCTATAGCAACAAGTACCAATTGTTATATAATGTGTCTGTCTCAATTTACACCTTGAAGAAATTAATGTTACACGCTCGATGCCATATTTATTCTTCTCAAAAGGAATAACGTTTTGATTTCAGGAATGGGCATTTGATTTTATTTCCTTAACTTCTACGATTTACGATTAGGTCGAATGTACTTAAAACTTATTCAGACCATAAGTTGTAAACCGCGAGTTCCTACTTTTAAGCTAAGATCTTATCTACCTAAAAAAAAAAAACTCCTCCCCCCACCCCCCCCCCCCCCCCCCCCCCCCCCCAAAAAAAAAAAACAACAACTAAATGATGAAAAAAAATGATAAAAATATCATGTTTAATAATAAAACCTTCTTTTGCTTCAATGAAATTCCAGAAGTCTCATCACAGAGGCTAATATATTTTTATTAGACGGTGTCCTGACCCTTTAGCCCTTTCTGGAATAATTGGTTTGCCACACATGACTTCGTTGAAACATTAATCGCTTGGAAAACCTCTAATTAATTAAAAATTTCTAAAACTGTCTAATGGTAATTGAGTATTGTTTGATTTAAAATGTCGATCAACAATGCATCATACTCTCTTGGGGTTTTAGTTTTCAATTTGTCTTTTTCAATTTACTTGTGCAGATTTAGTGAACGATTGAAATAGAAAATTAAAGTCTCTCGTTGTTTAAAAAAAGTACAATGAGGCAAATTTCAAGGCAGAAAGACGGTCTGAGAATTCTGAAATATAACTATTTCTCTTTCTTAATACAAAAAAAAACACCTAAAGAGCAGACAGTTGTTGGATCTGCGGATATTCTGTCTGAATAAGAGGATACCATATAAGGTACATGAACAATTTAAAGATGGTGAATTTAAAATTTTAAGTTAGTTTAACAATACACTCAGGTGGGTAATACCATCAAAAGTTTTTGTCCTGACATTATTTGTGAAATCATGCATTTTCAAAATAAATTTCCTAGTTGTGAAATTATTTCAAATTATATTACATTTTGTATGCATGTATGGTACCCCTGTAAAAAGTTCAACTTAATTTGATTTGCATATAAGAAAACAAAAAATTCAAAGAAGGTGATTGAAGGTCTTGACATTTTCTTCCTTCTCTTTCTATTTTTATTGTAAAAGTAGCCTTTCGCTGATGTTGCACACTATTACACAGAGTAATGCGTTTTATAATGTAATGAAGTGTCTACTTTAACCCACACTGCAAGTTTAGAAATTCTATTTGTATATGAAATCGGAAGTGATGTTTTCGTTAAAGTGGTATAACACTTTCGATGCAAATATAGAATATAATACATTTTCGAAGTAGATTTCAGATTCATTTAGAGTGCAAACAACTTCGCAATATGAAAGCAAAAACGAATTATGACTTATACCGACTTTCGCATATTGTTTTAAGCATCAATCAGGCCGTTGGTTTTCTTCTTTGAATTGTTTAACATTTTGTCATGTCGGGGATATATAAGGGTTTTGCTCGTCGTTAAAGGTTGTACGGTGGCGTATAATTGCTATAATTTACGTCATTTGGTCTCTGGTGGACAGTTATCTCACTGGCAATTATACCGCATCTTCTTATTTTCACATTACAATTAGAAAGCCTGCAGTCCAGAAGAACAAGCCAGCGGCTGATATTTCTGTACAATGTGGTATGTGGTTTAGAGTTTTGGTTTGGTGTCAGCTAAAAATCCTGAGAAATTTCTAGTCAAAAGAAAATCGTAATGATTATAAAACATTAACTCATTAAAGTCTTTGTAAGCGCCAATATAGTGAACAATTCAGTTTAGAACAATAGATACCTTAATTATCAGTTGCATTTTAGATTGCTCCCAATGAACAATATGAAATATCGCTGTTTGGTCTTATCAATATTTCCCTCGGATGCAGCGAGGTTACGTGCAATATCAGCTTGCATGCATTGGTATCATTATCTACTCGCTCCGAAATAGATTGGTCAAATTAAACATGTTATATTAGTGACGAACTTTCGACAATAAGAAAAGAATAAGAAAAAATACTTATTGCCCATTGTAAAAATGATACCTTAGCTTGCACAAACAATGTAGTTTTTTTATAGAACCAATTTTGTTGCAGTCCCAAGTCGTGTCATTTTATTTATCATATCTTAGAATTAATTCGATTGTCGACTTCTTACTTCAAAAAAGCTGTTGATGTTTCCTATTCATCAGAGAGAGAAATAAACAAAGAGAAGATTGAATCCGTTACCATGGCATATTCATTACAGAGAATTATGGGCCTTGGTCAAATGTCAGGCATAAATATCGGACTCCATGACGTATACACGCCCATTGTTTGCTAAGTATTAATAGAGATGTTCTGATTTATGAACAGCTACTAAATGATAGTCGTTTGCTGAGTGATGCTTTTGTTAATAACATGTTATAATCAATATGAATTTCCTTTCATCTTCAAGAGTGAAATTTATATCGTTTTTAAAAACAAAGCTTTTTGCGATCATTTAATTTTCTTCCATGTTTCAACATGGCATTTCCTACTGCATTTAATAAATACTGAAAGATATTAAACATTAAGTTCGATAATTAAAAACAAAAATGATTCCATTATACAATTTTTTACGACGATTTTCAAATTCAGTTTTCAATCATTAACGATGAATAATAGAGAAATACTACAATGTCATCAGCATTCGTTCATCATGTTCAGTTGCTGTCGCCTTTTGCAAATAAATCCTCAAGAAAGATGTGATATACTTATTTTTCCAAGATCGTTTGAAACACTCATTGTTGGTTACGAAATGTAAAAAATGCAGCAAATTTTTCGCTCGTGATTAAAGTTTTAATCAGAGGCCTTCAGAATATATAACTTTATGTTTTGAGATATTGTTTAGATTTTTTACAGTTTGTATTATGTTATGTGCTTTCATTAAAATAAGGATATTGGGGGTATACTAAAGGATATATATTTCGTCAGTTCGTGTGGTTTACACCTACAAAGGTTTTGTTCTAATATGACATCTATATATGCCATCATACATTGTGTACTCTGTTACATCCTTAGATGAAGGCAACGAGAAAAGGCATTATTCGAATAACGAAAGCTTAATTTTATATGGCCAAGTTGGTCGAGTTACCTCAATGTTATAGAAGAATAGGTTCAAATCCCGCTGAAGGAAGGACGCAAATTTGCACTAGATCTAACATTGTTGGACTTAATTTATATATAAAAGACCAATGAACCACGAAGGACAATGACAGTTAAGGTTCTGTGAATTTAAAGTGAATCATGTCTATAATTTATATATGTAACCTGTAAATAAAAAGACCTTCATGCAGGTTTACAGACATTCGAATTTAATCATCTGAAAATATTAATCATAATTTTATTTATTTATTAATCTTTTTGAAGAAAGCGTTATCGTTTCTATCTTGTATTCATATATGTTTTATATTCAAGTAGAAATTATGTGTCCATTCAACTTAATGTATTGAATTTTAATTAACTTTCGAAAGTTTTGTGCATTGTAATCCAAGTAAATTATAAAACCTATTACCTGTACGTGACCGTAATTCACGATGAACCTATAGTTTGACACATTTGCAAGAATACCCAAATGTTTGTTTAAAAAATCCTGATTGTTATTTTCTGATGTTTATTTGAATTCTACTGAAACCGAATTCCCCAAGTCATTTTAATTGTCATTTGATATCAAATTAAGTTAAAATATCAATGAAAAAGCAGAATAATGTATTGTTTATTTTTAAAATGTAGTTCTCAGTTTCGTAAAACCTTTTAACAGGTGTTCTCTTCATTTAAAGAAATGTCAGTCATTCGGATGCCTCCACCGTCGTCCCCTTTTTTGAAAATTCAGTTTAAAAAAATGAATGGTTTAAATGGAGCGGAGTTAACCAATAACATCTTACTTGGGTAACTCTAATTGGCTTCGAATTAACATTTTATATGACAAAGGTTTGTTAAAATAATATATTGGAATGATATTTGTTTATAGTATATAAATTTTATAAACATTTTTAATAATATTATACATTTGGACATACATTTAGATTTGACCACTAGGAATGCTGTTAAGTTAATAGTAGATAATCTTAGCCATTCTTTCAAGTTCGTTTGTTTTTGTAGTTGCTTTTGAAATAGCAGACTCTTGTGTCTTTTATCCAATTTTATCATGCACAAATCACTTTAAGAATGTACTCAGGTCAGGTATATGCATTTTTGTCAGATGTTCGGACTTCTTGGGTTTTTTCCTACAATTCAAGGTAAAATATTTTGCCCCATATCACCCACTTCAAGACTTCAATAGCTAATAAAAAGGTCATTACCAAAATTTAAGCAAATTCTAGATTTCTTTCTTACGATTTGAGACCCAAATAATGTCAATGCTAAATATAAGGTAAAATTCTGAGTCAGCCTTTTCCCGCCATTTAAAAAATTCAAATATCGCAAAAAGGAGTTCCATAACCTATCAATATTTTTAGCTTATTTTGTTTCATTACTAATGCTCTTCTGACTTATATTATCAATTTCTAATTCTAGAATTTTTTAGTTTCACCTAACTACATGCATAAAAGGACCGATAATAAAACGTATAAACAATAATATTATAATGGTAACGATAATTATAATGATAAAAATCATTAGTTTGGTAGGTTAAAAAAAGTCGATGATTGTTAAACAGTTTTTGAAAGCTTTTTTTTTCATAACAGCTCTCAAGATGCAAAACAATATCAATGGGAAAAGGTAGAACAAGTTTCCCGGGAGTTTGTTTCACTGACAGTCAGAAGGACTGGTAAAGGTATTAAATCCGACAAAAATAGGAATATAAAACAGTCTTGATAATATATAACAACATTTTTCAACAATTTTGCATATTTCAAACATAATTTTGTTTTTGGTTAAGAATGGCCGTCTTGTACATTTCTTGGATAGTCAATGATATTTTGCCAAAATCCATCAAATTGGTGTTTCGAGCCATCTCTAGCCGTGACATGCTAATATTGTCAAATGTTCGGAATTACGTCAAAATTTTGTTAAAACCTTTAAGAATCTATGATACTGCGGAGTTAGTAAATATTGAAGGACTTTAGAAAATGCCTCTAGTGGATATCATACATGTACGACTTGAGCAGTGGTCGTCAAGCCAATGCCTAGAATGATCGTCAAACGTTTTAAGAATGCAACTTTGAATCATTTTTTTTTTCATTTTATTTACCAAATTGCGTACATGAAGTGATGTTTAGTGTAACACAAAACACCTGTGTTTCAGTTATAAGAGGCTTTAAAAATAAATAATTGCAATTATAGACTTTTTCTAATTCTGATTATTACTAATACTATATTTGTCATTTTATATTACTTCATATTTATGAGTCTTCCATAACACTTCGTACATGTCTCTATAATAACAACAACAACAACAAAAACACATTACAGCTCTAAAGATTCAAAACAAAATCAATGGAAAAAGTTAGCGCAAATTTCCAAGGATTTTGTTTCACTCAGTCACAAGGATTTAGAAAATTGTTAAATCCCACTAAAATATATAAAGTAAGCAAAAATAAGACGAGTTACTGATAAAAGGCTAAAAGATTTCTTTTTTTTTCCTTGTCGAGACATATAGTACCCGACATTGCACCCAATCGCGCATTATGTAATACCCCGTAGATACTTCTATCAAGGAGCTCCTTGCTTTTATCAAATGTTAAATGATATCTATTCAATCGAAAATTCAGGGGAAATATGAATTTATTTTATCAATCAAAAGTATTGCATTTATCTAAATCGTTAGCTTGAATACAAATTAATCAAATACGACAAAGGCGCTAGTTGATTTCCTTTTTCCTAAATGGGAGCAAAACAAATAAAAATAAAAACAAATATTTATCAAAATTTGTTGAATTGTACATCCAAACTGGAAATAACATTTACGAAATGAATACGAATTTTTCATTCCTCTATTTATTTTCAAAGAAGACCATATTAAATTAAAGAAAATGTAATTACCAGTAGGCTTGCTGTTATATAAACTTATTTGACGTTGAAATTACTGTACTCACAAAAAGCTGGAACAAAGTTTAGCAACAAGCTGACCCCTTTCATGTAGGCACTCAGAACATCGTCCAAATGATCTTCAATTAATTCACCCCGATACAAAACATCGGACATTTGTGCAAAAGTTTTCACGCTCCCGGAAACTTAACAACTTAATTCTATGAAATGGTTGAAGCAAATGATGGATTGACTATTGATTGGACAAAATAACACACGGCTTGTCATCTCGTCTGCACGCGATTTACTTTGATTGCCTTCTGCTCGTTCAGAATAGATGGTGAATTGGCTTTTACCGTATAATTCCTATCGTCTATAATTATCTCCGTTTTAGTTATGTTATTCCGTTGTAAATAGACATGTACCGCATTTTTCCTGACGTTTCAACTGTTTGCTTTTATTTTACAAATAAAAGAAGGAAAATCCAATAAGCTAAGGTTAAATGGTTGCGATTTCTGGATTTTGTTTGGATACAATGCGGAAACAGTTATGGTATAAAAGCTCCAATAAACGGTTACAATATGAATGCATCAATTCAATAATATGATGACATAAGTATAGTAATTCTGGTAACAGAACTGACAATTTCTGTAACAAGTGCTTGCTTTCGGGAGTTATAATGTTTACATTGAACAGTGCTATCAAAACTTCTGTAATTGCAATAACCAAATGTGTAGTATTGGCGAACTTAACCGATATTGGTTTACGTCAATATATTACTATCGAGGTAATTAAGTAACATGGGAAAAAACTAAATGTCGAAAATCTCCAGGTTGTGATACAAGACCGAAGCAACCCACCCTTTAAAGAAAGCCTGCACTTAATAACAAACACATATATGCATGTACATTTGTAAACATTAGGGATCACTGAGCAAAAGCTTGAACAATTCCAATTCGTCTAGGAAGACATGGTTTATTTAATGAAATGGGCTTTGCACTAGCTTTCAGTAAATGCAGGTACAGTTGCTTGGTACTTGTCATATCGAAACCATCTAATATGTAATTCCGCCACATTTTATGTGTGTCTGTCCGAAGCCAGAACCTTGTATAGTTGTTTCGATTAATATTATTGGCTTCATCAGTCTGTTAGTATCCTCTTTTGAATTATTTCACTTTTTTCTCAGCGTCATTCATAGCTTACTATACGGTATGGGTTTTGCTCATTGTTGAATGCCACACAGTGACATTAATTGGTGTTTGGTGGATAGTTGCCTTTTGGGGAATCATACCACATCTTCTTATTTTTATATTAATACATAGCAAAAACATAGGTACAAATAACAATTTATAAACAGTATACCAGACCAAAGAATGCTCAAAATTACTGAAAACAAACTATAAGTTCTAACCTACTTACATACCTTCCTACACTCTTATATTGATGGACACTTTGCAGTGGATTTTATATAGAAGCATCATGATCCGCATTGAGAGAGAGAGAGAGAGAGAGAGAGAGAGAGAGAGAGAGAGAGGGGGGGGGGGGGGAAGGGATCATATAGCGTAAAAATCGTGATGTCTGTGTAATCAAACAGTATGAAATAGTAACATTTAGAAAGTACAATATTCTATTTATTGAGAAACAAATATTCCCATCTTTTTATATAATAACCTGCTTAGAACTGTAGTGAAATCAAATTGTTCTTAAAGGAGCGTTTGTGTAGATCGTTATAGCTGTCTTTATTAGTTCCAAATAAATAAAAAAAAATGACATTTCATCGATATGTTAGCCGTCTGACCAATCGCTTAAATCCCCCTTCTATCCTGTTTGATGTTTTACACGATACTTAAATATCAGATTTCAGCCTCTTCGTAAAAGCCTTGTTCAGCTTAAGTGCCTTTTTATCGTAAGTCGGATTAACTCCCTTGAGTAGGGTTACATGGACTTCCGATAACATACACCAGACAAGCTGTTACATAAAATGATAATTATTATATCCTTTTAGTTTATCGAAGTTGACTCCCTCCTAGAAAATATTTCAAATGTATGTTCCGATTTAATAATACATGATATTGGTTCATAATGTGTATTTTGATTTCCATGAAAGTATCCAAATTTTGAGTATATCAATCTGAAAATACTTTGATAAATCAAACGTAAATATGTGTAACCAGTTTAGAATGTCACAAGGCAGTATGCATGCCTTTCTTCTACGACTTCGTATCATCATTTCATGAATATGTTATAGTCCCTTCTTGTGGTCTTGATATTTCTATTCGAGTGTTTGTAGTAGCGTCTTTGGTGTTTAACATATTTTTTAAGATAAGAAGATACCGAGGAGCAATAAAAATAATTATTGTGAGTCAATGAAGGATAAACAACAAAAAGACAAAAGAATGACGACGAAAACACACAGTAGTCCGGGAAACTCCACACAGAAAACATAGGACTGAGCAACATAAAATTATACCAACAATTGTTGGAGAACTCTGACATACGCTTCAAAAAGGGAGGAGTTCATGTTCCACTCTTGGCTTCTGTTGTTAAGCTAATTCAAATCCGGTGATAAATTGTATTGTGGGATAAATCATGAACGGGATCTGCCTATGACATTGAACATATTCATTTGGTAGCAGAATCATATTCTAAACTGTAAGAATATGTTCTAGGATAGAACTGTCAGAATCTATTCTAGGGTAGACTAGTGAGAAACTTTTATATATGTGACTGGAGAACTGTTCTACAAAACTTTCGAGAACAGGTCTCCTGACAGATTTTAAGAGAAGTTAGAACTGACCCCGACTGTATTCAGTACTTAGTCATAATGGTGTCATGATATGAATCAGAACAAGCTGTATATCCTTTGTGTAAAGTTGGTTATGAGGATTGCATTTTAAAAATATGGCCACCAAACAACACATACATTTATTTTATTAATAGGCAAGGGTACTAGTAAGTATTTTGTCGCGATGTCAGTTTGAGGAATCTTATTGTTAAAATGAGAGTTACAGTAACTGTTACCTTTTTTTTAAAAATCGACAATATAAACAAAATAACATCAAATAAGTTCACCGCAAATAAAGGTACGGTACTACCTATTATTGGAGTACGAGTCAACATGCTTTAATTTGAATATATACAAAAAAATCCGCATTTAATTCTCAGTATTTTTATTCTAATGTCATTAATAAGCTACCATGTTTAAGAGTTGTCTTCTAACCTGACTATTTTGTTAACTAAAATATACTTATTGGCAAAGATTTGATTTTAACTGTCAAATTCGGTTGACTCAGTTCATTCCCATGCGTACATTCCATGGCTATTTACTACTTGCACTATAGTGTTGGCGATTGTCCTGACCTAATGATAAACTCTAGATTTCTATTTAGGTTTCATTATGTTGTTAAGTCATGTGAAATGAGTTTCTTATTATTATAATGTTAAAGAAATTTATTGAACCAACGCATGCATTTTTTATTAAACTAAGTTCTCTATGCACGTTTTTTTTCCACTATTTTTACGAATCGATAACATATCGACAAAATATATTTTCTTCAGTAATAGTTGATTGAAAACTTTAGCTGCTAATTAACATTCGGGTTTTGTTGCCGAAGTTTACTGATCGTGAACTTGATAAACAATCAGCACAGAATCACGGAGCACGTGAATAATAAGTGAGTTGATAGAGCGATGTTAATTTGTGTTTATGTATTTTCTATGCATTTCAATTTGGTAATTAAACTTTGTCATAATAGTTATTAAAGGATTTGGTGTATTATTTTCTTCGTTCAGAATCACTCAACACTATCTACCTTCTAGTGCACATTTGTTTACCTTTTCAATAATCCCATTTTCTCCTTGCACTTGAACTTTGTGGACTGGTTACCAAAGTTCTAACGAGAGGTCTCGTGGTAAAGGTCACTGCATACGGAAAAGCTATTGACGAATTAAAAGGACGAGAAGACAATAACGCAATAGCAATATTTCTCTGAAGATTTTGAAAGATCAAAGATATTCTTTACAATAAAGTCCATGTACACTTGTTTTATAGTAAAACTTAGCCTTTCAAGTATATAAAACATATCATTTTTTTAAATTTTAAGTATCCTATGACTTTAAGTGGCTGTCTAACAAACGTTACCTACATCTACTCTCATACATGAAGCACCAAATCAAGTTCTGAAAGGTGTATTATAACATTGTACATTCATTAAATATAAATCAATGAACTGACAAAGAAGGGTTTTCCACCTATTATATTTTACAGCCCTTTGCAAAAAAAAATCAAAAAATAATCTGAAATTAGAGAAATGATCCTGGTGGTTAAAAAATATTTTAGCAATAAATCTTCATTTTGCAAGTAACAAACCCTACATGGACGTGCATTGTACTTTAATAATGATTCCTAAAGTCAAAAAGTTCGCTACATCAAATGATCAGTTTCTGCCTGAACAATAATCTTACATTCTACCGTACAATTGTAATGATCCGGAAAATGATCAACTGACTAAATCATGTCAATTGCAGAATGTCGATTTCAGAGATGAAATGAACTTCGGGACCCGTGATGCACATTAGAAACTTGAGAAAATTGTGCCTTATGAATGATATCAATAGAATTTATCATAAAAGTGAAGAATAATAAGATTTTTCATGCCACAATGTGTAATTAGAAAATATGATCAATAAAATTGTATTGGAAATAAATTCACTTATAGCTGTTATCCACTTATTTTCTTAGACTTTCAATTGAATTCATAATCCGATAAATAGTTAGAATTGATTCTACACGAATCATTTTCAAAGAAAGTCCAGTAAGAAAATCAAGTTGTTTACTGGATAGTTAGAGAAAATGTTGACATGAAGGTAGAAAGTGTCATTTGTAAAACAATGAAAGAATCCGTCGGAAGTTGCCTAAAACATTTTCGAAATTTCTAATGAGCTTTGAAATTGTTATCGCGTGGTATTAGTCTATGGAGCAATGCAATCTTCTTACAAGGGATGTACACGTCGAGGTTCGCTAACCATATATTTCAATTTGTAAATGAGAAATTTACCGCATATTATCTGTAATTTTTTTGTCATGTTGGAAAGTCCATTTTGATAGTAAACAATGATAAAAAAAAAATGAAGAAACATGAATAAAATTAGGTTTTCCATTTGATAAAATCATTTCATTATTCTGTCGTCTTTTAACAATGTGGCGAGTCACAAAACAAAAACAGAACAGCAAAGGAATGCTGGCTTGAATAAAAACTCAAATGACCACTTTACAATAGAAAGTGAAGCATGCTACAAAGTAATATGAAGCTAAAAAGTAATATGAAGCTACAAAGTAATATGAAGCTACAAAGAAATATGAACTACAAAAACGCACGTTCGTTTGTGTTTTCAAAGAGACAATTTAATAAATAGTTTTCCAAACATTACCTATAAAATAATTTGAACTTTTATATGCTAGATGTGACTTAAGGTGACGCATAACGCATTGGGTGTTGTACAATTCAAATGTCACAACCTCTACACGTTTTATCTTTTTTCCAGTGGAGGTGAAAATTACAATAAAAACATTATAATATATCACACAATAATATAATATGTCTGTTCTTTTCAATGAAAACTCATTGTACAATTACACATTTCCAATCTATAACATTAAAATTCTGGTAATCACCATACAAAAGTAATATTAATTCTGATAGTATGCTACACTTTTAAGTTTAATAACTACCGTTATCATCTTTCAACCCGTGAAATTACAGAAATATGGATTTTCTACCCAAGGGAATGATTTTCTCAGCATGAAATATTAATTTCGTTGTAATTACAATACTTGTATCTCTATTCTTTTATGTTCATTTAGAAGAAAGTAAATGGAGAAAACCGTTAGATTTGATTATTGACTACCTTTTCAATTTTAATTTTGTCTCTGTAATATTATAAGGAAGCTGTCAATCTCGAGTAGAACGTAATCTAAAAGAGACAAGTTCTGATAAAAATCACTAACGAGTCCAAGAGGCGACATGGTATGGTGCTACAATGGCTTCATTATTACTTCCTATTAAACATCTCTCAAAACATTGACAAGAAATTAAAACAGGCACAAATACAGAGAAGGCACGTACCAGTTGACATGAAAATTCTTCTTGTTGTATTGCAAGCACGAACATTTCAATATGAAATGTCAAATTAAACTCTTTTAAGTGTGTGCATCTTGAATATTTACATTATTATTGCCATCCAAAATAATCTTTAGCTTGTGTACAATAGTATACGCACTAATGCTGGTCTAGGATCTAATTACTTAAAAACGGAGATATTGTATAAGTGACAATGAGAAATCCATCGAACAAAAAGCAAAGATCGAACAAAATACCCATAGGTCACTCTGCGGTCATCAACAATTTGCAAGACCGTTGCTGTTATGTGAGCTTGTAGAGAATATGAAAGAAATTGAAAAGTGACAAATAGCACCTACTCTTATTTAAGTCAATTACAAAAAATAAATAAAACAAAAACAAAAACAAGTAGACAACGACAGCCAATAGACTTTTGATTCATGGCATCGGACATGCGCATTAAGAATGTTACACGTTTGTGGGTGATCAATTCTCCATGAAATAACAGCAAAATATGCAACAAAATTTATTTTGGTTCTGAGCCGACCCCGTCTTCGCTTTAAACCCTTAATGCTGCATTCTTAGCGAAGATAAGTAACAAATACATGTTAAGTTTTGTTTGACCAAGCCGGGGTCCGAATCCTCAAGTGTAGACATCTAGGCAAGTACGCTATAACGAGACAGTCAAGAGGGTTAAGAGGGTTAATGTCTTGATACTGACAACAACTATTTTAGAGGTAACATGAGGCAGCTTATATAGACTAACGATTATTAGCCTTATTAACCTTCTCACGACTGGTATTTTCACAAATATCCCTCCTTAACATGATATATCTGTTCAATAATATTATTAGAAAAATAAGGAGATGTGGACTATTTGCTAATGAGAAAACTTTCCAATGACGTGGATGAATCAACTATTGGTTACTGTATAGCGTTCAACACTGAGCAAAACCCATACCGTATAGTCAGCTATTAAAGGCCCGACACGAAAAAATGTGAAACATTTCAATCGAGCAAACCAAAGGCCTGATAATTAGTTGCATGTTTACTTTTCTGTCATATATAAAATCTTTGTATACCCGGTATCATCGATTACCTCAGGGGGGTTCAACTAAATACAAATATTTAATGTCCAGAGAAAAAATTTGTACTCAATATCGTGAAATGATTGTGGAATGGAACAATGCTCGGGAAGGGTTATCTCCTTTTTTTATGAATTAAATCATGTTCTAGATGTTTTCTTCATGTTACTCATATTTATCTTTTAATTGAAGTAATTCAATCAAATCAGATACCAACTCTTTCATGATATAGATAGGTACATATTGAAGAGAGTAATACGAAGCTAGTAATCTTGAACTTCTACACGAAGATTTTTAAAGACGATTTAATTAAGACGTATCAAATTATGTTAATATCTTCATAATTAGGCGTTTAAATCATAAACTACAACGTATCTCTTAATGTGATGATAATTCTACTTTGAATTGATTTTAAATGTTTAAACGAGGTTTTATTCTGAACTTTTAAAACTTTTGAAAAATGATATATAGGATTGTTCAGTCGTTTATATGCTTGTTTGGTCGTCGCTTTGTTCAAATACCAATGTACTATAGAGCATTCTATTTCATGTCTCACATTGTTATAACCACCGTAACGTTTTATAATATCAAAAAAGTAGTTTTTAAAATTGAAATCTGGCTTTATTAGGTTTATCGTTATTACGCTAACTTCTTCTTTATTTTCGTGTATACAAGTCATTTTTAAGGTAAAGAAATCGTTACCAAAGCCTATATAATGAATCATTTGCATTAAGATTTCTATTTCTATCTAATTTGTTGTTTGTGTGAAGTTTTATGTATCGCTTTTTACTTGTAATGACAGAAATACCAACATGAAAAACCAATATCTCAAGAAATAAAAACTGAATGAAAACTTCTCAAAACTCATTTTCCAATTCTAAGTCGACATGATGCTTTGTTTTTAAACCATCGATTTCATTTTAACCCATTTGAGTATTATTGAGGAGTTAACTACAGCGAAAGGAAATTAAACGGCATTTCCTGTAAAATGGTAGGGCTTTGATTGACAGAAAAATACATGAAACTATTAAAACGGCAATTGTCTTTGCTTCTCATTCCGAATGAAACATTCCAAAGTGAAACTTCGTTACAAAATAATGATTGGGTATCCCGACCATGAATTATCTGATTTCTTACTACTTGGAATCGATAAAGCACGGTCCATCACGTTAAGAATTTTTTTTAAGTCGGAATCAATCTGTTGGAATTGTTAATCTAATTTATCTAATTCTCACAAATTGGGCACCTGAAGTCCGGTACAAATCATAACGTAATGTTTTCGTATCATTAGTTTCGGATCTATCGCGGCGTGTACACCTGATTGTCCGACAATAACCCTTAAAGGTGTTATGAACATCTTCGATTATTCCTTATAACGTAATTACTATGAACATTTTGTTTGTTGGAATCTACTGAAAGATTTTGGGATGCATAATTTACAGAGTAACTGGATTTTATCTCAAATTAATGTTATTACATCAAGTTTTATTGCCGTTGAACAGATAAGGAATCTGGCAGCGTGTAATATTCTTTAAAAGAAAGAAATCGTGTCTTGTCTCCAGATTACATATACGACTTTACAGAAAAATCATCCTTGAAGTATTATAACAGTTATAAAACAGACAGACTCTAATATTTCATTTGTATAGTGAAGTTTAACAAAATTACACCATTTTGATATCCGCCAGATGTCTTTATGGCTTACTGTGCGATGTGGGTTTTGCTTATTGTTGAAGGCAGAACGGTGACCAGTAAGTGTTTAAATCGTTGTCTTTTGGTCTTTGCTGGATAGATGTCTCACTGACAATCATACCACATCCTCTTATTTCGATAACTATTATTTCAGTTAAGAAACTTACAAAAGTCTAAAGTTCCATATTAAATACCCTAAATACTACAGAATCTGTTTTAAATTGACAAATATTTAAAAGAGATCCACAATATTCTCACAATTGTATATGGAAGGTGTATCGGATAGAGGAATATAAGCATTTTGTCCGAATTAAAAATCTGTTTTGTCTTATATTGGTCTGAACACTTTCATAACTAGGTAAAAATAACTACTACATAAAAAAAACGAATTCAAATTAATTAGTTGGCAAAAATTGCAATGCCGAGAACATTTCATGTATTGTATGATCTACTACAAGTTTACAAGACAGCCACTTGTCAAGTTGCATGTTTTAAAAAAAACTTTGTTGCTCACGACGGTCACATGATTCAAGTTTTTATATCTCAGTGACATTTTCTTTTACATGACTGAACTCTTCTTGTAAGATTAAATAACGTCTTTTCAGTTATGAAACTTTTGTCTTTTATGATGAGTGTATAACTTAAGAGTGTACAGACAAGAACCCACAAGCCAGATTCAAACAAAATATAAATACAAAGAATTTGGGCGCGAAAATGTAAAACATAATTCGAATCTCTCTGAAAAGTGACGGGAACTGTTAAATGATGTAAATATTACAACGTTTGTATATGACAAGGTCAAATGGTTCAAATCCCAATGAAAATATTCCTTAAAATGTATAAAAGTGTAAATCTTAGAAAATAAATGAAGAATGCGTCTATGGGCCACAGATGCCCCGCCTGTAAATATGCATGGGCCAACTTCCACTCACAGATGCAGGATTCACGTAGTTAAGACCGTTTTGTGATTATAAGCATTGTGTATAAGATTCATAACATTTGGTTGAGGCAAACAAAAGTTAGAGAACAGAAACGAAAAATTCATTATTTTTTATGTTTATAAAGGGGTATAACTCATGAACGGTAAAAGTGACGCCACCCAATTTCGAACTTGATCTGTGTTTTGTGGTAATTAGCATTGTGATTAAGTTTTATAACATTTGGTTGAGGCAAACTAAAGTTAGAGAACAGAAAACAATTTTGGGGACGTACGCGACGGACGGGACGGACCGACGGACAAGGTTAACACTAAATGCCCCCTCCGCTTCGGCGAGGGCATACAAAAAATGCGTTTTATAATCTAATTTAATGTACAAGTATAGTTTGTACTCGTCTTTTGTTTTTCACATGGTATCCTACAGATTATCGAATTTGTCAAGATTACCGTCGATAAATTTGTCGCTTGCCACTGGCGGAACATGATCAAACTGTATAGCCTTAAGAAATTATATGTTCTGTTCAATTTTTATTATGTTTCGTGTATAATTGTGGAAGTTTGAAATTCATTTGTGTGCATCAAAGCATATTCTATGTAGAAAAGGCAATTCGCTGATATGTAATTATAAATAAATCATAAACCATGGGATTCAAATAGATTCATGATTTTGTTTTTGTCTTTTACTTTTTAATGAAAAAATATAGGAAAACCAGAAAGACCAAATTAAGAATTTGATTTATTGCGTGATAAATCATAACTGTTGGTCATAGAAATAATGTACTGGTGATCTTTTATAGCTGATGTGTAAAATTTAATCACGTTACATTTTCAAAATTGTGATTTGCATTGAAATGATTTGATACATGTATCACTAGTACAATATAGTACATCAACTTGATAAATTAGTATGAAGAAGCATTTGACAAGAACATGTCTTTCTGTATATTTTTCTTGTTAAGATATTATCTCTCAATGAGAGTAAGACGGTCTCTATTTTCCTTTCAGCTAGAAAGGTTAACATACTGAATGGTAATATTTCTTCACGCTTAATAATTTTGTAAGAATAATTTATCTTCCTTATTCAAATGATATAATGATGAAATATAAATCTTACAGTTAGTACAAAGGCGGTGATAATGATAGTAAGTTTCATAATGAAATACATTAAAAACATATAAAGATAATGAATTACAGCCTTGCAGTAAAATTTATTTCAGCTTTGTGTTGAAGAAAGACGTTTCGAGTTCATGTAATGACGCTTTTCTTCTCCACATTTTCTGACTAGATTTCTTGCTGCATTGCTTATACAAATTTTCTTTAAAATCTATTAATATTTAATAACCTTTGTCTTATATTTTTCAGTTGTGACTTATACGGAAAATTATCATGCAGAAAAGAATCCTATACATATTTTGAAAAAGAGATGAGTCTAATGACTACATCGAAAAGAGGGTTCAAATCTGAGTTTTTGCCATTTAATGGGTTTTATTTTTCCTGTAAAAAGGGAAATTATCCCCCTTTACTATATATTAGATGAGGGTTGTTATCAAATTAAAAACCAATTATTTTTTCTTGAAGAAATCTTTTAATTTTGCATTAAAGTCATCTGTTTTGTGCAGGGTTTATATTTATTTTAGTTTTTGATAAAATCTTTTATTGGAATCCTCTATACTTCTTTTAAAAGTTATGAAATCTTAAAGTAGAGGTGTAACCACAGGCACATAAATTTGCGAGGACATTTAAAACATTCTAGTCGGAAGTCAATTATGCTGAAAATGAGACGGCTAAACAAATAGAACAATGCGATCCATTTGCTAACATAATGTGACAAGTTTGATAAAGAGATGTTTATTTCCTCCAGATATGTCTATTTCATACTGTCCATGTTCATTAGATCTTAATCGGACATAAATGTATATAATTTTCCCTCACCTATATAAAAGATCGAACTGATATTTCGTGACTTTTCGCCAATATAAACGATATGACGTCTTTCGAATAATTTTCAATTCGTTTCGCCTGGTCGTAAATGTAAGCGAACGTAATGTAGTCAGATTCACACATTTTCATTTTATTTGTCACAAAACTTTGACATTTTCCCTTTATTTGCATTTATATTATGTTATTGCAATTGACTAGGGCTCATATAGATTCATGTTTGGTCCGTTATGGAGTTCATAATTACTTTTTTTCTCAATAAAACTCGAGTGTGTGATAAACCGCGTGAGCATTAGTTAATTCTGAATTAACAACTGTATTCGTTATTCTTAATATGGTTACTCCTGAATACAGCATAAAAAGTTACGGTGATTTAATAGGAAAAAGGTAGTTTAATCATATAGGTTTTAGATAAATCCTATGCACTCGTAAATGGAAATTCCTTTCGCTCGTGGTCGATTGAATTTTATGCCAGAAAATTGTTCGTGGGAAATTGTATTAGAAACGGAAAGTGTTTTCTGTTATGCATTAAGTTAAACACGCTTACTAAGAATCGTCTTTTGTGATGTTTACCATAAAAAGTAAAATTCATTAAATTCACTTTTCATGTGGTACAAAACTCATTAAAAAAATGAAAATAACACTTTAAAAGAATTGTATGCGCTTTTCTAGATTTACAACCTCAACGATGACTAGGGAATAGAAATGTGGTCAAACTGGTCTTTTTCCGACCGGCAGTAAAACCCTTGCCATAGATGGGAGCCCGTTTTGGTTGTGCGGGATGTATAAATTTGCAGTCACATCCGGTCAGAATAAGGACGTTAAATCTGATGCCTTGCTTAGAGAAAGTGCCACGCTCTCTGCACGTAAAGAACCCTTGTAACAATTCTTTGAGGGGTTCGTATGTGGCCTGTTGCAAGGCTAATATAATGCCCCTGTCCAATATCTATCCTAATTTTCCAGTGACAGTCCGAATTTCCCGCCCTTTATTCCGGTCGACCCTTATTACTGGCCCTATCTATTGTATTTATTGTTGATTTGTTCTTGTCCTGAAAATGCATGAAATATTTCCAACTGGACGTTAAGCCACCAACATTAAATCAATCTAAATTTACAGAGTTGTCTCATATCAAAAGTGGAGATAGGTAAGAAACGTGGAAGCGTACATTCCCTACAAATACGTATCAAAGACAAGTTCAATACTTCTTTTGGAAACATATGTGTCTCCTGTTTTAAAAGTCAATATGCAGTATACAAATTACATATTATTATATATGTCTTATGTTATTGGTCCTTATAGTTGGGACAGATAGTGTACGTCATTTTGGTATATAAGGTCATCTTTGTAAAACCAAGGATTTGTAAAGTAAGACTTACTATACAAATCCTTGGTAAAATATAGATAATATAACAGTTATAATGGTTGTAAAAATTCTTTTACAGTTTTTAAGTTTTTTTTACATCAAAAGATTGAAGTGAAGTTCAACAACTAGTAATAATAAAAAAATGTCTAAACCACTTGACCGTTCGTCAATTGTTACGTCGGGAAATTCACTTCAAATCCCACTTTATACATCCGCCTAAAATAATTGTTGTTTAAATCCTTAAAATAATTATTATGCAAATTTAATCTTGTTTGTCAATAAGTTTAGTAACAAGACTACACGTTACATATATATCCGTGTGATTGTTTGTACAATGTTGAATATATGCTCACCTACATTTAATATGTACCAATTTTAATGTACAGAATCAAAACAATTATGTCTGTAAGTCTGATACTATTTATCAGCCCAGTGATTTTTTTTAAGTATTACGTTTTGTACGTAGAGCTACGGGTCTTTTGTAACACTTCCTACTTGTGTGTTTGTGCATGTTTAAGAACACACTGCACTTATGTGTTTGTACATGTATAAATACACACCCACATACAGCTTTCTTCCTTTCATTTGAAAAAAAATACTACAATTTCAATTATGATTGGACTCATGGGTAAGGATCGCAGATGCACATGTCGTATAAATTTATTTTTAAGGCAAATTAAGTTTAAAACTTAACGTCCAGGTACTGTAATCTATTTTTTACAATTACTTTTTTATTAATAAATTCAGGTTTATTGAGCAGAGGTTCCTTAAAGACTTGCAAAATTCAAATATTCATGTTTTTTTTCTCAAAATTTCAGACTTAAAAACTGCGAGATGTTAAAAGTTTGAAAAATTATGAAAAGTTGATTTAACACTATGTCGTAATAAACACCCACGGAAACGTGTGTCCTTTTCTCTTTGTCTTCACATGTGCGAAATATTTTACTATAGAATATTTCATTTGTATACATGTACATGTATTCAGATGTCACTTCAGGCAACTACAAGCACTTGAAATAGGCGTTTCTTATTGTATGTGTAATTGGTATGAAAAGGTTTTAAACATCATGCTGCTATGCATACAGTTCAAAAAGTATGACTGATCTCCTGAAGAACATTAAATTGCACCTTTTATCGTAAATTTGTAAATTTATAAAGCCAATTCATCATCTTTTTATAGTATTAATGAAAAATTTTGAGAAGTGACAAATGTGCAGCACATAGCATCTTAATATATCCAAATGAATATTAGAGGCAATTTGTACAAGACATGTGCAACTGCATTACAATGATTGATCAGAGTATGTGCTTGTTTTAGTGATTGGTCCAATGTGCTGTGTATACTTTAGAAGTTTCTACAACTTCGTCAATAATATAAATCTATTAGTTATATATTTGGTTAGGGTCAGATAAGAGATGAATAAAGGTCAGTCAATTAAGAGACATTAACCAATCCTCAGTCATCACATACGACGTTGACCAACACATGTTACATCTCTAATTTTAACACGACTAATAGGACTGGTATCCCATACTGAGCAGGAACCGGAGTATTTTGAATTAACAACGGTTTCTAGTTGGATTCGTCTTGCTCATTCTTTAGCCTACAATACGTTGATTTGCATACTGTTATTTGTCTTTTTGGCACCGAGTTCTTTTCTCCTGAAAATTTTAACTGACCCCTTTGTACCTTTTTATTGTTCCGATAAACTTTATTTCAGGGCCTAATTGCTGTTTGATTAGGGTTCCTTCCCAATACGACGAAGATATAGTTAAATGCTAATCGACAGGACGATGTACTACTGTATGTTCGCTGTACAGTTTAGTCTTTGGAAGTATAGCATACTTGAAGAATATCCAGCAATTAATTATAAAGAAAAACAACTGCGATAAAAGTGTTGGCTTGATATATTGCAATTGCCAAATATTTCCCGAGATTGTATCAGGAACACATAATATCCTTTCTTATCCAATTAAATACAATTTGTAGCATGGTTTTAGTTCATGGCTCTGGGTTAAGTTAAATATTTCATAAATAACAAAACAAGGTTAACATGTTGCATGTTCTGTTAGAGGTTTTGACCAGGATATATATATATAAAATAAAAGATACTACCGTCGGAAAAAAAGAGGGACTAAGGAATAGAATTTAACAACACATACGAATCCGAAACCGAGTTTTGAGATTGTTCATTCCATCTGGCTCACAATCATGTATAACTGCCTTTAACACAGGCTAGTCGGTTATGTATACGAGAAGAATGCGTTTTGAATGCTCCTGTGTTTTTATAGGACCAAAGATTTAAGAGTTAGGAGCTGGTATTCTAATGTCACAGCAGTTGTATAAGACTCAAAAAGTCAATAATGGAAGATATTTAAACAGTTAAAGTTTGATGGTTAATAATTTGGGAAAGGAAAAAAGGGGGGGGGGGGGGGTGGGGGTAAACAATGCTTTAATAAAATACTCGTGTGTACTTGTACATCAATCGATTTTATTATGTATTTCAATAAAAGCTGTAAACGACTAAGTTATATCTATTTATCTCTTCCTCATAGTTTAACGTATATAACGATAGATTGAATTATAATACTATAGGTTTGACAACGGCTTTAAAATAAAATTATGCACTTATATATTTCATCATCTTAGGAAAATGTTTTATAAACCTTTAAATGAGATAAGCCCATTTCCAACCCAAAAGATTTTCAAATCATATTGTTAAGACATTTACACTTCAATTACTGTTATTATCCAAATACACATAGCTTGAAAGAAATCTTTTAAAAGTGCATTATACAAACTAAACATCAAATATGATATCATATTTCTAACTCTTCTATTACTCCGTTTATTTACCCTCCAAAGAACATATTAAAAGATTTAAATCAATATTTGATTTAGGTTCTAGGTAAATATGATATTTAGTATGAATAATACACCTGCGTTTCTTGTTTCATGAAAACTACGAAATTTCACTTTCTTTTTAGACAACATAGCAATATTTTAAATAAAACACAGAAATCATTCTTAAAATAAACACGGACATATTGATGTTAATTTTCACATGAATATTTTATGTTTCAATCTTGTCAATGAGAAAATACAATGCAACCGTAAAAAATAAACATTCTCTATAAAAAATCGATGCAAAGTTAAAAATGGAAAAACTCTACTCACCTGTAATTACGACTAAGGTATGATAGTTGTAAAGTAACTGATTAAATCCCATAGCAAAATGTCCCTTGGTTGCAAGAAGTTTTTAATGCCCCATGTCCGAGTACATGTTAGTCCGAAATTGCCTCCTTGTAACACACCTGGAATTTTAATAGCTTTTAATATCTTTTACAGATAACTGCGTTTACCTACAGTATATATTTGTTGTACGGACACGGTCGAGAGCCTCAGAACATAACGAACTTTTGAAATGATTTAAACATTCATCGGTCGTTCTAAATTCATATGCAGATCTACACTGTATTAAAAAGCTAATGGTACACAAAGTACAATATTTTCCCCATTCAGACCGGATTCGCTTCTTAAGATAGGCGGAAATTGTTGTTGTAATTAGCTTTCGCTTCACAAGACATACATAATGATATATTACAAATTTTTCAAAGTTTGTTGATGGAAAACCGTTAGCACATTGTCTGGTTTTTAACGTTTTTATCCAATAAGCTTCATTCACAATGCTTTTCCTATTTTTTCCACACTGATTATTGAGTAATGTCCAATGATACGGATAATCCTAGCTTCGTTTTGTTTGCATTAGAGATCAAAATCATTAAACATTTATTCATAATATTTTTGCTTTTAAATATCATTTATTTGAGATACGCCAAAAGAAGCAGCTTTCTGGAAATATCCGTATACGTTTTATGATGAAGAAAGAAATTACAATCCATATGAGTAGATTGGCCATGAAGAAAATGATTAGCATACTCTAATTACACATTTCTTTATCGACAACCCGGGTAATTCCTAATTTCAGGTTTTATTGTCAGAATCGATTGATAAAATTACAACTTTTATAAATCAAATATTATTTGTTTTTATGTATAACAATGTGTTAAGACATCTTTCAATTAATTACAGGCGTGATATGTACAATATACATGTACCAAGTTGCGGTGAAGACAGATAGGTTACTACAAAGAGGGAAAAAAGATACCGAAAAGAAATATATTATTAAACGAAAAAGATGAAATCGGAAGCTTATTTACGTATACCCCGACTTTCTTTTAATTCATATATAACAATAACAAATAAAACAAACAAACAAACAAACAAAACAAAAAAAACCAAACAATCTATTTGAATTTTTCGGATAACAAATATCATTGAACAGTAATTACGAAATTGTCAATAATCGTTAGGAATTCTGTTCATAACTAATAGATTGAAGAGGACTATATAAGCATTTAAGTAAGTTAGCCAGTTTATTTCAATCAAATTGAATGACTTACTAGAAAAGATAACACAAAAAAAACAAAGCTCAAGGTATATTTTAAAATTTGTTAAATGTCAATTAAAAAAATATGCGATTGAGTGCCACACAGTCTTTACTATAAACAAGCACCTTCAATACCTCTCATCTACATTAAAGTCATCTTCTCAATTTAAGTAACAAGGAATATGTGGTAAGACAACCCCTGGTCGTGCATTTACATTGTATAAACCCACTGTGGCTGCGTATCTATACATCCAGGATATCTTTGGTTAGTTCAAAAACCGGCGAATTAACTTTTTACTAATGTCCAATGGGGTATCAATGTTTTCTTTTTTATTTTCTAATCTAAACCTCTTTCCCGAGAGGTGTTCGCTCTACCCAGGACCAAGCCATGTCGTTATTAATGGAAGTTACTTTGTCGATATCTCCGTTAGTGAGATCAATTTAGCTATTTCGAGTGACGATTCAGGGGAAGGTCAGACAGAATTACAACCAGTGATTTTGGATGGGCATTAATGAAAGGGCTGTTCTAACTCACGACATACCACATCTACAATATTATTGGAGAAACATGTAGTTTATCAGCTATTTTAAAGATTATGATAGAAGTCTTTTCGGTTGAAATTATTGGTATGGTGTATGTAGTTTTGGGTGTATTTTTTTTTTTTTTTTTTTTTTTTGGCAATAACTTATTCGGCCAACATCTGTTTTATAAAGTGAGTAATAAAAGCTTACCTTCGGACGCACCAAAATTATAAACTGTTTTCATTTTCAAACACTGGGTCGATACCGCTGCTGGTGGACTGCAGGTCTCCGAGAGTATCGGGTCAGTAGTCACTGCTACGGTACTGACCCGATTTATAACATACCTTTATTCAATACATTCTTTATAAATTTATGAATTATAAAGAAACTAAGGTTCCTACTTTTTTACACCTTAGATAGAATTGGCTATTCTTTTTATGTCCCTTTTGGTTATGTGCGTATTCAAGCAGTTGTACATCCTTGGCTTTAAACACTTAGAGCATTCTTGTTGAAGGTAAAACCAGAATAGCGCTTCGGAGGCATGAAATAAATAAAGTGTAATTTTCATATATTTTGGCTAAAAATTGTCTTTTTGTATTCAATTTCCTGTAAAGCATAAACTTCAACTACAACATTCAGCAAATTTCTTTTATATTTATATATGATGTTCTTATATAGAGCACGTGTTTGAATCTTATCTTCCTAGGCTTACAATGTCATTACTAACTTTTGACCCAGAACAAACCTTTTAGTCTTACACCGTAGTCGTGGAATAATACGGTATCACAAATTAGTTGATGTTATTTTTTTTACATGTCTGCCATTTGTGTAATATAAACAAAATATCAAATATGTTAATTCTTTTTCAATGACAACTCCCCACCAGAGACTAAATACCATACTTAACATTTCATTAAAAAAATTAAAGGGGTGGTGGGGGGAAACAGTAAAATAATCATAAGTCCGCAATACAGACGAACACACATAGAAAAGACAAACATCAGTCCAGAAATCATTTATACTACTGCAGGTGCGGATTTAGACGACAGCGCACCTGGAGCGCACTTCTCTGAAAAAAAAAAATAAAGGTAAAATAACAGCCAATTTTGTGTCAATATAAGGTCTGCTGATTCCTGATACACATGTGCGCCTTTTCCCTAAATATCAAATCCTGAATCCGTATCCGATCTACTTTTACAATGAACGCAATGTTTTGCTCTTGAAATATATTATCATCGGCTGACGTCAATGTCTGATATGGGAGTCTTAGGATGATGTCGATAATGATTTAACTAGAACTTTGAGTGAACTCATTAAAGGATACCACCTCACCCCTGCCCAGCAATATTATTAGTATATTGAATTCTTTAAAATTGATTATCTTCCCTTAAACATGTCTTCAGGTTGTGTTCTAAAGTGATTGGCGCTCACAAGGCTCATGGACAGAGGAACTGACGGACGGACGGACGAACGCCCTTGGTGATTCATATAAGCCCCCATAGTATTGCTTGCCGGGCAGAAGAATATTTTGCAATTATACTTTCATTTTTGTTTTGTTTTAATTGTTGTATCCAGTACGACTGTTTTGGCAAATTCACTGCGTTTGTTATGATGTAAGAAAATTTTGATCTGTAAATATATGACAATCGGCTCATGCATTGAACTGATATTGGAGTTTTTAGACAATATCGATACCGATATGATAAATGATGTTTACATGTTCAATTATATTTATTTTTATGTTGGTGTAAAATTGATGTTACATAATCAAACTAAGAGAAACAACTCCATTTTTTATGAACAGTGTATGAATCAATACAAATATAAATCAGGAATAAAAGGCCTAGGGGTTGTAAAAAGGAACAAAAATGATGAAATCTTTCATTCTTTGTACGTTCAATTTTCTTATTCAACCATCTTTTCCATTCCAATTCTGACACATCCATCGTTAATATTCCACACATCAAAAAAAAGTCTCACATTTTAAAAAACTTAGAAACGGTTCATGTTTTAACTTTATGGTTTTCGTCCCTCGTTAATTGCTTAGCAATCACTTAAACCAAGCAGATGGTTTGATTAAAGAACAATACCTACTATTGGGATTCGTTAAAATCAGTAACAAATTACTTCTCCCTATATTGTCTAAAACATATTTACACGAAGCCTCATTAATTTTATATAATCAGTTATATTAACACCTGTCCCTGATGAGAAATATAATGTATAGCTGCTTTGTGTATTCTGTTCAATAACTTATGAAATACACCAAGTCATTTACAGAAAAGTGATATTTCAATACTGAAGTTGTAATAAACATACTTAGTTTAAAATAAGCGTATAAAGGATGCTGTCCATGAAATACATTTGTTGTGATCTGCCAAAAAGCATAGATTATGATTAGTATATATATATATATATATATATCTTTTTTATTTAATAAATTTGTCTTTTTTACATTACAATTGTGAACCTTTAACCTTGGATCTGTTATCTCTTTGTTTAAGGCTGTTTATTCAGATATAATTTTATCAAAATGTTATTTAAAATGGTAGTTTTTGTTCGTAAATGGGTCATTTTCAAATTATGCCAATATTCCAGATTCAATTTGAAATTAAAAAAAAAGACTGTTATCTGAATCCAACTTTAATAGTATTACAATGAAATCTTCATCATTTACATTAACAATGGAAACTTGGAAATATCGTTTTAAAGCCAAATTAAATTAAACAACCGGTCATAACAAAAAGTAAAATAACACAAATACTGAACTCCAAGGAAAATTCAAAACGGAAAGTCCTTTATCAAATGGCAAAATCAAAAGCTCAAACACATCAAACGAATGGAAAACAACTGTCATATTCCTGACTTGGTATAGACATTTCCTTGTGTAGTAGATAGTGGATTAAACCTGGTTTAATAGGTATATTAACCCCTCACTTGTATGACCGTCCCATAGTATTCCAATGTCAACTACGTAACGATAGGAATTCTGCTTTCTTCTGGTACTAATAAATGCTATCTTTTAGCTAACACATAATGAGATAACTTTGCTTTTGCTTAATAATACGGTGATCATTTAATTTAGAGTAATCAAACATAAATTTCATTTCCTTGGTCGGTTTTTTTTTCTTTTGTTTATTTGTAACTTCAAAAATTACCAATAGTTGCACCAGCAAGTTTTTGTGATTGTTATTGCATACCACACATTATTTAACAATGCTTTGATGATGTCTTTCTAAAAGGTTATGATATACGTGCTTCAAATCGAAGAAATACAAAAAAGTATGTAGTGTTATGTAGCTAGCATTTGTGTTGCGTAGTTGACAGTATCGTAATGTGGGGGACCAAAAAAAGCAAATCTCGCTTTTACTAAAATCTAATTCAAAATAAACTGACTGACTACTTAAATTTTTTTTAAATGTTATTTGTTTTGTGATTTATATCTGCGACACATTCCTATTTGGCCAACTGTATCATAATTTCTTACTTAACAGATTCATTGACTTTGTAGTGTGAAGATGATCCTATGATTGGCTCTGGTGTTGAAATGACTCAAAGTATGTCGTTTATGTTGTACCAATTTTTATCAAGGACTTTCTTTGGCCAAGAGAAACAGTTGTATTTTAATCCTACTCTTTATACACATTAAAAAACACTGACTGGGCTTCAATGTCAACACTCTTGACGAATCCAGTGTTCGCTCGCCAATTATAAAAAATAAGTACGAGATTCCCGACACAGTCGTTGATATCAACATTTTCATTCTTGTGTTCTCCTGTTTGCTTTTCGGATCCCGTTTTAATCATTTTTTCTTAGTGGAATTCATGAACTCTTTGTAGACGTTTTTGATTCAGAAGTTTTCATCAGTTGTGCTCTCGAAAATCACTCCAGACAAAATTAGCATAAAGTGATTTGGGATCCAATTACTTATAGTATTGTTTTACATATCAGTTTTCGAGGTCGTCTATAAAATTTTGCCTTGATTCTGAACGTCCCACCCTTAGATATACAATTCTATTTAGATGCACCCTAACTTCAGGGTTACCGAGTTCTGGATGTTTGTTTGATTATGATTATTATTCCGATTTCTATTGGGTGTCTGTCATCGCCAAAGGCAAACACACTACCGCACACTTATTCACAATCACCGTCCGTTCGTACTTTGACTCTCTAACAGACTTAGACTGGTTCTATACCTTGCAACATACGGGTATCTGAGTCACCCTGTCGAAGCCAACCAGTCTATGACAGACTATTTTGAACGTGTGCAACTGGTAAAGGATCAACAGAATAGCACTACTACTTCTCTCAGAACCTTTTACCACATCTATTTGACAATAAATATTGGCGCACATTGACTGCAGTTCCTCAAAGGTCTTTCACTTCTGTAATGACTTAAGAAATCGTCTATACTTTCCTTCCTTCCTTCCGACTTCATTGTTGTCTTCAAATGAAGATATTTCAGCAGCAGTTCTACATTTCTCAGTCTGATGTCGTACTTAGTGGCATATTCTCTATTGCTGTTCTGCTGACATTGAACTGTTTTGATGTTTGTTTTACATGTTCAGAAGAGCTTTGTGTCGACTCCTCTGTACAACTCGAAGACGTGAACGAGCATAATCCATGATCATTGCAACACTTCTCATAACATACCTAACTTATGTGCCTGTGTTTAACTTCCTCTGATTGTTCTGTCGTCAACTGGTGAATTTGTATGATTCTAGCAATCGCCTTAAGGTTATTATTCTTTCGTTAAATCTCACAAATGTCCTGTTCTTGTGTTTTGTACATTTCTACTTTACTACTAGATTCATGGATTTGGTTGATGAAATCTGAGGCGTTCATTACATCTTCTCCATATTTG
Source organism: Mytilus californianus (assembly GCF_021869535.1). Taxonomy (NCBI): domain Eukaryota; kingdom Metazoa; phylum Mollusca; class Bivalvia; order Mytilida; family Mytilidae; genus Mytilus; species Mytilus californianus. The sequence goes on from NW_026262712.1 coordinate 81,049,371, forward strand.
ACACATAAGTCCGCTGATCGTTTTAAATGAGGTTTAATACCTTTCCCGTGGCCAGCTACATGGAAATTCCAGAATGCCTTCTTTAATCCATGTTGAAATGTTTTTGTGCTGAACAAGTAAAAGTTAAGTTTCTGTTTATATTGAGATGTTGGACCGTCGCCGAATAAATGTAATGTTTCAACTTCTGGATGTTCATCTCTTGATCTTTTTTAAAATGGAGTTAGGTATGCCTATACTGATATTTGGTCACGTTGAAAGCTGTCCAACACTCCGCAAAAAGACTGTACCGTTTCCATATTTGCAGTTATTTCAGCCATAACACTGACATCACCAATATTTTTCTGCACATCTTGACCATATCACATTGTATGATCAAGATGTAGTATCAAATATTCCGATATTTTTACTGGTCTTCCTTTATAGAACTACATAATAAGTCTAGCATTTCCCATGAGTTTAAACTATTGCCTCTTGATCGAAAATGCATTCCGAACTTTCTCCTTAAATTTTTGAACGCATTAAATGTTAACTAGAAGTATCATCAGTTATCAGAAATATTTGTTACTATATTATACAAGAGTTTGTATACCAATATTGAGGAAAACTGTCCGTCGCAATATATCATATGGTTTACTGATCTGGACAATATCCCAAAGGAAGTTCATGTGATACACTTCTCAGAACAATATTCTTTAATATCTGTGCTATATTATTATAAATAATACTTATCACTAACATTCACAGAAATTTAATGGAACTAAATTATAGGTGACAACAGTTACAATTGCTTTTGAAATGTCTACCCTTTTCCAAGGTAAAAATGAACTGACAGTAAAATTTTAATTATTGAATGTGTATGATACAGCTATCAACTTTTATTAACTAGTCCAATATTGGATTTTTGATATTGTTTGTTTTAATTGAAAAAATAAATATTTAACTTAAAAGAATGTCAATTGAATGATATTTGAAATTTTGATAACTTTAATAGTGTATTTAATTGGTCGCTTTTCAATATCAAATGACCATGAGGTATTTAAATTATAATGTAAAATTTACTCAATCGATCAATCTAAATATATCTATAGAAAATACAGATTTTAAAATGGAAAATAACTTTATAAATTACATGAGTCCGAAGGGTTTTTTTCTGGATTAACCTTCATCAGGAACGCCCAAACCTTAACATTTGCACGACGGGTGCCACATGTGGAGCAGGATCTGCTTACCCTTCCGGAGCACCTGAGATCACCCCCAGTTTTTGGTGGGGTTCGTGTTGCTTAGTCTTGAGTTTTGTATGTTGTGTCATCTGTACTATTATTTGTCTGTTTGTCTTTTTATTTTTGGCCATGGCGTTGTCAGTTTGTTTTCGATCTGTGAGTTTGACTGTCCCTCTGGTATCTTTCGTCCCTCTTTTGAAAGCCAGGGATGTATGTATACGTAGAAACTGTATGAGCTATATGACCAAAAAGGTAAACATGATTATTTCGAAATTCTCCACATTTTCAGTCATCATCCTTTAAAAACAGGTATATGTCTAATTTTATTTTATACATTCACATAATCATTTGTAAAGCGTAGTTTTTAATACTTACAATAAATTCGCATCTACATTCATAACTAAGTAATTTTATATAATGTTAACTAGTACGAAATATGAAATAAAAAAAGATCATTGCGTTATCGAAAAAGGCATAAAATGTTTCAAATTTCAGTATATATTTTAAACTCAGGGTTGTTGTGCTAATATTGAGGAATATTGTCCCGATCAGTATATCATACTGCATGAACTTTTATAATATATAATATCAAATATGTCAGCAACATTGATGTTACTTCGACGAATAACTGCAGCTCTGATGCCTGAAATAAGGAGGTAATCTTGTCTATCTCTCGTCTGCTGATTGCAAATATCGTTTTCTCGGAACCTCTCTTATGCACATGAAAGTATATCATGCTATATCCGTCTTAAACTCATCGGAAATGATTTACGTTCTTCGTTTATTTATAAAGGAATACCAGTAAAAATGTCAGTAAATACTGCCATTTTATTTTACAAAGCAATCAACAGAAATATTTGACACTTTACTGTAAAACTGGTGAATTATGGTCTCTTAAATCAAGCACAAATGGAAATATGACTTCCTCCTGACACTTTAAAATGTAAAATGTCTGATACACTAAAGTAAGGATATGGAGTAAATGTACATGGGACAAAATCGCACACAATACATAGAAAACATAGAAAATTATCAATGAACAGGGCTTTTATTCCTGTTCTTCATCTTGACAGTTGATGAAGGGTCTTCAACAATGAACGAATCATACCCTACAACAAGGTCAAGACGGCCCCAAGCGTCGACTTAAGCGGTACTATTGATAAAAATAAACCACAATTCACCTTCTTGCTCCCCATCCGCCTCGGAGTGCCAACTTGTTTGATGCTTGTGTACGATTGAATGTATTAGTCCCTGACAAAAGGCTGTAGTGGCGAAATAAACTATATATTGCTATAGTAAAACAGAAATAGAAAACTAATGATAAACTTGCAATTCTAATTTTAACATTTTCTTTTTTGAAAAATATACATGTTAATAACCCCACTTTCAGCACTATTGTGCTATTTCGTGGCAGTCAGTTTTTATTGGCAGAGCAAGCCATGGTGGCCGGCAAGAGCACCACCGACCTTCGGTAGAAAAACTAAAAAACCTAGTCAATTAAGATTGGAGTTGATCGCATATGCCACGTGCGGGATTCGAATTCAGAACCTCAGTGCTGACAGGCTAGTGATACATTAGTTCGACCACTTAGACCACTCGGCCACCGAAGTCCAAACACGTAATAAGAGGTGCATGTACACTTTTGAATATCATCATTGTGAAATTCTATTTCTTCATTAAAAACCCGAGATGAATTTTAAGACAGAACATCTATCATCACCTTTTTCTAAAAGAATTTGAACATTTTTTGTAAGATTTTGTCAACCAATGATCTACCAAAATATATTCAGCATAACATGCGTTTACAAAGCAGTGACTAATACGTGAACGAAATTTCCGAGGGCTGTTATATCGACCAAGTGTTTTTTCAGAGTATTACATGAAATTTGCTGTGTTGCAAGCGCCTTTCTGTATTATGATTCATCAGAAACAATCACATGCAAAATTTTGAAAATTTCAAGATCTCTAAATACATGCGGAGATTTGTAAACAAAGATGACTGAAGAAAATAACAAAATTAATCTGAATCAACTCTTAGGGCGCTTGCACCTTAGTTTATACCACAGCCGATGACACCTTTTCATTAAATTGCCTATATATAGTGTATTCCGTAGATGTCTAAAGGCTTAAGGTGACTTGGTTTGGCAGGCGAAGTGCACTGAAATAAATGCAAGATTGTGGTATAAGTGCCAATGAGACAACTCTCCACCCAAGTCACAATGTGTAAAAAGTAAACAATTATTGGTCAAAGACGGCCTTTAACACGACGCCTTGGCTCATACCGAATAGCAAGCTATAAAGGACCCCAACATCACTAGTGTAAAACAATTAAAACAGGAAAACCAACGGTCTAATCTATATAAAATACGAGAAACGAGAAACACTCAAGAACCACATCAACAAACGACAACCACTGAACAACAGGTTCCTGACTTAGGACAGGTGCAAACAAATGCAGCCGGATTAAACGTTTTAACAGGCGCCAACCTTCACCCTAACCTGAAATAGTAGTGTAACATTACAACATAGAAAGACACACTATAAAATATTAATTGAAATGGCTTAACTGAATCAAAAAGACATATTAACAAAAACAAGTAAACATACACTGAACGAATAAATTTGATATATGACACAATATAAATACAATATTAAATAAAAAAAGGGTTGATGTAAAACAATGTCAAAAAGACGACTATAACCTTGGACATAATGGCGTTAAATAAAATAACGTACACAGGTAAATCTAAATACGATAATTTTGTTGTTAGGAGTACGGAAATATTTTTACAAAATAAATAAATTTGTTGTTCATAGTACGAGAACAGAAGTGAAAATTTATCGTCATACCAAATACTTATCAAAGGTGTCACATATTAAAAATAGTGAGACGAGATATAACAGAAAATAATTAAGTAAACATTGAATAACAAAAATGCATTACAAATTGTGTCAACAAGTCAATTTAACACGAAAGTACGATTTGAGAGTACCCGCAGTTACTGAAAGCTAGTTAAAAGCCAAAAACAATTAATGATAAAAAATCATGCATCAGAGACTAGAATCAACTAAAACACATCCCAACGCCATGGGCAGTCAAAGAAGACGTGCAATGCCAACATAAAGGTATCGACAGGCAGTAGGATAGTTTGGATTTAACCTTATAACAAGTATGTATAATGTTATATATAGATAAAGCAATCTCTATATAGAAAATGAACTGAAAGCACGGATAGTCAAATGGTATATTTGGAGTTGCATTTTCAAGTTATAGTATCCCCCGAAATACAGAAAAAGCGTCCAAGACACTTTTCCGTCCAAAACGACAATTCTAATGTCTACAGGTCACTTTATCATCTTCAATAATGATCGTATATGTAATTCTAATGTCTACAGGTCACTTTATCATCTTCAATAATGATCGTATATGTTTGTATGAGACTTGATATCATATTCATATTAAAAATTGCGATTGATTGAATGTAGAAAATAAGGTTGATAGGGACTGACATTGTGCCTTTTAAAAGTCAATCTACGAACCCTCGGAGAGTTATTTCAAGGGTTCATAAAATTTATGTGCAAAGAGCGTGTCACTCACCCTACATGAGGCATCGAATTGTCCGCATTCCGACCGGACCTGGCTTTGTATTTTTACATTGCGCACAGCCAAACAGACTTCCCACTTTAGTAGGGATTTGACTGCCTGTCGCAGAAGTCCACACTTGCAGGGATGGCTATATGTCCAAACCCCAGTAAACACTTGGAGTCAGAAATTTTTTTTAGGTTTCTTTTTGGTTGTGTTTCTCCTAATGTTTCTACGTATTTACACATCCTTGGCTTAAACATGTTTAGGATTGATCGTTCCTGAACAAGTTAAATCCAGAAAAGAAAAAAACGCTTCGGACGCACGAAATTTACACAAAGTGCTATTTTTCACTTATAAGCATTGGGTCGATACCGGTGCTGGTGGACTGTTAGTCCCCAATGTATCATCAGATTTAATAGGATGAACATATCTATAATTCTTGTGTATCGTGCAATGAATGTTTCTAAATGGCCTGTGTGATATTTTATAAAAAAAAATAAATAAATTGGTTTATGCCGTTGTGTACAGCTTGAAAGTGTTTATCAATAAAAGTCGCCAGAAACATGCATACATACAATGAAAAGCGAGACAACTGCAATAATTAAGTTAGTAAATCAAATGAAAACAAAAGATATTTCAAATCAATTTTTGTTAATCCCCAGTTTTTGTGGTATTGCTAGCTCAATGTTAAGTTTTCTGGTGTTTTGTTGTAGGAACGATTATTTGTCTTATAATCGGTTTTTGTTTGACATACTTCTATCTGTTTTTCTTCAACTGTTTTTATTGCGTCGTGGTATTTTCTCACTTTTATATATGAAGGAATTCAGAAATATTTTTAAAAAATTCACTTCTATTACACTGATTTTGGGTAGCTATGCTAAGGCTTTTTCGCAAGCTAACTAAAAACTGTTCGTTCTTTTCTTAATAAATGTCAAGCTTAGTATAGGCAATTTACAAATTCGTTCATATTATTAAAAATGAGAAGGATAAAATAACTTATTAAAATATACCATGCTAACAATTTTGTTCCCCAGACGAGCGTATCGTCTACAAAAGACACATCAGAGACGCTATCAAAAAAAGACAAAAAAGTTGAAATCAAGTACGAAGTTGAAGAGTATTGAGGAATCAAAATTCCGAAAGATTTGCCGTAATCGGGATAATTAGGAATGCAAATTCGGATCATGTATGCTATGAACACGTAGCAAGTCGTGCAATGATTTTTTCTAAATGACCTGTGTGATATTTTATAAAAAAAAATTAATAAATTGGTTTATGCCGTTGTGTACAGCTTGAAAGTGTTTATCAATAAAAGTCGCCAGAACCATGCATACATACAATGAAAAGCGAGACAACTGCAATAATTAAGTTAGTAAATCAAATGAAACCAATAGTCATTTCAAATCAATTTTAGTTTTTTCCGACATTTATTAGAGTTAATCCCCGATTTTGTGGTGTTGCTAGCTCAATGTTAAGGTTTTCTGGCGTTTTGTTGTAGGAACGATTATTTGTCTTATAATCGGTTTTCGTTTGACATACTTCTATCTGTTGTTCTTCAACTGTTTTTATTGCGCCGTGGTATTTTCTCACCCTATATGTATGAAGGAATTCAGAAATATTTTTAAAAATTCACTTCTATTACACTGATTTTGGGTAGCTATGCTAAGTCTTTTTCACAAGCACACTGGAAACTGTTCGTTCTTTTCTTAATAAATGTCAAGATTAGCATAGGCAATTTAACAGATTCGTTCATATTGTTATAAATGAGAAGGATAAAATGACTTATTAAAAGATACCATGCTAACAATTTTGTTCCCCAGACGAGCGTTTCGTCTACAAAAGACACATCAGAGACGCTATCAAAAAGAGACAAAAAAGTTGAAATCAAGTACGAAGTTGAAGAGTATTGAGGAATCAAAATTCCGAAAGATTTGCCGTAATCAGGATAATTAGTAAAGCAAATTCTGATTATGTGTGCTATGATCCCGAAGTAAGTCGTGCAATGATTTTTTCTAAATGGCCTGTGTGATATTTTATAAAAAAAATTTAATAAATTGGTTTATGCCGTTGTGTACAGCTTGAAAGTGTTTATCAATAAAAGTCGCCAGAAACATGCATACATACAATGAAAAGCGAGACAACTGCAATAATTAAGTTAGTAAATCAAATGAAACCAATAGTCATTTCAAATCAATTTTAGTTTTTTCCGACATTTATTAGAGTTAATCCACGATTTTGTGGTGTTGCTAGCTCAATGTTAAGGTTTTCTGGCGTTTTGTTGTAGGAACGATTATTTGTCTTATAATCGGTTTTCGTTTGACATACTTCTATCTGTTTTTCTTCAACTGTTTTTATTGCGCCGTGGTATTTTCTCACCCTATATGTATGAAGGAATTCAGAAATATTTTTAAAAATTCACTTCTATTACACTGATTTTGGGTAGCTATGCTAAGTCTTTTTCACAAGCACACTGGAAACTGTTCGTTCTTTTCTTAATAAATGTCAAGATTAGCATAGGCAATTTAACAGATTCGTTCATATTGTTATAAATGAGAAGGATAAAATGACTTATTAAAAGATACCATGCTAACAATTTTGCTCCCCAGACGAGCGTTTCGTCTACAAAAGACACATCAGAGACGCTATCAAAAAGAGACAAAAAAGTTGAAATCAAGTACGAAGTTGAAGAGTATTGAGGAATCAAAATTCCGAAAGATTTGCCGTAATCAGGATAATTAGTAAAGCAAATTCTGATTATGTGTGCTATGATCCCGAAGTAAGTCGTGCAATGATTTTTTCTAAATGGCCTGTGTGATATTTTATAAAAAAAAATAATAATTTGGTTTGTGCCGTTGTGTACAGCTTGAAAGTGTTTATCAATAAAAGTCGCCAGAAACATGCATACATACAATGAAAAGCGAGACAACTGCAATAATTAAGTTAGTAAATCAAATGAAAACAATAGTCATTTCAAATAAATTTTTGTTTTTTCCGACATTTATTAGAGTTAATCCCCGATTTTTGTGGTGTTACTAGCTCAATGTTAAGGTTTTCTGGCGTTTTGTTGTAGGAACGATTATTTGTCTTATAATCGGTTTTCGTTTGACATACTTCTATCTGTTTTTCTTCAACTGTTTTTATTGCGCCGTGGTATTTTCTCACCCTCTATGTATGAAGGAATTCAGAAATATTTTTTAAAAATTCACTTCTATTACACTGATTTTGGGTAGCTATGCTAAGGCTTTTTCGCAAGCACACTAAAAACTGTTCGTTCTTTTATTAATAAATGTCAAGATTAGCATAGGCAATTTAACAGATTCGTTCATAGTATTATAAATGAGGAGGATAAAATAACTTATTAAAAGATACCATGCTAACAATTTTGTTCCCCAGACAAGCGTTTCGTCTACAAAAGACACATCAGAGACGCTATCAAAAAAAGACAAAAAAGTTGAAATCAAGTACGAAGTTGAAGAGTATTGAGGAATCAAAATTCCGAAAGATTTGCCATAATCGGGATAATTAGGAATGCAAATTTTGATAATGTGTGCTATGATCCCGTAGTAAGTCTTGGTAGTTATTTGAAGATAATAGCCTTATAGGCAGGCATGACGGTTAGTCCTAACCAAGTTTTTGTGAATTTATTTAAATTTGATTTTGGTACCGTCTTAATCTAATCATAACACATAAAGCTACAACATATATTTGTCTTTATATATATATGTATGTACATGCTTGTTGTAAGTAATTATACACACGATTCGTTTTTTATACATAAATATGGTTTATAGAAGTAACGAGTCTTTACCCAAATAGTAAATGTTAAAAAAAATAAATTTGAAAAAATGAAACTAACATTTTAATTAAGTATATGAAATACTCTTGGAATCACCTATTTTTTTACCACTGTAAGTTGTATTATCGGTCTAAATTTAGATCGTTAAAAATAAAATTACTTTCAAATTTATTTTTTTAGAGAAATACTTATCTTACGTTTCTATGCGAAATGCAGATCATTCATTGAATACATTGTAGTGCATATGTACAAGAGGGAGAAGTCGCCAAAGTGGTATTTACAAATCATTAGTTGAATTGAAGTCATCGTTCAAAACAACATCATGGTTAAAACGAAATAACGACAAAAAGACAATAAAAGTCAACAAACAGTACACAGAAAATCAGTTTAAGCGTGAACAACACGAACCCCATCAAAAGTCGTGCTTAAGCAAAGGTGTCCAGGAATGGAAAGGAGTTCCTGCTCCACTAATGGCAGTTTTCGTGTTATTCCTTGCATTTCAAAACTCGATATGTCGCATTCATTTATGTTACAATCGAAGAAAAGAGGAAGGGATTGTATCTACAAGAAACGCAACATATATGTTGCAGTCCGTCACACAGATATTCAATAACGGTCAAACAAATCAGAATGGCGTCCGTAAAACTTTCGAAGGGATGACATCACTTTAACCATTTCGAACCCTTGGCCAAAACGTCAAGCAGCAACCCTCCATCAAGGAAATCACGATAGAAAACACAAACCCTTGAAAATCGTATGATTTCGGAGATATGTATTTTATACACAGGAACTGCTTGAATATTGCTACTAAGAAATGGAACGTTCACAATGGGAAATTTGAAATCCTCTTCGTAAAAATTAGTTTTTAATCGATCTTCATGTTCAATTTCTATATATCAATAAACATATGAAGAAGACTTAACATTATCTGTGGTATTCTTCAATTCAAATTCAATGGGTTATAATGCCTAAACATCATTTTTTCAAAAATCAACGTAATGATAACATCTATACAGCGAATAAAATAAAGGCTAATAACAGTAATAGTATTAACACATTTGACTTTTCTGCTGTTTACGAATATATTTCCCATTCCAAACTAAAAGACAAATTCAAAGAATTGGTCCCGCTTTGTTTCATAGCAAGAATGGCCTGCGTATTTACATATATCCTGTTTGATAAATCGAACAGTGTTAAAAAACAAACACTCTGATTCAAACAAAAAATTCTCTGAAAAAGAGAGGCGAAAGATACCGAAGGGACATTCAAACTCACAAGTCGAATATAAACTGACAATGCCATGGTTAAAAAAGAAAAGAAACAACAGACATACAGACAAACAACAGTACATAAAACACAACATAGAAAGCTAGACTGAACAACACGAACCCCCACCAAAACTGGGGTTGATCTCAGTTGCTCCGAAAGGGGAGGCATATCCTGCTCCACATGTGACACCCGTCGTGTAACTCCTATAAAATACTTTGATAAATTATATCAACTGAAACTAAGACATAGGGAAGATGCTTGATTTCTTAATTGACTTATTATTCGGGGAGGCGTGTTTTTCAACAAACAATCAGCATTCCGATTTGAACTAACTAACCTCTTCTTGTCGACTTGTTTCTTTATGCATATGAGATATATTTCATACAGGATCTTCTAAGGAAGAATGAAAAGAAGCTAGCATTATCCTTCAACTACCTGTTCCGCTATATAGATGATGTCCCATCACTGAATAATTCAAAGATTAATGACTATGTTGAACGCATCTATCCCATCGAACTTGAAATAAATCATAACACAGATACAGTTAAATCTGCCTCATATCTTGACTTGCATCTAGAAATTGACAATGAGGGTCGGTTTAGAACTAAACTTTACGACAAAAACAATGATTTCAGCTTCTCAATTGTAAACTTTTCATTTCTATGTAGCAATATCCCAGAAGCGTCTGTATATGTAATATAAATCTCCCAATTTTTAACGATATTCTAGAGCTTGCATTTACTATTATAATTTCCTTCAAAAGGGGTTGCTGCTTAGAAGGAAGTCAGAAAACGAATGGTTCACAGTGGTGAAGTTGAGGTTATCTCCTTCAAAATGTTATGGACGCCATCATGAGTTGGTTGACTTTGTTTCATAACCTTAACTTCAAAATAATAATGGATTCCATTGAGGACTACGCCAGAGTATGAGCTAATCAAGAAGAAGTTGAACTGGACACTTTGTCAGAATGAGTCGAATCAATCAGGTCTCTGATAAAACGTCGAATTCTTAAGTTGACAAAGTGTGTGAATGATCGATCAAAGTCCGTTTTTAGAGACAAAGAAGCTGTGAAATGTCCATCATCTCTTCACGATAAATATGTTGTTGTTCATGCGGACAAAGCTTCAAATAGTTTTCGTATGTAAACCTTTCTACTACGAGTGTCTTGTAAAAGAATTAAGAATAAATGAGCACTCAGGTAATCCCACATACAAAAACATATCATTTGACAAGGATGAGATTTTGACTAATCATAAATCCTTCATGGCTTCAATAAACATTACATTGAACAGCGTCTGAGGACATCTTGTTTGTATTGGATACATAAGCTTCACAAAACCCCGTACAAACGATACATTGCCGGCTCATCTGCATGTTCTACAAAGGAATTATCCATTAGATTGACAAAAATTCTGTCCGCAGTGAAAGAGGGTTTTCAGAAATATTGTGAAACTGTTTACTCGCGTAGTGGTATTAACCATATGTAGATTAAGAAAACTCTAAAGAACTTCTGGATAATTTTAAATCTCGATCTTTCTCTGAAATCAATTCTATCAAAACTTTTGATTTTTCAACCCTGTATACCACCATTCCCCGTGTGAAATTGATAAATGGTCTAAAAGAAAAAATCCACAATGCTTTTTAATATAAAAATGGTAGCATATGCTATAAATTTATTGCTTTTGGGATACCATACAGCATATTTTTGTTAATAGTGAACAAAAAGGTAAAACATGCTACACGGAGGAACAAGTGATCAGTATGCTGGAGTTTCTTATTGACAACATATTTGTTGAATTTGGAGGTAGACTTTTTCAACAAATTGGCATTCCTATGGAAACGAACTGTGCGCCTCTCTTTGCCGACCTTTTCTTATTTTCATATGAGTCGGAGTTCCTTCAGACACTTATAAGATCAAAGAAGCCAGATCATTTATTTTCACATTCAGATGTATTGATGATGTTCTTTCTTTTAACAATCCAAACTTTTCTGATTGGGTTCTATTAATATATCCTCCAGAACAAGAAATTAAAGAAACAACAGACACGGCTTCCTCCGCCTCATTTTTAGACTTATACTTCGAATTTGACATAAATTTTGAAATTATAAATTTCCCCCACCTTAGCAGCAATATACCAACTTCACCTGCATATGGGATATACATTTCCCAACTCATTCCGTATTCAAGAGCTTACAACTGCTACTCAGACTTTATACTTTATAAAACGTCACAAGTGTCTGAGCGGATTGATACACCAGGGTTATATCAAAGAACGTCTCGACCTTTCTCTAAAAAAGTACATCGGAAGATACCAAGACTTTGTTGATAAATATTCCGTATCAACTTCACAAATAATACATGATGGTCTCGAAGTATAGATTCTAGGTACTGACATTGTTTATCATCTTAATTATGTGTTAAAGTGTTCTTTTATTTGTCTTTGTAAACTATCAACCTTTACTTTTTAGTCCATTTTTGTAGGGATGTCAACTCGGTGAACAATTATTAATCGAGTACTCGTTGGTATTATCGAGCGATACTCGAGTACTCGCTCGGGAATATATCTACAACACGGAAACACAAAAATACGTATTTTACATTCTGTGGTTTGTTGTTCAACGGACGAAAAACCATCTACATAAGTATCTGGGACAAAGAATTACACACCATAATTAATAGCTAATTACCTACAAGTACTAATTAGGTAAAAAACAATAATCTAATCAATATAATTTAATGAACACCTATTTAAAAATTATAACAAGGAAAAACCACATCTAACATTAGTATTTCATAATCGTTAAGAAAACACATTTATATTTTTCCAAAGGCGTATGGATTAGAAGTTTAACTAATCACTGAGGGTCACCAGAGGGTGCAACGAATTTATTTTATTAGTAAACATTTTCTTTTCTTTTCAACTATTATTGGAAACAGTCGGTTTTGCAACTTTGTAAATTACAGTCTTGCAGACACAAATATTTCCTCTGACGGTATCGATGTGACGGAATGGCTTAGTTTAAAGTGTTAGCTGAGGCACAGCCCACGTATTTTCAAACGCATTTAAAAAATGACAATTTAGCACAAGCATTCGAAACAAAATGTTTTTTATTTATTAGTATGATTAATCAGAGATGCCTATTTAATTTTCCAAAAGACGTTCTCAAGAAGATCAATTTTATAAAAAGAAGACAGCAATATTTAATAGGAAACCAATTAGTCGAGTATCTTTTTGATATTCGATACTCGGTACTACCGAGCGATACTCGAATACTCGAGTACTCGTTGACCTCCCTAATTTTTTGTAATGTCCTTTTGGCATGGCTCGGTACTTATACATCCCGCCATTGTGTTATTGTGCTATGGTCTTTTTTGTATTCTTGTCTTTCATTTTTGCTTATGTGCTTTGTCTATATGCAATTTTGGGGTTTTTTTGTTGACATATTTCTTTGTTTTTATAGTGATTAAGATTATAACACAATGCTGACTGCTGTACCACTATTTTTTACATTTTTTCCTAGTATGTCTGTTTTTTTTTTTCGTTTTTATGCGACTGTCATATAAGTGAGAGGTGTAGCTAGCTATAAAACCAGGTTTAATCCACCATTTTCTACATAAGGAAATGTCTGTACCAAGTCAGGAATATGACAGTTGTTTTCCATTCGTTTGATATGTTTGAGCTTTTGATTTTGCCATTCAATAAGGGACTTTCCGTTTTGAATTTTCCTTGGATTTCGGTATTTTTGTTGTTTTACTTTTCCGATGACGACGAATATGTTCCAATTGTTGTAACCACAATACTGTCCTCATTCCCTCGAATGTGATCTACCGAATTAGACTTATCTCCGGGTTTTTACTTGCATGACTAACACGACGGGGTGCCATATGTGGAGCAGGTTCTGCTTACCCTTTCAAAGCACCTGTGATCACTTCTGTTTTTGATGGGGTTCATGTTTCTCAGGGTTCTTCAGTTTCTATGTTGTGTTTTGTGAACTGTTTGCCTAATGGTCGTTTTTCATTTTCTGCCATGGCAGTGTCAGTTCGTTTTCGACTGAGTTTGACTATCCCTTTGGTATCGTCCGTCTCTCTTCTATCTGATTAAAAAATTGCGGCAAGTTTCTACTTCTACTTCTACCATTACGCAGCCAGCATCAATAAACTGATTATTCGGTCCCTTTTGGGTGCGCATTTAAACAATTTATAAAGAAAGAGTAGACTGTGCTATACAGTTTTATATACAGTGAAGTTAAAAATCCTGGATGGTGATATAGTTCGTCTCATGTATGCGAGTCTTAAAATATTCTAGACTTCCAACACTTGTGGTGGCATGCGATAGGGCGCTCCAGTCTCTAATTGTTCTTTGGTAGAATGATTCCTTCGTCACTTTTGTTCTACTTGATAGTACTTTGAATCCGTCGACGTTTGTATTACCGGATGGTCCGTTTGAGAGTGAGAATGTTTTCTGTGTAAAAGTTGACCATCCCGTTGGCACGTTTGACCATCATTGTGAGTCTGCATATTACATATCGATCTTAAATAGTTTTCCATTCAAGTTGGTTAAGCATGTCGCTGACAGATGAGGTGTTATGAAATCTGTTTAGTGACACATCTTACTGCTCTTATTTGTCCCATTTCTAGTCTGAGTTTGTTGTTCTGCTGGAAAGGGTCCCAGGCTGTACATACATACTCCAATGTTGGTCTGATCAGAGAGTTGTAAGCAGTTTCCTATATTAAAGGGTAATTGATGTTTAGGTTCTGTTTAAGAAATCCTATGGTCTTGTTTGCCTTGTTACATATGTTTTTTTTTGATATTTTCGTTTAATCTTATGTCTGAACTGATGGTACAGTCTAGGTTCTTCGCAGACTTAATGATATGGCCAAGCAGTGTGAACTCTTATCACTATAGGTTTGCGTTTCCTTGAAAGGGACTAACCCCTCTACAAATTTACCTTGAAGTTCGGTATTTTCTTCATACTATTCATACAGCAGGTTTGTTTTCCTTTGCAAGGGTTTCATAATCCTTCAAATTCACGTAACTAATTTGAAGACATTAGGTAGCAACATGTTACATTTAGATGCCTTGTTATCTAGCCTTGCTACTGTTTAGTATGTCCTCAAATAGTCTTACATTATTATTTTATAGATAAAGTAATACCTGTAGAAAAAGTAAAATTAAAACAAGCATAGACTGTTTATTTAAAGAATCTAACACATATACTACACAAGATCATCCTTATAAAAAGAATTAGATTTCCTACTGCTATCATTCACATAAAAATAATATCAAGTCAGTTACACATTCAATAAACATAAAATTAATAACAAATCAGTTACATATTCAATTTAACAAATATTCAGAATTTCGAACACATTAATTTCCTTACAAACTGAACAACAACTATGACAGTTATATTGCCAATTCTGTTACACCATTCAATAGACACCAATTACATAGAAAACTAACTTTTCATAAAAAAATCTTTGTTAAAAAGTTCATAATTTTGTTTGAAGTAGGATAACTGAAATGAAACTCAAAATATGTAACAACCGGGTAATTATTATACAATAACAAAAAAACACCCAAGTATCTACAAAGAGAAGTAAAAATGGAATGAGAAACCTTCTTTTCATGGAATAAAGTCTAAAAGCTCCATTTAGTCAAAAAACCGGTCAAGTGGCATACATTTTACAAGTAATCTCCAAACACCTTTCTTACTTTAATGTTTTTATCTACAGTTACTGCAGCAATATTTGTCACTTGGCCAGCATATGAGAACAAATGCAATTATCAAAAATAAATACATTTTTGTACAATCAATATAATTAGGAAATGTTTGGTCCTAATCTGCTTAGGGGTTGTTCCATAAAAATGGATATGGGAGGATAGGAAAGAACTTCTAAAATCCCCCCAAAACCAACATGTCCCGTCCCTAGTCCAGGACCTTGTCAGTGGTTGTCATATCATAATGTGTTTTGCTATTTGGAGATTTTGGTGCTAATAACAGATCTTTGGTCGTTTCTATTTAATTTATTCACGAATTTTATAGGCTTAGGATAGACCTTGACATATTGTATAAACACCTTTGTATTGTTGAATACTGGGAGTTGCCTTCTAGATGTCTTTTGGTTATTTTTGTCATTGGGTTGCTGTCTCATTGACGTATGCCCCACATCTCCTTTTATTCATACGTTCTTTAAGTAATTTGCATACATTAAGGAGTAGTACCACAATTTTTCCCCCCAAAAAAAATGTGCAGAATTTATCTTTGTTTCAAATAAAGAAATACTTGGCATTAGTAAAGTTTTATCCTGTCCAGTACTACAGTAAAATTTTCACATAACATTTCATTCCATATAAGATAATAACCATCAACAGAAGTAAACCAATCAAATTTTCTCTCCTTTTTAGCTTTAGTAACCATGTCACCTTAAGTTTCCAAAATATTTTATAAGAACACCAAATATAGAAAGAATGGTTTTGAAGCACCTAACATATATGTCTATGACTCAGAATTTTTTTTTTGCAATAAAATGCAGGGTTTATTTCCTATAACTGTCAAATTCAAGGAAATATTTTTTTTCTACCCTTTTTTGTATGAAACCGGGTGTGACGTACTATAATTTGGTGGTATTAGACCTCAAATAGACATACAACCATGAAAGAAATGAAATGAAATTTCCTTTTCTTCCATATTCATTTTTTATTCAATAGCCATGACAGAGAAATAAGAGAATAAAATTCTTTAAATCATGCAAAATGATGGGACAACAGCAGGAATGTCAACTGATACATGTATAGCAATATCTCAAATGGAAAACATAGCCAAGAGGGATTATAAAGTACTGGTAATTGTTACTTTTTAATGAAACATGGCTTCAGATCAGTATATCACAATGTTTTCTAGCAGTATAGGATATTCTTTATTTCCACATTTAAAAATTTGACATTATAAGTCAAGCTTCACTTAGTAACCCCTCTCCTTGGTCTTTTAACTTTAGAATGTTTAGCTTTGTTTTTCTTCTTATTGGAAGAAGATATAACACATCTTTTGGGCAAGGATCCATTTGACACTGATTGGGTACTTGTTCTGAAATTAAAAAATTATGATGGAATTAAATGACACACGTCTTTGAACTTGTACCACTAATATATACCTACAGTTTAATATTCTATACGCAACTTTACATTCCTTAGAGGGGTTTAATGCCTCAAGTTTTAGTTAAAGGAACCAAGAAAAATGTCAAACAATTAAGCAGTTTGGCCCTTTGAACTCAGCCTTTTCACTTCAAAATTGGCCTTCACCAAATTCAGGTTGATGGATGCTGCAAATGTTTCATGAAAATTCAGGATTATTAAATTTTCAAGGTATACGATTACTGTAAATTCAGGATTATTAAATTTTCAAGGTATACGATTACTGTAAATTCAGGATTATTAAATTTTCAAGGTATACGATTACTGTAAATTCAGGATTATTAAATTTTCAAGGTATACGATTACTGTAAATTCAGGATTATTAAATTTTCAAGGTATACGATTACTGTAAATTCAGAAATTATTGTAAAGTTTTATTCATGCAGATAATGCGACTGGCTGAGTATCGCAATATAAAAAAACTGCTTCGCTGAGCGCAGCTAGATACGCCCGCAGAGGTCCAAACTTGAACAGTTGGGGCAGAAATGGACACAATATTCAAGCTTGATTCAGGTCTGAATTTGGATTGTAATTAAATATTTGACATATTATAGGTTTCTGAATAAATGTATTCAAAGAACTTAAATTGGTTATATGAATTGAATTTATATTCAATTAAAGATTTCTTGCTGTTGTGCAACACTTAGTAAATCTGTTGTCAAGACTATAAACAAATAAAGTTCAATTAATTTTCAATGCCATATTAGAAATTTATGAAAATAAAAAGGGAGCTTACATCAATAGATATAAACAATTCACCAAAGTTTCATAAGAATTGGTGACAGCATTTTTGAGTTTTTATGGATAAAACCCTGTAATTCGGAAACGTAAAATCTAAAATTTATAAAAATCAAAATATCAAATATCATGTCAATAGATATAAACAATTCACCACAATTTCTTGCAAGTTGGTGAAAGCATTCTTGACTTATTGTCCGAAAACTGGAAAATCCCCCTTTTTTTAATGAATAATTCCCATAACTCGGAAACGTAAAATCTAAATTTTATAAAAAAACGAAAGGGAGCTCACGTCAATATATATAAACAATTCACCAAAGTTTTATGCAAATTGTTTAAAGCATTCTTGAGTTAATGTCCGACATGTTGACGACGGACAGACGGACGGACAGACGGACAGACGGACTGACAGACGGACAACGGTATACCATAATACGTCCCGTAAACGGGCATATAAAAATTGCATTTTGAATTCAATACATATATCTGTAGGAGTATTTTTCTTAAATTGCAATAATTAATTTGCCAATTTGTCCATTTTCTAAATAAACTGTTAACACAGAGATATGTCTCGCCTATTTGTTATTTTGATAATGCAAATGTTGAAATTAAAATTACAATACTTTAACATGTAAGTTATGCAAATATTCAAAGTCAATGAACCATGACTGAATGTACAGGGCTAAACAGTCTCCATGGAAATGAGATGTGCCAATGCTAATACAACTGCAAACCAAATACCATTGACTTTTCATAAGTCGTTTCCTTTAAACAAACCTAAACACAAACATTAACTTGTAAACTATGTAAAAGTTTCAAGTCAATGAACCATAATTAGGGGGTGGGTTATACAATCTCCATGCAAATGAAACTTGCCAACGCCAATACATTTGCATACCGAATATCATTGACTTAACATTAGTGGTTCATCTTAAACTGACCTAATCACAAACTAATACATGTAAACTAAGCAAAAGTTTCAAAGTCAATAGACCATGACTGAGAAGTAAGGACCAAATATTCTCCATGAAAATGAGATGTGCTAATGCTTCTACAACTGCATACCAATTATCATTGACCTACCACTAACAGTTCCCTTTAAACTGACCTAATCACAAACTAATACATGTAAACTAAGCAAAAGTTTTAAAGTCAATAGACCATGACTGAGGGGGTTGGGCCAAATAATCTCCATTGAAATGAGATATGCCAATGCTTATACAACTGCATACCAAATATCATTGACCTACCACCAGTGGTTCCCCATAAACTGACCTAATCACAAACTAATACATGTAAACTAAGCAAAAGTTTTAAAGTCAATAGACCATGACTGAGGGGGCAGGGCCAAATAATCTCCATGGTAATTATAGATGTGCCAATGCTAATACAACTGCATACCAAATAGCATTGACCTACCACTAGTGGTTCCCCATAAACTGACCTAATCACAAACTAATACATGTAAAACTAAGCAAAGTTTCAAAGTCAATAGACCTTGACTGAGGGGGTGGGGCCAAATAATCTCCTTGGTAATGAGATGTGCCAATGCTTATACAGCTGCATACCAAATATCATTGACCTACCACTAGTGGTTCACCATGAACTAGACCTAATCACAAACTAATACATTGTTGACGCGGCCGCGGCCGCTGCCACCACCGTCAACACCGCTGACGCCGGAAACAGCATACCTATGTCTCGCTTTTTGACTCCGTCAACGCGAGACAAATATCGCAATAATAAATGCATGCAATAATTTTTGAATTTACAATATACCTTAATTTGTACTAGAACATTACACTGAGTAAGATTTTTACCAGTCCACCAAAAGGTATGTTACTATTCCTAAACACAAGAATTTGATGCTGAACTGACCATTTTGTGTTCATAATCATATAAAATGCTTCAGGGAACAAACCAACCATCTCCCAAACTCAAGCTGAGGATACTTAAACTAGACCATGCCTTGCAATCATAATATTATTTCAAGTACAATTATCGTACTCAGATTTAGAAACAACCAATCAAAATACTATATTATTTGGTTTTTCAAGCACAAATTTTGTACTCCGATTACTGACTTAAGTTTAATGTCATACCACCAAGATTTTTTTATTCTTATAATATAATTGCTGTACTAAATGAACTTTTCATTATATTCCTGGTAAGAATGGTACAATTTCACTCTGAAATTTCAAAGAAAAATACGAATAGTTCATTGAAAATGAGAGACAAATGACAGATACAATTGATAGTATCACTAGTAGCAAGATTTCAGTCTGAAACGGTCATTTTGGTCTGATCAAGTCTGAATCAACTGAATTAACCGCTGTTTAAGACTTTCAGACGCTGTTCAGATATGTTGTGTTCAGTCCGTTCATTCATGTCAAGATAAACAAGACAGAAGGCTCTAGCTGTTAAACAAGATATGTTAAGACGGTTTTAGACGAATTCAGACCAAACATAAAAAGTAATGTTAAAAATTTTCAGATCGGGTTAAGATCCGTTTAGTGTGTCAGAATGATATTAGGAGTTACGCCCCTTCATGTGGATAATACATTTTAATTATAAAAAAATTACAATATAAATGCTAGAATGAAAAACGTATATTTTTAATAATTAAACATAAAATCATTGGTTGACTTTTTATTTCTGTTGGTCTTTTTTTAAGAGATTAGTGATTTTGTTTTGTTGAGGAAATAACTTATTCGCCTATAACTGTTCATGATTTTATTTTATTTTTTATTTTCTGATGTTAATTTATGTATTTATCTACTTATTCTTTGAAAAGAAGTAATTGCAAATTTTAAACATAACATTATCAAAAGAGTGAAAACACCTTATAAATTTCATGCGTCTGAAGCACGTTTCTGGATTTAACTACATCGGGAACAATCAACGTAAATACAAATATGTTTTATGTCAGATAATTTATATCGTTAATTTCGTTATCTTTCGATACTTTCCTCTAAAACTTAATAATTACTTTGTGGCATTTAGTAATCATTCCCCGTGCGTGTTATTCTTTTTATATTTGGACAACCGTCTTCTTTTTTTTTTTTTGCTTTTATTTCGTAGTGATGCGTAGTCACCAAGGCCGCATCAGGGAACCATGTCTCCAAGTGCAGTTAATATTCTGAAAACTGCACTTAGACCGTGACGAGACAATAAAACTATAAATAACATACCATCGGAAAGAAGAAGATGTTGATGGGAGGGGGCGGGGAGGAGGTTACAGAATAGAGAATGAGTGGCAATAAATATAAAGAATAGAGAAAATGGATAAAAAAAATAAAGAATAGAGAATAATAAGGTGCTTGAATATAAAGAATTGATAATAATAGACAAAAAGTTTAAAGAATAGAGAAAATCGGCATAAAAAATTAAAGAATACAGAAATAAAGGACCCCCTCCAGATCCTCATAGAAGTTTTCGTTAAAACAATACAACCTAATTTAAGTTCAGCATCGAGTATATATCCTTGTAAATGCGTTAATACTTTCTTTCATTTTAATAACAATTTTATTTAATATAAAATAATTATGTATTTATTTGTTTATTCAAGTTGCACTATAGCAAATAATTCTTTTTCGTCTTTTTCTTCCTATAATAGTAATAAATGTATTCGTTATTTAATATTTTCTGTCAATAAAGATTGAATTCAATGGCACGTGCCACTAATCAAAAATGATCCTTAAACTATCAAAAACTTGGCAATTACAATGGATATTTCACAATTACATCATATGTACACCTGTCATGGTATCATAGCTCCGTTCATGTATGTGTAATTTAAGGTTCTGACACATTTTATAATAGCTTCTTTCTGAACACTATTGACGACATTGTTAAAACTGCACGAACATATCACAAAACTGCAAATTTAGTGGTTAAAAAATAAACGATAATGACAAAAAAATAATTAAAAAACTAAAAACAAAACAATATTCTGTTGGAAGTAGCATAAATTTACATGTATAAATTGTCTAGTGCTTTTATTACAGCGGTATACTTGTTTTATACACAGACCATATTCTGATCATATTCTATGCTAAGATATTGACAAGACAGAAGTAAATATGTTAAAAGTAGTTTTAAATCAATTCATTTCACAGCTGAGGCAAATGTTCCTTCCCATTGTTGAATGGAGGTTAAATAAATGTGAACAATAAAAAAGATGTATATTTCTTAGGCATGGAGCTAGGCATTTCTGAAGTATCTTTGATAGCATTTTTTTCCTATCAAAAATGTATGCTGGTATATATGTAACTCTAGGTGTTTACCTAAAATGTTATGTATATGTAAAAGTTTAAGATTTGTTTTTTAATATTTGCCAAAAAAAAAAACATTATCCGGAAAACCATATAATGGCGTTTTGTCCTTTAATTCTTTTTTTGTGATTTTCTAACCTACCTTCTAATTGATACGTTAATCCAAACAGTGCAAGTGTGTAATGCAAACATACAAAATTCGGCTTTGGTGTATCATGTTAAAACAATACCCATAAATTATGATAATTTTCAATAATTTTAGATAAGATTATGCAAGGAAATGTGTTATTGTTTTCTATTTATCTAGCAAAATTGTATCTTTTTTTACACAAAGATGTCGATAAATAAATTTGATACCCTGCATTTATCATGCATTTCAATAGCATATTGTCAAATTGTTAAAAGATCTCCTCCTTAACAGGGAATCCGTTAGTATTGAAAGTCCCTGTCCTAAATTATTGAATTTGTCATTCTGCATTGACAATATTCAATTTATCTTGGTGTAAGTAATACGCACTCATTCGGGTTAACGCCCTTAATGTGTATCTAATACATATTATTTTCTCCCTCGTTTCACCCCTCCGATAATAAAGTTTTTTCTTAACTAGATATCGTAGAAAAACCAAACACAGTATAGGGTTGTGCGTTCGCTACAAGATCGCATTGAATTTAACATGTTCAACATAAATATATACAATCAGCCATGCAAAAAGGCATAACATTTGTGTCAACTAATTCTGCCTCTTTGAAGGTCAAATGAAAGTTAGTCATTTCACTCTACTATGGAATGAAATGAACGAGAGAACTTTTGACGTGGTATAGTTATAATATAACTGATTTTTATACTTATACTTAGTTTGTACTGCAAGCCGAAAAATCCACTTTGCTCTCTGGATGTCTCTTGGTTTTTGTTTTTGTTTTTGGTTTGTTTGCTATATTATTGACGTAAATAAAACCGACAACTCCTTTTATTCAGATATATAATTTGAGTTCTGTAAATTTCTAGACGTACGTCAGAATGAAAGACGAAAATGCAGGTTTCATAAATGGTCATCAAAGAGCGACACAATTAAAAACAAATAAAAATATAGTTATTACAGCTACAGCCATTTTTTTTTCTCTATTAAAACATATTTGATACTTTTTGCGCTATTGTCATATATAAAAAAAAATCTAACATTTCCATAAGCTTTCTGTGATTTCCCCGATTCACCATTATGATGTCATGCCACTTGCTATATGGATTCAGAAAACAAATTTACGAAATCTATGACCACACAATTGTAACTGTTCCTATCTTTATTAACAAAATTTAGCGTAAATATTTACAACTATAAAAATTAGTAACAGTGGTGGTCTATTCTGCCCGGAAATCAATGCGGACTAAATCTGTGTACAGTGCACGTGGCGGATTCAGTCTTTTTAAATGGGGGTTCCCAACCAAGGATAAAGGGAGGGGATCCAACCGTATGTCCTTATTAACAAAAGGGGGTCCAAAATCCGCTGTTTTCTGCTCTGTGGTCGGGTTGATGTCACTTTGACACATGCATTCCCCATTTCCATTCTCAATTTTGAATAGTATAAAAAGTTGTTTTATTTAAAAGGCAATTTTTGTAGGTTTTTAAAGTGAACGGAAAATGAGCTTTGCAACAGTGTCTCTAACGATAAAAAAAAAATAATGTGGTCCGTCAATAGGACCAGAGACATATGTCTCTGATATGACATATTACAGAGGCAGGTATAAATATTTGTAAAATTGGCTTAAATATTTCATTTAACAGCAATTTGTAGAACTGATTATTTTGATCCCTCGAATACCTGTAAAATAATGAGTATTTATATTATTTAGAATCTTTCATATTATTGTTTTTGTTTATTGTATTCACGAATTTTATATAAACTCATGACGTTTAGACCTTGACATTTCGTGTAGACACCTGGGGCGTGTTTTATTGGTCTATTCTGCACATCTCCAGAATGTCTTCTGGTGAAGAGTCCAAAAAAAATGAATCTGGAGATAACCTGGAGATATTCTACGGAAGATCAATAAAACAAAAATTCAATTTGCCGTCGAATATAGCAGATTTTTGTTATGTTGGATGACATATTAAATGAAGTTTACGATGATTTTATAGAAAATTAAGATACGTCCGGTAGACATGACTGTAAAAGTGTGCTCTGTTCGTGACATGTTTCTTTGTTCTTTCCTCTAACTCAATTTTGCTAGACAAACCAGGCGTAAACCCCCACTATTTGATTTTTAAGAATAATCTTAAACTGCACAAAAATTCGTCAATGTTTGTCTCGAATATGATCAAAAACGACATCTTGTCTATTCAATTTTTTTAAAGTAACCAAACTGGATTAATATTGTATAAAGTAAAGATATCGGAAAGTTCTCAAAATCATTTTTCTCTGGTGGTCCTTGAAGAAAATCTTCTGGTCCTAACTGTTATTTCTTTTGCATAATTTCGATGGTCAAAACCTTCGGACCACCACTTTTCAAAAATTTTCATTGTATATGGATCTATATGCAAGTATATATATACAATGTATACCAGACATTTCTCAGACTGTTTTTTCTTCTTTTTTTTTAATAAATCCGTTGGTTGTGTACTGATTGATACTTCAGTCTTGGAGAACAAGATTTATTTCAGTACTATAGTTGTAATTAGCTTTGAGCAAACTTCCAGTAATTGCAAATAGATATAAGAAGATGTGGTATGAGTGCCAATGAGACAACTCTCCATCCAAGTCAAAATTTATAAATGTAAACCATTATAGGTCAAGTACAGTCTTTCAACACGGAGCCTTGGCTCACACCGAACAGTAAGCTATAAAGGGCCCCAAAAAATTACTAGTGTAAAACCATTCAAACGGGAAAACCAACGGTCTAATCTATATAAAAAACGATAAAACACTTATGAACCACATCAACAAACGACAACTACTGAACATCAGATTCCTGACTTAGGACAGGTGCAAACAAATGCAGCGGGTTTAAACGTTTAAATGGTACCAAACCTTCACCCTTTTTCTGAAACAATAGTGTAACATCACAACATAGAAAGACACACTTTAAAGTATCAACTGAAATAGCTTAACTCAATCAAAGGACATATTAACACCATTGAACATACACTGAACAAATAAATTTGACCTATGACACAATGTAAATACAAAATAAATAAACTAAGGGAAGAATAATAAAAGTAACATGTTATATTGGTAAGAAATGTTAAACAATTAAAGAAAAACAATATGCTCGAACAAAAATACCATCCATTTGCAATAACTTTAAACACAGGTAAATGAAAATAATTTTGTTGTTAGGTATACTTGTACAGTACCAATAGAGAAAGGAAATATTTTTACAAAATAAATAATTTTGAATACAAAATAAATAAACTAAGGGAAGAATAATAAAAGTAACATGTTATATCGGTAAGAAATGTTAAACAATTAAAGAAAAACAATATGCTCGAACAAAAATACCATCCATTTGCAATAACTTTAAACACAGGTAAATGAAAATAATTTTGTTGTTAGGTATACGTGTACAGTACCAATAGAGAAAGGAAATATTATTACAAAATAAATAATTTTGATGTTCATAGTACGAAGTGAAAATTTATAGTTATACCAAACACTTATCAAAGCTGGTATATAGACCAGATATAATAAATACCCTTATTTCGGTGCTTTGTGTCTATTGTCTTAATGTAAGTTTTTTTTTGTGTGTCTCGTACCGATCTTTTGAGTTAATCTAATTGCAATTGATTTGTGCAGGTTGTTCTAATATTGTTCTGTTACACCACTGTCCCAGCCTCGGGGAGGGTTAAGTGCTCACAAACATGTTATTGTACTGTTACACCACTGTCCCAGGTTAGGGGGCTGGTTGGGCCGGATCCTGCTAACATGTTTAACCCCGCCACATTCTGAATGTATGCTCTGTCCAAAGTCAAAGTCAAATGTAATTCAGTGGTTGTCGTTTTTTGCTGTGTTACATATTTGTTTTTCGTTCATTTTTTTTTTGTACATTAATTAGACCGTTAGTTTTCTCGTTTGAATTGTTTTACATTTGTGATTTCGGGGTCTTTTATAGCTGACTATGCGGTATGGGCTTTGCTTGAATGCCGTACGGTGACCTATAGCTGTTAATTGCTGTGTCATTTGGTCTCTTCTGGAGGGTTGTCTCATTGGCAATCTTCGTTTTTATATCAACCCTGCCATATTCTGTGTTTGTCTATCCCAAGTCAGGAGCCTGTAGTTTAGTTGTTGTCGTTGGTTCATGTCTGGACTCATATTTGATATTTTGTAAATTATTTTATTATGTATAATTAGGCCGTAAGTTTTCTCGTTTGAATTGTTTCGCACACTTTTCACGTCGGGCCTTTTGACAGTATCGGGTTTTGTCATTGTTGAAGGCCTTAATTACGGTTGTCTATAATTGCTTACATCCACTTCATATTTGAACTCCGGTGGATAGTTGCCTCATTAGCAATCATACATTTCTTCGTTTTTATTTATTTACCTGACTTTTAAACTCGTGTTTTGAACCGAGTCCTGAACATGCATGACATATTTGTCACTGGGCGTTAATAATTAGCAACAAACAATCAACCAATTAAACTTGTGTTAAATAAGAAGAAAAACCATTTGATATTCATTCATTTAGTGGGGTGGGCTGGTAATTAAGAGCTGAAAAATATGCATAATAAGCGACAGATTAAAAATGTTAATAATGCCCTCTATAAATTTAAACTGACCACCACGGAATAGCCCAACTTAGTGTTGAAAATAGCGTTAAACACCAATCAATCAAAATCACTTCCCTAGAATATCAAATAGTCGTCCCTTAACTTTTATTGCCCGTGTAGTTCTTATATTTATCCAGCTTATCGTCATACAGGGATGTCCTATTAAGACTGTCATACCATAAAAACGTTTATAACACAGCTCACATTCCAATATATCTGCATTCATAAATTTATTAATGTCATTTAGACTAAACGACGCCATGTTTGTTATGTGCCTCTGCCGTCTAAACTACCTATCAAAAACGAAGAGGTGGAAGAGGGCCAGAAGATCTTCCCTATGCAAAAAAACAGAAATTGACCTCTTCTGGCTCACTACCGAAGAAGAAAAAAACACGCCCCTGTTTCTTGTTGAAGACTGATTTACCCGGTACGTCTAAACACCACCTAGGCCGCCTTGGTGCACTAAGCTCTGAAAACTGCACTAAGCCCATGATGGAACAGTCATATAAGTACCAAGGTCATTCAGTATGATAATGTTGTAAATAAAGAGCATATATTTAAATTTTGGTGTAAATGTATTTAGAAATGAAAGAGTTATAAACATTTTACATGGCACGCGCCGACTTTTGTATAATGTGTCCAGTTATCATAGTGTTGATTGAATCCACCGAAGCTTGACGAGTTCATATAAACCAATACCAATATCTTTATTCCCATAACCATTGCAGATACATAGGTACAGAGAGAGTGCAAAATATGTACATGAATATGCATCTATTTACAAAACATATATACAATCCAGTGGTTTCCAAATAATATACATTTTAGCTAGGAGGACCCACATGTTTATTTATACACTTTATAAACTTACATAATCTTTTTAGCTCTGAATTTTTGTTTAATTTGCTCATCAATTTTCTAAACTTTAGTGTATTAACATAAGCCAAATAGTACTTATCAAGGTATAATTTTCTACTGTCGTTAAAAAATGGACATTCTAGCAGATAATGAAATTCGTCTCCAATGCTACCAATATTACAATGATGACATTTTCTATCATTTCTATTAACATTATTCCACCTCCCTGTCTCTATTGAGAGTCTGTAGATTGTGGTTCTATATCTACATAAAATAATACTTTCGTGCATATCCAACATATCAAAATATTTGTTTTCAAAATTTAATTCTAACTTAAAAATTCTATAATTTACTGATTATGTAGACTCTTGAAATTGTGTATTCCACAACTGTTTGTATTGGTCTTGTAATCGCAACTTTAGTGCATTTTTTAATCATATATCATTACCAAAACATTGAGAAATCCAAATATTTGAAAAACCACATTCATCCAATATATTTTTAACTTCACTCACAAAAAATGTACATACATTATATTAACAGTAAATAGTGTTTTTAATAGTGTATATGCGATAGAAGATAACTTAGTCTCTTTAGCAGATACTAATTTACACCAATAAGATACTATTTTTAATTTAAAGGATATCTACCAAGTTCTCCGTATACCATATAGCTAGGTGTGGAATTTTCAGTTTCAAAAGAAGTTTACAGAATTTCTGATGGATTCTTTCTATAATTTCAACATCACCATGCCCCCAAATTTCACATCCATACAAAAGTATGGGTTTCACAACTTTATAGAACAGATCTAAGTGACACTGAGTGGAAAGATTATGTATGCGGCCTGATTTCAACACCTTAAACATAGCTTGTGTGGCCTTTTCTGCTAGGTGTTTCTGTGCTATTTTAGTATTACCAGTTCTAGATAATAATATGCCCAAATAGTTAAATTCTTTTAATATTTTCAATGTCAGTGCCGTCTATAGCTATATAAAAATGTAAATTTGACGGCATTCTGCCTCTAGAAAAAATCATCACTTTAGTTAACTTTAAGCTTCCAAATATTACAGTATTCACTGAAAGAATCCAGCTGTTTCTGTAAATTATCAGCACTTTCTGCCAATAGTACTATGTCGTCTGAACTAAGGATATGAATGGAAAGGTTAAATATGCACCAAGATAGTAAATTAAGATTAATTATTATAATGTAAAAAAATATGTTCAAAGTTGGTTCGAAAATCTTAAGAGATTTAAAAGTTATCATAAAAAAGAAGATGTGGTATGATTGCCAATGAGACAACTCTCCACAAGAGACCAAATGACACAGAAATTAACAACTATAGGTCACCGTACGGCCTTCAACAATGAGCAAAGTCCATACCGCACAGTCAGCTATAAAAGGCCCCGAAATGACAATGTAAAACAATTCAAACGAGAAAACTAACGGCCTAATTTATGTACAAAAAATGAACAAAAAACAAATATGTAACACATAAACAAACAACAACCACTGAATTACAGGCTCCTGACTTGGGACAGGCACATACATACAGAATGTGGAGTTAAACATGTTAGCGGGATCCCAACCCTCCCCCTAACCTGGGACAGTGGTGTAACAGTACAACATAAGAACGAACTATAAAAATCAGTTGAAAGAGGCTTAACTCATCAGATGGATAAAAATACAAATACTACAAATACAAGTTAACATTTTTACGGGGCACGCGCTCTTCTTGTGTAATGTCTGATCACCTTGAAAATTGATCCAACCAATCTTTAACTGGTAAATTATGTTTCCTTGTTGCTAAGTAGTAATGATAAAAGGGCTGTTGATCTTTTCTTTGATGCTTTGTTAGAAAAAATATATTTGGAAAAAGTGATTGTTTAATTGCGCTATTTGAAATAAAAACAGTGAAACAATAGAAATTGGCTTTTACTCAAAGACATATCTGATTTACCTATGGCGTTTTTGTCGTTTGGTTGCTGTCAAATTGAAGTTTATTCCACATCTCCTATAGTTTGAGTTCTGTTTGATTACTTTTTATTACCGTCTCCTCGGAGACGGTATTAAGAGTTGAACGATGGACAGTCTGCGGGCTGAAGGCTTTCTTACTACCTAATTGGAAGATATTACTGACGCTGTCATAATTAAATTTCGATCATTGGTTGGGACAATTCAAACCTAGTAAATGTCTTTTAATCCCGTAGAGTGTCGGATCTGAACTCTTTATTTTAGTAAATAGATTTGCCTGGTTACCAATCATGCATATTGGTACACAGGTAACACTTATCTATAAATAGCCAAATCTCCTGAAGATTTGTAAACACACACGTGATTATTTCATGTTACGTACATTTTATACGTGAAACCATAAGAAAACTTTTAGGAAAATGCCTTTTTCTTAGGTTATATTTATTTATACTCAGTAAGATTTAATTTGATTTGATTTTTGGTGTTTTAACGCCACTTTTAAGCACCGCTTTTGGGCTATTTCGTGGCGGTCAGTTTTTATTGGTGGAGGAAGCCGGAGCGCCCAGAGAAAAACCACCGACCTTCGATAGGAAAACTGACAATCCTAGTCGATTAAGATTGGAGTTGAGTGCACCCGCACGAGCGGGATTCGAACTCACAACCTCAGTGTTGACTGGCTAGTGATTACAGTAGTAACTACTTAGACCACTCGGCCACCGAGGCCCCCTACTCAGTAAGATAATCTAAAGGCAACACAAACATTTTAAAACGGAGATATCAAATAATTTCTGTTTCGATTAATATTAATTTACTCAAGAATTTTTATCTCAGGGGGCGGGGGCGGCGGCGGCGGCACTTCGACCTTTCTATGGCAGAGGTGAGCAGCTGAGACATCCAATACCCCATCCTTTATATATATATATATATATATATATATATAGAGTCTATAAGAATCTACCAACCAGTAAACTTAATAGGTATTGGATCATCAAAATTGACAATACTACACAAACAGGGAAAATTATATGAGTCTAAAAGATTGTGTAACAATACCGATAAATAGATGGAAAACAAAACACTAAAAAGTGTTGAATGTCATCGCACAAAGATGGAAAAACTGAACAGATGATATAAATTATACAATAATTGCAAATATTTCGGCTCAACAAATGGCCTTCCTCAGTGTTAAAAGTTTTAACAATACTGATATATAATGTATAAGGTGTAAACATAGATCAGTAATAATACAGGTAAGTTTTGGTCGATTGATTTTAATCCAAAATCCTGAATATCATAATATAAACATTAGACTGTAAATTTAATTATTTCTTTCTATTGATTCCATCTGGATGGAGGACACCCAGTGTTTTTATCCAAAACTTCTCCCGATTCTCTCTTTGCCTATTTTGCCATGTACAATCCTGTTCGATCACAAGGATCTTCATGTGATCAAAATCTTTCAGATTGTGATCTGGTAACCTGAAGTGTTGGCTGACAGGAATATACGGTTTTTTTGTGAGGTCACTCCTGTGGCCATTAAGGCGTTTGTGAAATGGCTGCATAGATTCACCAACATATTGGAGACCACATATAGGACACTCAAGAACGTAAATCACGTTTGAGCTTTTGCAGTTGACATTGCAGAAGATCTTGTATGTCTTTTCTGTGGTCTTACTGTGAAATGTTGATGAATGCTGCAATTGGTTGCATCATTTGCAGCGCTTATTCCCACAAGGCTGGCAATTACCTACAGTATGGTTAGGTTTGGAAAGGTCAGCACGGACAAGTATATTTCTCAGGCTGTTAGGTTGTTTGAAGGCAATCATGGGAGGCTCAGGAAAGATTTTGGATAACTTAGAATGTTTCTCGATTGCTGTCCAATGATCAGGAATGGTCTTGAAACTATTTCTCAGGCATGGATGGTAGGTGAGCACACATGGGATTCTTTTACTTTTCTGTTTTCCTTTGTAAGTTAGCAGACTGCTTCTGGGGATGGATTCCGCTTTTCGAAAACTATTTTTGATGTTTTTGTGTTTAATGAATGAATCGATACCAGGAAAGCGGTTTTTCGATGGAGCACTCCAGCAGTTGCTTTTCAACTTTACACATGAATATATTGGCATAAGATCGAGCCATTTTTGTACCCATAGCAGTGCCATTTGTCTGTAAATAGTGTTCTTCTTGAACTTCACATTCCAAGGAGAACACTGGTATCGATTCATTGATGACGTTGACATGAAATGGGACAAGGGAGACCAAGAATTACAAACTTTTATAACAAATGCTAACAATCAACACCCTACCATCAAATTCACCCATGAAACATCTAATTCCACCATAAACTTCCTTGATACATCTAGCACCCTCTCTGTAGGTATAATAAACACAGATATATACTCTAAACCTACAGATACTCATCAATACTTGTCGCCTGAAAGTTGCCATCCTCCACACTGCACGAAGAGCATTCCATACAGCCAAGCTCTCAGAATAAGGCGAATCTGCTCCTCTGAAGACACTGCAAAACAACGTCTGGGGCATCTCAAAGGACATTTGAAAAGAAGGGGATATAAACACAAAAACATCAAAAATAGTTTTCGAAAAGCGGAATCCATCCCCAGAAGCAGTCTGCTAACTTACAAAGAAAAACAGAAAAGTAAAAGAATCCCATGTGTGCTCACCTACCATCCATGCCTGAGAAATAGTTTCAAGACCATTCCTGATCATTGGACAGCAATCGAGAAACATTCTAAGTTATCCAAAATCTTTCCTGAGCCTCCCATGATTGCCTTCAAACAACCTAACAGCCTGAGAAATATACTTGTCCGTGCTGACCTTTCCAAACCTAACCATACTGTAGGTAATTGCCAGCCTTGTGGGAATAAGCGCTGCAAATGATGCAACCAGTTGCAGCATTCATCAACATTTCACAGTAAGACCACAGAAAAGACATACAAGATCTTCTGCAATGTCAACTGCAAAAGCTCAAACGTGATTTACGTTCTTGAGTGTCCTATATGTGGTCTCCAATATGTTGGTGAATCTATGCAGCCATTTCACAAACGCCTTAATGGCCACAGGAGTGACCTCACAAAAAAAACGTATATTCCTGTCAGCCAACACTTCAGGTTACCAGATCACAATCTGAAAGATTTTGATCACATGAAGATCCTTGTGATCGAACAGGATTGTACATGGCAAAATAGGCAAAGAGAGAATCGGGAGAAGTTTTGGATAAAAACACTGGGTGTCCTCCATCCAGATGGAATCAATAGAAAGAAATAATTAAATTTACAGTCTAATGTTTATATTATGCTATTCAGGATTTTGGATTAAAATCAATCGACCAAAACTTACCTGTATTATTACTGATCTATGTTTACACCTTATACATTATATATCAGTATTGTTAAAACTTTTAACACTGAGGAAGGCCATTTGTTGAGCCGAAATATTTGCAATTATTGTATAATTTATATCATCTGTTCAGTTTTTCCATCTTTGTGCGATGACATTCAACACTTTTTAGTGTTTTGTTTTCCATCTATTTATCGGTATTGTTACACAATCTTTTAGACTCATATAATTTTCCCTGTTTGTGTAGTATATATATATATATATATATATATATATATAAACAAGTCTAAATTGAAAACAACGTTCAAACCTATGATTGCGTTGGATAAAAACCGCAATTTTTATACGTGTGCATGCAAAACAAATTTCTTGGTAGAGGGGTCTAAATACAGCACAAACAACATTTTCCAAAAGACCAAATGAGTGAAAAAGTATATTTTAACAAAATGCATTTGACTAGCAGGTCGAACAACTGATGTTCTTAAACCCTGCTGACTGCCATTGGCGATTGACAAATAAACGGATCACAAGATGTAACAATTAGATCTTATCATTAATTTATTACCAAACAGAAAACAATAAACTTGCGGAAAAGATGGTATACCGCAAACATGAGGTGCAAACATTTGTACACCATATCCGGATTTCGACAATTAATGTCTCTTCAGTGATGTTAGGAATCGAAACGGTATTTGGAAGGCCATATAATTTACCTCAATTTAGGATACACTCTTGAATTTTGAAAAAGAGTCAAAATAGGATGAACGGATCACATAAGTCCGAAGGCAAATATAATACAAGCCCAAACGAAAAAATATAAACAAGTCTAAAATGAAAACATCGTTCAAACCTATGATTGCGTTGGATAAAAACCGCAATTTTTATACGTGTGCATGCAAAACAAATTTCTTGGTAGAGGGGTCTAAATACAGCACAAACAACATTTTCCAAAAGACCAAATGAGTGAAAAAGTATATTTTAACAAAACGCATTTGACTATATATATTGAATGATAAAAGAACATACATGCAGTTACCCTAGCTATCATATATTTTTTACAATAAGTATATATACCTGCACATAGCTATCATTGTTACACTATTTCATGGGGAGATACTAGTAAATAGATTTGACAAATATCTTAAACATTTACGAAAGTGATTTTAGAGACATATATATACAATCTCTGGTGATTTTAATTGCATCTGTAAAAAAATATCGACATCTGATTAGTTTCAGATTCAATCATCAACCTTGTCTTATATTTCACCTAAATTTCTCGACCTCATGCAATTTCATGAAGCTTCAAACAGTGACCTATTCCAGCGACTCATCCTTTCCACTCATTACATAATAAGTGCCCCCACACACACCCCAAGATCGTTTGGCTGAGTTGGATGTTGTCTAGATCTACCTAGCTAGCTCTTCCTAGCAAGATATAGCAGAGGTTGAAGAACAGAAGACTAAAAATATATCTAAAAGGGAATATAAGAAGAGCAAAAAACTACTCTCAGACGATGTATGCTAACATATTTTAAGCAATGTTTAATTTCTATGAATGATTTTAAAGGAGATGTGAAGTATACATAATTAATTTAGACAGCAACCCAATTAAGCAACAAACAAAACGTGACAATTTACTTCTAAAGTTCAATCTACGGTCTTCTTCAATGGACATGTCATTACAACATTCTAAAGTTTTTTATCCTCCCAAGTCTAACTATAATATATAGAATAGTTGTGAATATGTGAGCCAAAATTAGTTCCTGTGAAAAAAGTTCCAGTGGAACAAATATCACAGGAAATATATTCTGGGAGAACTTTTTTCACAGATAATTTCTATATGATTTGTTCCATCTCTATAAAATAAGTTCCACAATTTACCTGGTGAAATAAGTTCTGGGTTTGTGAAATTTGTTCCTTACCTAGTGAAATAAGTTCCAGGTTTGTGAGATTTGTTCCTTACCTGGTGAAATAAGTTCCTTGTCTGTGAAATATGTTCCACTGGTTATACAAGTTATCTTTTATACTGAGCATTGTTATCAGTGAGCTTAAAGTTATAATTCAAGTACATTATAAAAACATGTATTATATTGATAATGTAATAAATAAAAGGTGTAAACATCCAATATGGATTCTGTGGAGTATAGCAAAATGTTTAATTACATTATCCATACAAAAATATCCAAATGACAATAATTTAATGAGGCAGATAAGCGAAGAATAAGAAAAATCCAACAGAAATTTTTTATAGATCAATCATTTATTTATGAATATTGCAATTCAACATATGTTACTTCATATCAGACTTTGTAGATAAACTGTTATCACAGAAATATGTCTCATCCTTTTGTAATTTTGATTATGTAAATGTTGAAATTAAAATAGCAATACTTTAACATGTTTCATAAGTTATGCAAATATTCAAAGTCAATGAACCATGACTGAGGTACATGGTTAAACAATTTCCATGTAAATGAGATGTGCCAAAGCTAATACAACTGCATACCAAATACCATTGAATTATTATAAGTCGTTCCCTTTAAACAAACCTAAACACAAACATTAACATATAAACTAGGTAAAAGTTTCAAAGTCAATGAACCATGAAGAGGGGGTGAGGCTATATAATATCCATGGAAACGATATTTGCAAATGCCAATAAATTTGCATACCAAATATCGTTTACTTAACATTAGCAGTTCATCTTAAACTGATCTAATCACAAACTAATACATGTAAACTAAGCAAAAGTTTCTAAGTCGATAGACAATGACTGAGGGGGCGGGGCCAAATATTCTCCATGGTAATGAGATGTGCTAATGCTTATACAACTGAATACCAATTAACATTTGCCTACCCTAAATGGTTCCCCTTGAACTGACCTAATCACAAACTAATACATGTTAACTTAGCAAAATTCTCAAAGTCAATAGACCATGACTAAGGGATCATAGATTTATTCTTACGAGGAAGCTCCGAGCATGCTTGGAGGATGCTCGGAGCTTTTCAGTAGGCTCTTCTCAGCAGTTAATGTGACAATAATTATCATGATCCATTAAGATGTCAATCAAATCTATAGCACTTTTATAATAAGGAAAGTAGAGCATTATAGAGGAAGCTCCATTAACACCTGTGTAAACATCTGGTTTATTCAAACAAATCTTGCATTAATTTTACAAAACTATAAAATAGATGAGAAATTCTTCAATATTACTGTACAATGCTTGGTATCAAGTCTTCACAGAAAGAAAATGATTTCAAAACATTTTCTTAATAATCATCATTCTTTTTCAATACACATGATATAAAAAAACACTCAAATTTTATATTTGAAATATAAATATATTTTAAATTTATACTATATAAAATGAAATATAAAAGTCATCAAAGACGCAAACTATGGTTATTGATTTATAACCATACTACCAAAACATAGTACATTCAGTTTCATACGAAAAAGGGTTGATCTTTTTTATATTCCATTTAATTTGACAGTTGTTTGAAATAAATCCTCCATTTCATTGCAGAAAATTTTTTTGAGACGCAAACATGTTTCTTGGGTGTTTCAAAGCAATAAAAATATATTATATTCTACAGGGAAAAAAGGGGGAGAGAATTTGATTGGTTAACTTCTGGTGATGTTTACTTTCTTATATGCACTGAAAAGTTATGCTATATTTTCACTGTAGTACAGGACATTTATTTATGTCAAGTATTTCTTTATTTAAAGCATAGATAAATTCTGCACATATTTTTGGAATATAACAATCATGACAATTAAACAAAGACTTATAGGGGGAAAATAATTTTACTCATGCCAAGTATTTCTTAATTTAAAACAAAGCTAAATCTGCACAATTAAAATAAAATGCCAAGTAAAGAGAGACGTACTAGAGGGAAAACAATGGTGGTATTACCCCCTCAAACCAGGCATCCACTAATGAATTAAAACTTTTCTTAAAGTAGCCATAATTTTCTATAAAAGAACTTAGTTTGCTATTTAAAAAAAACATATTACCATTGTTTAGTTAGGGGCATTACTTAAACAAGTAATTTTCTAAATTACCTATACAAGTTATGTTGAAAACAAGGCTGTTTCAAATATTACTTCTATATCATGAATAAGTAACTTCTGTTAATATTATTTTTATAGGTGTTCATTCATACAGGTTTTACTAGCTTTAACAAATTTTCACAGACATCTGGTTATTTTCCCCATGAAATATACTTGAAAAGCTATTTAAATCCTCAACAAGCACTAATTGCTTTTCTGATGCCACACTTCTTGGTCAAAGATTGGCCTCTTGGGGCTATTATAATATCATTTCCCCTTAAAATCTTAGAGATAGACAGTTATAACTAGATATGGAACCTTTAATTAAGACTTGAAGTTATTTATAATTTGAATCTTAATCGAAAGCAATTACATATATTCCTTAAATAATTGTAAGTACTAAGTTTTTTGAAGTTGTATAAAATAATTTATTAAAGTAATATTTTTATCATTATTTTTTAAAGTAACCTCTCTATACTCATCTAAAGTTGGATAAATACTTAATTTTATTTAATGAAATGACATAAAAATTCTTGAAAACTACATTTAGTCCATGCTTTATTTGTCATTTAAAATAACTATTGAGTTATTAAATAATTTTTAAAAACAAAAAATATTTATAAAAGTGACTAAAAAAAATTACTGACTGTTGTTTGTGTCTTGATAACTTTTATGTAGCATAATATCTATTTTTAAATCATATCATCTAATTATAAAATTTGAGAATTTTTTTATTTTATTTTATTTTTTTATTATAAAAAAAGGAATGATTATTAAATATAATAAGAAAATATTTAAATGACTTTTACTTTTTGTGGAGACTTGAGATTTCTTTCTAAGCATTACACAGCATTACACAGCACTGTTGAAGAATTTCTAATCTATTTTATAGTTTTGTAAAATTTAATGCAAAATGTATTAGAATAGACCAGATGTTTACACAGGTGTTTATGGAGCATCCTCTATAATGCTCTACTTTCCTTATCATAGAAGTGGTGTAGATTTGATTGACATCTTAATGGATCATGATAATTATTGTCACATTAACTGCTGAGAAGAGCCTACTTAAAAAGCTCCGAGCATCCTCCGAGCATGCTCGGAGCTTCCTCGTAAGAATAAATCTATGATCCCTAAGGGAGCCAAATAATCTCCATGGAAATAAGATATGCCAATGCTTATACAACTGCATACCAAATATCATTGACCTACCACTAGTGGTTCCCCATAAACTGACCTAATCACAAACTAATACATGTAAAATAAGCAAAAGTTTCAAAGTCAATAGACCATGACTGAGGGGGCAGGGCCAAATAATCTCCATGGAAATGAGATGTGCCAATGCTAATACAACTGCATACCAAATATGATTGACCTACCACTTGTGGTTCGCCATAAACTAGACCTAATCACAAACTAATACATTGTTGACGACGCCGCCGCCGCCAACGCCGGAAACAGCATACCTATGTCTCGCTTTTTGACTCAGTCAAGGCGAGACAAAAAATGAAATAGTGTGTTTTAAATATTTATCGCAGTTGTTAATCATAGTTGTGCATTTGTTTTTTAATCATATTATCTACGTAGAATATATATGCTGACTTAATTTGAATTTCTCAAAGATTTACCTTATTTTGAACGTTGTCGTGTTGTTTAAAGACTTCAATGTTGAATATTAAACTTGTCAGGTACAACTATAGAATGTTTTGCTTGATATAAAGTTAATGCATCATGTTAATCTATAACACCCGGAACTTATTTAACATTTAGTAAAAAAATTAGTTCCGGAACAAATTTTACAGTGCTGGAACATATTTTCTTAAAATATATATTTTAGGTAAAAATTTTCTGTGATATAAATTCCGGTGGAACATATTTCCTATGAAATAAGTT
Organism: Mytilus californianus; assembly: GCF_021869535.1. Taxonomy (NCBI): domain Eukaryota; kingdom Metazoa; phylum Mollusca; class Bivalvia; order Mytilida; family Mytilidae; genus Mytilus; species Mytilus californianus. The sequence goes on from NW_026262712.1 coordinate 81,088,344, forward strand.
CCAGCGGAACAAATGTCACGCCGGAACATTTTTTTTGTTACAAAAAATAATCTTAATAGCAAAAAATAATTCAGATATTACTTGGAACTATGAGCAGGGTCAGGAACAAACTTCTAATGTTTGTTTTGAGGTTTATTGACTATTTATACTAGACATGCTAAATGAGAGAAAGAGAAATAAAAGAAAATTATAAATTTAAAAGACGAAAATACTGTTGGCACTTTAAAAGATTATTCTTAATTGTATGTTTTCTACAAGAATTGTAAAAACAAGTATAAACATACATATACTATGATCATAAAACAAAAAGACTTTTATATGTCAACATACGAAACGGTCTCCCACAAAAGATTATGTCAATCCAGTATGTCAAGTTTTTAAGGGTAAGTATGATAAGGGCCTTATTCGTCATCCAACATTAAATGGTATAGTAAATAAATATGAAGATATGTACAAGTAAAACAATAACAAAAGATACAGTATCAAGCTGTATGCTTGATTAAGTTTTGGTCAAATTTGTTGATTCTCTTATGTTGATGGCCTAATAGTGAACTTAAAGTAGCTTTGCAGAACTTATCACCTTCTTTATAACCAACGACGTCTATTATGATTTGAAAAAAAATGGCGGCAAAACTACTTTGTTTTCAGGCGCTTACAATAGGTCTTATATAACAAATTACCCGTCTCACGACTCTGAGTATTTTTCATCAAAAAATAAAATCAAGAAGTCCAATAAAACCAAATAATCTGAAAAAAGAAACATTTAATTGTTAAGGATACTCATTATTCAAATATAGAAAAAGAGGCGTGGGGCATTCCACATTGCAGTCCAACTACAATGAATAGACAAAATCTTCATCGACAACAAAAATAACCATACATATATGTGAAGCTTTACATTTTAAGGATCATTTTTGAAAAGATGTGAGATACCGTTGGAAATATATTAATTGTGTTCTTATATGTTTAAATTTTACTACGTTTCACTCTCTAGTCTCTACACTTTTCGATGCCTATTATGAACAAAAAACTTTCAGGTGGAAGCGGCCATACTTTTCTAACTCAAATAAACAAGCAAACAACCAAAGAAAAAGCCAACGAAAATTCCGATATCTGTTTGAAAAAAAATAATCGATAAAAAGACATTACCCCCAATTTCCAGTTTTAATACTTTCCCCCCAAAAAAATTGGTAAATCTAAAAAAGGTATAAGCCTTTTATAATTTTTGTTATCTACTACAATTTACATACAATTTTGAACGAATTGAACTACAAAGAGAAAACATTTTCCACTTTCATCAGCTATGAGATGGCTAGCTTTTTAGAAAAGCTATTACTTGTTCAGTTTATAAGAATTCATAATTGAAAGGGTTATTTGCATGAGTATAGATCAATTGCTTTTCTTTCACCCAAGCCATGCATATACTCAGAGGACAAAAAGGATAAAAAACTTGAACACAAGTACAGTATAAGTAAACTTTTTGAAAATAAAATAGTTCCCTACTTTACCATCTTACTATTTTATGACGTATTAGGACCTAAATTAAATAAAAAATTTGCAAAGTTTTAAAATATCCAGTTACCTTTAAAGAATAATGATAAGATCCGAAATAAGGTAACTTTAAACTGTGAAGGAAAACATGTATATATGATGAATCGTTCTAAACCCCAACCCTTTTACATAAGTCTTATAAAATAACCTTCTCATTATAAATTCTGATGTACGTATAGCACCTTTAACTAACAATTATAAGAAAGTTTAATTTAAGACCACTTAAATTCTAAATTCTTATTTGTAAATATATCCAGTTCTTACTTAACTTATTCTTACACTTCAGCACATTATGAATATTATTTTTAAAATTTTATGATGACAATCCTATGAATTAGTTATAATATTAATTATTTAGTTATTATTATTGCCTATATTCAGTCATCTGTACATAATTAAACGTTTCCTTATGTTCTAAGGTGTATATAGTTGCTACAATTATACCCTATGGGTAGTTTTGTTTCTCCTTAAAATCGTTCTTCTCCAGTATTACCATGATTACAAGCCTGAACGAATTTCAATGAGAAAATAAATTCTGAATAATGAATTTGACTCCATTTTTCTGTCAGTTTTCTGTACCAATCAAGACCGACCCCCCTTTCACAAACGGGCTAAAATAATGCACACATTGAACTCCCGTCATTTATCATATTTGTTTTTTTTTCTTAACATTTTCAGGTAGTAAGATTTGGTTTTAAATCGAGCTCATGATCGAGAAATTATGAACTTTTTGGTCTTACAGAAAACATGTTATTTCATATCAATTTAATGTTGTTTTTGCAAGACTCATAATCAAGAACAGCGAGAAAGACTATTTCGCAGACTTTTGAAAGATACTCAGTCCGTTCTTACAAAGAATAAGTCCTTATGCACAAATGTTAAATAAAAATAAAACAAAAACTTGCCCATAAGCCAAACCAAAGAAAGAAACCAATAAAAGCACGTACTCTACCAAGATATTAGACTTATCAAAACAAAACAAAAAACACTTTGTATGTTTATATTAAATAAAATATGATATTCGTTTATTTAATTGATGTTGGAAAGGAGAAAAAATTCACGAAGAAAAACAAAAACGAACTGATAATAGACAAACTATAAAACAATATCAATTGTTATTTCTTTTACTTTAGAACTGCAGAACGTATAATAACAAAATTAATTTAGCTGACTCATTACACATAAACTGTATAAAAATACATTAAATGGGACTTTTGAGGTTTTTTTCTCCATTGTCGTTAAAGTCAATACACAAAGTATTTAATTACATAAATCAATTTCGAAAAAACTTTAAAATTTCGCATTATTAAATTTTTATTAAAAACACTGTTTTAATAACATAATATTCATAAGATAGATTAATAAAATATTGAATCTGAATATTCATAAGCAATAAGGATAATCCAATCAATTTTGTTGATTGGATTATTCACGGCTGAGTAGTTGTGAATCAGTGACACGTGCCCTCATTATTTTATAAAAATATTGAATATCTATTTAAGTTCGTTTTCAAAATATTCCAAAAGTTTCCACTAAAATAGACAACGTGAAAAGAATGTAAACATTTTTCCTGTGTGCATATACGATGACTTTAAAAGAGTCCTGGGTGCACTTTGTATGTCCTGAGTGCACTCAGGAGGTCCTGGGCAGTGTTTAGACATACCCTTTGATTTGCAACTGTATTTTTTCTGTTTTGGCACATACTTATATATGAACCTCATTAAATTCGATCTCAAAATAGCGAATATAAAGGAACAGATATTTTAAAGTCTTAGTAAATTCCATTGAGCACAAAACTAATCCAAATTCGATTTCAATTATTTCGTGATTCTAAAATACGTTTTTTTTGTGGCAGAAATTGCAATTATTTTTTTTATCTGATATGACTTTGAAACACTGATTTAAGATTTATATTGTCCACAAAATATCATAAAATACAAGGTTGTTAATTGTTTAATTATGTCGTAATTTGCTTGGTCAGTGGCGGATTCAGGAGCTGACATATCGCTTCCCCTTTGATTGGATAATATATCATTTTTAGCATAATTAAAATCATCATTTTTTTTATCCTGGCTACACGTGGCGTTATTTCTCCGTCTGTATAACACAGCTAGTGAATTAGTCTAAATATCCATCCAATGCATAGTCCCTGGCCAACAATAGCAACAACGTCCTTTTGATGATCAATTCATTATAAAAAAAAACAACTAAACTCTCTAAACTAAACTATGTGGACAGTGGGTCATCGCACACAGGTTTGTTTAACAAGACAGCTGATTGGATAAATGTGATATATTGTCACGCCTACATTAAACTGTTGTCCAATCAAATGCCAGCAGAAACCTGTCAATAAAAAGGTTATTGCAAGCGTGGATAAGTTAGAGATTTGATTGTGTATTCGATATTTGAACATAAAGTTAGATAATCACTATTCATTTAGAATTAAATTGCGAAGAAAGTGTTCGCGTAACAACCCTCCCCTTTTCCCATTTTCGCCTTCTTATTTTTACACTTTCTTTTTTAACAGAAAAGTATTAAATATGAGCGTACTGCAAGTTTCTGAATTTTACAAGCATTCTATATAGCGACTTGTGATTTCCGGGAACGTCATATTTTCAAGATTTCACAGACCTCTGAAAAAGTTAGAACATACAAGTTTCATCTACCATTTGCAGAAAAAACAATACCAAATTATATTTGTAAATTGGAAGAGATTAAGAATTATAGTTTAATATCCGTACTAAAAATCGTCTGAAATATAACAAAACATATTTCTCTCTGCCTGAATGCAATCGAAAGCAAATTTTCATTTTATTCTTCATCTATTTGCAAAAGACGAAGAATTCTCCTTAAAACTGTAAATTATTAAACAGGCATACTAACTTTAAAGGATAAAATACAAGTTTGTACTACCATCCAAGGAAATAAGTGTTTCATAAAGTAACTAATCCTTAATTCACAACCGTCAAAACTCAGGACTCATTTTTGATATTTACCTGAGAGATCATAAAGGACATACATCTACCAAGAACTTATTATAACCAAAATGGCAAAAATGAAACAATATCTATTTTTTTTTTGGTAGACGAGTAGCAAATTGAATAAGGAAATGTTATTGAAAGAGAATTAAGATATATGATAATTTTTCCAAGCAAAGTGGCAAAAACATGCATATATAGAGTTACGTAGGTGCAAAACAAAACTATATATTAATAGTCAATTTCGACTATTTAATAAAGGATTATAGGTCGAACACGACACACGATTCTTGATTTCCAATGTACATGATTTAAAACCGTGTTTTTTCTTCTACAGATTGCATTTTGAAGAACACATGCTTGGCCATGATCGTTGAATGTTCAGCGTACAATATTACATAATATTCAGGATGATTTCAACAAAAAGCAAACGAAAAAGATTTATTTTTTTAAATCCGAGCATTCCTTAAATTCAACATTTAAAACCGTTTTGTTTTACGCAAAACATATAAAATTGAGAATGACTGATGTACTTTTTAATCTCTCTAACACTTAGGATTGGTAGTCCCGACAGCTTTCTCTCCATTAGTAAGGGAGGTCCTATTCGTAACAGTAAGCGAACACTGAAAAGTCACAGGACAGGAAGTGACAATTGTTTACGTATGTAAGAGAAATATCTTGAAAAATTACTTTGTATTACATATATTCTTTTTACAGTTTATGAAATAGTTCATTAGCCTTGGTAAATGAAGATTTATTAAATTTTAATCATGCAAATGATATAATATTTCTTAGCACCATGAAGCTGTTTAGGTACCAATCCACTTTGATAGTTTGTTTACTAAACAATTATTTGTTCATTTAATACATTTGTTTACAGAGTTGGTTTATATATACAATAGTTCAAGATACATACAAAATATATTTTTTTAAATAAGTATTTTCTCTTTTTCAAAGAAAATAGTCTCAGAAACTGAATTGTGACCTTTCGTCTGTGACCTTTTGTCCACAAGCACGCATTATTTATGAGTAAAGTTGGAACAAAGGTCAATTTGGCTCTGATTCGCAACAATTGTTCTCTTGTTAACATGACCTTTTTTGTCGACACGCGCTCGCCGTATCAGGCTAGAACAAACCAATGCATATCAATGTCACATGTGTCTTTTCCTCGACTGAATGTTATTAGCAATATTAATATTGGATACAATTGTAACGTAATGAATTGCATTTGATCCTAGTCCTAAGTTTAATTTTTGGTTGAATCAGTTGAACATCTAAGTGATCATCGATGTGCAATATTTGACACTGGACATTATTTTAGGAGCGATGCAATACAAATAATGTATTTCTATCAATCATTTACTTCAGTTAAAGACTTTTGAATGTAACAATATGGTACAAATCGATTTGATTTACTGAATTGCATATTTCTTTTTATCGAAATGAAAATATTATAAACTGCTCCCGGTTAATATAAATAAGAAGATGTGGTATGTGTGCCAAATAATCATCTCCATCCAAGTTACAAAGTATAAAACAATTATAGATTAAAAATACGGCCTCAACACGGAGCTTTGGCTCACACCGAACAGCAAGCTATAAGGGTCCCCAAAATGACTAGTGTAAAACAATTCAAAATGGAAAAACAAAGGTATAATCTATAAGTACAGTCATTTCGCTACGTTATTCTATAGCTTTTTGGTCAATTTCGAAAAAGCAAGTAAGCATCTCACTGTTTTTTAAATGAGAAGTAACGCTGGTGTTATAAAATAAATCTGATACGAAACAGAAATATAAACCGTACACAAGATTTTATCGATTGTTGTTTGATATTTTTCTATATGATTTATTCTTGTATTAGTTCTTGCTAAAAAAAACTTGATGATAAAAAAAAATCAAGAGAGGTATCGAAATCGGTCTTTATAGGTACCTAATGGTAAATATAAACTGTCAACTATATTCTTAAAATATTCTTTATTCTTGTTGCATTTTTTTTGAAAAAATAATGTTTTATTTGTCAATGTAATAATTTTACCCGGTAAATCCTTATATAAGATAAAACATGGAACTTTATTCATTTTACGTCCATAGATAAAACATCATAAGCGTTGCATGGGTAATTATTTAGATAGTTTATGACAACCCGTTTCGGTTGACTGCTTAGATAATCCGTTTATTGAAATGTAAATAACTTTCACCAAGCAACTGTCATCTGTATAATATTTAAAAATTTAAAGTAAATTAGATACTTAGAATATATTTTTCTTGACAAATTTTATATGGATCAGAACTATTATTTTACATTAGAAACAAAAAATGTTTAAGAAAATTTCAGAACATCTTTGGGATATATTACTTATCATTATATCTTTACGGGCGGAATGAATAAATACAGGACTACTTTATGTCAGAAAGCACGATTGCAAAGTTTTAATGACTAACACATTTCCCGGTTAAGACAATTAATCTTTTCTTATATAACCAATTAAATGTTAAAAATTCTATCGGGAAAAAATGAATTGTACGTTTGCATACGTTATTTAATGAAATAGATATACAGTATTACATTAAAAGACCACAAAAGAATATCCTCCTAGCTATGCCGATTTTATTCATAAAGGGGAGTAACCCCTGATAAACACAGATAAAGTGTCGCTCGTTTTATTTAAAATATTTAAATTCTTAACACGACTGAACACGATCTTACAGCAACTAAACAGATTTTTTACCTTTGGTCTTATTTTATCTGAACGTGATCTAATCAAGTCTTATTTGAACGCTAGAAGAATCTGTCTTGTTTATCTTGACCCGACTGATCTGACTGAACACGATATATCGGAACAGAGTCTGAAAGTCTAAACAGGTCTTAACGTTTTTCCCTAGCAGTAAATCAAGGCGATTAAGACTTGATCAGACCAAAATGACCGTTTCAGACTTAAATCTTGCTACTAGTGTAACAGCTGATACTGATGTCATGTGAGCTTAAAAGAAAGTACGAAAGAATCTAGTCAACTCTGTTTATATAATAAATATAATTTCATATGAATATGACACATTTTTTGTTGGTGTAACATTGAAATGCTGATTGTTTGTAATGAAAAATATACAAACAAAACCCAGCTAAATCCACAGAGTGGAACACAGCATGGTATGAACATACAGCTTATCATTTATGGTAGGTGTAAAAGTCAAATTAAAAAATATTATATATTTTTTATTGGACTGAAGACGTTTATGGCATACCATTTAGCACTGGTATCAACCCAACAGGTAAAATAAAATCTATCTAAGTTTATTAATATCAGGACACATTTATTAAATATTAACCCAGCAAGGACTGTACACATACCTTTTTCCTTGTGATTCTAGTTCTTTCTTAATTATAGTCTTGTCAGTAGATCTTTGTTTCCTAAAATATTGTAATGGCAATATACATGGCTTTTTTTTAGTTTATGGTGATGGTGTTCATAGAGCTCATAAATTCAGAAATGATCCATGTTAACTTATTTGATCCTTTGAATAAACTTATTTTTAATTTAACAATGTAGTGAGTTCTTTGAATGTTGCCTTTATAAGACTTACACTGATTTTGTTTTAATAGTTTAATACATAACTAAACATGTGTTACTATCCATTTTAGGCAATTTAAAAAGAGAGGTGAAAGATTCCAAGGGATATTTAAACTCTTAAGTCGAAAACAAACTGACAATGTGATGGCAAAAAATGAAAAAAACATCAAAAGACAAATAACAGTATACAAAATGAAACATAGAAAACAAAGACTGAGCAACACGAACCCCAACAAAAACCAGGGGTGCTGTCAGTTTACTTTTATGAAATGTATTAAATAGCTTAAATCTGATGAGTAAACAATATACCTTACCATATATGACATAGAAAAGAATGAAAGTTCAAGTCACTGAGTTTGTATTAGTCTCGAGCTCCAATTGCTCCTTGAAAAATGTTATTGTATCTGAAAAATTTGCTATCTATCTAGACAATTCTGTCCATTGTGTTTTTTTGCAACATTTCTCTTAAGCTTTTTTTTCTTACCTAGACTTATTAATTTTTCTATGTGATTGAACAAGGATGATTAAGTTAGCATTGTATTTAAGTTAACTGATATGATAGATGATAGTACTTAAACATAGATAATTTCATACAAAAATAGCACTTTGTATTCTAGTCCAAGGGATTCTTTTTGCTACTTTTGGTGTTTATACTAATGGCTTACAGATCAAGTTTGTCTTTATTGCTGGCTGGCATACTTCTGATGGAAGTATGGCTCTTGTACTTTCATGAAAGTTGTATTAGTCTAGATATATTTGTCACAATTGTATAATAAGTTACAGCTTTTCTGACTGGTCTCCTTTTTATATATTTAGTCCTTGAACAAAAAATTATTCTGGTCCCACTTGTAGGCTGTTGTCAGGTATAAGAAGTTATATATATATAATGATACCTTATTGATCGACTTTGCTTTTTATTCTGGTTGATTCAATTTTCATAGAATTATTGCTTGGTCCACATTATATTTACTATCTATAGTGTTTGTGACATATTGTGATCCTCAAGTGAAAATTACCTTGTTGCTTGAGATTCTTCTTCATTGATTATTGAATTACTAGCAGTTTTTTGTTTCCTGAAAATAAATACAATAATAAACATGAAATATTTTAAAATGAATGTTACAAAATTATACAAAACAAGTTCATGTGACCACAACTTCATGGTTAACTACCTTGAGCCAAAACTTTAACCTAACATTGCAGAGTTCTGGAAAAGTGGTGGCCCAAAGGTCCTAACCATCAAAACTTTAACCTAACATTGCAGAGTTCTGGAAAAGTGGTGGTCCGATGGTCCTAATCATCAAAATGTTGGAAAGGACAGACACAATTTTGGTATTTTGCAATAGAAATAATAGTGAGGACCCAGCCGATTTTCTTAAAGGACCACCAGGAATTTTTTTTTTTGAGAACTCTGTTAAACATTGGATGGACGGACACACAAACACTCTGACCTGAAAACACTGCACTCCTACTACCTAAGGTGGAGCTTAAAAATGCAAACAATTGGTTAAAAGTGTTATAAAGGTCTATATTTGTTGAACTAGTGCTGTTGAGTTGCTGTCTCATTCATATTAAACACCCCTCTCTATTCAAGGCAAAACACAATGAAACCTTTTCAACCTTTCAGTAATAAATATTATCAATTAGCACAAGACTTTAATTACCTTTTCAAGGAAAACTTTTTCCAACGAATTGCTTTTGCCATACGATTGCTGACTTGATTTTTGGTATCACTTGAGCTGTCTAAGTCTGGGAAACTGTTTACCACATCAATAACTGCCCTTCCAAATAACAGATCTTTCTTACTTTTGAGGTCATATTGTTCAATAGTATTGATGATGTATTTCTGGATAAAACAGGTCTTAATATACATTTACTATATTAAATTTTTAGTTTGATAATATGAAACAAACTTCTGGTAAAATATTATAATTAATTGAGATTTGTAAAAAAAGATCTAACAGGTGAGCTTTGAGTCAGATTTGAAGAATCTTCAAATTAACCTATAAGAACATGTCTTGATCAACCTCTGCTTTTACAGACCATCTTGGTTTGGAAGGTTATTAGTTTTTGCAACTGCTTTCTAAAATTCATAGAAAATAAACCTATTTTGTACGACCATTTACTGGTGGCTCAATAGAATAGAGAATGGAAACCGAATTAAAAACAAGTGTGCACACACTGAAATGTCTCACCTTCTTTACTAACCATTGATTTTATGTTGATAGTCCTAAATATAAAGTTTTACTACAAGTAACACATAAACTTAACATGATCCAAGAAAATGAGGTCAAGGTCAGATAAACCAAACGAGAAATACATGTACACCTTACAATCATTCAATAAACCAAACATAGTTGACCTATTGCTTATAGTTTCTAAGAAACAGTCTTAACCAAGAAAACTTAACATTGACTAATGAACCATGAAAATGAGGTCAAGGTTAGATGAACCATGCCAGGCAGACATGTACACCTTACAATCAATTTATGCATTAAATATAGTTGACCTATTGCTTATAGTATCTAAGAAACAAACTTAACCATGAAAACTTAACATTGACCAATGAACCATGAAAATGAGGTCAAGGTCAGATGATACCTGCCAGACAGACATATACACCTTACAATCCTTCCATACAACAAATATAGTTGATCTATTGCTTATAGTTGAAGAAAAACAGACCAAAACACAAAAACTTAACACTGAGAAATGAACCGTGAAAATGAGGTCAAGCTCAAATAAAACCTGCCAGACTGACATGTACATCATAAAATATTTCCATACACCAAATATAGTTGACCTATTGCATTTAGTATTAGAAAAAAAGACCAAAACTCAAAAACTTAACTTTGACCACTGAACCATGAAAATGAGGTCAAGGTCAGATGACACCTACCAGTTGGACATGTACACCTTACAATTATTCTATATACCAAATATAGTAGACCTACTGCTTATAGTATCTGATAAATGGACTTGACCACGAAAACTTAACCTTGTTCACTGATTCATGAAATGAGGTCGAGGTCAAATGAAAATTGTCTGACAGGCATGAGGACCTTGCAAGGTACGCACATACTAAATATAGTTATCCTATTACTCATAATAAGAAAGAAATTAACATTACAAAAAATGTTGACTTTTTTTTCAAGTAGTACCTGAACCATGAAAATGAGGTCAAGGACAATGGACATATGACAGACGGAAACTTCATAACATAAGGCATCTATATACAAAGTATGAAGCATGCAGGTCTTCTAGCTTCTAAAATATAAAGCTTTTAAGAAGTTAGCTAATGCCACCGCCGCTGCCGCCGGATCACTATCCCTATGTTGAGCTTTCTGCGACAAAAGTCGCAGGCTCGACAAAAACACACAAGACTAACAAAGGCTAGAGGTTCCGGACTTGAGACAGACTTTAAAATGCAGCAGGGTTAAGCATGTTTTGTGAGATTTCAACCCTACCCCATATACTTCTAGCCAATGTGGAATAAACAAACTAACAGCAAAACTCACAGTAATACTCAGTTCAAAAGAAGTCAGAGTCCAATGTTAGAATAGGTAAGAGAAGAAACTAAGCAAAATGACAATGACCAACATACATTAACAAAGGACTACTAGCAGTTACTGACATGCCAGCTCCAGACTTCAATTAAACTGATTGAAAGATTATGTTTTCATCATATGAAAATCAACCACAGTCCCTCCCGTTAAAAGTTTAGTATCATGCCATCATAAATTATATGAGAAGAACATAGCCCTTATCATGCCAACAACTGGTTTTAGAATCAATGTGTTTATTTTTGTACAGTAGAACCAATCTGTAGTTTTAATAAAGATTGGTTCTACTGTACAAAATTAGTGTAAAATAAAGAGTCTCATTAAAAAACATTTCCTCCTTTAGTTAAAAAAATCATGTTCTACAAATGGTTTTTTTTTTGCATTTAAGCCAATGTTTTAGAGTGTTTTTTTAACATTTACAAGAAATTTTAAGTGAAACCAAAACTAGTAAACCCCATTTTTTTACAATATTTTGTGAAAAAAAAAAACATTTTGAGCTATTCCTCACTAATGATGCCCCAGTAATAAGTGTTTGGTAAATGGGAAATTGATGTTCAATGAATATGAAAATGCATTACATGGTATAACATGATCACATGAAGGTTGATCCCAAATTTCAGGATGCCCTGATTTGCAGTTCCTGAGAAAAATGTGATAGCAATTTCATGGGACAGAAGAAAAGATAGACAGACCAACAGAGGTAAACAAATAGACGTCCCTAATTAGACCTGGAGTATAATGACACACTCAGTATTTATTCATTGTTTGGAAAAAATCTGGAACATATTGATCAGTGCTACAAAGGATAATTGCTTTTGGTCAATATCCTCCTACATACAATTTTTGTGTTTCAATATATCAAAATGTTATTCTATATAACTGATCATCACTTATGTTTACCCTCAAACATAACCTTTTAATTGACCTAGGCAGTCATGTTCATACCTGCATCACAGAATGAGCTAATGATCCCCTTGTAAAATATTCAATGGTTTCTGACTTCATTCGAAGAAAATCTAGTTCACTAGTCTGAACTGCCACTGATTCATGTTGGGCATAGCAGGCACAAGATTTTCCCAACTGATAATTTATACAGCATACACAGTTAAACGGACACATCTGAAAAAAGAAATAGCTATTAATTGAAATATGTCTTACTTACATTTGTATCTAAACAACTGATAAATTATTTATTTACTCGTTTATTTCTTATTCTACTCTACATAAAATTCTGATTTATTTGGTTAATTCTTTATCATTATTACATTTTCTTTAAATATTACAGCATATACATGTGTTCACATAGATTATAAGTTATTACACTCAAACATTTTACTTAATTCAAATTAATATAAAGCACTAATGATAAACAAATGGTATGCACATATCTCACATAACCTAAATTATTATGTTTACAGACATGTTTACAACTTACAGAAAGATGTGACAAATCAGCATTTTAGGAATAACAGTGCATGTACTGTGTTTGAAGAGTTTGAAGAGTTGCCACAGTCAGTTGGGGATTTGACAATCACAATGCAGTTTTATTACATTTCTATAACTACATACTGGGAAGACACAAGGATTGATATTTGCAACATTCAAATCCTGAATTGACAGTGACAAACTTGTGAAATATTCAAAATTAAACCTTTGAATTATCCTGGAACATTGATTGCCAGTGTAATGTTGTGACCAGTAACTCCTGACTATCAACTGAGTACCAAGGGATGGAAGGATAAGATGGAACATTGATTGCCATAGTGTAATGTTGTGACCAATAACTCCCGACCATCAACTAAGTACCAAGAGATGGAAGGATAAGGTGGAACATTGATTGCCATAGTGTAATGTTGTGACCAATAACTCCTGACTATCAACTAAGTACCAAGGGATGGAAGGATAAGGTGGAACATTGATTGCCATAGTGTAATGTTGTGACCAATAACTCCCAACCATCAACTAAGTACCAAGAGATGGAAGGATAAGGTGGAACATTGACTGCCATAGTGTAATGTTGTGACCAATAACTCCTGACCATCAACTAAGTACCAAGGGATGGAAGGATAAGGTTGAACATTGATTGCCATAGTGTATGTTGTGACCAATAACTCCCGACCATCAACTAAGTGCCAAGGGATGGAAGGATAAGGTGGAACATTGATTGCCAGTGTTATGTTGTGACCAATAACTCCTGACCATCAACTAAGTACCAAGGGATGGAAGGATAAGGTTGAAAATTGATTGCCATAGTGTATGTTGTGACCAATAACTCCCGACCATCAACTTAGTACCAAGGGATGGAAGGATAAGGTGGAACATTGATAGCCATAGTGTAATGTTGTGACCAATAACTCCTGATTATCTACTAAGTACCAAGGGATGGAAGGATAAGGTGGAACATTGATTGCCATAGTGTAAAGTTGTGACCAATAACTCCTGACCATCTACTAAGTACCAAGGGATGGAAGGATAAGGTGGAACATTGATTGCCATAGTGTAATGTTGTGACCAATAACTCCCCACCATCTACTAAATACCAAGGGATGGAAGGATAAGGTGGAACATTGATTGCCATAGTGTAATGTTGTGACCAATAACTCCTGACTATCAACTGAGTACCAAGGGATGGAAGGATAAGGTGAAACATTGATTGCCATAGTGCATGTTGTGACCAATAACTCCCGACCATCAACTAAGTACCAAGGGATGGAAGGATAAGGTGGAACATTGATTGCCAGTGTAATGTTGTGACCAATAACTCCTGACTATCAACTGAGTACCAAGGGATGGAAGGATAAGGTGGAACATTGATTGCCATAGTGTAATGTTGTGACCAATAACTCCTGACAATCTACTAAGTACCAAGGAATGGAAGGATAAGGTGGAACATTGATTGCCATAGTGTAATGTTGTGACCAATAACTCCCGACCATCAACTAAGTACCAAGGGATGGAAGGATAAGGTGGAACATCGATTGCCATAGTGTAATGTTGTGGCCAATAACTCCTGACCATATACTAAGTACCTAGGGATGGAAGGATAAGGTGGAACATCGATTGCCATTGTGTAATGTTGTGGCCAATAACTCCTGACCATCAACTAAGTACCAAGGAATGGAAGGATAAGGTGGAACATTGATTGCCATAGTGTAATGTTGTGGCCAATAACTCCTGACCATCTACTAAGTACCAAGGGATGGAAGGATAAGGTGGAACATCGATTGCCATAGTGTAATGTTGTGGCCAATAACTCCTGACCATCTACTAAGTACCAAGGGATGGAAGGATAAGGTGGAACATCGATTGCCATAGTGTAATGTTGTGGCCAATAACTCCTGACCATCTACTAAGTACCAAGGGATGGAAGGATAAGGTGGAACATTGATTGCCATAGTGTAATGTTGTGGCCAATAACTCCTGACCATCAACTAAGTACCAAGGGATGGAAGGATAAGGTGGAACATTGATTGCCATAGTGTAATGTTGTGACCAATAACTCCTGACCATCAACTTAGAACCAAGGAATGGAAGGATAAGGTGAAACATTGATTGCCATAGTGTAATGTTGTGGCTAATAACTCCTGACCATCAACTAAGTACCAATGGATGGAAGGATAAGGTGGAACATTGATTGCCATAGTGTAATGTTGTGACCAATAACTCCTGACCATCTACTAAGTACCAAGGGATGGAAGGATACGGTGGAATATTGATTGCCATAGTGTAATGTTGTGACCAATAACTCCTGACCATCAACTTAGTACCAAGGAATGGAAGGATAAGGTGGAACATTGATTGCCATAGTGTAATGTTGTGGCCAATAACTCCTGACCATCAACTTAGCACCAAGGAATGGAAGGATAAGGTGGAACATTGATTGCCATAGTGTAATGTTGTGGCCAATAACTCCTGACCATCAACTAAGTACCAAGGGATGGAAGGATAAGGTGGAACATTGATTGCCATAGTGTAATGTTGTGACCAATAACTTCTGACCATCTACTAAGTACCAAGGGATGGAAGGATAAGGTGGAACATTGATTGTCATAGTGTTATGTTGTGACCAATAACTCCCATCCATCAACTAAGTACCAAGGGATGGAAGGATAAGGTGATAGCAATATAGGGTATATAACTTACATTTCTCATTTGTTTAATATATATATAGCAGATCTTAAAAATTCTAGAAATATCATGATAATAGAAAGACCTTATCATAATTTCACCCCCCAAGGGTGACTGGGGAATAGAAATATATAGTTACCATTGGTATTCCTCTGACCAGCGGTAAAACCCTTGCTAAAGTGGGGCGTCCGTTTGGCTGTGTGGGATGTAAAAATTTGCAGCCACGTCCGGTCAGAACAGGGACGTTAAATCTGATGCCTCGTGTGAAGAGAGTGCCATGTTCTTTGCACGTTAAGAACCCATGCAACAACTCTTTGAGGGGTCTGTAGGTGGCCTGTTGCAAGGCTAAATTTCTGTCCTTATCCAATATACTCTCATTTTCCTGTGGCAGTCCAAATTTCCCTGACCTTCATCCAAGACGGCCTCTATTACAGGACCTACCTATTGTATTTATTGTTAACTTGTTTTCGTCCTGAACATGCATTAAATATTTGCCACTGGACGTTAAGCAGCCAACAATCAATCAATCAATCATTATTTCATTATAATCAGATGAAAACTATTTGATTGAATCTTGTTCCTTCTCTGCATGAAATACCATGTCTTATATTCTTATAAAATTTTTTAAAAAGATTTACCATAACCAATCCAATATTGTGTGATAGTTTTATTGCTGGATATACTTTATCAGTAAGTTTTAACAGGAGAGGAGTAACAACATGGTAGGTGTCACTGCTGGAGCATGCTGACCCTATACCACTGTTTTAGCTAGGGTTTGTGTTAATGAATCTTTATATTTATGTGGGCTGTTTTGGGGATTGTTGTTTGTCTTTTCAACAATTTTATTTTTGGCCATTGAATTGTCTGTTTTATTCCATTTATTGTTTATGATTGCCCCCTTTGTATTTTCTCCCTCTTTTAACACCCATTAAAAGTAAAGATGCTTATTATGTACACAGGCAACAGAGCTATGGAAAACTAGCAATACACAGATACATCTGTAATAACAAAAATTGAGATTAGTTTTCTAAGTGATGTCTCTTTGTAGCTAGTTTCCTTTATGATTTCTTGTTGTTTCTTTGGTATCTTTCCATTTTTCTTACAATTTGGTCAAAGCAATATCTTCAACAGTTTCATTTAATTGTTATTTCCTATGCCCAGATAAATCAGTAAAAGGAGACAATGAAGATCTGGTTTATGAACCATTCAGAACCAATAGCTATTCACACTTTTAACAAAAATACTAAGAATGGGCAACAAAACTAAATCAGGCAAAATGATAAATTTGTCCAAATTTTTTTTTATCAATTAAAGCTTATCATCAAACTTTAGTCAGGAAGTGTCTTTACAAGTCATGTAAAAAAGTGTTTTCCTAATTAGTAGCAATTCTCTGTAACCACTGACCACATTTTGACACACATATTCTCAGAATTTCCTGAAACCTTGTTAGTTGATAGCTATTGATAAACATACGTTGTTCAGTGGTTGTTGTTTGTTGGTGTGGTTCATAAGTGTTTCTCGTTTCTCGTTTTTTACATAGATTAGACCGTTGGTTTTTTCCTGTTTGAATTGTTTTACATAAGCCATTTTGGGGACCTTTATAGTTTTCTGTTCTGTGTGAAGGCCGTACTTTGACCTATAATTGTTTATGGTAATGGATATCCTTGGATTTTAGATTAAAATTACATATTATGACTTAAATAAATGACAAACTTAGAGTAGTTCTCATAAAAACATTTCAATTTTAATGAGATTTTGTTCATTAATATATAACATTTAATTGGTAAGACAAAAGATATTATTTGCTTTTCTTTTTTCACACATGTGCTCAGTAATTCAACTGACCTTCAAACTGAACAGTGGACGAGTTCATGTTATTTTTTATCAATGAAACAAAAGGTATGAAAGGTTGAAATTGCAAGTTCATACTTTTTCACAAAACTGTCATAATATAAAGCAGATATCTGTTTTGCTGTGACACAATACCACAGGATAGATAGTGGCATAATGATACCATTGGAAGCAGACTGTTAAGTCTTTTTGCTTGACCTAATGTAATAGCCCTAATACATGTTGTACTTACAATTACACGTCTACTGTAATCAGAGGCTTCACTCTGCTCAATGTAGGGATTATAAGGTGCTGCATTCACAGTAAGAATGTCATTTTCACTGGAACCTGATATAACAGATGTTGATAGATAGAAATTAAAACAGAATATTTCTAAAAAAATATTCAAAGAAACTTGAAATACAGGAAAAGGTTGTGTAAGTTTGATGGGTGCTACATGTATTATTCTTTTTTTTTGGTTGGAAAATAAGACTACTTTTTTATTTTTGTACATAAGTGACAAAACAAATAGATTTTGAAAATTCAAAACTGTGAAAAAATGGAAAGTATAATGTATTGGTTAATCAGGATTTTGTGTCTTTGAAATTGCAGTATCATACATTTTTGTTGAGCCTGCAACTTTTGTCGCAAAAGCGAGACAAAGCGATCCTACATTCCGTTGGCGGCGGCGTCCACAAATATTCACTCTGTGGTTAAAGTTTTTGAAATTTTAATAACTTTCTTAAAAACTATCCTGGATTTCTACCAAACTTGGACAGAAGCTTGTTTATGATCATAAGATAGTATCCAGAAGTAAATTAAATTTTGTAAAAAAAAACAAAATCCTGTTTATCCATATTTTACTTATAAATGGACTTAGTTTTTCTGCCAGTTAACATTACATTCACTCTGTGGTTAAAGTTTTAAAAATTTTAATAGCTTTCTTAAACTATCATGGATTTGTACCAAACTTGGACAGAAGTTTGTTTATGATCAAAAGCTAGTATCTAGAAGGAAATTTTGTAAAAACTTATTTCCTGTTTTTCCATATATTACTTATAAATGAACTTAGTTTTTCTTCCAGTTAACATTACATACAGTCTGCAGTTAAAGTTTTTAAAGCATTTATTAGATTCATAAACCATCCTGGATTTTTACCAAAATTTGTTCATTCAATAAATTTATATTTCAACTCTTTTATAAATCTATAGATTTGATTGCATACTGTATTCATTTTTTACAAGCATAACTTTTTTCATATTGTTTAATTTATCATTGCTATGTTCATTAAATAATTTTCTATTCATATACATTTTTTCCAAATATGTAAACCGAAGTACATGGGGGCAATGACACGAAGACAGTACAAAGTATCCCTATGCACTATTTGCAAATGTAAAAACTTTTGCGGGTAACAATAACTGCAGGTAACAATAAAAATATGATATGTATGAAATTAGGTCCCTCTCCGGAAATACATTATGGCAATTAGTCTCGGAAGTAACAATAATTATTTCTTATTGTTACTTTTTGCGGGTTACCGTAGCCAGTGCCTTGTAAGTATACATATAAATATTTTTATAAAGAATGCAAAGAAAACTGCAACAAAATCTGATAAAAATATATAATCGTACATGTACATCAAAACTTAAGAAAATAAGTGTTGTGATCTTCCCCTTTTGCATGTTTTCCAGGAACAAGTGCCTATCAATAATTTAAGCAGTATGAGTTTTTGTGGTAAAAGTTTGCATAATGAATATGAACCTGAATATAATATCACTACTTTACCTTTCTTTGTATTGTCATTTTTTGAAATTCTCCTGAAGACTGTTGTTCTCTTTTCATCATTTTCCAACAAACTTTCTTCTGCATCAGACTGAAAGCTGGTATTGGTAACAGGTTTACGAGCATTGGCCCTTTTCCTTCTTGACAACTTGCATGTTAACCCAATGTTTGTATGTTTGTGTTTGGTTGATGCCATAACTTAAACATAAAATTAAACAAAACTGTGTAATTAAATATTGTGTATATATACTTTAACACCTAACTGTCTGGCCTGCATACCAAGGAATCTTTATTATGGAATATTCCTTGGGTCTGAGACTACTATAATGTAGAAAGGCGTCAAAGAAAAAAATTAAAATAGCCTTTCAAGACGTCATTATTATTTGGACTACTATAACGTGTGTTATAGTAATCAGGTAATCTCAGCTTGGGTACCATTTTTCGTGGATTTTGTGGTTAAGGTTCATCATAACAAATGGACAAATATGGCCGTATTTTCACCTAAAAAACTACTCTGTGTACAGACTTACCTGTGCAGTTTGGAAAGTTTTAAGGCCTGGCATCTACTAGATATATAAAAGTTAAATTTATTTTGCATATCAGAAAGATAAAATCTTTTTTTGGATTATGATGGGCATTTTTTCTCCTTCCTGCAGAAGGTGTAAAAATAAACAAACACCTGAATTGCATTTGATACTGTCCACTCAGTTACTACCTTTAACTCACCTTTAGATGTGTAGATATCTATTGTCCATGCCAATCAAGGACAATCAATACAATACAAATCAGTTGTTACCTGAGAGGGAGCATCTCAAAATTATATCCCAACTTAGTTTATTTTTACACCTTCTGCAGGAATGGAAAAAAAATTTCCTATTCGCATGTTCCAGTATGTAGACTTTTGTTAAACCAGGAAATAAACATGATAAAGTATCCACAAAAATATTTAATGTACTGACCCGATATCATTCCATGACCAACTGATAAAAAGGATTTTTGTTTACCATTTCATGATTTGTAAGTTTTGAACAATTATGTCTGCACACCATGTACAAAGTTGAAATTAGGGGGTTAAAGTATTTCAGATTAACATCATTTTGTTGTATTTTTTTTTGGAAGAATTCTTGTTAAAAATTATCTATTTTAAAAATACCCGCGTGTTTCAGGTCCGTCGTCCTATTTCCTAACATATTGATTAAATAACAAATAATTTGATTGGTCAGGGATAAACAAGTATTTTGTTTCAAAAAGCTTGTCTGACTTTAACATTTATTTACATGCTATGGGGTGTTAAAAGATAACAGACTCTCGACATTTCTATGGAAACCCATTGTGCTCCTCTACTCATGTTCTTCTTCCTTTATTATATATAAAAAATAAGGGGAAAAACACGACATTCATTTTAAAAAAATGCTGTATGCATTGGAAAAAAAATCGTTTGTTGTTTAATAAAGTCCGAAAAAGACTGTTCTGAGAAAGACACATTCCCCAGAAACCGTATACAATGTGAGTGTTTGGTAATAAAGACGTATCTCATATCGATACTAACATTCCTGACACTAAACATCTATTTTTACATATTCTTTTCAGACCGATTTTAGTTGGTAATTTCTTTCCTGATCAGAAGATTTCTCTTGTTAATCGATCTTGATCCTGTCATGGAAGTAATATTGAAAGGAATAACAACGTCGTCACTTCAAAGGTTTCATCTGCGTTACCGCCCATCTTTCGATAACTCGTTAATTGGTTTAATATATGGCATGGTAATTGACTCTCGGCATGTGATAGATCAAATCACTGACACTTTTCGGTCATTTTCGTGTTCCCGGAAAATTACGAATAGACCAGTTGTTGTCGTATGTACGTACGAAGTAACCCGAATAGTTCACTCGTTACATTCCGCTGCTCTACGCTACCGAATAGAGTCAGTCATTCAATGTTGATTTTAGTCTATTTTTCCTATTTATGTCTTTTTCGATCTTAATAGTTTAGGCCGACAGTTATCACATATTGAATTTAAGAAAAAGGGTGGATCATTTTCAATTTTAATACTTAAAACCATGCAGTTAATTAAGAAGACATTTCTGAAAGTTAAGAAGATGATTGTACAAAAAATATGTTTCGACCCCCTTTTATTAAATACGAATAATCCAAGTCTTCCGTGTATACCAGGCAAATTAAATATTCACAATTTTAAACGTTTCTATTCTTTAATTTGTACATAAACAAATTCATATAAAATAAATTTGCGGTTAGACAGATAGCGTCAAGCTCGTTTTGTATGGTTGATTTTCTTTTTGCTGTAACGTGCTACATTAATATTAGTATTCAATTGTAAACACTTTTTTAAAATAGATATAAATTTAACATGTTTACGAACTTTTGATCCCGATTTTCATTGTCCAGTTTCAATAACGTAATCAATTACTTGAAAGTAAATATTTTTATAAATCTCGATAAACTTGGCACATTTCAACAGTAAAATATTCTATGTCTACATCTGTCTACATTATTTTGTTCAACATCATGTGAAGCCTGATCGATTCATCGGTATTTAACTATTTTACTCGGGATCCGCTTTTAACCGGAAAATACTTTTAGAACAGTTTAAAACAAACGGTAAAAAGCAAAAATATGCTAAATTAAATACAATTTTCCAAGCTAAACTGTTGTAGGTTGAACAATTCTCGTCCGTTTTTCAAGTTTTTTACATCATACGACTTCTTTCTGAAGGTAGAGGTTTTATATGATACAGCGCCACCTTCTTATTAATAAACCTCGGATTTCACACAGGTGCTTTATAATTACCGGACTCGATAAAATCACGTGACTGATAAGAAATTCCAGATGCCATTTTACAACCGCGGTATCACAGATAGTAACCAAAGGGGTCTTGCCGCTGAGACTATAATTGGATAAAATCATATGACTTTAGTACAGAGCTCTGCAGGCTGTTAATACATGCTAATTAGTCGTTGTTATTCCTTTTAAATATTACTTCCATGATCCTGTAATATTGTATTTGAAATCAATAAATATATTCGTATTAATTCCAACCAGCTTGTAGATGTACATGTTGTTTACATAAATGATTTTGGATATAGACATTACACAAAGGTGTCAATATTTACACACCCATCGATAAGTTGTCATAAATCACGCATGTTGAAGCTGGGGTTAACCACTTTAGGAAGTCAAATCAAGCTGTGCCTTGATTTTAGATCTAGATATCTACATAAACAGATACAGTAGCAATAAAACTATGTTAGAAATTTTTTTGGTGACCCCGACTGGGGGGCACGTGCCCCCTCTGCCCCCGGTAAATCCGCCACTGCTGTCATAAGATTTCTTTCAGGTTCCATTTACACATAACTGAATTCTATTCCATATGTACATGGGGTATAATAATGTCCCATTGTTATATGCACATATGTAGTACTTACTGCATTTGCAAATGCATAACAGAAATATAATTTAAGATTTATTTAAATTTTTTTTTTTTTTGCTTTTTCATTGTGTTTTTTTTTTTTACTTTTTAAAAATCTCCAGTGTACTTACAGGAGCATTTATATATTTAGCTGTCAAATTTATTTTCACCGGCTTGGACCAAATTCTCATATTTCATTTATAACATACTAAAACGTCAAATTACAAAAAAGTCCATAAGAATCAATTAACAATGCATGGACTGGTTATTATGTAGCAGTATTTCGTATTTAGACACTTTTATAAAGTTATTTTCACAAATGTATTTATTATCATTTTTTCAACTAATATATCTATCATGTAGATTTCATAGAAATAGCCAAATAAAAATATATAAACAAAAAATTAAAGATATTTTCTTCAAAATAGCAACCGTTGCCATGGAAATGTGTTCAGAATACACTTTTTAATGTAAATTTCCTCACATTTCATTTGAATTTTCTCAGAAACAGCAACAGTATACAAACTCATCAAATATATTTACATTATATAGGAGACCTATAGTAGAATAACGGCCAAAGAAGTTGGGAATTTTTCAACTGCTGTAGGTGGCAGCACCATCATAATAGTGGATTTTGTTGTTGTCTATGTGTTCTTTATGTGTCCATTAAAAAAGTAACAATCTTTAATGTTTTTAATAAATATAGGCAACAAGAAATGTTGTATCCCTTGTCAGCTGTTAAGGATTTGGAATCGTTAAGGGATCTATTATCAGAAATAATTTTCTCTAAGTTTGTTTTCACACGTTCCACTGGTTTCTGAAGTGAAATATTTTTAGTCAATCAGTCATTTTGTTTTGTTTCACCAACACTGATCGTCTGTTCACCATTAAATAATGAATCTTCTCTATGAACCATACAGAGATCACTCTTGCAAGATTTCTGATCAGAAGTGCAAGTAGTTTAATAAAATATTATTGAAACAGTAAACTCGCGAAGGCCAAGTGATGGTAAACGGTCATATGGTCCTTTGTCAGGTGAGATTAAACTTCAAATATTGACCTGGAAGCATGTGAAATTACAAAGTACATATTACTTTGTTTGATTGAAAAGGTATAACGTAACCTTTTAGCTTGATCAAAGTGGCCAGTTTCAATGATAGAGGAAGCCAGAGGGTGCATTATCCATAGAGTTAGTAGGTAATACCGTTTCTAAAAATCTTAAAACTTGATCTAACTGTCTATTTAAAAACGTTCATAATACTGACAGAACGTTTATCTTAACGTCAAAATTTTGCGTGTCAGACGTAACACACTATGCGCATAGGAATTTTTACAGGAGTGTTTGCGCTCTTCAGGAGAAGATGAAATTGCGAAAATTTGCATGAATTTTCTATGGCATATTTCATTAATGATTTTATTAACAAATTTACACTGACTCTACGACCAAACGGATTTTTGGCAAAAATGAATAGTTTTCACCATGGTCAGATTTTAGAAAATGTTAATTTATCAAAATTGATGTGTTTTTTTTTAATATATTACGGTGATATGTTGATTCGTTTTGATAGATGCTGTTAATAAAAGCACATACTATTGATAGATCGTTTCCAACCCGATTTGTTTACAACATTCACGCCACAAATGAAAACGCAGCGGTATTTAGTAAATGTCTTGAAGAATGTCCAATGGCGAATTTCGCCGCTGTACACATGCAAACTGTCAGTAGCGACATCATTAATTGAAATATAGGATTCCAGGTATACACTATAGTGCTTTTCTGTAATTGTACTTGAACTCTTTAAAACGATTACATACTTTTTGATAGTTTGCTTACTCAATAAAACTTCGTTCTTGAAGAATTCAAATGTCTTGCAAGTTTGTTCACTCGACGATTTCAGTACGTTTTAAACGTTACATCGTTTCGGAACGCTTTTAATGTCTTTTCGAAATCAAATCGAAATTAAGTTATTTGAATTTCTTATTTAAACGTGTTATTTGTTTATTTTAATTTCTTAAATGCTTTTAAAATAAAAAGCACACTTCGACCTCATTAATTTTAAGACTAGATTAGAAAACAGAATAAAGTACTGTCAGATGTAATATGCAAACGATTGAAACAAAGATAACAAATTAAAAACAACGTTTTTTTTTAATAAATAACCTATCGAAATAAAATATATAGCAATTTGTCAATAGATAAGTAGAATAATTATTTTAAAACTTTAAACCCGATGACCAGAATCGCAAAATACGACAAACTTATATCCACACACTCACTCCGATTCAAATCTTCTACTCCCATACATATCGTGATAAAACTGTGATATAAACTTTTCAAATGTAGAGATACATGATTGTGATAAAATGCAATTTATTAGGGGGACATGCTCCAAACTGTAAGCTACTCAAATTATGATACAAAAGAAGAGGAGGAGGGGGGAATACCTTTTCTGTTAACCTGTTTTGGGCTATTTCAAGGTGTTGTTAACTGTTATTTGATATATATATAAACTGTTAACTGTTTTCAACCCACTGTCTGTTCTGTTAAGATTGGCAATGTTGTTAACTGTTTTATATGAAAATGGGATTCCTGTTATCTGTTATTTGACACTTAAAGTGTTAACAGTTTTTGACATAATTTATCTCTGTTATCTGTTATTTACAAGAATTTTCAAGATTCACACTAATCACATTAAATTTGCTGTTTATTTCTTTCTTTACGGTTCTCCCTCAAAGGAGTAACATAAACATCACATATGTAACTGTCTTTGGACAGATCAGAATCACAAGCACTTGTCTCTGAATTTTTTTCCCTATATACCTTAATATAACACAAGGTACTAAACTCGCATTTCTGAAAAATGCCACCTGGTCGCGAACATCCGCTATATTTCGATTTCTCGGTTGTCTATCCCACTAAAACTTGTTATGCCGTAAATCTAAATTGATTTATCTTGCAATAGTATTAAAACATTTGACTTTTCTACACTTTACACAAGTACTCCCCATTCCAAACTAAAAGACAAATTGAAAGATTTAGTCCTGCTTTGTTTCATAAAAAAGAATGGCCAACGTAGATACAAGTAATTTGTCTTAGGGAGGGATAAATCCTACTTTGTATACTTATAAACAATTCTCTGAAACTGACATAATCAAGATGCTTGATTTCTTGATTTACAACATACATTTGTATTTGTTACGTTTGGAGGACGTGTTTTTTAACAAACAATCGGCATTCCCATGGGAACCAACTGTGCCCCTCTTCTTGCCGACTTGTTTCTTTATTCATATGACGCTGAATTCATACAGGAAGAAAGAAAAGAAGTTAGCAGTATCCGTTAAATTTACTTTCCGCTACATAGATGATGTTCTCTCCCTAAATAATTCAAAATTTGTTGACTATGTTGAACGCATCTATCCCATCGAACTTGAGATAAAGACCACACCAGATGCAGTTAAGTCTGCCTCTTATCTTGACTTACATCTAGAAATTGATCATGAGGGTCGGTTGAAAACAAAACTTTATGACAAAAGAGATGATTTCAGCTTCCCAAGTGTGGACTTTCCATTTTTATGTAGCAACATTCAAGCAGCGTCTCGCCCTGTATACGGAATATATATCTCCCAATTGATACGATACTCCAGGACTTGTATTTCCTATCATGATTTCCTTGATAGAGGATTGCTGCTTACAAGGAAGCTATTAAACCAAGAGTTCCAAGTGGTGAAGTTGAAATCATCCCTTCGTAAATTTTACGGACGCCATCACGAGTTGGTTGACCGTTACGGAATATCCGTTTCACAGATGATAGCAGATATGTTCCTAATGTTGTAACTACAATCCCATCCCCTTTTCCCGAATGTGACCTACCGAATAAGACTTAATACCAGGTTTGTACTAACGTGAACAACACGACGGGTGCCACATGTGGAGCAGGATCTGCTTACCCTTCCGGAGCACCTAGCTGAGATCACCCCCAGTTTTTGGTGTGGTTCGTGTTGCTCAGTCTTTAGTTTTCTATATTGTGTTTTGTGTACTATTTAGTATTGTTCGTCTGTAGTTTTTTTTTTCTTTTTTTTCTCTCATGGCGTTGTCAGTTTATTTTCGACTTATGAGTTTGAATGTCCCTTTGGTATCTTTCGCCTCTCTTCTACACAATGGTGTACAACACGCCTACCTTGTTGTCGGAATCATTCGTAGCAGGCCTCCCAAAGTATGTCAACCGTAATTATTTTGTACACCCACAACCGATTAGAAATATAAGTGTAGCAGAGTGATTTTTATGCTTTATAAATTACTAGTATGTAATTTGTACTTTAGAAATCATTGATTTATAATAAAAATCTATTTATCAAATTCTTATTGGAGTCTTAGTTTAATTATTTCACTCTTGCAAAGTATTTTTACTGAAGGATATATATCCTTTTTGATTTGATTTGGTGTATAATTCACGTATTAAGTAATGTTACTCATGCATATTCATGAGGGTTGAAATTGAACTCTTGTTTTGATTGGTTCTTAGTTATTGGCGGTTAAGTTGAGTTTTTCCTTTGTGCACCTTTGGTAGAATTTACCTGGACACTGGTCAGAGAAAGTCGTCCATTTATTTGTCTAGATAACTCATATTTACAGATTATTATATTGTTAAATTCAGCTTTATACTTCTAGACACGACTACTTTACTGACAACGACTCTAATGTAGATTACTTGTTATACTTTGTGCCTACTTTCTTATTTACTAGAGAACTCGCTCCACAAGTGAGTTTATATTCTCTGGTAATAAACCATCCGAACTCTAGAAAGTATCCTTTGTTATTTATACCTGAAGAGACCCCTTTCGCATTTGTAGCATCATTGTCACTGTTGCTCCGCGGGGTCATCTCCCGAAGACATAAGGATCGCAGTTAAGTACCTTGTGTTATATTAAGGTATATAGGGGAAAAATCAGAGACAAGTGCCTGTGATCAGAATGCCAAAGATGTATAAACACAATGGGACTATACTAAAAGGCTCATTAAAAAATTCAATATCGTTATCATTTTAGAATTGTTTAATCACAATATTTTCACCACTTTGTAGGTTGGCTGATAGTATGATGGTCAAGGTAATAACCAACAAAAGTTAGTGGAAAACAAACGAAATCACGTAATATCCAAACAAATTGAGATCAGATGAGTATAGAGAGGATCGGTTTCTGTTGTTTTCTTTACCCGTCATACGATACTAATGTCATATCCAGTAGCAATCATAATGGTCTCGATGGTGTTCACAGATTAAGGTGCAAATAAAATAAAGATTCGAACAAATGGTAATAAAGATAAAGAATAGAGAAGAATGGGTGTTAAAAAAATATAGAGAATAATGTACAAAATAAAAGTATAAATAATTGAGAAAAAAGTTTTTAAAATGAATTTAAAAAAAAAAGAAATGAAGACCTCCCATCAAGACCTTTTACTATCACGAATGCAAATACAAATGTTAGAAAATACCTAACGAAGGTGCAATCAAAAACCGTAGTTCAAATGAAATATAGAAAATGGAAGCAACAGTAGTTTTCCTATGTTCAAATACAAAATTAAAAAATCTATTTAAAAGGTACCAATGGAGAGAAAAAAATTAAACAGTATCTTCAGAAGGAGTGAAACCGGACTCATTGCCAGGGTAATCGTCCCGCCATGTGGGACTAAAAGTGCTAATCCATTGCAGAAAAAAAAACAACACAAAACTTAAATATTGACGAAACCAAGGTGGACACATGCGCTCCGGAAGAGTAAGCAGTGTTTGCTTCACTACTGAAACCTGTGGTGTTCATAAAAAAATCCCTAAGTCACAATTAAAGTTGGTGTTAACTGTTATCAGCATTTTATATTTTTTGTTGACTGTTTTTGTCAAAATCGAAGTGTTGTTAACATATTAACGGACCCCCTATCGCCCCCCTCAAAGAAGACATTTCCGGCATATACGATGATTGTATGGAAAACACCGCTGGAAAAGAACAAATTTGAAGGTGGTTATGGTTTTAGCAGAAGATCCAAATTATGACCAAGAGCTTTTAAAAGTAACGGCAAGACCATATAAAACATAAGTTTTTTTCATGACTGGCGCTGTTCGTTCAACCGATTTTCGTAAGTTGTCTGTGGGCCTTATTATGATTGGATTAACTAAAGTAAAGTTGCAAATTTGTTATTCTGCTGCAATACGTTTGAAACGTAGAAGTGCGGGATTTGAAAGTTACAACTAAATTGTTGTACGCGAAGAGTTGCATTTTGATATTATTTAAATCTGTAATTGTCATGATTAGATGATACACTTATATATTTTCACAATTTTTATCTTTCAAAATTTAATTAACCAGCCATACAAATCTGTGACCTGTTGTTTATTTGATCGTGTTCAACTTTTTAAGCAGGACTCTATCTGTTTTGGCCAGGGTAATTTCTGTTTCATTTATTTATCTGTCATGTTTAGTAAAGATTTAGTTTAACTGAAGTTTGATGTTTCGCTTAGGATTGTTTAGATTCATCCATTTTTGTCTGTTTTGTATACTAGGTTAGTTTCCTGGATTATTTTCTTATTTCTACTTTTAAGTATCGTTAATTGCTATGTTCAGGTTCGTTTTAAATATATTGGTTTTATATTTTATTAATTTAGATTCGTTAGGATAGTACTGCTACCATATTTAACATATTTCTTTAGTTTTCAAAACGTCAGCTGGCGAGTTCTCCAAGCGAAAGTTGATCCAGAGTAGCGCTTAAATGTTATATTTTGTGCAAGGACGTATAACTAGCAGTCCTTGTTTTGGGTAATTCAGATTCCAACTTCGATGTTTAACCCATTTTCTTCGGACCAAGTTTTAAAAGCAACTTTTCCTTTCTAAACAACCTGTACCAAAACGTGTATACGTTATCAAGTCTAAATATGATTCACATATTTTATTATCCATCCTTTTAATACACAAAGCAATGATCGTTTAGAATTATCTTCAGGTCATTTTGAAAAAATATGTTTTATTTAAACCAAAAACCGCATAGTCCAATTTATATTTAACAAATATTTTGTTTTCAGGAACTGTCGTGAAATATCTATTTTACATATTTGACGAATTTGTAGCGTGTCCTTGCAATATTACGGAGTCGGTTTTAAATTTTAACCATTGCCGAACGGCTGAATAGTTGAATTCCACGCCCAAATTATGTTAAGTAAATGTTCTGTGAATAGCGAAATATTATACATTGTCCCGACAATCATGTTTTTATAGACGTATTGGATAAACGAACTTGCAAGTTCCAGTGAACATCTGGACATGTATGTATGGCGTTCAAAAATTCTCCAAATGATCAAACTTGATATCCACGTGCTCTTCTGAAATAAGCATTGTTAATAGCTTTATCAAGATAAGCAGAGAGTATCCTTTCTCTTAGTTCCCTTAAAAAAACCGCTTTAATCCAAGTTGGATTAAAAAGAATATTAGATATGTTCATGCCATTTAAAATTCTCAAGTAAAGTAAGCCATTTTCTTTAGGTTTATGTATCTTTCCGACAGTGGAATAGTTCAAATAGATGCCCTGTATATATTGGAATTTAAGTTTCCAATAAGAACATTCAGCTTTTGGATTCCAGAAAAATATTAACTTATAGAAAGGTACCACGATAGGAGAAATGTTATATCCTTTTAGTGTTTTCATAACTTTCTTGGGAAAATATGGAATCTCAACATTCGTCCATTCAGAATTCAATTTTCCGATAAAAGATTAATAAATATAATATGGAACAGTACCAAGAAAGGTCATCGTTTGATTTCTAAATTTTATTTTATTTAAGTTGTCGCCAATGTATTCTTTGGTTTGCAGCAAACTTTCTGGATTAGTCTGAAGAACTTTCATAATCTGTTGATTACACGACAGACCAAACAACTGTGCTCAAAAACCTCGGTTGCTTTTTCACACCAAACATACTCGAAACCTATTCCAATAATTCTATGTGAATCATATACAAGAACACAATCTTTGTTTTTTGTCTGGAGTGATTATAAAATGTCAATGACAAGTAAAAGAGAGCTTTGAAATTTCTGGTTAGCATTTCGCCGAATAATAAATATTTGAGTATCCCAATTAGTTGTTTTATGGTAATTGATCAAAGTTACTTTCTGAAGATTCCTCTCATAGTGTTCATCACCATCATTATATAAAACAAGAGTGAACACGCTGAAATGTATCGCCTGACCATTTATTTTATGTTGACATTTTTAAAGATAAAGGTTTTACTTCAAGTATCACATAAACCTTACATTTTTAAAGATCCATGACAATGAGGTCAAGGTCAGATAAATTCTATCATACAGACATATACACCTTACAATTATTCCATACACAAAATACAGTGACCTACAGCTAATGGTATTTGAAAAAAACAGACCGAAACACAAAAACTTAACACTGACCAATAAACCATGAAAATGAGGTCAAGGTCAGATTACACCTGCCAGATAGACATGTGCACCTTACAATCATTCCAAACACCAAATATAAATGACTATTGCTTATAGTACTTGATAAACAGACCAAAACACAAAAACTTAACATTGACAAATTAACCATGAAAATAAGGTCAAGGTCAGATGAAACTTACCAGACTAACATGTACCCCTTACAATCATTCTATACACCACATATATTTGACCTACTGCTTATAGTATCTGAGAAACGGACCTAATCACGTAACTTTAACCTTGATCACTGATCCATGAAATGAGGTGGACGTTGCAAGGAACCCATATGATAAATATAGTTATCCTATTACTCATAATAAATAAGAAATTCACATGACAAAAAAAAACAATATTTTTTTCAAGCAGTCGCTGAACCATGAAAATAAGGAACAATGGACATATGACAGACTGAAAGTTTGTAAAAGAGGGACGAAAGATACCAGAGGGACAGTCAAACTCATAGATCGAAAACAAACTAACAACGCCATGGCCAAAAATAAAAAGACAAACAAACAAATAAAAGTACAGATGACACAACATAGAAAACTAAAGACTAAGCAACACGAACACCACCAAAAACTGGGGGTGATCTCAGGTGCTCCGGAAGGGTAAGCAGATCCTGCTCCACATTGTAACATAAGGTGTCTGCATACAAGGTATAAAGCATCAAGGTCATCTATGAAATATAAAGCTTTATACAAATAGTTTACATCGCCGCCGCCGGATTGTTATACATATGTCTCGCATACTGCGACTTTCGTCGCAGGCGCGACAATAATAAAATGAATCAATCGTTCAAGTTGTTTATTTTTATTAGTTGAAATTTTCAGACTACAAAGATTCAAATAGTAAATCCATGAAAAGTCAACAAATGATACAATCAAAATCGCCAGAATGATATGCGACTTTTTGTCCATTTTCTTCATCGATACTGTGATTTGGACATCTGTTGTAATGAAATAAATAGCAAATTAAACTCACTTCTTTTCATTACTTTGTAATTATCAAACTACTATTACTTCGACTACTAGTAAACGTAACCGCAAAATTACATATTTCATCTATATCCTAAAGTTTAAGCATTTCATATCAATCTGTATTGTTTTGAAGCATGCGAGTGCTGAATATCATCTTAAAAGCACGTTTTCTGTTAGACAAACATTCCTTAACACCACATGCTTACTCTTAAATTGGTTCGTCATCAAAAGCCCAGTTATGTTGAATGGTATTTCAGATCTTTCCCTCTGAAATACACTAAAATGTTATACCAAAATCTCAGTTCTCAGACTACGTCGCCTTTTGCAGCAGCGTTGATGACTTTTAAAAATAGGATGACTTCACGAATTATTGTTTAATCATACAATATATGTTGTTATGGATTTACGTTTTTTCTATCGCACATACCGGTAATTGTTAAAAGGACTATTTTTATTATGGTTGTATAAATGAGAAATATGTTTTATTAAATGTAAAAACCTTGTAGTCTAATTCGTATCTTATAAATATTTTGTTTTCAAGTTCAGTATTGTAATATCTAGATAAAAGATTTGACGAATTTGTAGCATGTCCTTGTGATCTAACAATATCGCCATTACCATTTAACCATTGTCGAACAGTTGAATTCCACGCCCCAATTTTTTTAAGCAAATCTTCTGTAAATTGTGATAAGTTATCCATCCTCCCTATAGTCATGTTTTTGTAAAATTTCTCCGGCAGATTAACTTGTAGATCCCAGTGCATATCCGGACACTTGGGTATGGTATTGATAAATTCTTCAAAGGAGTTAACCCTTTGTCCACATGTTATTTTGAAATAGTTACTATGTATAACTTTATCAAGATAGGAAGAGAGTAATCTTTCTCTTGGTTCCCTTACAAATACGGCTTTCGTCCAGGTTGGGTCAAAAAGCATACGAGATATGTTCACGTCGTTAAATTTTCTCAAGGTAAGTAATCCATTTTGTTTAGGGTGATGTATTTGTTTGACAGTGGTATAGTTTAAACGAATGCCTTGTATATATTGGAATATAAGTTTCCAATAAGAGCAGGCAGCCTTTGCATTCCAGATAAATATTAATTTGTACAAAGGCAATACGATTGGAGATAAGTAGGAACACTTTAATGTATCCAAAACTTTCTTGGACAAGTATGGAATTTCAACATTAGTCCATTTAGAATTGAATTCTCCAATAAATGAAAATATTCCAATAAAGCCCTTCCTTTTATTTTCTAAAAGACTTGTTAAATTGTTTTGCATCCAAATTTTTGGATCGATGCCAGTAGCTATCAATGGGCATTGATTGTATGTTGACCCATACAATTGTATACAAACCTTGATTCTTGTTGAATTATTGCACCAAATATACTCTACATTATGTTCAATCCCTGTTTGCGAATCAAGAACAACTAAACAATCCGCTTTACTTGTATTTAGCGATTGTAAAATACCAATGTCAAGTAAAAGGGATCGTTGGAACTTTTGGTTTTCATTTTGTTGAATAATAAATATCTTAACATTCCAATTTCCTGGCAGATCATAATTGATCCAATTTATTTGCTGAATTATCTTATCATAAATTTCTTGTTCATATTGGTATAACAAAATAAAATGAATCACAGTTGTAAACTGTACCTTTTTCCATGATGTAATCGATAGATCATCAGGTCTTAGATGGCAGATCAATGAAAGGTATGTAAATACTACAGTTGATATTGCGAGGATTATATAAAACGTTACCTCCATTTTCTTCATCGCATGTATGTTATCGTGAAGTAACGTAAATCAATAACACAAGTTTTATAGTATAATTACGTGATATAAAAATAAGATGTGATATGATTGTCAATGAGACAACTATCCACCAAACTATTTTTTCCATCTATTTTTTTCAACATTTGTCCTTAATGATTTTGTTGATATTATTTTTGTTTCTGATGATGAATCTCAAGTGAGAATTGGCTGCTTGTATCATTTTCAAATCAAGGAATACATCATATTACAGTAATCCCTTTTTCATTTTTCAACTCGGACATCTGCTACATAATAATGTTTTAACTATGGTGACCTTAATTAAAGATGAGAAATAATTTTTGATAATACATCTTTTCCAATTCTGAATTGTTTTCAATCTTTTTATCATGATGATACTTAAGGTGGTACCTAACACTACAGGGAGATAACTCTGTAAAAATCAGCTAAACGTTTTAATTACGTTGTATTGTTAAGGAAATATTAAGCTTCTCAATGATCAAAATATGGGTTTGTCAAACTGCTATATAACCAATGAAATTTTTCTGATAAAGTGGTTGGTTCAAATTTTTTGAAATTTTTATATTTTTGTCAAAGGGTCAAAGTAAACATTTTGTCAAAATTTTATGAAAATTAAACGAGCCGAATTAATATTAGTCAAGGTGTTGGGTACCACCTTAACATGTTTTTACGTCTTAAAAGGATTTTTTCATGATGTAATAGTATGCAGCGTTGATTTTGTACATACCAAACAATTACATTGAAAGGGGGAATCACAAATTAACACAAGATGACAATACACAAAAAAGACAACTGAATAACAACCAGACAGACATACAGACTAACAAGAAAAGATATATGCGAATGACAACCCCTTAAAATAAAAATGAAACTCCAATCCAATCCAAACTTAAGGTGCCTCTGAGGAGTAAGCATGCTCTGCTTTTCATACTGCATCCTTTGTGTTGCCGAGAGGTCAAAACTAGTAAAAGGTCATATTCAGTAAATACCAAAATCAATTAAATGTAATGTGATCTATTACTATTGCTTACTAATGATACCCCCTCTTTTAAGTATTCAGTTAACAAAAAGTTGATGTTCAATTGAAGCTTGCTATGGAATTTCAAGAATTTGAGAATTGATTGATGTGAAAACACATTGCACAGTATAACATGCTTCCCTGAAGCTTTATAACAAATTTCAGGAAGCTCTAATTTGTAGTTCTTGAGAAAAGGGAGACCAAGGTTTCATACATGGCCATCATGTGTAAGATATTTTAGTATTTGAATAACAGGAAGTTGCGTAATTGATGTGAAAACACATCACATGAAAAAAGCATGCCCACATGAAGCTTGTTTCTAAATTTCAAGAAGCTCTGATTTGCACATTCTGATGAAAATGCAACGAAACTTACACTGGATGGACATACAGATGGAAGTAAACCAAGAATGTAGAACACTGAATGCTATATGTCAAGATGATTAATTTTGCATTATCAAAACTATTGTATGTATCTTTGTCTCCAGCATAATGAATTCATCTTTTGATATATTGAGATTATTGAATAAGGACATTGTTGGATACTGGATCTTGAAACTGCCTTCAAATTACTCTATAGAAGTCATTGAATTATCCTACATAAATTAAATGTAACTGAATTTCTTTCAACAATTTTATTATGTCATATAATTATTAAGATCAGCAGATATTCTTCAATAAATATAAAACAAAAATAAATAACTGGTAATTATGCAGTGTTTTATATGTTGTACATATACAAATCCTCAACTGTATTATTAAAAGATTTCAAAATTCCCTTTATATTAATCTTATTTCAATTAACATATACATAAAATTCACTAGTTTGAAAATAATGAAAATCATTTATAAAAGGTAAAAAATTCTGTCAAAGTTGGCAATGACTATTCAAATGATTTCAACATGAAAAAAACCACACGATTGTATCCTTATCATAAAACCAAATAAGCATTTGAAAGAAGACAAAAGAGAATATATTTACCCTGTTTTCTCCAATAAAGTTTTAGCTGCCAACTAAACTGTTTTTGAGACACTTAAGTGTAAGTTAACATTGACGGGTCAATACTTGAACAAGAAATTCCATTCTTATTTTGTTTGTCTGAGGTAATGCTTTCACTGTTATAAACATTACTCATATCAAATAAACCGAAAAACCAAATGACTTAATAAAAAATTAAACATATTTGTGTTCCAGTGTGTTTAAGGTAGGTTCAAGTTTCCTCAAATCTTTCATGAATCAAAAATTTCCTAAATGTTCCTCGGAGTACTATGTCTTCCTGCCATTGCATCTGTCTGTGTAAAAGGGTAATATTGATTGCCAAAAACTAAGTATTTATCAGTAAAATATGGAAAAATAAAAAATAAAATGCTTCGCTGGGCGCAGCTTGATACGACCGCAGAGGTCGAACCCTGAACAGTTGGGGCAAGTATGGACACAACATTCAAGCTTGATACAGCTCTGAATTTGGATTGTGATTAAATATTTGACACAGCATAGGTTTCTGACACAGAAAGAATGTGGTCTAAGAACTTGAATTTTTTTAATTTACCTATTATGGTCCAATGTCCAAAATCAAAATACATGGTTAGAATCAGCATATCAAAGAACCCCATACATTCAATTTTTGTTGAAATCAAACAAAGTTTAATTTTGGACCCCAACTTGGACCAACTTGAAAACTGGTCCCATAATCAAAAATCTAAACACATGTTTAGATTCAGCATATCAAAGTACCCGAAGAATTCAATTTTTGTTAAAATCAAACTAAGTTTAATTTTGGACCCTTTGGACCTTAATGTAGACAAATTTAAAAAACGGGACCCTAAATTAAAAATCTAAAAACACAGTTAGATTTGGCATATCAAAGAACCCCAATAATTCAATTTTTGATGAAATCAAACAAAGTTTAATTTTGGACCCTTTTGACCTCAATATGAACCAATTTGATAGCGGGCCCACAAATAAAAAATCTAAATACATGGCAAGATTCAGCATATCAAAGAACCCCATATATTCAATTTTTGTTGAAATCAAACAAAGTTTAATTTTGGACCCCAATTTGGACCATCTTGAAAACTGGGCCAAAAATCTAAAATCTCAATACATGTTTAGATTCAGCATATCAAAGAACCCCATATATTCAATTTTTGTTGAAATCAAACAAAGTTTAATTTTGGACCCCAACTTGGACCAACTTGAAAACTGGTCCCATAATCAAAAATCTAAACACATGTTTAGATTCAGCATATCAAAGAACCCCAAAATTTCAATTTTTGTTAAAATCAAACTAAGTTTAATTTTGGACCCTTTGGACCTTAATGTAGACCAATTTAAAAAACAGGACCCAAAATTAAAAATCTATATACACGGTTAGATTTGGCATATCAAAGAACCCCAATAATTCAATTTTTGATGAAATCAAACAAAGTTTAATTTTGGACCCTTTTGACCTCAATATGAACCAATTTGAGAGCGGGCCCACAAATAAAAAATCTAAATACATGGTAAGATTCAGCATATCAAAGAACCCCATATATTCAATTTTTGTTGAAATCAAACAAAGTTTAATTTTGGACCCCAATTTGGACCAACTTGAAAACTGGGCCAAAAATCTAAAATCTAAATACATGTTTAGATTCAGCATATCAAAGAACCCCATATATTCAATTTTTGTTGAAATCAAACAAAGTTTAATTTTGGACCCCAACTTGGACCAACTTGAAAACTGGGCCCATAATCAAAAATCTAAACGCATGTTTAGATTCAGCATATCAAAGAACCCTAAGAATTCAATTTTTGTTAAAATCAAACTAAGTTTAATTTTGGACCCTTTGGACCTTAATGTAGACAAATTTAAAAAAGGGACCCAAAATTAAAAATCTAAATACACGGTTAGATTCGGCATATCAAAGAACCCCAATAATTCAATTTTTGATGAAATCAAACAAAGTTTAATTTTGGACCCTTTGGACCTCAATGTGGACCAATTTAAAAACGGGGCCCAAAATCTAAAAAATTAATACACGGTTAGATTCAGCATATTAAAGAACCCCAAGAATTCAAGAATAAAACCCCATTGAAATTGATCAAGAAATAAGCAATTTATACGAAGTATCTTCTTTTGCACAATACTGTGCAATTGAATATTTCTTGCTATTGCGCAATACTGTACAATTGACAATTTCTTGCTATTGCGCAATATTGTGCTATTGGATATTTCTTGCTATTGCGCAATACTGTTAAATTGAAGATTTCTTGCTATTGCGCAATACTGTGCAATTGAAGATTTCTTGCTATTGTGCAATACTGTGCAATTGAAAATTTCTTGCTATTGCACAATACTTATTATATAATAATTTACACATCCTGTTTGGTGTGTATCTCCTACCATATCATTATTATTTGCTTTTAAATATAAATCAGAAATAACCAACTTAAAATGGAAAATTTTAAAAGAAAAAAAAAAGGAAAAAAAGAAAAAAAAAAAAAAAAAAATCCCCCCCCCCCCAAATTTTTTGAACTCCCTTATGATTCATCACCCCCAAACTCAATCCCAGCCTTCCCTTTGTGGTATGGTACCTTGCAGTACAATTTCAGAGAGATCCATACACTTGAACACAAGTTATTGTCTGGAAACTAGAAAAATGCTTATTTTTGGCCCCTTTTTGGCCCCCAATTCCTAAACGTTTCGGGCAATTACCCCCAAACTCAATTCCAGCTTTCCCTTTGTGATATGTAACCTTGTAGTACAATTTCAGAAATATCCAAACACTTACACACAAGTTATTGTCATGAAACTAGAAAAATGCTTGTTTTTTGCCCCTTTTTTGGCCCCTAATTCCTAAAATTTTGAGGCAATTACCCCCAAAATCAATTACAGCCTTCCCTTTGTGATATGGAACCTTGTGGTACAATGTCAGAGAGATCCATACACTTACACACAAGTTATTGTCTGAAAGTTACAAAAATGCTTATTTTTGGCCCCTTTTTGGCCCCTAATTCCTTAACTGTTGGTACCATAACCCCCAAAATCAATCCCAACCTTCCTTTTGTGGTATTGAACCTTATGGTGAAATTTCATGGAGATCCATTCACTTAAACTAAAGTTAGAGTGCGAAAACCAATGTGTCTTCGGACGACGCCGGACGACGACGACGACGACGACGACAACGCCAACGTCATACCAATATACGACCAAAAAATTTTTAATTTTTGCGGTCGTATAAAAATGAGAATTTTTCTTCATATGCTATTTCTTAATCATGGAGAAGCTCCTGTCCAAGTTTTGTAAAATTCCATTAAGATTTAACAAAGCTATCTAATTGTTAATGGAGATTTGTCCAATTTGTCTATTTTCAAGCTTTACTCAATTTGAAAGATGCCAATATTAATTTTGTAGGAATCCACCAAGAAATGGAGTTATCGGTCTAAGTTTTATATTTCTAAGGGCCACTACTCCTGTTTTATCTTTTGATCATCAGCATCTATTTTCAAGCTTTACTCAATTTGAAGGATACCAATATGAAACTGCCAATAAATTTTGTAGAAATCCACTCAGAAATGAAGTTTTAGGTCTATCAAGACAATTTTCTATGTTTTTTTTTATATATATTTCACAAGGCTAAACCTCATATTAAAATTCTGTCTTGGTACCTGGTTCTTTTTGCTCGACCAAGACATTGCAAAAATTGACTTTCCTAAAAAAAATTATTGAATCCATCTAAAAGCTCATAGGTGAGAGAGCCTTTAAGGAGGACAGATGGACACTTACATTTTTGAAATATCGGAATATAGTATTAGAACTGTGCAACAAACAATTATAAATGAAATACAGAATAAGTTTTTGTCGCAGCTAATTGGTTCTGAAATAAATAAAAAAAAAACTATAATTTTCATACATAACTTCAGTAATCAAATAAAATGTCATATATAGGTGAAAAACATGATAAATGAACAGCTTTTACCTACCCAGGTACAAAAACAAATATCTCAATTTTTCAAATGTTCACATCTTTGTAGCAGATGAAGACATTAACTTAAAATTAGAGCTTCTGTTATCATCTTGCAAAAGTATGCGAAGTTTTGAAACTTTTGCTAAAAGAACATCAGCAGAAAACTTTTCATAATAAGGTATATTATGTACATGTCTATTCATAGCAAATGTTAGTCTTAAATATTAATTATTTCATTTTCTAACATTTAGAGAGAATATAATTCACAACAAAAATTACAAACCTAATGGTTACATTTATAAAAGAAAATAAATATGCAAATTTGGCACATGTAAAAGACGATAAAATAAATAATATCTGTCACAAAGATTGTAAATATAAACCAGTAACTGGAATAAATAACCCTTCTGGACATAAAATTACCAACCCTGGCTTTAATATTTTAGCATATCCTTAATCAGACGTGAAATTATTGAAACAAATAATTTGTATAAATTTAATTGGCATTGATCTTTTAAATGATCTTTGGGAATTATTCAATCTGCCTTCACAAAGCTTTTAGAGACAACTTAAGAAAAAACCATACCTTTTATGAGATGTTATTTGTCTTGAAAAGGCCACTATAAAATATTATTACGAGCTGCTAATAAAATAAAAAATGTTAAAAATATCATTAATGCAACTAACAAACAATTTAAATAAATATCTAGCAAACATTAAATTTTTACTTTATATCACATTCAGAACAAAATGAGTAATACTGCAAAACTAATAAAATTGATGGATGAAGACACAAAATGGACGGAGGAATGTGCATAGATACTATACATGGATCCTGGACTAATATCACATGAATGAACTCATTAAATCTATCTTGACTTTAATAATGATAAAAACAAAAACAAATTAATTCTCCTATTTTGATTTTTTTTTTGTTACCATAAAACACTATATAAATCTGATTTATGACTTTTTGTTCTCTACTGATTTCTCCGTTTAATGTCTGAACTTGCAGAATTTATTACTTTTATCCATGCCAGAACTATTATAAAACTATTTATGGCAACAAGAAAAATGGCATATAAATAAAAATTCAGCACTATGAAAGATCATTTTTTCTTTGTTCCACCTCTGTAAAATGGTCCTCTAATAGTTCTTGACAATGGCAGAAATTGTCCTCCAAAACATTTTTCTTCCTGATGGTCCTGGCTTATCATCAGTTGTATCTTTGTCGGCAAAGCCTCTGAAAAATTAAAAGAAATCTTAATAAGCGAGTGTCTTTTTGGTAAAATCTTTATGTATGAAACATCTGAATTTATTTTACTTTCTATATCTTTCTGTCTAAAAAAAGGTTTTTGGTGGATCAAATTTAAATATTTGAACAGTAACACTGACAGATCATGAGTATGGTCATTTTTGCTCTGTACCTGTGCCTCATTAAATCATTTTAGATACCGTATACAAGTAATTATAATTTTCAGATGTGTAATATTATAGGACTAAACACATTTTTTATATGGTTATTGATGTGTAAACTGGGTCAATTTACTCACAGTAAAAATTTGTGTAATTTTTTTAATTCTCAAACCAAACATTTGGTGTTTTTTTTTTCAATTTCAGCCTTTTTGGAACCCAAGGATTCCATTCATATGAACTATGTATTATCTCAGTGAAATTTTCTATTGTCTATATCGGTTACAAAAGTAAGTCCTGCAATATGGTTTATCAAAGTGTAAACCAAAGTAAATAATTCAAATTTACCAATCACCTTCAAATATATGTAGATATACAAATCATATAAGAATTATTGATAAATAAATGCAGGCAAAAATGATTTGGCAGGATAACTGTAAATGTAGAGTGATATAAAGAAGTTCAAGGTCATGATGATGAATAAAGGTTAACAATGGATAACTGAGTCTTGGTATATTGAAAGTACAGTATTCAAAGGAAATGTGCACACCAGCACCCACAAATATTGCAAAAAAAGACTAAGACAGAAGAAAGAATTCATTTAGTACTGGCTGCAACAAAGTTAATACCGTATATATGAAAAGTCAAAATATGATATTTACTTGATAGAAATTTTAATTTAAATAAGTCCTCACTTTTAATATACCGGTATCCACTAATTTATTAATAAGAAGTTTTATTTTAGTTATCTAATAAAAACAAACCAGAATATCTTGTCTTATTTCATTTTAAACATTGTATCAGATGCCTGCCTTTAAAACAATATAACTTTATTAAATGCAATATTTGTCACTTTTTAAGCAGATTTTTCAAATCATTGTCAAATGCAGAGACTTTACTGTTGCCAATTGTTTGAAACAATAAAAATATTCCAAAAACTTCATGCATGCATACATCCATGCATGTAACCAACTTCACCTTTAAAATGGATACTCTATACAAAAAGATAAGCCTCTCTTGTATGAAATAGAACTTTTAAATTAAATCAACTCCATTTATGAAAATAACCACAAACTATAGATTGAAGGAAATGAATATCTTTCAAAATATGTCCCATTGTTTCAAGTATATAAAAATGATTTTGATATGGCTATTGTTGAGCATCAATGGTTTCAAGAACTACTTTGATTTATAACCTGTTTAATATTAAACTGAAGAAAATCCCAAAAACTCAAGAATTCCTTTATCAAACAAAATAAAAAACTGCCGAAACTTAAGATTAATCTGTAAGACAAGAAATTTTAAAAAGTTCATATCTTAATGAACATGTGAACTAAATATCTAGTTAATGTGACCACAACTTAAATTACCTTAACCAAAAACATTAACCTGATACAATACAGATGAAATGATTACAAAAGGAGGATAGAATAATATAGGGATGCAGAGACCAGAAAACATAATGCCCCCCACCCCTTATGTCTTAGGCCTGGCATAAAA
Source organism: Mytilus californianus (assembly GCF_021869535.1). Lineage (NCBI taxonomy): Eukaryota > Metazoa > Mollusca > Bivalvia > Mytilida > Mytilidae > Mytilus > Mytilus californianus. Next base: position 81,131,317 of record NW_026262712.1, read on the forward strand.
ATACTCCAGTATTGTTCAGCTGGTGGAACTTGTATATCAATAATTACAGCTGATTAAAGTCAAGTCATCAGATATATGTACAAACATCTAATAATTTATATACACTGTATATAGCAGTTTGAAAGGAGTGTTTTAATAAAAAATGCATTTCCATTTCAGTGATGCCCATGAGCAACTATAAATGTTTTTAATTGAATACATAAGCATTTAGAAATGTGGATCTAAATTAGTGATCAAGAAGGAAAGGAGTGGAATTACACCTCTGAGAATGGTAGTGACAAATTTTGTTATAGAATGCATTTAATAACTACTCTCAAATATCTATCTTACGTGAATTATATTAGGCAGGTTGATAAACAAAAAAACTGAAGATAGATTGGCATTGACACAAAAACATGTCCTCCATGAATCCTCATGTCTTAATCAAGGATTTGTATAGTTTACTATACAAATCCTTGTCTTAATTTAAAAACAAAATCTAAAACTCATTCCCAAAAAAAAACATTACATGTTTAATTGAAGAAATTCTGTCAATTTTACAAAACAAAAAATTGTCTCTTCAAATGTCTCCTGTTCTTAAAGCATACAAGTCTCAATCATATGTTAAATTCAATATGTTAAAATTTTTATCATCTCCAATTTCATTTTTTATTCTATCAAATTTTGTCACTACTCTACTCATGTGTAAGTAAAGTTTTACCTTAAAATTTTTACTTCTTTTTCTTCCCTAAAATTATCATTTATATTTGAAACATTGTTCCATATCAAAAATATTATATGGAGAAACAAGATTATTATCAACAGTAAAATACTACAATGTAATCTAAATTAATTGCTAGTTCACTGTGATGTATTCATGGAAAGTTATATTTAATGACAACAAATGATCAAAACTACATGTGTTTGAATGCAAATGGTAAATTCTTAACTTTGAAATAGTAATTACATGAATTACAGCTAACAAGTTGCAAACATCAACTCACTGTAGACAATCAATAAAAAACTTGAATGAAGAGCAGTACTTTCTTCTCAAAGGAATTAGAAATTGTCTAGCTGAGGTAAAGTTAAAAGTTCTACAAAGTATAACCTAGCTCTGCTAGTAGTGAGAATCTATCAAATGGCTAATTGTATACTTCTCCATAACTATAACTAATAGCTGTTAAACATCCTATTTTTACATCATTGGATTAAACTAGCTATTCAAAAATTGATGTCTTTTAAAAATGTTATCATTAAATTGTTGATTGAAAGCTCCTGTTATAGCAAACTGTTCATCAACAGCCTTTAAATTACCTAATATATCTTCATGTTCACATTAAAAACATGAATACATGCAAAAAGCAATGAGAAAGCATGGCTAGTGAATAACATTCAGTAACTAACTGATCCTAAGTATTTCTTTCTAGAAGAAAAGGAATTTTTCAACATCTAGATCTCCTTCAGATAATAGAAATCTGAAACCCCAAAGCCCAATGATGAATGAAACCATTTAAAGGACTATAAAAAAAAATCTCCAAAATAATTTCTACAAGCTTAAATTCTTCATAATTTCTTTTGCCTGATCAGTTGAAGTTACTTACTCTGTAATACTCTTTGTATTTGTTTCCTATATATATATATATATACATACATTTATAACTATAAAATACATCTCATGATGACTGAATGTGCAAGTCATGTACACACCAATAATAAAATATATATAAAGAACTGGAATATAAAAAGTTATCCTTATTTCATAGTGAACAAGTATATCTGAAATTCTTAGAACAACAATGTTATTTGATGTCCCCTGGGTGCTTAGAAAGAAATTTAGCAAGGGGTTTTTATTTCTATAGGGTTGCACTCTTGAGTTTCTGCTTTATGATGTTGGTATACATCAACTTCTTTTGAACTTGGGTGGATAGTTGTCTCATTGGCAATCATACCACATCTCCTTATTTTTATATAGGTATCACCAAATAAGTATCTGACCTTTTAGGGAGCTCACAGTGCATTCTATACATTTCATGTCTTTAAACCATGCCTTACTGCTTTGATTCGCATTTAATTCTTAGAATGAATTTGATATGGAAAAACTTAATAAATGCACAAACCATTTGCAAATCTAAAATATGTAATCTTAAACAGAAGCCATAAACTGTTAACACAGAGATATGTCTCGCCTATTTGTTATTTTGATAATGCAAATGTTGAAATTAAAATAGCAATACTTTAACATGTAAGTTATGCAAATATTCAAAGTCAATGAACCATGACTGAAGGTACAGGGCTAAACAATCTCCATGGAAATGAGAAGTGCCAATGCTAATACAACTGCAAACCAAATACCATTGACTTTCCATAAGTCATTCCCTTTAAACAAACCTAAACTTGTAAACTATGTAAAAGTTTCAAAGTCAATGAACCATAATTAGGGGGTGGGGTTATATAATCTCCATGGAAATGAAACTTGCAAATGCCAATACATTTGCATTCCGAATATCATTGACTTAACATTAGCAGTTCATCTTAAACTGAACTAATCACAAACTTATACATGTAAACTAAGCAAAAGTTTCAAAGTCAATAAACCATGACTGAGGGGTAGGGACCAAATAATCTCCATGGAAATGAGATATGCCAATGCTTATACAACTGCATACCAAAAATCATTGACCTACCAATAGTGGTTCCCCATAAACTGACCTAATCACAAACTAATACATTTAAACTAAGCAAAGTTTCATAGTCAATAGACCTTGACTGAGGGGGCGGGGCCAAATAATCTCCATGGTAATGAGATGTACCAATGCTAATACAACTGCATACCAAATATCATTGACCTACAACTAGTGGTTCACCATAAACTAGACCTAATCACAAACTAATACATTGTTAAAATATTTACACAATTGTGATCAGTAAAATTTATAAAGTCGCTTTTTTAAAGATTAGTCTCTCCTGCAAACATGAACATAAAAATATGATATACATCTATAATTTTCACAAAGAAATGACCATAATCAGTTAAGAGACATGCAATAAACTTCCTGGTTAATATATAAACATGCAAAATTCAAAATGCAAAATTACCTCATCACATACCAAGAGACAAATAATTTTTGTCAATATCATTTTATAAAAAGTAAAAGTTTAACAAAGACAACATAAAATTTGCTCTTTAATTTCGAAGCAGTGGTTTATTTATCAGTGAAGTATGTGATGAAGTATTGACATTTTTATCACCAAGTGCATAAACATGCTTTATAAATTAGTACAAATGCATAGCAAGCTATACAAAGCTGGAGGATGTAATCATATAGTTACCTGCAGCTGACACTGTAGCCAACTGTTTCGACTGTGGACCTTTGGCTGATCGCACTCTGTTTGATGGCTACAATAATGTTGCATCAAACATTACTAGTTACATACAGAAAAGTTCAAAACTGACAATTGTTTTGTATAAATTTTCTCATTTTATCTTCGGAATTTTCAATATGATGTAAAAATTATTTAACATTTATTCTGTCAATAGCATTAGCCATTTCCTAAAAATAAAAATAAAACAAAAACAACATGGAATGCAGAAACTTTCCTAAACGAACAGTTTTTGAAAACAAAAGTTTGACAGTATAAGTCAATAAAAGAATAAATTTGAAAGTGACAATCTAATTTTAAAAAGTTTTAACATTATAATTAACATCAGTTTTGAACTTTCAGGAGTTGCAATGCAACCACCACCAGCAACACAATTTGTTAACCTTTTGACCTTTTCTTTCAAATATCCCCATGATCCATCAAATAAAATGCTTGCCCGCCAACACAAAAGCATGAAAAATTAGCTCATGAATGTTTTTTTGTCAGAAACATAATGCAAGGTGGGGGTTGCTTTGCAGTAAACTTTTTCATGTATACATTAGGTAGATACAAGTAACAAAGCTGATTTGAGGCTAGTCAATGCGTAGTTTTTAATGCTTGATTGTTTTGGTTAAATTTTAATAGTTTAAAGACTGCAAGGAATATACAGGTTTATAATGTATTAAAAAATGTGAGGGACTGTAAAGTAATACATGTTTTGGTTAAGAAACTGCCAAAAATCACTAAGATCAAAAATAGCTGGTGCACATCTTAATGTTCTGTAGAAGAATCTGTCATTCTGTGTAAGTTTGGTTGAATTCTGTCAAGCAGTTTTCTAGGAGTTGTGGATTAACTGTGTGACATGGAAAGCGAAAATACAAGACCAGAAAAGAGATTCCTCTGTGTTGTGACAGCTTCGTTTTTAACATATGTTATGAATATCTAATCTTTAAAAGGGAAAGGTGTTCTTAAAATATCAATTAAATTGGGAATAGTGAAATCATAAAAATATGTTCCAGACTATTTGCAATAAATTCCTATATAAACATTTAATTACTTTTTAGTATATTTTTTTCTAACACTTGTGTATTATGGTTTCAGTCTGATAAATGTTACAGTCAAACCTGTATTAAAAGGCCACTCAACATATGGCCTTTCAAAACAACTGGCTATTGTTATATAGTGTAATTTTAATTAAGTGGATATCTGTTTTAAATGGCTATTCTTTCTGTGCTGATTGAGTATCTTAACCTATTAATGCAGTTAGACCTTGTCAAAATCTTCCTTAAAAAAATTGTGATTTTTCATACAATGCATAACTTTTATATGTGTTGATATAATACAGTATTTTGAGATAATGACTTTGTGATAGATTCATATGCCAGTTTCCTACAATGGCTGCTTAAGACAGGTTTGACATGATGATGGTGTACTGTGATAAAAACAAAACAAATGTTGAACCTCACCTCAAAATATTTATCAGAAACAGTTGGTGGAACTGACTGACTACAACTGCTTCTATTATCCTTTGGAGAAGGAGGAATTGTATTAGTCTCTCTTAACTCTCCTTTCTTCAGCTTCCTATGAAACTGCTCCTGAAAGTTTCTATCTGATATTGGTCGTAGATCATAATTAGCACCAGATTTAGAGTGTCTACTACTTGCACTATTATTAGAATTATGTATATCTTTGTAGGTATTTGTCCTATCTAAAGCACTAATCTGGTATGATTCCACTATTGTACCATCAGGAATTCTACGGTTAAAATTATTATTATTTACATTGCCCGGAGTTGTATCCCCTGATACTTTTGGTCCTCTTTCATAAGTCCGATCACTCATTGGATAGTTTGAAACTATTCCTTTCTTTCGTCCATGTGGCTTTTTAAAATCTGTCATTGTAGAACTATCCTGAGTTGCAAAATTTTTCCACTGCTCAGGATAACCTCTACCCATTAAAGTTTCTGTCAAAGGAAGTTCATCTATCTGTACATAATTATTTCTATCAAATACAGAATTAGGTTGAGCATTCTGGTTTGGATTAAACTGATCAGGAACTGAATTATCTGTCACATATTGTTGTTCAACAGGTATTTCTATTTCCCCGTCTTCATCATTGTGATCTTCTGCCATCTTCCGCTTCACCTTGTAAAACAAAGAAATCATTTTTCATAAAACTCATCGAAACATCATACACTCCTCTTTAGTAAGAGTGTAATACTAACCATAGGAGATATTAAGGATTGCAATATGAAGAATAACAACTATTCTAACTATTTTCTTGCTTTCAGAGTTTTATCATGTATCATTTTAATATCAGTTTTCTATCAAATGGATCTTACTTTATTTTGCTCTTCTAGTATATATTGTAAACATGGATATTGTTGTGAATTGTTATTTTCACCATTTTAACACCTACAAATTAAGGATAAGTTTGCCCTTCACGCAAATTTCATTGCTTTTACAAACTTCTCACATTAATGTGTATATTTTTTGCGCAAATAACTTGATCGCTTAAAAAGTGAAAATGGCTCCCAGCACAAAATTTTCCACCTGTACAGTATATACAGTCTGTTATCAAAGACTACTTTGGTTACTTTTGTTCTTATCTGTTTTCTTGTTTAACAACTGAGGTCATACACATAATACATATACACAAACAATACATGTACTAATTATTGCAGTTGTCATACATTCATGTAAAGTTGTAATTATTGATAACTAGACAAAGTGATGCCCCCACACTCCACTCTGAAGTAACTGTATTATAAAAAAAGTCAATGTAGGACGTTCTTTGAGATATTATTGTGCCTGGAAGACACAAATGATGCCCCGGCAGATACAAAGTGTTATTTTAAAATACACAAAGTTGAGCATGGGAGCACATAGGTCTATGGATCACTGTAGGAGGAGTTATCCAGAAATGCTATGCACCTCTTATGCAAGTATATACTCCAAAAATGACAAAGTTCAACTATCTCCCAAAAGAACAAATATTAATAAAAATCAAAACCCTGACCACATGCACACCTTCAATATATGTACAAACATCAAGCAAAGTGAAAACTTCCAAGCATTCAAACTGTAGGAGAACATTCATACATATGAAATAGAAAAAACGGTGTAAAGTCTTGAGATTTATTACTTATGTTGGTTGAAGGAACCACATTTAATTATAAAGTCTTGAGATTTATTACGTATGTTGGTTGAAGGAACCGCATTAAATTATAAAGTCTTGAGATTTATTATGTATGTTGGTTGATGGAACCGCATTTAATTATAAAGTCTTGTGATTTATTATGTATGTTGGTTGATGGAACCGCATTTAATTATAAAGTCTTGAGATTTATTATGTATGTTGGTTGATGGAACCGCATTTAATTATAAAGTCTTGAGATTTATTATGTATGTTGGTTGATGGAACCCCATTTAATTATAAAGATTTGAGATTTATTACATATGTTGGTTGAAGGAACCGCATTTAGTTATAATATGTAACAAGTAGAGGTGCCAGAATAACACAATGTTTATGTAATTTTCTAAGTCTAAGGACTGTTATTGCATGAAATGTAGTATCATCCAAAATCTAAGGCATACTCTATCTGTTACTAACCATTATACATTTATAGACCCAAAATCCATGCAACAACTATAGGCATAATAATAAAAGACCTGACATCTGGTGGATTTTATAATGAAGTAAGGATAGACATATGCATCATTAAAAGACCTGTCCACTGAGTGGCATGGGCATAAAAAATCCTTTAAAATATCTTCACAATTGTACACATATTTGGTGAATAGCATACTCAACAAGGTATTCAAGGAGTCATACTATGTGTATCCACAATTTTTATATTTTGTGATCATTCCATACAAACATAAACATCAATTAAACAAATAAAAAGCCAAATGATCAGATCCTTTTTTTAATTGATTATTCAGTGTTTTATATAACCCTGTTCTATAAATTTTCTGTTGATTAAAAATTGAATTACTTGAAACACTGACATTTTTCTACTGCAGGCATAGATTGCCTTAGCAGTATTTGGCACAGTTTTTAGGAATTTTTGTTTTCAAAGCTTTTCAAATGCTTGATAATTTTGGCCTTCCAGCTGTTGAGTCTTACACAGACAAAATATTTGTCTAGCTTAACATACTATAAGTTTGGAATTGTTGGTGAATTTTTGAATATCTAGTTTCCAAAACTGTTTGTCCTGAATGAATGTCATTCAGATTATTCCAATAACATGTCATGCAAATAAAATTGATATCAGTTAAATTTAATAAGTCTTACCTCTATGTCATGTTTAATTTCATCTGTAAGTTCCCTGATGTCCCTATCTGTTTCCTGCATCAATCGCTTGATATACCCTCTGAAACACAGGCAAGTTTTTTTTTACATAATTTGAGAACTCATCTTTCTAAATGATCTTCATCGTTATTCCATCTGAACGTAATCTTAATTATGATTCCATTCAAATATAACTTCTATAAAAAAAGAAGGCCTATAATTTTGCTCAAAATCCAACCAAAAAAGTGGTAAGAAACAACATTTATCTCCTTAAGTTAAATTTCAAAGATAGATCAGAAATTTTTAGATGCTTTTCATGGGAATGTTTATATTAAAAATAAACTAATGACAATTGTATTGCTTCCTTCTTTACTATTATACTACTTTGAGACCACTAGTTATCATAATTTTACTTTTGTACTACTTGAGATCACTTGTTATCATAAATCACCTTTCCTACTACATTGAGACCATTTGTAATCAAAGCTCATCTCTCCTCACTTTTAGACCACTTTGAGACCACCTTTTTTTATCATAATTCAACTCTCCTTACTATTATACTACTTTGAGACCACTTGTCATAATTCAACTCTCCTTACTGTTATACAACTTTGAGACCTCTTGTTTTCATAATTCAACTTTCCTTGCTATTATACTAATTTGAGACCACTTGTTATCACAATTCAACTTTCCGTACTATTGTACTACTTATATACAAGGTGGACATTGATCTTAAACCTATGAAAGGTAACCTTAACTAAAGGAAATTGTGAGAAAATTGCTCTAAGAAATTAAGATCATTTTAAGAATAATTCAAAATTCTTCTTATTTGTTTAGTCCATGAAAATACAAAAGGGTTACTCATTTGAATAAACATTATTATTTTGAGGCCAATAATATATGCTAAAATCAGTATAAAATTATATGATTCTGGAATATAAAATATTGGATCCAAGATGGCTGCTGTAATTTAAAACTAGAGGCTCTCAAGAGCCTGTGTCGCTCACCTGTATTTACTGATGCTTTGGAAATCATGTAAAATAAGGTTAAAATCATAATTAATAGTATTAGATATTAGATATCATAATGATATCTAAGATAATAACAAAAAACTGTAAAATTTCTGTAAAATTACTAACTCAGGGGCAGCAACCCAGCAACAGGTTGTCGGATTCGTCTGAAAATTTCAGGGCAGATAAATCTAAATCTGATAAACATTTTTGCCACCTGTCAGATTTGCTCTAAATGCTTTAGTTTCAGAGATATAAACCAAAAACTGCATTTTACCCCTATGTTCTATTTTTAACTAAGTCGGCCATGATGGTTGGAAGGTGGGGTCATCAGACAAATTTTTTAAACTAGATACCCTAATAATGATTATGGCCAAGTATGGTTTAATTTGTCTCAGTAGTTTCAGAGAAGAAGATTTTTGTAAAAGATTACAAAAATTTACGAAAAATTGATAAAATTGACTATAAAGGGCAATTACTCCTAAAGGGGTCGACTGACAATTTTGGTTATGATGACTTATTTGTACATTATTACAGTTTATCTCTATCTATAATAATATTCAAGATAATAACCAAAAACTGCAAAATTTCCTTAAAATTACCAATTCAGGGGCAGCAACCCAACAACAGGTTGTCAGATTTGTCTGAAAATTTCAGGGCAGATAGATCTTGACCTGATAATCAGTTTTACCCTATGTCAGATTTACTCTAAATGCTTTGGTTTCAGAGATATAAGCCAAAATCTACATTTTACCCCTATGTTATATTTTTAGCCATGCCGCCATCTTGGTTGGTTGGCGGGGTCATCGGACACATTTTTTTAAACTAGATACCCTAATGATGATTGTGGCCAAGTTTGGTTGAATTCGGCCCAGTGGTTTCAGAGGAGATGAATTTTGTAAAAAGCTAATGATGACAGACGACTGACGACGGACGCCAAGTGATGAGAAAAGCTCATTTGGCCCTTTGGGCCAGGTGAGCTAAAAATATCCATCTTCCTTTACTATGTCAAATCCTCACAATTAAATACACTAGTTTTAATAGATCAGCCACACCAATAAAAAAATAAAACCACTGAGGTAAGAATTTCATCCATACGTCATTTTTAGAATAATCCTTGATTTACGTAGCTATATAAAAGTAGACAACGGTATAGAATTAAATAAATCGTACCCAGTTGTAGGACTAAGGTTCTGTTGTGTAGCATTAGATACCAATGACTGTCTAAGTTCTCTGATACTTTCTACAGCATTATCTACATCTTTCTCCCCTTTAGCTGACTGTACCCTAGTCTTCCCTGCCCTATTGTGGGGGTTAATCAGGTAGTCAGGATGACTGACACTTAATGGATGGGTTTCTTCTCTTTCTCTCATGCCTACAAATACATGATTTATTTGGTTTCAATGTCAAAATGCCTAAAAAAATATGAATTACTTAAATTATGGTCAAACAATTACAAAAAAAAAATAGATTTTTATAATTATTATATCATGGTCTAGTATACAATTGTTCCTTAGTACATAAATATTTGAATTTCATGCATTACATTTCTGACTGACCAATTCAAAACCCAAAATCAGAAATCAGCTCTCAGCCTTTAATCTTTGGAAGATTTCACCTTTTTTTTTTACAGAGAACAAATACTGCTTAAATCTTTCTTTATGTGCCTGTCCCAAGTCAGGTGCCTGTAGTTCAGTGGTTGTCTTTGGTTCATGTACGTCATATTTGTTTTCCCTAAATTGTTTTTTATAAATTAGGCCGTTAATTGGTTTTCTCATTTGAATTGTTTCATATTTTTCATATCCGGGCCTTTTATAGCCGACTATATGGTATGGGTGTAGTTACCTATAATTGCTTACACCGACTTTATTTGAACTTTGGTGGATAATTGTCTCATTGGCAATCATACCACATCTCAAGTTTTAAAGATTATTCCTTTCTTTACAATTATCTTATCTGATTCATGAAACAGTTCTGTGTATCAGAGAAATACTCTCAAGCATCAAAATTAAAGTAAAGAAATATATGGTTCAAATAACAAACAGGAAACAAATACTTGAAATAGAGCTGACTATGCTTTGCTCTTACTCCTATGTACTGCATGTTTAAGGTAACAGAATAAAATCACACTGCAAGGTTATGTCATACAATACAATCAAACTGTTATCAACAAGTATGCATATAGATTAAACTGTTTCTCCTGGAAGCTGATTGCTACACCAGATATATAGAACCAATAAGGCAAATATTTCCCATAGCTATAAACTCACAAGGTGCACATGAACCATAAAGCACAATGACCTACAAACTTATGCTTTCATGTTGATTTTATACCTTAATAATTACATTACATGTATGCTTCATTATAATACGTTATTTTGATTGGCTAACAGCAATCTCGCGTCATTCTGAAATTAACCTTCATTTCAAAATGAAATGTAACATTCATGATGACACGAGCTTCCTCAAAAAAGTGCACAGGTAAAAAAAAAAAAAACTTGATAGAAATTGTGTTTCCATGATCATGGTAAAAAAATGTAATTATAAGTATTGAATAGTTCTTTTAGTAATTTTATAGGGTTGTAAAAGTGTTGACCATGCGCACATTTTTAGAATGTATCGTGTTTCATACAAAATGTACTTCAGTCAACGCTTTTACACCCCAATAAATTTACAAAAAGAAGCATTCAATTCTTAATACTCTACATTCTTTTGTATAACTATGAAAAAATATTTCAGCATGCCCTTTTACCTTGTGCAATTTAAGAGGAAATACTTTCACACTGAAGTTAGAAGTAGCAGTCAAATAGACCAAGATTGAGGGTCTCTCCCCTAAAATGTTACAATCACTGAATGAATCAATATAAATTTAAGATTTTTTTAAACATCTCTTTTTATAAAAAAAAAGTCTATGTTAAATTAAATCATCTAACTAAGTTTAAACCCATAAGTGATTTGACACAATTTAAAAAGGGATCAGTATAAAACTAATGTATCAACCTCTGGATCAAAGGTTCTGCAAAAGCACAAAATTAGGTAAAAATTGCTGTTTTATTGTACTTTTAGGTATGTGTTGATAATCACAAAAAGATCTTGCAAATCCAGGAATTTAAAATAAAAATTAACAATTCAAAGTAAGTATTTTTAAATATTAATTACTAAAAGTATTAATCAAATAATATTTCAAAAAGTATGAAAGGTAGACAAGTGCAAGTCAAAATATCTTACATGGAACAAATCTATAGCTATGCATACATAGCTGAATTATTTAATAAAGTCTCCAACAGCATCAACTTTACAATGAACATGGGTATTTGAGGAGAAAGCATTTATAATTGGGGAAGCCTGGATTTGCAGGAACAAACATGAATTATTTATAAATTATACACAGTGCTATAACAAAACTAAATATATGTCTATTCCCCAAAGTTACAGTATGCTGCATTAATTAAAAAAACATTACAACCATAGTAGTTTAAAACCACAATATTGAGCAGGTGAATAAATTCAATCGACTTTAATAATAAAAATCATGATGAATGGAAGATGAACTTTGTTAGGAATGAAAAAGTGTACTTCAAAAAACAGCTTGTGTGTTCAGTAATAATTTTGAATGGATTACCAAAAATGTTTGGAAACAGCTGGAAAGATTTCTTTCTGATAACATCCATTTGTGGAAGGGTTAATTCTACAAAATTCAAAATATAATGATAAAAAAAAATTGTTCTGTAGTTGAATTCAAAATGTTAATGTCATGAATATTTCATTCACATATGTTATTTACCAGAAATTGTTTTCAAAGTTTGTCTGGGATTTCAATTTACCCTGTTGTTTATTCATGTTTGTGTATAAAAAATTTGTAAGGGTTCCGCGGAACCCAGTGTCTCGCCTACTTTTGCTGTTAATCGCAGGCTCAACAAAAATGAGGAAAAAAATTAATAAAAATATTCCTCTCTGTACTATCTTTTGATTGTAAGTAGCTTCTGTCCAAGTTTGGTAAAAATCCAGGATAGTTTTATGAATCTCATAAATGTTTTAAAAACTTAAACTGCAGACTGTATGTAATGTTAACTGGAAGAAAAACTAAGTCCATTTATAAGTAAAATACAGAAAAAATGGAACAAAATTTTAACAAAATTTCCTTCTAAATACTAGCTTTTAATCATAAACAAGCTTCTGTCCAAGTTTGGTACAAATCCAGGATAGTTTAAGAAAGTTATTAAAATTTCAAAAACTTTAACCACAGAGTGAATGTAATGTTAACTGGCAGAAAAACTAAGTCCATTTATAAGTAAAATACGGAAAAAATGGAATTTTTTTTTACAAAATTTACTTCTGGATACTATCTTATGATCATAAACAATCTTCTTTCCAAGTTTGGTAGAAATCCAGGATATTTTAAGAAAGTTATTAAAATTTCAAAAACTTTAACCACAGAGTGAATGTAATGTTTCCTGGCAGAAAAACTAAGTCCATTTATAAGTAAAATACGGAAAAAATGGAATTTTTCTTTTACAAAATTTACTTTTGAATATTATCTTATGATCATAAACAAGCTTCTGTCCCAGTTTGGTAGAAATCCAGGATAGTTTAAGAAAGTTATTAAAATTTCAAAAACTTTAACCACAGAGTGAATATTTGTGGACGCCACCGAAGAGGACAACGACGGAATGTAGGATCGCTATGTCTCGCTTTTTCGACAAAAGTCGAAGGCTCGACAAAAATGATTATGAAAATAAATGAAAAGGACATACTAAAAAGATGAGAGAAATTAATAAAACAGAATCTTGGACACAGCAGATTGCATGTGTTTTAAAACTACATACTAGAAAATCTTGTTTATTCCAGTAAATAAACTGTAGAGAAGGGAAATGGAAGAGGGACATGTTTTTTTTCTCAACCAAATATATTCGAGTTTAAGGTTTGATCAAAGCATGTGTTACTTAGTATGTTAACAGCAATGATATCATTATAATAGTTACGGAGAAGTTTCCTTTTCTCTCACTAATTAACCTCATCAATAAAGTATATCATTTCAACAAAAAATATGTTTTGTGAAATCTTTTAAGTGAAGTCCTCAGGTCGTTGCAACATCATCTTAATGAAAACCAAGGGAAATTATATCTCATTTAGTTTATAGAAATTTTTTTCACTTCTTATTCTCCTGTTGTTTTTTTTTTTCCTCAGTTGTAGCCTCAGAAACTGAAAACAAATTTTGAATTAACAGGTCCATAGATACCTGCTTAGATTACTAGGGCATGTTTAGCAGTGGGTAATAATAAGAAGTAAAGCTAGAGATATTACAGATTTACACACCCATTCTACTTTTTCTACCAGAAGATACCCTTTCATTTGGTTTCTCCTTACTTTCATCTTTGGCATCATCTACAACAAAACAAAATGCTAATTAATACAAATAAAGGTATACATGAATACCATACCAACAACACAAAAAACACTGCCTACAGTATATTATTCCTTCTAAATTCAGTTTGCACTTGCCAATTTAAAAGGCTCAAAGGGATCTCTGTGACATGATTGTTGCCATGTATTTAATGGAATTACTATGCAACAATAAAATGTAGGCTTTGTAGAGTGTTTTCAAATCATCCTTTCTGTAAAGTTAGATAAATTTAGAATTTTAAGATTCCAAATTAGAGACAGAATTTGTAAGACCCCCCTTTTTTCCTTCCATCTAACTATCATAATGTTTAATCAATCTATCAAATTATTTTCTCCAGATTTTCACAACACATCAATCTGTCAGATATCAATAATATCTTTAAATTTTGTCTTCCATATTTGAAGTCCAGAGGCCGTAATTTCGACAAAAATCAGCAAACGTAAACCCAATCTGTAACTCATCATAGTCGACTCACATATCAAAAATGAACTCAATATGTGAAGGCATTTAGAAAAATGTCCAATTTGTAATGACAGAATGACTGAATGACAGAATGACGAAATGACGGAATGACTGAATGACAGAATGACAGAGTGACTGAATGACTGAATGAGGAAATGACGGAATGTCAGAATTACTGAATAACAGAGGGGCCATAAAAATTATAAAAGATAAAATGTTCTTGTACTTGTTTTTTTTTCAAGAGAAAAAAGTAAGAAATAAATCAAGAATCAAGTTTAATTTCAATACTTGTTTACTATCATTCTCTACAACTACACCAAGGCCACCCTTAAAAAATTGACAAAAACTAAAATTTTAATTACATCATATTTCAAAATAAATATTTTTTTTGTGAAAATAATCATAGCCAACAACCCATTCCCTAGTCTTTTTCAGATAATTAGACATCTTATTTGAAATTTTGCTGCTTATAACCAGAGAAAATGCCCAACTCTGGTATTAGTTTGTTCTTATTTATAACTGAAAAAAACTAATTTCACTAACACCAGAATTCTCTGAAGATCAATATTAAGTTGTTGAAATACTTCAACATGTGTATGTAAAAAGCCAATATTTTTACCATTAACACCATTTTCTTCTGGTTGGATGTCATTTGTCTGTGGCTCAGTATGCTCCACATTCTCACAATGTGACAATAGTTCTATTTTTGATTCACTTCTTGCCTTCTCTATCATATGGGTATTTGTGGGTGGTGTATCATAATTGACAAATGTAGCTGATGGAACACTAGCTCGATGTCTGCCCGTCTTGGCTGAAAAGTATTCATAATGGACCATGCTTAGTTATGAAAATTTGAAAGTAGCAATTAGAACCGTTAGCCATCTTTGGTCGTGCTTTGAGTATTGTACATAAAAAATAAAACTTCCCCATTTAATTTTCATTTTTCTTTAACCCAAGATTATAACGAAAACAATATCATGACCAAACATGGCTGTCTGTTAGAATAAGCCGCTGTGGTGAAATAAATGTTCTATATTCACATATTTACAAACATTTGTGAAGATAAGTTTGCTACAAAAAGAAATAGAAGTAATAATAAATGCAGATTATATTGTAATTAAAGCAGGCAAAGAATTAAAATATATTGAAAAATATCTATTGTAAAAAAATATCTAAATGAATCATAACTTAATGTAAAATCATGATGTTTTGTAGTGAGCAATCATGAAATCAATCCTATTTAACAGCAATTCATTTTATTTTCTGATTTTTATCTAGAATGAAAATGTATTTGAGTTACTTTTGGGTAAATCCTTTTTATATCTTTACCAGACTATTTAAAATGAGGGTTAATTAGGCCAAATCAGATATCTTTCTTTGCTGCTCATAAGGTGCTACATTTATTCAATGGTTCGCATCTTTATCATACATGTGTTTTCTTGAAACAGAGGAGAGAATATATATTTTGTATACTGATTAAACCACAGCAAAACAATCCATTCTTTTCTCATGCTACAACACCTAATATTTCATGCTTTTATTTCTATATACACACTGGTACTATTCTACAGACCACAAAAATATATCAAAGTTAGAAAATGTGACAGAAAGATTTCTAAACATAAACTTTAGTTATATTAAATGCTCAAGAAATTTCAAGAAGATTCTGGAACTTTTTCTAGAATTTTGTTTTCAAACAATTGTTCTGCTAGTAAATGTCTCTTGCCATAATGATTTAAAGACACAAGAAAACTATTCTAATGACTGCAAAAAGTTTAGAATGCAAGACCGACTTAAAAATAACCTTTTCTGAATGGATTGATATAGACATTTTTGGAAGCAACTTTGACATATTTTCATTAAAACCGTATATTTACATATCCAATAACTCCCAAGTTCAGTACTTATTTTCATTATTTTTTCAATTACCCGGTATTTTTTTTAACTTTTTTAAAAAAGAACAAACAATGAAGATAAGTTTAAACCACAACGAACTCATTTACACATATATACCAAACTCAATATATACACACTATATATATATCACACACATCTTCAAAGGCTACATGTGGGTAATGTTATATTTTTATCTGATCATGCAATTCTCCCACCTAACTGAAATCTCCTCTCATTTCATTTCTTTTTTCTTTTTTTGGAGAAAGAAATTCTCAAAGCATTCTAGCTCTCCCTTAATACTGTCAATTTAGATAGAAACAGCATAGTTCAGTAATAATTCTTAATCTTTGTTAGACTATGAATGCAATTACAATGAATTTTTCATGAGGAATAAATAAGAGCATTTAAAATTTAGTCTAGGCTTTTCAACCAATATATCATTGCTAATGGTAAAGACAAGTTTTTTTGCTGTGATATAAATTTTTCTTTATCAGTTGCCCTAGTAGTCATTAAATTTCTTAAAATACATTGTATAAATATATTAGAGGGTTCCTCAACGTAAATTAAATATAATGATGAGTGAACTGCATATATATGAATATAAATTATCAAATAGCTCTAATTATGTACAGCTTCATGCATTAGTAAATACTTTTAAAAAAATATTATTTTCTACTTCAAAAAAAAGAGAGGAGATTTTCTACAATAAAACAATACAGATATCAATGCACTAGCGTTTCGACCCTGATGTTTTCTGGCGAGCGTGCCCTTACCATCATCAGGTGTTAATCTGTTAGTGCATTCATCAAAGGGACAAGGATGTTGACGTATGGCATTACCTGATTTGTTTTCCTGTAAGTAGACAAAATAACATTGTTATATATACATCAATTTATAAACTATATAAAAAATACCAATATAAGAATGTTCCATTCAAACATATATTACCTCACACTGACAACATAAGGCTCATGAAAATCCTACTTATTGAGGGTGCAAGTAGCTTTTCTTAATATAAAGGTCAAAGATTAATATGTTTCAATGGATAGTCAAAAAGTTTTGTAAAACACTTCTTATATACGCTGAAATGGAACAACATTAAATGCCTCTGCTGAAACAAAACATCAATTCCTTTTAAGGATTTGTACCCTCTAAATTTGATGGGTATTCATTAAGATGTGCATAAGTTGTTTGTTTTATCTAACATGTTAAATGCCATTTCTGTTCATATGTATCATCTGCTAAGACAAAATGGTGCCTTATCTTAACCATAGTTGATCATAGTTTTAACAGACTACTGTGATCAGATGACATTTTTTTCATCTCAAAATGAGTTAAAGTAATTTTTTCAGATGATTTTTTCAGTGAAAAACTGCAGCAAATAAAAAAAAATCAAAACTGTAATGAAGACCAGAATAGCTGACTGAAAAAGAGGTTAAACCAATCATGTTATTAGCAAGCTTACCAAACATATGACAAAATCCTTAGAGATGATTTACAGGCAATGAAAATATTGTTAATAATTCAACTATTTACTTGTTATATAGCTTTACCAAGTTAATAGATTCATCTTAAAAGTGAAAAAAAAATCCTAAAGATTTAAGACAATGAAAAACTGATTAAATTCAATTGTCAGACATCGAAGAATAAAAAACATTTGAACAAATGTCTATCATAAATTAAGAAATCTCTTGTGGTGACAGGAAACTTTAATATCATACTTCTTACCTTCAAAATTATTTCTTTTAAAAAGCTTTTTAACTCAAATAATTATTAATTGAACTCCATGCAGATTAAATTAAATAATATTCTGTCACATTTTAGTTTAAAATGCATGCATAAGCAAGATGCTTAGAGTTGTCACCCCTTACCTCAAACTTCTCAGCATATGCAATTTTCCTAGCATGCCGAGAACAGAGACCATGCTACAGCAAAATTTGATTTGAATGTATTATAATTCTAGTATATTCTACAACTTAATTATTTCATCTCTTTTTTTCATTGCACTAAATTTGATTTAGATGTAGAACAGCATCACAAAGACTTAAAAAAACAAATATAACAGAACAAGGGGGGGGGGGGGGGGTATAAATAGTCTAGGATGACATACTAGCAATCAGATTAGCCCTGATTATTTAACTGATTTTTTACAAGTTTTTCATTCAAATCATCTGTTGTTATTTCTTCAAAATTATTCTATCAGAGTAATTATAAAACTTAAGCTTTGAAGTACAAATATCTGAATTTTCCAATTAGAATTGAAATAATTCTATCATGTTATGCTCTATGCTCATTTCAACATAGATATGCTTTATATTTGTCAACGTTTTACACCTCAATAACGCTCAGTATAAAGATATGATACCGGTACCTTTAATGTTCCTTGTTCAAAGACCATTGGCTCATTTATAATAACATAATTACTTTTAAGAATAATAGGAAGGTCAGAAAAGAGCACAAAATTTATGTTTAATCAGGAAAAAATGTAAAGATAAAATTAAGAAATAATTCTTTCATGCCATGCTCTATGCTCATTTCACCATAGATAGGCATTATATTTGTCAGTATTGAAGATTATTGTACTGTTAAAGAATACATATAGTTTTTTTAAAATCTCATAATAGGACAAATTGGATGTATATACAAAATTAATAAACTTTCTAATTAAGTCCCTCTGGACTAACCAACTTAAATCATTGAGTTCTGGTGTAGGGCCTAACTTTTGAGAGCAGCTTTATATCTGGGATGTAAATATTGAATTAACTGTTCAAACTGTACATACACAATGTCTGTGCTGTAGAAGTTCCTGCTGTCTTTGTTGTGAAGCAGATACCTCCAAGATGTGACGCTGTGTTGGTGTCCGACTGATGGGTGAAATACTGGCCTGTGGATTTATCTGTGATCGTACATACTCCTCTACATTCCCATCTTAAAATACAAACAAGTTCATCTTATTAACATCAGTAACAAAATTGAAATCATTTCAACCACCAGAAGTAAATTTATATTACAATGTATCTTAATGTAATATATGTAATTAATTATCAGATAATAAAGTTAAAAGAGCAACAATGTTGTGAATGATAATAAACAATACATAAAATTACATTTAAATATAAAACTAAACTAGAGACTAATATTATACTAGCTCATACTAACTGCTTCATTATTATTTTGTATTTCTATAAGGGATCAAATGTACACTAAAAATTGGTTACAAAATAAACTCAATCCAAAAATTTACTCCAGATATTTTTTTAATTTTAATTATCAGGCAATATTCAATAGTCCTATTGAAGCAATACACCAAGTTAATTGAATTTTTTGATTAAAAGACTTAAATATAATGCCTGTTCAGATAGATTGATGAAGTCTACCATTGAAGGCAATAAGTTTTTTGAAATTGAATATCATTTACATTATTGCAACAGTAAACAATGATTTCAGATTCAGCAGAATCATTTTTTGTCTCATGTAATCAAATTTTTTTTTAAATTGTAGATCCTGATGGAACTGCACATTATTTAGATGATAACATTTATTAATCATTTTAATATTTAAAATGTCTCATAAATCTTACAAACATGACTATTGCTTCATTAACACATATAAAATTTCAATGTAAGAAGAAGTAAAATATTTGCAGATTGAGCTATTTTCTCCTTATTCTGACCATTCTTAACTATATTTGGAAAAAAATATATAATGACAATTAAATTTCAATAAATAAAGATTCAATACATAGCAACAGATACCAAGTCCTAGTGAAAGCCACCACCAGATAAAATCATCATAAATTTGCTTGCCTTATTAGTTTGGCTTTTTTGAAAGTTACAGAGAAATAAAAGACGAGTGCTGGCAATTCAGACTGTTTTTATTCAGACTGAAGATTCTTGTAACCATTAAACTTAACTCTGACAAAAGTTTCAGTTGAATTACACAGAATTTGAAACATAATAAACTGTTAACACAGAGATATGTCTCGCCTTTTTGTACTTTTGATAATGCAAATGTTGAAATTAAAATAGCAATACTTTAACATGTAAGTTATGCAAATATTCAAAGTCAATGAACCATGACTGAAGGCACATGGCAAAACAATCTCCATGGAAATGAGATGTGCCAATGTTAATACAACTGCATACCAAATACCATAGACTTATCATAAGTCGTTCCCTTTCAACAAACCTAAACACAAACAATGACTTGTAAACTATGTAAAAGTGTCAAAGTCAATGAACCATGATGAGGGGGTGGGGCTATATAATCTCCATGGAAACAAGACTTGCAAATGCCAATAAATTTGCATACCAAATATCATTGACTTAACATTAGCGGTTCATCTTAAACTGATCTAATCACAAACTAATACATGTAAACTAAGCAAAAGTTTCAAAGTCAATAGACCATGACTGAGGGGGCAGGACCAAATATTCTCCATGGGAATGAGATGTGCTAATGCTTATACAATTGCATACTAATTAACATTGGCCTACCACTAATGGTTCCCCTTGAACTGACCTAATCACAAACTAATACATGTAAACTAAGCAAAAGATTCAAAGTCAATAGACCATGACTGCGGGGGTGGCACCAAATATTCTCCACTGAAATGAGATATGCCAATGCTTATACAACTGCATACCAAATATCATTGACTTACCACCAGTGGTTCCCCTTGAACTGACCTAATCACAAACTAATACATGTAAACTAAGCAAAAGTTTCAAAGTCAATAGACCATGACTGAGGGGGCAGGGCCAAATAATCTCCCTGGAAATGAGATGGGCCAGTGCTAATACAACTGCATACCAAATATCATTGCCCAATCACTAGTGGTTCACCACAAACTAGACCTAGTCACAAACTAATACATTGTTGACGCCACCGCTGGAAACAGCATACCTATGTCTTGCTTTTTGACTCTGTCAAGGAGAGACAAAAATAGGTCTGAAGAAAGCTATAATTAACCAATGACATCTAAAGTTGTTAGTTTTCCTACTTATGCACATTTTAAGCAAAATATTCTCTTAACAGCACTTAAATGAAATGAATGCTGGTGCTGAAATATCACATTTGCCATCAAAATCATCTTTAATCTATGTGAATTTTCAATGATCCTCTACCCCTCCCGAAAAAGAAAAAAAAAACAAAGATTCACCAGTTACTATTCATGACTACTGTTCAATAATACAAGAACTGTTTTCCTATTCAAATGTGTAATTTTAATTGGCATTAATAGTGATGTCTGTTTTGATTCTTTTAAGTGCAGATTTAATACAAAACACATTTTTACTTTCCAAAACTATCAAACAATATCTTTTTGTCATCATTCATTTCCAATTGTTATTTTTACTACATTTCAACTCTAAACCTAAACCATTTTATTTACATTCTACTTAAGGAACTATGTATTCAATTGGCAATTACAATACTAAGATTATTTTGACCAAATTATGACAACACATGTTGTAGCAATCTGTGCTTTTTATCTTTTGTTCATATAACAAATTAACAGATAAATATTTATATTTATCAGATTAACAATTCATTGAAAAGTTTATAAATATTTAATAAATAAAAAGAAAACTTTTGTGCATCTGTCTAGCTAACATAAATATATAGTACATATAGCTTGTGCACTAATTACAAACTGTGCATATATATACATAGATGTGGGCCGTCTTACGTGGCGGTGGGACGAAATTTTTAGATCTCTGTATTCTCTCTTTCCAAACACGTACAAACGTATTGCCTACAACTGAATATATGACGTTGTTTTTTCAATACATGCATGCATCTTTAATATTTCAATTCTAGCAAAACATAAATAATTAAATTTATAAAAATTATGTATATATATCTAGACAGAAAAAAAAGTAACTCTAGTATCATTCTCTGCAAACCAAAATTAACTATAAATCCATTAATCAAAATTAAATAAAACAAACCAAATTAAAAGATTAATATTCTGTTCATGAAGTGTATAAAGTAAATGTAGTTCAACACAAATTTCATTGGGTTTTCACACCATGCTCTGAACATGTTGCATGATCTAACTTAAATGTATCATACTGATAGGGAATTTTTACATGAAAAACAGTATGGCTTGGTTATGATAAGATTTTGCAATTCTTCATGTACATGCAAGTCTGCAAATTTTCTGAATTCAAATATGTCACATGCCAGTACTTCAACCAACTCAGGACTATAAAAGTTGTATGATGTTTTGGACAAAACTTTCTCTAATAATCAGTAGGCCATAGAGTTCAGGAGTCGGTTTCACAAAAAAACTTACGACTAAGATTGATCGTAAGTATACTGAATTGTTCGTGATTTACGATCAATCTTAGTCGCAAGTATTTATGTGAAACCGACTCCAGGCCTTTTATAACTCATGTCAGGGGGTGTCTTGGTAATGAATGAAAGTGTCATCAAACCCTACCACACCTCCCCTATCCATTTTTCCCTGGAATTTAATAAAAATTATCCCTTTTTAATGTTATTCATTCATAAAAAAAATCATGATTTTACATTACTTAGTCATACACTTCAAGAACAGCCATTTATATAAATAACGATACACTACAAAAATTATCAAATAATATTGAACTAAGAAACAAACACACTGTTGTTAAATAACTAAAATATTACAAATTCAATCCTAATATGAAAACCAGTGCAAATTATACAATGTGCAAATATTAATACATACTTAATAATGGAACATACTATCAAAACCATGTAAAAAGTAACAATAATATACTACTGCTAGAAAAAAAGAGTAAACAGTTCTTGCAGTTATCCAAGACATATCTCACTTGATCATGTATTGCTCATTTGGTATCTTTGTTTAAATTATTGTTTTTAATTGAGGTAACATCAACACCCTTAAATTAACTATATACTGTAAAGTGGGCAGTTTTCGTGATTAAAATAAAATCTTGAAAGTATCTCCTCACATAAACGCTGACCAGATTTTGTTGCATTATTCAAATGTGGGGAATATGTCAATGAGACTTATGTAAATTACTGCCACCAATGTCCATGTAAATTCCATGTATATGACAATAACAGATGCCAAGTGATTGCAATAGCTCATACGATCCACTGAGTCAAGTGAGCTAAGAAACTTTTTATACATCAAAGCATAGTATATTATTATTGCTTTCAAATCTATAAGTTCCTATCAGAAATCATGACTTGAAATAAAATTGTGAACAAATATCAAATTCTATTTATTTGGAACCCATTTTGAAAATTTTTATTAGAAAAAGGGCAAAGAAAACTAGCTTTTGGACAAGAGAGGAATTTGTCTTCATGCAAAATTCTATAAGATTGAGTTTTCTTTTACATTGTTTTCAACATATTAAAAGTATTTCTAAATTCTTACATTTTGCTAACTTCAATACAAATTGCCTTGTGCAAAGGTGTTTGGTTTCATAAAACTGTATGTGTAATGTAAATCACTTAAAAAAGTTAATACTTAGAACTTGAATATTAGTAAAACTTGTGTTAGTGGTTCACACATTTCTATTACACCACATTTAAAGGACAGTACTACACACTGGTGAAGTGACACTTAAGTGGTGCTCTCCCTTTGTAATTTTGTTTTTCAGTTAACACATGGGATGATCACATGCAAAATGGACCTATAACTTTCTACAAGTATCTGCCTGAAACTTACAGTACTTTGTTGTTATTTTTTTTTTTTTGTGAATAATTTTTAAAAAAGTAATAAAAAAAAATCATAATTCATTTTAGTGATTCTTTCTACTTTTAAATCTCAAAATTAAAATAAAAGTATATGAAAGTAAATTAAAAAAAATAACAATATTAATATACAATCACTAAAATTTTACAGTTTTGAAATAAATGCAATCATACTTAATTTGAACATAAAAATTTAATAATAAAAGTAAAAAAGAAACAAAAATTCTCAAAGTAATCATTATTTCAATTTCATCATTGTATATACTTTCTTTCTGAAAATAATATGGTTTTGTGCTGATCTTTGTGTTCCAAACAAAATCTGTGAGTTTCAGTGCAGTCCTATACCAATGAAGCAGAGACAAACTCCCACCATGCAATTTTCTTAGCTACCTGTAGGCATCGTTAATAGTTTAGCAATTATCTCATCCTGACTTTTTTGTTGGAAGGGTTTGATGGTCTTGGGATGACCCCGTATACCGTGGTGTAGCCAGTCGGCATCTAACAAGTAACAATTACAAATACATAAAACATCACATATATACAGCTAAGTGTCAAATATTTTATGATTCAGATTTTAGCAATTAAATCAATATTGTTTCAACTTCATTTTTGACTTACAAGACCAGCTTCCATAAATTCAATATTGATGGATTTCAATGACTGAGTAGTTCTCATCTGTAACCAATAATGGCCATCATACTATACTTGCTCATTGTTGAGAACAATTTGTCTTTTAATATCCAAAATTGCATGTCATCCATTGTTTCAGTGTTTCAATTTTAAAATTATGTCAAATATATTTTTGTTCAAAAAATGACATGACAAAATCTGCTATCCCATGAGAACTGCTCTCTGATCAATTTAAAAAAAAAAGAAACTAATTTGACATTACGCTGTATAACAATTAAAGCATTTAATTAAAATTTATAATTTAATGATTAAATGACAACATATTTTCCATTAAACAGATAATGTCAAAATCTTTTATTTTAAGAGATTTGACACAGATTTTAGGAAAACTGCATATCTTTATTTTTATTTTTATTGATGCTGCCATTAAATCATTCTATGTATGAAAATAAATAAAGGCATAAAGTTATTCATCTTGATGAAGGCAAGCTTGACAAATCAAAAGTTAAATATCACTGTAAAAAATAGCAAATGTTTTAGAACAACTAATCTAAAGTAATTATATTATTATGAACTAGTACCAGGTCATGCATTATTTTTTCAAGTCAAGCTTACTATCCAAGACAAAAAATAAAACATAAAATGTTTAAGCACATGTAAAAGCATGTTTTAAAACAGCATGTTGGTTAGCAAGACAATTACCCGACATGCCTGCTGAACTGCAAAGCTGGCTCAAATTTTGCTGAATAGCTAGAAATAGCACAATTAAAACTTTCACCATAAAAGATAGAAGAAACAAAATCTCTGGGATACAATTATTAATGTTTAATGTAGGATTTGTAAATTAGTATTAATGTATGATATGCAGTTGTGAAAAAAAAAACATGGAAAAGAGGGGAACAATGTGAATGGAATGGGTTAAAATAAAAATCCCAAGTGAAAAAAAAACAAACTTAACACAGTTTAAATAATCTAAAATATAATATCCCAAAAACGTTTTGCAATTTAGTCTCAAATTACAAGTATGATTGCTCAAATTGTTTTATAAAATGTGTATAAAATAATTTTACATCCCCATTCATGTCATTTTTTAATAAAAAAAAAAAAAAGGTACATACATGATTGATTGGTTGGTGTTTATCACCACTTTCAGCACTCTTTGCTTTTCGCAATATTTATTGTGCCTGGAGAGAACAACCAACCTTCTGCAGGAAAACTTGCAATCCTAGTCAATTAAGCTGGGAGTTGACCTTTAAATGTACTTAAGACAACTTGACCACCCAGGCCCCCCAAAATACATGCATACAAATTTCATCTTTTTTCTATTTCATTCATACTCTCAATACAGATAAAAAAAATAAAAAAATTGAAATTTACATTTCTGTATTAGCTTATTTAACATTGTTATAAAAATTTCTATTTTTTTTTTCATTATTACATGTTTAACTTCTGTATGTATGTTATTGTATGTACTTACCATTTTCTGTAAATTACATGCATAATAAAATAAATGAATTTTCCAGTAATCTATCTCTGTGATATACAGTTGACAAACTGTTTTCAAGAATACATTTCAAAAGATACAATTTTCTAAGCAAGATAACTAAAAATGTGTTTTCACTTGTGGAGACATTTAATTATTTCTAAAATGTTAAATTTTTACTATCTTTTGTTTTATTCAATAAGAAAAATTCTTTACCAATAAATTTAAAAGTTTGACTGTATATATATCAGGGATGAAATAAATTACTGACTAATTTTGCAACTGGCATTAGGATTAAACAAAAGCATACTAGCACAGTGTGTTTGCGGTAATACAGTGAATACACAGCTACCAAGATATAGTGAACAGTGAAATACATGCCAAACAAAGTGTTACCTCCATTTTGGACTGAGTCCGATATCTGGGCAGCCATGATGCTGGCTGCAACTTTTTGCTCATGATGCGGACACAATCCTTCCCATTGAAATGGCATTGCATTTGAAAGTTTTCCCGATCCCGAGTAGCGGAAGTGTGGCTGAGTTGGCACTGTGGGAAGTATATAGAGTGTACATGCATCACGAGTGTGCTACAAGAAAGCTGTGAGAGGACACAACAAAGCATTCTGGGAACTACTAAATTAATTCTGAGTATGTGTCCACTTCCAATTCATTTTAAGTAATTTCGTTATTTGTTTAGTTCAAAGTTTCTGATCATTTAAAACTATGTTGTCTTCAGACTAGACATAACCATTTTTTCCTTATCATTATTTTCATTATATTTAAAAATGTTTCAGTTTAAATGAAAGAAGTGTTAGAATTTCATAACATACAAAGGTCAAATTCAATCTGAATCTGGATCGGCACATTCAGGAAGACTTTGTTTGATATGAAAGATATTGATTTTTATCATATTTTATAGTCATTATTACACTAAGAATTTACGATTTAAACACACTTGTTAATCTTGTTATGAAGCTGCATTTGACAGAACTAGAGGGATGTGATGGAAGCCATCACAGAGGGCCCAACTGCTTGTAAATAAGAAATAGTGATGTAATTTTAGAAGTTATTCTATTTCAATAATTTTATGTACATATTCACAGGGGTGACTAAATTGAACTAATATTTTTACCCGAACGTTCACTGTAGTTTTCTTTTATGTACATGAAACACAACTTCTAGTAGTGGTGAATAATCATGCAATGTTTCATGACCCAACTCCAAGGGGTTACATAGTTAGAGAGTAGAAACAATATTTTTGTATCTATGAACAAGGATGACTTAAAAGTTTTTGACCAGCATTTTCACAGTACAGAACTTTGTCTCTCTTGTACATGACAAACACCTCCTAGTCGTGGTGAATAAATATGCAGTTTCTTTACTAAACACAAAGGGGTTTCAAGGTTAGAGAGTGGAAACAATTTTTATGTACATAAGCAGAAGGGCGACTAAGTTTGTGACCACCACTTTCACGGTACAGTTTTCTTTGAACTCCAAGGGGTGTGGAAGTTAGAGAGTGGAAATGATTTGTGACAGACTGATCCAAGGAGGCACAGAATCATCACATACAAACTGATTACTATAGGACTTCAGCTGATGGATCAGTGGGGACCCAATAAAAGTTTATAAAAAAATTCTGTTTATCATATTTTAAATGATATTTTCTTATTCCACTACATAATTTAAAAAAAAGGTTCTGTTCTAATTATCATAAATTTTGACATGTTAAAGAATTTATTATGTATATATGTAACACCAACACACTGAATATATTTTCCTTTGAATATAATTGCTATGCACCCATCCAGAAAACCATTGTGCAAACTGTGTTTTAAGATTTTATAATATTTGTCCTTTCTGAAGAATAAGAGTTGTTTCCCTTTGACCAATATGGATAAACTTGCATACTGTGTAAAACTTTAAATCCAAAAAAATACATTTTGAAATATATGACACACGGCAGGTAATGAAAAATCCAGTATGAAAAAATCAACTCTTTTCTTTAGAAAGATCCTTCCCAGTGTAAAAAAAAGCCAAGTTATGCTGATTGAGATTTGATTTGGTAAATATCTTACCCGTACTTTGAACATTATGTGGTTGTTGTTTTATGGGTTCTTTTCGATGAGGACATCCTTCAATACAGATGATTTACGATTGAATGAAAAACATAAAATTAAACCCAGTCTTCCTGAATATGCAAGTTTTACTGACTATTCCCTTTCATGGTGGATAGACTTTTACACATTTACCAATGCACACATATGTACTAAAATGCTAGCTGGTAGTTGTTTTCATATTTAAAAGAGTTCTGAAGCACTGTTGAAGATTTTCGCAGAGGTCCATAAATGATTAAAGAAATCATTGTTTCTGATCATTATGTTTTTGCATTTTTTTTTAAGGTGAAAGACAAAAGAGTATTTTTTTGTGATTTTTGAAGACTGTTATTTCCCTTCAATCTTTATTTTTCAGTGTTATTAATTCACTCAGAACACACCGTTTTAAATTTTCTACAAAGCAATTTGTTATCTGCATTAAAAATAAAAACATGAAAATACAAATATAAATTAACTTTATCAAAAATATCATTCAAGAATGAAAATTAGCCTACAGGACCATAAATCTATCTAAATGCAGAAAGAAAACCATTCCTCAGAAGAAAGTCTTTGAGGGCTGTTCAATAAAAAATTCTATTGAAATCACTGAAGGCATAATAAATATTTAAAAGAAGGAGGTATGATAAAGGCAGTTATATGGCTCTTGAAATTACAATAAAGCAAAATTGTACAATACTTTCAAAGATCACAAATATATTATTTGGTAGATTTTAATACTTAGTGCCTTTTTAATTTCAAGAGGTAAATGAATGACTTTATCAAACCTTTTTTTATTTTTTGGTTGCTGGGCAATTCTGAAAATTCCAATGGAATAAACTGTTAAGAAATGTTGTTGATTGGGATTAGAGGAGAGTGCCTTCAAATACAAAAGAGATTTTCTTATGTAACAGCTCTAATAATTCCTGATACCTATTCAAAGAAATTTCTTTTATCAATGATCTGAATTTTTACCTCTACGTCTTGGATAAATCTTATAAATACTGCCTATAATATATTTTAAACTTCAACTAAGAAAAGTAAAGTAAATTTTAAGATGCAATTATATGATGAAAATTTGACCATTATCACACTCACCAAAATTAATATGTATCAAGTGATTGGTTCGCTATTATAACCTGATTGTTAAGTAGACTTATAACTGTAACTTTTTATATAAATTTGTTGAATGCATCTCATTTACTTTTCACTTTTACAGCTATTGGTCTGTGACGATGCTTTATATTAACTACAATATTTTTGCCAAATCATAAAACATTATGGAAATTTTTGACAGCTTACTGCCTTAACATGCTGAATTGCACTATAGTCTAAAGAAAATTTATGTGCAACAATTTCTCAGTAGTTTACAAATTTGACCATTTAATGTTTTACTAAGATTTCATTATTTTGGTGTGTTGATAATTGATATTTGACATGCTGAACATTCAATTTATTAATATGAAAACTTTTTTTTATTAAATGAATAATATGAATTTAAAAGTGAGTTCTTATGAAATATTATATATGACTACAAACACATGCGAGTTATCCTTGTTTATCATGCATTTTTTCATGCATTATCCTCAGAGACATGCTAATATTTCAGTTGAAAAAACTAAAAATATACATACTTTCTCCTTGATTCATGAAGCCATTCCTCAGGTATGCATTTGTCAATGCTTCTAAATACTCATTCTGTAAAAGACGTTTAATCAATTAATATGACCACCATCAATAATGTTTCCTTTGACAAAAATATTCTTACTAGCCTAGACATTGAAAAACATGAAAGGCAGCAAAGAGACGTCTTCCAATGGTCAAAAGAGGAATCAAATCTGATAAGGCAATCCCAAAACCTTCATTTAAAATGTAACATAGAAACGAAAAATCGAAAATAAATGATAAATGTTATAAGTCTTCATTACCCCTACTATCATAAGCTTTTTGACTTACATTCTTCTTAAAATATAACAAATATTCAAAATGAATCTAAACATGAAATAATAACATGAGGATTGTTTGAATGGAACCTGCATCGGAAACTTAGATGTGAACAAGAATGTGTCCATAGTACACCGATGCCCCACTCGGACGTACAGACAGAAAAAACATAATGCCCCTGTACTATTGTAGGTGGGGCATAAAAATAGGTATGTTTTGGGAAACTGTAACATGCTAAGGAATATTTGGAACATTCTGAAAGTTGGTAACATGAAAGATCTTTAGATTTTGTGTGTACATGATGTTTTCCCATTTTTTATAACTATATGCAGGAAAGATTAACATTTATTGGATTTCAGTTTCTCAAGCTTCTAATGCAATTATCTCGAGAAATAATGAACATAAAACATTGTATATTTGCATTTATATTGCTAATAACAATATATAGTTTAACAAACTATTTATCTAAAATGTTTCGATTATTGTTAAGAAATAACTTTTGATCAGTATCATCACCTGCATTGTTTCACTATTGATTTTCTTGATTTTATCATTAGAGTGAATTTTCTATTGTTTTCATTCATCAGTTTTGCCACTGATAAGGTCCAAGTGCAATACAAGAAATGAAAACATGATATATATGGAGTAAATTATCCAATAATTACTGAAGGCTTTTACAAATTATAAACCTATAACCATCAAACGCAATTTGACCCACACCAATATAATAAATATACAAAATATATTTTAGAAAATTATACATAGGCTTGAAAACTATTACCATAATTCAACTTTTTCACATTGAACAGAGTTATCCTTCAAAGATTCATCCCCATTCTTGAAAAGAAAAACCATAGACTGTTAACACAGAGATATGTCTTACTAATGTAACCTAATCAAAAACTTTAACAATTATTGACACTGCCATAGACGATGCCAGAAAAAACAACCTAAAATCTTGTATCCCTTACTTTCTTCGCTGGCATAATAAAAAATTGGATATACCAAAATGTAAAACATGTTAAATAATAAACAACTGAAAAATAACAAGTGGAAAGTCTCTGAAGTCAAGGTCAAACTACACATGTACAAGATTTAAAAATGGGTTCTTTCAATTGACTTGTAAGCACCTTACAATTAATATATAAACCAAGAATAGTTGACTTTTACTTACACTTGTATTCCTTATTAGAACACAGTGACAGAGGAAATAATAAACCCTATGAAGGTCAAGGTGAATATATTAACTATCAAAATAAGGTTTCATGAAAATTAAACACCCGCTGAAATGACCAGTAGCCAGTTTTTGTTCAGAATCAAGTATGACTTACATAGTACAAATATCTGGTCTTTAGAAACAATCATTTCTGACAGACGAAACCTTTATTTTTTTGTATCATTTTGTCAAGAAACAAATTTAATCACTACTTTTTTTTTAAATAGTATACGAGAACTACAAGTTCATTATACCACATACACACTGATGTTCTCATGGGAAACAACTCTTACAAGAAGGATTACCCCTTTCAATATGAAAAGCTGAATGAAACTTTCTTGTGAAAATATATACTTTATGAAAGCTGACCAAATCCAGAACACTACTTTTTTAACAGATTTTCCCTAATAAAGAAGACTTTACCGAAAACTGTGGAGCAACCTCTGATTTCTCACATTTGAGAGTAAATGGTGGGCCCTGAAATTTTTGAATTATAGAAAAGGTATAAAAATGCTTAAAAATTTGTCAATATTTAAAATTTTTAAAGAACTTTTCTTTAATTTCCATGTTGGAATAAAATGTACAAAACCATTTTCAATAGCATCAATATTCATCAAAATAAAATAAAGAATATGTGGTATGATTGCCAATGAGACAACTATTTATACTGACCAAAGAACAAATATATAAACAAGTTGTTAAATTTAACATTACACTGAACTTGTACATTTTAAGTAATCAGCTTAATTAACATGTATGATAAGATAAAGAAAATAATTTATTTATGTGAAAAAATCCTCAAGTAAAATATTTAAAGAAAGTTGCAAATTAAACCATCACCAAAAGGAAAAAAATAATCATTGGTTCTAGTCTTCATTTTCATTTAATGCATATACAATATTTGTGAATTGTTAATCATGATATTATAAATAATAGAATTAAAATGCATTACCTACTTTTATTTGTTAATCATAATATATATTTCATAGATTATTTGTACAATCAATTATACAATACTATAATTGTTCCCATCTCAGACCCAAAATACCTTCTTTGACTTCTTCATTGCAGGTTTTGCATAAATCTGTAAAACCTTCATTTGAAAAGATATATATCTAACTGTTGCAGTTATAAAACTATCTATTTACTCTATAAACCACCTTACTTTCCTCATTTAAAAAAGATAAATCAAAGTTACCAGTTGTAACAAAATATTTGAAATTTAGAAGAACCATACTATCTATGGTTACATTTACTAACTACTGTGGATTCATTTATTTTCATGGGTACTAATTTTCGTGGATTGATAAAAACTTGCATTTTTGTGGATATCTAATTTCGTGGTTTGCCAAAGTCTGCATACAACCTTATGGGAAATTTGTAATTCGTTGAACATTTTAATTCGTGGTTCACCTGTACCAACGAAATCCACAAAAATTAGTATCAAATGAATAATGATGAACCTACAGTATATGAAAATAAGGAGATGTGGTATGATTGCCAATGAGACAACTATCCACCAGAGTTCAAATGATGAAGATATGAGCAATTACAGGTCAAAATACTCTTTAAACCACCTAACCACATAAAATTAACTACCTTTGGATTGTCAGACCTAGGACCAGTATGTAAAGCCTAAAACACAAACACAATCTGCACGTTTGTCCAAAGACATAATTCAACAATGTATAAAAAATTCATATATAGTTCTTATGCAATATAACTCATTTGACGAACAAATAAAAAAATAGGAAAATCTTAAATTTACCAAAAAAACTTAACCAAAAGCAAACAGCACAATTGGTTTTTCATGCTAACTTGAAACAAAGTTTTCTTCCGTTTTTATAAAATGAAACAAAAATAATTTTAACAAGTAACATAATATTTCACTTTTACTTCAAAAAATAATTCTACTCCCCAACCTATAACTGAAAATTTACCGTGTAGGACAATGTAGCATGAGATCTTAACACCTGCAATTACAAGCGATTGTTACAAAATCATTATAAATTTTTTTCCTGTAAATTAATTGAAATATGTTCTATATTTGAAATTCAAATGGAAAAATTAATACAAAAACTTGATTTTGATTAAGAAATATATAAAGCAAGTAAATTAGATATAAAGCAAATTTTAAAAAAATATTATAGAATATTTGGTTTTGGGAATCGAGTAATAAAAACAAGTCATACAGCTCTACTAATCTATATCTGATTCTACGGGTAACACAAAAAGTTTGTCATTTTGGATTTATCTAAATGTACAGTGCAAGCAAGTATTATCTAGGTTGAACAAAATAAATATAATATACAAGATAATACAGGTATCTGGAAAAAAAACCCATAGAAGCCAGAAAGAAACTAATGACAGGTGAGAAAATGTTATCCTTCATTTTATTCCTAGTATTTTCAAGGTGTATCTTGAAGCATTGCGTGAAAAATAATATCATGAAATGAACTCAACACCTACCAGTAAAAAAACAAACCACAAAAACAAAGCCCCTACACCTATTGTTTTCAATAGCTGCTGTACACTACCACACTCAAGAAGCAAAAAAAACTTGAAGCATAAGAGAAAAGGTCAAGAAAAAGACAATAAAATAGAGTAAAATATTTGAGCATATGATTTTTTTCCATTCACGGTGTGCATTCCTGCTTAAGACTAGAATTGTCAATATTTTAATATTCACAGTGGCCCAAATGCTGTATTCAAATTGTGCAGACATAATCTTTAAAATGATAAAAATAAATTACCCTTTTTCCCTTTTGGTCTTCCATCTTTTCACCACTGACTTCGTAAGATTTAGGTCGTTTATTGGCTGATGTGGACATATACCGCATGGACTGAGTCTGTTAATAAGATACACACACTAGCATTTAAATCTGTTGCTATAACAACATGAACTAAATAGCAAAAATGTGTCAAAATCTAGGACTCACTCTGAAATGATCTTTGTTTTCTTATAAGTAAGTAAATAAAATGTATTGTAAGAAAATTTCTGATTTTTTTTTTGCCAAAAGCAGAATCAAAAATATATTAATGACATTTTATAGCCCAGATATGTTAGTTTTTTTGTTGCAAAATTTAATATTTATCAATAAAAGTGTAAGAAAACAAAGACATTTCAGACTTTTGTCTCTTTATGAACTACAATAGCAAAATTTAAATAAAATCTAGCACAAAATCTTCAATACAAGCAGATGATTGTACTTTTTACCTATGTTATTTCCAAGGGGGACCTTTCCTCACCTCCATTGCTTCTGAACATGGGTTACTCTGAAAAATTACTTCATCTTTTATTTTTTGCTTAGGTACAGCTGATCTTTTTGAATGTGTACTTCATGTACAAAATTTGAATTGCTTGTAATTTCGTGAACCATGAATTCTTTATTAGCTATTTTTAATACAGCAACAAACTAGTCAAAAAGGTTTTTCAGCCAGCCTCTTATATATATACCTGTCCCTTGATTTGATTGGCTTTTAATAACTATTCCTACTTTTACAATAAGTAGTAAACAAAAAAAGGAAATTTCATGGTCCATTGAACATGCAAGCAAACTTAACTGTATTGTTCTTTGAACAGACTCAAGTCTATGTGCTGTAAAACAATAAACATAAGCCTGGCTAATTAAAACTTATTTTCGGCATTATTTTTTCATCTAAAAATCTACAGACTTGCCAATGTCATTTTACAATTTTTTTCAATAACTCCTGCTATTCAATAAATTAATTATTTTAGGAAAATTGTTTTTAATTGGCACAAAAAGCAAAATCCTTAGGGCCTACAAACTCTGCGAACAATGCAGAAGGGAAAGACTCCCTTGGAAACAAGTTGTGTCCTATTCAGAATAAACATATCAACATATTTTAACACGACAAACATGTCATATTTACTTTAGAAAAAAATCAAAATATGTGTCTGCGACAAAGTTTCTGTGGTCTACTATACATTTCAATAATAATATCTGTGATTTCAAAGGCAGGTCTTAGTTATTAACAATTTGAAGGTTATCTTATTTTAATACTGAAGATTTAAGCAACCATTACATTTTGGCTAGAAATATCTATGCTTTGATTATAGCTTTTCAAATATTCCTCATAACTTTCAAATGCAAACAAAAGAAAATCATTTTTAATGTATGAATTGAGCCTTGAGTTAAACATACAAATTTAATTGTTCCAATTTTTTAATGAGATCCCGTTTTTCAGTATGTTTCTTAATGTCACATGTTCCACCCAGTATAATGCTGGAAACAACGTAATCACAATCATGTAAATTATGGACATCCATTTTGAAGAATTGTTAAAACCTCATATACATATCCTGCAAGAAGGTCAAATTACAGCAAAGGTCATTTAAAGTAAATCTGAAAGCATCTATACATTTAAATTATACATTAAACATTGAAATTCAAAGAGATCCCAGTCAGCCTTCAAAGCAATTATTAGTTGTGAAAAAGTCATTCAAATCAATTTCTGCTACTTTGGAAGGAATTTCTGATTAAACAATGAAATGTGTCGATTGGACAGATACCCACCAAAACCATCACATTTCCATGTTCGATGAACAACAAAATCTGGTCAAAACTACAATTTTGCATTTTTTTAAAAGTTCATAATCAACATGATTACTAACTTTCAGGTTGATTTGACTAAAACTTCATGGTAAATGACTTTAAACCTAAAATTTAACCAGAGATTGGACAGATGAATAGATGGAAACAGACAGAAGACATAAAGCCCTCTACGATCATAGGACGGGCATAATAAAATCATATAGGGACATTTCATAATGAAGTCGTTGACATTACAACATCTGCTGTCCCACAACCACTGAAATTCATTCCAATCCAGCAATTGTTAAATACCGTATTAATGCAACAATATCATATCTATTATAGGCATTTACCCCCCTCCAAATCACTCCCCCCCCCCAAAAAAAAACAAGAATGTATCCATAGTACACAGATGCACCACTCGTACTATCATTTTCTATGTTTGGTGGACCGTGAAGTTGGGGTCAAAACTCTAATTTTGCATTAAAATTAGAAAGATCATATTATAGGGAACATGTGTACTAAGTTTCAAGTTGATTGGACTTCAACTTCATCAAAAACTGCCTTGACCAAAAACTTTAACCTGAAGGGGGACAGACAGACGAACGGACGCACAGACCGAAAAACATAATGCTCCATAAAAATCAAAAACAGCTAGTCTTATTATTGTATAAATTATTTTTGCATACAACCAATAGGGTCCAAAATATTTTTTGATGAAGAATAATGAAAAGAGTCAAGACCAAATAATTTGAATGTCTTATTTTAAAGACCGAGATGAAAGTCTGTTTATAAGTTGTCAACAATACATTAGATGTTAGGCACATTGAACACTACACATAACATTTCCTCATTATAACATACAAGAAAGGCTATTAGAAATCACTACTTTATTTAGCAAAAGTTCAAAAAAGGTATTGTTCACTATTAATGTATTAAATTCATTACCATAGAAAGGCTTGTATAGTCCGCGGTTTTATTCTCCAAAATTGGACCTTCCAGACGGGGTGCGGACTATAGAGTACAATAAGCAAGAAATAAGAGAAAAATTTCAATTTCGCGGGCGAGGTGGTTTGTTTACGTTCCGCCATCTTTGTTATTTATATTGTAGAGGGCGCTCTTATCATTTTTCAAACTAATAATTTTAACTCATCCATATTAATAAGTTATTTCTATTCAATATCAAATTAATACTGATAAATATAAAAACTAAACCTTTCATTACAAATTTCTCGTTTCTTTTCAATGCATTGGTTGAAATAAACTGGTATCTGCTTGATTGAAACGATACAAACATAGTGAAAAAGACAACCGTAAACCAGCTTAGAATTTGTAAACTACAAAACGTAATCGGTCATTGTTCGTTCTGTTTTGGTGTTTCATACTGACTAATATGGTTTGTATTAGCTTAAGACCCTTCAAACATTAATGTGATAGATATATTAAAGACTGTTTTACAAAAGGATGGAACTGTTTTACTTTCAAAGTCGTATTATAGTGATATCTGTTATGTACGGATTTCGACTCTCACCGGTTAATTTCTTCTTTTACATGTGCTTTTTAAACTTCCTGTTTAAACATACACAAGTTTCTAAATTGTTTTTTAAGTGAATTAAACTTATTTTAACAATCATGAAGCGTTCTAGAATCATTTACAAGCAGTTTCAGCTTCTGTTTGATGATGGAAAACAGGGTTTTCCAAGAAAATACCGCAAACGACCGCACAGGATTTGAAATTACCGGAGTTTCATTAGACCTTTTCTAACAGTTACAAAAAGTTTTTTTACCTAAAATTTCGTGGGGAGAAGGGGGTGCGGACTATGTACCACTGCGAACTATACAAGCCTTTCTACGGTAGTATTATTAGTGCCTAAGTAAAAGCACTACATGATAGTTTTTAGAACAGAAATTTTAAAGTTTCTTTTTTAAAGAAAAGTTCAACAGACAATGTTTTGTACAGATTGTTTGATTACATTAAGCCGATAGAGATACACAAATATTTTAATCCTCAACTCTACGCCCCATTTTTCCCTAAATATGTCCTTATCCTCATATATAAAATATTCCTTGCTTGAAAGAGAAAAATTAGCCCCAAAAAATATTTTCAAAAGTTTATGTTAGAAATACTACAATCTTGTTTATATGGCTACAAGAGTTTTCCGATATTTAACTTGTAAGCGACATTGATAAATGACAAAGTTAGACAGAAGTACTGAAGCATGCTGCTATAATTACCTTCACCTTTTGTTTGTAGAAGTGATAGAGGGATTGAGCATTAGTAGAATTCCCACAATTCACTGCTGATGATTCGTTCTTTGCATCAGGCTTAAGATAGGAAATTTGAACAATAGTTTCATATTTATATTAGCAATTCTACTTTATTTATTGAAATGCAATTAAAATACAAAAACTGTTTATTATATTTATTTCTTATCCTTCCCTTTCTCTATTTCCTCTTACATGGTTCTAAAGCCAAAAAATAAATTTACCATAGTTGTCTACCAAGCGTTTAAAGCTAAAGCACTGCCTCTTATGAGATACAGCATTTTTGAACAAGACAAATCAATTTATAAAAAAAAAAAAAACAATTACTATTACCAATGCCTATTTTAAAGCTTAAAATATTTCTAATTCCAATTCTAAACATGTTTATATACTACGACTTACAGGAACTTGCATTGGAACCTTGAATAATCAATTGAACATTTGTGACATTAATCTACATAATAAGTTAATTAGTATTCTACGACAGAATAAGAAAGACATACACTTATTATTGTACTGTAGATTCATTTATTTTCTTTGATACCAATTTTCATGGTTGAGAAAAAATTGGTATTTTTGTGGATGTTTTATTTCGTTGTTTTGCCTAAGTCTGTATACAAGCCTACAGAACATTTGTACTTTGTTGAACATTTAGTGGTTTACCTATTTACCCCTGAAATCCACAAAAAATTGGTATCCCATAAAATATTTTAACTCTGTTAATTATGAATCCACAGTAACATACAAATAAAGCTTAGCTGACCCGTAAGGCAAATAGACAATTCATTTCATGTCTTAAACATTTGTATTTGTGAATATTTCAAACTTTAAAAAAAATATTACACACATTTTCCCTACAACTTCAAACATTCAGAAAACATATCAGTATAAAATATCTTAATATCTCAGATGTGAGTATCTATTTGAATATTGACCCATGACCATAAAAAAATATAAAGAAACATTAACACATGATTCTAGCCATTTTTTACTGATCTTCAAAATTTAAACTGCTGTAGGGGAGTGGGGATATTTTTTTTTTTTACTGCAGCTACAAACTAGCTTAACTACTAGACCTAACAACACAACACACAAAGACTAAATTACAATACACTTAATCACCTATTATTCATAATACCAAAAATGAAAGTGCCATTTCTGGTTTTGTCGACTTACTAAATGGCCCCACATCTGAAATTATTTGTCTGACAGTCAAAAGAGTATATGTATGCTTGTTACAGATGTTTGTTACAACCAATATTTGATATATACCTTATCTTGCTTGGCATGTGAACTTTGATGGCCACTGAGATTCTTCTTTTCACACTGATCCTATAAAATATGTACAGTTTATCAGATGCAAAGGATATTATATTTGAAATCTGTGTACAAGATATTTTTTATGAATCTATTGGTTTAATAGCTATATATATATAGACAAACAAAGACAATATCTCATTTTTGTGTAGTTGTGCTGAATATTCACGTCCTTCTCATAAGTGTCCCTGGTAAAATAAAAAATAATCTTCCATATTATAATAAGTGTTAGAAGATATGGTTTTTATTGGATTGTTCCATAAACTTCAATGAAGACAAGAGGACCTAAAGTATTCCATATTAGTGTCACTAATATTTTAAATTTAAATATTCTATGGTTGTGAATGAGTATTTATGTGCTTAAACATATTTTTGACTCCTTAGAATGAATGCTTGTTTTGAGGTGTATGTATAATTCAGGATTTGAAATGTGGCATCTACACCTCTCCCAAGGGAAATACCCTAAAATTGTTATAGTTTACAGGTCAGCTTATACTATATTGCCTGAAAAATATCAACTTGAAAGATTAAATATAATTTGCCATTTCAGATTTTAGAATCTAATGCATTCTGGGTAATATTTTCAACTGCATTCACCAAAACTTTGTCATCAGATAAGAATGTCCTAAATGATGGAAATTCAACAAAGGACTGTTTAAAAATTATTTTGCCCCTACACCATCCCTCTCCACCCCCCCCCCCCCCCACTCCACCACCAAAAAAAAAAACCCTTACAAAAACTATAGCTTTCTGTTAAATACCATGACATTTGAACATCCAAGATTATTGTAAAGTATAATTTATCTTAACAAGTTAACATGTGTATAATTAAAAGTGTTCAATCAATAGTTAGGTAAACGTTTACAGTGAAATCAAAATACAAGGAAAAGTGACAATTATTCAGCAAAATATTAGAAAGAAATTAAGAACATTATTCAATAAAGCAATAACACAGTTTAAGAAACACACTGACCAGGATGAAAAATGGAGATTTTAATGTGGAATATTTAATATTTAAACTAGACTGGTAACTTTTTGTTAGGTGCAGGATCAAAATACATTGTGAAGCTAAGGAAGAAAAACAACAATATCACATAATTTATTACCTCATCCTCTGTTTTATCCTCAATATTACTCTTAAACTAAATAAAACAGACAAATGTTGTCTAAGTACTGTCTTTCTCAGACTCATGCACAGCAGTATACGGTAAAAAAAACACACTGTTGTTTTGAATTCACAACTTTGCATAAAATAGACAGTTTTTTGTTATGACTAGAATACTTTCAACCTATGTTTGATGAAACTTAACAGCCATTTAATTTGTGTTTATAAGTTAAACAGAATGTAGTATGTCCATTCATTGGTTTGCAAATAATGACAGACATTACCAATAAATCAAGGCCCAGGTTTTAGCTGTTTATCTAGTATACTGTAAATTCAGAAATTTTTGCAATGTTTTTATTTGCAATGTTTATTTTTGCGTAATTGCAACATGACAGATTTCGAAATAATTAAAATTCACACACATTTAAACTTTGATAGCATTATCTGCATTGTTTTCCTCAAACGTAATAATCAATCTTACATTGTTGTCAACTGTTCAACAACCATACCAATATAGGCATGCAAATATTTCTGAATTTACATTACTTGTAATGAAGTGGTTTGAGATACAAAAAGTCTTACTGATGCCGGTCTGTCTTTTATCTTTGTATCATCCTTAGAACTTCTGACTCTGTCTCTCTCTTTCTTTGACTTTAATTTCTTCTTCTTTTTATTGAAAGGCTAAAGAATATAAAACATGAATTTATCAATATATCAGTACTGAATGTTTCATCCAGACTGTACAAACAGTATAGTGCATTGTAGTACTATAAACTTTGGAAATAACTGGTTTGTTTCATTTTTTAACTAAGAATATGGAATCTATAACATAAATAACATATAATCGATTTTTTCTTTATGCTATTATATGACTTTAGAAAGCTTTAAGTATGAACCAAATTCTATCTGTTTATGAATTACTTAGCCAAACTGTTAAATTACTTGCAATAGTCGCATGTTAATAATTTTTTTTTTATTCAGAGGTAATGAAGTTAGATTATAAATAGTTTCAGGTATTATGAAAACAATCACTATATGCTTGTGTTATTCATTATTGCTTTTTATATTATGATAATGACATTGAAGAATGTAGCTGAAAATTAATATCAAAATCTTGGGATGAAGGAATTAAATCATAAATGTATGATGATAAAATATCAAATATTGCACCGCATGCCAGATTGTCAATAAAGGTCTGATCATGACATTAAGTTAAAAGCATTACGACACGACAGACCAGCATCCTACCTCAAACATAGACAACCTGGTGTATGGTCTATGTCCTGGAAAACTCTGTCAACAAATATCATCAAAATATTGTATGAATATTACACTTGAAATTTTACTTAAAGGCTCAATTCCAAAATACCCAAGAAGCATACTGTAGACATCTTGGTTTTCATTGGTACCAGTTTTCATGGATTGGAGAGAAATTGTTTTTTTAACTTGATACTTGATTTTGCTGTTTTGCAAATGTTTAATATAATAATAGCAGTATTAGAAATATATACTTTATTAAAAATTTGCTGATCACCTATAACCACGAAATCCATGAAAATTGCTACCCAACTAATAATAAAGAATCTAAAAAGGTCAGGGCAAAATTATTTTTATTTTATTTTTTTTGTCAAGGTGCTGTAGATAACTATGCCACAAGGTTTTTTGTTAGGAAGCAGCCATTTGTTTTTTTACTGTATTTTGCACTTTATATTTTCTTTGCCAACTCAAAGTCTTTTTACTATAGAAGTAATTTACAATTCAAATTTTGCAGTACAAAAAATTGTACCTCACTGCATCTTATTTCAACTTCAAAGAATATATTCATTTCAGCACAAAGCAAATATTAACCTTGTGGTACAATGCCTATACAATCCTTATTTTGATCATTGAAAATAAAAAATTTAAATAACATTTTTAAATTTTTTTAACATAGTAACAATTGCTCGCCTTTATGCAATAAAAGAGAAAGTTTCAATTCAATTATTAAGCTGATTAAGATACATGCATTATACAATCCAATATCACACTTTTCAAGTCTTAAATTTTTTTTGATAAATACTCTTTTTTTCTAAATCTTAACGTACTATGCAGAAGCTAAAGTTTCAATGAATTCTGTAAAATTTATAGAAGCAATTCACAAACAAAGCACCACAAAATGTGTCAAGATTCAGCTCCATTTAAAAGCCTAAAATCTAACCGATAAAAAGTTTCTGTATTAAGAGCGAGTCACTTCAGACCTTAGCAGGTCAGCTCCTACCTGATATAATGATAACTGGGAGTATGGCCTATGTCCTCGGTAATTCTGTTGATCATAATAAAATAATCCTCAGAACAGTAA
Organism: Mytilus californianus; assembly: GCF_021869535.1. Lineage (NCBI taxonomy): Eukaryota > Metazoa > Mollusca > Bivalvia > Mytilida > Mytilidae > Mytilus > Mytilus californianus. The sequence goes on from NW_026262712.1 coordinate 81,174,377, forward strand.
ATAGCAAGAGAGTTATCTACCTTTAGTCATATTTGAAAAAATTTGTAAAGACATTCAAGAGTTTGAATATGATCTGTTTGTAGTTTAATTTTTTTTCCAATATTAACATACATTTATACAATGAACAAGAAATACTGTACTAATGAGTAACTAGACTGTTAAAAAATTTACTCATACAAATATTTAACTTTATTTTAAAACTTACCAATAATCATAAGCGGCAGCATAAAAGAAATAGAGGAATAAAATTCAGTAGTGTTTTGTCTATTTATAAAACTATTTGTCTTAATACAATAATAAGATTGATTGATTGATTGATTGATGATTGCTTACCATCGCATCAGCACAAAAAGGCTATATTGCCATGACATCATTAAGATGTTGACTGTCGAACTAAATAAGCTAATGAGATAAAAGATTTTTCTACCAGAACAAAATGAGTTATATATACAAATTCATTTGTCTGTTTCTAGGTTATTGTTATTTAATAGCTGTATGGTGAAAATTATATCATCTTTAGTTAGATCATTTTAAAGAGTTTTTGAATACTCTAAATGTCATCTCAACAAACTTGCTTAATATCAAATACTTGGTAATGCAATATTAAAGTTTGACACAAACAAATTGCACAAGGAACAATTTACAAAATGCACAAACAAAACAAAAACAAAAACAGTTAGTACATACATGTGGGTGAAAAGTTATATATAAACATTTAAAAAATGTGAACTCGTAAAAATTTCAAATGTAAATTAGATGAAACAATAGAATAATATTAAGGGACTTTTTTTTATATTGAGGAGATTAGTTCTTTCTGTCAATTCAATTTCAGGTAATTGAATCACATCAAAATAATTGTAAAACGTGGATTTGCAATCAGTCTTAGATATCCAATAATACTAAGTGGTTACAATTTCTGTGATGTTTGATATTGTTGGAGAACTCCAGAAGAATGGGGATTTGGTTACCTTTTAAGCTATTATTTTACAATTTCAAATAAGAAAATCTTATTATCTTGGGTTGACAGGAATGATTTTTACCAGAATATTAACAAGTGAAAACATTTAACATCTTCGGAGGGAGATTACCATTCAAAGGTGACTATAATTCCCCTGGAAATATGTTTTTGTGGATAAATGCTGTCATCTGGCAAGAACTTATAAAATATAAACTAGAAAACAGGATCAAATTAAAAACAAAAGATTTTTTCACAGATATTTCATTTATCAAATAAACAACATGACCTTTTTAACTGTTCTTAAAGGTGTTTTATGTGCAGACAAACTTTGTTCAATTCATAAAATGTTATCAGTAAAAGAAATTAAGGTTATATATTATTTATGTGAAGAAATAAAGTGAAAATAGAAAAATGTATATTTCAAAAAATGTTATAAATAAATGAAAGTGAATTACATACTTGTGCAGCATCCTGCAAAATTGGGACAAATCACATAAATTGTTGTTTACTCTAATAACAGTAGACTAGCAACGTGTTAAATAAGTCCTCAGTAGACTATATATCTACTGCTGATTTCATAAATAATAAAAAAAATAGAGAAAGTTATATGTAACCAGTTATTCAACTCATCAAAAGAGGTCAACTTATGTGAAAAGCTGTGTTTCATTTGTGAAAGTGGCAACCTTGATAGAGGGCAACTTTTTTGTTGTTGGTTTATTTGAAAAAATAAATATTAATATTTTTCTTATTTCCTACTATGAATACTGATAAAATATTACTAACTACAAATTATTATTCCATGAATAAAGTAAGTAAAATGTTATATATATATATATATATATATATATACATAGTTGTTAAAACACTTATTCAAAGATTTGTAGGTAGATAATGGTGGCACACTTATTGTGAGGTAAAATTGTCTTCTTATAATATTTATAAAAGTATCTTTATATCAATTGACTCATCTAAACAAACACCAACAAACATACCACCAGGAAAAAAGCTGAAAGAAATAGTCATCTGGAGGTACCTACCCTTTGAAACTGTAGATGTACAGGTGGACCATCGGAAACAGAACTGTCTGAACCACCATCACTGGAAAAAATATTTATACTTTCTGTAAATAATATCAGTTATTTTATGATCAAGGATTACTGGTTGTCTAAATAAATGGAGGATGTGTCTATGGGCCACAGATGCCCCCGCTTGGAAAAACGCATGAGTCAACTTCCACATACAGATGCAGGATTCACGTAATTAAGACTGTTTTGTGATTAAAAGTGTAAGTTTCATAACATTTGGTTGTACATCTTTGGTTGAGGAGAACGGAAACGACAGATTTAGCAATTTTTCCATTTATAAAGGGGCGTAACTCATGAACAGTAAACGTGACCCCCCCCCCCCCCCCCCCCCCCCCAATTTCGAACTTGATCTGTGTTTTGTGGTAATAAGCATTGTGTATAAGTTTCATACCATTTGATTGAGGCAAACTAAAGTTAGAGAACGGAAACGACAAATTTAGCAATTTTTCCATTTGTAAAGGGGCATAACTCATGAACGGTAAAAGTGATGCCACCCAATTTCTAACTTGATCTGTGTTTTGTGGAAATAAGCATTGTGTATAAGTTTTATAATATTTGGTTTAGGCAAACTAAAGTTAGAGAACAGAAACCAATTTTGGGGACGTTTGGGACGGACAGACGGGACAGACAAGACAAACGGACATGGGTAACACATAATGCCCCCTCCGCTACGGCAAGGCATAAAAAGCAGAATAAAATACAAATGTTATATGTAACACCTTCACACTTTTTAAAATAATTTGACCAAAAAAAGTGTAGTGTGTGGAATAGCCTGCTAAATAAGGTTGACTTGTAGAAACTATTTCTGTTTAAATTGACCTTATAAGACTTGCATGTAATTGTTATTGGCTTAGAAACAAACCATGCAACACATATTTTTCCAGTTTCACAGATGGCAATGTAATTTGTTGTTTCAGAATCAAAAGATCTGGGAGTAATTTCATTGTTTGTACACCAAATAAAAATCATGTCACATGATTGGTTAAATTTCTATTGCTTAGGACCTTATCAACCAATCACAACATTTTGGTGTTTTTAAAAATATTACCCAAACTGCGTTAAGATTCAGAAAATGTGAATAGGTAAAAGATTGTTAAAATTTTTACCTAGACTCCAATGAAGAATCATATTCATCACTAAGATCTATATCAGCACTGTTAAGATCGGTGATACCCTGTCTCTGTAACTTGGTCATAATCTCTCTCTTCATCCTCTCCTCCAGTTCTAACATTACATTGCTCACCTAAATATACAGACAACAATCTTAGACAATTGTTCCTTAACAAAATTTTTTACAACAGTATCAAACAATTAACCTTTTGTTAAGGACTAATCAATTTCAACTGGTGAATTCATTTTTCTTCCCCCCCCCCCAATTACTTTTCTTTCGGTGTATGCAACCCTATTTTTTTATGTATACTACAAGTAGCTTCCCCTAGTATGACCCTTTTCTACCCATTTAGTCTGTGTCGTAATCAAAAGCTGCCTAACTAACCAATACATGCCTTGTAAAGGGTTCTATTCATTCAAAAGTCTACTTTTTTTTATTCTTTCATATGCTACTTTCCTTTTATCTATGCAAGCAGACCAATTAAAATGGCTTAATAAAAATTTAAGTGCATTATTACTACAAGCAATGTAAACTACATGTTTAAAAAGTTTTTTTTCCCATGATACATCTAGTAAAATGATTTTTTATAGCTTAAGATAGTAAAGTTCCTCCTGTAAGAATCTATATAGTACATACTACTAAGGGAGATAATTAATAAATCAGCTTTGGTTAGTACATTATATTTTACATTCATTATACAGTATATATGTCAAAAAAAAAAAAGGGATTTAAGTAATCTTGGACTTAAATTTCAACTAAACAAGGGAAGGTAAAAGAAGCATAGCTGATTATAGTTAATTTGTATAAATTTTAATCGACCTTCTGCATGCCTGTAATATATAACTTTATAACTTATCAGATGTGGAATAGATGTATGAAGATAGTAATCCATGATTAAATGATTTGCCTGGTCCATATATAGACTCTTTAAGGAAGTAAGAAGATCACTAAAGTATCAAATGATTTCCATAGAAATGTGTCTGACAGGTACATGGTCATATGTTATAACTCATTTGTCAAGCTGATAGCTAAATATGAAGTCATTCTGTTCATTAGAACTGGAGAGATGTGTGACAAGAATATTATGTTCATTCAACATATTGAAAAATTAACCCTCAGCAAACAAGAAGAAGGTGTCTGACAGATCTGAAAAGTGGGCACACAACTCATCCCTGCCAAGCTGCTAACCAAATATGAAGTCATTCTGTTCAGTATTACCTGAGCAAGGTGTGACAAAAATATTTGTTGACCAAACAAGACAGAAAAACAGATGGACAAGGTGAATGCAATACAGCCCAAATTCCTAGAGTGGGGGTATAATATAAGTCATTGCTGACTACTTTTAATGGGATGCTGCTATACCCCCTTAGATGCATCCTTATACTAAGTCATATGTCATGATGCCACTGAGATAAGAACTTGGATGAACAACTTAATATTTCAGTGAAGACTTAAATGTAACAGAATAACCATGTCTATGTGATCTTCATCTTATGATACAAGACCAAGTCTTATGGTTAAGTTCTGACAACTTATTGTGCACCTCAAACCCACAGTTATGAATGTCAAGGAGTACTCCAATAGTCCCTACCTCTTTGTTGAGGTTAACTAAAACTATGAGTATTTATTTTCTACACAAATTAAATTTGGTAAACAAAATTGTAATAAATGTTTTATTTTTTAAATATTTTACACATATATGAAGATATCATATAAAAGAAAAGGGTTTCCTGGAAACTTCAATGTAAGTTATACAACAACAACAACCCTCAAATAGTAATTTGTTTTCAACTTTTCTGTAATATAGAATTTTAAATCTTGGAATGAGAATTCAAATTAAAAGCTCATTTGGGTAAATTTGTTTGGTGTTTTTAGTAAAAAAGCTTGTACATTTTACAGGATGCCAACATAATAACTTTGAATCACATTTTAATCACAATAACTTACTGTAGCATAAATTAAATGAAAAATATTTAAAACAAAATTTGTGAGGGTTTAAGCAACTGTGCATTCAATTTACATAAAAACATTTAAAACTAATGTAAAATATTCATATATAAATATAAGACCATGTAAAGTTGAACCATATTACAAATTTCATATTCTTAAACAAAAATATGGATCTTAAATCAAACTAAATGAAAATATCAAAAACCACAAAATTCAGATTTGTTCTTTTCTTTTTTCAAAACTATTTACTTCCAGTTGATATTTAAATTCTTCTAATGGAAATTGGAAAAAATCTTTGAAAAAAATAAATTCTAAAGAAATCAGAATTGTGTGGCTTTAAATAAAGTAGAATTTGTACTGGAGTTTTTCTGTTTACAGATTGGAGTGTAGTGAGAAGTTCATAGGCATGCTACGGTGGATTTATAATTACCATACAATGTTAAAAAGCCAGCACCAAGGCAAAAATAGAATAAATTATTAAATCATCATTCATATATTTTATAAGTTAATAAATACAACTAACTGTAATAACTAACTGTGAAAAAAGAAAAAAAAAGGTTAATAGTTAATTGGGACTAATATATATAGAAAAAAACTGCTATCTATATCATAATATGTAATTCAAATAAAAAATTAGATATCAATAGCAAATAATTATTGAAGTATTAATGTGTCTTTTAAACTCTTCAATATTAAAGTTATATGCCAACAATACTAACAGATTACAGGATATAGCTACTCTAAACCAACTAATTCCCGTGAGCAATTTATTTTTTGCGACTTTCGCGAGTAGAAAAATAAAGTGAATATAAATTGTTGTGAATATGTAAAACTTGTATCTTTTCTTATTTAACAACATCAAGTAAATTTTAATATTGTGAAATAAAATCGCGGCAAAGTGGCAAGAAAAGACATAACGCGAAACAAAGTATTCGGGGGGAAATTAGTTGGTTTACAGTAGACAGTAGATGAAAATGCACACTTCACATGATCACACACATGACTCTAGGTTTACAGTAGAAATATACCTTTGTTTTGTCAGGATCACAGTAGTCTAACAATGTATCACAGAAATGGAAACCTAGCGATTCATAATCTGACATACTGAAATGGTATCCTTTCATCTTGCCCATGGTTGACCCACAGAATGTTGCCTGTAAAACAAAATCACATAGTTATACTTCTAACCTAATCAATTTAATGCTGATATATATATATATATATTCAAAAGAATACCTTGAACACTGGGTATTATCAAACTGATAATAAAAGAACAGAGTTCTAATGTCTAAGCATTGCACATATTTTATCTGTCCAAGGGCAATGACTAAAAAAATACCTTCTTTTTTGTTCTCTAAAACTTTTTATAATTATTTTAGAGAAATGAAGGCTTGAGAGCAAATTTTGCAATGCAATTTCCAATATAATTAATATTTCAAAGGGACATAACTCTTCTACAAATATTTGATCGGCACTGATTTTCAAATCTGTCTGAGACATTGCTGATATAAACCTTTGATATAAATTTGATAAAAATCTGGCAAAAATTGTACACCTGAGAGCTCTTACAATGCAATTTTCCATTTAATTAATATTTCCTTGGTGCATAACTCTTTCAATAAAATGCTTCGCTGGGGCGCAGCTTGATACGACCGCAGAGGTCGAACCCTGAACAGTTGGGGCAAGTATGGACACAAAATTCAAGCTTGATACAGCTATGACTTTGGATTGTCATTAAATATTTGACACAGCATAGGTTTCTGACACAGGATGAATGTGGTGTAAGAACTGGAAAAAATTTAATTTACCTATTATGTTGGAATCTCCATAAACTAAATTGTTTGTTAATTTCAATATATCAAAGAATATGTAGAATTCAATGTTTGATGTAATGTAATAAAGTTGAAATTTGGACCGTTTTTGTTCAATGTGGACCAATTTGGTAACATGTATAAATAATCAAAAATCTAAATACATGGGAGCCCATTTAAATATATCATAAAGGTATTAAAATAGAAAGTGACATCATAGTCATGGCTAAAAATAAACAAAAGTCCTTAATCAGCAACATTTAAAGTAATATCTAAAAATAAAATTCCTTTGTAACCATAAAAGCCCATTTAAATACATCATAAAGATATTAAAATAGAAAATGACATCATAGTCATGGCTAAACATAGCAAAAAACCCTTAATCAGCATCATTTAACAGTAATATCTAAAAATGGAAATTACATCATAAAGGTATTAAAATAGAAAATGACATCATAGTCATGGCTAAAAATAAACAAAATCCTTAATCAGCATCAGCAACATTTTATAGTAATATCTAAAAATAAAATTCCTTTGTAACCATAAAAGCCCATTTAAATACATCATAACAGATATTAAAATAGAAAATGACATCATAGTCATGGCTAAACATAGCAAAAACCTTAATCAGCATCATTTAACAGTAATATCTAAAAATAAAAATTTCTTTGCAACCATAAAAGTAAAATAGAAAATGACATCATAATCATAGCTAAAAATAAACAAAAATTTTTTTATTGGCAAATTTTAAATGGAGTTTATTATACTAAAACAATAAATTTGCAACCATAAACATGATAAAACCCCATTTAAACACATCATAAAAGTATTAAATAATTCAACTACATCATAAGGCTATAAAAATAGAAAATGACTTCATAGTCAAGGCTAAAGGTAAACAAAAAACCTTCATCAGCAAAATTTTATATTGGCAAATTTCCAATGAAGTTTATTACACTAAAATTGTTGGCAAATTTCCAATGCATATATTAACAATAAAGTTATTGGCAAATTTCCAATTTACATAATTTAAAAGCAGTGTAGATGAGATATTTAAATGAGTTTGAATTACCAACCTTACACTGCTTTTAAATAATGTTCTTTACTCAATTATTTGTCTATTAAAATGGAAACCCTTGTTTTTAACCTTTTTTCCCCTTATTCCTTAAACATTAGAGCAATAACCACCACCACCCCCCCCCCCCCCCAAAGCCAATTATTACTTTCCAATGTAACCTAAATTTCCAATATACATAATTTTAAATTTCAATTCCTCATGATATATAACCGTATCATTATTATTTTCTTTCATATATAAATCTGAAACAACCATCTTTAAATCGAAAATTTTAAAGAAAAAAAAAGGAAAAAAAAAAATCCTACCCCCCACACATTTTTTCAACCCCCTTTTGATTCATCATCCCCCACCTCAATCACAACCTTCAATTTGTGGTATGGTACATTGCAATACAATTTCACAGAGATCCATACACTTGAACACAAGTTTTTGTTGCAAACTAAAAAAATCCTTATTTTCGACCAATATTTGGCCCCTTATTCATAAATGTTTGAGCAATTAACCCCAAAACTCAATTCCTACTTTCTCTTCGTGATAAAAAATAACTAGCTTAAAATGTAAATTTTAAACAAAAAAAAAAGGAAAAAAAAAAATTACCCCTTTTTTGACCCCCGCCCCCCTTATGATTCATCACCCCCACCCCCCTTTCCCCCCAAACCAAGCTCAATAACAGCCTTGTCTTTGTGGTATGGTACCTTGTAATACAATTTTAGAGAGATCCATACACTTGAACACAAATTATTGTCTAGAAACTAAAAAAAACTTATTTTAAACCCCTTTTTAGGCCCCTTATTACTAAACGTTTTGGGCAATTACCACAACACTCAATTCCAGCTTTCCCTTTGTGAAATGGAACCTTGTAGTAAAATTTCAGAAAGATCCATACACTTACACACAAGTTATTGTCATGAAACTAGAAAAATGCTTGTTTTTTGCCCCCTTTTGGCCCCTTATTCCTAAAATTTTGAGGCAATTAACCCCAAAATCAATCCCAGCATTGACCCTTTGTGATATGGAATCTTGTGGTACAATGTCAAAGAGATCCATATGCTAACACACAAGTTATGTCTGGAAGTTACAAAAATGCTTATTTTCGGCCCCTTTTTGGCCCCTAATTCCTTAACTGTTGGTACCATAACCCCCAAAATCAATCCCCACCTTCCTATTGTGGTATTGAACCTTATGGTAAAATTTCATAGAGATCCATTCACTTAAACTAAAGTTAGAGTGCGAAAACCATTGTGTATTCGGACGACGCCGCCGGACGTCGACGACGACGACGACGACGACGTCGTATAAAAATAATAGATTAATACTGATTAGCTTACTTGTCATAGACATTGCTGATATAAACCTATGATATAAGTTTCATAAAAACCTGGAATGAATTGTATACATGAGTGTGTTTACAATGCAATTTTCCATATAATTTATATTTCTAAGGGGCATTACTCTTTTAAAAATAGATGATCAGCACTGATTTTTAAAACTGTCCGAGATATTGCTGATATAAATCTATGATATAAGTTTAATAAAACAAACTGACAAGAACTGTACACATCAGAGCACTAACAAGATTGGACAGACAGGTATCTCTATGTCACCCACACCGCATTCTGCCCTTAAATTCTGGTAAGCTCTTAAATAACTTCCACATTTTAAACAAATGTTATCCTTGCAAAAAAACATACAATACATTGAGTTAATTTATATTTGTTCCTGCATTTTTATCCACGATATTTACATAAATCAATAAAATTAAATTCAAACATAGTCTGTACTTTTATGAAGTATGAACTCAGTTTCTATCTGAGTACAAAAGGAAAAAGATTTTCCACAGTAAAATGTATAATAAGTATTTGCCAAGTTACCTCCATTGTATAACTATTGAGGATACCCATATTCCACATGACTATCCTTCCTGTTCCATCCTTACTCTTCTGTACCTTAAACTTACACGACTCATAATGGAACTGAAAAGGAACAGTTAACAAATTACCGGGCTGATATCATATAGACTTATTAGACTAAGATTGAGTATATAGACTTATTAGACTAAGATTGAGTATATAGACTTATTAGACTAAGATTGAGTATATAGACTTATTAGACTAAGATTGAGTATCACCACAACAAGTGTCATTAAATATGATAAGAGGATTTCACAAAACAACCATTTTGCCAAAACTTATCTCCATCTTCCATTTGATACCATGATTCTTGAATAATAATCTAAAGGCTTAAGAATAATAGACATCTGTTTGGGATTGAGCAGGTGCAATTTTTTAAATTTTCATTTTCTGTCTAAAATAAATGCACTACAATACAACTGTTTTCTCGGACCAGTGTTTATTATATGCCTGTTTTGTTTTACTAACGTTATTCTGTCGGACTGTTCAATATAGTTTTTATAAGAATTCTTTGACTGCTTTATAAATTGTGTCTTTTGGTCTCTTGTGGAGAGTTGTCTGATTGGCAATCATACCACCTCTTCTTATTTCTATACTGGATCTAAGAAAGGCACTTTGAATTTCATGGTGCCTTGTGTCAAATACTTTTTTGTACAGTGAAATCTTAAGTGAAATTCTTAAATTGCCACTATAGGTGTGTACCACTTTTTGAAAGTGTCTTCCCTGGGCACCATTTCTGTTTTAATGGAACAAACCTAATTATTTCATTCTATGATTAGAAGTACAGTATACTAATTACATATTTAATTCAGTGTTAGGCTGTGATTGACTTTGCATTGTGTTTTCAAAACAATAAATATTAAGGTGGAAAGTTTAAGTAGTCCAGTTAAAAAAAACAAAAATGATTAATCAGTGCAATGAAGTCTTCAATACTTCATGACAAGAAAACATTATGCTTATTTAATACTTTCTGTACAGCCATATCAAAATGAAATATTTCAATAAATACCAACCCAATGATTTAAATGAATGTTATCACTAATCCCTCATACTTGGAATAATTTAGCATACTAGTTACCTTATCAGGTGCATTTTTATTTAGCATACTTGGAAACACCCTTTCTTTTAACCTCTTGTCTGGAGAATATCGGTTCTCACAACCATATATGAACACATTTTGTTTTCTACTATGACCATGTAAATCACAGTACACTATAATTTCTCTTTCTTGAAGTAATCTGGAAAAATAGATTTCAATATAAACAAATATACTTAAAAAAAGTGTATATCACCAAAAGTTGCTGCAAAAAGGAACATAAATAGATATACAGTAACCAACACATAAATGGATAGAAAATATCTTTTTTTTAAAACAAGTCATTATTATATCAACTTCTTGGATAAATCATTCATACAAAGCTTTTAACGTGGGAGTATGATGGGAACAGACCAAACAAATTATGACGTTGCTGATTAGCTGACATACAATATATTCATATTTAACCACAGGTGTGTACTCAAAGCATTTGAAGAAAGCCATATAATAATTTTAGATAGAAACTACAAAATAGTCAACTCTTTTGTTTATTTAACAGAAATTTAGGTGAAACTTTATATATTCTTGTCTCAACTATATAGTCTGTATTTCTCAATTTCACTTTGAATTGTCTCCCCTTAATAAATTGAGTCACTAAAAGGCACATTGTTAAGTTTAATTCTACAGAAAAAAATGTTAATCTTTTTAAAATAAATCCTGGAACAAACCTTCTAATCATATTTTTTGTATGCCACACAGAAGGATAAGCATCTTTCAACACAGTTTTATAGTTTCTATTTAAGTCTCTTCCTGCTAAGGAACACCTATAATTTCCAACAATCACACCATCTGGGTTTAACATTGGCACTATTTTGAATATGAAAGTATCTCTCAACAGCTGGAAAATATAAAGAAACATACATATATATATATATGCTTTAGTTTAATTAACATGATCATCCTCGGGACAACAGTTTTGTAATTTACTAACTTGCATCTAAAAATTATATGAAGAATGCAAAAATGATCAGTTCCAGATATGAATGTATGCTGGGTCCAAAGGCACTTTTTATTTTACTGTGCCATTCATAAAAATTTTAATAGATTATTTCCTGTACTTGTTCAGGCTATCTTGCTTAAACAATAATTGCCTTGTTACCTCTTCCCCATATCCAACCCAAATACAATCAATACTGGAACAGCCCTAACTGCATGTGCTTTAACAAACAAAATAATATAAAAGCATTGCACCTTAAATTGTATTAGACTATTTCTGACTACTGAATCATTTTTAGCCAAATATCCCATGCAGTCTAAAAATAAAGACATCCTAAAACAGAAATAGTTTAGGCTGCTGCTATTTTGTCATTTGTCTCGTCAAATTTTAATTTCCTGTAATAGTAGTTAAGTTATCTCTCAGATAAATATCGTGTATTGTGACCAATATTTTTTTATTATCTATTTTTTATAGATCTAATTATTTATTGAGACAAACCTTGGCATCAGCAGAATTGCCTGTAAGATAATCCAGGAAGCCTTTCATCATCCAACTGGCATTGCATTCACCAGGGTGAACACGAGAAGTTATCACAACTGCTTTTTTGTGCTGTAAAAATATTCAATGTAAAGTTAAGTTATTGATTGAAACTATTTAAGACTCTTAGGGAATGACTGTAATATTTTTTCTGTTTATGAAGAAATAACATCAAAAATGTGGTGCACACTGAATAACCTGCATAGTGGGTTATTTAAAAGTGTGCACCACATTTTTGAGGTTAATTTGAATAGACAGAAAAAATATTACAGTCATTCCTTATAATTTAATTCTAAATTCCATTTCTAAGGAGCAAATCATGAAAAAACGTTGATGATGTCACGGTCATCTGAAAAAATTATGTCTATGAGCTAATAGACAACAAACTTTCAACCAATCAGAACATGTGTTACATCCAAAATTAAATTATTTAAGGAATGACTGTAATATTTTTTTTGTCTATGAAGAAATAACATCAAAAATGTGGTGCACACTGAATAACCCGCATAGCGGGTTATTTTAAAGTGTGCACCACATTTTTTATGTTATTTCTAATAGACAAAAAAAATATTACAGTCATTTCTTATAATTTAATTCTAAATTCCATTTTAAACCGGAGTAAACCATGAAAAAACGTTGATGACGTCACAGTCACATGACAAAATTATGTCTATGAGCTGATAAACAAAACAGCGTCAGCCAATCAGAAGACGCGTTACATCCAAAATTAAATTATTTTAAAATGTACATAAATTTTAGACTCAATATTGTCAACAAGACTAACACATTTGTATATAACTATAGGTGTTAAACCTCAAATTAAGTCTTTGCTTGAGAACATACACTAAGAAGTAATATTTTCTTACAAAGCGGTTTATTCCTTTTTGTGTGATGCTTGAACAACAAAAGATTTTGGAAAAAACTCAGTATCAAATGAAAGCTTAAAGTGTCTGGATAATTTTCAAAATAAAGCTTCAAGGAATAATTCACCAAATTATCAAATTTCATGAGCTGTCAAGAGACGTGTTAATTTCTTCTAAGTTTAACACCTAGGAACAATTCTCTTTTATATGCAATTAAATATTTCCTTATTTTTTAAGATGTCTGTAAGGAGTGTAGTTTTCAAATAACATAGTTGAGGTCTGATTTTAGCTTACGGCAAAAAGATCTTTTTTTTTTAAATCATAGAAAGAAAGGGAAATGAAAAGTTTGTACACTCAATATATGTTTATTTGATCTGTTGATGTTTATAAAGAGGGTAGAAAGCACAATGACTGGGACTGACAACCCTGTCATTATAATTACCTTGATATCTTCTGGTGCTTGTGAAGGGGAGGTAATTGTGAGTACATAGACTAGATTTCCTGCTAATGTTCTACATAAAACTCTCTGTTTACATATCTTTGACTTAATAGGATCATTTGAGCAGTCCAACAAATAATCCTGAAACAAGGAAAAAATTATTATGAATCATAAATACACTACAAATCACAAGTTTCAAGTTAAAAAGTATTTTTTATATGATTAACTAAATGTTTTTTTTTCAATATACTATGACAGGGATTTTCCAACAAAACTTATGTTGGAGGTTTTATTTTTTAGGTATAGGTTGTGGGTCATTTATGGATGTATATACACTTGATGTATACAAAATATCTTGGTTTGTGGATTCAGTGTACAGCCAAGAACAAACTTTTCTATAATAATTTACATCATCTCAACAAATTAACAGTTGTTTCTTTGGTTTACTCTTACTTTTCCAATCCAAAATATACTCAAAAGATGATACAAAGCAAGGAAAATAAAGGAATTTAATAAAATATACATAATTTTTGTTTCTGAACATCTTTATCTTAAATCATGTTACGGTAAGTTTAAGATCATTTATGGTAAATTTAAAAATAGCACTAAATTCTAGGCCATAATTTAATTTTCCTCTACTACTTTGTTTGCAATACCTAAATTCAACTAAAACCTTTTATTCTAAAACAAAAACAATAAATGGGGAATGTGTCCATGGGACACAGATGATGCCCCCACTTGCATATCATATAAAGTTATAAAGGGACATAACTGAAGAACGGTAAAAGTGACGCTACCCAAATTTGTACTTGATTTGAGTTTTGTGGTAACAAGTATTATGTATTAGTTTCATAACATTTGGTTGAGGCAAACTTAAGTTAAAGAATGGAAACAAAAAATTCAGCAATTTTTCCATTTGTTAAGGGGCATAACTCTAGAACAGTAAAAGTGATACCACCAAAATTCAATCTTGATCTGTATTTTATGTTAATAAGCATTGTGTATAAGTCTAATAACATTTGGTTACGGCTAACTTAAGTTAGAGAACGGAAACGAAAAATTCACCAATTTTTTCCATTTGTAAAGGGGCATAACTCTAGAACTGTTAAAGTGACACCACCAAAATTCAAACTTGATTTGTTTATTGTGGTAATAAGCATTGTTTATAAGTTTCATAACATTTGGTTGAGGCAAACTAAATGTAGAGAACGGAAACGAAAAATCAACAATTTTTCCATTTGTAAAGGGGCATAACTCTAGAACGGTTAAAGTGACGCCACCAAAACTTAAACTTGATATGTGTTTTGTGGTAATAAGCATTTTGTATAAGTTTCATAACATTTGGTTGAGACAAACTAAAGTTAGAGAACGGAAACCAACTTCGGGATGTACGTACGTACGTACAAGGGTAAAACTTAATGCCCCCTCCACTACAGCGGGGGCATAAAAATAGTAATACAAATACCTGTAAATCTGTATATGTATATGGAAAACAATGTGCAAAATAAACTGTGTCATGACTATTTGGAAATTGTACAGTCCATGTTAATGAATAGAATGGCTTCTCTCCTCTACCCGATTGATACCTGAAATACATCATTACACCAAAAATATATAATGTGTTCACTAAATTTATTGCAAGTGGTCAATTATAATTAAATTGTCACCTGAATCAGTCTGTTTCACCAGAGCATTGTTAATTTCAACACCTAATTTAGTTAGGTCTTCTTACAATTAAAACAGAACTTAGCAATTGTTAAAAATATGGTTAAGACATACGTGCCTTCTGCTTTAAGTAATACTGAATGAAATTTTAAATATACAATGAAAGTTCCTTACATCATTTCATTTGGTCTCTGGTGGATAGTTGTCTCATTGGTAATCTTACCACATCTTTTTATTTTTATAAGTTACATTTGCCTGTCCAGAGACTGGAATCTTGTTATTGTTTGTCACTGGTTCTCTTTTTTTTGTTTTTAGAATTTGGAGTGGATGAATGAATTTTTTTTTTTATCTCTTTAGAATTTGGCATCGATGAATGGTTTTTTGGTTGTTACTGTTGGCTTCATTTAAAAATAGAAACCACACTGATGATTATGACTCGCCTACCAATGGATGGATTCTTGAAGACTGTGTGGCAACACTTGATGTCTATTTTAGTTAACTATTTTTTGTTGGGTTACTGTCTGATTTATGTTTAATCTATGTTCTCTTTTATTGATATATAGATTTTGATTCAATAAAGTGAACTTAGATTATGTTTATCTTAAAAGATGACTCACTTTAAATTATTTTTGTAGTATTTAATTTCTGCCCCACATCGTATCCATCCTATCTTTTTGCCTTGAGCATTCTTCTCACTGTACATTAATGGTCTCATTCCATAGTTATATAAACTGTCAGGCTAAAAACAGTTAATATTATGTTAAATGTTAAAAAACTGTCTTCATATCATTCATATGTATAAACAAACATCAATGAAGCCAAAGAGGAGAGATTAAACCATTTTCCTTTTGCACACATGTATTGGAGTATGCAAGCTCTTTGCAAGTTAAAAATACCTTTAAAACAATTCCTATACTAGCAAAGGGGTGTCTGCTTGGCTGTGGGGATTTATAATAATAAGCACATCTTGTATGGTCTGATTGAAGAAGTTAAATGAAATGCATTTGTGGGAGTTTGTCAAGCTCTCTAAAAACAAGATTCCTTACAGAAGATTGCCATTCATGTTGTGCAGGATGTTAAAATACACAGTAACCTTTGGTCTAATTGAGGAGGTTTCCTCCAAGATGCATTGATGAACTAGAACTTGAAATGACTGTCAGACACAAGGGAGGTTTGGTGGGACTGAATCTGGTTCAGCCCGCCACTTTTAATGAAATGACTGTCATACACAAGGAAGGTTTGGTGGGACATAAATCTGGTTCAATCCACCGAGATCATGATTTTTTTTACAGGACTCATACCCTTAATACTTATGATTTGCCTACCAGTATTCTAATCTATTATTGGCAATTTGTACATTTTCCTTTTGATCTTACTATATTTTTCTGTATCATGGACAGGACCTGATACCCTAAATATTAGGCAATGACATCACATAACATGCAGCAACGTTACATGTACATGTCCATCCATGTCAAATCATCAATGAAATGCACGCGACTTCATTCATACAAGCGAACAACTATCACAAACATTTTGTACATGTAAAAGTAGTTTTACTAACAAATTCATTTTATTTCATATTCTAAACCAAAAAACATTTTGTTAAGACTAATTTGCCGATAAAAAGAATAACGGCATTTAATTTTTTTATACTGACTTCATCAGCTGGAATATCAGCTCGCCCTAGCGGGCTCGCTTGATATTATTGCTGATAAAGTTAGTATCAAAAACAAAAATACCATTATTCTATATATAATGGAGCAGCTAAAAAACACACAAACTCACCTTCATAAAATTGACTATAGTAAATCTATATGTTACATTAGGTCTAGTGTTTGCTACTCTAAAATAAAACCATTGTGTATTCTTTGTTGTGTATAAATCATATCTTAGCCAACATTCATAATCTGTTTCAGACCTGAAATGAAGAGATGAAATGACCCTTAAGTTCACATATGTCTAATGAAACTATTTTTGTTCACAAACTGTTCAATTACTTTTTGGGTACAATTCTTTTCAATTAAACTTTGAGCTGGATTGAGCTGTTTCATAAGGTAGGAATTTATTGCAAAAGGATATTGTAGCCTTACACCTCTGGTCAAGTGCTGACCTCAACAACCACAACTGCAGTTAACAACCACGGTTTTACAAATTCATTCTTTTTGTGCGTAATGTGGGCCATGAAGACCTCCAATTGAGAAATCAAACATAAAGTTTTTCATAATACGACATAAAATCTCACAGGAAGCATAAATTTCTTTCTGTTACTTCAGCTTATACTAGCAAACTATGTCTGTAAACTTTTACATACACTGAACACTAACATGCCCTTTTGGTCAAACAGCTATTTAAGTTTCGGTAGTTAAACATCCTTGACTTTCAATTTTTGGCTTTGAGCATTCCTGATGAAGGTAAATCCAGAAAAGACTCATATTTATAAAGTGTTATTTTCAGTCTTCCAGACATAGAAACCTTTAGTTGATTTTTATTAAATCTAAGGTAAATAATTCTTCCTTGGTCAGCTAAATTTTTTACATTATTTCTTCATTTGTTTCTTATAGCATTTTCAGATCATTTATTTGTAATTATTTATTCTTCTTACGTTTGAACTGCCCTGGCAAGATTTCCACTTTCAAATCGAGAATCAAATAGAAGTGTTTTATCCTCAGGAGATTTCAGGTTACATGTTACTTTTTCTGGTCCTGTCCGACATCCATTTACTCTTGATCTCATAAACTAAAAATCAAAATAATAAAATGCATTATTACTAATTGAATATTCTTTCAGTTGTAACTATAGAAATGGCTGATGCCTAAAAACTTTAAATTGGTACATATGTTTATTTATCAATAAATGAAGTGAAGTCTGTTCTATTAAAACATACATGGAACCCATGGATGGCATTTTTAGTATCATCAATGGAGGGAAACTTAAATATTCTTAATAAAATTGCCTGAGAAATATGATAACGGCCTATCCTTATTTTGAGACTATAAGTCAATGGTTGATTGGTCGAAGGTTCAAATGGAATTCAATGGTAAGTATTGGTAAGTAAAAGCTCCAGAAAGAAAGTATTTTGTTGTATTTAAAATGGTAAAAATATTCAGGACCATTTCTGAGGACTTTGTATAAATGTAATTTTACTGTTTATACAATACAAAATATCAAAAACAAAGTTTTTGTTTCTTTTTCTGAAAAGATATTTTTTTAGGAAAATTGTTTATATATCTGATTGCATGTTATCGTCCAGTGATTTAGCTAAAATTGTCTTATGGTTCTGGTGTCACAATAAAAGGTCATCATTTATTCCACTGTTAAAACAATAGCACAATAATGTGCAGACTTCCAAACTGATTGTCCAATTATGTCAATTCAAAAGTAAAATTTAGCTGCATCACTGTTTAGATTGTATACACAAATGTTTTTTTATCAAAAATTCCAATCCTAATCATTCATACTGAAAACCTAACCTTGGCAACATGGATAGTAAACACTTCATGGTTGGTAAAATGATATCAAGGACAATTCATATCTCATAGATATCTATAATTCATAATGCAGACTTTTAAAAACTGCCCTTAATTGTTGGATTTAATTTCATGGTTGATATTTCCAATATTTTTTGTTTCACTGTTTATTAATGACATAACTTAATCTAATTACTTACAAAACAAGCCTTTGGTTCATACATAAATACAAGTCTTCCGCCATTTTCTTCTCCTCTTACCATTGGCATTTTTTCTGCTCCAGCTGAAATGTACCATCAAAATCTATAATATGCTGGTTGAAAATAAAAAGAGATAAGCTTAATGTGATTATCATAGATACATTATAATTTATAATCAGACTGACAAATACGTCTCAATCCTCACAAACCAATATAATTGACCTAATCCTGACAACTGAAACTGAGCAATAGAGCATAAAAATGAGATCAAGGCATAACTAATTAACAACCAAAATATTGCTGACCTTTCATGTATAGTTAATGAGAAAAATACCTGATTCTGAAAACTTAACCTGACCCCTGGAGCTTGAAAAAGAGATCAAGGGGATATGACAATAGTCAGAAGACCACACCTCATAACCAACATACCAAACATCATTGTCCTATCATGTATAGTTACTGAAGAACAGACCTAAGCCTAAAAACTTAACCTGGCCACTAGGGCATGGAAATGAAGTCGAAGGCAGGTGATAATAATTGGTTCACATTGTTTTATCTTGAAAAACCTCCATACATTAATTTTGTCTGTCATATTATTTCTGTAATTGTTTTGTCGTAAAATATTCTGTTGGTTTTTTCATTTGAATTCTATGACATTTTGTCATGTTGGGACTATACAGTATGGTTTTTTCTAATTGTTAAAGTTCCCTATAGTTGCTTAAATCCAAGCCATTTGGACTCCTGGACCAGTGGATAGTTGTCTCATTGGCAGTCGTATCACATCTTCTTATTTTATATCCATACAAATATTTATTATCTTAAGTGAAACTGTTACTGTGGATAATATATAGATGCTTTCATTTTTATTTTCACATTATTAAACATAACTGACATATTGAAACTATCTCAGAAGATTTAAGCCTCAGATATAATAAGGATCAATATAATTTGAAATTTATTTATATAATATTTCATACATAAACGACAGTACATCATACGCCTCTAAAGGCTGGTTGGTGTAAATATACATGTTTATTGACTTATACATATGTTTAAAATTGTAATATATTGTGTTTCATGTACATGTACCAAGTTGTACTTTAAAATAAAAATATTTATCTATCTATAGAGGTTATTTGCAAACTGTCAACATGGCAGCTTTTTGTCATAAAGGTACCTTAGACTTATCAGGACAGATAAATACCATATAATTGACTATGTTACATAATAAAACAAAAAAAAAACACATATATAAAGAAAAATAATTCTATAAAGTGGGTCATTTCGAAATTCTGATTTATCATTTAAATTTATTTCTTATTTACAAATTGGTTATATAATGATGCTTATATAAGCAAATAATTTATGTTTTGACATTTACTACCTTTTTCTTTAAAATGTCAATAATCATTTATTACTTAACATTTCTGAAGTATGTTTTTAGAGAATTACCCAAGTATAAAAATCATATTTCATGCCAATTATGAAAAATTGGCTATAAATCAAATATTATTGGTTCAAATTGTATATTTTAGTATACTAATGCTGAAAATTGATATCCTTTTAGTTGAAAATTTAATTAAAATTATGCACCAATAAGTTCAATATTTCAATAAATAAACACAGAAAGTTATTCACCCTTTTACAAGAGCAAGTACAAAACTTCAGGACTGGTATCATGGGCCATTAAGGACTGTCAACTGTTAAGTGTAACGACTTCTAGGTTTAAATAGCTATTTACAAGTGTTTAATTAAATATTGGAATAAAATATTATATCCTTGTATACAACCAATACATATAAACAATCCAGACTCTATATATAGTATTGTAAATTCTTCAAGGGAACACAAAAGAGAACAGCTTTAGTCTAAAAACATTTAAAGAGGCTATTAAACCCCTATTGACATCACAAGTTTGAAATCATACACCACATTAAATACGTCAATAATTAAATTTTAAGTCCTTGATATACCTATTGAAGAATTATAGTTGACTTAGTTTTTTTTCCCACTTTTTCTTATGGTTTATAATTACATATATGTGAAGCAGACATGATATAAATATAAAATTTGGAGATGTGGTGTATTTGCCTATACTTGAATCATCAAAGAAAACTATGATAGATGTTTGCCAGAACAGTCAATCTACATTTTATAAAAAACATAGTCAAACCTGTAAATAAAGGTCATCATGGAGACCAGAGAAAATTGACTATAAAAGAGGTCATCCTTGGGACCAGAGAAAACTGACTGTATAAGAGAGGTGATCTTAGAATTTGGCCCGTTCAAAATGCATGGGTGTTACTACAGCTGGGAAAGAAATGGGTGACCTGACAAGACAGTTTTTTGCCTAATAGAGGTCACCTTTATAGCAGGTTTGACCGTACACCAAAGAACAATTCTCTATTTGCACATATTTAAGGGAAAATCTCTTAAGTAAACAAAGCATTTTAAGTTTCAATCAGGAGTAAGGATTTTTTACACAAAAACAATCATTTTGCTGCATATGATTTTGTTTCATGTTGCATTGAATATAAAAATAATGAAATGTGGTATGAATGCCAATGAGATAGCTATCCACCAAAGTTCAAATGAAGTGGATGTAAGCAATTATAGGCACCTGTATGGCCTTAAACAATGAGAAAGCCCCTTACTGAATGTATATTTTGTCACTGTGACAGAGATTTTTATGCATATGCTTGCCAAAGAATAACTGAAAAGCTTTAAAGACAAAACAAAAACAAAAACTGATGAAAGTGCCAAAAATTTGTTTAAAATTTTCAAGTCATTTTTCACATTGAAGGTGACATTGTTTCTAAGGGAAAACTTACATTAAGTCTATTACAAACACAGAGAACATGAGAAACGTGCAAAAATTTATCAATATCTGTATGACATTTATCTACAGGTATGACATTACAACTGTAGTACTATAATAGGACTTGTTTACTTACTTGGTTTATAGAATGGTTCAGGTTCTGGAGGGATATAATACATGTGTTTTATTTTTTCATTCAGCACTTGAATTTCTGATGGCCTGTAACAAAAGAAGAAATTAAAAATATCATTTTATTTACTTTGTAAATACAAAAAGGGAAAATATCAATATTTGTTGAAACTATATAACAATGGGGGTGTGACAAAAATTACAATTTTCAAGTATATGTTTAATCAAATATTTGTATTTGACATGTTGTATACAGTATTTAATGAATTAAGGATGGTTGTATGTGAAATTAGTTTGTAACAATAGTTCAAAGACCTTAAGTCTTGTGATTAATGTTGAATATCCTAAATACAAAATGATTTCTTTCTTTGCTTTTATTTTTGCAGAAGTCTACTGTGATTTCTATGCTATTCCTAATATCATCAAAAATATACAGATCCTATCTATGGCAATTGAATTTTCAGCATTAAAAAAGGAAACTCTAAGTATGCTTCAATGAGACAGCAACACAACTGTTTCAGTACAAAGTTAATAAAGTATACATCTATTAAGGTATACAGTCTTTGACTTTGCTAAAAGACTAGTTTCACTACCTACATTATATAGCAAACTTTAAACTGCACCAGGTCTACAACTTGTGTATGAATTCAACAAAAGACAAACAAATATGAGATGAAGATGGATTGCTGTTTGACGTCCAGTGGTAAGTTAAATGCATACTCAGGACAAGAACACGTTAATCTGATATGAAAATGAGTACTGCTTTGTACCAACATTTTACAATATTCAGATTTTTAACGTGCTAGTTAACAAGGTAACAGTCAGCAGGAAGACATGTCACTGTACCTGGACACATTATTCTTACCCACAACCACTAGCACTTTAGACAAGCATGCTACCACAAGACCACCAATGCAATTATATCAGACACAAAGTTCTTAACACACAATAATAGGAAAAGACAGATTCATTCAAAACATTTTTTCATACAAGTACATTTGCAAAAAGTAGAAACATTGTCAGCAGAGCTAAAATCATATTCATTTACTACTAATACTCATTTAACACTACACAGGAGGCAAAAAAGACAAAGTCCATTATCAGGTTCAGAAAACCTCAAACCTCATAGTGATTAAAAGTTAAAACAAATTGAGATGCATTATGTCATTAGGTACTATTTCAGTGAAATCCACTCATTGGATTTAGAAAGTGTAGATAATAATAATAATAATAATAATAAATTCTTTATTTAAAGAGGGTAAACACAGTTAGTTACAATTACTAATCTTCCCTAAGGCCCTCATATACAATACAAGTAAAAAAAAAATAATAAGACACCTAAAGTAGAAATGGAAAAGTCAATTAATTACTGTTGGAAAGGCTGCAAAATCATTTTGACATACAAAAATTCTAATATTTGATACTGAACAATCATTAGATTTGCCATCAGAAACTAAAAATGCTCTTTAAATTTACATTGATATCCAATAGCTAGTGCCAGCTCTGTGGTCTCATGGTAGCATGCTTGCCTCAAGTACTGTAGGTCATGGATTTTATCAAGTAGCAGAGTGTATAAAACAAACAGCTCAAACTATACACAGGGGAAAAGGCTATATATAATCTAACTTGAATATAGCTACTGCTGACATTTTGTTCTACTTGTAACAAAACAATAAGTATCACTATACTGTGAACCATAGTGCTTGATATAACACTATACATAATTATTACCATCTAGCTGCTTGTTGTGGACCAAGTTCTTTAGACAATGCAAACAAACTCCTGGGTTCTCTAAGTTTTGGTACCTGAATGAATAAAAAAACATTTGAAGAATTATCAGTTTACTGCACACTTTTAAAAGTACAATAATAGAAACAATGAAAAATAAAATTTTATTCAGTATTAAAAGATAAGACACTTATTTTCACTTTATAATGTTGACTATTTTCTCAGTAACTCTTAATTGAGAATTCTTCCTCTTTGGGGGCTATCAAGAAAAACATATTTTTATGTTTTTTGTTCATTATCTTAGAAAGTCGATATTCCGCTGATGCTGCCTCTCCACAAATAATTTGCTTGTTCTGTGTTTTACAAATGTTCTTCTTGTCTCAAAGTATTATCTTGAAACACATGAATAAATAAACCCATTCTTGCTCATCAAGTTTCATTGTTGTATTTCAATTTCTTCTGCACATTTTGCTACAGTAAAAAGGCATCCCCAATACTTTTTCTTGACAATGTATTTTCTTATACAAAACATAGCTAGTTTACATGAATTTCCCAAAGGATGCATGAAAAACTATGTTCCAAGTGGATTACAAATCAACACATTGAATTTTTATAGGAACTAAAATTAATATTCCAATTTGGTGCCTAGTGGTTTGTTTCTCATATGAAACTGTTGTGCTATGACAATGGAGACAAGCAACAGATAAAAAGGGATGAGAGTAACATTAGATGATACAGAATGGTTTCACATGCATATTCCCCATAGGCTCATACTTGTAACTGAAATTACTAGAATTACACAGGCAAACATTCAATAAGAAACATGGCACCAAAGATTCAATATTCAAGAAATTTGCCTCAATAAATTAGAAATAATATAAAGTTTAATTACAAGAAAGCACATACCATTCCTTTGCCATCTTGATAGCTATAAACCAGTTGTGTGGTCCGTAATAACTCTTCTTGTAACTTGTTATCTACAAGTAAAATTCAGAACATTTATTCCTGCTGTACATTATAAACACACTGACATATTACTTTGCTTTTTGGTTTTTATTCAAATAAACTGTAAAAATTATTGATTTCTTTGAAACCTATAAAAGATATGCCAATATAAAACATGTACAACAGCATTCAGCTAAGCCGAAAGCTTTTTTTTTTCTTCAGAAAATTGTTATTTAGCCTTGTCTTTTAAAAAATATAGCAAAATTTTTATCATTCAAGACTTATGAGTTTATCTAATTAGGTAGCATTTTTTCAGTTACCATTTCTAAATAATAATTCAGACAGCCTAACAAAAAAGGAATGCTGGTTTTAAATCTTTTACTTCAATACTAGTATAGTTATTATCATGCTCATTTTGTACATTTATATAGCAATACTTAACAATTTATATATCTGTATTGTATATTTTATCAAAAACACATTTAAGAATATTTAAGATTCTACTGAACAAAATAAAGTCTACACCACTTAGCCCACTAAAATAATATATAGCTAATAAAAAATTATTTTGATTATCAAATTCCAATCTCTAGCCTCAACCATTGTTATACCTCTAAACAGTCGAGCACTGTGGGAATAATTTTCTTCTGGAGTTGTCTCTGTATAAATAATCTCATTGGTTACAGCATTTTTGTAAATAGAATATACTTCATTTATCATATTATCAATGATTTTTCTTGCTTCAATTCAGAGTTCTAGAAAAGTGGTGGTACGAAGTTCATAACCGATACAATTTTGGTATTTTGCAATAGAAATAATAGTAACGATCGGGAGATTTTCTTCAAGGACCACCGGAGAAAAAAAGATTTTTCAAGAACTCTGCTAGTTCAATACACCTCCCCCTCGCGAATATTTTCAAAACTATTTTATTGCCAAGTTGCTAGTAATGACAGATTTTAGGCTATATATTTTTAAATAGCTAATTATGGTATGATAATTTGCATGAATTCATCAGTACCATTTACTGTTTATCCTCCTATAAGTTACTTCAATATTGTTAGCTTGATTTATAATGCAAAATAAACATGTATCAAATACATCCAGTAGGGCATTAGCTCAATCGGGTGTATCAAATACATCCAGTAGGGCATTAGCTCGATCGGGTGTATCAAATACATCCAGTAGGGCATTAGCTCGATTGGGTGTATCAAATACATCAAATAGGGCATTAGCTCGATCGGGTGTATCAAATACATCAAATAGGGCATTAGCTCGATCGGGTGTATCAAATACATCCAGTAGGGCATTAGCTCGATTGGGTGTATCAAATACATCCAGTAGGGCATTAGCTCGATTGGCTGTATCAAATACATCCAGTAGGGCATTAGCTCGATTGGCTGTATCAAATACATCCAGTAGGGCATTAGCTCGATTGGCTGTATCAAATACATCCAGTAGGGCATTAGCTCGATTGGCTGTATCAAATACATCCAGTAGGGCATTAGCTCGATCGGGTGTATCAAATACATCCAGTAGGGCATTAGCTCGATCGTTTGTATCAAATACATCCAGTTGGGCATTAGCTCCATCGTGTGTATCAAATACATCCAGTAGGGCATAAGCTCCATCGGGTGTATCAAATACATCCAGTAGGGCATTAGCTCGATCGGGTGTATCAAATACATCCAGTAGGGCATTATAGCTCGATCGGATACATCCAGTAGGGCATTAGCTCGATCGGGTGTATCAAATCTATCCAGTAGGGCATTAGCTCGATTGGGTGTATCAAATACATCCAGTAGGGCATTAGCTCGATCGGGTGTATCAAATACATCCAGTAGGGCATTAGCTCGATCGGGTGTATCAAATACATCCAGTAGGGCATTAGCTCGATCGGGTGCATCAAATACATCCAGTAGGGCATTAGCTCGATCGGGTGTATCAAATCTATCCAGTAGGGCATTAGCTCGATTGGGTGTATCAAATACATCCAGTAGGGCATTAGCTCGATCGGGTGTATCAAATACATCCAGTAGGGCATTAGCTCGATCGGGTGTATCAAATACATCCAGTAGGGCATTAGCTCGATCGGGTGCATCAAATACATCCAGTAGGGCATTAGCTCGATCGGGTGTATCAAATACATCCAGTAGGGCATTAGCTCGATCGGGTGTATCAAATACATCCAGTAGGGCATTAGCTCAAAAGGGTGTATCAAATATATCCAGTAGGGCATAAGCTCGATTGGGTGTATCAAATTTACACCAAGTTTTTATGGTTATTACAAAATGATAGCGATTTCAATAATGTAGGATTTGAGTCTTAATTCAGCAATTTAACCTAATATTATGGTAAGGCATGATAAATGGATATCCAATTACATTTAATGACATCTTGGTGTAAATAATAAAATGATATCTTACGATTCAGTATATTTTGGCCACTAGTTTATAAATGAGGGAAGAATAATGGCTAAAGTAAGAAACCAAAAGATCATAAGAAGTTACAATCATATTTGAGAATTATAATGAAAGAAGTTAAAGCACCACTTTCGTCCATGAACCATAATAAGACAATTTGTCATCCAAACAATAACCCTCTCGGCTCAATATGGTGTGTTTGAAAACAAATAAGGAATGGGCTAAAAATTGAAATAGTTAACTTTAAAGACAAAATTAAACAAACAATTTGACACTTTCTCTGAACAAAACATTGACGGATCTTAATATTAAATACTATTTAATGTATAGATACAACAATCTGTCATGACCTTAAAAACCAATAAAGCCTATTAAACAAAGAACAATGAAACACAATGTCTGACCTGTTAATTCCTACTTAAGAATAAATATCTTAATAAGCTGTGGTCATTATATAACCCACTCAAATATTCTTTGATCTAAACAGGTGAAAATCTTATTAGAATATAACAGGTGCTTTCTGATTTCATGCAAATAAGCTGTTTAACCAAGTTTTTTTTTTGTAGAGCAATATCTTACTGATATAGTGTCCATCATGGAATTTTAGTCTTTACATCAAATCTACCTTCATCAAATGAAACAGCTATCAAATCACCCATGGTTATTGAAATGCCTCACTGACTTCCAAATCAATGGATAAAACATTAACAATTGAAAAAGGCAAATCTAGACAGTTTTACAGACAGTATTTACTTATACAAGTATATCATGTATATATATATACAGAGTTTATTTAGGGACATGCACCCATGCAGACACATTTCTTACAAATATCAGGCATTTTACTGTAAAGGAAGTCAACTTTCTAAAGAAACACTCTAACAAATTGCTTAGTTTCTGTACAAGGTATTGGGTTATCTTTGACATAGGGTAAATATATTATCTTATGCACAAATTTCATATTAACATTCGACAACAAAAAGTTATTTGTCAAATAACCAGAAGCAGATTTAGAATGGGGTCCTCTCTCTAATTTAAGCTCATCAGGGGGTCCTCTCTCTAATTTAGGCTCGTCAGGGGCCCTTCTTTTCCAAAACCCTAGATCTGCACCTGATAACCTCTACACATTATTGTCATATCAAGTTTTAAGCACTATAACAATGTCCAGCTAGGTATAATGTGCATTTAAATAGCAAATGGACCACATGACCAGACAACAACACCATGTCTTCTATCAAATCCTGCATCTCCATAAATACTAATCCGAAAACAACTACCCTGGATTAAAATGAGATTTATCACATAGAATTCAGTAAACTGATATATGTATTTATCATATTTACATTTGTACAATAACTGTCTTATATTAAGCAATCTGATCGGTATCTTGGTGACTGAGTCTCCTTTTCAAATGCATTGAATTTAAATTTAGAAACCCGAATATATAATACATGATACACGTTTGTATACTATAAAACGTAGAGAAACTTTTTTATAGTCAATAACTATCTTTTCAGATCATCTTATATTTCAGTTTACACAAGTAATTGCATTAGAATGGTGTAAATGTAGATTTTCTTATACTAAACATGTCCAAAATTTTAAGTTCTATAAATTTGCAAAATTTAGGGCTTAAAGCTTGTAGCTTAATTTTTATAGCAAGAAATTAGAACAGCAGGCTTAAGAATTTTGTATAAAACATGTTTGAAGTGTTGCTATGGGAATAAGTTCCTCACGTACCAACCTCAATTTATTTTAGTCGGCGGGCCCTTATAAATTGATTGAAATGGATATGGACTAGGTACTAAAGAAAGTATATCCCACTGCACTATGCTGTTGGTGCTCCCAAAGAAAGAGATGAGGCATGGAAGATATAGCTTTCAAGCAGGTGACATAAGGGTTTTAATTGCATTTCATGGAATATTTACCTCCAAAATAAACAAATAAGCTTATCAATCATGAGATGCACGTCTAATGGAATTGATGCCAAAAATTAACCAGTCTGACATTCACATGTAAAATATATGTTAAAGAAACCAAATTGTTACAGAAATATCTGACACTGAATAAGTGAAATGAAACATAAATTATAGATACATGCACTCTCTAAAAATATATAAAAAGATCACAGGAATCACAAAAAAATACTGGACAGAACAACATACCATAAAACCAAGTCAGTCAATAATCATGCAACCACAGTGTAACACCTCTCAAAGTACTGCCTTCAACACGGAGCAACCACATTTTAACTTGTACATAGATTTTTTCAATTTCCTGTTTTTTTTTCTTCATCATACTTTGTTACTGTACATCAGCTGCACTTGATGACACAGCATCAGCGTGATAGAATTTTCCTTTGCTGATTAACGAAAGAAGCAGAACCACCAACACCGGACTGTTCCAACTCTTGGTCTAGATAATTTGAGTTAAGACTAAGTAATAAGATTACTAGACATGCACTCTGAATTTCAAATATAATTGACAAATATCATGAGATCCTGGGATATCAACCTATATATGAAAATTCATCATAGTCACTGTATCATGAAATGTAGGTCAAGTTGATGCAAGTGCTTTGATCAATGTTGTGTTATATAAGAGGAATGCAGTAGTGAAATGTCATTACATATATCAATTTGGGCTTCTGAGAAATGTGCATGACATTTTGTGCCTGTACCAAGTCAGGCTATCTATTCCATGTGTTGTTCGTTGTTGTCTTTGAATGTCTGTTTTCAGGAGTCAAATGTTGGTTGTTGATGTGGTTTATTGTACTGTGCAGTATTTTAGGCGATTACTATTATCCATTTTAATGTATTACTTAGATTCAAAACTACATAAGATCCAGAAGGACATACATGCATAAGGACAATGGTCAGACAAATGTAAATTATGATATTACAAGCCATACTTATGACAAGGAATAAATAATTTCTAATACTATCATTACATTACCTGCATTTTTGAAAAAGTCCAAAGACAATATGTCTGAATTAACAAAAGAAGACCAAGGAAACATTAGGAGGCGATCGTCTTCATCATCTGACGAGTTCTCCCCATCACTCAGCTGAATATCTATCCCAGGCAACCTGGTTAGCTGATCCCCTCTCCCAGTCATGTTAAATATGTCCTCAATGCTGTTATTCATTGTCCTTTTATGTCTTATATTAGTAATTCAACGAAATGTCAGTATACTCCTAACATAAATTTTATTTTCCTTCTTTTCTTCGTTTCACTTTCAATGGCAGTTTTAATCTTATTCTATTTTGCATCATGATTTAATTCTCATAAATATTAATAGAAAATGTATGTATCTCAATTCTATGTACATTACAGTCTACACATTTTAACAAAATATTTGCATGTTTTGCACTATCGAAACATATTTGTCCCACAAAATTTTTAATCCAATTTATATATCCAAAATGTCTGGTGTTTTAATCTTTATGTCTTTAATGTACATTTCATGTAAAGTAACTAATCAATGCACGATATTACTCCAGAATTTAATCTTTAAGCATTTTGCTTGCATTATAAATGCAGTCTGTAAACAACTTGAGAAAACAAACTTAATCGTCTATTATTTTGTAATCAAAGACTTATAAAATATTAATGAAATTATTGATAACTTCAAATGCCTTTTAGTTATAAAACACAGTTTACCTAATCCATTAAACCACCATTATAAGTTCCAATAAATTACATAACAGGATATCAAAATACTTTTTTTTAATTTTCTTTTCTTTAATATTGAAAACCTCCGAAATAAGATATTCTAACTCCAATAAAAATGCAATTAACTTTTTCCACACTGACTAGATCTCTTTCTTGAACACTGATTTGTACTGAACACTTTCAAATGAAAACAGATCCATAGAATCCAATAATATATTCACATCACCAAAATAAATAGTTCCATTTTAAACATTCTGAATGATACATATTATGGAAATATTATCCTATTTGAATACAAATCAACTTCATCAAAGTGAAAGCATTGATCATGTGGACGGTTGGTATTTAAAAGGGTAGATCTAGTTTCAAATGACTGAACCTACTAAAAACGGATCAACATGCCCAAACCTAAAACCTTTTAAATTTCTTATTAAGTAACGGATACATTGTATTTAAATATTCTTTATGAAATGACGAGTTGGTCAATACTTTTACTGTTGTATATTTATTAACCAAGACAAAAGGACTACAAAAATGTATTTGATATTTTGAATTATTTTTGTAAAAGGCAATTTAACAGCAAATCATCAATTTTAAAATTTAACAATGGTTAACTATTAGACAATTGATTTTTTGAATTATAATTATTCATAGGAAACATTACAAAGCTAGAAGCAATATTTGATTTTTTAAAGTTATACCAATGAAAGAATATAATTATTTTTTCCCCATAAAAATTGCAATAACAAAATATCATTTTATTTAAATATTTCATTAGCATAGATATTATCTTCATAATGAAACACAAAACCCATTTAAGTTACTGTGTACTTTTATAGCACCTCAACAGTACTTATAATGAGTATGAGAGTACGAGTGTTTAAGTTCATTGTATATTTTCAGTTCCGTGCCAAACTTGATTTTTGCAGATACTAAATTAGACTAACAGTTCTAAAATTGTACAAGAATGCAACTGACACTCCATGTTGGATCAAACTACACTTTGCTTGGTTACCCTTTCAGATAAGACAAGTGACTGTTACAAGTGACCTGATGTAAGGATGAGAGTACTTGTCCATTACGATATCAGCTAGGAATTCATGAAAAAATAATTTGACAACAAAGCCCACCTTAAAATACATTTGTACAGAAATAAAAAGAAGTTTACAGTCAACAAACTTCAATATACATCCAATTATAATCAGAAAACAAAACAAGAGACTATCTCATTCTTTAAGATCCTAGTTTGATGAGAGCTAACAATCCCTTACTAAGGTAAACGTACTATATAAACACAGGAATACCCCACTGGATCAACATATCTATTTAAACTGTAGAGATTAGTCAATGTAATACATCGTAAAACAGTGTTGCTATTACACTTGTCAACTGTAATGTTTGAAGTACCTACATTACTTATACCTGGTTGTTTGTTTTTTATTACTTATATCTTCTATATCAACAGATCGATGACAAATACTATTCATGGACAAGCACTGGAATGACCTATTGGTCGTCCTTTTCTTTGAAGCTTGTAATGTAATTGAGTTGTGAAGTGTATGAAATGTAAATTCTCCTTCTTGTTAATAAGTGGTACATTATTTGTTTATTTCAGTGAACAAAATGATAAACATGTTCAATATTGGGTAATTTTCCGCCTTAAAACTTTATTTAGGTTTTTTTTTTTTTACGTTTTAGCTTTATTTTCCTTTGATATTTAGTGGTTGTACTTTTCACCATTAATTTTCTGCATTTTTTATTTTTTCAAAGGATCTAATGTGTATCAAGGCATAACTTTATACCATACATCTAATCAACAGATTCGTATTATATGATTCTCCCAAGAGGAGCAATTGTTAACATTCCTTCAAAGTCTACTACAATTAGACCTTTTATTTTCAGAAGTGTAAACCATCAGAATAAAGAAATCTGAATGAATACTCATTATTATCATAAAATATTTTGCCATTGCATTAAAAATACTCAATAATTTATATTTTTTGTGCCATGCTATTCTCCCCACTTTTAAAATTCGTATATCTAACTATTTTAATACAGACATGCTTGATCTACCATATTATCATATCTACAATATCTAAAACCATAATACCACAATCAAAGAAAATTACCATCCAAGAACCAACTACTTTACTAGATACTAAAACAGTACTCTACCATCATCCAGTTCTTTATCCGATTGAGGATTTATATTTCTAAATCTTCCAAATATATCATCATCTGGAAATATCAGTATTCATACAAATATCAATGATTATTATCCTCAAGGATGGTTATGTCCATTGATATATTCAATTGAGAAGCAAATACTTTATTGGAAACAGAGTATATAAAATCAAATCAACACTTCATAACAGTTTCAGCAATCATCAGATTTATTAGATCTAGCCATATGTTAACTAAAGAGATGGACACATGAAAGGGTAAGAATGGCTATGTATATGTTATAACTTTCGTAAAGTGAATTACATCCTAGTTTGAGCATGGTGAAAATGTGTCACGTCAAAGAAACATGACCGTCAATGATGTGGAAAAACTCATTGCATTGGAGAGTGGTACATAAATCCACATCTACATATTAGGATCTAACAATGTGTCAAGACTTAGAGGTAGAGGGTTGCTCTAACACGAAAGTATTAAGCCTATTCCTTATTTACTGTAGAAATTTGGCCACAGAATTGACCAATCTCCAGTATATAACTTAGGAGAAGCATAAATCTTGAGAGCTAAACAAAACAAAAATTTAAATCCTGTTTGCATATGACAAATCTTTAGTTTGAGTCAAATTTGAAGTATTTTAGTATCGTAGATACTGGTAAAGCCTGGCAACAAGGGCATATGAGTGGAACCAAAATCACATTTTGATATTTTTATAAACATTTTTAGGGCATACATTATGCTCATTTAACAGGGCTGTAGTCAAAAACAAATCATATGGTCAGTATAGTAATATTGGCTTTACAAATCTGTTTAAATTTTACATGCTAATGGTATGTTCTAATTCTTTTCTATTGTTCACAGTTGTTACTTTTTAAAAGGGTTGGATAATAAACCTGTTACAAAGCTGTTAGACAATGTAGATCAGAGCTCTGATAAAATACAGACTGAAATTGTAGACCTCTTGAAGTCTCGTTTAATTAATATGCAGTCCAAAGTGCAAATATCTATATACCGGTACTGAATGTAATTCTTTTCAATCCCTTTAAACTGTAACAAACAACTGCAGAAATTTAGTAGAGCATAAATAAAATTCTTATTTAAAAATTTGCATACGAATTTCAAATAATAAACTGAAGATTTACTTTCAACCTAAACTGAAGCATGAAAGCCAATAAACACTACTTGGGCATGGCAGGTTTGAAGTCAAACCATCATTTCTTATATATTTGCTGTCTTTTAAATATATATGGTGTTCAAAATTCAACCTCATATGTTTGTATACACAATTTTTAAGAAATAAGCCTATTTAAAGTAATGACATACCCACCTCCGGGGTATGCACAGACATTTTACAAAATAGATTCTGGTCTAATAAGTATAGGAGTTACCTACAAAATGATGTAACCTATATGCAAAATTCACAAAACTACTATGCAAATTCAACAATATGTAAAGTAATTTGTAAATATTTGAAGAAACTTAATGTGTCGGAACAACACTAATGCCCGCTCGTAAAAAAAGCTTGAAGCCATTTTTAGGAGTGGAAATTTTCAAAGTCCAAAGCCAGTAATTTCGGCAAAAATAAGAAGAGCGGAACCAAATGCACACTCGATCTGTAACTCATCATACTAAAAATCAGCTCAATATGTGAAGGCATTTAGAAAAAAAGTCCATATAACTATTCATTACGGAATGACAGACAAGGGTGTTCAGAAAAAAAAGTCTGTATAACTGTTCATGAAATTTACGTAGTACAAAACCTGTAATTTCGGCAAAAATCAGCAGAATGATGGACAAGGGTAAAACTATATGGCCCGACCTAAGTCAAAAAAAATTCTTATAGCCATTGCCAAATATAAGCCACACAAACTATTTACCATGCGGATGAAAAGAAAGACAGGCAAAGGAAGATACCATCTTAACCACCCTCCTTTTTTGATGCAGGGGCTTAAAAATCATTTGAAATTTCTTAATATTATATATACTGAAACTAAATTAGATATCCTACGTTTTGTAGTTATCCCCTATTCTGAAAAAAAACTGTCAAATTATCAAAGTGAATTTGTAATTCTCTCTGGCCAAAATTTTACATGAATGTATAACCTAAGCCAAGGACAAACAATTTCAAAAGCATAGGAAACGAACATATTGACATTAAAATGATAAGAAAATCGTAACCTATTCAAATAATTACAAAAATGCCTACAAAAAATGTCTTTTACATTACCTTGGTGAAAGGCTTAGTGAAATTTTCAGTCATGTGTCTTAAACAAACCCCTAAAAACTATCCCTTTGAACAGATAACTATGAAGTGGAAGGTAGGTGCATAATATCCTTTGATGTATTACCTAATATACCTCTCATTGGGTTAGCAAACTTTATAAAGTCATCTATGCTCCAACCAAAGGGAAATAATTCAAAAAACATAAAGTTGTCTGAGTTTTACAACATGTGTATGTGATCATTTAATATAATTTTTTATTTTCATTTTACAATTAACATATTGTCAAGAATTTAATTTGATAGTGATCTTTGTTTTGGTTTGTTTAATTAAGTTACATTTCTCTAAAATTCTATAAAGGTTAAGCACAACTTCACAGTTTAATAGAGGAGAAATCCTTAAGGTTATCTATTCCGGAGAAAATAATAATATCATTCTGTATCATACCAACCGAGCGAGACCCTAATGGGTAGCCAAGGTTGTTTAGTACCCCAGTAGTAGTCAGTCATTCTGTGTCACATACTATCTTAAATAAATCCTCCTAAACTTAAATGTACAGTTCACCAGAATATTCAATCAGAACTGTAGAATTCATAAATGTGAGAAAAACATCCAAAATTTCTGAAAACATTAGCAGATGAAATGATTCTGTTATTGTTCCTTACTTAGTTTCTTCACTGTATAAAATAACAAAATATATACAGACCTTTCTGACATAAAAATCTAAATCTCATTGTTCAAGCCCTTTATCACTTAAACTTGTCATTTTCATGAGTTGTTCTAATATTAAAGGTGGATACTTTAATTTATAGTTTACAGCATATTATGTAAAATGACTAGACAATGGTAGTAAACAAAATTAAAAAATCAATGTTGTTTTTTAAATAAAGATTTTTTTTTGCATAAATAAACCCTCTCTGAAATTGACCAATTTGAATGATTTGTAAGGACAGGAACTATAGTTAACATTTGGTTATTATGCTGGGAAAACCTACTAAGTAGATAGGAACTGACAGATTCCAAAAGGCCTAAAAACATCTAACAGTATAAATGAAATTCCCTGAAGGAAATTTCTTCAACAATAGATAACTAAATCCTTCTCCATATAAAGCCCTTGCCAGATCTAGGATAATAGGATACAAGAAGTTTTAAGAGCAATCATCTCAAAACTGAAGTAAGTCAGGCAGTCTTCAAAGAATAGCCTGACAATAACTTTTTCAAAATTTGTGAAATGACAGAATAAAACTGAATTGAATTTTTACCTCCATTTTTCTTGCTTTCTGAGTCTGAATCATCATTATCACTTTCACTACCGCTGTCACTACTTATGTTATACCCGTATGTCTTTTCCCATTCTGCATAGGATGAAAAATTGTGACGGAAACCTTGGTTACGACCTGAAAAAATGAATGTTTACTACAATAACTATAACTTAAAGGAGAGTCAAATCATGTGACAGTACCAGTATTGTAAATTTATACATCTGTATGAAATTGTTCCTATACATACCTGAAAAATAAATAATTTATTATACATGATTTTTTCATAATACAAGTGTAGTAACAAAGTTTCTCTTCATAATCAGCAAAATATATTTATTATTTAAAAAAAAATGTGAAATGGAAACGAAGCATTTATACAAATTTTTGTTTTCTATTTACAAATGTAAATTTCTTTTAGAGTAAAAAGAGTACAGAAAAACTGAAGAATATTTGAAATGTATTCAGAAGGGTTTTGAAAATAAAAATGATGACAATTTTCAAACAGAGAAGAAAAGGAATATAAGGGAAAATTTAACTAGAGTAGAAAAAGAAAAAAGATGGTGGAATTAAATGTCGAAACAACTGTTCTATACATATTGCCTGCAGAAAAAGACACTCAAGATTGCAGAATTACTTCCCTTTGGCCACAAACTTATATTAGGAGATCACAAAAAAAGTATTGGAAGGGTTCAAATAATTTTACCAAATGGTAATGTTTCTTTTTCCTCCTCTTTAAAGTCATCTTTATAGAATTCATCTGTAAAAAGCATATCCTTTATGTGAAAACTGGTATGTAAATATGAAGATCATGCAGTTAGTATTTTTTGTTTTAATTGTCCAGTAAAACAGAGCATTCAGATTGCTGAAAATGTTTTAATATTGCTTTTCAATAAAATGAAAAATTAAAATGTTTTCAAAAAAATTAAAATCTTTCGAAGCTATCCTCCGAAGCAGGATTTTTTAAAAACTAAAAATCAGCATAAATTTTTTATATAAATCAAGATTACACCGTCAAATGACTTTTCAAAGAGGTGATATAAATCAATTGTTAATTGTTTTCATTATACTCAATGATATTTGTTGTTTTCACTGGCATATAGAATTTAATTAACATTTTATTCTTTATTTTGTAGAATTGTAAAATAAAATAAATTTTCTTTTTAAATTCTTCAAACACTTGTCCTGATTTTAATATTTCATTATTTCTTTCTCATGTTTAACACAAAAAATTAGTAAATCAGCACATTTTACTCACATATTTTACAACATTTTTCAGTTTTCACATAACTGCAATGCAATACATTCTAGCGTCTACAAACAGTCTCTAGCATATTCTATTAAAACAATTGAGTAATCATACCCAAGATGACAAAATGAGCATGCTTACAAGTAAAAAATCAGCATTGAAAAATGTTATAATATCAATTCTAAAGAATATACATTTCAAACAAAATTCTACAAGAACTGGCCAGACTAACCACACTTCAGTCAAACTCTTTTGATACCTGAGTCTAGTTCAGCATCGTCATCTTGCTGAACAGTTGGGGGGTCTATCAGGGGAGATAATCTTTTATTCCTGCCTGAAATTTGACATAACTCATTGCTTTCAATTCAAATTTCAATTTTTTTAGAAAAAAAAGATCAAACAGCACATGTATATGTAAAATGTCTACTCTCACACTATTGTTGTTATTTAACTTAATAGATCTAATTATAATGCCCAAATGCAAATGACAGTTAGAAATAAACAGTAGTTGTTTGCCTCCCAGAGTTCTCGAAAAGTGGTGGTCCGAAGGTTTTGACCACCAAAATTTTGCGAATGACAGACACAATTTTGGTATTTTGCAATAAAAAATAAAAGTGCGAACCAGCTGATTTTCTTCAAGGACAACTAGGGGGGAAAAAATTTCGAGGAACTCTGGGCCCTCTTGATCTAACAGATTGTTGCAATGTTCTGCTCAAATTGTAAAAGGAACAAAATTTGCATGTTTTAAGAAACATGAATGGCAATATATCGGTTAATCCCATTGCATATATATCTGCACCTTTAACAATACAGACATATGAGTAAAGTGCAAACTTCTAAAACGCAGTAAAACACCAGTGTACAATCTTAAGAATGACATAAAAATTTAAATGACAGGCATTTTCAAGTTTTAATCAAATTAAGTTGTACTACAAATATACAAAATAAATGGGTTGTCAGTACTTTATTGAATTTAATTTGATAAATATCATTTAAAGGACAAATAGTAGAATATCGGTATTTAAATAGTACCCAATCACTCCTTATAATCTTATCAATATTATCATGCTCCCCTATAGATCATTGCTAAGCAAAATTACAATCTGTCCATGCCAGCATTTTGTGCAAATGAGTTTTTGAAAAATATTCTGTTATCTTTTTTCTTTTAGGTTCCTTTTTTCAAGTTTATATGTTAAAAGAACATGTAAAAACTAATTAGCATATTTACAATGTAGTCTTACAAATTACTGAATAGGTAGTTTCTATATTTCCTCGCCTTTTAAAAGGCCATTTAGACACCAAGTTGATTTTCTCAAATTATTTATTTGTGTTCAATCATAAGAATATTCATAATTCCTTTATATTTACAAATAGCAATATAATTCTTCAACTAGTTCTATGAACAAATCTAATACAACCATGGAATATCAATTACTTTTACATTTTTCTACATAATCCTTTCTAAGTGTTTCTCAACATAAAGTCCTTCATCAGTTTTACAAACAACAGTACATTTGCATACCTATTTAGAATACCATAATTATTCTTATATAATCCACTAAAGACTTTTTGAATAATAAACAAGTAAAAGTGTGAGCTACTGCTCACTGATGATACCCCCGCCAAAATATTTCGGTAAACAGGAAGTTGTTGAGTGATGAATCTGAAAACGCATCACACGGTGTTATATGACACTCATGGCTAACTATATTTGCACAAAATGAATTAAGTTTTAAGTCCAGGCAGTTCCCTTTTCTCATAGACTTGATGAGATGAACCCTGCAAGATGACTCTGTACACTTTACAATCATTCCATACACCAAATGTAGTTGAACCATTGCTTATATTATATGAAAAACAGACATAACTACAAAAACTTAATGACAAGGGAAGATGGTACCTGCCAGACAAACATGTACATCTTACAATCATTCCATACACCAAACATAGTTTACCTATTGCTAATAGTATATGAAAAACAGACCAATACACAAAAAACTTAATGTTGACCAATGAACGCTGAAAATGAGGTCATGGCCAGATAAACCCTGCCAGACAGACATGCAAATCTTACAATCGTTGACCTATTGCTTATAGTATTTAAGATATGGATTTGATCATGCAAACTTAACCTTGATCACTATTCTGTGAAATGAGGTCAAGGTCAGGGTCAAGGGAACCTTGTCTGACAAAGATGTAGACCTTGCAAGGATCCCATATACCAAATTTAGTTTTCCTGTAATTCATAAAAATTTGTTGAGAGTTCCATGGAATCCCGTCTCACCTGCAATTGCTGATGTCAGTATAAAAGTGTAATGCCGACTTCCAAAAATTAAGTCCATTTATACAAATAAAAAAAATTTTAATAATGGGACCTGGTCCAAATTGTTTTCTTTTCATATGAATAAAAACATACTCTTTATATAACACAAAGAAAAAGTAAACCCTGATGGTCTTTTTGATGTGAATCTACATTCCAAAAATTACACCTTAAGAAAAGTATGTCCTACAATCAAATAACTTTTCCAATAAATTATCTTGTCTGATCATCATACAAACTTTATTAATTCAGAAATACATGTCAACATATCATAAAATCTTAAGACCATTCATATCCAATCTTATTGACAGTAAAATTTAAAATCTGTCAGATAACCCATGCATGTGCAAAAATCATAAAACTTTAAGACCTAACAGGTGAATCGATAATTGTATTCTATTTCATCAAAGACTGTTTATAACAACAAAACTTTCATTGCTAAGTTTCTTTTCATCTAATTTCCGTTACTAATTCAAGGTTAATTCTTAAAGAGATACAAAAAAGTACAGGTAATTATTATCAGAATGATAAACATTCTAGTGACTCCTCGTAGGAAATCATTATTTTACCGATTGCGTCTCGTACCATTTTCTGGTCTTAACAACAAAATTACTATCAATAAACAGATACCTCTTTAACTAATACATGTAATATTACTAAATCAAACTTTCTGAGAAAGAGTTATAAATTAGGCTGTTTAAGTTTTCTCAATTGAATTGTTTCATATTTTTCATGTCGGGGCCTTCAATAGCGGACTGTACGGTATGGATTTTTCTCATTGTTGAAGGACGTACGGTTGCCTATAATTGCTTACATCCACTTCATTTGAACTTTGGTGGATAGTTGTCTCATTGGTAATCATACCACATCTCCTTATTTTTATATTATATGGCTCAAAACTTGTGTAAAGAAACAGGTTAATCTGATTGATTGATTTTTGGTGTTTAACACTCTTGGCTACATCATGGCAGCCAGTTTTTATTATTTGAGGAAGCCCAAGTACACGGAAAGAACCACCCACCTTTGACAGGAAAACAAGCAATCCTAGTCAATTAAGATAGGATTTGAACCCCACTGCCACAGCTCAGTGTTGACAGGCTAGTAATTAGTGTAGATAATTACATAGACCACTCAGCCATCAAGACCCCAGATTAGTCTGAAAAAAGTTGACCGTTTGATTGTCCAGCAGAGTAAATGTATATTGAGGATTATGATATGTTAAGGAGATATTAACATACTAGGTTGACATGCTGAGTTAGGTTTTTAACATGCTTGGAGAGTTGTCTCATTGGCACTCATACTACATCTTCTTATTTATATTAGCTCACAAGGTATCAGTCCACAGAAAGACATCACTCCAAGCCAAAAACTCTTTGTTTTTACAAGTATATGCCATTTGTATGGTAGGAAGGCAGCAAATATCAATTTTAAATTCTTTAATCCACTACCTGCCATGCTTGATAGTTTGCTACAATAAGACCACTGAATCAGTTTTCTTAATCAGAAGAAACCTCTAGAAGGAAGTTTAATTCTCATTTTAAACAACAAATATGTCAACAAAACATTGAAAGATTTAAAATTTGTGACTGGAGACACTATCTTCCAGTCCTTTAATAATAAACCTATTTTCAATTACTTAGTCTCCAATTCTTTTAATGACCCATAAGAACCACAACAGAATTCTTTAGTTTGGACAACTGACCTCATCAAATTTCATAAAATCAGACAAAGTATTTAACAAAGAGGTTAAAAAGTTGTGACAGTTCCAATATTATCTATGCAACTATTTTAATAATGAAAAAATATCTAAAATAGATGCTGTAGAATAAATGTCATAAAATATTCAAGATTTTTAAAAGCTTTAGTAAAACAATAAATAAGAATTGTTAAGTATAAGATATAAAAAGAGTATTATAGATGGAATAACAATAAATTTGTAAAACCAAATGTAAATATTACATATATTTAGAAACTTCCTAAAATGGAAAACTGGTTTTTTTATATATATAGTTATAATAGACAATGTTCTCAATCAAAATACTGTGAGATTGACATAAAATAAAATAAAAGATAATATTGTTTATACCTTTTTTATCCATTCATGGAATAGTCTTTTTGTAGAAAAAAAATCAAAGAATGCAATAATCTGCTAAATGTATACCAAAAAGTTTACTTGAAAATTCTCGAATCATTTTTTAATAGTTGTTACTATGGGCTATTAAGGATTTTTCGCAAACATTTTCAATAAAAACTCATAATCAGAATAATCCAACAGGTCATTCGTCCATTTTTTGACAAAGAAAAAAACAAAAACAAAACAAAAAAATTTGAAGTCAAATTTTCTCACATGTATTTAGTGTGATCAATGTTTAAAGACATTAATTTTTGTGTTATATTTTCATTTCTACTTAAATAACATAACCAAATCTGTTGTTTACCTTGAACTACAACAGTGCTGTTTTGTCAGAAAATTTTCTAGTCTACTTATTTGATTTCAAAACAGCTTTTATCATGTAACCTTGAAAAGAACATATACATAAATGTATTCCTCACAAAGTCACTTCTACTCTCTATATAGAGTTTTAATAGATAAATAGGAGAGAAAATAATTAACATCTGGTTTAGTATAACCTTACCATTACAAGGCGCAATACTGACAGATCGAAAGGACAGATTAACTTCCCAAGGATTCTCATGTTCAACACTGATTAACGGTGTCTCTGGCACTCTGGGTCGTCCCATTGGATGCATGAAGATTTCAATGCAATATACTGCTACATCCAAAACACAAATATCATCCTTTTTTGAAAGAATTGGAAAAAGTTATCCCTCAATTCACGGTGCTTGCATTAGTGAAATACAATTTTCATGTCAGAATTGAATTATTTGCTATCTATATGTATATCTCTTTTTAAACACACTGTACATAAAGAAAAATGTTAAACCCCTGTGAAGCATATTAAACATGCAACATTTATTGAAGTTTTATGAACTTTCTAAATCCTAACATGCAATATCAAGATCCACTACAAAAAAGGTATTCAGATTACAAGTAAAACATTTAACAAATTCCACAGTTACTGACAAATGAATTAATCCTCGTTATATAAAAATGTTATGATGACTTAAAAAATCAATCTCTCGGACAATCTGATTTTCTAAACATGTCAGTATTTTGTCTATCCATACAATAAAGGTACAGTCAAGTATATAACTTCAATATTAGTCTGATCGGCCACTTATTGAAGTGTTGGTATTGACATCACGGCATAACGATGGCACGCAACCACAATCATTAGAAAAATCAATCACACATAAGCAATGGATGTTAATGAATGTCAAGAAAAGTTCAATTAATTTTCACCTTTTTCCAGTTGTATGTTTCATTTATACATATTGATATTTCAATACTTCTACACAATAAAAATAGATTAAAAAATTCACAAATTTACTACTTTTTTACACGAATTAATCACATCTTGTCAAATTAAGAGTTATTAAATATATTTTAACCGGTACAAAACATTTCTAGTATAACAACTCCAAAATCTACTGTCATATGAAAGACTTATTCAGCCCAAAATTTAATCCTGTTCAACAAAATATGTCATTGAAACAAATATGACAAAGTCTTTTTAAATAGCACACCTCACATCAATTCAAAATAAGGCTCTTACATTGATTAAATCATAATAGTTTTGTTAATTATCAATAGAACCAATTTAGACACATACAAATTGAGACATTGGACCTTAAAAAACATTTATTTGTAAGGACATTACTTCACGCTGAGCCATTTATCATGTATATTGAATTAATTCATATTTCAATGGGAACATGCCAATACAAAAACTGCAAGATAAATGTAATATATGTTTGAAAATAGTACAGGAGTATTGTAAAATGTAGACAACCCAACACAGGTTATCATCATTGGATCTCCCTCAAGGCTTAATTGATCATAAGCTG
This sequence comes from Mytilus californianus, assembly GCF_021869535.1. NCBI lineage: Eukaryota > Metazoa > Mollusca > Bivalvia > Mytilida > Mytilidae > Mytilus > Mytilus californianus. Next base: position 81,218,398 of record NW_026262712.1, read on the forward strand.
TATTATAAACCTGTTTAACACTTCAGAAATGAGCTGTTTAAATGAAAACCAATATTATCCAATTTGTCCAATCTCCTGGAAACATTTAATAGAAAAGATTATATGTACAAAAATAAAATGTATCGATAACAGTTTTTATAGGAAAATAGATTGTTTTAAGTGGGTGCATAATTTGTAATGGAGGTACACATTTCCTTTATTTGCACATGTTTGTAACATTCTAATCTTTAACATCTATTGATTAAAGGAATCTTTATCAAAATTTAAATAAAAAAAAGATTTTTTTTCTAATTAAAGAAGAGAAATAGCCATCCATAACATTTTCTTGTAATTTGTTTCCTTTAATTGTTCTTCTCTACAAAAAAATCAAGCAACATTTCATATATCAATTTCAATTTTTCACATCAGTGGTTTCAAAGTGAGCTAAAAAGGAAATGTTTTTCTAAAGCAAATCATTCTTAATTTCTAGAAATTACCCTTTTTGCATTACCAGTACAATATTTTGAATGAAACAGTTAAATTAAAGCCTTTGTAAAGACTTCTTTGTTCTAATCCTTTAAGAAACCATTGTGAGGGTTGAGATCTCAATAAACATGTTTAACCCAGCCGCATTTTTGCGCCTGTGCCAAGTCAGGAGCCTCTGGCCTTTGTTAGTCTTGTATCATTTTTAATTTTAGTTTCTGGTGTTTAATTTGGAGTTTAGTATGACGTCCATTATCACTGAACTAGTATACATATTTATTTAGGGGCCAGCTGAAGGACGCCTTCGGGTGCGGGAGTTTCTCGCTGCATTGAAGACCCATTGGTGGCCTTCGGTCTGCTCTATGGTCGGGTTGTTGTATCTTTGACACATTCCCCATTTCCATTCTCAATTTTAAACTTACTTTATGAAAAAACTTGAAGTGCACAAGCACACATACCCCATATAGTTAAGTCCCCTTCCAAAAGGAATTGCTCCCATTTAAGATTCTGCTCTGCTCATCAAATTTGTCAGCGGTTTTTATTAATGGAAACCTTCATCCTAATTTGAGGAGGGTATGATGAAAAAAAAGAAAATCTATCTTAGTGAAAAGAATTTACATGAAATTTTTGACAAGTCTCCTTATTTACATGGGGTTATCATTACATTTGTTAAATAATGGTCAACCACAAATTGCAAATAATATTCTGTGACAAAAAAGTTAATATTGTTTCAGTTCTCATTATATTTCTTGTCTTTCTTTATCTGAATTTGTAAAATAATATAATATTTGCTGTACGTAAAACCCTTCATCTTTACTTAAAAATGTTCTGCATTTACATGACAAGCTGTTGCTGCTTTGTTTAACATCAAACACACCTCCAGAAATGACTAAAATTGTTATCAAGCATATATCCAAGATACCTAACTTGACCTTGCAAAAAAGAAAAAGAAAAAGAAAGCATTTAAACATTCTAAACTTCTTTTTCTCTATTATTTTTGTTCCCCATTCTGACAAGGCCATGAAAGGAAGTCATTCGTTTGTAATATTTTCAAAAAATTGAGTGCTTGGAGTTATTTCCCCTAGCACTCAATTCTGAATAAAGATGTCAAAATAACAAACCTAGAAGATATCTCTCTTGCAAAGTTTGGGTAAATAGTAAACAAAAAAAAAAATCAAATGCAAGATAACAAATTTGAATAGCATAGGAGAACGGCAGGGAGGGGGAAATTACACAAATATTGTGTTGCTTCTGTTGAAAATGGGTGAGATTCAACCAAAGTACAAAATTAACCCAAAAGAATTATAGAGGTTTGCATACAGTTTTCAACAAAAGACAGTTGTCTAAATATTTAAATAATGGCTCATTTCTCCCTTTTTTTCTCCTGTCTAATTTAAAACGGCATTGATTAACACAAATGTATCTACTACATTATAAAATAATTATGTAAAGTTCCATTCCATTGTTATGTAAACTGTATGAGCTTTATGTTTTACAGTTAACAAACTTCTCAAAAAGTAGGATTAGTAAATTTTATGTTGTGTTTTTATATGTTGTGGCGGTCAGAATGAATATAATGTGGATGACACAGGGTCAAATAAAGAAAGTTTCAGTGTTATATTATTTTTTTCTTCTTTATGTTGATAAAACCTCTATGTTAAATATGCACAGAGCAGCTTGGGTTATTTCCCTTTGCACAATATTTTCAACACAGTTTTAGTGACATGATTTTTTTGGTTATAATAATGGCTTTGAACTAGCTTTCAGTAACTGTGAGTACTGTCAGATCTGCACTTTGATTCTTTAGTGTTTTTATTAGTTTTTTTTGTGCAGTGTATCAATCTAATGAGTTAAGCCATTTTCAACTGATTTTTATAGTTTGCTGTTATACCATTGCCCAAGGTTAGGGGGAGGGTATCACTTTCTGTATGTTCCTGTCCCAAGTCAGGAGCCTATAATTTGGTGATTGTCATAAAATATTACAAGATTTTAAATAAGATTAGTGAAATTCATTCCATACAATGATTTCAGATAGTGTGATTGAGATTCATCAATATCAAATATTTGATTGATTACGTATGAATTCAAAAAGTCAACTCCAGAATTTGTTGACATGATTTACTGATAAAACAAGTAAACAGTATGATAAATAAATTGTCCTTAAGTCCCAAATCCTTAATAATTTTCAAATTAAACACAGGTGTTTATACTATCACAATTCAGGTCAAAATACTCCTGCAATTGTGTAAAACTTCTAGGTCTTTGACATAAAAACAATCCTTTATTTTCTTCTACTAATCAAAGATTATATAGTTACTGGATCTCTATCATTTGTCCATCACAAAAAAACATGCACTAGTTTGGACATATGAGGAATATATCAATATGAGATGACAACCCAACAACAATTAAAATTCAAAGATATCTTGATAATTTTGAAAATGTTAAAGTGAAAATGAAACTATCTTTGGTGAATAATATTGTTATCAAGATTGTTGTGGTATTATCTACATACTGGAACATCAATTATTAGATGCTATCTTTAACTCACTGTAGCAAGACAACTTCCTAGTCAAAAGAATAAAACACTGAGTTTTGTAAGTGCTGTTCTTTTGCAGTAATTAAAACAGGAATTACCAAAAATATTGGACAGTACTAGAATACACAAACCGCCAACAGCCAACTCCTCAGAGAAAATAGACCCACAAACAAAAACGTGGAACAAGGAATAACAGACTTGGTACTGTATTTTTTAAAAGACATGAAATATGGTGAGGTGAAACCCATATTCCCTGAAAAAATCAACCCCCCATCTCTCTCCCCCTGTCCTTTACCTAACAAGACCATGTGTCATAAAAGTGTAAGAAACTTTTATAAAAACTGCACAGTTTAGGTTAAAGCATTAACTTGGGTTTTATTAACTTATGGCTGTTACTAATTCATTTCGTCTTACAGCCTTTGTTAAGATATGCAAATGGTTGCAAAACATCCAACAATTAAAATTAGCACATCACAGATTATTTGTACACATTTATATTCTTTGTGGTTTCTAGTTTATATTGTGGAACTCATAATAACAAGAATACACAAACTTGATGGTACCTTGATTGTTTCAGAAATCAACGTGCTGCTGTTAAATTATTTACTACTATATTATACAATCTGACTTAGTGAACTTTATATAAAAGATACAGATTTAAACCATCATACTACAGCCTACTACTGGGTATCATTATTTAAACAAAAAGAAAACATAAAAATAATATTTTTACCTGATTTTCCATCAAAATCACAAAATATCCTAGACCCTATGACAATCATCTACTGAATAACAGATTTTTACAGAATTATAATAATTGCAAGCTTTGTCATGGTACCAAGTAGTGTTTTCCTTTTAAGGCTGCATTTTACATTCAAAGTGTCAACATAATCAATATTTATGCAGCAGATTACATGATCTCTTTAGTGATTTACAGGAAGCATTCAAAAAGCATCCCAAGATGTTAATCAATGATTTATCAATTAACTTTACAAAATTTCAGGTTATGCAAATCAGGCACTCAGGTCTGAAGAATTTTAATATGAAAAAAGAAAATGCATTACATCAAATCATTAGACTCTCAATAATATAAATCATGGTTTAATGGTGAGCTCAGCAAAATAAGTACAAGCTTTTGCCCTGTGAAGATATCGCCAGGGACTTTTAAAATGTTCTTCACAGCTTTTTTTAGCGAACATACCTATCAAATTAAATTCATCTATTTATGACTATTCCATTTGTCAAGTTTGGAAGTTGGCAATTTCTAAAGGGACCAGCAACAGAGCTAATGTCCTTGATCTTATTTATTAAGCTGTATGATATAAAAAATGAACTTTAAATCAAACCAGGCAAAGAATGGGTTTTAGTATTCCCATTAAGTGTTGTGCTATGTTTAAAGGAAATACTCAATCTATAAGGCACACACACGTAATCCAATGAGTTCAAAAATCTCAATGTCTGTATATAATAGGATGCTAATAACTGACACATTAAAGTAAAATTTAAGACTGCTTACTTCCTTAAAGGGGCATAAGCTGTCAAATTCATATTCACCTATTTGACTCAAATTCTCATATTTGATTTATAACCTACTAAAACGTATATCCAACTTACAAAAAGTCTAAAATGAAAATTAACAATGCATAGACTCGATAATGTCTATCAAGATTTCCCGTGTTTTTTAGTCTAGACGCCATCTAATTAACCATCGAGGTGACCTCCAAAGACTGCCGACTGTCACATAACCCGATATAAACATAAATATAGATATAAATAGATAGCGAACATGTGCAATTGGATTTTTGTAGGTCTGTTTGATTTTATATTATAGGTTAAACAAATATGTTAATCGTATCTTTACCTGTATAAGACTGAGTTTTTATGGATTTAAACAGTCAACCAAATGATTTATCTTTGTTTCATTTTCAATGTTCTTTTCCTTTTAACAGCTGAACACGCCTTGTTCATGCGTAACCCATCTCTAGCTAAGGGCACAAAAGAAGGTCACATGAATACAGATTCAATGAGGTCAAATTATTAACTTGTAAGTGAATAATTCATCGGCCATGTTTCTTCTTTGACAAATTTGAAACAAACTGGCTGCTAAAAGCGAATCATAATTTCACTATTTCATTTTCATAATAATAATTATTGAACCAAAAAAAAATCATACATTAATTTTTTTTTTATATCTCGTAGCTAATGCCCCTTTAAAGCTTCGAATATATTTGTTGAAAGGAAAATTGTTGAAATGTAAAGCCCAACAAAAAGTGTTTGCTGAATTTGTTACTTTAGTTGCTATGGTAACATTTACAAGAAAGCAACAAAATATTTCAAGTCAAAACTTAAACAAAACAGTACAATGGAATATTCCGAAGAAAAATTAAGACTTATTAAAAAGTTCAAAGACTATTCAGCACTACTTATTTGGAATCAGTCAATGAATTTTATCAATAATTCCTCATTTTGTATCGGTTTCCTTAGAACCACATGCCAAGCAAAGAGAGATAAGCGTGATTTAAATACCTACATGGTCTAATTTAAATAAGATTACAGAATGTTTACTATGAACATGTCCATAATAAAACATCTAAATATTTACATATGTGTTTAAAATTCAATGTTATCAATATTTGAAACAATAAGTTACAATTTACTTCTACTAGGCTTGCTATTTGTATATGTTTATATATACATGTATTTCAAATAAAACAAATTGATTAAAACATAGTTCAGCAAATTATAAAATTCATAGTAATTTAAAATCTAACATTAGATGAAAGAACTATATTTCTAACAGTGATAAAGGAATATGAAATGTACATGTAATAAGGAAAAAAATGATTTCAAAATAAAACAAATTCAATGAATCCATACTTTAGAAGTGCAGTTATAATTCATTTGCATTGTCATATATATAAATCATTGGTTTCCTTTTAAATGAAAAACAAAAGTTCTATGCTCCGCTGCTTTGAAAAATTACTTTTATTTTTGTTCAGCAGGCATTCAAATACTGTAAAGCAAAGTTTAAAAAATTAAAATATCCATATATCAATGATCATTGAATAAAACAAGTGATACAAATGACATGTCATACACTCTGTCTGTATATCTATATAACATTAATGAATTGCAAGAAAGATGATCAACAAAAACTTTCATAATTGAATATGGTACATGTACATGTAAGCTGTAAAGTTATGCCAAGGCTTGTTGAGTACTTACTCCCTTAAAATTAATTAAGAAATCGATCTTTCATGTCATGAGGGTGTGGATGGGGGTTTACAGAATAGAAAATATAATGGGCAAAAAGTATAACGAATAGAAAAAAATGGCCTAAAAAATTAAAGAATACAGAAATGATGGACATCCCATTAGACCCTCTGTCATTCTCTATGTTTGTTTTAATATGGGTAGGCATTATATAAGGAAAATGTATGTAAAATATTGACAAATTTAATGCTTATCCATTCTATAACAATCAAAGAGATGGACATGAACAAATTATTTCAGTTCCAATAGGAAAACTCAGACCTATAAACAATGCTCCAAAAGCAGCTCTTTTGATTTCATGAAGCACAAATGTTCTAAATTATCAAGCAAGTGTTTTAAGATTTTTAAAGGGTGTACAAATACAGATAGACTTTACATATTTAAGGATTGAAATTAATGACAAGCCTCTCCGGCAGAAATGTCTATTTAGATCTCCACCGTCATTGAAAATACAACTCTAGAATATGGCTTAAAAGTTTGTTTGGAAAGTGAAGGAAGAGCATCATATTAGAATAATGCATTTAACACATGACCCTAATACGGTAGTTATATAGTGTGTATTAGAATTGACCTTTATATCAGTCTGATTTCAGTATTGAATTCATGGAAGTCTGTTTGTTTAAAATCATCTCATGAAACTGGCATTTATTTTGTTTAATAACATACATGTATAAAGACCGACATTTCTCAATTGTAAATTTCATATGAAAACATTTAGCCAGTCAAAGCCATAATTTAATCTAAGGTAGCACTCCACAGTTAGGCGTGTAGTTTCGCATCTTGGCCCCTGTGGATTTTTCAAATATGAGAGCTAGTTTGCAATAAAATTCATTTTTGGATAGCTGAAGATTATTATAGCCTTCATAGTGGGTTTATAGGAACATCAAGATTGTGTAATTATTATGGGCTGTTTTCTGTATGACAGTCCATATATTCATATCGATACCAGACATCGGTCTGGCAATTATTGCATTGTTTTTGTCTAACTTTTAGTCGCACAAACTTTGTGATTAAATTTTACGAAAAAATGAGGCGAAAGACACCCAATTTTTATTTGATCATATGGTAAATTAATGTCAACAGTTTCAGAAAAGGTATCACCCATGCATGGGCATTGAAATTCTAGTTTAAACCAAATTTTGGGGGAATATGTGACATTTTCATGCCCCTTTTTGCAATATTTTATGATACATAAATGCAGAATGTTGCCATGGATACACAAAAAAGGAATTATTTTTCACAATTTTTACTTTTGAAAATTAAATCTATGTAAGATATAAATTACATACATATGCACATGTATGACACAAACAGTTGGCTTAATGTATTAGAAAGCCAGGAATAGAAGATGATTAAACATTTTGTGGTTCAATTTTAATTTTATTTTCTAACTGTGGAGCGCTACCTAATCATTTACAGAAAAACCCATTTTCGGTCTTAAAATATGCCATAATCTTCTTTAGAAATACATTTCCACAAACATTTGAACAGGTGTTCCAGCTTAACTTGGCTTATTTTTGGGTCATAGTGTTTCCAAATGAGATACAATTTTCCAACAATGAAATTTATAGAAAGGGAGGCTGCATCGAACATGTTATTTCTAATGTCTAAGTCTTCATCTCGCAATTGTGACCTTAAACTTTGACCATCTTAATTTCATTTATGATGTTGACCAACGACTGAATGTGAGGTTAAAAGATAATAAAAATTTAAATTTGTTCAGACAATGACTTGTTCATGTCAAACAACCAATCTTTTTCTCATCAAAACAATAATTCAATAAGATTCAAGACTCAAAAAGTGCACATTAGTTTTATTCACGAGCTGTTTTTATTCCTAATATTCCAATGATTCTCTTTATTGTGAATCTGATCAATGCAATGCAACAGTAAATATTCAGAATTATCATATTTCTAATAATCTGCTGTGCAAAGTTAAAGAATTGTATGCTTGCTATGGTCAACAAAAAGAAAGTGTGCTGTTTAACAAGATGACAGAATAAAACAAAATATTATACAACAGTAACCTCTATCAATTAAACAATAGACTCTGATCAATAATTTAGATAGTTAATTATAAGATGAAATTGTCTGTTACAAACTAAACCTTTTTTTCTAAAAAAATAATTGAAATCCAAGTATTGATATGTGGAGAAACTTTATGGTTATATGATTTGAAATATTGTCTTTAAACAGATACAATGTATATATATAACTTTCACTTCTTATCACACAATTACAAACCAAATCAAAAATGAAAATGATATCTTAAAACAGAACAGAAAACTGTCATTTTCATGAAAGTCCAAGGGTAATTTAATTAGAGTCAAAATATAAAGAAAAACATGGAATATATGTCAATGAGGCAGCAACCATACGACAAAAAAACTCAAAAGACATCTAAAGGCCAAAAGTAAAAAAAAATTGCAACAAAACGAATATAAGTTTTATAATAACTTATTACATGTTTAATATCATCAAATTTCTGTACAATATTTCCTGAACTTTCATTTTCATTTTAGGTAAAACAAAGACATGGCCACTATATGTATTTTAATCAGAACAAAATTAAGACTTTTTGTTGAAAGTTTCTCGATGACCATTCCTTTGAAACTAAACAAAATTTAGTCTTTTTGATTCAGAGGAGATAAAGAAAATTGGAAAATTGTCAAACCAAATCAGAATCAACAATTGCCTCTCAGTCTGACTGCTCTGTTTAAGTTAATTATGATTAATTAAAGCTTGAGCAATGCAAAATAAGACTTCAATTAAAAGAGCTATCTTTCATTATTCCTGCAAGGCTTAAACTTGGATGGACTGTGTTGTTTCTAGAGATTGATCAAGTACAAATGTAATTTCCCCCCAAAAAAATTAAATATTCATAATTTTCTCAACAACTTCATCCAATGAGTGATGTTTAAGGCATGCAAATGGTTCCAGCTAATCTGTCAGCTGTTGCTCAAAATCAGATCTTTCATTTTGCATGTAGTGCAAACAGGATCTAGCACTTTGCTCTATTATTTTGGATATTGCTTACTACTATTTTGGATATTGCTCAGCATAGTGAGCGATCAGGGCTTACTTTCATAAAACTTTTAAGAAAAACTATTATACTAACTAAGAAATCAATCAAATTTTGTACTCCCAAGATCTGAGTAAAGTTTTATGACTAAAAGGCCTGATTTTAACAATATTAATGATTTAGTTTAATAGAGTTATCTTTAGAACTTATAATAAAGTGGTATATATAATATACATGTATTCTTAAACTATCTGATTGACAATATAACAATGTTACATAAGGCACAGGCAAAACAAAATCTAAATGTACTTTGGTACTCACTGAAGAATAACGAAAGGATGTATAAAAGAAATATGAAATTACCACTAGATATACCTATAAATTATTTTATTAAACTTATTTATTCATTCTAATTTCATATTTAAAACAAGAGTGCACATACTGAAATGTCTCGCCTGCTTTACTGACCATTGATTTTATGTTGAAAGCCTTAAAGATGAAGGTTTTACTTAAAGTATCCCATAAACTAACATTTTCAAAGATCCATGACAATGAGGTCAAGGTCAGATAAATCCTGTCAGACAGACATGTACCGGTACACCTTACAATTATTTCATACACCAAATTTATATAGTTGACCTATAGCATCTTAGTGATTGAAAAACAGACCAAAACACAAAAACTTAACATCTGGTCAGATTATACATGCCAGACAGACATGTACACCTTATATTCATTCTATACACCAAATGTAGTTGACCTATTGCTTAAAGTATCTGAGAAACATACCTAATCATGTAACTTTAACTTTGATCACTGATCTATGAAATGAGGTCAAGGTCAGGTGCATCCTGTCTGAAATACATGTAGACGTTGCAAGGAACCCATATACCAAATATAGTTATCATATTACTCATAATAAGTGAGAAATTCACATGACAAAAACACTTTAATTTTTTTTCAAGTAGTCACTAAACCATGAAAATGAGGTCATGGCTAATGGACATAAGACAGATGGAAACTTTGTCTCATCAGGTATCTGCATACAAGGTATACAAGCATCTAGGTCTTCTACCTTCTGAAATATAAAGCTTTATATAAATAGTTCACGCTGCCCCCAGATAGTAATCCCTGTCTCGCATACTGTGACTTTCGTCACAGGCGACACAAAAAACTGTTAAAGATTGGCAATCTTACATTGTAACATTTTGTTAACTTGAAAAAAGAAATACAAAAAACTGTATCAAAATCTGTCTGCCATCACTATGTTTGTTCTTCAATCCTCTTATGATTCAAGATGTCTGACACTGGTTACTATTCTACCACTCCTGCTAGTCTTCTACATTCTTCTCTATAATTACCAATCTTGTCCTTTCTACTTAACATTGTCCCATTTTAATAAGCTTTGTCAAATTTTGTGAAAACAAATGTTATACATATACAAATATTCTTTTTCTAAAATAACAACAGTTTGTCACTTTTCCCATTAGCCTATCAGGTCTATGATTTCACTAGAATTGTTCCAGTGAAATCTTAATCAAAGTACTGAAGTACTGAACATCAGATGACCGCAAGTTCTTGTGGATGGTCAAAAGCACTTGTCACAGAAAAAAATCACATCTCTATACCTGAAACTGAGGTTAATGTACAGAAATTTTTTTTTTCTGAGACAAGTTCGTGCGTGGATGATGAATAAATGACAGGAAATTCAACATCACCGTAATAACTATTAATTGTAGTGATACAAATCAGTATACACTGGTTTGTTGTTATATTATATATTGATATAACAGTTACATGTATAAATAATTTTCATCCATTTGTATATCATTCTATTCTACTATTCTAATAATAGTGCAAGTGCATGGTGGACACTCTTCTGTAAAAATTCGATTTTTCTAAAAGATTGGATATGAGTAGGCATTCATATTTTCCCACAAAAACAATCTTCCATGCAGAGTTACCGGTCCTTGTCGGGATTGTTGCAAAACATTCTTGAGATATTCTTCCGCATGTTTAACACAAATTTTCGGTACATGTGTATAGAAATTATCAATGATTTTTTACTCATATATATATATATCTAACGACAAAACATTTTCCTATTATTAATTTATGTTCTAAACAAAAATATTTTTATCAGTATTCATTGAAGAGATGTATTTATAACAAACGATAAGGAATGTTATTTTGCACTCGTTAATATCTGTGTATTTACCATGTTTATAGATCGGTTCCAAACCCAACACGAAAGTTACGTAACGGAAATCTAGGCGATAGCAATACATCGGAGTGCCCTCACAGTCATCGTGATGTAAAAATTTGTAAGGGTTCTGCAGAACCCAGTGTCTCGACTACTTTTGCTGTTAATCGTAGGTGCAACAAAAATGAGAAAAAAAATAATGAAAATATTCCTCCCGATACTATCTTTTGATTGTAAGAAGCTTCTGTCCAAGTTTGGTAAAAATCCAGGATAGTTTATGAATCTAATAAATGTTTTAAAACTTTAACTGTAGACTGTATGTAATGTTAACTGGAAGAAAAACTAAGTCCATTTATAAGTAATATACAGAAAAACAGGTACAAAATTTTAACAAAATTTCCTTCTAGATACTAGCTTTTGATCATAAATAAGCTTCTGTCCAAGTTTGGTACAAATCTAGGATAGTTTAAGAAAGTTATTAAAATTTTAAAAACATTAACTACAGAGTGAATGTAATATTTCCTGGCAGAAAAACCTAAGTCCATTTATAAGTAAAATACGGAAAAAATTAATTTTGTTTTTTACTTAATTTACTTCTGGATACTATCTTATGATCATAAACAAGCTTCTGTCCAAGTTTGGTACAAATACAGGATAGTTTAAGAAAGTTATTAAAATTTCAAAAACTTTAACCACAGAGTGAATACTTGTGGACGCCGCTGTCGACGACGACGGAATGTAGGATCGCTATGTCTCGCTTTTTCGACAAAAGTCGAAGGCTCGACAAAAAGGAGGCAGGTCTGATTTGAATTGAGCAAATGGCTTGAAATGCTCTTTCTTATGCTGTTATTGCAAGTTTTGTGGTTTGTGTAACGAAGAAAATGTAATATATATATATACATGTATATGGTAAGTAAAATGGTGCCTTATGTTCAGCTAAAGTGAATTGTTTTATAGTATTATACTAATAAGTTACTGTAACAATTTTTTTTTAAATTCATAAAAATATAAATTTATGTAAATCTACAACATTGAGAAAGTTTCTGTTTTCCTGATAAATAGTCAATGAACTTTCAAAAATAAGTAAAATAAATTAAAAAGTAACATCAATAATCATCTGAATTCTTAAAACCATATAGGGCTACAGAATTATCACATTACAACATGTTCAAGGATGTTCATACATGTATAATATTTAATATTTTGAACAAAAAAAGTCACAAGAAAAGTATTAAAATATGTCTCAGGAATGAATTGAGCAGCTATCAATTCTTAAAAATATATATTTCATTAGCATGATTAGTAGAAAAAAATATGGACAAGGTTCAGACATGTCAGACTGAATGATGATATCTGTTGCTTTTTTTATTTCATTCTTCTTAAATGTTTTAATATAAAGGCAATACCTAATACTCAATATTTGCTATGTTTTTTTTGTTGTTGCAAAAAACATGGTGGATTGTGGTATTCATATCATTTGAAGTGTTTCAACAGATCAAAATTATTTTGTACATACATATGGCGATTCAACGAGAAGATATCAATCTTTGCTTTTGTATTCAGTTTGGTAGGCATTATAATACTGAAGTCCTTTGTCACTGTAGCTCTATAAATCAATCTTGCTATAAAAACTTCAAACAAAATACCAGTATTTGAAATTTGTCATTTACAGTTTTCATACCGGTACCTACATGTAAGAAAGTCCATAAACAACAATCTTCAAGCCTTCATATTTAACATTAAACACTCTACCACATGTTATAAATTAAAGTATAACTTATCAATAAAATATAACAAAGATAAATATTTCAATAGAACAGAGTCCGGTAGGTTATTGAGTGTTTGAATTACCTGTATAGTAGCCATAGTGCTCCAAGTGCTTTCTCATAAAACTGTCATATGGATTCTGAAAAAAAAATTATGTAGAGTAACCTTCTCTGGAACCTCTGTCATTGTTAAAAATAAGTCAGCAACCATTTCTTTTTTAGATGTAGCAAAAATTCATTATTCCACAGAGTTGGTATTCTTTTTAATTTAAAAATGGTTAATTTTCAATTATTAAAAATGAAATGAAAAAAAAAAGAAAAACAAAGAAGTCATCGACATCAAAGGCCCCACTGAAAATAATTCCAAGAAAAACACAGCTTATGGTGGTATGAAGTGCATTGTACTTGTAAGAAATGTACTCTCATATATATGCGAGAAAATAGAGGACAAAGTCTGAGTATTTTACAGCTTGCTATACAATGTAGATGTCTGCTCAATGTTGTATCTATACAGTGACTTCCAGATATTTACATTAAATTGTTTGTCTTAGGTTGCTTTTTAATGAACTTTTATATTTAATATTGAGACTTTTGTGCACAAGGTTTTTTTTTACTTTGAGCTTTTATTAAAATTGTAGTCTATAACTGCATGTAAATGTAACTACATGCACAGTAGTCAGTAGAAAAATAAAATTTACTTAAAATTAAGTCTATTATAATTTGTTTTAGATCACTTAATGAATGGGTACATGTGCATTTAATTCATTGTAATTTAGTATTATAATTCATGTATGTAAATGTAGGTTAAATCTGTCATTCAATTTAGCATCACATCACATACTTGGATTATGTATTTCTTGATTATGGAAGTCAAAAAACAATACTTAATATTTCTATTGGATTTTCTTAAATCATTATAACAAAACAAATATGTAGTGTAATTAAATCCTCTAAAAATGAGAAGTATTTAGACCTGAGGATTAAACCATTTTAAATGTCGGACTAAATTGTGATTTACATGTGTCAATGAATAGGTTATTTAAAATATTATTTTACTGCATGTTCTGTCTTCTTAAGAATATACGATTTTAAAACTTCTTTAATTGATTTCTTTCACAATATCCTTTCATTGGAAAATGGGAAACTTTTCTGATCTAAACTTTTTAATATAGTTTTTGATATCAGTTTCAAGATTATTGAATGAGAATCCAGAATATAATTTATCCGCTAAAACTGCTTGAGGTCAAAAAGTTATTAACTTGGGTTAAAGTAAATCTTACCACATAATAATGTATGTAAATGTAGGTTAAAATGACTTTCTTCTACTTTGCCTTATTACATTTCTAATTTCATATATTTGTATATATACACATATTACATATACAAGATGTATGTACAATGTAGTTTTGCATTTTTCCATGTCAAACTCTCCATATTTTATGTGTGTGTAAAAACACACATGATGAAAGAAACTTGTTTAAAACATTTGAAGTTTGGGTAAACTATGTGTACAAAATGTATATGTAGTTTACAAAGCTTAACACTTCAACATTTCAATTAGGTATTGTGAGGTACAAAAGTTGGAGGGAGACAGTAGGAACTAAAACAAAAGAAAGTTTCATACATCATGTTTACAACACTCTTATATTTCTTTAGAACTTTCTTCATTTTCTTCAATCAATGTACCCATCCTGAAAGGGAGGTCAACCTCTCCATGGCTTACCATAGTTTCATGGAGTTTTTGACTTCAATGCAAAAAATATAATTTGTACTTTGACTTTGTTTATCTTTTTTTTTAACAACATAGATCTAGAATAGTTCTGCAAGATAAAAGACAAAAGGATTCGATTTAAATTTTAATACCTTTTTCAGTCATTGCAAATTTAAAGATTTTCTTGATAATGGGTCAAGAACCTAACAATACTGTAAACTGAATTGATAAATTTATCCTTTGTCAGTAATGGACCAATAGTAAACCTCTAGATGTGTTTTGGTTATCTGTGTTGTCTGATTGGTTACTGTCTCATTAATGCATAATTGTAGAAAACAGATAACCAATTAGCTAAATCTAAATATTTCATCAATACTGCTAATTTTAACATATTACTTGTTCATATTGTCTGTAAGACATACTGGATCCCCAAGATTTGGCAAGAAACTTTAAAAGATTAATGGTTGTTTGCTAATTAATGTTCAGCGAGTGGCATATAAACTTAAAAAATAAGTCATCCTAGATTTTTTCTGTATTCCATGCATTGAGAATAATTTCTCAGATACAGACCAACCTAATCCAAAAACGGTGATTTGAACATAATTAAACTATAGTTGCATTAACCTATCATGGAACATCTGGGCAACAGCAGCAAGACACTGATATATATATTTCTTGTTTAAACAAAACAAAAAAGTTCAATCCCCCCTTTTCCACAACACTTATAAAATTAAGGACCCGGCGGGCGGGCCACACACTATAAGAATTTTAAAAAATAGACCTCTTTAATAATGCTTTATGAATTCTCTGAACAATTTCTCTAGACAAAGCTCAAATAATTTCAGCTGTTTCTTACCAATTCCATCTGGTAGTCAGAAGTAGGGCCTTCATCCCAAATTTTTACTGCCTTTTCCATCTTTCAGACTCCTTTCCTACAGGCTACAGGTCTGTAACCAACAATTATTTCAACAACTCATTTTTAACTGCAAATGTTCATGAACAATATTTCATTGATAACTTGGTTGTAGCACTATAGAATTAATTTCACTCTCTTCAACTGACTGAAAAGAGTTTAAATAGCTCCATTTAATATCGTGTTGACAGTTTGAAGAAAGCACATGCTTATCGTTTTGTCAATTTTTGATTTGTTTACATTTAAAGAATATGCGTAAAATAAAGTAAAAATTATTGCTTTAAGTAATGCACAACCATAATATTGAAATCCTGCGACATGCTTCTCCACATAAAAGTTATTTCAAGATAGGTTTCACTTTTACTTGGGTTTCACTTTCACCTCAGTTTGGTTGACCGATTAACTTCAAAAGACGCTTTCATCCGCTACGGGAAAAGTGTGCAAATATTGTATTTGTTTAAGCAGGGCATTACCAATATGAATATTTTTATTAATCAAAGTATATAAAAAATGTGTATGTATTAAAAAATAAAGATATTTGGTTTATTAGTACAAGAAGTTGCACGTTTTGGGCCTAAAGTCATTTTCAGAAATGCAGACGATGACTCCGCTTGTGTTGCTACCTGTTCTGCAGCAAATAAAAGTGACATGAGAGAAAAGTTCTGTTTTTTTAAGTATTATATAGATATAATCGCGTAGATTGGCACAAAATAGGAAACACTGTCACTGTACGAATTGACACCAATAAGATTTTGTGAAAATATTTATTTCATCATTTCCTATCTGCATTTTATGGTCAAATATAATTTCGTCCCAAAGTAACGCTTTGCCACCGGTCGTTCCGCCTCGGTACTTAATTTTGACCACATGCGAAATGTGGTATATATATCTATAACTGTCTAAATTTAGATAAGTTATTTAATTTGATATACCACAATTTGGACTGTCATAAAGAATTTGTATCTGAGATTAATATTTTTGTTGATAAAAAAATTCAAATGAGTGAAATAAAAGAGCGAATGATTGATACCAAAGGCATGGTATATTCAAACGCATAGATCGAAGACAAACTGACATGCCATGAAAAAAAAAAAACAAACAAAAACAAGAAAATTAACCAAAAATAAACAATAATCTTCAAAATACATTGTGTAACAACATAAAAAACTAAAGACTGAGCAAGACGAACGCCACCAAAAACCGGGGGAGGGGGCGGTTGCATGTTCTCCGGAACGAAAGGCAGATACTGATCCACACATGTAATTACAAATTCGATTACAAATTCTAATTTGGTGACGTTACATTAGAGGAACACAGGCCTGGGGTGCGTTAACGACAATTGAAACATATCCGTTGTCATCTGTGAAACAAATAATCGATACGGCGGCCAACTATTATGGTCGTAAATGGCGTTCGTAAAATATTCGAAGGGATGACTTCAACTTCACCACTTGAAATCCTTGGTTTAAATGCTTTCTTTAAAGCAGCAAACAACTATCAAGAAAATCATGATAGGAAATACAAGCTCAGGAATATCGTATCAAGTGAGATATATACTCCATACCGGCAGGTTCTGCCGGATTGTTGCTATATAGAAATGAAAAGTTCACAATTGGGAAGCTGAACGCATCTCTTTTGTCGTAAAGGTTTAGTTATCAACTTAGTACTCTCACTGTAAATTTCTAGATGTAAGTCGAGATATGAGGTATCTTAACTTATTTGAGATTCGATGTGATAGATTCGTTTAACATATAGTCACCAAACTTTGGCTTCAGTATAAAGTCTGCCTCATATCTTTTTATATGGGTAACAATAAGTGACTCTTGTAAATGAGTTTCACTTTGGTAAATCTGGTATATTTGGCATGTTGTCTGAATGGCAGGATAGTTATTTTCTTTTTCTGAAGTAAATAAGATTTTTGTCAGCAAACATCTCTACAAATCTCACTGAAAAAAGTTCCAGACAAAGACTACAACTATTTAAAAAGTACTTTATTATGTAAGACAAAATATTGTTAATATGATATAACCAAACTGTTTACCACTAATTATATATCTTTATCTACACCAATCTATACAGTATAAAAAAAGGAAGCTGTTGTACGATTACCAATGAGACAACGCTCCACCAGACACCAAACGACGTGTCTGTCCCAAGTTGGGAGTCTGTAATTCAGTTGTTGTCGAATTGCTGTATATTATATTTGTTTTTCGAGTATTGTTTTGTACATAAATCAGGCCGTTAGTTTTCTCGTTTGAATTGTTTTATATATATTATGTCTTTTCGGTACCTTTTGTGGCTTAATTGCTATGCGTGGCACACACCAGTCATCATGTGTGTAAGCTTTTGCCTTGTAAGCAAAGCTTGGGCACAAGGTCTGTATTTTAATCAGATAGGGTGGATACAGAATTTGGCGGGGTTAAACATGTTTGTGCATGGGAGCTTATCTGCTGTTTCAGAAAAATATAAAAATTGTAATGAATATCATCTGGGACTAATATATTATTTACGATTATGTATCTAAATATTGGTCCCAGATATACATGATCATACATGCGATTGGTAATACATTTTGATAATATATATTTAATTCACCTATTTTTGGCACATTTGATTCGGATTTTACTCAGTGGTCCTATATTGTTTGATGTCTTATTACATTGCATTTTTAGTGAAGGAGTGTCCATTTTATAATCTTTATCATAAATAACACAGATGCTTTTTGATTGTCAAAGTCTAACAAATCTTTTGTTAAAGTAATAAAAAACACTTAAAAAGATAGTCCAGTATTGTTTGAATGGTTTTCCT
Source organism: Mytilus californianus (assembly GCF_021869535.1). Classification (NCBI taxonomy): domain Eukaryota; kingdom Metazoa; phylum Mollusca; class Bivalvia; order Mytilida; family Mytilidae; genus Mytilus; species Mytilus californianus. The sequence continues at coordinate 81,237,094 of NW_026262712.1, forward strand.
GTAAAAACAATAGAGAGCAGATCCAGTCATTTTGAAAAGGGCAGGGAGGGGGGGGGGGGGGGGGTTTAACCCCCGGAACACCATGAAACGTTTACATAATAAAAACAAATAAGGAGTAAATAAAATAAAAATACAAAAAAAAAAAATTCGAAAAAAGGAGGCTTCCAACCCCGGATCAGCCAATGGAGAGAAGATTCAGGCTAAAGAAAATCTTGATAAATGAATGGTTACCTTTGATCTATATATGTGATGGGGAGCTAAACTACTTGGTGATACGAGGCATTTTGATAACACGCTTCAAGCAAATATGAAGCAAACCAGACTGACATAATTATGGTTGCCGGATGCGGCCATTTTACCTTTTCGCGTTTTCGAGTTTTCTCCTTTCACTTTACAAACGCGAAATCGCGAAATCGAGAAATCGGGATATCGAGAAATTGGGATATCGGGAAACGCGAAATCGCGCAATCGAGAAAGCGAAAACGCGAAATTGAGATCTATTTCATTTCCCGTTTTCGCTTTCGCGTTTTTGCTTTCTTGATTTCTCGATTTCGCGTTTTCGCTTTCTCGATTTCCCGATTTCCCGATTTCCCGATTTCTCAATTTCTCGGTTTCCCGATTTCCCGATTTCCGATTTCGCGTTTGTCAAGTGAAAGGAGAAAACGCGAAAACTCGAAAAGGTGAAATGGCCGCATCCGGCCACCATATGTAAGTCTGTCAGGGAAACAGATGTTTTACAGCGTACGGGAAGATAGTGAACTAACTTTCAGTAACTGCGAGTACTATAAGTTCTGTACTTTGTGTCTTTTATTTTTATATCAGTGGCTTTTGTGCTTTGTATCAATCTGATGAGTTCAGCCATTTTTAACTGATTATTACAGTATTTTCTTCTGTTGTGATGTTCAGACATCACTTTCTGAGGTTAGAGTAGGGTCCAGCACTCACAAACAAGTTTAACCTTGCCACATTCTTTATGTGCCTGCCCTTAATCAGGAAACCGGTTGTAATTCAGTGGTTGTCGTTGGTTGCTGTCTTCTGTTAACCGTTTTATCACAAATCAAGCCGTTGCCAAGTGTGGTTTTCTCGTTTTAATTGTTTCACATTTTGTCATGTCGGGACCTTTCATAATGAGCTAACTATAAGGTATGGGTTTTGCTCATAGGCACTTGTCTCTGAAAAAACAATTCCTATATACCTCAATATAACACTATATAGGAATTTTGTTTCAGAGACAAGTGCCTGTGGTTTTGCTCATTGTTGAAGGTCGTACGATTAACTATACTGAGTTGCCATTACTAGTTATTTGGTGTATAGTTGTCCCGTCGATCTTATTAAGATATAGATCTGTTTACGAATTTGAATCAGACTGGTTGTCTCGTTGGCAACTATACCACTTCTCCTTATTTTCATAATGGATCATAATGCTTTGTTATGTTTTATTTCAGTTGCAGTTTTTCATGAAAATAAATAAGATTAGAGTCCTTACTTCTTTACTGGTGTGCTCGTCATGAGATTTAGTGGTACGCCTAAACTAACTTTGGACTACCATGTGTTATATTAGTCTCAGGCCATGTGCATAGTGTCAAACTCAGACATATAAAACATTTTATATACACGAAAAACAGTTTTTCGTTGCAACCACATAAGATCACATAATCATACAAAAAATAAATAACAGGAATTACCAAAAATATTGTACACTACAACAGACCATATACACCACCAACTCTCGATACCCGAGAAAAAAATAGACGTACACACAACAAAGAAGAACACATGGATGGTCTAGATAGCACGACATCACTTGTCACGCACATAATGTGGTAAGCATAGAAGATCATTATTTACAACCTTAGATAAACATTTTGTTTGTTATAATTGATGCTCATATCAAAATATAAACTTTTAGTATGAAAGTTTACCATTTTCCAGGCCCAGTTTAATAGGAATATTCATAGTTATCATCTCTTCATTATTGATAAAATTATGTCTATCCAATTTGAAGACTATATCGGTTTTATGTTTCTCTCTAATAAAGTTTTCAATCCATTTGCATAAATTACAAGTTCCATTTTTTGCAGTGCATTATCAATTTTAGTCTATTTCAAAATTCTATATTCGCACCTGGTCACCTTCATCAACAAAACACATATAATGTTATAACAACTGCATATGATGTTGTGACCACTGCATATGATGCTGTAACCACTGCATATGATGTTGTGACAACTGCATATAAGATCATATAATGTCGTAACAACTGCATATATGATGTGACAACTGTATGCCAGTTGAAAATGTTGTCACGACTACATATTATGTTGTGACAACTGCATATACTGTTGATACAACTGCATATAATGTTGTGACAACTGTATATAATGTTGAGACAACTGCATATAATGTTGCGACCCCTGCGTATAATGTTGAGACAACTGCATATAATGTTGAGACCACTGCATACAATGTTGAGACCACTGCGTATAATGTTGGAACCACTGCGTATAATATTGTGACCACTGTGTATAATGTTGTGATAACTGCATATAATATTGTGACAACTGCATATAATGTTGAGACCACTGCATACAATGTTAAGACCACTGCATATAATGTTGTGACCACTGTGTATAATGTTGTGACCACTGTGTATAATGTTGTGACAACTGCATATAATGTTGTGATAACTGCATATAATGTTGTGACAACTGCATATAATGTTGTGATAACTGCATATAATGTTGTGACAACTGCATATAATGTTGAGACGACTGCAACTGCATATAATGTTGTGACAACTGCATATAATGTTGAGACCACTGCAACTGCATATAATGTTGTGACAACTGCATATAATGTTAAGACCACTGCATATAACGTTGAAAAACAATTTTTATAAACAAAAATGTAAATATGAACTAGAGCTTAACTAAAAAATATAAGTCCGAGACAATTCAACGTGATTTAAAGCAAGACAAATTGCACTACGAACTTAACTATGCAGTTCAAATTGTACTATTCAGGAGTCAAATCAGCAATTTAGAAAGCTTTACAAAAGAAAAAAAAAACAGTTCGAAAATCATAAAGTAATAAGTTTTTAGAAGAACTATGAACCCTTAGTAAACAATTATATATTGTATACATATCATGGTCATTATAAAAAAAATATATCCATTGAGCCACTAATCATTAATGTTGTAACAGACTCTGTGAAGTGAGAGGTTTAGCTAGCTATAAAACCAGGTTCAATCCACCATTTTCTACATGAGGAAATGCCTGTACCAAGTCAGGAATATGACAGTTGTTTTCAATTCGTTTGATGTGTTTGAACTTTTGGTTTTGACATTTGCTAAGTGACTTTCCGTTTTGAATTTTCCTTGGAGTTCGGTCTTTTGTTATTTTACTTTATACACATGTCATAATTATATTGACCCTGAGATTAAATCTTTCATCTGTTCAAATCATCAAAGGATGCCAGGCTGGTCACAAGTTCGATATATGGTCGTTTCTACAACAACAAAAAAAAAAGATCATTAGTAAAGTTTAGAACTAAAATGAATAAAGACGTTAACTGTTACCCAGAATGAACAATAAAAAAACTCTAGTGCAAAGTTTATTTTTTATTGAAAAATCTGCATCTGTATCTGCACCAGCTAGAAACTCTCAATTCTCTCTCAATATAGACATCCCCAACATCTCTCTTTATGCTCTCTATATCAGGCTGGTAAGACTGGTGATGTGTTATGCCCGAATTTCATGTTAGTTATTTTCCTTTATCCCATGAAGGTGCATTTTCAGTCCGGGCAAACCTAGCGCCCCCTAAAATCTGACACAAAATATTTATGACACACGTCTATTTCTTTTTTTGCCGGGGCCGGCTCCATTCGACTGGATTATCCCGTCTAGCGTTCCAATGATCCGTACAATCATGGACTCCCGCCTGGCGTGAGTTTGAACTTCCAAATGAGCATTTTAATCTGAAGTGAATTTTAAAAATACAATGGAACAAAAACGTGCAAAAATTGATTGAAGCGACACCACTGATTCAGACCCGCCATCATTTGGAGGGAGTTCAACTATTAATTATTTTAGAATAGAAAAATTAAACTTTCTATCATCAGATAATTAAAAAATCACACACGTGTTTTTTAACAGAATATTTATCATATACAAATATCCAGGCGAAACGATGCATGGTAGACAGCGTAAACTAATTGAGATTGGGACGAACGTGAATTTGGGGTCGAAAACACCTAAGGTCGCATCTGACTCTAAGGGACGCAACTCTGTAACTTCCTTTCAAATCCTGTGTCCCCACAATCATCATGGTACTGAATTAAACTAACGAATTTTATCACAAATTTAACATTTCATCAAACCCAAATGTCTTTAAAGCATTAAAACTGACATTGAATATGCAAGATTGTAATCGATGTGAAGTCGATGCTTCTGTATAGGACCAGTTAATACGGTTTTTTAGTGCATACATAATCAGGTCTTCCTCCGTTGCCACTGGTGCAAGTATGAATATCTAAATACCAAAGACGATTTTATCTGAATAACCCTTATCATCTTAACCTGTCGGAAGTTCTCTATGCACCGAACTGTGTGGAGCGTTGTATCTACTCCGTTTGCTCTGAATGTAAATAAGATGCCTTATATGGTTTTTTTCTATACCAATTTTGGGGCCTTCCATTACTTGAGGGGTCCCTGTTCTTAAGGCTTAGGATTCATTTATTATTTAAGTTGAGCTCTATATGGGTGTTGACCCCAAAATTAAGAGATGGTCCAATTTTGATCCTGTATTTGATATTAAACTTGAGAAAATAAATAATTTGCTGTCGTGTTTTACATCATACCAGTTCTGCCAACTTTTAATAATGCAAATGCGTGAGATTTGTCCAAAATTGTAAAGATCAAAGAGAAAAAACAATAGATCAAAGGAAAATGCCGCCAAATAAGCATGAAAATGTGTGAGTCTCACGTTAAATGCGTGTGACTTGGCAGCCCTGTCATACTCATAGCATTTAAAATGCTGTCATTTTTTCATAGCTTGTTTTTATATGAAAAAAAACATCTTTTCTATCAATCTTTGAGACTTCATTGTTGATTATTATGTGAAAAGAACAACTTGACATTCTTCAAGTTTATCATAAGGTACTGTGACAAATGAAATATGGCAGTGTTTACTTGTGTACATTAAAAGTACATACATGTACATGTATATAAAAATAAGGAGACGTTGTGGTATGATTGCCAATAAGACAACTATCCACCAAAGTTTAAATGAAGTGGATATAGGCAATTATGTTCAGACAAATTTGTGCTCTGCCTCTGGGAAAAGTTTTAAGGTTCATGTGGACCATTTGGCTAAAATGGCTGTGTTTTCACCTCCAAATTTACTTGACTACAGACAAACCTATGTATCTGAAAAAGTTTTAAGTCATAGCTTGCCGTAGATAATTAAAATTCAAATGCATTTTATGTTTTAGAAAATTAGACTTAAATTGGATTTTTTTGTGCACTTTTTTACGTCCTTGCAGAAAATGATAAAATTAAACAGTTGAGTGTCACTTGATTTGGTCCACTCGGGTACACAGTTTGAATCTCAAATTATTGCCAAGTATCTTAATTGTCCAGGCCAATAAATAGAGTTTACTTCAATTATTACCTATTGTTCTCAAACATTTTTCCCAACTTTGTTTACTTTGGCACCTTCTGTGGGAATGAAAAAAAGTGCTGCAAAATCCAGTTAAGTTTTTAATTTTTCTAAAACACTAAATCATCATGCATTTGAATTTTATTTATATAGGGCATGCTATGCCTTAAAACTTTTCCAGCTACACAGATTTACCTGTACTCGGGAGTAAATTTTGAGGTTAAAAAACATAGATTTTAGCCAAAGGGTCCACATGAACCTTAACGCATTACTGGCTAGATAAATGCAAGTTATATGCTTGTTTGATGTGTTTCAGAAAATAAAAACATTTTGATTTGATATTTTTTTTCAAATCGGCCATAGGTGGTAAAATAAACATACACCTGAATTTCTTGTGATGGATATCTATTGTCAATGTCATCAATATATGTACATATTAAGTTCACTACAAACACAATTGTTAAATGAGGGGAAATTTTTCCAACAACTTATTTTGGCACTTTCTGTAGGATTAAAAATAAATGCACATCAAAATCAAGGAAAGATTTAAATTTTCTTTAACACTAATTGCATTTGTGTTTATTTTGGTCCAGTTGTGACATAAAACTTTTCCTGATGCACAGATTGTCTGTACTCTGGAGTATCATTTGTGTTGCAATGTCTTAATTGTAATTTTCTTTATGAAAAAAACAATTGTGGCAAAATATTTATAATTTATTTATTTTTTGTAATGTATATTTACAGGGTGCACACAAGACCTTCAGGATCAAAATGAAATTGGCAAAAAAACAGAAACAAAACAGGCCAGTGCCACAGTGGGTTAGAATGAAAACTGGAAACACTATAAGGTAAATATTTTCACACTGAATAGCCAATCACCTCATTTTCTAGCAATGCATGTTTGAAAAAAGGGGAAAATGTGAATGCATTCATTGTCAAGCTAAGCATACCCCCACTTGTAATATGTGGTATTGGAAAATAGGTAGTAATTGTCATGAAGTCATCCTGTTCGGGAGTACCTGAGAAAAGAGAAAGTGTCACAAAATATGTTTTGATTGATCAGCAGAACAGACTGATGGACAAGGTGAATGCAAGAAGTTGGTGAAAAATTACGTATATAGCAAAATTTGCTAGTATTTCTGGTGACTGTGGTATAGTAATTATGTATGTTCCTAGAAATCAACAATCAATCAGTGTTTTTTTTTTTTTTTTATGGCTTAGATTCTAAAAATGTCATGAAGTATACACAAAATATTGACCAATACATCATATCTAGGTAATTATTCTGTTCCGGTCACTAGAAAATTATATATTGAGCATGGAATTTATGATATTCAAAAATTTTTACAGTTCTGACATAATTATACCATTACATATCTTCCTTGTTTGTGTACTTTACAAATATGAAACATTATGGTGTAAACATAAAAAGAAGATGTGGTATGATTGCCAAATGAGACAACTCTCCACAAGAGATCAAATAACACGACATTAACAACATCACCTTATGGTCTTCAACAATGAGTAAAACCCATACCACATAATCAGCTATAAATGGCCCCAAAATGACAAATGTTAAACAATTCAAACGAGAAAACCAACAGCCTGATTTATGTACAAAATAATGAACTTAAACAAATACGATATACAGCAACAAACGACAACCACTGAATTACAGGCTCCTGACTTAGTACAGGCACACAGAATGTGGCGGGGTTAAACTAGTTTGAAGATGCCAACCCTCCCCTAACCTGGGACAGTGGTGTAACAGTACAACATAAGAACAAACTATAAAAATCAGTTACAAAGGGCTAAACTTGTCAGATGGATACAAAGCAGAAATACATCTAACAAAAACACAGAGTGGACTTGGATGGGTACTTGCACATCCCCACAACAAAAAGACACTAAGTACAGATCTGAGAGTACTCGCAGTTACTGACAGCTAGTTCAAAGCCAATAACAACTAATTAAAAAAAAATCATGCATCTAAGACTAAAATATCTATAAAGTCAGTTTACCTGTAATAGGGGGTGGGAACTGAAATTGTGTTAACAAAGTATTGAAAATGTATTACCGGTATATATGTTTGTACAATTCACACTTATAACTTGCAAATTTTACATCTATCAAGTTGTTCAAAGCTTCAATTTTTATGAGCATCATATTAAGTTCAAGCTATTTGACTTGTTGATTTTAAATAATCACAGAATAGAAATTAGAAATATTTACATATTTGTCATAAAACATATAAGAAGACATCAAGAGGTCAAAAGCAGTATTGAACAAAATAAACAAGTGACAATAACATATGCCAAGTTCTGAAATGCTCCAAGACTATGCAAGTGAAGAGATTTTAGGGAAATCACAAACAATTAACCATTCACCTAAACTATTTTTTATGCAAGTCCATAAATTTGTTTGGCCTGAGGTTCATGATATGGACACGAACATGTGCATTATATGGTAGGGTTAAGCTATTTGTCCCATTTTTTCATGTTTTTCTCTTTCAGCAAAGCGAAATGAATTTTAACTTGAATGTTTACATCAATTTTTAGGGAAAGTATGCTTCTTGACTTGCAAATAGTAGAAAGAAAATGTACATTGATAGAAAGTCCTCATATAATGTTATTTTTGTATTTCAGATACAATGCTAAACGTAGACATTGGAGAAGAACGAAGCTGAAGATGTAAAGTGGGTGGATGTTAATTGGATTTAAAGTTACTGAACTATGAAACTTTTATTTATCATTTGAAAAGAAATCAGGATTTTAATCCAAAAATAAATCTGTCCAGTACAACATTTTTTTTAGTTTTTGCTGTAGCCTATCCTCATAAAAAGTGACCAATGTTAGACATGAATAATGAATTACTGGTTGTGGCATCATTACCTGGTTGTATAATTTGGAAAATGAAAGGGAGAATGATTTGATATGTTATTGAGTTTCAAGAGACATGAACTTTATTAAAGTCTTTCAATTGCATTTTTGAGAAGGGGGATGTGGGTGTAAAATTACACTTCTCTTTCCCAGTAGGAAATATTGGTTGTTACAAATGTTCTTTCAGTCATTATTTGGTTGATGCTTTTTCAGCTATGAACTATGAGGTATATGTCAAAAGACAACTAAGGAACAAAATAATGAACACATCTAAAGAGCAACAATACACTGATGTCTTTACAATATGTCAAGCTTGAAATTGTCATGAATCTATACAAAATGGGAATAAATGAAAACAGTAAGATATTTTCTTGTAGAGATATTTTGGCGGTTTTCACCAAAACAGAAGATAAATTTTGGCACTTTGGGTCAAGCTCTTATTTTAATTTTGGCATTATGGGGTTTATTGTTTAATTAGTTATGGGTAGCAATTTCACACATAAAATAATATTGCTGTTATCATTTTAATGCCTGGAATAGGACATAATACAATAGTATCAAAGACGACCCATTACTGAGGTTTCATTATTTTTTGTGGGATACCAATTTCGTGGATTTCTTTGGTATTAAAAGTTAAACCACATACTTAAATGTTTAACAGAGTACAAATTTTCTAACAGCTGTATGCAGACTTGAATAAAACCACAAAATCAAGTATCTACGAAAATTAATGACTCCATAGTATTATAATAATAGGAAAGAAATGATCTAAAAATAAATCTGATATTCATTCAAATTATTGCATTTATTTGCCACTATAATTTGAACCCTCCCATTTCTTTTTAACTTCTGTGGCCGAAAGGGCCAGTGTGAGCTGTTCTCATCACTTGTTGCCTGCTGCTGTCCAAAAAATCTCTTAATAAAAAAGCTAGTTGGCCACAATCATCCATGGGATATCTAGTTTTAAAAATGCGGCTGATGATCCAGCCTGTCAACCATCTAATATCTTGGAAGATTTAATATAGTTTTGGTGACCAGTATGAACAATTTTTTTCTGCTTTGATTTAAAATTATTATAGAGAAACTATAAATAGCTAGAATGATTACCTTAGCAAGACCAGATCTACAAGAACACAGGAGTTAATGCCCTTAGAACTAATTGACAACTTTTTTCCATATTTGGCTATTATCGTGAAAACTATAATAGATGGAGAGAAATTTTTATTTCTCTTGAATAATGTGCAAGACAAGATATACAAATAATCAACATGGCCAAAATTGTTAGTGGACTCCTTGTAAGAATTACAGCTCTTAAATGATGATTTTGAAACAATTTTTTGTGGTTTTGACTACTGGCCAATATACAATGCCCATTGCTTATTGTTTTATACAATAATGAATGTGTTGCATATATACTGCATACTGCTGTTATCTTCAGACATTAATTGTTAATTGTTAAAAAAATGGTGTTTGATCCAAAGAAAGGTGTTTTTTGTTTGTTTATTTGTAAAGATTGCATGAAATGCTATCAAAACCCTATTGTCACTGTTTTGATAGCTATATTTTAAGGGCCACATCTCTACCTTTGAGAGCTAAAAGAACATATTGCAGTTATGTAAAAAGAGTAGTTAATGAAATATTTATAAAAATAGGGAGATGTGGTATGATAGCCAATGAGAAAACATCCACCAAAGTTCAAATGAAGTTGATGTAAGTAATTATGTCAAAGGTCATGGTCACAGTACCTGCAGAGGCATATATTGAAATATATTTGTCTGGTACCTGTAAAGATATTTTTTTTAATATAGAGCATTATCCTAACCAGAACTTCTACTTTTACATTTTGGCTTTGTGTGCATATCACCTTCAAATAGTGTTTAGAGAACATTTTTACCTTTCAGGATTCTATAGCACTAGTAGCTAATCTTTGACCATGAAGTTTATCTTCTATATTTTTATACGACCGCAAAAACATTTTGCGGTCGTATATTGGTATGACGGCGTCGTCGTCGTCCGAAGACACCTTGGTTTTCGCACTCTAACTTGAGTTTAAGTGAATGGATCTCTATGAAATTTTACCATAAGGTTCAATACCACAAAAGGAAGGTTGGGATTGATTTTGGGGGTTATGGTACCAACAGTTAAGGAATTAGGGGCCAAAAATAAGCATTTTTGTAACTTCCAGACATAACTTGTGTGTTAGTGTATGGATCTCTCTGACATTGTACCACAAGGTTCCATATCACAAAGGAAATGCTGGGATTGATTTTGGGGGTAATTGCCTCAAAATTTTAGGAATAAGGGGCAAAAAACAAGCATTTTTCTAGTTTCATGACAATAACTTGTGTGTAAGTGTATGGATCTTTCTGAAATTGTACTTCAAGGTTCCATATAACAAAGGGAAAGCTGGAATTGAGTTTTGGGGTAATTGCCCAAAAGGTTTAGGAATAAGGGGCCAAAAATAAGCATTTTTCTAGTTTCCAGACAATAACTTGTGTTCAAGTGTATGGATCTCTCTGAAATTGTACTGCAAGGTACCAAGGGAGACGGATTTATATAAGAACACTGCTCTCGTTTCCTAATCCCAATTATTGAATCTCTTGTATATTTCGTATTTATGTCTTTATCCTTGTAACTATATATCATATCGATTTCTTTAATAAAATATGTTTACAGTAAGGTACCATACCACAAAGGGAAGGCTGGGATTGATTTTGGGGGTAATTCTCTCAAAATTTTAGGAATTGGGGGCCAAAAAGGGGAAAAAACAAGCATTTTTCTAATTTCATGACAATAACTTGTGTGTAAGTGTATGGATCTCTCTGAAATTGTACTGCAAGGTACCATACCACAAAGGTAAGGCTGGGATTGAGTTTGGGGGTGATGATTCATAAGGGGGTTCAAAAAATTTGGGGGAGGGATTTTTTCCTTTTTTTTTCTTTAAAATTTTCTGTTTTAAGGTAGATGGGGTGTCTAAATTATAATCCATAGAATTTTTTAATAATTTATCAAAATGTAGTTTATATCATGCTTTTTTGAAAAAAATAATAAAAAGAATGGGTCACGGGGCTTTTTTTCACGCTACAGGTTGTGCAAAATTGACAAGATTTTGTATAGATTATGCATGGAAAACGCAATTTTCTGCCATAAAACGAAAACTACACCATAGAATTTCGAGATAAAATATGAGAAGATAGCTCTAATATTATTCTTTCAGATAAGAAAAAGAAAAAATGGGGTCACGGGACCCGTTTTCTTGCTACATAATAAAATAGGTAAATTCCTAACACATTCTATTGTAAAAATAACTTTATCTGAATTATCTGTCCTTACATTTGAGTTGCCTCCCCTTATGTGGCAAAGTTGGAAAAAATTGATTCAAACAAAAGTATTCTGTTTTTTGTAAAATACAACCATAAATATAATAAAACATGTCATTTTTATACGACCGCAAAAATTGAAAATTTTTTGGTCGTATATTGGTATGACGTTGGCGTCGTCGTCGTCGTCGTCGTCCGGTGTCGTCCGAAGACACATTGGTTTTCGCACTCTAACTTTAGTTTAAGTCAATGGATCTCCATGAAATTTTACCATAAGGTTCAATACCACGAAAGGAAGGTTGGGATTGATTTTGGGGGTTATGGTACCAACAGTTAAGGAATTAGGGGCCAAAAATAAGCATTTTTGTAACTTCCAGACAATAACTTGTGTGTAAGTGTATGGATCTCTCTGACATTGTACCACAAGGTTCCATATCACAAAGGGAAGGCTGTAATTGATTTTGGGGGTAATTGCCTCAAAATTTTAGGAATTAGGGGCCAAAAAAGGGGCAAAAAACAAGCATTTTTCTAGTTTCATGACAATAACTTGTGTGTAAGTGTTTGGATATTTCTGAAATTGTACTACAAGGTTCCATATCACAAAGGGAAAGCTGGAATTGAGTTTGGGGGTAATTGCCCGAAACGTTTAGGAATTGGGGGCCAAAAAGGGGCCAAAAATAAGCATTTTTTCTAGTTTCCAGACAATAACTTGTGTTCAAGTGTATGGATCTCTCTGAAATTGTACTGCAAGGTACCATACCACAAAGGGAAGGCTGGGATTGAGTTAGGGGGTGATGAATCATAAGGGGGTTTAAAAAAATTTGGGGGGGGGGGATTTTTTTTTTCCCTTTTTTTTCTTTTTTTCCTTTTTTTTTTTCTTTTAAAATTTTCCATTTTAAGTTGGTTATTTCTGATTAATATTTAAAAGCAAATAATAATGATATGGTAGGAGATACACACCAAACAGGATGTGTAAATTATTATATAATAAGTATTGTGCAATAGCAAGAAATTTTCAATTGCACAGTATTGCACAATAGCAAGAAATCTTCAATTGCACAGTATTGCGCAATAGCAAGAAATCTTCAATTGCACAGTATTGTGCAATAGCAAGAAATCTTCAATTGCACAGTATTGCGCAATAGCAAGAAATATCCAATAGCACAATATTGCGCAATAGCAAGAAATTGTCAATTGTACAGTATTGCCCAATAGCAAGAAATATTTAATTGCACAGTATTGTGCAAAAGAAGATACTTCGTATAAATTGCTTGATCAATTTCAATTGGGTTTTATTCTTGAATTCTTGGGGTTCTTTAATATGCTGAATCTAACCGTGTATTTAGTTTTTGGATTTTGGGCCCCGTTTTTAAATTGGTCCACATTGAGGTCCAAAGGGTCCAAAATTAAACTTTGTTTGATTTCATCAAAAATTGAATTATTGGGGTTCTTTGATATGCCAAATCTAACCGTGTATTTAGATTTTTAATTTTGGGTCCCGTTTTTAAATTGGTCTACATTAAGGTCCAAAGGGTCCAAAATTTAACTTAGTTTGATTTTAACAAAAATTGAATTCTTGGGGTTCTTTGATATGCTGAATCTAAACGTGTTTAGATTTTTGATTATGGGCCCAGTTTTCAAGTTGGTCCAAGTTGGGGTCCAAAATTAAACTTTGTTTGATTTCAACAAAAATTGAATATATGGGGTTCTTTGATATGCTGAATCTAAACATGTATTTAGATTTTAGATTTTTGGCCCAGTTTTCAAGTTGGTCCAAATTGGGGTCCAAAATTAAACTTTGTTTGATTTCAACAAAAATTGAATATATGGGGTTCTTTGATATCCTGAATCTTACCATGTATTTAGATTTTTTATTTGTGGGCCCGCTATCAAATTGGTTCATATTGAGGTCAAAAGGGTCCAAAATTAAACTTTGTTTGATTTCATCAAAAATTTAATTATTGGGGTTCTTTGATATGCCAAATCTAACCGTGTATTTAGATTTTTAATTTTGGGTCCCGTTTTTTAAATTGGTCTACATTAAGGTCCAAAGGGTCCAAAATTAAACTTAGTTTGATTTTAACAAAAATTGAATTTTTGGGGTTCTTTGATATGCTGAATCTAAACATGTGTTTAGATCTTTGATTATGGGACCAGTTTTCAAGTTGGTCCAAGTTGGGGTCCAAAATTAAACTTTGTTTGATTTCAACAAAAATTGAATATATGGGGTTCTTTGATATGCTGAATCTAAACATGTATTTAGATTTTAGATTTTTGGCCCAGTTTTCAAGTTGGTCCAAATTAGGGTCCAAAATTAAACTTTGTTTGATTTCAACAAAAATTGAATATATGGGGTTCTTTGATATGCTGAATCTTACCATGTATTTAGATTTTTTATTTGTGGGCCCGCTATCAAATTGGTTCATATTGAGGTCAAAAGGGTCCAAAATTAAACTTTGTTTGATTTCATCAAAAATTTAATTATTGGGGTTCTTTGATATGCCAAATCTAACCGTGTATTTAGATTTTTAATTTTGGGTCCCGTTTTTCAAATTGGTCTACATTAAGGTCCAAAGGGTCCAAAATTAAACTTAGTTTGATTTTAACAAAAATTGAATTTTTGGGGTTCTTTGATATGCTGAATCTAAACATGTGTTTAGATCTTTGATTATGGGACCAGTTTTCAAGTTGGTCCAAGTTGGGGTCCAAAATAAAACTTTGTTTGATTTCAACAAAAATTGAATATATGGGGTTCTTTGATATGCTGAATCTAAACATGTATTTAGATTTTAGATTTTTGGCCCAGTTTTCAAGTTGGTCCAAATTGGGGTCCAAAATTAAACTTTGTTTGATTTCAACAAAAATTGAATATATGGGGTTCTTTGATATGCTGAATCTTACCATGTATTTAGATTTTTTATTTTGTGGGCCCGCTATCAAATTGGTTCATATTGAGGTCAAAAGGGTCCAAAATTAAACTTTGTTTGATTTCATCAAAAATTGAATTATTAGGGTTCTTTGATATGCCAAATCTAACCGTGTTTTTAGATTTTTAATTTTTTGGTCCCGTTTTATAATTGGTCTACATTAAGGTCCAAAGGGTCCAAAATTAAACTTAGTTTGATTTTAACAAAAATTGAATTCTTGGGGTACTTTGATATGCTGAATCTAAACATGTGTTTAGATTTTTGATTATGGGACCAGTTTTCAAGTTTGTCCAAGTTGGGGTCCAAAATTAAACTTTGTTTGATTTCAACAAAAATTGAATATATGGGGTTCTTTGATATGCTGAATCTAACCATGTATTTTGATTTTGGACATTGGACCATAATAGGTAAATTAAAAAAATTGAAGTTCTTAGACCACATTCTTTCTGTGTCAGAAACCTATGCTGTGTCAAATATTTAATCACAATCCAAATTCAGAGCTGTATCAAGCTTGAATGTTGTGTCCATACTTGCCCCAACTGTTCAGGGTTCGACCTCTGCGGTCGTATCAAGCTGCGCCCAGCGAAGCATTTTATCTATATTAAAATGAAAATTCTTACATATGAATTATCCACTACTCTCAAAATTTGCACATTTTATTAAAGATCTAGACCGATTATTTTCTGGTACTTCAAAATCCAAGATGGAGGAAGACACCCTATCTACCTTAAATTGGTTATTTCTGATTTATATATAAAAGCAAATAATGATATGGTTTGAATAGGTAAATTAAAAATTTTTAAGTTCTTAGACCACATTCATTCTGTGTCAGAAACCTATGCTGTGTCAAATATTTAATCACAATCCAAATTCAGTGCTGTATCATGCTTGAATGTTGTGTCCATACTTGCCCCAACTGTAATTTTCATGTTGAATATACTGTCATGAATTTGGCTGTTAGAAGTTATTGTGAAATAATTGGATAGATGATTATTATTGGTGTTTAATGCCACTTTCAGCACTCTTTGCTGAGTTTGCTACATCATTGCAGCCAATTTTTATTGCTGGAGGAAGCCAGCGTAACCAAAGAGAACCATCCACCTTTGCCAGTAAAATTGGCAAACTTAGTCAATTAAGATTTGAATTAAATAACCACAAGCAGAGTTCGAACTCATAACCTCAAGGTTGACAAGCTAGTGATCACTGTAGATGAACTACTAGGACCACTTGGCCACTGAGGGCTCTTAGATAGATGAAGGTACGTCATGTAAGGGTCTCACATTGTCACCAAGAAACCCTTTTCTACACTTTTTAGTTTGTTTATAGTCACATAGATCCCAGCATTGATAGGGATCTTCCTCTCTGTATATGGGACCATATATACAAGTTTGATTCATCCAATAACTCTGATGTTATTATCTGGAAACTTAGATCTTTTCTACATTAATATCGCTCTATTTATAGTAACTACTACCTACACCATGGAAACAAATTCTCGAAATCAATAGGGATTCTAATCTCATTATATGTAACCATATATGAATGTTTCATTGCAATCCCATATAAGGTTCTGAGTTATTATCTGGAGACCCTTTTCTACACTTATTTAATTTTAATTGTATTATGTACAACCCTGACCTTTGACAGAGGTCTTCCACTCATTATATGTGACCATATATTAAAGTTTAGTTCCAAGCCCTTGTAAGGTTCAGGAGTAATAACTGGGAAACTCCTTCTCTGTTCAAATTTTTGTCTACTTTTAGTAACTGTGACCTTTTAACGTAGTGAGCTCACCTAATCAATGGGATCTTCCTTCTATTATATGTGACTATATATCCAAGTAAGGTTGCATTCAGTTATAAAGTACATGTATTTAATTTATCACCAAGAAATCAAGATGACTGACGGAGGGGTCAAACAATATGTATACTCCTGTTTGGGGCATTAAAAGAAGCACCTATATATATTGGGGTTTATAATCAGGATAAAAACATGTATTTCTTATTATAATATACAAAAAAAATTCACCAAGTCATTGATACTAAAAATTAGATCTCCAACTTGTAAGACAGTAACTTGGAGGTTGAAAAGTTGTATCATTTGACCTTTTTCTATGCATTATATAAGACTACCTTATCAGTGAATAAAGCAATTAGAATCATTAAAACAGATTTCCACTAGAAATTTTGAAAACAAACTGACAACAAAGCTATGGCAAAAAAATAAAAATAAATGGGGAATGTGTCCATGGGACACAGATGATGCCCCCTCTTGCATATCTAATAAAATTATAAAGGGATATAACTGAAGAACGGTAAAAGTGATGCTATCCTTATTTGTACTTGATTTGAGTTTTGTGGTAATAAGTATTGTGTATCAGTTTCATAACATTTGGTTGAGGCAAACTAAAGTTAGAGAACGGAAACAAAAAATTCAGCAATTTTTATGTTTATAAAGGGGCATAACTCAAGAACTGTATAAGTGACGCCACCCATTTTCAAACTTGATCTGTGTTTTGTGTTAATAAGCATTGTGTATAAGTTTCATAACATTAGGTTGAGGCAAACTAAAGTTAGAGAAAGGAAACCAGCTTTGGGACGTACAGACGGACAAGGGTAAAACTTAATGCCCCCTCCGCTGCGGCAGGGGCATAAAAACAACCAAATGACCAACAGCAGTAAACAAAAACAACATAGAAAACAAAAGTAAATGATCGTCAGGGGACACTACCCAGATGTTGATTTTTCTAGGAGGTGACATGTTGTTGACCCTTTCTAAGGCTTTAAAAATACTTTCTCACATTATCACTTGACTGGTGTATATAGAACGAGGTTGGATCAGGAGAAACTGACAGCCTTGGAAGTGCCATGTTATCAAGTTGCAAAATTTGTCATAACAATAGATATGATCAATGTGGATAAATTCCAAAAGTATGCTCAAGCTATATATAATATAACAAAGAATACAAATATTTTATTGTGATAAAATGGTCACAAAAATAATTTTTTGACAATATAAGAACAAAATAATATCAGACGAACATAAAGAAATATTTGACTATATAATGAGACATAAACGAATACATAGAAATATAACAGATCTATAATCCAGTATAACAATTTTAACAACCAACAAACTTCTCTGCTAGGAGACATAATGGAATCACAAGAGTCATTTTTTTTAAATTTCTGACATTGTACCCAAAAAGTGAATGCAGGTTTGACCAGCATACTGCAATGATTATTTCAGACCTAATAAATAAATGGTAAAACACCCAAAAACTGTGTTAGCATAAATAATAAATAAGAATGATTAAAATAATATGTTTAACCCAATAGTACTTGATTTTCAAATAAGTTAACAATATGAATCTTGCTTTCATTATAAAAGGGGTTTTATAACTAAACATTTCATTTTATGCACCGGTAATATCTTTATATAAAGGTAAACACTCCTAACCCTCTGATGCCTTCATAAAAGACTTGACATTACTTGAATTTCTTATCTTTTGTAAATTCAATAATTTTGAAAACCTTATATAATCAATTGAAATCAATCATGCAAATATCTACAGAATTAACAAAACAGACAACAACTAATCCATTAAAGTTCAGATCTATAACAATAATTGAGGTAACGTTTTATTGCTTATAACATTGCCAAACAAAATATTTCTAAACTAGATATGCTGGCAAAGAGTCTGCAAAATGCAAACAATAGAGAAAAAAGGTTTATTGTCAAACTCTATATGCATAGAGCGTTAGTGAACTCCCTTTTTTTAGCTAGACAAACATATAGAAAAAGCATTTAACCATGAAGGTCAAATGGTGGTTTGCTCTTCTTGGCTGTTGATGAATACATAAACAGTACTTTATTGAAAAATATTAATGGGAGGTAACTCAATATAATAAAATTACATGATGGTAATTACATAGTAAAACCAAAAAACAGGACACAACAAAAAAGTTTAATAATAAATATGGAATGTTTCGATATATACAATATCAATGTCATGGGGAATAATTGTGACAATATAAAAATACTGGTGTATAAAATAGCACTAATATCAAATCCCTTTTCACCATCTAATGTATCACAGTTTTAACAAATTTGATGAAACCAACTACAGAATTATAGTAAGGAAAAGATTAACACATGGATAATTGTATCAGATGGTCTAGTAATTTCATATGCAAAAATAATAGACACATCAACATTTTTAGGCAGAGAACATCTTTATATTAAGTTAAGGGGAGTAGATTAAGGAGATAATTGTTGATACAATTTAAAAGGAGATAATTGTTAAACACATTAATGAATACAACATCAAGTTGTTACAAGTTTTGTTTATGATCGATCATGTTGTAATAAGGAAATCTTTTCCCATGACTTCAAATCATAATAAAATGCTCTGCTGGGCGCAGCTTGATACGACCGCAGAGGTCGAACCCTGAACAGTTGGGGCAAGTATGGACACAACATTCAAGCTTGATACAGCTCTGAATTTGGATTGTGATTAAATATTTGACACAGCATAGGTTTCTGACACAGAATGAATGTGGTCTAAGAACTTAAATTTTTTTAATTTACCTATTATGGTCCAATATCCAAAATCTAAATACATGGTTAGATTCAGCATATCAAAGAAAATCAAACAAAGTTTAATTTTGGACCCTTTTGACCTCAATGTGGACCAATTTGATAATGGGGCCCAAAAATCAAAATACATGGTTAGATTCAGCATATCAAAGAACCCCATATATTCAATTTTTGTTGAAATCAAACAAAGTTTAATTTTGGACCCCAACTTGGACCAACTTGAAAACTGGGCCCATAATCAAAAAATCTAAACACATGTCATGTTTAGATTCAGCATATCAAAGAACCCCAAGAATTCAATTTTTGTTAAAATCAAACTAAGTTTAATTTTGGACCCTTTGGACCTTAATGTAGACCAATTTGAAAACTGGACCCAAAATTAAAAATCTAAATACACGGTTAGATTTGGCATATCAAAGAACCCCAATAATTCAATTTTTGATGAAATAAAACAGTTTAATTTTGGACCCTTTTGACCTCAATATGAACCAATTTGATAGCGGGGCCCACAAATAAAAAATCTAAATACATGGTTAGATTCAGGATATCAAAGAACCCCATATATTCAATTTTTGTTGAAATCAAACAAAGTTTAATTTTGGACCCCAATTTGGACCAACTTGAAAACTGGGCCCGAAATCAAAAATCTAAATACATGTTTAGATTCAGCTTATCAAAGAACCCCATACATTCAATTTTTGTTAAAATCAAACTAAGTTTAATTTTGGACCCTTTGGACCTTAATGTAGACCAATTTGAAAACTGGACCCAAAATTAAAAATCTAAATCCACGGTTAGATTTGGCATATCAAAGAACCCCAATAATTCAATTTTTGATGAAATAAAACAGTTTAATTTTGGACCCTTTTGACCTCAATATGAACCAATTTGATAGCGGGGCCCACAAATAAAAAATCTAAATACATGGTTAGATTCAGCATATCAAACAACCCCATATATTCAATTTTTGTTGAAATCAAACAAAGTTTAATTATGGACCCCAATTTGGACCAACTTGAAAACTGGGCCCGAAATCAAAAATCTAAATACATGTTTAGATTCAGCATATCAAAGAACCCCATACATTCAATTTTTGTTAAAATCAAACTAAGTTTAATTTTGTACCCTTTGGACCTTAATGTAGACCAATTTGAAAACTGGACCCAAAATTAAAAATCTAAATACACGGTTAGATTTGGCATATCAAAGAACCCCAATAATTCAATTTTTGATGAAATAAAACAGTTTAATTATGGACCCTTTTGACCTCAATATGAACCAATTTGATAGCGGGGCCCACAAATAAAAAATCTAAATACATGGTTAGATTCAGCATATCAAACAACCCCATATATTCAATTTTTGTTGAAATCAAACAAAGTTTAATTTTGGACCCCAATTTGGACCAACTTGAAAACTGGGCCCGAAATCAAAAATCTAAATACATGTTTAGATTCAGCATATCATAGAACCCCATACATTCAATTTTTGTTAAAATCAAACTAAGTTTAATTTTGGACCCTTTGGACCTTAATGTAGACCAATTTGAAAACTGGACCCAAAATTAAAAATCTAAATACACGGTCAGATTTGGCATAACAAATAAATAAATGTGGTCAAAGATTTTACAAATCTAATGCGCCATACTGTGCAATTAAAGATTACTTCTTGAAATTTTTCAATATTTGAAATTTGAAAAAAAAATAATATTTGAAGAATAATTCTTTTTAATTTCTGAAATCTGAAATGAGAAAAAATTGACCCCCCACAATTTCTTTTTACCCCCCCCCCCCCCCCCCCCCCCCTTTTCCCCCCAAAAATTCTTTCCCTCAAGATATGGTCATAATCTCAATTCAAATTTCCAATGGAATTTGCAACCATAATTACCCATTTACATATTTAAATTTACCATAGTGCTAACTTAATCTATTTTATAATAGAATTTAAAATATGGATTTTTTTGTAAAAAAAATAAGATGCAACATTTGCAGATATTTTTACTGGTCTTTCTTTATAAATATGCATTTCTTTAAACATGATTTAAAAGCAGTGTAAGGGAAGTAATCAAAATGTTGTATGTGGATTACCTCCCTTACTGTTTTAAATTGCCTTAATTGTTCATTAACCATTACTTTATACATAATTAAAAAGCAGTGTAAGGGAGGTAATTCAAATGATGAATTTGATTTATCTCCCTTACACTGCTATAAATTATGTTTTGTACTAAACTATTTGTCCATATAAAAATGCTTGTCTTTTGCCCCTTTTTTGGCCCCTAATTCCTAAAATTTTGAGGCAATTACCCCCCAAATCAATCCCAGCATTCCCTTTGTGATATGGAATCTTTTGGTACAATGTCAGAGAGATCCATACACTAACACACAAGTTATGTCTGGAAGTTACAAAAATGCTTATTTTTGGCCCCTTTTTGACCCCTAACTCCTTAACTGTTGGTACCATAACCCCCAAAATCAATCCCAACCTTCCTTTAGTGGTATTGAACCTTATGGTAAAATTTCATAGAGATCCATTTACTTAAACTAAAGTTAGAGTGCGAAAACCAATGTGTCTTCGGACGACGACGACGACGAAGACGCCAACATCATACCAATATATGATCGCAAATTTTTTTTTGCGGTCGTATAAAAATCAATTGAGCAAAATTACCCATCAAATGAGTTACCAAAAAATTCCAAGGTTTGTATATAAAAAGGTACTACCCATCTTAAAAGGAATTTTTAGAAACACCCTATTTCTAAGAACTACATGTGTTTGGAATTTTTGACTGTATTTGTCAATAAATCTGAACAGCCCATTAGATACCTTTTTTTAGATTTTACAATGTAGATGAAAGATTCTTATTGGAATAGTATCAAGTCACAGACAAAGATAAAAAAAAAGTTGTGGAATTGTAGCAAAATTATATTATTATCAAATTGTGTAATTCATACATAAAAGTTTCTAAAACATTTTTTTAAATAAACCACAAATTGTCTGTAGATGGTAACATCTGTTTTTGCATAATTAACAATATTTACAAATAAATTATTTTCATTTAATTATTTACATATCTACAATTTGTCTACTCAACATAATTTTGATATGTATTTATGATACAAAATATACAATACACATGATAATGAGCTTAAATATTGATATGTGTGTATAACAACTTAATAATTTATGGTTTATGAGTATAAATTATTATATTGCAATATAAGTTTGTAAGGCTAATTCAAAAATTTCATTTTTTAAGAGAAAAATATCATTAAAATATTGCAATTTTTCCAATCTGTTTTCAGTCACATTTAATGAGTCTTTTTTTTTTTTGCTTGTTTTTTTCCCTCTAAAACCTGTTACCTACATAATAAAGTGACCATGCGATTTTAAATCAATTTAAAAGCGTGAAGTACATGCAAGTTTAGTAATTGACTTATACTACAATTACCTAAATGATAATGGAACTATATATTTTATAGTATATAATTTGTTTTTGTTAATTCAATATTTCTACCATTTAACTTCAATGCAATTTTAACACAATTACTACATAAATTAATGAAATCCATTGCTAAGACATGACCAAATAGAGCGTTTGCTAAAAAAGTTATCACAGAACCATATTCAGTTTCTACTGATCCTTTAACAGTGACATAAATTTCCTATCCAGCTGGAGCAAAAGAAAATCAAATATCACATTGGATAATTTTGGAACTGCAAGGCAGTTTAATTATAAAAATAAAAACTTTACATCTGTTTTTTATATGCTTTATAAATTTAGTTCACAGTTGCAGTGTTAAAATTGTCATTCCTTTGGCATTAGCATAAAATTTAACCTTGATAAATTATAACTGCCCTTTGCTCTTCATTGAGCCATGATATTTTAGCCCTCCAATAAACAGTATGAATTCTGAAAATTGTAATTGGAGGTATCAAACTCACCAAACGCTCTGTAAATAATAACAAATTACAAAACTTAAATGTAGACTATGATATATCTGCCATGGAATGTCTGGTCTTTGAAGGTGATGTATTTGAATTAACAATACTGCGTAGCTCATCACGGATAGATTGAATTGTTTGATCAGGAGTTGCTACCTTTTGAGAAAGGTTTGTTGTCACAATATCTGTCTCATCCATATCTTTTGATGTTTTGGAATGAGGTCTATGAGGTTTAGAATGAGACACGTTGCCATTTAGATTTTTCATTTCAACACTTTGCTGAGAAGGCTCTTTTGAACCAATATGACTAGATTTAAGACCAGATAAATTTGAGCTTTTAGTTGCTCCAATGTCATTCAGCATTGTGGATCTACTTGGTTCATAATTTCCAGATTTTCTATGTTCCTTTGGTCCTCCACTCTTATCTAAATCCATAGTCCTCAAAAGAATAGGTTTTGGAGGTTCTGTGGTCAATGTTGGACCATTGTAGTTAACATTTGCCACTGGTCTTTTTCCAGGACTCTTTCTGTTAAAATCTCTCCCTAACGATGTTTGCTGTAATAATACACACTCATTATTAGATTAAATTTATTAAAATTTTACATTTTCTATTAAATTTTTATAAGACATCAAATTCACCATTAATGGCAACAAAATGAGTTATTCAACAGCGACTATTTGCAACTGGTAGAATATATTAAATACATGTACTACTTAAATATTTATTTATTAGTAAAAGAACATATCAAATTTGTTGGAAATGTGTTTAATGCTATTGATTCTGCTTGTGTTTATAACATAAGATATAGCTGATGTTTTCTTAGACTGTTTATGATGTCATTACACTAAATCAATTGGACATGTACTGAATGATATTTTGTCTGGATACATGATTCATTAATTTGTTGTTATTGTCTTGGAAATACTTTTCAACAACTGCAAGTACTCCCAGATTGGTTCTTTGTGTCTTTAGTGTTTTTGTTAGTTGTTTGTTTTGCTTTGTATCGATCTGATGAGTAAAGCCCTTTCAACTGATTTTTATATTTTTTTTTATGTTGTGCTGTTAAACAACTGTCCCAGATTAGGGGAGGGTTGGGTGCCTGCAGACATGTTTAACCCAGCCACATTCTTGTGCCTGTACCAAGTCAGGAACCTGTAAATAAGTAGTTGTCGATTGTTACTGTATATCATATTGTTTTTCGATTGTTGTTTTGTGGACATAAATCAGGCTGTTGCGTTTTTTCTCATTCAAATTTTTTTACATTCTGTCATGTGGGGCCTTTATAGCTTTCTATGTGGTATGGGTTTTGCTTATTGTTGATGGTCATACAGAAACCTATAGTTGATAACATCCTTGTCATTTGGTCTTTGTAGGATAATAGTCTCATTGGTAACCATACCACTTCTCCATATTTTATATTCTAATTATTTTTTCCCCATTCATTTGGGTACTGTAAATTCAGAAATTATTGCGTGCATTTATTATTGCGATTTTGTCATTTTAGACTAAAATGAGATTTTAATTTTTGCGATATTGAGAAAAATCCTGTTTAATTCATATAAAAAAATTTCAAAATTTGAATTTAAATTATTGCGATTATTACCCGGTCGCATTTTTCGCAATAATTTCTGAATTTACAGTAAATTGTTTCTGTGCTTTTTAACCTACAGTTTTAAATGGACTTTATATAAATGCATGGATAGAATTCCTACTATAAAATATTTGATATCACTGAGAGTTGGTTGCTCAACATTCAGTGAAAAAAAGAGCTCAGAATTATTTTGAAATTGTATTGTGCATGAAAACTGACAATCCTTGACAATCAAGATTGGAGTTGAAAGCACAAGCCACTTGCACAACTAAACAAAGATATACCGTAATTGCTATTAATATCTCAGCTCTATTTGGACTATCTTCAAAATTGGGCATGGGTAAAATGTCTACTTGAGCAGCAATTTTGTATGGACACAACATAGAACTTGGCATGGGTAAAAGTGCTACTTAATCAACACTTCTGTACGAAGTTACAAAAAGAAATAGGATGGATAAAAGAGCTACTTGATCAACACTTCTGTATAGCTTACCATAGAATTAGGCATAGATATAAGTGCTACTTGGTCAGCAGCTCTGTAAGGACTCCAAGTCTGCAGCGTTTCTGGCATTGGTGTATGGTTTGTATGTACAAACATTGGCTCATGTTTCTTCTCTATAAAAAATAAACAGTGTTTTTAGAAATCATATTAATTGTATGAACACCTTAATGTCACATTGCATCCAGTGGAAATATTTCATGCATGTTCAGGAGGAGAGCAACTAAACAATGAATACAGTATGTAGGTCATGTAATAGAATAAACTGGGTCAAGAAGAAAATTTGGAATGCCACTGGAAAACGAGAATAAATTCAGAAATGAGCGCTGCGAACAGATACCACCATGACCACAAAGAGTTGACACACTTAGGGTTCTTTGATTTGAAGGTTGGTAAAATTTAGTATATAGAAATATATTCAAAATCTCGGATGATTAAAAATATGAATTAATACTCTATTTGAGAAAAACCTGCATATACTCATGAAAAAATACTTAAGAAGTAACTACTCTTTTGTTTATACATGGAAAAGTACTTTATGTGTATCCAAAGAAAACTATTTTTAAAATAAAATATGAGAAGATAGCTCTTATGAAGTATTAAAGTTTATTTATCAATCAAAGCATTTTCTTTTCAAATAGAAAAAAAAAAACATCCACATACACTAAAATAATTTTACTTTTTTATTTTGACAGAATAATCTTAAAAATATATTTCATTTTTGCAGTGAATACTGTGGATTCATTAATTTTCGTGGGTATTAATTTTTCATGGATCAAGGAAAACTTGCATTTTCGTGGATATTTGATTTGTGGTTTTGCCAATCTCTGCATACAAAGCCTATAGAAAATTTGGAATTTGTTGAACATTTGAATTAGTGGTTCACCTGAACCAACGAAACCCACGAAAATTGGTATCCAACTAATTAAAATGAATCCACAGTATGCTAATTTCAGTAAAATTCTATACCCATTGATTGTAGTTATTTGCAATCAAAACTCAAATAAGACCCTTCATCTACCTTATAACTATGCAAATGGTTGAGTAATGTACCACAGAATAGATTGAGGAGTAATATTTTTTTGCACTTTTTACTTGACATTATCAAAATAAGTTTACTAACGGGGCACTCCAAGTTATTTACAAGCACCAAAGGAGTAGGTCCGGTAAGGGCCGATTTTGGCCTCAAAATTCAGGTTCATCTGATGAAAGATTTTAGACACTTTTTACACACTTTAAGTGTCTACTTCAGTCGATTCAATTAGTTTATGTGAAAGATTTGAACTGATTTAGTCATTGAAGACGCTCAAATTCAAGCTTGAATATGAAAAATCTATCAAATAAGCCATAATATGTCACTTTTCAGATGGTTTTTGTCAAAAATGAAAGTGGCCGCATCCGTGTTCATTCTCAACCTTTATATATATTATGTATTATCATCAAATACAACTTACATTTAAATATTAAGAATGAACACAGATGCAGCCACTTCCATTTCAGACGGAAACCGTCTAAATATTAACCAAAATGCTAAAATTTCGAAGATTTCAGTAATTTAGCATGACTTAATGATGCTACTACCCGATACATGTGCATTGTATTGTCAAAAACAGTCCATACTAATGTAACAGAAGTATTCTTCTTTCCAATAAATAGCTAAAAATTTACAGTTTAACAATTTTGTAAAACTGCTATATTTTGGGGCCAAAAAGGGGTCTTACTGGGCCTACTCCTTACAGACTACAGCCAGTAACCAATACAATTCTTCTTACGTAACATCTATTTCTAATGCTGCTATAAAGTACATCAAGGCAATAAGTAATAATTGGGATTTGATTCTAGGATATTTCTTAAGATATCAAACCTAAGAAAATTGTAAAAAAGCAATATGTGCTTTTCAAGCTGTCAAAATGAAACTACAAATTACCTGATTGGGCTTTTAAATCATCTGCTCTAAATCTGGAAAAAAATTAAAATTCAACTGAAATATTGTAATGAAAATATTTCTACTGCTTCTGTAGCTAAACTAAAATCTTGTACAATTAATATTAATGTAAATACTACTTGAAGATTATTTTGATGTCAATGTAAACGTCATTGCATGTCTAATTTATATTATAAATATGAAATAAAAGTATGAAAGTGCATGAGGTTTCATGGTCACTTCCCTTGAAATTTTTGTGTTCACATGTTGTGAGTAAATTACTTTTTCATGTTATTTTCACATTTAAAGCACCATCAATACTCCCAAGATTTTCTTTGAAACGGGAATGACAGCTTGCATGGATAAAAGTCATTCTCTTTTCAATATTTTTCTTCTTAAAAAAATCTAAAGATGTAAATAGTGAATCATTTGATAATGTTATTTAGTGAATAATAAATATGACAAAAATGCTGAGGAAAAATTAAATTTAAAATTCAAAAATTCCAACATAAGATTAAAAATGCTCAAGGAAACAATTAAGAACCTGTTGTATTTAAACAAAACTTATTGACATACATAAATTATTAAGCTATTAAAAATAAATCTATTTCTCAGCTAAATTGCTATCAAATTCCTGAACTAATGCAATGATTTTTTTTTATTCTTTCTTTCATTAGAATCAGAATTTTGTACAGAAATGAAGTGTGAATGTACACAGGAACCAGTTTCCATTCACTGATATCAGTGTAGTACAGTAAATTAACTAACTGACATTGGCCAGTATTTATTTTCAAATAAAACAAAGTTATACTGTGGATTCATTTATTTTCATGGAAACCAATTTTCATGGCTGGAGGAAAAATTGTATTCTTGTAGATATTTGAATGCATGGTGTTGCCAAAGTTTGCACATCAGACTATAAAAAATGTGTACTTCATTGAACAAATCAATTCATGGTTCACTTATACCCACAAAATCCATGATCAATTGGTATTCCATGGATAATAATAAATTCACAGTACTTTAATTGGTGGGAAGATACTTTTTTCTATAAATTCCAAGCTTTTTAAATATAATTACCTTAATTGAATAAATTATAAATAAAATAAAAAAACTTTCCAACATCATTAAGCTCTGAGAAATAGATTTATTTTGAGTAGCTTGTTGAGAAACATTAGCAGATAAAATATCTGTAGCTAAATGATTGATTGAATAAATGTAACTTAAATAATAGAGACATTTTTAAAACAGTTTTTGTTTTATGTTTAAAGTTTAAAAATTGTTGTCTGAATCAGTGGTGTTTCCAATAGACCACTTTCGAGTTTTGACCTTCACCGGAAAAGTATGTCAATTATGCACGCCTTTATGACCGGAAAAGTATGTCAATTATGCGCGCCTTTATGACGTCATTTACCAGATAGAGGGGACCGCTTGTATCCCTGCACTATTAAAGTTCATTAATCGTCTTCGTGATTGTCATTATGCAGGATACACTAGAAATAATGTTTGTTCCGTAGGTACTTAATCACAATTCCCCAATGACAGCAGTGCTGATCATCAATTATAAGAATTTAATTAGCTGAATAATTGTGCAATATAGCATCATATTTTTTCAACCACTCGCTCAACATGGGAAGGAAGTGACGATGCCCCCAAATGCACGGATGATGTTCACTAAAACCAAACTTTTTGACGGAAATGCAACAAACTCGAAAGTGGTCTATTAGGTTATTGCCATAAGTGAGGCAAAAGTTGAAAATTTGTAAAAAGTCTACTAGATTAAAGAAAAAGACATTTCTCTGAACATAACTTTTCTCTCTAAATATGAATACAACAACAGGATATGAACTAACTCAGCTCAGAAGGAAATACAGGGAGATGATCTACCAATGTTTTTCTTTAATCTGACTACATATTTTTAACAGTTGTGATATTTTTCCTTACATAACTGAGTCATAATGTGAAAACTGTAAAAATGGAAATTTTTATCAACTGGTTACTTTTTTGCAGAATTGTAGCAGAATAAAAATGTGGAAATATAAACACAACAGCATTAGATGACAACTGTAATCATTTTACATCCAATTCTATTCTGGTGTTAACCAATTATTTTTATTTAACTGGCAAATTCAATTTTAAATCATAAAGGATGGTTTGCAGTTTCAAGACTGTAAACATTTTTGGCAGATTCTGCTTCAACTATGCAAAAAATGTAAGGTTTTTTAAATTGATTGGCACATCCAAAGAATATATTTCCATGTTTCAGTAACAAAACAAAAATGGGATATTATGTTTTCCTTACATGTACTCAAAGACTGAAGAGTTATCTGATAAAATATCTTCTCTGGAAACATTTAAAAATATCATAAATATATATAACAATTATACTCATGCATATCAACATATGACTCTCTATCAATTCTAAATACATTATATTTGACAATCATATAAGCAATATAATTTTTAGTTATTGCAAAATAATTAAATCCTACTAAATTGTGTGTTTTATCATCAGGAATAAAAAAAAAAAAAATTCTGTATAATTTTTCCATCTACTTTACTGTATATGCTTTTTTAGGACAATGTCTTGATTGGCCTACTTTCTTCTTTGAAGTTTTTTTGGTTTACAGCTCACTGAATCATTCACTGCACAGTTTCCTAATGACTTTAAATAACAAATTACATCCTAGACTGTTGGTCAACAGCAATGGGTTGTAATTTAGCTTTTTGGAAAGTCCTTGGGATAAGAATAAAAGACAACCCATGACTATTGCTAAATAAATGAAAATAAACTGTACTGGCTCAAAACTAAATCATGAATATACATCTCATTGAACCTTGTTTTCTTCAGTTTTGTAACCTTCCCAGTACCACAGCTTTCATTATCTAGAACTGGTCATGCATTTACTGTAAACCCAACTTACCCTTGTTTGGTCTGTGTCTTATTTTCAGGTGAGACTTTGTTTCTGTAAAATTTCAAAAATTAGTTAGAATGTTACTAGTACAAAATTATTTATTCAATCCTGTGAGTGGATATATTTTAACCAGTAATTATCCCTTCAGGAAACTTTAAGAGATGGAAAATGTTCCGGCACCAAAAAAAAACTATTTCTAATATATATCTGAAAATACTGAATCTTACTTTGTTATGTTGCAAACTTCAACAATGTAATATAAAAAAAACTGCAAAGTGACATTATATTTTAATATGATATGAGCTAATAAAAAATACAATTTATACAACCAGAGGCTCAAAGGAGCCTTTTTTGCTCACCTGGCAATTTTGCATAAAATAGATGCAAGGCAATAAGAATATTTGTATTGAATGATTTTCTATCTATCTTTTATAGTTTTCAAGATATTAGGTCAATCAAAGTGCTTGTGAGCACTGACGGGTAAATATTGCATTTATTTTGCAGTGGGAACTAAAATTTAAACAGCATTGGAAGGCAATACTATGAATTGGATCAACTACAATTATAGACAAAGGTAGATAACTCCAATTTTTAATATTACTTTGACAACAATATCATTGATATTTTTAAAACAGATACTAGATTCATGCATCATGCACCATGCACAATTTATGTATTTTTTTGACAAATATGGTTATACGCAATAAAATTGAGAATGGAAACAGGGAATGCATCAAAGAGACAACAATTGACCAAAGAGCAGAAAACAGCCCAAGGCCACCAATGGGTCTTCAACACAGCGGGATTTCACAGTGGGATTTCACAGCGGGATTTTATCCCGCACACGGAGGCAGGCTTTAGCTGGCCCCTAAACAATAATGTATACTAGTCCAGTGAAAATGGACATCACACTATACTCCGAAACATATAAATGAACCAAAATTAAAAAAACATACAAGACTAACAAAGGCCAGAGGTTCCCGACTTGGGACTGGCGCAAAAATGAGGCGGGGTTAAACATGTTTTGTGAGATCTCAACCCTCCCTAGCCAATGTGGAATAAACAAACTCACAAACACATCATTCTGTAACTTGAGTTTTTGAGTATACATTTCATTGATAAATTCTTTGAAATGTTTGTGGATAGGTTGCATAGAATGTTGTACTCAATAAATTTTGTTTTATTTATCTCAAAAGAAGTGATAAATTCTGAAAAATTGATAACTATCAAGTCAGCCCCATAAGAGTTTGATTGCATGAATACAATCTTTACCCCAAATATCATCATTTGAAGGCAATATCTCCTAAAAAGTGTGGACTGACAATTTGGGCCATGGTCTTGTCTTGTTGATAATTTTTGTTGCTTATAGTTTCCTCTTTTTACTATGGCTTTCAAAATAAAAGACAAAATCACAATAATCGGTAAAAAAAAATCAGTATTTAATGACAATAACTCCTATAAGAGTCATCTGGCATTTTTCGCCATGTTGACTTATTTGTACATCTTGTATTGCTGATCATTTTTTCTGTTTAAAGTTTCTGTATCTATATCTATATCTAATATAGTTGTCATGATAATAACGAAAAATAATTAAATTGTCATTTAAGGGCAATAACTCCTATAAGGAGTTGTGTGACAATTCTGGTAAAAATGGACAGTATAACAATAGGTAGATTTGACATTCTGAACATTTCTGCCCCCTGCCTGATTTCTCTATCAATCATGTGTCTATAACAGTTTTCAAGATATTAGCCAATACTTGCATTTTACCCATATGTTTTATTTTTAGCAATGGTGGCCACATTGGTTGTGTGGCAGGTTCATTGGACACAATTTTTAAAATTTAATACTCTTAGGATGACTGTCACCAAGTTTGGTTGCAATTGGCCTGGTAATTTCAGAGAAGAAAATTTGATGTAAAAGTTAACAAAGTTGGACATTTGACTCCAAGTGAAGAGAATAGCCCAAAGGGCCAACTGAGCTAAAATTATACCATGCTCTATTGATTTTCCATGCAGCAAACTACAGTTAGGAAAATGCTGGTGTGTATGATTCTAATAAACAAGCAGGATATAATATAAGATCTATCTTTACAATTATTTTAGCTTAATGGAACCATGTGGTTATACTATTGTATAGAAAAAAGATGAGAAGATGGCAAGTTATAAAAGTAAACCATTATAGGTAAAAGTATGGAGCCTTGGCTCACACCGAACAGCAAGCTATAAAGGGCCCCAAAAATTACTAGTGTAAAACCATGAACCACATCAACAAACGACAACTACTGAACATCAGATTCTTGACTTAGGACAGGTGCAAACAATTGCAGCGGGTTTAAACGTTTTAATGGTACC
Organism: Mytilus californianus; assembly: GCF_021869535.1. Lineage (NCBI taxonomy): Eukaryota > Metazoa > Mollusca > Bivalvia > Mytilida > Mytilidae > Mytilus > Mytilus californianus. The sequence continues at coordinate 81,269,704 of NW_026262712.1, forward strand.
AAACCTTCACCCTTATCTGAAACAATAGTGTAACATCACAAAATAGAAAGAAACACTATAAAATATCAATTGAAATGGCTTAACTCAATTAAAAGACATATTAACACCAGTGAACATACACTGAACAAATAAATTTGATCTATGATACAATGTAAATACAAAATAAATAAACTAAGGGAAGAATAATTAAAGTAACATGTTATTCCGCTGTGAAATGTTAAACAATTTAAGAAAAACAATATGCTTGATAAAAAATATCAGCCATTTGCAATTACTTTAAACACAGGTAAATGAAAATAATTTTGTTGTTAGGTATACATGTACAGTTCAAATGGAGAAAGGAAATATTTTTACAAAATAAATAATTTTGATGTTCATAGTACGAAGAAGTGAAAATTTATAGTAATACCAAACACTTATAAAAGCTGGTATATAAACCAGATATAACCCTGAATAAGTAAACATTAAATAACAAAAAAGCATTACAATTAGTATCACCAGGTCAAATAAACAAGAAAGTACGATTTGAGAGTACTCGCAGTTACTGACAGCCGATTAAAAGCCAAAAAACAATTACTAATAAAAAATCATGCATCAGAGACTAAAATCAACTAAAACACATCCCAAGGATTTATAGATATAGGAAGATGTGGTATGAGTGCCAATGAGACAACTCTCCATCCAAGTTACAATTTATAAAAGTAAACCATTATAGGTCAAGGTACGGCCTTCAACACGGAGCATTGGCTCACACCGAACAGCAAGCTATAAAGGGCCCCAAAAAATTACTAGTGTAAAACCATTCAAACGGAAAAACCAACGGTCTAATCTATATAAAAACGAGAAACGAGAAACACGTATTTTAACGTCATGGACAGTCAAAGAAGACATGACTTGTGCAATGCCAAAAATAAATGTATCGACAGGCAGTAGGATAATTAGGAGTTAACCTCTTTATACTCATTTATAGATCAAAATGAACGTGGGTGTGTCTTTATACATCCCGTTTGAAAAGAATACAAATTTAGTTATGTTTTAATTTGCTGATGACAAAATCGATATTAGTGCCAATGTAAACTATATTCAAAGATCTAATTACAACATTGGTAAGATAACCTTTACTAATAAGTTTGTTTAAAGGTTCGATGAGTTTACACGGATCACATAGTGATTTCCGCGCTTTAAGTACAATATTACCGTAAAATTTAGGATGTGAAATACCGTTTTTAATCAACAAAATTTACTAATCAAATCTTTGTATCTATGAAAGAATTTAGTAAAAGTTTACGTAATTTATGGTAACAAAATCCCTGACTTAATAATTTACCAGTGATGCATTGATTACATTCGTTAAAATCTATGACATCACTATACACACCGGCATAACGAACGAGTTGGGATATATAAACACCGTATGATGGAGCCAAAGGAACATCGCTGTCTAAAAAAGGAAAATTAACAATAGGGAATGAAAAGTCGTCCTTTGTCGTAAATTTTAGTATGGAGTTTTCCTTTAGAGATTGAAATGTCCAAATCTAGAAAAGGACAACTACTGCTGTTTATGATAGATTAAGTTAAAGTAAGTTCTTTTGGGTAAATTTTGGTAGTATATTTAGAGAACTCTGAATTATTTAACAAAAAATATCATCCAGATAACGGAAGGTATTGTTGAATGTATCAACCAAATGTAACAATGACGTGTCTTTACTGAGTTTGGTCATAAACTGAGATTCATAGCAATACAGGAATAAATCTGCTATTAAAGGGGCGCAGTTAGTGCCCATAGGAATACCTACTACTTGTCGATACACTTGATCGCCGAAACGTACATATATGTTGTCCAGGAGAAAATTTAAAGCTTCAATCATATCTTCACATTTCCAGTAAGTGTATCTAGCATACTTTCCTTTTTCGTTACAGAAAAAGGCTTTAAACAAGTTACAGCAAATAAATTTGCAATGAGATTTTTCAAAAGACCATTTACTTAAATATGAAAACTTTTTCTTGATAAGATTGTGTGGAAGTGTAGTATAGAGAGTAGAAAAATCATAACTGTCAACAGAATTAAAAGGACCATCAAAAGCATGTATTACCAATTTTAAAGTCTTTGGTTTGACCAGGCCGGGTTTGGTTGAAGAGTTACAGGGAGGCAGTATATAGACTTCATCTTAAGGGTATGACTCTCCTGCTAGGGTTCTCCATTTTGTGGTGCAGGGTATGTATAAATATGTCGTCATGTCTGATCAGAATAGGGACTTCAGACCTGATGCCTCTGCACATTAAAGTTAATAACAACTCTCTGTTAATTTGTTCTAGTCCTATGCATGAAATATAATTGACTAATATTTGTTTGCTTAATGCCCTGTTGCAATCAGTGTATGAACACTGTTGCTATCTTTCCAATAGAAGGTTGTTTAAAAACAAAACAAACTGGGTAAAAGTAAGATTAAAAGGTGTTGGGGTAAATGTGTACGCGACATCACACATAACATACTTTTAAATTGATTTAAAAAGTCCTAAAAGCTATGTGGTAGGAGTATTCCAACCAATTTAGTTTTTCTAAAAGCACACTTAAGGCACCTAAAAGCAATTACAATGTATAATGGTATAGCATATAACCTGGGACAAAGAAAGTTACAAGTCTCATCCTATTGATACATGAAAGAATAGTGTGATCTTGCAGTTAGAATATAAGATAAAAGCAACAATTTTGTCTCAGCTTGCAGGACTTTTGTCACAGGCACTACAAAATTACATTATACGAACTTGCAACATTCGTACATAAAGGTAAAAAAATTATCACATCATATCAAGAAAAAATACATATTATAAAAGAATATTACATGTAAAACTTATAAAACATAGCAACCATATTATTCAAAAGGCATACTGACAAGTTAGTTAGGGGAGATAATAAATTGATGATCATGGAGAAAATTAAACTTCCCATGCAAATGAAACAAAAACTTTCAGATCTACTTCACATTAGAATGATTCAGTCAAAATAAGTATGATATCTAATTTATGATTTGCACAATATCAACTTAGAATTAAGTCTCCAAAATTAAAGAAAGGATAAGTTATCCTTTTCTCCATCATCATCATCTAGAAAATCTACATAAGTTGAGACAATATAAGATCATCACCTATGTCTTTTTCTTCTCCTAGATCTGTTCAAATTTCAATATGCAAATTAAAAGGTCAAAGTGAAAGACAAAATTTAAAACTAATTGGAGATGTGAATGAATTGTGAATTGTGAACAAAATAAATGGTAGACATCTGCCATATATATAAAACATGCTGTGATGGTTGCAAATTCACACACATTTTTTTACAATTTTAGTGACACATTTAAATACACCTATACCTGTGTGTAAATTTTCTAATTGGGGTAGCTGATTTTGCTACTTTTTTTGTTCTGTGAAAATATAATTAGGTAAATTATAGTACACGTCAAGTCACTAACCAGTTATAGATTGAGAAAAACCCAAAATTCATTTATTTATGTAAATTATCTACTGAAAGTGGAAGATAAGTAATGGTTATAAAGCCAAGGAGTTATCTTTATACATTATTTTAATGTTGATAGAAGTTTCTCTCAGTTGAGATGTACAAAACACATATCCATCACAATGCTTTAGATAAATTCAATACTTAAATTTGATAAAGCAAGTATATGCTTATATATTTTCTGAGGTCCATCAAGAATATTTTCAAAGCTTATAGTTTGAATGTCATATGAATAATAGTTAATCTTTAAGCACATATTTGTTTGGAGATTAATTAATTGGTGATATTTAGGACAATATCATGTTAATGACATATGAATATATCCTGCTTTGTACTACAAATTTTGAACATGCTAGGTAGCTCATAAGGTAATAGTCTGCCCTACTCAAACATGTTATTCTGACTCCAATCCGACCAGTCTTTACAGTTTCTCCTGAATGACATGTGATTAGCCGAAAAGTAGCAAATATAAAAAATAAAGTTTTTGGTTTGACTCAGCCATGCAATGAATTCACAACCTCCTCACATTAGGTTAGACTACTACCACAAGAAAATGAGGTGGTTACATATAAAATTATTAAGTTATTTCACTGTTAGGATCAATGAAGAGTTCCAAGATATAACATTTTACAGGTTTATGTAATTCATAGAGACTTTTCATCTATGACTAACAAAAATTGCATCTATGATAAGTTTGACCCCTGGTGGTCAGGCAATTACTTACACATTGTTATTCATAAAAGCATTTGTTCGTCAAGTCAAGTTACTGGTTAAGTTATTAATGTTTAACCTATTGCGACAAATGAGACTCTATTATATAAACTAAAAGCTTGGCTTTATATACCTACCCTTCACCATTGTTTATAGATTCAGCAGGTGAGATGAGTGCAAAAGCATCGTCTAATAACCGATGCATCCTCTGTCTTGCCTCTCGTAAAGACTCATCTTCTACGAACCCTTCATTCTATCAAAAAATGAATTATGGGTAAAAAAAGGTTTCCTTTTTTGTAATTTCTCACTTCAGTACACTTAAAACAATTCTTTTTTTAACGGATAAGTCTAAAATTTCTTCCGTAAATCGGAAGTATTTTCTCACATACCTGAACATGCTTAACAAAAGGGTTTTTGAAATTTTTCAAAATATATTTTTTATTTGATATTTATCGATTAATGAATTATTTTCCAAACTTCTCCAGTTAAAAATAAGATTTCATTTGTTTTAACCATAGCTATCATCCTATTTATGGTAAAATGGTCGAGATTTTATAAGAAAAGTGAAACGAAAAGGCAAACCAACAATAAATAAAACAAAAACGGACATGTAAAGGTCAACATTATCTTCAACAAAAAAAGATTGCCTAGACCATATTTTAGACAGTTCATTCCAATTATTTTTGGTTATTTATGGTTTAATGCCATTCACATGGTTTCCAGATTTAACTTGAAAATATAAATTTTGAGAGAATAAAAAATTTCTCAATCCAGCCTAAATTTTTTTCATCCAGTTCTTGTTTTCATCACTGATAAATATGTTTGCTTAAAATGAAGTTTGCAGACAAATATAAGCTTGACCAATCAAATCTGGCATTAGACAAAACTTGACATGAACTAAAACTTACCTGTTGTCCTTCTTTATCTTTTGAACGGTTTTTTCTAAACGAAAATAATATTGCAGATATATATATATATATCTTTGAGAAAACAAGAAAACATATCAATTTTATAACTTGTAACAGCACTGATGATCATTTGTCTCTAAAATAATGAATTAAAAATAATGCCAATAAAACCGTAAAAACATACTCTTCATTTTTGTTAGATGTATTTGCTTTGTATCGATCTGATGAGTTAAGCTCTTTTCAACTGATTTTTATAGTTTGTTCTTATGTTGTACTGTAACACCACTGTCCCAGGTTAGGGAGGGACAGGGGTAAACCATTACACCCCCTCCTTCAGATCAGGGTTATATTTATGTTTTGATTATCCCAGTGTAGAATACATGTATTTGGATATAGATCATTAATTTATATGAGCAAAAAGAAAAATCCTCTAAGTAAATATACCTACAAAATGCATTCAAAGTTAAATTCTTACTTTTTAGGTTGATGTACAAATACTTTTGGTATTTCATCAGTGCTGTGACCTAACACAGCATCTATTTCTTCTTGTCCTGACAAATATTCTTTCATTGCCTCTTGATCTAAAATAAAAAATGAAAACAAAAATTTAAAAAAATTTGTCAGAAGTTATATTAATTTTTTTTCCAATAAAATGTTTACAAATAGAACAAAGTAATACCTGATTCCATGTATATAGATGTAAGCAATAATGAAGCATTATATAAATTTTAATTGGGGTGCTGTTTTGCTAATGTCCTGTTTTTCCATCAAAATATTCAATTTTGTCAACTGTCCAGAAAGTTTTTTAAGCAATAGATAATGGTCTTTAATAAACCTTTAAACATATGCAAAGATAGAATATAAAAAAAAATGGGTTTTGGAGGGGTACTCTTAACAACTCCACAATTGGAGATGCCCATCAATAGTTGTGCAACTTGTCTGTGAAGTTTCAAGGAAATTAAGTAAATAAAGAGCTGCGCCATGAGCACATGATACGCCCGTTGCTTTTTCAAAGAATAAAGTTCCATAACTCCTCAATGTCATATCAGAAATTTATAAAATCTAAATGGAGTTTATTTAAATAGATATAAACCAGTCACCAAAGTTTCATTAAAACTGCTCAAAGAACTTTTGAGTTATTCTCCAAAAACTGGAAAATCCCCCTTTTTTAATGAACAAAACCCCACAACTCAAAAACGTATCATCTAAAATTTATAAAAATCGAAAGGGAGCACAAGACAATAGATATAAACAATTCACCAAAGTTTCATGAAAACTGCTCAAAGCATTTTTGAGGTATTGTTAGAAAACTGGAAAATCCCCCTTTTTTAATGAATAAAACCCCATAACTCAGAAACATAAAATCTAAAATTTATAAAAATTGAAAGGGAGCTCACATCAATAGATATAAACAATTCACCGAAGTTTCATGAAAACTGCTCAAGGCATTTTTGAGTTAATGTCCGAAAACTGGAAAATCCCCCTTTTTTAATGAATAAAACTCCATTACTCGGTAATAATTCAAAATTTATAAAAATTGAAAGGGAGCTCACGTCAATAGATATAAACAATTCACCAAAGTTTCATGCAAACTGGTTAAAGCGTTTTTGAGTTATTGTCAACATGTTGACGACGGACGGACAACTGTATACCATAATACGTCCCGTAAACGGGCGTATAAAAAATGCAGGGAGAGTTGATTACACAATATTGGTACCATCATTTGATTATTTTGCTGAAAAAAATTATTAAGTTCTCTAGTCAGGAAAATGGGAATATTCCATAAACAATTTTGTGTTGACAGATCACACCTTGTGGTTAAAAGTAAAGAAAATGTAGGGTGGGGTTTTGGCAACCTTTGTATTTATAAGACGTTGATTTATACACAAAACTGGCACCATCTTTTGAAAGTCCAAAGTCTGGAAAAATTTGGATTAATTCTGTAAAATAAATTTTATTCATTGAGTAAAAACATTTGCGTCCTTGACTTTAACAAATATAAAAGTATTACAAATTAACATACCTTTTTCCCTCTTTTTCCTTTTTTCTCTTAATCTTTGTTTATTTTTCTTTCTTTCAGCATCCTTACTTTCCTTTAAATCTTCATCAATCTGAAAAATCACAAATACTAATACAGTTTTATAGTATAAGTTTCCTCTATTTGTTTTCTGTCTCTATTGTCATAAAACCTCACATCTCAAGCAAGGGATATCAAGTGTGTAAGCTAATAATTTATTTTATCATACATGATTTTACAAATATACTTAAAAAGAGCTGAATATGAGTTTGTTTCCAACTTTTTTCCTATTATTCAATTTCCTCCATGTTTTTCGTACTATTTGTCAAATGGAAAGATATCTAATCTCAGGCAACAAATGTCAAAATTTGTAAGATAACTTTCCCCAAATTAGGTTTACAAATTATTGATATATTCCAACATATAGTTGCATTAAAAAGACAAGTTTTGCAGTTTCTGATGAAATTCAAGCATTCACAACTTGTGTTGATAATTGGGACCATATTGACATTGTTCTAAGAATGATCATTCCATAAGAGAAAGCAGATGAAACACAGCAATGAGAGTGTTGTTTTCTTGCTCTGTAAGTTCCTCATTACATCACTTAAAGGTGTTTATTGTACATGAGGAAATATCCCTTACAATTCTTAGCTATGTGGGTCTGACAATTATTGAAATGTTGTTTTCCATAAAATAACTGTACTAACAACAAATAGGAACAAAAAATCATTGAAACATTAAAAAGAGGAAAAAAAGGGGAAAAGATGTTATTAGTAATACTCTTAGATTTGAAAATGAGAGTTTTGTTCTCTTGCTAAGTAAGTTACCCTGTACATCACTTAAGGATGTCTATTGTACAGCGATGCAATATCCGTTACTATTCTAAGTTTTGTATGTCCCACAATCACTGAAATGTTGTTACCACAAAATAACTATACTTATTGCAAATAGGAAAAAAAACATTGTACAGCACCTTTAATTTTTTTTTTCTATTTTCATAGCTTGAAATTGTCTGTGATTATTTTTGAAATGCAATTTCTAAAATTTAATGCTGCCATTAAATAATGGTCCGAGTACACAGTTATTTCGTAGTGCATTTCTTTTAGACAATAAATGAAAATTAAAAAAAAATCCCACCTGCGCTTTCTCAATAATATTTTTACAGTGTGTTGTACTACTTTTGAGACAAATTATATCAAAATTGTAGAAAACTTCATCGGCTCTAACTCAAAATATGGACAATTTTATGTTAAGGGGGTCTTGAAATCTTTTGACAGCTTCCGAAGTGCTTATTTTTAACCTTTTTCAGCTGGATCAAATCACTACTTTACTTTAAAATTCATGACCCAAATTTTTTCACAGTGTAATTTCATCCCCCTACTTGCTATTTGAGGCATAAAACATGGAGAAATAAATTTGGAAGGGGTATACAAAAAATTGGCAAGTAACACACTGTCCACACTAGGGACTATATTTGTGGACAACGAAAATCAAAGGACGATAACTGTGTACTCGGACCTAATGACTCTGTACCTTCCATTAACAATCACTTTTGAAGTAAATTGGACACACAGCCATACTGGTCAAGAGGTGAAATAAAATGTAATTATCATCAGTCAGGTTTACTTGATTTTATACCATCACTGACAAATACAATCATTTCTGAACTGTTAACTTTAGTATGTTTCTATTCAAGTTAAGGTATGTTACCTTTCCATAACCTTGCGATTCATATTAAGTAAATGTTTGTTACCTGTGGTTCATATTTCTGTAGGTGTGTTGTCCTAATTAGCTTTGGAGAATTTTCATCGGGTTCTTCTAAACCAGCAACTAAAATAAAGCGTAAAACAAAGAATAAATCAGAAACATCTTGTTCAGGAATTTAATATCCTATCAAAAGTGATATATTTTCCAAGAAGTAGAACACTATAAAATGGTAATGTAAATGTTGTTATGCTTAGCATACCCTCATCCGTAATTCAAAGTATCGGAAAACAGAAAGTAGGTTTCAGACAGGTTAAAAAAGCCCTTAAATGTTACAACTCATTAATGTCAAGCTGCTGACCAAATATGAAGTCATTCTGTTCTGTAGAACTGAAGAAATGTGTGAAGAAAATTTTTAAGTTCATTCAACATATTGAGATATCCAAAGTATTGGCAAACTGGAAGCGGTATCCACATTTTATTCTCCGTGAATTTATTACTGTATAGTCTTTGAATAATTTCTTAGAATTATTCTAGTGTATTTTCCATGCAGAGGTTTGCACCAGTATAGAATAATAGCACTATAAGTTTCTTGACATTTGGTTCAGGCAAACTAAAGTTAGAGAACTGAAACCAATTTCCTGAGGTATGAACGCATGTGTAAACCTTGATGCCTCCTAGGTGAAAGGGGCTTTAAAAAATATTTTCTTGTTTCTTGGAATATACAATTCTTCTCATGGTGGTTTATGGACTGCTGTTCTTCAAGGCTTCCAAAACAGTCATATATTCCGGACATTTGTATAATGTCCGGTAAAAGTCCGGCTGGGCAAAGCATGAAACGGTCATTTACATTTTTTAGTTTTCAAGGCTTTCTTAAGAGACGGTCATTTTTACATAATTCATGATCTTTTTGACCCAACCTTTTGCCTTTAACAGCCACACATTTCCGGTCATAAAAGTGACATGATCATTAAGTACGATCAAAACAACCCCTACTTTAATACCTTCTCATTTTAATCAAGGCTAATTAGTTGTCGAACAGCTGAAATTTACCTGTTCAGGTGACAGGTAAACTATTTTGAACCGGACATTGATCGGTCTATACAAAGTTATTTTCTTACATTTCAGCAGTTTGCATCTAATTAATTTAGTCAAAAAGATTTTAATTATCAGAAATATGTTTACAAATATGATTTGATGAAAAAATTAAAAAGTAGAAAATGAAAAATCGTCATAACCACGTTGTTTGAACCAGAGACATGTCTCTGTTTGAACTAGTACACATGTGCGCATGTGCACAGGTGTGAAATTTTATTATGCATCCTAATTTCTTCAAAAAATGCTTAAATTGTCATTGATACCTTTATCTCACGTTTATTTCGAATATTTTCTTGAAGAAATAACGTAGAAAGAGCTACGTACACTCATTCATGCTTTGCAAACGTACACTCATTCATGCTTTGCAAACGTACACGGAATTTACGTATCAGTCTCTGGTCCATTTTTTACCATTGTCAAGATAACATCCGGTTTTAGATTTAAAAACGAAACTAAAGTTTTTGACAACGTTATTTTGCACAAATAAAGAGTCTAAGGCAGATATAAGTATGCTGATGTTGCACACTTCGAATGATGCACTGCCAATTTAACAGTTTACGTCAGAACTTCGAATTTGAATCAAAGAAAGTTTAATATCGTTTTTTGTTTAATATCAATCATTGGGAGGGCCAACTAGGCAACTGAATACCATAATTACCTTTTGTTTATTTAGTCTTAAGGGATTAAAATCTGGATAATATATAAAATGTCCTGCTGGCTAAAAATAATTTTGGAAGCCCTGCTGTTCTTATCATTCTTCAATCAACATTTATACAAACCATTACCAACTAGAAAATTAAAATAACATATATCTTACCAGCCTGACTATTTCTTTTCTTCTTCTTCTTTGTTTTTTCAGTGACCATATTCATTGATTCAACATCGGATCTGAAAAAGAAAAATACTTATAACTATATACCGGTATTGACAGGTTTCTCTGACTTGGTAAAATGGTATATAAAAACCTTCCTACACGCTTGTATAATGGCTCATTATGGTAGGTATTCTTTTGGCGGACTGCCAGGGATAAGGGATAAAACAAACCCTATTTCAATCCAGTAAATTAGAATGCACATGTCCATTTCTACAAATGATCAAACATGTTTAACCCCGCCACATTCTTTATGTGCCTGTCCTAAGTCAGGAGCCTGTAGTTAAGTGGTTGTCGTTGGTTCATGTCTGTCATATTTGTTTTTCGTAAATTGTTTTTTTTATTCTCAATTGAATTGTTTCATATTTTTCATGTCTGGTCCTTTTATAGCTGACTATGGTTTTTTTTCTCACTGTTGAAGGATGTATTTTTTTGGTGAAAAGAGCCACTTTATTACAAGCCTTATTGTAGTTAAAGACTAAGTTATCTATGCTTGTAGATGTCAAACGAAGTATACCTCCCAGCCATATTGGTCACTCATAAACAAACATATGAGTCCCAGTCCACAAAAGATAGTCTATTGGTATATGCCACACTGTTTGGTGTACATCCTAATGAAAGATTTAAGTTTTTGGGATTACACAAGATTTAGTTTAGAAAAATTTTAATGTACTGTATCATATGAAAATTAGTGCATAGAACTGACAAACATTATAAACTCCTACTTTGTTTTAGAGGGCGATTTACTGGACGTGGGATGTTTTGGTTTCTGAACCTCAGCATACAAATCTTCCTCCTGGTTGACCTTGTACTTCTGTTTCTTTGGTGAGGTCACTGTGTAAGCTGCTGTACCATTGGGTTCTGTTCCAGTCACCTGATCATACCGTGCATCATCCTAAAAAGACATGTCCATAAAAGATTATAAATGCATGCCTTTGTAAGTTTAGATTTTTAAATTTTCTGCACATTGATATCATAAAATATCAGACAACAGTAACAATGTGTCCAACAGTTAATATTTAACAGTATCTATATGCAAAAGACCTGATCACCAGGTTATCTTAATAATTGTAGTCATATTTTATCTCCCTTTGACCTATTTATCTCTTGTTGTCCTACCAGAAATAAGTCTGATAAGTTCTGCTACAACATTGAGACATCACTATTTTAACAGTTCTCCTATGTGAAATACTGTAAATTCAGAAATTATTGCATAAAATTGAGAATGGAAATGGGGAATGTGTCAAAGAGACAACAACCCGACCATAGAGCAGACAACAGCCGAAGGCCACCAATGGGTCTTCAATGCAGCGAGAAACTCCCGCACCCGGAGGCGTCCTTCAGCTGGCCCCTAAACAAATATGTATACTAGTTCAGTGATAATGGACGTTATTGCTTGCATTTATTATTGCGATTTTTGAAGAATGGACAAAAATCATTTATTGCGATTCCATGAAAAATCACATACAGATTTAAGTATCAGATATCATAATGTGAGTTTTAATTATTGCGATACTCACCCAGTTGCATTATTCTCATTAATAAAAACCTCGCAATAATTTTGGAATTTACAGTAATTTCTGCTCTAAAAGTCATGAAGCTGTGATGTGAGAATTACAGAATGTTGATCATCATGTGATTGGCACAGGGAAGAAATCAATGTACTGCATATAAAATAATTTATTTTTATATACACAATTAACCTTTTTTAATTCCAGAGGATATATCATTTCACTGTTTTTCATATACTTCCTCTGATTGAAATGCTAAAACAAAATTCCCTAGAAATGCAGATATAATCTAGCTGAGTTCTGATTTAGTAATCATACTGTTCATACTTATTTTATGAATGCAAAGAAAGTATGAAGGTATTAATCTATATATAAATTTGCATTCAAGCATACCTTATTAAAGTAAAGACATGTGGTATAATTGCCAATGCAACAACTATCCACCAGAGTTCAAATGATGTGGATATAAGCAACTATAGGTCATCTTACTGCCTTCAACAATAAAAAAAAACCCACATTGTATAGTCAGCTTTAAAAGGCCCCGACATGAAAAATGTGAAACAATTTTTAGACTGTTTTTCTTGTCTTGATGAAAACAGAAATGAAATAGGTTAAACGGAGAGAGAAAAAATCTTTAAAGAAGATTGATTGATTAATTGCTGGTGTTTAATGCCACTTTCGTTAATTTTAGCTATCTAATGGCTGCCAGTTTTTTATTAGTGGAGGGAAACAGGAGTACCCAGAGTTAACTACCACCCTTCAGCAGGAAATCTGCCCAAGAAGAAACAGCTTCATTACAAGAATCAGATTAACCCCAGATTAAAAATGTTATTTTTTTTTTGGTTTGAGCCAAATGAAATGACAGAGAAAGAGGTGAAATAAGAAAATATTCTGGTACTTAATAACACAGTAACTTTGACTGACCTCCTCTTCTCCTGTTGGTGATCTCATCCTAAGCAGAGGTGGATCACTTTCTGAATCTAGAGGTCTGCCCTTGGTTGGAGCTCGTTTATACTTCCAGTATATGATACACACAACAATCCAAATCACTATAACAACAAAAACAATGGCACCCACTACAGCTCCCACTATCCATAGATTTGATGGTGTATCATCAGTAGCTGGTTCCTCGGAGATGTAAGCTTAAAAGTAAAAAAGTGTTAAAATTATAAAATATTCAAATTCTAACACTTGTGTGCTATAGCAGAAAAACCACATCAATATTGTTTTAATTAATTCTTTGATTTTGTTCTATCTGTTAGTGTGATCTCATCTCTATCAAACAATTATCGGACAAGTGCAAATTTAAGAAATAGTTTTGTATAAATACCAGTATATATTCACTGGGCACCAGAAGTAAACAGAAGCAGGTTAGTAGTACAGTACATTATTTTTTTTCTAAGTTTTGAGCTTTTTCTAAAGATCATTTCATTATAAAAATGTAACTTTATTTTTGCAAATATCTGGTCAAAATTTTAGTTCTTGAAATCAGGGAACAGAAAGAATTATTGCTTTATGTCCTCTTTTATAAGTCCTGACTAAGAAATGTAAAGCAGCCAACATTTTTATAAGAACATTTATTTCTTGATTTTTTTTAACGGATCATGCATACTTTAAAACATTAATTAATACAATCCTTTTTTTTTCTCATTTTGACATGTTAAGACAGGTTTTTCATTTTGACATGTTAAGACAGGTTTTTCATTTTGACATGTTAAAACAGTTTTTTTTTATTTTGACACGTTAAGTTAGGTTTTTAATTCTAAGGATTACTTTTTGAAATTTATTGACCATATTCTGGTATCATTGATCATTATTCAAACAAGTCACAACTGGTTTTAGTAACTGAATGATATAACAGAGAGATGCATCAACTGATCATTTCTAGCATTTTTCTGCTGAACTATATTAAGAGTTTAAGAGTTTCAACACTATATAGGATTTCAAAATTTCAATAGTTGTAAAACCCTGTACTCTTTAACATTTGATCTGTGCATTATCATGGAAGTGACTGGATATAAACAATTTCATTATCCATGTGGGAATAGATGAACCCTACATGATCAATGATTAACGGTAACATTGTTCCAGAAAATGCTCTATAAAAATGTCCATACTTTCCTACAGAAATACAAGAATATGTATTCATGGAACACAATGCCCTGCTAGCACTATCATATGTCATTGTTCAGTGAACCATTAAACTGGGGGTCAAAATCGTAATTTGTCACATAATCTTAAAAGTTCACCTCTCAATAAACATATCTACTAAGTCTCAAGTTGATATGACCAAAGTTTAATGGTAAACTACTTATCCAAAAACTTTAACCTGATACAAGACGGACAAACAGATGCACAGACCAGAAAACATGATGCCCCTCTACTATCCTAGGTTTGGCACAGAAACAGGTGTATATTAGAATCAGTCATGATTATCAAAATATGTCATTATGACAATACACTATCACAGGTCATTACTTTCTGCTTTTGAAGAAACTTCATATCCTAGTTTAATTGCCATCATCTGATCACTGATACTGGAAGTGGCTGCCACAGCTTCTGAAGCTGGCAGTGTTGTACCATCTTTATCTACTGTATACCCCAATGTAACATCTTCTTTCCCCGGTGCTCTAGATACATCTGTAACCTGGTGAAATAAAGAAGAAAACAAATAAAAATCTATAAAATTATATTCCAGCAAAATTTTACAATCTGGTTGAACAATAGTAAGGTAAACAGCAACACTATAGTCAAGTCACAGTAAATATTTTTTTTATCTACTGTACACCCTAATGTATCATGTTCAGTTCTATTTGCTCTAGATATCTATGTCACCTGGTAAAAAAGTAGAAATCTGATGAAAATGTTGGTCATAAACATATTCCAGCAAAGACTTCCACACCTTTCTCTTGAGCTACTGTATACTCTTTATTTAACACCTTATGTTCCTGTTGCTCTCAATATTACTGTTAGCTGTCCATGAAACTAATGAAAAATGGTTGATTGTGCAATCTGTATGGTATATTATTCTGAATATGCCTGTTCCAAGTCAGGAGCCTGTTATTCAGTGGTTGTTCATTGGATGCTGTCCGTCATATATGGTTCTAACATAAATCAGGCTGTTGGATTTCTTGTCAAAATTTTTACATTTTTCACATTGACCTTTTATAGCTTATTATTCTGTATGGGTTTTAGTCATTGTTGAAGGCTTGTATCGTGACCTATAGTTGCAAATTCCATCTCAGTTAGTCTTGATGGATATTTTTCTTATTGGCAGTCATACCACATTTCTTTATTTTCATATAGACATTGCCTTAAGAACAAACTCAGTAGTTATGTGCATTTCCCAAGAAAATAAATGGAGAATGTGTCTATGGGCCACAGATAATATGCATGAGTCAAATTCCTCATACAAATGCAGGATTCACGTAGTAAAGACCGTTTTGTGATTATAAGCATTGTGTATAAGTTTCATAACATTTGGTTGAGGCAAACTAATGTTAGAGAACGGAAACGAAAGATTTTGCAATTTTTCCATTTATAAAGGGGCATAACTCAAGAACGGTAAAAGCGACGCCACCCAATTTCAAACTTGATCTGTGTTTTGTGGTAATAAGCATTGTGTATAAGTTCATAACATTTGGTTGAGGTAAACTAAAGTTAGAGAACAGAAACTAAAAATTCAGCAATTTGTATGTTTATAAAGGGGCATAACTCAGGAACAGTAAAAATAACGCCACCCAATTTCATACTTGATCTGTGTTTTTAGGTAATAAGCATTGTGTATAAGTTTTATAACATTTGGTTGAGGCAAACTAAAGTTAGAGAACGGAAACGAAAAATTCAGCAATTTTTATGTTTATAAAGGGGCATAACTCATGAACGATAAAAGTGACGCTACACAATTTCAAACTTAATCTGTGTTTTGTGGTAATAAGCATTGTGTACTGTAAATTCAGAAATTATTGCGAGGTTTTTATTAATGCAAATAACGTGACTGGGTGAGTATCGCAATAATAAAAACTCGCATTCTGATAACTGAAACGTAGACCTTTATTCAGATGTTTTCGAAATTGCAATAATTAAACTCGCATTTTTGTCCATTCTTATTCAAAATAATTTCTGATTTTACAGTATAAGTTTTATAACAATTGGTTGAGGCAAACTAAAGTTAGAGAACGGATACCAATTTTCGGGACGGAAGGACAAGGATAACACTAAATGCCCCCTGCGCTACGGCGGGTGCATAAAAATCTTCAGAGCAAAGATAACTGATACCAAGATATACTAGAGGAACCATTAAATTATCAAATAAAAAATCAAGCATTTAAACACTTTGATGATGTTAGAACAATAAAAAAAGCAATATGGTGGTATTCAATTAAAACATCTGCCATCATCCATAGAGCTTTAAATATTTTTTTCAATCCTTTTTCTACACATTTGTTATTATTAACATTGACAAATGAGGGGACAAAAACAATAGAATTTTTTTTTTCCCTCTAGTGTACATATAAACGCCTGTCCCAAGTCAGGAGCCTCTGGCCTTTGTTAGTCTTGTATCATTTTTAATTTTAGTTTCTTTTGTATAATTTGGAGTTTAGTATGACCTCCATTATCACTGAACTAGTATACATATTTGTTTATGGGCCAGCTGAAGGACGCCTCTTGGTGCTGGAGTTTCTCGCTGCATTGAAGACCCATTGGTCCCATTCGGCCATTGTCTGTTCTATGGTCGGGTTGTCTCTTTGACACATTCCCCATTTCCATTCTCAATTTTATTTAGATATGTCAATACTCCTTATCTTTTTATATTTTTCTATGGGTGTGATCATAATTTATCAGGAGTAAATTTCTGTTCTTATAACTATAAATTGTGCTCAAATTTCATCTCCAATTTTGAAATGAATATTTAAATTCCCACAAAATTTTAAGTGTAAATTTGCAAATAAACCAATCTTTAACCATATTTATAATGTAACTGTGAACATGTGATTTGTTATATATATAAAATAATCTTTTTTATCTGTAAATACAATTAGGGTCTGATTACTTTTTCAGATGCATAGTTACTTGTTCAGGATGTTATTTTAGGTAACCAGGCTATATAGTTCTTGTTTATCAAATCAAATATTTATGAATGATATTGAGTTGTAGTATATGATAGAGCATTTATATTATTTTGTAAACCTTATGTTTTATGTGTGATCAGATACCAGATTTAAATGTAATGATGCATGGAGTTTGCACAATATATATATATATATATATATATATCTGTCTTTTAAATAATAATTCAAAATGACAAGAAATCTTCTGCTTGTAAATAATATATTCTTACACATTGTGTGATATTTCAAAATGAATAATACTGTACATACTGTAAAATATAATAGTAGCTCAGTAATATAATCTTTTGTATTCACATAACAGAAGAATTCAAGATGGGGAGATAATTTACAACAGTAGTAGGGAAGTCTAAATGTAGCTTAGGCAAAACGTTCTAGCACTTTGATATACCTTAAAAAAATATTTGTAGTCTGACTCTACCTCCAATAACCGTATTGTCCTCCAAAGATTAAAGGAAATGAAAGAAAATACGTTCAGATCTTGCTATCAGTGTTGGGTCTCTTTTTTTAATCATTATACATCTTACTTTAGTGAGGAGGGAAGTTAAGTGATGCACCTCCTCGATGAAGCTGGTATGCACATCAATGTGTCAATTTTTTAATTTGTGCATCAAAACTATGCTTTAGCAACCCCTCCTAAACAATTGAAGTCATTTTATTTTGTTTTTGGTCCTGGATGATTTTTGAGATTACCATTGTAAAACTTGTATCTTGACACATTTTTAAAAATTTTAGGAGCTAGTTGTGTGGTGTTAGGTAGGGGTAACACTTCTAGTGAATGTTATATGTTATATCTGTACCATGCTTATCAACCAATTTAGATTTTTTAATGAAGAAAAATTATTTGAAAATGTCAGACTTTATTGATGTGTCTTACACAAGAATTCAATCTGTTACAGATCTTAAAGCAACAAATTTATTTGATTTATAGATTATCTATTGGTCTGAAAATGAGAGGGAGTTACTAGACTTCCACAAGACCATAGATAATCTGTTTATACCTATTTTCCGAGGCAATGACTATGACGTAAGCTTATGACTTCATTGCATTTTGACTCTTCGGGAATGAGAAAAAACAATCTCAGTTGAGTTGAAAATTATCCCACAGAAAGATCAATGGAAATTTTATGAAAATAGTGATAAAAATTCTTATAAGGTTAAAAGTGAAAGGAAATTAACATTACATGATAGAAACAATAAATCAATTTGTGAACAAGTAAAAAGTGGTAACAAGTGAATAATATCATGCAACATCTGTTAGTATTAGTAAGACATTGATTTCCTAACCATGATGTAAATAAACACGTCAAACTTGTATTTCTAATATGACGGACTTACTTTTGTTATTTTTATTCATACCTGATATTTGTTAGAAGGGAATTAGCCCAGTATTTATTGAATATTTAGGTGTTTTCATGATTAACCTAAAAGTTGTGATTAATGATTTGAAACAAAAATCAGATTTCAGAGTCATATGTTGCAAAGGGAGAAATACAAATAAATATATTATTAACGGGAGGGATTGTGCTTGATTTTCATATGATGAAGACATAATCTTTCAATCAGTTTCATTGAGGTCTGGAGCTGGCATGTCAGTAACTGCTATTAGTCCTTTGTTAATTTATACATCATTGTCATTTTTCTTAGTTTCTTCTGTTACCTATTCTAACATCAGACTCAGACTTCTTTTAAGCTGAGTTTTACTGTGCGTATTGCCGTGTTTTTGTTTATTGGCTAGAGGTATAGGGGGAGGGTTGAGATCTCACAAAACATGTTTAACCCCGCCGCATTTTTGCGCCTGTCCCAAGTCAGGAGCCTCTGGCCTTTGTTAGTCTTGTACGTTTTTTTTTATTTTAGTTCATTTATATGTTTTAGAGTTTAGTGTCACGTCCATTTTCACTGATCTAGTACACATTTTTGTTTAGGGGCTAGCTGAAGCCTGCCTCGGGGTGTGGGATTTTCCCACTGTGATGAAGACCCATTGTTGGCCTTAGGCTGTTTTCTACTCTTTGGTTGGGTTGTTGTCTCTTTGACACATTCCCCATTTCCATTCTCAATTTTATGTCATATGAAATCACTGTCTTAGTTTCCAAAATACTAAAGTCTTTGTATCTAATTAGATTTGAAAACAATATTTCTTGGCATTGGTGGTTACAGCAGTATATGAATTTCCTAAAACATGTTCAGTTGTGATTAATTTCAAAACGCAGATACACTTCAATAGTTCCTATGTCTTACATTAATTCCAGCCTTTCCAATCTGTACAAATCTTTTCCTCCTTCTAGCCTGTCCTTGTTTCTGGAAAGCCAGATCATAGGCATTAGCAAGTCCTGACTCTACTTTGGTCTTAAATGTAACAGTGGACACATCCACTGTCACTGGAACTAAGATTCCTGTAATCATGTATATCAAAAAATTTTATGAACACGATATGTATTTTCATCACTTCTACAGTTGGCACATAATCAAAAAATCTTTAAAACAGTCATGGATTATTTCTTCAAATAATACAGTCATCATATTACAAGCATAGGGTATCAATTCACACGCACAATTCATAAGCATGTAACCTTTTATAAGGAACATATAGAAAGTTAATACATTGTACATTGAGGTGTACCAAATGGTTCATGTCTGTCATATTTGTTTCAAAAAATGTTTTATTATTAATTATGCAGTTAGTTTTCTCATTTGAATTGTTTCACATTTCAAGTTGGGGCCTTTTATAGCAGACTATACAGTATACGTTTTTCTCATTGTTGTAGGCCGTACGCTGGCCTATGTCTGGTGTCTGTCGTTGATGGAAGATGTTCGTTGTTGTTCTGCGGTTTGCATGTTGTATCACATATTATATTATTTGTTTGTGCGTTGTCATTTTAGCGATATTTTTTAACATTGTCATATAAGCGGTAGGTTTGGCTAGCCATAAAACCAAGTTCAACCCACCATTTTTCCTTAAAATGTCCTGTACCAAGTCAGGAATATGGAAGTTGTTATCAAATAGTTCGTTTTTATGTATGTTGGCGTTTGTTTTTGTTGCACTCATTGTTCCTGTTGTTCCTTTGTTTTCCTCTTATAGTTGTTGTGTTTCCCTCGGTTTTAGTTTGTAACCCGGATTTGTTTTCTCTCAATCGATTTATGACTTTTGAACACCGGTATACTACTGTTGCCTTTATCTATAACTGCTTACTACCACTCCATTTTAACTTTGGTAGATAGTTATCTCATTGGCAATCTTACCACATATTCTTATCTTTATATTGAGGTATACCAATTGGAAACATCTCTTTTTATTCAAACTTATGAACAGTCTTACGGGTGCTTTGTGAGTGATTCACAGGAGTAAATTTCAATGTCCTCTTTAAATAAGAAGATATCTTTTGCTGCAGTGTTATTAGGTTGCTGTCGCCTTGATGTATATGCTACATTTCATTTTATACCAATTTTCTTACATTTATAACACAAAATGTGTTAAATAATCAGTATTTCATTGTATTAACAATTAAAATCAAAAGAATTGCAAACTTTAAAGACTGGATATTCATGCATACAATTCTGAATACAGCATGCTAATGAAGAATAATCATTTAGACATTGTATATATATTCATACTGAAAATTATCATATCTTTTGTTCTAAATCTTGAAACAAGCAAATGCAATACATGGCAGTAACTATTATAATGAAACTATAGGAACATCATGCAAAATAGCAATAACTATAACTAAATAATGTTTGTTAGTTTGACAAATTCATTAAATTACACGGAAAAGGAATTTTTTTCTCAATCAGACATGCTCTGTTTTGGTAAAAAATGTGTTACCAGTTTTTACTTTGTCATTTGTCTACATTCTGACAGGAATATATCTGGTCTGAAATGGATCAAAACTAAATGTTCAATGGATCTCATACATGTTATACCTTGTTTTTTGTACATTTACTTAATCTTCTCTGATATACATGTTGAAATTATTTGATAGTTCTAATTAAAAAAAAAAAAAAAAAAATCCTAAATGCAGTTTTTTTTTAAAAGGGCAAATCAGAGGTCTTTACCCAATTGATTTTATGATCAAACAGGAATGAAAGAACAGGAAAGCACTGAAAAAGTCAAAGGTCCTTTGCACACTCAGGAGATATTATAAACATGTTTTTCTATATTTTAACATTTCCTCCAAATGTACACAGACATGACGGACCAGAAAGTTTTAATGCAAAATACACCATAAATCAAATGACATTTATATTTTTTTTATTTCATTATAATATGATCATGATGATAAGCACAACTGGACCTAACTTTAAAACAAATTTCTATTTCACCTATCTGAAATTTAAAAGAACAACTTGAACACTTAAAATATGCCATTTCCAACATCTCACATGTACTAATTTCAAACAAGGAAGATGTGTTTTCAATCGACTGGCTATACTTTTTGGATCATAGAACATGATAGAAATGAACATGATGTAAAACCCTGACTCCTAGATTGTTTCAAAAAATATAATTGGCTCTTGTGTCTACAAGGAAGACTTTAAACAAGGATAGATAGATAGATAGACCCATGAATTAGTGAACGTCAGAAATTGGTATACAGTTAGGGAAATTGCAAGTACTTGAAAAGTGATTTTGAAATCACTTGTTTGAGTAAAATTTACACCAGAATTATTTTAAATGAGAGTTATCTACCTTTATTTCAATTCTGAAATTACTTATATTAGAATATTTGCTTTACTTTAAGTCATTTTATATTGTGTTTCCTTCTCTCCATGTTCATATTAAAACTACTGTTACAAAGAACATAATATAGCTATACAAATAAACTGAGTAAATAAACTTTTAAATTGTTAAATATCATTTAACATTTACTGTTATCTGGATCTTGAAGTAAAAATCCCTGGATTCAGTAGTATATTTTCATTTTCTGTTTTTTAAGTAGTTTTTTTTTTGGTTGACTCATGGTCAGGTGCTGATCCAGAATTTTGAAAAAGGGGGGAGGGAGTTGACAAGCCAGTGTATGGAGTGATACTTTTAGAAAGTCAATGCATTTATCATATATGAAGCTCCATAAGGGGGGGAGGCTTAAGACTATTCTGCATCTGTACTGTCCAATCTGATATTTTTAAATTAGGTATTTATAAAAAAAAAAAAACTACATATTGCATAGCATAATTATCTGCCTTATCCACAGCAAATATATGTGTAAGGTGAGCAAGCCTCTTAAAACAGACATCAAAGTTTATAAGGTTTGGAGTACTTAGTAATTCTGTTAAAGTTTACTAAAGTGATGGCCATGGATTATCAACCTGCATACCCTTAATTATCTCAATATCAAAGACACTGTATGAATAATTTGACACAACTGTTCAAAAGAACAGTAGGCAAGGGTTAAACTATATGCCTCGATTCTACATGGCTAGAGTTTGAAAATAATTTTTCGATTTTAGTAATACTGTATGCACTAACCTGTCTTAACCCAGTATGTGGCCTTGACATCAGGTGTTGTGGTAGGTGGTGGTGTTGTTGTAGTTGGTGTGGTTGTTGTAGTTGGTTGTGTAGTTGTTGAAGTTGTTGTCGTCTCAGTAGTCGGTGCATCTGTTGTCATAAAAACAGAACTAGACATTTGAATATGTGAAGTAGAATGAATTGCTGAAGTTAATACTTGCGTTTGTGAAAACACACCAGTGCTAGTTAACACACCAGACGTGATCATCTTTGAAGGAGAGGTGCTTACTGTTAATGATTCTGTAGAAGATGGCACCTCTGTTGCAATAATGCTACTTGTGTGAGGTGTTGAAGGAGTAACTACTGGTTCACTGCTATTCACTGGTCCCACTTTCATAGTTGTTGACATTGCTACAGTACCAGTTGATGAAGATACTGGTTTATTTATGTCTGTTGTAGATACTGTTGTAAAAGCAGATGATGGTGTTACATATTCACTAGAATTCGGAGCCATTTCTGATGCAGAGGACAATATAGGTGTTAAACTTGGTTTTACAGTTGTTGAAGAAGAATTTACTAACTCAGAGGCTGACAGAAAAGTTGTTGTTAAACTAGGTTCTACTGTTGTTGATGACATAATGCCTGTCTGATTTACTATCTCTGAGGTTGACATAAAAGAAGTTGTTAAACTTGGTTCTACTGTTGTTGACATAACGCCTGTCTGATTTACTATCTCTGATGCTGAGATAAAAGTTGTAGTAAAACCTGGTTCTACTGTTGTTGACGACATAATGCCTGTCTGATTTACTATCTCTGATGCTGACATAAAAGTTGTTGTTAAACTTGGTTCTACTGTTGTTGACAACATAATGCCTGTCTGATTAACTTTATCTGATACTGGCATAAAAGTTGTTGTTAAACTTGGTTCTACTGTTGTTGATGACATAATGCCTGTCAGATTTTCTGAACTGTTCTCAATGAATTCTGAAGAAAACACAATAGTTTGGGAAGCATTGGAAGTAACAGAAGGTATCTGATAATCAGTAGTTAGGTTTGATGTAAAAATGTCCATTACTGTAGCAGTTGATGATTCTATAAAAATTGAAGTCAAATTATTTGTTTCCAGAGGTGAAGATGAAATTACATCTGCAGAACTTACAGGCACTGTTGGTTGCACTGTAGCAATAGTAAAATTAGATGATGTAAAGTCTAGAGATGATATTGGTACTGTTGGTGTAATCAAGGCAGACATATTGTCAGTTTTCATATCAATAGATGAAGATTCTTGCAATACAACATTAGTCGAGGTCATGGCTGAAGACATATTTAATGTTTCCACTGACGGCATTGTTATAATACTGGTATTAAAAGTTTCCATGACAATAGAAGAACTAATTGTCATTGTTGGCTGAATGATGACTGGTAGTGTTGACTCCATGGAAGACGCAAAATCAGATGTTGAATTCATATACATGGTAGTCCTGAACAAGTCTCCAGAAACTGACTCATTACCAGATAACATTGATGTTGATAACTGTGAACTGATCGCTACTGTTGGCTGTATAACGACTGGCGATGTTGAATCTATTGTGGAATTAAAATAAGTCTCTAATACTGAATCTGATGTTGCATTTGGTAAAATTGTTATGCTTGTAAGTTCTCCAGAAACTGATGAATCATTTCTGGACATATATACTGTAGTGAGTTCTGACCTCATTTCACTAGATGATAGGTTTAGTGATTGTAAAATGTCTGATGCAATATAGGTCGCTGTGACATTCATTATAAGGTCACTTAAGAAGTCTGTTGTTTTCATTGGTTGTGTAGTTAGATTATAATTTAAGGTTGATGCAATTTGTATGGGTGTATCTGAAGAGTTTGACATTTCCAATGAAATGGTTGGAAGATCTGTTGCAGCAGTTAAAATCATAATGGAAGAATTTGGCAAAATTTCAGATGTGAAATTTGTTAATTCTAAACTACTTGAAAAATTCATCATTGGCAAAGTGGCTGGGAATGAACTTGAAGAGATTAAAAATGTTTCTGAAGAAAAATTAGCTTCACTTGTCAAAGTCATTGGGAAAAACATGCTTTGTGAAACAGAAGTTGTATTTATGCTATATTCTGATTGATTCAAACTTAGAGATGATCCAAATATTGTTGACACTAATTCAGGAACTAAATTAGTTGTAAAATTTTGAGTTTGCGTAATTGAAATCAAAGTAGGAGTTGCATTAAACATTAAAAGTTCACTACTCAGATCAACAACTTTAGAAGTTTGAATACTAGATATATTCAACATTAAAGAGCCATCTGAACTAATAGTCACCATTGGTGTTGGCAATATATTGAATGTTGAGCTGCCTGAAGCATTAACCAAGGCTGATGTTTGAAAAGTGGGCATACTTGATTTGGTATCCGATACATTCAGTATTTGAAAGATTGAATCTGAACTAAAAGTGCTTGTCATGTCAAAAATACTAAAACTTGATATATGTTTGATAGGACTGCTTGGCATCATTTCGGGTGTACTGGATTGGTTGATAAGTCCTAATGTTGATGATCTTAACTCTGATGGTAGTAAAGATTGTGTATCAAAAGCACTAATGTTTGTTTGTGGTGTTGTTGAAATAAATGATGTTGGAATAGCTGTTTGTTCTATATTTTTGCTTGTTGGCTCAAGTGAGCTAGATTGGCTGTCTGCCATTGTTGATGTGAACATTCTGAGGTCGGAACTTAGTAAAGATTTTGTTTCAAAATCACTAACATTCGATTGTAGTGTTGTTATCACAAGTGAAGATGTTATGGACATCATCTCTTGAGAAGCCGTCAGTTCTATTTTACTTCTTAAACTACTATCAGAAGGCGTTGTTAATATAGAAAAAGTTTCTGAAGGAGTTATTTCCCTTTCTAATATTGACGATAAAATGTTAGTTCCGTTCACCACACTTTGTGTTAATTCTATGTGTTGTACTGAACTAAAGCTTAAAAAACTCTCCATTAAATTGCTAACAGTTGAAGGTGCAGTCACGGATAAATCACTCAAAGGAATAGTTCGCATAGAAGGTTGAGTACTGCTAGTAGGAACAACGGTATCGAGATCAGATGTCATTGGTATATTATCTATAGTGCTAGGAATCACACTACTGTTTATATCTTTTGTTGGTTTATTAGTCATGGCCACCTGTGATGATTGAGCAGAAGTATAAGTCATTTGTGCTGTTGACAAGTCAGACTTTTGTTCTAATAGCAAACTTTCTGAAGTTTGAATAGTGTGTGTCGCATCACTAGAAACTATTCCCATACTGCTTTTAAGCATATGTTCAGATTTAAATGTTTGTCTAGTTGATGAGATTTCAATAGAGACGGCTGATTTTGATTCCAATACTGACGTTGGTAAAATATTAGTACCAAACGTTGCTGTAAAGTCACTAGCTTTACTTTGCGCCATACTTATCTCCCCTGAAAAAATGGAAGACATCAAAGTCAGATCACTTGTTTGAGCAAAATTTGATACAGCTACATTTTGTGATGTTTCCTTGACAGCTGAAAAATTGTGAGTAGACACTGCAGCATTATTTGATTCTGATGTTGAAGATGTTTGGATGATATCTGCAGTATTTACACTATTAGTAACCATGACAATAGATGAAGATGATGATGATGAAAGTGAAAGATCATTTCCCATTGACAAATGGCTGACTGTTATTTGCGGCACATCTTTTAATGAAGTAGTCAAATCAGCAGTTCCTAAAGATCTTGTAGAACTACTGTAAACATCATTTGATGTACTTACATACAAACTTTTAATACTAGAACCTAAGGCTAATGACTGATCCACTAGTTTTGATTTTTCAGACAGAGTATCACTTGAAATTGTTTTGGATGACACAATATCATTTTCGTTGATAGAACTGCTCAACTGTTTCACTAAATCTGAATTTTTTATCACACCAGTTGCTTGGGATGAGTCGCTAAAACTAGTTGAGATTTTCTGTTGTGTTGAAGTACTGCTTGAGATTGTCAACTGAGATGTCTCATGCATAGACTCTGTTATTATATTATCTACAGATTTAGTAAGCAAGCTATTAAACTGTGCAGGTGACTGAGTGTTAGTGAGGGCCAAACCAAACACACTACTCGGTTGCAGGGACACACTTGGATCAGCTGTCAAAACAAAGCAATTCAAATGTTAATAAAAATATCATTTAACAAAAATAACTATAATATCAAACATACAATATATTAATATCTAACAACTGCAATAAAGCACCTAAAATTTAAATCTATAATAAAAACATCTAAATCGACAAGTTAGAACTATATGAAAAACATCTAAATCTATATCTAGTGTAAATTTCTGAACTATAATGTTACCGATATGTACGACTGTATCTGAAAGGTACAATATATTTTATTATCATTCACTTAAAATCATACCCATTATTTGTTATTATGACTATTACACATGTATGCAGTACTATATAGTTTTTTTTTTTAAATGTGTGATAAAGAAATGAAGTATATCCAAAAGATATACCTAACCCACTTGTCTATTTTATATGCATCAACAATTGTTAACTTAATCAAGACGTATGTATATATAATACAAGAGTGCACACGCTGAAATGTCTAGTCTACTATACTGACCATTGATTTGATGTTGATAGTCCTAAATATAAAGTTTTACTACAAGTATCACATAAATATTTATGATCCAAGAAAACAGATCAAGGTCAGATTAACCAAGCCAAAAATACATGTACACCTTTAATACAATCATTCCATACACCGAATATAGTTGACCTACTGCTCATAGTATAAAAGAAACAGACCAAACCATGGAAATTTTATATTGACTTATGAACCATGAAAATGAGGTCAAGGTTAGATGAACCCTGCCAGACAGACATAAGTACACCTTAAAATTATTACATGCATCAAATATAGTTGACCTATTGCTTATAGTATCTTTGAAACAAAGTTAACCAGGAAAACTGAACATTGACCAATGAACCATGAAAAGGAGGTGAAGGTCAGATGATACCTGCCAGACAGACATATACACCTTACAATCATTCCATACACCAAATATAGTTGACCTATTGCTTAAAGTTTGAGAAAAACAGACCAAAACATAAAAACTTAACATTGAGCAATGTACCATGAAAATGAGGTCAAGGTTAAATAAAACCTGCCAGACTGACATGTACATTGTAAAGTATTTCCATACACCAAATATAGTTGACCTATTGCATACAGTATTAGAAAAACAGACCAAAACACAAAAACTTAACATTGATCAATATGAACTGTGAAAATGAGGTCAAAGTCAAATAAAACTGCCAGACTGACAATACATGTACATCATAAAATATTTCCATACACCAAATATATTTGACCTATTGTATATAGTATTAGAAAAACAGACCAAAACACAAAAACTCAACTTTAACCACTGAACCAACACCTGCCAGTTGGACATGTACACCTTACAATTATTACATACACCAAATATAGTAGACCTATTGCTGATAGTATCTGAGATATGGACTTGACCACGAAAACTTATCTCTGTTCTCTGATCCATGAAATGAGGTCGAGGTCAAGTGAAAAGTGTCTGACAGGCATGAGGACCTTACAAGGTACGCACATACCATACACACATACCAAATATAGTTATCCTTTTACTCATAATAAGAGAGAAATTATAATTAACATTACAAAAAATCTTAACTTTTTTTTCAAGTAATCACTGAACCATAAAAATGAGGTCAAGGACAATCGACATATGACAGATGGAAACTTCATATCATAAGGCTTCTATATACAAAGTATGAAGCATGCAGGTCTTCTATCTTATGAAATACTTTAAGCTTCTAAGAAGTTAGTTAACGCCATCGCCGACGGATCACTATCCCTATGTCGAGCTTTCTGCGACAGAAGTCACAGGCTCAACAAAAACTGAAATGATTTTTAAAGAAACATGTAAAAAGTTAAATATTATCAAAGAAGTCTCCCATGATAACTCTTTTTTTTAACTTTTTGAAATGCAGGTCATGTTGACCCAATGTTTGTATGAAACTTCATCATTACGTCAGAAAAAAAAACACTGATAAATTATCATTCCTCTTTAACGTGTTGTTACTTAGATCAGGACTTAGAAAGACAAAGATCAAAGTCACCAATACATTATATGATGATCATGATAGCCTTTTTTTTTTTTAGATCTTAAAACAAAATCGTTCATATGTAGAATATAGGTCAAGGATGGCTAAATTTTTTTTTGATCTTTCTCCTATCAATGTAATAAACTGTATTTCACAACAACACATAATTCCACTAAATTCCAAATTATGAAATGAAAATGTATATATATATTGGAACATTACCTTATTTTTAACCTGTGATCAAATTTTTGCATGAACCTTTGCTTCTATCTTAAATGTCTGCACATTGACAAAACTCTTTATCATAAAAACAGTAATACTTAGATCTGGAACATGATTGATTGATTGATTGATTGTTGCTTGGTCAACATCCAGTATTAGTTAATTAACATTATTATATATGATTAGGGATGGGACATACAAACATGTATGGTACATTCTATAAAATAATGGACCTCACCATTTGAATATATCTTATTATCTATACCCTCATATTTTACTTAGAAAAAGAATTGTCATTTATTTGATTTAATTCTGAATTCGAAACCAATTGATACATGTATGCTACTTTTTACCATATTGTGCCATCATATCTATTGCCCTTAAGGATGTTTGCTACTCTGTTTCAAATTAACAAGCTTTTTAAAAGACTGTTATAAATTGATAGTATATAAATAACGGAACTTAAAAAGCTGAAAAAAATGAAAGATCCGTGTCCTTGTTTTTGAGATACAAGCAATTGAAAATTTGTTCGGAAATGATTCTCTCTTGACTTTTAGTAAATTTAACAATGACACCTTTTTTTTCTCAAAAACTATGAAAAAATAACAAGTATTTTTTTTATAAGATATTCAAAAATGACTATTTAAACTACATGTAAATGTAATAAAATTATAAAAAGAAAAGTAGGGGTAAGCGGGCAAAATTTTTAATGGGACTACATGGTTAAAACTAGAGGATTCCGAATATCTGACAAAATGTCCGAAACAAGAGAAGCGAACATCCTTAAATCTAACTTTTGGGTCAAATTAAAAATTTTGGAAAAAATCAATAGGAAAACTGATTTCAGTGGAGGAAGCCAAAGTATTGATAGTCCTTAAGTACAATGTACTTGAAGACTGTTTATTTATGATATGTAATGATTTACACAAAGGATTATAGTAGTGTCAGTACATACAGCACTTCAATTTTTTCTTACAGAAATAATCTAAACGGTTTGTGAGGAGGCACTTAGAATTCTTTGATAAACTTCAAACGTTTCATATGAATACATATGAAGAGCTGGATATGTGGGGTAAGCAACAATGAGACAGTAACCAAACAACAACACTCCTGCATTGACAATAATATCTTTGTGTAAATTAGATACACCAAATCAGGCTTACTCCATCATAGGTGTATCTAATACATATAATCCAATATGAAATTAAATCATTTCAATTTTTCGCAACATTAATGACCTTATATGTATATTACAGTGAAGCACAACTTTAATGAACAGGAGGAGTTTATTTTGACATATTGAAAACACCTGTACATTGTAAAATACTGTGTGTTGGTCTTTAGATGTCTTTTGGTTATTTTTGTTGTTGAGTTGCTGTCTCATTGACTTAAATAAAGGCAATAGTAATTATACTGCTGTTCAATAGTCATAAATCGATTTAACTGAAACAAATCCGGGTCACAAACCAAAACTGAGGGAAACACATCAACTATAAGAGGAAAACAACGGAACAACAGAAACACTGAACTGCTACAAAAACAAAGGCTATAATCATGAACTTTAAAGTATATTGAACAATATCAAACAAATGCCTTAACACATATCCATTTTTTTTCAAAAGGAAAACTTCACTTACATGTAGCTTATTTTTTTATTGCTCTATGAATTTTTGGTTAATTTAGAAATGATCTTGAAGAAAAATTCATCTTTATACAGTTTCTTCTACAAAGGTCACTGTGTCAAGTACTTTAAGTTTTATGTGCCTTTTTCAAGCAATTGCAATGTACATGTTCTCATATTTTGGGTTTTCCTGTGTATCCAGGAATTATCAATCTCATTTTGTCAAAAAAAAAAGGTTAATCCTTATTAGTTTCTTCTTATCATAGTTTACATAGCTAAACAAATAATAAAACTATGTAACACAGACAAATGTTAATACTGAACATTTATATCTATAAAAATGACTGGACTTATAATGCAGTTTGTCAATTTTATGTTGAAGTTATATCTATATAATCCTTAAATATACTGATCATTTCTGATAAGGTAGACAAAACACACAAAAATGGATAAATTAATATTTTATTTTTAATATTGATTTGCTTCGTGGTCATAGAGATTTTAAAACAAATCAGCAAAAGAATTTGTTTATGTTTTCAGAGTAAATTTGAAGAGAAGTAAAATATTTAAAAGATGTTCAAACTCTTATCAACATTCTTCCTCCCATTTAATCATGGTATATAAAAAAAAGAAACTGTGACATGATTAAAAAACAAGACATCTCTCCACCAAAGAGCAAAGAACAAGGGTATAAACAATTACAGGTTATCATGGTTACTGATGGTCCTCAACAATAAGTCAAACCCTGACAGTGACTTATTGTAGGCTAAGCCCTGGGGTAACAAAATATAAAACAATTCAAAAGAGAAAACTAATGGCCAGATTTAAATATTAAACATTAAAAGAAAACCAATTACCACATTCAATGATAAGGAACTGCAGGCTTTGGACAGGTACATACAGAAGGTGGCAGGGTTAAATATGATTGTGATTGCTCAACCTCCAATCAGATTGAAACTCAAAGCAGAAAACAAATAACAAAATGAAAAAGATGGATGGTAAATATTCCAAGAGCACTCACTGTTACTGAAAGTTAGATCAAATGCCAATCTCAACTTATAAATAGACTGTTTTCCCAGACTTAAATATCAAAGGATAAACCTCTAACACATTCACATTTAGGATAAAGACATCATAAAACAATCTGAGAAAAGCATGCATGACCTTGAGCAATGCCAAAATATAAGTACTGACAGGATGCAGGCCCTATTTTCACAAAGATCTTAGGACTAAAATTGATCATAAGCCATGAACAATTCAGGATACTTGCAGTCAATTTTAGTCATAAAATACATGCTAGGACCATAAGAAATAACAACTGGACATCAATATTAATATGTTTATATACATTTTCAATTATCTAAATTATTAAGCTACTTCAAAATGGATACCATTACAAAATACAATATTTCAAAATTGAAGACAATTCTTTATTCCTACTCCAGCAAAAATGTCAGTTTTTGATAGGTCAAATATCAAGCAATGAAAAAACAATCTCCTGGGATGTCTCAGAATAACCATGGGAAAAAGTTAAGTCAATAACCCTTCATCATTTATTGTAGGTCAATAAAAATGTCTTTTTATAGCTTAATAGCTTTAAACAATAAATATACTTATTTAAAAACCAAGTCTGAAGCCTACATGTATCACAATAATATAACATGATATAATATTGTTATTTGCCATTTCAAGTCTGATTTGTAATACAGTATGTTGTTTTTGTTTTCTAGAAAAAGGGATACAAAAATGTATTTTTATGTCTTCATGTGGTGTCAGCTTTTTATTGAAAATTATTTTTTTAAAAAGGATTGACTATGTCCCTTACACATAATTTTATACAAATAAGCCTGAGGTTAATACCATTCTGCTCCATCTTCAACATGATTTAATTTAGTTGATAAGCTAACATTTTCTGCTTTTAACAGATGAAATATGCATGTTGCAGCAATCTGACATCCAACAATAAGTGATATTAATCTATGTTATAGCACAAATATTACTGGTCGAAAATTGGGAAAATTTGTTACCTATATATCCTCAATCCATAATATGAAGATCTTAAAAATCCTTATATATCCACTACACCATTAACTTTCCTTCATCAATTCATGGTGTACTGGGGTTTGTTTTGCTCATTGTTGAAGGCCTGAGTAGAGTGCCCTACAGTTGTTTACATAGTGAATAGCTGTCTCATTGGCAATCATACCACAACTCCTTTTTTATATATTTAAAATTTATTCATTACTTTTCTAGGCACAAGGGAATTTAGAGTTTGATAGATTGTGTACACTAATGTCTCTTGCTGAAGAATATATGTTGATCTCTAAATATTTTTGAGTTTATGTTTTGATGGATTGCTGTCTCGTTAAAATATCCCTGTCATCTCCTTTTATCAAAATATGAAACAACTATATATATGATTTTTCAGAATCTTTTTTTAATATACACAACACATGTACTATATAAAAGAAAACTTCTGAAATATCAATAAATTTTCTTAAGTTACTAAATTTCTTGGTGGTTTTTCAAATAAGGGCTGGGTCTTTTCTGTTATATAACTACTTAAAAAAACAGATGTTTATAATGAGTCAATGATAATCAATGACTTTCCCACACAACTGTCCTTAAAAATGTCTGGATTATTTGGTAACATATGGTACACAACTTATTGACTTTTTATATATTGTTATCATAAATTATGGCCTTTATTATATCTTTACATTGTTAAACTTAAATATTTATAATTTTGAATGATTTTCTGACATGTCTGATAAGCAGTTCTTTACAACAAATTATAAGTTGCTTTATGTCTCCACTTTCTTGACTTTATTGAGTAATTGAAAGTTTTTCAAAATCAGGTATCCACAAAACTTTTTAAAAAGTCTCAAACCGCTAAAGTACTTTGCACCCACAAAACAATGAATTCACAGTATTTGACAAACCTGAAGGATTAACCAAGCTACACTATGAGAAGAATAGAAAAATATTTTAGAGGCAAAACAATGATTCATTTTAACTAGATGTAAGAGACGGAGAGAAATAAAATAAAAAGAACTTCCTTCTTTCTTCTATACACTGTTATAAGTGAGAGTACAAAAATCTTTTGTTTCAAAGGCCCTCCCCCCCCTTTTGTGGGAAAAATTTAGTTGATTTTTTAGGGAATCACTGAAACATGACTGAGTGGGCCCCCTCTTGTGGTAGTTTGTGGTCCCCTCCCCTTATGAAAATATCTGAATCCTTCACTGGGTTTTAATCCGAGAAGATAACATACAGGAAATTCCAAAGACAGAATGAATCAGTCCAGGTGAGGCAAATATGAACATTTTTTTGTTGTTTTGGTTGTTTACAACAAACTAGACAAACATTGCATTAAAATGCATTTTAGTATTTTGATGGTATTGAATCACTATTCAAATATTATCTCTATGCATAATAGTATTTACAAACTATAAAATGAGCCAGCTCATGTTGAAACTTTTAATCCATCCCTTGTTTCTAGCTAATTACCACATTAAAGGATCTTTATCATAGATATTAATGGTTTAAATGTACCAAACTTCCCCCATGACAGGAATTTCAAATAGAAACTGGGTAATGTTTGAAAATTAGATCTAAAACAAAAGACCAAAGGTATGATACATGTACAAGTTCATGGAGTTCTTTGGAAGACGAATAAAAAATGATGGGTACACATCTACATGTATATATATCATCTATATCAGTTGTTCGACCTGTTAGTCAAATGCGATTTGTTAAAATATACTTTCACTTTTTTGGTCTTTTGGAAAAAGTTGTTTGTGCTGTATTTAGACCTCTCTACCAAGAAATTTGTTTTACATGCACACGTATAAAAATTGAGGTTTTTATCCAATGAAATCATAGGTTTGAACGTTGTTTTCAATTTAGACTTGTTTATATTTTTTTCGTTTGGGCTTGTATTATATTTTCCTTCGGGTTTATATGATCCGTTCATCCTATTTCGACTCTTTCAAAATTCAAGAGTCTATCCTAAATTGAGGTAAATTATATGGCCTTCCAAATACCGTTTCGATTCCTAACATCACTGAAGAGACATTAATTGTCGAAATCCGGATATGGTGTACAAATGTTTTGTTTGGTAATAAATTATTATAATATCCATTTTGTTACATCTTGTGATC
The DNA here is from genome assembly GCF_021869535.1 of Mytilus californianus. NCBI lineage: Eukaryota > Metazoa > Mollusca > Bivalvia > Mytilida > Mytilidae > Mytilus > Mytilus californianus. Next base: position 81,304,780 of record NW_026262712.1, read on the forward strand.
CATTTATTTGGCAATTGCCATGGTAGTCAGCAGGGTTTAAGAACATCAGTTGTTTGACCTGCTAGTCAAATACGTTTTGTTAAAATATACTTCTTCACTCATTTGGTCTTTTGGAAAATGTTGTTTGTGCTGTATTTAGACCCCTCTACCAAGAAATTTGTTTTGCATGCACACGTATAAAAATTGCAGTTTTTATCCAATGCAATCATAGGTTTGAACGTTGTTTTCAATTTAGACTTGTATTTATATATATATATATATATATATGTCAATGAAACAGCAACCTAAAAACACATTTAAACTAAAAATGAGATGTAGCAGTCATTATTATTTGTAACCGTCCTCAATAATGGTGTTAATTGGATTTATATTATAGTCTTTATTTATATTATCAACATACACGATTACAAGTGGGGGTGGTATGATAAACAGTCTGCTTTTTATAGCCGACTATACAGTATGAGTTTTTCTCATTGTTGAAGGCTGTAAGGTTGCCTATAATTGCTTAAATACACTTCATTTGAACTTTGGTGGATATATAGCTGTCTCATGGGGAATCATACCACACACCCTTTTTTTCATATACATGTATTTCTGATATATAAATTTTCACACAATTTATAAGGATGCTGACTCTAGCACAAAATGTACAACATTTTATCATTAAATGTAAATAAATACACAGTACATGCAGGGGTGTGGAAATGCTATGCCCAACTTGCACGACTCGTACATTTGACCGACCGGACACACATTTTTTTGTGTCTTTGATGTCAGTGGACAAGTTAAAAAAAATGTTGCTTGACAATGTTAATTTTCATAATCATATAGAAAAGTCCTCGAAATTTATTCACCAAAGTAGAAAAAATATTAAATAACAAGAGGAAAGCAACATGTTTAGGTTAAACAACATCAATGATCAAGTAATAGATCGATTATCAAACAACAAAAAATAAGTATGTGGACCTGATTTTCATTAATACTCAGCGATTTTTCCCATTTATATTTTATTAAGATTTTTTATGCAAGACCTTCCAAATATTAATCCAAAATTAAAGAAATCAAAATTGTTCAGTTCCTAGTATATGGCTTGTTAGTTTTTGTCTATACATTTGTATATACATGTACAACAGTAAATTTGTTGTGCTACATGTGACCATAATGGTAATAGAAATTATATAAAATTAAGCATTCATGATCCTGCGTAACGTTATATGAATATCGATACCCCTTTTTTTTTTTACATCTGCTAAACTAGTGTCAGATAGCCCATATAGTTTCAGAGAAAAAGATTAAAATGGTAATTTCTTATTGAAACCTATAAGGCATAATTGCCACCATGTACGTGTATGCCATCCAATAACCAGCAAACGAACATTTTCTATATACATACATGTATATATATAATTAATTGCAACCTCTGTTAACTACTGTATTTATCAATTATGGACTTCTGACGAGGTCAATACGTTATACATGGACCTGTTCAGAATATATTGACTGAGGACGATATATGACTGAGGACGAAGTCCGAGTGTCAATATAATCTAACAGGTCCATATATAACGTATTGACTGAGTGAAAGTCCTTAATTTATATATTACATATGTTAATAATGTATTAGGAAAATGGCGTTCAATGTTCTTTTTGTGTATTTTTAAATTGTATTTTGCAAGAATTTTTACATGTTATTGAAAATATGAATATTCTTTGAACAACTTCATAGCTTGTTGAGATACGGCGCGACATGTGAAAACCCCCCTTAAAAAAAAAAAAAATCAATATCTCAAAAATAAAATTTTGAATCAAAACCAAAAAGTATACAGATCTTTAGATTAATATAACTAAGAAGTGTGTAAAATTTTAAGCAATAATCATAAATCGCTTTTGAGATACGGAGCGACATATGAAAAACCCCTCCCCCTTTTTTTACAAAATACTCAATAACTCAAAAATAAACTTTTGAATCATCACCAAAAAGTATACAGATCTTAAGGTTAATATAACTAAGAAGTGTGTAAAGTTTTAAGCAATAATCATAAACTGTTTTTGAGATATGGCGCGACATGTGAAAAACCCCTCCCCCTTTTTAAAAAAAATACTCAATATCTCTAAAATAAAATTTTGAATCATCACCAAAAAGTATACAGATCTTAAGATTAATATAACTAAGAAGTGTGTAAAGTTTTAAGCAATAATCATAAATTGTTTTTGAGATACGGCGCGACATGTGAAAAAAAACACACCTGTTTTAGTTACTAAGTCCCGTAACTCAAACATTTTTAATCTTATTTTCACCAAAAAGTATACAGATTGTTTGACCATCATAAGAAACAACTATGTTAAGTTTCATGAAATTTGGATAAGTCATTCTCAAGTTACGGTGCGACATGTTTACGCCGGACAGACAGACGGACGGACGCCGGACATTTGTATACCATAATACGTCCCGTCAAAAATTTGATGGGCGTATAAAAATAGAAACAAGGCTTCAGATACTTAAAATAACCTTTGAAACACGTGATCGTAATATCCAATGAAAACAGTAGAATGCTACACCATATGTAATATATCAGTATATCTTATGTTCTGATTCAATTTTGTATGCTGTAATTAAGATGTCAATAGGCCAATCCAAATTTTGACACAAGGCTTATAAATCTGCCACTTCAGTCCCAACTACTGTAAATTTAATATAGAAATTTATTGCATATTTTTGAAGAATGGACAAAAATGCAAGATTAATAATTGCGATTTCAGGAAAATGTATCTTAATATATATGGATCAGACATCAGAATGCGAGTTCTTATTATTGCGAAGCTCATCCAGTCGCATTATTCACATAATAAAAACCTCGCAATAATTTCTTAACTTACAGTATCATATATAAGTATGGATATGTTACTATATTACTAGACTTGCTGAGGAATTTATTTGACTGGTCCAGCAACAAACTTTATAGCATCTTGTTTTGTGGTAACCTTCTATACATTGATACATTGTATTAAGATGATTCAACAAAATTAAAGGAAACCTTATGAGACCAAAAGCTTTCAAATTTCAAGCTGCTTTCAAAGTATCTAAAATTGGACAGAAAGACTTCTTTTTGAACATCTCTTAATGAGGGAATAAGCATAGGCATACTTAAGGGGGGTTCTAAAGGAAGTCGTGCCAATGGGACTTGTTGCCATGTTAAATAAACTAAAATACTGTAATGAGCCCTGATCATTGCTTATGGTACAATTGGAAAAAATTAAAGAGAAAAAAATCACACTACTGTGGATTCATTTATTTTTGGAGGTACCAATTTTTATTGATTGAGGAAAACTTGTATTTTCGTGGTTTTGCAAACATTAGCATACAAGCCGAAAGAAAATTTGTACCTCGCTGAAAATTTAAATTAGTAGTTTACCTACATGTACATTGTATAACCACAAAATACACAAAAATTGGTAACCACAAAAAATTGGTACCAAACAAATACATGTACTAAGGAATCCACAGTATACTGTTAAAAATGTCAAAATTACAGACTTGATTAATAATTAAAAGAATAACGAAGGTGTCATGTCCTAAAAACAATACAGTCTACCATATCTTTATTGGCATGTCTAATTAAGTTCTTTTTATCAATAATTAATAGATAGCTTTGAGCTTCGACAGAAAGGATACCTGAACTTAAGAAATTCATGACAAATGTGTGATAAATCAATGAGGTTTGCATATTACCTGTGAATGTTTTTAAGACAACATATGTTGCCATGTTTGATCAAACATGCTAACATACATTTGTTCTTGTATTGAAAATATTGGATGATACCTTAAAAGTTGAATTTAAAAAAAAAACATACACTTTCTATTTTCAAAAGTAAAGTCTGTAACATTGTAATTATACAATACAACATAAAGTTCAACTATTCCATGTATGTAAGATTTGTTTTACTGCTGAGGAAAGATATAGATAATTCTTTCTCTATTATGAGAAGGGAAAAAACAGTCATTTCAAAACATTAACAAACTGAATAAGATCTCAATCTTCATTCTAAATACATAGAAACAGAACTTCCATTCTGTAAATAGAAATTTTATTTTAAAAATGTTATGGAGAATCGAATCTGAATATTAAAAAAAAAAATGGTTCAGTCCTGGTCAGCTAAATATTATGTTCATGATGTAGTAATTAGATTAAGAATTTAAAGATAATAAACTTTTTTAATACATCAGACTACCTGTAATTAATTGATTATCCACGTGGATATTTAACTCACCTGTTGTTGATTGACAGTTAACAATTAAATTCCGCTGCACCATATAAACACAGATGTAAATAACGGTTAAATAATAAAACATGTTGCTAAAATTCAGGAAACATCCAAACGGAAATATTGAAAAATAATAATGAAAAAAGCACACCAAATGTTTATGTCATTCTGATGAACGGATCTAATTTCCGAAGTCAATTGGGATATGTTTTGACTTTTTCACATGTGTGGGCCTGTTTGAAATTATAATTTCCTTTCAAATTGTAAGATATCGCCTTAAATTTCTCAATTAAATGACTGTCAGACATGATTGGAATGCGCATTCCCTTTACATCGCAAATGACAACAACAAAAGAATGTGTAACACCGGTCCATTCACTTTTCTGCAACATTTGTTTACATTGATGACAAGGCCAAAACGAGACTTAGCCGCCAGAAAACTCCGCTATGGGAGACAACTCCTAAACTTTTAGGTCTACAAATATTATAAAAAAAATTAACTGGAGGAATAGAAATATATCGATGACAATCATTTACTTTTTTGCACTTGGACCTAGGAAATACAGTGTTGCAGCATGCGACGATCCTCTTTGGACAAGCGCGACAAAAATATTGTAGATTTATGGCAAATTTTATGTTAAATATTTTGGGAGTCTATTCACTGTGTAGACTATTTGGCTGTACTTGTAGAAAACTGATTAAAAACGGTATTTCACATCCTAAATTTTACGGTAATATTGTACTTATTGCGCGGAAATCACTATGTGATCCGTGTAAACTCATCGAACCTTTAAACAAACTTATTAGTAAAGGTTATCTTACCAATGTTGTAATTAGATCTTTGAATATAGTTTACATTGGCACTAATATCGATTTTGTCATCAGCAAATTAAAACATAACTAAATTTGTATTTTTTTCAAGCGGGATGTATAAAGACACACCCACGTTCGTTTAGATCTATAAAGAGGTTAAACTCCTAACTATCCTACTGTCTGTCGATACATTTATTTTTGGCATTGCACTAGTCAGTGCCCAGTCATGTCTTCTTTGACTGTGTAACCGGAGAACATGATTCTACTTGCAAAATCGTATGTCTCCACCGGGACTCGAACCCGGGACCTCTGTGTTACAAGGCAGCGCGTATACCGACTGAGCTAAAGAAGTACTTCCTTAGCTCAACCGCTTACGGCTGACTAAGTATCTACTAATGAAGGGAAGCAATCCCGTCACAACTGTCCATGACGTTAAAATACTAAATCCCTGGGATGTGTTTTAGTTGATTTTAGTCTCGGATGCATGATTTTTTATTATTAATTGTTTTGGCTTTTAACTAGCTGTCAGTAACTGCGAGTACTCTCAAATCGTACTTTCTTGTTTATTTGACCTGTTGATACTAATTGTATTGCTTTTTTGTTATTTAATGTTATTCAGGGTTATATCTGGTCTATATAACAGCTTTGATAAGTGTTTGGTATAACTATAAATTTTCACTTCGTACTATGAACATCAAAATTATTTATTTTGTAAAAATATTTCCTTTCTCTAATCTAAAGTCATCATAAAGGTTTTTGGACAGAGCAACTAGGTCAGTGTGGGTGTTCCGCGCTAAACCTATCAATCCTTTACGTAAAATTAAATGCTGAGAAAATCCATGAAATTTTAGAATAACTGGTCAGTGTGGTTGTGCCGCGCTATACCTATAGTTGGAATAAATGTACATGTTTATCGTTAGCTTTAATACCCAGTAGCTTCACATATATATATATATAACAGATAGATAATGGCTATGCATAATTAGATCGCTTAGGACATATAAGCTTATATGCATGATTTTGTTGATTTTATATCGCCTAGTAGTGCTCATAGACAGATGTAGTAACTCCAGCATGTAGCAGGCAGGAAGCTGAAAACTCGTTATTTTTTACCTTTAAGTAACATTGTTTAGTAAATGTAAAGATTTTTTACTATAATGCATGCCCTGTAAATAATATTCAAAACTTTTTTATTTTTAAAAATTTTATTAATAACTTTTAAACTGTGACCCATTTTTAATGTACATAGAAGTTATTATTAGTATCTTTGCAGGGATTTAACTGTACATAATGTTATTTTTAAATAGTTAGGTATTCACTTAATAATTTTTATAAGGATTAACCAACCTGAATTCAGTAAGGTTGGTGTACTCCAACTATTGGAGGAAGATATAGAGGAAAGAAGAAGATTGGTACTGTACACGTATACCTAACAACAAAATTATTTTCATTTACCTGTGTTTAAAGTTTTTGCAAATGGCTGATATTTTTGTTCGAGCTTGTTGTTTTTCTTTAATTGTTTAACATTTCTTACCGATATAACATGTTACTTTTTTATTCTTCCCTTAGTTTATTTATTTTGTATTTACATTGTGTCATAGGTCAAATTTATTTGTTCAGTGTATGTTCAATGGTGTTAATATGTCCTTTGATTGAGTTAAGCTATTTCAGTTGATATTTTATAGTGTGTCTTTCTATGTTGTGATGTTACACTATTGTTTCAGAAAAAGGGTGAAGGTTTGGTACCATTAAAACGTTTAAACCCGCTGCATTTGTTTGCACCTGTCCTAAGTCAGGAATCTGATGTTCAGTAGTTGTCGTTTGTTGATGTGGTTCATAAGTGTTTCTCGTTTCTCGTTTTTTATATAGATTAGACCGTTGGTTTTCCCGTTTGAATGGTTTTACACTACTAATTTTTTGGGGCCCTTTATAGCTTACTGTTCGGTGTGAGCCAAGGCTCCGTGTTGAAGACCGTACTGTGACCTATAATGGTTTACTTTTATAAATTTTGACTTGGATGGAGAGTTATCTCATTGGCACTCATACCACATCTTCTTATATCTAGATATACTAGTATGTGACATATAACATGTATACATAAGAAGCGATGGAATCACAGGCACTTGTCTCTGAAAAAACCCTATATACTCTAATATAACAATATATATTATATTAAAGAATATAGGTAAATTTTTTTCGGAGACAAGTGCCTGTGTTTAAGCTTCAGTTCAAAATGAAAGTACACTTATGCATTTAAATAGGGTAATCAACCAGTTTTTTTTATTACGAAAAGCCTCATGACTGAATTTTATCAATTTTTATTTTATTAATATTTTCACGGATAACACATGACATATCCAAAAAGACCTGTTTCGTTCATTGTCTTTCATGGACAATGATCATCGGTTATCATGGTATCTGTCCAGTTAAAGAGAGACTGAAGATACCAAAAGGATCATGAGTCAAACTGGTAAGTCGAAAACGAACTGACAATACGACCAAAAGACAAACAACAGTGACAGTCAGACATGTAGCAGGGGCTGCCATAGTTCCGTCTGATTTTATTCAGATCCTGCCCACATGTTGCACCCGTCGTGTTGTTCATACTAGTACAAACCTGACGATAATTAAGTCTAATTCGGTAGGTCACTTTCGAGGAAAATAGGACGGTGTTGTTAATGTTAATAAGAAGTAATCGGTGATTTGGTTCTGATTATGATTTATCAAATACGTTTTAATGAATCGGCTGTATAATTTTTTCGCAAAGCAAATCGCCAAAGTGAACTTATTACCGAAATTTACCCAAAGGAACTTACTTTACATAAATCTAACATAAACAGCAGTAGTTGTCCTTTTCTAGATTTAGACATTTCAATTTCTAAAGAGAAACTCAATACTAAAATTTATGACAAAAGAGACGATTTTTCATTCCCTATTGTTAATTTTCCTTTTTAAGACGGCGATGTTCCTTTGGCTCCATCATACGGTGTTTATATAACCCAACTCGTTCGTTATGCCGTGTGTATAGTGATGTCATAGATTTTAACGAACGTAATCAATGCATCACTGGTAAAATATTAAGTCAGGGATTTCGGTACCATAAATTACTTAAAACATTTACTAAATTTTTCTATAGATACAAAGATTTGATGAGTAAATTTGGCCGCACCTGTAGAAAACTTATCAAAAACGGTATTTCACATCCTAAATTTTACGGTAATATTGTACTAAAATGCATGGTTTTTGGGATGTATAAATACACATCCATGTTAATTTTTTATCTAGAGATTGCTTTATTTATAATAACATGATACATATTTATTATAAGGTTAAATCTTAACGATTCTACTGCCTGTCGATACTTTTATTTTGGCATTGCACAAATCATGTCTTCTTTGACTGCCCATGGCGTTAAAACACTAAATCCTTGGGATTCGTTTTAATTGATGTTAGTCTTTGATGCATGATTTTTTTATTGTTAATTGTTTTTGGCTTTTAACTAGCTTTCAGTAACTGCGAGTAATCTCAAATCGTACTTTCGTGTTAATTTGACCTGTTGGCACAATTTGTACTGCATTTCTGTAATTCGGTGTTTACTTATTTTGTGTTATATCGCGTCTCAATTTTTTTAATATGTACCACCTTTGATTATTTAGTATGACGATAAATTTTCACTTCTGTACTCGTACTCTGAACAACAAATTTATTAATTGGGCATTAAATGTTTACTTCCGTACTCCTAACAACAAAATTATTATATCTAAATTTACCTATGTACGTAGTTTTATTTAATGCCATTTTGTCCCAGGTAAGAGTTGTCTTATTGACACTCTTCCTACATCTTTTTTATTACTACCTGTAACGTCTATGTTATATAGGCACCTACGTTTTAATATTGTATTTATATTGTGTCATAGATCAAACTTATACGTTCAGTGTATGTTTACTTGTTTTTGTTTAAATGCCTTTTTGATCGAGTTAAGCCATTTCATTTGATATTTCATAGTATGACTTTTTATGTTGAAATGTTACACTACTGTCTCAGGTTAGGGTGAAGGTTGGCGCCTGTTAAAACGTTTAAACCCACTGCATTTTATTCACCTGTCCTAAGTCAGGAGCCTGTTGTTCAGTGGTTTTCGTTAGTTGGTGTGGTTCATAGGTGTTTCTCGTTTCTCGTTTTTTATATAGACTAGACCGTTGGTTTTCCTGTTTGAATTGTTTTGCACTAGTCATTGTGGGACCCTTTATAGCTTGCTGTTCGGTGTGAGCCAAGGCTCCGTGTTGAAGGCCGTACTTTGACCCATGATTGTTAACTTTTTATACATTGTGACTTGGATGGAGATTTGTCTCATTGGCACTCATACCACATCTTCTTACTTGTATTAAACAGAGTTTGACATATGTTTGGAGCCTTTATAGCTTATAGGTTTAACAGATCTCAATGTATGTGTACTTTTTGGGGATTTAAAGTCTCCGACACATTGTACTTATGCCATTGAATACTTTGGTATTGGAAAATATATCTTAAGGAAATAATTCCAACTACTAGTAAAATAAGGCTTGTTAAATTGACAGTGCTTAATATCCATGCAGTGGGTACCATTACATTTAGATTCAGAACGGTATCACCATATCATAGTGTGAAGACACTCTGTGCTCAGTAAAAATTCTAACATGCACGTTTACAAGGTAAAGCTTGACATAATATCCTGACTACGAGTTGATCAGTGTTTGCTGTTATTCCTAAAAGTATCTCGGTTGACAATACTTTGATCGAACTTTTGACCTCCTGCACGGTTTGCTTATGGAGAGAAAAAGTTATTGTTGCAATTACTTTACAAAAGAGTTCACGCCTAGAAAACTTTCTCAATGAAAATTTTGTTTTAAATGGTAATCTTAATACGAAAAAAATTGGTGCTTCTGTAAAAAAAAAATATTAAGAGATAATATATACATGTACATTGTATATCAACAGTATTGTTATACTATTTATAAAGCAAACCAAGATAGGAATGCAGATGCAAGTAGTCCCAGAATAGGTAAGCGATATTCCGGGATGTTGTACTATAGTGTTGGTTTATTTCACGTAAAATTATCCATTACAACACATTTTTCAGCAGGCAGTTTATCCCCTCTTCAAAAAGTTGCGTGTTCGTTAAAGAAGTATATATATTTCACTTTTCTGCATATAGTGTTCGTACTAAAAGTATGTTTAATCCAGACGTACCTGTCTTTTTGTTAGCCAGAATGCAGGTATTTTATTGTGTGTTTTACTTTAACGATATATTAAGAGTCTAGATAAGAAAAATGGATGGGGCTGTGCGCAAGTAAAATAGGCAAAATGGATGGGGCTGTGCGCAAGTAAATTAGGCAAAAGGGATGGGGCTGTGCGCAAGTAAAATAGGCAAAAGGGATGGGGCTGTGCGCAAGTAAAATGGGCAAAAGGGATGGGGCTGTGCGCAAGTAAAATAGGCGAAAGGGATGGGGCTGTGCGCAAGTAAAATAGGCAAAAGGAGGTTGGGTTGTGCGCATGTAAAACTGGTTAAACCACACACGGGTGTGCCTGTACCAAACAAGCTATTTGGACTATGTATTGTGCGTTGTTGTTATCGGCGAAAGCGGGTGTTGGTGGTTTCTAATGTCTGTCAATTTTTTTGTTTGTATTTTCTGTTATCATTTATAAGTATTAGAAATATACCATTATACAGTGTTAGCACGGGAATGACTTTAAATTCGCCGAAGTAAGGCGTATATCCTAAAATGTAGCTAAAAATTACTGTTTTAGTTTCGTCTTCCAGCAATATAAGGGTATCTTAACAGAATCAAATTTGCCAACGAGTAAGGGTATTATTTATAAGTTCATTTGTTATTTATATAGAAGAAAAAACTTCCTTAACATCCAGTATTTTATAGTTACAAAAACACTCTATAAAAAGAAAAATAATAAACGTCATGTGCATTAAAGTCAAAATTAGAAAAAAAATTTAAATCTTCAGGAATTTGTGAATTATCAAGTCGATACAAAAAAAGAAGCCGAAGATATCAAAGGGGCATTCAAAACTCATACGTCGAAAAAAAACCCCTGACAACACCATGGCACAAAACGAAAAACAACGAAAGGACTAACAAGTCCATTAAACACTAGTACATGGAAAACTATAGACTGCAAAATACCCATCAAAAACCGGGGGTGAACTCAGATGCTCCGGAAGGGTAAGCAGTTCCTGCTCCACGTGTGACATCCGTTGTGTTGCACATGTAAGTACAAATTCGGTGATGTCACAATCGAGGAAAAGAGGACGGGATTGTTGGTACGACAATAGGAAAATATCCATGGTCATCTGTGACAAAAATATTCCAAAATTGTTAAACCAATTCGTGATGGCGTGCTTTTCATACGGCATGTGTGTTCATATAAAATGAATGCATATGACGGAATCGATTCGTCTTTTAGCCAATGGAGATCAGGATTTGTATGAACTGAACACCTACTGTAAATATTTCTATATTAAACCTCCGCTTTTTGTCCTACTTTTTTGTATCTGAAACTGTTCCTGAATAAATGACACATGATTTTCTTTGTACCGCGTATTTTATTTCTTCATATCCCATTGCTTTTTTTAGCATGACATGGACGTTGTATCCGCTAGCTTATCCTCATAAAAAACACTTGATAATAATTGAATGAAATTTTCTCTGAATCTTCATCATATAATGCCATTATGCACCTCAAATAATTTTGTTTATTAAATTATTTTGTGGGTTGAATATAGCAAATGTGTATGAACTTTGTCTGTTTTATCTTGTATCAAAATCTTCAGCATAGAACTCCATTGTGCACCTCCTTTTTTGTTATTTTATTGAAATTATTTTTGGGGTTTTCCTTAGCAAATCACGAACTTTTCAGTGGAGTCAGGGGATGGGGCTGCCCATTTTGCACCCGCAACTCCTCCAAAAGCTCTGATTATTTACTGAAACATTTTTAGAATCTTAACCATATAATGTTACTGTGCATCTCCTTTCGTGCTTTTTAGGTTTGTCGTAGAATTTAGCAATTTGGTTTTATGGCTTATTATTTTGTGAGCTTTGCTCAGTACCACTAGGTTTTATCAATTTTTAGAATGTGAGCTTTTCTCATCACTTGGCGTCAGTCGTCCGTCGTCGTCTGTTAAATTTTACAAAAATCTTCTCCTCTGAAAATACTGTGCCAAATTTAACCAAAATAGGCCAAACTCATCATTGGGGTATCTTGTTGAAAAATTGTGTCCAATGACCCCGCCTGCTAACCAAGATGGCCGACATGGCTAAAAATAGAACATAGGGGGTAAAATGCAAGTTTTGCCTTTTATTTTGAAAACCACTATAAATAGAGAAACTGCTAACCAAGATGGCCGACATGGCTAAAAATAGAACACAGGGGTAAAATGCAAGTTTTGCCTATTATTTTGAAAACCACTATAAATAGAGAAATCATCTTGAAAATTATAATAGATAGGCAGAAACTTTAAAAAGCAAAAATTATCAGCAAGACAAGAGCTACAAATAAGTCAACATGACCGAAATCTTCAGTCGACTCCTTATTGAAGTTATTGCCCTATAATGACGATTTTTACCAATTTTTTTGGCGCTTTTGCCTCATATCTTAAAAACTATATTAGATAGATAGAAACTTTAAATAGTAAAAATGATCAGCAAGACAAGATCTACAAACAAGTCAACATGACCGAAATTGTTAGTCGACACCTTATTGAAGTTATTGCCCTTTAATGATGATTTTCTCCATTTTTTCCTATTATCTTGAAAACTGTAATAGATAGATAAAAACTTTAAAAAGCACTCAAGATCCACAAATAAGCCATAATCAGTCGACTCGTTATTGGAGTTATTGCCCTTTAATGATAATTTTTAACAATATTTTTTGCATTTTTTGCCCATTATCTTGAAAACTATAATAGATAAATAGAAACTTTACAAAGGAATAATTATCAGCAGGATTAGATCTACAAATATGTCAACGCTTTATAGGTTATTCCCCTTTAATGATGATTTTTACTAGAAAGTGGCCATTGTTGAAGATGCAGGTGATCAAACGACACAGGCTCTTTAGAGCCTCTAGTTTTATATTTATTACGAATTTATGAATCTATCACGTATTATCGACAAATAATATTTCATTCAGTGATTGTTGATGGCAAGCTGATTAATTATCGAGTTTGTTGCCGAAGTTTACCGGATAGTGATATCATCGATAAACAATCAACACAGAGCAAATGGAGCACGTGACAAATGCGTGAATTAAAGGGAAACTCCGCAAAAAAATGAAAAATTGATATTTTGTTCTTAAAGCATAAAAAACCACATGTTAATAAATAAAAAACTTTTATTCTCTATGTAAAGAGATCAAAATCGATTTTTGAAATTCACTATCAGTTCTCGACATATCGCCATCTTGTCGGCATGTTCGATCTAAAAAGTCACGTGATATCTATAAACCACAAAGAACAAAAAGAATCGGGGATTTACCGACCGTGCGTTAAAAACTCCCATCATCAATTGGGGATTACCGTAGACAGTTATTCAGTGTCAAAATGTCTTGTCAAGCGTACGGTTGTTCTGTCAGACAAGGTTATGACAAAAGTCTACATAGTTTTCCCAATCCCACAAAAAAAGAAAGAATTGTATCAGACGTGGTTGTACAACCTTAAACAAACAGCAAATAGTTGCATCTATAGCAAGCACAAGTTTGTGTGTGAAGACCATTTTGAACAATATTATTTCGAGGGGATTCGATGGTAATTATCCTTTTTTAATAACAAAATAACCTAGCAGTTCTGATAGCTATAGTTATCAAATCCTTATATGATAAGATCTCGTTGAATAAAAAAAATATAGATTTGATGAGAAAGAACAGTTTCACTTATAAGAAAGACAAATGCAGTGTTCTTGTAACAATCACTGATTTACAGAAGATTCATTAGTATGCCTCTTTTATATAAAGTGCATTGATTTGTATTAAGAATAGTTCCGTATTTAGACAAGATAATTTTTCAATTAATAAAGTTATACGATATAAAATAACATTTTTTTAATTATGATATTTAACGGCTATTGACAAGGAGCAATGTTAGGAAGAGGTTTTAGCTGGGACATAATATGTTGATATAGTATAATATTCCCAGGTTATAGATGTTGAAATATCGAAATATCGGACATCTCAATTTTTTTATTAAAAGTGGGTTTTTTTTAACTAATCTTTAAATTATATCAAATTGATACGTACGGGATCAATTCGGAACGGTCACTTATAAAGACACTTAGCTTTACAGTTAAATGTGTGACTCTATCTGGTATGTTCGGTGAAAAAATTATAGGTTTTTTTTCTTTTTAAATTTTATTTACGTTATCTTATTATATATATATATATAATATATATATTTTAGCTTCCTCCCGAATTGATAATACGTATGTCAGAATCATTGATAGATGTCGTGTCAGAGCGACACATTCAGTTAGGTATTCCAAGGACGTATATTAGATACACGTCCCTGGGTATTCCAGTGACATCCTATCAACTAAAAATTCGTATTACACAATTATATAATACAGGTTCATGCATGGCCTCTTAATTGAGGTACCCGGTGTGCACAGGTAACATTTATTGAACCATATATTTGTGTATAACGTTGTTTATCTTGTGTGTTTTTGAAATTATAATTCCACCTTTTAATGAATGATGTTCTGGTAATAATATTATCCACTATTTTTGCTGATAATAAGTTTAAAAAAAAATATAAATATGACCTTTGAACATTTTTGTGAAATGAATATTGTTTTGTCATGATTCTGGACCATATTTTTGAAAAAAAATTCTTCACGCAAATACAAGCTTTTGTCGATTGGCAAACATGCAGATATATAAAGTAATGCAGCACTTAGTCACTATCAATATTAATTCATTGAAGATAAGAGAACCCTTCTCTATCTAATGTCCCAATCTTTATAAGGATTAGGACGACAGGGGAAAAGGGAGCGGAGATAGAGTGGCATAATGAAAAAAAAATAACCGAATAGAGAACAATATAGAGAATGATCGACGAAAAGCGAAATAGTTATTGTTAAGGAGCGGAGATAATTTAAGAGAGGCATAGTGAAAAAAAATGTTTGCTTGAGAAAGTTATTGCTTGCTTTGATATTTTTAGTTATACAAAATCACACATCGTGTTACTAATTGGTATTCACGTGCACTAACTTGATGCTGGGAACAGTATACAATGGTATATTAATATATATGTTCCTGCTTGATGTTTTGAGTTTCTGCATAGCATGGTTAAAAATAATTAGTATCCCATTTGTTGTATCGTAGTGTCACGGTGTTACTTTGTTAAATTTATTTAGTTTGTTAATGATTGTGTAAATAAGAATAAATCTGTATAAAAACTTCATACCATTTTAGTGATTGCCTATAGGCGTTTGATTATTGTTACATTTAAGATATATATATATATATTTAGAACCTTTCATACATCTTAAAGTAAAAGATGTGTGTCCGAGTTAAACGACACAAGAACCCTGTAATACTAGTACGAGAGTATAGCATGTAAAAATTCCTACTCAATATGGTTGTATTGGAAATCTTTTCATACAGATTGACAACTCATGGTCCGACATGCATGTAATATTTGCCAAATGACGCTCATAGTTCTTTCTACCATCATCATCTTATTCATTAAATATTACTGTAAACATCGATGGTTCACACCCAAACAAAATGGGAGTAATATACCTTCAGATCTTCTCCGTGGTATACACTTGTGAATTATATAAACGAAATTCGGTATTGAAGTGAATCTTCATCTCACAAACACAATTTTTGAATTACGATTTTGAGTGAACACCCACCAAACCAATACAAACGTATGGCAAGATATAACCATGCAGGCATTTAGTTTTCGTCAGACACAAGATAAATAATCACCCTCATAAACGTATATATGCATGCAGTTTCAAATATGAAGAACAAGCGGTCGATGTCTATAGATCATTATTAAGTCGGTTAACTAACTGTTCAGAGTCAGACATGTCAAAAGTTCATTCTTGGAACCTTCATATACCCCATCCGACAATGGGAACTCTTTCTGATAGTGTTGACAACATAAGCTTGTTTATCTGTACAAGTGGTTGCGTGGCCTCTCCTGCCCCAACAAACAAATACGCTACTAGTCTGCTATCTCTGGAGTTCATCCTCAATGGCGCTTATACGTCAGGAAACTTACAAGTATACTAGTGAAGATTGTTTCAAGAACAACGAGGTTGGGACGAACTGTTCTAAAATCGTCAATATCAGTAATATATTACAAAGATATGCCTTTAATTACAACAACTGTATTACTGATTTGGATTAATGACGGCTATCCTAAAAAAAAATCCTCAAACAAATTAATGTATTAGCTTAGATTTATAATGTATGTATATTCATTAATGAAATAAACGATAATTGGTATTCTTTTCACAAATAATTTGTCTAAGTGATTGTCAAATGAATTTAATTATTTAAGAATGAAATGTTAGTAAGAAAATTAAAAAAAATCATGCATGTTGTACTGTTGTATTTTTGCAGTTAAAAACTTTAAAATTGTGATAGTTTTACGATTGTTAGCATTTAAACATCGCCAGATTTTAATACAAGTTGAAGAATTCCGGTAAAGTAAATTAAACAGATGTGCAATGATTATTAATTGGGAAATGTAACATTTAATTTTTAAGATTAAAAGTACTATTCTTTTAACTTCATATCTTAACTTTATGCTAATTGCATAGAACGTAACCGAAAATTGTTCCATTTTAATATTGTAACACTTCCGGAATTAAAAAGTTGAATGTTAATTTTCAATTAATTTATATAATTTAATTATTGTTTCTCTATTGTCATCGGGTATTTCATCTGGGTATATTAAACACGCTATACTCTTTCTGTTAATCCATTCAAAATGACAATATTCACACCTGTGTACGTTTGAATTCACACCTGTGTACGCCTGAGGCTAAATTGCTGCAAGGTAAAGTTCAAACGAATTCTCATCAAATCGAGAAATAAACAATGACTGTACAAAATAATATACACACTCTGTTCACAAATATTTTGCATTGAAATGGTTATCAAAGTTATAACGGTAAATAAAACTTAAAATATTTTCAGTTCAATATCAGTAAAAATGTTCTATAAGATATTTTATGAAAAAATCTCAATAATTTATGAAATTAATTCGAAAATATTTATATTTAGATAACTTCATATAGGAAGTTTTATTCAATCAATACAAAACGGTACACACATATTCATTTTCTTTCATTCTTATATTGTGGTTATTAACTACGACCAACGGTCATCTGTGCGCTTTTAATTACGTAAAATTCTGATAAGCAATTAAGACTTTAACAGATTTTATTTTTTCCCATGATTCAACAAATCGGGTTAAAACGTCACAACCCAGTGACGTAGGTCAACCAAAAAAGTTACAAATACTTGATTTTTTCCGTTATTAGAAAGAATTTAAATTTAAAACTTTGTGAATGTGTTTTTTATGTTAAGATGAACATATTTAAATGATAAGTAAAAAATCGCGGACTTTCCCTTTAATAGAGCCATGATATCTTTTTTTTATATTTTCAATGCGTTTCCATTTGTTAACTTTCCCTTGACAGTTGTTAATTCTTTCATCATGTTTTTCCCCTCGCACTTGCGGTGTGCAGAGGTCTCGTAGTTAAGGTCACTGCATACGGGAAAATATCGGCGAATCAGTGTACGGGAAGACAATAATTCAATAACAGTTCATATATGAAGATTTTGATAATACAAAGAATTTCTTTTACAGCAGAGTTCACGTACATTTGTTTTATAGTAAAACTTAGTCATTCAAGTATATAAAACATATTCAACTTTTTTTTTTTTATTTTGAAGTTTCATATGAATTTAGTTTTGTATTTTGCAGAATGTTTATACCTAAATTCGTTACAAATAGATGAAACTAAAATGTGTATTCGTGATTAAAAATAAGTGAATAACATACATATTAACTATTTTAATGTAAATTTATTGAAAATATCCTATAATAAAATTCTTAAAGCAGCTAGTATATATATATCACAGTCTTATAAAAATCTATATATAGTTTGATATAGTTAACAAGTGAAAAATGTAAATGGACGGAAACTATACGTCATCATAACAATTATAAGTGTACAACGACCAGACACAATACTTATGAAGAATCAATTCATTATATTTCCTGTAGAATCAGATTGCAACAAGCACTTGAGCTAATGAATAATACTTTAACAAAATAATTTGCTGGTCACGTTGGAAATTGTCCCTCCAACGTGTCCCTCTGCATATTATAGTATATCGTAACAGACGTTTGGGTATTAAACAATAAAGGTGATAGAAACAGTTCAAAATCAGATATCTCATTGGCAAGTCTTGACAAATTCAATAGTATTTCTTAGTACTTTAAGGATTAGCAAAGCTTGACCCTAAACTATCTATGCTGCACAAGTTGAAAATGTGGATGATAACGGGAAAATAGCAATCGAATAAGCAATGAGGTACTGAAATGACAGGACAAAAAGCATGTCAATTATTTGGACTATCATCGTTCGGACATTATGAATTATATCTTTTTAATTGTCATCTATAGCTCAAAATTTCCCATATAATTATCCTTTGGTTTAAAATGTATTCTTCTATTAATCCGTTAACGGACTTCGTATCTACGTGTCAAAGACAGTTTTTAGCAGATTATCTTAACAATGGACAATAATTGCTTAAACCGTAGTTACATGTATTTCTTTATTATTATGTTTTATATACTTCTTAAAAATAATTGATATTCAGTTTTGGAAAAGTATTCTAACCGTAAACACCGGGCTAAAGTTGGATCGTTTATTAAATTGTTAAACTGTATACCGACTTGAACCTTCATTTGATACCCATCAAATAGTCTGGTTATACTGACATAAGTATGAATACAAGAAGATGCGGGTAAACGTCAATGTGACACCAACACAACAACAAAAACAACCAAAACACACCTAGACATACCTGCAACAATAGACATATGTCTATAAATATTTCAAGCTCTAAATTGTCTTGAGTCTTGTTGTAAATAAAATAAACAGAAAGAATTAAATATGTATGCCATCAACACCCATTTCATCAAGTAACAGAAAACATTAAGATATGACATACGACAATTACTGGGACAGGCACATTAAAATTAAACGGGGCCCAGTTATTCTAGTTTTTTGTGACCTCAACACTTTTTTATACTCAATCAGTAGTTAACAAAACGTACATAAAAACATACAATAAAATGTCAGGTAGAAAACTTAATTCTATACAATAACCGTATAATAACTTTCATTAACACGAAGTATACGTAATTGAGCAATATTACAGATCTCTGTTTTATCCTTTTAACGCTCTTTTCATTCTACTATCAAGACTTAAACTTGCAGTGAGGTTTTTTTTTAGCTCTGTATTCAAGGCCTCACTGTGACTTTGAGATGAAGAACAACAATACAAGCGCTGTTCCTTTGCTTTTAGTGGGTTTTTTTTGCTGTGCATGTACTGATTTTGTGTCATGGATGGATACCCCACATCCTTTGTTTTTCTATTATAGTAATTTCTAGGGAAATTAATGAATCCGGTGACCCTATATAATTAAAACAGAAATATTCATAGCAATAACGTGTTATTAAAAATAAAAATAATAATTTTTTTTAGAAAAATTACAATTTAAAGTGAAAGAAATGCATTTTCACCGTTTTTACACCTTAAACAGGACTTCATACTTAGTTGGTTGATATTATATGTTTCATATCAAATGCATATACATACTATATTTGTACTTGTTGATGTTTTAACACGAATCAATACTTTTTAACAATCGAGGCTTCTATTCAAATAAATACTACTTAATGCTGCAAACACAAAACACCGAAAGAGGAAAATACGACTTAACATTCAAAATTTGCATGACTAGTTAGGCTTGTTACAATGTTATGTTATAAATGTATTGAGTCGAGAAGATTCTAAAAGCAAAAGTCCTAAGATATAACTGTACAACAAACTACATATAAAAACATCCTATTTCTTTGGTTGAGGAGTTCTTGCTGAGCGTGGTTTATCATTAATAGCTTTTCTTTGCCCTGCACCAAGCTGTCCATAACTATCTGTAGCATTTCCTTTCCCGCCAGCTTTCTGAAATCACAGAGAAATATACTTCTATTTTTGTCTCTATCTCTCACTAGTCAGAGCAAATTTGCAAAGTAACCAAAGAAAATATATTATAATAAACTGTTAACACAGAGATATGTCACGCCTTTTTTGTTATTTTGATAATGCAAATGTTGAAATTAAAATAGCAATACTTTAACATGTAAGTTATTCAAATATTCAAAGTCAATGAACCATGACTGAAGGTACAGGGCTAAACAATCTCCATGGAAATGAGATGTGCCAATGATAATACAACTGCATACCAAATACCATTGACTTTTCATAAGTCGTTCCCTTTAAACCAAACTAAACACAAATATTAACTTGTAAACTATGTAAAAGTATGAGGGGGCGGGGTTATATAATCTCCATGGAAATGAAACTTGCAAATGCCAATACATTTGCATACAAAATATCATTGACTTAACATTAGTGGTTCATCTTGAACGGACCTAATCACAAACTAATACATATGTAAACTAAGCAAAAGTTTCAAAGTCAATAGACCATGACTGTGGGGGCGGGGCCAAATATTCTCCATGGAAATGAGATGTGCTAATGCTTATACAACTGCATACCAATTAACATTGGCATACCACTAACGGTCCCCCTAAAAATGACCTAATCACAAACTAATACATGAAAACTAAGCAAAAGTTTCAAAGTCAATAGACCATGACTGAGGAGTCGGAGCCAAATAATCTTCATGGAAATGAGATATGCCAATGCTTATACAACTGCATACAAAATATCATTGACCTACCACTAGTGGTTCCCCATAAACTGACCTAATCACAAACTAATACATGTAAACTAAGCAAAGTTTAGAAGTCAATAGACCATGACTGAGGGCAGGGCCAAATATTCTCCAATGCTAATACAACTGCATACCAACTATCATTGACCTACCACTAGTGGTTCACCATAAACTAGACCTAATCACAAACTAATACATTGTTGACGCCGCCGCCGACGCCGGAAACAGCATACCTATGTCTCGCTTTTTGACTCCGTCAAGGCGAGACAAAAATACACAGAGCATCCGATAATGCCGTTTTAACTGACCAGTTTTAATAAGCGCTAACTGCCTTCCGGTGGCAGTCTAGAGACGAAATTCTTATTTCTGTCCATCTCATCCCGAGTACATGATTTTAGTATTGTTGAACACTGCATGAAATAAGTATTTTCCAATATATCAGACCAACCATGAATCACTTCAGAGATTATGTGTTCAATTCATAAACTTCGAAGCGCGTACATCAAAACGGGATGTCATGACTTCACCGCTTGAAAAGCTGCGGTGTTTAGGTCCTGTTCGCTTTTGATTTCGTTAAACGTCAAGTTATGCAATTAGTATCATGGCTGTAATAGGAACACAGATCTTTAGTGAAAACTCAAACCGGTATAAAACATTTATTCTTGTACACTGCTTTGCTAATGTCACGCCTCTTATAAGAAGTCACAATTTACCGTTTTATGCTGAAAATACCAATATAGTAAATATAGTACAGCATAACATTGCTTACCCTTTCTTGATATCTTCTCTCATAATAATCCATATCAGCCTCTCCTGGTCTTTTCATCTGAGAGACCCTTTCAGTTAGGTCACTAAATATTTCATCGTCTGGGTCGTCAATTCCTGACAATTGGATAAGCATTCAATTAACTATGAATTAAGGTTGCACTTGTTTTGAGGTAAAAGGTTCACCTATAGTCATTGTCCATTGCAAGATGATTATAGATCTAGCTATAATATACAAAACTAAACAATTTCAAAAACTAATGGCCATTGGGTAAATATTTATGTAACACCCGTTTATATGTATACTATTTCGTTAGCTATACAATATAGATAATTGTCTTGTTAATTTAATGTTTAAGTGGTTACGTAATTACAAATACAATACGAATGTGGCACTATATCGACAAAACAACTTACTTAAAAAATATAAAGTATGATACCGATTACCGTTCGCACATGACGTGGTTCTGGAATACTTAGTAACCTAAATCCCCATTATCCGGTACGCACGAGACCTTCAGTTAGGGAAGCCAAAATTATACAACGTTTATGAGAATGCAAACCCCAAAAAAAATTTGGCTGCGAGAATATTTAATTGTTCTAATAAATTTGTTTATTTCCTTTGGACAGCATACAGCATAGTTATAAGAAAGAATTACTGAAAATGTACATTACACAAGTTTTAAGGTCACTATCAAGAATAGTTGTGAAATGGTTGACCGAAACGATGTGCCTTCGTTCCAACCCATGAGATACATAGCGACATCCTAACAGCATCTGCATATGAAGTTTACAAAATAAGATAATATAATTCAATAGAGGATCATGACGACAAAATCAGTACAATAAAAACATACAAATTGCAAAGTATTAATATAGCTCAAATCTGCAAAAAGCAAAAAGCATGAGTTGATGTTAAAACATATACACCATGATTTGTTGTGTTATTTGATCATGTACCAAAAGCAGCCTTATTTCCAATAAAAACTTAAATTCAGATTGGCTCGTGTTAGTGCAAATGAACACATTTTAAAGACACCCAAATGGAAACTACATAATTCAACTGTATCCAAGAGTGTAAAGATGTTGTACATGTGTAAGTGAATGTATTATTTATATACATTTATTTGGTCTAGTGTCCCTTTAACACCTGCTTATGCAAATGTGCAAGTATACCAACTAGTATCCAGATGCAAAAGTCACCAAGGGTAGGCGCTCATAGGACATTCACATGTGCATTTGTTCCACTTAAGTGCAAAATTTGTTTGGGTTTAAACAAAATAAAAGGATACTGATGCATTCTCCAGTACAACATGTCCCAATGTTCAAAGAAAAAAAAAGCATAAAAATATACTGAGACAACTGGGTAAATTATGTGGACTTTTCATTATTTGTTAATGATTGTAAATAGTTCAAATAAGATATCTTTATTTTCGTTATTTATTAATCAATTGAACCAAAGCTAAGTAGTCAACTTATCAAATTTATCTCGTTACTAGCACACAACAATAGTTGACTTCTATGTTTATCTAAAAAGTACAATTCAGAAGGAAATGCAACTCATCCTCAACTTGAGCATCTTAGACAAGCCCTATTGTGCTGAGGAGTATCCTGATATCTACCCGTCTCCATCTTAACAGAGTGTGCTAACACATCAACTTGTCAATTTTTATTCTAAGGTTAACACTGTGAACTACAGACAACTATTTCTCACAACCCAACGTTACTTTTAAAAGCACACAAGAACATATAGTTTACCACTAGCATGCAGCTGTTTATTTTGTCCCCGTTCTTTAAAAAAGCAGTTAATAACAGATTTATTATTTACATTGTAGTTTTTATTTTGTCAATGGCTTTGTAGAATTAGTCATTTATATCTGAAATTTTTCGTTTGAGACCAGTTTGAATGACCATATATTAATATGCTTTCGGAAAATCAATAAAGCAGTCGTACACTTTTCCATTACTGAAACTACAATACTTTTCGATTCTGGGTTTTAAAACAAACCTTTGGTCAGAAGTTCTTTATTTCCATTTAAACTTAATTTAACACTCGACTTTGGTGTTGTATTTAATTAGAATATTATCGAGAAGTTATAATAAGACACACTTTTGACTTGACCCTTAAACTTCTTGTATAGTCCTCCCTAATTGATACGATATCCCAGAGCTTACATGTCCTATCATAATTTCCTTGATAGAGGATTGCTGGTTACAAGAAAGCTATCGAACTTCATATCTCCTCGAAAGATTTATAGACGCGATCATGATTTAGTTGACCATTTTGTAATACCTGTGTCACAGATTACCATTGATATGTTTCACATCCACGATCATGTCCGCTTTTCCCAATCATGACAACTCTAAGATTATTACTTGCCATAAGGAACACAACGGGTGCAACTATCGGCGCAGGAACAGCTTACCCTTCCAGAGCACCTGAGTTCACTCCAGGTTTAAGGTAGGGATCGTGCTGCTCTAGTTTAGTTTTCTGTGCTGAGTTTTATCGGCTGTTTTTTGTCAGTTCGTCTTTTTTCTTTTGACAATGGTGTTATCTGTTTTCTTCGAAATGTGGAATTTGATTGACCCCTTGGTATGACTCCCCCTTTTTAATATATAGGCACTATTATATCTGAAATTTTATCGATGATGTCCTATTGCTCATTGTGAGATTTTCACTGAATCTGAATTCGCATGGCGGATGATACATGCATATCAAAATACGCTTACTCTGTCAATGCAACCGGTTTCGCTCCGATTGGAGTTCATGCGATTCCCCCAGTTTTTTCTCTCTCTTATTTGTATTTACAGATTTTGAAAATCGATAAACTTCTGTTTCCTCTTATCTATATTCATGTCAAAATTAAAGACGTATGAGATAGACAAACAACTAGAAGAAAAACATAAATGCAGTGTTTTCCTATGTGTTTTATGAAATCAAAATTCAAATAGCTACATACCTCCTTTCAGCATGTTCTTCTGCATTTGATGAGATTTGATAGCTTGGACATTTGATCGCAAGAAGGGGTTGTCGGCTGATGTAATCGACTGCTCAAGGAAACCTTTGTTTGGAGCACCTGAAAGGAAACATATTATATACTATTACTTACTTATACTATAAAGTAATGTTGCCTGAGTAGCCAAAGTATCAAAATGTTCTTTCGAAAAGTACTTTCGTTAAAATGTACAACATACAAGCTTTTAAAATTGAGCAAGCGCATTCTATGCAACCTAACATGGCATGAATTGCTGTTCATTGACACTGTTTTGACTTAGATTCCCGACCTCATATGAACTCGAATCTATGAAAATCTCATACATGTGTATATTAAGCTACATGAAAATTGAAATATTTTTTTCTTAGACCATTGAAATCAGCTTGACTATTGATCTGTGACCTTGAAAATAAGTATCATCTTTTTTCCCTAAGAATACGCACCAAGTTTTGATGAATGTTACGCCAGTCTGTTATGTATCCGGATGTAAAGGTTTTGAAGCAAACCTTTAAAGTCAGCTTTTTGAACTCGGACATTTAAAATTTAAAAAATGGTTCTGCATACCAAGTTTTGTAAAGTTTGACCAAACCGTTCGCATTATGTTGAAATGTTGAATACTCCAAAACAAGGACCTTTGATCTCTAATCTTGAAAACAATTGACTTATGCAAAATATTCACTGAAGTTTACATGTATGTGTGATTATCTTCGACATTAGTAGTTATATGTATTTTGGTGCAAGGTTGGGGAAATTAAGTGAACTGTCGTATCCACAATTTACTGTATGACATTAAAACGTACAAATGTAACTGTTTCTTCCCATAAGTAATTATTTTAGGAAAAAACAATTCTTACCGTTAAATTGTGTACAATTTTGGACAGGGGAGAAGAGTTCTTTTGTAGAAATATTTCAAATAGAATACTTTTGCACCGTTTCCACTAATGATAGGATTACGAAATTTAAAGTATTTCATTTATAATTTATGTCATATTTCTATTGAATTTTTGGATTAAAGTTAAACTTGAAACAACTATTAATTATATTTAAGACACATATATACCTCTACCACTAGGATCTAGCCTCATATATCCGTCTGCAAGGGACGAAAAGCCAGTTATTCCACCCATGGCAGCATAAGGCGTGGCCTGTCCTATTGGATGACCTCTGGCCTCGCGTTCTTCAGCAGTTTCTACAATCATTTTGTGTTGTTTGTATGAACCTCCACATCCACAGGTGAAGGAACTTGTAAACCCAGTGCATTTTATACATCCTCCTACATTAATATACAATGTAAACGAAAATAAATAAATAAGATTACGATGAAAACAGCTCAATAACGATTTCAAAAATGTTTAAAGGTGGAAATGAATAATATTTGTGCAAAACACAAAAAAAATCTTAAAAAAAAACCCAACCCAGAACAAGAATTATCAAAAATGGTAAACATAAGAATATTTATTTACATTAGAAGTAATAGTTTCCTTTGCTGTGCATGTGCATCAATCTATTGCTCTGTATATGTTCTTACGTTTTTTGCACCGGTAAGGCTGTTCTTCTGAATGCTCTTCGGACGTGTGTTTGCACGTACATCTTATTGGCTGACTACCATTTAGTGGAGCGAAATGGTAAGTTGCACATTTGCAGCCCCTTTGTCTGCATGGAAGTTTAATAGGTCTATCTGTAGGTATTACTTCAAAATCAGTTTTATGCTGTTTGTATCTGAAAAGGGATTTTAAATTAGCAGATTAAATTCAAAATTCCGATTCCGATTCCCAAGACAGAGATGTATATCCAAAATACATTTATAGATATATTGTTTATTAAAAAAAACTAATTTTGCCACTTAAAAAACAATATATCGACGAGATAAAAATACTTTTTTTATGGGAGAAAAATACCAACTTAAAACTACTTAAATGTAACATGAATACCAGGTGCAAGTGTTAACAAGTGAAGATGTTTACAATGTCTCTATGCTATTCAATACTAGTCTTGTCTTTGTCATTTGGACATTTTTATATAAAAAAGTTGCGTTTACTTAATTTTCTGTTCCCTTACTTGTTTAAGAGTTTGCGTAACATGCTTGAATTTGTTTTAAATCGTATTCATTAATAACAATTTCATCGTGTTATACATAATTAGTTGATCAAAATGATTTTAGGGACTTTTTTTTACATTACCTATGCGTACAGAAGCATGGCGTTTCAGGTCCGATCATTTTACAGTCCATACCAGTGGGTGCTGAGTAACTAACGAACAGTCTGTTTTTCATTCTCTACAAGTAAATATAATTGATACTTTATGTAAGGATTTGCTATATATGTGCATCCTAGCACGGTACATTGAGTTACAATTGCCTTTTATAAGTGAGCCACAGACTACATAGATATAAGAAGATGTGGTATGAGTGCCAATGAGACAACTCTCCATCCAAGTCAAAATTTATAAAAGTAAACTATTATAGGTCAAAGTACGGTCTTCAACACGGAGCCTTGGCTCACACCGAACAGCAAGCTATAAAGGGCCCCAAAAATTACTAGTGTAAAACCATTCAAACGGGGAAACCAACGGTCTAATCTATAAAAAAAAACGAGAAACGAGAAACACTTATGAACCACATCAACAAACGACAACTACTGAACATCAGATTCCTGACTTAGGACAGGTGCAAACAATTGCAGCGGGTTTAAACGTAAGTTGCATGTACATACAAATGTAGTCTATCACACCAATCTCATAATATCTCACCTTTCGAACTATATACAGTTTTGGAATCATGGTGTTTCTACAATCTATAATCTACACGTTACCAGAACTAACATTTGACTTAATGTCAACCTTGACAAAATGTAAGTGTTTCTACAATCTATAATCTACACGTTACCAGAACTAACATTTGACTTAATGTCAACCTTGACAAAATGTAAGTGTTTCTACAATCTATAATCTACACGTTACCAGAACTAACATTTGACTTAATGTCAACCTTGACAAAATGTATATACCTGTTGTATTACCACAGGTCTCCATTGGCATTATCTGTGAAAGCTTTTATTTACAAGTCGTACATTTCTAAATTTGAATGGAAGCTTTTCTTTACTACACAAATGATACTTTACTCAGAACTCATACAATACTAGTATACGTTTCAGGTAATGTTAGATAGACATTTACATGACAGGCGCTTCCAATCAGAAGTTGAGCGCAAACCTAGATGAAAATCTGGGAACAGTATATCAATATATATGTTCCTGATGAAAATTAAGTATTACCTGAAAATAAGATAGTCGTGGGTTTTTAAAAGATCTTTGACAATAGAAGGTACCACTTGTAATCAATGGTGTAATTCAGAAGACACCAATACGAGTCAACCTTGCCTCTGTACTTTTTTTTACCAATTCGTATTAAAAACTTGCATAAGTATAGTAATCATACCATTGGCAATACTTTCTTTTTGTATTCCTCAAACTGATCCGGTGTCATGAGTTCCCCTCCGTCATCATCGCCAACGATTCTGTAAAAGATATAAATTTGTGTCAAGGTGTAGACCACGTGCAGAATGCATGCATGGTTCAAACATTTGATATGTACGATGAATAAATCTTTTTTCATTATTTCATTATGGTTCTTATTTGAATAGCTCTTTTCACAAAAAATCTTACACCGAAAATTGTTCGTAAGTTGTACTAAAATATTCATGACTTGCTAGCAGTTTTTTTGTAAGATGTTTTTTTGATATTGATTGCTGCATATCAACGTCAGTAGTAACAAAACTAAATTGTATAGTTGCTAATTGCTTTGCGCATTTTTATGTTCCAGATTTTGTTTTGCATTTGATGATTTATTATCTATATTTCAAATTCTGTTCACTGGAGGGCAGTTTTAATTTTAATAATCATGAACTCATAGTTAGCTCCACATCCTTAAGATAATAAAGATACATAAACATACCATCCAATCTTATTTCTATATAAGGAACCGGGGCAACAAAAATTAGACAATCCCTTCTAAACATGTTATAATACGTACGGACAATAATTTGGGGTCAATAGTGGGCGTCTAGTAACGATTTGAAAATTTTGGAATAAAAATTGGAGTTTTTCACATTACATTTAATGACATATACAAGAATACTTAAAGCAATAGTTAAATGTAGAAAAGAGAAATACTAACATCTACCAAAATATTCTTAATCATTTTGGCTAGTATTTGTTTCAAAATTTCTTGTAGATACCTCGAATTGAAATGGGGCCGAACTATAATCAAAAGAGATACTGATTATAATTGACTGCATACTGTAGATGCAATTTTTGTATTTGCTGTTACACCTGTTGACACATGAAATGTTATAAGGAGATGTGGTGCGATTGCCAATGAGACAACTATCCACCAGATACCAAAGGACATGGATTTAAGAATCTTATAGGTCACCCTAGGCCTTCAACAATGAGAAAAAGCCATACCATATAGGAAGCTAAAAAGTCTGTATCGTTAGACATTGTAATTACCGGTTTTAGTCAATTTACTGCACCGACATTCGGATAGAAAGTTTAAATACCGGTTGAATGCATTCAATTTTCCCTATTCATACATGAATGTACTTTGTTGAACTTTGCAATACCTATATCGATATTATAGTTAACAACATAGTTGACTTGCCTTTTGTATTCCAAATATTCGTCCACAGCCTGAGCATTTTTGTTGTCAAATTTCAAATGGTACTGTCTCTCCGCCATTTTTTACTTTTACCTGGATGTTTATATTAACTACAGGATCAATATGTTTATATTCAAACCCATTAAGCATATCTAATGTTTAGTCAGACATGTAGGTTTTTGCTACACCCAATATTTAAATGGTATAAATCTTATTCAAAAAGATTAATTACGGTTTGTGACGTAAACATGTACTTTTCCCTCTTATCGCAGTGTTTGGGAAAGATACATGTACGCCGAAATTTTTCTTAAATAAAAAAAAGAGTATACGTAAGTTTGGTATAAAGATAACTTTTAATCAGCATAGTTACCAAATTTAACATTCGATTGACAAGAATTGAGACAAGTTACTTGTTGAAAGTTTGGTATCACCAGTTATCCCCACTTCACACGTATATATAGTCTCACTCAGTAAATTATAGCATTCGTTCATCATCTTTATCATATGGTTGATTTGAGTATTTATGTATTATTTTTCGTGTATTTTATTCAATATCTTTTGTGCTTTCAATCATGAAAAGCCTATAGTTTTCCATATAACATTTATTAATTAACTTAGGTTTTTGTGTTGCTTTTTCGTTGAGTTGATCCGACAACTCCTTTTACATTAGGATCAAACTCGACGGAAATATTTGGCAGTGTAAACTTTTTCAAGTTTTGACACACACAATACATGACTTGACTTAATATAAGTTCCTTATCTATGGCAAAACTCATTTTCTAATCTATGTAGTATGCATCAAGTTCTTCAGCAATAGGCGAACTTTAACTGCTTTGATTGTTCTGTTCGGATCCTATGTGATTAAAGTGATTAAAATTATTTATATATCCTTTGATCCTAAAATTTAAATATCAGTAACTGCGAGTATTCTTTGATACGGTATTACTTATTAAATGCTGTTCTTGTACTATTGTTTTTGTTCTCTATAGAAAAAAAATACAAAATTGAGTGCTTTTTATTGTACTTCTTTTATGTACATTTTGTTATAGCACTTATCGATATAAAAAATTGCAGGGTCGATTTATAAAAAAAATATAGTCTAACTTCCAAATGTTCATGTGACTGTCTCAAGTCCTGAACTTACTCAGTGGTTGTCTTTTATTATATCTAAATGTTTGTTTTTTTTTAATTTGGAGAATAAGGTGTTAATGGCAGATAGACACTGTTGAAAATATTCACAAACCTATTTTTACAGCACTGTATATACTGTTGAAGACTTATGTTTATCTTTGATGCCTTTCGATTTTCGAATAGTTGGGCTGCTTAAGGTATACCCCATATCTCGTTTTATTATCAATTCCATACATCATTTTTGTAAAGTTTGTTAGAAATTGATTACTAGGTAGTTTAGAAAAGAAGATGGAAATGTAGAAAGTTAACTGACGACGGACGACATACAACAAATAATAGCAATAGGTCACCCGGCCTAAGGTCTCGGATTTATAATTTGTAGCTTATTCCTGCATCGTGTGCATGATAATCGGTAGGATCAGAATAAGAATTGAGCTGAAAGATGTTGGGATAATTTAATATACATTATGACGATAAGTTAGGAGAATTTAAGTTTGAATACATACGCGAGATAACATTTAACACACTGCACGTTTTTGTCATTATCAATACCGTGTTACTAATTTTCATTTCATTTTGTTTCATGAAAAATTCAATTGACTACCTTTTGATTGTATATCTTCAAAGTTTATCAGTTAAATACATTTATGTATATTTCATAAGCAGTCAGGGAGAATTTATGAATATAAACAATGCTGTGTGCTCTGTTGTTAACGGATATTATATCATCTCTATGATGAAAAGGTTTAAAATGAAAGTTATTATTTGATCTTATTAAAGTTCTCAACATTTTGATTTGTTTCTTTTCAAGTATCATGTTCCCATTCTTATTTTTTCATCGTTACGAATGCTAAATTCTCCCTATTCCCGATATCCATTCTGTTCTATATAGATCCATTTTTACCTTGTTAAATATACATATTACTATTTCAAAAGTACTTTCAAAGCATATTTTCATAACAAAAATTCTAAATGCCGCATTTAAGCAGTACTTATAGTTTGGGAGAATTTAAAAATTGTTCATGTAAATATTTAACTGCATTTTATACACCTCGGGATTTTCCCTTGCCTTTACTTACAAGACAAGTTTGAACTAATATAATATTGATTATATTCATTATTCACATCACATGATCACATGATACTATGTATATAAATACAGCTTTATTTTTCAATCAACCATTTGAAGTAGACTGAAGTTTGTAACATAACAAACATGGCAAACATAAATAGTTTACATGTACCACCAGGGGGATTGTTAGAAATAATATTTTCCTTTGATACCACGGGTTCAATGTCCTCAATATTAGATGAAGTTCAAAGCCGACTGCAAGATATGATACAACGTTTGCAATCTGACATTCCCGGAATCAGAATAGGGGTTATTGCACACGGTGACTATTGCGACAAGGATGTCTTCTATTTAACAAAAGAAATTGACCTGTGTCAAAATGTTGCTGAACTCTGTAAGTTTGTACAAGATATTGAAGGTACCGGTGGAGGAGATGTGGACGAATGTTATGAGCTCGTTCTGCGCATGGTTCGACAAAAAAGTTCCTGGACTCCAGGTTCACAAAGAATTCTTGTGATGATAGGTGATGCCAATCCACATGAACCAAGCTATGAACAGAATGTCGACAATATTGATTGGAGAGAAGAATTAAAACTTATGAAATTATCGGTAATTGATATACTTTTTCATACTGTTGAAACAGCAAATTGTAAAGGAGAAGCCACTTTTAAAATTCGAAAGTCTATTTTTATGTGGTTTGGGGTTTTCAAATGAAAAACAGCGGGAAATTAATGATTTTATCGTGTTTTTAAAAAGCAAATAGTGAAACAAAGGACTATAATTGAGTATTATTATGTGTAACTAAATATTCTACATTGTTGTTTAATCTAAATGCATTCTTTCTCTATTCAAATTTCAGGGTATAAAAGTGTATGGCGTTCAGGTGTTTAACTTTACAGGAGTTGATGAGTTCTATAGAAGTTTAGCAACAGAAACTAACGGATATTATCTTAGTTTAACAGAATTTTCAAACATTTGTGATCTAATGATGGCTATTTGTTACGCAGAGCGGGGCGATGACTTCTTAATGGTAGGTTTATTAGCAAGCACTTTGGAATATGAAAAAAATCAAGACTCCACGTCAGTAATAAGTTAAAGATTTATGTATTCAAACATACGACAATATATGCTAAGAAATAATTAAACTGCAAAATGAAATATACATATATATATATATATATACAAGTCTAAATTGAAAACAACGTTCAAACCTATGATTGCGTTGGATAAAAACCGCAATTTTTATACGTGTGCATGCAAAAACAAATTTCTTGTTAGAGGGGTCTAAATACAGCACAAACAACATTTTCCAAAAGACCAAAAAAGTGAAAAAGTATATTTTAACAAAACGCATTTGACTAACAGGTCGAACAACAAATGTTCTTAAACCCTGCTGACTGCCATTGGCGATTGCCAAATAAACGGATCACAAGGTGTAATAAATGGATCTTAATTAAAAAAATTATACCAAACAGAAAACAATAAACTTGCGGCAAAGATGGTATACCGCAAACAAAGGTGCAAAGATTTTTGTACACCATATCCGGATTTCGACAATTAATGTCTCTTCAGTGATGTTAGGAATCGAAACAGTATTTGGAAGGCCATGTAATTTGCCTCAATTTAGGATAGACTCTCGAATTTTGAGGAGTCAAATTAGGATGAACGGATCATATAAACCCGAAGGCAAATATAATACAAGCCCAAACGAAAAAATATTAACAAGTCTAAATTGAAAACAACGTTCAAACCTATGATTGCGTTGGATAAAAACCGCAATTTTTATACGTGTGCATGCAAAAACAAATTTCTTGTTAGAGGGGTCTAAATACAGCACAAACAACATTTTCTATAATATATATATATATATATATATATATATATATTATAGAAAAGTGATAGAGAAAATCAAAACAAAACACATACAACCGTACACAATTGAAAAGGCAAACTAATTTTCAATTAGATTTGATGCATTATATTCGAGATTGCAGTTCCAACATGCCTATACTCTAATTTTTTAAATTTTAGAACTATGAAAACGAAGTCCGATCGCGCTTTGGTAGATCTGAGAATGTTCCAAAGGATGTTGAAGGTATATTTGGAACTTTACGCAGAGGTGACTCTACGAAAAGTACAACAAGCGGGACGACAGTTACAGTTCATAGTCAACCAACTTCTGCTAGAATTGCAACAGTGATACCAATTTGTAGAAAACGCAAGATATCTGCTATTGCAAAGGACACAAAAGCAGTTGATAACGAAAATGTTCAAAGGAAGAAAGCAAAGTTAAAACGGACATTAAAGGTATGTATATATTTTCATTATCTTTTAAAATATTTTTGCGGCAATATTTTTGAATGAATTATTTTATATGATATGTTGAACTTTCTTATGACGCCATAAAATCTAGTTTGTAAAAATATGATATTAAGTATATGTATATAAGATAGACTACAATTAAATATTATATGGATACAAGTATGAATGCGTTTAGTTTTTGCCACCAAAAAGGATAATTGGATTTTTTAAACGCAAGAAATATCGTATGTAAAGCATAGATAGAAGCGCGATATAGAAAAGAGTAAGTAAAGACCTGTTTCTTTTTTGTAGGAATTCAGAGAAAGCTTGAGTACAACACAATACGATAAAAGGTGTTCGTGTAATTCATCAACCAGGTGGCTACTTGTTTATTCCCCTGAAGATCTTCACTCGAATAAATTCATGCCTCGTCGTTTACATAATGCCAATAGATACTGGAAGAAAATGGTAGCATTTCCAAAGCTTTCAAATGACAAGGGTGTGTATGAACTAGCAGTTCAAACCAAACCAGGTAGAAAACTGCATGTTGTGTACAGTCGTGTCTTCGACCAAAGGAAATCAAAGTTAATGCAGACGACTAAATGGGAAGATGTTTTATTTCAGTCGAAATATCAGAAAAGTAACATTATGTCACGCATAAGGAATGTATCTGCCAATCAAGGATGTCGTGTGTTCTTAAGACGAATGAAATACTCAAAGAAGACAGTTGAAGTTGTTAGTAGACTGGATTTTGCATGGAAACATGCTAAGTCAAGGAAGCTGGTGAAAAATTATATTGAAATATCCTAGCAAAAATGTGATCGTTTTATTAATTATTTTGTTATTTGAGAATATTATAGATTCGATTATTTTGTTTCATTAATGTGCAATATTTGCCAAGAGCATGAAGTTTGTAATTTATGTTCATGTGTATTTGATATTTGTTATCAAAATAAATTTAAAATAAAGCATTTTCTATTTAACTGCGACGAACAACTGAAGTTGTCTGAGAGCAAACACACTTTTAGAATCCCTAGTGTTCTATTTAGCAGACACAGCCGAATTGTGGATGATAGTGAGTCTTGTAAAATTTATTCTTAATTCCATTTCACCAATCAATTAAATTAATGTAAGTCTTAAATTTCAGACAAAAAACGTTCTGAGCATTTTTCTGGCCGTCAATCTTTCTGAAGAACTCTCACAGCCGAAGCAATTTAAAAGTCAAAGTAAAACGAAAAAAACTGAGTGCAATAATACTAAATTAAGCATAATAAATCATACAATTGTATAAGGTTAACTTTTTATTAAAGATTCAGTAAGAGCATTACAAAAGATATTTTTATTCTAATTTATTCATACTCATGTACTAGTCAATTTCTACCATGGATATATCTCGCTTATCGTAGCCACAACCCCGCCCTAATTTCCTCGTTTATAACATTATCAAATGAAATTTATCACCCAATGTTCACTCGAGACATGGATAAAAAACACGAGTGCGACTAGTGGAGCAGGATCAACTTTTCCTCCACACCACCTTAGTAGTTCAAAACGTGGATAGGGCCATGTTGTCAATGTCTATTTTTCTGTGCAGTGTTCTCTAAATTGTTGTCTGCTTTTTTTCATTTTGTCGTGGTGCTGACTGCCTTTCGACGACTAACGGTTTGTATTGCTCCCCATTGATATATTGCGTCTTGCATTATTTGGGATGAAAATTAATTCCAAAATTTGAAAAAAAATTATGGAGGACTAAAATGTTTCTTTTATTATTACCCCCGTGCTCAATCCCAGCAGTAACACATAGCAGAATCTTGAAATACGCCACAATAATAACGCTATGAATGTAAACTGTATGTGTCGGCAATTATTTACAAGTCTTAAGGACAGAATTATGGTAGAAAACGAATGTTATGATAACCAGTAAATCAGTGAATCTTCCAAACTATTTAAATATTATTAAGAATAGTTAGGATAGAAAGTTGAAGCCTCAACCAAAAGTCAAACTACATATGCCAATTTGCAGTTGCAGACGAAGGTTTAAAATAATTTTGATATTTGCGCTGAGACAAACATGTAGTCGTTTAAAGTATTTGGCGCAAGAAGGTATTGTATGAATCATACCTTTTATATCATTTAAAGCAATTTAACAGATGTTGTTAACATGTTTGTGTTGCTTTTTGTGGCATGTTCCCAATGGGATCGAAACTGAAAAATTTGATTGTCTTAGAACTCCTCTCAGACCATTAAAGATAACATGGTATTTCATGTCTAATCGACACTGTAACAGTTTTATCCTGCAATCAGCCAACTATTGTACAAATAACAGGTACACAAATAAATTTTTGCTTTATTTGTACTTGTACAAATAAAGTCTCCTGTTACCCCTTTTCCATGCTGAGCAAGCGGTAATGTGGATATTTCTTTTTGCGTACCAGTTCATTTTGGTGTCCTCTTCGCGGTCCGCGTTTAAACTATGTCGATTTCTTTGAAAAATTAGAGACAATGATTTAAATTTTAACAACTAAAGTTTCAAGTGTTGGGTGTAAATTTCAGGATAAAAACAATATATGTACATTGTCGGAAAATATAAAATGTATTTGTACTCGCTGCGAAACAGGAGAAAAGCTCGGCGAGCCTCGCTTTTCGTCCTGTTTCTAAAGCTCATACAAATAAATTTTATATTTTCCGACAATGTACATATATTGTATATTTATATGTCCAATATGATTCTGTAAATTTGATTTTTACCATTGAGCCAGAAAAAAAGAAAGAAAATGTATTTTACAGTTACCAGTAACTAGAATATAGTGAACATCGTAAATTTTTTGGTGCACACTTAATATTGAAAGCGTTGCGTGTACCAAAGGTTTCAAAAATTTTAAATTTTGCCCTTTGGACAGAAAAAGGACGAAAACCTTTATAGAGTTACCCAGTATACAGTGAAATGATGTGATTGTCCCAGAAACCCACACAATGCCAGTTCTAATAAACGACCGATTATCTAATTTTAGGTTCGTTCCTACAATTTATTATATTCGGTTTAGTTTTTCATCTTCAAATTTCAAGTTTTAGATGTTTCTATTGTATATTGAACAATACTTGGTAAAATATTTTTAATCCAACTAAGTACTTTTGCAACATGCTCATAAGGAATGCTCAGCCTGAAAAATATAACCGATGTATCTTAAGTCAACCAAAGCGAGGAACTTTAACTACTGCATATAGGACCGTTTGTTAAACGGGATTTTCTTCCTTGTACTCTATAGGTAAACATATTTTTGTGACTTTGAAGACTACGTTTGAAAGTATTTGGTTATATAATCGTTATTACGGGCAGAAGTCGAAATATATACATAAATTATGGCAGCCAGAAATTTCATAACTGTGGTGAAAAAATGTAATAATTTCTTGATACAAGGTAAATATATTAATAATATGCTAAAGAAGACGAAATAATTATTAAATGTCGATATGGATGCGTGAGCTTTATGCAAAATTACATAAAATTATTGGAAAAGAACGAAAATGTAAAAATGTATTAAATTATTACATTTTCCTCTGAATATACATAATAAAGGAAAATGCAAAGGTTCAGCCTACATTTGAAGTTATAATTAAGGAACATGCAAAGGTTCAGCCTACATTTGAAGTTATAATTAAGAAACATGCAAAGGTTCAGCCTACATTTGACGTTATAATAAAGGAATATGCAAATTTTCAACCTACATTTGAAGTTAGACGACTAGATAAGCAAATAAACCCAAACACAAATGGTCTCATCATATCATGCATAGATTATCATTTTGAAATAAAAAAAAAAAAAAAACCCAAAGACAAAAATAAAATTCATTATACACATTCATTCATCTTTCCAATTGAATGTGAACTTTTCATTTCTATATACTCTGTAGCAATATCCAAGCAACGCCTTCATATGGAGTATATATCTCACATATATTACGATATTCATATATTATGCGTTTCATATCATAATTTCCTTGACAGAGGATTGCGTTATAAAATATCTGTGTCCCAAGTTGCCAATATTGATGTAACAACAATGCCGTTCTCTTTTCTCGGTTGTGAGATCACCGGATGAAACTTATCACTGAATTTGCTTATCACTGAATTATGCTGACCATGAGCAACATGACAGTGTCACTAAAGGAACAGGATCTGATTAGCCTTTCAGAGAACCTGAAGTCACCCCGAAATGTTAGTGGGGTTCTTGTTGCTCAGTCTTTAGTTTTTCCTGCTTTATTTTGTAGATATGTCTTTTCTTCATCTATTTGTTTTTATGCCATTGCGTTGCCAGTTTCTCTTCGACTTAGTCCATTTGGCATCTTTCGCGTTTTTCTATACTACATTAAGTGCAAATAATTTAATTTTGGATGTAACACGTCTTCTAATTGGCTGAACGATTTTTTCTATCAGCTCATAAACATAATTTTGTCATGTGACCGTCACGTCATCAACGTTTTTTCATGATATACTCCTAAAAAATGGAATTTAGAATTAAATTATGTTAAAGGAATGACTGTAATAATTTTTCTGTCTATTCGAGATAACCTCAAAATTGTAGTGCACACTTTTAAATATCCTACTACGCGGGTTATTCAGTGTGCACCATATTTTTGATGTTATTTCTTCATAGACAGAGAAAAAATATTAGTCATTCCTTAGATAAATTCGAAGGTAGCACATTAACGTGTAATAATGAACACAACGTAAAACTAAGTAGTGCTTATACTTGAAAATGTTGTAAAGTTTCTCAAAAAGATAAGGAGACAAGGCAAATTTTGTTGTAATTCAAAATTGAGAGATGTTGGGAATATATTTCATTATATGTATATTATATATTATACCCTCTGAATATTAGATACATTGAACAAAATGAAAGTAAAAAAAATTAAACAATGTCTGTAGGACGTTCCACCATAACGACGTGATTATCTAGATAAAACAAAGTTTCACTTAAAACTTTTTATAGCTGATGCTACATTTAGACGATTATTTATGTCCAATCTTATAATAATGTTAATTAGTTTGACTATTTATTTCTAAAATGTTTCCTGATATTTAATATATATATATAATGTATTTCAATTTTAAATGGTTAATTCCACAGGATCCTCAAAACAAAATTGTTTACCATTTTACGTCGGTGACAAACAAGTAGGAATAGTACGTCGGGACATTCTCGGTCATCTACAGAAATACAAAGATGTGTTCATCGCCTCCTCTTCCAAACTGAAACTGTCTGATGACCTGAGAACATTTAAAGAAAGAAGTGATAAAGTTCACGAAGTACTGAAAGATTTAAGAGAACAAAACGTATTAGACACACTAAATGGATGGAGAAATGAAGTAAGAAATATGTATAACAATTAAGATGTTGAAAGCTAATGTAAGAGATGTACTGTAAAAAAAAGCATGATACATACACATTTTTTTCCAATGTTAAAATAAATGTACGTGAACGTAAATTATGTAAAGCCTATTATAATTATGAATAAATCAACAAACAAGAGCAATTGTTGTAAAAATGTTAATGATTTTGTGTCCACTAGTGCATTGTGTATCATATTGATTTGTCTTTTAACGAAAAAATGAAGAAATATATATTGCAAATCATGTCTGTACCGTAGCAATGGATACTGAGCTAACAGTAAAAAACGAATAAATCAGAACTGATGTTCCTAGACCCCAAATGATAATCGTTTTCTTTTCTTTAAAACTGAGCGTATTTCTTTTTAAGAGGAATGCATTCTTTAATTGGGATTCACTATCATTGGTCCTATGTTGTCTCGAGTTGAGAAATATTGTTCACAATCGATTCACAAATAATGAAGAAAAAATAGGCATTAGAGATATGTTTCTTTTTAAGAAATATAATAATTATTTTTGTGGTAATATAAACTTGAAACGTGTATCATTAAAAGTTTTGTTTCTACTGTGAATACCCTGTATCAATGCGGAAGATCAACATTATAGACAACTTTTTTAAATGTCTACTGCATTTTCTGTGCTGCTAAGAATTTTGAGATAAAGGATATTCATTCTTCATTTTGAAAGTATGTTAAAAAACCAGTAAAATATCGTGTCATGTCGGCCTCTAGTAAGTGTTCTACAACTTATCTTTTAGTGCTTTTTACTAGTACCTTAACTACTTTCAAAGAACTTATTATTAAGTTTTGTAATAAAACATATGAAAATAGTGGAATTGACTATTTTTGCAGTGTAAAAAATCCTTTGGATGTTTTAGATAAATTACGTGCTTTTGATGGTCCTCTTGATTCTGTTGACAGTTTTGACTTTTCAACTCTTTACACTACACTTCCACACACTGTTATCAAACAAAAGTTTTCCTATTTAATTAAACGGTCCTTTGGTAAATCTGAATGTAAATATATTTGCTGCAAAACTTTTAAAGCCTTCTTCTCTATTAGAAAGGTAAATATGCTAGATATACTCACTGAAGGTGTGATGAGATGATTGAAGCTGTTAATTTTCGCCTTGATAAAATTTATGTACGTTTCGGCAATACAGATTATAGATAGGTTGTGGGTAATCCTATGGGCATCGATTGCGCCCCTTTAATATCAGATTTGTTCTTGTACTGTTATGAATAACAGTTTATGACCAAGCTCAGTAAAGACCCGTCTAATTTGCTTTTAATTGATAAATTCAACAAAATTTACCGTTATCTTGATGATATTTTTTCATTAAATAATCAAGAATTTTCTTAATTTACTTCCGAAATTTACACAAAGGAACTTTCTTTAAATAAATCAAATATAAAAGGTAATACATGTCCTTTCCTAGATTTAGATATTTCAGTTTTACACAGGAAACTCTACACGACGATTTTTCGTTCCCTATTGTTAAATTTCCTTTTTTGGACGGTGATGTTCCTTTGGCACCATCTTACGGTGTTTATATATCACAACTCGTTCGCTATGCTCGTGTCTGTTGTGACGTTTTGGATTTCAATGAAAGTAATCAATGTATTACTAGTAAATTATTGAGTCAGGGATTTCGATACCACAAATTACTTACAACCTTTACTAAATTCTTCCATAAATCTAAAGATTTGGTTTGGAAGTTTGGTTGTACCTGTAGAAAACTTATTTCAAACGGGAAACCACATCCTAATTTTTATGGAGATATTGTATACCGAGTCCGGAGATTTAGATATGATCCGGGTAAACTTATTGATCCTTTAAATAAACTTCTTCTAAAAGGTTACCAATTCAAAACTATAATTAGATCTTTGAATATTGTTTTTATTGGTATTAATTTTGATTTTGTTATCAGTAATTAAAATCAAACTAAATATTATTTTTATATTCTTATGCACATTCACGACTCTACAATCTGTCGATACCTGTATCTTGGCATTGCACAAGGTCATGTTCTTGCCTGACTGTTAATGACGTCTTTTTGCTAAATCCATTGGTCGTTGGATGTGTACTGATTGATATTTTAGTCTTAGATGCATGATTTTTTTATTAGTTGTTATTGGTTTTGAACTAGCTGTCAGTAACTACGAGTACTCTCATATCTTTACTCAGTGTCTTTTTGTTGTGGGGATAAGTACCCGTCCATGTCCACTCTGTATTTTTGTTAAATGTTTTTTTGCTTTGTATCCATCTGATGAATGAGTTAAGCCCTTTTCAGCTGATTTTTAAAGTTTGTTCTTATGTTGTACTGTTACACCACTGGCCCAGGTTAGGGGAGGGTTGGCGCCTTCAAACTATTTTTACCCTGCCAAATTCTGTATGTGCCTGTCCCAAGTCAGGAGCCTGTCCAGTGGCTCTCGTTTGTTGCTTTATATCATATTTGTTTTTCGTTCATTATTTTGTACGAAAATTAGACCGTTAGTTTTCTCTAAGAATTGTTTTACATTTGTTATTCGGGGCCTTTTATAGCTTACTATGCGGTATGGGTTTTACTCTTTGTCGAAGGCCGTACGGTGACTTATAGCTGTTAATTTTTGTGTCATTTGGTCTCTTGTGGAGAGTTATCTTATTGGCAATCATACCACATCTTCTTATTTTTATATATATATTTGAGACCTTTATCTATAATGATAATAGTAATACGAAAACTGGATACATGTATCCATATATTTGTACTTTTTTATGATTAATTTCAAATTGTAGTCTAATAGTATTAAACTTTGAATTATATCACAATTTTTACTACAACTAAAATATTCAAATATCAATGTCATTGCGGTACACTGAATAACTGACGTTCTCTTGTCAGAATTTGGCCTGAACATCTATAAAAGTTCAGGCATTTTGAACTACATTAAGTTCATATGACCGTTCTCATTTACCAAAAGCCTTTAAGGATGCATGTGTTTTCTATACTTGAATGACTTAGTTTTACACGTGTACATATACTTTCTTTTAAAAGAAAATAATTTGTTTTATCCAAATCTTTAGAAATGTACTATAGTTGAACTACTATCTTCCTGTACTATTATAATTCAACGACAGCGTTTCTGTATACAGTCACCCTAACCATTATTCTCGTTTGAAATGAAATTCGGCAATCGCACACCTGAAGTGCGTCAGGAAAAACCTTGATGAAAGAAAAATAAAAAGCGTGGAAAGAAGATAGTAACAACCGATTCTGAAAGAACAATTTTTTACACCTAATCATTTTACAATCGTTATGACAAAATGTAATCAACTAGCGAGAACGAATGGAAAATATAAAACTACAACAAATAAAATCGTTTTATCAATTAATGACTTTCAAAATTTTTATTGAGTAAATATGACGAGGATTCTTCATTTGTCCTTAATCAATGAAGTGTAATGTTGACAAAACTGAAGCCATATGGACTGGGTCAAAATAGGTAGTATGGAAAAACTTTTGCCTGTAAAATTTTTTGTTGGAATCTTTCAGGGAGTTTCAAACTATTTGGTATTCAATTTGAGCTTGCAAAAGCGAAAAAAAACTCTGTGTAGTTACAGCTGATTAAGACAAACAGTTTCAAGTCATTGCTATATACTTGGGTATACAACTCATTGACATATATTGGAATGTTAAAGTTATGAAAAACTTGAACACTCCTAATATTGGTTCAAGTCCTGACTGTCGTTCCTAATCCCCAGACGAGGTTCTGAAGGAGGTTTACGAGATACGTTACAGAAAGGAAAATCATGTAAAGTAAAGCGATCAGTGGCAAAGTCTAAATTCTATAAAAGAGAGGCGATACCAGAGGAAATTCATACTCTTAGGTCGAAAATAAGCTGACAACGAGATGACTAAAAAAGAAAAAGACAAACAGACAAACAGTAGTACAAAAACACAACATAGAAATCTAAAGACTGCGCAACGCTAACCCCACCAAAAACTGGGGGTGATAACAGGTGCTGGGTAAGCAGATCCTGCTCCACATGTGGCACCCGTCGTGTTGCTGATGTTAGTACAAATCCGAAAAATAAGTCTAATTCGGTAGGTCACATTCGGGAAAAGGGGGACGGGATTGTAGGTACGACATTAGGAATATATTTGTTATCATCTGTGAAACGTATATTATATAACGGTCAACCAACTCGTGATGGCGTCCGTAAAACTTACGAAGGGATGCCTTCAACTTCACCACTTGGAACTCTTGGTTTAAAAGCTTCCTTGTGAGCAGCAACCCTCTATCAAGGAAATCATGATAGGAAATACAAGCCCTGGAATATCGTATCAACTGGGAGATATATACTCCGTATGCAAGCGCTGCTGGAATGTTGCTACATAAAAATGGAAAATTCACAATTGGGAAGCTGAAATCATCTCTTTTGTCGTAAAGTTTTGTTTGCAACCGACTCTCATTATCAATTTTTAGTAGATGTAAGTCAAGATATGAGGCAAACTTAACTGTTTCTGTTGTATCCTTTATCTCTAGTTCGATGGGTTAGATGCATTCAACATAATCACCAAATGTTGAATTATTTAGTGAGGGAACATCATCTATATAGCGGAAAGTAAAGTTAAAGGATACTGCCAACTTCTTTTGTTTCTTTCGAAGAAGTTCTGTATGAAGTCAGCCTCATATGAATAAAGGAACAAGGGGAACAGTTGGTTGTCATGGGAATGCTGATCGTTTGTTGAAAAACACGTCCTCCAAACGTAACAAATATGTTGTCAATCAAGAAATCAAGCATCTTGATAATGTCAGTTTCAGAGAATTTTTTGTTCGAATCCGAGTGATTTTTTACAAAG
The DNA here is from genome assembly GCF_021869535.1 of Mytilus californianus. Lineage (NCBI taxonomy): Eukaryota > Metazoa > Mollusca > Bivalvia > Mytilida > Mytilidae > Mytilus > Mytilus californianus. Next base: position 81,349,044 of record NW_026262712.1, read on the forward strand.
TAGGATTTATCCCTCCCTAAGACAAGATACTTGTATCTACGTTGGCCATTCTTTTTTATGAAACAAATCAGGACCAACTCTTTCAATTTGTCTTTTAGTTTAAAATTTTGAATACTTGTGTAAAATGTAGAAAAGTAAAATGTTATAAAATTTAAAACTTTTAATACTATTGCAGGATGAAATAGTCTTAGATTGTATGTTCTCTAAAAGATCTTTGTAATTTTTTAGTATTCATATCTGATTCACGCCACCTCTAGAATAGGTAGTTTCACAATAATTTTGAAGCCCGCCATTTATTGCTGATAAAATTGATGTTAATAAATTAGAAAGAGGTTTCGTATAGCACTTTGAAGACTCAGCAATATAACGTTGTTTGTAATGACACTTATGTAGTTTAGGTATCCATACAGTGCTGGAAAATCCAGTTTTTTCATCTTTGGTTGAAATTCCAAAGAAACATACTAGTAGAACAGACATATCATTATCCAGGATTTCCTCTTTAGTAAGTGTCGTGGGGGTATATGTTGAGTTTCCATGTGAATTGTCAAATCCTAATTCATTTATCAAGCAGTTTAAGTAATGTGATTTACACACAAAAACGATTTGTTTGGGGCTTTATCTGCGGGGACAACACCATATTTGTCATGGAGGTAGGACAAGTGTTTTGCAACATTTGGATCTTTAAAGATTGATTTAGCATGGTATTATTAGACCCACTCAGTTTCTTAATTCTGATTTGTATCAACGACCTCACGGCTTTTGTCTTCTTTCCCGCATTTAATCCATTGCCTGGCATAATCCTAGACTGAATCCGTCAGTATTTTGAAGTTGTGTTTCCAATTGATGTTTCTAGGCCCACGATATTTTGGGTCTTTTGATAACACATGTCACAGAGAAGTGTTACTGACAATATTTAGGTCACCGGTTATAACGTGACAAGCCGGATTATATATGAATGGGGAACAAGCACAGGTGCAATCAGTAGGTTTAGACTTGAAGTCGCCAATATTTAGATCCTGCAAAACTTGTTTGTAATTGAATATTTTAGTTGCAACTGGTTTGGTATAGGTATAAGAAATGATAGGTACAGACTGGTCTTTAAAATAGGGAGGTATTTTCGAGTGAACTGATTTATGATGAAGGATATTGCTGAAGTTGATGGCATCGAGACCTTTGTTGGCAAAGGAAAGTTTAAGAAATAAAGGATCCTTTCTCCTTTTCTCCTATAATGGAGGTCTTAATATGCCTTATAGCATGCTATCCTGGAAAATGTTTCCTTGTTGTAAAATAAGTTTAAATTTGAAAAGAAATACTGATTTTCTGACCCAGTTCATATGGCTGTCCTTAACAACAAACTAGATGGCAGGATGATCTTGAAGTTCAAACATATTGAAAGATGTGATTTTTATATTAATGATCTAATGACAGAAAAAAATTTGTTTTAGAAAGTATAATATCAATAACAATTTTGTGGAGTTTTATTGTATTATAAGGACATTTCCAAAAAGGTTGAAAAGTATGTTAGAAGGTAGTTCTTAGTTGGACAATATTGAAAAAATAATGAAAAAAGAATAAAACTCCTGTAAATTTTTTATGAATTTATTTTTTGAAGAAATTAAAGTGCTGGTTTTATCTTCCCGTAAAAATAGGAAACATATTTAAATATGCAGATAGAAATTGAAAACTATCATTAACTATTATCCGCTATATAGATGATGTTCTCTCATTAAATAATTCTAAATTTGGTGACTATGTTAATCGAATCTATCCCATCTAACTTGAGACAAAAGATACAGTTTAGTCCGCCTCATATCTTGACTGACATCTAGAAATTGACAATGAGGATCAGTTGAGAACGACAAAAGAGATGATTACAGCTTCCCAATTGTGAACTTTCCATTTATATGTAGCAACATTCCAGCAGCGCCTGCATACGGAGTATATATCTCCCAGTTGATACGATATTCCAGGGCTTGTATTTCCTATCATGATTTCCTTAATAGAGGATTGTTGCTCACAAGGAAGCTATTAAACCAAGAGTTCCAAGTGGTGAAGTTGAAGTCATCCCTTCGTAAGTTTTACGGACGCCATCACGAGTTGGTTGACCGTTATGGAATATCCGTTTCACAGATGATGACCGATATGTTCCTAATGTAGTAACTACAATCCCGTACCCTTTTCCCGAATGTGACCTACCGAATTAGAATTATTACCGGGTTTGTAATAACATGAGCAACACGATGAGTGCCATATGTGGAGCAGGATCTGCTTACCCTTCCGGAGCACCTGATATCATCCCCATTTTTGGTGGGGTTCGTGCTGCTCAGGCTTTAGTTTTCTATGTTGTGTTTTATGTACTATTGTTTGTCTATTGGTCTTTTTCTTTTTTAGCCATGGCTTTGTCTGTTTATTTGCGACATATGAGTTTGTATGTCCCTCTGGTATCTTTCGCCCCTCTTTTAACTCCATGCTTTTTGAAACAACCCGAAATTCGTTTATACAAAATTTCTATTTTCTATTTCTACCATATAATTTAATTCTTTTCAAATGCAAATCAAAGGAGACTGAGCTATTTACATTTTGTTTAGAAATCAGAGAAACTATATTTTAAATTTTTGTATAAAGGTTGTCATGACTACTGACATTTAATAAATGTTTGATACTGACAGCTACATTCTTGAAACGAACATAACCTGTAGCATAGAAAAGAAAAGTCATCAGATGTAGGTATTGTGTCTATTACACGATACACCTTATTACATGTATATTTCAGACTTTTGACATTAGATCATCACCTAGAGAGGATCCTATACTGAAAGTTGAAAGATCAGGGGCATGTAAGTCTTGTAAGATGACAGGTTTGCATTTCCTTGACTGGTTGTTACCTAAAATATCTACCTACATTTATTTTTCACAAAACTTAAATGACATAAATTTGAATAGAATAAAAACAAACAACTTAACTTTCCATATGTTCTTTAAAAAATAAATACAAAACACAACATAAGGAGATATCAACAAGACCAATAAGGTCAGGCGCTTGGACCAAAGGAAACCCCCCAAAAAAAACATAAAATAAATAAATTCACCCATGAAAGACAATATAAACAAGTTGAAATATCTACTCAATATGAAAACAATATCACTAAAGGTCTGGAATTTTTGAAGATTATTACAGAAAAAAGAAATTGATTAGTAGAACACTAACTGAAGCATAAAGACACATTCTTCATGTTGAAGATTATAATTACATATTAGTTATATTCCAATGATCTAAAGTCAGACAATTTAACGATTCGGACGCATGCAATTTAAAAAAATAAGAAGATGTGGTATGATGTTCAATGAGATAACTCTCTATAATAGACCAAATGACACAGAAATTAACAACGATAGGTCACAATACGGCCTTCAACAATGAGAAAAACCCATACCGCATAGTCAGCTATAAAAGGCCCCGAAATGACAAATGTAAAACAATTCTTAGAGAAAACTAACGGTCTAATTTACGTACAAAATAATGAACGAAAAACAAATATGATATAAAGCAACAAACGAGGTCCACTGAACAGGCTCCTGACTTGGGACAGGCACATACAGAATTTGGCAGGGTAAAATTAGTTTGAAGGCGCCAACCTTCCCCTAACCTGGGCCAGTGGTGTAACAGTACAACATAAAGAATAAACTTTAAAAATCAGCTGAAAAGGGCTTGACTCATCTGATGGATACAAAGCAGAAATATATGTAACAAAAATACAGTGTGGACGTGGACGGGTGCTTATACATCCCCACAACAAAAGGCACTAAGTTCAGATCTGAGCGTAGGTCACCTACGGCCTTCAACAATAAACAAAGCCCATACCGCATAGTCAGCTATAACAGGCCCTGAAATGACAAATGTAAAACAAATCAAACGAGAAAGCTAACGGCCTAATTTATGTACAAATTAATGAACGAAAAAAACAAATATGTAACTCAGCAACAAACGACAACCTATGAATTACAGGCTCCTGACTTGGGACAACATAAGAACAAACTATAAAAATCAGTTGAAAAAAGATTTACTCTTCAGATGGATACAAATAAAAATACATTTAACAAAAACACAGAGTAGACGGGTACTTATTCATCCACACAACAAAAAGACACTAAGTACAATCTGAGCGTACCTTTAGTTACTGACAGATAATTCAGCGCCAAAAACAACTAACAATAAAAAATCATGCATCTTAGACTAAAATATCAATCGGAACACACCACACAACCAATGGATTTAGTGACAAAACGTCATAAACAGTCAGAGAAAAACATGACCTGGTGCAATGCCAAGATACAGGTAACGACACATTGTAGAGCCATGAATATGCATATGTATATTAAAATAATATTTAGTTGGATTTAATTTACTGATAAAAAAATCAATATTAATACCAATAAAAACAATATTCAAAGATCTAATTAGAGTGTTGAATTGGTAACCTTTTAGAATAAGTTTATTTAAGAGATCGATAACTTTACCCGGATCGTTTCTAAATTGCCTGGCTCGGTAAACGATATCTCCATATAAATGAGGATATGCTCTCCCTTTTGAAATAAGTTTTATACCGGTACAACCAAACTTCATCTGCGAGTATTCTCAGATCTGTACTTAGTGTCTTTTTGTTGTTGGGATGTACAAGTACCCGTCTAAGTCCACTTTGTGTTGTTGTTAAATGTATTTCTATTTGTAGCCATCTGATGAGTTAAGCCTTTTTCAACTGATTTTTATTGTTTGTTCTTATGTTTTACTGTTACAGTTACACCACTGTAACACAGGTAAGGGGAGGGTTGTCGTCTTCAAACTAGTTTAACCCCGCCACATACTGTATGTGCCTGTTCCAAGCCAGGAGCCTGTAATTCAGTGGTTGTCGTTTGTTGCTGTGTTACATATTTGTTTTTTCGTTCATTAGTTTGTACATAAATTAGGCCGTTAGTTTTCTCGTTTGAATTGTTTTACATTAGTCATTTCGGGGCCTTTATAGCTGACTATGCGGTATGGGCTTTGTGCATTGTAGAAGGCCTACGGTGACCTATAGTTATTAATTTCTGTGTCATTTGGTCTATTGTGAAGAGTTGTCTCATTGGTAATCATACCACATCTTCTTTTTATATTCAAAACCAAATCTTTATATCTATGGAATAATTTAGTAAAGGTTTAAGTATTTTGTGGTATCGAAACCCCTGACTTAATTATTTACTAGTAATACATAGATTACGTTCATTGAAATCCAAAACGTCACTACAGGCACATGCATAGCGAACAAGTTGTGATACATCAACAACATAAGATGTTGCCAAATTAACATCACCTTCCAAAAATGAAAATTAACAATAGGGAACGAAAAATCGTCCTTTTTGTCGTAAATTTTAGTGTAGAGTTTCCCGTGTAAAACTGAAATATCTAAATCCAGGAAAGGACAGGTATTACCGTTTATATTTGATGCATTTAAATTAAGTTCCGTTGATGAAATTTCGGCAGTATATTTAGAAAATTCCTGATTATTTAACGAAAAAAATATCATGAAAAAAACCCGGTAAGTTTTGTTGAATTCATCAATTAAATGCAATTAAGACGGGTCTTTACTGGGTTTAGTCATAAACTGTGATTCATAACAGGAAAAGAACAAGTCTTCTATTAAAGGGATGCAATTGGTGCCCATAGGAATACCTATAACCTATCGATAAACTTTATTGCCGAAACGTACATAGATATCATCAAGGAGACAATAAACAGCTTAAATCATCTCATCACACCTCATCACATATTTATACAGAATTACTTCAGATATTTTTACAGAATTACATCAGATATTTATACATAATTACATATTCTTATATGTAAATATAAGAATAAAAGAAGATAAACAATTAATGTAATAATTAAGAATGATATTGCAAATAAATAAAAAACTTATTTATCAAGCAATATTGCAGGTTTGTTTGGTGTTATAGTTTATGCTGTACACATCAATGGTGATACTACAAAAGACAACCAGTTAATGATGTGGTTTGGTAGACGATGAAACTCTAGGCCTACATATCATAATATGTTAGATAATATGGTAAGTATATATCAGAATATTAGTTTTTTAAGCGATAAAAAAAAATGTCACTAATGGAAATTGTAAAATTTGGGGCCAATGCTAAATATCTCAAAATATTAATTGCATAGCGTGATGAACGATATCTTTTAATCAGCTTTACTTTATATTACACAGTCGTTGAGTAAAACAGATTTTTCTGTGTTTGTGACATTTTTATTTCAGTGTTCAGGTGGGCTGACGTCAGGACAGAGTGTCAGACAATGCGCTATTAAAGAATGTGCAGAAGAGGCATCAGTACCAAAAAAACTGACAGACAAACTAAAAGCAGTAGGATGTGTGAGGTAATCTTTTACTCTCTTAATTTTTTGTATCATTAAAAACAACGGAAATTGTTCATATATAGAAAGAGACCATATAGTATGTTTTGTTGATACGGAACGTTCATTATCTAAAGCCGCTTCACAGAGGCATACACAAATTTGAAACAAGTTTGATTTTTTAAGATTAATTGTAAAGTATCAACAAGTTATTAAACAAAAGCTTAAGTATTTGAAGTACATGATTATCATATTTTCAGAAACTAAACATTTTCAAAACAACCAATAACCTTCCTTTAGCAATGGACTGCAATTTTTGCCAGTTAATCAGTTTATAAACATGAAAATCAATTTGTAACTTGAAACCTAGCTTTTTTTCGCTAATTGTTATTCCTGATGGACGACTTCAAACTAGAGGCTACGACAATCGTGCACATTTCAACTTTCCAATTGTTAACTTCTCATTTCGCAGCAGTAACATACAATATGTACCATCGTCGGTAATCTTATAACCCTATGCTGTCAGATGTAGTTTTTCTGTCGTAAAGATTTCATATTTTAAAACGCATATATAGTTGTAGTAGGTTATATATTCTATTAGTACAGAATAATGCATTATGTCGTTTTTACTATCAATATTTTGTCACATCAAATAAAGGGATACCAGTTGATAAGAAAAATGTACGCATAGAAATATTACGAAACCATATCATTTATTTTAATACCTTGATGTGATTACAGCCATATATTTGAAGATAAACGAGGAGTTTTCCCTGAGTGTGAGTATGTATTTGACCTACATCTACCATCAAATTTTTGGCCTGTGAATGCTGATGGTGAAGTTGGCAGTTTCGAAATGATTACTATTGAAAAGGTAGAGTCATAATCATATTGTAGAAATAATATAAAATTATTTCCGTTTAGGTGTTTCATATTAGCCTTAATTTTCCCATTATGTGTGTAATTTTAAATTATTCGAAAAAATAAGTTGTCTTTCCACTTAAATTACGTTAACAGTATTTGGAATAAATTTTCGCATTTTTTATGCCCCCGCTGCGGCGGAGGGTGCATTAAGTGATACCCTTGTCCGTTCGTGCGTACATTCCAAATGGTTTCCGTTCTCTAACTTTAGTTGGCCTTATGTTTTAAAACTTATCAACAATGCTTATTATAAGCCTGGTATGAAACGTAAGGGGAGTCTGATGTGGCTACATTTCAAATATAGTAAATGTCTAATTACGAAACGTGAAAGGTCAGTAAACGGGTAGCAAAAAGATATAACAAAAATACCGAACTTCAATGTAAATACAAAACCAAACGTTATCACCCAACTGTAAGGAGTGGAAAACAATTGACTTGATACATGCATTTTCCGGAGAAAATGGTGGATTAAACTTGTTTTATAGTAGAGAGGCACAACATTTATGTTTATCAAATTGTGAATTGCACAGCTATAACAACGTTAAGGTGTAGTTACTATGGTTTTCCCTTATTTCCTCAATCCTCTTTTTGAAAAGTTAAAATTACAATAAAAACTTCAATGTACAGTCAATAAAAAATCATGGAAAAACCGTATGTTAGAAAATAGACGCTGTTTTAGCCTTAGTAATACGCAGTATGACTTTCTTAACAAGGTTTTAAGTTTTTAATCATATGTGGTAATGTCCTAACTGTTAGAAAAGTTTGAAAGAAATTTTGGTTTTGACAGATAATGGATAATATTGGTTTAGAGGACTTCAGGCCTAGTTCAGCAATGATTGCATTGGATTTCTTAATACGACATGGATTTGTTTCACCAGAAAATGGTAAATATTCTTTCTTTCACTTCATTTGAGCCCAACACATAAAGTAGTTATATTATGAAAGAATACCACGTATAAGGAAGTGTGCATCATTTCAAAATTATAGGCCTCATACCTCTACAAAAGAATTAAGGACACATTATCCTAGATTACTTTTCCTTGGGTAACTAATTACGTTTGATTGTTACAGTGTGATTAATCTATTAGATACTTGATTTTACAGTTTGCAAAATACAAATTTGTGCGCAGTTATTGGTTGAATTGTCGCAGGCAAACTATTGGATATAATCAGAAAAAATCGTACACTTGACACATTGAGCAGCTCTCGTAACACGTTTATTGTTGCCTTTGTAAAAGGTAAAATAGCAAAAACTACAAGGAAAATTCAAAACGGAAAGTCCCTTATTAAATCGCAAAAGCCATTATATTGACAACAATGTGTGAGCAAAACAAACAGACATAATTGGTTTAAATTTTCAAAAAAGGAGGTACAGCAGTCAGTAAGCTTTATATTAGATTTTCCCCAAATACCAGAACAGTTTTTACAATATACCTACAGTCACGTTTAGGTTAATGCTTTCGGTGTCAGTTAAACTCCATTCAAACATATCCCCTGCATGTATATGAAGATGAAGTTAGCTTCCCACCTCAGAACACGCAATTGACTTTCGATTCATGCTTCATTCACTTCGACAAACGTTATATCAAATTAATTACCACGGTTTTTAAGGAGCATTAGTTACGAATAAGATGAAAATTTAAATACGATATTTAAGTTTCAAGTGATTTGACAAGCGGAATACAGAAATGATATTTCTGTATTAACAGTCAGTTTGGTTTGAAATAAGCTCCGAAGAAAAAGCCAACGCTGATGTACTATTGGCTTGCAAGTTAATAAGTCACCCACATTTGAATCCGTATTAATGCAACCTTTAATTTGACCATTGACTAGAGATGGGTTGGGCATGTGTTCAGAATGTGGTCAGGATGTTCATTCATCAAAAGAAATGAATGTCAACATTGAAAAGCGAAACAAGCGAGCCACCAGAAATAACCTTTAGTTGACTGAACCGGTGCACAAAACAAATCATACTTAGAGTTGTAAAACTATGATTTACATATATTTTTTGATCTGTGACATGAAATCAAACACATCCAGACAATCGTAATAATGCAATTGCACATGTGTGCCTGTCTGTTTACGTTTGATTTCATGTTTATATGGGGTTATATAACCAATGGCAGTCTTCGGAGGTCATCTCGATTAATAATTAGATGGTGTCTAGACTAAAATAAGCCCGAAATATTGATACATTACAACGAGTCTATTGTTAACTGTATATTTGTTTATGTCATTTGGATATACGTTTAAGTATGTTATAAATCAAATATGAGAATATGTTTCAAATCGGTGAACATGAATTTAGCCATAATTACTAGTCTTATAGCTATTATATACACGTATGACTATGTTTACCAACTGTTCATACCTTTTAATATTTTTCTCAATTTTGTAAGTTTAGTTTTTTAGTAGTTGATTTCATTCCAATGGTTGAATTTGACACATTGATTGCACAAATGTAGGTAATGACAGTTTCTTTTTGAAGATTGTTTTATATATTACCATTCAGTAGTGTTCTTATGCTTATTTCCTTCATTTTTTGGGGAATAGAGTAAATAAGAAGTATATTATGCTATGATTGAATTTGTTTTGCGTGAACCCCCTGAGTGGGGGGTTCACGCCTATATATTGGTGAGTTTTGGTAACGTCTATGGGCCATTTGGATATCTCTGGAAACAAGAATCTCGGTACCTCTCGAAAATTTTCTATCATTTATACAAGTAGTTATCTATGTCTTTGATAGCAGGGGCGTAGCTACCTTCTTACTGAAGTGGAATCACAAACTAAAGGGCTAGGGGTACGGTGGCCGCTCAAGGCCCCCAGTGGGTGCAGGGCACAGTCCTGGTAGGGGGCCAGGGGAGCGAAGCCCCCAGAAGCTCTGCATATATAGCGTTTCGAAACAATCACAACCGTAAAAAAACTTGTACATTTTTGTTGTGGTTTTTTGGTCAACTATTTGTTAAACTTAGAGTCGAATGAAGACTTAACATTGTCGTTTGCGTTTTTTGAACGCGTGAGAGCTTTTAAAATCACGGAGATGTGTTCCATATGCTAGTATTTGTATTGAGCAAAGTATATCTATAAAAAAACAAACAATAAACATAAACACAATACAATACTATGTGGAGTTTCTGTTAGCATAAACATATAAAACAATCAATCAGATTGAATCGAAGTCTTAAATACGAACTAACCAGCGAAATTGTCATAAACAGACGTACACCTGATATCTAGATTTCAATACGGCAACCTAATTTGAATCTACATAGAAATAGTCATATATTTATTTTCTGACACAACTTGAACAACTTCAGTGGTTAGCGGTCCGTGCTTAGCTGACAAGTTACAAGGGAAAATTTCTGTACTTACTCGATAGACACACTTCCAACAGCAGTAGACCAAATTTCTGCCCTACCGTGATCAAATAACCTACGTATTATGTTGTTCTTGTCTTGAATATGCATGGAATATTCGCAACTGGACGACTACCAAACAATATAATATACAAGTTGCTTTCTTTAAAAAAAGAAATACAATCGTGAATCAAATGCCTGTTTGGTATATAAGATCAGATATTGCTATATACAAACGCATGATTTTATCTCACACTGTTGATTTTTTTATACGATTGTGTGACACAGAGGGAAGCAGGAATAACGGTGCCAATTCAGTATAGCGCATGTTCAGTACGCAATTTAAAAATCCCGTTTTTGCCATCTCATTTCCATTGAATACAGATATTGATTTAAAGAAAAATAATTTGTTACTAAGTTGTACTATTTTTTGCTTATGAATACAAACGATTTTTTATCGCCCTTATGTGTAAGGATATCGTCATATTTTTTCGCCAAAAATGCTCTAGGCCTCTGTCAATTAGATTATTTAAACTCGCTAATGAATAAATATTGCCTCAACTCCTTGAAAACAAATTGATGGAATTCCCAGAAACTTGCACTGATTCTTGAAGTTGTGCACCTGCTACTTCAATTTTTCGTCTGATTTTGTGTGTGTGTGTGTGTGTGTTTGGGGGATGGGGTTCACATACCACAAAGAATATCACTCAGTGTGTCTGTAAATCGTTTCATATCAATAGAATTATTGTAAGGACTCAAACTAATATTCATTTATGAACTGTTTCGATATGACATATAATTTCTGCATTTAACACACCTGTAAGATGCTTTTGAAATTTCGTCGTAATTTCCAGGGTTAACTTGCATTTATTAATAAGATTAAGTTAATAGATGCATCACGTTAATACCCCTCCCACTCTGTCGGATTGAGCAATTCCTATATGTTAACTTTGTCCGTCTCTCTCTTCCTCTGTATTGTTTTTTTGTGAAAACGACGTGGATGCATGTGCTGTCGTGCCTCCGGGTATCTACGCCCCTGGATAGGTCCCTCTATGGATAGGCTACCACGAGACATTGTATATTTCAACAATCAAAGTTCATTTTGAGATCGGATTGTCAAAAAAATAAAGACTAGGTTGCAGTCAAAAAATCATTTATATGTTAGAACCTTTATGCCTTTTGACAGAGCATATGTGTTTTTAATAATGCGAATGTTTATCAAATATCAAGTATAATGACAATGTAGTTATATAATTCATGCTTTGAGACGGTCCATGTACGCGTTGTCTGTGTGTAGGATTTAATACAGATTGTGACAATAAACCTGGGAATAGTTTATTAATATATATTGTCCCGGAATAAACTGATTATTTCTGAACGTTTATCACGTGATATTTTGTATTTCAATCATAGCCTGGGAAATTTGTCGGAAAGCATGAAGAAAATTAACAAAACGATATTTCTGTTATAAATATTTATCTTAGGTCGGAAACACAGCGTCGGAAAGCAGAAAGATAATTAAACAAAAAAGATTTTTCTGTCAAAAATATTTAATTCCATAAATAGATTCTACCAGACAAGGAGAATATTCATTAAAATTTTTAAGTTTAAACTGAGACTAAATTTTTCTTAATAGAATATAATTAAAGATGGTATATATTCGTGTATTATGTCCCACGGGTTTGAACAGCGAACACATTTTTGAAAATTGTATGCAACATATGAGCACCAATGAGCCGGGATGCGTACACATAAGTTAGTATCTAAATTTTAAACGGTAGTGAATGAAAAAATTACTTGTATGGTTTCAATTCACAAAGATTTTAAATCCTTCTCACAAAAACGTAATTAATATTTTACAATAATCATAAAAAAAATTAATTACTTAGTCACTACGTTAATTATTTTTTACTGTTTTAATATGGATTTATAAGTCTCCGTTTATATTTTGTAAAGCAATACATTCATATAGTGGAAAGTTGGACTTTAAGAAGAGATTGATTTGATAAATAAATTGTCCCATCTGTAAATACTTGAGGTTTGTGTTTATTGATATTATATCCTAAATTTTCGGAAAAGAATCATTAACAGGAATGTATATTTATGTTTATTATTAAATTTCAATAATTATTCTTTTTTTTAATAGTTCAACCATATAGCATCTAAATCTTTGCAATATAGTACGATTTTGAAAATTGTATTCATTGTGTTGACCAGCTATCCTACACGTCTTGGTTCATTTACATTATATATCACCCTGTTCACACGACACACTATCGGTTTGCGCTCACACAAATTCCGGAATAAATGGCAATGAATCCGGAGTCAAACCACTGGAGGTAGGTAGTTTGACATTAGAATTGAACTATTAAACATTAGATTTGAGCCTAGATTAACATATGTGATGACGCAAATGCGTATTCTTATCCAGAGTATCAGTGCGTCTGCTTTCTATTTACTATTTCTTGCGCAAAAAAAACATGCATGGATAAATATTAGTTTCACTCGCGAATGTGAATTTTTGCTTTTTTTCATCTAAATTCAGGACACGGCAGTAAGAGCTTGACATGTGACTTTCAAGCATGGTCATCATTACTTAAGGTATTATGACCTCTAGCTGTTTTTCTTTTCTTTTGTTTTATTTTGAGTAACTGTCCTATTATAAACTTTTACATTTTCGAAACGCTAAGGATATTTTACCCCAGGAATAGATTACCTTAGATGTATTCGGCAAACCCTTTGTTTCGAAATTTTGGGTCCTCATGATCAATTCCTTTAAACTTTATTTGGTCTTTTTAACTTTTCTTATTCGAGCGTCACTGATGAGTCTTTCGTAGACTGAATTCGCGTCTGGTGTACAACATTTTAATCCTGGTATCTTTTTAGATCTACATATCTTTTTATATGAATTGGTTCTTTTGAGAGTATGTTGAGGTATTCATAAAACTTCTGAATATAAGATATTCTTCAAAACCAAATTTTCCTGTAGAATATTTGGATTGATTCAAGTGACTTTAGGAAATCCTTAAAATTTGAGATGTTTTATGAGACCAAAATAATTGTCGGTATATAAGAGGTCCCAATGAAGCTGGTGTGTTACTCTCAAGAAAAATTCACGAAACCTTCTTATAAGTTGCATGCCACAGGGTTTCACTTCACATGGAAATTGGACTTTAAATTTATCCTTACATCATCTACCATGAGTACAGACAGCTTCAGTAACGAGTATAAGAATAATTGAAGGCATCCAGGAAACAAAATATGAAGTCATGATAGATAAAAGTAAATGCATCCAGATTATAAAGCAAACCAAGTGCTTAAATTTATATTGTTCCAAGTAATAAAGAAAATAGTCAAGCCTTAAAATGTAAATTCAAATAATAGCTGTATATATACACTTTTTTATTCACAACTATCCAACATTTCTTTCAATTGACTTGTACAAGAATCTAAACACAATAACTTATGTTCAACAAAGGTGTTTTAACATCATCATTATCTTATTCTATTCACGGTCAATTATTTCAAATCAAAAGCAAACACAAATTTAGCAACATTTGTTTGGTGACTAGTCAGCTGTCTCGGGTTCACGTTTTGCTTTTGTTTTTTTAAAGAAAGCAAATTGTTCTTTTCTTTTAACAATTTCCAAACACTTATGGCTAAAGAATTCAAGAATAATTTTTTTATATAGCACATTTAACTTTTGTTTCTATCCCATAACTTTTGCTTAATACATTTCTGTATAATGTACAAAATCATACCTTAAGTGCTTTTTGATGAACCGTATTCAAGGTACAATTTTGGTAGGTTGCGCCTGCATTATGCTGCGCACAGTTTCACTCAATGATATATACAATTTTTGTACAAATTTGGCCGTAAAGGAACATATCTAAAGTGAAAGTTTTTAGTTATAAACAAATTATCTTACGTTTTACATTTTTTTTCAGAGAAGAATTATGCATACTTAGTAGAAATGATGCATATACCGCTACAAAGTTACTTCTCTTATACAACTCAATTGTTGAGCAGATAGGAATTACAGCAATATTGAAGACATGAATAGTAGTCTTAGATAAATATGCTATGTTTCAGGTAAAAAACTGAAAATCGACTTTCAGATTAAATTTTATTTTATTATCTAACGCATTTTATTTGATTCATAATGAAATATTATGAAAATCTAGAAAACAAAATTGAAGTTTGGTGGTAATTCAATTGTTTAGTATTATATAAGAAATGTTCACCAGTTATAATGCACAGTAAAAAACAAACACACATTTTTACCGAAAGTTTGTACATTAACTGCCAAAAGATATAGACTTAAATGGATCCTGTTGAACAACAGTGGATCATGATAGTCAATAATATTTGATTTCATGTAGCAAGCGTAGATAAAATCTAATCAGAGTTACACAGCTTATAATTTGGTACACAAGACGCGCGTTTTGTCTTCACAATACTCATTATTAGCGTTTTGAATAATTAGATACTAAAGTCACAGTAAAACAGAATAATGAACATATCAGTGATTTTTAATGTGATCGCAGAAGTGCTGACTACTGGGGTGTCGATACCCTTGCCCAACGGAACGTTCCCCGGCTGTTGCATCGACCGAGAGGTTGTAAAAACTTATCAGCAGTGCTCGAACCATTACAGTTGGAAGGTCAAATCATAAAAGAAGATGGAGCATAAAAAAATAGACCAGTTTTAGAATTGCTTTTTTTATTTTACTTCTTATCAAACATCTCTTGGAAGTTAACACAAAAAATTCAAAGTTTATTACTTACTAGTATATGGAATTATAATTAAATAAAAACAAATAATTGAATTAAAAAAATTTCTGTGTATCATCTAATCACTGTTCTTTCAAAAGTTTTAATGAGCCCTAGCAGTATGAGCAGATATGAGTTCACATGGATTAAACCCTAAAGATTCATGCACAGAATCCCTAACAGCAAACAGAAGTAAACACATACCTTCATCCCAATTTTTTTATAACTCAAAACACATAAATTATATTCATCAGTGTCCAATGGAACCTCTCTGAGGCATCTTGAAGTTATGGATGCTATCCACTCGACTTCTACTGATTTATGCATAACTTATACGTAACTAATAGTAAATAAAACAATCCCTACATAAAATCTGAACCTTGAGCATACTGAATTGACTACAGGAGTCCTATTAAAGTGAAAAATGTCACAAATGATACAAATACTAGCAGCTCTAATATTCCTTGGAGGCACACATAGTATAAACTCATTGCCAGATTGTTTGTATTGTAATGGTCCTACACAGGTTATACATACTCAAAATTTCTTTTCTATATTTGTTCTTGTCAACTATCTGATGTATTTTTTTCCATTCCTCGTCAGCAGGCACGTCATGGGGTTTATATTTTCTCAACACAATTCCTGACCTCAGTCTCAACCACTGTTTAAACACTATTATAAATTGAAGACACCTCAGACAGTGACGAAACGCCCTTAAAAGAAGATTGAGAACCAACAGTTCCCTAAAGATCTTTTTCTGTTTGAAGATTAGAATTATCACCTGTTATTAAATGACACAAAACCTTCAGCAACAAAGGGTTCATAATCCTTCAAAATACAGAGAATTTAACGTTATCCTCTTGAACAAGGCCTACTAAATCTTGTTTTGTTGTAGCTGAATTAACAGGTTTAGTGAAAGGGATAGTACTCATTTCTTTTCAATTCTCTGGGGGGTCCAACATTTATAGAATAACTTCAAACAGGTTCATTGGTGGGTCAAATGATTATTAAAATTTTGGATTCCAGATTTTTCTTTGTATTCAAATCTTTTTTGATCGCTTGAAACGTAAATATTGATATTATAAATTTTAAATTCATAAGAAAAATGTTCTTTTTCAGAAAATGTGTTGTGGTAGAAAAATGAATGACAAACTGATATGAAGAATTTTCAGCTCATCGTCGTCTCATTTTTAAACCAAACATCCTCATTTATTCAGAACTAGGCACTACAGATGATACAAAAGGCACCACAACAATTATTAGACTTTAGTTTGAAAGCTTATTAAGTGATTTTCAAAAATAAATATTTTATTCATGGAATGACAGATTGGTCCAATTCATTTCTTTTATTTCATATAATTCTTCATCAAAATAATTATACATATACACACATTGTTTACATAATAATTTATTTCTACATAGACTAGGTGTGTTGGCAAACCTGTTATCCGTAGAGTAAGTCTTGTGCTTGAGGTAGAGGGTTCGATTTATTCATTTAGACTCACTGTGTTTAGACTCGTTTGAAAATACAGTAGAGGTGGACATCTGGATATCAATTAAAGACCAGCGCCTTTACGTATGACACTATTTTAATCCCCCCCCCAAAAAAAAAATATACATAGAACATATGCAGTAAACCGGAATGATATTAGCGGTGTTATAACAATGTTAATGTGTGCTTTAACTCAACCTCCAATCAGCAAATGATAAAATTGATACAACGACTTCAAAATTTATGCTCAGCAATTATCAATAATATAGAAATAACTCCTCATAAAATGAGTGTCTCGCCTATAAATGGACACATCTGAATGACTTTTGAATAAAGAACAGCAATAATGGATTATCTCTAAATATATATTATCTCTGTATAATGTACAATACACAATCATTTGGAAACCGTTTTATTTCCTCATATCAGTTAAGGCATCAAAATGTACACTTTTAATAAAGGACACTAAAAAACTACATTATACACTTTATTTATTAATCTTGCTGTAACATCTCGATTGTACAATTTTTGGCCGCTTTGTATACAAGTATGTACAGTTTGAAACTTAATAGCCTTCCAATGTCATTTGCGAATGTCATACACAGTATGTTATTCAAACGTTATCTTGTATTTACTTTCTTTCATTTTTTCTTTAAACTGAGCATCAAATTTTTCATTTTGTGCGACCGTAAAATGATTTTTCCAATCTCCTATTTCACCTGAAAAATAGTTCAACGTTAATTTTACTTTTTACCTCATTTTGGCTATTTCACGCATGTTAACTTACGTTGCTTTAACATAGCACACTTTTGTTTAATATCCTCGATTTTCATATAGTCATGTTACTTTAAACAACTTTCTGAATTTGGCCCAAACAAATACAGGAATTGTACACTTTTCGGTTAAAAAACTTGCATTTTAGTACTTGTATTATAAAAAAGGAAAAAAAGGACTTATTTAAAAACACATTTAAGCTAGTTTATAGAATTTTGTGTTGATGGCAGTTCTTGTATAGTTTTTCTTTTTTATTTTTTGATAATCTTAAAGACTAGTGACGATTTAGAGTTTTACATATTGTAAAGACACCCATTCC
This sequence comes from Mytilus californianus, assembly GCF_021869535.1. Classification (NCBI taxonomy): domain Eukaryota; kingdom Metazoa; phylum Mollusca; class Bivalvia; order Mytilida; family Mytilidae; genus Mytilus; species Mytilus californianus. Next base: position 81,367,078 of record NW_026262712.1, read on the forward strand.
TGTCTATACTGTTTGTAAAGACACCCATTCCTGTCTATACTATTTGTAAAGACACCCATTGCTGTCTATACTGTTTGTAAAGACACCCATTCTTGTCTATACTGTTTGTAAAGACACCCATTCCTGTCTATACTGTTTGTAAAGACATTCATTCCTGTCTATACTGTTTTGAAGACACCCATTCCTGTCTATACTGTTTGTAAAGACACCCATTCCTGTCTATACTGTTTGTAAAGACACCCATTCCTGTCTATACTGTTTGTCAAGACATCCATTCCTGTCTATACTGTTTGTAAAGACATCCATTCCTGTCTATACTGTTATAAAGACACCCATTCCTATCTATACTGTTTTGAAGACACCCATTCCTGTCTATACTGTTTTAAAGACACCCATTCCTGTCTATACTGTTTGTAAAGACACCCATTCCTGTCTATACTATTTGTAAAGACATCCATTTCTGTCTATACTGTTTGTAAAGACACCCATTCCTATTTATACTGTTTGTAAAGACACCCATTCCTGTCTATACTGTTTGTAAATTTGTAAAGACACCCATTCCTGTCTATACTGTTTTAAAGACACCCATTCCTGTCTATACTGTTTGTAAAGACACCCATTCCTGTCTATACTGTTTGTAAAGACACCCATTCTTGTCTATACTGTTGGTAAAGACATCCATTCCTGTCTATACTGTTTGTAAAGACACCCATTCCTATCTATACTGTTGGTAAAGACACCAATTCCTGTCTATACTATTTGTAAAGACACCAATTCCTGTCTATACTGTTTGTAAAGACATCCATTCCTGTCTACACTGTTTGTAAAGACACCAATTCCTATCCCTACTGTTTGTAAAGACACCCATTCCTGTCTATACTGTTTGTAAAGACACCCATTCCTGTCTATACTGTTTTAAAGACATCCATTCCTGTCTAAACTGTTTTAAAGACACCTATTCCTATCTCTACTGTTTGTAAAGACATCCATTCCTTTCTATACTGTTTGTAAAGACATCCATTCCTGTCTATACTGTTTGTAAAGACAACCATTCCTGTCTATACTGTTTTAAAGACACCCATTCCTGTCTATACTGTTCTAAAGACACCCATTCCTATCTATACTGTTTGTAAAGACATCCATTCCTGTCTATACTGTTTTAAAGACACCCATTCCTGTCTATACTGTTTGTAAAGACATCCATTCCTGTCTATACTGTTTTAAAGACACCCATTCCTGTCTATACTGTTTTAAAGACACCCATTCCTATCTATACTGTTTGTTAAGACATCCATTCCTATGTATACTGTTTTAAAGACACCTATTCCTGTCTATACTGTTTGTAAAGACATCCATTCCTGTCTATACTGTTTTAAAGACACCCATTCCTATCTATACTGTTTTAAAGACACCCATTCCTGTCTATACTGTTTGTAAAGACACCCATTCCTGTCTATACTGTTGAAGATTGCATGGCGATCTGTTGATGTGTTTGTTATATTTGTATTGTCGGGGTGCGGTCTCAATGATGTATACGTCACGTCTCCTTTTGTTCACGTGATGTATTTAACTTTCTAACCTCATTTCGAAAGCCCGTATCTAAGGCTACCATTTGTAAAAGCTTATTGTTATTAATTAGAATGACAGTCAAGATTACCAGTTTAGTCACAAACTAACTCAAGAAGAAGTCTAACCTATTTTGCAACCGGTCTACCGTCAAGATCAAAGATAAAGAGGAAAATGAAAGACCAAAAATCTCGTGAATAATAAAGAGAAAACACAATAGAATAATTCCATTTCGTTTTTCAAGATGAACAGACCGTGTATAACATAACTGTATAGGTCATCTTACATACACAAACACGTAAATCCGACAAATTATATACGTACCTTTGCGATATATAAACCCTTTGCCATCTAAAAATCACCGTGGTATCAAATTTGTTTTTCTGCATATTCTTAAATGATGTTTCTTTGGCAATCTTTTCTAATGTAGTATCTGAACATGCTATACCAAGAAAATCTGCAAGTTTCTTTATCTCTCTAACAGGTTCCTGGGGTAAATCAGTGTAAGTAATGAAATTAAAAATAATGCATAATGAAGTTGGATGCACTTAAGATATTTTGTGCGTATGTAACAAACTGTTAACACAGAGATATGTCTCGCGTTTTGTAATTTTGATGGAATAATGCAAATGTTGAAATTAAAATGGCAATATTTGAAAATGTAAACTTTGCAAATCATTCAAAGCCAATGAACCATGACTGAAGGTGCAGGGCCTAATAACCTCCACGGAAATGCCAATGCTTAGAAAACGGCATACCAAATACAATTGACTTATCATAAGTGATTCCCTTTATGTATCCTAAACACAAACTTGAATTTGTAAACTATGTAAAAATTTCAAAGTCAATGAACCATGATGAGGGGATCACCCGGGTGGGCCATATAATCTCCATGGAAATGAGACTTGCAAATGGCAATACAACTACATACCAAATATCATTGACTTAAAATTAGTCGTTTATCTTAAACATTCCAAGTCAATGAACATGATTGAAAAGGGGTGGGCAAACAATCGCCATGGAAATGAGATGTTCCAATGCTAATACATCTGCATACCAAATATCATTGACCTAACACTAACAGTTCCCCTTTAACTGACCTAATCACAAACTAATACATGTAAACTAAGCAAAAGTTTAAAAGTCAATAGACCATGATTGACGGGGCGGGGCAAAATAATCTCCATGGAAATGAGATGTAACAATACTAATACAACTCCATACCAAATAGCATTGACCTGTCACTAGAAGTTCCCCATAAACTTGACCTCATCACAAACTAATACATTGTTGACGCCGCCGCCGCCGACGCTGGAAACAGCACGCTTCATTTTCGCTTTTTAGACTTCGTCGACGAGACAAAAAATGATTTCTCAGACATTATAAAAGGTTAATATTAAGGCTCCATGATACGATTCAAGTCAGCTTTTATTAACTTGGTAATAGGTGATTCTTTATAATATTTATATGATTATATAAATATCGAAATGAACACCCCAAAATAGTGATTGTTTCATTTTGCCATTTAAAAAATTTCAAATGTACACAATGTAATGAAAATTGAAGCAATTTCCTGAACCCAACATAAGTTGAAGAGAAATTGAAAACGCCGTGACAAAAAAAAAAAACCACGAAAAGACAAACAAGTCCTCAAAACACTACATAAACATGAATTCCCACCAAAAACCATGGGAGATCTCATGTGCTCCGGAAGGGTTATAGCTGATCCTGCTCCTCATGTCAAGGTAAAACTATGACACCTGCTCTTCGGTTGATAAATGCTAGTAAGAATTTGCAGTTGAAGTTGTCAGTTTTATAGCATTTAGTTTCATACGAATGCAACATTATACTTTATCTCTTTAGACTATCAATAAAAGTGATTAAAATAAATTATTAGATAACGGCTGCCACTGAAGATATAAAAAAAGACTGACTACCTGTTTCATATCTTCATAATAACAGGTAAAAATCTTCCCAGGAAAGTCTCCCGTTGCTCGTTCTATTTCTAACTCATAGTTATACCATGTTCCATAAGGCACTATGGAGTATACAATAAACATTTTGTTATTAAATACGTAAACATATCTCCACCTTATCTTCAAAGTATTAACATTTCTGAAGGAAATCAACAAACTGTTGATATATTTGCAGTGAATCGTCAGACTTGAAGAACTATATTATCTTACTGGGGACTCTCTAAGTACATAATTATGTAAAGAGACCCTCGAAGTATAAGTAACCGTTTCAGAACTAAAAGATTTAAAATTATTGGTAACTTCATTGTAAGAACACAAAAAAAAAAAAAAAAAAAAATAGAGAATGTGTCTATGGGCCATAGATGCCCCCGCTTGTAAATATGCATGAGTCAACTCCCACATACAGATGCAGGATTCACGTTATTAAGACCGTTTTTTTTGTGATTATAAGCATTGTGTATAAGTTTCATAACATTTGGTTGAGACAAACTAAAGTTAGAGAACGGAAACGACAGATTTAGCAATTTTTCCATTTATAAAGGGGCATAACTCAATAACTGTAACAGTGACGCCACCCAATTCCACACTTGATCTGTGTTTTGTGGTAATAAGCATTGTGTATAAGTTTTATAATATTTGGTTGAGGCAAACTAAAGATAGAGAACGGAAACAAAAAATTCAGCAATTTTTACGTTTATAAAGGAGCATAACTCATTTACGGTAAAAGTGACACCACAGTATTTCGAACTTGATCTGTGTTTTGTAGTAATAAGCATTGTGTATAAGTCCTTTATGACATTTGGTTAAAGCAAACTAAATTTAGAGAACGGAAACGAAAAATTCAGCAATTTTTATGCTTATAAAGGGACATAACTCATGAACGGTAAAAGTGACGCCACCCAATTTCGAACTTGATCTGTGTTTTGTGGTAATAAGCATTGTGTATAAGTTTTATAACATTTGGTTGAGGCAAACTTAAGGTAGAGAACGGAAACAAATTTCTGGACGTACGGGACGGACGGACGGACGGACGGACTGACAAGGGTAACACTTAATGCCCCGAAGCGGTAGGGGCATTAAAACATTACACCGTCGTTATAAAGCTCTTGTTAAAGGGGCATAAGCTACGAGATATAAAAAAAATAAAAATATGATTTTTTTTTCGTTCAATCATAAATAAAAGTGAAATAGTGAAATAATAATTCGCTTTTAGCAGCCAGTTTAGTTCAATTTTGTCAAAATAAGCTAAGAAACATTACTGATGAATTATTCACTTGCAAGTGAATAATTCGACCTCATTGAATCCGTATTCATGTGATCTTCAATTTAACCCATTAGCTAGAGATTGGTTACGCATGTATAAGTTGTGTTCAGCCATTAAAAGGAAAAGAATGTCAACATTGAAAGTGAAATAAAGGTGAACCATTTCGTTGACTGATTCGATCCAAAAAAAAATCATTCTTATACAGGTAAAAACGATGATTAACTTATTTTTTTAACCTATAACATGAAATCAAACAGGCATGGAAAAGAACAATTGCACGAGGTCGCTATCTGTTGATAGTTATGTTTATGTTTATATCGGGGTTATGTGACCGTCGGCAGTCTTCGGAGGTCATCTTGATGGTTAATTAGATGGCGTCAAGATTAAAATACACACGAAATACTGATATATATAATCGAGTTCATGCGTTATTAATTGCTTATTTAAGACTTATTGTAATTTGGATATACGTGTTCAGCATTTTTAGTGTAATAATTTGAAAATATTATGCAAGATGCATTAGATGCTGAAACTCTCGTCAATTGTTGTCTTTTGTTATATGTTATTGTTTTGTTACCTTTTGGGAATTTAATGTTGATGTCCATAGCTTTTGTAGTCTATGTGTATTTAATCGATTCACAACATGTCTATTTGTTCATTGTTAAGACAACATGTGAACCTCTAGATGTTTTTTTTCTGTTTTGTTCCTGTATTTTTAGGCTGCTGTCGCACAGACTTATTATATCAAATGTATCCTTTTATTCATACTGAAGTAAAATGGATGTGGGATAGACGTTATGCTGTTCTGTGGATAAATCGTTACGTTATGTGTTTTAATTTCTTCTTCACATGTAGTTGTTACCTCTTTACTTTATGATGACGCCATATACTGCTATGGCTTTTCTCCTCTTTTGGTTTATATCCTGTATCATGAATTTCAAAACGGTTGTTCATCGCATGGTTAGCCTAACCTTTTGTTTAGCATTTTTAAGTATCGTTCTATTTAATACCTACATGATTATTGTAACTTAATCAACATAAATCTCTGGTCACATATATGTATGTGAGTTATGAAGATATGGCAAAAGCAGTTGCTAAATCTGCCAGTAGGGCATTGGGGTAATTAATAGCAAAATGTAGAGCTCATGGTGGTTTTCAATATGATGTATATACAAAACTGTTCCATTCAATTGTATGGTCAGTGATTGATTATGGTACCTCTATTTGGGGTACTAAGGAATTTTCTCTTGTATCAATGCTGTTAAACATAAGGCTATGAGACTTTTTATGGGTGTGGGTAGATATACCCCTAACTTAGCACTTTATGGAGATATGGGATGGAAACATGTATTGTTAAACAATGGTCTACTATAGTTAGAACTTGGTCACGATTTCATAAGATGTCTAGTTGTAGACTTAATAAGAAAATTATTCTTTGGAGTAATAAACTCAGTTTTAATAAAGTAAAAAATTGTAACTGTAGAGTGAATACAAAGTTTAAAGAACTTGATCTTATTCAGTATTGTAATATTGAATGTATTTTAGCAAGCCCGTTATTAAAGATATTGAAAACAACCTTTTTATTATGTACCAGAATAAATGGCATTCAAATTTACTAGCTAATGAAAGCAGTAAATTGCGTACTTACAGGTTATTTAAATCAAATTATTGTACTGAAAAATATTTAAGTATTACTATGCCGGGTAAATACAGAAGTGCATATATGCTAAATTTAGAGCAGGCGTTGCTCCAATTAAAATTGAAACTGGCAGATATGAATGTATAGATGTAAATGAAAGGTTTTGTTTTAATTGTAGAAAAAACGATTTAGATGTAATTGAAGATGAAAAACATGTGTTGTTGGAATGCCCAGAATATGCAGATTTGCGAACGATCTTTTTTAACAGTGTATGTAATGTAGAAAGTAGTTTTAATAATTGGTGTAATGAGGAAAAGTTTTTATCTATGTTTCATGACGACAGAGTTTGCTATTTCGCAGTCAAAATCTGCCATGAAGTACTTTTTAAGAGAAACTGTATTTTATACTCGTAATGACTGTATATAATGTTTTGTTTTTTTTATCTTCTGATTATGATTAGAAAAGAATTGCTTTTTAATATTATAGTGTTTTATGCTAAGATATATTGATATATGTTATATATGTAGTATAAATGTATTTTTAATGTGTGTTTTACAGTTTCTCATAACTTTTTTAGAGTGGCTCTTTTATAAATTGATCTGTTGTTATTATATTGTGTTTTATATCAAATGTTTTAAAGAGGTGAGACTCTAATAAAGTATTTGTTGTTGGTGTTGTTGGTGTTGTAAAGATCAGCACACTTTTTTAAGTTGTGAAGTGACGAATTTTTTAGATCACATCTATGTTCTGTATGTCTTTGTCCAAGAAGGCGGACAGTGAAATATGTCTCGCCATCATTTCATGGAATAGAAGTTCCTTCATAATACAAGTTTCAAATGGAAGGAATATTCTGTAAAATTATTTCCACTGAAAGAAACATTACAGTATATGTTCCTGACGTAATAAAGGGTATAGCATATTTGTTCCAACAGATATTATAGCATTGAGGAACAAATATAGGTTGACAAGGAGAACCCAGTCAGACAAACATATATTTCAAACTAAGATTGATTTTTTTTATCGGACCTCACTACGAGTGAAGCAATGGGTATCCAGTTGTTTAATCGGTGACTACTCAGGAACAATGAGATAAGGCTTTTTGATGAAAAGTTATGTTGACCACATATACAAAACAGAATAAAATACTCACGTTTTCCAGACATAAACAGTTCTAAAAATTCGTCCCACGTTCCATCAAAGTTGATAAACTTATCTTTTAAACAGTGGTAATAATATGAAACACATACATCTTTAGGATTTCGAATCATGTGGACAATTTTGCCCTTGTTTTCTCTGTGTTGCGTTGGTAAATATCTAAATAGACAATGCGTGTACATAATCCTTGGTGATGGAACACTGTCTAGCACAGACAAATCATCAACAGCTTCTAACATGGCTTGCATTTTGCTACTTTTGTCTAATTCTGTCGTGTTTCTCAGTAACATATTCACTATTTCACACGTCCAATGCGTCCCTTAAATGAAAGAGTTTTTTCTCACTTGCATCAGACATTTGAAATAGAACTTGAAATGAAACAATATTGATAAAACATATTCAAACATAGTCATGTAAAGCCTTTCACATATAAAATATTAACTTTTGAATGCAATATTTTGTATAAAGAATATCGTTGGAAAAGAAATCAAATATTAAGAAAATTGCATTTAATAATCACTTTGACTGTAACAAAGATTTATGATACTATTAAAAAAAAATCATACTTGTTCATAAAATCTATAAAACAAATTACAATATTGAACATTATGATGATTAAAATGTATCCTCAATGTTGGACAATTAGTATGAACATATGATGATTAAAATGTATCCTCAATGTCGGACAATTAGTATGAACATATGATAATTAAAATGTATCCTCAATGTCGGACAATTAGTATAAAACGACAAACCAGATGATATAGTCTGTCAAAATTTCAGGAGAACTTACGCTTTGTATATTTGATTTGAACAATGTCGACTTAAAGTTACATCTTTTAAAATTATATGGTATTTCTGGAGTCTGCCGAGAAAATCCGAACGTAAACGAAGTAGAGCAACGAGTTCTGGAATTGTTAGCAATCATGTTGTCAATTATAGTCCTGATTCCTTAATACTCTGTTTTCTTTTTTATAATTGACAGAAATAAATGTAACTATACATAAATGAGAAAGCATGTCAAAGAGTCTATTGCTAGTCGGTATATTGCTCGTCGTCTATTGCTTGTCAGTACATTGCTCCATTTAGTATATGCATATTCAGTGGCTTCCAAACTTTTTTCTCTGGGTGTGCCCGAAGGAAAATTTTCGAATAAAACAAATTCAGTGTGTAGGGCTTAAAAGTTTTACCATAATTTACATACACAAGAATTGCGGACAGCTCAGCTGGATGGCTTTATCAGCTACCACACAGAGAACCGTAATCATTGCAAATTTTTTAACGTTATTGTCTATGGGGAATTATGACCACTAGCTAAATAAACGAATACTGTGTCTATTTTATAAATCTCTTATAAAATTAATAAATTATAGAGATCTCACCAATTTTTTAGCTTTGAAATGGTGTAATAAAATCCACTTTATCTTGATATTTACTGGTGTCACTATCATGTTGAACGCCGGGTTCTCTTTTGGTTGAGATATGTTAAATTACGAGGTATACATATTTTATAAAAAATCATATTAAATTCATTTTTTATTGTAAATCAAATTAACAAATTATACAGTATTGGCAAATAATTTTCCTATAAAATGGTATAAGAATCGTCATTTTAAAATAATGTTTACTGTTGTCCCTAAGCATTTGAAAGTGAAACTTCATTATTTATGAATGCGATGTATATTCATTCAACTAAGATTGACCGTATTCAAAGACAAATTGGTCTTGTTATTTAGTTGAATTCTCATTTTTATGATGTGAACTTCTTTTCTAATTACATCCATCATTTTAATATCTAGTTAGGTTTTAAACAATGTATTAATTTCTATTATACCAGAGACAATATGTCTCTGATTATACCAAAGAGTTCTTTAAACATCAAAATTTTAAAAGTAGTGTGGTATTGTTGACATCTTGAAGAAAACTTTGCAAAAAGTGTTTTTTTTTTCTTTTTTTTTTTAAAGGGCTCTGTCTAATTAATCTTATTTTGATTTGAGTAAATTATATTATTATTATCAAATATTTGAATACACAATTGCATGATTGTATTATTGAAAAAAAATGTCTACGAAATCTGAAAAACTAAATTGAAATAGAAAAGAAAAGGTGACAACGTGCAATTTTTAATGTTATTCAAAACATACAAAATTTCATACAAGTTTTGTAGAATGAAAAGGTATAGGGAATATTATTCTTATCATTATAAGTAATGATCAAAGAAGTAAATGCAAGTATTTTGAATGTATACAGTAAGATATCATAGCATGCTAGATATGCTATCTTTATGTTCTCCTTCATACATTAATCTTATTGTTTAGTACAAGGATTTGTATAGTACTATACAAATCCTTGTTTAGTATATTCATAAAATGTCGTTTAATAATACAAATGACGAAAAACATCGAAGTCCTTTTTAAGAAAAGCTCCATAATTATCGATCTCAGCTAACATATAAACACGAATGTGTCAATATTTACATAGTATATTGTATAAGCGTCCCATGGTGCCACGGCAAATCCTTTCCGGTGCTGTATCACTATTCAATACCATATGTTACTATTTTATCTTATCATTTAAGTATTATATTGAAAATATAGTAGTCCATGCACAAGAGCTTGTTGGGAGACCCCCTTTTTTATTTTTTTATATTAATATATAATTCCAAAATAGTCTTTTCACATCAACTTTTTTACCTTGTCTAAAGTGTTCAAACTCTTATCAATGCGATTTAACAATAATAATGTATGTATGTTGCCCTCTATTCTTATATGTTTAAGAGTATTCTACACATACGAATATAGGGTAACACATATAAACTAATTTTATAAAGTCAAAATAAAATTGAGATACGGCTGAAATATGAACGAATATTTTCAAATAAGATTAATTACAACAACAAAAAATTATAAAATTAACTAGACAAAGTGATGCCCCGCACTTCACTCTGAAGTAACTGTATCATAACAAAGATAATGTAGAACTTTATCTGAGATTTAATTAGTTTAAACATATTTTATTTGCTAAATATCAGCAAAATGGATGAGACACAAGTAAATCATACTTATGAGATTTAATTGTGTCTGAGAGACACAAATGATGCCCCCGCAGATGCAAAGTGTTATTTTAAAATAACTTCAACTATCTCCAAAAGAGCAAATATTAAACTCTGACCACATGCACACCTTCAATATATGTACAAACCACTAAACTTTAAGGAGAAAGTCTGCGGTTTTATTTACTGATATCTATTTCTAATTAAGGGTAGTGAATTATGTAAATTTTATGTTCCTAGTGGACAGAAAAATATTACAATTTAATCCACAGGTGTTAATGATTTTACGTGTTACCTAGATCAAATAAAATTCAGCATGGAGTATACATCTGGCTTATACAATGTCAATATCGAATACATGTGACCTACCCATATCAAATAAAATCTAAAATTGACAGTAATGTACATCTTGTCATATTTATGATATTGCCTTTCTGTAGCTTTTATTTATATGTTTTACGAGATTTCAACCCTCCCTCTATACCTCTAGCCTATGTAGAATAAACAAAACACAGCAATACGCACAGTAAAACTCAGTTTAAAAGAAAGTCCGAGTCCGATGTCAGAATAGATAACAAAAGACACTTCACTAAGCAAAATGACAATGATACATGATAAATTAACTAAAGGACTATTAGCAATAACTGACATGCCAGCTCCACACTTCAATTAAACTGATTGAAAGATTATGTCTTCGTCATATTCATAAATTGTCTATCCTTTTCCAGAATCACGTTGAAGAGTTAAATGTTATTTTTTTTTATATAAAACCATGGAAGTAATAATAATCTAGATAATACTCAAGCTTGCTTGATGTTGAAAGGATTTGTATATTGGATTTTCATCTAACTCAATTAAAAAGAAATATACAAGGATAGATCAGTTTGCCTGCGGCTTTAAAATGTTTCTTTTATTGAACTTGTTAAAATCAGAAACACCGATGATAAATTATTTGGACTATCTTAAAGCTTCCGAAAAGGTCGTATGTAGTATAAACAGGGTTACAAATTTCATACAATAAGAAAATTTACTAGATTAAGAAAATTTTTTTTTTAAAAGTATTGATCAAGAGATATACATATATCATAAATATAGGAAATATAATAACATGAAAACAAACGTATCTCTTTTGAACCATCGTTAACAGAAAATATTCTTTCTACATCATAGATCATCATAGGGCATGCAAAACTTTTCTTTTTTTAATTTTTTCTTTTCTATCGGCAATTTCTTCATCATTCATCTGTGTATAGTGTACGCGGGGTTTCTTTCTTAAAGGGAAAATTCGCGATTTTTTACTTATCATCTTATTATGTTCATAATACCATAAAAAACATATTCACCAAGTTTTATCTGGATATGAAAACTAATAAAGAAGAAAATTGGGAATTATTAATTTTATTTATTCGAACTTCCTGACTTCTGTGACGTAGTTTAAGTCTTTTTGCATGCCGGGAGTGGAATTAATCTCATTTAAGTCTTGTTCGTTAATCATTTCATAACGCGATTTAAAGCGCATCGACGACTTTTGGCGTAGCTATTAACCAACTAATAATTAAGAAAGTAAAGTGATCAGCCGTGCAACTTTTAAAAATAAAATGTACGATTTATATTTTAAGGATTTCTGATATGATTATAGTCATTATAGTAATAAAAGTAAATCAAACAATAGAATATTTTTATGAATTTTTTTTCCGACGGATATTTTCAACAAACATATTTAACTGATAGTGTATTAAAAATGCATGTTTGTATTCTCACCTTTTACTTCAGTCTAGCAAACATTTTCCGCTAGTACCGTGTAAATACAATGTGTATTGTACTGTGACACTTAGTGACTACCTGTTGAATGCGTGATTAAATTCAAGGTATTTAAAGGTTTGCATTCTGTAATTCTAATCTTTTGACTCAGTGAATTTTAGCCGTCACGGTTCACCGTTCCAGGTGTGAACATCATTTCGTATGAATGATAAACGGGAGTGATAGTTTGAGAGTTTGCGATTTTAATGGTCGAACAGCATCAGAGAAAGATTTTCTTATTTTTGATTCTCATGATCCTTCAAATAATTTCTCTGATTTAATAGAAAATGGTGTGTCCATTTTGGACTTTTTAGATATTCCGAGGGAAAGAAAAAATAGAGATATTGGAAAAAATAGGTATGGTTCTTTATTATTGGACTTTTGCAAGGGGAATAACTGTTTTATACTTAATGGGAGGATAAATGGTGACAAGGAAGGAAACTTGACTTGCAGGAATGCAAGTGTTGTAGATTATTGCATTAGTAATGTGAATTTTATAAATAGATTTTGTACTTTGGAAGTAGTAGATTTTTCAAAATTATTTTCTGATGTACATTGCCCATTATCTATTAGTGTGTATGCAACAAATGTAGACGGATGTGAGGTACCTGATTATATAGAAGAAAGTGTAGAAAGGATAAGAAAGTGGGACAGTGATAAATTGATAGAATTTCAACAAAATATAAACCAAGGTAAAATAAAAGATCTTTTGTATAATTTGAAAGAACCAAGGGTAGATGTAAATGTTAATATACATGTTGAGAAACTATGTGAAATTCTTATAGAAAGTGCAAAAGCTACATTTGGCATTTCTCATAGTAAAAACGGGAAAACACATCAGAAATCGTTTATGAATAAACCCTGGTTTAACCGAGAATGTACATTTGCGAGACAAAATTATCGTAAATTTAGACGAAAATTTAAAAAAAATCGAACTACAGTCAATAGATCCAATTTGGCTGGATCAGAAAACATATACAAGAAAACTCTCGACAAAAATCATAGATTATACCGGCAAAATCTTTCAAAAAAATTAAAAGAATTGAGAACCAAAAATTCTAGAGACTATTGGAAAGTACTTAACCAGGGAAAGCGTAAAAAACAACCGGATATCCCAATAGAGAAATTATTTGATTTCTTTATGGATCTAAATGCTTCTCCGACGGATGATAATGGAGTTGATTTACCACCTCTCGATGAAGACCAGGTTAATCATCTTAATTATGATTTGAATTTGTATATAGAAAAAGGAGAAATTTTGAAATGTATAAAAAATTTGAAAAATGATAAGTCTGGTGGTGAAGATGCTGTTATAAATGAATACATAAAAGCAACTTCAAACCAGCTTATCGATATTTATGAAAAATTATTCAATTTGATATTTGATACCGGATTTGTACCAGAGAGTTGGCTAGTTGGTAATATTATACCAATATTCAAGAATAAAGGAGATCGAAATAATCCTAAAAATTTTCGGCCAATTACCATTGTCAGTTGTTTGGGTAAACTGTTTACGGCTGTTTTAACCGCGCGTTTGAACAAATATTCTGACGATTTCCTGATTTTACACGAAACACAATGTGGCTTTAGGCAAGGTTATAGCACTATGGATAATTTATTTATATTACATTCTCTGTTTGAACTTCTGAAGAAAAGAAAGAAAAAACTTTATTGTGCATTTATAGACTTTGAAAAGGCTTTTGACAAAATTTGGAGGGATGGGCTTTGGCATAAACTACTGTTAAACAATGTAAATGGGAAAATGTTAAATGTGATTCAAAATATGTACAAAAATATTAAATCAAATATTATTTTTAATAACAGCAAGTCTGATTATTTTCCGTGTAATAATGGGGTAAGGCAAGGGGAAAATATGTCCCCTTTTTTGTTTGCAGTTTTTTTTAAATGACTTGGAAATTTTTTTACAAACAAAAAACTGTAAGGGCCTTTTCACAGTTACAGAAGAAATAGAACATGAACTTGATGTATTTCTCAATATCATTTTATTATTATATGCAGATGATACTGTTTTGATGGCTGAAACACCACAAGATCTTCAAATACAGTTAGATTTTTTTAATGAATACTGTAACTACTGGAAATTAAAAGTAAATGTATCCAAAACCAAAATATTATGTTTTTCATATGGAAGATTACCAGACAATTTACACTTTGTTTTAGATGAGCAAGAAATAGAAATCGTTCAAGAGTTTAGTTATTTGGGTATTTTATTGACAAAAACGGGAAATTATAAAAAGGCAATTAAATCACAAGTTGAAAAAGGGACAAAAGCGATGTACGAGATACTAAAAAGGGGGAAATTTCATAGCCTATCAGTTTCTTGTCAGTTAGATATTTTTGATAGAGTAGTCAAACCTGTTCTGTTATATGGATCAGAAATATGGGGATTCAGTAACTGTGATATTATCGAAAAGGTTCATCTAAAATTTTGTAAGTTGCTCCTAAATCTGAAATCTTCCACTCCCAACTGTATGATATACGGTGAGCTAGGACGTTTTCCACTTGCTATTGATGTAAAATTAAGGATGATATCCTACTGGTCTAAATTAATTATGGGAAAGCAGTCAAAGTATTCTTGTATTATTTATAAGCTACTGTACCACTTGTATTGTACTAAAAACTTAGATTTTAGATGGTTAATATGTGTTAAAAATATATTTGATGAATGTGGATTTTCTTATATCTGGAACACACAGCTCTTTTTAAATGATGTATGGTTGAAATATAATATCAAAGTAAGATTGTGTGATCAATTCAAACAAACATGGAACGAGACTATTCAAAACTGTTCCAAAGCCTTGAATTATCGTATTTTTAAGAATTTATTGTGTTTTGAAGAATATTTTAATATTTTAGACGAAAAAGATTTTTTAACATTATGTAAATTTAGAATATGTAACCATAAACTTCCAGTAGAACTTGGAAGATGGTACAATATAGAAAGGGAAAAAAGAAAGTGTAATTTATGTAAGCTAGATATTGGAGATGAATTCCATTACATTATTAATTGCTCACATTTTAGAGAAGAGAGAAATAAATTTATAAATCGAAATTTTAGTATAAGGCCAAATATTATATTATTTACTGAAATTATGTCGTCTACAAATAGGACAGATCTCATAAATTTATGTAAGTTTATACGAATTTTAAACAAGCGAGTGTGTCCTCCTGAATAATTTCTTTTTTTTGTCTTTGTTGTTGTTGTATATATTGTATATTTATTATATTTATGTTTATGTATTTAAAAGACAGAAAAAAAAAAAAAAAATATAATTATTTTGAGGGAGTAATATGGTGGCACAATAACTGGATAGCCGTGGTATATTTTTATATTTTCCGTAAGCTCAGTTTAAAATGAATTATGACTGCTGAATATTTTTGTAACAATGAAATACTGAATTAATTTAATTGAATAAATAATAATGGCATTCTAAACACGAGTGTATGAACTAAAAATTGTACTATTTTAAATTAGAATCGGTAACCTTGAATATTTGAAATAGATAATTACCAATTGCAATTATATAATTTGGTCCGTCCAAAGCGATCTTTATTTACATATTCAGGAATTAATGTCCTTATCAAAATATTTTAAATCTCACAACGTATAAATACTTCAGCCATTTGAAGAAAGATAATTAAAAGGTTGACAGGAAATTTAAGGTCAACTTTGTCTTATTGGAATGAGATCGAATAATTAAGAACAAAAATTATTTTCCGGTTTGAAAAGCATAAAAAAAAATGAGAAATGTGGGTTTGAGACAGAAAAAAATAATTATTTGGGGAGGAATATGGTGGCAAAATACCTGAATCGCCGTTATATATATTTTTTATAGTTTGCGTTAGCTCAGTTTTTAAATAGATGGGTGAGTACTTTGTTGTAACATCGGAATTCTGAATAACTTTCAATGAAATAATTTATAAATAAAAATGGCCCACGAAAACGAGCGTATAAACCAAAAACTGTGCTATTTTGAATTATCATCGGTAACCTTGAATATTTAAATGTACAGAGAAAATTATCAGTTACAATAATATAGTTTGGTCCGTCCAAAGCGAACTACATTTACCTAATCGGGAATGTCCTTATTAAAATATTCTACATCTCACAACAAATACTTTAGCTATTTGACCAACGATGTTTAAAATTTTTTTACAGAATCAACTTACGTCAACTTGCCTTTATTGAATGGAGATAGACCGGCGGAATCAATGTTCAATGTGCTTTATATCTTGTACCTTTGTAAGACTTATCATTCATTCATAAACCATGTCTATACCGCAGACATATATATACATATAATTATATGTCTGTATTAACTGACAAGAATACTCCTGGTTTTACACTAGTAATTTGTTGGGGCCCTTTATAGCTTAATTGCTGTTCGGTGTGAGCCAAGTCCGTGTTGAAGACCGTACTTTGACCTATAATGGTTTACTTTTATAAATTGTGACTTGGATGGAGAGTTGTCTCATTTGCACTCATACCACATCTTCTTATATCTATAAGCAGTATTATCTTTAAATTTCTGTGATTTAATACCAAGAAAGAAAAAAATTCCGAAATTAATTTGATACTTTGATACTCAATATTTTTCCTGGAAAATATTCACATCCTCATTCGGTCTGAAAATAAGATAAGAAACTGGTATACAGAACATGCAGAAGTGTGAATGTCATAAAACCTTGTTATATCAGAAACCATTATAAATGTGAACCTGTATACCTAAGACCTCATGGGACGATGTACCTAACCACATACAGGTAATATACAAGTAGATTTGTTTTACCCGGAAATGTCAAGGTTAATCACTACCGATACAGAATGTACCAATGCAAAGTAAATTCTGATGATTGTGAAGCATGACCATTCATGATTTTAGAGGAGTATTAGGTGGGGGATTGTCGGAACGATTTAAATTCTGACTAGATTTTTTCTCAATTTAAATCACTGAACTAAAAAAAAAAGAAAGGAGAAAACAACGTCCAAGAACAGAATTCTTCTTGTAAATTCATAAATACAACGTTCTTATTTTGTAACTTTCGATAGACTTGACCTCCAACCCCCCCCCCCCCCCCCCCCCTCAAACCTGGGAACATTATATCTAACAATGTTTATGTTCCTGCCCAAATAAAAAAAAAAGATGAAAAAAAAAGAAAGAGATGAACCACTAGAGATGAACGGTAAGTCACATCAGATTCAGATATTTATATAGTTGATTGTCGTTAACTAGAGATGTATAGTTACATGTCTCTGCGTTAACTGATAAGAATAACAGGAAAGTATAAACTTGAAATAGATTTATGATGAATAATAGGCAACTGCGGCACCCCTTTTTTTCAAAGCGTACATGCATGTATTTTAATGACTGTCCGTTATTTCGATCATAATGACAATTGTACGTGAAATCCTATAGTTGGTGAGACTTTTTTTTTTACCAGATATGCGACTTTTCGTATTTATATTTTCTCTTATATTACTCTTATTTAATATTTTATGCATAAGTGCAATAGTGCGAATGGTTTATTCCCCCACAAGCTAACGTAATAAATTAATCAACCCTCAAGCTGATCAGACGTTAATACAACTACTATCAGTCTATCCGGAGTGAAGTTTCTTTATTTCTTCAAATAAACTTTTGGGGATCATTAGTGTACGTCCAGTGGCATATATATTACATGCATGTCGGAACAGGAAAATTGGCATAAGGTTCTATTAGAACCATGTTCACATTAATATACATTATACCCAACAATTGTGATGATGACGAATTTCTTCAACTGTTCGAGAACAATCTAATTGAAATATAAATCTGTGATTTTACTATGTCCATAACTTCGATGAACCAAAGCAAGTTAGATATCGACCTGTATTTAAATCAAATTGGTTCTAGATGTTCTTTCTTATATTCAATATACAATTTTAAATTGCGACTATCTATAGTTCCGTAACTTTCTATCCAGGCGTATAAACCAATGATCGACAAGTGCGTATTTTTTAAATCAATAGTTATTCATGTTTCAAAATGTCCATCATTATTGACAACGAGTATATACTTACATTTTCCCCTATTTACCCTTGGAAAAATATGTAAATAGATTTTTATTTTATCAAATATTTTTTTGGAATTATTTAGATTTTCATAAATATCATTCTTTACACTAGAAATGTTATTTATAAACAAGCGTATGAGTTTAGTAATGACTAGTATATCACTATCGGACACGCAAGACAAAGATGTATATTACAACTGATAGTTTTAAAATGGAAAGTTACAAGTTATCGGCCGTGTACACTAATCAATACCCTCAGAAGTGAAGCGATGCATGAACATGCTTTATGTAATTGTGTAATAAGAGTTTTTAAACCCGACAGGAAATCGCTTGCATACCTGGACGTGTCACCTCACAATACCTCAGGGAATAATTCCTTTAGCCATGCTGGTGATCAGATAAGAGAAGGTCCGAATTTATTTAAATAAGTTTATTACATAAAAGAATTATGAACAAATTAGATTTTCGAAAACGATTTTACACGGAACACTTATTTATGACTTTGAACTTTGACTTTTTAACTAATTCCCATATAAATTTCTTGTTTCAAAAACTTCGTAAAGAAAAAACAGTTTTAAAACGACAGACCATAGTTATGTTCGGAATTATCGTATAACTGCTGATATCATAAATTACCCTATAGGCATAACGTCAAAGTGACATCTATTGGCGGGGCGTTCGTTTAGGAGAGTTATCTATTCTTATCTACTGGTCACCAGACGATGAGAACAAGATGGGAACCAGAATAGAAAAGTAACACGAGTTATCTCGCCTTGAAATGTCCGTAATTCTTGTACATGAAAAAATTACGTCATAAATTTTCTGTTCCAAAACGCGGAGTTTTAGGTGTTTGGTCACTTTATGAAGCAAACGTCAGTTTACACTGTTAGATTTTAAAACGTAACTATTATTCTTCCATACCTGACTTTGCATACGTGCAGATTATTATATCTGAATCTCTAGATTAGAAATTCATCATATCTTCAATAGCGTTCTTGGCTTCTTTTTTCCTAAACGGAATAAACGATGGATACGAAACTCCTTCAAACTCTGACTGAGGAACCTGTTCAAGATTGGCAAACATTTTCTTCTTCTCCTCTAGGTCCGACTCCATTTTGGTTTTCTGCCTGTGTAATCTAAACGGTGTCAATGAAAAGAAAGTACTCTGTCATAAGACAACTAGAGGCTCACAGGAATCTGATTCACATGGCACAAATATAAAACATTAAACCTTTATCAATAGCGTCAGCTTTCTTTCGGCATTAAGTATCATTTTAACCATGTTTGATACAGATTCAATCGGAGAACAATTTGAAATAAACAGCAGCATCTGGTGCGCACGATGAGGACCGACGTTCACAAATTGAAATTATTGCAAGATTAAAATGGAACTTATAAAGTCCCACAACACTGGAATTGCAAATCTGAAAATTTTCATAAATCAAAGGGGAGCTAACTAATTCTAACAAGAGGGTAAATTTACCCAAGTATAATCGAGCTATTACGCGACATGTGAAAAATTAAAGTCCGAGCATACTCGAGTTAATGCAAGACATGTGAAAAAATGACTTGAATATGACGGTTAAAGTCTTAAACCAAAAAAAAAAACAAAAAAAAAAAAAGATTGAAAGGGAGCCTACTTTTTTTCAAATTAGGCTAAGCGCGCATTTTGTTAATAAACTGTATAATATCACAGAGAAATGTCTCGCCTTTTTGTAATTTTGATAATGCAATTGTTGAAAGTAAAATAGCAATACTTTAACATGTAAGTTATGCAAATATTCAAAGTCAATGAAACATGACTGAAGGTACATGGCTAAACAATCTACATGGAAATGAGATGTGCTAATACAACTGCATACCAAATACCATTGACTTATCATAAGTCATTCCCTTTAAACAAATCTAACAACACCATTAACTTGTAAACTATATAAAAGTTTCGAAGTCAATGATCCATGATGAGGGATGGGGCTATATAATCTCCATGGATACGAGACTTGCAAGTGTCAAAACATATGCATAAAATATCATTGACTTAACATTAGTGGTTCATCTTAAACTGATCTAATCGCAAACTAATACATGTAAACTAAGCAAAAGTTTAAGTCAATAGACCATGACTGAGGGGACGGTGGCCAAATATTCTCCATGGAAATGAGATATGCTAATGCTTATACAACTGCATACCAATTAACATTGGCCTACCAATAATGGTCCCCCTTAAACTGAACTAATCACAAACTAATACATGTAAACTAAGCAAAAGTTTTAAAGTCAATAGACCATGACCAAGGGGGCGGGACCAAATAATCTCCATGGAAATGAGATATGTTATCGCTTATACAACTGCATACAAAATATTATTGACCTACAACTAGTGGTACCCCATAAACTGACCTAATCACAAACTAATACATGAAAACTAAGCACAAAATTCAAAGTCTATAGATATGACTAAGGGGGCAGGCCCAAATAATCTCCATTGAAATGAGATGTACCAATGCTAATACAACTGCATATGTAACATAAAATATTATCTCCCATGAAATACTGTCCAGGACAATATTTCATTATGAAATAGTGTCCTTGTCCATGAAATTTTGTCACCTCCCTTTGGACAATATTTCACTATGAAATTCTGACCATGACAATATTTCACTATGAAATACTGTCTTTGACATTTTTTCACTGTGAAATTCTGTCCATGACAATATTTCACTGTGAAATACTGTCCAAGAAAATGTTTCTTAATCAAATTATTACAAAATTAAAAACAGTACACTTAAGCATGCATCAAATAAAAAAAATGTGGTATGATTGCCAATGAGACAACTCTTCACAAGAGACCAAATGACACAGAAATTAACAACTATATGTTACCGTACGGCCTTCAACAATGAGCAAAGCCCATTTTTAGATTTATATCTAAAAATATTTTGCAAAGAAAGTATTTTATATTTCAAACTAATATTTATTTTAACATAAGCTAGTTTCAAATTTATATGGATACTTTATAAATGGTTAACTGATTAAAGAATTGTTTAACATATGTTTCATTGTACTGCATTATACTGTATAAATATAAGTAACTTATTTATGTTCAAAATGGAATGTACTTATAGCATTTGTAAATACTAGATTGACAAATCTCTTTGCGACGGCGTTTTGGTGGTACAGGAATAACTGGAATAATTATTTGTGTTTATTTGTTATTACCAATCAAATAAAACACTTTAATGATATCATAATTATCAAACATGGTATATGTTATTAACCTCGCCTTCATGATACAAAATTCCAAGACAATCTGTCTATGAAATATTGTCTCAATACACACAAAATATAACCTCCCTTTAACAGGACAAAATAGTATTCATCTGAGAAATATTGTCTATATACAGACAACATTTTACAATGGAAATGTGTCCTTCTATGGAAATTTTTTCATAGATGAGGACAATATTTCATGATACATAGTCATGAAATATTGTCTTTTGGGACAATATTTCATAGGACAATATTTTGCTTTACACATACCAAATATCATTGACCTACCACTCGTGGTACACCATAAACTAGACGTAGTCACAAACTAATACATTGTTGACGTCGACGCTTGAAACACCATACCTATGTCTCGCTTTTTGGCTCCGTCAAGGCGAGACAAAAATGCCTTAAAATGACAACTGAAACCCATAACTTTGGAAAAAAATTTATCAAAATACTAGTAGACAAAAAGCTTCCTTCAAACAATTCAAATATTCCAGAGAAGTTTCATGAAATTGGAACAAAGCATTTTTATTTAAGAATATTTTAGGGATTTTGGGTCCTCAATGCTCTATAACTTTGTGCTTTATTTGACCCTTTTAATTTTATTGATTCGATCTTTACTGATGAGTCTTTTGTAGACAAAACGCGCGTCTGGCGTACAGCATTTTAATTCTGGTATCTAAGATGAGTTTATTTTTAAGGACATTTGAACAGACGCATGGGAAAACTGTTGATAGATTAAATCCCAAGACACAATTTACAAACTTTTATGCCACGTTTGGATTTACTACGTGTTTTTCTTGTGTGCGAAATCCTTGTTTGTTTTACCTGTCTAAACTCTTATATTTTAAAACCCTTTTCTGAACATTTAAATAGTTGATTGTATGTCAAGAATAACACAACCTTGCTATTTGCAAGTATTTAATGCCACTTTCATAGACACCGACTTTATCATGGCCACCACACAACTTAAATAATGAGAATACAAAATAAATTAACGACATTCGGAGGCAAGATGAACAAAATAGTCATAACAAAACTACCAACACATGGATTTTCACCTGCTTTGAAGACCTCTCTATACAAAAAAAATAAAACAAGAGTTCACACGCTGAAATGTCTCGCCTGAGTTCTTAACTATTGGTTTTATTTTGATAGTTCTAAATATAAAGTTTAACTACAAGTATCACATAAACTTAACACGATCCAAAAAAATGAGGTCAAGGTCAGATGACACCCAGCCAGTTGGACATGTATACCTTACAATCATTTCATTCACCAAATATAGTATACCTATTGTTTATAGTATCTGCTATATGGACTTGACACCGAAAACTTAACTTGTTTTGTTCATTGTTCCATGAAATGAGGTCGAGGTCAAGTGAAAAGTGTTTGACAGGCATGAGGACATTGCAAGGTACTCACATACTAACTATAGTTATCCTATTACTCATAATAAGAGAAATTAACATTACAAAAAAATAATAACTTTTTTTTTAAGTAGTCACTGAACTATGAAAATGAGACCAAGGACAACGGACATTTGACAGACGGAAATTTCATAACATAAGACATCTATATACAAAGTATGAAGCATCCAGGTCTTATACCTTCTGAAATATTCAGCAGAAGTTAGTTAGCGCCGTCACCGCCGGATCACTATCCCTATGCATCGCTTTAGCGACATTAATTACCATCTCTCTCGAGAGAAGGTATCACAAGTACTATGTTTAAAATGAGAAGGCGAAAAATTCCATATATATTGAATATTAAGTGCCGTTCTAAAGTTGACAAATGTTTTTAATACCAGCCATGCCCGTAAATGATCGATGCACATAATATATGCACATTGTTATACAGGTGAATTCTAATCTATTTGAGTTATACAGCTCATATTTACCAATAATTCAATTGTCCGACTATAAAAGTCCTTGTAGAAAAAAATAGTCAATTGCCAGGAAAATTTGTCATTGTCAAATGAGTGTTTGTCTGAGTAAATTAAGTCATACACAAATATTAGCACAAGACAAAACCAGAGGGCTCATACGGGTCGAGTGATGATACAAGGGCGAATTGTTATTATCTATTTATCACATACTTGACAAATGCTTAAACAAGAGCACATCTGTTCCTGTATCGCTCACCTAGTGAAAAAAAATCGCCAGTTTGCTAATTAGGACTTTTTTATGCATAGGCGATTATGCTATAGGCGATTCTTCGTGTTGCTGATGAGTTTTGCAACTTGCATGTTTAACTAACCTCCTATATTGATTTAAATAACAACTAAAACTTCAAGGAACTTTTCAGGGGCAATTACTGTAAAACGGATAACAAAATTTTCAGAGTAGTAGATCTTGTCATGCGGATAATTTTTTGAGTTTACACTTTTAACATAGCGCCGAAAGTTTTTCAAACTAACAGCAAAAAATGCCAAAAATTAAAATAAGGTATATTTCAGGGGAAATAATTTAAAAACAGGTCGACAGGTTTATCTGAAATTTTCAGGGTTCACCTTGTCATGCTGATCATTTTTTTTGCAGTTTACAATTTTAACCAAGCTTCTATATTTTCCACAATAACAGCAAAAAACTGCAAAAATGATATCTTAGGATCAATAACTCAAAACAGGTCTACAGATTTTTCTGCAATTTTCATTCTTGGCATGACAATCCTTTGTGCAATTTGCACTTTTATCCTAGATCCTTTATTTTTCTCGATAATTTTCAACAACTGATAAGAATTGAAACGAAAACGATATTCCAGGGGCAATAACTTAAAAAATGAATGAGTAGATTTTTCACCAATTTTCAGGGTGGATAAATCTTGTCATGCTGATCATTTTTACAATTCTCAATTATAACCTGGCTCCTATAATTTTTTGGAACAATTGCAAAGAAATACCAACAAATTCAAAATGAACATTTCAGGGGCAAAACTCCAAAACAGGCAGACAAATTTTTCTTAAATTTTCAAGGTGAATATAACTTGTTTACAGGACAATTTCTCTCTAAGTGTTAAAATATTTAGGGATTTTCACCTTAACTTTAGTTCGACCCCTATATGTTCTGTTTATAGACAAGGCGGAAATGTTGGTTGATCATCCTGGACAAAAATTACAAACTTTATAATTGACATCCTACAGAAAAAGCAGACAAACATTGGTTTCAATCCATCGAGCAGTTTGAGAGAAGAATAAATTATTTTAAAGGGGAAAGTTTATGGGCCGCGGACGCAAAGTAAGGACAAAAGATCACATGTAGGACCTTTGGGTCAAGTGAACTAAAACGTGAGAAAAATTAATAAATCTGTAGGAAGATACTTGTTCAATTCTCCACAGTAATATTTTCATTATTACAAAGCTTCCAAACAGTTCCAAACTATAATAGTCCTCGAATACCATATGTCAATGTCAATGATTATCTAATTGTCCCGCGGTGTCATTTTGCTCGACGTTGACAAAATGAGTTTCCCGCCCGCTGTTAGAAACACGTTTGTCGTCAATGAGAACAGGGCAATTATGTGGTTATAACACATGTTTTCATTACAAACATGTGATAATTAACATTACCAACACGAAATTTCACATTTGTATCTAGTTACAATAACCATGCATGAACGATATGTGTATCCCCTGTTCAGAAGCCAAACACAGACCCATTAGAAAATAAAAGTGCTCGTGATCAATGAGGGGTTCAAGATTACTACCATTGTGCTTTGAATCTAAAATCAAACATTGCATTGTATTAAGCAAAGAAAGATATGTCGACAATATCTTCATTTGAGCTATCTTCCTTTGTACACAATTGTAGAACCGATGGCTTAGTCGTTAATAATTATGTGGAGGCGTGTAGGCATCCTATTTAATAGACCTTTTCAATACTTGTCTACACCTACAGTTGACAACGACTACGACAGGTACGACACAGGTACTAATAGATAAATGATATAAAATAGATCCAATCTATTAGTTCATTTTAACAAAGAATCAATGTTCATCTAGCTGCACTATGCGGTGTGCACTCAAGAAATACAGGCATAGAAGAGATTAAAATACAACTCACTGTGACGTGACTATAGACAATCTTCATCCACCAAACACCGATATGATTAATTGACCAAAAAAAAAAAGTTTAGGGAAATATGACTACACTGTCAACGCTATAATTAAATAAATTACAAATATACAGATTTGAGCCTAGGTTCATCAGAAGGAATTGAAAAATATGGCTGTCTCGAGTCGTGAGTACAAACAAACATGTGCACCTGGTAAAGTTTTAAGGCATGACAGGAACTTTAAATGCCTTTTTATGTTTCAGTAAATTTTACACTTAACTTGATTTTGAGAATTTTTTTTGTCGTTTCCACAGAAGTGCCAACAATAACACCCGAATTTCAAGTTTAAATCACCAATTGTTGTCAGATACTTATCATTTTCCCAGTAAGAACATCTCAAACATTTTTCCAAACTTGGTTATTTTTACACCTTCTGTGAGAACGAAAAAAAAAAAAAAATCTAAAAATCCATCAAAATTTAAAATATTTTCAATATAAAATGCATTTAAAATCTAATATTGTGGTTCCTGTCATGTCTTAAAACTTAACCACGTGTACAGGGTTGTCTGTATTCAGAGTAAATACGGCGATATTTGTCAAAAGATTATGATTAACCTTAATTTAAAGACAGTCAGAGACATGATTTTGTGTAAATGCCATATCATCCTAGATTTTCACTCAGCGGAACCTTACATTTACATTAAGGAAAAAAAACCAATTCAGTAACATTCGACTAATTTGAAAACAAGTATGCATAACTTACCTGTCAACAGCTGGGAAGACAAAGAATTTAATCAAACTTTAGATATTTAATGACCTCTTTATCTATTTAGTCGACATCGAACCATTTACTGAATGAATAGGTTGTTTTATATTGAGCTTGACCCATTTTCTACTGTTGTTTATTATGTCATTGCATTTTTGTACGTACGTGGAAAAAATGAAAAGGTATGATTGTTATGTCATACCTAAGTGATCGTCTAGGTATTTCGTAGTAGGTGATAATATTTGTTTTATTTAGAAAGTATACATAAATATAACAAAACTAGTGTTACTTGATCACATTTAAAGCCCAATACTTTGGAATATTCAAATTCATTTTTACATCGCGATGACCGTGAGGGCATTCCGATGTATTGTTGCCGACGAGATTTCTACTTACGTAACTTTCGTGTTTGACTGGTAACCGATATATATATACGCGGACATTATCGAGTGCAAAATAACATTCCTTATCGCTTGTTATAAATTCATTTGGTTTATCTGTACTTCGTCAAGTTAAACATTTTTAGACAGGAAGTCACTTATACGTATTTACTATGCTTTTATTAAACCTATACTAGAATATGGTGATGTTGTTTGGGGCAACTGCTCTCAGCACGAGTCCGAGCTTCTTGAAAAAAATCAAATAGAAGCTGCTAGAATTATTACTGAGCTACGGCGTAATTCCTCAAAACATAAACTTTATATTGAATTTGGATTAGAAGCTTTGGAGAATAGACGAAATAAACATAAGCATATACTGTTTTATAAAATATTAAATGGGATGACACCTGCATACTTAGATATAAGAAGATGTGGTATGAGTGCTAATGAGACAACTCTCTATCCAAGTCAAAATTTATAAAAGTAAACCATTATATGAATTAGTCCAGCCATATTTTCCTAGACAAACTCAATATACTTTGGGGAATGAACAAAATACTTTTCACCTCCCACTTGCTAGAACTAGCTTCTACTTTAATAGTTTCATTCTTCAACTATAAGACTTTGGAATAGTCTTCCTCTAAGTATACAAAAATCCCAAAGTTTATGTATATTTAGAGGTAGACTGGACAAATGCTAGAGGACTGATGAAATATTTAAACCTTTTAATTATGGGATAAGGAAACATAATATTAGTCATTGTCAACTTAGAAATAATGCCAGCATTCTAAAATCTCATTTGTTTAATCAATTTTTATCGGAGAACACTATTTGTGCAAACTGTAACCAACCTGAGGATTACCAGCATTTCTTATTTACTTGCCCTAAGTACAATGATGTAAGACAGATCTTACTTGATTCCATTTACTCAATTGTTGATGATAATGCTGACATAAATATTGACTTATTACTTTTTGGAAACAGATTATTTTCTTATGATATAAATATTGCTATTCTTTAATCTGTTCAGATATATATCAGTGACACTCACCGTTTTGTTTCATTTGTTTCCTTCTTTTTTCAACATTATTTCGTTTATTCCACTTAGTAAGCTTAGTGTCTCTTCCAAACCTTATATATATATTACTAGTGACTTATAAAGGATATTAACATGTCTCAGGGTACTTGAATAAATTATGATTAATTGTCTACAGACTTAAATATACTAAACATTTAGTGATTAACACTGTAAATATGTATTTGTTTGTGTGTGCTCAAAAGTAGCATGCATTTCCAACTATATTATATTATTTTAAATACAGTTGTTAATATTTGATTATACCTTGTACGTGTAGTATGGAGAGAGCTTTTATAGGTTATGCCTGTTGTTCAATCCTCTTCATATTTTAATGAATAAAATATGTTTAATATACAAAAAAAAAAAAAAAAGAAAAAATACGATAAAAAAAAATGTTGATTTTCTTTGATACTTGTAGTAAAACCTTCATATTACAGACTTTCAAAACATGAATTCATTTATAAGTAAAACAGGCGAGACATTTCAGCGTTTGCACTCTTTTTAAAGGATTTCACTATTTCAATATTGCTTAGTAGGGATGGATTCAGCGGCCTTTTAATTATAATAAATTTTGTTAAGTTATTAAAATTATCTTCAAAAGTATAACATATTTAAATAATTGTTTTCGAATATTTTAGTAAATACGTCACTAGACAGAAAGAAATGACATTGCTCAGCAAGTTATTATTTTCTGATCCTTGTAATTTTTCAAAACGACAGATTCAAATTAGTCAGCACGTCTGTGTTGACATGAATTATCATTGATATGGTCATAGTTATAAATTAACTGTTTACAAAACTTTGAATTTTCGAAATACTAGGGCTTTTCTACTTCAGGAGTAGATTACCTTAGCTGTATTTGGCAAAACTTTTAGGAATTTTGGTTCCTCAATGCTCTTCAACGTCGTACTTTATTTGACCTTCTCAACTCTTTTTTTATTTGAGCGTCACTGATGAGTCTAATGTAGACGAAACGCGCGTCTGGCGTGCAACATTTCAATCCTGGTATCTATGATGAGTTTATTGTAGTGCATGATCACTGATTCTAAATTTGTGAGTAATCTTCGAACCTCAAAATTTGGATGATAAGATAATTTTATGTTTATGATCTTGATTTATTAATTTTAATAAATTTATCTTAAAGATAAATTTATTAAAATTATAATATTATTGTTTTAAGATATTCAATTTTATCATGTTTATACCTTTACGTCTGTTTGGTTATAATTGTGATATACTTTTTACCTCACCTGGACCAATAGGCCAAGAGAGCTTTTCTCATCACTTGACGTCCGTCGTCCGTCGTCCGTCGTCGTCCGTTTATTTTTACAAAAATCTTCTCCTCTGAAACTACAGGGCAAAATTTAACCCAACTTGGACACAATTATTATTGGGGTATCTAGTTTAAAAATGTGTCCGATGACCTGGCCCGCCAACCAAGATGGCCGTCATGGCTAAAAATAGAACATAGGGGTAAAATGTAGATTTTGGCTTATATCTCTGAAACAAAAGCATTCAGAACAAATTTGACGTAATAAAATTGTTCATCAGGTCAAGATCTATCAGCCCTGAAATTTTCAGACAAATCAGGCAACCCGCTGTTGAGTTGTTGCCCCTGAATTGGTAATTCTAAGAAAATTGCAGTTTTTGGTTATTATCTTTAATATTATTATAGATAGATATAAAATGTAAACAGCAATAATGTACAGCAAAGTAAGATCTACACATAAGTCAACATGACCAAAATGGTCAATTGATCCGTTAAGGAGTTATTGCTCTTTATAGTCAATTTTTAACAATTTTTGGTAAATTTTTGTAATCTTTTACAAAAATCTTCTTATCTGAAACTACTGAGACAAATTTAACCAAACTTGGCCACAATCATCATTAGGCTATCTAGTTTAAAAAATGTGTCCGATGACCCCGCCTACCAACCAACATGGCTGACATGGCTAAAAATAGAACATAGGGGTAAAATGCAAGTTTTGTCTATTATTTTTGAGCCGTTATAAATAGAGAAAATCTGAATGGAGCAAAAATGTTCAGCATAATGAGCTCTACTAATTGTCCATGTATGTCAAAACTGTAAGACAAATTTGTATAGGAGTTATTGCCCATATATGACCATTTTTTTTCATTTTTGCCTATTATCATGAAAACTATGATATTTAGAGAGAAACAATTTTTAATTGTGATATCCATCATCATGATCATGTATGAAGATTATTTTTTTTGATAATTTTTATACTTATTGATTTAAGGAAAAGAAACAAATACAAAAAAATACTAAGAAAAAAAACCCAAAAAACAAAAACGAACGTCTAACGAAGTGTGATTGGTAAATTAATTAATATTTTATACCAAAATGATAAATAATAAGATTGTGAGGTATCTGCTATATGCACCCAACTACTGTAATAATGCAGATCCATCTATGATGTATAGGCCACGGTAGTAACAGGGTAAGCGTCTCCTACAATGTATGCTGCAACCGCAATGCGAGTTAACAGTCAGTCAAAATGTCAAAATCGGGAATCGGATCTTTCTTGCTAAATTTTAAAACATATATTTTACTTACAAATAATATAGGATAGAATAATCATAGCATTAAGCATTCTGTATGTGCCTGTTCCAAGTCAGGAGCCTGTAATTCAGTGGTTGTCGTTTGTTGCTGTGTTACATATTTGTTTCTTCGTTCATTAGTTTGTACATAAATTAGGCCGTTAGTTTTTTCGTTTGAATTATTTTACATTAGTCATTTCGAGGCCTTTTATAGCTGACTATGCTTTATGGGCTTTGGGCATTGTAGAAAGCCCTACGGTGACCTATAGTTATTAATTTCTGTGTCATTTGGTCTATTGTGAAGAGTTGTCTCATTGGCAATCATACCACATCTTTTTGTATTCAAAACCAAATTTTTATATCTATGGAATAATTTAGTAAAGGTTTAAGTAATTTGTGGTATCGAAATCCCTGACTTAATTATTTACTAGTAATACATAGATTACGTTCATGGAAATCCAAAACGTCACTACAGACACATGCATAACGAACAAGTTGTGATATATAAACACCATAAGATGTTGCCAAATGAACATCACCTTCCAAAAATGAAAATTAACAATAGGGAACGAAAAATCGTTCCTTTTGTCGTAAATTTAAGTGTAGAGTTTCCCGTGTAAAACTTAAATATCTAAATCCTGGAAAAGGACAGTTATCACCGTTTATATTTGATTCATTTAAAGTAAGTTCCGTTGATTAAATTTCGGCAGTATATTTAGAAAATTCCTGATAATTTAACGAAAAAAATATCATAAAAAAAACGGAATTTATCAATTAAATGCACGGGTCTTTACTGAGTTTAGTCATAAACTGTGATTCATAACAGGAAAAGAACAAGTCTTCTATTAAAGGGGTGCATTTTATGCCCATAGGAATACCTATAACCTGTCATAACAAAGATATTATTAAGGAGACAATTAACAGCTTAAATCATCTCATCACACCTCATCACATATTTATACAGAATTACTTCAGATATTTTGACAGAATTACATCAGATATTTATACAGAATTACATATTCTTATATGTGAATATAAGAATAAAAGAAGATAAACAATTATTGTAATAAATAAGAATGATATTGCAAATAAATAAGAAACTTATTCATCAAGCAATATTGCAGGTTTGTTTGGTTTAATAGTTTATGCTGTACACATCAATGGTTATGCTACAAAAGACAACCAGTTAATGATGTGGCTTAGTAGACGATCAAACTCTAGACCTACATATCTTAATATGTTAGATAACATGGTAAGTATAGATCAGAATATAAGTTTTTAAGCGATAAAAAAAATGTCACTAATGGAGATTGTAAAATTTGGGACCAAGGCTAAATATCTCAAAATATTAATTGCATAGCGTGATGAACGATATCTTTTAATCAGCTTTACTTTATATTACACAGACGTTGAGTAAAACAGATTTCTCTGTGTTTTTGACATTTTCATATCATTGTGCAGGTGGGCTGACGTCAGGACAGAGTGTCAGACAATGTGCTATTAAAGAATGTGCAGAAGAGGCATCAGTACCAAAAAAACTGACAGACAAACTAAAAGCAGTAGGATGTGTGAGGTAATCTTTTACTCTCTTAATTTTTTGTATCACTAAAAACAACGGAGATTGTTCATATATAGAAAGAGACCATACAGTATTTTTTGTTGATACAGAACGTTCATTATCTGAGGCCGCGTTCACAGAGGCATACACAAATTTGAAACAAGTTTAATTTTTTAAGATTAATTGTAAAGTATCAACAAGTTATTTAACAAAAGCTTAAGTATTTGAAGTACATGATTATCATATTTTCAGAAACTAAACATTTTCAAAACAACCAATAACCTTCCTTTAACAATGGACTGTAATTTTTGCCAGTTAATCAGTTTAAAAAAATGAAAATCATTCTGTAACTTGAAACCTAGCTTTTTTCGCTAATTGTTATTCCAGATGGACGACTTCAAACTAGAGTCTACGACAATCGTGCACATTTCAACTTTCCAATTGTTAACCTCCCATTTCGCAGCAGTAACATATAATCTGTACCATCGTCGGTAACCTTATAACCCTATGCTGTCAGATGTAGTTTTTTCTGTCGAAAAGATTTCATATTTTAAAACGCATATATAGTTGTAGTAGGTCATATGACAGAATAATGCATTATGTCGTTTTTACTATCAATATTTTGTCACATCAAATAAAGGGATATCAGTTGATAAGAAAAATGTACGCATAGAAATATTACGAAACCATGTCATTTATTTTAATACCTTGATGTGATTACAGCCATATATTTGAAGATAAACGAGGAGTTTTCCCGTGTGTGTGAGTATGTATTTGACCTACATCTACCATCAAATTTTCGGCCTGTAAATGCTGATGGTGAAATTGGCAGTTTCGAAATGATTGCTATTGAAAAGGTAGAGTCATAATCATATTGTAGAAATAATATAAAATTATTTCTGTTTAGGTGTTTCATATTAGCCTTAATTTTCCCATTATGAGTGTAATTTTAGATTATTCGAAACAATAAGTTGTATTTCCACTTAAATTACGTTAACAGTATTTGGAATAAATTTTCGCATTTTTTATGCCCCCGCTGCGGCGGAGGGGGCATTAAGTGATACCCTTGTCCGTCCGTGCGTACATTCCAAAATTGGTTTCCGTTCTCTAACTTTAGTTGGCCTAATGTTTTAAAACTTATAAACAATGCTTATTATAAGCCTGGTATGAAACGTAAGGGGAGTCTGATGTGGCCACATTTCAAATATAGTAAATTTCTAATTACGAAACGTGAAAGGTCAGTAAACGGGTAGCAAAAAAATATAACAAAAATACCGAACTTCAATGTAAATACAAAACCAAACGTTATCACCCAACTGTAAGGAGTGGAAAACAATTGACTTGATACATGCATTTCCGAAGAAAATGCTGGATTAAACCTGTTTTATAGTAAAGGTGCACAACATTTATGTTTATCAAATTGTAAATTGCACAGCTATAACAACATTAAGGTGTAGTTACTATAGTTTTCCCTTATTTCCTCAATCCTCTTTTTGAAAAGTTAAAATTACAATAA
Organism: Mytilus californianus; assembly: GCF_021869535.1. Taxonomy (NCBI): domain Eukaryota; kingdom Metazoa; phylum Mollusca; class Bivalvia; order Mytilida; family Mytilidae; genus Mytilus; species Mytilus californianus. Next base: position 81,400,791 of record NW_026262712.1, read on the forward strand.
AAATTTCAATGTACAGTTAATAAAAAATCATGGATAAACCGTATGTTAGAAAATAGACGCTGTTTTAGCCTTAGTAATACACAGTATGACTTTCTTAACAAGGTTTTAAGTTTTTAATCATATGTGGTAATGTCCTAACTGTAAGAAAAAGTTGAAAGAAATTTTGGTTTTGACAGATAATGGATAACATTTTTTTAGAGGACTTCAGGCCTAGTTCAGCAATGATTGCATTGGATTTCTTAACACGACATGGATTTGTTTCACCAGAAAATGGTAAATATTCTTTCTTTCACTTCATTTGACCAAACCCATAAAGTAGTTATTTTATGAAAGAATACCACGTATAAAGAAGTGTGCATCATTTCAAAATTATAGGCCTCATACCTCTACAAAAGAATTAAGGACACATTATCCTAGTTTACTTTTTCTTGGGTAACTAATTACGTTTGATTGTTTCAGTGTGATTAATTCATTAGATACTTGATTTTGCAGTTTGCAAAATACAAATTTGGCGGCAGTTATTGGTTGAATTGTCGCAGGCAAACTATTGGATATAATCGGGAAAAATCGTACACTTGACACATATAGCAGTTCTCGTAACACGTTTATTGTTAAAATTGAGAATGGAAATGGGGAATATATCAAAGAGACAACAACCCGACCAAAGAGCAGACAACAGCCGAAAGCCACCAATGGGTCTTCAATGCAGCGGGAAAATCCCGCACCCAGAGGTGGTCCTCAGCTGGGCCCTAAATAAAATTGTGTGCTAGTTCAGTGAAAATGGACGTCACACTAATCTCCAAAACATATAAATGAACTAAAATTAAAAAAACATTCAAGACCAACAAAGGCCAGAGGCTCCTGACTTGGGACAGGCGCAAAAATGCGGCGGGGTTAAACATGTTTTGTGAGATCTCAACCCTCCCCCTATACCTCTAGTCAATGTAGAAAAAAGAAACACATAGCAATAAGCACAGTAAAACTCAGTTTAAAAGAGTCCGATGTCAGAATAGGTAACAAAAGAAACTAAGCAAAATGACAATGATACATAAATGAACAAAGGACTATCTAGCAGTTACTGACATGCCAGCTCCAAACCTCAATTAAACTGATTGAAAGATTAGGTCTTCATCATATGAAAATCAAGTATGTTGCCTTTTGTAAAAGGTAAAATAGCAAAAACTACAAGGAAAATTCAAAACGGAAAGTCCGTTATTAAATCGCAAAATCAAAAGCTCAAACACATAAAACGATTCTATACCTCTAACTTGTATGACAGTCGCATAGAATTCCATGATATTGACAACAATGTGTGAGCAAAACAAACAGACATAATTGGTTTAAATTTTTAAAAAAGGAGGTTCAGCAGTCAGTAAGCTTTATATTAGATTTTCCCCAAATACCAAAACAGTTTTTACAATATACCTACAGTCACTTTTAGGTAAATACTTTCGGTGTCAGTTAGACTCCATTCAAACATACCCCCTGCATGCATATGAAGATGCAGCTAGCTTTCCACCTCAGAACACTCAATTGACTTTCGATTCATGCTTCATTCACTTCGACTAACGTTATTTCAAATTAATTACCACGGTTTTTAAGGGGCATTAGTTACGAATAAGATGAAAAGTTAAAATACGATAATCAAGTTTCAAGTGATTAGACAAGCGGAATACAGAAATGATATTTCTGTATTAACAGTCAGTTTGGTTTGAAATAAGCTCCAAAGAAAAACCAACGCTGATGTACTATTGGCTTGCAAGTTAATAAGTTAACCACATTTGAATCCGTATTCATGCAACCTTTAATTTGACCATTGACTAGAGATGGGTTGTGCATGCGTTCAGCATGTGGTCAGGATGTTCATTCATCAAAAGAAATGAATGTCAACAATGAAAAGCTAAACAAGCGAGCCACCAGAAATAACCTTTAGTTGACTGAACCGGTTCACAAAACAAATCATACTTATAGTTGTAAAACTATGATTTACATATATTTTTTGATCTTTGACATGCAATCAAACACATCCAGAAAATCGTAATTATGCGATTGCACATGTGTGCCTGTCTGTTTACGTTTGATTTCATGTTTATATGGGGTTATATGACCAATGGCAGTCTTCGGAGGTCATCTCGATGAATAATAAGATGGTGTCTAGACTAAAATAAGCCCGAAATATTGATACATTACAACGAGTCTTTTGTTAACTGTATATTTTTTTTGTCATTTGGATATACGTTTAAGTATGTTATAAATCAAATACGAGAATATGTAAATCGGTGAACATGAATTTAACCATAATAATCAGTCTTGTAGGCATTATATACACGTATGACTATGTTTACCAACTGTTCATACCTTTTAATATTTTTCTCAATTTTGTAAGTTTAGTTTTTTTGTAGTTGATTTCATTCCAATGGTGGAATTTGACACATTGATTGCACAAATGTAGGTAATGACATTTTCTTTTTGAAGATTGTTTTATATATTACCATTCAGTAGTGTTCTTATGCTAATTTCTTTCATTTTTTGGGGAATAGAGTAAATAAGAAGTATACTATGCTATGGTTGAATTTGTTTTTGCGTGAACCCCCTTAGTGGTGGGTTCACGCCTATACATTGGTGAGTTTTAGTAACATCTATGGGCCATTCGGATATATCTGGAAACAAGAATCTCGGTACCTCTCGAAAATTTTCGATCATTTATACAAGTAGTTATCTATGTCTTTGATAGGTCCCTCTAAGGATAGGTTACCACGTGACATTGTATATTTCAACAATCAAAGTTCATTTGGAGATCGGATTGTCAAAAAATAAAGACTAGGTTGCAGTCAAAAAATCATTTATATGTTAGACCTATTTGCCTTTTGACAAAGCATATGTGTTTTTAATAATGCGAATGTTTATTAAATATCAAGTATAATGATAATGCCGTTATATATTCATGCTTTGAGATGATCCCTGTACGCGTTGTTTGTGTGTAGTGTTTAATACAGATTGTGACAATAAACCTGGTAATAGTTTATTAATATATATTGTCTCGGAATAAACTGATTATTACTGAACGTTTATCACGTGATATTTTGTATTTCAATCATAGCCTGGGATATTTGTCGGAAAGCATGAAGAAAATTAACAAAACTATATTTCTGTTATAAATATTTATCTTAGGTCGGAAACACAGCGTCGGAAAGCAGAAACTAACAAAACAAAAAAGATTTTTCTGTCAAAAATATTTAATTGCATACATAGATTCTACCAGACAAGTAGAATATTTTTTAAAATTATTAAGTTTAAACTGAGACTAAATTTATCCTTATAGAATATAATTAAAGATGGTATATATTCGTGTATTATGTCCCACAGGTTTGAACAGTGAATACATTTATGAAAATTGTATGCAACATATGAGCACCAATGAGTCGGGATGCGTACACATAAGTTAGTATCTAAATTTTAAACGGTAGTGAATGAAAAAATACTTGTATGGTTTCAATTCACAAAGATTTTAAATCCTTCTCACAAAAACGTAATTAATATTTTACAATAATCATAAAAAAAAATAATTACTTAGTCACCACGTTAATTATTTTATACTGTTTTAATATGGATTTATAAGTCTTTGCTTATATTTTGCAAAGCAATATATTCATATAATGGAAAGCTGGACTTTAAGAAGAGATTGATTTGATAAAAAAAATGTCCATCTGTAAATACTTACGTTTGTGTTTATTGATATTATATTCTAAATTTTCGGAAAAGATTCATTAACAGGAATGTATATATGTTAATTGTTAAATTTCAATAATTATTCTTTTTTTTAATAGTTCAACCATACAGCATCTAAATCTTTGCAATATAGTACGATTTTGAAAATTGTATTCATTGTGTTGACCAGCTATCCTACACGTCTTGGTTCATTTACATTATATATCACCCTGTTCACACGACACACTATCGGTTTGCGATTACACCTATTCTGAATTAAATGGCAATGAATCCGGAGTCAAAACACTTGAGGTAGGTATTTGACATCAGAATTGAACTATTAAACATTAGATTTGAGCCTAGATTAATATATGTGATGACGCAAATGCGTATTCTTATCCAGAGTATTAGTGCGTCTGCTTTCTATTTACTATTTCTTGCGCAAAAAAAAACATGCATGCATAAATATTAGTTTCACTCGCGAATGTGAATTTTCGCTTTTTTCCATCTAAATTCAGGACATGGCAGTAAGAGCTTGACATGTGACTTTCAAGCATGGTCATCATTTCTTAAGGTATTCTGACCTCTAGCTGTTTCTCTTTTCTTTTTCTTTTTTTTTGAGTAACTGTCCTATTATAAACTTTTACATTTTCGAAACGCTACGGATGTTCTACCCCAGGAATAGATTACCTTAGATGTATTCGGCAAACCCTTTGTTTCGAAATTTTGGATCCTCAATTCCTTTCAACTTCGAACTTTATTTGGCCTTTTTAACTTTTCTTATTCGAGCGTCACTGATGAGTCTTTCGTAGACTGAACTCGCGTCTTGTGTACAACATTTAAATCCTGGTATCTTTTTAGATCTACATATCTTTTTATATAAATTGGTTCTTTTGAGAGTATGTTGAGGTATTCATAAAACTTCTGAATATAAGATATTCTTCAAAACCAAATTTTCCTGTAGAATATTTGGATTGATTCAAGTGACTTCAGGAAATTCTTAAAATTTGAGATGTTTTATGAGACCAAAATAATTGTCAGTATTGAAGAGGTCCCAAATGAAGCTGGTGTGTTACTCTCACGAAAAATTTACGAAACCTTCATATAAGTTGCATGCCACAGGGTTTCACTTCACATGGAAATTGGACTTAAAATTTATCTATACATCATCTACCATGAGTACAGGCAGCTTCAATAACGAGTATAAGAATAACTGAAGGCATCCAGGAAACAAAATATGAAGTTATGATAGATAAAATAAATGCATCGAGATTATAAAGCAAACCAAGGGCTTAAATTTATATTGCAATTGGTTTTTAGCAATTTGCATTAGACATCCAGTTTGCAGAAACTTGGATTTGCAATGGGAGTATGAAAAAATTATGTCCCAAGTAATAAAGAAAATAGCCAAGCCTTAAAATGTAAATTCAAATAATAGCTGTATATATACACTTTTCTATTCACAACTATCCAACATTGCTTTCAATTGACTTGTGCAAGAATCTAAACACAATAACTTATGTTCAACAAAGGTGTTTTAACATCATCATATTATCTTATTCTATTCACGGTCAATTATTTCAAATCATAAGCAAACACAAATTCAGCAACATTTTTTTGGTGACCAGTCAGCGGTCTCGGGTTCACGTGTTGCTTTTCTTTTTTTAAAAAAGAAAGCAACTTGTTCTTTTCTTTTAACAATTTCCAAACACTTATGGCTAAATAATTCAAGAATAAATCTTTGATATAGCACATTTAATTTTTGTTCCTATCCCATAACTTTTGCTTATCATATTTCTGTATAATGTACAAAATCATACCTTAAGTGCTTTTTGATGAACCGTGTTCAAGGTACCATTTTGGTAGGTTGCGCCTGCATTATGCTGCGCACAGTTTCACTCAATGATATATACAATTTCTGTACAAATTCGGCCGTAAAGGTACATATCTAAAGTGAAAGTTTTTAGTTATAAAAAAATTATCTTACGTTTTACATTTTTTTTCAGAGAAGAATTATGCATACTTAGTAGAAATGATGCATATACCGCTACAAAGTTACTTCTCTTATACAACTCAATTGTTGAGAAAATAGGAATTACAGCAATATTGAAGACATGAATAGTAGTCTAGATAAATATGCTGTGTTTCAGGTAAAAAACTGAAAATTAACTTTCAGATTAAGTTTTATTTTATTATCTAACGCATTTTATTTGATTCATAATGAAATATTATTAATCATTAGCGTTTTGAATAATTAGATACTAAAGTCACAGTAAAACAGAATAATGAACATATCAGTGATTTTTAATGTCATCGCAGAAGTGCTGACTACTGGGCTGCTGATACCCTAGCCCAACGAAACGTTTCCCGGCAGTTGCATCGACCCAGAGGTTGTAAAAACTTATCAGCAGTACTCGAACCATTACAGTTGGAAGGTCAAATCATGAAAGAAGTTGAAGCATAAAAAATATACCAGTTTTAGAATTGCTTTTATATTTTACTTCTTATCAACCATCTCTTGGAAGTTAACACAAAATATTCAAAGTTTATTACTTACTATTATATGGAATTATAATCAAATAAAAACAAATAATTGAATTATAAAAATTTCTGTGTGTCATCTAATCACTGTTCTTTCAAACAATTTTAATGAGCCCTAGCAGTATGAGCAGATATGAGTTCAAATGGATTAAACCCTAAAGATTCATGCACAGAATCCTTAACAGCAAACAGAAGCAAACAAATACCTTCATCCCAATTTTTTTATAACTCAAAACACATAAATTGTATTCGTCAGTGTCGAATGGAACCTCTCTGATGCATCTTGAGATTATTGATGCTATGCACTCGACTTTTACTGATTTATGCATAACTAATACATAACTAATAGTAAATAAAACGATCTCTACATAAAATATTAACCTTGATCATACTGAATTGACTACGGGAGTCCTATTGAAGTGAAAAATGTTACAAATGATACAAATACTAGCAGCTCTTATATTCCCTGGAGGCACACATAGTATAAACTCATTGCCAGATTGTTTGTATTGTAATGGTCCTACACAGGTTAAACATACTCAAAATTTCTTTTCTATATTTGTTCTTGTCAACTATCTGATGTATTTTTTCCATTCCTTGTCAGCAGGGACGTCATGGGGTTTCCATTTTCCCAACAGAATTCCTGACCTCAATCTCAATCACTGTTTAAACACTATTATAAATTGAAGACACCTCAGACAGTGACGAAACGCCCTTAAAAGAAGACTGAGAACCAACAGTATCCCTAAAGATCTTTTACTATTTGAAGATTAGAATTATCACCTGTAATTAAATGACACAAAACCTTCAGCAACAAAGGGTTCATAATCCTTCAAAATACAGAGAATTTAACGTTATCCTCTTGAACAAGGCCTATTGAATCTTGTTTTTTTGTAGCTGAATTAACAGGTTGAGTGAAAGGGATAGTACTCATTTCTTTTCAATTCTCTGGGGGTCCAACATTTACACAATAACTTCAAACAGGTCCATTCATGGGTCAAATGACTTTTTCTGATTATTAAAATTTTGGATTCCAGATTTTTCTTTATATTCAAATCTTTTCTGATCGCCTGAAACGTAAATATTGATATTATAAATTTTAAATTCATAAGAAAAATTTTCTTTTTCAGAAAATGTGTTGTAGTAGAAAAATGAATGACAAACCGATATGAAGAATTTTCAGCTCATCGTCGTCTCATTTTTAAAACCAAACATCCTCATTTATTCAGAGCTAGGCATTACAGATGATACAACAGGCACCACAACAATTATTAGACTTTAGTTTGAAAGCTTATTAAGTGATTTTCAAAAAAAAAATTTTATTCATGGAATGACAGATTGGTCTAATTCATTTCATTTATTTCATATAATTCTTCATCAAAATAATTATACATATACACACATTGTTTACATAATAATTTATTTCTACATAGACTAGGTGATCAATCCACAAAAGACACTAAAGTCATAACAACAAGTCCTAGTATAGTGATTCCTTATTATTTAGACTCACTGTGTTTAGACTCGTTTGAAAATACAGTAGAGGTGGACATCTGGCTATCAATTATAGACAAGCGCCTTTACGTATGACACTATTTTAATCCCCCCAAAAATGTACAATACAAAATCATTTGGAAACCATTTTATTTCCTCATAACAGTTTAGGCACCAAAATGTAAACTTTTAATAAAGGACACTGAAAAACTACATGATACACTTTATTTATTAATCTTGCTGTAACATCTCGATTGTACAATTTTTGGCCGCTTTGTATACAAGTATGTACAGTTTGGAACTAAATAGCCTTCCAATTTCATTTGCGAATGTCATACACAGTATGTTATTCAAAGGTTATCTTGTATTTACTGTCTTTCATTTCTTCTTTAAACTGAGCATCAAATTTTTCATTTTGTGCGACCGTAAAATGGTTTTTCCAATCTCCTATTTCACCTGAAAAATAGTTCAACATTATTTTTACTTTTTTCCTCATTTTGACTATTTCACGTATGTTAACATACGTTGCTTCAACATAGCACACTTTTGTTTAATGTCCTCGATTTTCATAGTCATGTTACGTTAAACAACTCTCTGAATTTGGCCCAAACAAATACAGGAGTTGTACACTTTTTGGTTAAAAAACTTGCATTTTAGTACTAGTATTATACCATTCCCGATTAAAATTTGTCAAAAGTCTGATCAAGATCCTGTAAATCGTGGCTGGAAATTCAAACTTTAATCAAAATTTGTAAAAATATTTATTGAATCACGACAACAATCAGATATTGTTCAGGAAGCGTCCACATTCAGCCGTTTCCAACCGAATTTGTCCCAATTATCCCGTTCTCAATCCGATTCTTATCCGATTTGTATCTTTCGCATGGTACAGAACGACTGAATTTGTCACGATAGCGTCCCGATTCTACCGAATGTGATCCGACAGAGGTCAGAAATTGACCAGACAGTGAACCGACGCTGACGGAAGATATTCGTTAGTAAACTGTCGCCATATTCGGGATGATCAGGTACTGTCGGAACGCAATCCTATGACAGTTTGCTGTACCGCATTGCACACGACTTTGTCTGGACTCAGTCGTTTTATGTTCTGTAAATGGCGGGACCCTAACGTGGGTATCATTGCCGAATTTCTTATTAAAAACGGGACTATTTCGGAACTGTTTCAGCAAGGACAGTTCGCATTCGGCAAGATCTGGATGCAATCTAGACTCAATCGGCAAAAAAACAGCAATGACAAATTTCTCCAGATCATGCACGTTCCAGAGGACAACGTCCAGAAAACACAGAACATTGTTACGATTTTAATCCGATACATCAGAATCTGGCACGACACAGTCACGATTGTAATCCGACTAGACAAAATCGGCTGAGTTTCCCGGAATGTTACGGGACGCACCTAACTGTCGGGTTGTTTGGTTGACCTCTACGGTCGACCTCTCTGGACCATTCCCGATCCGTAGGAATCAGTTACGAACGTATACGACTTCGTTAAGACAATGTTAGGACATTTCAGATCAATGAGGATAGTAATCCGACTTTTTAACTTTTCGTGTCTTAGCGCTGTCTGATCTCAAACGGGAGCCATAATCGGCATTGTATGAACGCCGCATTACATACACAAACACGTAAATCGGACAAATTATATAAATACCTTTTCGAAATATAAATCCTTTGCCATCTACAATCTGGGTGAAATCAAATTTGTTTTTCTGCATATTCTCAAATGATGTTTTTTTAGCAATCTTTTCTAAGGTGTCATCTGAACATGCTATACCAAGAAAATCTGCAAGTTTCTTTATCTCTCTAACAGGTTCCTGGAGTAAATCAGTGTAAGTAATAAAACTAAAGTAATGCATAATGAAGTTGGATGCACTAAATATATATTTGTCCGTATGTAACAAAACTGAATAAATGAATGAATACCTAATCAACGAAAACATATTTATAACATGAAAAATGATAAGCAACATTAAGTAACAATATGTCATCTGATTGACCATGCAGATGTCATGCAATTACACAATTGCTTTTTAAGTAAAACAGACTTTGATTTGAATAAATAATATAATTTAGTATTGCTTGGTCGACAACTATAAACTTTTGGCAAAAATAAGGCCTTATTGATCTATAGGTTATATTTTTCTTTATAAAAGGTTAACATTAAGGGTTTAAATTATGAAACAACTGATGTCAGTTACTCTTAACTTTGTTGTATTAAATATATGATTTTTTTAAAAATATTTATACGATGACATAACTATCAAAATGAACTTCTCAAAAGAACGGTTGTTTCATTTTGTCATTGATAAATGTTCCAAATTCAATGCAAACTGAAACCAGTTCCTGTCAAATCCTCATATTTGTCTAAAGTTGAATAGATGCATTTTGAAGAAAGCTTCAGGATTTAGCAATGAAGCCTAATTCCAAGCATTCATGTTTACTTCATTTTGAATTTATGAAAGATCGTGAACAAATATAAAAGAAGTCTATGAAATAGAAATGTGGACAACATTGGTGTAATGGTAAAATTTAAGTTTTACAGGTGAGAATAAAGTTTGTGAAATGTTTTGGAAATTAGATAAATCTTCGGCTATATATTTTACAAGAATACCATCGCTTTTGGACTGAACTCGACAAAGTGTCTATTATCGTGCTCTTCAATTCGGTTGTTTTCTTTGCATCTGAATTATCGTGTTAATTATAAACTGTTTTGTACTGTGTTACTAAGTACTTACTTACTTACTGCCCGATATGCCATTGACATGTAGGGCCGCAACAATGAATATCAATGTACTAGTATAACCAAATGGTCAACTATGATCAGAGTTTTTTGTGATATATTTGACTGCTATATGTCTGGTATTCACACAGAAAAATATTTCCAAAGAAATAACTATTCCCACCAATTTTCTCTTAAAAAAGGACAGAAAAAACTAAGGTGACATTCAAAACTCCCAAGTTGATGAGAAACTGACAACGCCATGATAAAAAACAAGTACTCAAGACACTACATAGAAAACACGAACCCCACTAAACACCGGGTACCCCGAAAGGGTTAGCAGATCGTGCTCCACATCTAGATGCTAGTAAGGACTTACAGTTGAAGTTTCAGTCAGTTTTATATACGTTTAGGTTTTATACAAATTTATTTATACTTTATTTATTTCCCACTATCAACAAAAGTGTTCAAAATATTTTTATGAAGATAACTAACTACCTGTTTCATATCTTCATAACAACAGGTAAAAATCATCCCAGGAAAGTCTCTCGCTGCTCGTTCTATTTCTAACTCATAGTTATACCATGTTCCATAAGGCACTATGGAATATAACAATAAACATTTTGTAATTAAATACATCAAAATATCTCCACCTTATCTTCAAAGTATTAACACTTCTGAAGGAAATCAACAAACTGGTGATATATTTACAGTGAATCGTCAGACTATAAGAATTATAATAACTCCTGTGGACTCTCTAAGTACATGCGTATGAACAAAGAGATCCTCGAAGTATAATAATCGTTTCATTAATTGTTGGTAACTTCATTGTTTTATGAACCACTGTATGTGTTGTATTGCTAAACAGAAATAATAGAATTAATACAATTTATGAACTCCTATATGATGTTTATTATTATTTCCTTCACCAGAGGCCCACATAAGTAACGACGGGTATATCCTGACAAAAAAAACCCCGGAACGTTACACTGGTGTCAGAAGTGGGATTCAAAAATTTTTAATTATTAAAAAAAAAAATTATCTGGTGAAGTTTGAAAAATAAATCATTTTAAAATGGATGATTCTTTGCAGTCTGATATAATTCAATTTAATCCAACTGATAGATCATCAATTGCTAGTGATGATACAGTGGTTAATAATACACATGAAATGAGAACAAGTTCGCAGAATTCTTATGAATCTATTCAAGCAGCCCTTCAATCTAATAGTTCACCAGCTATTTCTCAGTCAGTAGGAGAAATACTTGAATCACTCACAAATCAAATAAGGGACACATTTCATATGGTGACACACGAAAATGCAGCAAATCTTTCTATGATGGAAGAAAGATTTCAAAATCAAATCACACATTTGAAAATTCATTTGGAGGAACAAATACTCAGTTCTGTATCAAATTTAAGAGAACAAATATTTAATTTAAGAGAAGAATTTAATAAACAAAAGGTTAAATCTGATCAAATTCAATCTGAAAATTCAGAAATTATTGTTCCAGAAGGTGAAATCATAAAAACACATGCAGTACAAGAACCTAAACCGCTCCAAAATACAACATGTATACCTCCAAATTCTAAAACAAGCAGCTATCAAAATTACAATAATAGTCAAAATACCAGGGGTATACAATCTGATCCAAGTTAGTATGCTGGTGTTACACAAAAACACAAAGTTAATATGAAACCTGAACCCTATGATGGTACTGATGATATATAAGAATATCTCAGTCAATTTCAAATTTTAGCTGAAGTTAATGGTTGGGACTATAATACAATGTCACTCTGTTTGGCTAGCAGTTTGAAAGGTGGCGCTAGAGCCATTTTAAATGAATTAAACGAGTTTAAAAGGCGAAATTTTGATAGCCTAGTTGATGCCCTTCATAGTAGATTTGGTTCAGTTCATAGGTCTGAGATATTCCGAGCTCAGCTACAGACTAGAGTGAGAAAAGATAATGAATCTCTATCTGCCCTCAGTCAAGATATTAAAAAAATGACTCGCTGTGCTTATCCTGGTGCCCCTTCCTCTGTAACAGATATATTGACTTTGGGCCAATTTATAGATGCATTACATGACCCTGAAATGCGTCTCAGAATACGAGAAGCAAGGCCTAAAAATATCAATGAAGCTGAAATTTTAGCAATTAGATTTGATACTTTTAACCAAGCAGATAGAATAAGGTATCATAGCTTAACTAACGAAATCGTTGGGATGTCTGTTGGGATAAAGAATAAATGCTTTCGCTGTGGTGAAAAAGGACATGTCAGAAAAGCTTGTCCTATATAATAGAGAATCACTTCATTAATATTGGTTTCGTATAATTTTGTTTTAATGTTTGTGTTTTACATTTTTTGTATATTTATTCCTGAATGTAATGCAGAAATATGCTGAAAAGTAGAAACAAAAGCTTGTTTAGTTGTTGTTGTCTTCCTGTCGTTGATATAATGCTGTCGAAGTAGAATTTGCAAGAAATAGTGGTGATCCGAACTTACCACTATACACTGACCACAAAAATAACACACGCAGAAATTGTAAATGTCTCTGTAACTGCCCGATGTGTAAATAATAGGGTTAGTCACACTCCATGAGTAAAAATAAAACCATGGAACCGGACCAGTATTATTCTATTATATCGGATGTAAGTCACATGAACTAAATACAAGTCAATGAATGGTGTGTTAGTAATTCTTGTCGCTGATATATATTCATGTTATCCTGAATTAGTAGAATGGTTGGTTGTTTATATTTTTTAAGTTTCCTGTGACGGAAAATGTCTGTGGAAAACTTATATATTTTAAGGGTGTTATTCGTACGTCCTGTGATGAAGATATCTGTGGAGTACTGGTGATTTTTTTATGAGTATTTTCTGTGATCGAGTATCTGTGATATACCATATTTTAGGAGCAGTATAGTCCTGTGACTGGTATATTATCTGTGGAATATTGTTGCTAATGTTATATTTTTGAAGTCGTTTCCTGTGACGAAAGAATGTCTGTGGAAAACTGATATATTTTAAGGGTGTTACCCGTACGTCATTTGACGAAGATATCTGTGGAGTACTGGTGAATTTTCAGTATAGTCCTGTGACTGGTATATAGTCTGTGGAATACTGTTGCTTATTTGGATACCGAATTGTAATATCAGCTACTAGTATATATTTTTGTGTCAACATTAACAAGAATTGTATATGAACTGATTTTTAACTAGGCTTGAAGTGGCGAGTCAACCATTCATTGAATACCATAAAGACATTTGTATAGCTATAACATTTTATGTAACTTTAATATTGATGAAGGACTTTTTATCACCACAAAATATAATTATTAGGAGTTATGTATAGTACCGAATAAATATATTAAACATTTTACAGAAGACGATAAACAGGACGAGGAAGACAGTATGAAGAGTGGAAAAACCTGCATGATTGGATGATGGATTGTTATATTTAATATTTCTATGATGTGTTTCTTACTAAACATTATTAGTTTTAATCTTACACCAAGAGACTACCTTTACCAAGTTGCTCTATGTTGATTCTATATTATATTATGAAATGACATTTGCATGACATACATACTCTCATATTTGAGGACACATCCTTTTTATATAAGGTAGGGGGTAGTGTTACGCCCCGGTGATTTGAAAGCTGATAATTTTACTGTGGTTTAACTTGTGTAAATAAGATAGATGTGTTTATACTATCACTGTGGTCTCCGTTCCACACTTGATACATGCATATGTCCGTTGTTGTGTTCTGATTCGTATTTTACAGAAGAAATAGCTTACCTGGACCTTACATTATATACTGACTTCTTTAAATCTATATATCGACTTTATTTATGTGTGTTATTGTTCATTTTGTATTTGTATATACTTAGTTTCAGTATAACGCGCCAAATGTAACGTTACGTGTTCCTGTTCTTGTTTGTGAATAACTTGTGTATTACGTCACACGTAACGACGATTTTGTATAAAATACGGGACGCATGTTCCTACTGAGAGCTTCTCTCCAAGAACCTCCATGCAGTTAGCAGTATCTCTCAAATCATAATTTGCTGCACCAAGTAAAAGTGCTTGGTGATATTATTTATCAGACTTGATAATTAACCAAGTCTTCATATAAAAATGCTGACGTACTGTTTGCTCGGGTAAATCGCTAACCATGCACCGAGTATGCTGAGTATTAGAATGCAGTGTCCCAAGTAGATTTTCCTGCACCAAGTATGCAGAGTACTAGAATGCCGTGTCCCAAGTAGATTTTCTTGCATCGAGCGCTAGAAGAATTATTTTATTAACTTGGTGCAAGTAATGCACCTTGCTGTATTACTTATTGTATATATCATTAACGTATTTGGTTTTATGAACCACTGTATGTGTTGTATTGCTAAACAGAAATAATAGAATTAATACAATTTATGAACTCCTATATGATGTTTATTATTATTTCCTTCACCAGAGGCCCACATAAGTAACGACGGGTATATCCTGACAAGAAAACCCCGGAACGTTACAATATTGTTCAGCATTTTTAGTGTAATTATTTGAAAAATATTACCCGTGATGCATTGGATGCTGAAACACTCGTCAGTTGTTGTCTTTTGTTGTATGTTATTGTTTTGTTACCTTTTGGGAATTTAATGTTGGTGTCCAGAGCTTTTGTAGTCTATGTGTATTTAATCAATTCATACTTATCTATTTGTTCACTGCTCAGACAACATGTTGGCCTCTAGATGCTTTTTTCTGTTTTTTTATTGTTGGGCTGCTGTCACATTGACATATTAAATCCTGTGTATCTCGTTACGTTACGTGTTTTTATTTCTTCTTCACATGTTGTTGTTACCTCTTTACGTTATGATGACGCCATTTACTGCTATGGCGTTTCTCTTCATTTGGTTTATGTCCTGTATCATGAATTTCAAAACGGCAATTCGTTGCATGGTTATCTTAACCTTTTTAAGTATCGTTCTATTTTAACACCTATATGATTATTGTAACTTAATCAACATAAATCTCTGATCACATACATGTAAGGATCATCACTCTTTTTCAAGTCGTTAAGTGACGATTTTTTTTTAGTGTAAACATATTTTATTAATTAAATTCAAGTTAAGTAATAATATACACAATTTGGCATTAACATATTAATACAATTTAATAATTAATAGGATCCTGAAACAAGCTGTTAACTTATATTAATCCGTTTCCTATATGTTAACTTATATCAATCCGTTTCCTAAATTTATTATTTTTAGATCACAGCTATGTTCTGTATGTCTTTGTATAGGAAAGCGGGTCATGATTAATTTATATTGAAAAAATGTCTCGCCATCATGCCATGGAATAGAAGTTCCTCCATAATACAAGTTCCAAAAGGAAGGAATGTTCTGTAAAATTATTTCCACTGGAAGATATATCACAGTATATTTTCTGACGGAATAAAGGATATAGAGTATTTTTTTCCAACAGATATAATAGCTGAGAAACAAATATACGTTGACAAGGAGAACTCAGTCAAACAATCCTTATTTATTTCATCACAGATTAATTTTTGGAAAATGACGCAGTCAATTTTCTTTTACCGTTGACCAGACTTTTAAGCCGATTTCCAAACTCGGTTCCGTATTTTACATACTTATGTACTATACATAATTTCATTATTAACCTGTCCATATGTTTATTGGCATTTAATGGTATTTTGAGCTATTCCTTTGGTATATTTTTCATATTTATACGAGCTTTCGTTTATGTGCATGTCTGACTACCAAACATTAAATCATTTGAAGAAAAGTAATTTTGCAATAATTTATGTTGTCATTTTAAGATTTCAGTTTATGTATATATATATATATATATAACTCGTCTAAACATCAGCCCAACAATGTTAGATCTGTAAATTTGCTTTCGCAAATTTTTTGTTCTTCCCTCGCCGGGATTCGAACTCTTGCTACTGAGATATCAAATCGCCTGCACTGTATCCGACGCGCTAGACCACACGACCACCTAGGCTTCAAAAATAAAGCTTTCGGTGGCCTTGTGTTACCTTTCCTCGTCAGTTTTAATCTAGCGTCGTAATACAGTACATGATATATAAGGCATGAAGATGTAATTGTTACAGATCAGCTGAAATATCTATTGTAAAGGATCCTACAAATTAATGTAAGATATAGTCACAGAAATAATTATATTTATAAGTACGTCTGAACCAGTGACAACCCTACAACAGATTTATCCATCGGATCACAAGCAGTGATGGTGATCCATGGTTGTGTACATTCTGTATATACAACTCGTCAAAACATCAGTCCAACAATCATGACAATGTTAGATCTGTAAATTTGCTTTCGCAAATTTTTTGTTCTTCCCTCGCCGGGATTCGAACTCTTGTTACTGAGATATCGTGATACCAAATCGCCTGCACTGTATCCGACGCGCTAGACCACACGACCACCTAGGCTTCAAAAGTAAAGCTTTCGGTGGCCTTGCGTTACCTTTCCTCGTCAGTTTTAATCTAGCGTCGTAATACAGTACATGATATATAAGGCATAAAGATGTAATTGTTACAGATCAGCTGAAATATCTATTGTAAAGGATCCTACAAATTAATGTAAGATACAGTCACAGAAATAATTATATTTATAAGTACGTCTGAACCAGTGACAACTCTACAACAGATTTATCCATCGGATCACCAGCAGTGATGGTGATCCATAGTTGTGTACATTCTGTATATACAACTCGTCTTAACATCAGCCCAACAATCATGACAATGTTAGATCTGTAAATTTGCTGTCGCAAATTTTTTGTTCTTCCCTCGCCGGGATTCAAACTCTTGCTACTGAGATATCGTGATACCAAATCGCCTGCACTGTATCCGACGCGCTAGACCACACGACCACCTAGGCTTCAAAAATAAAGCTTTCGGTGGCCGTGTGTTACCTTTCCTCGTCAGTTTTAATCTAGCGTCGTAATACAGTACATGATATATATGGCATGAAGATGTAATTGTTACAGATCAGCTGAAATATCTATTGTAAAGGATCCTACAAATTAATGTAAGATGCAGCCACAGAAATAATTATATTTATAAGTACGTCTGAACCAGTGACAACTCTACAACAGATTTATCCATCGGATCACCAGCAGTGATGGTGATACATGGTTGTGTACATTCTGTATATACAACTCGTCTAAACATCAGCCCAACAATTTTAGATCTATAAATTTGCTTTCGCAAATTTTGTGTTCTTCCCTCGCCGGGATTCGAACTCTTGCTACTGAGATATCGTGACACCAAATCGCCTGCACTGTTTCCAACGCGCTAGACCACACGACCACCTAGGCTTCAAAAATAAAGCTTTCGGTGGCCGTGTGTTACCTTTCCTCGTCAGTTTTAATCTAGCGTTGTAATACAGTACATGATATATAAGGCATGAAGATGTAATTGTTACAGATCAGCTGAAATATCTATTGTAAATGATCCTACAAATTAATGTAAGATACAGTCACAGAAATAATTATATTGATAAGTACGTCTGAACCAGTGACAACTCTACAACAGATTTATCCATCGGATCACCAGCAGTGATGGTGATACATGGTTGTGTACATTCTGTATATACAACTCGTCTAAACATTAGCCCAACAATGTTAGAACTGTAAGTTAGCTTTCGCAATTTTTTTGTTCTTCCCTCGCCGGGATTCGAACTCTTGCTACTGAGATATCGTGACACCAAATCGCCTGCACTGTATCCGACACGCTAGACCACACGACCACCTACCCTTCCAAAATAAAGCTTTCGGTGGCCGTGTGTTACCTTTCCTCGTCAGTTTTAATGTAGCGTCGTTATACAGTACATGATTTATAAGGCATGAAGATGTAATTGTTACAGATCAGCTGAAATATCTATTGTAAATGATCCTACAAATTAATGTAAGATACAGTCACAGACATAATTATATTTATAAGTATGTTTGAACCAGTGACAACTCTACAACAGATTTATCCATCGGATCATCAGCAGTGATGGTGATACATGGTTGTGTACATTCTGTATATACAACTCGTCTAAACATCAGCCCAACAATGTTAGATCTGTAAATTTGCTTTCGCAAATTTTTTGTTCTTCCCTCGCCGGGATTCGAACTCTTGCTACTGGGATATCGTGACACCAAATCGCCTGCACTGTATCCGACGCGCTAGACCACACGACCACCTAGGCTTCAAAAATAAAGCTTTCGGTGGCCTTGTGTTACCTTTCCTCGTCAGTTTTAATCTAGCATCGTAATACAGTACATGATATATAAGGCATGAAGATGTAATTGTTACAAATCAGCTGAAATATCTATTGTAAAGGATCCTACAAATTAATGTAAGATACAGTCACAGAAATAATTATATTTATAAGTACGTCTGAACCAGTGACAACTCTACAACAGATTTATCCATCGGATCACCAGCAGTGATGGTGATCCATGGTTGTGTACATTCTGTATATACAACTCGTCTAAACATCAGCCCAACAATCATGACAATGTTAGATCTGTACATTTGCTTTCGCAAATTTTTTGTTCTTCCCTCGCCGTGATTCGAACTCTTGTTACTGAGATATCGTAATACCAAATCGCCTGCACTGTATCCGACGCGCTAGACCACACGACCACCTAGGCTTCAAAAGTAAAGCTTTCGGTGGCTTTGTGTTTACCTTTCCTCGTTAGTTTTAATCTAGCGTCGTAATACAGTACATGATATATAAGGCATGAAGATGTAATTGTTACAGATCAGCTGAAATATCTATTGTAAAGGATTCTACAAATTAATGTAAGATACAGTCACAGAAATAATTATATTTATAAGTACGTCTGAACCAGTGACAACTCTACAACAGATTTATCAATCGGATCACCAGCAGTGATGGTGATCCATGGTTGTGTACATTCTGTATATACAACTCGTCTTAACATCAGCCCAACAATCATGACAATGTTAGATCTGTAAATTTGCTTTCGCAAATTTTTTGTTCTTCCCTCGCCGGTATTCGAACTCTTGCTACTGAGAAATCGTGATACCAAATCGCCTGCACTGTATCCGCGCGCTAGACCACACGACCACCTAGGTTTCAAAAATAAAGCTTTCGGTGGCCGTGTGTTACCTTTCCTCGTCAGTTTTAATCTAGCGTCGTAATACAGTACATGATATATAAGGCATGAAGATGTAATTGTTACAGATCAGCTGAAATATCTATTGTAAAGGATCCTACAAATTAATGTAAGATACAGTCACAGAAATAATTATATTTATAAGTACGTCTGAACCAGTGACAACTCTACAACAGATTTATCCATCGGATCACCAGCAGTGATGGTGATCCATGGTTGTGTACATTCTGTATATACAACTCGTCTAAACATCAGCCCAACAATCATGACAATGTTAGATCTGTACATTTGCTTTCGCAAATTTTTTGTTCTTCCCTCGCCGTGATTCGAACTCTTGTTACTGAGATATCGTAATACCAAATCGCCTGCACTGTATCCGACGCGCTAGACCACACGACCACCTAGGCTTCAAAAGTAAAGCTTTCGGTGGCTTTGTGTTTACCTTTCCTCGTCAGTTTTAATCTAGCGTCGTAATACAGTACATGATATATAAGGCATGAAGATGTAATTGTTACAGATCAGCTGAAATATCTATTGTAAAGGATCCTACAAATTAATGTAAGATACAGTCACAGAAATAATCATATTTATAAGTACGTCTGAACCAGTGACAACTCTACAACAGATTTATCCATCGGATCACCAGCAGTGATGGTGATACATGGTTGTGTACATTCTGTATATACAACTCGTCTAAACATCAGCCCAACAATGTTAGATCTGTAAATTAGCTTTCGCAATTTTTTTGTTCTTCCCTCGCCGGGATTCGAACTCTTGCTATTGAGATATCGTGACACCAAATCGCCTGCACTGTATCCGACGCGCTAGACCACACGACCACCTAGGCTTCAAAAATAAAGCTTTTGGTGGCCGTGTGTTACCTTTTCTCGTCAGTTTTAATCTAGCGTCGTAATACAGTACATGATATATAAGGCATGAAGATGTAATTGTTACAGATCAGCTGAAATATCTATTGTAAATGATCCTACAAATTAATGTAAGATACAGTCACAGAAATAATTATATTTATAAGTACGTCTGAACCAGTGACAACTCTACAACAGATTTATCTATCGGATCACCAGCAGTGATGGTGATACATGATTGTGTACATTCTGTATATACAACTCGTCTAAACATCAGCCCAACAATCATGACAATGTTAGATCTGTAAATGTGCTTTCGCAAATTTTTTGTTCTTCCCTCGCCGTGATTCGAACTCTTGCTACTGAGATATCGTGACACCAAATCGCCTGCACTGTATCCGACGCGCTAGACCACATGATCACCTAGGCTTCAAAAATTAAATCTTTCGGTGGCCGTGTGTAACCTTTCCTCGTCAGTTTTAATCTAGCGTTGTAAAACAGTACATGATATATAAGGCATGAAGATGTAATTGTTAGAGATCAGCTGAAATATCTATTGCAAGGATCCTACAAATTAATGTAAGATACAGTCACAGAAATAATTATATTTATAAGTACGTCTGAACCAGTGACAACCCTACAACAGATTTATCCATCGGATCACCAGCAGTGATGGTGATACATGGTTGTGTACATTCAGTATATACAACTCGTCTAAACACCAGCCCAACAATCATGACAATGTTAGATCTGTAAATTTGCTTTCGCAAATTATTTGTTCTTCCCTTGCCGGGATTCGAACTCTTGCTACTGAGATATCGTGACACCAAATCGCCTGCACTGTATCCGACGCGCTAGACCACACGACCACCTAGGCTTCAAAAATAAAGCTTTCGGTGGCCTTGTGTTTCCTTTCCTCGTCAGTTTTAATCTAGCGTCGTAATACAGTACATGATATATAAGGCATGAAGATGTAATTGTTACAGATCAGCTGAAATATCTATTGTAAAGGTTCCTACAAATTAATGTAAGATACAGTCACAATAAATAATTATATTTATAAGTACGTCTGAACCAGTGACAACTCTACAACAGATTTATCCATCGGATCACCAGCAGTGATGGTGATACATGGTTGTGTACATTCTGTATATACAACTCGTCTAAACATCAGCCCAACAATGTTAGATCTGTAAATTTTCTTTCGCAAATTTTTTGTTCTTCCCTCGCCGGGATTCGAACTCTTGCTACTGAGATATCGTGACACCAAATCGCCTGCACTGTATCCGACGCGCTAGACCACACGACCACCTAGGCTTCAAAAATAAAGCTTTCGGTAGCCGTGTGTTTCCTCTCCTCGTCAGTTTTAATCTAGCGTCGTAATACAGTACATGATATATAAGGCATGAAGATGTAATTGTTACAGATCAGCTAATTATCTATTGTTAAGGATCCAACAAATTAATGTAAGATACAGTCACAGAAATAATTATATTTATAAGTACGTCTGAACCAGTGACAACTCTACAACAGATTTATCCATCGGATCACCAGCAGTGATGGTGATACATGGTGGTGTAGATTCTGTATATACAACTCGTCTAAACATCAGCCCAACAATGTTAGATCTGTAAATTTTTTGTTGTTCCCTCGCCGGGATTCGAACTCTAGCTACTGAGATATCGTGACACCAAATCGCCTGCACTGTATCCGACGCGCTAGACCACACGATCACCTAGGCTTCAAAAATAAAGCTTTCGGTAGCCGTGTGTTACCTTTCCTCGTCAGTTTTAATCTAGCGTCGTAATACAGTACATGATATATAAGGCATGAAGATGTAATTGTTACAGATCAGCTGAAATATCTATTGTAAAGGATCCTACAAATTAATGTAAGATACAGTCACAGAAATAATTATATTTATAAGTACGTCTGAACCAGTGACAACTCTACAACAGATTTATCCATCGGATCACCAGCAGTGATGGTGATACATGGTTGTGTACATTCTGTATATACAACTCGTCTAAACATCAGCCCAACAATGTTAGATCTGTAAATTAGCTTTCGCAATTTGTTTGTTCTTCCCTCGCCGGGATTCGAACTCTTGCTATTGAGATATCGTGACACCAAATCGCCTGCACTGTATCCGACGCGCTAGATCACACGATCACCTAGGCTTCAAAAATAAAGCTTTCGGTGGCCGTGTGTTACCTTTCCTCGTCAGTTTTAATCTAGCGTCGTAATACAGTACATGATATATAAGGCATGAAGATGTAATTGTTTCAGATCAGCTGAAATATCTATTGTAAAGGATCCTACAAATTAATGTAAGATACAGTCACAAAAATAATTATATTTATAAGTACGTCTGAACCAGTGCCAACTCTACAACAGATTTATCCATCGGATCACCAGCAGTGATGGTGAGACATGGGTGTGTACATTCTGTATATACAACTCGTCTAAACATCAGCCCAACAATGTTAGATCTGTAAATTTGCTTTCGCAATTTGTTTGTTCTTCCCTCGCCGGGATTCGAACTCTTGCTACTGAGATATCGTGACACCAAATCGCCTGCACTGTATCCGACGCGCTAGACCACACGTTCACCTAGGCTTCAAAAATAAAGCTTTAGGTAGCCGTTGGTTACCTTTCCTCGTCAGTTTTAATCTAGCGTCGTAATACGGTACATGATATATAAGGCATAAAGATGTAATTGTTACAGATCAGATAATTATCTATTGTAAAGGATCCTACAAATTAATGTAAGATACAGTCACAGAAATAATTATATTTATAAGTACGTCTGACCCAGTGACAACTCTACAACAGATTTATCCATCGGATCACCAGCAGTGATGGTGATACATGGTTGTGTACATTCTGTATATACAACTCGTCTAAACATCAGCCCAACAATGTTAGATCTGTAAATTGGCTTTCGCATTTTTTTTGTTATTCCCTCGCCGGGATTCGAACTCTTGCTACTGAGATATCGTGACACCAAATCGCCTGCACTGTATACGACGCGCTAGACCACACGACCACATAGGCTTCAAAAATTAAGCTTTCGGTGGCCGTGTGTTACCTTTCCTCGTCAGTTTTAATCTAGCGTCGTAATACAGTACATGATATATAAGGCATGAAGATGTAATTGTTACAGATCAGCTGAAATATCTATTGTAAAGGATCCTACAAATTAATGTAAGATACAGTCACAGAAATAATTATATTTATAAGTACGTCTGATTCAGTGACAACTCTACAACAGATTTATCAATCGGATCACCAGCAGTGATGGTGATACATGGTGGTGTAGATTCTGTATATACAACTCGTCTAAACATCAGCCCAACAATGTTAGATCTGTAAATTTTTTGTTCTTCCCTCGCCGGGATTCGAACTCTAGCTACTGAGATATCGTGACACCAAATCGCCTGCACTGTATCCGACGCGCTAGACCACACGATCACCTAGGCTTCAAAAATAAAGCTTTCGGTAGCCGTGTGTTACCTTTCCTCGTCAGTTTTAATCTAGCGTCGTAATACAGTACATGATATATAAGGCATGAAGATGTAATTGTTACAGATCAGCTGAAATATCTATTGTAAAGGATCCTACAAATTAATGTAAGATACAGTCACAGAAATAATTATATTTATAAGTACGTCTGAACCAGTGACAACTCTACAACAGATTTATCCATCGGATCACCAGCAGTGATGGTGATACATGGTTGTGTACATTCTGTATATGCAACTCGTCTAAACATCAGCCCAACAATGTTAGATCTGTAAATTAGCTTTCGCAATTTGTTTGTTCTTCCCTCGCCGGGATTCGAACTCTTGCTATTGAGATATCGTGACACCAAATCGCCTGCACTGTATCCGACGCGCTAGATCACACGATCACCTAGGCTTCAAAAATAAAGCTTTCGGTGGCCGTGTGTTACCTTTCCTCGTCAGTTTTAATCTAGCGTCGTAATACAGTACATGATATATAAGGCATGAAGATGTAATTGTTACAGATCAGCTGAAATATCTATTGTAAAGGATCCTACAAATTAATGTAAGATACAGCCACAAAAATAATTATATTTATAAGTACGTCTGAACCAGTGCCAACTCTACAACAGATTTATCCATCGGATCACCAGCAGTGATGGTGAGACATGGGTGTGTACATTCTGTATATACAACTCGTCTAAACATCAGCCCAACAATGTTAGATCTGTAAATAAGCTTTCGCAATTTGTTTGTTCTTCCCTCGCCGGGATTCGAACTCTTGCTACTGAGATATCGTGACACCAAATCGCCTGCACTGCATCCGACGCGCTAGACCACACGTTCACCTAGGCTTCAAAAATAAAGCTTTCGGTAGCCGTTGGTTACCTTTCCTCGTCAGTTTTAATCTAGCGTCGTAATACGGTACATGATATATAAGGCATAAAGATGTAATTGTTACAGATCAGATAATTATCTATTGTAAAGGATCCTACAAATTAATGTAAGATACAGTCACAGAAATAATTATATTTATAAGTACGTCTGAACCAGTGACAACTCTACAACAGATTTATCCATCGGATCACCAGTTGTGATGGTGATACATGGTTGTGTACATTCTGTATATACAACTCGTCTAAACATCAGCCCAACAATGTTAGATCTGTAAATTGGCTTTCGCATTTTTTTTGTTCTTCCCTCGCCGGGATTCGAACTCTTGCTACTGAGATATCGTGACACCAAATCGCCTGCACTGTATACGACGCGCTAGACCACACGACCACATAGGCTTCAAAAATTAAGCTTTCGGTGGCCGTGTGTTACCTTTCCTCGTCAGTTTTAATCTAGCGTCGTAATACAGTACATGATATATAAGGCATGAAGATGTAATTGTTACAGATCAGCTGAAATATCTATTGTAAAGGATCCTACAAATTAATGTAAGATACAGTCACAGAAATAATTATATTTATAAGTACGTCTGAACCAGTGACAACTCTATATATATATATATATATATATATATATATATATATATTATATATATTGAAAAGTTTAAAATTTTGTCCACGCTGTGCATAAAATAGGGAAAAAAAGTAAGGCTGAAAATGCACCAAATATTTATATTCAATATGAATATTCACATTTTATGTTCTCCATAGTATCCTACCGGTTTCACTGTTTAACAGATCTTCAAGGATATGGTTGCTGGCGACGTCGTCAGGGGTAACGTCCATCAGCGACATTATTATTTAGTCCTGAACATTATAATATAGCACAACGTAGGTACTTAAAACGAAAGTGAAAGTACATAATTATTGACGTTCAGGACTAAATAATAATGTCGATGATGGACGTTACCCCTGACGACGTCGCCAGCAACCATATCCTTGAAGATCTGTTAAACAGTGAAACCGGTAGGATACTATGGAGAACTTTTTTGAACAATTTGTTGTTGTAATAGACAAAATGTGAATATTCATATTGAATATAAATATTTGGTGCATTTTTAGCCTTACTTTTTTTCCCCCATATATATATATATATATATATATAGAAGTCTAAATTGAAAACAACGTTCAACCCTATGATTGCGTTGGATAAAAACCGCAATTTTTATACGTGTGCATGCAAAACAAATTTCTTGGTAGAGGGGTCTAAATACAGCACAAACAACATTTTCTAAAAGACCAAAAAAGTGAAAAAGTATATTTTAACAAAACGCATTTGACTAGCAGGTCGAACAACTGATGTTCTTAAACCCTGCTGGCTGCCATTGGCGATTGCCAAATAAACGGATCACGAGATGTAACAAAATGGATCTTATAATTAATCTATTACCAAACAGAAAACAATAAACTTGCGGAAAAGATGGTATACCGCAAACCAGAGGTGCAAAAATGTGTACACCATATCCGGATTTCGACAATTAATGTCTCTACAATGATGTTAGGAATCGAAAAGATATTTGGAAGGCCATATAATTTACCTCAATTTAGGATAGACTCTTGAATTTTGAAAGAGTCGAAATAGGATGAACGAATCATATAAACCCGAAGGCAAATATAATACAAGCCCAAACGAAAAAATATAAAGAAGTCTAAATTGAAAACAACGTTCAACCCTATGATTGCATTGGATAAAAACCGCAATTTTTATAAGTGTGCATGCAAAACAAATTTCTTGGTTGAGGGGTCTATATACAGCACAAACAACATTTTCTAAAAGACCAAAAAAGTGAAAAAGTATATTTTAACAAAACGCATTTGACTAGCAGGTCGAACAACTGATGTTCTTAAACCCTGCTGACTGCAATTTGCGATTGCCAAATAAACGGATCACGAGATGTAACAAAATGGATCTTATAATTAATCTATTACCAAACAGAAAACAATGAACTTGCGGAAAAGATGGAATACCGCAAACAAGAGGTGCAAAAATGTGTAAACCATATCCGGATTTCGACAATTAATGTCTCTTCAGTGATGTTAGGAATCGAAAAGGTATTTGGAAGGCCATATAATTTACCTCAATTTAGGATAGACTCTTGAACTTTGAAAGAGTCGAAATAGGATGAACGGATCATATAAACCCGAAGGCAAATATAATACAAGCCCAAACGAAAAAATATAAAGAAGTCTAAATTGAAAACAACGTTCAACCCTATGATTGCGTTGGATAAAAACCGCAATTTTTATACGTGTGCATGCAAAACAAATTTCTTGGTAAAGGGGTCTAAATACAGCACAAACATCATTTTCTAAAAGACCAAAAAAGTGAAAAAGTATATTTTAACAAAACGCATTTGACTAGCAGGTCGAACAACTGACGTTCTTAAATCCTGCTGACTGTCATTGGCGATTGCCAAATAAACGGATCACGAGATGTAACAAAATGGATCTGATAATTAATCTATTACCAAACAGAAAACAATAATAAACTTGCGGAAAAGATGGTTTCCCGCAAACAAGAGGTGCAAAAATGGGTACACCATATCCGGATTTCGACAATTAATGTCTCTTCAGTGATGTTAGGAATCGAAAAGGTATTTGGAAGGCCATATAATTTACCTCAATTTAGGATAGACTCTTGAATTTTGAAAGAGTCGAAATAGGATGAACGGATCATATAAACGCGAAGGCAAATATAATAAAAGCTCAAACGGAAAAATATAAAGAAGGCTAAATTGAAAACAACGTCCAACCCTATGATTGCGTTGGATAAAAACCGCAATTTTTATACGTGTGCATGCAAAACAAATTTCTTGATAGAGGGGTCTAAATACAGCACAAACAACATTTTCTAAAAGACCAAAAAAGTGAAAAAGTATATTTTAACAAAACACATTTGACTAGCAGGTCGAACAACTGATGTTCTTCAAGCCTAGGTGGTCGTGTGGTCTAGCGCGTCGGATACAGTGCAGGCGATTTGGTGTCACGATATCTCAGTAGCATGAGTTCGAATTCCGGCGAGGGAAGAACAAAACATTTGCGAAAGCAAATTTACAGATCTAACATTGTTGGGCTGATGTTTAGCTATATATAGATGGTGTCACTATGGTTGTAATTGTCAAACTAGTATAACAATACTATTGTCTTAATCTACAGAAATTGATCATGTTTAGGTAACAGAAATGACAATGTCACTAGGTCACCTGTAACTTATCTCTGGAACAAGGACTATGTGGGGTATAAGAGCTTACTTACTACAGGCTCTTCGTAATCATTTTGTAAAATATATCTACAAAGAAGGGAGACAAATTCACATATAACTTTGAATATTGTAGATTGTTCAGGTAGTCTTGAGCTATTTCTTTGTACAGCAGAACAACTAGTAGTTATCTTTACTTCACACATATATATATATATATATATATCTTGACAAACAAATAAAAAAGCTATAGACATTGAAAACAATTCATATCTATTTTACTGTCAGTCACCCTACCTACCATGAACTGAATCGTCTCCTAAGATTCAGTAGGTAAATTATGTGAAAATCAAGACTTGCATCAAAAATATCCCAATATGAGAGACAATGGCGTCATTTTTCCTTAGAACTTTCAGCTCTTTGATTTATTCATCGGACCTCACCACGAGTGAAGCAATGGGTACCCAGTGGTCCAAACGGTGACTACTAAAGAACAATGAGGTAACAAGGCAAAGCAAACTACATTTTAACTACTTTGATAAAAGGTTATGTTGACCAAAATTACAAAACAGAATAAAATACTCACGTTTTCCAGACATAAACAATTCTAAAAATTCGTCCCACGTTCCATCAAAGTTGACAAAAATATCTTTTAAACAGTGGTAATAATATGAAACACATACATCTTTAGGATTTCGAATCATGTGGACAATTTTGCCCTTGTTTTCTCTGTGTTGCTTAGGTATATATTTGAATAGACAATGCGTGTCCATAATCCTTGGTGATGGAACGCTGTTTAACACAGACAAATCATCAACTGCTTCTAACATGACTTGTATTTTGCTTTTTTTGTCTAATTCTGTCGTGTTTCTCAGTAACATATAAACAATTTCATAAGTCCAATGTGTTCCTAAAATAAAAGAATTTTTTTTTCTCGCTTGCATCAGACATTTGAAATATTAGTTGAAAAGAAAGAATATTGATAAAAAAAATATTAAAACAGTCACGCGAAGCCTTTCACATAAACAGATTTATCGAACGACCATTTAATTAAATAAGGAAAACTTTTGTTTGATAAGATTGTGTGAAAGTGTAGTGTAAAGAGTGTAAAAGTCAAAACTGTCAACCGAATCAAAAGGACCATCAAAAGCACGTAATTTATCTAAAACATCCAAAGAATTTTTTAGACTCAAAAAATGGTTAATTCCACTATTTTCTTATCTTTAAATACAAAAATTAATGATCAGTTCTTTGATAGTAGTTAAGGAACTCGTTAAAACGCTGAACGTCTAGTAGAAGAACACTGACTAGAGGCCGAGATGAAAAGATATTTTACGGGTTTTTTGTGTAGTTTAAGTAACCAATACATAGTGGAGACCTTCAAATGTTCAGAAAAGGCCTTAACCTGAGCTGTGGTTGTGACATGATTATTTACTATATGACTCTCTGTGGAGCGTACGGCATTGAATGTAGTTGAATGTATAATTTCATTCTTAAGGACTTCCGTGTAGTATTTACGTGATACCACCGCCACATTGTTGGCTGCTTTGTCAGCCGGTACGAACACAAAACGCTTTGCGACTACTTGAATATTGTTTTTAATCCTAGAAATGGGCGTATTACTTATTCTTTTATTTATTTCTAAATTATTTTTAAAATGTGATAAGCGAATATCAACAATATTCAGACATTTATTCAAATAGGAATAAAGTGACTCTTTGTCAGATTTCTCCCGTTTACACCATTTTTACAGTAGGATGAAATAGCATCTTTAATAACCTGACGACACTCTTCCCAATTTATTTTCGACGGTGGACGATATTTTGGTCCTTTTTTTAGAATCTTTATAACCTCTCGGTCTTAACGATGTTGAGGTCCCATGTAATTACATGGCCATAGGGATCATATCTAAACTTTGATGTTTCACAGTCTCATGTCGAACGAGCTTTATTTTCTATACTGTCGTCTGATGTAACTGACGTATAATTAAAAATTAACTTCTACTGGTTTTTTTATACGAAAAAGAATTTATAAGTGGCTCTATGTTATCAAAATATGGAGGTATAACAATTTGAACGGTAAATCATGAAAAATACTCCACTAATGAATAAAACCAATACCTCTATTAATGTATTTTATTTTTATGAAACACTTTTTATGGTCTTCAGGTTTGTCAATTTGAGGGACAGTCTATGGTGACAAAAGGCTGTAATAATACGTGTACACTATTTTGTTGGACTAAAAACGATACTGTATCACACTCGTTATAAATATTCTGTAATTTACTAATTTGACCCAGTTTGCATAATCATTGATGTCTACCATTGTTTTTAATTAGAGATAAAAAATCATCAAGTGTAAAATTAGAACCATGTTTATTTCGTTAATTGCGGTAAATGCGATTGCAATGAGACCTATGATTGGGTTGTCTTTTATCAACAATAGTCATGCTATCAATAGAGGAAGTTTTAGATATGTTCCCTTGGCCCATGATATTGTCATTTAGACCTAGGGGATACGCTGTCTGTAGTCGTTTAATCCAAGAAAGTTCGCAAAGTTTACAGGAATCTTCAAACTGTTTATGTGATTGTCCTGGTTGTTTATGGACGATTTGAAGTGGTTGGAATTTTATAAATTTTAATATCGTGTTACTATTTTTCTTAATGTTGGTAAATTAAACTTTTTTAATTTCTTAGGTCTGCGGAAGCGGTATAGATGTTCCTGTGTTCATTTGAAAAATTCACGTCCAGTTTGCCCTACATATTGAATATTACATTTCGATTTTGTTCATGTTACAAGAATATGAGGCTTTGGGTTTTTCAAGTAATGTCTTAAGAAAGGGAAAGAGAAAAAATGTCGGTTTCTATAAAAATTAGAGACAATAATTTGGATTTAAACAACTAAAGCTTCAAGTGCCGGGAGCAAATTGCAAGATAGAACAATATGTGTTCATTGTCGAAAAGATAGAATGCATTTGTAATCGCTACGAAACAGGAGAAAAGCTAGTAGAGCCTCGCTTTTCGTCCTGTTTCTAAAGCTCGTTCAAATTAATTTTATATTTTCCGACAATATAAAAATAAGAAGATGTCGTATAATTGCCAATGAGACAACTCTCCACCACAGACCAAATGACAAATAGAAGTTTACAGCTATTGGTCTTCAACAATGAGCAAACCCATACCGCATATATAGTCAGCTATAAAAGGCCTCGAAATGACAAATGTAAAACAATTCAAACGAGAAAACTAATGTACATATATTGTATATGAACTATCCCGACTTAAATCCACATTACCGAAGTCGTATAATTGAAGCAATCATGCTGTCAGTTATTATAGTCCTGATTCCTTTATACTCTGTTTTCCTTTTTTTAGTTAATAGAAATAAAGAAAGTGTATAAATAAACCAAAAACTAGGTCAACGATCGAGTCTATTGCTAGTGTGTCAGTCGGTATATTGCTTGTCGGTACATTTCTCTAGTTACAATATACTTATTAAGTGGCTTGAAACTTTTCTCTAAGTGTGCCCGAAACAACTTAATAAAGAAAGAAAAAAAAACTATCGAATACAACGAATTTGTTGTGTATAGCTTTAAAATACCATTATAAAAAAAAATTACGTCATTAATTTTCTGTTCGTTTGTCCTGATCACTTGTCAGCTAACACTATTAGATTTTTAAACATAACTACTATTCTTCCATACCTGACTTTGCATACGTGCAGAGTATTATATCTGAATCTCTAGATTTGACATTCATTATATCTTCAATAACGTTCTTGGCTCCTTTTTTCCTAAACGGAATAAACGATGGATACGAAACTCCTTCAAACTCTGGCTCAGGAACCTGTTCAAGATTGGCCAACATTTTCTTCTTCTCCTCTAGGTCCAACTCCATTTTGGTTTACTGCCTGTGTAATCTAAAGTGTCAATGAAAAGAAAGTACGCTGTCATAAGACAACTAGAGGCTCACAGGAGTCTGATTCACATGGCACAAACATAAAACATTAAACCTTTATCAATAGCGTCAGCTTTCTATCGGCATTAAGTATCATTTTAACCATGTTTGATACAGATTCAATCGGAGAACAATTTAAAATTAACAGCAGCATCTGGTGCGCATGATGAGGACCGACGTTCACAAATTGAAAGTATTGTAAGATTAAAATGGAACTGATAAAGTCCCACAACACTGGAATTGCAAATCTAAAAATTTTCATAAATCAAACGGTAGCTTACTAAATCTAACAAGAGGGTAAATTTACCCAAGTATAATCGAGCTAGTACGCGACATGTGAAAAATTTAAGTCCGAGCATACTTAAACCAAAAAAAAAAAAAAAGATTGAAAGGGAGCCTACTTTTTCCAATCCCAACCGTGTGTAAAGTTTCAATAAAATTGATTGAAGCAAATTCAAATTAGGCTAAGCGCGCATTTTGTTAATAAACTGTTTAATATCACATAATAATCATATATTTTGTAATTTTGATAATGCAAATGCTGAAAGTAAAATAGCCGTACTTTAACATGTAAGTTATGCAAATATTCAAAGTCAATGAAACATGACTGAAGGTACATGGCTAAACAATCTACATGGAAATGATATGTGCTAATACAACTGCATACCAAATACCATTTACTTATCATTCCCTTAAAACAAACATAGCCACAACCATTAACTAGTAAACTATATAAAAGTTTAAAAGTCAATGATCCATGATGAGGTGGTGGGGCTATATAATCTCCATGGAATGCAGACTTGCAAGTGTCAAAACATATGAATAAAATATCATTGACTTTAGTAGTTCATCTTAAACTGATCTAATCGCAAACTAATACATGAAACTAAACAAAAGTTTCAAAGTCAATAGACCATGACTGAGGAGACGGTGGCCAAATATTCTCGATGGAAATGAGATGTGCTAATGCTTATACAACTGCATACCAATTAACATTGGCCTACCAATAATGGTTCCCCTTAAACTGAACTAATCACAAACAAATACATGTAAACTAAGCAAATAGACCATGACCAAGGGGGCGGGGCCAAATAATCTCCATGGAAATTGGATATGTCATCGCTTATACAACTGCATACAAAATATCATTGACCTACCACTAGTGGTACCCCATAAACTGACCTAATCACAAACTAATACATGAAACTAAGCAAAAAATTCAAAGTCTATAGACATGACTTAGGGGGCAGGGCCAAATAATCTCCATGGAAATGAGATGTACCAATGCTAATACAACTGAATATGTAACATAAAATATTGTCCCCCATGAAATAATGTACAGGACAATATTTCATTATGAGATAGTGTCCTTGCCCATGAAATTTTGTCACCTCCCTTTGGACAATATTTCACTATGAAATTCTGACCATGACAATATTTCACTATGAAATACTGTCTTTGACATTATTTCACTGTGACATTTTGTCCATGACAATATTTTGTCCATGACAATATTTTGTCCATGACAATATTTCACTGTGAAATACTGTCCAAGAAAATTTTTCTTAATCATATTATTATAAAATTAAAAACCGTACACTTGAGCATGCATCATATAAAAAAAGAAGATGTGGTATGATTGCCAATGAGACAACTCTTCACAAGAGACCAAATGGCACAGGAATTAACAACTATAGGTTACCGTACGGCCTTCAACAATGAGCAAAGCTCATTTTTAGATTTATAACTGATATTATTTTGCAAAGTAAGTATTTTATATTTCAAACTAATATTTATTCTAACATAAGCTAGTTTCAAATTTGTATAGATACTTTATAAATGGTTAACTGATTAAAGAATTGTTTAACATATGTTTCATTGTACTGCATTATACTGTATAAATATAAGTAACTTACTTATGTTCAAAATAGAATGTACTTATAGCATTTGTAAATACTAGATTGACAAATCTCTTTGCCACGGCGTTTTGATGGTACAGGAGTAACTGGAATAATTATTTGTGTTTATTTGTTATTACCAATCAAATAAAACACTTTAATGATGTCATAATTATCAAACATGGTATATGTTGATAACCTCGCCTTCATGAGACAAAATTTCATGACAATCTGTCTATGAAATATTGTCTCAATACACACAAAATATAACCTCCCTTTAACAGGACAAAAAAGTGTTCATCTGTGAATAATTGTCTATATACAGACAAAATTTTACAATGGAAATTTGTCCATCTCTGAACATTTTTCATAGATGAGGACAATTTTTCATGATACATAAAATTGAGAATGGAAATGGGGAATGTGTCAAAGAGACAACGACCCGACCATAGAGCAGACAACAGCCGAAGGCCACCAATGGGTCTTCAATGCACCGAGAAACTCCCGCACCCGGAGGCGTCCTTCAGCTGGCCCCTAAACAAATATGTATACTAGTTCAGTGATAATGGACGTCATACTAAACTCCAAATTATACACAGGAAACTAAAATTAAAAATGATACAAGACTAACAAAGGCCAGAGGCTCCTGACTTGGGACAGGCGCAAAAATGCGGCGGGGTTAAACATGTTTTTTGAGATCTCAACCCTCCCCCTATACCTCTAGCCAATGTAGTAAAAAAAAAACGCACAACAGTACGCACAGTAAAACTCAGTATAACAGAAGTCCGAGTCCGATGTCAGAATAGGAAACAAAAGAAAATAAACAAAATGACAATAATACATAAATAACAACAGACTACTAGCAGCTACTGACATGCCAGCTCCAGACCTCAATTAAACTGATTGAAAGATTATGTCTTCATCATATGAATATCAGGCACAATCCCTCCTGTTAGGGGTTTAGTATTATACCGTCATAAAATATATGAGAAGAACATAACCCGTGTCATGCCAACAACTGGTTTTAGAATAAATGTGTTTAATTCCGATGCAAAGACCCTATAAGTGAATCAATATTAAAGCCAAAATATGCAATCTTTAATGACCTGACAACAGTATCGTAACTATATCCCTTCTTAATAAGTCTGTTTAAAGGTTTTGTTAGCTTTTGAGATGAATACTCACATTTTTGAGCTTTGTAAAGAATATTACCATAAAAGATTGGATGTGAAATACCCGAACGTATAAGATGTCTGCATGTTGAGTTCTATTTACGAATGATGTCCTTGTACCGATGATAAAATTTAGTAAATGTTTTGACTAGTTTATGATATCGAAAACCCTGGTGTAATAATTTTTCAGTAATACATAAATTTCTCTCGCTAAAATCTAATACGTTGTTACATACACGAGCGAATCGTACAAGTTGAGATATATAAACACCATAAGATGGTGACAAGGGAACGTCACCATCTAAAAATGGATAATTAACGATAGGAAATGAAAAATCATCTCTTTTATCATAAATTTTTGTATTAAGCTTCCCGTTAATGATATAGATATCAAGATCGAGGAAAGGACAGTGGTCATTGTTAGTATTAGCTTTATTTAAAGTAAGTTCAACAGGATAAATTTCTTTAGTATACACACTGAAGTCGTCATTATTGAGAGCCAATATATCATCCAAATATCTAAAAGTATTGTTAAATTGTTGTATCAGATGTTGTTTCGATGGGTCTTTGCTGATTTTAGTCATAAATTGTAACTCATAACAATACAAAAACAGGTCCGCAATAAGTGGTGCACAGTTAGTCCCCATTGGAATTCCGATAACTTGACGATATACGGAATCTCCAAAGCGAACAAAAATGTTATCAAGTAAAAATTCAAGGGCAGATATAGTATCAAAGCATGTCCAATTGACATAGTTCTTTTGTTTGTTGCTACTAAAAAATGACATAAAAGAGTTTGAACATATGTATTCGCATTCCGACTTTTTAAATGCCCATTTAATTAGGTGTGTGATTTTTTTCTTAATAAGAATATCAGGCAAAGTGGTATATAGGGTAGAACAATCAAAACTTTGAACAGATTCAAAATCACCAATATATGCATGTAATTTATCAAGTACTTCGAATGAGTTTTTGACACTCCAAAAGTAATTAATTCCACTATTTTCAAAGGCCTTGTTTGAACAATTTATTATCAGGTTTTTGATTGTACCAAGTGTACTAGTAAGTAGAATAGACAATTTAGTAGTGAAACAATGACTTGAAGACGAAATAAATCTATATTTGTAAGGTGATTTGTGTAGCTTCGGAAGCCAGTACATAGTTGGGACTTTCATTGTATTTGGTTCTGCTTGTAAAGAAGTAGCTAATAGTTTATGTTTGTTACAGATATCGTTTTCTGAAAATGAAGTCAGTTGGAATGTTGGTGAATTCGTGATTTCCTTTTGCAGAACCTCAATGTAAAATTTACGTCAAACTATAATGATATTATTAGCAGCTTTATCAGCCGGGACAAAAACAAATTCCTTGGCTAGTTCTTTTAGTTTATGTTTGATACGAGAAATAGGATTTTTATGGTTGTTGTTAAGAGTAAAATGTTCTTTAAAATGTTGTATACGTATATCAACTATCTTCATTACTGAATTAAAAAAAAGAGTCCAAAGATTTTTTGTCAGCTTTTTCCCGTTTTATCCATTTCAAACAGTAAGCACGAAGTGAGTCGTGGATGATATTACGACACTCATTCCAATTAATAATTGACGGGGGGCAATATTTAGGTCCTTTACTGAGGAATGATTTTAACTCTCGGTCGCGAACGATGTTAAGGTCTCCTGTTATAACATGGGAAATGGGGCCATAAGTGTATTCGGAATTACTAAAATTACATGACGTTGGTGTCATAGTCATGAAATATTGTCTTTGGGGACAATATTTCATAGGACAATATTTTGCTTTACACATACGAAATATCATTTACCTAGTACTAGTGGTTCACCATAAACTAGACGTAATCACAAACTAATACATTGTTGACGCCGCCGCCACCGCCGACGCCGGAAACACCCTACCTGTGTCTCGCTTTTTGACTCCGTCATGGCGAGACAAAATTGCCTTATAAAATTACGACTGAAACCCATAACTCTGGAAAAAAAATTATCAAAATAGAAACAAAGCCTCCTTCAAATAATTTAAATATTTCAGAGAAGTTTCATGAAATTGGAACAAAGCATTTTTATTTAAGAATATTTTAGGGATTTGGGACCTCAATGCTCTTTAATTTTGTGCTTTATTTGACCCTTTTAATTTTATTGATTCGATCTTTACTGATGAGTCTTTTGTAGACAAAATGCACGTCTGGCGTACAGAATTTTAATCCTGGTATCTAAGATGAGTTTATTTTTAAGGACATTTGGACAGACGCATGGGAAAACTGTTGATAAATTAAATCCCAAGACACAATTTACAAACTTTTTGATTTACTACGTGTTTTTCTTGTGTGCGAAATCCTTGTTTGTTTTACCTGTCTAAACTCTTATATTTTAAAACCCTTTTCTGAACATTTAAATAATTGATTGTTTGTCAAGAATAACACAACCTCGCTATTTGCTAGTATTTAACGCCACTTTCAGCAACACCGACTTTATCATGGCCACCACACAACTTAAATAATGAGAAAACAAAATAAATAAACGACATTCGGAGGCAAGATGAACAAAATAGTCATAACAAAACTACCAACACATGGATTTTCACCTGCTTTGAAGACCTCTCTATAAAAAAAATAAAACAAGAGTTCACACGCTGAAATATCTCGCCTGCTTTCTTAACTATTGGTTTTATTTTGATAGTCCTAAATATAAAGTTTTACTACAAGTATCACATAAACTTAACACGATAAAAAAAATGAGGTCAAGGTCAGATGACTCCTGCCAGTTGGACATGCACACCTTACAATCATTTCGTACACCAAATATAGTATACCTATTGTTTATAGTATCTGATATATGGACTTGACACCGAAAACTTAACTTTTTTTCTTCATTGTTCCATGATATGAGGTCGAGGTCAAGTGATAAGTGTCTGACAGGCATAAGGACATTGCAATGTACTCACATACTAAATATACTTATTCTATTACTCATAATAAGAGAGAAATTAACATTACAAAAAATCATAACTTTTTTTCAAGTAGTCACTGAGGTATGAAAATGAGATCAAGGACAATGAACATTTGACAGACGGAAATTTCATAACATAAGACATCTATATACAAACTATGAATCATCCAGGTCTTATATCTTCTGAAATATTCAGCAGAAGTTAGTTAACGCCGTCGCCGCCGGATCACTATCCCTATGCATCGCTTTCAGCGCCATTACTTACCATCTCTCTCGAGAGAAGGTAGCACAAGTACTATGTTTCAAATGAGAAGGTGAAAAATTCCATATATATTGAATAGAGTTTAAGTGCCGTTCTAAAGTTGACAAATGTTTTTAATACCAGCCATGTCCGTAAATGGTCGATGCACAATGTTATACAGGTGAATTTTAATCTATTTGAGTTATACAGCTCATATTTACCAATAATTCAATTGTCCGACTATAAAAGTCATTGTAGAAAAAAATAGTCAATTGCCAGGAAAATTTGTCATTGTCAAATGAGTGTTTGTTTGAGTAAATTAAGTCATACACAACAAGTAAAACTGTGAGCTACTGCTCACTGATGATACCCCCGCCGAAATGTTTCTGTTAACAGGAAGTTGTTGAGTGATGAATCTGAAAACGCATCACACGGTATAGCTGACTTATATAAACCCTAAAACCAAATTTCAGAAATGCTTGTCAAGTAGTTCCTGAGAAAAATGTGACGAAAATTTTCAACTTGGCTATCATGTGTAAAATAATACAAGTGTTCGGTAAACAGGAAGTTGTTGAGTGAAGAATCTGAAAACGCATCACACGGTGTAACGTACTTATATAAACCCTGAAACCAAATTTCAGAAATCCTTGTCAAGTAGTTCCTGAGAAAAATGTGACGAAAATTTTCAACTTGGCTATCATGTGTAAAATAATACAAGTGTTCGGTAAATAGGAAGTTGTTGAGTGATGAATCTGATAACGCATCACACGGTGTAACTTACTTACATAAACCATGAAACCAAATTTCAGAAATCCTTGTCAAGTAGTTCCTGAGAAAAATGCGACGAAAATATTCATGGGACGGACGGACTGACGGATGGACTGACGGAAGGACAGACAGAGGTAAAACAGTATACCCCCCCCTTTTTTTAAAGCGGGGGAATAAATATTAGCACAAGACACAACCAGAGGGCTCATACGGGTCGAGTGATGATACAAAGGCGAATTGTTATTATCTATTTATCACATACTTGACAAATGCTTAAACAAGGGCACATCTGTTCCTATATCGCTCACCTAGTGAAAAAAAAATCGCCAGTTTGCTAATTAGGACTTTTTTATGCATATACTATAGGCGACTCTTCGTGTTGCTGATGAGTTTTGCAACTTGCATGTTTAACTTACCTCCTATATTGATTTAAATAACAGCTAAAACTTCAAGGAACTTTTCAGGGGCAATAACTGTAAAACGGATTATAAAATTTTCAGAGTAGTAGATCTTGTCATGCGGATAATTTTTGCAGTTTACACTTTTAACATAGCGCAAAAAGTTTTCAAACTAACAGCAAAAAATGTCAAAAATTAAAAGAAGGTATATTTCAGGGGAAATAACTCAAAAACAGGTCAACAGGTTTATCTGAAAATTTCACCTTGTCATGCGGATCATTTTTTTTTGCAGTTTACAATTTTAAACAAGCTTCTATATTTTCCACAATAACAGCAAAAGCCTGCAAAAATGATATCGTAGGATCAATAACTCAAAACAGGTCTACAGATTTTTCTGCAATTTTCATTCTTGGCATGTCGATCCTTTGTGCAATTTGCACTTTTATCCTAGTTCCTTTATTTTTCTCGATAATTGTCAACAACTGATAAGAATTGAAACAAAAACCAGGGGCAATAACTTAAAAAATGAATGGTTAGATTTTTTACAAATTTTTAGGGTGGATAAATCTTGTCATGCTGATCATTTTTACAATTCTCACTTTTAATCTGGCTCCAATAATTTTTGGAACAATGGCAAAGAAAAACCAACAAATTCATTATCAAAATGAACATTTTAGGGGCAAAACTCCAAAAAAGGCAGACAGATTTTTCTTCAATTTTCAGGGTGAATATAACTTGTTACATTTTTACAGGACAATTTCTCTCTAAGTGTTAAAATATTTAGGGATTTTCACCCAAACTTTAGTTTGACGCCTATATGTTCTGTTTATAGACAAAGTAGAAATGTTGGTTGATCATCCTGGACAAAAATTACAAACTTTATAATTGATATCCTACAGAAAAAGCAGACAAACATTGGTTTTAATCCATCCAGCAGTTTGAGAGGAGAATAAATTATTTTAAAGGGGAAAGTTTATGGGCCGCGGACGCAAAGTGAGGGCAAAAGATCACATGTAGGACCTTTGGGTCAGGTGAGCTAAAACGTGAGAAAAATTAATAAATCTGTAGGAAGATACTTGTTCAATTCTCCACAGTAATATTTTCATTATTACAAAGCTTCCAAACAGTTCCAAACTATAATAGTCCTCGAATACCATATGTCAATGTCAATGATTATCTTATTGTCCCGCGGTGTCATTTTGCTCGACGTTGACAAAATGAGTTTCCCGCCCGCTGTTAGAAACACGTTTGTCGTCAATGAGAACAGGGCAATTATGTGGTTATAACACATGTTTTTGTTACGTGTTGATAATTAACATTACCAACACGAACTTTCACATTTGTATCTAGTTACAATAACCATGCATGAACGATATATGTATCCCCTGTTCAGAAGCCAAATACAGTCCCATTGGAAAATAAAAGTGCTCGTGATCAATGAGGGGTTCAAGATCACTTCCATTTTGCTTTGAATCAAAATCAAACATTGCTTTGTATTAAGCGAAGAAAGATATGTCGACAATATCTTCATTTGAGCTATCTCCCTTTGTACACAATTGTAGAACCGATGGCTTAGTCGTTAATAATTATGTGGAGGCATGTAGGCATCCTATTTAATATTAACCAAGTTCTAGTTTACGGCCTCAGACAAAAATAGTTATAAACATATAAATTATCTGAGTATATACAGGTACTAATAAATAAATGATATAAAATAGATCATTTTAACAAGAAATCAATGTTCATCTAGCTGCACTATGCGGTGTGCATGCAAGAAATACAGGCATAGAAGAGATTAAAATACATCTCACAGCGACGTGACTATATACAATCTTCACCAAACACCGATATGATTATTTGACCAAAAAAAAAAAAGTTTAGGGAAATATGACTACACTGTCAACGCTATAATTAAATAAATTACAAATATACAGATTTGAGCCTAGGTTCATCAGAAGGAATTGAAAAATATGACTGTTTACGCGGCCAAATTTACTCTCGAGTCGTGAGTACAAACAAACCTGTGCACCTGGTAAAGTTTTAAGGCATGACAGAAACTTGATAACTAAACTTTAAATGCCTTTTTATGTTTCAGTAAATTTTACACTTAACATGATTTTGAGATTTTT
This sequence comes from Mytilus californianus, assembly GCF_021869535.1. Classification (NCBI taxonomy): domain Eukaryota; kingdom Metazoa; phylum Mollusca; class Bivalvia; order Mytilida; family Mytilidae; genus Mytilus; species Mytilus californianus. The sequence continues at coordinate 81,442,485 of NW_026262712.1, forward strand.
TTTGTCGTTTCCACAGGAGAGCCAACAATAACACCCGAATTTCAAGTTTAAATCACCTATTGTTGTCAGATACTTATTATTTTCCCAGTAAGAACATCTCAAACATTTTTCCAAACTTGGTTTTTTTACACCTTCTGTGAGAACGAAAAAAAAAAATAAATCTAAAAATCCATCAAAATTTAAAATATTTTCAATATAAAATGCATTTAAAATCTAATATTGTGGTTCCTGTCATGTCTTAAAACTTAACCATGTGCACAGGGTTGTCTGTATTCAGAGTAAATACGGCGATATTTGTCAAAAGATTATGATTAACCTTAATTTAAAGATAGTCAGAAATATGATTTTGTGTAAATGCCATATCATCCTAGATTTTGACTCAGCGGAACCGTACATTTACATTAAGGAAAAAAAACAATTCAGTAACATTCCACTTATTTGAAAACAAGTATGCATAACTTACCTGTCAACAGCTGGGAAGACAAAGAATTTCATCAAACTATAGATATTTAATGACCTCTTTATCTATTTAGTCGACATCGAACCATTTACTGAATGAATAGGTTGTTTTATATTGAGCTTGACCCATTTTCTACTGTTGTTTATTATGTCATTGCATTTTCGACGTACGTGGAAAAAAATGAAAAGGTATGATTGTTATGTCATGCATAAGTGATCGTCTAGGTATTTCGTAGTAGTTGATCATTTTTGTTTTGTTTAGAAAGTATACATAAATATAACAAAACTAGTGTTACTTGATCACATTTAAAGCCCAATACATTGGAATATTCAAATTCATTTTTACATCGCGATGACCGTGAGGGCATTCCGATGTATTGTTGCCGACGAGATTTCTACTTACGTAACTTTCGTGTTTGACTGGTAACCGATCTATATACGCGTACATTATCGCTTGTTATAAATTCATTTCTTCATTGAATACTCATAAAAATATTTTTGTTTAGAAAATAAATTAATAATATGAAAATGTTTTGTCGTTAGAAAAATATATATATAAGTAAAAAATCATTGAAAATATCTATGCACACGTACAGAAAAATTGTGTTAATGAATGCGGAAGAATATCTGTTCTGTTCTGTTCTGTTCAGGTATGTACCTCCGTTTATATTTGGAGCACTCCACTTATCGGATGAGCAATTTAAAAATACTTACTTAACCGAAAAAACGGATATCTTTATATTTACAAATATATGATAGAATATAATTCAAAAATAAAATTAGTTAAGGTGAAATAAATAAGAGTTTATAATGTCTTTGGTGCGTTAAAATATTAAAAGATATTAATAAAAAGTTGTATGTACACAGCACAAATGGCGGTAATACGATTCAACTTTTGGGGGGAAAATATGAATGCCTGCTCAAATCTAATCTATTAGAAAAATCGAATTATCACAGAAGAGTGTCCACCATGCACTTGCACTGCACTATTATTAGAATAGTAGAATAGAATGATATACAAATGGATGAAAATTATATATACATGTAACTGTTATATACAAACATTAATATAATATATATATGACAACAAACCAGAGTGCTACTATATCCGATGTTCAGTACTTCAGTACTTTGGTTTATTGTATTCATAGAGGTCGGTCAATTTAAAACGTATCCAAAGTATCCGATACGTTGACGAATTTGCATCTCGGGGAATATGCTAAAATAATTATCCCAAACGAAATAATTACTCGGTGTACTATTTTTGAAGAATAGTGGGGATAAATTTCATATGTCGTACTACCCGTCAGTGGTAGACACCCTTTTTGTAAAACAAAATTATCGCCAATCTAGAAAAATAAACCAGCGTTTAATTGTTGTAGTTCCCCATGAAATAAAGATCTTTCATATGCAACATAGACTTGAGGATTATGTACCCTTTTGTTGTTTCAATGCTAACAATAAAGAAGTTCTATATTAAGTTGAAGTGAGGCATTCAGAAGTAAACAGATGCAAATTAATTACTGTAAATTCAGAAATTATTGCGATGTTTTTATTATTGCGAAAAATGAGACAGGGTTATAAACGCAATAATTTAAACTCGCATTTTGAAATTTTGTTTATGAATTAAACAGGATTTTTCTCAAAATTGCAAAAATTAAAATCGCATTTTAATCTAAAATGACAAAATCGCAATAATAAATGCACGCAATAATTTCTGAATTTACAGTAGTGCCACAAAGTTTGATCCCCGTTATTCTTTAAAAATGGTACATTGATCAGGGTAAATATTTGAGCATATTCTCCCAGATGCGTATACGTAAACATATAAATTGAATGACCTCTAATACAACTATCGAAAAAATCAATTGTATCCTAGACATTGGGTTTGGGAGGTTACACATTTACACATAATAGACTGCAATTTTAGGGGCCAGAAGCAGGGCAAACATTTACATAAAAAATATTAAAAAATAGACGAAAGATACCAAAGGGACTTTCAAACTCGTAAGTCGAATTTCAAAACAAACTGATAATGCCATGGTAAAAAAACGAAAAACAACGAAGGACGAACAACAGTACACAAAACACAACATAGAAAACTAAAGACTGACCAACACGAACCTCCCGAGGTGATCTCCAGTGCTACGGAAGGGTAAACAGATCCTGCTCCCCAAGTGGCATCCGGCGTGTTATTCAAGTAAGTACAAACCCGGTGATAAGTTTAATTCAGTAGGTCAGATTTGAGAAAAAGAGGACGGGATTGTGGTTGCAATAATTCGAACATACCCGTCGTCGTCTGTGAAACAGATATTCTATAACGGTCAACCAACTATAGATGGCTACCGTAAAATGTTTGAAGCAATGAATTCAACTTCACCACTTAGAACACTGGGTTCAATAGCTTCCTTGTAAGCAGCAACCCTCTATCTAGGAAATCCTGAAAGGAAATGCAAGCTTTGGAATATCTGGGAGAAAAAAAACTCAAGATGCTGGTGCTGCTAGAATGTTGCTACATAGAAATAGAAGTTCACAATTGGGAAGCTGAAATCATCTCTGTTGTCGTAAAGTTTTGTGGTCAACAGACACTTATTGTTAATTTTTAGATGTAAATCACGATATTAGGCATATTTAGCTGTATCTGTTCCATGCTTTATTTCAAGTTCTATAGGATTGATGTGCTCAACATCGTCACCAGTAATATAGATTAAGGGTTTTTCAACAGGAAAGATAAGCACTCGGAGCACGGTCGTAAGTGCACGCTAACGTACAAATACTATGACTTATCCTTCAAGACCAAGAGTGATTGTGACCTTCACGTCACATCTCTTCATTCAGGAAATAAATATCAGTGTATTTTTTGCGAGAAGAAATATAAACAGAAGCAAGATTTAAAGAAACATCGATATACATGTCAGGTAATTTGATTTTAAATTTATCAAGAAAAGTATAAAGTATGTTATATCGGGTTAAAATGAAGATATTAAACGACATTCAAGGAATTAAGTTGTAAATCATTTTCTTAGGATCGAAATATCCTGTTTTTATCAATTCGAAAGATTAAGTTGTTAAAACGAGATTAATTGTATTTTTAAACGGCATTCAAGGGATTAAGTTATAAAAAAAAAAAGCAAAGGCATCCAAAATATCATGTTTTATCAGGTCGAAAGATAAAGTTGTCGAAATGAGATTAACAATATTTTTAAACGATATTCAAGGAATTAAGTTGTAGCGATATTCAAGGGATTAAGTTGTAGTGATATTCAAGGGATTAAGTTGTAGCGATGTTAAAGGGGTAAAGTTAAAAAAAAATTAAAATTAAAGAATCGAAATATCCTGTTTTATCAAGTCGAAAGGTTAATTTGTCAAAATGAGATTAATTTCATAGAAAACAAGTTAATACATCCGCGTTACCTCCCATTTATAGATAATTTTAATTTCAGTTATCTATAAATTCTCCTCAACCTGGCCCAAGTACAGCGGCAAACTCAAACGACCGAGTACACACTCACCGAATCCAGGACCCAGTTCAACCTCTCCACAACGTGGACCCAGTTCATATCGGTGTCGTCGATGTACTGCCCAATTTCGGGACAGACGTCAACTGTAGCTGCACGGCATGAGGGAACATTACCAGACGGAGGCTGGTGCCATTCAATCTCGACCATGGCAAAATGATCAAGCACCATGGGAAGTCGACGATGATGACAATTTGAAGAAAAGTATACGAAAGCAACGCACCTCTCATTTTAGAGAATCACCAGGAAATTTCCGTTTCTTCTACGTATAACGTCCCACTGACCAACGACTTAACTGTCCCACAACTGATGGAACAGGCACAACAAATCTACGATAGACAAGGGCAAGCCTTTCGACTCAACCTGGAATTTGGTCTCTTTTCAAGAAACACGGAGACGGATGAATACCGCTATTTTCGAGCGTATGCCAATGAATCTCTATTACTGCGTCTCCAGTTGTCTACATTTCAAGACGTAGAGATTTGAAGACTGCGATCTGTCTTCAACGTTTCGATGTCACCAATTATTACGTTTTGCGTTAGCTACCCGATACGAAATGGAAACCCTACCTGATCACCAACGTCCGGTTCGTTCTATACCATTTGAACTATCCCTTGGGATACATCGGCAACCAGTTACCGGAGTATACCACTGTATCTAAATCGATCATCGCTCTGAACAAAAGTAGAAAAGGAAGTGGCTACAAGGACCATCTATGCACCTCCCGATGTCTGGCCGTCCACAGGGGACATCAACAAAATGAACTGGAATCGCACACCACGACTGTACGATGAATGGATCCAGTTTACTTTAGACAAACACCTAGACGTCGAAACCGATGCCAAGATATTCAAGGATTTACCAATATATCAAATGGCCTATTTCAAACATTGTTTCAAGACCAACGTCAACGTCTATCATTTACGGGATGACGGTGTAGCCTTTACCGTCTACAAATCCCGATGTCAGTACGACGACACCGTGCACGTAAATCAATTCGACCATCATTTGTCTTACATTTCGAATTTAACGGCGTACACCCAAAAGTATCAATGAGGGACCTGTGATCGACATTTCAACCGGTTAGATAACATGAAGCAATATCAACTCAAATGTACTGTTCAGATCATGTACAATTTGAAACCCGAAAACCGGATTCGACAAACTAGAGGAACAAGGCATCCACGTGCAAGACCGATTATACCCATGGTTTGTCGTCTACGATTTTGAGGCCATGCTCATGCCGATCCATGCATATGACTCAAATTTTGAGAAGTTGACGTGAACCCAACGGCACGATCCGATCTCCGTCTCCATCTGCAGCAACGTCGAGGGATTCACTGATCCACATTGTATCGTCGAACCTAACTCTCGTCCGTCTAATGGTGGAGTATATGTCAAGCATTGGAGATAAAACGTATCAGTTGGCCCAAGACAAGTTTGCGGATGCGTTCGCCCAACTCGACAAAGACATTCAGAATCCAATGCGACCTCTGCCCGAGGACGAAGACGAGGACGAATATAAATTAGATGCCTTTTTGGACGATGAAGAATTGCAAACCACGCCGAGAAGGAGAAAAACGTCTTTAACAAGCTAAAAGAAGAACTCGACGACTACTGCCGCCCAACCGTCGTCTTGGGATTCAATTCGGCCAAGTACGACATGAATCTGGTCAAATCACACTTAGCAAAGCAACTTGACATGCACGGTTCAGTCAAAACAGTTGCCGTGAAAAGAAACAACAGTTTCGCCTGTTTGGCCAACAATCGTTTTATATTTTTGGACATCACTTCATACTTACCTCCCGGAGTTAGCTATGCTAAATTCCTAAAAGCTTCGACGTCTCTGAAAATTTGGGATTCTTCCTATATGAATGGTTCGACGGCGTTGACTCATTCGACACTTCCGTCCCACGATGCCTTCTACAGCTCATTGAAAAATCCAAAATCTCTGTCGAAGACTACACTTTCTTTCAAAATCGGCATCTTCAAATCCTCCATCTCCGTACCCGGACTCGCACGACGTATGCTCTTCGATACGGATCGACGGGCGGGAGTCTTCTTTGCCCTCTTGGACGAAATCAATAGTTATCTTTATCACACCGTTAAACAAAATTTAACTGGTGGACCGTCCATAATTTTCAATCGTCACCACGAAGTTGGACGATCGTACATCCGAAACAATCCGGAAAAACCATGCCAGAAGATTCTTGGATTCGATGCCAACGCTCTCTATCTCTGGGCCATCGACCAAGACATGCCGACTGGAGCCTTTGTTCGCCGTCGTTTGGATGATGGATTCAAACCCCCCAAAAAAGAGATCAATACACTCTGATGTATGATTGGATGGAGTACCTTAACCATACACAGGGTCTCCACATCTAGCACTAATTAAAAACAGGGAATGAGAAAAAGATCGGTACCTATCCCGTTGACGGTTTTGATGCGCAAACAATTTCACGGATGCTACTGGCATGGTAACGATTGTTGGATGACAAAGTCAGTCAAGGACCAGAAATGGCAGAAGGACGACAGGCCAGGAACGACAAGACCGATACACGGTCGTCGAAAAATTGGTGTGTCGATTTCGAGGCGAGATTCGAGGAGACGACAGCTTGAACGCCTTCTGTGATTCCCAGAAACCACCGACGCCACAACGTTCCGTCACAGAAAACGAAATTCCAGAGGGTGTCATGAACGATCGACTCTTTGGAATGGTTGAATGCGACATCCGAGTTCCCGACGTATGGCCATCGTATTTTCAACATCCGACCAAGACACCTTTTGAATATTTCAAAGAGATGTCGCCTCTCTTTTGTTCCACTGACGTCCTGTTCGACATCTTTGGCGAACACATGCAGGATCACGTCCGACGATTCTAATTATCGGAAAACCTCGTCTTTTGATTGGTAGGATGCGAACTCGACAGATGCTGATCGCCACTCCATTGCTGAAATGGTATCTTGAACACGGCATGGTGGTTTCCAAAATTTATCAGGTGGTTGAATTTACGCCGCATTGCTGTTTTCGCGATTTTGTGAAAACAGTGAGCGACAATCGTCGAATGGGTGATTCGCATCCTGATAAAGCCATCATCGCCTATACGTCCAAACTGGAAGGGAACAGCTCCTACGGCGGAACCATCATGGACCAAGAAAAATTTCAGTCAGTCAAGTACGTTCAGGGCGAAGGTAGGGTCATGAACGAGGCCAACAAACCTCAATTCAAGAAGTTGACTACTCTTCTGGAAAAGGATGCGTATTTCGAGGTCAAAAAAGCCAAAGAAAAACTCGACATCAACCTTACGATCCAGATTGGTTACTTCATTTTTGCAGTACGCAGTTTTATTATGATTTTCTGGACGTCTATGTGGACCGATCCAACTTTGCGTATTGTGAGATGGACACCGATTCCGCGTACATGGCCATCGTTGTCAAACCAGAGATGCAAGACGCATATCATGGAGCACTCACTGGATGTTGTCGGGACGATGTCGAACCCGAATGGTGTCCTCGAACATGCTGTTCGACACACGCCAAGTTCGATAATAGAACCCCGGGACCTTTAAAGTGGAATACGAAGGTGACGTCATAATTGGTCTTTGTTCGAAAACATACTAAGACGTGCCAAAAAACTGCCACCGAAACGTCTAATCCATCGATCTAGTATGGTCCGAGAAGTAAAGTTAAGTTCAAAAGGGATCACCAAACGGCGCGTCAAGGCCCCAATGTCCACTTTCCGTCAGGTCCTCAATACACAAAAAGTGGGGTGCGGCACTCTTAAAGTTTTTAGAGCACGCAACTACGGAATATCGACTTACCATCAAAAAAGGAATGGGTTTTCCTTTTTTTATTGCAAACGTTGAGTGTTGGACGAAGGAGTGTCAACCGTGCCCCTCGATCTAGAGCTATATCCCGTGCCAAAAGAAGAAGCCCTGAACATTTATAACAGAGAACCACTCATGGAGGTCGACGAACCGACCAGAGTTGAAAAACCATGGAAGTAGACCTCGACGATCAGTACCGATATTTGATTCATTTATTGGAGACAAACTTTGAAGATTCATTATTTTCTATGTGGTAATTTCTATCATAATGTTTTTATTTGTATTGAATACATTGTGAAGTTATCAATGACAGTGTGAAAGTTTCTTAGTTTTATATTTATCCTCGTTTGCATGGTAAAAATGAATACCAAATCATCTCGGTGATTAAAATTGGATCGAGAAAAATTTTTACTCTCTGTAAATTTAAGTATTCAAAAAATTGAGTCTTTAAAACTATATGTAAATAACATAGGAAGGCGAGGTTTTTTACTCATGATAATAATTGTCATTCTTCATTTTTCATTTCTATTGTATGGAGTGCAAACAGGTACATGCATATTTCTTGAATGTTTTATAAATGTATTTACTCTTTGAACAGTCTTGTTTTATCTAGTGCGTTCAATAATTCTTAATGGTGTTGTATCTAATACGAATCATGTGTCGAAAATCAACAACTAAAACACATATTCTACATTTTATTAAACCAAAAAACATACACAAAATGCAGTATATACAAGAATACTTTTTTTGCAAAAGAAAACGTTAGAGTCATAAAGTGATCCAGGTTTTATCGTTCTTGGCAGGTATTCCAGGTGGTCCGAGCTTTGGTTTCTTTTTCGGTCCTAGTTTAGGTTTCTTCGACGGTGCGTTTCCCTCGCCTATCTGACGTTTACGTAATTTCTGATAAATGTCGTATGGGATCAGTATCATTTTGTCCATGATTTTGCTACGTTCGGGAGATGTACGACGGCAGTCGATCCACGTTGAAGCGAACTCAGACGATCCCGGTTTGTCGACGATTTCCACCCGAGGGTTGTTAGAATTTTCCTGTATCTTCTTAGTTTGATTTTGCTCAAGGCTTTCAACTGTGATTTGTCGATTGTCACCAATTAAGCCTTCATCTGTTCTTTATTGGTGGTGCGCAACAATTCTAAAAAATGCACTTGTTCCTTCAACAAACGACTCATGGTTCGACGTTGGGATTGATTGCGGACTCTTATGTCTTTTTCGGAACGTAGGCGATCATGTCTTCTCTTAGGCCTGGATACACGTGGGTTCTCAATCTATAGGTGTCGTCCGAGTGCGGTGACAAAAGATATCCAAACGGCATAGACACAGCGTCGGTATAGGCCTCAGTGAGTACGTTCGAGCGTCCTGGTTAGAGTTGTCGTCCCAAAGTGGAAATTTGAGACATGTCCCGATCATTATTCATCAGCACCAAGTAGGTCGTATTCAGAGCGATGATTCTCGATCTGGCTCCTTGGACGTATAAATTTTGACTCAAGAATAACGCGGACAGTCGTCTGTGATGCGATCCCTGTGTGAACAATAGTTCCATGTCGACATCGCGTACCACACAACGCACCAACTCATCCAACACGACCATGCGGTGACGCCTATCAACCGTAAATTCCGCGATTTTCTTTATCGATGGTAAGCCCTTGTGAAACGTTAGGCGAGGTATCGTTTCTTCCATTTTGTCAAATAGAAGTTGGTGTATGCCGTAACAATAGAGCACTTGGACTTGCGAGTCTTCGACATACACGTCGTCCAGGTGTTGTAATAGCATGTAGACGAAACGCGTCTTTTCACAATTCGTTTGACCGGTGATGCACATGCTAGAACACGGTAAAAATGGAAACACCATGATGCTCTGTCTTCTCCAAAGTCTTTCTTATGTTTTCTTCAGCGAGGGACTGGGTAGAGCGTAACCGATGGCACTGCTCAGTAGAGTGACCCACAGCACGTTCTTGCCGTTTTGCACTGTCAGATTAACAATGGACGTGACGATAATGCTCAATGAGTATGTCGCGGAACGAACGGGGACGGAAACGTTCTCGCACGAAATAAACACAGTAGGCTCCACAAGTGTCGCTATCGCTCGGTTGAATTCCGGTCGACGTGTAAAGATATCGTGTCCGTTAGTCACCAGAACGTCTTCGAAACGAGGTTCGTAGATCTGTGGAGGTTTTAAAACGAATCGAAAAATTTTGCATGTCCACGTTTCGGGAAGTAAAATACGGTCCAATGTGTTCCTGCTTACGAACAAGGATCGGTATTTACTGTGAACGTTCTGGGTCTCTTTCCGATCGACACTGGTAATTCATTGGCGCAAATCACTTGAACGTACTTCCAAGAGATTCATAGTTAATCAATTTGATTGAAAGATGGCTTTCGTTTTCTCTCTCTTATAACTTCCGATTTGGCCATTTCGAGACCCTGTGCGACGGGTGTGACCATTCGACTTTGGGTGTCTCCGATCTCCAGCGGGCACCGCTTCTGACGATGATTCGTCCTTTGTGATCGGGTCGAACTCTTTCATCCTTTGCGTCTGCAAAGTGTTGCTCCCATTTCTTGTAGTCGTATATGTATGCCACCCATCGTCTGTTCGTTTGGTCCATGTGGTACGATCATCGATGTTTCCTAGACTCTCTAATGACTGATGATCCGTAAAAACTGTTCGCAAAGAGTCTTTGTCTCTTATTGGTTTTGTAATCACCAATAACACTCGTCAAAAACAGAAGTAATGAATTTCCCGTAAGCATCAAGGTTTCTCTTATCACTGTTCACCAGAACGAATCGATAACACGACAGCTCGATTGAGGTAATGATGTCTCAATAAACGAGGAATGACGTCATGATACATCAGCAATGCGTTTCGTTTTGTATGTAACGATAATCTGGGTTCTATGATCTGACGTAAGACAAACGATCGTTCTCTGAAATGCACGGTGTCTCGGGGAAGGATTTTATTATCTCCGTTTACTATATATCCTGCAACTTCTCTTAGGCTTCCATCTGGTCTTTCGGTATGTATCGGAAGAGTGATTGACTCGTTGTCTTGTCATCTTGTCCCAATTCTCTGAGAAAATAAATGCGTTCGTATACGTCCGAATGCTCCATTTTTACGTCGGCTTCATATCTCTCTTCTCTTTTAGTCTTTCAGTGACGAGGCGGGAATCCAACTGTTGAATTTCGTGGGCCATCCCATCCATTTCACCAGCATTCCGTTTCGTTTTCTTCGTAGCACTTTTTCGATGCGGTATATCGTATCCTCCGTCACCGTTACTTTACTCAATTCGGACTGGTAGTAGGATCCCCCAACGTATTCTCCGGTCGTGTCCTTTAAAAAGTAGTACGGGATGTTTTCTTGTATTCCTCGGTCGACAACCACGAAGTATTCCATGGTCCAGCGTTCGTCGTACTCTCTGTCGAAAGCTTGTCTCAGAAAAGAAATCCGAACAGTGTCTTCCTTCTTAAAAACGAAACGGGGGGTCGTACCCTTAACTCGTGTTGATCGTCCATATTGCAGTTTCAACAAATGTGCCTCATTGTTTTTGGTCACCGCCCCGCGTGCGATTTTAATGGATCGATGAATACTCCCGTTATAACTCTGTGTCTCGGATTCTAAGACGTCGATCCATCGATGCGTCTAATGACGAGACATGTATCGACTCCGTTTCGATTTAATTGTCTTGATGGCTCTTTCCGCATACGCACTCTTTTGTTCGTTTTGTGTGAAAAAGTGGTCAACTTTCTCCGTTTGAAGAAGGCGATGCACGTCTTTGTTCCGAATCTCTGTGCTTCTGTCAGATCTCAATTTTGAGGGTTAATTGTCGGTGTCAAAGATCGACTTTAGAGCGGTGGCCATTTCTTTACCTTGAGTCGATTTTAGCGCATACGTGCGAACGACACGAGAGAAAACATTGACGACGAGTAAACTGTATCCGTATCCGTCGATGACCTCCACATATGATTTCATTACGGCCGTGTCTGCATCCCACTGATAGTCGATGAATGGAGCGATCACTCTCCGTCTTTGAAATTTTTGGTTGATCCGTCTATGTAGACCGAAAGTCTCTTGCGTTTCCAACCATTTTCTTATCTTGGTTTTTCCCAATACATATTTTCCTTCTTTTCGTACGGCTTTGTACAATTTATCCACGCCACTGAACGAACCCGGATGTTGTGGGTCGTAATATATCTTTTGGAGGTAGTCTTGATAGGTCATTGTCTTGTTCTCTTCCTGTCTCGTTCCAGAAAGGCTGCGATCATGTCGGATTTCCACTGGGGTTTTCTTAGGTATTTATCTTTGAGATATGCTGCTATTTGATCTCGACTCTGAGTGGTTTTGCTTAGGCTATGTGGACGTTGCAGAGTTTCTCTCTACAGTATGAGAATGTACGTCTAATCCAATTTATGTTATCTTATAGATACAGTTCCAGTTCTACAAGAATGACATAGATGTCGTCTTTGTCGCTCGTTCGTTTAATACCCGTGATTATCGTTTTACCCGATAAGTGACAGGTGAAATGCATCCCATGACGTCGAAACATGACTGCCGGAAACAATTCAGGGTCATAACTATAACACCTCGGAAGACCTTTAGGATCGATTCGTCCGCTCAACAGGTGCACGGCTGAAGCAGTTACTATCCTGACGTTTGAGAGTTTCACCACCGACGAGCGTCTTGCAAGGACTGACACTTTCCGTAACGGTTAATTTTTCTGTTAGAAAACAATAGACAATTGCCGCCTATTCTCCGATGTTGCCATATTATGGCAGAGAAAAGACGGGGATCGTAGCGAACATTGACGAGTTTATGTGTCAGATCGCGGAGATCGATTGTACATCTCAAGTCGCCTAGAATGACTTCGTTGGTCAGTTGCATTCTAAACCATCTGCCAGATCTTCGAAATCGGATCTACGAAGAGCTCCAACGTAGTTTGAAAACGCTTTAGGGCCTCTTCTCGTCAGAACCATTAAGAGTTGTCTAGCTTTGTTCCTTTCTGTGTTTTGATACAGAATATCTTCCGTCAGTTCGTCGGTGAGAATTCGACTTAATTACACATATATTTTACAATTGTTTGTCATAAATAGATTTAATAAACAACTGTCACCATTCTGTAAAACTATGAGGATTGCATTCCGAACACCGCAAGAATCCTAATTGGTTTTGATGATCGGAACTCAATGGACATGGCACAACGGTGCTCAGTTCTTGAACAAAGTCACCAATTACACTTGCTGCATCTTTTTATTTAGTGTATTCCACAGGCCTCAGTGTTATTCCTTTCTTTGTCGGAACGACGTCTGTAAGGTTGGGTGGAAGCCAGTTCTGCCTTAAATCAACGCACACACTGTTTGTTGTTATACTGGCATACACATTTCCCCCAACGTGTGTTGAGTACGTTTTATTTTCGACAAGGGCCTGGTCAAAATAGTCAAAACTATCTACCAACATCTTCCCATTCTCTGATATCTATCCTTAACTGATCTTTCCATTCAGTGGCCTGAACGTATCTGTCATTTCCAAGTTCTACATTACAGCTTGTTGCCATTTCGACTGACTTGTTGTAAATGAGATTAAACAAGGTGTGCCTAGCTTTATATATATGCAGAAAGTTATCTGTTTTCTTTGGTTGAAAAAAACGACAGAGTGTACTACTAAACATATGTCATCATAATCCGATTAAGCAAACGATATTTTCTTATATATATTTATGTATAGGGGATTAACATCCTTATTTGGTCATGTAATTTTGCAGTCTTTCATTGGTCGAAATATGTGACATACGTCATACGTTCTTAATCGGATTATATCATCTATATTTAGTCTTAGGGGCATTCCACATTGTCCGCCACATTGGGCCCTTGAGCCCTATGTTTTTAGTTTCATAAAAACCCTTAATCTATACTACTGTCACCCAACCTTGACTATTTATTGAGAGGACATCATCTATATAGCGGAACGTGAAGATTATTCTTCCAAAGAAGCTCCTGTATGAAGTCAGCCTTGTATGCATAAAGGAAAAAGACAACAACTAGAGGAGCACAATTGGATCTCGTGCGAATGTCGATTGTTTTTTTTTAAACACATCCTCCAAACGTTAGTTGTTAATAAAAAAAAACCCAGCATCTTGATAATTTCAGTTTCAGAGATTTTTTTTAAAGAACGATTTATCCCACCCTAGGACAAGATACTTGTATCTACGTTTGTTATTCTTTTTTATGAAACAAAGTAGGACCAATTCTTTCCATTTTGCCATTAAGATTGGAATGGGGAATATTTATATAAAGGGTAGAGAAGTCAGATGTTTTAATAATATTGCAAGATGAAAGAGACTTAGATCATTAAAAATATAGGCTTTGCAGGTGCAAATGTAAAAATAAGCAATTCGGTAAAAAAATGTTTCATTGGGAAACGTATAAATGTATGTCAGACGAGAAAGACCGACCTCTGCAGACTAAACCAACCTAACAAAATAAACCAAACCGACACCTTAAAGTTTATGGTGTTAGCTTGCATCAATCTATAGCCGATGTTTCGTTTCGTTTCTTTCATATACTACACATGGGTTAAGACATTATCACCTGACTAAAGTATCAAGTATCTTGAATGTTGACAACATACAACTCCCAAACACGATTACACTACTAAACACGGATGTGTCCAACATGCATAGCATAAACGGACCATCACCACTATCCTAAACATTTTACTTATTATTATTATTATCTAATCCAAACACTAATAGTTAAAACATCAAATTTGTAGATTTCGATCTTCAAGTTGCAGATGAGACTCAGATGCAGATGGTATTAAACGATCTCGCACTGAAACTAATGAGATTCGTGATTGCTAATGAGACAACCAACGACCAAAACACAAAGATGTAAACATTAACTACTTAAAGTCACCGTACGGCTTACAACCCATAGAGTAAAGAAAGCTATAAAACGCTCCGAGATAGCAAATGTTTATCAAAGCACTGACGTACTGCTAACAATGATTATCATATGCTCTAATGACTGGCAAATTATTAATACAGAATTCAATCTCACTTTCAACTGCTAGAAGTATCATGCAGTTATTTTATTACGTTTAGTACCAAATATTTGAATAAGATTTAGAACGATTATTTAACAGTTTATTAATTTGGTAAGTTTTTTTCGGGACAGAGGGTTGACATCAAATGAGACAACTAAAATAGAAATGTCCAAGGCACTGTCTGAACGCCGGATAACGAATTCAATAAACATTTGTATCAAAATGCTTTCATAAGCGACATGTAGAGCCAATTTTTTTTTTCAATTTTGTATCAAAATGCCTTCATCAGCAACATATTTTTAGGTTTTATAGAAATATGTAAAAATTGTTTGAAACGTTATTAGTATTTGTTAAAGACTCTATGTAATCTCTTTAATATTCTGTATCCAGTAGGATTTGTCAAATTATATTTATTTTGATGTCAAAATCGAGAAAGGTTTATTATTTTCTGAAACACAAATAGGTAAAATGCATATATCCAGTTTCTGCCATGACTTAAAGCTTTATTATTTGAACTGGTTTGTCTATTTTCAGAGTAAACACGGCCATATTTGTCAATTCCTTCTGATGGACCTTAAGAAAAAAAAGCAATTCAGCAACTTCACTAATTTGTAAATGACTATGCAATAACTTACCTGTCAACAGCTTGGTAAACCAATGTATGTAATAAACCTAAGTATTTGATTGAACTCGTTATCTATTAAATTTCTATTCTATTTACTGGATAAATACGTTGTTATATTTACTTTGTTAAAAATGAACGAGTCAGTAAATATAATCCACTATCACTTCTGTTTAGTATGTCATTGTATTTGTACATTCAAAAGATGGAATGACCTACAAAACATGTGATGCCATAACTAATTGATAGTCTATATTTTTCGTCGGGTGGTGGTAATATTTATTTAATACACATTTGTTTGGAAAATTTAATTCAAACACAAGATTATTGATATATTATGATTTTGATGATCATTTTATAAGAAAACAATGTTTCTATAACATATACCTAATGATATCAAGACGATATTCGATTAGATTTCAAGATTCAAATTAATTTTTATTGTATTAATACAACCACCCCACAATAGACAAAAGGCAATATTGTACAGTTAAGAAGAGAGTGACAGTAGCTTAAAATATATAATGATATATGACTACAAATATTGGGGTATTTTTAAATATTTTTAAATATTCCTTGATTATCATGTACAAAAATATTAACATGCTAAAAGTTAGACGTTTTTGTCTCAGAGAGACAACCATTAATGTCCGGTATTTTGCATTGATTTGTATAATGACTGGAGAGCGGCTGCTCAACATTGTGGACATATTTACACTCAAATTTCCAAACGGATTCCCCTCTGTAGCTTGGGTTTCATCAAACAAGGCTATTTGGTTGTGATGCTAAGATATGAGCATCTTCACCTTTGCTACCTCAAGGGAATTATTGTGGCTTTACAATCTAATGAATTTTAAAAGGCGACAGTAGTTTACCGATGGTAAAATCTCGAAAATCGACCAAAAAGATAGGACTAATCTTTTGGGAACACATATACAAGATATGTATATGTGTGCTGTTTGCGAAACTCCATATTTTTCGAATGGTAAAAAGTAAAATCACAGAAAGACTGAACTCCGAGGAAAAGGCAAAATCAAAAGTTCAAACACATCAAACGAACGGATAACAACTGTCATGTTCCTGACTTGGTACAGGCATTTTCTTATGTAGAAAATGGTCGATTGAACCTGATTTTATAGCTAGCTAAGCCTCTCACTTGAATGACAGTCGCATCAAATTCCATTATATTGACAACGGTGCGTGAACAAAACAAACAGACACAATAGGTAAAAATGTCAAAAATGTAAGTGTTTTATCAGAAACAGTATTGACAGGGCTGAATGTGCCTTGGTTCGAGTTTCACCAAATGTGATTGTAGTGCTAAGACCAGATTTAACGCCAAACGATGTATTAAAAAACCCAGGACAAACAAGGAACAAAATTTGCCATCCAAACATGTTTTGAAATAACAAATAGTTGTAGAGTTCAGTGCTTATGGAAATTTTAAATAATCAGTAGGACTTATTTTTAGTTATTAAAACTCTTAAAATTCAAGCATTGAAATTCAGTAATAATCATAGATAAATCTGCTCTTTTCTTCAATACTTTCAATGGCTAAGTTATTGTAAACATTTCGTTCTATAAAATAATTTCAGGCATTTTGCAAAATGCATTTCAATGTGAAAAAAAATTAGTCAATAAATAAAATGACTGAATCTTACAGGCATTTTGGAAAATGCATAAATTTAGAAAATGCCTGTAACATATATATTAATCATATTATGTATCTAACCAGAAATTGAAAAATGTAAATGTTTATCAAATGTTTGTTCAAGAATACATTAAAAGATATAATAAAAACAAAAAGGATTTAAAGACATTTATGCATATTTCTTTTTCAAGCTATTTCATTTGAGATGTGTCGGACGGATAGTCACTAAGAAATTATCATAAGACTCCCCATAAAACATAAAAAAGAAGATAAAATGGAAAAAAAAGGAAAAAAAAATGTTTAAAGGGTAAAACCAGAGAAATGTTTTAAATAAAAAGATGTGTCGTTGAAACCAGTAAAGCAAACCCAGGGTAAAGACAAAAATGATAACTGACATTTAGTGAAATTGGTACCGTTAATTTTACTACTGAGATCTATTATTATGGTACAAATCGTTTATTGTATTGCAACTTAAGAACATTTTTTTTATATCAAAAAACGAGAAGATTTGGTATGATTGCCATCGAGACTACCTATACTATCCATCAGAGACAAAATGACGTACATGTAAGCAACTATAGATCACCGAGCAAATGAGCCTATAAAAGGTACCGGAAATCGGTCATAGTTCATTTATTTTGATGTGAAATACCAGTTGTCTTTTCCTATTTATTGTGTTTCTATATGTTTATAAGTTTCTCCATAGTCGGAGCACCATATGTTACTTAAAACACCCCTAAAGTTGGTATAGTCATGATTTTCACCCCTTTAAGTATAATGGACTGATCCAGATGGTAGTATATAAACCAACCCAAAGACAGAGAAACTCTGTCAGTTTTATGTGGACCGTTGAAGTGATAACATCAGGGATTATTTTCCAACTGGTAAGTAGAGTGAATTAAGTGATTCCATAGGATATATATGAATAGTGGTCGGATTTATATGTGGATATTGAAATAGTGATTGTGATATAAAGTGAAACTTATATAATAAGTTATTTGTATACTTGCTGGTGTTGCAAGTTGTACTATGTAGAAATGTGGATACTTCATAGATTTGTATTAGTGAGAATACAAGGTGTATACTTGCTGGTGTTGTAATATTGTGGAAGTGTATTAGTGAAAGTGCAGTGTTAAACCTTACCAGTTTGGATAATATTTATTGTGTGGGAACTCAAAGGGATAGTTAGTGCGTGAGTTCAGCTGTGTTTATATATATATTCCTTGTGCATTGAAGGATTTGTGCATGTGTAATTGTGTCATTGTGTTATTGTGGTTAGTTGTAGACTAACAAGGTGATACTACATATTGGTGGACGTTGTAAATAGAAGTTGTATATATGTGATTTTGTGTTCATACGTTTTGTGTGATACTTACCTGATGCATGTTGCATAGTAATCTGTTGGTGACATTGTGTAATAAAGGGCCTGTTGCATGTTGCATAGTGATCTGTTAGTGACATTGTGAATAAATCGGTCTTATACATGTTGCATAGTGATTGCATAGTGACATTGTGTATATATATTCAGTTATGAAACATTGTGTTTATGCATTGTGAATGAGGTACTTCACCTTGCATTTTGATTTATGTACATTGTATATATTTTGCGTTGTGAATCCATTTAAGGATGTGTTAATTGTTTTGAATAGGACAACTGGCTTTGGTGAAAAACTGAGTTGAACACTTGAAATCCTGATTTATTCAGATACGGATCCATTGATCGCTCGTTACACGTTACAATAGGATAAAATCCAAAACAAACAACTTGATGTATGTACAAAACAATTTAGGAAAATAACAATTTTGTAGATAGCGACCAACGACAACAAATGAAATACAGCTTCCTGACGTGGAACAGGCACATACAGAATGTGGCGGTGTTAAACATGTTTACGAGTGTATAAACCTTCCTAAACATAGGACAGTGGGGATAAAAACATATAATAAGAACAAATTGTAAAACGCGGTTGAAAAGGGTTGACTTATCAGGTCAACAAATAGAACAAACATACCTAACAACAAGACACAATACAAAAAGACCTGATATTAGAGTAGTCACAGTTACTGAAAGCTAGTTAAAAGCCAGTTACAACAAATGAAAAATAATTATGTTTCCCAGACTAAATTATTAGTCAGTACACATACATGAATTTAGTATAAAGACGCATTAGACAGTCTGAGAAACACATGCTTTGTGCAATGCCAAAATACAAGTATAGACAAAACGAAGGACCGCAAGTGTACATAACTTTAGGAATATATATCTAGTTTTGTGCTAATCTATTAATGACAAAATCAATGCGAGTACCGATAAAAACTATATTTAAAGATCGAATTACATTTTTATATTGATAATCTTGCAATTGTATCTATACTGACAGATTTTATCAACTACTTAACCGTAACAATGAGGATCTGATATTCCGTTTTGGTAAGTTTTCTGCCCGTACGACAAAACTTCCAAACCAAATCTGTGTAAAGCATTATGTAAATGTGTTAATTATTTGTGGTAAAAAAATCAATGACTTTACCAATGATAAATAGTTAAGGTTCATCAAAATTTGTAACGTCACTAAAAACCCGGCATAGAGAACCAGTTTGGTCCTTTTTATCGAAATATTTTGTATAGAGCACCTCGTGTGAAAACCAGCAAATATATACCAGGCTTATGAGTTTCTACTCCCGACGCGTCTACATAAGGCTCATCAGTAGCACTCGATTCAAAACAGTTGGAAGGCTAAATCAAATTTGAATTTGAAAATCATATGCATTAAAAACGGAAAATTCCCAAAAGTTGTACCAAATATGGATAAGGAATTCTATACTGGGGGGGGGGGGGGGGGGGGGGGGGGGGGTAGAAAAACCTCAGTGTTTCGAATTAGTTAAACATTTTATAAACAGTAAATGTATAGAAAATTGACATATACATGATATTCCATGTCAACACACAAGTGCTGACTACGGAGCGGATGACACACTAGTTATATCTAGGGGACAAAATGTCAACCAGCAGTGGCATCAACCCAGTAATTATTAAAAATTCACAAAAAAATACCAGGCTTTGGTACGCCATACGCGCGTTTCGTATACATAAAACACATCAAAGGAATATTCTGGATTAACAAAATCTAGGACACGACAGTTATTGCTGTTTATATTAGATTTATTTAAAGTAAGGTAAATGTCAGCAGTATATTTTGAGAATTCTTGATTGATTGTTTAACGCAAAAATATCATCAGAGTAACGATAAGTGTTGTTGAACTTACCAGGAATTTAGACAGATCTTTACTGAATTTGGCAATAACCTGTGATGATACAGGAACAAATTTGACATTAAAGAGGCGTAATTGGTGCCCCCCCCACTTCTCCCCAAAAAAAGATTGTTTAGGAGGTAGTTTATAATACATAACTCTTCCAGTAAGTATAGTCTAAAGCATATTTACCTTTCTTACTACAGTAGAAGGCTTTATATGTAATATGTGCTGTGCCACGGGTGATCACACATATGTTCCAACTGTCGGTACCACCATCCCGTCCTCTTTTCCTTTATTGTGACATCACCGAATGAGATTCATACATCAATAAATTTGTATTTATCATGAGTAGCATGACGGGTGCTACTACTAGTGGGTCAGGATCTGCTTACCCTTCGGGAGCACCGACGACCACCCTTGGTTTTAAATGGGATTCGTATTACTCAGTCATAAGATTTTTATTTAGTGTCTTATGAACTTTTCGTCGTCTTTCGTTCCTTTGTCACGGTTTTGTCAGGTTTTCTGATATGAAATTTCGAATGTTTATTTCATATATTTCGCCTTATTTTTGCAACAAACAAATTTGCTATCCGATTTTTCAAAGAACAATTTAATTTAATAAGAAGGCATTTGTTTGATAAGATTGTGTGCAAGTGTAGTGTAGAGAGGCGAAAAGTCATAACTTTCAACCAACCAAAATTAAAGGACCACCAACAACCCGCAATTTACCTAAATGATTTTTTTTACATTATTTTCGTATACCTTATTACAAAATATAATGACGCGTTCTTTGATAGTAGTAAGGGAACTAGTAAAACATTAAAAGAATACTTGTAGAATAATTGCTAGTGGCCGACATGAAACAATATCTGACGGATATTTTCAGTTGTTTAGGTAGCCAATACATAGTACGGATATTCAAATGTTCTGTGAGCCTTAAGCTGAAATGTGGTACTGATATGATTGTATACTATTGTCATACAACAACAACCACATTGTTGACTGGTTTGTCAGCCAGCACGAACACAATCAGCATCGCAATTACTCATCAGTGTCGCTCGAATCAAAACAGTTGCAAATCCAAATCAAATATTACGAAGTAGAAGAGGATTAATAACCGGAAATTCCGAAAACTTGTGCCAAATACGACTAAGGCAACAATACCTGGGGACAGAAAAACCTAAGCGTTTTGTATATTTCAACATTTTATAAACAGTAAATTTACAGAAAATGAACATATCAATCAATATATATTTCACGTCAGAACAAACGTACTAACTACTTGGCTGATGAAACCCTCGGGGTCGAAACGTCCACCAACAGTGGTATCGACCCATTGTTTGTAAATACTCAAAGATAACAGGATCAAACGCTCGTTTCGTGTACATAAGACTCATCAGTGGCGCTCGAATCAAAATAGTTGCAACGCTAAATAAAATATTACGAAGCTGAGCGGTTGATTTGAATCTGACACCTTAATTAAAAATAAATGCAAAGTTAAACCATTATTTGTTTTTAGCTATCCGAAATGAAGAATCATCTGATCTAACTGGCCTTGAATATTGCGCTTGTTTCTGTTGCTTCTTTCCTGGTGTGTTTGGTTAAGTTATTGGATTAAATTTAAGTAAAGTGTATCATAATATATTATGTAATGATATCATTTCATTAGATTAGTAGATCCGAAAGCTGTGACTGTTTTTCATATTCATGGTAATTTAGAACTTTTTTCATTCAGACAAAATCTTACTTTTAAACAAATACTATTATTATCTGTATAAATGCAACACAATCCCAACTAGCTATAGGGATAGACGCATACACAAACAATAAACAAGGTAGGGTTCACTTGACCTCAACATCATTTCATGAATCAGGGATCAAAGTTAAAGTTAAGCGGTCAAGTCCATATCTCAGATACTTTAAGCATTATGTCAACTATATTTGATGTATGGTGTACATGTCCGACTGGCTTGTTTCATCTGACCTTGACCTCATTTTCACGGTTCATTTGACAACGTTTAGTTTTTGTGGTTTGGTCTATTTCTCAGATATTATAATCAATAGGTCAATTATATTTTGTATATGGAACAATTGTAAGGTGCATATGTCTGTTTGACACGGTTCATATGACCTTGACCTCATTTTCATGGTTCACACTGGTCAATATTTAGATTTTGTGGTTTGATCTGTTTGTCAGGTACTGATAGCGATATGATCATTATAATTGGTGTAAGGAATGATTATATGGTGGACTTGTCTGTCTGGCATGGTTCATCTGACCGTGACCTCATTATCATAGAACATTGATAATGTTAATTTTATGGATAGTGGGAGGGATGTAAGGTTTGTAGTTTGTGATGTATCTAGAGCTTTTGATAAAATTTGGCATAAAGGACTTTTATTTAAATTTAAACAGTCTGGCATAAATGATCAGTTGTTATCTTGGATAGAAAGTTATCTCTCAGATCGTCAACAAAAAGTAGTTTCAGAAGCCTTTCCCTCAACTCTTAAAGGATACACGCAGGTGTCCCTCAGGGATCAGTTTTGGGACCCTTTCTGTTTCTCATTTATATAAATGTTATAGTAAATGACATTGCTTATGACATTAGACCTTTTGCAGTTGACACTTCTTTATTTGTAAAAGTAGAAGATGATCATGCTGTAGCAGCCGCTTCTTTGACTGATGACTTAAATGTTATCTCAAACTGGGCTAAATCAGCGGCTGTTCAATTTAACTAAAAGAAAACAAAAAAATATTGTATTTACTAGAAGGGAAAGGGAGCATCCACTTGTTTTTTTGGGGATAAATGGTGAAGAGGTTGAGAAAATAAACTATCACTGTCATCTTGGGACAATATTTCAGTCATCAGCTTCATGGATCACACATATTGATAATATTTATAAAAAAAAAACATGCTCTCGTTTATCTGTACTTCGTCAAGTTAAACATTTTTTAGACAGGAATTCACTTATACGTATTTACTATGCTTTTATTAAACCTATACTAGAGTATGGTGATGTTGTTTGGGGCAACTGCTAGTTGCTCTCAGCACGAGTCCGAGCTTCTTGAAAAAAATCAAATAGAAGCTGCTAGAATTATTACTGAACTACGTCGTTATTCCTCAAGACTTAAACTTTATATTGAATTTGGATTAGAAACTTTTAAGGAATGACTGTAATATTTTTTCTGTCTATGAAGAAATAACATCAAAAATGTGGTGCACACTGAATAACGCGCGTAGCGGGTTATTTAACAGTGTGCACCACATTTTTTATGTTATTTCGAATAGACAGAAAAAATATTAAAATCATTCCTTATAATTTAATTCTAAATTCCATTTTTAAGGAGTAAATCATGAAAAAAACGTTGATGACGTCACGGTCACATGACAAAATTATGTCTATGAGCTGATAAACAAAATTCTCTCAGCCAATCAGAAGACGTGTTACATCCAAAATTAAATTATTGGAGAATAGACGAAATAAACATAATATATAGATATAGGAAGATGTGGTATGAGTTCCAATGAGACAACTCTCCATCCAAGTTACAATTTATAAAAGTAAACCATTATAGGTCAAGGTACGACCTTCAACACGGAGCTTATACTGTTTTATAAAATATTAAATGGGATGACACCTGCATACTTAGATATAAGAAGATGTGGTATGAGTGCTAATGAGACAACTCTCCATCCAAGTCAAAATTATTAAAAAGTAAACCATTATATGAATTAGTCCAGCCATATTTTCCTAGACAAACTCATTATACTTTGAGGAATGAACAAATACTTTTCACCTCCCACTTGCTAGAACTAGCTTCTACTTTAATAGTTTCATTCTTTAACTATAAGACTTTGGAATAGTCTTCCTCTAAGTATAAAAAAATCCCAAAGTTTATGTATATTTAGAGGTAGACTGGACAAATGCTAGAGGACTGATGAATTATTTAAACCTTTTAATTATGGGATAAGGAAACATAATATTAGTCATTGTCAACTTAGAAATAATGCCAGCACCTAAAATCTCATTTGTTTAATCAATTTTTATCAGAGAACACTATTTGTTCAAACTGTAACCACCCTGAGGATTACAAGCATTTCTTATTTATTTGCCCTAAGTACAATGATGTAAGACAGATCTTACTTGATTCCATTTACTCAATTGTTGATGATAATGCTGACATAAATATTGACTTATTACATTTTGGAAACAGATTATTTTCTTATGATATAAATATTGCTATTCTTTAATCTGTTCAGATATATATCAGCGACACTCACCGTTTTGTTTCATTTGTTTCCTTCTTTTTTTCAACATTATTTCGTTTATTCCACTAAGTAAGCTTAGTGTCTCTTCCAAACCTTATATATATATATATTACTAATGACTTATAAAGGATATTAACATGTCTCAGGGTACTTGAATAAATGATGATTAATTGTCTACAGACTTAAATATACTAAACATTTACACTGTAAATATGTATTTCTTTGTGTGTGCTCAAAAGTAGCATGTATTTCCAACTATATTATATTATTTTAAATACAGTTGTTTATATTTGATTATACCTTGTACGTGTAGTATGGAGAGAGCTTTTATAGGTTGTGCCTGTTGTTCAATCCTCTTCATATTTTAATGAATAAAATGTGTTTAATATACAAAAAAAAAAAACAAAAAAAAAAATACGATAAAAAAAATGTTAATTTTATTTGATACTTGTAGTAAAACCTTCATATTACAGACTTTCAACACATGAACTCATGTATAAGTAAAACAGGCGAGACATTTCAGCGTTTGCATTCTTTTTTAAAGGATTTCACTATTTCAATATTGCTTATTATGGATGGATTCAGCGGCCTTTTAAGTATAATAAATTTTGTTAAGTTATTAAAATTATCTTCAAAAGTATAACATATCTAAATAATTGTTTTCGAATATTTTTAGTAAATACGTCATTAGACAGAAAGAAATGACATTGCTCAGCAAGTTATTATTTTCTGATCCTTGTAATTTTTCAAAACGAAATCAGTCAGCACGTCTGTGTTAACATGAATTATCATTGATATGGTCATAGTTATAAATTAACTGTTTACAAAACTTTGAATTTTCGAAATACTAGGGCTTTTCTACTTCAGGAGTAGATTACCTTAGCTGTATTTGGCAAAACTTTTAGGAATTTTGGGTCCTCAATGCTCTTCAACGTCGTACTTTATTTGGCCTTCTTAACTCTTTTTTTATTTGAGCGTCACTGATGAGTCTAATGTAGACGAAACGCGCGTCTGGCGTGCAACATTTCAATCCTGATATCTCTGATGAGTTTATTTAGTAGTGCATGATCACTGATTCTAAATTTGTGAGTAATCTTCGAACCTCAAAATTTGGATGATAAGATAATTTTATGTTTATGATCTTGATTTATTAATTTTAATAAATTTATCTTAATGATAAATTTATTAAAATTATAATATTATTGTTTTAAGATATTCAATTTTATCATGTTTATACCTTTACGTCTGTTTGTTTATAACTGTGATATACTTTTTACCTCACCTGGACCAATGGGCCAAGTGAGCTTTTCTGATCACTTGGCGTCCGTCGTCCGTCGTCCGTCGTCGTCGTCGTCCGTTTATTTTTACAAAAATCTTCTCCTCTGAAACTACAGGGTCAAATTTAACCAAACTTGGACACAATCATTATTGGGGTATCTAGTTTAAAAATGTGTCCGATGACCTGGCCCGCCAACCAAGATGGCCGTCATGGCTAAAAATAGAACATAGGGGTAAAATGTAGATTTTGGCTTATATCTCTGAAACAAAAGCATTTAGAGCAAATCTGACGTAATAAAATTGTTCATCAGGTCAAGATCTATCAGCCCTGAAATTTGCAGACAAATCAGGCAACACGCTGTTGAGTTGTTGCCCCTGAATTGGTAATTCTAAGAAAAATTGCAGTTTTTGGTTATTATCTTCAATATAATAATAGATAGAGATAAAATGTAAACAGCAATAATGTACAGCAAAGTAAGATCTACACATAAGTCAACATGACCAAAATGGTCAATTGACCCCTTAAGGAGTTATTGCTCTTTATCGTCAATTTTTAACAATTTTTTGTAAATTTTTGTAATCTTTTACAAAATCTTCTTATCTGAAACTACTGAGACAAATTTAACCAAACTTGGCCACAATCATCATTAGGCTATCTAGTTTAAAAAATGTGTCCGATGACCCCGCCTACCAACCAACATGGCTGACATGGCTAAAAAAAGAACATAGGGGTAAAATGCAAGTTTTGTCTATTATTTTTTGAGCCGTTATAAATAGAGAAAATCTGAATGGAGCAAAAATGTTCAGCATAATGAGCTCTACTATTTGTCCATAAATGACAAATTTTACCATTTTTTTTCATTTTTGCCTATTATCATGAAAACTATGATATTTAGAGAGGAACAATTTTTAATTGTGATATCCATCATCATGATCATATATTAAGATTATATTTTTTGATAATTTTTATACTTATTAATTTAAAAAAAAGAAACAAATACAAAGAAATACTTAGAAGAAAAAAAAAACAAAAACAAAAACGAACGGCTAACGAAGTGTGATTGGTAAATTAATTAATATTTTATACCAAAATGATAAATAAAAAGATAGTGAGGTATCTGCTATATGCACCCAACTACTGTAATAATGCAAATCCATCTATGATATAGGCCACGGTAGTAACAGGGTAAACGTCTCCTACAATGTATGCTGCAACCGCAATGCGAGTTAACAGTCAGTCAAAATGTCAAAATCGGGAATCGGATCTTTCATGCTAAATTTTAAAACATATATTTTACTTACAAATAATATAGGATAGAATAATCATAGCATTATCGTACGGGACAAATATACTATATTTTTTTTAAAATAATTAAAAGCATTATATTTTCAATCAGTTGCTCTTGTTTTTAATTTTTATTAAATTGCATAAATTTAATAGTAATCCAACGTTTTCTAGATGATAAGATGATGTAAAATAGGTAAGATCAGTAACGCTGAATTTTTTTGGTAACTATTTTACTTTTGTAACTGAAACAAGCTTGCCTCTCTGTCTCGAATGTGAGATGAGGCCTGTAACTCAAGGCTAGACTCAAGCTAGCAGCCACTCGCTAGCAGCCACTCCGCTAGCAGCCAGTTTTCAGATATGTCTATAAACCCAAAAGTTGCATAAGATTCAAACTTACTAAAACGTTTTTAATTTATATCACCACTACAATATCTGTTTTAACTTCAATTTAGCCGTCGAAAACACTATTCAATCAATTTGGAAATTTCATTTCCTGTTCAATATTTTAAAAACAATAGTATGTGCTTTAAACATCATGCAGGTGCTGCACGCTTTAAGACTTCATTTTAACTGTCAACACGACATTATTTAAATGTTGCTCAAAATTTCTTGTTACATGGTATCTGCTTTTCCATCAGAAAATTTTTGTGCGATATTGTGTGAAACAGCTTTCCATATTCTCGGTAAAATAGTTCCTAAAAAGTAAAAATATTTCTACACTACAAGAATACAAAGTTGCGTTCGTACTTTCATGTCAAACTAATCTGTTTTAGCGAATCATTCTTTTTCTGTAACGGTGGGGTTCGCTTAGTTTTGATGACACGCAGGGTTTATTTTTAGTAATCAAAGTATGGTGTGCAAGGACATAACTAATTAATTGTATTACCAATTTTTTTTTTAAATCCGTGCTATACCCCACCTGGATTTTTCAGTCAAGCATGCCTAAGGGTCCAAACTTTCATTTGCACCTAGTGTGGAAAAAAGTATTGCCTCAGGAAATTTTTTATTAACTTTGAAAGTTAGGGTAGGGTAGGGTGTCGGACCCCAACTTTGGATCATTTTAAAAAAAAATCCGTGCTATACCCCACCTGGATTTTCCAGTCAAGCATGCCTAAGGGTCCCAACTTTCATTTGCACCTAGTGTGGAAAAAAGTATTGCCTCAGGAAATTTTTTATTAACTTTGAAAGTTAGGGTAGGTTAGGGTGTCGGACCCCAACTTTGGATCAATTTAAAAAAAAATCCGTGCTATACCCCATCTGGAAGTTTATAATTTCCATTCTTTTGAAACAGATGGTATTTTGAAATGTCTCTGAATCCAGCTAGACTGTTTAATTGTCCTTGAGGCAAATAACCCAACAACGGGTTTTTTCTAGAGTTGACTACTTTGAGTTTGTCTTTCGATTGTTCCTTGTTTCCACTAGTTTTCTTCACAAGACTCATGCCCTAGACCTGAACGATTTTGTCAGCATTGGGTTAAGAGAGGACATCTGGTATGTCACGTAGTCTAAGTAATTATAAATTACTGCGGGTTGTCCAAGAAAAATTGAATGGAGGAGGGGGAGGGGGGCTTGGTATGTCACGTAGTCCGGCTTAACTATTGCCGACTGACCAAACTAAAAGATTCTCCGCTTTAGCCATTGCCCTATACAATACTTTATTCTCTAAAATCATTCATAAATATGAATCAACATGCAGACATCTTATACGTTCATGTATTTCACATCCAATCTTTTATGGTAATATTCTATAAAAAGCACCAAAATGTCGTCTTTCACCTCAAAAGTAAACCAAACCTTTAAACAGACTATTCAGAAGGGATATAGTTACGATACTGTTGTCAGGTCATTAAAGATGGCATATTTTGGAATTAATATTTATTCACTCATAGGGTCTTTGCATCGGAAAAAGACACATTTATTCTAAAACCAGTTGTTGACATGATACGGGTTATGTTCATATATTTTATGATGGTATGATACTAAACCCATAACGGGAGGGACTGTGCTTGATTTTCATATGATGAAGACATAATCTTTAAATCAGTTTAATTGAGGTTTGGAGCTGGCATGTTAGTAACTGCTAGTAGTCCTTTGTTGATTTATGTATCATTGTCATTTTGCTTAGTTTCTTCTGTTACCTATTCTGACATCGGACTCGGACATATTTTAAACTGAGTTTTACTGTGCGTATTGCTGTGTGTTCCTTTATTCTACATTGGCTAGAGGTATAGGGGGAGGGTTGAGATCTCACAAAACATGTTTTCCCCGCCGCATTTTTGCACCTGTCCCAAGTCAGGAGCCTCTGGCTGTTGTTAGTCTTGTATGATTTTTTTAAATTTTAGTTCATTTATATGTTTCGGAGTTTAGTGTGACGTCCATTTTCACTGAACTAGTACACATTTTTGTTAAAGGGCCAGCTTAAGCCCGCTTCCGGGTGCGGTATTTTCTCGCTGTGTTGAAGACCCATTGGTGGCCTTGAGTCTGTTTTCTGCTCTTTGGTTGGGTTGTTGTCTCTTTGACAAATTCCCCATTTCCATTCTCAATTTTACCAGAGGCAGAGGGTGACATTGCCTCTAAGATGGTCTATAATATTTATGCCCTAGACCTATACAAGTTTGTCAGCATAGGGTATTGGGTACCAGGTATGTCACATAATCAGCATCGGGTGGGGGAACTTTGTATGTCAAATAGTTCGACTTAACTATTGCAGGATGGCCAAACTAAAAGATTCACCACGTTGGCTATGATACAAAAGGAAGAGGAAGAGATTGCCCTATAAAATGGCACTTAACATTTATGCCCTTGACCCAAACGAGCTTGTCAGCATTGAGTAAGCAGGGAGAGGAGGGATACCTAGTATGTCACAAACTATTGCCGGCTAGCCAAACAAATAGATTCTCCACCCGTATGAGTTTGTCAGCATAGAGTTTGGGGTACCGGGTATGTCACGTAGTCCGACTTAACTATTGCCGGATGGCCACACTAAAAGATTATCCACGTTGGCCATGATACCATACAATATTTTATTTTCTAAAATCAATACTACCAGAGGTAGAGGGTGACATTCCCTCTAAGATAGTCTATAACAATTATGCCCTAGACCTATACAAGTTTGTCAGCATAGGGTTTTTGGGTACCTGGTATGTCACATAGTCCGACATTACTCTGGCCAGCTGGCCAATCTAAGAGATTCTCCACGTTGGCCATGATACAAGAGGTAGACGAAGATATTGCCTCAAAAATGACCCTTATCACTTATGCCTTTGATCTGTACGAGTTTGTCAGCATCGGGTGGGGGGACTTGGTATGTCAAGTAGTCCGACTTAACTTTTGCCAGATGGCCAAATTAAAAGATTCTCAATGTTGGCTATGATACAAAAGGTAGAAGAAGACATTGCCCTATAAAATGGTACTAAGCATTTATGCCCTTTAGCCAAACGAGTTTGCCAGCATTGGGTAAACTGGGGGAGGAGGGGTACCTAGTATGTCACATAGTGTGACTAAACTATTGACGGGTATCCAAACTAAGAGATTCTCCACGTTGGTCATGGTATTAGAGATCAAGTAAACATTGCCTCTAAAATGGCTCATAAACCCGTACGAGTTTGTAAGAATCAGGTGGGGAGGGGTGGGGGAACTTGGTATGTCACATAGTCCTACTTAACTATTGTCGGATAGCCAAACTAAAAGATTCTCCACATTAGCCATGGTACCATACACTACTTTATTCTCTTTAATGCAATACTAACAGAGGAAGACGGAGACATTGCTTCTAAGATGGTCTATAGCACGTATATTCTACACCCGTATGAGTTTGTCAGGATAGGGTTTTGGGTACAAGGTATGTAACATAGTCCGATTTAACTATTGCCGGCTCGCCAAACTAAGAGATTCACCACTTTGGCCATGATACAAGAGGCAGAAGAATATATTGCCTTTAAAATGGTTCTTAGCACTTATGCCCTTGACCCAAACGAGCGTGTCACTATTTTGGATGAAATATGGGAGTAACTGGTATGTAGCATAGTCTGATATCATTATTGCCGCCTAGCATAACTAAGAGATTCTCGACGTTGGCCTTGGTTCCAGAGGTAGAGGTAAATATTGCGTCTGAAATGGATCATTTCACTTATGCATTAGACTCGTACGTTTTCGTCAGTAAGGGATAAAAAGGGGGCACCTGGTATGTCACATAGTCCAATTTAACTATTACCGGCTAGCCAAACTAAAAGATTATTCATGTTGACCATGAAACGAGAGGTACATGTAGGAGTTTGCATTGCCTCTAAAAATGGCCTATAGCACTTATGGCCTAAACTCGTATATTTTTGGCATAGGGTTAGAGGGCATGGTATGTCTCATTGTCCAACTTAAATATTGCCGGCTGATCAAACAAAGAGATTCACCACGTTGGCCATGATACCAGAGGTAGAAGAAGACAATACTAGTACCTCTAAAATGGTTTATAGGACTTATGCCTAGCCTCGTGCGAGTTTGTCAGCATGTGGGAGGTCCTGCTTAGGAATATGACAATTGTTTTCCATTCGTTTGATGTGTTCGAGCTTTTGATTTTGCCTTTTGATAAGAGACTTTCCGATTTGAATTTTCCTTGGAGTTTGGTATTTTTGTTATATTACTTTTTATCCTAGCATGTCATAAAGTCCGACTTAACTATTGCCAGCTACCCAGACTAAAAGATTATCCACGTTGACAATGGTACCAGAAGAAGAAGTAGATATTGCCTCTAAAATGGATCATGCCACTTATGCCCTAGACTTGTACGAGCTTGTCTGTACCAGGTGGGGGAGGGGGCGGGGGAACTTGGTATGTCACATAGTCCGATTTAACTTTTGACGGATGGCCAAATTAAAAGATTCTCCACGTTAGCCATGGTCCCATACAATACTGTTGATTCATTTATTTTCGTGGGTGCCAATTTTCGTGGATTGCGGGAAAATTGCCTTTTCGTGGATAAATGATTTCGTGGTTTTGCCAAAGTCTGCAAGCAACCTGATAGAAAATTTGTAATTCGTTTCACATTTAAATTTGTGGTTCATCTGTACCCGCGAAAATCACGAACATTGGTATCCAACAAATATTAATGAATCCACAGTATTTTATTCTCTTCAATCCAATACTACAAGAGAAAGATGGGCACATTGCCTCTCAGATGGTACATAGCACTTATGCCCTACACCAGTATGAGTTTGTCAGCATAGGGTTTGGGATCCTGTCTTGTCACATAGTCCGACTTAACTATTGCCGGCTGGCCATACTTAGAGATTCCCTACGTTGGCCATGATACAGGAGGTAGAAGAAGATATTGCCTCTAAAATGGCCTTTAGCACTTATGCCCTTGACCCATACGAGTTTGTCACTATTGGGTGTAAGGTAGGGGTACCTGGTCATATAGTCTGACTTAATTATTGCCACCAAGCCAAACTAAGAGATTCTCCACGTTGACCATGGTCCCAGAGGTAGAGGTAGAGATTGCCTCTAGACCCGTACGTTTTTTTCAGCATAGGGCGAGGGAGTCGGAGTAGCAGGTATGTAACATAGTCCGACTTAATTATTGCCGCCTGCTCAAATAAAGGCAACAGTAGTATACCGCTGTTCGAAATTCATAAATCGATTGAGAAAAAAACAAATCCGGGTTACAAACTAAAACTGAGGGAAACACATCAAATATAAGAGGAGAACTAAGACACAACAGAAACACAACATTAAAATGTAACACACACAAAAACGAACTATAATATAACAATGGCCATTTTCCTGACTTGGTACAGGACATTTTAAGAAAAAAATGGTGGGTTGAATCTGGTTTCAAACTAAGAGATTCTCCACGTTGGCCATGATACAAGAGGTAGAAGGCATTTCCTCTAAAATTGCCTTCAGCACTTATGCCCTTTACTCATACGAACTTGTTTTTGATTATATACTTTTGACGTGGATCTGTACTTATACATCCCGCATTGTGTTATTTGTGCTATGGTCAATATTGAGTTCTTTTCTTTCATTTTTGCTTATGTACTTTCTCTATATGCCATCTCCTGTTTCTTTGTTGAAACAGTTATTTGTTTTCATAGCGATTAAGATTATATTACAATGTTGACTGCTGTACCCCGATTTTTGACGTTTTTACCTATTATGTCTGTTTGTTTTGCTCACACATTGTTGTCAATATAATGGAATTGAATGCGACTGTCATACAATTGAGAGCGGGTCCTCGGTGGCCGAGTGGTCTAAGTTGTTACTACTGTAATCACTAGCCAGTCAACACTGAGGTTGTGAGTTCGAACCCCGCTCGTGCGGGTGCACTCGACTCCAATCTTAATTGACTAGGATTGTCAGTTTTTCTATCGAAGGTCGGTGGTTTTCCCCGGGCGCTCCGGCTTCCTCCACCAATAAAAACTGGCCGCCACGAAATAGCCCAAAAGCGGTGCTTAAAAGTGGCGTTAAAACACCAAAAATCAAAATCAATCAAAAAATCATACAATTGAGAGGTTTAGCTAGCTATAAAACAAGGATTAATTAACCATTTTCTACATAAGGAAATGCCTGTACCAAGTCAGGAATATGACAGTTGTTTTCCGTTCGTTAGGTGTGTTTGAGCTTTTTATTTTGCCATTTTGTAAAAGACTCTCCGTTTTGAATTTCCCTTGGAGTTCGGTATTTTTGTTATTTTACTTTTTTGTCACTATTGGGTGAAGGGTGGGGTACCTGGTTTGTCACATAGTCTGACTTAACTTTTGCCGCCTGGCCAAACTAAGAGATTCTCCAAGTTGACCATGGTACCAGAGGTAGAAGTAGAGATTGCCTCTAAAATGGCTCATATCACTGATGCTCTATACCAGTTCACTTTGCAAGCATACTGTGAAAAAAAGGGGGGTACCTGATATATATTACATAGTCCAATTTAATAATTACCGGCTGGCCAAACTAAGAGATTATTAACGTTAACCATAATACCAGGGGTAAAAGTATACATTGCCTCTAAAATGGCTCACAGCACTGATGCTCTAGACCCGTACGAGCTTGAAGCATAGGGTTGGGGGTACCTGGTTTGTCACATAGTCCGACTATTGCCGGCTATTCAAACTAAGAGATTCATCACGTTGGCAATGATACCAGCAGTAGAAGAAGACAATGCCTCTAAAATGACCCGTATGACTTATGCCTAGACTCGTACGAAATTTTCAGCTTGTCGGGGTCCTGGTATCCTAGTATGTCATATAGTTCGACTTAAGTATTGCCGGCTGGCCAAACTAAGAGATACGTCACGTTGGCCATTACACAAGAGGCAGAAGAAGACATTGCTTCTAAAATGGCCCATAGCGTTTATGGCTAAACCCGTACAAGATTTTCAGCTTGTGTGTGTGTGGGGGGGGGGGGGGGGGGGAAGGGGGGGCCTGGTATCCTTGTATCCTCACATTATCTGACCTCCTATACATTTCTAGGAATATGATTTTTTAATAGCAACTGCGTGGAGACCGTGTATATTCCATATTGGGTTAGTAGGCGGAGCTTATTCCAATACACGATTAGTAGTGGTGTTACGTCCCTTTATAAAAACAACATGGTGTTGAGGAAAAATCTTAAAGGTTTCAACAGACGAAGAAATTGACGATGAACGATTGAAATGATTTCATAAAACACATTTAAAGCTGACAAGTTGTTATTTTTGGCATTTGCTTTTGTATAGACCAATAGAAGAAGGTTCTTAATACCAACGGTATTGAAGACTTGATCACTTTGACATATATGGGGTCAGTAAATTCAATATGGGGATTCGAGCTTCGCTCTCATCCCATATGGAATTTACTGACCCCATATATATTGTATTAGGTCACTAGCATAATCTGCAACAAATATAATCCGACTTAGTACTAATGCCGGCTGACCAAACTATGAGAGTCGTCACGTTGGCCATGATACAAGAGGTAGAAGATGACGACATTGCCTCTAAAATGGCCATAAGCATTTATGCCTAGACCCGTACGAGTTTGTCAGCAGGTTTTTTTGCGGGGGGGGGGGGGGGGTCCTGATGTTCTGATGTCACATTGTCCGACTTAACTATTACCAGCTGGCCAAACTAAGAGATTATTAACGTTAACCATGATACCAGGAGTAAAAGTATACATTGCCTCTAAAATGGCTCACAACACTGCTGCTCTAGACCCGTACAAGTTTTAAGCATAGGGTTGGAGGTACCTGGTTTGTCACATAGTCCGACTATTGCCGGCTGATCAAACTAAGAGATTTATCACGTTGGCAATGATACCAGCGGTAAAAGAAGACAATGCCTCTAAAATGACCCATAGGACTTATGCCTAGACCCGAACGAGATTTTCAGCTTGTCGGGGTCCTGGTATCCTAGTATGTCACGTAGTTTGACCTTAGTATTGCCGGCTGGCCAAACTAAGAGATACGTCACGTTGGCCATAATACAAGAGGCAGAAGAAGACATTGCCTCTAAAATGGCCCATAGCATTTATGTCTAGACCCGTACGAGATTTTCAGCTTGTGGGGGGTCCTGGTTTCCTTGTATGTCACATAGTCCGACTTAACTATAGCTAATGCCGGCTGGCCAAACTAAGAGAGTCGTCACGTTGGCCATGATACAAGAGGTAGAAGATGACGACATTGCCTCTAAAATGGCCATTAGCATTTATGCCTAGACCCGTACGAGTTTGTCAACAGATTTGTTTTTTGTTTTTGTTTGGTTTTTTTTTAGGGGAGGGGTGTCCTGATATTCTGATGTCACATTGTCCAACTTAACTATTGCCGGCTGTACAAACCTATAGATTATTCACGTTGGCCATAGTACCAGATGTTACCGCTAACTGGCTCATGGTACATATGCCCTAAACCCGTACGACTTTGTCAGCATAGGGTGGGGGTAACTGGTTTTAT
Source organism: Mytilus californianus (assembly GCF_021869535.1). Lineage (NCBI taxonomy): Eukaryota > Metazoa > Mollusca > Bivalvia > Mytilida > Mytilidae > Mytilus > Mytilus californianus. Next base: position 81,478,620 of record NW_026262712.1, read on the forward strand.
GTTTAGTCTGAACTGTTAAATATGGTTGAAAACGATTGTATATAATATGAGTACTGTATAATTCTGAAAGTGATTTAAAACCAGTAAAAAATCACGTCGGCTAGTAAGATAATTTAATAAGAACCATTTTGTAATCTTATATGGAATGTGTCTTTACTAAGAAGCATCTGTAGATTGTATTTTTGGTTCAGCTTAATGTTTGAATATAAAAGGCTATTCATTGATGTTTCAATTGGCATTTTTATAATTTACCGAAAATATTTGTAAATTATCGGTTTACGTAAGCGTTCCCTTTTTATAATTGATTAAGTAAACGCAGACCTCGAAGAAGACACCCGTTGAGTTAAGAATTTATTTATATTTATAGCAATATCAAATATAATCAGCAAACATTATTTTATCCTTATAATTGATATTTTCTTACAACACTTCATCGAACCCAGGTCATCTCATGAATATTAATGCAGGTTGCCCTAATGAATAGTAAGCGGCTGACTGTTATCGCCGGTTAGCTTCACAATAGTCATTCATGTTTACCGGTTTCTATGCAGGCTCATTTTTGGGGGCCGGCAAAGCCGCGCGAAAATTTACTTTCGATTTCGTACATAATAATTCTTTATTTTAGGTAGAATATTCACTTCATCCTTTTTCGACAAGATACGTTATGTTCAGTTCTCACTTCGTCTAGGCCAGCTTATTCATTCCATTACTTATTAGCAGTTCTAACTAGTTAAAATTCCCCAACCGAATTAAAAATAAATAGTAGTCCCTTCCTTTTTTTCTGATCATATTTGTCAATGTTAAAGCTTAATGGGATATATTTATGTTTTTAGTCTGTAAGATTAGTTTTCATTATCTATAAATTTGTTTTACTTTTATTCTATTTTAATCTTTATCTCTATAAAGATTTCTTACTGTTGATGAAGATTCCGCAAAATTAAAGTTATTCGAAGTCCATGAATATTCATAATGAATCTCATGAAATGGGCATAAAATGAAAAGAAACTGAAAATAGCTTAATTATATATAATTTCTGCAACTGTTTGTTACATGATCATTAATTGTCAATAAATAAATGCTTGACACCTTATGATACAAGTATTTGTTGTTTTACGCATCAAAGAAGACTTAATATTTCAATTATTCTAAAGTAATAATTTTCAAAGGGAGGTAAATCATATTTATTAAAGATTTTTAACAAACATTTTATTCCACATTTCCATGCTTTTTAGGGTTAAATTGTTAAAGAAAAATGCTGCTTAACATTGTGTTTTAAAAAAGAAATTCCTTATTTCTCCGCTCTTGTAGTGTTTTATATTTTTTTTAAATTTATTTCTCATCCTTTCAACGTGCAGCGCGGTGTGCTAATAAAATATACAAATGTCTTTTAATTCTTGATCAAAAAATGAAAATGTAAAATTCAGTGGAGGATTCAGATAAAGCGTGGTGGGTGTACATGAAGCGACCCTCCCTTTTAAACGGAAAAATATCTTCTTCTTTTTCGGCATATAAAATCGTTCAACAATTTTTTGCAATCCTCCGATCAGCGGTATACGTATATGCTTTTGGCAATTAGCCCCCCTTTTTCCCCTTCAAAAATCCTGGATCCACCCCTTAAACTCGTGCATGGTGTCTTCGATGTTAAATTAAAAAAACGTTTTAAATAGTATAAAAAAAACATTTGAGTCTTATGCAACTTTTGGGTTTATAGACATATCTGAAAACTGGCTGCTAGCGGAGTGGCTGCTAGCGAGTGGCTGCTAGCTTGAGCCTAGCTAACTCAAGTTGGAGTTGGTCTGATTTTCACGGTGAAGAGAAAGAAGATTATAAGCTAGATGATCTAAAAAGACCAAAGACTGTCTCCGTATCCATAACCGCCGAACATATACATACACAATGCTTATCAGGCTGGACACAACCCATCAAATGTATACATATACCATAAATGAGTAACATATTCATAAGTGGCAAAATTTAAAAAAAAAACCACTTTTTTGGCTGTAAAAATAAAATCTTATAATGACAATTATTATGAAATGGAACAAGTATTCCTTAAGAACTATATTGTTATTATAAACATTTTTAAAAGTAAGTTTCCTTGAAACATGTCAATTGAGAAGTTGGCTTGTACAGTCTTAGTACATCAGTTAAAGACTATCAATGTTTGTTGAAAAGTTGCTCCATTTGTCAAAAAAATGTGCCTTTTCGAAACTAAAATATTGAATTTACATCGGAAAACTGTCCCAAATTTTCCTCCCTAGGTGGTAACTCCCTCTCCAGATATCACATATACATGGGCAATTTATTACTGTTCATGTTTCAGTAATGTGGATTGCCTCACTATTGAATGCAATTTTGTTCAGCATAGTGCATACTGAAATGGAGAATTTTTAATATATGATTCACGTTATTTATAAAGATCTGTGATCATTATAAGTTTAATTCACGATTGCATTTCGACATTTTCTGTAAAAAAGAGAATTATCACTCATGTGTATATGTCATGCACCATTTCAATCTAATTAAAATATAGAACTCGGATTTCGTTATACTACATGTAGTATAACGAAATCCGAGTTCTATATTTTAATTAGATTGGCACCATTTATGTATCATGAAGATTATTATGTTTCTTAGTAAGTTGTGTGCTGTTCTCTTATATGTCATAAAGAAAACAATATGGAATCATTGAATGAATGAATGAATCTTTATTGTAAAAGAATAAACATGCTATGGCAAAAGTAACAATATATATTACATAATATAAAACATGGATAGACAGCAGAGATTATAGTAAAATATTATGACAAATGTAAAGTCATGACGCTATATGAAATCTAATATATAGCGAGTCCAAAAGGCTCAAATAAGTACAATGGACTCTGTCTAGGGTTCGTAGTGATTTTATTCACACTGCATGTAATTATTAAACCCTACAACATATATACCATTAATAAATACACAGTACATAGACAGCACATAACGACATAAACATAACTATAGACAAAGGGGAATAAATTAAATATATTCAATCTATTATTTCTCAATCTTATATTCAAATGCTCACATAAAGTCTAATAATCATGTGCTATCGAGTATAATAAATAAGCACTTCCAATCTCAATGTTAGTGTTCCAACATATTCATATAAATGCAATACTATGCAGTTTCTAACAAACACATATATAATAAACACTATACAGTTACAAAATAGACAAGACAATCATAAACTAAAACATGTAACACATTCCTTACCATATATGTGGTATATAGATCATGCATGGAACCATCACACAATGAAAGGTACCAGTATACTGTCAACTGGAATTCTATATTATAACCCGAATAAAATAAATATTACATTCATAAGTCCACTGATTTTGACATTTCTCTTACATAAATTAAAACACAATGTACTCAATAAAATGTCTATTAGTTTCAGATCTCTGTACTTATGTGCTTTTAAATATATGGAAAATTATGAAGTTTATTTACTGTTTTAATTGATTTATACTATTTGATGTTTACCAAATATGTTTTACTAATAAACGTTTTTATTTTAATATGTATGTTATTAATTTTAATCACTTCCTTTGCATACTCTCATTCAACTCATTCATTCATCTTTTATTCAATATATGTTAAAATATCGATATATTAGTTCTTGTTAGAAAATAGAATATAACTGACCTGTAGAAATGAATAGGCTAAATAAAACAGGTAAGTAACAATACTGTCACAAGAAATTGAATAATAACAAAGGAATCAATAGAGAATACCAAATGAACTCATAAGTGACCAATAGAATGACCAGAACTTTCCCTCCAAAAACTGAATGAGGTTTAGTATAGGAAAATGACTGAGGTCCAATAAAGGAAAGTATGAAACTGAATACTTAAGACTGAAAATCATAGCTGTATCAAATATAATAAGCAAACTAACTAAATATATGACTAAAACTATATTAACAAATACTAATCATATTTGATTGGTATGACTCTGGCACACACACCCTCAGTGTAAAATGACGTCCCTGTCATTTTTAAAGGAATAAACTTTGAAACAAACTAAAGTACAATCATTATGTTAATGTAAAAAAAAATATCCTTAGTGATCACTGACAACAAACTCCCCTGCCTGTCTCTCTAATCCGATAAATACACCTCTCGCAATACAATCCCTAATATACTAAGCTTTCTGCTGCCAAGGCTGAACAGTAACAAAGTCTCCTGATCGCATCCATGTAGGTTCCTCTCTAGCACGTGCTGAACGTCTAGGAACTTCATCTATAAGCTCTGGTTCATCTGTTGACTCAACTGTAGGTTGAAGTACATGTCCATCCGCCTGTTCATCTGTTGAAGCGCTTCCTGTATCACTCTCAGAATCTTTTTCCATCAGTACTCTGTTCCCTTCAGATTTCTCATGGTCAGACTGCTCAATATCCTGAACTGTAGTTCCATCCATGACAATAGGTACTGTGTCATAAACTACAATTACTGAAGTATCCTCATCTGAACTCTCATAAATGGATGATTGGGAGATTGCTGAGGTTTCTTATGTCTCGTTCTTGTTCTAGTTCTAGGAACTGGTTTAGCTCTTGGTGCTGGAGGTGATTTCCTTTCAGCTATATATCCAACTGGCAGTAGAAGGTTTCTATGTAAAGTGCGTTTCCGGCCTTCACCACTCTCCTTCTGCACATTAAAGACAGGTAGCTCCATGTTTGGTTGATCTATGATGGTGTACACATCATCCTTCCATCTGTCGGCAATCTTGTGTTAAGCATCATAGGCAATAACTTGACAAGTACACGGTCTTCTTTTTGCAATGTAGCACCTGTTCAAATCATAACCTGCCTTTTGCTTTATCCTGGCTCTGCTAGCTGCCTTGTATGCACATTCGTATGCTTTGGCTAATCGTTGTCTCAGTTCCTGAACGTACTTGGACTTGGGCTGATATGTGGCCTCAGATGTAAGTCCAAAAGCAATGTCAATAGGTAGGTTGGGTTTTCTGCCAAACATCAAAAAGTATGGAGAATGTCCAATTCCGTCATGTCTAGTGCAATTATATGCATGGACTAGTGGTGCAACATGAGTCTTCCAGTTGGTCTTTTGATGTGGGTGTAGTCTACCAAACATTTCTAATAGAGTTCTGTTGAATCGCTCGGTCTCGGTCCTTTATCACTTTACTCTCGAAGTTAGCACCTATGTCTGAGTGTAGTCTGCTCGGTATCCCATAATGTACCAGCAAGCTGTTGACCAATGTTTCTGCTGTTGTTCTCTCTGTTTGGTTCCTTGTAAGCACTGCTAGGGCATAGCGAGTGAAATGATCTATAAACACCAGGATGTTCTGTATTCCTCCTTTTGATGGTTCCAAGGTAAGAATATCCAAACATACTAATTCCATAGGTTGCGATGACATGATGTTCTTCATAGGAGCTCTACGTTGTTCCTTCTTTCTCTTTAGACACCGATCGTAATGCTGTATCCACTCGTCTATGTCTTTAGAAATAGATGGCCAGTAAAATATGTCGCGTACTAAAGAATTAGTGCGTTCACGACCAGGATGACCCATCTCATCATGAAGTGCTTCCAGGACCATAGGAACATGTGTTGCTGGTAAAACTAGTTATCTGATCTTTCTGTCATCTATGGCTACCTCTCTGTATAGAACATCATCTTTGACTGTCAGCTGCTCAAAGTGTCTTTTCAATGACTAGGTAGTAGATGTCCTTTCTTTGGTTTTATACCAGACTTCACAAATTCAATCCATAGTTGCAGTTAGGAATCTTCAACTTCAAGGCTAGGAACTCCATCTTGTGAGCTGGATAATGTCTTTCGGCTTTAGTCAATCCTCGACTAGCATATGTAGTGACCTGTTGATGACCTTCATGATCCCTATATAATACTGCTCTTAATCCTAGACTACTTGCATCTGTATGCAACTCAAATGATCTGCATAGACAAGAATTGGAGCTGATTCAAGTCTTTCCTTCAATTCGTTGAATGATTTTTCTTCCTTTTCTCCCCAAGTCCAAGCTTCCTGTTCTCTCTTATTCTTTTTTTTCCCTTCTTTGCTATTGGTAAGTGGTCTCGCAAACTGGCTGCAGTGATGGATAAACCTTCGATAATATCCAGCGAAACCAATAAACCTCCTTACTTCTTCCGGTGTTGTTGGAGTTGGCCAAGTATGTATACGATCTATCTTCGCTGGGTCTGTCTCTACAACTTTCTCAGAAACTATGTGACCTACATACTTCACTCATGTCTGAAAGAATGCGCACTTTCCTGGTGATAACTTCAAATTAGCTTTCGAAGACTTCATCCAAACGTTCTAGATGTTCCTCATATATCTTTGAAAAAAGGATGACATCATCAATAAATATGCAGCAGATGTTCATGTGTAGATCATGGAGACATTCTTGTATTAACCGTTGGTAGGTTGCTGGAGAGTTGGTGAGACCGAATGGCATGCAGTCATACTCCTATAATCCTAGTGGACCAACTGTAAAGGCTGTCCTCTCCTTGTGTTCTTCTAATATATCTGATGATATCCAGATTTCATGTCGATGACTGTAAAGTATCGGTTTCCTGCCAGACAATCTAGTATAGCTTCTATGCGAGGCAAAGCGTAGGCATCTTTTTTCGTCTTAATGTTTAGGGAGCAAAAATACACACACACAGTCTCAGAGAGTTGTTCCGCTTGCGTACTTATACCAAGTTGGATGAGTATGGACTAAACGACTTCCTGATGATACCAGCTCGAAGCAGTTGATGGATGTGACCTTTAACCTCCTCATGTATAGATGGCGGAATCCTTCTGTAGTGTTAATTAAATGGTGTTGAATCATCAAGGTATATTCGATGTTTAACCATGTGAGTGTGTCCAACATCAATGTCGCTCTTCGAGAAGATGTCACTTTAAGATGTGATGAAGTCTTTTCCTCTCTGTAGTTCATCAGTTGACAGGTTATGCTCAGCAATCTTAACTTGGTCTGATAATGGTGTTGTAAAGTCAACTATATCTTTGACTTGCTGATCTTGTATAGTAACCGGCTGTATTTCAGCAATGATGCATTTGGGTGGAATGATGACTGTTCAAGTAGTTACTTTACTGATGTTGACATCTATACGGTTGTAAATTCCATGATGATAATCAACTAAAGATAGAGTGATATCTAAATCTAATGGCATGACGGAATGTGAAGTTTGTTGTACTATGGCTGCTGATGGTATGGTAAGGTAATCCTTTGTCGATGTAACCAGATATTCGTATGTTGCTGTTGGGTGGTATGGTTATAGTCTTTGTCTCAGCGCTTTTTATGACAGCTAATCTGTTATTTATCCTCTGTAATTCCTTCTCTCGTAATGTTATACATCGGAATGATGTGTACCATGGTGTTGTTAACATTGCTAGTTGAAGAAACTTGCATCCATGTTGTTCCTTACAAAGTTCAATGCTGTGACTTAGGGTGTTAGTTCCTAACAAAAGTGGTACGTTGTTGTTGTAATCGCTGTCTTGTACAATAAGTAATATACATGGTATATCCTGACGTAATTCTGGTATACGCAACTCTGTCTCTATGTATCCAATGTATGGTAAAGCTTTCCCATCTGCATATTCAATCTTTAAAAGTTGGTTCTCTCATGGGTAAGTGTGATAAATACTGCTAGCAAAAATTGGTACTAATTGTAGATTCAGTTGATCCAGTTTCTGAGAGAGCTGTTGTTTTAATCCCTTCAATTCTTATTTTGGCATCTGTTGGTGTTCCACAAAGTCCAGCTGGTATTTTCTTTGATGTTATGTTGTTGAATATTTGTTGATGTTCTAAGGGCTACTGTCTTTCCTCTCGTCTACGTCCCACCCCATGGTGTAGACTGGTTGGTGTTTAAAGCCTTGTATTGGTCTGGCTTATTCATACATCCTCTAATCATGTGACTTTCCAATCCACAACGTCGGCAGTAAATAGATCTGTTTGGCTCTTGTGTGTTCTTACTACCAGTATAGTTGTTTCCTTGATATCCTCATCTGTAGTTTCCTCTGTTGTAGTTATTACCTCTGTAGCTGTTGTTACCTCGATATCCTCTACCTCTATTATATAGATATAAGAAGATGTGGTATGAGTGCCAATGAGACAACTCTCCATCCAAGTCAAAATTTATAAAAGTAACCCATTATAGGTCACAGTACGGTCTTCAACACGGAGCCTAGGCTCACACCGAACAGTAAGCTATAAAGGGCCCCAAAAAATTACTAGTGTAAAACCATTCAAACGGGAAAACCAACGGTCTAATCTATATAAAAAACGAGAAACGAGGAACACTTATGAACCACATCAACAAACGACAACTACTGAACATCAGATTCCTGACTTAGGACAGGTGCAAACAAATGCAGCGGGTTTAAACGTTTTAATGGTACCAAACCTTCACCCTTTTTCTGAAACAATAGTGTAACATCACAACATAGAAAGACACACGATAAAATATCAACTGAAATAGCTTAACTCAATCAAAGGACATATTAACACCATTGAACATACACTGAACAAATAAATTTGACCTATGACACAATGTAAATACAAAATAAATAAACTAAGGGTAGAATAATAAAAGTAACATGTTATATCGGTAAGAAATGTTAAACAATTAAAGAAAAACAATATGCTCGAACAAAAATATCAGCCATTTGCAATAACTTTAAACACAGGTAAATGAAAGTAATTTTGTTGTTAGGTATACGTGTACAGTACCAATAGAGAAAGGAAATATTTTTACAAAATAAATAATTTTGATGTTCATAGTACGAAGTTTATTATCTCTATTATATTGGTTTTCTTGTTTGAATGGTTTTAAACTAGTCATTTTTGTGGCCCTTTAGAGCTTGCTGTTCGGTGTGAGCCAAGGCTCCGTGTTGAAGGCCGTACTTTGACCTATAATGGTTTACTTTTACAAATTGTGACTTGGATGGAGAGTTGTCTCATTGGCACTCATACCACATCTTCTTATATCTATATACTGTTTCATACATGTTTGTACTTTTCCCGACAACTTGATTAGTTTTTATAATCAACGTGTGGTAATTAGTTTGATCTCATTTCTTCATTGGTCAAAATTCAATTATGACATCACATTTTCTTGCTTTCCTCTGAAATTCATATTGTGACATCACGAACATGGTGACCATGCTTGGTGACGTTACATATAAAGAACACATCTTTTTGCAGAATCTCGTGCTATACGATATTTCTCCACTCTCGACAGTTAAGGTTTCAATATCTAAAAAGCTCGACAATCCTAGAGTTTTAAATTTAAATATTTAACTGTCTTGACAGGAGAAATATTGTTTTACAGTTGATGCAGAAGTAGATTCTCTCTCTCTCTTTATATGTACCTTTTCGATTGTGTTTATTTTCACGAATTTCAGAAGAAAGAAAAACACATCGAATAACTATCACTAGACTATACAACTACACAGGCATGTTTACCTTACATTGCACTGTGAAAATTAAAACAACATCATTAATCCATACAGACAACGAATTCAGGATAAAAGGACAAAAGGTTACAAAAAATGCCCCAAACAAACAGAGCTTTATTGTGTTACTTACGACTTATTGGATAATAACCTATATCAAACAGACCAGTTTTGATGACTGGTTAGAACAAACTCATCCGTTCTAGTCCAATGGAAAATCAGTATATTGCCTTCTATTTTTCATAGTACTTGGCTTTTCATGCACTATAACATGCTATATATGAATGATTTTTCATTGTAGATAAATTATGAAAGTGAACTTTTAAAAACTGCACTAAAAATGACAAACGAAGTGTATAATCCCCTGAGGCAATTTCCAAAGGAAATGAGCAAAAGAAAAAAACCATGAGTACTGTTGTTTGACAGTCTAATTATTATTAATGAAAACAGGAGAATAGAACTATAAAAACATTTTAAGTTGAGATTTTACTATTGCAAACGTTATATAATGGTACATATTTAGAACAAACAAACAAACAAAAATCGAAAAGGGGGCAAAATAATATTTAATCTAATTTATATACGAAACATTGAACAATTTTTTTTAAGAAACAATGACCTTTGATATAAAAAGCAAAGGAAGTTTTCGAAAAAAAGAACAATACAAAAGTAAGCATCTGAAACTGAAATGACCGTAATTCAAAAATTAATTGATAAAGTCTAGTCATCATGGTCATTATCAAAAATTATATAATTTTAGAAAAGCTGATTTATATTACATTGTGTGCTTTTTTAAAATGAAGAAATTTTAGATTTTAGATAAATAAGTATTAAATTGTACCTGAAGCAGAAAAAATCTCCATTTTTGAATGATTGTTCCTTTTTGTTATCACAAAACTACATTGCTATTTCATTCTATATTTTGAAATGACAATTAGATATGATTTACATCCCTTTTACTAACCATGATAACACTTTAAGTGAGCTCATATTAAGATTTTACTTTTACTATGATAAAGGATAATTTTTAATGTCACTCGAAGGTGTAAATATGTTCTAAATTGGTCAGACAATATTTGGTCATGTTTTATGAACACTTAAAACCCTCGGCTACGCCTCGGGCTTTAATGCTAAAAAAACATGACCAGGTATTTTCTAACCTTTACATATTTAAAAAAAAAATCATATTGTTAAACTATATTAAGACATAATTAATGAACATTTTTCTTTTCTTTTAGAAATACTATGAAATTAAATACATGCAAATTAATCGGCAATACAAAATTCTTGAAAATAAGTACAATCCAAAAAATGTATATATACAGTATAGCAAATTGCTTATGTCATACCAAGGAAACTTCAAGGGTATATAGAATTATGGTCCTCTTTGGACTTTTCCTGTTCTTGCAGTAAAACCTTTGCTGAAGTGGACCATTCATTTGGCTGTGTAGGATGAATAAATTATCAGTCAAGTCTGGTTGGAATGGGGACATTTAATCCCAGTCAACCAATCGGTGTGTGTGTTTCACACTTTCTGCAGGTTGAAGAATACCTGCAACAACTCTCAGTGTGGTCCTTAGTTGTCTTGTTGCAAGGCACAATTTCTGTTTCTACCCAATATACCCTTATTTTTTTCAGTACAAGTCTTAATTTCCTGCCCTTCAGTAGGCTTACATTCATGAACCCACCAAAAGTATAAAATGGTTATTTTTTTCTTGTCCTGAATTTACATGAAAATAATTGCCACAAAACGTTAAGCTGGCAAATATCAACAGATCAATCCCACCCAGAATATAGGTGGGATTGATCTGTTGATTGTCAGATTGGTGAATATGATTTCCCTCGATAAGTACGAGAACTGTAAACCACTATTTTTGCAATCAAAACATCGATGCAAAGTAGAAACAAGAGGCTGTCAGAGTGACAGCAAACCGGATTTTCCTGCAGAGGTTGAACCCTGAACAGTTGAGCAAGTATGGACACTACATTTAAGCTTAAAACAGCTCTGAATTTGGATTGTGATTGAATATTTGACACAGCATAGGTTTGTGACACAAAATGAATGTGGTTTAAGAACTGAAATACTTGAAATTGGACATTTAAATACCTATTATGGTCCAATATCAAAAATCAAAGTACATATTTAATAGAATCAGCATATCAAAGAACCCCAAGAATTCAATTTTTGATGAAATCAGACAAAAGTTTAATTTAAGACCCTTTGGACCTCAATGTGGACCAATTTGATAAAGGAGCCCACAATCCAAAATCTCCCAATACATGGTTAGATTCAGCATTTCAAAGAACCCCATAAATATTGTTTTTGTTGAATCAAACAAAGTTTAATTTTGGACCCTGATTTGGACCAACTTGAAAACTGGGCCCAAAAATCTAATATTTAAATACAGGTTTAGATTCAGCATTTGAAAGAACCCTATATATATTCAATTTATGTTGAAATGAAACACAGGTTAATTTTATCCATATTTTCTGTGCAAAGGGAAATAACTCAAACTGGATAAATAGTTCTCTAAAATAAGATATGATGCAATTTTTCAAATTATAATCAATAATATAATAACAACAACCAGTGATGACTAAGTTCTCTAAAATTAGATATGATTTAACACTCAAACATTGCTAGAATCAGCATATCAAAGAACCAAAGAATTCAATTTTTGATGAAATTAATCAAATGTGTAATTTAGGACCCTTTGGACCTCATTGTGGTATTATCTTATTAATAATGAAAAGAAATACAGGTTTAGATTAAGCATTTCAAAGAACCCTATATATATTCAATTTATGTTGAAATCAAACACAATTTAACTTTGGACCCCAATTTGGACCAACTTGAAAACTGGGCCCAAAATCAGAAATCTAAATATATGTTTATTAATAGACAATGTAAGCTTAGTTTTTAAAGAAGTTTACTTCATCAAAAAAAAATATATATAGCATTCAGAAAATTAGTTTTTACAGAATAACACGCAAACTTGACACAAAATTCTACAAACAATTTACCAAAGAAAAGAAGATAAAAATCCAAAATTTTATTTATCATTAATACAATGTCATTTCAAAATCTATAAAACTTATCAGTAACAAGAAATAATTGTAACAGAATGCTGTTACGAAGTCTCCCAAACAAAGCTCCAATAATTCGTCATTCCCATTGTCGCTTGACATTGGGCAATGTCCAGTACAAATTGTTTTATGATATGCATTAGTGACGCCTATGGATTGACCCTGTATGTCATTCAAATCTTCTTGAAATTATGAACAGGAATTTCTATGGTTTAGGGGTGGAGATCTCGACCGTTTACAAGTTCTCAAAGGGGGGGGGGGGGGGGGGGTGATCCCAAGGGGACTCTCCCTTTATTTCACTTTATTTCACTTTAATGTCACTCGAAGGTGTAAATATGTTCTAAATTGGTCAGACAATATTTGGTCATGTTTTATGAACACTTAAAACCCTCGGCTACGCCTCGGGCTTTAATGCTAAAAAAACATGACCAGGTATTTTCTAACCTTTACATATTTAAAAAAAAATCATATTGTTAAACTATATTAAGACATAATTAATGAACATTTTTCTTTTCTTTTAGAAATACTATGAAATTAAATACATGCAAATTAATCGGCAATACAAAATTCTTGAAAATAAGTACAATCCAAAAAATGTATATATACAGTATAGCAAATTGCTTATGTCATACCAAGGAAACTTCAAGGGTATATAGAATTATGGTCCTCTTTGGACTTTTCCTGTTCTTGCAGTAAAACCTTTGCTGAAGTGGACCATTCATTTGGCTGTGTAGGATGAATAAATTATCAGTCAAGTCTGGTTGGAATGGGGACATTTAATCCCAGTCAACCAATCGGTGTGTGTGTTTCACACTTTCTGCAGGTTGAAGAATACCTGCAACAACTCTCAGTGTGGTCCTTAGTTGTCTTGTTGCAAGGCACAATTTCTGTTTCTACCCAATATACCCTTATTTTTTTCAGTACAAGTCTTAATTTCCTGCCCTTCAGTAGGCTTACATTCATGAACCCACCAAAAGTATAAAATGGTTATTTTTTTCTTGTCCTGAATTTACATGAAAATAATTGCCACAAAACGTTAAGCTGGCAAATATCAACAGATCAATCCCACCCAGAATATGGGTGGGATTGATCTGTTGATTGTCAGACTGGTGAATATGATTTCCCTCGATAAGTACGAGAACTGTAAACCACTATTTTTGCAATCAAAACATCGATGCAAAGTAGAAACAAGAGGCTGTCAGAGTGACAGCAAACCGGATTTTCCTGCAGAGGTTGAACCCTGAACAGTTGAGCAAGTATGGACACTACATTTAAGCTTAAAACAGCTCTGAATTTGGATTGTGATTGAATATTTGACACAGCATAGGTTTGTGACACAAAATGAATGTGGTTTAAGAACTGAAATACTTGAAATTGGACATTTAAATACCTATTATGGTCCAATATCAAAAATCAAAGTACATATTTAATAGAATCAGCATATCAAAGAACCCCAAGAATTCAATTTTTGATGAAATCAGACAAAAGTTTAATTTAAGACCCTTTGGACCTCAATGTGGACCAATTTGATAAAGGAGCCCACAATCCAAAATCTCCCAATACATGGTTAGATTCAGCATTTCAAAGAACCCCATAAATATTTTTTTTGTTGAATCAAACAAAGTTTAATTTTGGACCCTGATTTGGACCAACTTGAAAACTGGGCCCAAAAATCTAATATTTAAATACAGGTTTAGATTCAGCATTTGAAAGAACCCTATATATATTCAATTTATGTTGAAATGAAACACAGGTTAATTTTATCCATATTTTCTGTGCAAAGGGAAATAACTCAAACTGGATAAATAGTTCTCTAAAATAAGATATGATGCAATTTTTCAAATTATAATCAATAATATAATAACAACAACCAGTGATGACTAAGTTCTCTAAAATTAGATATGATTTAACACTCAAACATTGCTAGAATCAGCATATCAAAGAACCAAAGAATTCAATTTTTGATGAAATTAATCAAATGTGTAATTTAGGACCCTTTGGACCTCATTGTGGTATTATCTTATTAATAATGAAAAGAAATACAGGTTTAGATTAAGCATTTCAAAGAACCCTATATATATTCAATTTATGTTGAAATCAAACACAATTTAACTTTGGACCCCAATTTGGACCAACTTGAAAACTGGGCCCAAAATCAGAAATCTAAATATATGTTTATTAATAGACAATGTAAGCTTAGTTTTTAAAGAAGTTTACTTCATCAAAAAAAAATATATATAGCATTCAGAAAATTAGTTTTTACAGAATAACACGCAAACTTGACACAAAATTCTACAAACAATTTACCAAAGAAAAGAAGATAAAAATCCAAAATTTTATTTATCATTAATACAATATCATTTCAAAATCTATAAAACTTATCAGTAACAAGAAATAATTGTAACAGAATGCTGTTACGAAGTCTCCCAAACAAAGCTCCAATAATTCGTCATTCCCATTGTCGCTTGACATTGGGCAATGTCCAGTACAAATTGTTTTATGATATGCATTAGTGACGCCTATGGATTGACCCTGTATGTCATTCAAATCTTCTTGAAATTATGAACAGGAATTTCTATGGTTTAGGGGTGGAGATTTCGACCGTTTACAAGTTCTCAAAAGGGGGGGTGATCCCAAGGGGACTCTCCCTTTATTTCATATGATTTGTTTTTTTGTCCTGTACAAGAATATATATGGTTTAGGGGTAGGGATCTTGACCGTTTACAAGTTCTTAAACAGGAGAGGGTGGGGGTGACCCCAGGGGACTCGCCTTATATTTCATTTGATTTGTTTTATGGTTCCATACAAGAATATATATGGTTTCCGCATGGGGATCTTGACCGTTTACAAGTTTTCAAAAAGAAGGGGGGGTGGGGGTTACCCCAGGGGATTTCCCCTTAATTTCATTTGATTTGTTTTATTGTCCCATTCAAGAATATATATATGGTTTAGGGGTGGGGATCTAGACTGTTTACAAGTTATCAAAAAGAGGGGGTGGAGGTGACCCCCATGGACTTCCCCTAGATTTCATTTGATTTGTTTTATTGCATACAAGAATATATATGGCTTAGGGGTGGGGATCTCGACCGTTTACAAGTTCTCAAACAGGAGGGGGTGGGGGTGACCCATGGGGACTCGCCTTTTATTTTTCATTTGATTTGTTTTATTGTCCCATACAAGAATATATATAGTTTCAGGGTGTGGATCTTGACCGTTTACAAGTTTTCAAAAAGAAAGGGGGTGGAGGTGACCCCTATGGACTTCCCCTATATTTCATTTGATTTGTGTTATTGTCCCATACAAGAATATATATGGTTTAGGGGTGGGGATCTCGACCGTTTACAAGTTCTTAAACAGGAGGGGGTGGGGGTGACCCCAGGGGACTCGCCTTTTATTTCATTTGATTTGTATTATTGTCCCATACAAGAATATATATGGTTTCCGGGTGGTGATTTTGACCGTTTACAAGTTATCAAAAAGAAGGGGGGTCGGGGTGACCCCCATGGACTTCCCCTATATATCATTTGATTTGTTTTATTGTCCCATTCAAGAATATATATGGTTTAGGGGTGGGGATCTCGCCGGTTTACAAGTTCTTAAACAGGATGGGGTAGGGGGACCCCAGGGGACTCGCCTTTTATTTCATTAGATTTGTTTGATTGTCCCATACAACAATATATATGGTTTCAGGGTGGGGATCTTGGCCGTTTACAAGTTTTCAAAAAGAAGGGGGGTTGGGGTGACCCCCATGGACTTCCCCTATATTTCATTTGATTTGTGTTATTGTCCAGTACAAGAATATATATGGTTTAGGGGTGGGGATCTCAACGGGTTACAAGTTCTCAAACAGGAGGGGGTTGATAGACCCCAGGGGACTCACCTTTTATTTCAATTGAATTGTTTTGTTGTATATGGTTTCAGGGTTGGGATCTTGACTGTTTACAAGTTTTCAAAAAGTAGGGGGGTGGGGTGAACCCGGGGACTCCCCAAATATTTCATTTGATTTGTTTTATTGTCCCATACAAGAATATATATGGTTTAGGGGTGGGGATCTCAACCGTTTACAAGATAAAAGCACATTCTCAAATTGAAAGGGGGTGGGGGTAAGAATATATATGGTTTAGGGAGACTTAATTATCTAAAAAATGTCTAATAATGAACAGTAAATTTCAAATTTCATTTATAGTCCTACTAGTAAATTTCAAACTTTATATATACAGTCCTACAGATCTTATCAGAAACCAGAAAATTTTCAAATAAATCTGTCACTCCAATGATATTATATGCTAAGATATAACCCAGATCTAATTAATAATGTAATTAACTTCAAAATGTCTAATAATATAGATTATAATCATTACCACTTAGGAAATAGATAATTTTCAAATAAATCTATCACTCCAATTTTTATTGTGAGATAAGACATTATGCTTAGTCATAAAAAAGATAACAAGAGTAAAATATTTAACAATTCCACTCTTGGATATTAAAAATGGTGATAACTCACAAAGGAGATATACTTATATCTTGAAAATTGAACTAGACCTTCATTAAGTCCCAGGAAACAACATATTTAAATTTGAAAAAAATTTGTTAAAGTGTTTTCATGTTATTGTTCTGACAATGTTTGACAGCTGCCCGTAGGCCCTCCCAGCCGCCCGCCGTAAATCACCATTTTAATAACCGATATTTCCTTTGAAAATCCGGTTAAAAATGCCTGAAATAAATCTTTGCAAATGTCAAACCTAGACATTCTCTTATGAACATGATGAATACATCTCCCAAATTTGAAAATGGGCAAAATGTATTGCTGCAATGTCGACTAAGAAGGGATTAATACTTAAAAGAAACCTGAATCGCTCACCTTGTAAAAAATATGCCATTTTGGTATTTATTTTTTCCTTCATTGCAATCAGTTATACTGTAATAAGTTAAATCAACTTTTACAGGCAATATCTCAATAGCAGTCAATTGACAATTTCAGCCAAGTTTACGTTTTTGTAGATCCTATTTTGCTGAACACTTTTGCTTGGTATAATTTCTCTTTATTGCTGTTTCTGCAAAATACACAATAAATGCAAGGGCAATAACTCCTATATAAAGTCATTTGACAATTTGTCCATGTTGACTTACATGACTTACTTGTAGATTATATTTTGTTGAGAACATTTTCACTTTGGAAAGATTCTCTTTATAAACTAGTTTCCTAAAAAATGCAAAAACACTAAAAAATCATCATTTTGAGATATAAGGCAAAAATTTTGAAATTTACCAACTAGAGGCTCTAGATAGACTGTGTTGCTCACCTAGGGCTATGTGCATCTTCAACAATGGACACTCTCCAACATTGTGGACTAGAATAGAATTCATGACAAATATATCTTTATTGTTGATCTTGTATCGCTGATAATTTTTTTCTGTTTGCAGTTTCTATCTTCTTTAGTTCACAAAAAGGGTAAACAAATTGTCATTTAAGGACAATCACTCCTATAAAGAGTCTACCAACAATTTCTGCAAAATTTGAATTTTTTGTAGATATTGTCTTGCTGATAATTTTTGCTATTAAAAGTATTTATCCATCTTTTATAGTCTTCAAGATAATAGGCAAAAACGTAAAATATTGGTAAACATCATCACTAAAAAGCAAAAACTCCATTTTGGAATCAATTTATGATTTTAGCTTTGTTGACTTATTTGTAGATCTAGTATTGCTAGACATTTTGGCTCATTCAAGTTTTTATCTATCTATTATAGCTTTTCAGATATTAGTCAAAAACATAAAATATTGGTAAAATCATCATTTAAGGGTAACAAATCAATAAGGGGTTGTCAGACAATTTCAACAATGCTGACTTACGCGTAGATCTTGCTGATCATTTTTTGTGTTTTCAGTTTCTATCTATCTATTATATATATATTTTAGATATTTGGCTAATACCCAAACTGTTAGCCTTACATCATGTACATGTTGGTTTCAGGTTAAAACACTTTTAAAACTAGACAACATAATGAAGAGTGTAGTCAAGTTCAGTGAAGCCTGGTCAAGTAGTTTTAGAGAAGATTTTTGTAAAAGTTAATGACAATAGACACCAAGTGATGAGAAAAGCTCACTTGGCCCTGTGGTCCTCGTGTGCAAAAAAACTATAAATTAGGGTAATTAGTCCATAGAACAAGGAATTATTGGAATCAGGAATAATTTTAAATTCTGGAAAATTGATAAGAAATTTATGACGAAAACTAACCCAATTTTAGGAGGGTTAGCCATGCATGCATGGCTAAG
This sequence comes from Mytilus californianus, assembly GCF_021869535.1. Taxonomy (NCBI): domain Eukaryota; kingdom Metazoa; phylum Mollusca; class Bivalvia; order Mytilida; family Mytilidae; genus Mytilus; species Mytilus californianus. The sequence goes on from NW_026262712.1 coordinate 81,497,461, forward strand.
GGTGTTTATCTAGATGATACAGAAATATCAGTGAAAGTAAAATTAACCTTAGCCATGCACGTATGGCTAACCCTCTTTAGTTGGGTTAGTTTTCATCATACATTTCTTATTACTTTTCCAGAATTCATAATTATTCCAGATTCAAATAATTCCTTGTTATAGTTACTGTGGATTCTTTTATTTTCGTGGGTACCAATTTTCGTAGATTGAGGAAAACTTGCATTTTAGTGGATATTAAATTTCGTGGTTTTGGCAGAATCTGCATATATTCCTTTAGAAAATTTGTAATTCGTTGAAATTTAAATTTGTGGATCCCTTGTTCCCACTAAATCCACGAAAATTAGTATCCAACGAATATTAATGAATCCACAGTACATCGGCAAATGAAGACAAAAACTTATAGCTGACAAACTTAATAATGAGTAAATAATAATGGTAAAAAACCCAGGCAGTCAGGATTTGGAGGATATTTCTATTACTTATATAATTAAAAGTTTACTTGTAAAAATTTAAAGTATCTTTTATGTTGGAGCCAGCGATTCTATTTTTAGCTTAGGGTGACATAAAAGGTATTTGTTAACATAAGTGGGTTGATAGTATCATCACTGCAACTATCTTGATTATCTATGCCATAAAATCATTATGAATTAGGATTAGTTGCAACAGATCTTCAATTTTTCTTTCATATAAAATCAATAACGATTTATCGTTGAAGTTGATTTTACAGAAGATATTTGAAAATTGATAAAACTTAATCAATAATTGCCTGTAGATGCCATGTTTTCTCCTGACATAAATTGAACAAGGAGTCTATAGGTTGCTCTTCTGTAAATATAGACAATGCAATTTCCCATAGGAACTCCTTTTACAGCTACAACTGTGCCACTTTTACTATGAAGTTTCATAAAAAATTATATCCTAGAATGGAAAGTTCAAATGTGCTACAATTTTTTTCAAAGGTCAAAATATAGGGCTGTGCGGCATATTTTCAACATTTATATGCCCCGAACTTCTAAGAGTTTAAACTTATACTTAAATTTTGTACTCCCCTTCTTCACTTTTGGTCCTCCTCAGATTTTAATTTCGCCGCTATCCATGTGTATTTATACTGGTAACATTCCCAAGTTATGTCTCTATGAGATGAAACATAGAGATCATATCTGGGAAGCAGTACGTAAACAAAACAAAATATCTATGAATATTATATATCTCCCCAAAATAGATGTGGTTTGTGAAACAGCTATATTTACAAAGTGCAACCTATATGATCATGATTATAAAAAAAAATTCAATAACTTATTCCTGCTTAGCATAGTTTAGATAAACTGATAGAAAGATGAGATGACAAGATGCAATTTCATGTAGGAGGGTCTGGAAGGGGTCTACAGAAAAGAGATTAATGGGAAAAAGGTGCAGAAAAAAGGGCCTAAAAAATAAAGAAGAGAAAAATAGGCCAAAAAAAAAGAATAGAGAATAATGGGGAGCTGAAATATAAAGAATACACAATAATGGACAAAGAAGATAAAGACTAGAGAAAATCGACCTAAATAATTAAAGAATAAAGGAATGAAGGACCCCCCCTTTCCCCCATCCAGACCCTCATGTAGGGCTTCCACTTGATGTTAAGCAACCAACAATTTAATCAATCAATCAAGTGGACTTGATTCAAACCAATGGAGCATCACAGAAAAAAAAGAAAATCAATTTATGGTAAATGAATAAAAAAACAAAGACAAACTGACATTATTTATGTTCACTAAGGAAATGAGCTATAAAATCATATTTATCTTGTGCCATTTTACCACACAAGTTACAGCACCTAACATCCATTTTATCGTGCATGCTTTTATGAAGATGGTACATCGCGGCATCCTGAAAAATCATACAACAAAAATCACATTTATATACATCATCTCTTGACATCATGTGGGTCAATAAATCAGAACTTGTAAAATTAACCAAGTTAACTCGATTATTAGACAAAATTTGTGCAGATGTATCATTTGACTGTGTTTGTGGTAAAGTCATAATACATCGATCTATTCTATTTTCAAGTTGATTAAGTTTTCTCATTTTAAACCTATGCCACATTGGTCTCCCTCGTCCAAATCCTCGGAAACCTTTGAAACCCATTCCATGTCTAGATGAAAACTGAGGGTGATTTTGTTCTGATTCAGACATGTTACTCTCACTTGTAAGACTTATTCTATCCAAATCCAAATCATCGCCCGACAAACTTCCAAGATTATTAAAATCCCCACCTACTATTTCACTATTATCTCCCTCACCATCATAGGGTGGTGTTATTTGAGTCAGATCAATTTCTCCCATCGTCTGCTCGGGATTATCTCCCTTCATTTTTGATTCTGGAAGCTGATTCTGTTCTGTTAAATTTTCAATGTTATCTTCTTCTAGTTTTATAACAACCCTTTCTGTTCCCCTATCCTCATTTGTGTCTTCAAATTGGTTAGTATTTATGTGTTGTACTAGAGCAGGTTTCCTTTTATGACCCTGTGAACTTTCATTATCTACAGGAAAATCACTTGAACTTAATCTGTTTGGAAATAGAGGTTGTGATGATTCTTTTGACACTGATGGCTGTAAAAGTCCTTGCAAATTATTAATTTTTGAGTTAATATTTACAAACTGATTGTGTAAGACAATGTGTTTTTCAAGCCTTCTTTTTCGACAAAATCCCATACCACATTCTGTACAATAATAGGGCTTTTCTCCAGTATGTATTCTCTTATGTGTGTTAAGATGTGATGACTGTGAGAATCTGCAAAAAATTATTGATGTTATAATATAAAACAAAGAAAAAATGTCACATTTTTAAGCTCATACACAAGAGTAATGTCCTTACCATTTTCTGCTAGAAGTCACCTAATATGCAAACATAAATTTGTGTTTTTGTTAGACATATTTCTGCCTTGTATCGATCTGATGATTTAAGTCCTTTTGAACTGATTTTTATAGATTGTTCTTATGTTGTACTGTTACACCACTGTCCCAGGTTAGGGGAGGGTTGGCGAGCCTTCAAACTAGTTTAACCCCGCCACATTCTGTTTGTGCCTGTCCCAAGTCAGGAGCCTGTAATTCAGTGGTTGTCGTTTGTTGCTGTATATATATATCATATTTTTTTTTTTTTCATTATTTTGTACATAAATCAGGCCGTTAGTTTTCTCAATTGAATTGTTTTACATTTGTCATTTCGGGGCCTTTAATAGCTGACTATGCAGTTTGGGTTTTACTCATTGTTGAAGGCAGTACGGTGACCTATAGTTGTTAATTTCTGTGTCATTTGGTCTCTTGAAGGGAGTTGTCTCATTGGCAATCATACCACATCTTCTTATTTTTATATATAAAGTGTGTAAAGTAGCTAGAGGCTCTAAAAAGCCTGTGTCTCTCACCTAGGTCTATGTGCATCTTCAACATTGTAGACTACTGTTTACAGTTTCTCTCTATCTTATTTAGTTTTTGCCCAAAACACAAGAGGGTAAACAAAAATTTGTCATTTAAGGTCAATCCCTCCTATCTGCTAACTTTTTTGGCAGTATTTGACTCGATTGTAGATCTTGTCTTGCTGATCATTTTTTGGTAATTTAAAGTTTCTATCTATGTTTTATAGTTTTCAAGATAGAAGGCAAAAACACCAAATATTGGTAAAATTCGCCATTAAAGAGCAATAACTTCAATAATCAGTCGACTGAAGAATTCGGCTATTAGACTTATTTGTAGATCTTGTCTTGCTGATCACTTAGCTGTTTAAAGTTTCTCTCACAGTCTACTGTAGTTTTTAAGATTTTAGGCAAAAATGCAAAAATATGGTAAAAATTATCATAAAAGGGCAATAACTCTAATAAGGAGTCTATTGACGATTTCAGCTATGTGACTTCTTTGAAGATCTTGTCTAGGCAAAATGAAAAATAAAGTATTAAAATTCGTCATTTGAGGGCAATAACTCCGATAAGAAATTGTCTTACAGTTTTAAATAAATAAAAGGTAGAGCTCAACATTTAGAACATTTCTACCCCTGTCAGATTTTCTCTATTTATAGTGGTTTTCAAAATAATAGACAAAACTTACATTTTACTCCTATGTTCTATTTTTAGCCATGTCAGCCATCTTGGTTGGCAGATGGCAGGGGGGTCATCCCACATATTGCTCATATTTTTTCTCTGTTTTTTTTCTCTCCTTTTACTATAGTTTTTGCCCTAAGCACAAAAGTGGGTAAAATCATCATTCAAGGTAAGTAATTCCCAAAAAACTGATAATTTCGGTTTTGTTGACCTATTTGTTGATTATATCTTGCTGACCATTTTCCAAGGCAGATCTAGGAAAATTAAAATAGGGGCGCAATTACAGAAAAAAGGGAATATGCCCTCTACGCCCCATGCCCCCATATCTACCACTGATTCTTTTTGCTTACACTTTCTCAAAATCTTCAATAGTTTTTTTTGCCAGAAATGCAAATAAGTGTAAAAACCATCATTTTAGGGCAACAACACCTATGTCAACTGAAGACAATTTTGGCTATACTGACCTATTCATAGATCTTGTCTTGCTGATAATTTTTGCTTCTAAAAGTTTCTATCTATCAATTACAGTTATTAAGATAATAGGGAAAAAAATTTGTAAATTCAATATTATAGAACAATAACTCCAATAATGATCATGAGTCCAGTGACCATTTCAGCCATAATACTTATTTGTAGATCTTGTCTTACTAATCATTTTTGCTTTTTAAAGTTTCTATCGATCATTGTCTATCAAAAAAATTACAGTTTCTAAGCATTTAGGCAAAAAGGTAAACAATTGGTAAAATTTGTCATTAAAGGCATAACTCCAATAAGGAGTCACCTCAACATTTTGGCCTTGTTTGACATATTTGCTGATCTTGTCTTGCTGATCCTTTTTTAAATATAAAGTTTATTTATATCTGTTATAATTTTCAAGATAGCAGGCAAAAATGAAAATAAAGAGCTGCTCATTGAGCGCATGATACGCCCGTTGCTTTCTTAATAAATAAAGTTCCATAACTCCTCAATGTCATATCAGAAATTTATAAACCAGTCACCAAAGTTTCATGAAAATTGTTCAAAGTATTTTTGAGTTATAGTCAGAAAACTGGAAAATCCCCCATTTTATATGAATAAAATCCAATTATTCGGAAACGTAAAATCTAAAATTTATAAAAATCGAAAGGGAGCTTACGTCAATAGATATAAACAATTCATCAAAGTTTCATGAAAATTGGTTAGAGCATTTTCGGATTATTGTCCGACATGATGATGATGGACGGACAAACAGACGGACGGACAACAGTATACAATAATACGTCCCATATACGGGCGTATAAAAAAAGGTAAAATTCTTCACTTAAGGGTAGTTCTGATGTAAATGGACAGAATTTAGATCTTAACATTCGGAACATTTCTGCACCTGTCAGAAATTCTCTATTCAAAATGCTTTTCAAGATCATATACAAAACTTGCATTTTCCCCCTATATTCTATTTTAAACCATGTCAGCCATGTTGGTTGGCATGCTGGGTCATCAGAGACATTTAGAACTAGATACTCCTATGATGATTGTGGCCAAAGTTTTTTTAAATTTAGCCCAGGCCGACGAAGATGGATGCCAAGTGATAAGAAAAGCTTACTTGGCTCTGTGTGCCAGGTCAGTTAAAAACACAAGATATTTTTTTAGGAATTTACAGTTCAGGTGCTGGTTGTGTCCCTTTGACTTACTGTATAAATTAATTAGAAGTCTAATTCACAACTGTATTTCTCGTTTTTGGTAGAATGAGAGACATGTTTCATTCCCTTGTGTATATGTTCCATACTATTTATGTACAGTACTAATGTACATGTACATGCAATAATTTGATATAAAAGGATTAAGGGTAAGATAACAGTATTTCATATTTTATCATTAAGGCTGATCACCTAATCCAGCAAGATGGATCACTAAACTAGATTGTTTGAATTGATGTTGGTGAAGACAAATATCTGATGACTTTGATTGTGTTGAAAGGTGTTTACATGTTGTACAGCCTGAGAAATTCTGTTTTACGCAATTTATTGCTGATTTCTCATTCATGTTAAGGACATACAATACAGTTACAGGGGAGGTAATGACTTATACAAGATTGTTTGTACCAATTTCATAATTTTTTTTTTTATAAAATTAGATAATAAATGCTGTTTTTTCTAAAATCTTAAAATTTAATGAAAATGAATTATTTCCAAAGAATTGTGTGACAAATTTAGAGCATACTTTTGCATACTTATGTAAAGAAGATATTCCAAATGTTCTTACAAAAATCCACTGGTGTTTATTTTTTGAAACAAAATAGGCATGTCTGTCTTAAGGATAGAAATGTCAAAGAAACGGAAATTTTAGTAAAATGTTTAATATGTTGACCCCATTGAACTCTAAAAGTAGCACATAAAGGTATATTTTTAAATCATTTTTGAATTGACTAGGTGAAAAATAGCTTGTATGAAAATTTAGTCAAAAAATCACTGTGAAACCAAAACTGTATAGTATGCTCTTAAGTGACATACATTCCATTTCTTTATTAGCAGTAGGAAAGCCCTCACCTTTTATTACAGATATGACATGAGTAAGGTTTTTCCCCAGTATGTGTTCTCCTGTGGGTCATTAGATGGCCCTTCTGTGTGAACCGTTTATTACAAATCTGACAAACATAGGGTCTAGCTTCATCTGTCTCATTCATGTCAAACTGCATGGGTGTTGCCATGCTTCTTGTTCAAAATCTAGAAACGACTATTCTCCTGTAATGATAGGAAAATAATAACCAATGTTTAGTAAAGTATTCTATAGCTTAAAATGTAATATTAAAGTTTATAACACAAGTAATTTCATAACTGCATTTATTTTATTTCATTTTTATTCAACATGATATTCACCATCAGTCAGGGGTAATACTTATACAAGTCATGTTTACCTACTTAAAGATGTAAGAATTAAACTAATATTTATTTGTATAATTAATTTTTAAGATTTTTATTATATTTTTAAAGTTTGAATAATCTCCCCTTAATCTTCTCCAAATTTTACTTATACAAGTATTTTTTTTTACAACCCCTTTAATTCTCAAGTTTTGGAGGTCAAACATGCCACAGCAAAATTTTTTAAATAGAGTTCAACCTTTTATCTCAAATACTAAAGAAAGTACTCACCGGTGCACAGATATTAAATAACTGTCAAGGCCTTTAAAAATTGCTCCCTGGAGGCTTGTAAAGAGCAGTATTTTGAAGATAACAGACAATGTGCCTGTCCAAAGTCAGGAGATTGTAGTTCTTCAGTGGTTGTCGTTGGTTCATGTCTGTCATATTTGTTTTTCGTAAATTGTTTTGTTATAAATAAAGCTATTAGTTTTCTCAATTGAATTGTTTCATATTTTCATGTCGGGCCTTTTATAGCCAACTATACAGTATGGGTTTTTCTCATTGTTGAAGGCCATACGGTTGCCTATAATTGCTTACATTCACTTCATTTGAACTTGGGTGGATAGTTGTCTCATTGGCAATCATACCACATCTCCTTATTTTAATAAAGAAGACTCTCTTTGTTATACATGTTATAGCAATGTAATCAATCTAAAATTCAAGAAAAGGGGAATAAGACTTTTTTACTTACATGTACAACTACATAAGTGAAAAAAAATCTGAATGTCTAAGGGATATAACTCTACCTCCAAATTGAGTTACCTGTACCTGTAAATAATAATCAAAATAAATGTATAAGTATTAATCCTGACTGACTTGAGCATGTAACCAAATGTTACAGCGAGATATTCCTAGCCCAACCTGGAATCATTGTTCAATACACATAATGTGGAAAGCAAACATGTTGACATGTCTTGTTCATGTTTTTGGGTTGCTTATTTAATTTTATACTACATTTCATTTTGAGAATACACAAAACAAATAAAATGCTCCGCAGGGCGCAGCTTGATACGACCGCAGAGGTCGAACCCTGAACAGTTGGGGCAAGTATGGACACAACATTCAAGCTTGATATAGCTCTGAATTTGGATTGTGATTAAATATTTGACACAGCATAGGTTTCTGACACAGAATGAATGTGGTCTAAGAACTTAAAAATTTTAAATTGGACATTCACCTTTTATGGTCCAATATCCAAAATCTAAATACATGGTTAGATTCAGCATATCAAAGAACCCCAAGAATTCAATTTTTGATGAAATCAAACAAAGTTTAATTTTGGACCCTTTTGATCTCAATGTGGACAAAGTTGATAACGGGGCCCAAAAATAAAAAATCTAAATACATGGTTAGATTCAGCATATCAAAGAACCCCATATATTCAATTTTTGTTGAAATCAAACAAATTTAATTTTGGACCCCGATTTGGACCAACTTGAAAACTGGGCCAATAATCAAAAATCTAAATACATGTTTAGATTCAGCATATCAAAGAACCCTAAAAATTCAATTTTTGTTAAAATCAAACTAAGTTTAATTTTGGACCCTTTGGACGTTTATGTAGACCAATTTGAAAACGGAACCAAAAATTAGGAATCTAAATACACGGTTAGATTCGGCATATCAAAGAACCCCAATAATTCCAATTTTTGATGAAATCAAACAAAGTTAAATTTTGGTCCTTTGGACCTCAATGTGGACCAATTTAAAAATGGGGCCCAAAATCCAAAAACTTAATACACGGTTAGATTCAGCATATTTAAGAACCCCAAGAATTCAAGAATAAAACCCCATTGAAATTGATCAAGAAATAAGCAAATTATAGGAAGTATCTTCTTTTGCACAATACTGTGCAATTGAATATTTCTTGCTATTGCGCAATACTGTACAATTGACAATTTCTTGCTATTGCGCAATATTGTGCTATTGGATATTTCTTGCTATTGCGCAATACTGTGCAATTGAAGATTTCTTGCTATTGCGCAATACTGTGCAATTGAAGATTTCTTGCTATTGTGCAATACTGTGCAATTGAAAATTTCTTGCTATTGTACAATACTTATTATATAATAATTTACACATCCTGTTTGGTGTGTATCTCCTACCATATCATTATTATTTGCTTTTAAATATAAATAATCAGAAATAACCAACTTAAAATGGAAAATTTTGAAAGAAAAAAAAAGGAAAAAAAGAAAAAAAAAGAAAAAAAAAATCCCCCCCCCCCCAATTTTTTGAACCCCCTTACGATTCATCACCCCCAAACTCAATCCCAGCCTTTCCTTTGTGGTATGGTACCTTGCAGTACAATTTCAGAGAGATCCATACACTTGAACACAAGTTATTGTCTGGAAACTATAGAAAAATGCTTATTTTTGGCCCCTTTTTGGCCCCCAATTCCGAAACGTTTCGGGCAATTACCCCCAAACTCAATTCCAGCTTTCCCTTTGTGATATGGAACCTTGTAGTACAATTTCAGAAAATATCCAAACACTTACACACAAGTTATTGTCATGAAACTAGAAAAATGCTTGTTTTTTGCCCCTTTTTTTTGGCCCCTAATTCTTAAAATTTTGAGGCAATTACCCCCAAAATCAATTACAGCCTTTCCTTTGTGATATGAAACCTTGTGGTACAATATCAGAGAGATCCATACACTTACACACAAGTTATTGTCTGGAAGTTACAAAAATGCTTATTTTTTACCCCTTTTTGGCCCCTAATTCCTTAACTGTTGGTACTATAACCCCCAAAATCAATCCCAACCTTCCTTTCGTGGTATTGAACCTTATGGTAAAATTTCATGGAGATCCATTCACTTAAACTAAAGTTAGAGTGCGAAAACCAATGTGTCTTCGGACGACGTTGGACGACGACGACGACGTCATACCAATATACGACCAAAAAATTTTCAATTTTTGCGGTCGTATAAAAATTGGTCAAGCTTGTTTAGCAATGGAGACTACTACTGAAAGACAAGCTTCTTCATTGTATAGTTACTGCCCATATTCAACGGTATCTGGTCCGTTCGTCCTAATCACATATTTGCCCTGGGTCCGTTTGCCCTGAGTTCGTTTGCCCATAGAGTCCGATCGGCCTAATTTTTATAAAAAAATTTAATATTAATGGTTTAATTTAAGGTTTTATAATCTTATTCAGATATTTAAATTAGAAATATTAAAAATATATATCTCTCTGCAAATTCATGAATAAACATTGGAATAAAAAAAAAAAGGTTTTTGTTTTGGAGCATTAATCAGGCTAATTGGTTTCATTGTACATTTGTTTTTATTCAGAATTACTTTTAATGACTGTTGATGGTACATTTGTAAATAAACTCATCAAAGATACCAAGATTGAAATTTTGTATGCCAGACACACGTTTCGTCTACAAAAGACTCATCAGTGACGCTCGAATAAAAAAAGTTAAGCCCCAATAAAGTACGAAGTTGAAGAGCATTGAGGACCCAAAATTCCAAAAAGTTTTGCCAAATACAGCTAAGGTAATCTATTCCTGGGGTGGAAAAGCATTAGTATTCCGAAAATTCAATGCTGATTAGGTATGATTATCATGTCTTTGATCTCACTGATTGTTGTAGTTATTGTTTTTGATGTATTAATAATGAAAATTAAAACAATGATGTAAGACATTAAACATTGTTAAAGGGAAATTGTTTTCGCCGCTTGGCTTCTTTAATCTCAAGGTGTTGAGTGAGTTGGATCTTGATATGCCTGTTTAGATTGTTTTGTAATTGTTACAAGGTTTCAAAAAAAGATAAATTCATACAGATAACTTGGTCTCCAGTTTCTGCAAAATACTGCCCACATTCAACATGATGAATATTCTGGCAAGAATATTCAATGCAAATAAAAAAAAAAAATAATTATCTGATAGCAGCAATACAACATAAATATTCGGCGGAATTTTCAACAAACTTTAACAAAATTAATTCAAATAATTTATATTATATGGACAACATAATAAAATAGAAATCAGGACGAACGGACTCAGTGCGAACAGGAATTAGGGTGAACGGATTCATATTCAACATACAGTGTGACGTATGAATATTCTGGAAAGTTGCACAAAATTAAAAACAATATTGCTGATATTGTTATTAAGTAGTGTTGACTTTGCTGTGGCCATATCCAATAGACAGTGTGTTCCAGTCCTTGACTGTGTATACAAAGAAGTTTGTAAATATTGTCCTGTTTTGGCAACAATAATCATGATATTTGAAACTGAATTATTTTTCTTATTTGGTATTGAATAGATAGAAAAAAGTTATTTTTCATGTTTTATTGTAAAGTACTTAATGTTATATACAATGAGCATCATAGCAATATTGGGAAAATTTATATTTAATGGGATGCCTATTTAGTGCTGTGTCTCCTTTTAGACATTCAGTCTTTTCATCAACCAAGACTACTACAAACTGCCAGACAATAAAACACCAGCTACATGAAACGCATATACTGTTTTCATTTTTATTTATCCAGAATGTTTTGGGATTTCCAAATCTGGCACAGAAACAATCTACTGTCCTTCTTGTACAACTGAATGATGGAAAAAGAACTGTATTTTTTATTTATTTAAAGTTATATATTTAAACAACGGAACAAACTGATATTTCAGGAACACTAAGCTAATATGTTCTGTAATTTGTAATTGTTCCGCTATTCTGTGTTTTAGGAAATACAATGTACCTCCTTAACAGTAAGATAAAACACCTTATCGCTATTCCCGCTTAACCCGAGAATCTGTCCCGCTTGAACTTTTGACGTCATACAACAATCACTTTTCCATTGTGGCGTCAGATATTTCCTATTATGTCGTCAAAATTTTACGGGAACTTTTGTGATGTCCAGTAATGGCGGACAAATAGCGATGAGGTGTATATCAAGGAATTGTATATTTAAATATACAATTCCTTGATAATATACAATGGAATATATTTGAATACGTAAAAAAATGATTGCTGGTAGTACTGTTTTTCTTTAGTATGATTCTCAAATATAACAACAAAATAATGCACATAAAAATATGAAAAAAATATAATAGGATTACATTTCACGGAATTTAATATATTGAATTGTTTTATTTTGTAATATTACTGTTTTCCTTAGAATTTATTTGTCTGTTTTGCCGTCCTATTTTATTCATTAGTTGAAAATGTAACAGTAGTTTGATTCCGCCAGTGTATCCGGAGGAAGAAAATCCCCAGTGATTTTTATCCACTAACAAAAATTCACTAGGTTTTTCTATCCGGGTCCAGTGTAAAACATCCACAAGTCATTATAAGGTTTTAAAAAGAGTTTTTTCGAAGGGGAAATACAAATGTATATATAAAATGTGGCTTAGTAGTTTTTAGTGTATTTGAAACTTGCATCATGTGCATAGTTGATTTATGTAAAAAGTGGAGAGTTTTCATCCAAGGAATGTTCCCACTAGTGTTTTTGTACCGGAATGATTGCACTAGTTATTTTATACCGGGATTAATTACACTACTGCTTTAGATCCATACATTGATGAAGTGATTAATACTCATTTTGAAAACACGATAACACAATAATGCTTATTAATGAATAAGATTTAACTAATTTTTCTATGCAAATCTATAAAATCATATGCTTTTAAATTGTCACTTATTGTAATATTCATATTTATTGGATTGCTGAAGTTTTTCTGTGTTTTTGCTTTTTGGTTGACTTAGACATGTTTGATATAAAATCATATCTTCTATGTCAATATCAAAGGATGCTTCTATAATTAAAATTTATGTAAAACAAATCTGCTCTTTAAATTTGGTTTATATCAAGTTCAATGTCCTGATCATTGATAAAGTATTTTGAGTTATAAAATATCATCCTCATTATCATCAATATTATTTACTGGATCGACTCAGATTAATTAAACTGGTTCCTTGAAAATCATTCTAATTTCAACCCATTTATTTATGCAAACAACAAACCGGTCTAATATAAACACAAAACAACGATATCAAGATCGACGCTTTCACACTATTTACATCCAAATTATATTCTCCAGTGAATAACAGTTACCCGGAATAAATACACGGCGGAATAAAAATACGCTTACAAAAACACAGACAGAAGAAGTTAACTGTTATCTCGATCGATGACATGTTTGTTACCGTATGAAAAATGAGAATAATAGTTTTTTTAAAACCTTGTAGAAGTCTCTAATGGAAATTTGCGGTCCTTTTTACAACTAACAGAACTGACAGCCAAAAACCTCATATAAAGGGGAGGTAATTCTCGGAAATAATTACAAGACCCGGCACAAATGCGGATAAACCATGAACATTTGATCCATGGATGAGTGATCAGGTGATGAAAGACATAAACAAAAATCCATCATGATATAATCATAAAGCAACAGGTAAAAATCATATCAGATGAAGGTGGGTTCATAGTTCGGTCAATTATTTATGCGTCTTACGAAGAAGGTATTTTGCAAGCGATGAACAAAATTAGGCAAGAAACTAATTAGTTTATATATATATATACATCTTAGCAAGGATTTGTATCACTATTCAAATCCTTGCTCTTAGTGATTAACTAGGACATATACTTCTGCATTAATATTTACGACTGTAAGTTGTTTTATCAGAATAATAATAACCAAATTTTATTTTGATTTGGCATTTATAAAACTATATTCTATGCAACACAAGATCGAAAGAGCTATATTGACTGAATCAAGGATTTGTATACAAATCCTTGACTGAATATATACAGACATGTGTATATATATATATGTGTCTCTGATATAAACATGATAAAAACATGTAGCTACACACCATAAAAACAATAAGAATGCATTATACATACACAAAATTAGGCATTTATATGTGAAAGACTTTGGTTTATTACATGTCTAAGCAAATTTGAAGTATGATAAAAGTGACATAGTACTATTTTCACCTTAATAGTTGGGTACAGTCATAAACAAATATGGATCTGCAGCAACTAATAATAGAATATGATTTGACTCCTCACTTAAGATATTTCTCCTTTAGTGATCTTTAGTGGTTCTGCAGGTTATAGATATGGAACAACAATGTACTAAGATTAGGCATTGTTTGATTTAGTTTGAGTTATTTTGCATCATTGCATTATTTTCAAAAACCTTAACATGTTATGTACATATTTGAGCTAGACAGGCATAAAATACTCATAAACACTAAAACACATCCATAAAAAAACTAGTACTGCCAATTTTTAAAAGCTATTTTTTTTTATAAAAATATTAAACATGTTGAAATTTACAGATCTGCTGTCAGTTGTCAGCTGAACATGTTGAAATAAATAAAATGAATATTTTTCAAGTCTCCAAAGTAATTTTTAAACAAGGATAGACAATGAAAAAAGTTTCCAAAATTTTTTAAAATCAAATAATGAAGAAACGCACATTTATGACATACATGACATATGGTATTTGCCATTTTTACCATCAACACAAATCAAGTGCTGAAAAATACTTATTTTAAATATCAATAAACTTCTAACTATTATACATACATGTAGTTAGACTTGCACATAGTAGGCTATATATAACTAGGGGACTAATGAATAAACAAGTAAGTAGTATAGGCAAGGTCAAAATCTAGATTGAGTTGACAGTCAGGGACATCATTGAAAACGATTATTTTTAATTAACTGGTTTCAGTAAGTTGTAGTTATAGCTTAATTTTTGAAGTTTTGGATATTTTTGACAATTTTTCTGTATTTGATTTCTCAGTTCTTATATTTCCCCCCAATAAACCATTCTCAGTTCATATATTTTCCCCCATTAAACCAAGAATTATTCCATGTGGACTGACACTTCATCTCTTTATTATATTCCATGCCAATGCCATCATAGTAACTAAAGAACTTGCAAAGTCTCTAAATACCAACACCCTTGGGATATTAAATTAAAGTTATATTTCAGACACATTCATGATATTATCATCATTGACAGTGCAATTATAGCCACATTATCTTGAAGATCTTGAAAATACCTATAAAATCAAATAGTATAAGTATTATACATTTGTGTATGTCTATACATGTAAATGTAGATCAGATACTAATTAAAAGAAATAAACATTGAATTAATTTCCCGATAAATATTGACAATGGATTATGAATAACTAAAACTAAAACTTTATTTTCAAGATTTCCTGGAGTTATGTCCCTTGAAAGCCCCAAATTAATAACTGCCTTTGGTTACTTTGCATTATAACAGAAGATACCTTTTCCAGTTATTTAATAATAAAAAAACAAGTAACCATTTGAAGTTATTTATGAACAGATATATCATGTTAAGAAGGGGTATTTGCGAAAAATACTAGTCGAGAGAATGTTAAATTTCGCGAGCCGTAAGGCGAGGGAAATTCATTCTCAAGACTGGTATTTTTCGCAAATACCCCTCAAGAACATGCTATATCTGTTTAATTACACCAAATGTTAACGTACAAAACGCATTGATGATCGTGACATAAAACCCATTGATGATCGTGACATTACAAGCGTCCAGTCGGATAGAGTATTTTTTGGCAAATACCACGGCAGAGAGGGTAAAAAAGGCATATCCTTTTTGCATATACCCCGGCGCTGTTTAAAAATGAACAATATTTATTTGATAAAAGTAAATTGGTGAAAAATACACTGGCTATCAACCAATCAAAACCCAGGATTCTTACATAAGGTGTAATTAAAAAAAATCAACTGTTTCAATGATGCCCTTGACAGTTTATAGGTGATGACCTGAGGATGACTTTTTATAGAAAACTTTTCAAGATTACATTCATTGTTAATTATAAGTTGCTAAAATTTTGAAATAACAAATATATAATAGTTAATTAACACTTTTAAAGCATTTTTCTTGATCAAGTTTATATAACAGAGAAAACATTTAGTTTAATGTGGCCCGATGTTTTTTTTACAAAATATATATGTAATAGGAACACATAAAGTTTTTAAAGCATTTACATGTAACAGGACATCCCTGTTAGATTTGTTTACTGAGTAAACAGGGAAATTGTTCACTTAATAACAATATAGTTGTACATTTTGTCTTCTGCAGTGTCTAGCTAGATTTTGTTAGGTAGACAAGTTCTGTTTTCATTGTTTTAAAAGGATTAAATGGTCTTAATAAACAAATGTATGCAGAGTACTCTATATACATGTATACTGTATGCATAAGTATCTATTTAAAGCATTTATTGTACCCTCATATTGGCGGGTTCCTATCTGGTTGTATATAGATGAATAAGGAGATGTGATTTGATTACCATTTGTGTATATGTGCAATAATTCTATTTTGTAGGATGATTTTGAAATCAGATAATACAGCATTAATTAGTGTGTAAAACCAATCAAGATGACTTCAAATTTAAGACATGAAGATATAGCATTTGATGTTGATTTGGTAGAGGCAGCCAAAAAACAAGTAGAGTTCCTGCATCTTGTTGACAAAGAAGCAAATCTTTATGAAGGGGAGATTGTTAGACAAGCTATTTTTAGGTAAATTTTATATTGTAACAAAAGCAGTAGCCTTTAACAAATTTCATATTATAATTGTTAAAGCATACATGTAGAAATTATTATAAGAGTCTGTGGATATTAGAAGTAAGTGTTGACTGTCCCTTATTGACGTTATAGACATAATAACTTGATTTTTATTTTGCCATGGTTACAGATATGAGATATTTTTGGCTTCTCCCTGGCAGTAGTTATTTTCAGTAACTGGAAACTTTATTTTTCAGAAATGAGGGGCTTTTTGACTCCCCCGTTAGTTTTCTGTATGTCTGACCTTTATCTGACAAAAGGTTTCATATTTAGTTGTCTGCTCCTCTTTCCTGTCTGTTACACATATATCCTTATTTACAAATCCAAGAGAGATTTTATATATGTGAGAGCTTTAAGGGTCTTGCCTTTCCGTGTCAGCTGTCAGTAACAGCGATGATCTTCAATAGATGTATGAGCTTTTTAGCTTGTGCTGTCTAAATATACCTGTAACTGTGTACTACACTTATATCATGATGTAAATTCTCTGATTTTATAGATATGATGCTAGTTTTTGCTGCCAGTGTTGTTTGTAGGTAACTTTTATCTTTATTCAGAGATTTAAGTGGTTTAATGAATACCTACATGTATATAAACTCATAGATACCAGGATTGAAATTTTGTATTTGCGCCAGACGCACGTTTCGTCTACAAAAGACTCAGTGACGCTCGAACCAAAAAATGTTAAAAAGGCCAAATAAAGTACGGAGTTGAAGAGTACATTAGCTTTCCATTAATCTTATATGTATTTACACTACATACTAGATCTGAGATGTTTTAACTGTCATTTCGGCTGTTGGTAACTCTAATCTTTATTGTCCCCCCCCCATGGGATACGTTGCATAAAACATAGAAATACCGGGTGTCTGTCTGTTCATCTGTTCATCTGTCTAAATAGTCTTGTTAGCGCTCTCAGATGTACAATTCTTGCCAGATTTTTATAAAGCTTATATGGTATCTTTATATCAGGAATGTTTCAGATAGTTCGAAAATTAGTGCAGATCAATTATTTTTAAAAGAGTAATGCCCTTGGAAATAATTAATTATATGGAAAATTGCATTGTAAAGGCTCTAAAAAAGAGGGTCGAAAGATACCAGAGGGACATTCAAACTCATAATTCGAAAATAAACTGACAACGCCATGGCTAAAAAAGAAAAAGACAAACAGACATGAACAATAGTACACAAAACACAACATAGAAAACTAAAGACTAAGCAACACGAACCCCACCAAAAACTGGGACTGATCTCAGGTGCTCCTGAAAGGTAAGCAGATCCTGCTCCACATGTAGCACCCGTCATACTGCTCATGTTAGTACAAACCCAGTAAATAGTCTAATTCGGTAGGTCACATTCATGAAAAGGGAACAGGATTGTACATGTAGTTACGACATTAGAAACATATCCGCTATCATCTGTGAAATGGATATTCCATAACGGTCAACCAACTCTAATGTGTACACTTCATGCCAGATTTTTATCAAATTTATTCAACAGGGATATATCAGGTATATGCTGCCTCTGTTACAATATAGCTGACAATAAATCCTATATGTACTTACTGGATCTGTTGGTAATTCTCATCTTTATATTACAGATATTCATAGGTTTTAAGTTTTCTTAATTGTTAGTTGTCTGTTAATTTGATAATTTATTTGCATGCATATCTATACATGTGTTTATTTAGCTATTTATGCCCCTGCCGGCGTACGTCCGTACGTCCCAAAATTGGTTTCCATTCTCTAACTTGAGTTTGCCGCAACCAAATGTTATGAAACTTATACACAATGCTTATTACCACAATTCACAGGTCAAGTTTGAATTTTGGTGGCGTCACTTTAACCGTTCTAGAGTTATGCCCCTTTACAAATGGAAAAATTGCTAAATTTTTAGTTTCCGTTCTCTAACTTCAGTTTGCCTCAACCAAATATTATGAAACTTATACACAATGCTTATTACCACAAAACACAGATCAAGTATGAATTTTGGTGGCGTCACTTTAACAGTTCTAGAGTTATGCTCCTTTAAAAATCGAAAAATTGCAAAATTTTTAATTATTTCTAAATATCAAGTAATTTTTAGAATTGGAGTTATCTTCCTTTGTCCATGATTATAGTTGAATCAACTACAATCAATGCTTTATACAATGCAATGTTTAAATTTGACTTCCATTGATAAAACACAGATCAAGTTGAATTTGGGTAGTGTCACTTTAACCATTATTGAGTTATGTCCCTTTATAAATTGAAAGATTGCAAAATTTTTAGTTTCCATTCTGTAACTTAAGTTTGCCTCAACCAAACATTATGAAACCTATACACAATATTCATTACCACAAAACTAAGATCAAGTACAAATTTTTTGTTTCTGTTTTCTAACTTTAGTTTGCCTCAACCAAATGTTATGAAACTTATACACAATGCTTATTACTACATAATACAGATTAAGTACGAAATTTGGTGGCGACACTTTTACCTTTCTTGAGTTATGTCCGTTTATAAACATATTTTTCGTTTCCGTTCTCTAACTTTAGTTTGTCTCAACCAAATGTTATAAAACTTATACACAACTGTTCTAGAGTTATGCATGTTTACAAATAGAAAAATTGCTGAATTTTTAGTTTCTGTTCTCTACTTAAGTTAGCCTCAACCAAATGTTATGAGACTTACACACAATGCTTATTACCACAAAACTCAGATCAAGTTCAAATTTGGGTAGCGTCACTTTTACATGTTTTACCGTTCTTCAGTTATGTCCCTTTATAACTATATGATATGCAAGCGGGGGCATCATCTGTGTCCACATGTGGACACTATCCACATTTATTTTTATGTTTCATAAATGTGAGTTGCTTTGACTACCCCTGTCATCTATTAATACATCTGATCTTTATTTTACAGATATGAAAAATGTTGGCTTCCCTTGTTAGCTGTCAATAACCATGACCACCAACATGTAGCAGCGCCATTAGATATATGTTGGATATGGCATTGTCACATGCTATCACCATTGTCTTATGCCAGAGACTGCAACAAAATATTTGGAAAAATTTTGAGCTACAAGCTTATGGTTGGTCAGGAGAGAATAGAAGGATTAAAAACTGCCGAACAACTGTGGAAACAGATGTATCCTTATGCACCATTTTATAACCATGATCCCATGACCTTTGAAATTCCATCAGATTTTGTTTCATGTCTGACTTATGATTTGGAAGCTGCTGTCTGCAGACAGAGATTGTTTTATTATCAAGTATCCCTACCTCATTATACTGATAACAAATTTCTGGAAAGCAGTCTTATTCGATACAAGAAGTTTCTACACATGAAACGATGTTATCCAGACAGTTTTATCGTGCCTTGTTATGACATTGACTTGATATGGCATACCCATCAGCTTTATCCATTGTCATACAAATCAGATACAATGTTAATACTTGGAGAGCACTTCAACCATGACGATTCAGTCAATGATAGAACTGAGGGATCAAAATTGTGCCGGTCCATGTCTGAAACTCAGAATATGTGGGAGGAATTGTTTAATGAAAAATTTACTAATATAGCCTCTATGTACAGGGGATTACCTCCAAATGGAAAGCTTAACAATGTTTCAAAAGATGTTGTTTTTCAAAGTAGTCACAAAATTGCAAACATTGAAATATTAAGCATAGATGTTGTACGAGAATCAGCAAATAGTATGAAGAAAAAAATATGTGGTGTTAAATTATGTACAGAATTTACTTCTGGGATCAGAATTGATCTGATGAAGTTGAAAAAGCCAACAAAGGAAAACAGATGGACAAAAGAGACCCATAACATATCAGTTTTTGATATAGATTCCAGATTTTGTGATATCATCACTGTTAAAGTCAAGCAATCTGGAAAAATTGGAATCTTTAAAGAGAGTGTCAAAGGGCAAATGGAAATGAATCCATTACTGGCAAAATGTATGACATTGGATGAGAAAATTTATGAAGACACAATTGTCAATCTTTCTGATGGTTCATTGCTGGAGATGAAGTATGGTATAACAGTAACATCACTCAGTACATGTGTATTAACATTACACATGGGGGATTTCCAGTCCTGTGTCATGCCTGAGTACATTGAACAGTTGTGGGGACCTGTTACATTGCCACACCTACCTGAGGGTACAGATAATGTCTGCTCAGTTGCATCTCACAAGTATGAATTTATAAATCACAATAGTTTTGTAAAATCTACCAAAATAACTGAAAAGATGCATGATGTAGGTATCCAGTGCACCTAGCAACTTTGCAAATGACTGAAACCAATTTCAAACATCTTCATGATCTTCCATAAGTGTTGTAGGTACAGGTAGAAATTATTCTTAATTGTGGTCCTAATAATAATTATGAAAATATTCTTTCTAAGATATATATTCATCATATTATTTTTTTTTTTTCAACAAAAAATATGACTTGGGAAAATTCTACTCTCAAAAGCATCTTTTCAAGCTTTTTAGTATATCAAGCGTTAATCTGATTTTTAAAGTAAGAGTTTGTAAAAGATATTCCCAACTTTCGGTGTGCTGCAAAACCGTAGCTCTTTAGTTTTGTGCTGATTTTCGACTTGTCTATCACACACAACCACAACATTTTCTAAAGACCAATACAAATACAATTCTGCAACCATTTGGCATGATAGAAAGTTGGTATCCACACATGTGTGCAAATCAACTTTGGGGAAAACATTTTGATTGCTGTATAAATGCCTTTCATAGTGTGACTAAATGCCTTTCATAGTGCTGACTAACAGTACAGATACTTCAATAGTCTTCAATATAATCTACTTTTATTCAGTTGGTAGAGCAAAACACACATCATATATCTATTTTTTTCATTTTTAAATGGTTTTTTATTCAGAGCTAGATATATCTTTGATTATCAGTAACCGTTACATGTATTTTCAGAATTGTCAACATGACAGGAGCTGTAACCTTTACATGTCGTATTATACACAGTATCCCATTACTGATGTCAGCCATACATGTTTTCTGTAAGGATAAGCTTAGTGTTGTTTGCCAGCTGATTGGATCTGACCAACTACCAGTTTATTCACAGGTAAAAAAAAATGTTCTTCATGCATGTACCTGACAAGGAATTTATGATAACAGAAAGGCTAAATGTTTCTCTTTAGGTTTTTCATAAAAACTTATGGGAATTATCAATTAGGTTCCAATTCTTTTTTATGAATGAGTTACAATGGTTGACCCAAGATCAATCCATGTAAATTATGTCATTAAACAATGGACTCTTACTGTGATTTTTTATAACCTATGCATTGTGACATCAGAAATGTACGAGAAAATGCACAAAAGTAAAAGTCGACTACTTGAGAACATTTGACATACACATTTGTATATCATGAATATATGTACATGCTCATCTTCAGCCAGGTCTCAGGAACTTATTCGACAAACAACTATTCAATTTAGCCTACAGTTACATTCTTGAAATGAAAAAGGCATGAACAACAATTATTATAAAACGGAGATATTGGTTATAGGCCAATAGGACAGCAACCCGACTACACAAAAATCCCAGGCATTGTAAGTTAACTTTTAGTCTTCAAGTATAGGCTTGTGCAATAATCAAGTTGTAAAATATCTGAAGTAAAAGTATTGAGTCTATTTTACAGAATTTATAAAAAAAATCTGCATCCAACATTACTATATTTGTTAAATGTTTAACTTGATTACAAAATGTATGTAGGTAGCAGATCATAAGAAGTGTGTGACCCTTGACCCTGTAAAATTTGAAAGAGCTATTTTAATCAAGAACAATGATGGTGACTGGGGCATTGCACTTGGACAGTGGTCAGGGTTTAGACGAGGAAGTAAGTAATTATCTAATTGACAACATAGTTCAACATCTTGTTATAAACCATTATACTCTGCAGTAGGGAATGATTTGATATTTGGTTTGGACATTTATAATGTTGAGATCTAACTGGTAAACAATTTCCCGATCTGCAGGGCAGTAACACGTCCTATTTATTGATTCTTTGATTTTGTTTTATACCCTATGAGGATGGAATTTTTCATATAAATCAACATTACTGCATGTAGGCACACACACAACACCATGAGCAACTTCTCATTTTCATGAGCTTTCTGATACAGTTGTTTCTAAATATTCATGAAAAGTTAAAAACATGAGGAGTGAACATCCTAGATTTTTAAAATGTTGCTATAACGAAACTGCCAGTAGTTGAATTTTTGTTTTAAAGCATCACGAGAAAAAAACAATTTGCCTTAGTTTTCTTCTGTAATACAATTTTCTAATGTTGTAATATACCATAATTGCAAAAGTTAAGGTATATTCAATTTAGTATTATACTGAATGCAAGTGGTTCAAATGAAATGTTCATAAAAAATGTTAAAATCAGGGCTTCCAAAATTTCCTGACGACAGCCGGACATTTTTCAAAGAATTATTTATGACGGTCAATGATCAGCTGGATACTTAAATGTAACTGAGAGGATGCATAAATTGATATATGTGTCTAAATAATTAGTAGTGTTATATGCAATAAAATTATTTATAACTGTTTTGTTTTCTTCATTCTAAAAATAAATAAAATATTATCCTCGGTATTGTGTCATTTTTCTGTGTATCGTAATACAGTAACCATCATTGCATCAATCAGCTTCAGTACCTGACTGTTCTCATGTTTTTGTTTCTGTTTATATAATCTATCTTCTCTCTGTGAGTACTTAACACTTTGTAAATTAAGGCCATCTTATTTGAAACTGTTGATGTTGGCTTTAATTGCAGTACAACTTGATCATCAATACACGTGATACTTTTCTTTTTGTGTATTTATTACCTGACCACGTGACTTTTACAACTGATGCGGTATTTATAGATAACATTGAGGAGGCCCGATGAAGGATATTGTTTTAAACCGTGTAAAATCTACTGAACAGTGATAACATTTGTCTTTGTACAATTTCCCAACCTGATTTAGAAAATAAGGAATAAATAAAAACATACTCAGTTGATAAATAATTTAATGAATAACAACATGATATTTTATGTAAGCATATAACAACAATAAAATGTCAGAAGAGCACAATGCTGACAAACACACGCAATAAATATTACAATGAGCACATTGAAAAGAAGCACAGATCACAGCACAAGATTAGAGTTCATTTAGTCTAATTAAAGATTTTACATTCATGAGCTTGCTAAATGCATTGTTCTGATAAACATGGCGGTTACGAACGGATTGCCATTTGCGGATAGCAGGAACAGGGTCAAAGTCTTTAACATCTACACCTACTAAGCTTATCCTCATAAGTTGATCTAAAGCGTCAATACCTAGACTACACCTTAGTCGATCATAATTCCCACGGCGGGACTTAACTTTACGTCGGACATCACCTCTTTCTCTATAACATCGGAAATTGTCTGAATAAATTCGGAGCAGGCATTGTTCTCTTGATATAATTTAGAAGTGATCACGGCACCATTTAACTTAGTTAAATCATTTATTGACTGAAATTTGTCCATTGGTTTTTCCTATATATTTTAGTAAATTTTCCCCTTGAGAGTACCCCAGTATTTAACACGATGTACAGTGTTAAATAAAATAATATATATCATACTTATTCATTTATAAATATCCTTATTTGAAGAATAACTTTTAAATATCAGGATACTTTTAAAACTGAATGCTCATTTAAAATAATATCTATAAAGCGTAATTAAATAGGATGTTGTTCCATACACGCTTACATGTTTGACCTCGTTTACGGGATTACCTTTATGTACATTGTTATGCATCATTAATTCTATTGATAAAGATAAGCTAAGGACACCTCATCAAAGGTAACAAACCTGTAATCAGTGAATGATTTATGGCTTCAATATAACTTATTGAAGGGATAATTGTTTGACAGCTTGTTGTTATTTAAATAAAAGAAAACGTGTTTTTTCTACTTTTTATTGATGTACACAAGCTAAAGACCAAGCCGTACATTTATGTACCCAGAGGATTAGACTAACTGAGACACTTCAAAGTATCTGAAATATGCTGCTTCTGTTTTATTAAACCCAATTATGACCGAAATATCTTTGTGAAATAGATTGCCACAATTATAAACTAAAATGCCCAAACGGCCATGCCCAAAGCCCCAAACGGACATTTTTATCGATCGATAGTTGGTAAAAATTGAAATGACCGTTTCATGAAAATGCCTTGAATAACAAAATGTGGCACACCAATTCTATTTGACCGTTTGAGGCTGAGAGCAGCCGGTCTTTTTATGAAAGTTTCGGTCAAGTCCGGAATATATGACCGTTTTGGAAGCCCTGGTTAAAATGTTCATGGAAAAAGTATCTACAAAAATATTCACCTGTCAGATGGGTATTTTTTATGTGTTTTTTAGCTCACCTGGCCTAAAAGGCCAAGTGAGCTTTTCTCATCACTTGGCGTCAGTTGTCCGTCGTCTGTTTACTTTTACGAAAATCTTCTCCTCTGAAACTACAGGACCAAATTTAACCAAACTTGGCTAAACTCATCATTGGGGTATCTAGTTTAAAAAATGTGTCCGATGACCCCCGCTTGCCAACCAAGATGGCCGACATGGATAAAAATAGAACATAGGGGGTAAAATGCAAGTTTTGCCTATTATTTTGAAAACCGCAATGAATAGAGAAAATCTGACGGGGCAAAAATGTTCAGAATGTTGAGCTCTACCTATTGTTTATTTCCTTCAAAACTGTGAGACAACTTCTCATATGCATTATTGCCCTTAAACATGTTAAATGATGAATTTTACCACTTTTAAAATTTTTGCCTATTATCTTGAAAATTATAATAGATAGACAAAACCTTTAAAATGCAAAATTGATCAGCAAGACAAGATCTACAAATAAGTCAACATGGCCCAAATCTTCAGTCGACTCCTTATTAGAGTTATTGCCCTGTAATGATGATTTTTATTAATTTTTTGGTGTTTTTGCCTAATATCTTTAAAACTATATTAGATAAATAGAAACTTAAAATAGCAAAAATGATCAACAAGACAAGATCTACAAATAAGTCAAACATGACTGAAATTGTAAGTCGACTCCTTAGTGAAGTTATTGCTCTTTAATGACGATTTTTCCCATTTTTGCGTATCATCTTGAAACTGTAATAGATAGATAGAAATTTAAATAGCACAAATGATCAGCGACACAAGATCCACATATAAGTCATTTTTTGCATTTTTTGCCTATTATCTTAAAAACTATTATAGATAAATTGAAACTTTAAAAAGGAAAAACTTATCAGCAGGATAAGATCTACAAATATGTCAAATGACTGAAATTGTCAGTTAGCTCTTAAAAGAGTTATTCCCCTTTAATGATGGTTTTTACTAAAAAATGGCCATTGTTGAAGATGCAGGTGAGCAACACAGGCTCTGTAGATCCTCTAGTTTAATAAGATTTTTTTCAGATTGAGATGTTCCAATACTACATGTTAAACTCCCAACAAATATATTTTTATAATCTGAGAGTGGTAATCATGGTAATGCTATTTAGTGTAAAAATAAGGAGATTTGGTATAACTGCCAATGAGAGTACTATCCACCAGACACCATGTGATATAAATTAGTAATGCAATACCATGAATGAATATATACATTTGTAAATCCTACACTGTGAAGGTGTACAATTTAGAATATCACAGAGTAACATAAACTATTGGTTTTTCAGGGAGTGGTGGTATTTCTGGTGATCCAGGTCATTTGAAGGTTAAATTGTACAAGATGACCAGCAAGTCATGGATAGACTTAGATCTGCGAAATTCTTATTCCCTTGGTTCCTACAAATTTACAATTGATGACACAGAGGTTGACCTAGTCAATGGTACAATTCTGACCAAGCCAGATAGTAAGACCATTGCAGAGCATATTGCAGTGTCATTCAGTGTTTCCCTTCTACATGTGCTTTGTCAACCACACCAAAATGATTGGGAACCAGGACAGCAAGAGGACAAAGTTGTAATGAGAGGACGAAGAAGAATTCAAACATTAAATGTTGGGAAAGTTGCAATGTTTACAGCAGCAGGAATGGCTATTGCCACACCATCTAACCATCATATTAGGAAAAAATATGGTAGAAGATATTATCCATGTTATATGGGTGGAGCCACAGTTCTCTATTTAGGTGACAATTCTGGATCTGATTGGGGGACTGATTTGGATGGTTGTGGAAATGGGTGTGGTTATGGGTTTGGTAGTGATGGTAATACAGATGGAGACATCAATGGTGATACTGATGGTGGAGATGGTGATGGAGGCAATGGTGATGGGGGAGATGGGGATGGTGGGGGCTGTGGAGGGTGTGGTGGTTGTGGTGGTGGTGAGGGATTTGGTGGAGGAGGGGATGATGGAGGTGGTGGTGGTGGCTGGGACTCGGGTGGTGGGGGTGATTGTGGTGGCTGGGGCGATAGTGGTGGAGGAGGTGATGGCGGTGGCTGGGGTGATAGTGGTGGAGGGGGTGATGGTGGTGGTTGTGGTGGTGGTGGTTGTGGTGGTGGTGGCTGCGGAGGGGGAGGATGTGGTGGTTGTGGTGGCTAAATGCAGGAATATTTACAAACAATATACACTTTTACTATAAATAGTAAAATAACAATTGTATTTTATCCTGGTATTCAAGTTTTTTTCTCTATGGAACGGGAAAACCTTTTTGTCTGTTAGGTTTTACGAAATTCTTAAAGTTTCTTTTTTTCTTTGTTTTTTAAAGTATTACTACTAACCTATTAACACATGCACAGCATTATTTTTTTGTTTTTCATACATCAATGTACTTAATGTGCATGTGTAAGTAGGACATTTATTTAGTCATATCCATAGAGAGAAATAGATATTTTTCTGTCTTTCAGTATAACTTTTACATTATTATGTCTTTATTAATTTTGATATAATTCTACATATGAAAACAAGGCATATTTGGTGGGGTTTCTGTTGGAAGATAAAGATACATGTAGCTTGTGTACATCTGTAGCTAAATATTGTGTAAATTATGAAGTTTGTTGTTTTAAAACACTTATTCAGCATGTTAAAGCTATATTCATAGGCAATTTCATGATTATACTTTGTAACCACATCTGTTTATTTTAGAACTGATTCATACCTAGGTAAATTGAATGTTGTGTGTTGCTTTCTAAAAAATATATATACATTTATACAACTATATAAATATATATCAGATCATATTGATTTCTATGAAATGGTTTTATTCCTGAAAACCCTCAAAGGATATTTATTCTCAATCAAAAAATAAAAAATCGGAAGAAGAATGTTGCTGAGTAATAAATGAAGTCACAGTAGCAGTACTTTGACCTATAGTTGTTTACTTTTTACACATTGTGACTTGGATGGAGAGTTGTCTCATTGGCACTCATACCACATCTTCTTATTTCTATATATATCTAATACCTGTGGACAATGAGGTCACAATATTTGTTTAGTTTTGAAACAATGTATTTTGGTTCCTTTTTTTGCATAGGCCAGTAAAAGTATGGATATTCCAAGTACAGTCAAGCCTGCTTTAGAGACCACCTGTATTCAGCAAAAAACTGTATTATGAGACCGCTTTGTTGCTCTCCCCTTAGTGGATTTTCTGGTTTCACTGTACTTATATCCAGGAAGGTTGAGCAGGTTAAGAATGTCATTTTACATTATTACGTATGTACTGTAAATTTAGAAATTATTGCGTGCATTTAATTTTGCAATTTTTAAAAAATTGACTAAAATGTGAGATTTATTATTGTGATTTCAGGAAAATCTGCATACATATATAAGTATCAGATTTCGGACTGAGAGTTCTTATTATTGCGATCTTCATCCACTCGCATTATTCGCATTAATAAAAACCTCACAATAATTTCTGAATTTACAGTAATGTCATGTAGACAACAATAAAAAAATATGTTTGTCTCACTCAATCATGATTTGAATTTTTTTTTAATTTGATTATTCCTTAATTTTAATGTTTGAACTGAAAGATAAAATAGTTGTATTTTTAAGTTGTTGAGCAGCTTAAGCATGTCCTTTAAATGTAAATGTAAATATTATTGTTATCTCTCTTTAACCATTTGGTTACACCAGATTCAAACAACAAAATGAAATTCCTTAGAAGATAATACCTAAAAAGTAAGAATTTTACCTGATACTTACTCTTCATAGCAATGTTGCTTCTGTGATGCTCAAAGGCAAACACACTGTTAAGTTGTGTTTTAAAATCAGACAAAACCAAAAACGTGTTAACTTCATTTTAAAAAAAATTTCTTTTAAACTTATTGTTCCCATGAAGCGTGCTTTAAATATTTTTTTTTATTTGAGTGATATTTTGGGTTTCCCATATCAAAACATTAGATTAACCATATCTGCTTATACATTGCATTATTTGAAGATTCACATATTTTATTAAATGTATATATATATATATATTTTTTTCAAAATCTACACAAACTGACATCTAATAAACATAATAAATTATAATGTTGCAGTTACAATGTATGCACTTGAAATACTTGTTTAGAACTTTAGAAATAATTTAGAAGTTATTAAGAGACTGAGGTTTCATTGGCTATCAAATATTTTGCTTTGTGCGGTCTCGATGAATTTAAATCCAGAAAAGCTCCTCAGATGCAGGAAATTTATTAAGTGTTGTTTTTAATTTTTTTTGCGATAGGTACTTTATGCACATTGTGATAAATTAATGTAATAGAAAATACATCTATTTAAAATTTTTGAAATGTTCTTCTAAACCTGTAGTTAAGAATATACAATGTAACTTACAGGGACTTACTTTGACTATGAATGGAAATGACAGTTTGTTGAGTGTATTGACATCAAATGCCATATTTTCTCAGGAGGTACAGTGATTGAAGTATCCCTTAATATATATTATATTTTCTATTCAAACACTTGGTCAAAATTTCCAAAAAACTATATTCGAGGCTGATAATTATGGCCTTTTACTTGATTATTGGAGGAGTTAAAAATAGGATAATTTTTTCCCTAACAAGAAAGGATTTTAACAATATCAGATAGAATATCAAATTATGATACTACACTTGGACTGCATGGCTATTTATAAATTCACTTGGACACAAAGCGATTACTTTAACTGTAGATATTAAAATTTACCACGATAATTGTGTTAATTTTCCTATCAGATCAGCTAGCACATCTACATATTTTACATCTCTTTAAAAGACAACCGGAATTCCTATGGGAAGTAACTGTGCCTTGATAATAGTTGTTATTTATCAATTCCTTTCATATTTAAATTTAAACTCATATAAATTTGGCAGAAATAATTTCTAAACAGGGGTTTATACGAATATCACCTGTCATATCCCAGAAATAATCTTCATTTCTTGTTTAGTCTTATTCAAATATGAATACAGACTACTCTTTTCTAAACAGTAGATTAGTTTTATGTGGTTTTTTTTTTAATTTTTAGAGAGATTTTTACTTGATTTTTGTGATATTATAAGTTTGAAATGAAATATTAGTTATCTGTTATGTTTTTTTTTATTTATAACAGCAAAATTTATTGCCCAAATGGTTGTACTACATATATGTAATCTGAATGAGGCTGCTCAAAGTTTTGCTGTAATCTCCATTTGCCTTAGTACATTGAGACAATGTTTAATGTGCTTCCCTTAATTTACAGAAGGCCAGGTTTTTGTTGTTGCTCAAAGTTGAAATTTTTTTTGTTCATATATATGGAAAATTAGCAATTATAGAAATATTTTACCATGTATTAGTTTTAGCATTATTATTTAGCTATATAATTTTTTATGTTATTTAATTCTTTAAGTAATGCAATTTAGATCTTCTTGCCATTTATTTTGAAAATATATTTGAGTTAAAAAATGCCTTTTCCATTTTAAAGAAATATTGTTTCTTAGGCTACGAGTACATTAGTATAATTTATTTAATACTCCTACAGATGATAGGATGAGGTCAGTACGTTTTCTTGTCTGTATCAATCCTTATCTGGTTAAATCTTTTGATTTGTGATATCTTTATGAAAATATATATATATATATATATTATTCAACAAGTGATCATTTAAAAAATGTGTAATTTGATGTAACCTATCTTGATAGATTAAACTTGAGTAGATACATGCAAAACGACTGTTTTCTTGTGATATATTGAATTTTCAGATTTATATATGCATTTCATTATTTTTACAAATTTTAAATGTTTTTACACGAGAATGAACACTTGTGGTTCATTCTGAAATCAAAAGTTGCCTTACTGTACCTCTTTTTATTGACAAGGATAAATTTTGATATTAATGTGATATAGCTGTATGCTTTTTTTATGTTTTTTATATATTTATAATACATGACTCTTTTTATTTAAAACTATAGATAGTTCTATATGTATCTACATGGAAATATTTTGGACAATTGTATCATTTTATTATTTTTACTGTACTTGATGAAAAAAAGTTTGTACTGCTGCTTTCAAAACTTTTATGATTTGTATATCTTGTTTGTAAATAAAAAAGGTATGTAGATTTTTACCTCAATGTTATTGTCATTAAGGAGAAGAATTCAACCTAAACGTCATATTTGGATAATATAATTATTCATACATATATTTACCTTATTTGATGCAAATGTTCAGTGTTTTAAATTGTTAGGAGCTTGAAATAATGTTACATATTAAAATTAAATTTATTTGAAAAATAATGCTACATATTCAAATCAAGATTGTTAAGTGCCAAATAAACTCATCATAGATACCAGGATTAAATTTTGTATTTACGCCAGATGCGCGTTTCGTCTACAATCTACCTAAGAATCAGGCAGTGGTGATAAAATGGCAAACAAAAACCCACTCACTTTTACATTGACTTCAGGTCAAAATGTATTATAGTGAACAAATATAACATTCGTTTCCTTTTCCTGTTCTGGTATTTCAAGATATAAATTGGTTGATATGAACTAGAAATTACCAATTAAGGGGAGCTAACTCCGTAATTTGCTATCATTCTAACCAAAATTTATCTAGAGATTTCTCGAATTACCAGACACGCAGAAACAAAAGACCTACTGTTTCTCACTCAGGACAAGGGTAACTTTAAAATAGGATGGTTAGGGTGGTGGTTTTTTTTTAGGTCATGTTTTAAAATTTTTCAAAATTGCCTGATTCTTACAAAGACTGGCACTTAATACAAAACTTATTCAAATCTAAGATAAAGTTTCCAGTATCAAGCTGTGTAATTTTAAAAACAATGTTTATTTCAGTAGCAACACTTTTTTAAAAGTGCTGATATAATTATAGACTGAAATGATGCTCTTTGGGGTAAAACAAGCCCAAACAATTATCCTGCCATAGTATGATAATGCAATTTACTTTTGCATTATTTTTTTCTTACATGTATTTATGGAAACAATAATATTTTCACTAGTCAGTGTGTATGTATCCTCTGTAACTAGTCTTTCAGTCTTGCCTGATTTAGGTTGACTTTTATTTACTTTTGATATATACTTCAAAGTTTAATTTCAAGAAGTTTTATACAATAGGGGATTAGTATAAATTTTTTTTGTTTTGTTTTTTTATATGTTTTTATTTGTTTTTTTTTTTTATATTTTTCACGTTTAATCAGTCTCATTGCAAATGAAATACAAAGATGCTTTATTGATAAACAGCTTTTGTGTTGTCTTCAAGTGTGAGTGTTCCTGATGATTCGAAGGTAAATCAAGAAAAGCACTTCCGGCACACACAATTAATAAACCGTCATTTTTATTTTGAAGTAGGTGAGACATAAGTATAGCTTCAGCAGAGATTCATGATTTACTCCTTATCTAGGTCTTTTTTTTTTTTTTTTGGGGGGGGGGGGGGGTCCTGTTATTATCTCTTAAAAATTTTGTTTAAAGTTTTGGACTTTCAATAATTTTGGCCTCAAGCGTCACTGAAGAGACATTAAGTGGTGAAATACACATCTGTTGCAGTAAAAGAGGTACCACTAATGTTATTACAAATTACAAACCTAGTACCATTTTTGGCTTATTTCTTAAAAATATAAACTAAAATACTAGTGAGTTGTACGGTATTGACAATTTAAAAAAAATTATTATAAAAGAAGTCTTGTTTACAAAATATGTATCCTATGTTTTCACATGTTATGTACAAATATTAATATTTTATTGCATAATCTATCAACTACTAATTATAGCTTCTTGATATTTGGTACCATGCCATATGGAATACAACAAGGTACATTCTCATATTCCATGCTCATTTATTTCCTGCTTGCCTAACATAAGAATAGAAACATCTATTGTTTATCATTAAACAAAAGTGTAGTGGTACATAGTTGTTAACAGTATCTTACACTGCAGTTGTTTCATTTGTTTTATATCAGATATGAAAAAAATTCACGCTCTTACACCACTGACTTGTATACATATATATTGTTTAATTAGGTCAATTGGCCAAAGAGAAATAAATAAAACCTGAAAATAAAAATCTCTACAAAATACAAATTTGATATACATATTCAACTAAAAATAAAGCAGTGGACAAATTAAGGCAATTAAGAGATAATTAAATTTCTGTTTGTGGTCCAGTAAGCCTGTGAACCATTTTTCCCATCAGACGTAGCAAGTAAAGATTTATTTTTCCAATAGAGACAGATTCATTTCATGGGTATGTGACAATTACATATACTTAATTTATCTAATCAATTTATATGTAGACAGCATGTTTATTATGTGAATGCAACTTTGTGACGCAAGTATCTTCATTCTTGTGCTAAAGTAATAAAGTGATATTCTGTGTTAAAGGTAATTGTAGTTTAGAAGCTATTATTGCAATAAATATTATAATTTAAATTTAATATATTTATTGGTTGATTTGTTTGTGGAATATATGTCTCCATTTGCTGGCCAGTTAGTAAAAACTCGATAAAATTAGCTTATTTAATTTCTACTTTCAGGAGCATGCAACTTGTTGGTCAATTTGATAATGGCCAGTCAAAATTATCATAGATCTGAAATTGTGGATGTATCAGTATTGTCAAAGATGCGTAGAATAAACAAACATTTAAAAATTTCAGTATTGTAGGAAGGTATAATTTAACCATCAAATATTGTAATCTATACATTTCGCCAGTATTATGTATACAATTAGTTTATGGTTATACATCAATGATAATGTAGCGACAGACAAAACAAAAACAAACAAAGAGGTCAACAAAAAATGATTTATGATAGGCAAGTGTCCATACAGTATCACAATTCTGAATTGGCCATGTCTAGACAAAATTGTAAAATAATCAACAGAGACTTTTTGAAGTCTCGCATAAATGCTGTGCATGTATTACCTCAGTTAAAGGTCACAACTGGTAAGTAAACACGATTGATGGAAGATAAAGAAATATATTAGAGAAGATCTTATAGCACTAAAGTTTGGCATGTTACTTACACGTGTTACAGTAACTGATAATTGGATGCATTCACGAAAATTAACCAAAAGAGATCTAGTTCAAGTTAACCCTTTTCATCTTGCAATCATGAAGTTTTATGCACTAAATATCGATAACCGTACACTGAAATTAATTCACTTTCAGGGGAAGTTTCAGATTAAAATTGCCTTAATCTGTTAATTCCATAATAACAATTACAGGATTTTGTCTAGAGTTAAACCAAATAATTAACATTGAAAACTTAAACACCAGATGATAACGATTCTCAGAAAAATCGACCAGAACTTCACCGATTGTTTAGAAGAAATTTTAGATGAAAATATCTGACATTCGATGTATGGGAATAAAGTCATGAAGAGCACTTGACTAGCTATAGGGACTTAAGTGGTCATGATAATTCAATAATGAGAGAGAGAGAGAGAGAGAGAGAGAGAGAGAGAGAGAACGTTAGTTTCCTCTGTATTAGTGGTTTCTTTATATAATTATAAATTCAAAGCATCTATCACGTGATCTGCAAATGAAAATCCCTTTTGGTTTGAGTAGAACGTTAAATAACAAAAATACCGAACTCTGAGGAAAAATCAAAACGGAAAGTTCCTTATCAAATGGCAAAATCAAAAGCTCAAACACATCAAACGAATGGAAAACAACTGTCATATTCCTGACTTGGTATAGGCATTTCCTTATGTAGAAAATGGCGGATTAAACATGGTTTTATAGCTAGCTTAACCTCTCACTTGTATGACAGTCGCATACAATTCCATTATATTGACAACAATGTGTGAACTAAACAATCAGACATAATAGGTAAAAATGTCAAAAATAGGGGTACAGCAATCAGCATTGTATTATAATCTTAATCACTATAAGAACCAAAAAATATCTCAGCAAAGAAAAACAAAATAGCATATAGACAAAACACTTAAGCAAAAATGAAAGACAGGAATACAAAAAAAGACCATGGCACAATAACATGAACCACGCCAAAAAGATATTACCAAAAACAGTAAAGGTTAATAATTTACAAAGACAAATACACAATGTAAAATAATACTGTAACATGTAATTAAGATGGTAAACAACGTCAGTACCTAGAATCTTATACTTCAAGACCATCATGTATTATTTGTGAAGTTACGGATTATTTATCAACAAGGTCTTGGTATCTTCCGGTGATTTGTTTAGAAAAAGGACGAGACGTTCTTTGACATAATCCTGGTTCATCAACTTTCTGCTCAGACACGTTTTATAAAGTCTGGGTAAAAGCTGCAAGCTCTTGAATACGGAATGAGTTGTGAAATGTATATCCCATATGCAGGTGAAGTTGGTATATTGCTACTAAGGTAGGGGGAATTGATCATTTCAAAATTAAAATCGTCTTGTTTGTCATAGATTCCGGTACTGAGATGACCGTTCATGTCAAAATCGAGGTATAAGTCTAAAAATGAGGCGGAGGAATCTGTGTCTGTTGTTTCTTTAATTTCTAGTTCTGGAGGATACATTAATGGAACCCAATCATAAAAGTTTGGATTATTAATGGATTGAACTTCATCAATATATCTGAATGTGAAATTAAATGATCTGGCGTCTTTGATCTTCTTATTTTTGACAAATGTCTGAAGAAACTCCGACTCATATGAAAATAATAAGAGGTCGGCAAGGATCCGTTCCCATAGGAATGCCGACAATTTGTTGAAAAAGTCTACCTCCAAAGATTTGTCAATAAGAAACTCCAGCATACTGATCACTCGTTCCTCTGTGTAGCATGATTTACCTTTTTGTTCACCATTATCAAACTATGCCGTCTGATATCCCAAAGTAATAAATTCATAGCGTATGCTACCATTTTCATATTGAAAATCATTGTAGATTATTTCTTTTAGACGATTTTTCAATTTCACATAGGGAATGGTGGTATACAGGGTTGAAAAATCAAAAGTTCTGATAGAAATGATTTCAGAGAAAGATCGAGATTTAAAATTATCCAGAAGTTCTTGAGAGTTGTTTAGAATCCACATATGGTTAATACCACTAATCTAGTAAACAGTTTCACAGTACTTCTGAAGATCCCCTTTCACTGCGGACAGAATTTTTGTCAATCTAATGAACAATTTCTTCTAGAACATGCAGATGAGCCAGCAATGTACCGTTGTTTATGAAGCTTGGGTATCTAATACAAACCAGGTAAGTCCTCATATCTGCTGTTCAATGTAATGTTCATTGAAGCAATGAAGGATTTGTGATTCGCCAAAATCTCATCCTTGTCAAATGATATGTTTTTGTATGTGGGATTACCTGAGTGCTCATTTATTCCTTATTCTTCCTAAGAAACCCGTAGTAGTACGATTTACATACAAAGACAATATTTTTTGAAGCTTTGTCAGCAGGAACACCATCAGATTTATTGTGAAGAGACGATAGACATTTCACAGCTTCTTTGTCTCTGAAAACGGACTTTGGTCGATCATTCGCACAGTTTTCAACTTATGAATTCGACGTTTTATCAGAGACCTGACCGTTTTGACCCATTCTGACAAAGTGTCCAGTTCAACTTTTTCTCGTTTAGCCAATGCTCCGGCGTAGGCCTCAATAGTATCCATAATAATTTGAAATTATGGTTCCAACTGATGTTTTGGTGTTCTCTGAACTTAGGACCATGAGATATCACCTTTCGGAGATGTTCATGTTGAATTATGTTTAGATCCCCAGTAATAACATGGCCAGAAGGGCTGTAAATATAAGGCGAGTGGGAACAGTCACATGTCAGAGGATTGTTTAGGTATTCTACTAAATCAAGGTCCTGCAATGCTTGCTTATAGTTGAATACTTTAGGTGCATTGGTTTTGGTGTAACTGTAGGATACAATAGGAACAGACTGATTTTGAAAATAAAGTTGAATTTTTGATGTTACCACCTTATGATGAAGAACTTTGCTGATGTTTATTACATTAATTCCTTTATTAGAAAACTGGACTGGAAGGGATTTCCTCTTTTCATCATGTAAAGGTTCCGATCTTACTGGTTTAAAAAGACGAAAAAGAGCTATATCACAAATTATACTGACCAGTCTGTATATTGGAGAAAATGTATTTATGCGTCCCTTGTCAAGTGCATAATCTCTCAAACATTTTAGAAAATTAACCGGCAGTGAAAAAAGAATAGTTATAATGTAATGTAACCCTAGCGGATGATGAATATGGGAAAGAAGGTTATCAAATGCTGGCTGTGAGGTACTGTAAGAATTCTTTGATATGGTAACATTTGTATCATCTGAGATTTAATTGAAAAGCTTTGTCTTCGCTGACTGTTATACCGGTATGATTGAGGTAGGTACGTAACCTCAACTGACTGTTGTATTGTGCAACATGTTCTGTGTTATTGTGTGTTATTTTATTGATCTTGATAAAAAATGAAATGATGAAGTATTCACAAAATAAATTCATATCCTCCATATGTTTGAAGTATGCCAGTTTCAGTGTTTGTCTTCTTCTTTATGTATGTCATCTTTTATAAAGGAATTTGGCGTTGAAAGCAGGTCTCTGGTAGTTTCTGATAAATTTTACAGATTTCCAAGACTTGGGCGATTGATAATTATAGCTTGATATATATTATATTGTTAAAGACCACATGCTGACATTTAGATGTTGTTATGTTGCTGTGTCATTGAAGTACACTCAAATAATCCTTTTTCATACACGAAAGAATATGATTTACAAAACATCATGTTAATTAAGACCATGTGCTAACATTTATACAATACAAATACAATACAATACAAATACAAATACAAAGTTTTTTATTGTCAATTATGACGCCCAATAATTTGATCAGTACAATTAAGTTCAATTTCATACAAGTGATTACATATTGATTACATTGATTATTAACAATTAAACAAAATCAAGTATTTCTCAGCAGAATAATTTCTTCAGGAATAATATGTATTAATATGTTGTTGTGATGCTATGTTATCGGAGTACATTTCCATTTCCTTTTTGCATACATGAAAGAATACAGTTTACAAAAAAACTGTTTGATTTAAAATTTTAAGCGCTTTCATTTGTAGAAATTCAATTCTATTGAAATTTTCATGTTTTGACAATTATCTAATTCTACGTCCGTACTATTTTAATACATTAATGAAATAAAATGGACCGTAATCGAAAAAATATGCGCATTTAGATTAAATATGACGCCAAGAGTCTTAATTGCTGTATTTATAATCTAATTTATAAAACATTTGTAGAATGTAAAATTGGTAAGACAGTATCACTGTATCATAACAAAATAGATTTTGATTTAACATTGAATTTAAAGTCTCTCTTTTCGTAGAATGATCTAATATGGATCGAATTGCATTGTTCAATTCAGTGTTAACAAATGTGAAATACAAAATATACTATGGAGGTAACCTTCAATTTGATATTCAAGTTGGGAGTGGAAAACGTCAGTACCAATTACAATAATGAAACAAACGAATAATACAACTTTTGCATTCTATACTCAGTACATAGCCTATCCTTCATATAGAACACACATTGAACCTTCCGCTTACATTTGTTGATAGATACGATATGTGTGTGCTTCAACTCAGTAGCGACATGTGATCGCAGTATTATATCTTTAGATACCGAAAAAGACGTCTGATCTGTAATTGTATCGATTTTGTCCTCTTCCTGACTGTGACATTTTGATTCAGTTTAGATTCGCATGGTGGGAGATGCATGCATGGTAGGAGACACGTGACTACGCGTCCAGTCTCCCTCCTTTAAGGATCATGGGATTCCGTCAGTTTATGTTTGTTAACTTGATTTGTCTTCCTTAAAGTTAATGAGATTTAAAACTCGGTCAACTACTGTTGCCCTAACATTCCATGCTTAATACATTGCATACTTATAATTTTATATGTATCATAAAAGTATTAACAAAAATACCACACTACTAGGTAAATTAAAAAAGGGGGCAGTCCATAAAACATGCAAAAATCAGACGTTCGACTATATCAGCAAAAGGAACGAATGGCAAACAACTGTCATATTCCTGACTTGGTACAGTTCAGAATATGTCTGGTTAAACCTGGTTTACAGCAAGACGAATCCCACTTGTATTACAGTGGTATATAATTCCGATATAATGACAAAATTGAAAAATGATCACGGAACCCAAATAGACATAATTGATTGACGTGACAATAAAACGTTTGTATTGTTGATTGTAAATACAGTATAGTAAAACGTGATTTAATATACACTTTGAAATTATTGGGACCCAGCAGCTTAAACTGTGTAAACATTCATCACAGATATACAGACACAACTGACTTAAAAAATCAAACAAACATACAAATAAATCTGATAAGACACCAACACAAAAGTTTTAGTATTTGATAGTACATATACAATATAGTAAAATGTGGTTTAATATCCACTTTCCCTATAATTGGGACATGGCAGCAAAAATTGTGTAAACATACATCACAGAAATACAGACACAACTGACTTAAAAATTCAAATTAACCTACAAATAAATCTGTTAGGACACCAACACAAAAGTTTCTTTGTAGTTTATAGTACATACAGTATAGTAAAATGTGGTTTTATGTACAATTTACCAATAATTGGGACTAATCAGCCAAAACTGTGTAAACATACATCACATAAATACAGACACAACTGACTTGAAAATTCAAACAAACATACAAATAAATCTGATATGACACCAACACAAACGTTTTTGTAGTTGATAGTACATACAGTATAGTAAAATGTGGTTTAATATACACTTCCTAATAATTGGGACCCAGCAGCCAAAACTGTATAAACATACATCACAGACATACAGACACAACTGACTTCAACTTAACATACCAATAAATCTGACGCTATATTCGATGTCTGCTATATGATTAGTGTTTTGATTGTAAAATAACAATTTGATTGATATTATACCCTAGGCACTTCTTTTCCATAAAAGTGCAGTACACGATTTATTTAAAAAAAATATTTGATGATCTACACTCCGCGTTGTTTAGTCGTAAAGATTAAAAAATATGAAAACAACACTTTATAAATTCATGCATCCGAAGAGCTTTTCTGTATTTACCTTCATCAGGAATGCTCAAAGCTGAATATTTGTTTGAAAGACAAGGATGTATAACAACCGAAACAGTCCAAGATAATAACAGTTTAAGTATACTTATCTAATAACATCAGTGTGTTAAAAGTAAGTAACGGTTAGTCAATGGAAAGATATACATACTAAAATACTAAACAAATTCGTTCTCGTATAGTTTCTTGCGTAACAGTCAATAATATTTACACTTCATCAGTTTTTAACAGATAACTGACAAAAAACGCCATCTTACAATAATAGTTAATGACTTATATAGATTTTCAATCTTTGGAATGATATATAGGACCTATCTCCGGGATATTAATGTCTTATATAATACGTATTACAAAAGTTATGAATCATTAATAAAAATGAATAATATGATACGTGGGATAAAAATTGTGAGAAACAAACCAAATCATATAAACGTTGCTGAATAATGTCGATAGTTTTCTTTACAAACCATTGAAATTATGATAAAAACCTGCTAATAAGAAATAAAACGAGAGTATTCGGGATGCATGTAAACTATTTGACAAACAATGAATACACTAATGAATGTCGGTGGAGAGACATCATCTTGATATTTTAGCGTATGACCTTAGCAAAGTTTTTTAATTTTACTTTCAGATATATTGATGATGTCCTATCACTGAATAACCCATATTTCAGTCAGTACTTGCATCTCATATATCCCAGTGAACTTGAAATTAAGGAAACGACTGATACAAGAAGGACTGCTTCATACCTTGATCTTTTCCTCAATATTGACGCAGATGGACGACTTCACACTAAAATCTATTTCAAACGGGATGATTTCAACTTCCCAATTATCAATTTCCCATTTGTCTGCAGTAACATACCCTCTGCTCCGTCGTATGGTGTGTACATATCTCAATTGATACGTTATGCTCGTTCATGTTCTAACTATACTGACTTCATATACAGGAGTGTGCTCCTTACGCAGAAACTGCTCCAACAGAGTTATGAGGAGGAAAGATTAAAAATGACACTCCGTAAATTTTATAGACACCATCACGAATTGGTTGATCTATACGATGTGTCTGTGTCTAAACTAACTAATGACATTTTTACCATGTCTTAGATTGTGGTTTAAAATCTATGTCGTCTGTCTGCTAAGTACCGAACGTGACCCATTCCCGAATATGACTGTTATACCTAGAGTGAATTTACATTGCTATACAACGTGTCTCGGTATTTTGTATATCAAACATTCATGTATTTTATTTTTGATGTTTTTGTTATGGTTTCTGTTGAATAATGTGTTATGTCGTATCGTTTGTTGTCCGAATAATTATAAAATTGCATTTCAATACCATCATTGTCATATTCTCGAATATGACTGTTATACTGAATGTGAATTTGCATTGCTGTGCGGCTTGTCTCGGTGTTTTGTACATCCAACATTAATGGATTTATTTTGATGTTTCTGTTATGGTTTCGGTTGGATAATCTGTTATGTCTTATCGTTTGTAGTCCAAATAATTACAAAATTGCCTTTCCTTACCATCATTGTTATGTAAACTGTTTGGACGAATATTGTGAAAAT
Source organism: Mytilus californianus (assembly GCF_021869535.1). Taxonomy (NCBI): domain Eukaryota; kingdom Metazoa; phylum Mollusca; class Bivalvia; order Mytilida; family Mytilidae; genus Mytilus; species Mytilus californianus. Next base: position 81,539,172 of record NW_026262712.1, read on the forward strand.
AATTGTATAATGTTCGAGATTGCATGTTAGTTACGTAAGCGCGTCATTGTTTTTGATATCATTTGTTTTTCTTTGAAGGAATATATTCGTTGTTGTTGTGTGGTTTGCATGATGTGTCGACTATTATATTATTTGTTTGTGAGTTTCTCTGTTATGAATGTTCTTGCATGTGTTTGTGCTGTATTTCTGTCACGTAGTGTTTTAGCGATATATTTTAACATTGTCATAAAGCGGGAGGTTTGGCATGCCATGAAACCAGGTTCAACCCACCATTTTTACTTAAAATGTCCTATACCAAGTCAGGAATGTGGCAGTTGTTATTAGATAGGTCGTTTCTATGTGTGTTGGCGTTTGTTTTTGTTGCACTTCGATGTTCCTGTTGTTCATTTGTTTTCCTCTTATATTTGATATGTTTCCCTCGGTTTTGGTTTGTAACCCGAATTTGTTTTCTCTGAATCGATTTATGACTTTTGAACACCGGTATACAACTGTTGCCTTTTCTTACACACTGTTGTGATTTGAAATGTGTGAAAACTCCTTGATAACCGATGCTACTTTTGTTTAGAATAAACTAAGTAAAAAAAAAAGGAAAATAGACATATAGGAATCAACGACGACAAGTCTTTTTGTCTAATTCTTTGTGACACAAACATTTCGCATTTAAAACTTGCCACTAGAATCCTTTTGTAGAGTAGTTCTGTAGTGGTAACCTTCCAATAAAAAAAGGTCTTAGCAGTGTCGTATCCCAAATCCTCACCTTTGACGCTCATAGTGTAACACATACAAAGAAAGACTCAAGAATCATACAGATAAAATTTTGTTTTGCAATCTTCTAAAATGAAATGCTCAAAAAGAAGTGAAGAAAAAGGTTAAACTTTATAAATTGCATGTGTCCGAAGCGCTTTTCTGGATTTACGCTCAGGAACGATCAAAGCCGAACTTCTCAATGACCAACTGTACTGGTTAAATCAAACAAGTATAACAAAAAATATAATGTGTAATATGATATATTCTAGAGATTTATATTTGCCATGTGTGACCCCTCAAAAGCGAAAGATAGAGAACATAATGTATTTTGTTTCTTCAAATTCCACCCTTATAAATACGAGACACCAATATAATTCCTCCAGCAGATCAGAGAGGTGGAATTTTGAGAGCTCTTTGAACTAAATTAGTTGTATGATATTAGAAAAAGCCATATCATATACATTTGATATCTATATAACTGAAGTAGACGTTCTTCGCGTGGCATGGGGTGATTCAGAGTAGGGGTATGATCAAGTCTTTGCAACCGTGACTGATATCGATGGTATCACGTCATAAAGATAATGGTTTGAAAACGCCTATGGAATCGTGACTGATATCGATATCATCAAGGATAGATGATACAGTACGATTGCCATTTACTGATATAAGTATATAATAAAACTCTTTTTGAAACTTGATTAACGGTACATTGTAGATTAACTTTATACCGTCATCCTGGATTGTAAAACAGCAGTACACAATTGGTCTAGTTCTTTGCTTAAATCTGCAAATTTTGAGACAGATTGCCAATGATTTGTGTAACATTTGTGTATCTAATTAAAGAAAAATAAGTGATTTATTGCATTATTTAGACTGTTTTAACAAATACCAAATATTTGTGTTTCTTGAATCAATTTATCAACTAAGCCATTTAAGCGGAGATAACCAAAATAGTATTGTTTTTATAAAGGAATGTTAAATAAATTTTCATTTTTTACTTGTAGCAAGAAAAACAAGTTAGGTGACACCATTTTTTCTTTTTATTTTTTTAAAGCAAAATATATCTTATATTTTATTTCAAAATTCTATCTGATAGATTTATTTTTATCACTAAAAACATGTTTTTTTCCATCAATAGTCTATGCAAATTTGGGCTATTTTGCATGACTTGCAGCTTGAAAAATAGCACAGTGACCCATACTTTTTATAACATTTTAGAAAAAAGCATGGTAAAATTTACATTTAAGCAAAGTATAAGATCCTTCTATCTGAGAAAATCTATAGCAATGATCCACCTTAAAACAAAACTCTATAAGCCAAACTGGATCAAGGGAAGCACCTGACAATCAAGCCTGTAACACCTGGTTTACTTTCAACCATTTGGTTACTTCATGTCAATTAAACACCTATTAGATTAATAACATCCATGAACAAAAAATGAAATAAGAGAAGTTGTTACTAAAAAATCTTGTTTTCAACCATTCAAAGATGAAGATTCATTTCAAAATATTGTTAACCAGACTGAAAAAGTATAACAAAAATACCGAACTCCAAGAGAAATTCAAAAAGGGGAAGTCCATAAAAACTGAAAAATCAAACGATATCAATCAACGGAACAAGTGTAAAACAGCTGCCATATTCCTGACTTGGTAAGGCATTTTCCAAATAAAGTGGTGGGTTAAACCTGGTTTTATAGCTAGCTTATCCTCAATGTGGAATCATCTTTGTCTGGAGGTACAAACACCTAAATGTTTCGAATGATTCAATATTCATAAAAGTTAATATACAGAAATTGAACATATCAAAAGATAGGTAAGCATAAGTATGGACCACAAATTCAAGGAAGTACTAAATGGTTTTCCTATGAAAAGCAAAAAAAAATCAAAAATTTGCGATCATTTATTGGAGATCATGACATGGTTATAAATATGTAAAGGCGTAAAGAGTTCCACACTAAGGAAACGTCTCGAGATAATGTATATCAATAGAACATTACAAAAATACAAATATTAAAAACAAATCATGGTTTTCCCCCGTTCAAATTAATTGAGGGATTATTTATGATTGAAAGTTATCAAACGGGGGAATTTTTCACAAGACATATCTGTTAGCGAGAGATAAAATTAACGAATACAATAGCCCCGGCCATGTGCAAATGATTTCAAAGATATGGCTTTTGAGTTCGGGACGTTCAAAATGGTCACCAAACTTTGAATTATTTAGTGAGAGAACGTTGAAGCTTCTTTTCATTCTTCCTGAGAAGCTTCTGTATGAAGTCTGAATATTGTAAATTAAAGAACAATGCGGTAAGATGATGAACACAGTTGGTGACCATAGGAATATCGATTATCTATTGAAAAATACGTCCTCTAAACGTTATAAAATATGTTTTCAATATTATTATTTGTCGTCTTGGTGATTTTGTTGTCCTTTCCTGAAACAAAATATATTTATATCTACGTCGGTTTTTTCTTTTTGTGGAAAAAAGCCGACTAATTCTTTCAATTTGCTTTTAAGTTTATTATTAGGAATATTTGTGTAAAGATTAGAGAATACAAATGTTTTTACACTGTTGCATGACGAAAGTGACCTAGATTGTAAGCACTCAGTTTTCAGTATCCACATCTGAATCAAATCGCTCCTACAGTCGGTAGTTTCACAGTTACTGTGATGTACGGTTTTCATTGCTGATAAAATAAATGCATTTGGCAGAAACGTCTATATAAAGTTGTTTGTAAGGATACTTATATATAATTTTGGTGTCCTGTAAGTTAATGAAGATTTCGTACTTCATTATTTGTTGTCATTCTAAAGGAACATAAAACAGATATATGATTGTTCAGAATTTCCATATTTTGTTAGTTCCGAGGGAGTATATGTTGGATTTCAAAATTAGTTGTCTGTACCGTACTCCTTCATCAAGCAGTTTATGTAATATGATTAACTATTTTATGCGGGCTTTGTCTTTTGGGACAACAATATATTTGTCGTGAAGGTAGAAAAGATGTTTTGCAACATTTTGGTCTACGAGGATTAATGGCGCATGATTTTTAATAAAACCATTAGATTTTCCTTATTTTGGATCTATATCAATCATCTCACAGCATTAATCCATTCGGAAAGTGTTAATAAGTATCACTTTTCATCTACTGTCCAATATCTCTCAATATCTTGACTGAATCCATTGCAGCATCGCCGGACAAGGTACTGTGAAAAGAACGGAGTCTTTAAAGCTTATTTTGACAAAATGTGTGATAGATTTTATGTACATTCTATGCAAATGGTATTTTAAAGATTCTCATTAGATAATATTCAGCAAGTACAACAGTTAAATGAATTATCTCTCTCTCTCTCTCTCTCTCTCTCTCTCTCTCTCTCTCTCTCTCTCTCTCTCTCTCTGAATATTAATGAAAATTAAGTCAATTACTGCTGCTTTAACTTATCTTGCAAAGAAACTGTTAATAACCTTGGATTCTTAAATATCGAAACAAGCTGAACATTGATATTCTGAGTGATGTGATGAATCTTGGTAAATGTCATTATATTTCACAAGCTTATACTATAACTATGTATAGCATTTATATACGACAACAATTTTTACGTTGGAAACAGGAAATCTACGGATTTAATTACAGACCCTTGTGTACTTGGTAGTGATTTTTCATGAATAACAAATACATTTTCATTCCCAAATCACATTTACAGGAAATAATATATAGATTTTAAGCCGGCGATTGAAATTTGCCATCTTATAAGTGAAGGATGTCGTGTTGTGTTATTTCAGAAAAAAGACTTAATGGCATTTTTAACATATAAACTTGTTTTGTTGATCATTTTGTTTCTGAGCGTACAATTTTAACCAGCAATGATAACCACTACTAACAAATCATTATATGTAGATACCGTTAAGATCTCTAATGTCGAAATGTCTATCAGATCAATTACTTTCTGTAGGGTTTCCATACCCGAATTATCGTTAAAGATTTATAACAATATGTTTCAGTATTTGCACGCTATATGTTGTAGAAAATATCAATATCAAGTTGTGTTAATAACTGTTATTGTCTAGTTAGCTTTGAACTTTATACGAATGATTGCTATATAAATTGTCAGTTTTATGAACTTTTGATCAGCCACAATGAATTGTACAATATAAAAAGATACCCAATTTAATCGTCAAGTTCTTTTCTTATTCATTGTTTGACTATATTCAAAGCATTGTTCTGATGTAAGATTATTCCTGAACCGTACAGAAAAAATATTGATACTAATAAAATTAATTGTGTAATATGCAAGCTCAATATTTAACATGATCTTTTAAATTATCACAAAATAAGTCATGAATAATCTGGTGCAAAACATTTCCGTTTTCTTGATTGATTCTACCTAACTTACTTTTGGTACAACTATGTATAATACTTTAGACAAAAAGTCAATTGATTTACATTTATAGATTCCAAAAAAGCAAAGTTGAAATCGCAAAGACGTTGTAAACACTGTGGGTCAGGTAATTTGAGAGAAAGATTGCAACAGAGCGAGAAATATTATACAACAGTGATGGATGAAAGTATTTAGAAAATTAATGGAAATATAAGTGATATTATGAGAAAATTAAAAACCTGGAAAGTTATTTTTTTCAAATGTGAACATTTGACTTTTTTTTAAAAGTTGAAGATGAACACATATTATTAATTAAAATGACATGAGTTCATCTTCCGACAATGATACACCTAATTGTGTATTAACAAGAAATTCATAAAGCTGTTAAAAAGACGAATAATGACAAATCACTTGGGGCAGATAATATAATCAAAGAATACATTGATACATATGTTGCATCGTTTAACCTTATTTTTGATATGGGTATATTGATGGAGGCCTGTTTTATTGGTAATTTTAAGATTAGATTCGAAAAATTGTTGACCTTTAACTTTATTATTTTACTTGAGGAAACATTTACAAATGTTCTAACTTATGCGATTGGTTTATTTCGTTGAAAGAAAATCAAGTAGGCTTTCGATATGGTTACTCTATTACTGATCACCTTTTCTTTATATATTCAAGTTTTGAATTTCTCTGAGATCAAAGAAAAATCCTTTATTTAGGCTGTTGTAGATTTTGAAAAAGCTTTTCAATTTTTTTAAAACAGGAGTTTTGTTTTAAATAAACGTTTTTTTTAAATAATGTAAACGGAAAGTTTATAAGAGTTTATATAAAAATATGTATACTGATGTTACATCACGTATTGTACATAATAATAAATTTTGTACAGGCATTAGTGTTAGACAAAGGGAAATCTTTCTCCTCTGTTATTCTCCCATTAAATTTGAACAATTTCAAGCAATATCTAGAAAATGTTGGTATTAAAAGTTTGCAGTCTATTACAGTTGATATTAAAAATGTGCAAAACATCAACATAAAACAGTTTGTATTATAACATACCGATAAAACTATTTAACTCACTGTTTGCAGTTATTTTTAAATAGGTGTTTTCGCAATATTGTTTTAAGTGGAAATTGAAAATTAATGTTAGAAAAACCAAAGTTATGGTTTTAGCGAGAGGTATTCTATCAGGTTAATTGAAGTTGATATTGAAATGAAGAGATTGAGTAGTTTAAAATGAGTTAGTATGTAGGTGAAGTTTAACGTTCAACACAACAACCTAATGATCTAAATCGGACAGCGTTAAGAAACATAATATTTTGTGTGTCATATTCTCTAGAGATGCTTTTTTATCTCTTTTTTCGCAACAAGAAAATTATTTTATATTTACTAGACCAAACAACTAAAGATATGCATGTGTAGTGCTATGATAAAGAGCAGTTTAAATCACTTATGACGGAGTACAAACTAGAGGTGTTTGACATAGCCTTTATCCCTATTCTTCCTTTTTGGGATACGAAAAAAATACGATATACTTGAGGGAGTGCAATCGAATTTCTGGAAGCATATTTGATATTAAAACAGTCGACTCCAAATTAACGATTTATGAAGAACAGTTTCGTTATTTGATTAACTTTTGATGCGGCTTTTTAATAACACGGACAATAATACACTATTGGGTATACTTAGTCTATATAAATAAAGGCAACAGTAGTATACCGCTGTTTAACACTAGTAGTCATTATTCGATTTAGCAAAAACAAATCCTAGTAACAAACTAAAACCGAGGGAAACACATCAACTATAAGAGGAAAACAACGGAACAACAGAAACAACAAAAGCAAACGCCAACATACATAGAAACGGACTGTAGATAACAACTTCCATATTCCTATTAAACATTATTTGTAGCAGTTGTAGTATTAGAAAATAGATGGTTGTTTTTCATTAAGAAAATATAAATGATTGTCGTATGTCAAATGGGTCAAAGTTAAAAGATAAATTTAGACAAGGGTGGTTGGAAGATTATAATCAATCCTGGAAGGGTTTGTTCAAATTAAAAGGGTAAAATTGCCATTAAATGTATTATGAATTACTATTCACCTCATTAGAAAACACGTTTGCCAACATATTTCATCTAAAAATGAAATACACATAGGACTTGGGCTTTATAAATGTAAATACGCATAGTAAAATATAAGGTAAAATAAGGTATTAGCAGATATGTTTAGACAACGAACTATCTGAAAGATGAATGAAAAGAATTGTAGATATACTTTCCTTTTTGCTTCTCTTTTTTGTTCTTTTGTGTTTATTCTAAATATATTTAGTATTTTGTATGTTAGTATTGGTACATAGTGAGGGTACTATTTCATATGGTTAAATGTCATTAGTACATATGGAAATGATTTATTGTTGTTGAGAGAACTGGTTGTCTAAGTTTATTCAGGTATTATTGAAATAATCATAAAGTGGCATATACATGTATATCATTTGATCTATACCAATTTAAGCCATTACAAACAATTCCGTACAATAAGTCACTTGGCAATATAATGGGTATTCAATGTAAAATAAAATATAGAGTTGAGAATGGAAACGGGAATATGTCATAGAGAAAACAACCCGCACAAAGAGCAGAAATAGCATTATGCTTATCCTTCCGGAGCATATCATTTAACTCACGGTTTTAATAGAGACCGATTATTTCCAAATTTTAGCGTGTCGTGTTGGTTATTGAACACGTTTGCTTTTGTCCGACCGCCTGTTTCTTGTCCTCTATTGTTCTGGTTCGTGTACCGTCTTCAACATTATAAGTGACTGTTGCTTAGATTATTTTTCACCATTTCATTTATATAATCTTATATCAGGTTAATGAGAAATGAAAAAAAATTACAAAATCTGTCATCAACAACATGTGTCACAATTTTTAAGCAGATTGGATGAACTAATCTGCTCAGATTGTAAAATATGTACCATAATTGTAGGTTGAATTGGCTTGTTAAATCGATCGTTTTATTTTCATCAATAAATGTCAGCGGCTTAAGCAGAAGTACTATGAATTCACATCTGATCGTCAATTCTATACACGTTGAGCTATCGCCAGGAAATGAAATGATTACTTCTAAAACTATGTAATACTCGACAGTAACTAGCCTGATTATTACTTATTTTATCTGTGTTGGGTCAGTCATTTGTATAATAACTTAATCAATGCGATCTTAAATAGTAGAAACTTTTGCATTGATACCATTGGGTAGGAAGTAGTAATGGTGCAACTGTATACTTTTTTAATTTGAAAATGGATTAAAAAAAAAAGAAATATTTCAATGTAGATACTTCCAGTTCAAGGATTTAACTGAAAGTGAAAATGGCAACGAGAAAAAGAATAGACAGAGCATCCAGTGTAATCATGAAGAACATTGTTGTTGTTAGTTTTATTAGTAGTATTTTGAATACTGTTCTCCTGTGTATTTCAGCATCAAAAGGTAAGAACACATTCTTCCTTTTGAATCCTCTTACATCTTCCAATTTTTATTAATTCGCATTGAGGATTCATGATAAGAATAAGAATATTTTTTTTATTATCATGAATCCTCAAAACTAAGTGGATATAGTTTCCGTTAGAATATAGATTGATTTCTTTTTTTTTTGTACAAAATTGTAATTGGAAATACTTCAAAGAATTTATTTTAGACATGATAGTTGTATAATAGGCTTTTTCATTAGTAGTCCGACACGCGGTACTATGTCGGGCATTGTGAACAACCGAGTTTAGAACGGTTTTGTTTTATAGATTTAATATTTTGTTGTATATCAGCAGGCCCTTTGAGTTTGTTTTCAGTAACTGTGACCATTCTTTGAAATATAGTACAGTATTGTTTATTATTGTTTTTTTTCTTTCATACCGTTATAAAAGAGTTAATTTCTATAGTATGTTTTATGTACTTTCTGTTGGTACACTGATTGATGTTAAAGGAAAAAGCAAAGATCGAAAAAAAATTATTTTAACTCCGCTGCATGTTAATTTACATTGTTTCTGTTCCAAGCCAGAAACCTGCACGTTGTTTTCTTGTGTCATATCTTAATGATTTTTGGTTTATGAGAATTTGGTGTGATCTTTATAACCTCTGTTCATTTTGTTCACAACTTTTTTGAATAGTTAAAATGTGTGTAGTGTGGGTTTTTGCTGGGACGTTGGTAGTGATATATGTTATGATCATTTAAATCACTACGCGTTCACTTAAAATCCATGATTTAGGTTTTTACGGATAACCACGAGGGAATGAAAGCTTATACTTTAGTAGTTTTACTCATGTTGTAAGCAAAAGGGAAGGGAACTCCGAATTTCTAAACAGGTTAACAATCAAGAGAATATTGCCTGAATTTATGGTCTTTTATTTGTTATTTAAAGCCAGGATAACTCCCCCTGAATAAAGAGGTAAAAACAACATCAAACATCACACAACAAATACAACAACTAATGTTTCATAATACGCTACTGAATATTTCGGTAACAGGCTTAACGTTTTATATGTAATGATTTGTTGAAGAAATAATCATAAAAGACAACGCAATATAATATACATTTGGATGAAGTTACGCACACTTTCCAATTTGCTTGTTACATTTTCGTTGGATTAGGCACCACTAATTACAAAGAGCTTATGGTGTTAACTTCGACGTATTACAATAAACTATCAAAATTATAGCACATTACAATGCCAATGTTAATGCTTATACTCTTTAACATCAAACTCTATAGATTATACCATGAAGGCATTATACTCCCATGATTCACTATTGCTAATGCTTATTCTTTTTCTTTAAACTGAACAAATTATTAGTATATGATATGTGGAATACGAGTTCAATATATATACAGCTGAACAAAATTTAGTTTTTTAACAGAATAGTTATTTAATTACAAATAAATTGAACTGCAAATAAATCCTTGCATAGAAGCTACATGCATTGTATATGCAAAAAACGCTACCTTGGATTCACCATTTCAATAAATCTGACTTGAATTCATTTCTTATGTCAAATTCTTCAACTGTTTTTTTTAAAAAAGGCCTACTCTAAAAATGTCTAAAAAAAAGGAAAAGTGATAATGTCAAGCAATTTTTTTCGTAAGAAGCACTGCATACTGGTGACAGCAACAAGCTTTTTTTTTGTTTAGAAATAATTATGGTCGCCTGTACCTCTCCAGTCAGTCTAAAAACTCATTATGAGGGATAGGACGTCTCTTTACACAGACACAAGCGATAAAATACATTAGATTCGGTATCTTACTGTTCGGACTATGCTACTCACTTGGCATGTAAAGAACCATTTAAACAAGTCTTGAGAGTCTTTAGTGTCCTGTTGCAAGAAAACACGTCTGATCATATTCAATATACTCTCTGTGCCGTCAGAACGTACAAAATTAAATAATTACTTTATTTGTCCTCATGCTAAAATGCATGCAGTAGATGACTATGGACGCAAGAAAACAACTCCAAGTATTTCCTAGCAGATCTATGTTGAAATGGAAAACGTTATGAATAATTCATCAATTGTCCGAGTAAACAGTATACTGTACATCAGCACTTTGATTAAGCTGTTATGTCCAATTTTTCACCTACAAGGTCATGGCCAAACAGTCCTTTACATTTTATCAAATTTCACGATATTAATCAAGTCTTCGTATTTCATGAGTATTGCAGAAATCCAGAATATTGTGAATGTCCAAGAAAACTAGTGTACATGATTACAATACAGTCGTCTTTAAAACTGTATATAAATGTATCGATATCATATTCGCCAAAATATAAGATGAAATTAACAGCAGTGTAGTTATAACCTTTATCAACACATCTATCAAGCCAAAAGAAAGAATTACGGGACAAATCGATTAGCTAAAGATTAAATGACAACATAGGGTTACATTCTTTACGTTTTCTCAAATTGCAGATTGCCCTAAACTACGATTTGTCACTTGCTTGCAAAATTTTGAATATTTATACAAAAAAAGGATAGGAAGGTCATTCCAAGCTTTATAAAAAAAATCTGATAATAGAGTCTCTCAGTTAGATGTATATTGATGTGACATATGTTAATAGAATATTGAAATACATGCGTTTATAAATTGTTGCATTTAAGACTACCAAGGGATCAAAACTCATTTTAATTTCTGGGTATTCTTACTTGACAAATTTACAAAAATGATTTTATACAAAAGTAGCTTTATGTGGTTCTCCTTTTTGAATTTGTCTTGGAGTTCGGTATTTTTATTATACTTTTTTGTACTAGGTTGGCATTTGTTAATTGCAGTTTCAAAGCAAATGAAAATTTTTAAAAATTTAGTTTGTGTAGGATTACAACAACACGATCACAACAACTTCTCGTTTACCCCCTGTGTATTATAAAGTCTAGGAAATATAAGAACAAATCAACAAAATTAGCTCATTCCGTGTCGTTTCCATCTATTTGATTATAGGAAGTACTAATTTAACTATATTGTATTAAAAACAACAACATTTTATCATATATGGTAGCATGACCTGTTATAAAACAGTCTATTCGTTAATGCATTTACTACAATAACGCAGACATCTTTTGTGTCAGTGGTTGTACAAGTTTCTTAGTAAATTAACTTTTAATAAGATATACTGTAGTGGCACGATTGAAGTCGCACAGTATTTTTTAGAACGTTAAAAATATAACACTGTCATTCATTCTACTAGGCATTTAGTGCAATGTATTTATGCATTTTATTAAATTGATCGCCTATGTTTGACAACGTTAACGTACTATGTGTTGAAATCTCGTTATTCGTTGTGTTGCCTATAGTTGTTTGGTTTCCATCTCATTGATACATTTTCCACTTTTTTTTTCTCTCTATTTTTGACGAAGGTCGTGGAATGCGAGACTTACGGATGCTAATGCGTCGCGGTTGCGACGGCGGAGACAATGTTAACTATTTGTACAAAGCTTTATATTTCAGAAAGTAGAAGACCTGGATACTTCAAACTTTGTATACAGATGCATTTTGAAACGTAGTTTCTGTCGATTGATGTCCATTGTCCTTGTCCTTATTTTCATTGCTACTTACAAAACTGTATCTTTTTTTCTTGTGAATTACTCCTTTATTAGAGGTTTCCCGATTTGCTATTATCCTATTAGTTACGGTTGGGACGTAACTCAACCGTTAGTGTTGATTTGGAGGTATCATTAATGTCGGAATTTTTTTATTCATCATGATAAAATTAAAGATATCGAATTCCATATCAGCAAAATCTACCTAAACTTTTTATTTGATAACGATTTCACGGTACCTTGAACGCTTCGTTTGTTAATCTCTATGAGATTATTTATTTAGTGCACGAGTGCATGAATCAAACAGACCTTACACGAACTGAGTTGACCCGGCCTTTCGATTATAAATATAGATTTGCGTTTCTGTTTGTTCTTGGTATTGTTTTCAATTTGTTTATATATAGAGAAAAAAGAAAAGAATATTACTTTTTCTCATGTATAAACAGAATTTGAGATACTTACTATCTATGACAGACTTTTTGTAACACGTTGTGTTACTGGAGTTGGTTATATACGTTAACATGACAAAGTTGTCTGATTTCGCATTAGTTCTTGCCTGATTTTAAAATTAGATATTATATAAGTAATCTATTTTAATCATTACAATAGGATACTTTTTTCTTGAAAAGGAGAGAGAGCTTGGATTTTATATTGAGTGAGAAATGGACACCTTTCATCATTTTTTTATCAATAACTGAAGATTTGTTTCTATAAATGCATTCTAAAAAGTAAAACTGAAAGAATATTGAAAAAATAAATATCTACATCTCTATTGCCGATAACACAAATTCCAATGTCTAGAATCATTGAATAAAAAACCAACTAGAACATTGTCATAGTTATAGTAAATTGCACTGACACTCGTGTTCTTGAAATAGTTTATTAGCGTATCTTCTAATTTGACCATTTCATCGTACTTTTATTATTGGTTACATTTCGCATACATGTGTAAGACGATTTTCGTGAACATGCAGAAAACTGTAAGAATGGTTAAGATAAAAAAAAAAAATGAACACCGTAGATAAGTTATAACATTTAATTGCATTAAAGAATGCGAACAATTGATACTGATTATTAAACATGAAATTTGATCACCCTTATGATCTATATGTAAATTAGAGATACTTCCATAGGCGTATCATAATATGTGTGCTGGCTAAAACGAGAGTGCGTATGGTTTTATTTCGATTTCTTCAAAAATACACTATTAATGAGGTTAATTTTGTATTTTAAAATGGCTCATTTTTGTGTATGTTTTCTAAAAGCTTACCCAATAAATTCGAAACCTCATTTTATGTTATGTTGTTATAATAATATAACAGGTGAAAATCAGATAGATTATAAATGTTGTTTATATTTTAGCTTGGTTTTGCCATTGGTATTTTAAGGGAAATAAATCTTAATTACAAAAATTACAAACCGTTCGTGCTACGGTTACTTGTAACGGTTACTTGAAAGCATAATTGATTACACACATCCAAGAAAACTAGTGTACATGATTACAATACAGTCGTCTTTAAAACTGTATATAAATGTATCGATATCATATTCGCCAAAATATAAGATGAAATTAACAGCAGTGTAGTTATAACCTTTATCAACACATCTATCAAGCCAAAAGAAAGAATTACGGGACAAATCGATTAGCTAAAGATTAAATGACAACATAGGGTTACATTCTTTACGTTTTCTCAAATTGCAGATTGCCCTAAACTACGATTTGTCACTTGCTTGCAAAATTTTGAATATTTATACAAAAAAAGGATAGGAAGGTCATTCCAAGCTTTATAAAAAAAATCTGATAATAGAGTCTCTCAGTTAGATGTATATTGATGTGACATATGTTAATAGAATATTGAAATACATGCGTTTATAAATTGTTGCATTTAAGACTACCAAGGGATCAAAACTCATTTTAATTTCTGGGTATTCTTACTTGACAAATTTACAAAAATGATTTTATACAAAAGTAGCTTTATGTGGTTCTCCTTTTTGAATTTGTCTTGGAGTTCGGTATTTTTATTATACTTTTTTGTACTAGGTTGGCATTTGTTAATTGCAGTTTCAAAGCAAATGAAAATTTTTAAAAATTTAGTTTGTGTAGGATTACAACAACACGATCACAACAACTTCTCGTTTACCCCCTGTGTATTATAAAGTCTAGGAAATATAAGAACAAATCAACAAAATTAGCTCATTCCGTGTCGTTTCCATCTATTTGATTATAGGAAGTACTAATTTAACTATATTGTATTAAAAACAACAACATTTTATCATATATGGTAGCATGACCTGTTATAAAACAGTCTATTCGTTAATGCATTTACTACAATAACGCAGACATCTTTTGGTGTCAGTGGTTGTACAAGTTTCTTAGTAAATTATTTATTTTTTTTATGTTATGTTGTTATAATAATATAACAGGTGAAAATCAGATAGATTATAAATGTTGTTTATATTTTAGCTTGGTTTTGCCATTGGTATTTTAAGGGAAATAAATCTTAATTACAAAAATTACAAACCGTTCGTGCTACGGTTACTTGTAACGGTTACTTGAAAGCATAATTGATTACACACATTATTTTTTGCTATCAATACGAAGAATATTCACGTAAAAATTAAATCCAAGTTGCAGCTTAAAATCCTCCAAAAACGTTTAATAATGATTCATAAAAGCATACGTCGACATTAAGTGAATACATCAATTATTTCAAAAGTTTAATGACGGCTCCCACGTACTTCGGTTTGTACAGTCGAAAATTGGGAAACCTCTATTATGAGTAACAGGATACTAATATTTGGTATATATGGAATCCTTCCTAGGTCTTCTTGCACGTCAAACAGGATTCATCCGACCTTGAACTCGTTTAATGGATCAGTGATCACGGTTAAGTTTTATCGTCAGGTCCGAATCTCAGATACTATAAGCAATAGTTAAACTGTATTAGGTGTATGAAATGATTTTGAGGTTTACATGTTCATCTGGCAGGTTTCATCTGACCTTGATCTCATTTTTATGGTCTTCACTGTTTGATTTATAGATTGATTGTTTTGTTTTAAATGTTCAGTGGCAATTATTTCATTCATGTTAAGGACGAACACAAATTAAAAATTCATTCAATAGATAGATAATGTAATAGGGATCGACCAGTATGAAGGGCGGGAAATTCGCTCTGCCATTGGAAAATGAGGGTAAGTTGGATAAGGACATAAATAGAGTCTTGCAACAGGCCACCTACGGACTCCCCAAAGAGTTGTTGCAAGGCTTTTTAACGTGAAAGAGCGTGGCACTCCCTCTATACAAGGCACCGGATTTCACATCGCCATTGTGACTGGACGTGGATAAGAATTTATAAATCCTGCAAAACCAAACGTACGCCCCACTTTCGCAAGGGCTTTTGGTGCACAGTAAATGTTTTAATATGTAGACTTTCAATTAAACATGTTATATTTGCTATACGTATAACAAAAAGGACCACACAAAAGTTATCACAATTTATAAAGTCCACTCCTTAATATAAAAAAGTTATAATGCATAGATTATAAGACATGTAACGACAACATTAAACAATTTAAAAAAATTTACAGTAGTTACAGTAATAGAAATAAAAATAGAACAAATAGAAATATAACACTATTCCAACATACGCAGTCCTACGCCACAATGCTTAATCATCAACAAACTAAACTATAAAAAAATCATAAAGAATAACGAAAGATATAAATTCAAAAGTTTTCTCGAATAAAATGCAAGATTTCTTTAACTAGGAGCGTATTTTGAATAAGAGTAAAATATTCGTTTCCATTTAGAAGAGTAACGAGATCTAAAGACAATCTGTAAAATACTTCTCCGTTCAATTTTGTTTATCAAACATGCATTAAAAACATATACCAGCATTCAAGTTTCGTGGTAAGATAAATAAAAAAATAAATCCTCGTTTAGTCAAAGAAACTATATAATCGCATTAGATGAAAATTTTCTTTTTAAACTCTTTAAGATAATGGTTTCTAGAATCAAATTAATAATAAATTCATGATATGTACCGCAGGATTACATAATATGCAAATTTTGTTCTAAATATGACTTTTCTGCACTATGCACGTTATAATAATTACTCTTCCCATGTCCTTAGATGAGAAAATTAAAAACCTCTTTATTTAAGAATTTCTACGGAACGGAAATAGTTGTAACTTTTATCCTTTTATCTTTTTTTGTACGAAATCAATTCAATTAAGACCAACGTTTACTTGTTTACTTATATAAAGAAAATATCGAATTATCCAGCATTATCAAAGTTGGCAATTGATATCCGATTGAATTTTTCTTAAATGTTCCTGTTAAAGATTTAAATATCGTATATTTACATTGAACATAAGACTTAAATTTATAAGCTGCTTCGCAGTTACATCCAGTTTAAAAAACTTCAATCAAATAACAAATAATGAACTAATTCCAATGCAGAAACAATAAGATATAAACAAAGACCAGCAATACCAACTTTCAATGGTCGGAACAATGGCCTATTGCACTCGAGGTGAGATCGCTTCCACGAGATCACCGTCATATAGTTTCATTATAAGACAAGGGACTATGAAAAGTGTCAAACAAATAAGAGAAAATGAAAAATTTAATTCGTTATACTTTTGGTATAACGATTACAGTAAGAAATTCTTAAATATCAAGAGTTTACTGAAAAAATCACCTTTGGCAGTTTTAACATTCCAACAGCGCCTGCATACGGAGTATATATTTCCAGTTTATACGATATTCCAAGGCTTGTGTTTCCTATCATGATTTCCGTGATAGAGGGTTGATGCTCATAAGAAAGCTGTCAAACCAAGAGTTCCAAGTAGTGAAGTTGAAATCGTCTCTTCGTAAATTTTACAGACGCCATCACGAGTTGGTTGACCGTTATGGAATATCCGTTTCACAGATGACAACGGATATGTTCCAATTGTCGTAACTACAATCCCGTCCTCTTTTCCCCGAATGTGACCTACCGAATTAGACTTATCACCGGGTTTGCACTAACATGAGCAACATGACGGGTGCAACATGTGAAGCTGGATCTGCTTACCCCTCGGGAGCGCCTGAGATTATCCCCAGTTTTTGGTGGTGTTTGTGTTGTTCAGTCTTTTGTTTTCTATGTTGTGTTTTGTGTACTGTTGTTTGTCTGTTTGTCTTTCTTTTAGCCAATGGCATTGTTAGTTTATTTTCGACTCATGAGATGAATGTACCGTTAGTATCCTTCGCCTCTCTTTTAACGATGGAGTCAGTAAGTTCAGATAAAAATATTGTGGGTTGACTGGAAAAACGTTTATCATTTAGAGGGAATATGTTGCCTAACTATCCGCAGCTATTGGGGGCTATATCTGTAATGTGATGTTTCGTTTGGGTTATTGGATTTAGTCATTCACTGTGATTGGTAATATCAGTACAGGAACAAATGTGCGATTAGAGTAACACATTAGATCCCACCAGAATACTAATCACCTCACTTTATACTTTACATTTTCAAAAAAAACAATGAATACTGTCAAGCAAAACGATGAATGCTTTAATCATTTCTTTACATTTCATATTCCAAAAATTATAGTTACCCTTACTTGATTTATGGGAAAGATATTTTATCAGATAAAAAGAAAGTTAAACGTCATTGAAATGAAAACGTGTCATTGATAGGTTTAGACAGTAAGAAAGACAATAAGAGCAAGTTACTATTCCAAATAGTTCGAATTGACGATAAGATGTTGCATAATAACTAAATCTGAAAACAAGCATGTACAAATATTTCACATGTCACATGTTCAACATCGCTAAATTAACATTGTTCATTTACAATATAATGGAATTTTATGCGACTGTCATACAAGTGAGAGGTTTAGCTAGATATAAAACCAGGTTTAATCTACCATTTTCTACATAAGGAAATGCCTGTACCAAGTCTGGAATATGACAGTTGTTTTCCACTCGTTTGATGTGTTTAAGCTTTTGACTTTAACATTTCACAAGGGACTTTCCTATTTGAATTTTCCTTTGAGTTCGGTATCTTTGTTATTTTACTTTTAACATATCCGAATGTGAAGTAATCCTTTGTCTGCTCATAATTCATGTTATATATGGCTGAACTTGGTGGTGGTGGTGGTGGTGGTGGGTGGTGAAGGGAGTGGGGGCCTGGGGGTGGGAGTAGAGGGCACACGCCCCATGTTTGATCGAAAAAAAAAGCAACAGCTCATGTTTCTCACGATTTATATGGTTTTAGGCTGCTCACAATTTTCGATTTTTTTGTTTTGTCATCAACGATCAAAGAGCTCATTCAAACAATATTGAACAAATTTGTATCCATCATCATAGGAGAAAAGAATAAGAGAACCTAAAAAAGACAAAGAAGAAATTCAATAGAAAAATCAATGTAAAATCAAAGGACGAAAGTAACATGTGAGCATGAGAAAAGGGCTTTATTTAGATAAATAGAATAGGGAAACTTATTAAGATATAATAAGCAATCATAGAAGTTTAGTGGTAATCCCACCTAAATTATACGTATGATACTTTCCAATAAGATTTCATCAATTATTGAACGTTGCCTATAATATTTTAATTTTGTTAACGTAAGTAAAACAAGTGCGCGTTGATCGTAGTGATATTGTTTTGTTAATTTATAGTGGTTTCGAGGCAGTAAACAAAGTGCGCGTTGATTGTAGTAATATTGATTTGTTAACACTGAATTCATACATAATGATTTTGTTTTACAATTTGTATTTGTCAAGAGTGTATTTATATCATCAAAACAAAATATATAACATCAATATCCCATTACAAATCTATCAAGAATTGTAATTTACTATTATGAAAAGATTACATTGCATAGCCTGCATATTATAACCTTATAATAGTAATATACGCCTCTGTTAACTAAGAATCAACCCGGAAGAAAATAATTGCAATGAATAACTCTGAATGTATTTGATGTCATGCAGTACAGACATGCGAACCAAATATTTATTGCTGATTCCTCGGTCCGATGGTGTAGGCAAGATTTGTAGAATGAATTCATACTGTAAAAACAATGATATTGTTTATTGAATTCATTATTCGACTTGATGTGAATATGAATCCTTTTTCTTGGCACAATGAAAAATTCAGATGATTCTAAAACTAGAAACAGGGGATATCTCAAAACAAAAGGCTATCATCAAAGAGGATATCTGACGATCGTGAAACTCTAACCAGGGCAAACATATGTAATTTTGATTTTCATTGTCATCTATTTACAGTCAATAAAGTACAGAAAAAATTCCCTTTTATCGATGATGCAGCTGTTCGAGTGCGTTCAAATGAAATTAAGGCCAATTGATTTTCATTTACTGTCAGTACTAGGACCAGTACATTATTTACCAAAAAAACACGAAGATTCAAAAGCTTCTTCAAAAGCTGCCAATACAATATTACAGACATTGCTGCCAAATGTTATTCCTTGAAGATCGCATTAAACATGCTATCAATTTTGATTTTGGTCATTTAGCTCTTCAAATGTTTTGGTTCTTATATATACTTTGCTTTCAAATATTCGGCTTTGGGTGTTCCCGATGAAGACATATCCAGAAAAGCGCTTCGGACGGATACATATTCTAAAGTGTTGTTTTCATGTTTTACAGTTTCTCTCTATCAATTATTGTTTCCTAGACAATATTCCCATAAAATTAAATTAAATCAAAATCGTCATTTAACTGAGAGCTATACATTGTGCAATTCCAATAGTCAATTGCCAGGTGTTTTTTTTTTTTTTGTGTTTTGTATATCTTGAATTTATAATTATTTTTACAGTTGACAGTTTGTGTCTATCTCATGTCTAAGATAAAAGCCATACAAACCTAAAACTTCTTATTTAAGGAAATAAAACCTTAAAGAAGCACGTTGATGGTTTCAATCAACTGTTTTTTTTTGTTTATTTTGTATTGCTGATCATTTTAGATTTTTACAGCTTGCATCTATCTATTAATTTAATCTAATTAAGATAATGGGGGAAACACGCTGACACAACCTATACCAAATGACAATTCAAGAACAAGAACTCTTGTTGAGAAATAATTGATGAATGGTGTTTTGTACATCCTGTATTGTCGATTTGTTTTGCTATTGATGGTTTTAATTGTGCCCTTGGTATTCTCTATTTGTCTGTTAAAGTTTGCAAGAAATATGACAATTTAACGTTGAAATTGACCAAAATAACCATTTTAGAGCAATATATCATATAAAAACGTAATTAATGGTTTGTCTTATTAAAATGTTTGTAGATATATATATTTATCCCGTATTCCTGTCGTTCTGTAGTTTCTGTCTATCTATAATAGATATCAGGATAATCGGCAGACACATTAAGATTATCCAAATATCGCAATTTAATGAAATTCTCATAAAGAATCGTCTTTTTAGTAGATTTAATTGCTGATAATTTCTGTTGTTTTCATTCCTGTCTATTCGTTTCAGTTTTTAAAATAATATGCAAAAATGGTAAAAGCTGATTGCAATAGCTCGCATGCATTTTGTTTATTAAGACAGGTAAGCTAAAACAAAACCCAATCTTCTGACTTCCTCATATCATTGACTTTATCATAAACATATAACCTGAATGTTGATGGTGTTCACTTTGTTATTTAATTATCTCATCAAATATTAACTGTATCAGTACACAGAACTCCGGTGCCTTTCAAAATATATTTGTATTTTGCGTTGCGTTTCATATTATCCTAGTATGAGAATGAGAAATTGGTTGTTGTTCCTTGATTATTTTTTAAAATGCAATCACTCTTGATGATCAAGATAATAGCAGAGACATTCGTGATAATGAGTAATGTCATTTGACGTCAATGTTAGATTCCTTTAATATTTCCTCCAGAACGAGAAGTTAAAGAAACAACAAACACGCGTTCCTCTGCTTCATTTTTAGACTTATACCTCGAATTTGACATAAGCGGTTATCTCAGTACCAGTATCTATGACGAACGAAACGATTTTGATTTTTAAAATAAAATTGTTTGTTATTTTTACCAATTATGTCTATTTGTTTTGCTCACACATTGTTGTCAAGGAATTCTATGCGACTGTCCTACAACTGAAAGGTGAAGCTAGCTTTTAAACCAGGTTTAATCTACCAGTCAAGTAAGGACATAAGGAAATGCCTGTATCAAGTCAGAAATATGACTGTTGTTTTCCATTCGTTTGATGTGTTTGAGCTTTATGATTTTGCCATTTGATAAACGACTTTACCTTGGAGTTCGGTATTTGTGTTATTTTACTTTTTAGAATTTATTTAACGAAAACTATTAATACAAGCAAAATATTATGTAATCCTATTCTCGAATTCAATTCGTGCACTTTTGGATAAACCTCATTTATCATCGTATAATTAGAAAATAATATCACCTTTATTTTGAAATATACACATAAGGATATGTGGTATGATTGCCAATTATACTTTCATTTCAAGAACACAGTACAAAGATGTCACCGATTGCTGACAATTATAATTTTGTTATAATCTGCTAAATAGAATCGCTTACTGTACCAGAATATAGTATGCAGGCCTTTCATATTTCTACATATAGCAGCATGTATGCACGTATGCGAACATTTAGATTATTTTTGTCTACTGCGTTTTATTTTACCTTTTTTCGAGGTCCAGTTGATCATTACAAATGAATCATATCTTGTCTATTTGACAAGATAAAAATATAATCAGATTAAACTCTTTATTATTAAATTGTACCTTTTGGTATTAGTCTACTTAATATTATCTCACATCTATTTATCCAGCGACAATCGAGGATAGAACCTTAAAAGTAGTACATAACGAATTACGCCTCAGCGTATTGGCAAAATGTTTGGACAATTTGGTAGTATAATACATGTAGAGTTTGATTCTTTTTGTAAGTGGATACGTAACATATCCCGTCTTTTCAACTGAATGCTGTTTGAAGAATTGAAATTGGCAAGAACTACCCTTTGAGTAATGAACATCTAAAACAATTGATTATTCTATTGTCGGAGGGACGAAAATAATGACCTATTTATTGCGTAAGATAATTAGAGATTATGGAAGATTTTTCAAACGAGAGGGTGTTTCTCAGCTACAATCTCAACAAAGAGCGACATACCTGAGATGAGATGTGGCCGAGAAACAACCTTGAGTTTGAAAGACTATTGATAATCTGTTTATGGCTATTTTGCCTATGTTTGATGTTTACATTGACAAAGGCACATTCTTATTCTCCGAACCCAAACGCGTACGAGTTACAAACTGATTTCCTGTACATATTGTCTGAATCATGGTGTATCTGTCATCATGCCTCCACTAGAATCTAGTCGAATTTTTTGTCCGCAAGTGAAAGAACAAGCGTTTTGGGGCATGGATCTTTTTTTTCTAAGTGTTTAGATTATTATTTCAGAAACAATAGGAGCTATAACACATTAAATAAAAATCAATTTGAAATATCTAAGAAATCTTAATTTAATATAAAAAAACAAAATAAATTTAAAAAAGAAAACAAAAAGAGGGTTCAATGACCAAAATTCCTGTGAGTCAAACAATTGACTTCTTGTTCAACAGATAATTTAGATATTTCTTGAAATTATTGTTATAAGTCGACAAATTGCGTTTCGTACAAATATAAGGACAAATCAATAATGACCATGAACAAATGGTTTTACTATAATTCTTACTTGTAAGTAAAATTCACTTCGTCTAATTAATCATGTAACAAAGATTACAATTTGAATTAATAAGAAAAAAATTCAATTTAGAAGCTCTAAATTTATGGAACACTTTTTCAACGTCTATCGTATTAATTAACCGGACCACACGAGTATGGTCGGACCATATGAGTATATACGCATATCGCCATGTTCATATGCGTATGGTCCAAATACTGTTATGGTCCGAAAAATATGTATGGTACGCTGTTAGAATAGAAAATGATTGTAACTTAGTGTTTGCACTTTGATAATGATAAAGCATGAGAGATAGAGAGTCAACCCTAAGTCTAAATTTAGTCCCTAATATATCCAATCCAATCTTCTTTAACAAGAAGCGTATTTTGATTAAAAATAAAATTTCATTTTAATTTTGTAGAATGATTAGATGGAACAAAAAGTAAGCTTTTTGTAAGCTGTAGAATACTTATCTGTTTAATGTTATCAATCAAGCATGTATTAAAAACATAGACCAGCATTCAAGTTTTGCCGTAAGGTAAATCAAATATAAATCATCGTTTATATAATCCCACTGAATTCTTTTCAATAATGATTCCTAGAATCATATTAATAATAAATTCATGATATTTAATATTTAATTACATTATATGCAAATTTCATTTTAAATATTACTTTTCTTCACTTTGCACGTTATAATAATAACCTTTTCAATGTTAAAATCTTACTATTTGGGAATTGCAAACGAAAAAACTTGTAATTTTTATCCCTATACCCTTTTCGTATACATTATGCATTCAATGAAGACATACGTTTACATTCATATTCAAAGGCGATTTTCTTCAAATTAATTATCAAAGTATTTAGCAATTACAAAATATGCTTTTTTTCTGACTGTAAATGACGTCTTTACACTAAATCCATTGGATGTTGGATGTGTACTGATTTATATTTTAGTCTTAGATACATGATTTTTTTATGAGTTGTTATTGGCTTTGAACTAGCTGTCAGTAACTGCGAGTACTCTCAGATCTTTACTTAGTATCACTTTTGTTTTGGGATGTATAGATACGCTGCCACGTTCGGTCTGTGATTTCGTTAGATGTATTCTGCTTTGTATCGATCTGAAGAGTTAAGCCCTTTTCAACTGATTTTTATAGTTTGTTCCCCAAGGGTGACTGAGGAATAGAAATATGGTCACTATAAGTCTTCTTCCGAGAGGCAGTAAAACCCTTGCCAAAGTGGGGCGTCCGTTTGGCTGTGCGGGATTTATCAAGTACGCAGCCACGTCCGGTCAAAATGGGGACTTTAAATTCGATGTCTTGTGTGAAGAGAATACGACGTTCTCTGCACGTTAAGAACCCTTACAACAACTCTTTGATGGGTCCGTAGGAGACCTGTTACAAGGCCAAATTTCTGTCCCTATCCAATATACCCTCATTTTCCAGTGGCAGTCGAATATTTTCCCAACCTTATCCCGGATGGCCTCAATTACAACACATACCTAATGTATTTAGAGTTAATTTGTTCTCGTCAATTTATAGTTTGTTGTTAAGTTGTACTGTTACACCACTGTCCCATGTTAGGTGGAGTGTTTTGCGCCAGCAAACTAGTTTAACCCCGCAACTTTCAATATGTGCCTGTCCCAAGTCGGAAGGCTGTAGTTCAATGGTTGTCGTTCGTTCATGTCTGTCATATTTGATTTTCGTAAATTGTTTTATTATACATTAGGCCGTTAGTTTTCTCAAATGAATTGTTTCATAGTTTTCATGTCGGTGCCTTTTATAGCCGACTATACGGTATGGGTTTTTCTTATTGATGAAAGCTAGACGATGCCTATAACTCCTTACATACACTTCATTTGAAATTTTGTGGATAGTTGACTCATTGGCAATCATACCACATATCCTTATTTTTTTTGACACTTTAAACGATGGATTGAATAAGTGTAAGTTGAAATATAGTTTGGGTTAATTAGAAAATCTTAATCTTTTAGAGGAATAATGTTGTCTAATTATCTGCAGCTATTGATTACAATATCTGTAATGCGGTGTTATGTTGGGTCTTTATTGAATTAAGTAATACACAGCAATTTGTAAAAGCTGTAAAGAAACAAATTTGCAATAAGAGTAACACATTCAATCCCATCAGAATAAAAATCACTTCACATTCTACTTTACATTTACAAAACAACTACGGATATTGACAAGGTAAACATTGATGGCATTTATCATGTCTTTACATGTCCCATTAATCTAATTTTGAAGATTTTTTTACCAAAGCATATTGCTTAGTCTTTAGTTTTCTATGTTGTGTCATCTGTACTATTATTTGTCTGTTTGTCTTTTTAGTTTTGGCCATGGCGTTGTCAGTTTGTTTTTGATCTATGAGTTTGACTGTCCCTCTGGTATCTTTCGTCCCTCTTTTGTTACACTTGAATTTATAAAAAAGATATTTTCATCTGTATTCAGATGAATATAAAGTTAAACGTCATTGAAATGAAACGTTTCATTGATTGGTTTAGACAGTGAAAAAGACAATAAGTGTGAGTTAACATGTATAGTGTTCGAATTTCAGATTACATTTTGCATGATAACTAAATTTGAAAACAAGCGTGTGTACAAATATTCAGTTGTTAAACATCGTTAATTTAACATTGTTAATTTACAAAGATGTTATTATTTATCAGCAAACAGTTCAGACTATTTAAACTAGAAACAGAAAAGATAGTACAGCAATTCATATTGCCATACAAAAAATGTGATAAGGTATCAATTTGATGACAGAAAAATAAACGCAATCTAAGATTTCATTCCAAATCCAAAACTACAAAACATCTTCTGAAAGTGTTACTGCATTTAGAAAATTTGACATAATGACACTTTTTCTGTTTTATCAGAACTAATTTCAATTTCAGAAATAGGAAAGATAAAATATTTATTTATTATTTCTATGTAAATCAGATGTAATCGTCTCATATCTTCGGGGATAACGCCCTTAGCCTACATCTTATACTTACATATCCGATTATGAAGTAATCCTTTATCTGCTCATAATACACGACATATAACCAGCGGCGAAACCTGGCGGGGAAAGGGTGTCATTTGGATAAATAGATTTGGGAAACTAATCAAGATAGAATAAGCAATCATAGAATTTCAATGGTAATCCCACCTACATATAAGTATGGTATTTTCCAGTAAGATTTCATCAATGCGCTTATTAAACGTTGCCTATAATATTTTAATTTTTTTCACGTAGGTAAAAAAGTGTGCGTTAATTGCAGTGATATTGTTTTGTTAATTCATAGTGGTTTCGCGGCAGTAGATAAAGTTCGCGGTGATTGTAGTAATATTGTTTTGTTAACATCAAACTCATACAGAATGATTTTGTTTTACCATGTGTGTTTGTGAAGGCTGTATTTATATCATCAAAACAAAATATATTACATTTATATCCCTTTTTAAGTCGATCAAGAATTGTTATTAACTATTAAGAAAAGATAACATTGCATAGCCTGCCTATTATAACTTTATAAATATAATATACTCTTCTATTAACTAGGTACAACCCAGAAGAAAATGAATGCAGATTTGTAGAATAATTTTCATGCTGTAACAATGTTATTATTTATTGACTTCATTATTCGAAGTGAATTCTAATTATTTTGCTTTGAAGAAGAAAACATCAGATAATTATAAAACTAGAAATAGGGTAGGTCTCATTAGAAAAGGATATCAGTAAAGAGGATATCTGACGATCGTGAAACTTTAACCTGGGCAAAAATTATATTGTCATCTATTTGCAGTCAATAAATTAGAGAAAAAAATACCCTCTTTTCGATTATGCAGCTTTTCGAGTGCGTTCAAATAAGATCAAGAACGGTTGATTATCATTTACTGTCAGTACCAGGATAAGTACATTATTTACCAAAAACCATGATGATAAATCTGAAAAAATTCTTTAAAGCTCCTCCAAACGCTGCCATTACAATATTACAGACATTGATGCCAAATCTTATGCCTTGAAGATCGCATCTAACATGCTATCAATTTTGTTTGGTCATTTAGCTCTTCAAATCTTTTGGTTCTTATATATACTTGGATTTAAAATATTCGGCTTTGAGCGTTCCTGATGAAAGCATATCCAGAAAAGCGCTTCGGACGGATACACATTCCAAAGTGTTGTTTCTCTCTGTCAATTATTGGTTCCTAGATCATACTATTCCTACCAAAATAAAAGTTAATAAAAATCGTCATGTTACTGAGAGCTATATATTGTGCAATTCCAATAGTCAATTGACAGTTTTGGACATGTGACTGATTTGAATAATTTGAATTGATTTTTTTTTATGTGTTGTATATCTTTAATTGATATTTTTTATTACAGTTGACAGTTTGTGTCTAACTTATGTCTAAGATAA
Organism: Mytilus californianus; assembly: GCF_021869535.1. Taxonomy (NCBI): domain Eukaryota; kingdom Metazoa; phylum Mollusca; class Bivalvia; order Mytilida; family Mytilidae; genus Mytilus; species Mytilus californianus. Next base: position 81,566,516 of record NW_026262712.1, read on the forward strand.
AAGCCATACAAATTTTAAAAAATAATAAACATTCTTTAGAGATTAATACCTGATCGGAGCACGGTGGGGATTTTTTTTTTAATATTTGTATTGCTGATCATTTTTAAAATTTCCAGCTTGTGTCTAACTATTTACTTCATCTTTCAAGATAATGGGTAAACCCGCTTACATAACCTGTACTAAATGAGCATTCAAGAACAAGAACTCCTGTAAGGAAACAATTGATGAATAGTGTTTTGTACATCCTGTATTGCCGATTCTTTTTTGTGCTATTGAGGATGTTAATTGTGACCTTGGTATTTTCTATATGTCTGTTTAAGTTTTTCAAGGAATAGGATAATTTAACTTAAAATTGACAAAAAATAACCTAGCCCTTCCGGAGCACCTGAGATCACCCCCAGTTTTTGGTGGGGTTCGTGTTGCTCAGTCTTTAGTTTTCTATGTTGTGTTTTGTTTACTTTTGTTTGCCTGTTGGTCTTTTTCCTTTTTAGCCGTGGCGTTGTCAGTTTATTTTCGACTTATAAGTTTGAATGTCCCTTTGGTATCTTTCGCCTCTCTTTTTAAATAGCAATAGTTTATATAAGTAATGCTCTCTTATTAAAATTTTTGTAAATATATATGCCGTATAGCGAGATATCAAAATAACACTCTATTTAACGCTTATTCGTGTTGTTGTTCTGTAGTTTCTGTCTATCTATAATAGATATCAGGATAATCGGCAGACACATTAAGATTTTCAAATATCGCAATTTAATTAATTAAACTTTCTTATAAAAGTTAATTGGAGTATTTCAGTCATATCAATTGTCATTTTAGTAAATTTAATTGCTGATCATTTCTGCTGTTTAAGCCCCTGTCTATTCGATTCAGTTTTAAAATAATATGCAAAATGGTAAAAGGTTTTTGGAATAGCTCGCATGCATATTGCTCATTGAGACAGGTAAGCTAAAACAGAAATCAATCTTCTGACCTCCTCATATCGTTGACTTTATCATAAACATATAACTTGATTGTTGATGGTGTTAACGGAACAGGAATTCTCGAAATTTGTTATTTGATGATCTCTGCAAATATTAACTGTGTCAGTATACAGAACTCCGGAGCCTTTCAAATATGTTTGCATTTTGTGATGCGTTTTATATTATCCTGGTATGAAAATGAAAAATTGGTTGTTGTTCCTTGATTATTTTTTAAAATTCAATCACTCTAGATGATAAAAATAATAGCATGAGACATTCGTGATAATGAAAAATGTCATTAGAAATCAATGTTAGAAATAATGCAACGAAAACCCATGATTCCTTTTTCGTGTTTAAAACTACTAATACAAACAAAATATTATGTAATCTTATTCTCAAATTCAATTCGTGCACTTCTGGCTAAACTCATTTATCATCGTGTCATTAGAAAATAATCAAGTATTCAAACGCCTTCATTTTGAAATATACACATACAAATATGTGGTATGATAGCCAATCATACTATCATTTCAAGAACGCAGTACAAAGTGTCACTGGTCGTTTTTTATAATTTGCTAAATAGAATCACTTACTGTACCAGAATATAATATGCAGAACTTTCATATTTCTACATATAGCAGTATGAATGGACGTCTGCAAACATTAAGATTATTTTTGTCTAATGTTTTTTTATTTTAAACTTTTTTTTGAGGTCTAGTTGATCATTACAAAATCATATCCCGTCTATTTGACAAGATGAAAATATAATCAGGGTAAACTCTTTATTTATTAAATTGTGCTTTTTGGTAGTAATCTACTTAATATTATCTCACATCTGTTTATCCAGAGACAACCGAGGATAGAACGTTAAAAGTTGTACATAACGAATAACGCCTGACCTTATTGACAAAATGTTCTTTTTGTAAGGGAAAACGTAACAAATCTCATCTTTTTAACAGTATGCTTTTGGTAGATTTGAAATTGACATATGTCGGGTTCATTGAAAACCGAACAACTACCCTTTGAGTAATGAAAATTTCAACAATTCATTAAGCTATTGTCAGGGGAAAAAAAAAGATGATGACCAATTTTAATCATAGATTATTGATGACTTTTCAAACGAGAGAGTGTTTTTCAGCTACAATCTCATTCAAGGGCGACAGACCTGAGATGAGATGTGACCGAGAAACTTCTTCGAGTTTGAAAGACCATTGATAATTTGTTTAACGCTATTTTTCCTATGTCGTCGTTGATGTTTACATTGACAATGCCACGTGCGTCCTTAGTTTCTAGGGATGATTTTCTATCTTAAGCGAGTAGCATGATATGAAGTATTATCACAAAAAAAGATCAAAGGAAAATACACAAAATAGCGATACTTCTTGGAACTGAACTTCTCAGACGTTGATCGATTTCTTAGAATGGCAAGACAGTCTTCAGTGTACGTTTTACTAGATGAAGAATTGGAAAATTAAAATGTTTCGTTTAATTCTTTCATTACAGAAATATTATTCAAATCAGTCATATCATGATGTTTTAAATTTAAAAAAAAAAACACTGATCAATGTACGAGAAGATATACTAGTTTCCACATTATATACTTAAGATGTTGACCTGTTTCTTAGAATATCAAGACAGGCTTCGGTGTATGCTTATCTGAATCAAGAATTGGAACATGCAAATTTGCTTTCATTTATTCGTTAAATACAACCGTAAGTAAATTATTGCATGTATGTATATATGGTACGCTGTTAGAATAGAAAAGTGTTGGAACTAAGTGTCTAATAAGTGGTTTGTACTTTTATTTATAACGATAAAACATGAGAGAGAGAATAAACCCTCAGTCTAAATGAAGTCCCTAATTTATCATCTTTCATTTTAAATGTCACCGAATATCAAGTGGCTGAATGACAGCTTGATTTGAAAATTGATTTCATGGTACAACTAAATGTTATGAAGCAGTAGACCAAATATATTAATAACAAATATTATAGATTCGTATGGACGGACAATACGAATACAGTATACCACTCATTCTGTTTGGGTTATTTATAATTTTACAAAAGACGTCTGATACAACCATAAAAATTGTAATGTCTTCAAACATTTGCTTAAACAGAAAAACAACTGATTCTTCTATTATTTGGATAGTATTTCAAAATTTGAATTCATGACATGCCTTTCTTAAATTCTCAGCTGATTTGTACTTATATATAACAAAACTGACCAGACAACAGTTATTACAACTTAGATTGTTCTCCCCAAATTTAATAAGTTATAATGTGTAAATATTCAGACATTAAATAACAACATTAAACAATAATAAACATTTACAATAGTTACGGGGGAAAAGTACAATTCCCATATAGACAAATACCTGTCCTATGTTACACTGTTTATTCACCAACATACTAAACTATATAAGTTTATGAGGATGAAAGAGAGATATTTAAGGTTAAAAACGTTAACTGTTTGGAGTAAAATGCAATCTTCTTTTACTAGGACAGTATTTTGATCAAGGGTAAAATTTTCATTTCAATTTAGTAGAATGACGAGATGGAACAAAAAGAAAGCTTTTTGTAAGCTGTAGCATACTTCTCTGTTTAATGTTATTCATCAAACATGTATTAAAAACATAAACCAGTATTCAAGTTTCACCGTAAGGTAAATTAAAAATAAATCATCGTTTACATAATCCCATTGAATTCTTTTTAATAATGATTTATAGAATCAAATTATCAATAAATTCATGAATATTTACCAGAGAATAATATTATATGCAAATTTCATTTTAAATATGACTTTTGTGCATTATGCACGTTATTATAATAACTCTTTCAATATCCTTAGGTGAGGGTCGAACATCAAAAGCCTACAATTTTTAGGAATTCAAACGAAAATACTTTTAACTTTTATCCCTATACCCCTTTTCGTATGAGTTGTCCATTCAATTAAGACATACGTTTACCGTTATGTTCAAAGGCCATTTTCTTTAAATTAATTATCAAATTATTTAACAATATCAAACTTGGAAACTTAGAAACTGATATGAGATTGAAATTTTCCTAAATGATCGTGATAGAGGTTCAAATATCGTAATTCAAAGTAATACTTAAAATTAATATGGTACTTCGCAGTTAAATCCAGTATAAAAATCTACAATCACATAAAAATTCAGGAACTATTTCTAAGACAAAAGCAATAAGATATAAACAAAAATAACAACAACCAACTTTAAAGTTTTGGTTTGACCCAGTGGGAGATAGATCACTCGAACTAACGACCACTCGCACTTGAATCGAGTGCGCTTCCATGAGATCACCTAAATCATTTAGGGAGAACATGTTGCCTAATTATCTGCAGCTTTTGGTTTACATATCTGTAATGTGGTGTTTTGTTTGGTGTATATTGAATTAAGTCATAAACTGTGATGTTTAATATCAGTACAGGAACAATTTTTCGATAAGTGTAACACATTAAATCCCATCAGAATACCAATCACTCCACATCATACTTTACATTTCCAAAACAAATATTAATGTTGTCAAGCAAAAAACTGATGGCTTTCATTATTTCTGTACATGTCCAATTAGGGTATTTTTATAGGTTTTGTTATCTAACCAATATCGTTTTACTTACTTGATCTAGGGAAACAAATTTTATCAGATAAAAATAAAGTTAGACGTCACTGAAATGGAAACGTTTCATTGATTGGTTTAGACAATGAGAAAGACAATAAATGCGAGTTGAACTTGTTTACTATTCGAATAATTCAAATTGACGACTAGATATTGCATAATAACTAAATCTGAAAACAAGCATGTACAAATATTCAAACTCATAAGTCTAAAAAGACCGAAAAGACAAACAACAGTATAAAAAACACAACACAGAAAATAAAAAAAGCAACACCAACACCACCTAAAACCGGGGGTTATCTCAGGTGCTCCGGAATGGTAATCAAATCCTGCCTCACATGTGACACCCGTCGTGCTGCTCATGTAATTACAACCCCGGTGATAAGTCTAATTCGATAGGTCTCCATTGGGGAGAAGGAGAACGGGATTGTGGTTACCACGATTGGAAAATATCCATCTTCATCTGTGAAACAGGTATTCCATAACGGTTCACTAACTGGTAATGGTGTCCGTGATAAATAACGATCACAGAGGACAGTTTACCAATAATGAACAAATACGTACCCATCATCATAGGAGGAAAGAATTAGAGAACTGCAAATAGACAGAGAAGAAATTTAATAGAAATATATAGGTATAATTGTCATTAGGACGAAAGTAACATGTGAGCATAAAGAAAAAGGTCATTTAGATAGATAGAATTGGGAAACTAATTAAGATAGAATAAGCAATTATAGAGTTGTGGTGATAATCCCACCTACATATAAGTATGGCATTTTCCAGTAAGATTTCATCAATGCGATTATGGAACGCTGCCGATAAATACCAATATTACACTTAAACATTTTATCTTTATTTTGTAAGCCATATATTATAGTATACTTATAAGTACGATTGCAACTCTTTCAACTTAATTACATTAAGACTGTACGTTGTTGAAAATGTTGATCTTAGTAAAAGACAGTAATTTTACGTATGTAAAGAAGTGCGCGTTGATCGTAGTAATATTGATTTGTTGATCATGGTTGTTTCACGCAAGAAAAACAAGTGCGCGTTGATCGTAGAAATATTGTTTTGTTAAATCATAGTGGTTTTGCTTCAGTAAAACAAGTGCGCGTTGATCGTAGAAATATTGATTTGTTAAATCATAAAGGTTTCATGTTAGAAAAAAATGCGCGTTGATCGTAGTGATATTGATTTCTTCAATCAAAGTGGTTTCACGTAAGTAAAAAGGTGTGCGTTGATCGTAGTAATATTGTTTTGTTAATCATTGTCGTTTTGTGCGGGTTGACATTGAAGGCAAACATAATGATTTTTTTACCATTTGTGTTTGTAAAGGGTGGGTTTATTCCATCAAACAAAATATTTTACATCTAAATCCCTTTTCAGATCGATCAAAAGTTGTAATTAACTATTATGAAAAGATTACATTACATGGCCTTATAATATATAATCTTATATTTGTAATATACGCTTCTGTTAACCTAGTATAACCCAAAAGAAAATGGATTCAATACATAAGTCTTAAAGAACGTTAACTGTATTTGATGTCAACTAGTACAGTCATGCGAACCAATAATTTATTGCTTGTTCCTCGGTTCGTTGGTGTAGGCAAGATTTGTGGATTAAATTGATTTGTAATAATGTTATTGTTTATTTACTTAGTTATTTATCTTAATGTTAATTTTAATAACTTTTTTTGTCACAATGAAACATTCAGATGATCATAAACCTAGCAACAAGGTAGATCTCATAGAAAAGCCTTAAGAAAAGAGGATATCCAACTATCATGAAACTGTTACAGGGACAACAATTTGTAATTTTGATATTCATTGTCATGGTTTGTCAGTCAATAAATTTTGTAACAAAAAAAATGCCCTTTTATCGATTATGCAGCTTTTCAAGTGATTTCAAATACATAAAATGAAATTAAGGCCAATTAATTATCATGTACTATCAGTACCAGGATCAGTACAGTATTTACCAAAAATTATGATGACAATTCTTAACAAATTCTTTGAAGCTCCTTTAAAAGCAGACATCACAATATTACAGACATTGATGCCATATGTAATATCTTGAAGATCGCATTTAACATGTTATTAATTTCGTGTTTTTGGTCATATAGTTCATCAAGTGTTTTGGTTCTAATATATACTTGGCTTTCAAATATTCGGCCTTGAGAGTTTCTGATGAAGATAAATCGAGAAAAGCGCTTCGGACGGATGCAATTTCTAAAGTGTTGTTTTTATTTTTTACAGTTTCTCTCTATCAATCAGTGTTTTCTAGATAATATGACCCCAAAATAAAAATTAATCAAAATCGTCAATTCACTGAGAGCTATACATTATGCAATTCCAATAGTCAATTGACAGTTGGTCATGTGACTTAATTGTATATTTTGAATTGATGTTTTTGTGTGTTGTATATCTTAAATGGATGATTTTTTTTACAGTTGACAGTTTGTGTCTTTCTACTGTTTAAGATAAAAGTCTTACAAACTTTCACAGAACATAAACATTTTATTTAAGGGAATAACACCTAAAAAAAGTCAGTTAATAGTTTCAATCAACAAGGATTTTTTTTATGTATATTTTGTATTGCTGATCATTTTTTTGCTGTTTAAAGGTTTTGTCTATCTATTTATTTTATCTTTCAAGAAAAATGGGCAAACACGCTATATATTACCTGTACAAAATGACCATTCAAGAACAAGAACTACTGTAAGGAAACAATTGATGCATGTTCTTTTTTTATCACGTGCGCATTTTGTACATCTTATATTGCCGATTCTTATTGTGCTATTCATGATTTTAATTGTGCCTTGGTATTTTTCTATATGTCTGTTAAAGTTTGAAGGAATATGACAATTTAACGTTAAAATTGACTACAATAAACATTTATGAGCAATTTTTCATAAAAGAATGCAATTAATGGTCTGTCTTATAATCATGTTTGTAGACATATATATATATATATATATATATATATATATATATATATATATATATATAGATATATGTCGTCGTTCCGAAGCTTCCGTCTGTATATGATAGATATCAGAATAATAGGCAAACACATTAAGATTTAGTAACAAATCGTCATTTTAGGCCAAAAACTTCCTAAATAATCAATTGGAGATTTCAATCATATGAATTGTCATTTTTTTCGATTAAAAGTTGATTATCATTTTTGCTGTTTACGTTTTCTGTCTATCCATTTTAGTTTTCAAGATAATAGGCAAATATAGTAAAAGGTGCTGGTAATAGGTCGCATATTGCCAATTGAGACAGATTAACTAAAACAAATATCAATCTCCAGATCTCCTCATATCATTTACTTTATCATAAAATAGATAACTTGAATGTTGATGGTGTTAATTGTTTTTCATAGAAAATGAAATTTTCGAACTTTGTTATTTGATAATCTCTGCAAAGGTCAACTGTGTCAGTATATAGAACTCTGGTGCCTTTCAAATATGTTTGCATCTTGCGACGCGTTTCATATCATCCTAGTATGAGAGTGAGGAATTGGTTGTTGTTCCAGTATTATTCTGTAAAATTCAATCACGTTAGATAATCAAAATGATAGCATGAGGCGTTCGTGATAAAGAATAATGTCATTTCATATCAATAAAAGAATTAATGCACCGAAAACCAATGATTCCTTCTTCGTGTATGAAACTATTAATACAAACAAAATTGTTATGTAATCTCGTTCAAGAAATAAACTCGTGTACTTTTAGCTCAACCAAACAGCTCCACGACTAGTTTATAATAATGATATTAGAAAATAATCAAGTATAAAATACCTTTATTGGAAGAACAAACGCAAGGAGATGTTGTATGACTGTCAGTGATACAACTATCATTTCAAGAACATCACTTATAAAAAATAAAACGTATTTTGTTTTATATAATACTAGTATGCTAAATAGAATCACTTATATAACCATACAATAGTATGCAGGCTTTTCATGGTTCCACACATATCAGCCTGTATGCACGTCTGCGAACATTCAGATTATTTGGTATCTACTGTTTTTATTCTATTTTATTTTGTAGTGTAGTTGATCATTACTGAATAAATCAGGTTCCGGGCAAATGACAAGATGATAATATATCAGAGTTGAACATATATGTTGATTAAATTGTGCTTTTTGGTAGTAGTCAAATTATTATTATCAAACATCTATTTATCCAGCGACAACCGTTAAAAACCGTTAAAAATAGTACATAACGAATAACACCTTAGCTAACTGATAAACTGTTTGCACAGTTTGGTAGTTTAATTGAGGTAAATTTGTAAAATACATAACAAAATATCGTCTTTTATCTGTATGCTGTTGGTAGAATTGAGAGGGACATATATTACCTTTTTCAAATGTAGGTACTTGAAAACCGAAAAAAATACCCTTTCAGTTATGAACATTTGGAACAATTGATTTATCTATTGCCGCAGGAAAGATAATAATGACCAAATATATCGCGTCACAGAAAGTGACTTATAAGAACTAAAAGGCTCAGACAATTCACCATTTTTTGAATCCGTCATATCTTGACGTTTTATAAAAAAAGGACTGATCAATGTACAGGATTGACCTGAACTGACTGATGTCATAAAACATCAATCCGAATATAAGGTCAATAATGTATGTTTTCCTATATTGAGACAAGTACGAGAAGGTATATCAATTTTCAGTTTATATACATGTTTACTTGTTTTTGTTTAAATGTCTTTTTGATCGAGTTAAACCATTTTAATTGATCTTTTATAGTGTGTCTTTTTACGTTGTGATGTTACTTTACTGTCTCAAGTTAGGGTGAAGGTTTGCGCTTACGTTTAAACCCGCTGCATATTTATGCACCTGTCCAAAGTCAGGAGCCTGTTGTTCAGTTGTTGTCGTTTGTTAGTATGGTTTATAAATAAAGGCAACAGTAGTATACCGCTGTTCGAAATTCATAAATCGATTGAGAAAAAACAAATCCAGGTTACAGACTAAAACTGAGGGAAACACATCAAGTGTTTCTTGTTTCTCGTTTTTTATATAGATCAGAACGTTGGTTTTCCTGTTTTAATTGTTTTACACTAATCATTTTGGGACCCTTTATAGCTTGTTGTTCGGTGTGAGCCAAGGCTCCGTGTTCAGTACTTTGACCTATAATTGTTAACTTTTTGTACATTGTGACTCGGATGGAGAGTTGTCTCTTTGTCACTCATACCACATCTTCTTATTTTTATGTAAATGTTGACTTGATTCTAATAAATTTAAAACAGTGTTCAGTGTACGTTTTACCGAATGTAGAATAAAGCATGCAAATTTGAAGTCATCAGAAACGAAGATTGTTGAATATAATCATATGTTGTTTTGAAATGGTTTGTGGGACATGGCAAAAATTAGGTGTTTATTTTAAAATACTTGTTACATTACCTGACAACATTCTACAAATTCTTGATAAAATAATTGTTTTGGGATATAACCTGATTGATCTATGCTTACAAATTGTCTCGATTGAAGACAATTGCAAAGTAAACATTTTAATTGTTGCACACATGTAATCCGAAGTGATGACACTAATTAACCTGAGATCGAAGGATCAACAGATTAACTACTAATGCTACAAATGTACTTTGAATCGTAGAATTTATTTATATGAAATAAAAAAGCAAGACCAATATGAAAATATTTTTTTTTTGGTATGAGAATTATGAGGAGATAAAATGAACACTTCATCATCGCATATCATCACCGGAAGTCTGACTTATTTGATCAAAACTAGTTTTTCATGAAAATTAAAAAAAAAATGGTCGTAAAGAATAGTTTTTTAAAGATCAAATGAGTAAAATCCTGTAGTTGTATATCAAGTTCATAGTGATTTTGCTGATATTTTCTTGAGTATATGCCCGTATTCATTTCAAACCTAAAACAGTTGTTATATTTCGTTGGACACTTAAATTTATTGATAATGCCATCCTCAAAAACCACAAAAGTTGGTACCCAATGATTAAAGTAATTTCACAGTATATCAATCCACAAGGAAAAAGTGAAATAACAAAAATACTGAACTCCAAAGAAATTCAATACGGAAAGTCCCTTATCAAATGGCAAAATCAAAAGCTCAAACACATCAAACGAATGGAAAACAACTGCCATCTTTCTGACTTGGTACAAGCATTTCCTTATGTAGAAAATGGCGGATTAAACATGGTTTTATAGCTTGCTTAACCTCTCACTTTTCTGACAGTTATATAGCATTCCATTATATTGACAACAATGTGTGAGCATAACAAACAGACATAATAGGTAAAAATGTCTAAAATTTGGGTACAGAAGTTAACATTGTGTTATTAACTTAATCACTATAACAACAAATAACTATTTAAACAAGGAAAAAAGAAAGACATCTAAAGGTAAAAAGAATTTCGAATAAAATGCAACCTCCTTTTCTATAAACGTATTTTGATTCAGAGTAAAATATTCACTTCCATTTGGTAGAATAACAAGATCTAAAGACGGAACAAAAAGTAATTGTAAAGCTGCAGAATATCGATTCAATTATATTCATCAAACTTGCATTAAAGACAAAAACCAACATTTAAGTTTAAGCTTCGCGGTTCTATGAATAAAAAAATAAATCATCGTTAAGTAAAAGAAACTATATTATCGCATTAATTGGAATTCTTCTTTCTAAATTCTTCTAGATAATGATTTAGAGAATCAAATTATCAATAAAGTCATTATATCTACCGCAGGATTACATAATATGCAATTTTATTATAAATATGACTTTTCTGCACGTTTCCATGTCCTTCATAAAAAGTTGAAAGCCCCCAATTTTACGGAATTCTACGGAAGCGTATAATCTTAGAATTTGATATGCGATTGAATAATTCTTAAATGTTTATGATCAGAAATTTAAATATCGTACATTCAAAATAAGGCTTCGCAGTTACATCTAGTTTAGAAATACTATCATGAAATAAAAAAATCTTTCAATTATTCCAAAACAAAAACAATAAGATATAGACAAAGAACAGCAACTTAGATTGTCTGACCAATGACCACTTGCACTGGAGGTGAGCGCGCTTCCACGAGATTTGGTAACATTAAAAGACAAAGAAAGTGTCAAACAAATTATAGAAGATGAAAATTCCAATTCGTTATCACTTTTGGTATAAAGATCACAGTAAGAAAAATCTTAAATATCAAGAGCTAACTGACAAAAGTCATCTATGACACCTTTACGATGGATTCAGTAAGTTGAGAGATAAATATTGAGGGTTGACTAGAAAAAATCTTATCATTTAGAGGAAATATGTTTCCTATTAATTCGCATCTATTGATTAATATAACTGTAATGTGGTGTTATTTTTGGGGTTTATTGAATTTAGTCATAAACCGCGATTTTTAATAGCAACACAGGAACAAATTTACGATAAGTGTAACACAGTAAATCCCGCAAGAATACCAATCACTTCACATCAAACTTTACATTTCCAAAACAGCTATTTATATTGTCAAGCAAAACACTGATGGCTTTATCCATTTCTGTACATGTCCCAATAGGGTATTTTAATAGGTTTTGTTACCAAAATAATATAGTTACACTTACTTGATTTATGGAAACAAAGTGTATCCGATAAAAATAAAGTTAAACGATATTGAATGGTTTAGACAGTGAGAAAGTGTAAGTGAAACGTTTTTACTATTTCGAATTATTCACATGTTTAACACCGCTATATTAGCATTGTTTCAAAAATCGTTCTAAAATTGTTCGCATCACTTCGCTTGGCTGTATATAGTCAAGAATTTCCCCCTCTCATTTCGAAATTAATGGATCCGCCCCTGATAAATCTGCTCATAATATTCGATTTTACTATTTTGCCTCATTAAGGACATTTTTACAATATTGAACAAATTCGTAACCACCATCATAGAAGGAAAGAATTAGAGAACTGAAAATAGACAAAGATGAAATGCAAAGGACAAAAGTAAAATGTGAGCATAAAAAAGGGCGTCATTTAGAATGTCCTTTTGATATCTTTCGCCTCTCTTTTAGATAGATAGAATTGGGATACTAATCAAGATTTAAAGATATAATAAGCAATCATAGAATGTTAGTGGTATTAATTTCACGTAAGTTAAAAAAAGGTGCGTGTTGAACGTGTTAATATTGATTTATTAAATCATAGTGGTTTCAGGTCCGATAATGTAGGCAAGATTTGTGTAAAAAATTCATTCTGTAATAAGGTTAATGTCTACTGACTTCATTATTCGACTTGCTGTGAAGTTTAATCATTTTCTTGTCACAATGAAAAATTTAGATTATTATATAACTAGCAACACGGTACATCTCATCAGGAAAAAAAGATCCCCAGCAAAGAAGATATCCGACGATCGTGAAACGCTCATCTGGGCAAAAATATATTCATTGACATCTATTTGAAGTCATTTAATTGTGTACAGAAATGTCATTTTATCTATTATGCAGCATTTTAAGTGCGTTTAAGTGAAAGTAATACCAATTCCAAAATTACTATTTACTGTCTGACCAGGATAAGTATATAACAAAAGCAGCCATGACAATATTAAAGACATTGATGCTACATGTATATGGAATGCCTTGAAGATCGTAATTAACATGCTATTAATTTCTTTTTTTATTTGTTATATAGTTCTTTAAATGTTTCGGATTTTATAAATCCTTGGCTTTCAAATGTTTGGCTTTAGCCGTACCTGATGAAAGTAAAAAGCGCTTTGGATGGACGCAATTTAGAAAGTGTTGAAGAGAAATCAAGCTTGTCAACGGTCAAAATTAGTGTTTGTCAAACTGCTATATATCCAATAAAATTATTCCTGTAAATTTTGTGGTTCAAATTACTTTTTTTCATATTTTTATCAAGCCGTCAAAGTTGATATTTTGTCAAAGTTTTCTATAAACCATCCAAATCTACTTTAGTCAAAGTGTTTGGTATCCCCTTAATGAGAGCAATTCATTGTGCAATTCCAATAAATAGTAAATTGACGGTTTATGGTCATGTTGCTTAATTGTACATTTTGAATAAATTTTTTTGTGTGTTCTATATCTTAAATTGATAATAATTTTAACAGTTGACAGTTTGTGTCTATCTATTAATGTTTAAGACAAAAGCTATACCCCCCCCCCCCAAAGACCATAACATTCTTTTTTGTCTGTATATTGTGTATTGCTGATCATTTTAGCTATTTATAGCTTGCGTCTATCTGTTTTATTTTTTAAGATAATGGACAGAAACTGTGTTTGGCTTTGAGATTTCCTGATGAAGGTAAATCCAGACAAGCGCTTTGGACGCATAAAATTATTTAACGTGTTGTTTTAAATTTTTTTGCATAACATGTGAAAAAAGATCATCCAAGTTATTGTGAAACTACCCACTCCAAGGCTGTGTGAATCAGATGTGATACTAACAAAATCTAAAAATTTGTCATTGTACAATCGAAGCCCCTTTTCTCTTGCAATAGTATTAAAGCATTTGTTTTTTTTTTACCCCTTTACTCAAGTATATATTCCCTCTTCCAAACTAATAGAGGAATTAAAATAATTGTGCCTGCATTGTTTCATAACAAAAGAATGGCCAACGTGAAAACATGTATCTTGTCTTCGAGAGGGATAAATCGAACTTTGTCATGACTCTGATTCAAACAAAAAATTCTCTGAAACTGACATCAAGATGCTTGATTTCTTGATTGACAACATATTTGTTACGTTTGGAGCGCGTGTTTTTCAACAAACAATCGGCATTTCATAGGAACGAACTGTGCCGATTTGTTCCTTTATCATATGAGGCTGCTTATTACAAATAATGAAAAAAGCTATCATTAACCTAATGGATGATGTCCTTTCACTAATTAATTCAAAGTTTGGTCACTATGTTGAACGCATCTATCCCGTCGAACTTGATAAAGAAAATGACGACGAGGAGGGGGGTTTTTAACGACCTCAACTACACATGAGGGTCTTGCACAGTCAGTAGAGAAAAAGAGACTACCCATGAGGGTCTTGCACAGTCAGTAGAGAAAAGGAATAAAGTATACAACAGATATAGATAAGTCCGCCTCATATCCTGACTTAAACCTAGAAATTTATTGATTCCAGCTTCCTTTTGAACTTTGCATTTCTATGTAGCACCATTCCAGCTGCTTTTGGATTTGGAGTATGTATCTCCTATTTGATACGATATTGCATTTCTTATGATGATTTCCTTATTAGATAGTTGCTGCCTACATGGAAGCTATTTAACCAAGAGTTCAAAGTGATGAAATTGAATCATCCATTCGAAAATTAACGGACGCCACCACGAGATGGTTGACCGTTATTGAATAACTATTTACTATATGACAAAGGATATGTTCCAATTGTTCGAATCATAATCCCGTACTCTTGTCCTCGAATGTGACCTACCAAATTAGAATTGTCAAATGGTTTGTTCTTTCATGAGTAACACGACGGATGTCACACATGGAGCAGGATATGCTTATCGTTCCGAAGCACCTGATATAACCCCAGTTTTTCGTGGGGTTTGAGGTTCTCAGTCTTTAGTTTTAATTGTGTTTGATGTGTTTGTGTTTGTGCTTTTGATTTTGCCATTTGATTAGGGAATTTCCGTTTTGAATTTTCCTCGGAGTTCAGTATTTTTGTGATTTAATTTTTTTTGTAAAGTGTTTGTCCTTTGGTCGTTTTTCATTTTTTTACCATGGCAGTGCCAGTTTGTTTTCGACTTATGAGTTTGAATATCACTTTGCTATATTTCACCTCTCTTTTTCAAGAACAAGAACTCCTGTAAGGAATCAATCTATTAATGTTTTTGGTCACGTTCGCATGTTTGTACACCCTGTGTTACCTATATTTGTGGCTATTTATGAATTGAATTGTCCCCTTGCAATTTTATACATGTCTGTAAATTGTTTTCGAAGAATTAGTCAATTAAACGTTAAAAGAAGCGAAAATAACCAGAAATAGCAATTACCCGTATAAGGCAAGTGATGTTCTGTCTTTAGAAGATACATATATCGCTGATTCTTGTTGCCAATGTGTAGTTTTGGTCTACTTATGAAAGATATCAGAATAAAAGACAGATGCATTGAGATTGGTAAAAAATGAATTACAAAAACTCCAATAAAGAGTCAAAGGAGGATTTAAGTCACATCAGTTGTCATTTTTGTAGATTCAGTTGCTGATCATTTTTGCTTTTACGGTTTCTGTCGATCCGTTTCAGTTTTCAAGAAAATAGGTAAACATTGTAAAAGGTGCTGGAAATAGCTCGCATGCATATTGCCAATTGATACCGGTAAGCTAAAACAAAATCGATCTCCTGATATTCTCATATCATCGACCCTATCACAAGATATATAACTTGTATGTTTATGATGTTAACCTTTAAAATAGGAAAAGAGAAATTTTTGAAGTTTGTTATTTAATAATCTGTGCAAATATAACTGTGACAGTATATAAAACTCCGATGCCTTTCAAATATGTTTACATCTAAGGAATTGGTTGTTGTTCCTGGGTTATTCTGTAAAATGCAATCACTATAGATGATCAAATTAATAGCATGACACATTCGTGATAATGATTAATGTCATTTGATGTCGATGTTAGAAATAATGCAATAAAAACCCACGATTCCTTCTTCGTATATAAAACTATTTATAAAAACCAAATTATTATGTAGTCCCGTTCCAGAATTAAATTCTTGCACTTTTAGCTAAACTAAACAGCTGCACCACTTATTTATCATCATGTTATTAGAATATAATCAAGTATTCAAAGACCTTTATTTTGGAATATAACATAAGGAGATGTGGTTTGATTCCCAATGATACAACTTTAATTTCATGAACACAGTGCAAAGATGTCACTTATTCCTAAAGAAAGTATTGTTTTATAACTTGCAAAATAGAATCACTTACTTTACCAGAACATAGTATTAGTCTTAGATACATTATTTTTTTATTAGTTGTAATTGCCTTTGAACTAGCTGTCAGTAACTGCGAATACTCTCAGATCTGTACGTTGTGTCTTTTTTATTGAGAGGGATGTATAAATACCCTGCCATGTCCTGTCTGTGTTT
Source organism: Mytilus californianus (assembly GCF_021869535.1). NCBI lineage: Eukaryota > Metazoa > Mollusca > Bivalvia > Mytilida > Mytilidae > Mytilus > Mytilus californianus. The sequence continues at coordinate 81,583,224 of NW_026262712.1, forward strand.
TTATTAGATGTTTTTTTGCTTTGTATCGATCTGATGAGTTACGCCCTTTTTAACTGATTTCGTATGCTCGTGTGTTTTAATGTTACACCACTGTTCCAGGTAAAGAGGAGGGTTGGTGCCTTCAAACATGTTTGACTCCGCCACATTATATATGTGCTTGTCCCAAGCCAGGAACCTGTCACAGAATGAGTGTCGTGTATTGCTGTTTCTCATATTTGTGTTTCGTTTATCGTTTTGTATAATTTGTTTTTGTTTTGTGTCGTTACACCACTGTCCTAGGTTAGTTGAGGGTTAGCGCATTCAAACATGTTTAAACCTGCCTCATGTTTTATGTGCCTGTTCCAAGTCAGTAGTGTTGGTTCATGTTTGTCATATTTGTTTTTCGTAAGCTATTAAAGGTAAACATGTTAACTTTTTCAAAACAAAATGCAAGACTTCTTTTTAAACTAGAAGCGTATTTTGATTTTCATTTCCAATTAGTAGATTAACGAGATGGAACAAAAATAATTTGTATTCCATAGAATACTTCTCCGTTCAACTGTATTCATCAAACATGTATATAAAAAAACATAAATCAGCATTACGGTAAATAAACTGATCATAGCTACCAGGGTGAAAACGTTTGTACACCACTTTCTTCAAAAGACTCATCAGTGACGCTCATATAAATTTTTAATATCTACCGCAGAATGACATAATATGCAAAGTTTTATTTTTTAATATTACTTTTCTGCACTATGCACGTTATTCTAATTACTCTCTCCGTGTCCTAAGATGACAAAGTTAAAAGCCTTCAATTCCAAGGAATTCAAGCGGATATACTAACTCAACTTTTACCCCCGTGTCCTTTTTTATTGAATAATTAAGAACCACGTTTACAGTTAAATACAACACCCATTTTCTTCAAATTATTTATCACATTATTTAGCATTAACAAAAATGGAAAATGGGAAACTGAAACGCGATTGAATATTTCTCAAATGTTTTAGTAGAGATATAAATATCGTTTATTTAAAATAAAACTTTAATTAATATGCTACTTTGCAGTTGCATCCAGTTTTAAAATCTGCCATCAAATAAAAAGGCATGAACTAATTGCAATCCAAAAGCAATAAGGTATAGATAAAGACAACTAATACCAACTTTTAAGTTTGGTTTGACCCAGTCGGAGATCGAACACTCGAACCAACGACCACTCACACTCGAGGTGAGCAAGCTTTTAGGAGATCACCGTTATGAGGTATCATTATGATACAATGGAAGATCACAATGAAGAAATGGTAAAACAAATTATAGGAAATGAAAAGTCCAATTCGTTATTAATCTAGGTATGAAAATTACAGTAAGAAATTCTTGAATATCAAGATCTTCAACGGACAATAGTCACCTTTGACACCTTAACGATGGATTAAGTAAGTTGAAATATAAATATGCTAAATTATTTAAGGGGAATAAGTTGTCTGACTATCTACAGCTTCTGTCATGTGGTGTCTTGTTATGTGTTTATTGAACTTAGTCATACACTGCGATTTTCAATATAGTAATACAGGAACAAATTTGCGATAAGAGTAGCATATTAAATCCCATCAGAATACCAATCATTTTACATTATACTTTACATTTCCAAAATCCAGCCATGAATATTGTCCGGAAAAACACGGATGGCTTAAATCGTGTATTTACATATCCCATTAGTCTATTTGTGTTTTGTCATTTGATTTTGCCATGTGATTAGGGACTTTCCGATTGAATTTTCCTCGAAGTTCAGTATTTTTGTGATTTTACTTTTTTTTGTAGGGTTTGTTACCAAAAATTGTCGGTACACTTAGATTTATGGAAAGATATTTAATCAAATGAAAATAAAGTTAAACGTCATTGAAATGGACACGTTTCATTGATTGGTTTAGACAGTGAGAAAGACAATAAGTGTGAGTAAAACTTGCATTGTATTCGAATGTACGAATACAATACAAGTTTTACTATTTATGACTATTTATTGTTTATTTACATATCCGATTGTGTCGTAATCTGTTTGTCTGCTCTCAAACCATTCTCGTGACGTCAGCATAGTCATTTACCGTGGTTTTCTTGTCTAGATTCAACTTTTCTTAAATCTGTCGCTGAAAAGATCCCACATAATTATACTCAATTTTTTCCTTTGTTTGCCCAATTTCGTTAAGTTTGAATTGGCTTATTGACTGATTTATTTTAAAAACTTACTTTAACTTTTGTAAGTTGTATGTGCCGTCACTGGGAATCTGCCCCCTCTGTAATGTATGACTGATATCAAACACGTCAACGAAACCTCTCGGCTTTTTAATTGCTGCAATAAATGTTTCTACTTATATATATATATATATATATATAGATTGCCTAACAATGTAATTTTAACACACTATTTAGTATGTAAATATAAGAATGTTTGAAATATTTACAAAATGATGAAAATAAACGCAATGTTTCGCTAGACTAACTAGCTTTATCAAGCGTGCATCTATCCAGGTGAAATCGGATGTAGATGATAAGAAACTTTTGCAGCTCAATGTATATGTTGCACTTGAATTTAGCTGCCTTGAAAATAATTCATAATTTGGATGAAGTTCAAGATTTTTACAAAATTGGTAGTTGAAGTTAGCAACTTCCATTGCCCAATATTACAGGATAAAAAAGACGATGCTGTGTACTAAATTATTCTTTATCTTTCCTGTATCTTTTCTCATCTTTTTCGTTAAGACCATCAGGTTCTAAAGTGTGGAGTTGGTGGATCCAAAAAATTTCTCTTCTCCTTCTCGCCGTGGTGTCCCACTCGGTGTTGACTTCTATGATTTGGAAAGTAACATTATCAAAAGAATGTTTCGTTGAACGAAGATGTCTTGTGAGAGGACAGTTTTTGTTGGTTTTGTACCATGAACGATGGTTATTGAGCCGAATATTAAATGTGTCCATTGTTTCTCCCACATACTGAATGCCACAAGTGTCACATGTTAATATATAAATTGAGTTCTCCGTTTTACAGTTGGAATTTGAGTAGATGGTATAACTTTGTTTAGTAACGGAGCTGATGAAAGAACTGCTTGTATTGGCAGCTTTACAACACAAGCAGTTCCTTCGACCACATTGTTTGTAGCAACCGGGAGAGGGAGTAGGCTGCTTTGTTAATACAGATGTCACTAATTTGTCACGGATGCTTTTAGGTCTTCTGAAGGCCATGACTGGTGGTGAGGAAAATACTTTTTTAAGATTTGAATCATTTTGTATAATTTTCCAATGCTTCTGAACAATGGAAGACACATTTTTAAAATCAGGATGGTAAGTGAGTACAAGGGGTGTTCTGTTAGCTGCTTTATTCTTATCTTTGTACTCTAGAAGTTCTTGGCGACTAGTTTTGCTTGCTCTTTCGAAAGCGCTATCAATGATGTTGTTATTGTATCCTCGAACAACCAGATGTTTACGTAGTTGTCCAAGTCTAGCATTTTGCGTATTTTCAGTAGAGCAAATTGTCTTGATTCGCAATGCCTGGCTGAATGGGATGCCACGGGAGCAGTGTTTAGGATGGCAACTTTTAGGAGAAAGGAATTGATGTTTGTCCGTTTGTTTGGTATGAAGGTCCGTTATAATGGTTCCGTTCTTGATGTAACTCGTAGTGTCGAGGAAGTTTATTTTCTCCATAGATGATTCATATGTAAATTTTATTGAATGGTGGAAAGAGCTACAGTGTCCTAGAAATTCATTAAGATGTTCTTGTGAATCTGTCCATTTGAAATCAATATCGTCAATGAATCGGAACCATGATAAGGGCTGGTATGGAGCACTAGCCAAGAGGCGTTTTTCAAGTTGGCCCATAAATATGTTGGCATATGACGGGGCCATTTTTGTGCCCATACTAGTACCGTCTATCTGGAGATAATGTTTTTCATTGAAAGAGAAGTTGTTGTTCTCTAGCACTAGTTTCAGAAGTGTAACAAGGCACTCAGTTGGAGGATTTTTTTCACTACGAGTGTTCCATACCTCTTCACATGCTGCTATTCCTTCGTCTTGTGGAATGTTGGTATATAAAGAAGTTACGTCCATGGATGCAAGTATAGTATTGCTTGGTAGAGGATTGAGGCTTTCTATTTTCTTTAGATAATCAGTCGTATCTTGGATGTAAGAGGGTAGGTCTTTCACATGAGGTCTTAGATGATGGTCTACAAATTCTGATATCTTTTCAGTTGGATGACTATTTGCTGAAACAATTGGTCGACCTGGATTGCCCGTTTTATGTATTTTAGGCAACATATAGAATCTTCAGGCCTTTGCTTCGTTCTCAAGAGGTCGGAGATAATCAAAAGTGTCATTGTCTATATGCTTTTTGTCGAACATCTCTTGAAGGATGGTGTTGATCCTTCGAATAGTATTTAGTGTTGGATCTGTGGTTAATTGTTTATAAAAAATGGAGTTTGAAAGTTGACGATTTCCCTCTGCTATGTAATCTGTTTTATTCATGACAACCACAGCGCCCCCTTTGTCGGCAGGTTTTATTACGATATCCTCTTGATCTTTTAACGCTTTCAAAGCAATGCTTTCTGACTTGGATAAATTATAATTTCTTGTATTTGTTATACAGGACTTTATATCAGACCTCACGTAGTTAATGAATGACTCCAAGTTATCATTTTTACTCTTAGGTGGTTTCCATGAACTTTTTTTCTTAAATTTTGGGATGGGCGTTCCTTCTTCATTGGTGTCAGTATCTGAATCTGTTAATCCAGCTTCTTCAAGGTTTTTCTTTCCCCTATTGTAGAAAAAATCTTTCAAGCGTAAACGTCTGGCGAATTGGTCTAAGTCCTCGTCTAGCTGAAAGTTATTAACATTTGATGGGATAGGACAGAAGTTTAAACCTTAACTTAAAAGAGATTCTTCAGCACGTGTAAGTTCTTTAGATGACAAATTTACAACAATGCTTTCAGTTTTTTGTTTCCGTCTTTTGAATTTTCTTTTTCTAGGGACCTTATGGTTTGTTGTATTAGTATCATTCATATCCTCGCAGATATTGAAAAAATTAAACTATCCAAACATAAAGAAAAACAAAGGAATAAATTTCAAAGAGATAAAATTCACACTGTCTATTTAAATCTTTTGGAAAATGTTGTTTGTGCTGTATTTAGACCCCTCTAGTAAGAAATTTGTTTTGCATGCACACGTATAAAAATTGCGGTTTTTATCCAACGCAATCATAAGTTTGAACGTTGTTTTCAATTTAGACTTGTTTATATATATATATATATATATATATATATATATATATATATATATATATAAATCAATTTGAACATGAATTACTTTTAAAATATGATACACACCAGTATTATGGACGCAAAGGGTTTGCCCTTAAAATTAATAAAAAACCGACATTCGTAGAATATAAGCTGGCAGCCATCAGGTTTAGATGAATAAGTTGTAAAAAAAGATTATGAACTATAGGGAAAATATAAAAAGGGGGAAGTCCATAAAAACTTACAAAATCAAACATGATCAACCAACGGAACGAGTGGAAAACAACTGTTATATTTCAAACTTGGTACAGACATTTTCTGAAGAAAATTGTGGGTTAAACCTTATATAGCTAGCTAAACCTCCCACATGTATGACAGTTGTTCAAAATCCCATTATATTGACAAAATTGGGTGAACAACTCAAACAGACAAAATAGGTTAATGTGATAATAATTGAGACCCAGGAACCAAACCTGTGAAGACATGCATCACAGACATACAGCACAACCAAATAAAAAATTCAAACAAACAAAGAAATCGAACAAAGACGACAACAAAAAAGTTAAAGTTTATAGTAAATTTGACAATGATGTCAACAAAAATGTTATTTAAATTAACGTTGGAAGTAAAAATGTGTCAGTGCAAGTTCGATTCCCTGTTTTATGTTTTTCCTTTTTTTTCTTTTGTGTGGTATTGTTGATTTTTGTGCATTCAGAACTGATTTTGGTTTATTATTGACTTTTGACTAAGAAACTAATAACATTCAATTATTTTTTTATTTAGGATGATTTTGTTTGCTTTATGACACATCTTTACAAATGCATGTTCGGAAAATACTATGAGTGTAAATAGTGATGTGGATCGAATTAGGTATCTTCCCAGAAATTCGGTAGCATACATCTTATTTATATACAAATGAGTAAGAATAAGCCATATTTGTAAATTACGGATAACACTTAGATTCATAATAATTTACTGGAAATTTGAATACAGTTTACTGAAAGTGTATGGGATTTTGTTTAAATATTTTTCCATGATTTATATCTACTACCTGTAGTATTCTAGTTAATGGTGATTTCTTGTGAATCGGTCAAAACAATTAGGTGGCTATTTACAATGCATCCATAGATATTTGAACTCAATGATAATTGGGTTAAATTAATGAAAGAAATTTAATTTTGAAAAGACGTCTAAACAACAGTATGAATAACAGACACAGTGGACACGTTGGATCGTTAAAAAAAGACTATTTGGGGGAATGGTATCTTTTTAACGATGTACCGCTTATTCATTGTATCTCCTTTAGTACAAGATATATAAATCTTCTCATAATATACGATTTTACAATATCTGTAAACGAGCAATAAGGACATTATCTATCTTGACAAATACGTACACATCATCACAGGAGGACATAATTAGAGAACTGAAAATATACAAAGAAAATATGCAATAGATAAACAAATGTATTGTTGTCCTAAGGACGAAAGCAACATGTGAGCATTCAGAAAGGGCGTTATTCAGATAGAATTGGGAAACTAATTAAAATAGAATAAGAAATCATAGAATTTCTGCGGTAATCCCAGCTACATGTATAAGTATGGCATTTTGCAGAAGGATTTCATCAATGTGCTTATGAAATTTTGCCTTTAATAACCAATATAACAAATCATTAATTATTCCAAGTAAGTAAAAAAGTGGTCGTTAGTCGTTGTCTTACATATTTGTTACATCATAGTGGTTTCACGTAAGTAAACAAAAGAGGGACGAAAGATACCAGAGGGACAGTCAAACTCATAGATCGAAAACAAACTGACAACGCCATGGCCAAAGATAAAAAAACAAACAGACAAATAATAGTACAGATGACACAACATAGAAAACCAAAGACTAAGCAACACGAACCCCACCAAAAACTAGGGGTGATCTCAGGTGCTCCGGAAGGGTAAGCAGATCCTGCTCCACATGTGTCGTGTTACTTATGTTATTACAAATCCGGTAAATAGTCTAATTTGGTAAGTCACATTCAAACAAAGTGCGCGTTAATCCTTGTAATATTGATTTGTTAAATCACAGTGGTTTCACGTAAGTGAAAAAAGTGCGAGTTAAAAGAGCTCGTTTATCGTAGCAATATTGATTTGGTAAATTTCAGTGGGTTCACGTAAGTAAAAAAATACGACAATGATTTCCCTGCACACGACAGGCTTTTCAGGAATAAGGTTTAGGCAGCGATATCTGGACAAAATGTTTGGAATGCCAAACTAAAATTTCCTTTGGAGCATAGAAAACAAAAGGTCTTTTTCATATCAATTGATAGTTTATTCCATTGCTAACGCTTCCATAAAGGCAAATATTTTCAGGCATTATCCATTGCCATCACCTTCATAAAACATCTGTTAATTTTCAAAAAACTAGGGGTTCTTAGACCGAATCCGTATATCCCTAAATAACAAAATGAGTAAATACGCACTCAAATCAACATTAAATTCGGACATAATGATTACCATTTGTGTTTGCCAAGGATGCATTTATTTCATCAAAACGAAATATGCTAAACTTATATTCTTTTTCAGATCGATGAAAAAATATATAGAAGATATATCTTACTTGAATGTTTACGGTGTTAACCTTTTTTCATCGCAACAAAAATTCTCGAACTTTATCATTTAATGATCTCTGGAAATAGGAACTGTGTCAGTATATAGAACTACGGGGCCTTGCAAATATTTTTACATCCTGTGGTGTGTTTCATATTTTCCTAGAATGAGAATGAGGAATTATTTGTTCCTTGATTATTATGTAAAATTCAACGAACAGATGATTAAAATAATAACATGAGACATTCGGGAAAATGAATTATGCATTTGAATTCAATGTTAGAATAAATGCAACAATGATTCCTTCTGAATAAAACTATTAATACAAAAATATATATTATGTTATCTCGTTCCAGAATTAAATTCGTTCACTGTTAGCCGAACTATACATCTGCACGACTAATTCATCATGTAATAAAAAAATAATCAAATATTCCAAAACATTATTGAAATATAACTATAAGGAGATGTGGTATGAATGCAAATGATAGAATGATCATTTCAAGAACACAGTACAAAAAATGAATGACGTTACAAATTATTAAAGAAAGTATTTTTCAGGACTTGCTATAAACATCACTTATATGACCAGAACATAGTATGTATGCTTATCAAAGTTCTACATATATCATCCTTAATGCACGTCTGCGAACATTCACATTATTTGTTGTCTACTGTTTTTCATTTTAGATTTTTTTCGTAGTCCAGCTGATCATTACAAATAAATCATATTCCGGGCATTTGACAAGATGATAATACAAACATAGTCGAACATATATGTTGATTAAATTGTGCCTTTTAGAAGTAGTCTTATTATTATTATATCACATCTATTTATCCAGCGGCAATAGATGATAGAACGTTAAAAGTTATACATTACGAATGACGCCTTAGCTAATTCGCAAACTGTTTGCAAAGTTTGCTGGTATAATAGGGTTTGACGTGTTTATTTTAATGTAACAAATCTCGTCTTTTTATCTGTAAACTCTTGATAAAAATTCAAATGGACATATATTACCTTTTCTAAATGTAGATTTACTTGCAAACCGAAAAAAACAACCTTTTCAGTGATGAACATTTGAATTTAGGATGTTCTCTTCTTTTGTTTTTCACTTTAGTCCGATATTCGGAATCCTCTAGTTTTATCCATAAAGTGACAATGAAACTTTTGCCCGCTAACTCATACTTTTCTTTTCATTATTGTACGACATATGGTTAAAGAGCCATTTTTGAAAATTTTATAAACCCTTGTTAGTTTTTCATATTTTTTAAAGAAAAAAAGGGCAAATGTTAAATGTAAGAACTTCTAGAGAGAAACATTTCCTTTCCTGCTAAATTTTCAATCGATTATACTTCAAAAACAAGTACACGGACCTGTCATTTTTTTCTGCTTTTTTAGTTCCCTTATCTATATACTTTCAATTCATAACAGACTCTTAAAGAGCTTGTTATTTTGAAACAGAACAGAGTAGCGAACATCCTTAATTGATTTATCCAGTGCCACAGGGAAGAAGATGATGACCTTATTTATCGCGTCACAGAATGTGACTTCTAAGAACTAAACATCTCAGACAATTCAATTTTCGTTTAATGTTGTTCCATTATAGAAATATTGTTTGAATCCGTCAAAAATTGACGTTTCAGATTTAAGAAAAAGGACTGATCAATATACAGGATTGACCTGAACTGACTGATGTCATGAAAACATCAATCGGAATATATAGTCCATAACGTTTGCTTAGCTTAACTGAGATAAGTACATAAAGGTATAATACCGTTTCTGCAATTCAAACTCTTTGGATGTTGACCTGATTATATCTAAAAACATCAGCACAGTGTTCAGTGTACGTTTTACCGGATGTAGGATTAGAACATGCAAATTTGGTTTATTTATGTTTATATATACAATACTATGTAAAATTCATGAATATTAGATAAACACTAATGCGTTATTAAATCATCGTATGCATGTATATTTGGTGCGCAGTTAGAATAGAAAAGGGTTGGAACTCGTTGTCAATTATTTTTCTGCATTTTGATAACGATAAACACGAAAGAGATCATCTTCAGTCTAAAATAATATATCATCTTTTTATTTTTTAATGTCACCAAACAAGTGGCTGACTGTAAATTAATTCCATTGTACAATTTGGTTTTATGAAGCTGTAGACATAATATGAAGTCATTCAACTTAATAACAAATATTACAGATTTGAATGGACGGACACTAAGAAGACAGTATGCCACTCATTCTATGTTTGGGTTAATATATTATTTGAAAAAAGGCGTTTGATACAACCATGCGTATTGTATTGTATTCAGAAATTTGATAAAACAGAAAACAAATTGTATTCAGAAGTTTTTTGGATAGTCATATCACGTGCATTGTCATATTTTAAATTACATACCTTTTTATAAATTATCTGTTTAAAGTTTAACAAATCATTTAGAAACTGAAGTTTTGACTCCATCAGGCCTAGGCTAAGTTTACCTACAGTGAGTTTTGCTATTTTAGGTAACTTTTTGGTCTTATATCTCCTCAAATATTCAAATGTTCATATATCCTTGGCTTTCAACCTCTTTGATCTGAAATTTTTGACCAAGGTAAATGCAGAGAAGCACTGCGGATGTATCAAAATTTTTAAAGTATGCGTACGTTTTTTACATTTTCAAATTGTGATAATAAATGATAAAGATGCAAACTTTCAAGTATATAGTAGTTATACCTATAATTTGCATTATAGAAAATAAAGTTAACTCTGTATATCCCAGTACACAGTTTTCGTTCCTGATAATGCATGTAATTTACCACTGGACGTTAAACCGCCATCTAGCATCATCATCACGCAATATATAATTTTGCCAATAAAAGAGGAGATACCAAGGATGCAATCAAACACCATAATAACACAATATATTCAGCGTATAACATACATTTTTAAACATTAATCCGAATAGAATATATCAATTAAACAACAATTGTCTTAATCAAACAAAACTGGAGTCATCAAATACTTGTTCCTGACATAAAGCGTCTGAATAATCTGAAACCTTTACTGAATTAATCGTAAAAGTGAATAGCTAACACATTAGTAATAAACACATACATATAAAACGTGTTGCAAAATGTCAAACTTTAGAATGCATGTTAAAGGTATTTGCTAACCTAGAATGTCCTTTCACATATTTCAAACCGTGTGGTTTGAAATATGTGAAAGGACATTCTAGGTTAGCAAATACCTTTCACATGCATTCTAAATGATCGGAGATAGATATAACATTTCCTGAAAAGTTATCTCATTATTATTATCTGGATGTGTCATGTGGTTCTTTAAATGTTTTATTTTTATTACCATACCATGAGATTGTCGGGATATTTTTACTGTATATTTGTTAGACTCACTCCCGACCCATTGCCTCTAGTTTTAGTCTATAAAAAGTCATATAACAAAATACTGAGCTCAAAGGAAAATTCAAAACGAAAAGTCCCTTATCAAATGGTAAAATCAAAAGCTCAAACACATCAAACAATTGGAAAACAACTGTCATATTCCTGACTTGGTACAGACATTTCCTTATGTAGAAAATGGTGGATTAAACCTGGTTCATAGTTAGCTAAACCTCTCACTTGTATGATATAAGTTGTTGATATTCCCCGTCATCTGTGTGCTTTATTATAGAGATGTAATGTTAACGATATATAGCCAATTAGTATTATCAAATATAATATTGTCATTGCGGTGAGGGTTGCTCTGATTGAATGTCACCTGACTGTAAGATGGAGAACATATCTACTTCGCTGTTTCTCAGATGCATGTAAGGATTTTATATATGAAAAGAGAAATATTACACTATGTCCATTGTGTTCCTTTCTATCTCATATCTTTAATATTGCATACTATTAGTATATTATAAAATTTTCAAACAGTCTCATTGTTAATATCCACGAACATCAATGTACATGATTTGGTCACAGTTTTCAAAGAAAATCGATTTATATGATGTTGTCACATTTTCAACAAGTTCGTTTGAGATGGTTCCTGATATTGTTACGCAGAATACGTGCACACAATCTTTGGTTAGATTCGACGCAGAATACGAAAATTGATATCACAAATGTAATTCTGCGTTCTTGCTACAAGCTCATGAAACAATCAATTCTATGTATACTGTGTACTAAGTTAAAAAGTAATAATTGAGCAGTGTGAACATTTTGATTTTATAAAATTTTATTATATGACTATACATTTTCTGTTTTCTCATTGGCTAAAAGCATAGGAAATTGTCTTTGATAAAACATTATATTCACCGCGGCAAAAATCACGAGAGGTTAATATAAAATTTGGAACAGCGTCCGTGTACCTAAATATAGATTTTCCAAGTCAAAGTCAATGACATAGATTTATGACGACATGCACATTCCCGTTTTTTTCCTTTTCTTCTTGTTTTCGGTATATTTTTTAAGTAAACTTTATTGAATAATTCAGCTTATGAACATTAGCAACTGCAAAAGCAGATAATATATTTATCCTAAAAAAAAAAGGGAGCAGTTATAAAAGTATCTTGAGCAAATAATAGAAAATTGGAGAAGGATGAAAAGTAATATAAACAAACAATTGTTGACTTTTGATTTCAGTTGATACAATGATTTATCAACCACAGATATATGACATTCACCCTCGGCCGTTGCCCTCGGTGAATATCGTATCTCTGGGGTTGATAAATCATTTTATCAACCTCATCAATAGTTAATAATTGTATATTGTTGGCAGATCTGTGTTACTTGTATCTTACATAATGTAAGTACAAATACAGTATTATAATGTTTTTAGGTAACATATATCTTGATCGTCAACTTCAGATAATGCATACGTAATGACATTTGCACGTTGGAGTTGTAAGCACATTCTGTAACATTTGTATACATCTCTGTATTTAGGCAAAAGTTTATCACACCTATGAACCATGAAGTATCTTCACTTCTCATGAGTCATGAATTTTTATAAACTAAACCTGTCCCCAAAAATATATATCTCCTTAATTTTGATCATTTTTGTATTGATTACATTGTATATAATATTCTGCTAACCATTTTCATTATATTGAGTATCTTCAGAATTTTTTTGACATGGCCATATATAAGATTAAAATCTTTGTCAATGTAGCTTATTGAGAGAAATCCAATAAGTGAGATGGAACTTTCAATGACAGTCATTAACAATACTCCTTGTTCTGCCGTCAATCATCTTCTGCATCGACTTAATGAAACATCTGTCATGTATATTAAGTTCCCGTTGGTTATTAGCTCTATAATGTAGCATATAACATCTCAATGTACTGTGTAAAACATTTACTGAACCACTATTGTAAAGGAGATATCTTAAGCGGTAAAGATATTGTTAGTAATTACAAAATGCATACACTGCTATTGAAAAAACGTTCGTCCGACTCAGCTTTTGAATTGTAAAATAATATACAATGATACCAAAAATACAAAGAAGTAGATTAAAAATAACGCATTATAGTAAAGCAATGAGTAAATAGATATACAAACGGCATGGACAGGAGTTCAATTGCCGGACATTCACGTTCTGACACAAAGCAACAACAAGCTTTATTTTTACAATGGGTGTCATTTCTTTGTGATATTTTCCTTATTATCTTCTAGAAATTTGTAACTATTCAAAAACAACAAAAATACCCTGAACTCATTTCTTAACCAATTTCCATAAACTTTTCATTATTAAGCTCAGTAATATTCGTCTAAGTTTATGGTATTTTCATAATTCCTTTTCAACATTGATTTTAACATGATCTTAATCACTTGGCTTCCCATGTTACAGCGAAATTATGTGATGACTTCTTCATAATTTCGTAAAAGTGTACCTGTCCTTCGGTTTACTTTTTTTGTTTTAATTCTAAATAATAATACAATGCTCCTTGTTCTGTCGTCCATCACTTTCTGTAACGACTTAATCAAACATCTGCCATGTGTATTCAACTTCCGTTTGTTATAAGCACAATAATGTAGCATTCAACATCTCAATGTGCTGTGTAAAACATTAACTGGAGACTATTGAATATGTATTGTGGAAAATATATAATAAGCGATAAAGTTGTTTCAGTTATGACAAAATGTAAAGAGATACCAACACTGCTATAGAAAAAAGAATGACTGACTTAGCCTTTGACTTGCAAACGATAAAACATTTATACAAAAATACAAAAAAACAAATAGATAGAAAATAGCACATTATAGTTTTGCAATGAGTTAAAAGAAATACAGACGTCATGGACAGCATTCAACTGACGGTCATTCATATTTTCCATGTCTTATCGATGCATCATGATTATGTGACAGTTTTCACACATGTCTAAAACTATAAATATATACAGTTCAGGTCCTGGTTATTTTTGGTGTCCTCGTCGCGGGCCATGTACCAGCAATGTCGACTTCTTTGATAATCATGACAACTAAACATTATGGGATATTGATTCGGAATTAAACAGAATGCCTATAATGATTGAAAATATAAAATGTATTCCTATTTATATTACGAGTTTGCGTTTATTTATTTATACATGCGCTTTAAAAAATAAAACCAAAGAAAACCAATCTAATTCTTAAATTGCACAGAAATGATAAGGAATTTGAGAACACTTGTAAAAAAGCTCATCAAAAATACCAGGCTCATAATTTCGTACGCTAGACGCACGTTTTGTTTACAAAAGAATCATCAGCGACACTCGAATAAAAAAGTTAAATGCCAAATAAAGTACGATGTTAAATAGCTTTGAGGATCCACCAAATCCGAAAGGTTTTTCCAAATACAGGCACGGTAATATATTCCTGAGGTAGAAAATTCGTTTGTATTTTCAACAAATCAAGGTTTTTTAAACAGTAAATTTATGAATATGACTATATCAACGTTAATTCATGTCAAAAGAGAAGTGCTGGCTACTGAGCTGGTGATACCTTTTTTAACGAGTATGTTAATACTGAAAAAAATTACTTAAGTCCATGTACGAGGTATATTATTCAGATTTTAGATTAAACAAGCCTGATATAGGATTGACCTCCGGAACTTGCAGCCTCGATAACTGTGTTTATTGAAGAGAGTAGGATTGTTGGTACGACAGCTAACCATAAATATAATAACAAATAAATACATTTCACGCAAGTATTTTTGAACGGAAATAATGACCATATCAATTTTCCCGTTTTATACGTTATCTCTGTCAATCCGATTATATATGACCATATAAAACAATACTATCTATAGTCTTTAGACACGCATTAAGTTACAGCAAATGGTTGTATAACTATATTTTAGAGATATCTCTTCTAACTATAATTGCGTCATTTCATTTTACACATAAAGAATTATGGAGGATAAACAATTGACTAAATAAATAAAGGGAAGGCTATATACCGTAATAGATGGGATCGAAATTTTAATAGTATTAATGCAGTGAAAACATTCAAAAGTTATATTCTTTAATAGTTATATATAAAGATGTTGGGTAGATATCAGCAACCAAACAACCCACATTATCAAGTTTTACATCGAGTAAACACTTAACGGTTTCCAAATATTTACAAAACAGTGATAAAAAAATCGTAAAATAACAAAAATACCGACCTCCAAAGAAAATTCAAAACGGAAAGACCTTTGTCAAATGGCAAAAGCAAAAGCTCAAACTCACCAAACGAATTGAAAACAACTGTCATATTCCTAACTTAGTACAGACATTTCCTTATGTAGAAAATGCTGGAATAAACCTGGTTTTATAGCTAGCTAAACTTCTCACTTGTATGACAGTCGCATGGAATTCCATTATATTGACAACAATGTGTGAGCAAAACAAACAGACATCATATAGTAGATAAAAATGTCAAAAATTGGGTTACGGCAGTCAACATTGTGTTATAAATTGATCATTATAAAAACAAATCTCTATTTCAACAACGAAAAACAAAGTGACTAATGGACACTCTATAGACAAAGTACATACGCAAAAGAAAGACAAGAATACAAAAAATGACCATAGCACAATAACACAATAGACAGTATGGCATTCTCTACTAAATAACCACAAGTGTGCTCTTGCAAATCTATCATTCTACTTTTGTAAGCACGTTACCACTAACGTCTAATGACAGAGATGGTAAACCGACAAAGACGAAACAGCACGATTAGTCTTTATAAAAAATTTGTAAATATCAAAAAAAAAATATCACTTTTTTACATTTTGTGCGTCCAAAGCTTTGATTTACGTTCATCATGGAGGCTCGAACCCTTGAATTTGAAAGCGAATGATGTACCATTATTGAAAAACGTGATGAGCTATATCAATTAACTCAGCATAGACACCAGGTTTAACATTGTGTACACTAAACACGTGTTTTGTCTACAAAAGACTCATCAAACGTGCTATTGGTTTTCGGTTGTTGGTATTATTGGCATTTCAATTTTTGAGAGTTGTTATCCATGAATTGTATTGGGGTATTTCCGACATGAATGTACTTCTTAAAATGCTCTGCAATATTTTGATATATTTCGATCATCTTAGCTGACCATAACGAAACAAAGATTATATTGATTTATGTACAATACATATTTCGTTAGCGTTTGGTCTTAGCTTTGTTTATAATAAAGTTTTTAAACACTGCTTAATTTTGAGTTTATGAGTGCATATTTCATAATTAATTTACATCCTCAAACAATCATTTATCAGCCAACTTTTCCGATTTTTGAAATATAATCATAATAAAAGAGTTAATAGGATGATTCTCCGATACAGTTGACTTTGATATTGTATAGATAAAGGCAACAGTAGTATACTGCTGTTCAATAGTCATAAATCGATTAAGCAAAAACAATTCCGGGTCACAAACCAAAACCGAGGGAAACACATCAATTATAAGAGGAAAAAAAACGGAACAACAGAAACACTGAACTGCTACAAAAACAAACGCCAACATACATAGAAACGGACTGCCATATTCCTGAATCAGGACAGAAAAATACATAAATAAATAATATAATAGCACATTACAACATGTAAACCACAAAATAACAACGAACACCTCCCATGAATTTACGACAGTACACCAGGACACTACAATAGAATTATAAACTGAGCGTCACACGAATGTACCAACGCCACAAAAAGTGACGTATTTTTGTGACGTTTATTTTATCACAGGTACATTTCTAAAAATAGAGTTTTTTATGGTATTATTTAATGTATTTGCAAACATGACAAGAATATTAAAATGAAATTATGTTTGTAATGGTGTAATTATTTGTATTGTCTAACCATGTCGGTTTTTCTTCTAAATCAAAACTGTGTATAAACAAAAAAATCCTGTGCATATAGTTGCTTTAAACTAAAAATCATATAAAAGAACTAGCTGATTAATTATCTTAACTTTTTCATACCTATAGAAAATAAAAATAGAATTCAAACCACGAACGATAAGACATAACACAATATCGAACCAGACTTACAAAAGAAACTAAATACATGAATGTTGGATGTATAAATACCGAGACACGTCGTATAGTAATGCGAATTCACACTCGGCAAAAAAGTCATATTCGGGAATAGATCACGTTCGGTACTAAGCAGACCATACGACATAGATGGTAAACCACAATCTAAGATGTGGTTAGCTAGTTTAGACACAGACACATCGTATAGATCAACTAATTCGTGATGGTGTCCATAAAATTTACGGAATGTAATTTTTAACGGTTTTCTTTCCTCCTCATAACGCGTAAGGAGCACACTCCTGTGTATAATTATAAAAAAGCATTACGAATGCCCATACTTAATTTCGGTACGTAGTAGGGTCATTTTTGAAGTCTTTGAATCTTTCTTTAATTCACTTTATCATGTTTTTTGTGTATATTTGGATATATTATGAAACAAAATTTATTTTGCTTACTTCATCGATTTATAGATACATAAAGATGGTTCGAAACAGTTATTTATTTATATGTTTGCAAAATTTTAGCATTGATATGGAAAACGAAAGGAAATGACATCCGGGACAAAAAACCAAATTGTTCACGTACTTTTTATCTAGTTTGTATATAAGTCCGAAAGCAAAATATTTACAATAACAATGATTAATGCTAAATCGTTTTTTAATATAATTCTGTTTTATAAACTTTAGAAAACAAACCTCGAAGATTTCATAAATAAATGTCAAGACTCTTTAATATTCTTAAAGACATTGGTTTCAACAGACTTCCGTTGTTCTAACTTTCTTATGGAAACATGGTTATCCCTTGGAATTCTTCAAAATGACAGAAAATCCCACTTATAAGGCGGGATGAATAAATTCGCAGCCACGTCCGGTTAGAATGGAAACGTTAAATCCTAAGCCTCGTGTAAAAGGTTCGTCCTTACC
This sequence comes from Mytilus californianus, assembly GCF_021869535.1. NCBI lineage: Eukaryota > Metazoa > Mollusca > Bivalvia > Mytilida > Mytilidae > Mytilus > Mytilus californianus. Next base: position 81,601,499 of record NW_026262712.1, read on the forward strand.
GTCAGACAATTCGTATTTCTTCATCATTAACTTTCTCGTGTAACAACAACAATGGTATTAGTGTTTCCGACATTGACATCAGTTCCTATAAATCACAATTACTAGTTTTACCAAGTTAATAATACAACAAAGAAAAGCCATAAGTTATCGGCATCCGTAAAATTCCGTGATGTGATTTGCTACCAAATCATAATTTGTTTTCATTACAACTTCTGTACTGTTATGACTAATTGTAATAACGGTACAATTTAACAATTGTTTTACAGAAGACATTGTGTACAAAAGGTTTCATGAGAAATTAGCGTAACTGTACTGTGATTTTAGCAATTTATATCAATTTACCTCTGCAAAGAGTAAACAAATGACATATTATTTATGAAACACGTGTAGTTTTCACAGGAATCGGAATCATACGTTTTAATTTGTGTTTAAATTGTTCTTTAATTCTTCTTCGGAAATCAGATCCGAGTCCTTTCTTTCGCTGTTTAGATGAATTACTGGAATTAAGTATACCCGACGTATTCCATATTTTGCAAAGTCACTGTTTACCTTTCTAGAACATTATATTTCAAGATGATTTTAATCTGTTTCATGAACATGCTTAGCACATGCGTAACAAATCTCAAGCTTAGGGTTGAGATGAAGCTTTAAAAATGATTTATCAAAGGAACAGCCCGTATTTAATTTAATTTTTTTCTTAAATTTAAAAGATGTCTGATGTATTTTATTGGCCAGTGAACTTCTTTCTGTAGTGTTTGTTTTTGAAATCTGACATTGATACTGAAGCGAATTTTTTATCCTGAGAAGGGAGTATAAAAGATCACCGTTCGTAAAATGGAAGAGTAAATAAATGTATATTGACAGGTCGCTTTCGTCAATATCTTTTACATGAAGATTGTAAACATTAACCACTGACTTGTCACAACAGTGTCTCTACAAGCAATATTTCTGGTCCGTCTTGGCTCTTGAAATTGAAATATAATGGACATTATACATCGGATCTGTCACACTGACGATAATTAGAAGACAAGTCAGTACTTATGACCACTACGATGACACCTAGAATTAACCGATAATGAATTTTGTTTATGACTGTAATAGTCCTAAAATGACTTTGTCTCGCTGAATCGTTATAAGATTTGTATGGATGCCTCTGGTAATTATTTGAAACAATTTCATGATGTCTCAAGTACCAGGTATCATACTTTAACCGTTAACGCATGCCATTAGACTTTCCTTTTCACCTAAAAACATATTGATAAAATAAATTCATATTGAAATGAAGACGGACATTTTAATCTAAAGCCTAATAGTAATACTAATGATAACATTCCCATCATTATATTAGGAGCACACATTACATTTGAACGCATTTTTTTTTATTGAAGATTGTTATATTTTATATTACGAAGTTTTGGTAAATGCAAATTGAAAGGAAATAATGGACTGCATAGAATATTTCAATAATAACGCCAGTAGACGTTTACATCTTCAAAGACAAAGAAAGAAGACAAATATTATTTAAAATGTAGCGAATATCTATATAGATTTGATTAAATACATAGATTACTTTTAAAAAGAAGATAAGATAAGCTGTTATATCAATGCGTTACATAGTAAAAACAACAGCGAGGAAACAACAGCGAGGAAAGGATCAAAACAGATAAGAATTGTACTACAATATGTACATGCATGATTGTACAGCTGTATTTTATAGGTTATTCCCACAGATGAGATGTGCGCAAATGTAGAAGTAATCTACACTAGTACGGCGCCTGCTATTATAGCATTATCTGTTTCATTGTTTTGAGAAAACCAAGATAAATGACGATGTACTGTTTAATGATCATTACACTTTTTTTTATCCATTTCTGCACAAAGCTTAATTAATATATTAAAGTAAAATATCATCAAAGATATTAGGCTTGTGTTTCAGTACTGCTGACGCGACTGTCGTTTACGTAAGAATCATCAGTGGCGTTTGAACGATATTTCATACCGAAACTAGTATTTCTGACGATTGATGAAATATCTTGTGTTTTTTGCATTAAAAATAAAAATAGCGAATATCAAAAGTACAATACTTAATATATATATATTTAAAAAAAAAAGTCCATATGTACTGGATAATTATTTTATGAAAATGTCTTTAAACAATTCACATTGAGCAAGTGGCGTCTGATTGCAAAAACGTTTAAAATCAGCCTAGAATAGATTTCGTATAAAACACTCAGCACATTTAAACTAGCCCCAATTTGCAAGAGTACTTGATAGGTACACTACATCATAATAAAAAAGATGTTTCTTGCGAATAAGAATACTCAACTTTTTTTTTATTCTTATTTTATCAAGATCTCCCAGACCTGCATATCCGACATATTTGACTTTAAGTATGTCACATGATCGTTTAATGCTAACATAAAAACATAGAACATCCTATACACGGTCCTGGTATCACTTTTTGGATGGCGGGACTAATCTTCCTTTAAAAAAGATTAAAGTTCCCATATTCATCGAACACAAAAATTAGAATGCAAATATATATGTTTTGCTAATGAATTTCAAGATGATAATATTGTTGTAGTTGATACTTTTAAATAGATAATGTAAATTATAAAAAAAATATGGCACAATTAAAATACGTATGTATGGTTGGGTTTTTTTTTAAGAAGAAAGCATTTGACAGATAAGGTTGATTAACTAAAATGGTGTTTTTGAATTCTCCATATTAAAATGTTGAACTGCATCAAAAACATAATAGAATTGACAAAATTTCAATATGTTTCACCAGAATTGCACTGGAGTGTGTAAAGAGTTTTGTGAAATAAAAGTTAAACCATCAAGGTTAGAATGAAAAGCGATTATCATTGAACCAAACATTATCATCATGATTTAATCATTTCGTAATATATCAAGCGGATACCAGATCAATGTCAACGAGCAAAATGTTATAATGAAAATGATACAAAATAGATTAGACAGCTGATGATAAATTATAATGTGGTTTTACGTTTGTATTACTATCGTAGTCAACAACGAAAAAGAGATGACTTCTTTATAAACAAAGCGACGATTATTATTTTTTTGAAAATGATGAAAGTAACCAGTTGAGAAATAAAGTGTTTGCTACAAAATGTAGGCGCTATTATAAGTTTTAATATCCGGAATGTAACTTAATCTAATTTAGATCAGAAGGATACTTCACTGTTTATCATCGCTTGTAACATAAGTGCTACACATTTATGTTTGTTTGTTAATGTTCCTTTTACTTGTTCAATAATTGACCTTTATTTGAATGCACTGATAGTAAAACGTCAATGAACTTTGATGAGAAGAGTTTTAATCATACTCAACAAAATAATAAAGTGAATTATACCATCCATTAAAGACCTTCTGCATACTTGAACTATGAAAATTTCTTACGGTCAGTGTTTTTTATGTAATTACTGCGGTGACAAAGGAAGAACCACTCGATTTACTCGTTTGATTTACGTAACCAACACATAATGATTATATTATAATAAAGCATTTACAAGAAGATATAGAATTGAAAACTTATAGAGAAAATATAACCCTAATACAACATTTAAGTTAATATATTAAATTAAAAGTACAAAACAAAAACAGGAAAAAAAGATAATTAGATGCATATTACATTAACGGGGAAGTTCTTATTAGTTGAACCATCTCGGTGGTCTCGTGGTAGCGTGTTCGCCTCAAGTGCGACCGGGTTAAACCAAAGACTTTAAAATTGGTATTTGCTGCTTCTCTGCTAAGTACGCGGCATTAAGGAATTAGATCAAAGACGTGTCGGCTCGGAATCAGAATAATGTGTCCGGGTTAGGTGACATGTCTTCCTGCGGACTGTTATCTTGTGAACAAGAACGTTAAAAATCCGGCTCAGCGTGTCGGTCTAGTACAAAGCAGGGTTAATATTCATATTATATTGACATGTTCTCAATTAGCCGCTGGACGTTAAGCAGCCATCCATCATCATCATCTTATTAGTTGAATTTAAAAAAATCTTTAAAGAAGGTCTAAAAAAAAATTATATTACAATAAACAATACGAACGACAATGTCTGATTGCTCACTTTGCATAAGCACTATAAGATACATTGAAATTTCATGTTCCTGAGCCTTAACATTCCTCATAGTTATACAAGCTTTTATATTTTTTATCTGTAAGAGCTGTTTCATTCCTTATTTTTATGACCTCGAATATGTTATATCTATGTGAGCTATATCATCCTTTGTTTATACGGGCTTTAACATGCCTTATCTATATGAGCTAGACCATACCTTATTTATACGAGCTCTAATATGCCTTATTTTTATGAGCTAGACTATCCCTTATTTATACGAGCTCGAATATGCTTCATCTCCATGAGCTAGACCATCCCATATTCACACAAGCTCTACCTCCTTCTTATCTGAGGGTTATTTGGAAACTATTAATAAAAAAAAAACAATATCTCAAAACAACTAAATGTGTTCCCATCATATATCATAAAAATCGATATTTCGTATGTACCTACGATATAACCGAAATACAACTATTATTTTGGTCCAAACAAGACCACACAAATTTAAAATGGGCAAATTCTTGGACTATAGATAGATAACCATAATAATTCAGTCATTATATTCCATTGATCTGAGATAGATACAATGACGCACAAATACAAAGTCAATGAAAACGCGTCCATCAAACATTCGAAATAATTCGGTATTCACCTATCCCAATTACTGGGAACAGTCAGCTTATAGACTCTCTCACCAGAGAGCTTATATCAAAATACGTGACACTTTTTTATTGTATAAAGAAAAGTGAGTATGTGAGATCGATTACAGGGAGAACCTGAATTTTTCGGGTTAAAATATAGGTAACAAAAATACAAACCACAATTCTCTCTCATTTTTTTTGCATGTGCGAAACATATCAATAGTGAAAGCGTACATATATGATTTAGCCCATGTTACATCACCATCAGAACTATTTTCCGATATTCTCTTGACATCTATACATGTTATTAAAATATTCTTAGACACAAATTTCAGTGGGAACAAAATTATTGCAGGCAGGAATATCATTCATCTAGTACGCTAGAGTTAAAACAGAAAAAAGAAAATAAAAAACCGACCAATTAAAAGAAACCATAAGATGCAGTATATGCCCATCGATATAATACTGTCGCCTTAATTCGTCACACTCAAAACTACTTTAAGACATTCTGTAGACATCTGCATTTGTTTTTGAATGACATATAAATATCATTAAAGAACGCCAGAAATGTTATTTAAAAAAGACAAACATTTTTAAAAAAATGACCAATTAAAACTAAATATATACTCCCCATATGATTTTTTCAATATATTAAATGATATGGAATATGAAAACTAATTGTTTCATTATTTAAATGTACAAAGACAGATTGGTATGATGTTAAATGTTATACTAAAAAGTGTTCAACATGAAAAATATTTATTGTCGTCGGCCTTGTTTAACAAAACACCTATAATTGTACGTCTGGTATCTTTGATGAATTAGGTTGTTGCATGCCTTCTATTTCACATATCTAACAAACTGCTTGTTAGTACTATTTATGAAAATAATTAAAGATTTATTTGTTCAAATAATCTATTGGGAATGTACGTTATAAATGAAGTGTTACAGTATAATCTCATTTCAATCTATTTCCATGTTTCAAGTTGAAGTTAAAGAGCTCTATGACGCAAACGTCGAAGAAGATAAAAAAAATGGTTTTAAATAGAGATTTAGGCATATCAAGAACATGCTAAGCTAGACACGAGTAATCAAGTCGGACAGAGAAAAGAACACCATTTCAATCAAACAGAAATTGTTCGAAAATTCCTTCATGAAGATTAAACATGATAGACATTTTCATTTGATATACGTTGTTTGTCCCGCAGTAGTTTTAAAACAAGGACATGATAAAGCAGAACATCAATTATAATCATACATAATTTGAAAACTGCTGTTTCATAATGTCATTTGAGTACCGTAACATTAGACCTATACCCTTGATATTTACAGTTTCTAGTCCATAAACATTTATTTTAAGTTTTGTAAAGGAGTGCAACTTTGGTTTTTCTTATTTTTTATTTTTTTTTTTTGGCATTTTCTTTAACAATGCATCCGACCTTGTACCTAATCAAATGTTCCAACGGAGAAATAACAAGGACTTCTTAACATCGGTCGTCTTAGTGCGCAGAAATAGGTTAATTTCTTAATAGTTTGAATTGAGGACTTAAGGAAGTGTAAATATCTAAAGTGGCTTGATGATTAGATTAGAATGTAACGTCATTTAGGGTTAAATTAGGGATTTTGTTTGATTCAGTTACAACGTCCCATCATGCTTATTTTTGTGCAATCATCAATCAGCTAAATTAATTTTGAACCAATTAGCATGACCATCCTGACCTGTTTCGGAGAAAAGATTCGAACAAATAAGTAAATGTGTTCTAGTATTTTCACATAAAACTATAAGCTTAAATGTATTACTGGCACAAAGATAATCCTAGCGAAATTTGTATATACTAGTATTGATTCTGTAATCGTTTTAATATGGACAACTTTCATCGAGAATAGTTTGTGCCATTTTACCCATGCTGTATATATAGACGATTTTTAAATTTATTTGTGTTAACAAAGTCTCCCCCCCCCCAAAAAAAAAAACTGCCTTTTGGAGATTCGACCAACTTCTTAAAGAGCATCATGAAGCATAGTGCTAGTCATTGTCACGAAAATGTAACATGCAGCTTAACATTTTTTTTATGTTTATGATTATGTTTTGAATGTGTGCTGAATCTTTATTAATTTTTCATACCATCATCTTTGTTATTGATCATTTTTAAGGAATGACTGTAATATTTTTTTCTGTCTATGGAGAAATAACATAAAAAAAATGTGGTGCACACTGATTAACACGCGTAGCGGTTATCTAAAAGTGTGCACCACTTTTTTTTTTATATTTCGAATAGACAGAAAAAATATTACAGTCATCCCTTATAATTTAATTCTAAATTCCATTTTTAAGGAGTAAATCATGAAAAAAAACATTGATGACGTCACGGTCACATGACAAAATTATGTCTATGAGCTTATAAACAAAAACTTTCAGCCGATCAGAAAACGTGTTACATTCAAAATTAAATTATTTAAACGTAATGAGATATTATATGATAGTTAAAGCGACGACTATCACATCAATCAAGCACTAAAGGACAGGGATGTTAAATAATACAGGCAACCATGTGTGGGATGTCAACATACGCAACTACACCTAATCAGTATTGATTTCTTTTTATTTGATAAAGTGCTAGATTACCTGCATGACTGAGTGAGTACTCATCAGTAAAGCTCGAATCAGAAAATTTGAAAAGGCCAAAAAAATACGATTTCATTTCATCTTATTCGTATATTTTATCTTTTATCAGTATAGTTACACATTTCCTAAGAGTTTTGTATTTTGTCTGTTTGTGCTGAATCGTCGTTCCTATATGTATTATATTTCCTGGTTGGTTATCAATAGACTGTAACAGTTAACGTTTATATTCTAGATTTTAGCTGTGTTAAGATCTAAATATAAAGCAGACGTCCTTACAGTCTGGTGTTTTCTTAATTGTATCTTTCGGTCAATAATGCTCTTTTTTTGGTTAATGACTACAAACTTAGTGACATTTACAGGGCAATGAAAAGCAAGGCATTGTTAATAAATGTTACCATACCTAATGATATCATTAGTTCACTTAAAAATATTCGTCTCATATATCTAAGTGCGCGTGACAATTCTATTAAATAACCATATGCATATAGACAGAAAAGAACTGTTTCGCTTTTGTTTAATTTTCTTTTACAACCTTTGCACTGAGTTGTGTATATGTGCATTTATCAAATAAAAGATAAAAAATTATGGGATTGGCCAAAAGAATTATGATTAACTATAGCCGCAACTAAAAGGTATATTCAATTACATCTTATAGTACCGATGGTCTGTATTATAGATTTCCTAACGTTCAATTGGTTTTGAAATGAAATGGAAGCAGATATACACACCATCGAACTCAATAAAGGGCAAAGTTTGTGCCTGGGTCTGCTACTTATGTTCATTCATTGTAAAACTAACGTGCATTCAACTTTCAAAGATGTTCAAATACAAATTGAAAATATATAATTTATATCTGTGTTTGGCGTACCAAAACTAAATGATGAGTGGATTTTTATTATTATTAACAACCGTATACCTCATATTTAATTTTATTCGTAGTCAAACTGACTGTCTCCTTAAATTTGTATGTAAGAAAATGACGAAAAAAATCATCTTTGGTACAAACGGAATCACAATCACAGACAAATTACACTAAGTATAACAAATAGAATATTTCTCTGTTTTCTGTTCATAGTTCTAATTAATTTCGCTTTACTTGTCTCGTTTATTTGTGTCTGAATTAAACCGCTTTTATGGTTTCACCATTTAACGTTAAAGTAGGTCTTCTTTAATTTTCTCGAAGGAATTCGGAATTCATTGACTCGCGTTCCATCTACAAAAGACTCATCAGTGACGCTCGAATCTAAAAAGTTAAAAAGGCCAATAAAAGTACGAAGTTTGAAGAGTATTGAAGACCCAAAATTCCGAATCTATGAAAAGACATAAAGTAAGACAAAGAATATACAAATTAGTTTATATAAAGTTCAGACAATCCGGAGTCGATCTGCCTAAATGTCAAAAAAAATTGCAAGGCATGGGAGAGCTTTAAATAGACAATACCAAATGCACAGAACAAGTCTAAGCAATCGAAAGCCAATACCGTTTGGACTTAACAAATTTAAAAAAAAAACCGTCTTGTACAGAAATATTTATATTATAGGTTTAACCAACCCCTCTTCTCCCTGTATTAAATGATTAATAATGATTCACCAAAATGCATAGAACTTATCTAATTCCTTGAGTCCGTTTCACAAAACAACTTACGACTAAGATTGATCGTAAGTCATGAACAATTCAGTATACTTTTGATCAATTTTAGTCGTAAGTTTTTTGTGAAACTGACTCCTGGTTTTCATAGATTTTAATTGATTCATCGGTTTAGAAAAGGAACAAAAACATTAAAAAGAGAAGTAGAAGATACCAGGGAAGGCACAAGAAAAACCACCAGTCGAAAAAAACAGACAACACCATGGATAAAATGGCATGAAAGTTCAATGACGAATTACTAAATGCAACACAGAAAACTAAATACTGAGCATAAGGAACCCCACCAAAATTGGGTGAACTTAGTGATCAATTGGACTGGTGGTATCAACGTGAAATCGAAAGATATTTGACAAATATCAAGATTTGAACACGTGTGTTCTAGCTTCAGTATGTATGTGTTCTCACGATCATAGTGTCAAACAATGTTATGTTTGCTTAGATCGTTGAAAAACAATCATATAAAGTCCAACAAAATGGGATATTAAATTTACAGTAGGACACGCCGATGTTTTATGACGTGGGTTTTTAACATTCATTTTTATTATTTTCTACAAATATATTTATTTTTAGAATCAAAGATAAAAACTTACCTCTTGTAAAGTCAAAACATTTAGGTCTTCTATATGTTTCATGCCATACATGTCTTGTATGTTGGGGTGGTATCCTTACATTGGTACTTTGTTTTGATTATTGCAAACAAGAACACAACTCAATCAAACTAAGAAAGACTTCTCTTTATTTACTGTATATTACTATATATTTGATGGCAACATTGTTATATAAAAGCATGTATTTTTCAAAAAAAAAAGGAAAAATAACAGAAATTGTACGAAATGAGGCATATGCATTAGCTGCATTAAAGTAGATTTCCCATTTTGCTTTAAATACAATAAAAAATCTTTCTTAATATTTCTTTGATTAATTTTTATGCTTAAATTTTGGTTTTATATATCCTATTCACATTTTTAATTATGTATAACCTTATAAAGGGTATCTCAACATATTTTTAATCCATGACAAAGAGTGTACTGGGAAAGGCTTCATTTGAAATTACTATTCCGTAATTTTGATTTGACACGTTTTGCAGGGGTTATTGGACTTCGGCAGTTGTAAGCCTACTGCAGTACAATGACACTTTAATACGTTTTGTCAAGTGTCTTTCTCATTTAATAGGACTTTTATTCTTTTCATGAGTAGTTGAACACACTGTACGACCAAACATTTTTTTTTCATGTATTTTACATGAAGTATGGGAATTTTTGTTAAATGTTACTACAATTGCAAACAAGCCCCTCAGTAAGGATTGTCATGTGATGGCCGGTTTTATGAGTAAGGTGAATCATTATATTCTGGTATATACAATGTAATATTACTGTCTCTAAGAGTATTTATAGAAATAGTAGTTCATCCCAATTGCGACTTTTATATAGCACTGTAATAAAACCGCGCGCTAAAGTTTGCTACAATGTAGAAAGTTTTTGATCACTGGTGATCATACAATGATATTCCCGTTTAACCATAATGTTAGGTATCATTTGATAAACGTAAACAGGTTATTATATTTTAGTTTAAGTTTGGACAAGACGCACTTATTATGATATTATTACTGGAACGTTATATAGTGATTTCGGTAAGATATGAATGTATTTCTATTTCAGAAACCTGGATGTTTGGGGATGTGTCTTGCCAAATCCATGCGATTGTTTGTTACGTCTTGTTATCCAGTATTGCCTGGTTGACATCTCTGGCAGCGATTGAAAGGTAATCGTTAATTTTTCAGAAGCCTGATAATATCAATACTGACGCAAAAAGTCCCCGTTTTGGTTCATCATTCCATGTCAGTGATGAAAAAGAAAAGGATTTTACTTTCAATGTTTTTATAAAAATTCGTCACACTGAATATACAATAGATTTTAACATTGAGAAGAACCGTTTAAATTGTATTTGTCTTATATTTTTTCATGATTTTTGTTTTTTTCCTTTGCCTTTTTTGAACATTCGATGTTTTTTTTTTAATAGTTTTGAACAAGTAATGATGTAGTATGATTTATAATTAGGCAACCAACTATCAGCCAAAGAAAAATAATCGTACCATTATGAAGTTGGCTTTGAATTATAGCAAACATATCTCACTACAAATTGGTTATTAACTCAAGGCGAACTTGATTTTGAATATAAGTCCATTTTTCACCCTGTGAGTTTGAATAAACTATTTCAAAGTGGGTAATTTTGTTCTGCGTAACCTTTCTTAAACAATAAACCATAACTCTGTTACCTATACATTTTTCTATATTAATTTCCAAATATTTAAACGGATTATGAAGGGGCAGTATGCTTACTTTGCAGTTCTTTCCCATTTTAGGTCTACAGAATGATGTTGTTGTCATAAAATCTACCCGTTTGAGTTAAGGTAGTTTGTAAAAACAATTTTCGATGACTTGATAATGATTGTCTGTGGGCGACCAAATAAGAAAATCTCTCCTGAATCCTGAAAGGGATTACCAGGGACGCAGATGAGTTGAGTAATGATGGAATTGTAATGTTTTATTTTTGTTGTTTTCAAAGAAGACTTTAAATGCTTCATATTATGGTACTTTTGGCAGAAAATCAATAATTTTCTACTTGTGGTGGTAGAGTCATTTACTTAGTTTGACATTTTTGTAGGTATTAAAATGTTAAAGGTTTAGCTACTGATAAACAATATAGTAATTTGCATTTATAAATGTATCGTAAGTTGGCAGTTTCCTATACGCATAAATAATCCGTTAATGACATGGTGAATATTATCATATATCAATAAAGAATACATTAGCTTATTTTTGCTTCCTACATATCTGCATATTAAATGAGTGTCAATTTCTTAACTTATTTTTCCTTCATAATATTTTACCTTCCTAATTCTTTGATTTTTACCGTATCGAAATTCGTGACAAACTTGAAGTTGATTTGGTTATTTCAGAAGATCGTCACTGTTCATAACGTTGCTGTATGAAATATATTGGCACGTACAGCGTCGATATCAGTGTAGGACGGCAGTGTTTCAATATCAGCAGGTGAAGTAATTTAAACTTCCTGCCAGTAACTACGTGCACTTTTTAATACGGTATAACTTTCATTGTTCATATGGGTTTGTTGTTTATTAAACAATATCATAGAGTTAAGTAATTTTTTTCTGACCTGAATTTTATTACAACTTCTTTTTCCTACCATTTCTTTTCTACTGATCGATAACGAAAATTAGAGGTTTGTGTGCTAAAAAAATCTAATTTAGTTCCGCAACATTGTTCATGAGTCTCTCCCAAGTCAGGCACATCTCCAGTTATGTTATTGTCCTCTTTTGGAACTTGGCGTTTAGGGCAAATCTTTTACAGCCTCTGTTTTTGTCTCTGTTAACCAGTCTGTACAATCTCTGTTCAACTTCGTAATTAATCTTGCCGTTAAACAGTTTGATTTGAGGGCCACTGATTGGTCTATATGCAGACAAAACACGCGTCGTCTCGATAATCAAACTATAATTCTGGCATCTTCCATGAGTTTTTACATCCACTGGATCGATGCAACTTCCGGTGGACGTTTCGTCCTAGTGGGTATCTCCGGCCGAGTAGTCAGCACTTTCTATTGACATGAAATATTCTTGATATGGTAATTTTCTGTAAATTTTTCTGTTTATAAAATTTGGAAGTATTCGAAACACTTAAGTTTTCATTACCCTCAGATAAAGATGACCTAAGTCGTATTTGGTGCTACTTTTCGTTTGTTTTTTTTGCTTGCAATGATTTTCAAATTCATGTTTGATTTGACCTTCCAACATTTTTTTATTTGAGCGCCACTAATTAACATAATGTAGACGAAACGAGTGTCTGCCGTACCAAATTATAAGCCGGTTACCTTTTATAACTTTCTTTAAGATTGGTCAATGATTTTTCTAAACTTTCTAGTAATTAAGAGATTGAAGGATTTTTATAGAAACGTATGTTGTTGAAGACTGTAAGTTGACCCCGAGATGTAGTTTGATATGGAAGGATGATTTTGTTTTCTGCAAGAATATTCATTTTCAATCATTGCGAGGAACGATTATTCATTTTTGAGGCAACGCTGCATTAATATTCATTTTCATTTTCCAATATTTTGTGGGTCATGTTTATCATTTTTAAGCCGACATTGGATATTATCTATTTGCGGAGGTTGCAATGTCGGGTTGAAGACTGTAAGTTGACCCCGAGATGTAGTATGATATGTAATGATGATTTTGTTTCTTCAAGAATATTTATTTTTAGTCATTGCGAGGAACGATTATATATTTTTCGAGGCAACCCTGCATTAATATTCATTTTCATTTTCCAATATTTTGTGGGTCGAGCTAATTATTTAGAAGCTGTCATATGCTATTATCTATTTTTGGAAGTTGCAATGTCGGGTCATGTTTTTCTAAATTCTCTCATATCTCCCGCCCACCCAACCCCTGAGAATATCAAATTTCTTTCCCTCAAGGAATATTTGACTTGAAAGTATACTCACATAATTGGAGTTGCCCTACTTATAGATCAGCTTATACGCCATCCTTTAATAATATTTGTGAACTCGTTCTGCATCTAATAATGATCATGAAAATAAAGATATTCAAACTATATAATCAATATTTCAGATACCTTCCAGAATAAGAACCCATCTAGTTAGAGATGAATGACATCTTACACGGTAGTTTCTGACAACCCACTGTCTTGCACTATTGTCGATATTAGATTCATCATTTCTCTTCGCTTGATTTGTAATGTTTCGTTTCATTGCTGGATAATTTCCATATAACTTCTTTAATATACTGTCAGAGAATAAATGTTCATTTGAAACTTTAATATATACATTCGATTATTCTGTAATCATAATTGTCGAAACAAAAGATTGATTGATTGTTGGTTGCTTAACGTCCAGTGGCAAATATTTCATGCATGTTCAGGACGATCGAAACATAAGACTTTAATATATGTCCGATTCACTATCTTGCTTTAACATGTCGCATTTTTTAACATGTAACCAAATGCTTAACGATAGCTCTTATATGAAATGGAATATTTTGATAATTTATCATAACAACCGATTGAGGATGCAACAATGCATATGTATGACGGAACTTGGAAGAAATATTGGGCCCTGAAGGGATGTTTCTTTTTATTTTATAATCTGTTTCACAAAGCACGTGAACTTTTTTCTTAAAATTACAACATTGTAGGATCCTGTCTTGTTTAACTCGTCCTATAAGTTCTTACATTTTGTCTTTAAAACGCTCCGTAGATTCCACCCCCTAAAATTAAATGGTTTTGGCTAGTAGTTTATTTTTGGCATTGAAAATATGGTATAAAGCTTTTTAATAATATTTTAATTTCATATCAATTTATTTTTTAAAGGGGAATATTTTTAAGAGAATGCTCTTTAAAATTCAGATTATACTATATTTCATCCATTTTTAGATATATAAAACAAATAATCAGTTGATATTTGGTTCTACTTTTTTACCTTCACAGGAAATATTGTAAACTCAGTATTTCTTAATTGACAGATATTAAGCGTCCAGCAGATAGCTTTTAGTCGATAATCGGGATAATATCAAATTGTGTTTAGAGTTAATGTAGAGGATTCCTTATGTAATTCAAATTTATGTTCGGTATATATCCTAGTGTTTCAGTTTCCCAGCTATCTGAAAGATAATGTAATCGAAAATTTGAAGAGGAAGTGGTCATTCTAAAACCTTTTAAGATTACTAATCATCTTGTGCTTATTATTATCTACCACTTACTGAACAATTTTGTTACATTAATATGAAGTGTTGGTGAAATAGATTTCTATTTATGTTGTTTTTTGTTTACAAGTTGTTATTTTCTTGTGATTTGCAATGAAAGTGCATATTTATGAGCAAAATACTATAGACTACAAGCAAACGTAACATTGTGAAAATGGCGGGACACTTTTTTCTCTGAATCGAGTTCTCATACAGCGTATTTCGATTAAACAGCTATATGGGGGATTACTATTTGTCTAATAGGACATAATCTAATCAAATATATTATAGTAAAATCCTATATATATATGATTTTAGAAGATGAACTAGAGAGTAAATCCAGTATATTTAACAATAGTTGTCCAGTAGGGGATATTTAATTGACAACATATAACTTTTATGTACTAACCATGGATCGCTAAGAATAAGTATTCTAAGTATAAAAATAAGAAGATGTGGTATGATTGCTAATGAGACAACTCTCCACAAGAGACCAAATGACACAGAAATTAACAACTATAGGTCACCGTACGGCCTTTAACAATCAGCAAAACCCATACCGCATACTCAGCTACAAAAGGCCTGGAAATGACAAATGTAAAAAATCCAAACGAGAAAACTAACGGCCCAATTTATGAACAAAATAATGAACGAAAAACAAATATGATACACAGCAACAAACGATAACCACTGAATTACAGGCTCCTGACTTAGGACAGGCACATACAGAATGTGGCTGGGTAACATATTTGAATTTTTCATTTTTGCATCTTCAATAGTAAATAAACTCATCATAGATCCCAGGATAAAAACGTGTATACCACATGCGTGTATGTCTACAAAAGACTCATCAGTGACGCTCGAATCAAAAGAGTAAAAAAGGCCAAATAGAGTAAGAAGTTGAAGAGCATTGAGGACCAAAAATTCCGAAAGGTTTTGCCGAATACAGCTTGGGTAATCTATTCCGGGGGTAAACAATAGATTATAGAAAAAAGATGATTACTAAGAGGCTTAAGAGATAGACATGCAATTTCAAAATTGAATACAGAAAAACTATCAACGATTCACAAAACTCTGCACAAAAACTGAAGTACAGAACCATACTTAACCAGGGATAAACTGTTTTTCTTATTATATTTTTTATTTGTACAGAAACATGAAACTGGCCCAAAATATTCTATGTGAGGCAGTTTTGTTTATTTTTTTTCCATGAGCGAATCAATGATTAACTCAAAATAAACTCTGATATTAATCAAATCAACCGATGCTTAACCCAGCATAAACTCTAAATTTACTCAAATCAACCAATGATTAACCCAAAATAAACTCTAAATTTACTCGAATTAACTGATGATTAGTTCAAAATTAACTATGAATTTACTCAAATCAAAGAGGATAAGTATTTATACAGCATACAGACTTGTTACTTGTCATTTATGAAATAACATCAGTATGGATTCTTCCTAAGCTGTTGTACACTTTCCATACACTATTTCATTTCAGGTTATACAAATGTTTATCATCTGGAAGTTACTCGATGACATTTTCTGAAATCAATACACGCATCCTGATATTTGGAATGTATATGACAGCTTTCTTTCTGTGTACTGGTCCAATGTACGGATGGGGAGAGTATTCTCAATTTAAAGGTACCATTGTATCCGTATATTTGACCTAGGATAAAAATGTCACTAGCAAAAACTATTTTAGTGATGATATATTTTGGTCTATTAAATGAAATATCCCTTTGTAAATTCCATTCGTCCGAAGAGCTTTTTTCGTGTTATTTGTTTTTCTTTCTTTTGAACATGGTCTTATCTCTCGCACCACAAGAATGTATTTTTCCGTTAACCAAATTGCCTTACTGGTGGATTAAATGCCAGTGTTCCTTGATCAACACAAAGACACTAAACTGAAAAATCTTCGAACTCTTTAAAAATTTAGCATCTCAATCAATTAATGGTTGCTGGACGTTAAGCAAGTATTTATTTATCATCAAATTAATCATCTCAATTACTATAATCAGTCACTAGCATTACTTTGCAAATTACTTACCGAGATTTAAACCCATTTACTTTAAAAAATATTAACAAAAACTTTCAAAGACTTTCAAAGACGTTCATTTCTATGGCTTTTGGTACAATTCCCGAATACAAGCAGAATAACTACAATATTTTCTATCTTATACATATCGCTGTATACAATTTACAATACAATACAGTAATTTCATTAACTAACGTGTCCTCTTAAGAGGATATAAATTACAATTTGATATTGCCCCAAGGCATAATATACAATTCTACAAATTATTTCAACGATGATCAAACAACATATATACAATTTATTCAGAAAAGAACTGCATATGATATACTATTGAATAAAGAAAGCCAGCAATATGGATTCCACTTGGAACACAAACATATGTTTTGTCTAAACATGATAATTTACTGCAAGTTTTGAATTTTAGGCTTACTGATGATAAAAGTGAGACTACTTTCACGTCACACAACAGAGTCAACCGATTTATGTAATACCACTTTAACTAAAGCAGATGCTGAAAATATTCAATACATTGGACAATTGATTACGTCAAGCTTGCAAGAAAAATGGAATATGTATATCCGTTCAATGAATACTAAATGTGATATTCATTTCACAGTGAGGATTCGAGATGTTACATCATTGACAGTATTACTAGAAGACGTGGAATCTCAACAAACGGGAAATATTCTATATGATCTAATAACTCACCTGAACAATAACGTCACAGAGAGATATACACCTGAGGTTATTGTGGATAGAAGCAATATGCATAATTATAAAAATGTTCTCCTTCCATTTCAAAGTATGTAGAATACTGTTTATATATAAATCTCACATATAATATGTGACAAATACAACTCATAAATAGCAACGAAAATAAACGAATTATAATACATATATGTACACAAGCAGCATAACTAAGAGTCCCCTGTCCTCAGCTCCAAAGACTTTTTATTTTTGTTTTGCCACTTGGTTTAGTTTGAGTGATTTAGAAGGACCACTAGTTTTTTAGTATCAGAAATATTTGAAAATATAGGATTAACTGTTATAGCAATCTCATTAAAAAGATGTATTCGACACCCTTCCACATTTGACCTCGAGGTAAATTGGGATTTCTGCCCTTTTCTATTAGTTAGTTATGATCAGTCAAATACATATTTTTAATGAGATTGCTATAAAAGCAAATTCCTATTTGTGTACATAAGCGTATGCTTAAATGACAATACAGAATTATTAATTTTTAAATATATAGAGAACACGAAGATAAAAATACAAGCAATTAAAGATGGGGAGGAAGATATAAAAAGTAGAAATTAAAAATCCATACACCGAGGAAGGACAGACAGTGTTACAATAAGCCACTTTACATTACACAGATACCAACTGTTAAGAAAAATCGAACCAACGAAAAACTTGGAACGGGACCTTTTATAGCTAATTTACGGTACGGATTACGTATTTTGTTGAATCCCGTACAATGACATGAAACTGAAGGGTAAACAGGTCCTGGCGAGTTTATTTTACGTCCCAACATATTTACAAAACAAATTTGTGAACTGATTTTTAAAGCAATGTGACGTGAAATAACCAAACAATTCCCAATATTATGGTAATACTATTCTTTTTCAATAATTACCTCAGCAAAACCTCTTCGTCAATTATACAAAAGTACAGTTGTTTTGCTTCACTGTTGTTCATGTAAGGTACTAAACGTTCAACAATAATGAATAAGGGAAATTGCATCGAACACAAAAATAAGTCATATTGATTTAGCCGTTTAAAGTTCTATTTCAAATCCAAAAATATATCTATGATACACTCGCTATGAAAGTAAGGCGAACGTTAACAAAGGAAGATTCAACTCATAAGTCGAAAACAAACTGACAATCCCATGGTAAAAACTAAAAACGACGAAAAAACAAACAGTACACAAAATACAACATAGAAAACTAAAGACTGAGCAACACGAATCCCACCAAAAACCGGGGTGATCTCAGGTACTCCGGAAGGGTAAGCAGATCCTGTTCCACATGTGGCGCCCATCGTGTTGCTCATTCAAATCCGGTGTATAAATCGATAGGTCTCATTCGAGGAAAAGAGGACGGGATTGTGGTTACGACAATTTGAACATATCTGTAGTCATCTGTGAAACAGATATTCCATAACGGTCAACCAACTCGTAATGGCGTCCCTAAAAATTTTTAAAGGATAGTTTCAACTTCACCACTAGGTTCATAAGCTTTCTTGTAAGCAGCAACACTCTGTAAAAGAAATCATAATAGTGAATGCAAACTCTTGAATATCGTATCAACTGGGAGATATATACGCAGGTGCTGTTAGAATGTTGCTACATGGAAATGGAAACTTCACAATTGAGAAATTGAAATCATCTTTTTAATCGTAAAGTTTTGTTCTCAACCGATCCTTATTGTCAATTTAAAGATGTAAGTCTAGATATGAGGCAGACTTAACTGTATCTGTTGTATCCTTCATTTAAAAAAAAATAAAAGATGCAAAAATCCTAAATTATGCATCTACATTAAAATTTTAAAGGCCATATCGATGTAAACAATTCAAATATACGAACTTGGCCATTTTTACCTTCTATAATGAAGAGTTCCTTTTTTTTATTTCAACCGGGTATCAGCCTGTTATCTATAATGATTTATTCACGAATGTATTAGTAACAATAATTTCTTCTTTTTTGCTATACATTATGTTTTGTATATTGTACACACTCAAACATTGTAGTGTATTAAAATTGTTAAGAATAAGTTCGAATAGAATTTACATAGATATAATAATACAAACATACTTTTGATTTGTTTTAGGTCTTGGGGTTTGTACTCTAGATTTTTCTTCGGTCAATGATTATAAAAGGTCAGCTACATATTACATATTCGGAACAACTCTTATTTTACCATTTGCTGTTACCGCAGCCTGTGGATTAGTTGTGCTAATGAACCATTATTCCGGTTCCTTACCAGATAACATTGTTAACTTTAAAATAATATATTTTGGAAGTCTGTTAAGCTTCATATGCTGTTTTCCGTACTATGTTATCAATTTCATGAACGGATCTGGACATTTCATACCTAGACATGCTAATTTTGTCTCCACGTTTTTCTTTTACAATTCTTCTTTGTGTTTAACTATTCCATATCTACTATATAGGCGACCAAAATGTAGGAAATCAACGAAATCCACCAAAAATGCACATTCGTATTCAAACAGCAATGGAATTCAAGAAGATATTCAGGTGGAACAAGAATATTCTAAGGTAGATTACGTGTGATTAAGCTACTTGGATCAATTAATTCTCTACTATTCAGCAAATAAAGCAGCTGGGATTAATTTTGACATGCTAACTATTATGCTCCAAAGGTGGAGACGCCACTCAGAATCAGCAAAATGCATTTGATATTAATTGTTCTGCTGAGGAAATTAAATGTATAAGCAATCGGTCGTCATTTCAGTGCGGATATTTAAGGAGGTAACAATGAGGGATCATGAGTTATCATATTCCAATAATTTGTCTACATTGACCAATGTTTTAATTTTTTATATCGCCATTGTAGGTGATCTTTGTATTGACTCGTATTGTTAGTCAATTTATAATATTTAAAGACCATTTTCATTAATATTGATTGTTACTAAAATCAAATTATTCATATATATATCATGCACTTACTTTGTTCTATTATCGCAATGATTTTTAAATATTCCCCAACTTACAGGAGTTCAACAGTTGTTTTATTGTTATCATAATGATATATGTACATGTCCTACCATGGAAGTATTTTATGTATAATACTTTCATGGTCCTTCAGAAAAAAGGCGAAATGATAGGCAGTGTATCCCTTTTATGCGTCATTTTTTTCTCAGTTTTAAAGTAGTTTTTTTTTTCTATCTATGAAATGACATTTTCATGGCAAACTGCAATAGTATTTATTTTCAGATGTACCTAAGTTAATTTTCAGCACACCCTTTTCGTGGTCTCCTACCCCTTCTACTACTAATTTGTTACATTTCGTCAAAATCGAATCCATTATATCAAACAAAACAAAACCGTTTTATTGACAAACAGTCTACGTAACTGTTTTAATGAGCTGCAACAAATAGATTGAAATAATTTTGTTTATTGTACAGTTGTTTGTTGATACAAAGAGCAATTAAGTAAGATTTGTATTGAAATGAAATAAGATAGTGAAATACTGTAAACAGACAGATTGCTGAAAATGACAGTGTTATTTGTGGGTTGTTTTCTCAAGATTATTGAAGCTGTTACTTATAATCTGGCTAGATGACATACAACTATATCAGGATCAAATGTTTAAGCTTTGTACAGCTATTTCCTATTTCAGACGAGTGATTCAATGTATACTAATAGGTTCAAACTTAAACTTTATACATTGATTTATTCCTCAAATAAAGACTATATGGCATTGGTACAATCAATAGGTATAGATGGATGAATGAATTGGTGTTTAACCTCCAGTGGAAAATGTTACATGCATTTCAGAACTGGAACATGTTGATAGAATAATTATGAATCTGAAGCCTGCTTAGTCTATAAATCCGACACGTTGAGTTCACAATGTAACAGTCCGAAGAAAGACATGTCACCCTAGCCGGACAAATTATACTGGCTTCAAGCAGACAAGTCGTGGATCATCCTCCTAAATGACGCGTGCTTAGCGACGAAATATCAATCAAACTTTTCAAGTCTTTGGATCGATCAAATTTTTTTAACAAAATTACCAAAATCCAAGGTAAATTCAAAGAGGTAGAAGTCCATAAATAAAGGCAACAGTAGTATACCGCTGTTCAAAAGTCATAAATCGATTGAGAGAAAACAAATCCGGGTTACAAACTAAAACCGAGGGAAACACATCAACTATATGAGGAAAACAACAGAACAACAGAAACACCGAAGTGTAACAAAAACAAACGCCATCATAGAAACGAACTATTTGATAATAACTGCCATATTCCTGACTTGGCACAGGATATTTTAAGAAAAAATGGTGGGTTGAACCTGGTTTTATGGCTAGCCAAACCTCCCGCTTATATGACAATGTTAAAAAATATCGCTAAAATGACAACACTACGTGACAGAAATACAGCACAAACAAACGCAAGAACCCTCAGCACAGAGAAACGCACAAATAAATAATATAGTAGTCGTTACAACATGTAAACCGCAGAATAACAACGAACATCTTCCATTAACGACAGCACAAGACATCACAAACAGTGACGTATTTTTGTAACGAATATATAATCTTGAAATTCATACATTTATTTTCACAATACTAGTCCAAACAATTGTCAAGACTATGATGGTATCGAAAGGCTGTTTTAAATAAAAGCTGTGACGACGTCATAACTATTTGGACTAACACAATATTTATCCATGGAAAATGGAAATAAACTCGACTATACTGACAAATAAGACATATGTGAAATGTACCGAAAATACAGAATTCAAACCACAAACGATAAGACATAACACAACCGAAACCACAACAGAAACATCATGAATAAATACATGAATGTTGGATGTATAAATACCGAGACACGTCGTATAGCAATGCAAATTCACACTCGGCAAAACAGTCATATTCGGTAATAGATCACGTTCGTTGCTTAGAAGACAGACGACATAGATGTTAAACCACAATTTAAGACGTGGTAAAATGTCATTAGTTAGTTTAGACACAGACACATCGTATAGATCAACCAATTCGTGAAGAACTACAAATCTTGTGCCATAAAACCTGAAAAAATCAACCGTTAGACTATATCAATCAACGAACGAATGTTAAACAACTGTCATATTCCTGAACTAAGTACAGGCATTTTCAGAAGAAAATGATGGATTAAACCACGCAAGCACGCATTCACGAGACCAATGAGGAGGATCTCAATGGTATAGAATTTAAAAAGCCAAACGATTATAGATTCCTAATTTACTCTATACGCCGGAAGTGGGAATGGTAACGAAAGCGAACTATGTCTTGTCTTGTCTTAACTTGAAGAACAGTCACGACGACACATTACAATGTAGAAGAACTACAAGTCTAGTGCCAAATAGAATCTACCGGGTTCGTCTGTCTCTGTTTTTAAAAGTATATACAAATTGTTGTATTGTACCTTTATCAGATACAAAAAAAATCGATTTAGTTCTATCAATTGAAGAAATGTTTAAAGATACCACGTCATTTTGATGCGAAATCGTAAATAATTTTAGTAATTGTATAATTCAACATAAAATACATTACATTACATTGCACAGTCTACAATCTTTTTTTAATATATTTCATGTTTACATTATGTCCGACAAATGCAAAAGATATTTCAATATAAAAAAATATACAGATTTGTGTAGTTAGATTACAAACGAGTCAACTACCCCCGAGAGACCAAAGAAAGAGGAGTTTAAACAACTATAGTTCAAGATACGGCCTTCAACAATGTGCAAAATTTATAGCGTATAGTAAGCTATGATAGGCCTGTCAAAATATGAAACAATTTCAAAGAAATAATAAATTTATGCAAAAAATAAAAGCAATTAATGAAAATCAAAAATGGTAGTTGGCATCCAACGAGAACCACTGAATTACAAAAAAAATATCAGTTTCCTGACTTGGTACATTGGAATAAAGTATGTTGCATAGTTACCTATGTTCAATCCATCCTCTAACCTGTAACAGTGGTTCAAGAGCACAACATAAGATAGAATTGTAGTAATAAATTTTAAAGGGGTTCACCTACCAGATTGAACGAGTTGGGAAATATACACACCATAAAAGGGAAAGTAAAGTAGGGAACTAAAAATCGTATCTTTTGTCGTAAATTTTGGTATAGAGTATTTCGTGTTAAACAGAATATAACCAGAAAAGATTAATTATACCTGCGTACAAGGTTTTTGGAAAGTCAGTTCCCTTAGATGAATTTCCTCAGTATATATAGAGAATTCTTTGTTATTAATAAACAAAATTATCATCAAGATAGCGGCAAGTATTATTTTTGTTTTTCTACTAAATGGAATTAAGACGGATCTTTCCTTAGATTTGCCATAAAATATGATTTATAACAATACAGGAACAAAACTGCATCTCATGCATGTCATTGAGTACAAGAACTACTCTTCATCTAGAAAGTGCAGTTAATTCAGTGTCTTTGACATCGCATACTTCTAGATTAATGACCAATATTGACCCCTGATTATTAATTGTATGGAAAAGTGCATTTTTGGTGTAAAGTTCTACTAATTTATATTTGTAGGGCTAAATGTCTATTTCTCTTCTCCATTCGTTTAAGATCAATTTATGCTTTTGTGTTCAAGATGACTAGTAAAAATATATCTTTAAAGTCATGTTTCTTTCTTACTGACATTTTGTTCCAGTAATGTAGCCATTAATTATTTCAAAACTTCTGATGCGTTTAATTCAATAGCAATTGACAGCACAGAAATCTCCAATGAGAAATGTTTGACCAATGTTGGAGCTGTTAATCAATTATAGAAACCGGACAATTTACAGACGGATGTTAATTTCCCTTCGAGATATAAACGATATAACGTAATTCATAGAAGCTGAATGTCGGTAATATAGAAATAAAGAATCAATGAACTGTGTGAATGTTCTAGTTTCTCCTTTTTCATTCTCTCATCCAAGTAATAACTTGTTTCCCATATAATACTGTATTTCATTCAATTATTTAGTTGAAAAATTGTCTTTTGTCTATTGTTTAAGGTTTCTTTATCCTTTTGGAGGACTTATACAAATGCATTTATGTGTAAGGTATTCAGAATTTACAAGACAACACCAACGTACTCTTATTGGGAGGACAAACCAAATTCAGACATGTGATTCCAATCGAGTACATATCTTATATTTAGGTTTTTAATATGCACCAGCCCAGTAGTCAGCTATTCTATTTATCATTCAGTTTGATTTGGTCATAATTCAAAACTTAATTTTTCGAAATACTAAGGATGGTCTACCCAAGGAATAGATTACCTTAGATGTATTTGGCAAAACCTTTCGGAATTTTGGACCCTCAATGCTCTTCAACTTCGTATTTTATTTGGCCTTTTTAAATTATTTGATTCGAGCGTCACTGATGGGTCTTTTGTACACGAAACGCGCGTCTGGCTTACACAATTTTTATCCTGGTATCTATGATGAGTTTATTTAATAGGTTCACTAAGTTCAATAACAAAAAGTGTCGTTATTCTTATGGGGTATAGAAATCATATCGTCTCCATTTTTGTAATCATGTAGTTAAAGATTTAAGGAATGTTTTATATCTATAATTAAGATATAAAATCGAACCAATATTGTCCAAATGCTCTCTTTGAGTGTCTTTGTATACAATCTTTAGATACCAGAATAGTTGTTTGATCTGTAAATTTACCGATTATGTTCTATTCCTGATTGTTGCAATTTGACTGAGTGTGGATTCGCATATTATGATACGCTTACCTTGCCGATGAACTGAGTCTCGTGCCTTTTGGAGAATATGCGATTTCCTGAGTTTTGTATTTTACCTTGGTTTGTATCTTCTTAATTGTTTTTTGATATTTTAACATCCGATTTGATAAAATACTGTCTCCTCTAACTTAGCACCATAGTGTACTTTAAAGTGATGTACCATATTAGTATAAAACTACATGGTATTTGTTTAGAGTACTCATTTTCAGGATTGTAATTTCAAAGTTTAACTAAAAAAAAAGGTGCAAACATATTTAACTACCAAATAAGTAGAGCATTTTTTTGTACCTACATAGTTCTAAACAATAAATGCACGAAGCTAATAATTCAACCTAGTAGTAAAAACTTACTTCATACTATACACTCAAGGTAGTGAAATAGAACAAAATCTAAGAGCAACTTAAACAGTTAGATAGTATTATGGTCTAAAAAAGTTGTGTGGAAAATTACACGTGTAGATAGTTTCAATCTACCCTGAATCACCATCTTTTTTTAAAACGTTGTTGCCAGTGCAGTTTGAGGAAATAGCTTTTGGTCCGTTCATTTCCACTTGTTACCTCGCTTGATATTCCGATAAGCATTTTAAAACATTTATTGTTTTTGTGTTTAATCTATAAAAGCGTCTTAAAACAACCTACATCAAAAATTATAATGAGGGACATTCGTGTACTAGTAGATAAAGTGTGCTACCAAACAATTAATTCCATTTACAAACCTACTACATTTTTGCAATTGTAATGGCCAACTTTCTGAAACCTGTAAGTGGAATAAGAAAACGACAATTAGAAAGGCAAATACGTTGTACGACATCTGTTGTGTAAGTACCAACGATAAAAACAACCACGAACCAATACTGAAACGTGACAACTAACACTTGGTGCATAATTCTAAAAAGCAATTGTATTGAGGAGAATGAAGCAAATAGAAAACAATATATCTTACAATTCGTATATTTACCAACATAATCAAGACAACATTAACGGAGCAAAGTACATCTGAATTAATTGTAACAACAACAACTAAAAAATGATTAAAATCACTGCTTGTTGACTACTCATGTAAACAGCAAAGGGGATGTATAATTCTCACAAGATATTTTTTTATTAATAAATACATGTTTGTGTGAAATATAGCGATGTAGCACATTGAGACTAATCTGTAAAACCATTTTGGTTTCGTTATCAATGAATGCTTTTGCCTAAGCATGATCTTTGTTATATATTTTGCAATTTCCATTTCTGAGAAGATCAACAGACGGTTATATAAATAACAAGATGTGATGTGATTGCCAATGAGACAACTATCTACCAGATACTATAGGACAGGGATGTAAACAACTGAAGGGCACTATATGGCCTTCAACAATGAACAAAATCCATACCGTAAGCTATAAAGGCTCCTGCATGACAAAATGTGAAACAATTCAAAGGAGAAAACAAACGGCTTTATTTATTCTCAAATAATAAAGGAGAAACAGATTTGACAGACAGCTACCGCCAACAACCATTGAATTACAGATTCCTTGCTTTGGACAGGCATAAACAGAATGTGGCGTTAAACCCTCTTTTATAAATTTGAAAAATATACAACTGTGAAATGATATTTTCATCGCCCCGATTGAAATATTTTCGCTATCAATTTCTTAATGAAGTGTAAATTGAAAAAAAAATGTCCAATTCCTGGTGGGTTTTTTTTGCATTGTTTACAACGTTGCTTTATGAAATCTACTCCAAAATACAGGTACCGATTGCAGAGTATAGGACGGCATGATTGGCAGGTTAAGTACTTTTGAGTTTGCTTTCAGTAGTTGCGAGCATTCTTTGATACGGTAGTGTATATTATTGTTTTGGTTTGTTTTTTGTTTTTTTTGCTTCTATCTGTGACATTGGTGTCTATCAAACCGGTATGATTGAGTTCAGTGCCTTTTGTAAACTTACTTTTGTTGTTCGTTTAATCCATTCACCTTTTGTTATTACAGTGATTGTTAATAAGGACTGAGATCTTAAAAATAAGTTAACAAGCGCCATTTGTTGATTTGCCTTTCATATATCATGAACTCTTTTTATATCTAATCTTTTTTGTCCTTTCAGGTATTTGGGTATTGATATACATCTTTAATAGTTTCTGTTAAATTTATATTTTTCTAGACTCTAGAGTTTAACACAGTGTGTATGTAGTGATGTCGAAATGGTTTTTGGTTTTTGTTGTTATGTTGCGTCTCATTGACGTCTACTTCACATTTCTTTTTATTGGTATGTAAATTTGATGGCAACGATGCACATTTCTGTGCTTGCCTTCATCAGGAATTCTCACATACAAAAACGTAGGAAACCCGAATGTGTATAAGATGATACCTGTTAATCTCTACCTATGAACGGATAGTAACATTTTAAGGATGTTCGCTACTCTGTTTCAAAATAACAAGCTTTTTAAAAGGCGGATTTAAATTGATAGTATATAAATAAAGAAACTAAAATAGCAGAAAAAAATGAAAGGTCCGTGTGCTTATTTTCGAGATATAAGCCATTGAAAATCTGGCGGGAAATAATTCTCTCTAGATTTTTCATATATTTATCATTGGCTCCTTTTTTCTTTCAAAAACGATGAAAAAATAACAAGTTATAAGATTTTCAAAGATGACATTTTAAACTATATGTAATCAAATTATGGAAAGAAAAGTAGGGGTTAATGGGCAAATTTTTTTATGGCACTACATGGATAAAACCAGAGGATTCCGAACATCTGACAAGAATTCAAAAACCCAGAGGAGCGAACATCCTTAAGGGCATACGATACAGATACAAGGGAGATAATGACGTCGCTAACGTAAAATGTTCTTTTTCGCAACGTCAAACTGTGACATATCGAGAAAAGATGCATTTTTATCATTCAGACTGATTTAACTTGAAAACGAGTTCATGAACCCTCTTTTAAAAATGACATTCAGCTTGATTATGTTTGAAGATTATTTGTGCAAATTTTGATGAACAAATCACCGATGAAATTTTTTTAAATTAGATAAATATACAACCAAAAATGCCGTTTTTGACTAAAATCATAAAAATGTGACAAAAATGAATTATTTCCAAACAATTGTTACACAAATCCAAAACACTGATGTCGAGAAGATATTTCAGATGAATTTAAAAAAATTCGCGTGCGTTTATCTTTTGAAACAAAAAAGTTAAGTATGTCTTTCCAAAGCATAGAAATTTCCAAGAAACTGAAATGTCCAGTAAATGTCTAAATTTTCGACCCTATTTGTCTTTTAAATTAGAACATGAAGGTATATTTTTTATTACACATTTGAATTGACTAGATAAAAATTAGCTTGTATGCAAACTTTTATCAAAAATTCCCCGTGGGACCAAAACTGTATCGTATGGCCTTAATTGATAGGTTAAAATTAAAAGATGTGGTATGATTGCCAATGAGAGAACTCTCCACAAGAGACCAAATGACACAGAATTTTACAACTATATGTCACCGTACGGCCTTCAACAATGAGAAAAGATCATACCGCATAGTCAGCTATATAAGCCCCGAAATGACAAATGTAAAACAATTCAAACGAGAAAACTAACGGCCTAATTTATGTACAAAATAATGAACGAAAAGAAAATACGTTACACAGCAACAAACGACAACCACTGAATTACAGGCTCCTGACTTGGGACAGGCACATACAGAATGTGGTGGGGTTGAACTAGTTTGAAGGCGCCAACCTTCCCCCTAACCTTTGATAGTGGTGTAACAGTACAACATAAGAACAGACTATAAAATTCAGTTGAAAAAGGCTTAACTCATTAGATGGATACAAATAGAAATACATCTAACAAAAACACAGAGTGGACGGGGAACTTATACATCCCCACAACAAAAGAGACACTAAGTACAAATCTTGACAGCTAGTTCAAAGCCAATAATAATTAATACAAATAATCATGCATCTAAGACTAAAATATCAATCAGTACACATCCAAAATCCAATGGATTTAGTGTAAAGACGTCATTAAAGTCAGAGAAAAACATGACCTTATAAAGTCGTTTTACCTACGCCTATACCATGAGATATAGAAATTCAACCATCTTTCCATACGCTGACATAACTCGACTTCGGCTCCGGGGTTGTACTGGATTTTGATTTCTGTAAGCAATGAGTAAACATGAACAAAAACTTTCATACATGTATCATCCCGGGAGCTGTGCAGGAGATTGGCCTGGGTTTTGTCCTGGATTTATATAATGTTTTATAAAAACTTACTGAAGTATTGTTAATCCTTAAATCTTTTGAAACACTTAAAATACTGATTTTATTAACAATATGATAAGGTAGTATTGTTACTAATTAAGGTAATAATTTCTTTAATTTTGTGAACGCCATCGATGCCAAAAAGTAAACATTAAAATAATTACTCAAATATACAGAATTTGCATTTGTTATGTCTATTGTATTGTAAATGAATGCATGTAAAGAGTACAATTTGTAAGTGTATATATTTTGAATAATCTTTCAGATCATGTCACCTTATCTTCGCATTACTTGAGAAAAGCCAGATATATCGATTTGTTTTATCTGTACTGATTCATTGGGGTGTCATTATATGGAAATATATTGCTTTGGTAATTGGAGTTGATCTTTATTACATAATGTCTTTAGACTGTGCCCTGTTAGTCGTTTGAAATACCAAATACGTTATTATTCACCTGTCGAAGCGGGAAATTAACAATCAACAACAAGGGGAATAATTGGAAATAAGCGGAATTAATTCCTGCTCTCTGAATTTGCGTTAGTGTTGAAACGTGTCAATCACAAAATCAATAAAAGCCACATTTATAAGACTTAAGAAAAAGTATATTTCTTATGAATAAAACCAGAGGAAAGACTGAATGAACATGAATATTACCAAAAAGTATATTTCTATGAATCAAACTAGAGGAAAGACTGACTGAACATGAACATTACCAAAGAATATATTTCTATGAATAAACTAGACGAAAGATTGGTTGAACATGAACATTACCAAAAAGTATATTTCGATGAATCAAATTAGAGGAAAGACCGACTGAACATGAACATTACCAAAGAGTATAAAAAGGGGATAACACACAGATGCAAAAAATTAATAAAGTCACCAAGCACTACACCAAAAGAACTATGACACAAATACCATAGACCAATATACATTTGTAAATTCTTGAGATTACCACTAAAATCATTCCTAGTTTTTGGTCTTGAGCGTATATAAAGAACTTAATTCCAGAAACAAGCGTCTAGCCCTACTAAAATGTGTGTCATACCTTATTGACTACCACTAGACCTGTACCGCTTATAGATTATTCAGTCCACTGGGTGCCATCAATCGAGCAGTTAATGCGTCAGTGTTGCATGGAAGAAGTAAAATGATAAATTCTGTCTGTAAAGTCAATAGTTAAGACTAAAACATGCTCAAAAGTAGAGCCAAGAAGAAGTGAGAATTTCCAAAAGCAAACTCGTTCTTTGAGCAGAGATATCGGTATGGAATATCCAATCAGGTTAAAAGTAAAGCGTCTGATAGCTAAAGTGTTTTGTATTTTTGTTTGTTTGTTGTTTGTTGTTTGTTGTTTGTTGTTTTGTGTTTTTATTTTATTGTCAATGCGTTGTCAGTTTCTCGTCAACTTGTGAGTCTTGGTATCTTCTGCCTCTGTCTTAACATAGTTACCTAAAAAGTAAAAAAGAACGATAATCATTGAAAACCCAATTGCAAGGAGTAAAATTGTCAGAACATTGCCGTTCGCACGTTTTATATACAGAGCACTAAGGAATTTTATCTTCTCTTTACTTTTTTACCACATGTCGCCTTTCATGTATGAACTTTCCTGATTTTGCGTTAACTTCGTTAAAATCGCCATCGCTCGTTCCAACAATTTTTATATTGTATGTTTAAAGGAGAGCCTTACTGTTTCTGCATTTTTCCCTATTTTTACAGAGAGCAAGAACTGACTAGAAATGAAAATCTATCAAGTTCAAAAACTAAAAATTAAAAAGTTGATGTACGCGGACATTAGGGATTGTTTACTTATACAATTCTATAGGTTATAAATACAGGTAAATAGCCAGCATCACTAATGTGTCTGTGTAAAAGAGAGAGAAAATGCTTAGCAATAGTTATTTCTTTGGGAACATTTTAGCACGTAAGCTATTATGCATTATGTATTTGCATTTCATTAAACAGTACATTATTTGTTCCTGTTTGTACTGACATTAAAGGATGACTGAGTGTTTGGAGATGAAAGTCAATAGCACTAATTAGTTATAGACTTGTTGTATACAATCAATGCATGTTATATAAGTGTTTAGTGAAGCATAATAGTGTTTGTTGTATTATTTTCTACTTCGTATAATGATTTTAGAATCTTTCATGATAATAAGAACACAAATACATTGATAACAGCATTTCTGAAATTAAAATGTCAAACTTGAGAGATGCAATTCTTAACGCAAGAAATATGTCCACAGTTGTAATTGCAATGTAAAGAAACGACACTTCTTCAAAGCCTTAAAAGTCATTGTCCTCTTTCGTATAATTGCCTTCTTTTTGTAAAAAAAATAGAAACATTTGGATTGAATTGTTTCAGCATGATTGAAAACAGATCCGATTGATAACGGTATAAACCAGTTTCTTAACAGGACAATTATTCTTCATTTGCAATTTTCAATAAATTATTGTCTGGCAGAAATGAAAAACAAAGTCTCAGTAAAAACAAAATATTGAGTACGGAGGAGTCAATCGAAATGAATAAAGTATCATTTGTGAAACGGAATCCTTTCAATAGAAAAACATGATGATATAATTCGAAAAAAACTTAGATTAAAATCGTATGGCACAAATGAGTCTACAACTTGCATCCAAATGTGAAAACGATACTGCCATTTTAACATTTTGCAAGTTTGTGAGATTCATGTAAACACAACACAGATGAAATTAAATGAGAGTTAGCTTAACTATCAGTATTGTAGGACATACCATGTTCAGGAGTTGTATTTTAGAGAAGGTAAAATTTCCTGAATTGCTAGTATCACAACATGACACATGACATATCCGACTGACTACACCGAACATCAGCTGATATGGTTAATTTAATCATTAGAAACTTAATTCCATTATTCTTTCGCTGTTAAGACGTATGCAAATGATAAAGAGTACAAATGATCAAAAGTCTTAGAGATACGGTAAAAAAGACATATATAAATATTCTCCCAGAAAATGTAACTCGTATCAAATATACAATTTAGCATTTATAGACTATTTGTTATTTTTTCCAAATATATTTGAATTTGTTTATATGTTTGTTTTGGCAAGATTTTTTTTTAAATTTGACAAGTATCACCTAGTTCATTTGAATAGATATTATCACTAAGAAACTATTATTGCAGTGTACTACAACTATGCACATGGGTTTGTGACTGACTGATTCATTAATTTTGCTGACGGGGGAAGCGTTCCAGTTCTAAACTCAAAATGTTTGGTTTATTTGTGTTCGGGCATTCCTGATGCAGGTGGGTCCTGAGTGCGATTCGGACGCAAGAGGTTTTCACAGTGATGTTTCGATTTTGTTTACCCTTGAGTTTTTCTTTTATTTACTAGTAATTTGTGCTTTTGTCTTGAAAGTGTATATAATATACGGTACTATCAACTACAAAAACCTTTTTCAATGGCGACTTTGTCAAATTGATTATCAAAAATAGTTTTGTTGGCGTCGTTGTTAGCTTTATTTGTATGTTTGGTTGAATTTTTACACAGATGTGGCTACTGGGTCCATTGATTGTCACATTAACTTATTATGTATGTTTGGTTGAATGTTTACACAGATGTGGCTGCTGGGTCCATTGATTGTCACATTAACCTATTATGTATGTTTGGTTGAATGTTTACACAGATGTGGCTGCTGGGTCCATTGATTGTCACATGAACTTATTATGTATGTTTGGTTGAATGTTTACACAGATGTGGCTGCTGGGTCCATTGATTGTCACATTAACCTATTATGTATGTTTGGTTGAATGTTTACACAGATGTGGCTGCTGGGTCCATTGATTGTCACATTAACTTATTATGTATGTTTGGTTGAATGTTTACACAGATGTGGCTGCTGGGTCCATTGATTGTCACATTAACTTATTATGTATGTTTGGTTGAATGTTTACACAGATGTGGCTGCTGGGTCCATTGATTGTCACATTAACTTATTATGTATGTTTGGTTGAATGTTTACACAGATGTGGCTGCTGGGTCCATTGATTGTCACATTAACTTATTATGTATGTTTGGTTGAATGTTTACACAGATGTGGCTGCTGGGTCCATTGATTGTCACATTAACTTATTATGTATGTTTGGTTGAATGTTTACACAGATGTGGCTGCTGGGTCAATTGATTGTCACATTAACTTATTATGTATGTTTGGTTGAATGTTTACACAGATGTGGCTACTGGGTCCATTGATTGTCACATTAACCTATTATGTATGTTTTGATTGCTCACCAAGTGTTGTCAATATTACGGAACTATAGACAACTGTTAACAAGTTGGGGGTTTATCTAGTTATAAAACCAGGTTTAACCTACCATTTTCTTTGGAAAATACCTATAGTAATTATTATATAAACATAATGATCTATGATTCGTAGTTTCTAAGAAAAATGAGTCGACGATTTCATACATGGGCATTATGTGCACGAATATATAAGTTCTGGCTAAACAGGAAGTTGATGAGAAAGAGAGGCGAAAGACATCGAAGGGACATTAAATTCACAAGTCGAAAATAAACTGACAACACCATGACTTAAAAACAAAAAACGACCCTCATTGTCAATTTATAGATGTAAGTCAAAATATGATACGGGCTTAACTGTATCCGTCATATCCTTTATCTCATGTTCAATGGGATAGATGCTTTCAACATAGTCATCAAACTTTGAATAATTTAGTGAGAGAAGATCATCTATATAGCGGAAAGTGAAGTTAAAGGTTACTGCTAACTTCTTTTCTTTCTTCCTAAGAAGTTCCTGAATGAAGTTAGCCTCATATGAATAAAGGAATAAGTCGTCAAGAAGAGCAGCACAAATGGTTCTCTTGGGAATGTCGTCATTGTTGAAAAACACGTCCTCAAAACGTAACAAATATGTTGTCCATCACGTGTCAAGCACCTTGATAATGTCAGTTTCAGAGAATATTTTGTTTGAATCAGAGTTTTTTTTACAAAGTACGATTTATCCCTCCCTAAGACAAGAAACTTGTATCTGTTCCGGACCATATGAGAATTTGGACCGTACGCAAATGGTCCGACCATACCATACACGTATGGTAGAACCATATGAGTATATATTCGTTTGGTTATTAACAAGCCGAACCATTTGAGCATTTAGACCATATAGGTATTTTTTTTCGAATAACTTAACAGACACAGCTCGTTCTATGAACAAAAATCGGCACAAATTATTAACTGAAATCCTTTATCTTTGTTACATATTTTATGAATCTGGGTATATTTGTTGTCTTGCCTTCGCTATCTAGAGTCAATTTTAAGCACCTTTATCCTGTCGACAGTTTCGTCCGTACTTGAAACCATAGGTGTTTGGGGCATGGGCATTTTTTTTCTTTTTCTCCGGCGTTTCGATTAGATTTTCTTTAATTTCTTCTAATTTCCACTTAACTGATGTGTTCATACTCTTATTTATACGATCTTACAATAACAGCGGTTTCTACATAAGAATATAGAGGCAGCACATATAAACTACTGTAATTGTAAATCGTATAAAGAGGAGCATGAACAAATCAGATAACTAAAAATGATTTGAAATGTTTAAGAAATTTCAATTTACAAAAAAAAAAAAAATTGAAACAACAAAATAAAGAAAAACGAAGGGGTCAATGCTTCAACTGCTATAATGAGTAAAATATTCGACTTCTTGCTTAACAGTTCATTTAGGAGTCGACATATTGTGTTTCGTAAAGTCAAATTAATAATGTCCTTGCAAAAATGCTTCTAATATAATTTTCACTTGTAAGTAAAATTCATTTTATTTCATTAATTGCGTAACAATGATTACCAAGTTATTATCTAAGTCAAAACTTCATTTCTAGAAACTCTTGAATAATGACATCTTGAAGGGTTTGCCTTACGCAATTACTGTTCAACGTTCATCGTATTAAATACCCAGACCATACGCGTATGGTCGGAACATATGAGTATATACGCATATAGACATGACCATAAGTGTATGGTCCAAATACTCATATGGTCCGGAATATTTCTACGTTGGCTTTTCTTTTTTTATTAAACAAAGCAGCTGGATGTGAAAAAGTATCACACGATATATCATGCTCACACGAAGCTTGATACCAAATTGCTGCACTGATTGTAGTTCTTGAGAAGAATGAGACAAACATTTCATGCATGGTCATAATGACAAATAACGTGTTAGTATTCGATAAACATGGAGTTGATGAATCATGAATGTGAAAGCACATCACATAGTATATCATTCTCCCATAAAGCTTGATACCAAATTTATGAAAGCTTTGATTCGTAGTGCCTGAGATAAATGCGACCAACATTTCACTAGAAAGAAGGACGGACGGACGGACAGTGGTAAACCTATAAACACCCTTCAATCAGCACGAATATATAATAAAAACAAAAACAAATGTATAACAATACACAACAATATTTTCAAATAAAAAAAAAATTGTCAAAAAAATATAGTTATTGCCTAGACTCCAGTAAATCAAGTTAGACTTTTGTCGTCATGTCATTTTAAACCTTCTTTCATTGTATTGTAAAACTTAGTGTAAACGGGGAAAATCTGATAAAAAAAATCTCTTGATTCTCATTTAAGAAAATGTATAAATATTTTGGATATTCGATATCACATTTTGAAAATAATTTAGAAATGAGTACTTAGTATAAGGGTACATAATACGCCTATTTCTAGAATAAGAAACAAACTTCAAGTACTCACAAAGCGGTTTGTGTTGGTACAGACCGACAAAGCAGCCAACAACGTAATGGTGGTATGAAGTGAATACTAAACGGAGGTTCTTAAGAATGAATTAACAAATTATTCTACATTCAGGTTATTGCGCTCCACAGAGAAAAAATAAAGTAAACAATCATAGCATTACCACATCTCAGCTTAAGGCCTCTTCTGAACATTTGAAGGTCCCTACTATGCATTAGTTACCTAAACTACACAAAAACGCGTAAAATATCGTTCCATCTCTGCCTCTAGTTAGTGTTTTACAACTAATCTTTCAGTGCTTTTAATTACATGTAGTTCCTTAACTTTTATGAAAGACCTTATCATTAACTTTTGTATTTAAACATATGAAAATTGTGGAATTAGCTATTTTTGGAGTGTGAACAATTCTTTGGATGATTTATATAAATTACGTCCTTGTGATGTTCCATTTAATTCGGTTGACAGGTTTGAATTTTCAAATCTTTACATTACACTTCCCTACTTAATTAAATGGTCGTTTGACAAATCTGATTGCAAATTCATTTGCTGCAACTCATATAAAGCCTTCTTCTTAAATGAAAAAGGTGAAACTGCAAGATATACTTACTGGGGGTGTGATGAGATACCAGTACAGCTGTAAATTTTCTACACGACAACATCTATGTACGTTTATCGACAAGTTGTAAGTATTCATATGGGCGCCAATAGGGTCACTTTAATACCAGACTTGTCTCTGAACTGTTAGGAATCACAATGGCCAACCTCAGTACAGAGCCGTCTAAATTCCATTTAATTAATTTCATCAACACTTACCGTTATCTTGATGATATTTTTTCGTTGAATAATCAAGA
Source organism: Mytilus californianus (assembly GCF_021869535.1). Lineage (NCBI taxonomy): Eukaryota > Metazoa > Mollusca > Bivalvia > Mytilida > Mytilidae > Mytilus > Mytilus californianus. The sequence continues at coordinate 81,638,669 of NW_026262712.1, forward strand.
ATTTTCTAAATATACTGCCGAAATTTACCCAAAGGAACTTAACTTATTTACTTGATTTAAATAAATCAAATATAAACGGTAATAACTATCCTTTCATATATTTAGACATTTCAGCTTAACAGGGGAAACTAAGCACAAAAATTTACGACAAAAGGGACAAGTTTGCGTTCCCTATTTTTAATTTTCCTCTTTTTGGACGGTGATGTTCTTTTGGCACCATCTAACGGTGTTTATATATCCCGACTTGTTTGCTATGCCCGTGTCTATAGTGACGTTTTTGATTTCAATGAACGTAATAGAATCATGTGCAAAACAGTGTAGCCGAGACCATTGATTGGCGCTCTAAAATATCCCATTGACTGGGTCAGATTAGGTGAACGTTCGTCTGTAACGCCCACAACTCACGACGTATTTATTATAAACATTTAAACTGTGGGGTTGCCAAAGGGTCTCAGTATATATACGTACTACAGTGCACAGTATATTATATACATATTTTATTTTCGATCATAAAATGTACGAAGTCGTCCATTACTATGTAAATTGGGTCGATTAAAAAAAAAGCTGAATATGTTTCTGTTGCCAAGGGTTTTTCACTAGTATAGTAGTTAGCAGAAAAGATCATCAAACTATTCTTTGTATACTGAACTGCGGCCAAGCTTAGCGAAAGGTCGTGCAACATAATCAGTCAAACAAACTTTAATAGATTAACTCGTTAAGGAACGATCGTTTACATTGGTCAATTCAAACCTTCGACCTCACACCTGTAAAAATAGAACACGCGTACTATAAAGCTGAATGGACTGATCAGTATTCACGTAGCCGGTCAAGGTCGTTAAAAACTTCCATCGTCGTATTCACGTACATGATTGTGTTCTTGATTATCCCATGGCAATTCTAGCTTTTATACATGTGCATGTAAAATTTTAAACTTTAATCTTAACAGTCACGTCGAAATATTTAATTCAACTGTCTCCTCTCAATTGGTTCTGGATTAAGGGAGCTACCATTTTATTTTGATTGGGGGTGGGGGACTTGGATGAAACATTTTGTCCTGCATTTTTTTAGTTGTTATCTCTGTCCTGTCTTTCTATTTTTCAGTCTGTTAGGTCCTGACTATATTTATTAGTTTGTCCTGATTTTTTTTTACATAAATCGTCATCCTGCCTTTTTTTTTTTGTCAAGTTGCTCACCCTGCCTTATCTTTTATTCAATGGACTTGAATTAACGTTGTACTTGAAATGAAACCGTACTTAACTACAAAAATAACCAAATTACATACTAAAGATATTGCTCGATTTTTATAGTAAATGGGTTTGTGTTATAAACTGTCATGTTCATTATTCATATTCTTTCATAAGTTTTAGGATAGTGTGATTTTTTTCTGATTTAGTTTACTTGATTTTGAAAAAAAAATCCCGAAATTCTAAGTAAATTCAGAACATGTAACCAGCCATGCTTTGTTTAGAGAAAAAATGGAGATGGCAAACCATGGCACAGTGGAAGGAAATGTACTTTATAAACTCCAGCGATATACTTTCTTAATTTATAATTAACTGTTTTGCTATCCTCGGTTGAAATTTATATATTGTAAATATTTAAATAGCTGCATAGAAAACAATCAGTTTTAAACAGTGTGGTTATTCACTAAATGTATTGATAAAAGGTGACTCCATTTTTGTACATACTTTTACAGTAGTCATCCTTAATTTCTTAATATTTCGTTTATAAGTTTATCATACATGTATGATTTTGTATTTCATTTTAATACGCACGCATGCCACACGTTACTTTGGCGGATAGTTCAACAATGTTATGCAAAGCTCTATTCTTACGGTATGAAATTAAAGGATAAATTTTCAACCAATTAAAATCGAAAACAGTACATTTATACAGTTCCTTACAAACTACGACATTTCTCACAAGTATTTATTTATTTTTTAGTTCCACACATGCAAAAATAATATCTTCGCCGATGAAACATTTCAAACCTTTTTACACCAACATGCCTTCACTGAATTCATTTGAATTTCGTGTTGACCATGATAGTACATTGCATAGTACATCTATATTCACGTGCACACAGGATACGATCCTTATTATAAGTAACTACGAAATTGTCAGGATAGTAACCTAGCGTCAATATGAAAGAAATTAAAGTGGTTCATACATTCATCCGTATAAAAGCGGCACATGTATTTTATTTTATCCTTATATTTTTCATAGTGCGGTACATGTGCTGCATGCATAAAGACTATTACTTAACACAAATTATTAGTATAATATTTCGACCCCACTATTTGAAATTCACAAAGTACTTATTTAATTATTTCGACAAAAATCATTGTTTTTTTACGTTCGTAGTAACGTAGTACATTCCATTGTCGGTCACCTGTGTCAATTCACGTGCACACTACAATTGTTGTTGTATTTAAATCTTTCGGCCAATGAAATGAGACGTTACAAGTTGTTTGTTTGTGATACGCCAGAATGTTATCAATGAATTATCAATCGCTAAACTTGACTGTACCTATTCGAAAACGTAAATGCAAATGTCACAAGGCTTGATCCAAATAGCCTTTTTACTGTCTAATAACTTGCAAGTACGAAAAAGACAGGAAAGAAGTATATTTTGCCTATATGTTTTGTGTTTGCACACTTTTTAAAGTTGATCATGCATTCGTTCTAAAATAAAATTTTGACCAGATAAAAGTTAAAAGATGACATAATTGGACAACCGCAATTGTTAAATCGCTTTGACGTCCGAAAAAAAGATAATAATCAACACATCCATTGTAACTTTTAAACTGTTAAAGCCAGTTAAATCCTTTTTTGCTGAAAGAACGTCCGATATCATAAAAATTCATTATCAAAACATAACAAAAACACAAGTAAAGAACGTTTAAGTATTCAATATAAATCAAAACACAAAGGTTATTCCTGATTAGTTTTTCGAATTATTTTATTTAGGCGTTGAGACCCTTTGGTGACCCCACAGTTTAAATGTCTATAATAAATACGTCGTGAGTTGTGGGCGTTACAGACGAACGTTCACCTAATCTGACCCAGTCAATTGGATATTTTAGAGCGCCAATCAATGGTCTCGGCTACACTGTTTTGCACATGATTCTATATGTTTCACTAGTAAATTACCACAAGTTACTTCAAAACCTTTAACACATTCTCCAATAGATACTAATTTGGATTGGAAGTTTGGCTGTACCTGTAGAAGACATCATAAACGGGATAACATCTTATTTTTTACGGTAATGGTGTTTACCGAGCCCGTAAATTTAGATACGATCCGGGTAAACTTATCGATCCTTTAAATAAACTTATTTCAAAAGGTTACCAAATCAGCACTGTAATTAGATCTTTGAATATTGTATTTTATCGATATACATATTGATTTTGTTATCAGTAAGTTAAAACCAAACTACATATAAATGTTATACACATATGTTCATTAACGGTTCTACAGTCTGTCGATACCTACATTTTGGCATTGCACAAGGTCATGTTTTTCTCTGACTGTAAAATGACATCTTTACAATAAATCCATGGATGTTGGATGTGACTGATTGATATTTCAGTCTTAGACAAATAATGTTTTATTGGTTGTTATTGGCTTATTAACATAAAAACAGTAGATGGAAAGCACCGAAATAAGAGTACTCGCAGTTCATGAAAGCTAGTCCAAAGCCAATTACAACTAATAAATAAAGAAATGTTCTCCCACACTTAAGTATCAATCAGTATACACCCAACGGATTTAGTGTAAAGACGTCATAAACAGTCTTAGAAACGCTGTGTAAGCCCTTTTTAACTGATTTCTATAGTGTGTTCTTATGTTGTACTGTTACGCCACTGTAAAAAAAGGGAGTTGGCTCATTGTCGAAAGCTATTTTCTATACAGTTGGTCGAGTGATCTTGGGCGCTAGACAGAGTGCAGGCGGTGTTGCCACGATGCCACCGAAACAAGAGTTGGAATCCCGCTTAGGGAAGAAAAAAATATTTGCTAACGCAAATTTGCAGATATGAAACTGGCGGGGTAAATTTTAGACGAAGTATATAATAGATATGCCACCGAAAGCTGAATTTTTAGTTCAGTCTAGGTGGCCGAGTGGTCTAGAGCGCTGGACACATTGCAGGCGGTGTTGTCTCGATATCTCAATAGCATGAGTTCGAATCCCGGCGAGGGAAGAACAAAAACATTGTTGTGCTGATATTCAGAGTGATTATGTCTATATATATAAATATATGCACCTCATGTTTGCAGTATACCATCTTTTCCGCAAGTTTATTGTTTTCTGTTTGGTATTAATAATTAAGATCCATTTTGTTACATTTGGTGATCCGTTTATTTGGCAATCGCCATGGCAGTCAGCAGGGTTTAAGAACATCCGTTGTTCGACCTGTTAGTCAAATGCGTTTTGTTTAAATATACTTTCTCACTTTTTTGGTCTTTTGGAAAAAGTTGTCTGTGCTGCGGAAAATATGGTATACCGCAAACAAAAGGTGCAAAAATTAGTACACCATATCCGGATTTCGACAATTAATGTCTCTTCAGTGATTTTAGGAATCGAAACGGTATTTGGAAGGCCATATAATTTACCTCAATTTAGGATAGACTCTTGAATTTTGAAGAGTCGAAATAGGATGAACGGATCATATAAACCCGAAGGAAAATATAATACAAGCCCAAACGAAAAAATATAAACAAGTGTAAATTGAAAACAACGTTCAAACCTATGATTGCGTTGGATAAAAACCGCAATTTTTATACGTGTGCATGCAAAACAAATTTCTTGGTAGAGGGGTCTAAATACAGCACAAACAACATTTTCCAAAAGACCAAAAAGTGAAACAGTATATTATATATATATATAAAAAGAAAGGTTAAGTAGAATCCGTATGCTGGTAACATATAAGAAAATTATTAAAAGATAATAACGGTTTCAATTCATCACTTTTACTAGCGCTTTCATATATATATATATATATATATATATATATATATATATATATATATATATATGTAGAAGTCTATAAAAAGGACCAACCAGCAAATTTAATATGTACCGGATAAGGAAAAAAATATAAAGTCTAAAGATTTGCACAACGGTACTTATATAAGATGGTAATATGTGGTAGTCACACTGTAATAGTAATCTTGATCGTTATACAAATTATCACGAATCAATACGCTGGTAAATTTTTTCAATATTGATGTTTGGGAGGAGGAATGAATTCCTTAAAACTGTAAGAGTCCTGTACTGAAGCCTGAATAACTGGAAACAAGTGATGGTAGGGACTCATTCTATGTTTTTTTCATTAATGCCCTCTGAGGAAACTGTCCTTAACTTTCTTATCCAAAAACTTTCCCGAGCAAGTCTGTCGGCCCTTGACCAAACCTCGTTGTGGTCTATGATAGTGATGGTAAGGTTTTTGAGATAAGCTTGGGCGTGCCCAGGTGATCTCAAATGACGACTTGCGGGGAGGTCGGGCTTGCAGGTGTAGTCACTTCGATGACCATTCATGCGTTTGTTGAAGGGCTGTTCTGTCTCGCCAACATACTGCATGCCACACCGACACTGAAGAAGGTATACAACAGTCTGGGTTTTGCAAGTTACATTACAATATATAGTGTATACGGACCCAGTGGAGTGGCAAGTAAATGTTTAAGTGTTCAGTGTTTGTTGGTAAGTCAGACATCGTCTGTTACCAAACGTCTTGCACCATCCTGCAGTTGAAGAGCTTTTATAAGAGGAGACATCAGCTCTCACAAATAAGTCTTTCAGACTTGCTGGTCTCCGAAAAGCTAAGACAGGAGGTTTGGGAAAGATTTTGGATAATTTTGGATGTTTGGCAATAATCTGCCAATTGTCACGGTTTTATATAGATATATAAAGTTGTGTGTAAATATTTCACACGATGTCATGACATGACACACACTTAGATATTCCTTTATCTCACGTTCTTTATGTGTGTAAATATTTAGCATGATGACATGACATGACACATACTTAGATGTTCTCTAACCAAACGTTTTTTAATGCAATTTGCAATCAACCTTAAGGAACGGTCGAATTAATTCAAAAAGACCACGTAATTAATTTAAATGTATCTATTTAGAATTATGAAAGATCTTATTAGTTTCACTAAGATTTAACGAATTCTGATAGAAAATTCTGCATGAACCAGATTGGCTTAATTGGATCTAAACAAGTGAATTTATTCTTAGAAATTAACGTAATGGTACCTAAATCACATAGATACCAACTATGAAGTTTCATTCTGAAATTTTCAATTCGCAGTTTTTTACGTCTTTTTTTACTGTGTTAGTCTGACTTTAATTGATAACTCGATCATTGGTCCCCGATAAAGTTTGACTGGAAACGTCTGAGTTTTGGATTTATATATAAACATAAAGATTATCACAGCTTTCTAAGCCTAAATTAACGATTCATTCTTTTTCCTTATTTTTTTAAAAATTCACTACAACTGATCAGTTGTGGGTTTAAACCAGTATAATGTTTAAAATTTTGAATTTACAAAACGTAAGTCAAATGTGATCTTAAAAGATGTTTTAACAGTAATCTCGCACCAATTTTCCGGATTCCCATCGTCAGTGACTTATAAAAAATCTTGCATTCGTAACATTTCTGGTAAACATCAATCACGTCAAAACAAAAAATATCTTCCTATTGATAAAATCCTCATGATTGTTTGTTGGTTTCACGCCATTTTTGAATGTCAGAATATTTATTTAAATGAAAATTAGTCCTAAGATATATAAATTTCTAACCATTTTCGAAAGCAAGTGTATGACCTAAAGCTAGGGTGATATAGGGTAACCACTATTTATGTTTAGCCTCACAATATGGGATCGTATGTGTTGTCTTTGATATTAATCGTATTCACAGTCCTGAAATAGCAAAATTTGAATTGACCGTGATGAATCTAAGATTTAAACCGCATATATATAGTTCCTTACAATATCTCGATAACAGACGATGATTTCGGGGTGGGGATGCAAGGGATCCACTTCTTTTTGAGTGAAAAGGAGGGGTGAGTTACGGTCCGTATTAAGCATAAAAAGTTGAATCATTACACAATCATGGGATATTGCGTAAAAATAATTCACCGAGTTTTAACTGTCGAAAACGTCATACGTTAATGTTTCTACTAACAATGACAAAAACTCATAATGTTGCCACAAATTTGGGAGTGAGAAATATTGAATGCATGCACGTGCCAAATTAATTCTAGCATGGTAATTATTGCTGTTCATTAAGATAAACTTCGTTGTAAATTAATTGAGTTTGTACTCACATGTCGTCTATATTTTAGGGTCCAAAACAATTCAGTTAACTGATAGTTTGAAACAGAACGTTGAAGTATGCAATTTTACAGTTTCTGTTTCCTTGTCAAGCTATTGGTTTTACTTGGCGCGAGATGCTGATACAACTATTGAATTATCCAAAGTAAAAACAATTCATTATTTTCAGCTAAATAAGGTTTTGTGCAACATATATAGTTTTCCCAAGGCTACTCAAATAAATGATATACAAACCGATATCTTACATTTACGTAACAAGAACCATAGGAACGGCTTTAGTATAAGATGTTTATCTTGACAAGGAGTCTTTTGTCTGACGACCTAATCAATGATATCTACGAAGAAGATTCATGTTAGACAAACACGAAGCATGTCAAAAATCTAAATTGTATAGCTCTTTTATTCGTGTTGTTCGGTGGAAGTCATTTAATTCATTTCCTTTATGGAAACGATGTGCCTAGAGTAGAGTTGTCGCAGACAATGCTGAGCTGTAAACATGTAGCATTCGATCGTTTGTGTGTTCCAGTTAGGATCATTGAACAATACTAGAAGTACATTTTAAAGATTCTATTAGTTAATGCCTATTTTAACAAATCATGTAATATATCAATGTTTTTTAACTCGAAGATAAACAAGTTTTTTTGACAATGTAAATATATACGTGTGGTGTGTTTTGGTTCGAACCAGTAAAAGTTAATTTGTGATTTGAAAGAGTTTTGCATCCTATCCATATAGTGATTAGCGTCACAGACCAAGTGTTTATGTGATATCGTCGTAGCGTGCTCGCTTCAAGTGCGGGAGTTGATCTACGGCCGGGTGAAATAAAGGACTTGAAGACTGGTATTTGCTGCTTCTTGATTTGAATTAGATATATGAGTAAAATATATGCACGTGAAATTCTTTGGCTGTCGGTTATTCGAATTACTCACAGTAACTACAACGTACAGTTTGCAGTTTATTGAACATGTACAATATGTCCAACACAGATCCAGACCACGATTTTAGGGTTACGTTAGAATCATAATGCGCTTAATAACTTTTCTACGGATGGTGCTGTTTCTATTTTTCAACTGTCTTAAACAACGTATCAGAGCAACAGAGAAATAAAGGACTTGGAAACTAGCATTTGCTGCCTCTTTGCCAAGCACAAGTCATTTTTGAGTAAGAGCAAATGCTGGTCAGCTCGGAATCTGAAAAAAAGTGTCCAAGTAGAGTGACATGTCTTTCTGACAATTGTTACCTTTGCAACTAGTATGTAAAAACTTGCTCAGCTTGTCGGTCTAGCATAAAGCAGCGTTAATATTCATATTTTAGACATCAACACGTAAACCTCCTGGTATGCATGTACTCATTGAAACTGGACGTTTAACACCAAAATCACCAGTCCTTCCTTCCTTCCGAACCAAATACATTGGTATAATGTTTTTTTTTTTCAAAATGCCTAATGCATTCACTTTTTATCCATTCAATTTGATTTTCAATAGAATAACAACAAAAAAATTGATTAAAGCTATATCGTGCAGATACTTTATAAATTTCTTCCAAATAACAATTTAATTGAATTATAGTATAAAATGTTAGATTTTAAAAGAGCTAAAACACATGCATAGGCAACAACAAAACCATGGATTAAAGCATTTTTAAGAAAAGTGCCATTTAATTTGCGGTTAATACCAGATGCATGTATTGCCAATGTTGTCACGCAAAATATTGTAGTTACATTTCAAACTCCTGTGGTCAGAAATTAGTTAAAGCTATACAGTTTGGTATGACACAAGTATTGGTGTCAGTTATAATGAACTACTACTGCCCGATAACCCTTGGTGCAAGGAAGGAATCATCCAAAAACCAATAACTTTGAATGAGATAAAAGAGAGTGCAACAAAACGCAAAAACCTTATAACTCATAAAACCTGAACAGACGTCTACGGGCAACATGAGTCTTTAACGATATACACGTATTTTTACCTAATATCATAAGCTCTAAACCGAAGGAGCTTGAATCCCTCACTCGCATAGTTACTGGAAAAGAAGGACGGTTTGCATCTCATATTGTTCAATGATAAACTATCATGCATTCTTGAATTTAAGAATGACTTAAACGTTTTGTTATTTTTATTTTGCTTGGTCATAGTTATGACCAATATATCATATTGACCAAATTAAAAATTACAATTGTGTTAACATGTATTTACAGTTTGGTCCAATTCTAATGTTAAGATCATTCTGTTTTCGTCTTTGATTTCAGATCAGCATGAAATGTTACATTTTGTAGAGGGCTACCTAAGATTATTTGCACAATGTTACAAGTTCTTGAGTTGTGTACAATCAAGTTTATAGGTTTTCAAGAGGAAATGTTTCAAATATCAGTTAATCAGAGACAAAATTAGCTCTGAAGGGCAACTTCTATAAGGAGTCTTCTGACATTGTTGTCAAAATGTGCAGTAGATAGATCTTGATATTCTGAACATTTCTGCTTCATGTCAAATTTTACCTTAATGAAATGTTTAGCCATGACAGCCATGTTTGTTGACTGACCAAAAAACAAGTGGCTTTCTTTTAAAAAAGAAAAGCAAAACGTGAACCCGAGACCGCTGACTGGTCACCAAAAACTTGTTGCTGGATTTGTTTTGCTTTTGATTTGAAATAATTGACTGTGAATAAAATAGGATAATGATGATGTTAAAACATCTTTATTGAAAATATGTAATTGTGTGTAGATTCTTGCACAAGTCAATTGAAAGCAATGTTGGATAGTTGTGAATAGAAAAGTGTATGTAAACTACTATTTGAATTTACATTTTAAGGCTCGACTATTTTATTTATTACTTGGGAGTGTACATCAATTTTTCATAATCCTATTGCAAATTCCAGTTTTTGCAAACCGGATGTCTAGTGCAATTTGCACAAACCAACGCAATATAAATTTAAGCACTCAGTTTGCTTTAATATCTGGATGCATTTATTTTATCTATCATATCTTCATATTTTGTTTTCTGGATGCCTTCAATTATTCTTATACTCGTTATTGAAGATGTCTGTACTCATGGTTGATGTTGTATAGATAAATTTAAAGTCCAATGTCCATGTGAAGTGAAACCCTGCGGCATGTGACTTATAAGAAGGGTTCCTATATTTTTCTTGAGAGTAACACACCAGCTTCGTTGAGACCTTTGATATACTGACAGTGTTTTGGGTCTCATAAGACATCTCAAATTTTAAGGATTTCCGAGAGTTACTTAAATCGATTCAAATATTTTACAGGAAAACTTGGTTTTGAAGAATATCTTATTTTCAGAAGTTTTATGAAAACCTGAACATACTCTCAAAAGAACCGATTTATATAAAAAGATCTAAAGAGATACCAGGATTAAAATGTTGTACTCCAGACGCGAGTTCAGTCTACATCAGTGACGCTCGAATAAAAAAAGTTAAAAAGGCAACAAAAAAAGACATTGAAAGGAATTGAGGACCAAACATTTCGAAACAAAGATTTGCCGAATACATTTAAGGTAATCTATTCCTGGGGTAGAAAATCCTTAGCATTTCGAAAATCTCAAAGTTTATCATAGGACATTCACTAAAAAAAAAAAGGAAAAGAAAAGAGAAACAGCTAGAGGTCAGAACACCTTAAGTGATGACCATGCTTGAAAGTCACATGTCAAGCTCTTACTGCCAGGTCCAATTTATTAATTAATATTTATGCATGCACGTATTTTTTTGCGCAAGTAAGTAATAGATAGAACGCATACGCACTAATACTCTAGATAAGAATATGCATTTGCGTCATCACATATATTAATATTGGCTCAAATCTTATGTGTAATAGTTGAATTCGGATGTCAAACTACCTACCTCAAGTGTTTTGAATCCGGATTCATTGCCATTTAATCCTGAAATTGTGTGAACGCAAACCGATAGTGTGTCGTGTGAACAGGGTGATATATAATGTAAATGAACCAAGACGTGTAGGATATAGCTGGTAAACACAATGAATACAATTTTCAAAATCGTACCATATTGCAAAGATTTAGATGCTATAAGGTTGGACTATTAAAAAAAAGAATTGAAATTCAATTATTCATATACATTCCTGTCAATGATTTTTTTTTCCTAAAATTAGAATATAATATTAATAAACACAAACGTCAAGTATTTACTGATGGACATTTTATTTAATAAATCAATCTCTTAAACTCTAACTTTCCACTTTATGAATATATTGCTATACAAAATATAAGCAGAGATGCAATGTATACGCATCCCTGCTCATTGGTGCTCATATGTTGCATATAATTTTCATAAATGTATTCACTGTTCAAACCTGTGGGACATAATACACGTATATATAACATTTTTAATTATATTCTATTAAGGATAAATTTAGTCTCAGTTTAAACTTAATAATTGTAATGAATATTCTCTTGGTCTGGTAGTATCTATTAATGAAATTAAATATTTTTGACAGAAAAATCCTTTTGTTTAATTATCTTTCTGCTTTCCGACCACTGCATGTGTTTCCGACCGTCGAAAGATAAATTTTTATAACAGAAATATACCTTTTTGATCATTTTCTTTCATGCTTTCCGAAATTTTTCCCAGGCTATGATTGAAATACAAAATATGACGTGATAAAGGTTCAGAAATAATCTGTTTATTCTGGGATTATATATTAATAAACTATTCCCAGGTTTATTGTCACAATGCATAAAAGCACGCTTTAAAACTGGGACATAATATATTAAGTTAGTATAATAGTCCCAGATTAAAACTACACACACAACACATACAGGGACCGTCTCAAAGCATGAATTATATAATTGCGTTATCATTATACTTGATATTTAATAAACATTCGCATTATTAAAAACACATATGTTTTGTCAAAAGGCAAATAGGTTCTAACATATAAATGATTTTTTGACTGCAACCTAGTCTTTATTTCTTTACTATCCGATCTTCAAATGAACTTAGTTTGTCGGATCGTTGAAAAATAAAATGTCGCGTGGTAGCCTATCCATAGAGGGTTCGTATCAAAGACATAGATAACTACCTGTATAAATGATCGATCATTTTCGAGAATCTTGTTTCCGAAAATATCCGAATGGCCCATAGAAGCTATTAAAACTCACCAATACATAGGCGTGAACCTCTAAGGGGGTTCACTGGTTCACTGGTTCACGCAAAAACCCACAAACTTTATACTAGATATGTTAAGGATTATTCCCCATGTTTTGTTGAAATGGTTCAGTGTTTTTTTAGTATAAGATCTTTGAAACTTTTACGACGGACGCCAAGTGATATTAGGATATTTCTAAAGACGACTATTGACAATGTTCCTGGCATGGTACAGAGACTAATATGTAGGGGAGTTAAATTGGCTATTTGAGAACTCAACCCTCCAACTATTTACCACTACAAAAACATGTACAAGTAAACCATTACTAAATAATGCCGTATTAAAGAGAATTAAAGTAACTGAATGCATACTCAAAGTACCTAATTTGATGATACAGAATTCATACTTTCTTATACCGTCTAAATTCAACAACTATACTTACTCGTCTGGTAGAATTCATACAAAAGGTTAATGAAAAGTACAGAAAGAAAACAGATTTTGTTCAATACCTAAAGTAAGTCAATTGCTTTTATCTTCGTCATTTGAACTCTGGTGGATACTTGTGTCTCATTGGCAATCATATCACAACTCCTTATTTTTATATTGTGTACTAAATTTCGATACAGAAAAAATAATTGAGAGCATGTATTTTCAAACTATAAAACAGCAAATATAAATTAGAAAACATTTCTCAACAGCAGTGGTGTAACCTTTATTATCAATAACTTAATTAAAAAGACATGTTGAAGAACGGTTCTCATACTTACTTGCAACTTGAACCTCTATTGTAACCTTATTTCAAATGTACTGGAATACCCTATCCACTTATTTGTCTGCTGCCAACTAACAGTCTCTAATTTTTATGTCTTTTAACCACATTGCGCAGATTCCCGATGTTCTAAACTTCTTGTCTCATACACATCATTGACTAGACTCCTTATGATCCACGTGTTTCCCTATTGAAATTCGTTCAGATGAGTGATACATGTAGACAGATGTAATCTTGCGAAAGAAAAATTCAGGTTGTCTTAACTTTCTGGACACAGTCATATGATTGTCCTACGAAAGGATGAGACTAAGTCAGTGAAAAAAAATAATAAATAATACTTAAATTGGGAAACCATTCATTTTAGTATTCAGCTTTTCGGTGTCATTGATTTCAGCTTTTACTAAGCCAGTGAAACGAATTCAATCCGTAAACTTTCGATTCATTTATGTATCATTTTGTCTATTTCAGTCACCCTTCATGTCATGACTTCTTTGCAGAAGACAATATGATTATTAAGACTGAGATTGAACACATGCTTTGGTGCTCATTCACAAGCATGACAAACAAAACTCTTGATCATTTGCCAATATCGTTCGTAAACTAATTTATATGAAGCCATATAAGAAGTCTTAAAATGTCCTATAAAGTACATTGCATCAAGTTTAAAAGGTCATCAGACGGTTTGACTTTATGAAATGCAATCGAGGTCGTCTCCCTAGACTCATAGATTTATTGTAAACTATCATGTTTTTAAATAGAATTACGTAACATGAATGTTTCATAAGAATCCATTTTTTTCATTGGCTGAAAGAAATCGCAATCATTCCAATTTAAATTGCATTTCTCAATAAAATTCAACTTCATGACTGAACGTGCTCACCATGACAACGTCACTACAATGCATATAAAAACAAACGAAAATCTTGATATAACAGTCTTTATTTCATAATTGTAGCATATGAATGTAGTTATAAGAATTGAATTCTTCTTTTGTAATTTTATAGAGTTGTAAAAGCGTTGATCGTGCGCACATTTTAAGTATGAGCTCTTTTGCCCTTGTTACAAAATGTGCTTCGGTAACGCTTTTAAACCCCCAGGCCAATAAACTTACAAGTAGAAGAATTGCATTCTTAATGACTAATCACTCTATAGATAGATACCTTAAAGAAAAAACTAAATGAAACAAAAAGGTTAAATAATAAAATAGGAACCTGAACCACTCACTTGGCAATTTTGCCCCTTTTAATTGCACAAGAGAATATAACCACAAGAGAATATAGCTTCTAATAAATTAAGATTCGACTGGCTTTATTTTCTTGAATCCCCTGAAGTTTAAAAAAACTTCGCCTTGCAGACGGGAACAGCTTGTGTGAAACTCCTCAGTCAATTTTAACAAGCTCATTCTACATCATTCCTGTCAAGCTTGTTATAATTTCACACATGCAGTTTCCGTTTGGTTCCAATGGGAACTATGTACTACAATTGCTGTCACTCGATCAACATTAAATATGGATAGCGTGTAGAAGGATTTCAGAGAAGAAGAGTTTTAAAAATTGAATCCGACAAGACAGAGAGCACCTCATTTTATAAAGTCCTGTACAAAGAAAAGGTCGAATGATAGTGTTTACTTGAAACACCGGGTTCATTACTTCAGAAAACAGCGAGTAATACATTTGAAAATCTGATTGTGAATTTACTTGTGCTTATTACGATTGTGCAGATGTTGCTAATTCCACAAAGGATCCGATTCTAGGATTTTTTTTTTATAAAATTGTATAAGATTAGAAAGCCAACTTAAAAAAAGCAACACAGTACAAAGAGATCAATTAATAGCCATATGTCGAAAAAAAAATCCAACACCTTGACGAAAAGTGACAAAAAGACAACAACAAATAGTCTACAAACTATAGCTCTGAAATTAAAGATTGAGGTACACGAACCCCAACAAACAGTCGGGTGTTAACTCCGGTGCCTTGAAAAGATCAGCATGTCTTGATCCACTAGCGACACCCTTCGTGTCAATCTTGTAAACAATCTGTTATTAATTCATATCCAGTGATGACATATCGCATACTAGTTAAAGTGACCGGTTAGCTATGTATCTTGTTTGTAAACTATCACTACATATCAAAATCTCTAAAACTATTACATGACTGAATATGCAATTTTGTTTTACAAATAGTGTTTAATAAATACATGTGAACCGCCTCCATGGAATCATTGTAACGTGCTCACGTCGATTGTTGGAGGTCGTGGGTTCGATCCCTGGTTGTAATAGGCTTAGTAAGAGAAAAGACTGGTCGTCTCGGCGTCAAAATAATATATCCTGATAGGGTGACATGTCTTTCTACGGACCCACAGTCCGACTGTAACCTGATGAAGGAGCACGTTGGAAATGTTTACAAAGTAGCTTTTTTTAATTCCTGACTCCTGTCTAAAATAATGGTTGTCACTATGACTTATCGTTATTTCATAGACTCTTAAATGGTTGTCACTATGGCTTATCATGATTTCATGGACTCTCAAATGTTTGTCACTATGACTTATCATGATTTCATAGACTCTTAAATAGTTTTCACTATGACTTTTAAAGGTTAACAAGTATATACTTTCTGAAGCTTGCAATACTGTAAACGATTGTATCAGTCATTCTCTGGTTTGATAAATATTGAAGTGAGCTTTCTAGTTCATTGTCTTTTAGAATTATAAATTCTTTATGTTAGATAATTTTCTGATAGAATTAAAATGTTATGTAAATTATTTTCAGTTTTATTTCTAATTTAGTACTATTTTGTTTTCTTACTTCAACGAAGTCTGTAATTTTGCTATGTCGATAGCAAAGTTTATTTCTCTGTTGTACACTCCCGGTTGACATTTTCGATTATTAATCTTTTTGCGTCTGTCAAATGTTTTCCAATGTTTTTCAATTAATTACGCCACTGGGAATACAACTGAAAATCACGCTGAAGTTGATTGAATATTTTGAAAGCCATATAAGCTTAACTGATTTATTTGATCAAGTTTATTTTAATTCTATTTTAATGAAATTTAAATGAACAATAATGTGAAGTAAGCGCAGTCAGACCTTTCGATATAAATACCAATACATTTTTTTTTAGCTATTTACTTACTAACTAGGACTTTAGAAATTTGTCATGAAGCAAAAATTAGCAATTGGTAACAAAAAAAATATAAAAATATTGGCTCAACAATTAGCCTTCTTCTTTGGCGATATTTCGTTCTATAAAAGAAAGGCGAAGGATACCAAAAGGACATTCAAACTCATATAAAATGCAATACTACAATACGAGTTTTTTTGTGTTAAATGAGCTCAATAAATGACAGAAATCTCCAAATATTGGATAGTACAAGAGGCCACATCAACCACCAACACCCACTCGCCCGAAAAAAAAGATTTAAACAAGAAAAACCTAAATGAATAACAAATGGTCCAGATAGCATAGTTTGTACGGGCACAACATTCATTGGTTAAAAACCAAACCAGTTTTACGTGCGCATAATTCTTTTTCCCATCTAGCTATATAGACACGCCGTATGAATGAAACTTAAGATAATAGTATTATAATTTCCGTCTACCTATAGATCAACACTATTTTTTGTATTGTTCAAGCAGCAAACGATTATGTTTTTATAAAATGTATTCATAGCAAGAACCGCAAGCTCGCTTCATACAAAATGTAATGCTCGCTTGCTTTGGTTACCGCTGCCGGAGTGTGGTCACCAAAACGCGTATGTATCGGTTAAGCATTATTTAATTGATATATTGTGATTGTAAATAAAATCGATTGTACAAATAATGTTTTTGTTCACAAAGCAAAGTTGCACCTAATTAAGGCAAAGTTAGACGATTGTGTTTGTTCTGTTCTTAACCTTTTTGTTAGATATTCCTCCCAAAAATGTAATTGCCATCGCAGTTAGTTTGTATCAGTAATGCTTGATGAAGTTATTAGTTTTAAAGAAATTGCAAGCGTTTAGCATTTAGTTATATCAATAACAGCGCAATGTGTCGGAGAATTAACATTTAAAATGAGACCGATGGAATTCGCTACAATATCCCTAATAAAAATGCTCGACCTTCTATGAATACTTAAGTTGGAAATCGTTTTTTAAAGTATTGGAATTTTATTCTTTTATCCAATATTTCCATAAATTCACAATAAATAACAGCTTAAATTGACAAATACTAATATTTTGATGCCTTCATCGACTACGTATAATATAGTTTTGAATGTCAAGGCTACAATTGCAAAAAGCTCTGTCAATTTGTAACGTCTCAGTGTCGACTATGACACTTTTTAAAAGCAGGTTTATCACTAGGAAGTCTTCAGACAAGCTCATAAACTCATCATTTTTAATAGGGTGAGTTCAAATTTCTAAAGATAAATGTTATTACTGCTTTAATTCATTCTTGTCAAGGTACAATGACGGAAAAAACTTTAATAACCTTATCATTTCTACTTTTATAACTTCAACATGATGACTAAATTCGGCAGATAGAATCAAGGTGCATCATAAGACCCCTCAAATGAGAAAATATAAAGTCAGTACGAATTACATGAGACCATCATCTATTCGTCTAAGTGAGAACCCTATTTTCATCATGTCTCTTATTTATAAAACATGCACCATGTTCGACCATCGCACACGATACGGATTTAACATTTATAATAAATAAAATTGAAAATGGAAATGGGGAATGTGTTAAAGAGACAACAACCCGACCAAAGAGCAGAAAACAGCCGAAGGCCACCAATAGGTCTTCAACACAGCGAGAAAATCCCACACCCGGAGGCGGGCTTCAGCTGGCCCCTAAATACAAATGTGTACTAGTTCGGTGAAAATGGACGTCACCCTAAACTTCAAAACATTTAAATGAACTAAAATTAAAAAAACATACAAGACTTACAAAGGCCAGAGGCTCCTGACTTGGGACAGGCGCAAAAATGCGGCGGGGTTTTGTGAGATCTCAATCCTCCCCTTATACCTATAGACAATGTAGAATAAACAAACACACAGCAATATGCAGAGTAAAACTCAATTTAAAAGACGTCCGAGTCCGATGTCAGAATAGGTAACAAAAGAAAGCAAGCAAAATGACAATGATACATAAATTAACAAAGGACTACTAGCAGCTACTGACATGCCAGCTCCAGACCTCAATTATAATGATTGAAAGATTGTCTTCATCATATGAAAATCAAGCACAATCCCTCCCGTTAGGGGTTTAGTATCATACCATCATAAAATATATGAGAAGAACATAACCCATATCATGCCAACAACTGGTTTTAGAATAAATGCGTTTATTTCCGATGCAAAGACCCTATGAGTGAATCAATATTAATACCAAAATATGCCATCTTTAATGATTTGACAACAGTATCGTATATATATCCCTTCTGAATAAGTCTGTTTAAAGGTTTGGTTATCTTTTGAGGTGAGTGCCGACATTTTTGTGCTTTGTATAGAATATTACCATAAAAGATTGGATGTGAAATACCTGATCGTATAAGATGTTGATTTATATTTACGAATGATGTCCTTGTACCGATGATAAAATTTAGTAAATGTTTTGATTAGTTTGTGATATCGAAAACCCTGGTGTAATAATTTTTCAGTAATACAGAGATTTCTTTCGTTAAAATCAAATACGTTGTTACATACACGAGCGAATCGAACAAGTGGAGATATATAAACACCATAAGATGTTGACAAGGGAACGTCACCATCTAAAAATGAATAATTAACAATAGGAAATGAAACATCATCTCTTTTATCATAAATGTTGGTATTAAGCTTCCCGTTAAAGATATAGATACCAAGATTCAGGAAAGGATACTGTTCATTGTTAGTATTAGCTTTATTTAAAGTCAGTTCAGCAGGATAAATCTCTTTAGTGTACATACTGAAGTCGTCATTATTGAGAGCCAATATATCATCCAAATATCTAAAAGTGTTATTAAATGTTTGTATTAGATGTTGTTTCGATGGTTATTTGCTGATTTTAGTCATAAATTGTAACTAATAACAATACAGAAACAGTCCACAATAAGTGGTGCACAGTTAGTCCCTATAGGAATTCCGATGACTAGACGATATACGGAATCTCTATAGCGAACACAAATGTTATCTAGAAAAAATTCAATGGCAGTTATCGTATCAAAGCAGGTCCAATAGACAACTTTCGAGTTCGTTGCATTTCCGTCAAAAACTTTGGTTTTAGTGAACATCATTCGTGTGTTTAGAGGCGTCGTCACTTCCGTTCCTATGTTGAGCGAGTGGTTGGAAAAATATAATGCTAAATTTCAGGAATCATTCGGAAAGTTAAATTCCTATAATTGATATTCAGCACTGCTGTCATTAGGGAATTGTGATTAAGTACCTATGGAACAAATATTAAAATAGTTTTTTTTTGTTGTTACTAAAAAATAACCTCAAAGAGTATGAACATATATATTCGCATTCTGACTTTTTAAATGCCCATTTGATTAGGTGTGTGAATTTTTTCTTAATAAGATTATGAGGCAAAGTGGTATATCGGGTAGAAAAACCAAGACTTTGAACAGATTCGAAATCACCAATATAAGCATGCAATTTATCAAGTACTTCCAACGAATTTTGACACTCCAAAAGTTATTAATGCCACTATTTTGAAAGGCCTTATTTGAACAATTTATTACCAGGTTTTTGATTGTACCAAGTGTACTAGTAAGCAGGATATGCAGTTTAGTAATGAAACAATGGCTTGAAGACGAAATAAATCTATATTTGTAAGGAATTTTGTAAAGCTTCGGAAGCCGGTACATAGTTGGAACTTGCATTGTATTTGGTTCTGCTTGTAAAGAGGTAGCTTAAAGTTTATGTTTGTTACAGATGTCATTTTCCGAAAATGGAGTCAGTTGGAATGTTGGTGAATTCGTTATTTCCTTTTGCAGAACTTCAATGTAAAATTTACGTCAAACAATAATGATATTCTTAGCAGTCTTATCAGCCGGGACATAAACAAATTCCTTGGCGAGTTCTTGTAGTTCATGTTAGATACGAGAAATAGGGCTATTGTGGTTGTTGTTAGGAGTAAAATGTTCTTTAAAATATTTAATACGAATATCAACTACATGTATGTTCATTACTAAATTAAAAAAAGAATATAAGGATTTTTTGTCAGCTTTTTCTCGTTTTATCCAGTCCTAGCAGTATTTACCTAGTGAGTCGTGGATGATGTTACGACACTCATTCCAATTAATAATTGACAAAAATATGTTTTGGTAGAAATTGTTGAAAAGCTGACAAATTTCACAAGCCGTTAGTCAAAGGGAAGATGTGGAGACTTGAAACTTGTGTTTTTTGGTAAATCTTTCTAACGATCATAATATTTTCTCTAATTCTACATGTTATATTTTTATGGTATACGATAAAAGCATTGAATTTACTTTACAAAAAACAAAGGGGATATGATACAAGTGGTATCCGCAAGTGACAAGAAAACTGTTACAAAAGAAGGAAAAATTGAAATAAAACGGACATATTACTATTATAGAAATTATTGAAGTAACATTGTTGACTCAGACGAGATGAAAGTTGAATATACTGTACTAGCCATAGCAACATTTCTATTTCTCAATCACGAAGACATCTAGGGAGACATAATTGATCGAAAAGACTTACAATATTCGTCTGAATGCAACCCTGCAGGCTTTTAGAGTGTAGAATAACATCTACTTGTATGATATTTCATTATATGGTAAAACAGATATAAGTCTAGACGTGGAAAACTACAAGTTATGTCATACATAAATGCCACATTACAATTTCAAAAATTGAAATGAATTTCTCAAAGAGTTGTCATATATAAATGTCGAATAACACTAACAGATGTAAGAATAAATTAATGTCTGTATGAGAAAATACTATTGTCCAAAATTGAAAATCGAAATGAATTGAAATTAGTTTCCAAATGGAAGTCAAAATAACCAAACGATAGTATATATTGGACAAAATTTGGTTGTTTGTTTGTTTTTGTTTGTTTTTTGTTGTTTTTTTTTTGGGGGGGGGGGGGGGAGGATCATTTGGGTTTTTGGGGTTTTTTTTTGTTGTTGTTGTTATACTCTCGTTCCGAAAGAAGGTTGTTTACTGGTTTACCTCTGTCCGTCTGTCCGTCTGTCCCTCTGTCCGTCCGTCCGTCCGTCTGTCTAATGAATTTGGTGTCGCATTTATCTCAGGAACTACGAATAAAAGCTTCTTTAATTTTGGTATTAAGCTTCGTTTGAGAATGCTTCACTGTGTGATGTGTTTTTACATTTATGATTCATCAACTTTCTGTTTACCGAATACTAACTAACACGTTCTTTTACAGTATGGCCATATATGAAATGTTCGTCGCATTATTTTCATGACTACAATCAGAACTGCAATTTGGTATCGAGCTTCGTGTGAGCATGATATACCGTGTGATACGTTTTCACATCCATCGCTAATCAACTTCTGCTTACCCAAACACTTATATATTCTTACTCATCATGCCCATGTATGAAATTGTCGATCGTCTCATTTTTCTTTGGAACTACCAATCATAGGTCAGTATGTTTACAGTATATAAACTTGATATTATTGAAAGTAGCCATGAACACTTTAGATTTTGGCACAAGTTTTCGGAATTTTCAGTTTTAAATGATCTTCAACTTCGTACTTAATTTGGCCTTCCATTTGTTTTGATTCGGACGCCACTGATGAGTCTTATGTAGACGGCTTCTGAATGAAATCTCTATAACAGAATGAAGTAATCCATCGATAGAAATTACCCATAGTGTATTGATTTAAACATTGGACAAAGGACATTTCGTTCGTGTTAGTTTCCTTTCATTAAAAAAATCCAAGAGACATGCCCTATATTTTTGTGCTTTGTATCGATCTGATGTGTTAACCCTTTTCTTTTCAACTGATTTTCATAGTTTGTTCTTATGTTGTGCTGTTACACGTACAACAGTAACAGTATGAGGAGGTTTTGACGCCCGCAAACATGTTTAATCTCGCCACATTCTGTATGTGCCGTTCTCGAGTGAAGAGGCTGTAATTGGGTGGTAGGCGTTTGTTGCTTTTATCATATTTGTTTTCCGTTTATTGTTTTGTATAATTCGTTCTTGTGTTGTTCTGTTGCATCACTGTTCCCGGTTTAGGGGAGGGTTGGGCACCCGCTAACATGTTTAACCTCACCACATTGTGTATGTGCTTGTCCCAAGAGCATGTAACTCAGTGTTTGTCGTTTGTTTATTTTTATCTTATTTGTTTTTCGTTTATTGTTTTGTAAACAAACTAGGCTGTTTTTTTCGTAAGATTTGTTTTATATTGTCACTTTGGGGACTTTTATAGCTTGGCAGTATGGGTTTGGTTTTACTCATTGTTGAAGGCCGTACGTAGACCTATAGTTGTTAACTTCTACATCATTCAGTCTCTGGTAGAGAGTTGTCTAATTGCATGGCAATCATACCACATCATCTTTATAAAGTTTCTTAATTGAAAGACACACAGTTTTCAGGATTTAGATCAGACACGATTTACAACGCTCCGAACATATATGAACATGAACTTAGGGTCTGCGATATTAAAAAACTAAGTTTTAAATATTGGTTTTCAATCAAAATTTCATCGTTCTAACAATATATGTTCTAATGATGTTGAATTAACATACAAAGACATATCATTGTTTGTGACCTTAACTTTGAAGTAACAATTCCGTTCTTGTATACACCACCCTATTAATTAATAAGGCACAGTCATATGCATATAAAGTCCACCGGCGCTCAAGTTTCAAACCGATCTTATCACAAACGTGCTCCCTCAGAAGATCGATGTGGCCTATAATGATTTAATATGTATATGTATACTCCTGCGAATCATGCATTTACAAAAAAATGATCAAATTGCTGATTATCAAACCTTTATCATCACATTTTCTTGTGATACCCTTTGTTTTTGTGTTCATGGTATGGCATAAACGGAACAATATATATCAGACCAGAGGGCTGATATCGTCTTCTAATGCAATTTGATTTGGAGGGCCATATCAACAAAATCCTTATCAGACCAATCATATTTATGGAGTCATGTACAATGCGCTGGCCTTTATTTGAAAATAACCCTGCCGTTTATGGAATGGTTTGAAGACTGTTGTTTTTAAACAAAAACAAAATAAAGACATTCCTATTTTTTTAAATGATGTCCGTTATTGTGACCGTGTTCTTGAAACAATGTGTATGTGTCAGAGAAGACTTCGCGTTTTTATCAGAATTATTGGATCATTAAATAATATATATGAAATTGAGTGGAGGAATCGGTTTATTCAATGTTACAGTATATGTATTATTTGTTCTTCCTTTCCATAGGATAAATTATGTTTTCAATATCCTCTCTACCCATATTGGACCTCAGGCTAAAGCCCTCAGTCCTATATTTGTCGAGACGATACCGTGGCTGAATAAGAATACGTCATGTTATAAGATATAATTCTCGAATATAATCCAACCATAAACATATTAAGTTTACTCTGAGACTACTATAACACATGTGTTATAGTAGTCTCAGGTTTACTTAACAACTATAAAAAAGACGAATTTCTATTTTTCAATAATCGCCGAAATAATAAAAAATGAGAATGGAAATGGGGAATGTGTCAAAGAGACAACAAACCGACCAAACAGCA
Source organism: Mytilus californianus (assembly GCF_021869535.1). Lineage (NCBI taxonomy): Eukaryota > Metazoa > Mollusca > Bivalvia > Mytilida > Mytilidae > Mytilus > Mytilus californianus. The sequence goes on from NW_026262712.1 coordinate 81,662,616, forward strand.
GAAAACAGCCGAAGGCCACCAATGGGTATTCAACACAGCGAGAAAATCCCGCATCCGGAGGCGTGCTTCAGCTGGCACCTAAATAAAAATGTGTACTAGTCCAGTGCAAATGGACGTAACCCTAAACTCCAAAACATATAAATGATAAAACTAAAATTAAAAAACACACAAGACTAACAAAGGTCAGAGGCTCCTGACTTGGGACAGGCACAAAAATGCTGCGGGGTTAAATATGTTTTATGGAATCTCAACCCTCCCCCTATACCTCTAGCCAATGTAGAATAAACAAACATAATTCAATTGCAGAACATTAAATAAACAGAATTTGCCAATTAAAATCGGAAAAACTTGTCAAAAATATCTAAGTCAGATACGTTCATATATTTGGGTAAATATTTGAAATTGATTAAGATTAGTGCTTGGTGAGTGCATATAGACCTAATATATTCCAAAAGGAAAGATCATATCACCGATCACTAAACACAAACATTTGTGAGATTGCAAGTTATGTGAAGATGTGTGATCGGTAAAAGTACAAAGAAAAACATAGGATTACGCATTTTTATATTAAAAATTTACACAAAAAAGTAAAACAAAAATTCATGTTTTGAAGGTGAGTTTTCTTAGTTTAGAAACAAATACTGCCTTTGGAATTTAGAATATACAAAGATCAGCACAAACCAGGTTTCTCATTTACAGATATTTACAGACCTTTTAAATAGGATCTACATTATGTTTTGTACTAGATGATCGTTTATGTTTTTCTTCAAAAGCAAATATCGTATATGTTCTTTGTACTAGAATATATATCATATATATTCTTTGTACTAGAGTATATATCATATATGTTCTTTGTAATAGAGTTTCTCTAACTCTTCGTCAATTTATCCCTTTCTGCACCCATTATATAAAAAAATTAATCAACGTGTGGTTCATTTGATCTCAGTTATTCATTGGTTAAAATCCGATTATGACGTCGAGTTTTCTTGCTTTCCTCTGAATTTCCTATTGTGACGGCACGAAAAAAGGCAACCATGCCTGATGACGTCACATAGAAAGAACACATCTTTTTGCAGATCATTCGAAAAGACGGAATAAATTTGACTGCGTATTGTTTGAAAATCATTAGAGAAACAGATTCCACCACCAAATCTCGTGTAATACGATATTTATCCACTCTCGAAAGTTAAATTTCAAATATTTAAAACGCTCGGCGAGCCTCGCGTTTTAAATTTGAAAATTTAACTGTCTCGAGTAGATAAATATCGTATCACACTCGATGCAGTGGTAGAATCTAATTATATATATCATATATGTTCTTTGTACAAGAGTATATATCAAATATGTTCTCTGTACTAGAGTATATAGCATATATGTTCTTTGTACTAGAATATATATCATATATGTTCTTTGTACTAGAGTATATATCATATATGTTCTTTGTACTAGAGTATATATCAAATATGTTCTCTGCACTAGAGTATATAGCATATATGTTCTTTGTACTAGAATATATATCATATATGTTCTTTGTACTAGAGTATATATCATATATGTTCTTTGTACTAGAGTATATATCAAATATGTTCTCTGTACTAGAGTATATAGCATATATGTTCTTTGTACTAGAATATATATCATATATGTTCTTTGTACTAGAGTATATATCATATATGTTCTTTGTACTAGAGTATATATCAAATATGTTCTCTGTACTAGAGTATATAGCATATATGTTCTTTGTACTAGAATATATATCATATATGTTCTTTGTACAAGAGTATATATCAAATATGTTCTCTGTACTAGAGTATATAGCATATATGTTCTTTGTACTAGAATATATATCATATATGTTCTTTGTACTAGAGTATATATCATATATGTTCTTTGTACTAGAGTATATATCAAATATGTTCTCTGCACTAGAGTATATAGCATATATGTTCTTTGTACTAGAGTATATATCATATATGTTCTTTGCACTAGACAATATATCATGTATGTTCTATGTACTAGAGAATATATCATATATGTTATTTGTACTAGAGTATATAGCATATATGTTCTTTGTACTAGAGTATATATCATATATGTTCTTTGCACTAGACAATATATCATGTATGTTCTATGTACTAGAGAATATATCATATATGTTATTTGTACTAGAATATATATCATATATGTTCTTTGTACTAGAGTATATATCATATATGTTCTTTGTACTAGAGTATATATCAAATATGTTCTCTGCACTAGAGTATATAGCATATATGTTCTTTGTACTAGAATATATATCATATATGTTCTTTGTACTAGAGTATATATCATATATGTTCTTTGTACTAGAGTATATATCAAATATGTTCTCTGTACTAGAGTATATAGCATATATGTTCTTTGTACTAGAATATATATCATATATGTTCTTTGTACTAGAGTATATATCATATATGTTCTTTGTACTAGAGTATATATCAAATATGTTCTCTGTACTAGAGTATATAGCATATATGTTCTTTGTACTAGAATATATATCATATATGTTCTTTGTACAAGAGTATATATCAAATATGTTCTCTGTACTAGAGTATATAGCATATATGTTCTTTGTACTAGAATATATATCATATATGTTCTTTGTACTAGAGTATATATCATATATGTTCTTTGTACTAGAGTATATATCAAATATGTTCTCTGCACTAGAGTATATAGCATATATGTTCTTTGTACTAGAGTATATATCATATATGTTCTTTGCACTAGACAATATATCATGTATGTTCTATGTACTAGAGAATATATCATATATGTTATTTGTACTAGAGTATATAGCATATATGTTCTTTGTACTAGAGTATATATCATATATGTTCTTTGCACTAGACAATATATCATGTATGTTCTATGTACTAGAGAATATATCATATATGTTATTTGTACTAGAATATATATCATATATGTTCTATGTCCTAGAGTATATATCATATATGTTCTATGTCCTAGAGTATATATCATATATGTAGACAGTTTAGAATTTAGGAACATGTATTGACCTGTCACATGTTTAGTATTAGTTTAACTAATGAAATATATATTTGAACAGAACCAAATCCGGATGTTTTATCCGACGTTGAAACTATAAACCTAACTTATATTTTTCTTACCCCGGTTAGCTTATAAATGGTTATTTGTTCTTGTTGGTTTGGCATTATTTGCTTACGTGTACTTTATCTCCTGTTTTGCAAACAAATCTGGGACTGAGTTATTTTAAAAATAGAAAGTTCGGTTACACTCTGTCAAATGCATCATCAGCATTGAAACGGTGCACTTTATTACAATAGACTTTTTTGTTGTCTTTAAAAACTTTGGCTCGTGTCAAAATGACTACATTTCCAACCTCTTTCTAAATTAAAAACATTTTATCAGCAACCAAAGCCGTGCTTCAAAGTTTTTGTGAAACTGCCTTCTCCAGTGGTGGCGTGAATCAGATGTGGATACTAAAAAAAATCCAAAGATTTGTTAGAGTACATACAATATAAGTCTCTTTACTCTTGCAAAAGTATTAAAACATTTGACTTTTCTGCCCTTTATATAGGTATTCCTCATTCCAAACTAAGCCAAGGCTCCGTGTTGAAGACCGTACTTTGACCTATAATGGTTTACTAGTACTTTTATAAATTTTGACTTGGATGGAGAGTTGTCTCATTGGCACTCATACCACATCTTCTTATATCTATAAAATATAAATTGAAGGAATTAGTTCCATAAAAAGAATGACCAGCGTAGTTACAAGTATCTTGTTTAGAGAGGAATAAATCGTCTTTTGTAAAAAAATCACTGTGATTAAAACAAATCAAAGTGCTGGATAGCACCTGTGGAAAGTTTGCAACGGTAGATGTGTAATATTTCAAATAGGTTGTAAATGTGTAGATTGGGTGTTTAACTTTTTTTCCGACTTTAAAAAAAATTACTTAATACAAGAAATATTTGTAACATGATGCTGTTAAGAAGTCTCCCAAACAAAGCTCCCATAATTAGTCATTCCCAGGAAAGGGGTGTTAGTGACCCCAGGGGATTCCCCTTTTATTTCATTTGATTTGTTTTATTGTCCCATACAAGAATATATATGTTTTCGGGGTGGGGATCTTGACCATTTAAAAGTTCTCAAACAGGATGGGGTGGGGGGTGACACCCAGGGACTTCCCCTATATTTCATTTGATTTGTTTTATTGTCCCATACAAGAATATATATGGTTTAGGGGTGGGGATCTCAACCGTTTACAAGTTTTTAAAAAGAAGGAGGGTGGGGTGACCCCTGTGGACTTCCTCTATATTTCATTTGATTTGTTTTATTGTCCCATACAAGAATATATATGGTTTATGGGTGGTGATCTCAACCTTTTACAAGTTCTTAAACAGGAAGGGGGTGGGAGTGACCCCAGGGGACTCGACTTTTATTTCATTTGATTTGTTTGATTGTCCCGTACAAGAATATATATGGTTTCGGGGTGGGGATCTTGACCGTTTACAAGTTCTCAAAACAGGATGGGGTGGGGGTGACACCCAGGGACTCCCCTTATATTTCATTTGACTTGTTTTATTGTCCCATACAAGAATATATATGGTTTAGGGGTGGGGATCTCAACCGTTTACAAGTTCTCAAACAGGAAGGGTGGGGCTGATCGAGAGGGACTCCCACTATATTTCATTTGATTTGTTTTGTGATCCTGTGATCATTACTGAAAACCGTGTGTGTCTATCACTTACTGTTTTCAAGTTATAGTCATTTGAAAATTAAAAAAAAAATATCCCATAGGGTTCTATAGTAAATCCCTCCCTTCTGTTGGCCCCTCAAAATACCCCTAAATAGACCCCAAGAAGAAAAATAATAAGAACTGAGCAAAACAATAAGTCTCCAAACTTTGTTTAATAGCAAGTAGTATAATTACGAATTTTGTTATAGTCCGATTTTCTGATGCCGATTATGTAATAGGCCGAGTTTATTATATTCCGAGTTTGTTGTGGGTCGAGATGAGATACCTGGATACTTTCGATACACTCCGGCTTTTACTCTTTAATTAACATTGTAAAAATCGTAGTAAGCTTCGAAATATGTTCATTCATGAAATATTTTAAACACGGTATTTATTTTCTCTTCAACCGGAGGATAGGAGGAAACCCCTGAAACCGGGATTATAGTACTCCCGTTGATATGGATCTCACGCATGTCTGGGGAATACTGATAAAAGCATAACGTAGAAACTGCTGTCTCGTGTAGATGTGTATTGATTTTACTTTCCGCGCAGCGCAGATCCGGGATAAAGTGTTTGTGATAGCCATTTTCAAAATGAAGTTGAATTATTTGAATTATCGATGAACATTCAGTACATTTTAATTCAAACTGTAAGCTAATCAAAATAGAAGTAACTCAAAATTTCAAAAGCATCTTCCTAGAATTAGTTGTCAAACACCAGTACTACATTATCTAGGAGTAGAACACACATCCTAAAGTAAGATAGTCTGTCACTTCCGGTTTGAGGCCGATGCCTTAGTAAAGTTTTTGCTATAGCAAGCTATAGCAAACTTTCCAAAAACTCTCTGAAACTGTCATTATCAAGATGCTTGAATTCTCGATTGACAACATATTTGTTACGTTTGGAGGACGTCATCTTCAAAAAACAATCGGCATTCCCATGGGAATCAACTCTTTTTGCTTTCTTTGTTTCTTTATTAATATGAGCCTGACTTCATACATGAGCTATTTAAGAGGAATGAAAAGTAGCTAACATTATCTCTTAACTTCACTTTCCGTTATATAGATGGTGTCCTCGCACTGAATAATTCAAAGTATGGTGACTGTATTGAACGCATCTATCCCATCGAACATGAAATAAAAGATATAACAGATAAGATAAGTCTGTCTCATATCTTGAATTGCATCTAGAAATTGACAATGAGGGTAGGTGGAAAACAAATCTTTACGAAAAAAGATACGAGTTCAGCTTCAATTGCATTTCCTTGATAGAGTGTTGCTGTATACAAGGAAGGTATTAAACCAAGAGTTCCAAGTGGTGAAGTTGAAATCATCCCTTCGAAAATTTTCCTGACTCCATCACAAGTTGGCTGACCATTTTGAAATATCGATCTGTTTCACAGAAAAGGACGGATATGTTCTAATTGTCGTAAACACAATTCCGTCCTCTTTACCTCGAATGGGACCTACCGAATTAGACTTATCACCGACGAGTGCCACATGTGGAACAGGATCTGCTTACCTTGCCGGTACTCACGAGATCACCCCCGGTTTTTGATTGTGTTTGTGTTGCTCAGCCTGAATCGTTGTCTATTGGTCGTTTTTCGTTTTTTGCCATTGCGTTGTCAGTTTATTTTCAAATTATGAATTTGAATGTACTTATGGTATCTTTCGCCTTTCCTTCACAGTCCATTGATTAAGATTCATATCAGGAAACATGTATCAAAGTTATTGTTAACTAGTAAATCAGCCAAGGGTATCGATTTGTTCATTTACTTGTGTATTTATGTATATCATATAGGTTTACTTTTATCAGTTTTTTGTGCATTAACTTTCCGTCTGTACGCAACTACTTTTATCATAAAAACGTAATAACGATAAAACGTATAAAGCGGGATAATTCTAGTACCTTGTACTTCAACTGTACAAAGTCAACAAAATCAGCAGATAAGCTGATTATTTTGTAGTTATTCATATATTATATATGTGCGTCTTTCTATTGTGTAGGAAGGAAGATATTGACATAAATGTTTACACGAGCGACTCTGATGATTAAAGAGATAAACTTACTTTTATTTAATTGTAAAATAGGTTAGAAACCCTTTTCCTTCTTAAACATAGTCAATACGTCCATTAATCGAAAAAATACAGTGTTTTGATCGAATAGAAACTGACATTCGTTAGCTAGTTGTATATCATTATGTGTATGGTGTGGATATGAATGAAAGGAAATGTGAGCATCCGTTTGTTTTTGCAGGATGTGTACGTACCCTTATCCTGTTAAAATGGAGGTAAATCCAATTCCTCGTGTATGGGGAGTTCCACGTTCTCTTCACGTTAGAGAACCCTTCAAAATACCGTATTAGATAGTATGTTAATAGACAAAACTTCTGTCCCTATTCAACATACTCTCTTTTCCGCTGGCAGTCCAATTTCTTCCCCCTTCTTCTCGTTCGACCTAGTTTGCGGAACCAACTTTTTGTATTAATTTGTACTCTTTCTGAATATGCATCAAATATTTGTCACTGGATATTAAGCAAACAACCAAGCGTGAGAGCAATATACGTGCCATTCTTCTTCTATATTTTCAAAATATAACGTTTCTTAACTTTATTACCTGGAATGATTTTGGTGTTATTACTTACGATTATCATAGGGTCCTATATGTAGAATTACAAAACACAATTATGAAATGTGCATCTCCAACCCAACTCCAACTCCAATCCAATTCTTCTGACAGAGATGTACGATTAAATTTTTTTTTATCTAATTCATTTTAATAAGAATTAAATGATTCATCGAATTGTTAGTTTGTCGTCCAGTGGAAAATAGTTCATACATATACAGTACGAGAACAAATTAACCGTAAAATCCGAAAGGATGGTTCTGCAAAGAAGATCGACCGGAATGATGGGCGGATAATTTGGACTGTCACTTGAAAAAGATGCATGTTGGATAGGGGCAGAAATTCTGCTTTCCCAAAGGCTACCTACGAACCCCGAATATTTGTTGCATTTGTTCTTTAACGCACAGAGAGCGGTAAATTTTCTGAACATGGCATTGGATTAAACGTCCCTATATTTTGACTCAAAGGAGAGGTAGGATATACGTCAACGGGACAGCAACCCAACGACTCAAATAACCAATAGACACCTAAAGGTCAGCATACAGTATTGAACAATAGACAGGTGTTAAAACAATACGTCATACTCTTAAGTTACCCTGAGGTGTAAAAAGTTGTGAATTAATAAGACAATGACCATCAAAGATCTGCCAAACACCAAAAAAAAGCATTCAATAACACACAAGACAATTTCTGAAGAGGTACCTGAATTGAAACAGGCAAATGAACATGAGGCTGAGTTAAACTACATTTTCAAGATAAGTGCAGGCTCATAACTCTATAAAAACAGTGTAGTAGATAACACAATATAGTCTCCACACTTTGAATTATTTAGTGATAGGACATCATCTGTTAATATAGCAGAATGTGACGTTAGGATGCCAGCTTCTTTTCTTTTTTCTAAAAATTCTCATGTATGAGTCTGCCTCGTGAGAATAAAGGAGCAAATCGGCAAAAGAGGAGCCCAGTTGGTTCCCATAGGAATGCAAATGTCTGTTAAAAAAACGTCTTCAAAACGTAACAAATATGTTGTAAATTGAAAAAAATCAAACATCTTGATTATTAAAGTTAGTGTCAGTGGACTTTCTGTTTGAATCAGAGTTTGTAAATCAGTGAATCAAATAGATTTATCGGTCTAAATGTTTATATTTACTCTCAAGTAACCCCCTATTCACGTCCAGTGCATTGCTCTACTCTGATATATCACGTATATCAATTAGTTTATAGTCCAGTTTGCAATCTAAAGCAGAAGGTTACTTTAATGCGAAAAGGGTGACCAATGAAAAAAGTGTGTCTAATAAAAAACATGTCTGGCCAATGATCTCGGCGTCTATTTCACATTAGGGACATTTCTAAAATTCACGACACAGTATCATAGATTCAAATGTGCAATACAACATTTTAGCGTATTTTCGAACATGTAACCAAATTATAAATATTCAAAGATGACATCCACGTCACATTTGGTGGTGTATACACGGCCATATTTGTCTATTCCTTCTGATGAAGCTTTAACAAGATCAGGATGAACAAAATAAGATGTTTCAAGTGTTGGATGACCTGCCTCCTTCTCTAAATAACTTTTGCTGACTCAAAATAACAGAAATACGTCTTGTTAGTTTATTTTATTTTTTTGGGGGGAGGGGCTTATTCTGTATACATAAGAAACATCTCATTTTTATGCGTATACCTGGCAAAGGACCAGCTATTAACATCACTTAGTCATGGTTTAAGTTAACCCACTTACTTAAAGTAACTCATTCCTTCAAAATTGATGAAAAACAAGACAAATGTCAATTCTTGTTATTTTTTAAAATTTCTTATCACCTGAAACACTATGGTCAAAATTTGTCATACATAATACAAATGTTGGTTTAGAGAAATCATAAAACAAATCTTCATTTTCCACTTAAAGGGTGGCATACATTGTGGAAATCTTGATAATTGGGATGTGTGAAAATAAGTCATATTCCAAACTATTGAAATACCAAATCACAAAAAAGACAAGAGTGCACACGCTGAAATGTCTCGCCTTCTTTACTAATCATTGATATTATGTTGATATTCCTAAATATAAAGCTTTACTACAACTATCACATACACTTAACATGATCCAAGAAAATGAGGTCAAGGTCATATAAACCAAACAAGAAATACATATACACCTTACAATCATTCAATACACTAAATATAGTTGACCTATTGTTTATAGTTTCTAAGATACAGACTTAACCAAGAAAACTAAACATTGACCAATGAACCAAGAAAATGAGGTCAAGGTCAGATGAACAATGCCAGGCAGACATGTACTACAGCTTGCAATCCTTCCATACAACAAATATAGTTGTCCTATTGCTTATAGTATTAGAAAAACAGACCAAAACACAAAAACTTAACACTGAGCAATGAACCGTGAAAATAAGGTCAAGGTCAAATAAAACCTGCAAGACTGACAGGTACATCATAAAATATTTCCATACACCAAATATAGATGACCTATTGCATAAAGTATTAGAAAAAAAGACCAAAACTCAAAAACTTAACTTTGAACACTGAACCATGAAAATGAGGTCAAGGTCAGAAGACACCTGCCCGCTAGACATGTACACCTTACAATCATTCCATACACCAAATATAGTAGACCTATGGCATACAGTATAAGAAAAACAGACCAAAACACAAAAACTAAACTATAACCACTGAACCATGAAAATAAGGTCAAGGTCAGATGACACCTGCCAGTTGGACATGTACACCTTACAGTCCTTCCATACACCGAATATACTAGACCTATTGCTTATAGTATCTGAGATATGGACTTGACCACCAAAACTTAACCTTGTTCATTGATCCATGAAATGAGGTCGAGGTCAAGTGAAAACTGTGTGACGGGCATGAGGACCTTGCAAGGTACGCACATACCAAATATAGTTGAACTATTGCATATAGTATTAAAAAAAAAGACCAAAACACAAAAACTTAACTATAACCACTGAACCATGAAAATGAGGTCAAAGTCAGATGACACCTGCCAGTTGGACATGTACACCTTACAGTCCTTCCATACACCGAATATACTAGACCTATTGCTTATAGTATCTGAGATATGGACTTGACCACCAAAACTTAACCTTGTTCACTGATCCATGAAATGAGGTCGAGGTCAAGTGAAAACTGTCTGACGAGCATGAGGACCTTGCAAGGTACGCACATACCAAATATAGTTATCCTATTACTTATAAGAGAGAATCTAACATTACAAAAAATCTTAACTTTTTTTTCAAGTAGTCACTGAACCATGAAAATGAGGTCAAGGACATTGGACATGTGACTGACAGAAACTTCGTAACATGAGGCATCCATATACAAAGTATGAAGCATCCAGACCTTCCACCTTCTAAAATATAAAGCTTTTAAGAAGTTAGCTAACGCCGCCGCCGCCGCCGCCGCCGGATCACTATCCCTATGTCGAGCTTTCTGCGACAAAAGTCGCAGGCTCGACAAAAATTGAATAATAATCTTTGTCCCCCAATTTTTTTTAATTTTTTTTTTCAATTCAATTTTTGATTAAATGTTTTAATTTCAACTTCTGACTAATATCTTCATATATAATGATCATGATGATGATGATGGTAATGAATTAGTCTTTAATGTCAAGCGGCAAATATTACATGCATATCGGGATAGGAACATGTTAAGATGATATGAATATGAACCCTGCTTTGTAAGAAGAGATTGATTTTATAAGTGCTTTACAGAAGGTAATTGTCCACAGAGACATTTCACTTTACTTGGACAAATTATTATGACTCTGAGCCGACCAGTCTTTGCTCTTACTCCTATATGCAGCGGATTAATTAGAGCAGTAAATACTAATTTTCAGTTCTTGTTTAAATCTGGCCGGGGATCAAACTAGCATCATCTTGCTTATTATGTTATCACAAGAAAAACCGAGGCAATTGTCGTCTTTGAAAAACATGACAATCTCATGGAATAATTAACTAGAGGCTCTAATGAGGCGGTGTCGCGCCCCCAAAATCTGTGTGCATTTCAACAATGGACTATCCCCAATATTTTTGAATAGATAATAATTTATGACTAAACTTCTTTTTATTGTTGATCTTTTATTGCTGATCATTTTTTTCTGTTTACAGTTTCTTTCCATCTTCTAGTTTGTGCACAAAAGGTAAAGAAGGGTCAAAATCGTCATTGGAGGTAAATTACTCCTACAAAAGACAACTGATTCGTCAGATTTTCTCTAATCTATCTATAGTGGTTTTCAAGATAATATACACAGCTTGCATTTTATCCTTGTGTTCTAACTTAAGCCATGTCGACCATGTTGGTTGGCAGGAGGATTAATTGGACACATTTTTTAAACTAGATACTCCAATGATGATGAAATTTTGTTAAATTTGGCCCAGTAGTTTCAGAGGAGGAGATTTTTGTAAAAGTTAATGAGACATCAATGAAGACGACATACGACGGACGCCAAGTGATAGGAAAAGCTCACATGAGCCCTTCCGCCAGTTGAGCTAAATGGGAGACAAGTTCATCAGTTTATTTCACTACAATTCCTACCAACCTTTGATAAATGGGAATAAATAGGAAATTTCAATAGACTTTAATATGCTAAGTAATGTTAATTTGTTTTAATTTAGCATAAGCAGTTTTACTTTTGTAGGAGTATTCAAACATATAATTGTCAGATGTATGTTTTATTAATTGTATAATGTAAAGCAGAGATATTAAAGTATAATTGGAACCTCAATAGAAACATTGCTTTAGTTTTTAGGAAATATAATGTGCATAGATGCATAGATTATTGTCAGTAATTTGTTGTCGAGACGAATGTTCTACATGTTTAAGGATTCTAGATATTCAGCTATAGTTGCAACTCCTTTGTTCGTATTGCCTTGTTGACCTCCTTCTTTGGTATGACCAATTACCACACCTGTTTTGGAAGTTTGTAGAGTTAGTGCACCTTGGTCTTTCTTTTTAGCTAAGACTAATTTATTATCTTCTTCTCTTAAAAATTGGTATTTTATTCCTTCGACAGTGACTCCACTCGACATAAATGGTGAAAAATCTCTACTTTTAAAAGCTTTTCCAATAGTCGCAGCCTCTGCAGCAGTTATCTTAATGGCCTGTGGTGCGCCATCTGTTGTCCACTTTGAACCATCAAGGCCAATAATACAAGCCTTGTCTGCATTTGCGCTTCCAGTGGAATCTTTTGTATGAGCAATCAAGTTATCTATATAACTATCCCATGACATTTTGCTAAATTGATGAGTTTGGTTCTGAAATATAAATTATTCATTTATTTAACTTACACATATCACTTTGTACATGTTGTTTGTCAACACAATTTATATTATGCACATGATACATCGCCATATACTAATGCATGCAATACAAATAAATAAGGCATGTTTGTCTTTAAAATACCTGTTCTAAATTAAATAAATAGCCTATCCAAAAACCATCTAACATGTGATTGTCGGCAACAAACCAATATGTTTAGGGTTAAATTGGATTTCAAAAATAGAGTAGACTGTACCTGGTAAAAGAAAAATTTGGAAAACCAACCGAAAGTGAATAATATACTTGACAAAAATCTGAACAAATTTTATAAAGTGTAACTCTAAACAGACATAATAATTTATTTGGTTTAGCCATATTGAACCTTAATGCGAAAGTTTTCGACCAACAACCAACGGTTTAGTATGGGCCATTATCACAAAATATTCGACAGTTATTGTGTGCTGTAAAATAAATGGAGAACGTGTCCCCATGGACACAGATGATTTTGTACTTGATCTGAGTTTTAAGGTAACAAGTATTGTGTATAGGATTCATAATGTTTGGTTGGGGCAAACTTAACTTACAGAACGGAAACTAAAAATTTTGCAATTTTTTTATTTATAAAGGGGCATAACTCGATAATGATTAAAGTGACGCTACCAAAATTCAACTTGATCTGTGTTTTGTGGTAAAAAGCATTGTGTATAAGTTTCATAACATTTGGTTGAGGCAACTTAAGTTAGAGAACGGAAACTAAATATTTTGCAATTTTTCCATTTATAAAGGGGCATAACTCTAGAACTGTTAAAGTGATGCTACAAAAATTCAAACTTGATCTGTATTTGGTGATAATAAGCATTGTGTATAAGTTTCATAATATTTGGTTGAGGCAAGCTTAAGTTAGAGAACAGAAACGAAAAATTGAAAAATTTTGCAATTTTTCCATTTATAAAGGGGCATAACTCTTGAAGAGTTAGAGTGACGCTACCAAAATTCAATCTTGATCTGTGATTTTGTGGTAATTAGCATTGTGTTAAAGTTTCATAACATTTGGTTGAGGCAAACTCAAGTTAGAGAACGAAAACCAATTTTGGGACGTACGTACGTACAGACGGACAAGGGTAAAACTTTATGCCCCCTCCGCTACGGCGGGGGCATAATAACTTTTAACGTGTACGCTCAATGTCAAATATTTGGAAGGTTAATTACATCAAAACTATAACTACGGGCTTAACTTAACGTAAACTTAATCACCTTACCCGAGGGAACCTTAAATTTTGTACAATAATTTATAAAATGAAAATAACGATGTATTATTTTAACCGTGCTCACTGTTAGACCCCTTGAATAGGCCCCGACACTTTTTTGAAGGCCAAGTTGACTCCTTGATGTACTGTTGCTAGTTGTGTTTCTCTCTAATTCATTCATACCCAGCATCTCATTTAATTCACAAATAGATCGTTTTGCCCCGGCCCATTCATGGTCATGATGAGGTACACATGGTACATGATTATGTCATATATAAATAAATGAAGAATGTGTCCATGGGACACAGATGGTGCCCCCGCTTACACATGACGTTATAAAGGAACATAACTTCGAGAACTGAAAAAGTGACGCCACCCAAAATCGAACTTGATCTGTTTTTTGTGGTCATTAGCATTGTTTGCAAGTTTCATAACATTTGGTTGAGGCAAACTGAAGTTAGAGAGCGGAAACCAATTTCGGGACATACGTACGGACGGACGAAAGTAAACCTTAATGTCCCCTCGCTACGGCATAAAAAGTACAGCTCAATGAACGGGTGCAAATGGAACTACAGGAAAATTTAGGAAAGGTCGATTTTCTATGAAGTTCTTTTTATAAATATCCCCATATGATATGAATGATGAACTTAAAGAAAGTTGTGTTACTATGTAAACAGAAGTTGCAGATGATAGTGTAATTTATTAATGAACAATGATTACCTTTAACATGTTTAAACCTAACATAATAATAAAAGTGTTTCCGCTAACATATTGACTATGGTAGGGTAGATTTTTAAGTCTTTGGCTCGTTTTTACAGGGTAAACAGTCTGACTTTAACATCTTTAATAGTGCTCGACACTGCTTGTCCAAAAAAGAAAAAATAAACTGCTTCGCTAAGCACAGCTGGATACGCCCGCAGAGGTCCAACCCTGAACAGTTGGGGCAAAAATGGACACAATATTCAAGCTTGATACCGATATATTAAAGGTTTCTGAATAAATGTAGTCAAAGAACTTGAAATTGGTTATATGAATTGAATTTATATTCAATGAAAGATTTCTTGCTGTTGTGCAATACACTGTGCTGTTGCGCAATACTAAGTAAATCTGTTGTCAGACTATAAACAAATAAAGTTCAATTTCTCCTCAATGTCATATTTGAAATTTATGAAAATCAATAGGGAGATTACATCCATAGCTATAAATAATTCACCAAAGTTTCATGAGAACTGATGAAAGCATTTTTCAGTTGTTGTCGAAAAACTGGAAAATCCCCCCTTTTTTAATGAATAAAACCCTATAACTCAGAATTGTAAAATCCAAAATTTTTAAAATTCTAAAGGGAGCTTACATCAACAGATGAAACAATTCACCAAAGTTTCATGAGAACTGCTGAAAGCATTTTTAGTTATTGTCCGTAAACTGGAAAATCCCCCTTTTTTATGAATAATACCCTGTAGCTTGGAAACGTAAAATCTTAAATTCATAAAAATCGAAAGGGAGCTCATGTCAATAGATATAAACAATTCACCAAAATTTTTGTCAAGTTGGTGAAAGCATTCTTGAGATATTGTCGGAAAACTTGAAAATCCCCCCTTTTTAATGAATAAAACCCCAAACACTCGGAAACGGTAAATCTGAAATTTATAAAAAACGAAAGGGAGCTCACGTCAATAGATATAAACAATTCAATAAAGTTTCATGCATATTGGTTAAAGCGTTTTTGAGTTAATGTCCGACATGTTGAAGACGGACGGACGGGACAGACAGACGGACGGTCAACGGTATACCATAATACGTCCCGTAAACGGGCGTATAAAAAAGGGTACGGACGGTTAGCAAAATCAAAAGTATATTTTTATAAGCAAAATTACGTTTCTATCAATAGAATAATACAATGTGATGCTTTACAAAATAACACCTGTTTACAGAAATATTCAAATATTCATATAAATTAATAACATCTTGCTTTGAGGTCAAAATGAAAGAACCATGAAATTGGTGTCAAGGTCAATACCACCTGTCAGATATAAACATTTTTTTTTAATTACGTCCGTATGAAAGGTACTAGGTAAGAAACATGAGAATCACCGACGTCCTTCTTCCCCGTCCCAATGTTCAACGTTTGAACATGTTGAAGAGATTTGTTGTCAAAATTTGTCAGTATATATGAAAAATTCGTAAGGGGTTCCTGTGAACCCTGTGTCTCGCCTACGATTGCTGCTGTCAGTGTAAAAGTGCAATGTTGACTTAAAAAGTGAGTCCATTTATCAGTGAAATACAGAATTAAAATAATCAAACTTTTTCTTAAGATGCTATTTTTTTTTGTCTTGAAGATTAGCTTCTGTCCCAAGTTTCATAACAATCTATGAAGGTTTACAAATTTATCAAAAAAATGTAATCCCAGACTGTCTGTAAATGTTAACTGTAAAAAAACCAAGTCCATCTATCAGAAAAATACCGAAAAGAAAATAAATTTTCAAAAATATGCTTCACATTATATCTCAATCATAAAAAAGTGACTGCCAAAGTTTCATAAAATTCTATGAAGGTTTGACAAAATAATTGATTTGTAACAAACTTCAACCCCGTACTGTATCTACTTGTTAACTGTAAAAAAAAACTATGTCCAATCATCAGTAAAATACGGAAAAATCAAAACAAATATTTTCAACATTTTGCTCTGGATACTGTATTTTGGTCATTAACAAGCCTCTGTCCAAACTTAATAACATTCCATGAAGGTTTGACAAAGTTCTTAATGACTGAAAAATTAAATCTCAAACTGAATCTGAATGTTAACCTTAGGTAAAAAAAAAATAAAGTAAATGTTCAAGTAAGTGGTACATGTATACATTGCACATGGTGTATTTCAAAAACATCTTTTTTGTCGAGCCTGCGACATTTATGTCGCGAAAGCCTAGATTCCGTCGGCGGCGTCAACATTTGGGTCCAGTATGTGGTTAAAGTTTGTTTAGACATCAATAACTTTGTCAAACCTTCATGGAAACTTGTTTATGGTCAAAATATAGTATCCAGACCAAAATTTTGAAAATATTCATTTTCATTTTTCCGTATTTTACTGATAAATGGGCTTAGTTTTTTTTTCTACAGTTAACATTCAGATTCAGTCTGAGGTTAAAGTTTTTCAGCCATCAACAACTTTGTCAAACCTTAATGGATTTTTTGTGAAATTTGGACAGAAGCTTGTTTATGGCCAGAATACAGTATCCACAGCAAAATTTTGAAAATTTCCGTATATTACTGATAAATGGACTTAGTTTTTTTACAGTTTACGGTGTCTGCTGGCAAATATATATAAGTAACTTATTAGAATACTTGTTACTATCAACCCACATCCTTAACAAATATTGAATCGTATACAAAAATATACATGTACCACTGGATCATCCAAATTGATTCCGGCGGATATGACATTAAAATCATCGATAACAAACATGTTTTTTTTGACAAACCGACAATGTCACCAGAAAAATATCAACTAGACAAGAGGCTGTCATAAGCCATGTTTTTCGTATACATTTGGTTTATTGATATCATCGTTAAAGCAATCAAGATATTAGTATATTTTCATATAGTAATTTTAATGATAATGTTAGCAACAAATTAGACATACGAAATGCCTATAAGTTGTAGCAACCACTTGTTCGTTCGAGTATAATTAATACATTCATTCGGTTCCATGGACAAGAGCGTACACAGGAGCCCGATATAATTTAAATTATCATAATAACTTAAAGCTAATACTTTGCATAAATTAGAAATGAACCATACATCGGCAGCTTCTGTCAAAATATTGGCTATGATTGAACATTAGTTTAAACATATACGGACGTAAATTCAATATTTAAAAAAAAAGGGGGTACATCTCTGGAACAGAGAGGCGGGAAGTTCTTGCCTTAGTTTTGTCGACATTTTCCGAAGAAAGAGGGGGTTCCGATCACACCGGGTTCCGAATACCGGAATCCCTCTGTAAATATAATTGTAATACATGTAAAACAACACCAAAAAATCGCACAAAGTGGGACAACGACGGTCAGCACCTGTATTTGGATCAAAACGCGTAAATCAAAAAATATATCTTATTAAAAAGAACTACACACATCATCCTACCTGCAATGATTTACCAGGGTATTTCGCCAATAGTTCTTTTTGGTCAACTTTTGATCAGTTTTAGAGGGTCAAGTTGACAGGGTCTGGTATTCTTAGAAAAATGTCATTTGGAAAGCCTGGCATCTATGAGAAAACGGGAAAATGCAGGCCTTATCACACTAAAAACAGATTTATTGCAAGCCAGGAAGAAAATATTTATCTGTATCCGTGTATTCGGTTTCCACTTAGTGTGTGTTAAAATGTTTCCTTGATCCCAATAAAATATTCGTATATACTAGTACATAGTTTTCTCCCTTTCCACTTCACGAATGTCTGCATGAAAAATGAACTATATATTCGTTAAATACATATCTGTATAGACTAAAGTACATGAATTAAGGAAAGTCTGCAGAATATTTAAACTCTGTTCAGCCATATTGATATTTAAAATTATATAATACTAGACAAAGTCCAATGACCCGAGAATGACGAGAATGCGTCTTGCACAGGTTCATAAAATGGAGCAAAGCATGCACCACTTTTCCTTGATATATTATCTGTCAACATTATAATATAATTAAACACATATACGAATATTATTATTACTAATAATTCTGTTTACTTCTAGGTTTCATCACAAACATTTCCGGGTTCGCCTTGACAATGTGCTCATCGATGACAAATAAATTATTGATCTGACACATATTCACACATTTAATACACAACACAATGTGTAAATAAGAACATTAGTTATGACATTGTAATTAAAAATAAACACTTTACCTGAAAGTATCTGTAAACTTACCAAATTGGTCAAAAACTGCGTTCCAAGATGGACTAAATACGTGTACACACCAACCCTACCTAACTACACATGTGAGACGGAAGTTCAAGATTAATACGATCTGCTGGCCGTATCGGTTGAATGATTTGTTCAAATAAAACCGGAGATTTAAATTCTTTTATATCCGACGCAACGAATAATTGATGAAATATCCTGTCTGTTTGCAATTTAAAAATTTGAATATTTTTCCGTATTTTTGGAAATGATAAAAGGTAAATTTATGTTAACTAATACGTATATTTTATATATATATTTAACCTTCACTGGTACACAAAAGGAGTTAAAACATACAAATACAGGAAACCGCCATTTGACTATTTGAGGGACACAAAGGGAATTTTAATGTACAGTTTTGCATTTTATCCCTTCAAGGACCAAGAGAACGATCAACTGATAGTATCCGAAGAATACAACGATGTTTATGTTCTCAGGTATCACTGTTTGAAACTAACCAATAAATAATATATATGTATATACGAATATATGTCACGTTAATTTTGGCCGTGTATCATATTATTGGGTCAAGGGTTAACAAAGTAAGAGTCAGTAATTACACTTATGATCAAAATTCAGCCGGAATTTTAAAAAAAAAGATTAATCAGAATAAGATGAGATAATTTGTTAGTATAAAATCCAAATTAGACATACAAATTAACAAATGTAACACTGACAAGATAAGGCTAAGATAGTTTCTTTTTTATAATTTGTGCCACAATTAACACGCCTCTCCTCAAATTCGCATAATATTATTTTATTTAGAACAGTGATAAAATGCTGCTACCTGTATGATATATTTATTCAAACACATGTACTAGATTTTTCAAAAGAAGAAAACAAGAGTCCTAAACATATATATATAGAATCATACATGTTAAATCGGGATTTATACCTCTTCAATTTTTTCCAAAGACGAGAACTTTATATATGTCGCTGATATTTACACAAGATACAGCTCCAAAACTTTGAAAGAATTGTATATTCGATAAAGGGAACTTTTCAGTAATTCATGGTTTGAATTTTTCTCTGAAAATGAGATTTTAAAGAATTATAAATTAGGATGTTCTGTAAAGCTAGACTACGATAAGAAATACATAATTGAGGGTATGGATGGGGGGCCTTCATTTCTTTATTCTTTAATTTTTTAGGCCACTTTTCTCTATTCTTTATACTTTTGCCCTTTATTCTCTATTCTTTATATTGTAGCACCTCATTTTTCTCTATTTTTTGTATTGTAGCACCTCATTTTTCTCTATTCTTTATATTGTAGCACCTCATTTTTCTCTATTCTTTATATTGTAGCACCTCATTTTTCTCTATTCTTTATATTGTAGCACCTCATTATTCGCTATTCTTTATTTTTTGTCGATTTTTCTCTATTTTTATATTACTTTTTGCCTATTATTCTCTATTCTGTAAACCCCCATCCACACCCTCATAATTCATTTAACCATTATTTCGCTTTTTTATCATCAGGATAAGGAGCCAAATGTGTTTGGGGGGCGGGGGGGGGGGGGGGCGGGGGGGGAGTGTATTCTGACTCTTTATTTTTAGAGTGTCAATGTTATGATTCAGGAAATGACTGATTAAATTAGTTGTAAGTCACGAATTAGTTACCCCTCTTCCTTCTAACACTAGCTAGTAAAGATGCATTTATAGGTAATATATACTTATTTATAGCCAAAGGAATACATTGTGCCTTGTTATGACCATTTTAGGTAAATTGTCAAGTTGTTGATCATCCATGTGTAAATCCTATTCTTATACTCAAGACAAACAATTATTTATAGGCTAACTTATGTGAGTGCTTATAGTGATATATGGTGTATACATGCTTAACGGCAACGCCTAAACATTAAGTTCGACTTGAAAAGCTTTCGAAAATTTGGAACTTTAATATTCTATTTGAGTTTTTGCATTACTAGTATACCTCTAATCACATAATGATATTCCTTTGGATTTAAATACAGAGAAGTGAGTCAGTTAAATTTTATTTTGATGATATTTGTTCCTGGTTCATTTCAATAGACTGCCGGTAAAAACAAAAATAGATTTGGTGATGATGTTTCTTGTACACTACAAGGTGTATTGGAATATGGTCTTTTGACTCCGAGAGGTGGTTTAAATCCCGAAATGAAATTCATTTAGTCAAAAGACTGCAGCATAGTTTCAAAATAGCAAGACTTCGTTTGTCACGATAAAGTTCACTAGCTAGTTATATATACGCTTATACTGCACTATCAAAAGTCTTTTAGTTATATTCTGAAAAATGATCGTTTATTGAAGTTGTTCCTTATTACTGTAGTGACAGTGAGCCTCACCATATACACACTGTGAACCTAAGTGCAGTTTCGTAATTGTTATCGTACCGTTAAACTGAGGTCATGTCAACTTTTAAACCTTTTCTGGTTTATCTAGAATAAGTCACCAGTATAGACGAATTAAATACTGTACAATACTAGTATACATGAACTTGCTTATAATATTTCAGTTTTTTTCAAAGAAGAAGCTGCAACTTTTGTTTAGTTCACAGTGGCCCTTTATCATGTTTATAACAAATTACTTCTTAAATGAGTTACTGACAATTTCTAAACAATTTTAGAATTTTGCTTAATATTTGAAAATTTTGTATAGATAGACCGAAAATGTACTCACAAAAAAGTCACATGATCGAAGATATCTATTAATTTACTTTATTTGAGTTTAATATTACCGTTATATTAGTATATTTGTACACATCATTCGTATTTTGTTTCAAAGAGTTTTGCTTTTAAAACAATTAAACCAATTTAAACCAAACTTGATGGCAAGACTTTTAAGACCCAGCACCGTCTCGGTGGTTTCGTGGTACCGTGTTCGCCTCCAGTGCGGGATGTCGTGGATTCAAACTCCGGTCGGGGCAAACTTTAAAATTGGTATTTACTGCTTCTCCGCTAGGCAGTATGAACAAAAACTGGTCGGCTCGGAGTCAGAATAATGTGTCCGGGTAGGGTGACATGTCTTCCTGCAGAATGTTACCTTGTGAACTAACACTTTAAAAATACAGCTCAGCTTGTCGGTCTAGTACAAGGCAGGGTCAATTTTCATATTACATTAGTATGTTCTCGTCCTGAATATGATTTACCACATCTTCTTATATCTATTGAAGTTAAACAGCCATCTAGCATCATCATCTTTAAGACCCAGTTTGAATAGAGCTTAGACATATTGTATCGACACCTGTCTATTGTTGAATATATGACAACTTGGACCAAAAAAAGTCGGACCAATTTTAAAATTTAAATACTTTTCCTTATTTATGTAAAAAAATAAAAGGTAAATTTATGTTTACTAATACGTATATTTTATATATTATATTTAACCTTCGCTGGTACACAAAAGGAGTTAAAACATACAAATACAGGAAACCGCTATTTGACTATTTGAGGGACACAAAGGGAATTTTACTGAACAGTTTTGCATGTTATCCCGTTAAAAGAACCAAGAGAACGATCAACTGATAGTATCCGAAGTATACAACGATGAGTGCTGCTGCCTTTTATGTTCTCAGGTATCACTGATCGAAACTAATCAATAAATAAATATATGAATATATGTCACGGTAATTTTGGTCGTGTATCATATTAGAGGGTCAAGGGTTAACAAAGTAAGAGCCAGTAATTACACTGATGATCAAATTCAGCCGGAATATAAAAAAAAAAGTTAAATCAGAATATGATGAGATAATTTATTAGTATAAAATCCAAATTCGACATACAAGACCAAGACAACTCAGACCACTTTTAAGACAACTCGGACCAAGACAACTCAGACCACTTTTAAGACAACTAGGACCACTTAAGCATTTTTAAACTGAATCTAATTTTGCACATTCAAGGATGTACAGTATGAAGCCTATTGCTTATTTACATGGCAATAAATATGATCCGAAATGTCAAAAAGATACCAGACTCATTATTTGTTACGCTAGATATTTTTATATGGGTCTAACCAGTGTTTTAAACTTGTCGGAGTTGTCTTTCAAACTGGTCCGAGATGTCTTTTAAATTACATTGGTCCGAGTTGTCCTGATTTTCTATTTTTGAAGACTGTGTTAGCCTCTATACATGTCTTTAGGTTAACTGCTACTGTGATATCTCATTGACGTATAACTTACATCTCCTTTTATTCATGTAATCATGGCTCGAAAAAGTTATGTCTTAATATCATTTGAATTCGCACTAACAAAAGCTGTATACTTGGAAATTTAAAAAAAAAATGGTTTCGGGAAGAAAAATTTACGGTGAAAATAAATAACAATATGGCATATTTCTGCCAAATTAGGGAATCGTAATTTTTTGACAAGGCTTTGAAGACGCTGGTACGTGTCCAATTTGTGCCAATTAATATACTGTAATAATGTGCCACTTTGTTCTGTCCGATTTCTTGCGGCAGGGATTTCTTGTTATATCTAAATTCTTCAAATTTTTTCTCATTCTGTTCTAGATCTAATGAACTCAAAGATTGTAAAGAAAAAGATGATTTTGATAATACATAAATAAAATGATAATCATAAACTTTCTTCTAATCAAACATTGCTTTCTTTGATGTTAAATATATAAAGATAAGTAGATTTTTTAGTGCTAAGTCAATAATTTGTTATCTAAAATGAATAGTTGAATACTCACTAAGTATGTTAGAATGAAAATGCACGTGTGGTAGATTAAAAAGAATGTTCATGGCTTGAACCTCAACGGAAACGATTTTTAATGTTTAAATTCCAACGTGTTTATTGTTTTTATTTAGCAGAAAACCTTTATGATACGTTTCTAGTTAGGAAAACAAAAATATGGTCCTGTTTCATGCCTCCATACCGAACCTTAACTTGTATGCCTACCCTAATACATTTTATGGACATATATCTAATATAAAAATAAGAAGATATAGTATGATTGCCAATAAGACAACTCTCTACCAGAGACCAAATGACTATTTTAGGTCTGCGTAAGGCCCTCAGCAATAAGCAAACCCCATACCGCATACTAAGCTTAATTAAATCCTGACATCTTTGGTTAAGCACTGTTTAAAGGTAGAACATTTGCTATATGAAATATATAAAAAAAATAACATTATTTTACCTACCTACCTACGCCTTTTCTCCCAGCAGTGAAACAAGTTTATATATATGTGTATTTTTTGCTTAAACACATAATCACAAAATTTTACAGCAGCAATCACATAAGTTATTTCTGCATTATAAGATAATCAATTAACCTCTAACCAAAAAGTGTCAAAATCAGATACTTGTAGCCTCAAAATTGGGAATCTATTTGATCAATAATCAATCTATTAAAAAGCTTAGAGTAAGTAATCTTATTTCATTTTCGTAGATTTAATTCAATTTTTATTTAAATTGAAAAGGAAAAATTGGGGTCGCTGTACTGGTTTTCTTTCTACATAACAAAATAGGAAGTTTACTGTTACAGTATCTTCTTTTATAAAACTAAATTACCGTAGTTATCTCCCCCATTAAGGCAAAGCTTTAACACATTTTTTTCAATCAATCGGACAATTTTCGTGTTTGTAAATAAAGTGCTAAGATACGATCATATAAATGGACATTGTAAAAATATATTGCATTTCTTGTACAAAGAAGGATAACTTCTATAAAAGATAGTTACATGTATGATAATATAAACGGTACCAATTTTACTGCACCGGATGCACATTTCTACAATTAATGTAACTTCAGTGATGCTCGAAGCCAAATATTTGAAAATCCAAAACCTAACACAAACGCTGAAAAAAAGCAAATGGACTAAAAGTAAATCGAAATCCGGACAAGGAGTTGAAGCTAAAGATGCACGAGGGAAAGGCATCCTTTAATTAGATTTTTTTTGAAATAATTTCGTTTTTTTTTTCAAACTGTTCAGACCTTATTCGCATGTACAACACATCTCCTTACATCCATATTATTTTGCATTCCAGTAAAACATTAAAATCATAGTACCTAAATCGAACTTTGAAATTCATTTGACAAAGAGTACCGAAAACCAACTGCACCTGAAGTAGGGATTCATTAAATCTCTGCACGATTGTTCAAAGCAGCAACTTCATTTTGCAAGAGAAACTATGAGTATAGCTATCATGTATATTTTATTTATGTAATAAATAGAACTAAAATACCAAAGTCAGGTAGGCACCTCTTTTATAACATTTTTCAACTTTCAATAAGAACAGTTTGTAATGATGCGTAGACACCTTTCAATAATTTATTGTTCATCTGCCCAACGATTCTAGGTATTCAGCTATTTTTGAAACCCCTTCGTTGACGATGCCTTGTGAACCTCCTTCCTTTGTATGGCCAATCACCACACCTGCTTTAGAACTTTGTAATGTAAGTCCACCATGGTCTTTCTTTTTAGCCAGGACGACTTTTTTATCCATTTCTCTTAAAAATTGATATTTGATTCCTTCAACGGTTACTCCACTGCTGGAAAATGAAGCGAAATCGCCAGATTTAAAAACTTTCCCAATACTAGCAGCCTCTTTTGCAGTTATCTTTAGGGCTTTTTTATGGCCATCTGTTGTCCATTTTGAACCATCTAGTCCTATTATACAAGCTTTGTCTGCATTACTTTTAGAACGGTCAATCAAATTATCTATATAACTATCCCAAGACATTTTATCTTGACTGGGGAAAATTAGTTCCTAAAAATAAAATATTTCATTTTATTTTTAAAGCCATTACTATCAACTGTGTTTGTTAACTGAGGTCATTATGAAAAACTTTCGCAAGACATACTTCTGTTCCATTAGCTTTAATGCGTTCAAAAGCAATTTGTGATATATAGTTTTTCAACCAGACAAATATTTCTTTAAAAAATCAAATTTTTTCACCATTTTAAAATCTGATTTGTTTACATGTCTGTAATTTAATAGTGGACAAAACAGGATATGCATACCATAGTAAATGTACATATTAACAGTAAATTACAAAGTTTTAAATTAAATCTGTATACGTATTTATTCACATTATTGAAAATATGTTTATATGTGAGAAAAATGATCTCAAAATATACTGAAAAGGCGAAGCTTGGTTATAGCATTATATTAAATTTTCTTCACTTGAAAATTAGTTACAAACGAACACATCTCAAACAAGTGACTTGTAATCCGAGAGGTCTTCGGGTATGATTGATTGATTAGTGTTTGCTTTACACCACCTTAGCACAATAGAAGCTATATCGTGACAAGAACTAGTTAAAATATTTATAATAAGTATTTTGGAAAAAAAGTTCCATTGCCTGACAGTCAGCTACATCTGACTGTTGTAAACAGCGTTCGACTTGTCAATCAATATTATTTTCACCTTAGCAGGTTGAAATTAGCGCAATAGTTTGTAAACCTGTTGTTTATTGTATGTGATCGACCTGTCAATGAATATTGTACCTTCACACGAGCAGGCGGAACTTAGCGCAATAGTTGAGCTGTTTGCCGGACAACCGGAAGTAGAAATTTAACCATGGTCGACTGCTCTAATAATGTCGTCCTTTTAAAATCATGCTTTATTACAAATAACAAATATTTTGATATTTAGACAAACCTGGTTTATTTAAAATTGACAGTTATTATAATAAAATAGATTAATTTTGTGTTTTGGATAAATAATGATTTATAAATGACTGGGATGATCTGGTGTAGTCATGACATTTGGCATGATCTGGTGTAGTCATGACATTTGGGATGTCAGAGTGACGTCAAGAGCATTTAAAATTGACAATTTGGATTAAAAAAATACACAATTTTGCATATAAACGTAAAATGTGGTAATATCAAATACGAACAAATGCTACTGGCTCTTCTAAAAAAATGTTTTAATTAAAACCATCATCTTGATATGAAAAGTTTTGTGACAGAATATATTTCAATTTTTACGAAAAGATCTCGAAATGAGGGGATTTTGAATTTTTTTCTCAAAATCTAAAGTTTGTAGGTTTCTAGATTTAGCATAAATGCAAGACATGATTCAAACATCTTACTAATTCATTACAGATCAATGTCTTATTAATACATGAAGGATGCTATTTGATAGAATTTTAATAATTTGTGAGTAATAAAAAGAAACCGACTAATTTTAAAAGTGAAAAAAAAAAAAAAACCTCAGTATACTCATTTGAATATAATTTTGTTAATGTATTTGACATATTTGGCACATTGCACATGCAGATATAAAAAAACAAAAAACCCACATAAAAGCGCTGAGTGTAAACAATTTCAAATGTACGTACTTACAATATATATTGATAAGAAACAGCGGCAATCTCAACCTTACTTTATTCAACTCGGGTTGCTTAATAAGATATTTTAGTCTCTTAAATATAAGTCTAAGACTTGACGCGGACCTCCGGCTTGTCAGAGGATTATCCGCTTACAATATTGACAATTAAGATGACGAGCGGGGTTTTATCAAGTGAAAAAAACACATCGGGTCTATAAATCCTGTTTTCATATTTATGAAAGATACATTTTGTAATAAAAATCAAGCGTTTATCACATCCCAGTTCATTGCTACATAATTATTTAAAAAAATACCAAACCTCTTTGTCAGAGTGAAATACATACCAAGTTGATTTGAATATTAAATAAACTATAAATGCGAAATTAATTTAGTTGTGTTGAATTTGAAAACTAGTAAGAGGTTTTACTTGAAAAGTCTTTAAAACAAGAGACAAAACTATATGTATTTCCAAAATAACTATTTGGAAGATTGAAAAGGGTACAACTGCTAGTGGAGTATCAGTCCCCGAGGGAAACATCCGCTAAGTAGCCATGGTGGACTATCAGTCCCCAAAGGTACCATCCGCTAAGTAGCCATGGTGGACTATATGTCCCCAAGGGTACCATCCACTAAGTAGGCATGGTGGATTATCAGTCCCCAAGGGTACCATCAGTTTTGTTAGCCAGTGTTTCGTTAAGGACTCAGGATCTTCATGAAACATTCTGTCACAACTTTTCAGTTAATAATTATTGTAATTATACTAAGCAGTGTAGACCATGGACAGTTTTAAGAGGCATTAATTATGTACTGTTGGTTATGTTCTCCGGTAATCTTTTGAATTTATGATGCAGGATATTCAAGAAACGCGCCGTACGCATAATGATATTCCGTATCATACTTTGTCGCTACCGCTGACGGTTTATATCAGTTCCGTCCTGAAGACAGTGTTTCGAAAGTGACATGATTTAAATAATGACATATTTGATGTTCAATTTCAAGTATAAAAACGGTATATAAACTATGTTTTTAAAGTTCACCTTACACGTTTTTTTATGAAGTCCCTTTGGTCATATTGATAAATTTCCAAAACTGTTGGTATCAGTCATATCCCTATGCAGGTTACTTTCCTCAAACACGTGTTAGGTGTCGTGATTTTATTTGATTTTAAGCATAAGTGTACATACAAGTTATATCAACTCTAAAAATTAGCAAAACTTGCTACGGTATAAGTTAGTACTGTATGTTTATTAGTGTTTTTGCCGTCTATAACTGCGATGTAGTTGTGTCTTACTTTTTCTCTCTCTATGAAGGCCATCGTTTTTCTACTGATATTGATAAAAAGGGGTGGATGGGGTGGGGGTTAAAAACAAGTTTCACCTTCTCCGTGTTAACGTGAATGCCCCAAGCCAGTTACTTTATCAATGGTTAGCTTTAGTTATTTCTGTCCTCTGAAGAATTAGTCTTGATAACAGAGCTTTAACAGTTCTATTAATTTATTAGAATTAATGAAAATAGTATAAAAACAAGGAGATGAGGTATGACTGCTATTGAGACCAACTGTCAATCAACGGACTGGAGAAAATTGCATCTACCTTACGGCCTTTAGAAACCCATACCATATATCATGCTATCGTAGGTCCCTGCATGGAGAACAAAACGTGAGACAATTCCAAAGAGAAAACTAGCTGCCTGTTTTTTGTTTACCTTAATCTGAATTGTTAATTTAAAATTCATTGAATAATTAAAAAGGTTTTTGAATAAGATTGTCTACATATCTTCTCTGTATTATGAAAGGAAATTCCAATGTCATACAGAAGTAAAAGTACGTATATTAATTGTAGCTAATAGTCGTTTAAACAATGTTCAAATATGAGTACACAATATGTTAATTATGTCAATTGTATCTACTTTTATGTATACAATTATAGTTTTATTGGTTATATGTCTGCATTTCAACTTCCGGTTTTTCCAAATCATCATACGTGTTGGGAGGTTCAAGTTCTAAATATGGTCTCTCAGAAGACGTGTCACTACCAGAAGTATCAACAGGACCATTTTCATTTTCATTGTCTGTATCGTCACGGTATATTTGACTTTGTATACTCTGAATTTCTTCATAAATAGAAATGTGTTGCAAGCTGAAATGAATATATTTTGAAACTTTGTAAAGCAATTATATTGCATTCAACAACACAGTACATTAGTTATTCCTTCTGTTTAAAGTTTAATATACGAAATACAGTTCATTATTAATGCTATTATAGCTTATTTCTTTTGTGGATGACCACAATTTATAAGTAGGAAATCCAATTTACAAGTGGCGAAATAAGTTTGCGAGTTTGAGAGTGAAAATGCGTGCAGCAAACATCTTGTATCAACTAAATGCTTGTTTTGCAATAATGAGTGGAACATTGGAACATATCTAATGCCAAATCATAGGTAGAATGAGTGAGCTCGTTTATTTTTACCGTTTTACAAAATGTACATTTAAACCTGGTTTAAAATGACTTTAACTACACCAGGCATTGCTTGCTGGTTCATAGTTCACATAAACCAGTTGAATGTAATTTGTCATCATCAAAGTACTACATGATATTTAAATGTATGCCTCAACATTTAAATATGTTATATAGATATATATATATACATATATCTGGGTTTTTTTGTGTTTAATTTCTATTCTGTATTTTGTTACTATACATTGTACATCATTTTTAATTGATAATAATCATTGTAATAAATTGTTTGTAATTATACTGCCCTCCTAGGGCGTCTTTGATTGACAATAAAATTATTGTATTGTATTGTATATATGGTTGCTCATTTATACTAATATATATAGTGTATACTGGAGTAAACGTTTTATTTTTTGCGCATTTGATATATGCAATCTAAAAAAAATTTTTGCGCAAACTTTACATTGGCGCTATCGAACGACAAATCGGTGCAATAGAGAACGCCCCTGCAAAAAGTATTATTATTTCGTTAACAGGAAGAACATCAGTCTATAATTTCTCTTTAAATTTTATAAGTGGTTATTGCAGTACAATATAAGTATATTAAATATGAATACATTTTGAATCTAAAAGACAACACTTTTGATATAAGTTTGGTTTTGGTAAGAATGTCTCTTTTATACATTTAAAAAAAAAATTAAATACTAGAAACTTGTGAAACTATATAAATTTTAGTTAACATTAAAGGCTTTTCTTATTCTAGATAAATTCAGGACAGATCTTGCCCCATTCTCTATGTTATGTTTGATTCATAATTTGTGACATTTACAAGAAAAACAAATTCATCATAAAAGCTCATTGACACCCGACTAAATTTATACCAGTGGTTTTTTTTTTCTTCGAAAAATATTTTGGCATATTACCTGTTTTCTTCGTCTTGTTGTTGTTGTTGTGTTACTCCAGTTGTTACGATTTCTTGACTAAAAAATGAAAGTAAAATTACAGTAAAAAAAGATAATATTATTATTATTATACCAGTCAATTTATTGCTAAACACAAAACCATGTAACTATTTTACAATCATACCAGAATAAAATCATTGTCTGCCATTCAATATGCTACCGATACGACCCATCCAAGAATACATTTCAGACTACGAGTCGGTAGCATAGTAGCATGGAAGTAATATTTCAATATTACTTCCATGATAGTAGTAAACGGCAAAGTATAAGATTTGAAAAATGATTGAATATGGTAGGAACTGCTTGAAAACCAACACCAACAAACCCCAAGGCTTTATATCCTTTCAAATGTTACTGGGTTGAATGCTGCATCATAAAGTCTACAAGAAAAGGACTGTGTACATATTTTCCATACACAATTTTACAGTGAAACGCGATATTATGTATCTGATTAAATACAAGTGCTATCATGTACATATTCAGTTGATAGATATTAAATTATACAGTGGATTTATGACATACTTTATGCGGTTAAGATATAAAACTATAACTAAACATTTATAAGGGGAAATTCAGATAATGTAATTTACAATGGCTTACCGTGACCCATTTAGACAAGTTATCTTACTAATTTATAACAAATGAAACTGATACCTGTAATGATATAATTTCTTTATTAGACATATTAAGTAAAACAATACAATACCTTTGCCCAGTGGTATCTACCGAGTCTATAGCAGAGGATGGAACATACCTAACATGTAAAAAGAACAGCACAAAACGAACAGTTTGATGAAATCGTCCATTTTTTTTTTTATATAATCGGTTTAATGGAATTACACCCCCTTTCAAAGATCCTGGATCTGCCTCTGGTTATGAATGCCTACACTTGTGTTTATTAAGATATTGACCACAATGCAGATAAAAAAAAACCATAAAAGCTAGCTGTAGTCCAGTTGTAAAACTCTTTAATTTTTCATACTGCATGGTAAGTCCATTAGTTTCCTGGCAACGGTGGGGCCTTTGAAAATTTTAAACTATACAAAATGGCGAATACGATAACTACCAAACACTAGACTAGACTATACCTATTTTTTGTGTGGTGTAAAGCGGTTCAGTACCAAATATAACGAATAGGTGTAAAGCATTAATTTGGTGATACTAATCATACGTGTTGGATACACAATTTCAGCTACATTTGGTGACCATAATATATTCACAAATCACTAGTGTTAATGATTGTGTTTCTCAAATCGAGCAACATATGCCAAAAATTATATGTTTCACGGTTGATTTTGCATTTTCAACAGTAGAGACATACGATTTTGAGGGCTTGTAGTCACAATACTGCGAACAAAGGAATTCAGTTGGTATGATAGGAGCCATTATTTGTCCCCTGAAATTGCAAAACTGGTAAAATTATTCAAGTACGTTAATTTTATTGATAAATGAGCAAGTGGAATTATATTTTTGACAATTTAGTGCAGAAAAGTAATTTATATGATTTTATAAAGATGTCGAAATTCACATATTTGACCTAAAATGACCATTTTACATATTGTTTTTCCGACAAAAAAGCTTGACCGCTTCTTTCAAGCACTCTTGGCTATATCGAGGCGGCCAGTTTTTTTTTGGAGGGGGGGAGGGGGGTGGAGGAAACCGGAAAACCAGGAGAGAACCACCGACCTTCATCAAGAAAACTAGCAATTCTCGACAACTAAGATAGGAATCATACGCACCTGCCACAAGCGGGATTTGAACTCATTGACAGGCTAGTGATTAATGTAGATGAACTACTTAGACCACTCAGTCACCGTAGCCCAGACACCATAGATATGGACCAAAGCCTTACTCAAATAGATTTAAAATTTACATATTTTCAAATAGATTTTTTCGCAAACTTGACTAAGATCTTAATATAAATTCCGAGATCTCAAAAAGAGGCCATTTTGGCAGTTTTTGCAACCAAATGCAAGAAATTTGAAGGAAATTTGAAGCCCTAATGCAAATATGTTTAACTTAGACAAAAAAAATATATCGATAAGTGGGCCAAAATAGTGGCCTTTTATCATACAATCTTCCTTAATCACAAAAAAAAAACTTTTCTAGACCCCGGCCATTATGTGAAATACATAAGTCCATTTAAAGTTAGATCGGTATGCTGTGACATCTCATTGTTCAATTTGATGAGAAAAAACTGCATCTAGCACACTTCAGACCAATATCTGTGAAACGCAATTACTAATAACATCACAGGATAACCAAACGAACACGAGAGCACAACCTAAACTGAAGTTAACAAAGCTTGATAGTTACTAGAATAGCTGACTTTTGGACGAATGCTAGAGTTGTGGAGTATAATGGTTTTAAATCGAAACTTTAAAACTAAATTATATGATTTATATGGAAACCGTTTTACTATTTATTCTAACTTCAAGATATCTCAAAAACGTTATAAGATATCTCATATAGTATATAAGATATCTTATATAGTTTATAAGATTAAGATATCTTATATAGTTTATAAGATATCGTATATAATTTATAAGATATCTTATATAGTTTATAAGATATCGTATACACTATATAAGATATCTTATAAATATATGAGATATCTTATAAAGTTCTTATATGCTTTATAAGATATCTCATATACTTTAGAAGATTCTCTACTTCAAGATATCTCAAAAACGTTATAAGATATCTCATATAGTATATAAGATATCTTATATAGTTTATAAGATATCTTTTATAGTTTATAAGATATCTTATATAGTTTATAAGATTAAGATATCTTATATAGTTTATATGATATCGTATATAATTTATAAGATATCTTATATAGTTTATAAGATATCGTATACACTATATAAGATATCTTATAAATATATGAGATATCTTATAAAGTTCTTATATACTTTATAAGATATCTCATATACTCATTGACAGGCTAGTGATTAATGTAGATGAACTACTTAGACCAAATAATTCATATACTTTAGAAGATATCTTATAAACTTTAGAAGATATCTTATAAAGTATATGAGATATCTTATAAAGTCTATTAGATATTTTATAAAGTTTATAAGATATCTTATAAAAAACTAGATAATATAAGATATCTTATATATTATATGAGATATCTTGAGGTTCAAATAAATAGTAAAACGGCTTGCCATAGATTTAAATAATGGCAATACTAAAGCTGAGGCTACTTAATAGATTGTGCTTTCCAACAATGAGAGTCCATTAAGTGTGATACTGATCTATAGTGTAATGGTATAATACCGGTATGGTTTTGCATATGCCACTTGTCTGGAAAACCTTTCATCAAACTACATTAAGCTTGACAGCGATTGAAGCCCAATATAACTTTGGAATACTAAAACTTATACGATTGAGCTGTTTTCTAACTGTATGTTTTAAAAACATAAAATGGTTCAACATGTATGAAATAGTTAGCATTCCACGAAAGTATTGCAACCTTAAAAGTAATGTACCGACAATGGTGCGGGTAAAAGTTTGGAAATAGTAATCCACTGTCAGCTGTATTGACACAGACAAGTCTTATATTGTTACTGAACCTATCAGTTTCACTTGATTTAGCTCAAGTAATGTTACGGTAATGGGAGTTTTTGAACAATGTTTCTTGGTTTTGTTTAATACTCTTATAGCTAGAAGAAGTGCCACTAGGGATTACCCAACAAATCTTAAGACACTCTTCATATAAGTCATGATATTAATTCAGCTTTCAAGAATGAACATTTTAGACGAGCTTTTTTTTGCGATGTAGCACTAAATACGTTCGTGTTCCTTGCTTGTAAAATTACCTTTAGCTTGAATGTGAAAATCATAAAATCATTGATACAATTTGCATCAGCAATGTAAAGTTAAGTTTCCTGTAAATAAGCAATTGACCGGACATCACATTAGGTTACACAAGGATAATTCAAGAACGATTTGTATAAATTGTGTAACTATCTTATTTGGATATATACTTCTATGCAAGGAAGAGAGACAAAGGCAGGAAAAGGGTATGTGATGTCTGTACTAGTGTTCAATTGGAAGTGTAATATTACTGAAGATATAAAACTATTTAAAATAAGGGGATATGGTACATTTGTTTTATTTGTGTTTTAACGTTTCGGTCCTGACCTAACTTTTAAGAAATACATTTTTTGTTCTGATTTTTAGCTGACCTTTGATATGCTTTTTGAAGACTTTCAAGTGATCTCGAGATATATTTTCGTGCCACACATTGTCACATAGATATATCAATAATACATCTAATCTTATTTATAAGCAACGGATACGAGTTAATCCTGCATGTACAAGGACACATCAATATTGAATTTGGTTTACAAGTGTATTCGATATCTTAAGGCCTTTACTCTCAGTTCAGAAAGTAATGGATTTAGATAAAAGGTGAAAAGGATGATAAAATCAATAAGTTTGGCGTCTCTTTGGTGTGTAGTTTTGTTGTACCTGTTGAGTTAAATATCGCAGTATATACATATATATTGCAAGCCTACTTTACCCTGCTTTATACTGAATTCATTCTGTGGAATGAAACACTGAAACTCAAAATTTATACTTATCTTGGGATACTCTCTTCATTAGCTGTGTCCGATATACTACAACGTTAATTACACCAATAATTGTAAGAACAGCAAAAGCACCGACCGTTCCATAAATATATGTCAGTTGACTTTTAACTACAAATACAGTAATACAATTGAAAGACGAAATGTAGTAAGTAGTTCTTATACAGTTTTCCGCATACAATAAAAAAAACATGCAAAAATTTGAATCAACGTACTCAACTGATATAGCGTTGTATAGTTATTTATTTAGTATGTTTGTAATAGTTTTGTAAAATTTTGGAACATAAAAAGAACAGATACAAAAAGTAGTAAATTAGATACTTATTTCAAACTAAAAACTTGTTTTTCTAAAGAAATGTATCTATCTTTAAACAATTTTCAATTGAGAAGTGCCATATGTAAAATCAGAATCAGTGCCCATGATCTCAAAATAGAAAGAGACAGGTATAAAACTTTATATATAGAAAGAGATCAAAGGCTTTGTAAGAAATGAACCCTTAATTTGGTTGAAGATGAACAGCATTTTATTACTAGTTGTCCAGCATACAAAGACGATAGGGAGATATTTTTCAAGGAGATAAACAGTATTTGTCCTAATTTTTCATATCTCTCAAATGAGGCAAAATCTGTTTGGTTATTTACTAATGAAAATTTGTCTGTCCTTAAATATTAAGGGAACGAACTATATTATACAATTATGGCCCGTTGAAAAGGTGAATATCCAAAATTGTCAACACGAGAAGGTTATTTCACTGAGGGCGCAGCCCAAAGTGAAATAACTTTTAAGGGTTGACAATTTTGGATATTCATCGCTTCTAAAGGGCCACAATTGTTTTATTATACCGAACTAACAGTGGAAGGGCATTTTGAATCATTGTAAAAGCACTTACCCTTACTTGAGTCAGTAACAAACACAAGTTGACGTTCAAAAATACATGTAATTTGTGTCTTAGAATTCTCGTATGTACAACAAAGGTAGATTCTTTTTGTAAAATATTGATGGCCCTGAAAAGGACCGTTATTAGAGATATCATCGGCACAAGATGCACGTCAAAAGCCTTATTTCCTCTTCTCTTGATCAATGGGCTTCCTGTAACTTGAACGTTGCCATTTTGTTTATTTACGTTTGTGACGTCATTTTCATGAGTACAAATCAACAAACTAAAAAGGTTATTCGCCGGTGAATAATAGGGTTATTCAACGCTGGTGTAATTTTTAAGGGTTATTCGTTCTTCCTTGCAATTGAATGAAAATTAACTGAATTATTCCATGTCACGTGATAACGTTTTACCCAATAGAATTGTTTGAAATATATGTAAGGTATAATAATATTAAATGTCTAGATGTTAGACGAGACGTTAATTAATATATGTAATAACAAGGATAATTGTAAAGATTTTATGGTTCTGGTCCTGCCTGGAATTAGATGTACATGACTTATATAAAATGAAGAAATATATGTAGCTCTATCATGATAACATCTATCTGAACTTTTTATATTTCATTTCAATAAAAAAATGTTTTCTGTTACAAATCACAATGTATTGTTTTGTGTGTATACATGTCATGCTGCCCATCAAGGACCCCTGATTGGAATAATAAATATTCTTATTCTTATGCATTTTATTATATTCATACACCAAATTGAATGTCTAGAATCTCCTGGGTAACCACTTTATGTCTCTACTTTACAGTTGTAATTATATTTTATGCTATGTACGTTTATTTATTTGTATATGTCTCTATACCACTGTACTTTTGGTTTACGAGAATAAAGATACATATATATATATATATATATTTCAATTTAGACTTATTATATATATATATATATATATATATATATATATATATATATATATATATATATATATATATATATATATATATATATATAAGTACCTATAAATAGCAGCACATGACATACAAATCTATGGGAGTGTGGATTAATCAGTACAGAGATTAATTCAATTACACAAATAAAATTATAGATTGCCTAACAATGTAATTTTAACACACTATTTAGTATGTAAATATAAGAATGTTTAAAATATTTACAAAATGATGAAAATAAACGCAATATTTCGCTAGGCTAACTAGCTTTATCAAGCGTGCATCTATCCAGGTGAAATCGGATGTAGATGATAAGAAACTTTTGCAGCTCAATGTATATGTTAAAAAGTTTCTTATCATCTACATCCGATTTCACCTGGATAGATGCACGCTTGATAAAGCTAGTTAGCCTAGCGAAATATTGCGTTTATTTTCATCATTTTGTAAATATTTTAAACATTCTTATATTTACATACTAAATAGTGTGTTAAAATTACATTGTTAGGCAATCTATATAATATAACATCTTCACACGCTTAAAACACATGTCTTATGTCTATCTCTAGATTCGCCTTACGTGACAAGGTAACACTACGACTATTGAAGTTATATTTTAATATAGCGGATGTGGTCGTGTGGTCTAGAGCGCTGGACATGAGGCTAAGCGATTGGTGCTGTAGTGTATCAAAGGTGTGAGTTCGAATCCCGTTGAGGGACAAAAATTTGTCAGCATAAAAGTCTAATTCTAACACTGTTGGGTGTAATTTTCAGACTTATATATATATATATATATATATATATATATATACAGTCGAATTATGCTATGCCATAATCTTGTTTTTGTGGAGAATATTAATATTATAGACAAGACATGCTTTACCAGAGGAGGAAGTAAGTTTGATAGCTATCCATTTCATAAGATAAAACAGCTAAACAATTCTTATTTTTTGAATGATTTGTAATGTTTTTGTTCGCCTTTTAAGAAAAGGAAAGAAAAAATAACAAGGAAAATTAAATTGAAATGATGTAATGAAATTTCAGTTTCGCAGTAATGTAATACCATATTAATTTTTGTATATTGTTTGATATTAGTTAGAAAAGAACCTACAGTATAACAAGGAAATCAAAATATCAAAGATAAAAAAAACCCCATAATAAATGAATGTTGACAATTGCAACCGAAAGGGAAGTATACAAAGTCATAAATGTAGAAGTATACAAACTTTCCATATCATTTCCTCCTTTTGTTTCATTTTCCCAAATGCGGATAGCATCTAAAACTTCTTTTTCTTGAAAGTTAGCTTCTATTATACCAAAATGATTTCGTACTGAACAAGTGTATATACAATCCGAATGATTTGGTGCAGTAGTTAACAACATGGCTGCTTTAAATCCTTCTACAGAGATGACTTTGTTGTAGATAGTCAGATTGACGTATTGTCTGTTTAACGGTGAAGTACTCGGATGCTGAATTGTTTTGCTATTGAATAACCACTTTATTTGAATTGGTTCAGGTTCGGAATAAAAGTAAACATTAAGTCTTATACTTGATTTGTTCAAAACGACTATGTCTGTATACGAGAATACTGGAAGACCTGCAGAAAAATATTATCTATCATAACATACATGTACAAACTGGAAACTTTTATAAAATTAAAAACAGAACAAATTTTTCTTTTACATTTGAATAGGGTCTATAGTTAAAATCATTCGAAACTATGATTTTTTCTACCTCCAAGCATAGATGACGAAGGAAGAATCGGCAGAACATTTCGGAATATGTTTGGATTTTGAATGCCCATCTACTGATTATAGATTAAAGCACCACTGATGAGCCTGAAATAAGATTTGGTAGAACTGTTTGTAATTTTAGGATTATGATGCTCTTCAACTTCGTAATTAATTTGACCATCTAACTGATTCGATTCAAGCACAACTGACGAGTCTTATGTAGACGAAACGTGCGCTTAGCTTACTAAATTATAAGCCGGGTATCTTTAATGATTTAATAACATTCGATCATCATTGAATGATGTAATATTGCATTCTGGTACCATAGTGTTCTTGAATTGGCCTTTCGATCAATATTCTATATATAAATACCGATTTACCGCTATTTAAGATACAAGCAGCTCTCGGCAGTATTTTAAAGCTCTTCTCTTCTTTTGCAATGCGCACTCTGTATATTTACTAAAAGTTCTTAAGGTAACATTTATAATATGTCAATACAAATACCAAATATAAAAATAAGGAGATGTGGTATGATTGCCAATGAGAAAATTATCCACCAAAGTTCAAATGAAGTGGATGTTAGCAATTATAGGCAAACGTACGGCCATCAACAATGATAAAAACCCATACCGTATAATCGGCTATAATAGGCCCCGACATGTATGGGCTATGCGTAAAAATAAATAAATCCGATCATGGAAACTGAAAAAAATGAATAAAATATCTAGAGTCAATGACATTTATGCAACGTTTACGCTAGGAATGAATAGATTTCATATCGCTTATTTGAAATAACTCTTACCAAAGGATGAGGTGGATAAGGATTATGATTTTGCCCCTAAAATTCGTTAAAGTTGTTTTTACACTTTATAAATTTGATGTGTCCGAAGTACTCTTCTGGGTTTGACAATCACCAGGAACACTCAAACCCAAAACTGTGAAAACATAGGATGTCCGTACCGACCTTAAGAGCTGTGAAAACAAAGGATGTCCGTACCGACCTTAAGAGCTGTGAAAACATAGGATGTCCGTACCGACATTATGAGCTAAGCCTGTTTGGATCAGAATAACATAATACATAAAAGTTTAACAAGAATAACAATATGAAAACTGGACAGTACATCAGACTTCTTCAATCACCGAAAAGGTGACATTTATTTTAACCGTGCGGGCTAACACTTCAAATATCATACTCAAGGCGTCAGTCGAATACAAAGCAGCTCACTTACAACTAATCGTCGTGAATATGCATACAGTATGCGCTGCATGTATAAAATTCCTTGATAAAGAAAAATGGAGAAAAAAAAACATAAAATCTTGCATTTGAGAAAAAGAACGATTTCAGTACGAGATAGTTTCATTCATGCTCTTACCATGAACAGTTATTTTTGCAGTTGACTTGTACACTTTCTCTCCAGAGTTCCATTTGCAGCTGTACGTTCCGGTATCTTTGTAATCGCAGAAATTTATTGTCATTGTGGAAACATTGCCATTCATTTTCGAGGAGGGTGATCGAATAAAAATGCTTTTTAGCTTATGAATCCATGAAACTGTCCAACCTGTTTGAATATATATGTCCTTATAAACACATGTCAGTTCCACACTTTCTGACGTATTGCAAACTGCTTCATATGGTACCACAGTGACTACTCGAGCTGATAATATATTATTGCATCACTTTAAAAAATGTAAAAACATACCAAAATGCACAGTAGTATAATTTCTAGAGTAAAATTTCAACTTCAAAACAAAGCGTCAAGGATGAGAACAATCCGAAATTATAGAAATCAAATTAAGCATTCAACGTTTCATGGTCTAAGACTAGCACACTTTTTTCTTTGGTATCGTTTAAATGACATGGACTTATCCATTAGCTTAAAGCCAAACAAAGTTTGGATTGTATACCCAATGTTTTATTAAACAGTCAACTGCGGTAATTTTAAAAACACAGAATATATACATTTTTAATTACAGAGATTCAGAACTTTACACTGTATACTTGAATGAAGGCATTGCAAGTCGTGTTGACATAAGAGATTTTTAAGTAATCGATTTTTATTTGTTCAGCAATATTATAAAAATCTTACAAAGAAGTTCAATGACGATATCTATACTGCCAACTTCATTTCGAATTCTTATTTCATATTTTCCTAGGTGACTTTCTTCCTCTGGAAGAATTGTAGCTGAAACGGAATATAAATTATCTCTTTTAGCCTTAACTGTCCAATATCCCAATTTCCCTCCGACAGACAAAGTCCATGAAATTTCTGGCTTTTGAAAACTATCAATGGTCAATGTTATTTTGGTCGGTTGTCCGAGCTCTGCTTCATACTTGTAGTTTGTGAAATTATCAGCTACTGTGGGCATATCTAGTTAAAACGAGAAAATTAAGTCATATTTATGTTAGGTACACAGACAATTAGCAAAGAGGAAACAATACCAGTAAATACTCATCTACACCCAGTCTCGTAACTGTTTTGATTCTCAAATATTAGCCATTTTTCAATTTATGTTGTACATGATCGAAAATATTTTTAATTGAACTAGACATATATTTTAAGTACCTTTTGTTATATGTTTTATAACGATTATATTCATAAATGTGTTCTTAAACACTCACATTTAACAATTATATATAAACTATCTACACCAGTTCCTGCACTGTTTGCCACTTCACAAGTGTAAAGTCCAGCTTGATCTCTTTGAACTTTTAACAAAGAAAAATGATCATGACTTTCTCTTGCAATGACTTGTTGGTTGAATTTCCAAACCAGATCTTTGGGATGAGTATTTGTTTCATTTAAACACTGGAGCGTCACGTTGTTGTTTTCTGTAACATTTGGTGACGGTTCTGCATACACACGGACTGTCGGAAATACTGCAATAAAAAAGACATTAAATTAGCAATTTTTGATTGAAATAGGATGATGTAACTATTGATGTAACACATTTCTGTTGTCATGCAATGTCCAAGTACTGAACAATTTAAAAAGATTGCTAAGCATTGTTGACATAATATGTAGCTTTAATTAATTTAAGAAGGATCGACATTGTATGTTACTTCATCACAACAAATTCATACATGAACTTTAGCATAACATAAAGCAACGGGACAAAGCTTTTGTTAATGTTTTTTTTATTAATCTCAAAGTCACAGTGAAACCTTTATCTGGTGGCAAAAACTCACGCCTCACACCAGCTTCGATCGGGTTTAACGAATATATGCCAATAACACTACATCAGGATTGTGATATGAAGACGGACACTAATGCGAGGTAAAATCAACAAAAACAGACTAAAAGTCTTCTTTGGATGGTTCTTTGGGTGTTAATTGCACCTTTGAAAATGTGGAAGAAAAGTTTTCTAAATGTTAATTCCTTCTTCAACTGAACAAATCTGTGCAAGATAAACAACGCATATCATTACATAAGAATAAAACGCCAATATTGTTATGAAAACAAACCTTTCACAAAGAACGGCAATGTTGTTTGGAGTTTGAAGAATCCGTTGTCTGCTATACAGGTGAAATTGTCCATATGGTCCTCTTTAGAAGGTATAAATATATACTGAACTACTGTTGTATTCGTAACATTAACAACATCATCTCCATATAGTAAAGATAAAGTAGGTTCTGGTAAACCTCCAATGACGGAACAATTTACTTCCATAGCCATACCTTCAACCCCAGTTATCCTTTTGGAACTATTGTCTCTGTCAATTGTAATGCTGGATGGTTTTTCTGCAAAAATAATTTTGATACTTTTTGTATGTAATGTGGTTTGAATTTTACTCATTATTATATATAAAGCATTGCATGCACTGAGGAAACCTTATATACCACTAAAGAGAAATAGTATGATTGCCATTTTGTTCTTGTATCTCCCAAATGACGTAAACAACTATAGATCTTAAGGTGGTACCCAACACCTTGACTAATATTTATTTGGCTCGTTTAATTTTCATAAATTTTTTACAAAATGTTTACTTTGACCCTTTGACAAAAATTTAAAATTTCAAAAAATTTGAACCAACCACTTTATCAGAAAAATTTCATTGGTTATATAGCAGTTTGACAAACACTAATTTTGATCATTGAGAAGCTTAATATTTCCTTAACAATACAACGTAATTAAAACGTTTAGCTGATTTTCACAGAGTTATCTCCCTGTAGTGTTAGGTACCACCTTAAGGGCATACGATACAGTTACAGGGGAGGTATTGACGTTGCTAACGTAAATTGTTATTTTCACGACGTCAAACTGCGACTTATCGGGAAAAAATGCAGTTTTCGACTGTTTGTTATCATTCAAACTGATTTATCTTGAAAACGAGTTCATGGACCCCTCTTTTTTAAAATGACATTTGGTTTGAAATTGTATGAAGATTATGTGTACCAGTTTTCATGAAAAAGTCAATAATGCAATTTCTTTAAATTTGATAAATATACAGCAAAAAATGACGGGTTTTTTCTACATTCATGAACATTTGATAAATATGAGTTATTTGTAAAAATAAAATGCACAAATATATAGGACATTTGTATAAAACAGAATTTACAAATAATTTAACAAAAAACAGCTTGTGTTTATCTTTTAAAACAAAAAAGTTATGAATTTCTGTCGAAAGGAAAAATACGTCCACAAATCCAAATTTTGAGCAAATATCTGAAATTTCGACCTCATTTACTCAAAAAGTAGCAAATGAAGGTATATTTTTTATTACATATTTGATTAAATCAGGTAAAAAATAGCCTATAAGCAAATTTTCATTTAAATTTCATTATGGGATCAAAACTGTATCGTATGCCCTTAATACGGCCATCTACAAAGGCCAAAACCCATACTGTATAGTCAGTAAGAAATAAAAGACCTCCACATGACAACACGCGAAATAATTATATAAGGAAACCAATGGACTGATTTATGACAAAGCAATAAACGATAA
Source organism: Mytilus californianus (assembly GCF_021869535.1). Taxonomy (NCBI): domain Eukaryota; kingdom Metazoa; phylum Mollusca; class Bivalvia; order Mytilida; family Mytilidae; genus Mytilus; species Mytilus californianus. The sequence continues at coordinate 81,706,293 of NW_026262712.1, forward strand.
ACAAATGTGACGGACAGCAACCAACGTCAACAACTAAATTACAGGTTCTTTACTAGGCAAAAGCAAACAAGGAACGGATTAAACAAGTTTGTAAGCGGCCAACCCTTCCCTAATCAAGCTGGAACAGTGGTGCAACAGACAAACACAAGAACAAACCTTATTAATCAGTTGAAAATGGCTCTACTCACCCTTATAGCTCATTTTAAATGGGCAATATATATATATATAAGTCTAAATTGAAAACAACGTTCAAACCTATGATTGCGTTGGATAAAAACCTCAATTTTTATACGTGTGCATGCAAAACAAATTTCTTGTTAGAGGGGTCTAAATATAGCACAAACAACATTTTCCAATAGACCAAAACAGTGAAAAAGTATATTTTAACAAAACGCATTTGACTAACAGGTCGAACAACAAATGTTCTTAAACCCTGCTGACTGCCATTGGCGATTGCCAAATAAACAGATCACAAGGTGTAATAAATGGATCTTAACTATAAATTTAATACCAAACAGAAAACAATAAACTTGCGGCAAAGATGGTTTACCGCAAACAAAGATGCAAAGATTTTGTACACCATATCCGGATTTCGACAAATAATGTCTCTTCAGTCATGTTAGGAATCAAAACGGTTATTGGAAGGCCACATAATTTACCTCAATTTAGGATAGACTCTTGAATTTTGAGGAGTCAAAATAGGACGAACGGATCATATAAACCCGAAGGCAAATATAATACAAGCCCAAACGAAAAAATATAAACAAGTCTAAATTGAAAACAACGTTCAAACCTATAATTGCGTTGGATAAAAACCGAAATTTTTAAACGTGTGCATGCAAAACAAATTTCTTAATAGAGGGGTCTAAATACAGCACAAACAACATTTTCCAAAAGACCAAAAAAGTGAAAAAGTATATTTTAATAAAACGCATTTGACTAACAGGTCGAACAACGGATGTTTATAAACCCTGCTGACTGCCATTGGCGATTGCCAAATAAATTGATCACCAGATGTAACCAAATGGATCTTAATTATTAATTCAATACCAAACAGAAAACAATAAACTAGCGGTTTTGTGTTTGGTAATAATTCAATAATAAGATCTGTTTTGTTACATCTTGTGATCCGTTTATTTGGCAATCGCCAATGGCAGTCAGCAGGGTTTAAGATTAACAAAATGCATCTTAACTATTAATTCAATACCAAACAGAAAACAATAAACTCTCGGAAAAGATGGTATACCGCAAACAAAAGGTGCAAAAATTAGTACACAAAATCCGGATTTCGACAATTAATGTCTCTTCAGTGATGTTAGGAATCGAAACGGTATTTGGAAGGCCATATAATTTACCTCAATTTAGGATAGAGTCGAAATAGGATTAACGGATCATATAAATCCGAAGGCTAATATAATACAAGCCCAAACGAAAAAATATAAACAAGTCTAAATTGAAAACAACATTCAAACCTATGATTGCGTTGGATAAAAACCGCATTTTTTATACGTGTGCATGCAAAACGAATTTCTTGGTAGAGGGGTCTAAATAAAGCACAAACAACATTATATATCATTTATTTAGTTTCTGAATTTTGTTGAGTAATGATTTGTTATCATAGAAATACTTTACCAGCTAACTTAGTAATGAATGGATGCTCCGTCGTCTTCCCATCCCTAATGGTATCACATTTGAAAAGACCTTGATCGCTTTCAAAAAACATTTTAAAATGTAAATTGTATTGTCTTGTCGCCTCGTCTTTGATAATGGTTATACGATCATCCTTTTGAAACTTGTCATTTGTTTTCATATTTATTCCATACAGCATCAAATATGGTGGTCCACGCCATATTATTGCTCCTGTGTCCGACGAAAACGGACAAATGAAAAGGACTGATGAGTTGACCTTGACGTAGATAATATCAATTGGATCTCCTAAATGTAAATCAAATAAAACTATATTTTGGTTATACTTTTTAAAATATTGAACATTCAAATAAGATTTCCATGAAGCTGACAATTCACAACATCCAATATAGCCTACAAAATGCCAAGTGTATTTAATTTGGTATTGTGTGTAAAACAAGAAAGTATAACTTTTTTCCAAATTTTGACGAAGACATGAAACTTCTTCAGAGAAGTTTTTATTTGAAAATGTTTTTCTTATGATTATTACTTTAAAAAAATATATTCTAATAGTTCAATTGATTTGATTTTACATTCACTTGTTTATCTCCAATTGTTTTTATTGAGAATAACATGTTTAATGCATACTGTAACTCTGCATTTAAATAAATGTGATAGTTGCTTCGAAAAGTGTGCTAGAAGGTTAGTGTTAGTAGGTAATAAAAATAAAATGGTTTTGAATTCACCTTCAGATCGTAATATGGATCCGCTGATCAGTAATATTAGAATGGTTCCACGATGACGCATCATGACAAACTTATCCTTTAAACTAAGAGAAAACAAAAGCAATAAACACATTTTACAGAATACAATTTGACGAAGTTAAACTTTTGAAAATAAAAAATTGAACCACACGTACATTTTTTGCACTAATTACAAATAGTTTCTTCAATATAGTGGGACAACCACTTGATTTATTTAATGTGATTTGTATACTTGTTGTTTAATTTCACTTTTACCAGGAATTTTATTTTTACATCCATATGCAACCAACTTCGTTTCATTCATGACCATTGGTAATTTTGTATAGTTTGTGAAGAATTTTCGACTGACTAAAATTATTATTAGTGGATCCACAACACATCCGATAATCGGCTATTTTGAGTTTTGTGCGAGTTAGGTAATTTGATGTAACCAGTATCAGGAAAGTTTATTGCAAAAACTCAAAACACTAAGTGAAGTTAAATGATAATACATTATCACTTACTCTATATTCAAGGTATAATATTAACTTCCTCTTTCCAAGAATAAAGTGCAAATGTGATAAAAATTCAAAACTAACAGGAAATATTAATTCATAATATTTTGACCTTCATTATTCGATTGTTTCCCCCTATACCATAAACGGAAATTTCAATTGGCATAAAATATATTTAGTGTTAAAAGCCGGATGATAGCATTTAAACAATAGTTTTTTAAACATATATCCCGTTTTAAACCTATCTAGATAGCAACTATGGAGCCGTTCACTACATCTTTAAGAACAGATGACAAGTGCAGGCTCCCAGGGCCATAAAAGTAATTTTAACGCTGACCTGGTAAAAAATGCAATATTACCTTCTTTAGTAAGTAGTACTTGACCAGCTGATTCTGATCCAATCAGTTATGTTCACCATTTTGTAGATTGTATCTAGCTGATCATATTTTTCAGCTTCTCTATACATAGAATTGAGAATGGAAAAGTGGAATGCGCCAAGGAGACAACAACTCGACCAAAGAGTAGAAATCCCAAGGTCACCAATGAGTCTTCAACACAGTGAGAAAATTCCGCACCACGAGAGCGGGATTTAGCTGATCCATAAACAATAATGTATATTTGTTCAGCGAAATGAACACCACACTGAACTCTGAAACATTTATAAATGAATCAAAATTTAAAAAATACACAAGACTAACATAGGCTAAATGTTCCGGAATTAGGACAGACGCTAAAATGTTGCGGGGTTAAAATCTTTTGTGAGGTCTCAACCCTCTACTTTACATCTGGCCAATATGGAATAAACAAACACACAGCAAACGCACAGTTAAACTCAGTTTAGAAGAAGGTCGAGGCCGATGTTAGAATAGGTAGCAGAAAAAAAGTAAGCACAATGACAATGATCAACATGAATTAACAAAGGACTACTAGCAGTTACTCCCATGCTAGCTCCAGACCTCAATTAAACTGATAGAAATACTATATGAAAATCAAGCACAATCCCTCCCGTTAGGGGTTTAGTATCATGAAATCATAAATTAAACGAGAAAAACATAAACCGTATCATGCAAACAACGGATTTTAGAATAAATGTGTTTATTTTCGATGCAAAACCCAATGAATGAATCAGTAAACGCCATTTTTCATGATTGGACAACAGTATCGCTCTACATCCCTTCTGAATAAATATGTTTAAATATATCTATTTTAAGTGTCAAGACTTTACCAACAACAAAAGAAAAACCTAAAAAACAACAAACCGGGAAAACCCGCCATGTCAGGGTATATCTCCTCTATAAGGACTAGATTGACAATTTTAGTTATTTTGCTGATCATTTTTGTTGTTTACAGTTTCTCAGTATGGACTGTTATGTTCGTCAAAAACGCAAAAAGTAGTGTAGTTTTCACGATTATAGTCAAAAACGCAAAGTGGGTATAAATAGCCATTTAGGACAATAACTCCAATAAAGAGTCGATTGACGATTTCAGTCGTGTTTAATTATTCATAGATCAAGTTTTGCTGGTCGTTTTTTTCTTTTTCAAATGTCTCTCTATCTATATATAAAAGGATTTAAGATAAAAGCCAAAACTGCTAGATTTGCTAGAAATTGGTATTTCAGATTGGATAATCTGATTTTTTTTTAGAAATTTGAGAGTAAAAAGATTTTGTGTAAGCATGTTTTACCAGCGGTGGCCTTGTTGTTCATCCGATCTTCACAACACGAGGACGCCAAATGATGGCATTAAATAAGCTCACATGGCCCTTAAGGCTCAGGTGAGCTAGTAATAGACGACCTCATATTTACCATGTAGTAAAGGCACATTTTGTCCACAGTAAAAAACACTTCCAATAGTTGTAGTGACCTTCAATAGCAAAGTCTTGGAAAGACAGGTTTTTTGTTGTTGTAATGGGAATAGTAATGTAAAACTATAAACAACACACTAGTACTTTTATCCATTCAAACAATAGCAATGCAATGAATACAATTATTTTATTAATGCCCGCTGCTTCATTGTATAAATAACAAATGTAAAAATAGAAAAATCTAAACACATAAAGGAAATAGCTAAAACTACATAAAATATTTCGTTGTTTTAAAATTATATGCAAATTCAAAACATCTTAAACTATTCTTTTACCATCAGGATGTTTGTTCATGGATATCAATGTCAAGAAGAGTATCGCTTGCATACGAACTATCATTATCGGAAGTCAAATTTCCCTGCATGCGTCGATTTTCTTTCTTGCTATTAATATCAGACGATATACACGCCATTTTGAATTCATCGAGCACCAAAAGTAAATTCTTATTGGTTTCCTGATTGGTTTAAATGGGTTATATAATTGGGAATGTCTTACAGAAAAGAAAGCACATACACGGAATGTAAAATTATGGGTGTTCGAGACGTGATCGATGAATCATTTGTACAGGATACCGTCCGTATCTTTCTGGAAAGGTTAAACTTGTGCAGGTGTATTTTCGTTTACTTTCATACAGAGTATACCTGAAAAGAAAAATGCATTAATTTTATATGATATTATTAGTGTGTTAGTGACATAATATGATATATACGGGTCAGTAAATTCCATATTGGGTTCGAGCGAAGCTCGTAAGATAATACATACTACTTCATAAATGTGGCATACAACATTTCAAAATTGGTGCTCGAAACACCAAATCCAGTATACGATTTGTTGATTTCTTAGTCTGAGATCGATAATCATACTCAAGTGTTTGTTATTTTTTGCCGCTTATTTCAGGTCTTGATCGAAAGTTTTAAATTCTAAAACATTTTGGCCTCAAGAACGATTGAAGACCGATTATTTATCAAAATGCGTATGAGGAGCTTTAAAAGCAGAAATGCTTAATATAAGATGCAAGAAACTTCTATGAATGAACATTATAAATCCAATTGTTTAAACAATACATCAGGAGTGTTGTCTGTTTTTACTGTATCTATGTAACACTTTTTCGTTAACATCTGGATAAAACCGGACAATTCCTGTAATTTTGTAGACGACATTTTTTTCTGCTTTTCTTTTTGCTAGCTTTCAACTCGTACAGATAATCGATATGTTCGTACTGTGTTCCTTTTTTGTAATGCGTAGCACAATATCAACACTTTCTAAAATTTTCCATTTGATGCCTGTTCTTAAACTATATCTATATCCTCGAGTTTATATCAAGCTAATGAAGAAAAAAAGACTAACTTACCCTTCCTTCTACAAATATAAAGACATATCACAGACATGGTGACCGTGCCAATACATACTGGTATCAAAATTGATAAGAACATCAATTCATTAGGTTGTCTCGTTTCTGATAAAAAGGAATAAAACTATAAGTTTTTCAGTAAAGTAATTGTATGTACATTTAGAAAATAAAACTGCTTTATTACTTATCAAACATAGAATCAAATATTATAGTGGAGGTCTCAAAACAAAAATCATGCATTTGCCATGTTTCAAATTGTATACCTATTACCCCGGGACCTATTACCGCATTTTTACAAACAAACAATATTTGCAATGTTTAAATTTGTAATTTGTCACCGCATCATTATTTTTGCCCGTATCTACTACCACTTGTCGTGTATTCCATATAATTGGTTAGGGGCCTCGGTGGCCAAGTGGTCTAAGTAGTAAGTTCATCTACTGTATCACTAGCCCACTAGCCTGTCAGCACTAAGGTGGTGAGGTTGTCACGGAATAGAAGTTCCTTCATAATTTAAGTTCCAAAAGGAAAAAGTATTCTGGAATATTATTTCCACTGGAATAAATATTACAGTATATATTCCTAACGGAATAAATGATATAGAATATTTGTTCCAATAGGAACAGATATTATGACATTGTTTATAACAAAGCTTCTGGTGGAACATCTGTTAGGCGGAACAAATATACGTTGACAAGTTCAAACCACACACCCTGCCAGGTGCGTTCGACTTTAATCTTAATTGACTAGGATTGTCAGTTTTCCTACCAAAGGTCGGTGATTTTATCCGGGCACTCCGGCTTCCTCGTCCAATAAAATCTGGCCACCACGAAATAGCCAATAGAGCTAACAGTGGCGTTTAACAAAAAAAAAAAACTCAATCATATAACTGGTTATAATTCTTTCATTTCTTACTTTTTGCCATCTCTTACTACGAAGATTATTATTCTCATATATGTATGAATCAAAGCACACTTTAGGTTTTAGACAACACGTAAGCATGGAAACCCAACTACGCAGTATAATTATAACTAAAATTAGGTGATCTAATTGTCACAGATACCCCACCCCCAGCAATACTCTTGAACGGCGAATGTTCAGTAGTGTCAAAATAGCCGATTCTGCGAAGCGGAACATTTACTATCATCGAGACGTATTTTGAAAAAAAAATATACTACTGGCAAAAGTCTAATCAGTAAATATCAAATCAACCAAATAACATTTAGAATTAAAAAAAACCTTTTAATTGCTACTTAAGTTATTATCAGAAAATCAAAACAAATCCATATTTTAAAGACGATATAAGGGGCATAACTCTTAAACGCATTTACCAAAAAACATTAGTAAATGACATTGTACTAAAATCAAAAAAATATTTTGTCAAGTCGTACTCTAATATTCATCCACGAAAAAAAATAAAATAAAAATCATAATTGAAGACATTACTTAAATCGGTAGTAAAAGACACTTTACAACCGACCGGCATCATTTTCTAAAAACCCGACGTATCCGATCATGTACCTTTATATATTTGAAGTGCATATCAGGAAGTGTATATTAATTTATCTTTTTTATTTTGTTTTTAGTTTACCAGTGTTCTGTTTTAGAATATTTGACTTACTAGCCAGATGTGGCGGTTGCAAGTAATTTCTTCTTCTTTAATTTTAAAAATAACATGATATGTTGTTAAAAGGGCTTCTTGAGAACGTTTATAAGCATAGATTGTCTTATTTTCAACAAACCCACACATTTTATTATTCTTTTTGTATCTTTTGTTTCAAGATAGGTGCATACTTTGTTGGCGTGATGTTTATAGCCTATTCCTGGTTTGACGTTTGCAGTTATTTAAATATAAGAAGGCGATCAACAGAAATTTGCTGATTTGACAGTCACCGGAACAGTCATTTTAATAACAAGTGTAGATTCAGAGATATTTTTTTCGGAATTTAAAATGTACACTATTTTATAAATAATACAACTTTATAGGAAAATTAGATAAAGATAGAACATTAATGGTTAGACAGCTTCAGATAATTGAAAACATACCTTTTACGTCAATTTGTATAGTACGAGTATAATTAAATCCAGCCGTACCAACAAAACAGGTGACCAGAAGAACTTTATCACAATATTCTTTAAGAGCTTTATAAGAAAATCGAAACGTCACTTTGTAGAATACAGACTCTCTCTCATAAACGGACTCGTAATTTTCGTCTCTTGAATTCTAGAAATGAAACAAAATAGTATATTTTTCACATATGCCATCACTCAGATATTTTTTATGTTTTACAGTTGCTAGTGGATAATATCTACTGTCTCGGTGTATTGAATTTGCGTGCATTACCATTACATTTGCAAGCAAAAATCATTACGTTTGCGCGCGGCTTTTGGTTTCTTTTGCGCGCATTTATTTTAAAGGTAAACTCAGGTAATATCCCCTGCTCCCAAACGAGGAGGTGGAAGTAGAATTTCGAGCAAGATAAGTCCGTTTTATTATGCACAAGCACTAAATCCTAGAAATGTTTACAGAAAAAAATGATAAAATGTTAAAACATAGCAAATATAAATAGTAAAAGTACTGATTTTGCATGTCGGTAAGTGCCGGAAATCCGAAGCCAATTCCTTAAAGAAATGAAATTGTGTTAACTTTTCCATCCTTTATTTTGAGTTGCTTAATTAACAAATATTTTCAAAAAATAATAATGTATAGTCATATTTATTATGAAAATTAATAAATGATTGTCATAGTTATATGGATTATCTTTATTTTTTCTTATATTACCTGTAAAATACATGCGCGCAAATGTAATCAAAAGCTGCGCGCAAACGTAAACACATTTAATCCCCAAATGCGCGCAAATATAATGCGCCCCTACTGTCTATACCAGTCAAACATTTTCTTTTATATGTTATGTCCATATAACCTTTACTGTTTTTTGTTGTTTTGAATATTAATAGTTGATAATTCAAAACCATTTTGGCAACGATTTCATTATTTTTAATGTCATATTTTCTGATCGGTATGATGATATGATAAAAGCGCCATTCTTGTATTCTGCAAAATTTTATTAATTTACTTCTTGACTCGTACGATTTGAAGCATCACTAGTAACCAATTTCTTCGTGTTAGTGTTATAAAGATTGTCTCGTCAACTAACAATATTTTTTTCAAACGTTCTTTCCTCCCTAAATGGACCATTTTCATCATATTCGTCAGAATGTGTTTATTTGTAGGATATTTTAATACCAATACAAGTAAAATATAATCAATTTCATTTGCATAATTTACTTACTCCAATAAAAAAATGACATGCCGGTTTTGGATACGCCTTCCGTATTGAAACTTGTATAATCTGATTGTTTTCAGTTCTGTCAACATATATCAAATCTTCTGATTTTGGAGGATCTAGAAACAAAAATGAAAGTTAATGAACTATCCTAAGTTTTTTTTAATATAAAGTAAGGAGATGTGGTATGATTGTTAATGAGACAACTTTCCAACAGAAACCAAACGACGTAGATGCGTAGATGTTAGTCTATAAATTTCACTGTACGGCAGTACGGAAAAAGATTAAGAGACTATAACAAGTCTGTCGGCAATACGAAATTCTTAGTTCCTGGTATGAGACAAGAATGTATATACTATTTCATTTTGTTTAAAATCCTCCAAAATACACGCTTTAGTACATTCTCATCATAATAAGACATGTTAAGTTTTTCTAAATACATCCTGTAACATTCCAACTTTTTAAAATAATTTGGTTTCTAAAGTTTTGAACTCGAGTGTGTTCTGCACTGACATTGTTTTTTTTCTTTCCGACCATTTTATTTTCTAGAGGGGGAGAGGGTTCAAAATGAATATTCTACAACACAAAAAACCTCCTCCCACCAGAATATCAAATGGTTGTCCACTATATAGAAGTGTGCAGCCAGACCCAAAATGTTCACAGAATGAATTTCGTAAAGACATTCAAAATTAATTGTCTGTAATATGGCACTTACATAGAAAAGAAGTATTCATTGTTATCAGGTTAGCCAAATAACTCTCAAAGTCAATGTTACATTTGTAGGTTGTATTAGCATCATCACTATCAAATGATTTGATGGTCAACGTGTAATTTATGCCGGTTTCTGTATACAATATTTTTCCTTCGTATTTTGTATCGTTAAAAGAACTATTTCCTACAGCAATATATTGTCCGTAGTTATTTAACCATGCAAAGTAAAAGTTTCCACTAAAGTATGGTCTATACATGTAGCATGACATCACAACATCTTGTCCAAAATAGATTGGTTCGGTTAATAATTGCCAACTAACTGTAAAAGCAAAAATATGTAATACACCTTAAATTAGAGACAACATGAAAATAATATTATCTTCTAAATAAATGTTCATGCATATAATGTTTCAATGTATACTTATACCCGCTGTTTTTTTAACATAACTTTTGAATTATTTTCCTTGTGATGATTCAGGTATATACAGGCCTATAATTGTTCTAACTGGTTTCAGAGGAAGATGTTTTTGAATAAATGTTAACCCTTACGACGACATGTGCTACATGTAATTGACACTTACAAATTTGGCCATACAGGCAAACTATAGAGATGAGTTCAAAGAGCTTTTCGGGAAACATCGGGAAAATGAACATTTGTTCCAGAATTGATGATCTACTCAAAAGCATGTTTCCAAGAAATATTTATCGACTCAAACATGTTAACTTTATGATAATTGTAAATAGATATACGAGCGAATTCTCAATGTGTGAGATGTTGAATTGTTGCTTTCTTCAATTTATTGTTTTATGTTGTTTGAATTGTTGAACATGTAAAATATTGTTTACAGACAATGCCAGCAAAAGATATTATGTTATTATACTATATAGCATTTAGAAACTTACTTTTAGTTCCGTATCCTTTCCCTAATATGAGTAACAATGCAATCAAAGGCAACCGACCCATTCCAAAACAAATCATATCTACAAACATTAAATTAGTTTTTAACATTAGTTGCTCGGTAATTTGAAAGATATTTGTAATTTTTCAGCATTTCTGTTTGCTGCTTGTTTTAAATATTATATATCTTTTTTATTTAATTTGTCCAGGAGTTTTCTTCTTTCTTTTTCGGAGGGATCTTAATCTATGCGATAATTTTCTTTTTTTTTTGTATCTGTTTTTGTTGCGGTCTGTCAAAGTTATAAGTGCTTTGTCTGCATGCCTGCCAAACAAACGTTTCATCCGCCAATTACTTTTCTAAACGCATATTTGGAGGCATTTCTGTATTATACATTATAGATTATGATAATTGTTGAAAAATTAGATCAGATCTCAGATATATCTGCGTGTCTGTTAATTCCAGAAATATAACATGAGAACTTTTTTTCTGACTGATATTCGAAAAATGGAAAAAAATAATTACATCACAGATTCAGAAACTAAGTTTGTGTTGTAAGAGCGTAAATGGAAATATAATACATGAGCGTAACTTATTACCTGAGATATATAAACGCAAAAAAACGGAGCAAAGGGTATCTTGCTGCTGTGAAATGGGAAGTTGACAATTGGAAAGCTGACATCATTACGTTTGTCGTACATCAATTCGTTTTGGTTTTCTCGCATCGGTACTTCATGTTGGTTTATTTCTAAAGCTAAACCTTTATAAATTGTGGGCCTAATACAATGTCTGTAAATGTATCTTTAAGAGGATTGTCATAACGGCAACCCTTTATAGGGATTTTACTGAGTTTTATCCACTTAAATCGAATATCACGTAATCTATAAGCTACAGCAACATATTCTGAATGTAAATAAATATGTACCAAAGTCAAACAGAGGTCTTGCTTAAGTGTCATGACACATGGATTCTCGTTTTGTGATGGCATGAACAGTACGAATTATACTAAAAGAGATGCGCATTTCGTTCGACAAGCTATAGAATCTTAGTGCATGGTTATTATAAAAAAAGAAGATGTGGTATGATTGCCAATGAGAAATTAACAACTATAGGTCACTGTACGGCCTTCAACAATGAGCAAAGCCCATACCGCATAGTCAGCTATAAAAGGCCCCGAAATGACAAATGTAAAAAAAATTCAAACGTGTTTCGTTCTAAGATTGTATAAACTTTTCCATTATAACAATAATACAGTCTTAGAATTTTATCTTGTCGCATGATATTCCTGTGTATAACGTCAATTATGATTAGTAAATACATGATCTGCCACAAAAGTTGCCATTCTCAACAATTTTGGCATTGATTGGATTTGATAAGTATTAACAGTGAACAATTGTAAGCACTGGTATTTATTCTTTGTATCATGTTTGATTATTTGACCTATATCAGATGATTTTTTACAATGACTTGTCTTGCTTGCATTAATCGGGGTTTTTTTTGGAAAGGGGGCGGGGTTAAAATTTGCAAAGTTTTTTTTTGTGTTGTGCTTCGAAGACTGTTGTTTGTCTCTTCGTAATTTCTTTTTTATCATGGTATAGCATGTTTGTCTCTACATTATAACTTTGATTGCGCTTTTGGTATCTTCTTACTTAAAACTTTTACTCAATTCTTTAATAGATATAACGATTTAGTTTGGAAGTTTGAATTTATCGATAGAACTCGTACTACAAACGGGATTTCAGATCACAATTTTCACGGTTTACAAGTAAGATGTTTGAATATTGTTTAATCGGTACTTAAATTGATTTTGTTTTTGATAATTAAAACATAAATAAATATGTATTGCTTAACAGCTAAGAAAACTAATGGTCCTAGATCCTGTCGTTGGTTGTATTTTGGGATTTGCAAAAGGTACTCTTTTTCTTAGACGGCAAATGACGTCTTTACACTAAATCTGTTTGAGGTATACTGATTAATACTTTAGTCTCAGATAACATGATTTATTTATTAGTTGTTATTGGCCTTCTAGTTGGCATTGGAATAGCCTTGTAGTAACTGTGACAATATATATACTCTTTGATCGGCAATTTGTTTTTTACAGTTTGTTCTTATGTTGTGCCGTTACACTACTGATCCGTGTTAGCTGGTTAGGGATAGGCTTACAGCGCTTACGGACATATTCAATAACACCTCATTATATTTCAGCCAGTGGCCTGTGATTCATTGGTTGACTTGTTGCTATCTGTCATATATTTTTTTATCCGTCCAGTGCATTATTTTATTATAAATCAAGCCGTTGGTATTATTTTAAATTTGTTTCACATTTTGTCATGTCGCGGCCTTTTATAGCCGATTATTCACTTTGGTTAATGTTCTTGCTCATTGTTGAAGGCCGTACGGTGACCTATAGTTGCTTTATTCCACGTCGTGTCGGCTCTGATAGATAGTATTCTCATTGACAATCATAGCTCCTTTTTTTTATAAAAATAAAAGTATATTTGTTTTTTGCTGAGAATACATGGTGTATGTATTTCCCTTCTAACTTATTCCCATCGTTCTTAAGACATATAAGGTAATTGATAATGGAATGTATCTATAATGAATATGATACTTAAAATTTCCGCTGCATGACAATCAATCGGCTGAAAATGATCTGCATACATCAGAAAAAATTATGATAGCTAGGTCACCTTATATTGCACATATGTTTTACATGTTTTAAATATTGACATGACAACTATCATGCAATACATCAACGAAAATGAGCACATAGAAAAAGGTATATACAACAAAAATATTTACTTACCGCAAGAACCATTTATTCAGAAATCAGAAGGGTTTAATTGGGAAAATCCTATTTATCTATATATTTCTATATATAGAAAATCTTTGCATTTATATTTATAGAGTCAATCGCTTATTAAATGATATTTTCTACAGATAACATAATTGGAATTGCAAAAATGTCTTATTATTTTTATCAATATTATCATCATCATTATTAGCAGGTAAAATAGAAACTGTAGTTGAGGAAAGCAGAGGGAAACACCATCATTCAAATTATACTTAAATGTTTACAGGGAACAAAAGGGAAATACCAGTTTAAAAAAAGAACTAAGAGGCTTAAAATCCAATACGCGAAACGCGCGTTTCGTCTACATGAAGCTCGTCAGTGGCACTCGAATCAAATATGGTTGGACGGTCATATACTTAATTTACGATAATGAAGGGCATTGACATACTAATGGGCATGCCATCTTGTAATAATATATGTCTAACTGGGGTTGTTGCTTTTCTTAACATGATACAAAATCTAGACCTGTGCCGGTTCAAATCCACATGCTTTGTCGAAAAGGCGTACATTTTCCCCGATGAAGTACAGTATACACCCTATTTTAATACGAGCAGTAGATGGACATTTTAACATTAGATATTAGGTATCCAGATAAATCCCACATATAAATCGCACGTACGTTTCCTTTATCAGGAAAGGATACATTAAATATATAATGCACAACATCAGCATATGTCATTCACAGTATGTAAAAAATGGTAGAAACAATAGAATTATTTACCTATTTGAATATATTTAATCCTATCCATGCATTAGATAATAGGACAGTCTAGGGAAAATCCCTATTTTCTAATGATATAGATAATGTCTAAATTTGAATTTAAAGTCCATCATATTCATAAAAGAGAGGCTATAATTTTCAACAGTAAATAACTTTTTTTAGTATTATCATTATCATCATAACTACAAATGTATTAGATGCCATAAGAACTAACATGGAATCCAATAGAACAGTAGAGAGAAAACATTATATAAGGATCTCATGAAATTAACATTGCATTAAAGGAATGGTGGAGAACTTTAATTTTGAAAGTAAAACATAACCGTTTAACATTGGTTGATAAAAGATATTGCCAGTATCATACACAACATTAGTCATTAGCAAAGCATATTCAACAAGTATAAACAATATGGTATATGCAACAGAAACGATTACCTCCTCGTATATATTTACCAGTATTCGTGTATTACAACGATTTGGGATATGTAGGGAAATTCCCATTATTTCCTAATATTTTTTTTTAATCAAACAGCAATTATACCTTTAAAATGAAATAAAAAATATTATTGTTACATGTATTATTATTATTATTATTACTATTATTATTGTTATTATTGATTTATCAGCTTCAATAGAAACTAATATAGAGGTGGAACGGAAAGGGAAATACCCTTTTACATTTTATACGTCAAATGTTCACCAAAGGGAACATAAGGGAAATACCAGGGTTTCAGGCTTATAATCTAGTTCGACAGCCGCCTATTTCGTCCAGTAAAGACTCGTCAGTGGTGCTAGATTCAATCAGTTGAAACGTCAAATCACTTAGGGAAATACTGATTTAGTTGGTTCTCTTTGAAAGTGGTTCAAACTCTAAATTATTGCGTTTTCGTTCCCCAAGCTACCTTGTTTTCCCCTTAACAGAATTGGAAAGAAATTCCTACGAGTGCAGGATATATCTGGGTACGTGATAATTGATCATATAATATATTCTAAAATGAAATAAGAATATGTTTCTTTTCACTGTTCGGCAACCAGTAATATGCGTACAAAAGAAGCAAGGTTGGGGTCGTTAATATAGAACAAGAAAGAAATACTGTTTTCTTAACTTGTTTTATAGTTTTGACTAGACAACTGCAATGCTTAACTTCAACAAAGATGTTCACCTAGTATGTAGACTTTACATGATATAAACAATAAAACAATTTACCTAGTCGTATATCCTAATTCATGTACTATCCAATATGCATAGTAGGCGATTCGGGACTGTTAAGGGGAAATCCCGCTTGTTTCTAATGACTAATACAAAATCTGGAGACCTGGTTGGTATGCGTGTGTATGTCGCAGCGCCAACTGCCAAGTTGAATAAATCAATTTGACTGTGTCCTGAAGCTGGAATGCATAGTGTATTTGGTATTGGTATCCTCAATCACTTTTCATATGATATATATTTATGAAATAAAATAAATTTGTCCAACATTAAGATTGCTGTCAATATTGTTACATCGATAATAAGGTGCTAGACTCGAAACAAAGTTGAACTTTCAAGATTTAAAGCATATCAGTTCTTTCTAGAATTATAGAATGTTCTTTATATAATCCGTATACTAGTATATAAAGATAGACTTAAGGATGTAGTCAGTTCAGGTTTAGGAAATTGTTGTCAGATATTCGGACTCCTTGTTTTTTTCCCTACGATACAGGGCAAAATACTTTGCTCCATATCACCCACTTTTCTTTTCATAAAAGACTTCAATAGCTCATAAAAGTACATTACCAAAATTAAAGCTGATTCTAGATTTCTTTCTTACGATTTAAGACACAAATAATGCCGATGCTAGACATGTAAAAGTCCAAGTCAGCTTATTCCCGCAATTAAAAAAAAATAATTAACTCGAAAATAAGTTCCATAACCCATCAATATTTTAAGCGTATTTTGTTCCTTAACTAATGCTCTTCTTATTTATAGTATCAATTTTTAATTCTAGATTTTTTTTTAATTTCAACCGACTGCATCCTTAATAATATGATTCATTCCAGTTTTAAACCAAAGGGACATTCAAACTCATAAGTCGAGAATAAACTGACAATGCCATGGCTAAAAAAGGAAAAGACAAACAGACAAACAGACAAACAACAGTACACAAAACACAACATAGAAAACTAAAAACTGAGCAACACGAACCCACCAAAAGCCGGGGTGATTTCATTTAAAATACGTTCCAGTTGCTAAATGGCTTTGCATGGATACTAGATATTTCGGCTTCTGTAACGGATGACCAAAACGATTGCACAATAAACATTACTTATTTCTATACAGACTTTAAAAAGAGTTGTTTTATCAGTAGACCCTCTTTATATTTTTGTCCAGTTCTTGTCATCGCCATTCCATATTGGTGTTTCCTTTGCAATTTGCTTGGTAGATTGTTTAAAAGATACTTAAGATATGGTAATCCATAGATTTCTGAAGTTTTTGATATAATAGAAACTTCAATGGCTGTCATCATTTATAGAGATCTGACATTGGTTAAGTCGTTGTACATTTCCATTGTAAGTGTGTAGTTAACTATTTAGGAAATTCAGTTGGTGTGTATGTAACTCTGCCTGTATCAGAAGCGCTCCTAAATATTACAGGACTACTGCACATAGAGCTATTCGAAGTGACATTGGAAACTATTTTAGAAAATTCGGAACTCTTTAGACGATCCACGTCCATCTGCTTTAAATGCAACATTTCAAACTAAATATTAGCTAAGTATAACATAGCTCTGATCAGTGGTGTATAAAGTGATGATAAAAGTGATAGGATATGTTCAAATGGAGTATACATCTCCAATTTGGTCAGAGAAGGTGTGTTTTTATTTTCAGAATTTCTTTCGAACCTTTGCTGCTTAGTAAACCTCGTGTTTTTTCTTATGCCATCGTTGACCGTTATGAGATATCTGTATTCGAGATGACCATGGATATGTTTAATTTTTAATATACAAAATACCCCAATACAACTTTCCCCTACTAGTTTTTTTACTTACTTGTCAATAGCAAAGCGAACGGTGCCACTATTGAGGAACAAGGAATACTTACACCTTAAGGAGTACCAATAAACAGGGCTTAGTACTGCTAGATTTTACCTTTTTATGTTCTGTTTTTTTTTACCGTTGATCGTATTTGTTTATTTTTGTTCATCATATGGTCTTTCTGCGACTGAAGGTTTTGAAAAGTTTAAAGCTTTTATGGTATCTTATCATCCTTTTTGTGGACCAATTTAATCGGCTCATAATAGTTTAATAGGCAAATGTGAAGAAAGAACAACAAATGCAAGAGATTTAGTAAAAAAAAACATTTCTAGAATTCCCTTTTATTTATGAAAAGTTCGGCGTAATTTGAGTCCGTTATTGCGTTGTGCACTGGTCATTCATACCCCTGAACGGCAATATAATTAAATAACTTTGTGTATTATCGTTCGAAGCGTTTTTCTGGATTTGCATCTGTAAAGCTCAAAACAAAATATTTAAAGACGGTGAAGAAATATTAAAAATTTCAACATGTATGTGACCAAAAAAGGACCTAAAAAGAATAGAACAAATAAATCATATTCAAAAGTACGCCATCAGATCCAATATACCAAAGGAATGGCTAATGTTCCAGATATAGATACCATTTTCGCTTAAACCTTATAACAAACTTTTTAAGGATTTGTTTACGATTGAGAAAACATAATATTTATAAATAGAAAAGATAATACACATGACTTAATTCCCAATACATACCTACTCCAGAGGGCTGAATTCTGAAATTTTATTCTCAGTCACATTAAGCCAATATATAAGAACAACAATTACCAAAACCTTGTTTCTTATATGAAATTCAGATGAGGTATAGACGGCTTATAACTATCTGTTCGATTTTGTACCACTTGCGCGCATTTTTGAAAGTTTTTATGCGTATAAATATAATTTTTAACGATGTTCGGTGTATATGAAGGTAAAGTTTATGAATGGAATAAGGAAAAGGTTTCGGATGGTGGCGACGGGATGGTGTTAGATAACAGCGTGTTCGTCTTTCAATCTAGTAACTAATGTGTCTGTTTGAGATTAAGGCATTGAATCAAAGACAGTTCAAAATTGTTTAAACTCCATCTGAACTGGGTATCTCTTTTATTTGCAGATATCATTTAGTACATAATCGTTAAAATGTAGCCATAGTCGTTCCACACTCAGTTGTGAGGTGATCGCGCATCACTATGGCCTTAGTGAAACAAAAGTGGGATACAGAAATTGGTAGTGTTTCTTGCATTGGTATAACAATTTCGGATTTTAAATCATAAAGCATCATGTCCTTTCGTGTACTGAACGACACCTCCCCGCCGCAAATCAAGATTTTGTCCTCAAAACAGCACGCTCCAAATCCTTTCCTATCAAACTTGGTTATCTTTGATATTGGTCGTGTGCTATCTTTTTCGGAACATTTCAAAACTGTTCCATCCTTACAAATAACTATCATCTGCTCTTTGTAGTTGACCGCTTTGGAATTTAGTCGTGCAAAATCTGGTAACTTATACGAAACTCTGTAGCTTTGCTCTGATTCACAGTTAAAACATTGAATTGTATTGGAAAGTGTGTTATCGGACAGTAAACCGCCAAATAAATATACTTTTTTTCCTACACAAGTGTGAGCTGGTGATCTTACAGGTTCATACAATTTAGTTTTACTGCATATCCATGTATTAGTGGGAGTATTAAATCTCAAAACACTATTCGTGCATCTCTGATCGTCCTTGCCACCAAATACGTAGACATTATCGAAGGCATACATCGCGTGATACTGTCTTTCCACAGGTAAATGTGGGAGCTGAATCCATTCATTCTCTTGGCCATCGAATTTTAAAAAGACAGTTTTCCCGCCAGTTCCTTTATACGGTCCTGGACCGGAACCACCAGATACATAAATGTCTAGGCCGTTAGAACATATGGCAAAATTATAACCAGGGTCAAATGGCAATGGCTTTAAAGAAAACCAAATTTTTTGTGGAAAACTAAACCCCATGACACTGCAGTTATTTCCACCTTCACTGCCTCCAATAACGACTAATACGTCGTCTGCTGGTGTAGCAAAAACACCATCATCTTGCATATTAGAATTGTGACGCGATGTCAAGTCTTCTAACATTCGCAATATATCATGATTTGTAGAAAATTCTTCAATCTTGACAGCCTCTTCGTATATGTCTTTCGCAGACACTCTATTTTGCATCATCGCCTCGCATAGTTCTGGGAAACGTTGAATACGGTTTTCTAAATCCGCAACTATCCAGGAAAACGACACTTGACAAAATAAACCACTTCTATCAACAACATTTATATTATCAGATTCCAAAATAGATATAAGACTATCAACTGTACCTATTTCGTCAAGTTTGGCTTCACTGTTTGCAATTTCGGCAAAATGTTTAAGAATTAAAGATCGTGCTATCTCGGCAAGATCTGCAGTGTAGCCATGATTCTGTGCAATCTGCCAAACATGTACACAGTTTGACTTATCAGCATTTACACTTAGAAACTGCTTGCATATCGTATGGAGAGAATTTATTTGCATCATGTGGGCCACGTGGAGTAGAATGTCAGCGTTGACCATAGTAACCACACTAGGTTCACCGGTATAAATAAACTTTAACAAATCTGAGCAACTGTCTTCATCTAATAGCATATCATCCAGGCAAACGCAACCAGTTTCTGTTTCCTAAAATAATGAATTGCAAAGTTTAATTTGTCATAAAACAGGCATTTAATTTATTAAAAATCAAAGTACCTGATAGTACAAACATACCATTGATTTATAAACGATCAAAATACCTGATAATACAAACACACTATTGATTTATTAACATTCAAAGTACCTGATAGCACAAACATACCATTGACTTATTAACAAACAAAGTACCGAAGAGCACAAACATACTATTGATTTATTAAGTACCAAAATATCTGAAAGGACAAACATGCTATTGATTTATAAGTGCCTGATAGCACAAACTATACCATTGATTTATAAACAACCAAAGTGTCCGATAGCACAAACTATACCATTGATTTATAAACAACCAAAGTGTCCGATAGCACAAACTATACCATTGATTTATAAACAACCAAAGTGTCCGATAGCACAAACTATACCATTGATTTATAAACAACCAAAGTGTCCGATAGCACAAACTATACCATTGATTTATTAACAACCAAAGTACCCGATAGCACAAACTATACCATTGATTTATTAACAACCAAAGTGCCCGATAGCACAAACTATTCTATTGATTTATTAACAACCAAAGTACCCGATAGCACAATCCTATTGATTTATTAACAACCAAAGTACCCGATAGCACAAACTATACCATTGATTTATAAACGATCCAAGTACCCGATAGGACCAATCATACCATTGATTTATAAACGGTCTAATTACCTGATAGGACCAATCATACCATTGATTTATAAACGATCCAAGTACCTGATAGGACCAATCATACCATTGATTTATAAACGGTCTAAGTACCTGATAGGACCAATGATACCATTGATTTATAAACGGTGTAAGTACCTGATAGGACCACTCATACCATTGATTTATAAACGGTGTAAGTACCTGATAGGACCAATGATACCATTGATTTATAAACGGTTTAAGTACCTGATAGGACCAATCATACCATTGATTTATAAACGGTCTAAGTACCTGATAGGACCAATCATACCATTGATTTATAAACGGTCTAAGTACCTGATAGGACCAATCATACCATTGATTTATAAACGGTCTAAGTACCTGGTAGGACCAATCATACCATTGATTTATAAACGGTCTAAGTACCTGATAGGACCAATCATACCATTGATTTATAAACGGTCTAAGTACCTGATAGGACCAATGATACCATTGATTTATAAACGGTCTAAGTACCTGATAAGACCAATGATACCATTGATTTATAAACGGTCTAAGTACCTGATAGGACCAATAATACCATCGATTTATAAACGATCTAAGTACCTGATAGGACCAATGATACCATTGATTTATAAACGGTCTAAGTACTCAATAGCGCAAACATTCCATTGATTTAGTTATAATATTTAAGGAATCTGATAGCATGAACTGATGTAATGGATATAAAGAAATGTGTGGTGTTTCGGTTTAAATGTTTTGCAGCTGTAAGTTGTGGCACTCATTTACAGAACACTGATTCATTTTGTATGTGGTTCGACAGATGGATAAAATACTTGGTAAACGACTATACAAAATTAATAATATGTCATGATATTCTTCAGCGTATTATGAAAAATACCGATAATCATGTTCTGAAGTTACTCCCTTTTTTAATTAGGTCGGACTTTGTTTAGTCACAATGGAGATTAACAGACGTGAACGCAACTTATCGAACGGAAAAAAAATAATTTATAAATTTTGGCGGCCAGTAACATTACACATTTTTTTCATTCGTGAAAGGTAAAACAATGAAATAGTAATGTGTTGGTAACCGATAACTTTTATAACAAAATGTCAAATAAAAGAGACCATTACGTATGCAGCAGTACTTCCCTTGAAACATTAGATATTAAACAGCCCTCCATTAGCTATGGTAGTGGAGCACTCCTTAATGTCAGTTTGTAGAATGGTGTCTAACCGTGCAAAGGGTCACAGATTCGAACCTGTGCTGGTTCAAAGATAATTGTTGAAGGACAATTGATCGTGCTCTAATTTTCCATTTGTTGCTCCAACTAAAAAACCTACGGTGAATCAAAGAGATTAGTAATTGAGTTTATTTAGCATCAATCATAAGAAAATAAAATCTCAGTTTGCAGTTTACTATGGTACCGTGCTTTGCCCTCCGTAAAATATTCGATTTTCAGGATTGTCAAACTTTCAAATAACGGCCGGGTACCAATCTAGGGTGGTCAAGGGTTCGGACCTTGGTCGATTCGGATTCCTAATGATGTGTCCAGATAGGCTGACATGTCTTCCTGCGAACTATTACTATTTGAATTAGCACCTGCTCAGCGTGTCGGTTTAATACAAAGCAGGGTTCATATTCATCATGTTCATATTACATATCAACATGCATTATCTGGTACAGATATGCTTGTTATATTTGCAACTGGACGTTAAACACTAATCCATCCAATAAACAGCCGTGACCTGGGAAACAATAAAAAAATAGTACCCCTGCATAAGAAATACACTATCTCATATTCCCCAAGCATCTTTTTATTTGCTTTGGTTAATTATTTTTTTTTGTAGTTCGGTTCTGGCTTGAAAATGCAAATATTGTTTTGTTGAAATTTGCTGTTATAAAATTTTGGAAATCATTTGAAATTAAGGAATAATTATGCATTGTTCTTATTCCTTGTGCGGTTTGGCTTTTACTTTTAATCAGCTCTTCAAATAAAGGCAACAGTAGTATACCGCTGTTCAAAAGTCATAAATCGATTGAGAGAAAACAAATCCGGGTTACAAACTAAAACCGAGAGAATCACATCAACTATAAGAGGAAAACAAAGGAACAACAGAAACACTGAAGTGCAACAAAAACAAACGCCAACATACATAGAAACGAACTATTTGATAACAACTGCCATATTCCTGACTTAGTACAGGACCCAAAATCAGACTCTTCGCAGATGACAGTATAATCTACCGACAAATTAAATCTCAAAACGACTGCCTCAAGCTTCAAGAAGACCTTGAAGCTGCAATACAATGGGAACAAGATTGGCTTATGTCTTTCCATCCAGACAAGTGTAACATCATGAACATAACGACAAAGAGAAATCCCATCCACTTTTATTACAACATGTATGGACACATTTTAGAATCAGTAAAACATGCTAACTACTTAGGTATCACCATCTCAGCAGACCTAAAATGGAACACCCACATCCAACAAACCGCCGCTAAAGCAAATAAATCCTTATGTTTCATCAGAAGAAACCTTAAAGTCCAATCGCAAAAACTTAAAGAAAGAGCGTACCAAACACTTATAAGACCAAAGTGAGAATACTGTTGTACTGTATGGGACCCATTTACAAACGAAAATATAAAATCACTAGAAAAAGTAAAGAGACGGGCGGCAAGGTATGTGTGCAACAGACATCACAACACTAGCAGTGTGTCTGAGATGCTAGACACCATGAAATGGCAAACATTACAAGAACGCCGACTACGAACAAGGCTTATAATGTTCCACAAAATTGTAAATGAAAATATAGCCATTCCATCGCATAATGTATTACAACAGAGTCAGTCTACTACAAGATCCACCAATAAAGAATCTTACAGACAAATTCAATGCAATAAAGACAGCTATACATTTTCTTTTTTCTGTCAAACCATCAAAGACTGGAACAAATTATCCTCTGAAATTACTAAAAACACTACTACAGAAAATTTCAAGGGTGCACTCACTCACGATGTGCTCCTTAATGAATGACCAAAAACAACATTAAACAAGAAATATTTTGTTAATCTATGTTTTGACAAAAAATTCTTCATATCAATTTATTTGGAAACATTTACCAGGCATGCACCGGAAAGTAAACATCAGTACATTGATGGTTTTCTGTAACGAAAAATATCGCTAAAATGACAACACTACCTGACAGAAATACAGTACAACCACACACAAGTACACTCATCACAGAGAAACGCACAAATAAATAATATAATAGTCGATACAACATGTAAACCGCAGAATAACAACGAACATCTTCCATTAACGACAGACAGCACAGGACATCACAAATATGTAACGAATATATAATCTTGAAATTCATACAATTATTTTCACAATACTAGTCCAAACAATTATCATGATAATGATGGTATTATCATGATCAAGGCTATTTTATAATTATTTGGACTACAAACGATAAGACATAACACATTATCCAACGGAAACCACAACAGAAACATCATAAATAAATACATGAATGTTGGAGGTATAAAATACCGAGACACTTCGTATAGCGATGCAAATTCACACTCGGCATAAAAGTCATATTCGGGAATAAGTCACGTTCGGTACTTAGCAGACAGACAACAGAAAAGTTAAACCACAATCTAAGACGTGGTAAAAATGTCATTAGTTAGTTTAGACACAGACACATCGTTTAGATCAACCAATTCGTGATGGTGTCCATAAAATTTACGGAGTGTCATTTTTAATCTTTCCTCCTCATAACTCTGTTAGAGCAGTTTCTGCATAAAGAGTAAACTCCTGTATATGAAGTCCGTATAGTGTGAACATGCACGAGCATAACGTATCAATTGAGATATGTAAACACCATACGACGGAGCAGAGGGTATGTTACTGCTGAGAAATAGGAAATTGATAATTGGGAAGTTGAAATCATCTCGTTTGTCATAGATTTTAGTGTGAAGTCGTCCATCTGTGTCAATATTGAGGAAAAGATCAAAGTATGAAGCAGTCCTTTTTGTATCAGTAGTATCCTTAATTTCAAGTTCACTGGGATATATGAGATGCAAGTACTGACTGAAATATGGGTTATTCAGTGGTAGGACATCATCAATATATCTGAAAGTAAAGTTAAAGAATTTTGCAAGGTGCTTTTTCTTTTTGTCTTTTAGAAGGTTCTGAATGAATTCTGCTTCATACGAGTACAAAAACAAGTTGGCCAGAAGGGGCGCACAATTAGTACCCATTGGAATACCGACTGTCTGTTGAAATATCAATCCTCCAAACTCAAAGTATATATTGTCGATTAAAAAGTCCAGCATTTTGATAATATCATCGTCAGTGTATTTTCTGATAGAATCAGTGTGGTTCTTCACAAAATAAGAGTTATTATAACCCAAAATAAGAAATTTATATCTACGATTCCCATTTTTATGGAAAAAAGCTTTGTTTAATGAGATGGTTAAGTCGATCTTTCAATTGAGCATGGGGAATAGTAGTGTAAAGCGTAGAAAAATCAAAGGTCTTAATGTTGCTGTAAAATTGCAAAGATTGTGTCAGATCTAAGATTTAGCAGTAGATCTTTAGAATTTTTAAGAATCCACATCTGATTGACACCACTGGTAGAATATATCTCATCACGATATTTTTGAAGGCCATCTTTTACTGTAGAAAGAATAGTAGTCAACACTTTAGAAAGATGTTTAGTCGAACATCTTGATGATCCCGCTATGTATCGTTCTTTTTATGGAGTTTTGTGAAGTTTTGGTATCCAGTATAATGACGGTAGATTTTCTTTGTTTTCTTTGATGTTAATACCAAATGAAAGAAGGACAAATTTGTGATTTTGTAAAATTTCATCCTTTGTAAACGATGTTAAAGAATACGTAGAATATGTAGGATTACCAGTTGTGCTGTTTATTCCAAGCTCTTTTGTGAGACATTGCAAATAATGGTTTTTACATACAAAGACCATATTATCGGAGGCTTTATCTGCTGGAACAACGATGTATTTGTCTTGCAAAGAGGATAAAGCATCCACAACCTCCGGGCTCTTGAATGGGTTAGAAACCCTTGTGCTCATAGTACATCGTAGTTTCTGAATTCGCTTCTGAATGCATGATCGAATAGCTTTGATCCATTCAGACAAAGTGTCCAGTTCTGGTTCGTCTGGTTCGCGCTTTACCCATTTTCTAGCATAGTCCTCAACTGCATCCATCAGTAACCTGAAGTTCTTTTTCCAGTTGATGGCCTGGGGAATTCTATATTTTGGTCCCTTGACTAACAACTCTCTTAGTTGTTCATTGGTAACGATGCCAAGGTCGCCAGTAATAACATGACCAGCTGGACTATAATTGTATTTTGACGATGTACATGAGCAATCCGGAGGTTTGGATTTCACATCTTTGAGGTTAAAGGCCTCTAAAACCCTCTTGTGGTTGAAAATCTTGGATGCAATAGACCTGGTGTAAGTTTATGAAATTATCGTTTGTTTTAGGTTTTGATTTTTTAAATATGTTGGACTCGAGCATCACTGAAGAGACATTAATTGTCGAAATGCGCCTCTAGTGCAGTAAAATTGGTACGATGTTTTTTATATTACCGGGGTTTTTACAATGAAGTTTCTTTATAGGTCTATAATTCATCCTCCTATGACGTTCTTCTTTCGCTTTGTAAACAAAGCCATTTTCTAATCCAATAGAGTATGGGGTGCACATGATTCACGCTGGGAATAGTATACATCAATAAAGTATATAAGTTGATAAGTAATTTCTGTTGCGCAGCTGCAATAGGTACATCATGTTTCATCACGTATTCGTCAAGTGAATAGCAAATGCAGGCGAAAAGGAAATACCATTAACAGAGTGTGTATGACCATTGTTTATAACTATGAAATACGAAATTCACGGATACAATGTCAACAAAAATTTGCAGGCTGCTGAAAAACACGCCCAAAATGTGTCGCACAGCTCTTTGTTAGAATCATGATTCTCTTCCAGAAATAACCCTTATTATAACAAATCCAATTCCGGGAATAGACCTGCGTCGCTGCACGTAACTGATCAAGGTAACATGTATACTGAAGCATAACTGATCATTCCCTAACATTAAGTCGAGAAAACATTGACGAAAATTTTCATTGTACAATTTCTGTAAAATTTTGACTTATATATCGGCAAACAACATGAAGTGGCTGCACGATGGATGTAAAAATTGCTAACCTGCTACAACATTACGAAGCTGCAACCAAATATAAACTCATTCCCATTCATAGAAGCAAAGACAAGTTTGACGACAGTCTTCTACTAAAGGTCTTTCGGACGGACAGACATACTTACAGAGTCGAGCGATTACTAAACTTTCTTTCGCCGTTGGCGACGCAGGTGAAAATTAAACTATCATTGAAATCTTATCAAGATATATTATTTTATTCTCATTATCCTTACCATTAATCCACTATCAAACATGACTTCAAAGAACTCCGACAGGGAGGCTAAGATGACTCTATGGCACTTGAATTCTCTGCCATTTACAGATATTGTAAAATCGGCATATTTATCATCAATCTTAAGATTCCATAAACCTTTAGCTAAATCTGTACTATATGTTGACATGCTGGAAAAAATAACATACTTTACAAATAGTTTTTACAGACTCAAGTTGATGAAAATACACATGAGTGATATTAAATTTTTGATCTTTCAACAAGTTCCACTATTAAACCTTGTAATTATCATATATATATATTGGACGGGCCTAGGGAAAAACCAGCTGTATGTACGAACTATATAACTAAGGTGATTTGGTTGTCCTAGAAAGCTTCGAATGTCAGATTAATCGCCAAATCGGATTCAGAAACTTTTAAAATCGGGAGAGCATGGTTTATATATGATGAAATGTGGTTCAATTTCCACTTTTGTCTAGTTTTACTTGACTCTTTGTTCTTTTAAGCATATTTGGACAAAACAGTTGTCTGATCCCCCTCCCCATTCCCTTGTTCTTGATACACATTTATATTTCTCACATACTTTGTACAGTGTATGGTCCCCTCAGCCTGATTACTCAATATCATGAATTAATTCAGTGATCAATGACGAGATTAGTTTTTAAAATTGTTTTTGTTTTATATGAAATACATTGAAGAAACTGCTAGACTAAAGTAACTAAGTTGCCCTAGTGAAATGTAGATTTGGATTATTGTAAACTTTATATGCACCTAAAACACAAGAGAGATAGAAGGAGAGATAGATTTAAAAACTAAGGGAACATTGAAGATATTCTTATAACAAGCAAGAAAAAAGTATCTTTATCTGACACGTTCTACATACTCGGGATTTGGGGTTGGGGTCGGGGCATTTCGATCTTTTTGTGGTAGGGGTGAGAAGCTGAGACATCCAGTTCCCAACCCTCTTAATGTATTTTGAGTAACAAAAATACAAACCCTATCATATGTTTTTTGCAAAAGCTATACCTATAGCTATCATAGTAAGTTACGCTATTTCATAGACAAATATCTGAAGATTTACAACAGTGGTTTTATAATTGCATCTATGAAAAAAATCGACAGTTTCAGACACTTGAGATTTAATCATCAACCTTATGATATATGTTCTAATGAATTGTGAGGAATATAATAATGAATGAGCATTTTTATCCCTCTCCTGTCTTTATAATAAATCAAACAATTTAAATAAATTTAATGTAAATAAAGAAATTAAACTAACAACATGAACAAAAAACCCTGGAAAAATAGTAAAAATGTAAAAGAAACTTTGGGTATATCAGTAAATTATGTAAATAAGATCTTGGTCATGGGGAACTAAAAATTTGTTTCGATTTACATTACATTGGGTGCTGAACCTAACGAGTAGTTAAGAAATAGATTTTCACGAGTCACATTTTTTTCAACTGAAAGTGAAAGTAGAATTTCAAAACGAAAGTATGACATTGTAAATAATTTTATCGTTAGACACCTATGCGAAATGTCGTTTAAAAATGATAATTAAAAGATCATTGAAATAGTATCAATGTTCAGAACAAACCAATTATAAAATGAAAAACACTGAAAGATATATACGTTTTACCTTTTTGAGTGCTTGTTGATTATTTTATGAGATTATTTCCCTTTGACGGGCTTTGTGTACATGAAGGAATGGGGTGCACACAGGCTTTCGAGGAATGAACGTCTTTCTATTTCTGATTTACAAAAATATTTAAAATCAAAATTTACTATAATTCGCTATTAATTTTCATTAAAATTAATTTACACGACCCAGCACCTTATATCATTTCAATTGTAATATTCAATCTAAAATGCTAAAAAATGATTTATACATTGAATTTCCTTTTGGCACCTCATTAATTTTCTTAAGATCGGAAGTAATACCAGCCAATCACGACAACCAACACGTAGATCAGAGGTCACATCCTGTCTGCTCACGTTTGACAAGCCGGTTCAGTTACAACACAAATATTTAAAGAAAATGGGGAAAATCAAAGGTAAAAAATCTAAATTTCTGTGCAATAGAAGT
The DNA here is from genome assembly GCF_021869535.1 of Mytilus californianus. NCBI lineage: Eukaryota > Metazoa > Mollusca > Bivalvia > Mytilida > Mytilidae > Mytilus > Mytilus californianus. The sequence continues at coordinate 81,735,858 of NW_026262712.1, forward strand.
GGAAATGTGAATATTTTTAGTATGAATCATGGCTCATCTTCTGCATTTTTATTTTTATTTTACAGGCGGTCCAGTGGTCGAAATGAACGGTGATGAGATGACGCGGTGAGTATCAGCTGACTTAACAGAAACACAATCGGTTAAAGGTTTAAAATATAGGACACTTTTTAATATGAAAATTTCAATTAGGATTCTGGCCGTATCCCTGTGCCCTGACTGATAGAAAATCGTGAAAGAAACATATTTTTGAAAGGTAGTCTTTATTATGTAACAGCACTGCCACAGGAATCGGAAATTCTATCAATAATAAGGTATTCAATGGTATAGCCTATAGGGGCTTATATAGTTGCCCAACAATCTTTGAGATGCCCCTATACCTTATTATTGATAGAATTTCCTATTCCTGTGGTAACCAGAGGGGTACAGTGTTGACACCTCCCTGAATGTGTAGTGGCTAGGGCTCTCGGTCATAAAACTTTACCAGGGCTGCCAAGTCTCACGCATTTTCATGCTTATTTGGCAGCATTTTCCTTTGATCTTTACGATTTTGGCCAAATCTCACGCATTTGCATTATTAAAAGTTGGCAGAACTGCTTTACTCAGTACTCGGGAGTACAAAATTTGTGCTTGAAACACCAAATCTAGGATTTTGATTGTTGATTTCTGAGTCTAAGTATGAAAATCCTGCTGGTAATTTTTATGACTGTAGGGCCAGTACTTTGTCCCTATTTGATCATCGGGATACCTAATATCAGATTTTGGCTATTTCAGAAATATGTGCCCCCTATGGAAATTGCTGAAATTTCCTGGTACATTTGAAAATTAATGGGTAAAAAACTTATAAAAAATAACCTGACTCAAGGACAGGGATTTGTATAGTGAGACTATATATAGAACGGTTAGAACCTTCTCCTTTGACCTTTTTTTAAGGTAAAGTATGGTAAATGCTGGACACTTTTATTAATAATGTAGTGGAAGATTTGTCGCCATCATTCATGTGTCATTTGGGAATTTGAAGGTTACAGTTTGAAAATTAAACTAAAAGTTCAGTTCAGTGAAATTTCATGAGTGATTTGAATCATAAAAAAAATAATCTTTAATGTTATGACTTATAATTGCTTAATTTTTTTGTATTTTTTTTTTTGTCTCAAATTTGTAGCATCATCTGGGACTTGATTAAAGAGAAATTGATTTTACCATTTATTGACCTAGAACTACATGAATATGACCTTAGTATACAGAACAGAGATGCAACTGATGATCAAGGTACATAATATATGCATTCTTCTCTCAAGTGGTTGTTGCATTTAATCATTAGTACACAGTTCTATCAAAAGCTACTCATGCAACTCATCAATATTTCTGTTTGAAGACTATAGATATCAGTTTAATATAGCCTTAGGCAAAAATATATTATGAGTGGTTGGTTTGATACTGCATTTACTACGTATTGTTATTTCAGGGGATTGTATTAAATATTTCATCTGAAGACATGTACAGCTGTTTGAGTCTTGTCACTTAATACAAACAAGAAACTTTTGTTTCTCAATAACATTATAACAGCAATATATGATAACCATCTTTGTTTGTCTCAATACTATTTGCCTTCCTAGTCATTATTTTTGGTCTATGTTTCTATGTCCCACAAATTATATTTTTTGTTTTGTTTATAGCATGATTGAGTTTTGAAGACTATTTATATATCTTTATTTTCACATTTTCGTACCTATTTTTGATGTTACTTTTATTTAATTGCATCACTGCTGCAAAATTTAAGACATTGTACATGTTGTGTGGCATGCATATACATTTCTCTAAAAAGTTATGATTGTTTTTTTTTTACAGTCACCATTGATGCTGCTCATGCTATACAGAAATACAATGTTGGAATTAAGTGTGCAACTATTACACCTGATGAGAAAAGAGTTGAGGGTAAGGAATTGATTAATACTATGAATTACAAGTAAGCCATGTTGAAACTCATTCATTTTATGTTTTTGTTTCATAGACAGATATTTTAGACATAAATATTTATATATGTGTGTTCTTTTTAATTAATGAGGATGATGAGTTACCAAAACCAAGGCTAAACCATATGTAAACTAACAACAGGAATTTTATTACAAACCTCCAAGCTTTTGTACCAGACATTGGCAGAGTCAGTCATAAACTGTTGCTTTAGTTTTCTATTTATTGTTTTGATTTGTTTTTCATTGATTCTGGTGATTACAAAATAATGCATGTCTGCTTCTATAATCATGACAATATATATTATACATGTTTAAATAACTCCATTATATTTTAGAATTTAAACTGAAAAAGATGTGGAAATCTCCAAATGGCACAATACGTAATATTCTTGGAGGAACTGTATTTCGTGAGGCTATCATTTGTAAAAACATACCAAGACTAGTTCCCGGTTGGAAGAAAAGTATTGTTATAGGCCGTCATGCTTATGGAGATCAGGTAATCACTAGTATCCAGTTGCGAACTGTATCACAAATAAAATATTTAGTTTGTGAATATTTTTATACAATTTATACAACCAAAAGGTTAATCACCAGTCATTTGAAACTAAATAAAGGAGATTGAGGTTAAGATTCAGGTAACATTTCCTACATGTTCAGAGAGATGAGGCTTACCAATATAAAATAAGGAGATGAGTTACGATTGCCAATGAGATAACAATCCACCAGAGCCCAAATGATGTAAATTTAAGCAACCAAAGGTCACTGCAAGCCCTTCTTACAATGAGCAAAACCCATATATTGTCAGCTTTTAAATGGCCGACATGACAGAATGTGAAACAGTTTAAACAAAAAAACCAACAGCCTGATTTATAACAAAACAATAAAAGAAAACAAATTTGAAAGACAGCAACCAATGACAACCACTCCTGACTTGGAACAGGCACATATAGAATATATGGGTGTTTAACATGCTTGCAAGTGCTCAACCCTCTCCTTAATTACCTGGGACAGTGTTGTGACAGCACAATATGAGAACATACTGTATAAATCAGTTTCAAATGGCTTCAAAGCCAATAACAACTAATAAATGAATCATGTTTTCCTAGACTAAAGTATCAGTCAGTACACATCCATTGGATTTAGTATGAAGACATCATAAACAGTCTAAGAAAGTATGACCTTGTGCAATACCAAAATATACATACATAAAATTGACATGATATAGAACCTCAAGTTTTCATAAATGTAAAGCAATGAATATTTAATAATGTTTTAAAAACAATACTCAAGCCTATGCTTAATAAAAGATTGGGTATTATTAGCTTTCAAGATTAAACTTTTAGCAGTTTGATTTTGAAGAACATGTGGAATGTGTTGACTTAATTCTTACTTTTGAAGGTCTCCAGATTTGGTTTATTTTTAGACAATTATAACAATACCACAAATCATTGACCTGTAGAAAAAAACTGTTCTGTTGTGGTGTCATGTCATAAATGTTACCAAAGAAAAAAAGTGATATTCATATTGCCTCATGTATACTGTCAGATATATATGTAGTGACAGTCTACAGTCTGTGGGGACGAGCCACTAGATATAATTGCCATTAGAAAAATCAGGACTGGTATATTTTTACTACTGTCATGACCATGATGACTGTCATGATATGTAGTGACAAATTTATCCTAAATCTACAATGCTTGTGTTTAGAGATAATGATGATGCCTTTTCTGTTTTCAGTATAAAGCTACAGATTTTGTGGTACCAGGTGCTGGGAAATTAGAGATGAAGTTCACACCATCAAGTGGTGGGGAAGAAATGTGCTACACTGTATTTGATTTCCAAGATGGAGGAGGAGTAGCTCTGGGAATGTACAACACAGATAAGGTAAGATACTGTACACAAAATGTCCTGTGATATGTGTAAATACAAACACTCAAAAATCAGTTGTATTATGCAAAGAAATAGTACATTTTCAAAATGACTACATCAAGGTACATAGCAAAATGTCCCTTAAGATATAATGGCAAGTTCCAGAGCTGAGTCACATATTGCAATTATCTATTTCGTATCATGTACAATCAGACATTTGGATCTATGTTACATGTATAAAATTACTAGTACAAGGTGTATGCAATAGAACCTCAGCCACAATGCACATTATGTGACAAATATAGTTCATGTTCATATAATTACATTAAATGTATGTTTCATTATAATATGATATTTTGATTGGCTTACAGCAATCTCGCGTCATTCTGAAATTAACCATTTCAAAATGAAATGTAACATTCATGATGACACGAGCTTCCGCAATAAAGTGCATAGGTAAATAAAAGAAAAACTTGATAGAAATTGTGTTTTCATGATCCTAGCAAAAAAATGTAATTATAAGTATTGAATGCTTCTTTTAGTAATTTTATAGGGTTGTAAATGCGTTGACCGTGCGCACATTTTTAGAATTTCAGCGCTTCATACAAAATGTACTTCGTTCAACATTTTTACACCCCAATTAATTTACAAAAAGAAGCATTCAATTCTTAAGTATATGCTAGAAACACAATTTATACTCTTTTAACTATATTTTAAACACACCGTCACCGTAATTTAATGTGTCGGAGCACAAGACATATTTACACCTTTTAAACAGCAAGGATATTGGATGATAATGACAAATTATAATACTAAACTGCAAGATCATTATGACTTCCAGCATTAACATTAGACAATTTATATTCAATAATTGTTTCTTATGTCTTTGGAGTTAAATAAAATTACGCACCAACACACAAGAGAATGTTTGGGTGCAAAATATAATTATAGATTTCTTAATGTAAATATACTCCTTAAAACTTTATGCTGTACAATGTATTGAACTAATAATGTTTTTCGTTTTCTATCAAACACTGACAAAGGACATTATTTTAGGTACATTTTATGTCAAGATAGCATCATTTACATGTACATAATTTTCTTAATTTGTTTGGTTTTTTTTTCAGAGTATAACAGACTTTGCCCACTGTTCCTTTAAGTTTGCCTTACAGAAAGAATGGCCATTGTATCTAAGGTAATGTATATATATATATGAAATTATTTTTCATAATAAATCACGCTTTTTACAGTCACATGTATCTAACTTATGGGAGAAGAACAGAAGTACAGGTACATTAAACTCAATGATGCACCAAAAAGCTTAAAATGCAATTTAATCAGTAAGAGAATGGATATGATGAACAAAGTTCATGTCACAGATTTTGAAATGTAAAAAAGTTTTGTTCATTGTTTTATTGCAAGAACTATTTTCTTCTCTACATGTCAAATGCAAGTGGTTCCCATATATATGCCTACAGTTAAAATTTAAAAAGTAAAATTTTATAAATTTTGTGCGTCCGAAGCACTTTTCTAGATTGACCTTCATCTGGAACTCTTAAACCTAAACATTTGAAAGCCAAGGATGTATAAATATCTGAAAAATTCAGGAACTGTATGACCAAAATGGACATTAAAAGAATAGCCAAATGCATCTAAGGTCAACTTTGGCTGAGGGGGTGGTAAAAAAAATGTCCCGCCTTCTCAAACATTATTTATATTAAGTAGTGTTTTATGCTGATGTATAATGTTCTCACTAATATGTTAATTTATTACTTTAGTACAAAGAATACTATCTTGAAGAAATATGATGGAAGATTTAAAGATATATTCCAGGAAATATACGACACGTGAGTAAATATGTACATTTCCCTGACAACCCCTATTAAATTCAATTATGCAATTGTCTCCCTTAGCATTGTTGCAGAGGCAAAATGACATATTATATAGAGTTGTTTCTTTTTTTAAGTTGGTTACAAAGTGAAAATTTATGTTTGCTTTGACAAATATCCTTCTACTTTTGCATTGCAAAATCAACGTAGTTGAAGTTTTTCTCTAAATGTTTGAAGCTTTAATGATTCAAAATAAATACTTCATTGAAAGTAGTTCAGGGAACATTTTATTTATATAACTCAGATAATTTAGGAATTATGCATCATTAAAAATTGGAAATCAGTAAAATTAATGGTAATATGGGCAATTCCTTTTTTTGCTTCAAATAAAAAAGTTAATAATTGAAGGAAATAACTGATAACGAAAAAGATCAAAGTACTGGTCAGATTGAATTTTTAACAAATAAATGTAAAAGCTTGTATTGTACAAGAGTTGTTCCCCTTGGAAAAATAAAAAAATCAACAAATAGATAGTTTGAAGGTGATCAAAAGCCTGTAAATAGATACATTAGAAGGCTACTCTCTATAATCTCTACAAGGTACATTGTAAATAATATTTCATCTTATAATTACTTTAAGGGAACAATTAAATTGTGTCCCTCTTCACTGCCAAATTGCAACTGGACATTTTAAAAAAGCAAGCAATAATCAGCCAATTTTCACTGCCAGTCTTCCACTTTTATAATAATTAAAGGATTTTTTATCAACGTATGAACAGTTTGGCTATATCTGTGTGCAGACTTATATGAGTCAAACATATTTAATTTTTAAAAGAAGCAAGTAAGGGAAGAAAATATATACTAAATAAGTAAACAAACAATCACTCAAAGCTGTAATTTGTTCTATTTGTTAGTAAGAAAATTATCAAACACTAATTGCTTTCCATTGGTAACTCGTGTAACAAAATATTTAAAAAAAGGAGATTTTTCAATAATATTAGCAGTCTCTTCTTGCAAAAAACATTTAAAAGAATAAAAAAATTACAGATATTATTTTGTGTATTTATATGTTTAATGCATTAAAGACAGGGTTATATATTTTATATATAATTGTTAAAAATTCATGTATATGCAAAACAAATCATTTACAAGTGGAAATCATTCATGCTAATTTAGTATTTTACTATTCCGAGTCTAAAAGAAAAATTGTTTAAAATCTTGTTTTATTTTATCTTGACAGTCAGTATAAGAAACAGTTTGACGATAAGAAGATATGGTATGAACACAGACTGATAGATGACATGGTGGCTTATGCCATGAAATCAGAAGGAGGCTTTGTTTGGGCTTGTAAAAATTATGATGGTGATGTGCAATCTGATTCCGTAGCCCAAGGTAAGTTCTATTCCTGTTCTGTTTTCACAAGAAACAAAATAATGTGGAGCATAATAATGTGGTGTAAAACAATGTATTTTTGTGCCAAATTGTGCAGTAAATGCCTTGATATTCAAATATAAGGTAATGACTTTAAAAAGGCATTTAAGATGTCACATTTACTTTTATTTGAAAAGATAGTTATCTGCATTGCTTAGCTGTTCTTTACATCTTTGAATAAATAACAAACATTGCATTGTAGAGATTTTAGGAACTTCAAGTTTGAACCTTATAACATTGTAATGTAAATATAAAAACTCATCAAAAATACCAGGCTTATAATTTTCTATGCCAGATGTGTGTTTCACTTACATAAGACTTGTCAGTGACTATCAAATAAAAAAAGACCAAATCAAGCATAAAAAATATGATATATCATATATAAATTTTCTGTTCAGATACTGAGGATTTCAAAAAAAGTAAGCTGGAAATAGTTCTATTTCAGAAAAAATATATAGGTGAAGGCACTTTTATTCAATTCGATGTTTGGTTAGAATTTATAGTGAACTGATGCAGTGCAATAAATAAATCAACAACAAAAAGTGTTGTGTGGACATTTTAACAATCCTCTACATTATATCTGAAAACAATCCTTATTAAGTTTCCCATCGTTTATAAATTTCAAAAATAGAAAGTTTGATTAGCAATCAAATCCAACAACACTAACAATTACATTGAATGAAGTCTATAAATAATGGATTGCAATAATTGAAATTTGTGAACTGTTATATACCATGTATACATATTAGTGTACCACATATTTATTTATTTCCAGGATTTGGATCACTAGGAATGATGACCAGTGTATTAATATGCCCTGATGGCAAAACTATTGAATCAGAAGCTGCTCATGGTACTGTCACTAGACATTACAGATTCCATCAACAGAACAAAGAGACATCAACTAATTCTGTTGGTAAGAATTCTTCACTGTTTAGACAATTCACACTTATTGCTACAATAAATGGTTGTTTAAAAAAATCCAAAATATTTAAAGATGAAATAATAAAAACATTATAAACACCAAATTGCAAACTTATAACATATATATGTATTATTTTTAATATGAATATTGAAATAATTTCAACAAAATGTAAACTGTTTATTATTTTATGTCATTTCCAAATCAAAAGTAGTCATACAAAAATATATGGTTGTGTCTTTGCAGTAAAAAAAATTTTCTTTGGTTCTGTACATTGTTCTTTATATGTATTTCTACTCCTGATGAGTCAAAATTTTGTTTGTCCTGAACCAAATTTACAACCCCAAGGTTAACAAAATCATTTAGATTGTATTGGTTATCTCATATATACCTATAATAAGTCGAAACATGACCTCTTGGAGTTAATTGGGTTACAGCGTTAATCTGACAATACACCTGTAATTGAATTTCCAGTCACATACAACTGTATTGATTTATGACACGCTTTATCATGATTACTCCCAAGTGTTTACCAGAGATTATCTTAAATCACCATTGTAATTAATTAGCGAAACAATTGTTCTAGATTATGAAAAATTATTAAACATGTTTTATAATCAATGAACCGTAAACATACATTAAGGAGCTTGGTTGTGCATTAAATAAAGGGAAAGGCCAATTCATAGCAAAGAGACAAAATATCATTGAAGTTTATGATAATGAGAGAAGACAAAAGTATACGGAATAGAACGTGTAAATTGCAAACAAATACAGTGAGAGTGTGCAGAAAATACGTACTTAATAGATATCGCTAAAGAATACATCTTTCAAACTTAAACAGTTCCGTCCTTTAGTGAAATACTGTCAGAAATATTCATCACATTGATGTTTGAAGAACCTTAAGCTTAAATTAAACACATGCAGCAGTATGAAACCCCAAAACGTAACAAATAACCAATAAAGTTTTTTAGTTTATACATTGTTATGCCTAAGCTGGTTCCCGCCTGACTTTTTCTTTCGTAGCATTGTTAAAAAGTGAATTCCAGTCTTAGTTATGCAATGCTATGAAAAGAAATGAGAAATTTGTAGAGGCATTTGATTTTGATACGTATCACTTAATATTGGATTTGTAATTAATAATTGCATATTAATATAGATATTTTAAAAAAGTAAAATAATAGTTTTGAATAGAAATAAGGGTGCCCTCTACAATTTCAATAACAAACATGGCAGATGTGAACAAACATCACAGAATCAAGTTTTTCTCCTATTCCTTGCTTGTAGTAAGTACTCTATAATCCTCACCTCTACCTGGCGATCTTAATTTGGGTGTAAACAAACGCAGACAATACATGACTGAATTTGGTATACAATGCATCCATATCAATGTTTAGAAATTTTAAGATTCAAAGAGAATATTTATGTTTTTTTATTTAAGCATCCATATTTGCATGGACAAGAGGATTAGCACACAGGGCCAAGATAGATGAAAATTCTGAACTGAAGAAATTTGCTGAAAGTTTAGAAGCAGCCTGTGTTGGTGTTATAGAGTCTGGTAAAATGACTAAAGATTTAGCAATCTGTATAAAAGGAATGGACAGGTACGTGTCACTGGTTATTTACAATATACAATGTTTTGTACGTAAATTAGGCTGTTTTCTCATTTGTTTTACATTTGTCTTTTCAGTGCCTTTTATAGCTTACTATGCGATTTAGTTTTGCTCATTGTTAAAGGTTTTATGGTAACCTAAAGTTGTTAACTTTTACATCATTTGGTGTAGAGTTGTCTCATTGGCAATCATTCCACATCTTATTTTTATAAATATAAAATAGTTCTCTTTTATCTCTGGGTCCTCAAAACCCAGTAATCCCCAATCACAGACAAATATAAGAATAATATACTAGTTGTATATGCATTTTTTTTTCTACAAGTCTACTCAATACATATAATATTAGATCATTAACTTTCTTTATAGCTTCTGTTCCATTGCTCTTAGGATAGGGCCTACACAACATAAACAAATATTATTTAATACAACACATAGATGCCATAATAAAAGTTGTTTTTTGTATAACCTTTAATAATTTACAATGTATTTTTCAGTGTGGTAAGAAAGGACTACCTAAACACCTTTGAATTTATTGATGCAGTAGCAGAAGATTTGCAAAAAAGATTACAGAGTTGACTAGAAGAGAGCAAACTTTAGAAACTTACAATTTAAGGGTGATCATTCTTAGTGTTCAAAACATACTATTGTCACTGCCCAATGGCCAAGTAGTTGGGACTGACCTTCATCAGACATATTTAAAACTAACACATTCCTATTTATTTGACAAAGTTATTCATACATTTTGCCATGACCTCTTCTTTTAGTGAAAAGCTGTAATCAACCTATCAAACATTTTTGCTTTAATAATATAAACTCATAAAAGGGGAGAATTTATTTTCTATCTGAAACTGCTTCTGAGAAGCAATTTTGCATTTTATAGCATAATCATGTGTAAAAGTGTATGCCTATTTTTCTAGTACTATAAATGTTGTTGAAAACACATAATGATTTTTAAAAGTGTATTTGGCAAGTAAAAATAACAGATAAAATTTGTTTGTTACCTGTTTAATACCACTGAAACATTACTGTAATTGTGATTTAATTAGCATTATATTTGATTGACTTGATTTTAAATGATTATCTTTGTTTTTGTATATATGTAATTTGTTATAATGGTTAAGAATGCTAGTATACTATTTGAACAAATCTTTAAGGATTTTTTAAAAACTTTTTAGGTATACATGATGGAAATTCATGTTATTTATTTTAGGAAGTGACTTTATTGTTATGATGGTTTAATCTTTTTAAACTCTGTAATATGTTTGATACATAAAGCTTTTAAATGGCAGATTGATTGTTATATGTTTGATACATAAAGCTTTTAAATGGCAGATTATATACCAAGCTTTACACATTTTAATATGTCTTAACTGAAATTTGTTAGAAGAATTAGTCATTTTAATTTTATCTGTTTACAGTTTGTAATTTTCTTTTAAGATATGTTGTTGTTCTTCCTTCAGTATTAACCAGATTAATATATTTATATATATAAAATAATGTGATGAAATTGTGCAATCATGTTCTGTTTAAAAATTAATTTATGTAAATCAAAATTGATTGTGTGTAAATGGCATTTGTTTGTTTATGTAATTATTTTCTCAACATTGTCATATGATAAAAGGCTTTACAAATGGAAAGCATATTTTCAAATCCATAATGTCAGAAGAAGACAAATATTTAAAGGATTTTTTGTTAGTTTATAAGTAACATTTGCATATCTGATAAATATTAATTAAGTAAATTATAATTAACCAAAAAATTAGGAAAAAAACCCAGACATAACAACTTAATTTTTACCTTACAATCTTACCAAACTTCATTTTTCTTTCATTGCAGAGCATTGAATTAATAAATTTGCATGATCCTAGCTTCCAGTTTTCTGTAATAACACGTTTTAAATGAAATAATTGATAAATACTGCAAAAAATGGTAAAAGTTGTTTTAAGATATAACCAGTAACGCATGTATGTATGTATTATTATGGGTATTTTTGTGTATTCTATGAATTTTGTTAATGTAGTGAATGTTTTCATAAGTTATAATAAGGCAATCTTTTCTGTACACTGTGATGATCCAAGCAATTAATTTTAATAAAAATATGATTCTATTTTCTTTGATTTATTTATGCATAATGAAGACACAGATCTAGTAAATGTTTCTAACCCAAAGAAAAGAAGAAAATATAACTTTCTTACTTGTATGATTAAAAAAAATCTGAATGACAAAGGGAGATGACTCTACCTCTAAAATTATTTACCAATACAAGTAGATAAAAGACACGTATTATGATATTATTACGTGACTATTTCTGTATTGGCCTTGTTATTGGCTGAGGACCTATAACAAGGTCAATACAGAAATAGTCACGTAATTATATCTTTATTAATTAACTACAGTGTTTACCTGTTTTTTGTGTGTGTTTAATTTCATTTCACAAGAGTTGAACAGTTTTTACCTTGAAATGGAACTATCTAAATCTGAGTTTCCTTTTATAAGCTACAATGTCAAGTGATCTGGTGCTGTTTTGAGGTGGTCTACATCTTCTGATGATTTGTTCACCCTTTTCAGTCACTATAAAGTGTTACAATTCATATTTAGACACAACACATAAATAGCAATTGGAAAGGTACTGCCATTGCATGAGAGATACAGTCACCCTTCAACAATTCATATGCCTGGTTCGGGTTGAAAAATAAATGGCACCTTACAAAAACATGAGAAATTAAGCGAAAGTAAACAGTAAATCAATTTGTACCTATTAAATGTTTTAAATAGTTGTGAGGTTGACAAGAAATGAGATTGTGATAATATGCAGACTCGTTGCCCAAACCTGAAATAATTAAATGTTCTGCTTACAAAATGAATGTCATTGTCTTCTGCCTGAAATATTTGCCACACTGAAAGCTGTGGTCATGTTTATGGTGTGTGAATAAAATAGTGTCTTCCAAACAATAGTTAATTACATTAAGTTGGTGTTCATCATGACTTTCGATCTAAAAATGCGAGACATTCCGAAATCATGTATTGGCCGGATCAGAACTAGGCCAATACGAAAAAAATTAATATTAGCCGATTTGGCACTTTTGTATAGCACAGGCAGTTATCATCATATTAAGTCCAATAACTGAGTAGTTAATTAATAAAAAAAGTATAATCCCTGACTGTCTGTAATAGATTACGTTAGTCAGCAGATTTACAAGGTGCGGTCATCTTAGGAGTTACACAGTTTGAATTTTATTTGGCATGACTGATTTTTCATAGAGTTAAACCCCTTGGACCTTATAGTATAGTATGTATAAATTATTATACCCTCACTCAAGGATTGGGAGCTTTATTGCATTAACCTTGTCTGTCTGTAACTTTTGTTTGTCCAATAAATATTTTTGTCACACTTTTCTCATAAACTACGATTAAAAAGAATGACTTCATATTTGGTCAGGAGCTTTACAGTGGTGAATTTTGACGTGCAAGATTTCTGAGGATCTGTATGATAACTATTTCCGGTTTGCAGATACTTTGAATTTTTCAATAAATGAATGAACTTAAAATTTTTCGTCACACATTTCTCCAATAATACTGTACAGAATTACTTCATATTTAGTCAGCAGCTTGACATTGATGAGTTATAAAATGTGCACACTTTGCAGATCTGTCCTACACCTTCCTGTTTTCAGATACTTTGTGGACTGGAAAGGGAAAAGTATTTATTGGTTAAACAAGAAGACAACAACCAAACAACACAACAAAAAACATGCATGTGTCTAACTTAAACTTATACCAAGTACAGGAAATACTGGATCAAAATTTCATATGATTTACTTGAATATTCTACCACTGGATTGTTACCACTATTGGTCTGAATCTTCTACATAATAGTATGTGGTTCAACTCGGGCCAGATTTTAATAGCACAGTGTTCAAGTTGATCAATTTTTAGCTCACCTAGTGAGCTTTTCTCATCACTTGTTGTCCGTTGTCGTCGTTAACTTTTTACATTTTGAACTTCTTCTACAGAAACACTGAATGGAATGAAACCAAACATGACATGAATGTTCCTTATGAGGTGCTGACCAAGTGTTGTTTCTTTGAAGCCGATCCATCATCCAAGATGGCCGCCAGTGGGGGACTTAGTTTAACATTGGACCCTATGGGAAATACATACAAATGTCTTCTTTTAGAGAACCACTGAATGGAATAAAACCAAACATGGCATGAATGTTCCTTATGAGGTGCTGACCAAGTGTTGTTACTTTGAAGCCGATCCATCATCCAAGATGGCTGCCAGCGGGGGACTTAGTTTAACATAGGACCCTAAGGGAAATATATACAAATGTCTTATTTTAGAGAACCACTGAATGGAATGAAACCAAACATGGCATGAATGTTCCTTATGAGGTGCTGACCAAGTGTTGTTACTTTGAAGCCGATCCATAATCAAGATGGCCGCCTGCGGGGGACTTAGGACCCTATGGGAAATAGTTACAAATGTCTTCTTTCTCAAATACCATAAGCAGTAGGTCAACTATATGTGGTGTATGGAATGATTGTGAGGGGTACATGTCAGTCTGGCAGATATCATTGGACCTTGACCTCATTTTCATGGTTCATTGGTCAATGTTAAGTTTTTGTGTTTTTGTCTGTTTTTCAAATACTAATAGCAATAGATCAGCTATATTTGGTGTATAGATTTAATTGTAAGGTGTACATGTCTGTCTGACAGGTATAATCTGACCTTGACCTCATTTACATGGTTCATTGGTCAATGTCAAGTTTTTGTGTTTGGGTCTGTTTTTCAATTACCATAAGCAATAGGTCAACTATATTTGGTGTATGGAATAATTGTTAGGTGTACCTGTCTCACACTGTTTGACAGGATTTATCTGACCTTGACCTCAGTGTCAGAGATCTTTAAAAAATAGTTTATGTGATACTTTTAGTAAAACCTTTATCTTTTAGACATAATATATCCTATGTCCTTGACCTCATTTTAATGACTCAGCAACTGCTATAAAAAAATTTAATAGTTTTTTTGACATTCTTATTATGAGTAAAAGAATAACTAGATTTGGTATATGGGATCCTTTCAAGGTCTACATGTCTGTCAGACAGGGTTCACCCGACCTCAACCTCATTTCATGGATCAGTGATCAAGGTTAAGTTTTGAGGTGAAGTCTGTATCTCATATACTATAAGCAATAGGTCATCTATATTTGGTGTGTTGAATGATTGTAAGGTGTACATGTCAGACTGGCAGGTTTCATCTGACCTTGACAATATTTTCATGGCTCATTGGTCAATGTTATGTTTTGTTGTTTGGTCTTTTTCTCAGATACTACTAGTATAAGCAATAGATCAACTGTATTTGGTGTAAGGAATGTTTTTTTGTAAGGTATACATGTCTGTCTGGCAAGTTTTCATCTGAACTTGAGCTCATTTTCATTGTTCATTGGTCAATGATAAATTTTCATGTTTTATGTTTATCAAATACCATAAGCAATAGGTCAACTATAATTGGTTTGTGGAATGATTGTTAGGTGAACATATCTGTATGGCAGGGTTATCTCAGACCATGACCTCTTTTTCAGATACTATAAGCAATAGTCAACTATATGTATGGTATGAAATTCAATGATGACAAGTAAAGCAGGTGAGAATTTCAGAGTGTGCACTCTTGTTAATAATTCTTATACAAATGAAAGTTTAACCTAAAGAAAATAGACAGTATCGGCAGTAAGGTTGTTCTTTTATGTCTCCTTTTATATTGCTTCTTTATATCATAATATCTTTGACTTTCAAACTTTTATCACAGACGGATACATATGCACAACAATCAGGAAGATTGAATAATAATTTAAAGGAAAGATTTTACAAATATAAAGAACAGCAATACATGTATAGTAAAATTTCTATGTAGATATAGAAAAATTTCTCTCTAATTGAAAGGATTAATGTTTCTAGTACATCTGCACTACCGAAATAATTCTTGTTTTCTTGCATAGTTATATGACATTGTAAGAAATTATTACTGAAGTAAAAACTGGAGCTGATATTTAAGTGTACAAGTTTAATAACTAAAAGCTTTAAATGACCTGATGCTTTCAAATCTCATTTTTGTCTTGCCAGTAAGGAAATTAGTGGTAAGCATGACATAGATATTACATAATCAGTTTGCCAAAACATTTGTAGTTCTTGATGAGATCTTGTCAGCCAGTCAGTGTCATCTATGTCAACAATATTTGGTATATGGGACAAATTTGAGGAGTATATGTTGGTCTGACATATTTAAACTGGCTTGACTTAAGTTCAAGCTCCTGTGGTTTGGTGAAGTTTTCATGATTAGGTCTGTTCTGCAGTTACTTCACAATATAGGTCAACAATTTGGTATATGCTTTGCTTTCAAAGAGTACCAGTATATATGTCAGACATATTTCTTTGCCTTTGTCTTTTATTTTACCCTTCTTACAGTTTCTCAATAACTATAATGCATGATAGGTTAGCAATATTTGGTATGTAGATTGTTTGCATTGGGAAGAGCGTATGTCTGTCTGACATTTGTTATATAGCTGTGACCTCATTTTTAGTGGTAATTTATTATAGAGGACTAAAGGTGTAGCATTTAATATAGTTATCAATCTTAATCAAATCCTCCATCAATAGAACCTCACCTGAATGCCAAAGGAACTATAAAAATATTTGTTCTAGCAATATAAAGGCAGATGAAACTTCATGGTATTCTAGAAATGAAAGTTCTCTTTTATATACCATGGACTACATTAGAGTTCATAGATGAAACAGCAGATATAAAAGGTAAACAGACAGATTTTAACATCTCTAGGGATATATAAATAAACAGCTGTGCCATGAGCGCATGATACGCCTGTAGCTTTTTCAAAGAATAAAGTTCAAAACTTCTCAATGTCATATCAGAAATTAAAATAAAATGCTTCGCTGGGGCGCAGCTTGATACGACCGCAGAGGTCGAACCCTGAACAGTTGGGGCAAGTATGGACACAACATTCAAGCTTGATACAGCTCTGAATTTGGATTGTTATTAAATATTTGACACAGCATAGGTTTCTGACACAGAAAGAATGTGGTCTAAGAACTTGAATTTTTTTAATTTACCTATTATATTCCAATGTCCAAAATCAAAATACATGGTTAGATTCAGCATATCAAAGAACCCCATATATTCAATTTTTGTTAAAATCAAACAAAGTTTAATTTTGGACCCCGACTTGGACAAACTTGAAAACTGGGCCCATAATCAAAAATCTAAACATATGTTTAGATTCAGCATATCAAAGAACCCCAAGAATTCAATTTTTGCTAAAATCAAACTAAGTTTAATTTTGGACCCTTTGGACCTTAATGTAGACCAATTTAAAAAACAGGACTTAAAATTAAAAATCTAAATACACGGTTAGATTTGGAATATCAAAGAACCCCAATAATTCAATTTTTGATGAAATCAAACAAAGTTTAATTTTGGACCCTTTTGACCTCAATATGAACCAATTTGATAGCGGGGCCCACAAATAAAAAATCTAAATTCATGGTTAGATTCAGCATATCAAAGAACCCCATATATTCAATTTTTGTTGAAATCAAAAAAAGTTTAATTTTGGACCCCAACTTGGACCAACTTGAAAACTGGGCCCATAATCAAAAATCTAAACACATGTTTAGATTCAGCATATCAAAGAACCCCAAGAATTCAATTTTTGTTAAAATCAAACTAAGTTTAATTTTGGACCCTTTGGACCTCAATGAAGACCAATTTAAAAAACGGGACCCAAATTAAATATCTAAAAACACGGTAAGATTTGGCTTACCAAAGAACCCCAATAATTCAATTTTTGATGAAATCAAACAAAGTTTAATTTTGGACCCTTTTGACCTCAATATGAACCAATTTGATAGCGGGGCCTACAAATAAAAAATCTAAATACATGGTTAGATTCAGCATATCAAAGAACCTCATATATTCAATTTTTGTTGAAATCAAACAAAGTTTAATTTTGGACCCCAATTTGGACCAACTTGAAAACTGGGCCCATAATCAAAAATCTAAATACATGTTTAGATTCAGCATATCAAAGAACCCCATATATTCAATTTTTGTTGAAATCAAACAAAGTTTAAATACTGGACCCTATCTTGGACCAACTTGAAAACTGGGCCCATAATCAAAAATCTAAACACATGTTTAGATTCAGCATATCAAAGAACCCCAAGAATTCAATTTTTGTTTAAAATCAAACTAAGTTTAATTTTGGACCCTTTGGACCTTAATGTAGACCAATTTAAAAATCAGGACCCAAAATTAAAAATCTAAATACACGGTTAGATTTGGAATATCAAAGAACCCCAATAATTCAATTTTAGATGAAATCAAACAAAGTTTAATTTTGGACCCTTTTGACCTCAATATGAACCAATTTGATAACGGGGTCCACAAATAAAAAATCTAAATACATGGTTAGATTCAGCATATCAAAGAACCCCATATATTCAATTTTTGTTGAAATCAAACAAAGTTTAATTTTGGACCCCAATTTGGACCAACTTGAAAACTGGGCCAAAAATCAAAAATCTAAATACATGTTTAGATTCAGCATATCAAAGAACCTCATATATTCAATTTTTGTTAAAATCAAACAAAGTTTAATTTTGGACCCTTTGGACCTTAATGTAGACTATTTTGAAAACTGGACCCAAAATTAAAAATCTAAATACACTGTTAGATTCGGCATAACAAATAAATAAATGTGATCAAAGATTTTACAAATCTAATGTGCCATACTGTGCAATTAAAGATTACTTCTTGAAATTTTTCAATATTTGAAATTTGAAAAAAAAATAATATTTGAAGAATAATTCTTTTTAATTTCTGAAATCTGAAATGAGAAAAAATTGACCCCCCACAATTTCTTTTTATCCCCCCCCATTTTTTCCCCAAAAAATTCTTTCCCTCAAGATATGGTCATAATCTCAATTCAAATTTCCAATGGAGTTGGCAACCATAATTACCCATCTAATTTTACCATAGTGCTAACTTAATCTATTTTATAAAAGAATTAAAAATATAGTGTCAAATCTTTCATATAGATTTTTTTGTAAAATAAAATGATGCAACATTTGCAGATATTTTTACTGGTCTTCCTTTATAAATATGCATTTCTTTAAACATAATTTAAAAGCAGTGTAAGGGAAGTAACCAAAACGTTGTATTTGGATTACCTCCCTTACACTGTTTTAAATTATCTTTATTGTTCATTAACCATTACTTTATACATAATTTAAAAGCAGTGTAAGGGAGATAATTTCAATGATGTATTTGATTTATCTCCCTTACACTGCTTTAAATTATGTTTTGTACTAAAGTATTTGTCCATTAACCAGGACAACCTTGTTTTCCCCCCTTTTTTGCCCCTAATTCCTAAACGGTTTGAGCCATAACCCCCCAAAGCAAATCCTAACCATCCCTTTGTGGTATGGAAACTTGTAGTATAATTTCAGAGAGATCCATACACTGTTCCAAAGTTATTGTCTGGAAACTAGAAAATGCTTATTTTTGGCCCCTTTTTGGCCCCTAATTCCTTAACTGTTGGTACCATAACCCCCAAAATCAATCCCAACCTTCCTTTTGTGGTATTTAACCTTATGGTAAAATTTCAAAAAGATCCATTCACTTAAACTAAAGTTAGAGTGCGAAAACCAATGTGTATTCGGACGACGACGACGACGCCGACGCCGGACGACGACGACGACGCCAACGTCATACCAATATACGACCACAAAAATTTTTTTGCGGTCGTATAAAAAAAACTAAAGGGAGGTTATCTTAATAGATATAAACCAGTCACCAGTTTCAGGAAAACTGCTCAAAGCACTTTAAAGATATTGTCTGAAAACTGGAAAATCACCCCTTTTTATGAATAAAATCCCATAACTCGGAATCGTAAAATCTAAAATTTATAAAAATCGAAAGGGAGCTCATGTCAATAGTTATAAATAATTCACCAAAGTTTCTTGCAAATTGGTGAAAGTGTTTTTGAGTTATTGTCTGAAAACTGGAAATCCCCCTTTTTTAATGAATAAAACCCCCATAACTCGGAAAGGTAAAATCTAAAATTTATAAAAAACGAAAGGGAGCTCATGTCAATAGATATAAACAATTCACCAAAGTTTCATGCAAATTGGTTAAAGCGTTTTAGATTTATTGTCCGACATGTGGACGACGGACGGACAACGGTATACCATAATACGTCCCGTAAACCGGCGTATAAAAACCATAATACAAATGTTTTGATTCAATATTTTAATAAAATTGTACAGAACAGAAAAGGTTACATTCATTTCTATCAAAAGAACTATAAAAGTAATTTACCAAAACATTTGTACGGAACAGAATTCTTGTACATCAGATTATATAAGCTAGTAAAATTTGATAGGATGCAATGTAACTTACTATAATTTAATCAATTAAAATTTGAATTCTTAACAACAATTTAACAAAATATCAAACATCTGGCAGCATGGTACAGACAAATACCACATCTGGCAGCATGGTACAGACAACTACCACATCTGGCAGCATGGTACAGACAAATACCACATCTGATGTCTGGAAAACATACCTGATCATGTAAAAGGTACTGATAGGTCATTCAAAATTGTGATTTCATATATTTTCGAAAGGTACCAACTTTTGTGGGTTGAGGAAAAAAAATAGTTTGATACTTTTCATACTAGATTCATTTTGCAGTTTTTAAAATTCTGCTTACAAGCCTTTTGAAAGTGCTTATGTTATTGAAAACTTTAAATTGTGGTTCACCTATGCAAACAGAACAAAAGAAAATAAGTTTCCCACGAATATATGTATATTATTGTACATGTGGTGTGTATAACCAGTCGAAACAATTTAGTTATGCTTTAAATTGTTATATAATTAGAAAACTTATAACTGGGTTATACTTAATTAATATCCATATCAATTGAAAACCTCAATACTAACATAGTACTTAATAATCATACTTTATAAATTACAACCTTCAGACATAACATAATATATGATAATAAATTCATTTTCACAGTTGCATGGTTTAACAATCATATTTTGTGAATCCACTATACTTTGGACTTAATAAAACATAATAATTCCATAATTGCATTGATGTCATACACAATCATTCTATTCCATTGGACTTTAGGATACACAATATCCACAATTAAATTGTTGTCATACACTAACATTCTGCTCAATATATCCTGAGCTATCAACATCTTTCTAGGAATACATTGGACTTTATGATACATATCCATAATTGCATTGATGTCATACACACACATTTTGCTTCATAGCCAGACCTATCACCATCTTTCAAGGAACACATTGGACTTAAAATACATAAAATCCACAATTTAATTGATGTCATACACAAACATTCTGCTTCACAGCCTGAGCTATATCAACCTCTTTCAAAGAAAAATAAAGAAATATTTTTTTACTTGTGGGCACCTGAGTGTTCTGACCACTTTATCTGAAAATCTTAATTTAACGGATATAAATGAATGCATGCAAATTTCATTATATAAAAGCAAAAAATGAAAAAAAATAATCTAAGGGTATAAGTTTAAAGGTAAAATGTATCTAGTGCCTATTTTTGAAAAAAAAAAGAATTGCTAATGATTCAATGATTTCTGCAAATTTTGATTATTACAGGAATTTCAGAGTAATGCTGATAAGAATTATTTGAAGAGGTAGAGTGAAGTGAGATAGATTCCATAATATCAGCAGAGAAAACAAAGGATATTAAGGTGGTACCCAACACCTTGACTAATATTAATTTGGCTCGTTTAATTTTCATAAAATTTTGACAAAATGTTTACTTCGACCCTTTGACAAAAATATAAAAATTTCAAAAAATTTCAACCAACCACTTTATCAGAAAAATTTCATTGGTTATATAGCAGTTTGACAAACACTAATTTTGATCATTGAGAAGCTTAATATTTCCTTAACAATACAACGTGATTAAAACGTTTAGCTGATTTTTACAGAGTTATCTCCCTGTAGTGTTAGGTACCACCTTAAGTGGCAGGATTCATCACTATTAATGGGATACTTATTTTCATATATAGATTTCATGGCTTGAGTAAACAGCAAATTAAAAGATGTAACCCTAAGACAAGGGACATAGCTCTTACAAATCACTAGAACTCTTGTTTCAACCATTTCCATGAATAGATTGCAAGCTTCTAAGTAAGACAGATTATTTTACATCTGTTTCACATGCAGTTGAAGAGTTTACTCCCTTAAACCAGGTGTTGGACAAAATACAAATTCCAGTGTGCTTAGATAAAACCACAAAATAAAGTATTCACAAATATATAATTTTTCCTCAATCCCAGAAAATAAATGAGTCTAAAGCAGCTGCACATTCTATAAAACACAATCATTCATAACTTTTTGAAAACTCTTTATTACATATACCCAACTCTAAAATTGTATATATTTTCTGGGAAAAACCACTTGCTACATAAAAACTTAACAATGCTGTCTATCAGTCTACAACGAAGAGAAAAATCAGTTTATATATCATATCTATTATGAATGGATGAGTGCTGTAACTCCCATCCCCCCCCAACTGCCCCCAAAAAAAAGAAAAGAAAAGAAAGAAGATAAAACATAAGAAAACAAAATCAAAACAAAATCAAAACAAAAAAAAAACATCTAGAATATTACCTTGTGTATATATTAGCAAATTGATGCATTATGCATTTAAATTAAATAAAGGTATGAGATTAGCTTCTAAACATAACATTGTGACATTGAATTGATAGAATTATCTCTTATATTACAATACAATTGTTTAGAATAGAAAACCTTTTAGATAAAATTACTGTACCAGAAAAAATACTGAATAAATTATATGAAACTGAAAATGAAAGAAAACTGTTAACAGATATAAAATGTTTGAATGAGGCCCCTTTAAAAGAACTGCATGTATAATTTGTGAGTGATTATTGAATATTTCATCAAGACTCCTTCAAAATATAGTTCTCTCAAGATAAATTAAAACTGTTTCATAACATTTAGAAAACAACTGGCGAAATTTTTATTAAAGTTTCAATCAGCTACAATTAATATCATATTCTATTGTATGGGAAGTCACTACACACAGAAATGTTAGTTTCTTCCAAAGAATCCATTTCAAAACTCAAGAGCGTAATTCTTTTCAAATTTTAACATGTCCTGCTAGCATAGCCTTTTAAAAATACCTAAAAATTTAATTGCTTATGAAGTAATAGCGTATTACACACAATTCTGTTGTAGAATCGGTTCCTTAAATTTTTTTTAGAAAATTACAATGGGAGAGTTAAAAATATACAATGACATTTACACTGTGCATTATACTTAAATTATCTATGGTTTTGAAAATGAGAGGGAATTTCTCAGCTACAATCTCATTGAAGGGTCACTCAGCTGAGATGTAGCTGAGAAAATTCCTAGATTTGAAAGACCAAAGATAATAAGTTTATCACAGCTTTCCTCAGCAATGTCAATGAAATTGGATTATGACGTCATAGTGTTCTCATTTGAGATGGAAAAATATCACAAAAATAGATCAAAACAAAATTTAAGAAAATTGCGATTTAATTATTGAATAGCTTATTCAAGAATTGAAATATAGAGAAATATTCAATGAGTGACTGAACAACACATTAATTCATGAATGCACGTAGTGCACGAGTAAATTATTGGTTGAATATTTTTCGATATTTCAATTCTAGGATTATTAAAATTGTCCATGGATAATATAACGGAAATAGTGTAAAAAAATGAAGAGAACTATATCTTTTTCTACGCATTCTCAACGGTTTTGATTTGTTTTTCACTGGGAAATCAAAGTAATTCATTGCAATCAATCTTATAATGTGACATATATATGAGAACGAACTGAATGGCCATATGATGACTCTTATAAAAATATTGAGTAAATTCAATCAGAAGTTTTCATCCCAATATGAGAAGGAATTTATCAACATATTTGTATTCATATTTGAGTTATAAACTTGCTCTTAGGTATATTTTTGGGCTCCTGCTAGATTCTTAGGAGAAAAGGGTCTTACTTAACAAAAAGGACACTTTTGTTCAAAATTGTAAAGTTTCAATAATGCAATATGTTACATTTTGTCAATATGTTAATGATCTAATTAATAATAGTTAGAAACTAAAATTGATTGACTATTGGTGTTTAATGTCATTTTAAGGACTACTGGCTATATTATGGTGGTCAGTTTTGGTGGAGGAAGCAGGGGTGCCTGGAGAGAACCGACGACCTTCAGTAGGAAAACTGTCAATCCTTGTCAATTAAGATTGGATTCAAACATTCCTGCCTTATGCGGGGTTCAAACTCACAACCTGAGTGTTGACAGGCTAGTGGTACTGTAGATGAACTACTTAACTACTCCGCCACCTAAGACCCTGAAGATTACTAAAATAAAATGCTAAAACGTAAATAATAAAATGATGTTCTACCCTCCAAACATACAACATGTGTACATGACAAGCATAAGTTCTTTTTATCATGACTGAATATTGACAACAATGAGCACTGACCTATTTTTCTCCTTCAAGTTGGCTCAACTTCTTGAATTGTGTAAATCACTCTTCCAATAAGTTGCAAAATTATTTCAGTAAAAGGATAATTATCCTTTGAAAAAGTTGCTCTCTTTTCCAAAAGAAAAACCTGTTAAACATGTAATTGCTGATGATTGGTCAAAGTGATTTTACATGTAGGTTCCTTTACCCTGTGGGTTTGGAGAACCTATTCATAGGAACATAATCTCATACCTGCCAGGTCATAACCCATACAAACTTTTTTGGTGGAATTCAATCATGAGTGAATGCTTATAAATACAGGGTTGACTGTATATGCTAATTATGGAATGACCCTTTTCTGCATTTCAGACTTCTCTTTTTGACCCCTGAGAACAATAAAGTTTTTAACTTTAAAATTTAGAAGATAATATTTTTTGCATACATTTTCTGATATGGGAAGAACAAAACTGAAAAAAATAATGAAATGGACCTCTAATAAGTAATACTGGATTTTTTATCTGCAGAATCACATGTACATTGACAGATTGATTGATTGGTATTTAATGCCACTTTAAGCACTATTGTGCTATTTCAAGGTGGTCAGTTTTTATTGGTGGAGGAATGGTAGAGTACAGCAGTAGTGAAATAAGATGACAGGAATCCAGTTTACTGTACTATATATTGCTAGTGTGTACTGTAAATTGCAGATAGACTCCTGATATATATGATTTTGTTTTAGGATACATGTCAGTTAACAACAATACCAGGTGTAGGGGATACACAGTGATACATATAGTCATTATATATATGACAATCTATGACAGTGAAATACTATAACAAGTGGAATGAAATTAAATACATGTATATATGTATGGGACTACTTATTGCCCTGAAAGGAAACAAAGTGCAGACTAACTATACAAGAGTGCTGCTGTAAAAAGCATAAGATATACATATGGCACCTCATTTAATCACCTAACTATTATGTTCTTGTACTCACTCATTTACACTTAAAAAATGATTTTATGTGAAAATAACATGATTTATTTTACCTCTATTGTTAGTATCAAATAAAATGAGAATTGTATTATATGTTCATTTAAATTATTTACTTTTGAATCTGAGACAATGGCATGACTATCCCAGTGGACCAGTACCATTAAAAGTATGTTCAAAAGGTTTTAGTCTCTCCATAAAATTTTACTACTGTGTGAAGGTATCTGCCTGACCAAAACAGACTGTTGGCCATGTTGTTTCAATATCTAATGGGTCATACATTTTAATAAAAACCTATCATTAATTACCATTTTTGTTTGGCATAGTTGCAGATCCTTGGCAATCTGCAATGGTTTTAAGCCTTTTTGAACAACTGCCATATATATACATTGTATATGTACTAATAAATAAAGTATTGACAAAAAACCTATGCCAGTTCAGATATCTTACATAATGTCATATATAACATGTATCACATTTACATCACAATTTATCACATCTTTTAAACAGCATATATACAGCTAATGAGGTTATAAAACACTAAATAAATATATAAACTGTAAATTCAGAAATTATTGCAAGGTTTTTGTTAATGCGATTGGGTGAGTATTGCAATAATTAGAACCCTCATTCTGAACTCAATACATATATCTGTATGCAGATTTGCCTGAAATCGCAATAATTAATCTAGAATTTCTGTCCATTCTTCAAAAATCGCAATAAAAAATGTACACAATAATTTCAGAATTTACAGTAATTAAAATCCAGGGAATAATTGACAGCACTATTATCATAATTTGTACTTGCAATTCCTCATCTTCTATAAGGAATAACACTAAATATTACAATTGTTCACTTCATACATTCATGATTGCTGATCTTATTCTCATTGTTGGCACATGTGTAATTCTCACATAATTCTTCTGTTACTTGTTAATTTATTTTATTTCCACCTCCATCTAGCTTATCCTATTTCAATACAATAAAAAACTTAATGCTTCCTCAGATGCGGCGGGGGCATCAAAATTAAAATAGTACATAATATGTCAAACTGTTTTAAAGACTTGTAACCAAGACAAAATATAATAGGCTATGTAATAGGACAATCTAGTTCTCTGTCAAGTAAGAGCAACTAAAAGAAGTAAAATCAAGCTTACAATCAGTGTAATTTGGTAGAAAATTTTAGTTTTTTCCAATGATTTTGTTGTGTGTTTAAAAAACATAAAACAGATAATTTTTCCCTAAATTGCACCTATTGTAAGCTTGATTTTACTTCTTTTAGTTTCTCTAACTTGACCAAATACCAGAATGTCCTACCTCTTAGTAGGTTACCTGTCAAAATTTATAAACTCCGGAGTCAAAAGGTTGGTAATATGAAAATAGTGTTTTAAGGTAAAATATAACAGAAGTGTCTTTGCCTAGCCAAGTTATTTGATAACCATTTCAGTTTTCCAGGGTATGATTATTCAATGTCAAGCAGTGGCCTATGGCACATACAGGATTTTCAAAAGAAGGGAGGTTCCACTCTCTATCCCTCTTAAACTGAAATATTATTTCAAAAAGGGGAGGGGAACCAGAAAGGGGAAGGTGTGGTAAGGGTCTTCTTATTTGGCATCAATTATCAACTCCATTATTTCATATTAAAAGTGTTTCAAGTTGATAAAAAGAACATTATTGTAGAACCCTTCTAATGGACAGTGGCAGATCCAGAAATTTTTATAAGGGGGGCCCACTGACTGCCTAAGAGGGTGCTCCAGTCATGCTTCAGTGATTCCCTCTATAATCAACAAAATTTTTCCCACAAAAGGGGGGCCCAATGCCCCCTGAAAAACCCTCTAAATCCACCTCTGATGGAACATTGACATTTACACCCCAAACTGGCAAAAATAGAGATTTTTGCAAAATTTGACAAAATCTCCTAGATTTCAACGAATTTAGGCCTAGGAAACAGAGCACAGGGTTTGACAATATTGATAATAAGGCTTCATTTCATTTCAAATAATGCAAGGTAAAATTACCTAAAGTAAAATCTAAAATTTTGGTAGAAGGAAATGCTAATTTTATCAAACCTTTGAAAAAGTGAATTTGAATAGCCAATAATTTCATTCTATTCATTCTGAATTATAAGTTGAATTTTTTGTAAAAAAATTCCATGAGTATAAAAATTAATTTTAATAAAAAGGAGATCAATCATCACACATTTTTTGAAAAACATTGAAAAGATAATCACTTGAACTTTATTTTTATAGTTAACTTAAAAATGTAGAAAAAACGATCAAATATAAAGTTTTATAAAAAGGATGACCCTTTTTGGCTTAAAAAACTGAAGCATTACAAAAACAAGATGATTTTTGCGTAAAATAATTGAAAGGAATATGAAAAGTTTTGATGTAAGCATTTATAAATATTATGAAATTCACCAAGGTGAATGGTAAAAAAGCACAAAATGAACTATCGCACAAAAATTTTAAAAAAATGCATAATTTGAAAACATATTTTTGAATGGGAATATCAAGCAAATGCAAATACCAAATAATATTTACATGAAAGGTGTTCATATAGACAAACACTGTGGGAAATAATTTAGTTGGTACTGGTATATACTCTATATTTGTGTGTCCAAACAATTTGAAAATTGACAGAATGGCTTTTCATGATAATAGGTTTGACCCTAAAGTACTTGTTTTAAGTTTTATATT
Source organism: Mytilus californianus (assembly GCF_021869535.1). NCBI lineage: Eukaryota > Metazoa > Mollusca > Bivalvia > Mytilida > Mytilidae > Mytilus > Mytilus californianus. The sequence continues at coordinate 81,763,793 of NW_026262712.1, forward strand.
AACTCAACTTTAAAATACACAAAAATTTGTAAGGGTTCCGCGGAACCCAGTGTCTCGCCTACTTTTTCTGTTAATTGCAGGCTCAACAAAAATGAGGAAGTAAATCAATAAAAATATTCCTCTTGATACTATCTTTTGATTGTAAGAAGCTTCTGTCCAAGTTTGGTAAAAATCCAGGATAGTTTATGAATCTAATAAATGTTTAAAAACTTTAACTGCAGACTGAATGTAATGTTAACTGGAAGAAAACAAAATTTCTTTCTAGATACTAGCATTTGATCATAAACAAGCTTCTGTCCAAGTTTGGTACAAATCCAAAATAGTATAAGAATGTTATTAAAATTTCAAAAACTTTAACCACAGAGTGAATGTGTTGTTTCCTGGCAGAAAATCTAAGTCCATTTAAAAGTAAAACAAGAAAAAATGGATTTATTTTTTTACAAAATTTACTTCTAGATACTATCTTATGGTCATAAACAAGCTCCTGTCCAAGTTTGGTACAAACCCAGGATAGTTTAAGAAAGTTATTAAAATTTTAAAAACTTTAACCACAGAGTGAATGTAATATTTCCCGGCAGAAAAACTAAGTCCATTTATAAGTAAAATACGGAAAAAATGGAATTTTATTTTTATAAAATTTACTTCTGGATACTATCTTATGATCATAAACAAGCTTCTGTCCAAGTTTGGTAGAAATCCAGGATAGTTTAAGAAAGTTATTCAAATTTCAAAAACTTTAACTACAGAGTGAATATTTGTGGATGCCGCCGACGCTGACGGAATGTATGATCGCTATGTCTCGCTTTTTCGACTAAAGTCGAAGGCTCGACAAAAATGAAAATCTTCAATTTAAAGTTCAATCTTCGATTAAAAAAATTAGGACAATTACATGAATTACAAAAATTTGTCATGTCAGACCAACGACTACCTCCTGTTTGTATAAGTTGTTGCACAGAAATATAATGAGGAAGGTAAGGACAGTAAGCGCTTGGTTGAGACAATCCTGTGTACAAAAAATGAAAAAAATAGGGAATTACAAAAAAAACATTTTTTAAACATTCTCATCTTGTGTTCAGAAATATGGAACAGGAGGGATAAATTCATTCTGTTATTGACTTGCACTAAATCTGTAAGGAGTTTTAATTTTTAATATTTTAAAAGATGTTTAATTGAGAAATTTATCCTTAGGCGGGAGGTTATACTCATTAATCTAAAAATAAAATTTAAGGCCCTTGTTAAACAAAATTTCAGCATTATCAATTTCAAAAATATATCATTACCATGATTAGTGTTCCTATCAACAAGAGAAGATGGTCATTCTGTGCTTTTTAAGACCTATAATTATCACTTAACTATCATTTGATAACAAAAGTAACTATGGTAACAGCAAAAACAATGAAGATATAACTGTCACAGTATCAACAAGTTCAACCTTTTCAACTGAAATCATCCTCCATAAAAAGAACAGGAAATTTGTTCATGTATTACATTCACTAACAGCAGTAACGTCAAATGTGATAGAAATCATCTTTACAACCATTCATTCACTCAATATGTTATATTCTATCAAATACTCAGGATAAGCCTGAGCACTATCAAATATAACAAATATTTTAGGGGCATGAATGTGATCAACACACGAGTCATAGTACCTCCCAGATGGATCGTCAGCAAACAATGGAGGAGGCTTTCTAAAATTAGCATTTCCACCTGTATATTTTCCGACAAGGACTCGACTGAGAATCATTCTATGCATGGGTTTTTCTTCCTGCATTTCCTGCATAACCATGGGTGGAGGATTTGATTGGTAGAGTACTTGTGGTTGACCATATCCTTGTGAATTAACAATAACAGAAGGTGGCTGAGAACCAACAGCCCTTTGTCCATTAGCACCATTGTTTTGTGTTGAGACTTGTTGTCCAGCCTGTATATTGGTGTAAAGTAAACAGCTACCCTGTGATACATTTGATGAAGTACTAGGACGTGTGTATACTCTTAACTGTTGGAAATTTTGCGATGAACTATTATTTGGCTGTTGTCCAAATTGTCCTGCATTCATTGATGGAGGGTTCAGAATAAGTGGAACCATCAAACCTGTCCCTCCGTGTAAATGAAAATGAGCTGGAGGTGGAACAGGCATGAAAGGTCTTGGTAATCGACTTCGTCTGCTTGGTTTGTCTGTATACTGGTGTGAATAATTAGCATTTACAGCAAAATAACAACCTAAAAAAGACCAATTTTATTTAAGTCATTTTACACCAAAATCTTTATTACAAAACCAACATAAAATACAGTACAAGATGGTAATTACAGTTGAAAAAACTTGATTCCTTTATATCTACACAAATGTCTAATATTTTTTAATCATTATTTGGTTAATGGAAACATAAGGTATAAATTACCAAACAAAAACATTACAAGGTGATTAAGAGCTTGACGTTTTGTGCATAAATAAATAAATCCACAGTATGCACAGCCACATCATTTAAACACTTCATTATCTGAGCACTGTGGTTTTATTTGCGTGGAAAACAAACTTCTTTGACTGAGGAAAAGTTGTGTTTTTGTGGATATTTCATGGATTTCCCAAAGTCTGCATACCAGCCTATAGAAGATTTATACTTCTTTGAACATTTATATTCATGGTTTACATTTTTCCTAAGAAATGCATCAAAATTTGTACCCCAGGAATAATAGTGAATCTACAATCCGTTATAATAAATAAATTGCATGAAATGGGATGGATAGGATCTGAAGAATGTTCACCTCACTACAAAGGTAGAGATGAGGTCTGGAGGATATAGATATCAAGCCAGTGACCAAATTAAGATTTTGATATGTTCCTGTATGAAACTATTTTTGTGTTGATGAGGTCTATGAGTTTTTAAAAGTAAGTCACAAAATTAAAAACAACCCTAGGGGCTTCCATGGAACCATGTGTCTCATCTGTGATTTCTGATGTCAATGTAAAAGTACTATATATATATATATATATATATATATGTTGATAGCCAAAAACAAAGTTTTGTAACATTCCATTAAGTTTTGACAAAATTGTTGATATCTAAACAAATGTTTACTGCATAAAAACTAATTTCATCTATCATTAAAATACGGTAAAATGAATTTATAGCTTCCTTTATCAGTAAAAATCAACAACAAAAAAAAAGAAAAATTTTGCCATAAAAATGTAGGTAATATCTTTTGATCATGAAGAAACTTCTGCTCAAGTTTCATAAACATTCAGCATGTTCAAAATTGGTTAAAATTATTGACTTTTGAAAAAGTCTTATAGCTAATTTCACCTTGACCATAGACTGTTCCATTCTTTCCACAGACTCTCCAATCAAATCCTTTCTTACATATGGATTCAACAATTGCTGCTTGAGTGCCATGGAACAGTTTTCTTTCTTCAACATCAATCCCATCATTCTCTTGAATCATTTCAGATCTTTTTCTACAAAGATAAAGTTCATATCTATTAAAAAAACGAATATATTCAAAGTGTCTTTAAGAGTATCAAATATTTTCTTATTCATGACAATGATATGTGTAAATATTTATAAAGACTCATTATTAGCACAAAAAAGAAATTAAGTATTTCTCATATCTGAAAGACAATCACCTTCAGTCTAAAAGAATATCAGGTAAATTTAAGAGACTATCAAAGATATAAAACCAACATAAAATTCCCTACTGGAAAAAACCACATTGAGATATTATAACTACAGATAACAAGAGTGCACATGCTGAAATGATTCGCCTACTATACTGACCATTATACCAAGCCGGAAATACAGGTATACCTTTAATACGATCATCCCATGCACCAAATATAGATGACCTTTTGCTTATAGTATAAAGAAACGACCAAACCATGGAAATTTTATATTGACCAATGAACCATGAAAATGAGGTCAAGGTCAGATGAACCCTGCCAGACAGACATGTACACCTTAAAATCATTCCATGCATCAAATATAGTTGACCTATTGCTTATAGTATCTAAGAAACAAAGTTAGCCAGGAAAAGTGAATATTGACCAATGAACCATGAAAATGAGGTGAAGGTCAGATGATAAAATTGAGAATGGAAATGGGGAATGTGCCAAAGAGACAACAACCCGACCAAAGAGCAGAAAACAGCTGAAGTCCACCAATAGGTCTTCAAAACAGCGAGAAAATTCCGCACCCAGAGGCGGGCTTCAGCTGGCCCCTAAACAAAAATGTGTACTAGTTCAATGAAAATCAATGTCACACTAAACTCCAAAACATATAAATGAACTACCTGCCAGACAGACATATAAACCTTACAATATTTCCATACACCAACTAAAGTTGACCTATTGTTTAAGAAAAACAGACCAAAACACAAAAACTTAACATTGAGCCATGAACCAAGAAAATGAGGTCAAGGTCAAATAAAACCTGCCAGACTGACATGTACATAAAATATTTCCATACACCAAATACAGTTGACCTTTTGCATACAGTATTAGAAAAACAGACAGAAACAAAAAAATTAATTTTAACCACTGGACCATGAAAATGAGGTCAAGGTGAGATGACACCTGCCAGCTGGACATGTACATCTTACAATCATTACATACTGTTGATTCATTTTTATTCGTGGTATACCAATTTTCGTGGGTTTTGTGGGTCACAGCGAACCACGAATTTAAGAATTCAAAGAAGAATAATCCCGAGAAATGTGTATGGAGTCGGATGTTTATTTCCGGTTATGTTATGCAGTTCTAGTATAGTGTTGACTATTGATAAACATTGTAACATAACACGTGTTTTTATTAAAAGAAGATACAAGTATTTTGATTAAATCAATCATAAATATCGAATATCAGTGATAATTTACTTTTTAAAATTGAATAAAACTGTTCATGAAAAATAACTGCAAGTTGTTAATTACCGTGTCATAGTGTGGTTTACTGGTGATTAAAATTCAATAGGATTAAGTACGTGGATATTGCCCGTAGGTAATATTGTTTATGACAGGAACATTTATTTTCACACCTTTTACTTTTATGACTGTTTATTATATCGTGATTAGAGAAATGAGATTTCAATCATAGAGTTTTGAATGCCTTATAAGATTCCGACAAGAATTTATAAATTGTAAAACAAACAAGTAATTAGTTGTCTCTGTCCATTATTGTAATAGAAATTTTCAATGCACACTTTAACCTAGAATGACCAAGCGAGGATTTTGACAATTCAAAACTTTTTCAATGAATTCCTTCTTTTTTGTTTGTTTTATTATTGATCAAATCAAGGAGGTTATATGATCTCCTAAATTAAAAAGAAATCCACGAATTACGTATCTGATTTTTTTTCCTTTTTGTTAACAGCGATCCACGAATTTACGTATACCACGAAACGTCTTTTTTCTCTATCCACGAAAATTGATACCCACGAAAATAAATGAATCCACAGTACACCAAATATAGTAGACCTATTGCTTATAGTATCGGAGATATGGACTTGACCATGAAAACTTAACCTTGTTCACTTATCCATGAAATCAGGTCAAGTGAAAACTATCTGACAGGCATGAGGACCTTGCAAGGTATGCACATACCAAATATAGTTATCCTATTACTCATAATAAGAGAGAAATTAACATTACGAAAAATGTTAACTTTTTTTCAAGTTGTCACTGAACCATGAAAATGAGGTCAAGGACAATGGACATATGAAAGACAGAAACTTCATATCATAAGGCATCTATATACAAAGTATGAAGAATCCAGGTATTCTACCTTTGAAATATTAAGCTGGATCACTATCCCTATGTCAAGCTTTCTGCGACAGAAGTCGCAGGCTCTACAAAAACTGACAAAGTTCTTGACATGGGACAGTCATATGTGATAATGCTCACAGTTTCTCTTAACATAGTGTGAACTTTGTTTATAAACATTGGTAAAGGGTTCTGTGTGTGTCTTTGAGTATTACCAGCCATTGCTGCTGCAAGCGTAAAAGGGTAAAGTTGGCTACCAAAAATTAAGTCCATTTATCAGTAAATAAAATGGTGAACACAGAGATATGTTGCTGGGAATAGCATACATAAGTCTCTTTTTTTTATCTCTGTCAAGGGAAGACAATACTGAAAAAATAAAGATAAATGGGGAATGTGTCCATGGGATACAGATGATGTCCCCCCCTAGCATATAACGTTAAAAAGGGACATAACTCAAGAACTGTAAAAGTGACACTACCCAAATTTGTACTTGATCTGAGTTTTGCGGTAATAAGCATTGTGTATACGTTTCATAACATTTAGTTGAGGCAAACTTAAGTTAGAGAACGGAAACGAAAAATTCAGCAATTTTTTCATTTGTAAAGGGGCATAACTCTAGAACGGTAAAAGTGACGCCACCAAAATTCGAACTTGATCTGTATTTTGTGGTAATTAGCATTGTGCATAAGTTTCATAACATTTGGTTGAGGCAAACTAAAGTTAGAGAATGGAAACGAAAAATTCAGCAATTTTTCCATTTGTAAAGTGGCATAACTCTAGAATGGTAAAAGTGACGCCACCAAAATTTAAACTTGATCTGTGTTTTGTGGTAATAAGCATTGTGTATAAGTTTCATAACGTTTGGACACACAAGGGTGGCATATATAAAAATAAAAGTTTTTCTTCAGATTCCATTTCTTAATCACGAAGAAGCTGCTGGTCGGGATATATGGTCTTTTGATCTTGAAGATGCATCTGTCCAAGATTCATAAAATTCCATGAGGTTTTTACAAACACAATGTAAGATCCCTATTTCTGGCCTCTTGAACTTTGGTAGCAAGCTTGACAAAAATGGATTACAATAAACAAACCTTTCATTTCTTATTAGTTTCATCTTTACTTGTTCATTTGCTTTGTTTATTCTTTTAATTGAATATACTCAAAGAAACTACCAGATAGGGGCCTCCAGATATGGGCTGTACAGTTGGACAAGTCAAACAATTATTTGGTCAGAGAGACAAATACTGGTATCTCACCAGTCAATTTGATTGTGCAGCACAACCAGTCATTTTTTAGGGGCTGGAAGATAAAAGACTTTAATTATATCATTTAATCTAACATCTTTAGTTATATTCTAATGTGTTTATCCTGTATGGACTTTGATGTTTAATGCAGATCTTTGATAACCTCTGTTAAATTCAATCACAACTTTATCTACACTAGGGTTCATTAACAGCTTGACAGTTGATATTATATAAATAACACTTACCTGAGGTGGTGATAGAGCAGATTTTTACCCCAAAAAGCCAAGGTTGGCAATGTTTTTTTCGAGGGGTAACAATCTGCTCTATCACCCTCTCAGCTATGTGTTATTTAATTTATTATACTGAAGGTTCTGTCATTACGTCTTTAAAATTGTAAAATGAAAGTAATTAACTATGATGTCATGTTCATAACAATGTTACATTATTTGAAAAACAACAAAAGTGAAGCAAGATGGGGTTTTTTTTTGTATTCAGTCTATGAAAAAGGTCTGAAGCCGAACAGTAGAACCTGAGGATTGTTTTTAAAATTATTGATGAACATTCAATTCTTTGTCCTTTAAGGTAGCTGGGGTGTCTATATCTTCTACGATAGATTTTTCTTAAAATTCTGTAAAAGACTTCTGGATCACTGTTCTTTCAAATTTCTATTTAAAAACTGGGGGTCACGGACCTGGTTTTTTCGTTAAAATACATTGAAATTCATGAAATCACAGTTATTCAATATAGGTTATATACAGGAAACGTTTTCCTTGTTGAAGAAACATTAAACGATAGAATTGGTTAAAATTCAATGAGAGAATTGCTTTTCATAAATACTTACAAAATATCAAATAAAAATAGGGGTCAGGGGCCTTATTTTCTTGCAAAATCCAAAAACACAAATTGTCATATCAAATTCAATGTAATTATCTGCCCTTGATTTTAAAAGGATTTTTTTTCTGAAAATGTTAAAGACACTTAACGCCACTTAATTTTTTGATAGTTTATTCTTTAAATTTCAAGTTTAGAAGTTTCTGTTGTTTATTGAATGATACTTGGTAAAATATTTTTAAACCAAAAAGTATTTTTGTAATGTGCCCATAAGCATGATAAGGGATGCTCAGAAAAAGACACCCAATAAACCTTAAATTATCAATTTTTGATTGGTCTGCACGAGAGACTAATAAATAATTAAAAAGTTGTCACCCACTTAGCCATATGAAAGAGTAAATTTATCTTGCACATGACTCTATTCATAGCTATTAAACAAAATAACTTACACATTAAAAAATTGCCAGAGTATAGGGTTTTGAATTCTGGAAACTTTGACAATATCAGCTATGGGGAACTTCATTGATTCATGGAACTTAAATACCACATCTACATATTCTGGAGATTCGGGTTCCAAGGCAACTAAATCATGTGTCTGTAAATATAAAAACAAAAACAATCAATAAATGCCATTCCAGTGTAAACACACTGTAATTTCATCATGGTGCTAACAATATGTTCTATAACTGAAATAAAAAGATTTTGTTAAATTTTTTGCCTGTTGCAATAAAGTATATATTGTTGTTTAAATTTCATATTCAAAAATTTTTTGCCAATGGAATGTGCAGATCTAAAGTATAAATAAAATTTCTCAATTTCACACTATATATGTCATATTCTACCTGTCATACATGCATGCAGGATTTGTACTTCCTTTATCAATTAATGTACACCAAGGGTAACTAAGACATACATTTATGTCTACCTTAACTTTCATATAGCAGAGGACATCTGATGATTCATTTGACTAATCAGAATGTTTAACTGTGCAGGTGTTTCTAGTTCAATTAGGAAATATCAGATAAATGGGTTGGGAGAATACCACATTTTGAGCATCATAAAGAACTTAAGTTTCCCAAACAGACATCAAAACTATCTACCCCTTGCATACAATTCATTGTGGTCTGTACAAAATGATAAATTATTACAGACTAATTAATAAATTTTAACAGTTACTACCATAACATTGCGCAATTGGATGCCATCTCAAACATGATTACCCCACATCTTCTTTCATTAATAATACCCACAGCATTTTATTTTGAGGTATGATGTCAATAAGAGCAAAGAGTAGGAGGATAAAAACAGGCCACCATTTCAGGGATTCAGAACTTTTGGGTGAAGTAAAGACCCAACAGAGGGACTTCCGGGAGAATTGAGGTTATTAATGGGAGTTTTTGCATGACAACTTATATAATAAGGTGTTATTAATACATTGATCAAATTTTACTGCATCTCAAAGGCTTTTTCAAAACAAAGTCTATTTAGATTTGCCTACAACTATGCTTAAAAACATTAAATAAAGCAAGAACATAGGACAAGCCTCACATCTCCAACATCAAGTTGTTATGCAGTAAGAATCAGTACAAAGAGGGATAACTCCATTTGTTCAATTTAACTTGTCTCTGTTTTCCTGTCTCATCTGGCAAATTTTATTTACATGTAGATACAGAATAAATACTGTGTTAAAATTCAAAAATGTTCTTTTGTCATGATCCAGAAAAAAAGAATTTCTAAATCAAATTTTTTAAAGCGTAATTAGATCTATACATGTAATAACAAAATTAAATGGCAACTGGGATTTCCCCATATTTTCCTGAAAAAATAACAGGAAGTTGTATTAAATCAAAAGTAAATTAACAAATTTGAACATGTACTTATTGATAATGTTTGCAAGATTACTTCTTTTATTAATAAACTTAAAAAAAAAATCCAGTTTGAAGGTACAGTCATGCATTTTAATTAATAGAATAGATTGCAGTTAAATAAATGTGTCATTTAGCCAGAGTTTTATGTAATAACATGTTTTTCATGGCATATTGGAATCATGTGCATTCTGATAAAAATTTATAAAAATCGAGGTCAACAAACTTCTTTTTGATGCTTTAATTTATTAGAGGAAAGTCAGGAATCCTAGGACGATAATCTCACTCACTTTGCCTTGTGTGGTGAGCCCTGCCATTTATATTGCCTTATGAAATTACCAATGGTTAACACAATAATGAGTAAGTTATCAAAGATCTCTGATAAGAGCTCATATAGAGATTTTACAAGTTCATCTAATTCTGCCCCAAAAGCATGTTACCCCATCACTCTTGTATTCCTTGTTTTCCCGATTAATTGTAAATCTAATTATAAAGAATGATACATGTCTTTGTCTTTTCTCGTTAAAATGATACCTTTTTTCTGTCCATTATAGTCCAGTTTTCAGGTAGATCTTTATTTCTCTCCAATTTATTGTCAGCTGTACAGCCTGTGGCCCTATTTTCTGGTACAGATGGTACTTCCTGTGAGTTAATATTATGTCCACTGTCCTCTGATGATGAAGCATTCTTAAGTATCATATTAGCAATATAGTCTATATAATCATCATCAAGTTTTGTCTCTAATATATCTACAACCATCTTTGGTAAAGACTGATTCAATTCACCTGAAAAAGAGAACATGCCACAATTTGCATTCATTAACAATAGGTATAAGAAGATGTGGTATGAGTGCCAATGAGACAACCCTCCATCCAAGTCAAAATTTATAAAAGTAAACCATTATAGGTCAAAGTACGGTCTTCAACACAGAGCCTTGGCTCACACCAAACAGCAAGCTATAAAGGGCCCCAAAAATTACCAGTGTAAAACCATTCAAACAGGAAAACCAATGGTCTAATCTATATAAAAAACGAGAAACTAGAAACACTTATGAACCACATCAACAAACGACAACTACTGACTGACTTAGGACAGGTGCAAACAATTGCATGTTTATTAAATGCTTAAAGGACTCATAAAATATCCTACTTAAAGGAAATTAACATTCAATTATAAATAATTCATTTCAATCCCCAAAGTTCTTCTTTTTTTTTTTTTTTTTAGAAATAAGCTTCTTTATGAGAACACAGTTTTTCAGAAATTTTTTAAATGAATCATTTTATGTCTTTATTTTATAGATTAAAAATGGTAATCATGGTAATGTAGGCTATATTTGGTTGGCTGGTGGGAACATCTGATATGACTTTAACACAAGATAGTATTTCAGATGATTGCAATCAATTTTGATTTTTAAAACTGTTTTATTGGTTAAAGAAGATTTAAAAAAAAAATATTGTCTTTATAAATGCTTTTAGATTAATTCTATGCATATCAGTATCCACTTATTTAATACAAACAATCTGACTGGATGCATGAAGAAGCTATTCTAACCAACCCCTGCAACAATTATAACTTACTGGAGTACATGATACATAAAGTACACTGGTGCTCAATTAATAATCATGATAATGTTTATCCCCAAACTCATTTTTGTCGATTTCATAAGAAAAGTATCTGACAATGTAATATTTTAAAGATGAAAACATCTATGCAAACTGAAAGATGCACAGTTTTTTTTTCTCATTTTGTTTTATAATAATATATCATATCTTTCAACATTATTCAGAAAGATACATGTAGGATCGTGGTGCTTTAAATCATTATAAATGAAATGACTTTATATGTTTGTGTAGTATTATCAGTTTATGTGTAGCAAATGCCTTTTTTCATGTGTGAATGCACTAGCAGTGTCTCCTTTTTTATAAATAATTCCCTCTTTTTCCAAATCCTAGCTGCAAGGCTGATGATGCAAAATAAGGAAAAAGTAACTTCTGAATATTTTATTCATAATTTGTGAATTTATGTTATACTCAAAACAAAAGTACCTTAGGCCGTACTGTTGCCTGTAAATGCTTAAATCCACTTCATTTGAACTTTGGTTGATAGTTGTCTAATTGGCAATCATACCACATCTCCTAATTTTTATCTTACATGTAATTCATTTTTTTGTATATATGTATAACAAAACAGCCATCAAATTAAATATTTAACAATGTTAATACATTCCATGGTCATGATAGTCAAGTCATTACATTTAGCAATGACACCCTTTTTTCCAACTGATCTTCTTGTAGATGTACATGTACACTGATCTACATGTCCATTTGGCAGTTATGTAATGATTCAAATTGTGTGGAGTAATACAGCAAATCTTTGGATTTTGTAATGGGCCTGTATTATGAGGGTAGGAATGCCCTTTACAGTCAGTCGTAAAACAGTCATTTTCAGCGTTAGCGTCAAATTGGTTAAAATTTTACCATGATTCGCCAAAATATCCTTCTTGTGATTTGTCAGAGGTCTGAAATAATTATGGTTACCATTATTTTTGGAAAAAATTTAGCATGATTCGTCAAAATCAGTTGATCTTTTTTATCGTCTAAAAGAAAGTGTACATTTTATTGTCATGCACCAAAAATTACCGTCAACGTCATTTGGCAAGAATTTTTACCGTTATTCGTCATGAAGGTACCTTTATTACTACACTCTATTACAAACAAGTTGTTATCAGCATGATCAGAGTAACTAATGTCAATGAGGCATGAGGGTCCGAAATTTTCCAGCGAACTCTTTAGTCTTAAAGAGGTTTAGTGCAATTTACAGAAAAACATGTGTATAGATATTTTCATTCTATGCAATTTTATAATCTTGACCTCCTGTGAGTCAATTGGAGAACTGTGATGAGAATACATACCAATTGGAAAGTAACTGTTACAGCCAGGTTTCAGACAATGTAAAGTTTCCTGAAAAATCATTAAAAGGAGTTAATTATTAAGAAATCCTTACATCATACATGTCATATGCAAAGTACAATTTATTTCCAATAGTTAGCTGATAGTGCCCAACATGAAGCATGATCTTTTAAATGATTACAATAATAAATATTCATGTGTATATATATATATATAAATATTTGTTGCACATTGTACCATGTGTACAACTAGTATACTATAGTTTCATCAGAACTTATCTTAAGCATGGACCATTTGTAAGTGATGTATTTTTTTTTTAAGAATATCATTTATGTTTTGAAACCTACATGACATAAAATCACGTTGTATTAAATCATTTCATATAAATTGGTATAGAGGTCATGTAGGTCATGTAGGTGGAAGGAATTCCTACTTCTTTCTTCCTACTGACCTTGAATCCCAAACCTAATTTACAATATCATGAATATATACCAGATACACACACCATACACACATGCTACATGTACATTTAAAAACATCATAATATCATGTTTATATTTTCAAATTTTTTTTATTTTGATTGTACATTTTCACTCTCATATTTAATCTTTGTTCTAATTATAATCATGGTGATGACTTACAAGAAATACATCTGTTTATTTAGTCTACTTTCACTTTCTAAATATACATGAAACATACCTACATGTACATGATGTACATGTACATCAGTGTTCTCCCTAGGGCCTTTTAGCATCATGGTAATGTGATGCTATCTGAATTGGTTTTCTTATAGATTACATTTGTATGTTATGGATGTGATGCTATAGTTTTTAGAAACAAGATGGTACATGTATTTTAAATTTCCCTGTTTACCAGGAAGCTAAATGAAATATCTGGGGAGAACACTGGTACATGATGTACAATAAAAAAATGTAGTACTGAAAACCACGAGAATAAAAAGATGTTTCTCTAAGTCTTGATCATGTTTATATCCCATTATTTATAATAATATATATATGTCATAGATCTAAAATCATGTTAAATAATAAAACAAGGGACTCATTCTGGAACTAATACATGATTAGAACATTTCATATAAATGTTCAATGGTCTTTGGTTTAAATAAAAATGTCCTATTCATGAATTGTGTTTTGTATATAAACACTACTGAGATAACATATATGATATATGGTCACACTTATACATGTTCAAAGTATGTAAAAACATATTGAATAATCATGATAATGCAGAGTAGCATTTATCCTTATTTATCTATATTTGTTTTAAGTTACCTACTTTTGCTTTTCCTGTCAATACAACCTTGACCTTTTCTTCCAGACATGTGGTACAAGAAGGATGGCCTTGAAGACAACGTGACAGTTTAAGACCGAGCAGAGACATCTGACACTGACTGCATTTCTCACTTCCCCAGGATGATGATTGTGTCTCTTCACTACTCTGGTGATAAAGATATCTTGTTTGTTTCTTTGGAGGCAGTATTTTATCATCAGATTTTGATTTGAGATTTTGTTCAGATAATGTCCGTTTGATTCCGACAGCTGGAGGTGATGACTTTAATTCTTGGTCCGCAGATGATGTAGTTTTACACAATTTTGAATGTGATGACAAAGAATTGTTTGAACTATTAAGAAAATCAAGATCCTGAAGTAATTCATCACAAATATCAGTCACTGTTTTGTTGGGTGAGGATGAAAACGATGGATTACAAGAAACGGAATTTGTCCCTGATGTTGAAAGATTTGATTGAGTTGCATGGTCTGACGTGTTACACATTCCTTGTTGACTTTGCATTTTATCATGTGAATCTTTCATAGTCAATGTTTGCTGATAATGCACACTATTGCATATTGTTTGTTGGGTCATAGATTGTGTTGATTGAATGCAAGCATTATTTTGATGCTGAGTTTGTTGTGGGCCTGCACTGTTCATAGAACCATATACTGACTGAGTGCAGTCTTGTTTGATCTGGTAATTTGACATTGAATCTATTGGTTGTAATGTTTGGTCATAAGATTTTAAAATTCTTATCTGACTAGGCTGTTTTTTTCTTCCCTGTGTAGAATTTCCAGTAGATAAAATATCCGATATATTGAAAGACTGTGGTTTAGGGCAACAGTTTGATGGTTGCGATTGGTCAGAATTATATAGTCTCGGCATTGACAGTATATTTCCACCATTGTCTGGTCCTTTTACAGTGAATGGGTCATTGCTACAATCATCTTCGTCATCATCACCATCGTCGTCATCGTAATCCTCTTCAGAGGATCCTTCTTCTGAACTGTCAGTAATGTCATCATATTTTGCTTTCGATGATAAATCCAGTGGAGCTTGGTCAATGGTTGGCATTGAAGAATTTCTGTTTGAACATTGTGTCTGATCAACTGAAGGTGGTGTTGGATTGTCAGTTAAACGTAAGGTCAAATCTAAATTTGATGAAATACTCAGGCTGCGATTAAAATTTGTGTCACATGGTTTACTTTCGGACTTAATATTCTCTGCAGAGGGTTTCTCTTCTTCCTTTACATGAATTGTTTCTGAGACAAATATAATGTCTAGGTCTTCATTTCTCTCTTCACGCAGAATCTCAACATCACTATCATCATCTACAAAATTGACAAAAATAATACATAATTATCAAGATAGTAAAATAATGGTTTGACTAGCTCTAAATATCTAACTTATAAGTTCTATAATTTAACAATTCCATTTGGATTCATGTTCATGAAGTTTAATTGTCATTCTCTGCTACCATGGATATTTTTTTTCAATCTAAAGCAAAATGGCCACTTTTTCTTTTGCATAATCCCATTCCTGATGGGATGTCACATCTCTCTAAAGGTACATGTAGTTATCATGGTTATAGATCCATTTTGACACATTATTTCCTCGAAAAAATTCTCAATATTGTTACCATATTTCCTGAACGGTAAAAGTGAAAATCGTCAATATCGAACATGACCTCCATTTTGTCCTTAGTATGATCAACATATTAAAATTTGAAAAGCATTGGTTGAACGGTTGCCAGACCACCCACCATACTTCAACAAATTAAATCCAGTTAACAAAATAATTGTCTGCAAAGTGACAGTATCATATATTTGACAAAATGGATCTTAAATTTCTGATTAAACATATAAAAGGAAATGCATTTATTCATTTGGAATTCTGAAAGTCCAATATATCCTCTTATTTATCAATTCTTTCTCTTGATAAGGGATTCTTTGGTCAGACAATTCAGAAAATAGTTTTGGTCTCAGTATCCCAAAAGGGATTAATGACACATTGTCCTGGAACATGAATCATCAATTTTAAATACAGGTGTTGTATAACTGGAGATATAAAGGTAGTCTAACTGGTTGATTTAGGGAAGATCTTCTTTGACTTATTCAGTAAGACTGCTGCCAGTTCGAATCCTGCTAGTATCATTCATTTATTTTAACAATATTGTTGCTGTGAGCATCTACTTCTGGTACATACGAGTGTCTTTAAATGAATGGCATTTAATTGGATAGATCATGAGGTATGACCAGGTCAGAAGGGATGACCCTGATATGTCTAGGTGATATACAAGGAACTCAGAGGTTGTCCAGTAGTGGACCTGTGAGCTGCTCATATGGATGGTAGTCAAACTGGTTGATTTAGGGTAGATCTTCTTTGGCTCAGTTAGATCCCAAGTTTGAGGGTTTGAATCCCCCTGGTATACATGCACATGTATACCATCCATGTATTTTCACAATACAGGTAACAAAAATCTGTGAAATACTGCCATCAATTGTCATTGATTAAATCTTAATTTATTACAACCAAAACTTTATCCTTACTAATTAATGAACAGCTGATGAAATCAGTTAAAAAATTATCAATATCAGCTGATTACTTGTTCCCTTCTTTTTGGGCAAATTGCACAATGGTTGAAAGGGTATCAGTGAACTGGTAACTGTTTTATGCGTGTTGTTTATTCCTTGGGTATGTCTAAAACTAATGAGTGGAAAAACTGATTGAAGTTCAAGACTCAAATGCTGTGCGTCATTCACCCTAATTGATCAGTTATTGTTTATTTTCATTTCCTCGCACGAGTTGACATCAAGAGATAAATCGCAAAAATGACCATCCCTTCACCACTCTTATTTTGAAACTTACTTGTTCAAAACTTGATTTTTACTTACTGTCTGAATCAATTAATATAGGGGCGTCTATTGAGGAAGTCATAGTGTTCCCCTATGTAATAAAACCCCAAATATTTTGGATTTTTTCTTCCGAGAAAATTCAATCATTTTACAGGAAGTTAGTGATGTCACGTGATACCTATGACATACTTGGCGGTCGTTACAAATACCCAAAATTCGTCAGTTTTCATAAATTTGTATACGATGTTTCGACAATATGGCAATGGGAATACATTAAATTTGAGACCTCTATAACCATGCATTATAGTAGTCTCAGATTCCATGACATTTTGGTCCAGTTTCAAAGTAAAATCTTACTAAGTCTATCCAAGGATTTATAAAGTACTACTGACACTACTACTATACAAATCCTTGGTTTTGCAAAGAATTCCGCTCAATCCGGTGCTAGGGGCCGTCTTAAACTTGCAGTGGGGTGAGAGTTTTTTGCTCCGTGTTGAAGGCCTCACTGTGACTTTGAGATAAAGAACAGCGATAAAAGCGCTGTTCCTTTGCTTTTTGTATGTTTTTTTTTTGCTGTGCATGTACTGATTTTGTGTCGTGGATCTGGGAACAGTATATCTATATATATGATCCTGCGTGGATGGATACCCCATATCATTTGTTTTTTTACTACATACATACTAAACTTTGCGATGTATATTAACTGGGATAATTACACCTTATATAAGAATGCCGGATTTTGATTGGATGGTAGCCAGTTTATTTTTCGAATATTCAGGCTAACCTTTTTTCCTCATTTCAAACGAATTTGCCTGTTTTTCACAACTGCCGGTGAATATGCCTCAAATTCCCCTCCGTGCCGTGGTATTTTATGATTTGCCATTTTGGATATTCCTTTTTTATCCTCGCGAGCCTCTTCCCGCCAAAATTATTTGGAATCTTCCTCACCTTAATTATCCCGATTATTAAGGCAACACAAGTAAGCAATATCGTCATCGTATATTGAAGAATGCGTTGTGTATATAAAGAGGAAAAAGACGTCTATACAAATGAACGATGACAAATACAGATAGCGTTAACGCGTACAAGTGCATGTATAATTCCCGCGGTACTATGATAGTCTCCACTCATCATCAAAATTATGCATGGACATATTTATGGGTTACAGCTTACTAGTAAAAAGAAAAGATTTCCCTTCACCTGTACAGAGAGTTTCAATCAAAATCTATTCGGTGTAATTAAACAGATATATCATGTTATGGAGGGGTATTTGCGAAAAATACCAGTCTTGGGACCAAATTTCCCTCGACTAGCGGCTTGGGAAACTTCACAGTCCCTTGACTGGTATTTTTCGCAAATACCCCTCCATAACATGAATTATCTGTTCACTATTATACTGTTAGTATAATAGTCCCAGGTATTAATATGTCTCTGCTAAGATAAGATAAGATAAGAAAATTTTAGCATATATATATAAAAACTACAACACAAGCTCGAGAGAGCTTTGACCGAATATTAAAAACATATAACATAAAACAATAATAACAACATACATTACATAATCAAAATTTGGCATTATGGTGTGAAAGGCTTGGTTTAACATGTTTAAAGGGGCAGTAGCTTAGAGATATAAAGAATAAAAAAAATATGATTTTCTTTTGTTTTGTTTGATCATTAATGAAAGTGAAATAGCGAAATAATAATTCGCTTTTAACAGCCAGTTTGGTTCAATAGTGTGTCAAAATAAGCCACGCCCAGTAAGCAGAGAAAACTAACACATATGTGATCGTTACAAAGGCACATTTGAGGGGGTGGACAAAGGTAATCTTCTCCAACCTCCCGCCCCCTATCTCCTACCTCCCACTTTTAGAATCTTTTTTTCTCTTCCACCTATTTTTTGTCTCCCACCTCCCGGCCCCCCTTTCTCCCACCTTCCGCCCCCACCTCCCTCAAAAGCTGTCCACCCCCTCACATTTAATAATGATTGTGAGGCGGGAAACAATAAAGGGAAATAACCCATCAATAATCATACATGACATACATGTACATGACCATTGGAGTAAGGGAGATACTACAAATTAATACATGTAATAATTAATACAATACACTGGCGTAATTATCAGTAAATGAAATACAGAAAGAATTAAAATGTCAATTGTTCTTGAACAATTGAGAGGTCTTTCCTTTTCATAATGTAAAATATATGTTTCAATAGTCGTAGAATGCATTGAAAAGCTCTTTAACACACTTACAACTCTTAAAATATGACAAAAAACACAAAATTCGCTATCTGGGACATGACCTTGACCTTTGACCTTGTGACCTTTGTCAAGGTCATTGGTCCCAAATGTCATTGCTGAATAACCCCATGGGTCTAGGACCTTTGGTTATATAGTAAAAGCTGATTTTGTCTTTTCAGAAACCTAAATCAGGGGTTATGCCCCTTACAGAAAGGTCAAATCTCTTCGGTCAAAATGTAACAAAGTTGCGCCTTATTGACCCAAACATTTTCCACTATTCAAAACTTCTGTAAGTATAATGGTTTCTGAGATTATCCCATAACAAGGTGTAAGGTCAAAGGTCAAGGTCAACATACAAATTTGACCTTGAGGCATTTTTTAAAGTTACATGAATTGATGATCATTTGTGAAGATCCTAGGTGTCTACGACTTACGGTTTTTGAGTTTTGGTGGCCAACCGACACCGGTTAATTTTCATAGGGGCATAACCCTACCAATGAGTCGTTGAATCTTTTCGATCCAAATCTAACGAAGAACCGGGGTCTGATCCTGAATAAATTTCACCCTTCAGTTTTTTTCTACCTATTACGGTTACGGTGTTTGAATGATAACAAGGTTTTTTGGTTTCGGAGGGATTACTCCGAACCGACAAAATTTTTTGACTCACAGGGTTAGTTCCGGATAGGTATTTATGACACCGATACAAAGTGTGACCCTGAAAGCGACATGGCTTACGGTTACGGAGGGAAATTTTGTCAAAGTTTGGCGGAACAAAAAGAATAATAATAATAATCAGAAGAAATACAGTAAGGTCTTTCCCTTTTGGAAAAGGAAAGACCTTAAATATGACTTATCTTAACAACCTACTAACGAGTGAGCATTAAATTTAATATGAGACAATGAAATCTTTAAACCGCGCTGGCGTTTTCAATTCAGAGCGCTTACGGAGAATGCGTTTGTTATCTTGTTCATTGCTTGACTTGTAGACTATTTGTAATGTCACGTTATTGACTATAATCAGATAGCCCAGTCGGCTCGTCGAGACTTTCAACATCGTCGATATTTTCGCAAATAAGAATAGGCGGGGGCTCCGCGCGAACTGGTGGGAGGTCAGGGATAGGCTCAGGTAGGCTCTCTTCATCACGATCATCACAATCGGACTCCTGATCGCATTCGTTCTGAGAGTATTGTCACCGGGGAACTGGGTGACTTGTAGGGTTGTGTAACAAGAACCTGACTAAATGGCCTCTTGTTACTGAAACTGTGTGATGCACTTGATCACACAACGAACGATTGCTGTGAATAGCAATGAGAACTTTGGCACTGAAACTCTGGTGAAAACTAACTGTTGAGACTCTGGAACTAGCGATGAATAAACCAATAATTCAGCATGGAATACTAATACTTTTATTACAGATGGACTGTGTTCAGTGTAAAGTCCTGAGTCCAAATCTTGCTTATCAAAATTATAAACAAGTATTTATACACAATTGAATTGACAAGTATAGACATAACAAATAACAATTAATTTGAGTAATATTGTTCACTGACAAGGATTAAACTATTTTTAGAACTTGAAGAATAAAGTTAAATTACTAATCTGATTATGATATTTAAAAATATATAATAATGAAAAAGGTATAATGTCACTAATTAGCTAATAGAATAAAACATGTCACTCAATGTCCAAACTGAGAATTAAATTGCATATCAAAGCATGTTGATTTTAAGTCCTGGATATTAAATGTAAATAGAAACGAAAATATAAAATTAAATGAATTTTAAAACACATAGAAATAAAGTCTAAATTATCAAAATTGAGAATTTTATATTAAAGTCCAAAATATTAAACTGAAGCCGCATTTTCCCTGGTCACAGTATCTCGGATTTTGGTGGACATTTATGATCATTTATGGTGTTTAAAACTTGAAAACATTCCGAAAGTTTTACTTTGTAGGAAGAGGCGCGGAGTTGATAGCCTAAATGTTTTTGATGAAACACCATTCGCCATCAAGCGCTACTACAAGGTACCGATCTCTCGATTGGGTCTTTGACCTGTCGGTATATAGGTAAATCAAATCCCCTATAGAAACTCGTGTTGTGCGCGAATAAGGTTCATGTCAGAAATTAGCAACTGTTCATGAGTAAACTGATTTCTTTGTGTCCATAGCTCGCGGAGGACAATCCACGCCGGCGAAGCCTTGAATTAAGTCTCGTGGTAGCAATAACTAGTGTATTTTCAGATAGAGGAGACTGATCGCGTTATTCACGAAGTAACTCAACTTCAAGTTCATCGATAGCTTGATTGGCAACTGGATTTTTGTTCTGATTTTTGACGCGACCAATTTCAATTGATATGTTGAGCTGCTTTAAATAGGAATCGTCACATAAGGGGCCTGGTCAACTCGAACGACAACACTGGGACCGATTAAAGGCTTTAAAGGTATCAATAAGTGTATTAGCCCATCACGCAAGGTACTCAGTTTTTCGTCTTGGATAAAGCAGTGTACGACGTTACAGTTTCTCTGACGACCAGGATGAGTGCCGGTTGCGCTTAAGAACGTCGGCCACGTCATATGTGCCAACCATGTCCGGTCTGTCTTCTGAAGACTGTTCGACGAGGCTCTTAGGGAACCGTTTTAAAGACGCGCATGTGTGATAGGAGTCACTAGCCTGTTCGACCGCCTTTGGCATATCTAAAACGTAAAAGTGTCGTTTTAAGACGAGGTTTAATTGGTGTTTTGACAGATGGTCCAACTTAATATGTAGAGCGGTGACGAGTCCGTCAAGAACGCTACGTGGAACAATGATCAATTAGTTGGGTGGAGCAAGGGGATCACAACGCCGAACAACTAGCAAACCGTCTTTGACAATTGATGCAACATTCAGTAACGTTTGACGTCTTTGATGTTTGTCAGTTTTTGGAGGGCCTAGTGCCTTGTTTTAGATGAGCGTGATTGCGCCTTAGATCGGGGCATTCTGATTGAATATCAACCCAGGCAGACCTGGTAGTAAAAGGTAGGCAAAATTCGTCATTGATAACGTCTTGAATGCCTATGGCTCGTACGACAGAATCTTCGGTACGCGATATAAAACAACAAACCTGACAATTGGGCTCTGTACATAAAGGGTGCGTTTCTGCTTGCAAAGTCTGATGGAATTTTTGCACGGATAAATGATTGATGCTAACCTGGCTTGGAATTTTGACTGAATGATAAAAGGACTGAAACGTTTGACACTAGCGGCAATGGAAAGCGCTTCGATTTCGCACGGTAGCCACAACACTTGATGTTTACGCAATTAAGCACAGAAGAATCCTGCAAAGGACACGTTACCGTCACGATTGATGTATAGGGTAGCTCCGATACCGCGTTAAGTGACAGAACCGTCGGTGACTATCCATAGTTGATCACTGCATTTAGGTAGCGTGATGGCCTTACGGGAGCTCAGAGACTTTTGGGCAAACTCGAAATGTTCTCTTAGCATGTCGGACCAAATAATTTTGTCAGCTGATTTCATACCACTTATTTTCTCTTCTAATGGGGCTATTAAGTTAGAACAATTCGGTATAACACAGCCTAGCATTTTGTAAGCACCGATAAAGGATCGAAGACCCCGCACAGTTTCTGGTAAGGGATACGAAGCTAATGCTGATACTCTGTGTGTGCTAGCGGAAATTGAACCCTGCGACCAAATCCAACCTAGGATTGTTATCGATTTTGGGCAAATAACAGTTTTGCTAGGTGATAGACAAATTCCTGATTTTTGTAGCGACTAAAGAACACATTCCCAATTGTGTAAAAGCTCCTCTGGGGTATTATCTCCGCAAAATAAGTCATCCGCTAATTTAGCTACGCATCCCTTTTGTAGGAAATCCCCCACAATACGACACATTAGTTCTTCAAGAGCCGTTTCGGAACCCGGCATTCCCATCGCACAATGTGTGTATACGCGAACTCCACGATAAGGGGTCGCGACTCCGCAATACTTCATCGAATCTTTTGCCAGGGGAATTTGGTAAAATGAGCTTGTAAGATCAGACTTTAATATATATTTCGACTGTGCGATCGTACGGAGTGTCGAGTCAACGTCGGGCATAAGAGAGGGCTGCGGCTTAATATATCTGCCAACATCGGCAAATGCCGTTACAAGTCGGAAACCACCGGAAGCTTTTTTGACAAGAAAGAAAGGAAGGGTTAATATACTCGACTGAAATTCCTACGTCTTCGGGCTTACGGAGCACTCCTTTACATTCCAATTCGTCAAATTTGTTTTGGAGTTCAACCTTTCCGTTCGGGAGGCTGGACTGGACCCATATTAACAGATACTTCAAAGGGACCTATTGCCCCATTATACCCTTCAAAATTAGGACTTAAAACTTCACTGAACTTTCGCAGATGTTCATTAAACTGGGTTTGGAGATCTGGACTAAGTAAATTATCTGGGTCTACAGAGACTTGATTGGGAAAGTGGGAGGTATGTGTTGTGTCTTTGTAGTTTTTTTTTATGTCACGGATATTGTCGGGAGCCTCTGGTGTGTTGTCTACGGTAGTCGTGAGTCGTACTTGACAGAAATGTTCATTTCGTTGTATGAATTGCGGTACAGATGTGTGTTATTCAAGATGCGTATTTTGCCTGCGACAGACTGAGCAATTTGCGGACTAGGCCAATCTTTCGTACGAGAAGGGTCAGTGTGAGGTTCGATCGCAAGAATGCAACATGGGATATCGTATTCGCCGTAACATCCTGGCCAAACTACTGAACTAGCTGAAGGAGCCCGGATAAGAAAAGCCTGTTTTCTACGTACGCGAGTTTTACTAGAGTTTACTTCTGCCTTTGAGCTATCATAATTAACAGGTACCTTGTAGCGTATTACGATTTTATGTTTGCTAGGGAAAATCGCGATGCCGTTCGACGACATGAAAGGGATACCGACGAGTATATCAACGTCTAAGTCGTTCGCTACTAGGGCCTCTAACTGTAACTCGATCATGAAACATCGCTGATGAATTATTCACTTGCAAGTGAATAATTCGACCTCATTGAAACCTTATTCATGTGACCTTCAATTTAAACCATTAGCTAGGGATTGGTTACGCATGTTTAAGTCGTGTTCAGCTATTAAAAGGAAAAGAATGTCAACATTGAAAGTGAAACAAGGATAAATCGTTTGGTTGACTGATCCGATCCATAAAAAAATCATTCTTATACAGGTTAAAACGATGATTAACAGTTTTCTAACCTATAATATGAAATCAAACAGACATAGAAACATTCAATTGTACTTGGTGGCTATCTATTTATATCTATATTTATGTTTATATCGGGTTATATGACAATCGGCAGTCTTCGGGAGTCACCTCGATGGTTAATTAGATCGCCATAAAACTATTTGAGTAATTGTTTTTTGCTCAGCCTGAGAATGTTCTCATTTTTTTTATTCTCAGCAAAATACACCGCCATAAAAAAATTATCAGATATTTTTTAACTCAAAGTTAAGAATATTCTTAAATATTTGAGTATAGCCAAAACCATACTTAAGTATAAAAAAAATTCTTACATGTTGCTATTGAGGGCATTTTGATATAAAAAATTACAATTGTTAATAGGGTTTTTGTTAAAATTTGCAGTGAAGAACGTCACTTATCTGCACAAATGAAATTGTATCCGAAAAAAACATACACATCTTTACTCAGTCCAACATTTTTTGTTTGGTTAACGTTGTCTTTTTCATATATTTTTTAAGGATAAATACTCAATACCAATTTTGTCAAAAACTGTAAAAATTGAGGTTTCAGGCTTTTTCCAGGGTTCTTAATTTGTTGATTTATTTAAAATAATCAATCATACTATTGTTAGAACAATAAAAAAAAGTACATACGGTGCTGTGATAATATGAATTTTAGAAAAGATTTAAAGACTTTTTAAATCTAGTGTGAAATAGCTTCACTGCTCCTTTGTTATTGTATGAAATCACCCACATTTTAGTGGGCATCGGATATTTGAGCGAAAATAATGATGTGATGGGATGCCAGAATCTCAAAATAATTGGAAGCCAACATTCAAATGCTGAGGTATTCAATATAGAATTAAAAGAATTACATTAGCATCTATCAAAGGTGAAAATGCCATTTTAATATTTTTCTTCATTTTCTGTAGACACTTTTCTAAAATATGCTATAAACAGAAATGATAGTGTTTTTTTTTAAACAAAACAATCTAACAACTACAAAAGTTATTTAATATAATCATGAGAGCATCCAATATCTTTTATAACCAATAAAATCCATATGCAGCATCTGCTATTCATAGAAATAAATTAATAAGTATATATATATGATTCTTGTAAAATGATCATAAGTATGTTGATACTATAAAAAATGCAATATAGTAGAAATATTCCAAATATGGCCGTAACATTTTCTTTGAACATTGAAAAATTTAGTAGCATACAACATAATTTGACCTTTAGAAATCAAAATATGTCTTATAATTCTGTGATAGCATATGAGAATTAAAAATTTGTTGGTTGTAGCATATTAATCTTACCGAATTTTAAAAGAGATCACAAAAAAGCGACCAATTAAACAGCTTCTCAATGTAGATACTCCTACTCTAGTAGTATTATGCATTATATATCCCGCTTGAATACCAGATCTTTATTTGAAATTACCCAAGATATACGAGGTGATTTACAGAATAGAATCCCCCCCCCCCCAAAAAAAAAAGAAGAAAGAAATAAATGTGCAAAAAAATAATTAAAGAAAAAAGACTGAATAATTGGGTGCTAAAATGTATAATTTATTTTATATAAAAATTAAGAATAAGGTTAAACAAATGAAATATTGAACTGGTCGTAATCGGAATTGGTCAATTGATGTACGTAAGCGATGCAATTTCTGTACATACGTAAGCATCAGCATTTTGCTCCAAAATCACGATCTTGGTTGAGGAGTTTACACATCTTGACGTATCATTTCGTCCCCTATTGCAGTCAAAGTTAACCTTGCATCCTTCTCATGTATTGTGTCAGAAATGATTACACATTACAACACTGATGAAACAGTTCGTGACAGAGGCCAGACCAAGATGACCATTGACTAAAAATAGCTCTGCAATAATGGAAAACAAATTGAAAACAACAAATCAGAAATATGACCAAAAGGACTTTAAAATAATAACCAATTAAATGAGTCGAAGGTCAACTTTGCCCGATGGAGTTGAAATCTCAGATTCTTTATATTTTCAAAATTTATAAATGAACAATTAACGGGAATTAAATAGAATTGCAGAATCAAAAAGTCTCTTTCGCCAGCATGCTTACTACGTCTTCGGTTTCAGATTTGTAATGATCCATAATTCATTGCAATTTAAAACTTCAATTGTTTGGTAAGGGCTATTTGACTGATACTCGAGGACGGATAACATTGTCTTTGAATTCTTGGAGGGTATAGCATTTTTTGTTCACTACCAATAAATGTTAAATATATTTTAATATTCTCCAAAATCGTTGATAAATAGGCAATATTTTATATTTTGTTGGACAGTTTGGTCTATCAAGGATAAAATCTTGTTCAGGAGGTCGATTTTTTTTTCTATTAGTTTTCAGATCTCTCTTAAAAAACTACTTTTTATAAATTACTACAGCTACATTAATTAGATTGCAGTACTGGTACCTCATATCTACAAACCAAATACATGTAATGTCACCCTATCTACTGATTATTATCTCAGATATCCAAATTATTATAAAGAAAGTAAAATAATTTTGGTTTTAAACAGATATTAGTCAAAATTGATAAATGTATCATTTGTGCAGTACAGTGACAGATTCGGGGGAGGGGAAAGGGGGGATGGGTTGTATTACTGGGTAGTGTCGTCATACATATGTCTTTGATACAGAAAAAAATCTATCATGTCAAAATCATGATACAGAAGGAAATTTCCATATGCACGATTAGAAAACAGGAATCATTTACAGAATAAACATTTCTTACTGGATAGAGAAAAATGGCCAATAGAATTACAGAATATGGAAAAATAGAACACGCTCCCCCCACTACCCCTTTCCCCTTATCAAGACCCTCATATATCATTGTGACGGATAGTTTTGTTTGTTCTATTTAACTGTTTTTATTTTCAAAAAAAATATTTGTACAAGGTGTTGTTAAAAAATGTAATGGACAATACCGGTATATGCCATGCCTTCTCACACGACGTCGTACTTTCATTTTCTCTTCCTGTGCAATATATTAAACTCGTTATGAGGAGCAACTTTTATGACTACTTGCATAATTGTTTAATCGTATTCAATTCTGTATCAAATTTATATTAATCTTAAAAGTTACATATCTATTCTTGAATATTAAAAACAGATTAAAATTATTTACTGGCATTCATATTGATATAAAAATATCCGGTTTGTTGTTTTTTTTTTGTTATGTTTTGTTTTTTTTATCTATTTGTAGATCTGAGAAAAAGCAGCTCTGTTTCACTTCAATAAACAAATGGCTTAAAATTGTCACATGGTGTCTTCTTATGTCGTCTGAATACATAATGTATGTCATTGATCCGTAATATGTTTATTTAGCATACCATACTCGATAGAAGTGCGGACGTGAAAGAAAGCACTCTTCACGTAAACGTCAACGAAGGTTACATTCCAAGGAGATTACATTTCGAAGATTTCGCCATTTATAAAACATAATCATTAATACGCGTATCTTAAGAAGAAGTTGTATGAGAAATATAAAAAGTAATATATATTTATAACAAGCTACGGGTTAATATCTCAAATATTTCAAGATCTTTCTCATATAATTTCAAACAATTGTCCACAAATTATTTGTGACTTTATATCCTGTGACTTTTTGTCAGGACTGTGACTTTCTGTCCATTTACCGATGCTTACAAAATGCTACTTGTCATTTTATCTGTCATAGATTCTTTTTATGTTTTACAGTGTTGCTAAAGAGATAAAACCTGCGTTTTTGCGAAGTTAGGTACACTTTTTAGTTTCAAACATCTATTTTACCGCTAACATCACTGAGAAAAAAATTCTCAGCTAAGAATATTCTCAAAGTTGAGAATATTTTTTTATGGCAGAGAAAAAAGTTCTTATTCTTAGCTGAGTAATATAATTCATTCTGAGAATATTTTTTTACTCAGAAAATAAAAGTTTTATGGCGCCGGGGCTAGACTAGTTAAAATACACACGAAATGCTGATACATATTATCGATTCCATGATTATTCATCGTAAATTGTTTATTTTAGACTTTTTATTATTTGGATATACGTTTTAATATGTTATAAATCAAATATGAGAATTTGAGTCAAATCGGTGAACATGAATTTGACAACTAATATGCCACTTTAAGCAAACTTGAAATTAGATAAAAATATATACTAAAAATTTGGAATAAGCACTAAGAAAATTTAGAATTATAGGTAAAAATCGTGATAAAGTTTGATATCTAATAAACTAAGAAATTCATTTTTGAAATTTGCACTAAAAATAAGAGGATGAGCTACTTTAAACATAATAAGAAATATAATATTGAAGATATGTGTGATAATTAAAAACTAAAAAAAAATGAAGCATAAGCGTTTAACTGTAAACAAAGCGTCTGCAGCAAGCAAAAAATAAAAATATATTTACCAAAGCCAGACCACAGATTTGTATAAATTGGAAAATTTGGGGTGTGCTGAGCACAGATCCAAACAGCGACCCATGTGGCAATCTATGAGTCTCCGCCTATTAAATAACTATGCACCGAGACAAACGTAAGCAGATTTTAACTATCTGCAGGCTGAGCAACGGCAGTTCGAACCATTTCAGGACTGAAGCAAACTCTTAAAATGAGAAAAACTATTTTCAGTCCTGAAATGGTTAGGCAAGCTATTCCAGAGTGAAGCGGCTGTATATCTGAATGATCTCTTATCGTATATACTAGTTCTTACCTGTGGTATGTCCAGGATGTTACTATACCTTAAATAAGTCACTCAAACACACTGTAAGTCTCAAGTGCCATTGTCCCAATTCTTTTCACCTGCAATTCTTTTCACCTATAGAGTTATAACCTTTGCCACATCTAGAAGGGTTTCATATGATGAGGCATCATCCTCATATACAAAACGGGTGCTCTCTCCTGCACTTTTTCCAACTTTTTAGAGTTAGCGTCCATGCAGAAGTGCCTCGCTAGAGGACAAAAACTGTTATTTGAAATACAAATATGCTATCAGTAACCTTAAGTTAGCAGTGTGTTTAAAAAAAAAAAAAAAATGCTATTCAGGTGGGATCATTATTTCACAATAAATTTCTATAAATATGAGAGAAGAAAATTGAGTTAAAGTTGTGACGCTATGTCCGATATTGTCACTAAGAACAATGGGACATATTCTGTGAACTGACAATATTCCATATTGATCAGCCAAATAATTTCGGAAGAGATGACTTCACATTTTAGGAGTTTTCTTCAGTCCTGGAATGGTTCGTACTGCCGTTGCTCAGTCTGCAGTTAGTTAGAATAAAAAAAAATATATCGACGAGTAGAAAGACGAACTAATTCCAATTTTTTGATGCATTTGTAGGGAAAACGGTACTATTTATTCTGCCATAGGCGACAATACTAACATTTTCTAAATTTACCACTTTTTATAATAAAAACCTGGATAAAACAGTTATGTGTGGTGTTAGTACTTTATTATTCTGTTTAAAAAAATGAACCCAAATAGTATCATGACCAACTTCCAACGGAGCTTGTTTATGTTATCCATGCCCACCGTCATTTTACACCAAATTTATGAAATTTTGGAAGTCTTTTCGAATAATTCTCTAGAAAATATTTCAATAGGTTTTAAAATTTATATTGTATATTTACACACTGCAGTTATTCATAGATAGGTAAACAAATATATTGTACCCTTACATTCAATCACAGCGGCGCTCCTAAGTTGACTTCCTTCACCTTCACAAAAGGCCAACCTAATGCTGGAAAAATGTAATACTACCGTTTTCCCTGTAATAAGGTGTCAGACCACCAATTCAAAATCCCTATCTATTCAACCAAATTTTGCAATTTTCACAGCTTTCTAAATATTTTACCTTAAGTTTAACTTCATAGAAACCAAGTATATCCTGAATTGTAGATGTATCACCTTTATACATGCCAATTTTCAACCCATGTTTGAAGTCTTCTAAGAAAAAAATGCCCATCACAAAATAAGTACTAGTAAAAATAACCCCTGGTTTTCTGGAAATCTTAAATAAGTATAATGTAGTTACGGAGCGCAATGATCCTCAATTTTTAATGCAAACTCATAGACAAGTAAATTTTGGCTCCAAATGGTCTAAATATATTTCTCTTTCACCAAAAGTTTCATTTCTGCAAATTTGTTGGTTAGTTTAAGTAAACAATGACATCAAAAGCACTATTTTGTGTCAGAGTAGGGCTACTTTTACATACGTTCTAAATTGGAAGGAGTGAATTGGTTGTCTGACACCTAATAATTACCCTAGAATGGTTCCCTGTCCTTTATCTGTTTGGCTCTGAGATACCCGTACGTTGCAAGGGAGAGGACCAGCCTATAATTACACGTGTCTAAAGATTTGTATGATGATATGTTGGGAATTGACCTGTTCTCCAAATCATTAGCATAAATCAAATCAGGAGATAGAAAACTACCATCTGGTATCGGAAAAAAGGCATCAATTACTTCAGAACATGAAAAGTAGCCGGTTTAAAGCTTCTAAAGATTGGATATTTCTTACTTATTATTATTCAATTATGACCTACTATAAATACACAAGACCATATTTTTCATAAATTGTCTTTAAAAGTTATGTAAATCACAAAGACAAAGTTTCGATAGTGTATGGCCACTTGTTATTGATATATACGGCACCTTGCATTTTATAACCTCTCTCCGCTTTAGCTAGTACCAATATCCGCGCCTTTGTCGCTCCTATACGCTGATTTTACATGTACGGCCCGAATATTTGCACATAACACACATTTGGTAGTAAAAGTTTTACAATCAATAATCTTGCAAAACTGTTCAAGCATAAATAGTCTGATAAATATGTCTCAAACCTGATCGATATAGAGCGTACGTAGGTATCAATCCAGGGGACAGCACTCGTCAGTCTAAAGCCTAAAATACATTGGAAGACGTTACGCACGTTGTGTCAAAACCATGAAATCAACCAGACCACACTGATAAACAGCTTTTCTTTAAAATCAAAACAGTTGAGCTATATAAAATGTATATCCATATACTAGGCAGGTATTACTGTTTTTAAAAAATCAATAAATTGTTTATAATTTTTTACTTTAGTTTAAAATAAGGACAAAATTATTGACAAAACGTCAAAAATATGCGTGTCAGACATAACAGATTATACGCATAATAACTTTAACAGAAATGTTTCAGGCGCGGATCCAGCAATTTTTTAAAAGGGGGTTCCAACACATGCAAGTCATATAAAAAAAGGGGGAAAGGGGGGGGGGGGGGGGGGGGGGGGGGGGGGGGGGTCCAACCATACGTCGTTATACAAAAGCATTAATTGTCAAACAAAAAGGGGGGAAGGGGTTTACAACCCCCGGAACAACACCCACTGATCTGCCACTGTGTTAGTGCTCTTGAAAATAGTGTAAAATTTGCGCAATTTTGATTGAATGATATGCGTCATATATAAAGTATTTGCTCATTACTGAATTGGCATTGATGCAACGGCCAAAGCTGATTTTTGGCAAAAATAAATAATCTTCACCATGGTCAGATTTCGGAAATGGTAAGTTATCAAAATTTGTGGGCTTTTAAAATATAATTATATAAGATGATATGAAATTTCGTTTTCAAAAATTATGCCCACAAAAGTACATTGATAGACCATTTAAAACCGGATTTTTACAGCACCCACACCAAAAATAAAAACGTTACACGTTCGGCGCCTGGCAAATGTCTTGCAAGAATGCCCAATGTCGAATTTCGCCGCTTTTTACTAGTAAACTATCAGTTGCAACGTCATGTATTAAAAATTTCGATATGCTGCATACAAAATCGTGTTTTTCCGTAATTGTACTTTAACCCTACAAAACAGTTACATACGTTTTGATAATTTGCGTAGCCAAAAAGACTTCGTTATTTTGACAAATCCAATGTCTTACAAGTTTGTCCACTCAACGATTCCTTACGTTTTGAACGTTGTCGATTCGGGTCGCTAAATCTATTTCTTTTAAAGTAAAATCCAAACGTTTGTTTGTTTTGTATTTTGGTGTTTAATGCCACTTTTAGCGACCTTGGTTGTATCATATTGGATATTTTTATTTGTTGGAGGAAAAAGCCGAAGAATATTGGTTGTATCATATTGGACATTTTTATTTGGTGGAGGAAGCCGGGGAACCTTGATTGTATCATATTGGACATTTTTATTTGGTGGAGGAAAAAGCCGAAGAATATTGGTTGTATCATATTGGACAGTTTTATTTGGTGGAAGAAGTCTGAGAACCTTGGTTGTATCATATTGGACAATTTTTATTTTGGTAGAAGAAGCCGGAGACCTTGGTTGTTTCATATTGGAAAGTTTTCATTGGTGGAGGAAGTTGGAGAACCGGCTCGGTTAGATAACTGACAATATTTGTCAAACCTCGCCACGAGCATATTTCAAACTCGACAGACTCATGATCACTTTATATGAACCATTTAGACCGCTTCGCCACCGCAAAAATAATATAAACTTTAAACCCATGGAACAGAATAGCAAAATAAACCAAATAATATCCACAAATTTTGATACAAATCTTCTTGTCCGAGACTTACGATTGTATTAACTGTTTTAACGGAACAATAAACGATTGCGAGAAAACGCAATTGATAGGAAATTTCAAAAGCTTAGTGAACTATACAAAAGGGCACTCTAAAACAAAATGCAGTTCATTTTCTATTAAGTTATGCGAAGAGTGTTTACAGAGCCTTTTTCATCTGGGCAAAAGCTCAAGTTTTCCTGAGATTTTATTTAGTCTTCGTTCATGTCTCCCAGTTTCTATTCCCAAACTGTGTTTAATCAGCCTAAATTTTGTGTATGTTCTCCAACTGTTAACATTTTTCATATTTAAGTGACTTTCATAATTGAAAGTAGATTTGGACTTGTAATATGTGCTGAGTTTTCCGATATCTTTTAAATATCTATTTATTATATCTAGCCATGCCCTAAGAATTTTATTATGGAGACATTTCTTCAAATACATAAAGCATATATAATTGCAGACATCTATGTTTTGTTGAAGCACGTATGCATATCTCTAGCTGGCTACTTTTTTTTTGTGTTGTTGGGTTGCTGTTCTTTGACGTATACCCAACATTTCCTCTTATTCATATAAAGACGCATTACTTATATGACGACTTATCTGATACACATTTTCCAGAATTTTATTTAAAAAATATACAGAACTGGTATCATAAAGTCAACTTTTATGTACCTTAATGGTGTCATTAAATTTTAGTTAGCAATGTACTGTTTTACGGATATTATT
This sequence comes from Mytilus californianus, assembly GCF_021869535.1. Taxonomy (NCBI): domain Eukaryota; kingdom Metazoa; phylum Mollusca; class Bivalvia; order Mytilida; family Mytilidae; genus Mytilus; species Mytilus californianus. The sequence goes on from NW_026262712.1 coordinate 81,797,316, forward strand.
TTTTATCGCTATTTTACGAATTTTTCCTTTGATCTTGCTGACTGATAATTTCCGTTCTCAGCGGAGTCGAGTGATATGAAAACGGAGTCGAGTGATATGAAAATTATCGCTAGAAACTAATGGAACACGTGCCGTTGTCAAGGAAATTAAGGATGTTCGCTACTCTTTTTCAAAATAACAAGCTTTTAAAAAGACTGTTATACATTGATAGTATAAAAACAAAGGAACTATAAAAGCAGAAAAAAATGAAGGGTCGGTGAGCTTGCTTTCGAGATATAAGCCATTGAAAATTTGGCGGGAAATGATTCTCTCTAGATTTTCATACATTTAACATTGGCACCTTTTTTTCTGTCAAAAAATATGAAAAAATAACAAGTATTTAATAAGATTTTCAAAGATGGCATTTAAAACTATATGTAATCAAATTATGATAAGAAAAGAAGGGGTTAGTGGGCAAAAACTTTTAATGGCACTGCATGGATAAAACCAGAGGATTCCGAATATCTGGCAAAAATTCAAAAACAAGAGGAGCGAACATCCTTAACAACGTCTTCATAGGTAAAATAGCGATAAACAGATTATCATTGGTCATCTCAACTCGATTGCTTTTCTCATTTTCGCCGTACCGGCTCAAGCGAGAAAATCAATCTCGTTGAGATAACCAACGATAATCTATAATTATTGAAATTTGCTGCTAAGACATTATACATTAGGCATTTTAATTTACCAATCATGGGCCCTTGTCAGGCAAGATACATAAACATCATATTAGTGACTCATTATAAACCATGTGAGAATAAAAGTTTTAATGAAAACTCACAAAAAAATAAGATAAAATATGAGCAATGTAGGATATTATTACAGTATAAAGTGTGAAGTGTAATGAAATCGATTTTATAAAAAATAGATGTAAAACATATTAAAAGGAAATAATAGAACAAAAAATATAATTTAAAATTTTGTTGTAGTTCTCCTCATAACCAGTGCATAAAAGAGAAAAAATTTACATCACTACAATGCAGAGGTCAACAATGGATGACCGTTTAGAGCCAGCTACAAATATTATAATAAGTTTATCACCAGTAGTGGTTCTCCTCATGAATATTGTACAGCAGCAATGAGTTAGTCATTGCTACTCTGCAAGATGCACCAAGGAGTCCGAACGGTGTTCTAGAACTCACTAAGGGAAAATTCTAAAGTTCAAGTGATCAGAAAGAAAGAGGGAGATCATTTTATATTATCGGAGCTATAGTCATTATTGAAAAAGGGAAGTTTAAGATCGATGTGTTTGTGTCAACCCCATCAAAACTTTTCATATTTCTTAATGAAAATGCATAATTCTGATAATAATTTCTCATCTTCATTATTCATTAACCATATCGGCTAGTTGTTTTGATGGGTTCTAGATTTTTAAAATTCTTGTAGCAATCATTAATCAGTTAGCTTATCTTTTCGTTGGTCTGATAGACTATCACAGGTAAAAAGAAAATGTGGTTCATCTTCGACCTCATAACTAAAACACATTTAACATACTCCATTGTATTGAGGAGTATTATTATATCTATATCTCCTTCGATAAGTAAATGGCGAGCAGATGTGCGAAATCTTGTTAGACTCTGTCTTTTTTTAATTTGTTTAACACTACCAAGATATTTTTCGCAATCAAAATTGAATTTTAAAGTAACATATGTAGATCTACATAGTTTTCTTCTGAACGGAGATTGAGATGTTTTTTTTTCCCAATTTTTCAAAAAGGCAATTCTATGTTTTCTGTTGTCTATTGGGTTCTTCCCTGTCAGAGGATATTTATAATTATTGATCAGTGAAAAAAGTTCCCCAAACGACATGTACCACGACGGTTTCTTTGACTCATACAATTTCCTAGATTTTAAAATAAAAGCGTTATGTAACAGTGGCACGCTAGTGCCAGATATTTTTCTGATCTGTAATAATATTTAATCATGGCATTAATCATGCTAAAATAATTTGGTAGTCTTTCCAACTCAGTTAATACCGCAAAGATAGTATTTCTTTTTGACTTCCAAGAATAAATTTACAGACTTAAGTATGAAGTTTTTCAGCAGGTCATTCCAATTTCTAAATTTAGCAGATATTAGGTTAAAAGCACCACATATATCCCAACTGTATAAAAGGATGGGTTATGATGGTATGATAGTTTTAATGCGTACTTATTTTGACTGAAAATCAATGCAAAATCTTTAGACAACTTGAAATAGGCTTTTACACAATTTAACATAAGTGTGAATATAAATAAAACAAAGGATCGTATATTTAACAAGGCAGGTAGATTGATTTTCATGTTAAATGGTGTAAAACTAGAGTAACACCTTCTGATTCAACTTGTCAATATTCTGATTTGTCAAATATGGAGAGTTAGCAAGATTCTGCTTAATAACACCTCCTTTAAATTTAGACAACTGATTTTTCTCCACATCTTAAAAGAATTTGACAGCTGTTGATACAAAGTGTATCCTTAGGTATATGCAGTTATGTTGTAAGAAGTGCAAGATGACAAATGTAAATATACAATTTTTTTAGTCTATAGGAAAACATGAAGATTTCGGTCCCTTTTTGGCAAAATAAAATCACATTGGGTACTTGCTTCCACATGCTGAATATACTATTTTATTCAAAAAGGACTAGCAACATATGAAATAAGCCAGAGAAAACATTTCAACAATAATTTATTTAGCATGTTCAAAAACAAAATAAATGAGAATAAGCATATACATATGAACGGTATAACTTTTTATTCGAACTTTTAAATTATGATTAATTTTTGATGAAATTCTTTTTGTCCAATTTCTAAATTTAGCAGATATTAGGTTAAAAGCACCCCATATATCCCAACTGTATAAAAGGATGGGTTATGATGGTATGATAGTTTTCATGCGTACTTATTTTGACTGAAAATCAATGCAAAATCTTTAGACAACTTGAAATAGGCTTTTACACCATTTAACATAAGTGTGAATATAAATAAAACAAAGGATCGTATATTTAACAAGGCAGGTAGATTGATTTTCATGTTAAATGGCGTAAAACTAGAGACAGTGTGTTAATACATATGAATATTTGGATATACATTTATGTGTGCATTTGGTTCCTTTACAGTGACAGAGGATAAATATATATATATTATACAAAGGCACTAGTATTCTTCGGTACTATAAAAATACAGATTTTGTATTATTGATATTTGCTCTTTATAAAATCATATTAATTTAAGGAATGCATCTCCCTCACACATAACTCGGATTTCTTGTCCGAGTTTTTAGCTTTAAATACCTTTGTTCTTTTTTGGTTTTATCGTCTCTTTAGTGTTTGTATCCGGTTTTGGAATTTCGAGTATTTTAGCCTCGAGCACCACCGAATTAATTAAGAGATATTAATTGTTGAAATGCGCATCTGTGCAGTAGAATTTGTACCGTTAATGTTATTATTTGTGCACCAAAAGTTATTTTTACCTGTACCACCAAGATAAATATTGTAATAATAGTTACTGAAAGATCATTTTACTTATAAAGAGGCGGAATATACCAAAAGGACATTCAAAATTCATATGTCGAAGAGACACTGATCATGACCACGCCATCGAAAAAAACCCTGAAAACGAGGAAAATAAAAATATAACATTCTACAAAACATTACATTGATAATTAAAAACTGAGCAACACGAAGACCAGCGAAAACCGGGGGTAATCTCCTGCGCAGATCCTGCTCCAGAATAAGTGGCACTCGTAGAGAGATAAAGTATCAAATGTCTCCTAACACTAATCTAGTGATGTTACAGTCCATGTTGTATAGTAACAGTTATGCTTCATCTACATTTATTTCACTAAACAAGATTTTGTTCTATTTTATATAAAGGTCTTTCGATACATCTGGATGTGACTTTAACTGCTGAAGCCCTTACATTTCGTCTTCCAGTAATACAAACTACAAAAGTACACTAATAGGACATACATAAAAACGGTTAAAATGGTTACTGTCAGGAGGTTGGTATAAAGACTATCTAATAATATACATCACTTAATACAGATTAATCTCTTTGCTTTAATGTTATGAATCACAATTAATGACTAAACAGCGAGACAACTACTTCATAGATACTTCTAGCCAAGCCTGCTGATATTTAGACGATAATTATATTATTTGTACATAGTCTCGATTTAGTAAAAATCACTCACTTGCCTTCTACTACATCTAACTTCAATGTTCCCCTCTTTAAGACCCTTATATTACAATCTCACATTGTAATTTTCATACCAAAAGTAAAAGAAAAATAGTAAACGAAACGACTGATCCTTTTCTTGTTGGTGATATTTCATTGGATGTTTTACATAGGTTTTTGGCTAGTACAATTTTCAGTGGGTTTGATATAAGCGATCTTTTCTAAACTAAATTTATAAGAGCGCCGCCACTGACCAGTATTACGCCCGTCTGATCATTATGAACCTGAGAGCTGTGAAGATTTTTGTAAATTCACTAATTCGACCGTATCGTTCCAGATGATATCCCCACCACTGCAGTAGTCAGTGCTCATGTGCTGTCATGATGTATCATTGATGAGGTAAATTTCATGTAAAATTACAGTTCATAATTGTTTTACATTTGTCATTTCGGGGCCTTTTGTAACTCACTATGCGGTAAGGCTGTACGGTGACCTATAGATGTTAATTTCTGTGTCATTTGGTCTCTTTTGGAGAGTTGTCTTATCGGCAATCATACCACATCTTCTTATATATATATATATATATATATATATATATATATTGCACAACTTTTTCGAATTTTATTTACAATGCTGTTCAACATTTTTAATTATTTTGCATGCTATCCGTGAAGATTCGATTGCCACTGACGAGTTTAAAGTAGACAAAACTCTCGACTGGCATGCAATTTATTTACTCAATTCTACACCGCAGTTACTCGTTGAGAATATGAACATTATTTTGAATCAGTAGTCCACAACTTTATACATTGTAGTACATTGATACAATAGTGTCCTAAAACTATGAGAATGCCGTTTTATAGATGACATCGTTTGACTAAAGTTGATTGAATACTATGATATATTTTCTCGCAGTCCAACAGTTACAAAGAAATTACACGTATGACTAAATATATATCGATAAGAAGAAATATATATATATATAAAAAAAAACCAACATAACTTCAGGATTTTCAAAAGGTAGATAAGGGATGTGAATATAAGAATATGTAATAAAATCACAATTTCGACTTCTAGATCTACCTCTGATATTTGACTAAAACGTTTTTAGCCTTTGACACGACGCGATCTAATGTTTGGTTAACAATGCACTTCGTATCTGAGTTCGCTTTCAACTGTTTCGATTTGCATACCGCTGAGGATATATATATTGAAAACAGTCGCGTCTGGCGTATACTGAAATGTAAACCAGACACTACTGATTACCGTTGTTTACCATAGTGTTTCATCAACATATAGGTGTGCGCTTTTTTGCTAACGCAAAAATCCCTTGATGAAATCACTTTGTGAAGAGTTTGCTATCCCCTTTTATTATCTGTTTTGTTTACAAGGCTCTATAAGGTTGGAATTTTTACTGGTTTGAATCATTTACCATGCACCTAAGAGTCTTCTGTAGACCAAACACGTGTCAGGGTTACTTAATTATAAGTCTTTATTATCACTGTGATTGTAACTGAGTTTTTGTATCTTTTATAATGGTTTTACGAGTTTTTGCATTTCCTGCATGGTACCCTTTATATGTTAACTTATACTCTGTCGATATAATTAAAGGGGAGGGATGATATCTTAAACCTAGTTCAACCAAACTACATGTGTATGTGCTTGTCACAAGTCAGGGGCCTCGTCATCGTTTATTTTGTATCATTACTCGTTTTTGAGCCATTTGAATAATTTGTAATGATGGCAGATTGTTGATGTCTTTGGTTTAAATTATTAACAACTTATATTTAGACTCGGGGCGATTTAAAGATTGGCACATTGATAGACACCTTTGTTTTGTTGCCCTCTAAATTTCTTTTGACTGAAGTCAAGGTCTAAACTCGAATCAAAGACAGAGTTGCGAGAGTGGATGGATACATGTCGTAACCTGCTTCTGCAAACGAGTTTTTTTGGACTTGTGAGGTAAATTATGAAATGTCAAGTATCTTAATAAGGTAAAATGTACAATAGCAAACATTTGATATTAAAGCCAAAAATCACAATTCCTTTTTTCATAAAATGTAAAACTCAAATAGACGACGGAACTCTAAAATACTAAAATAAAATTAGTTGTAAAATCAAACACGAAACGATTCGCAAAAGTATTCAACCAAAGACCATATGTGTTACAGATTACATCTGATCTCAACACAGTCAACCAACTGTTAGACTGGTTGACAGTCCTATAGGTTCAGTTTGAGAGAGTGGATGTGGTTACATTTTGTTTTTCGCAAATTTTTAATCCTTTTAATGAAACCAAAAAGAAATTTGCGACTTAATGTATATATTACAAATTAATGATTGGTTTGTTTAATTTTAACTATATTTTATTTTTTCTCAAATTAATATTCGGTATATCAGAAAGGGGCAACCAACACGTCTTATTTTCGACAGGAACGCTCGTTTGGCGACCAACATTTTAATCCTAGTATTTGTGATGGGTTTATTTACAACCATGCTGGTGAAGGTTTCCTCTCCGAGGGTACTACCAGCTCAGTAGTCAGAACATGTTGACATTAATTAGTATGGGTATATTAATAATTCAAAATTAATTGTTTACCAAACTTTGAAATTCCTTAATAACGAAACGCGAGCCTGGATTTAAAAATTTTGACCCTGTTATCTGTGATTAGTTTATTAATCATAAGAGTAACACACTGAAAGTTTAAGTTTAGTTTAGTACTAATTTGAACCCATACTTTGTTTATGTGACTGTACCATTCAGATACATCGTCAATGGTATTCTTTTATTATATGTTAATGTGTAGATTACTATGACATTAATTCAGAGAGTATTTCAAGGACATTTATATCAATTATGACGACTGCCTGACATACATAACTCTCTTATGATTTTGTTTGTGTTATTGGGTTTTATATCATGTTTATATTTCAAAAAGGTACAATGTAGTCATTTCTATTTTTTTATTAAAATGATCTGAAAATTGAAACACACAAAACGCTTTCTAGATTGGTATAAATGCTTTATGCTAAGTTGTGTTTATGCAAATAAAGCATTGTAATTTACAATAGTAAACATACCCTAAACATAAAAATATACGAACTGGGCGTTTAATACCATCACTTGAATAAAAACAGCCATCATAATGACCGAAAGAATTAAAAAAAAAACAAAACAAAAACACCTCACAGAAGTCGAAACATTTAGGATTTTGAATATGTAAATTAAAGCATCATTGAATATTGACATAAACATAATGACTGCATTACCACGGGTAATACGTATAGTTCCGAGGATTCATTAACTGCAATTTGACATGAACCCATTGATAATTGTACACCCCAAATACTGGACAAAGTTTCTCACTTGAGATTACATTCGTCAAGACATGGAATACTAGTATCGAATCATCTTGTCTCAACAAAAATTCATTTTTTCGTCTGTTAATGAACAATTCAAATTTTCCTTGAACTTTTGTACCAGCTGTAAAATCACTAATTGATTTCAATGTTTGCCGCGAAGAACCATCATGGTGAGAATACAAGTTAACTTTATCACTATTTATTGTTTTAGCAACAAAGAAAGACCATCCGCCCACGTTTTTTAACGCAACGGAGTAGTTTCTGTCTACCTTGGAACGTTCAGCCAAACCTATCTCTAGAACCAAAATGTCAGCAGTTAATGATTTGACTATTGTGTATGTATAGTCTACTTCAAAGAAAATTAATTCATTGTCTCCTACACAAATGTCCGAAATTGTTCCCATATAATTCTGTAACTGTGCATCAGCACTACTGGAAGTTTCGATGATATGGACGTTACTAATGATTGTATTATCAGCTGAAATAAACCAGTATTTATATAATGCAGTTCGACTAAATCTCATGTCTAATATATCATCATCACCTGAAATAAATATAGATATAAAGTCAATATATTTGGTATTCGAGATGTCAATCAATTGATATGGAAAGCCTCAGCTGTCACAAATTAAAGACTTTCAAAACGTTATGCTCAAGATTTTAATGTAGACATAAGACTGCTTGATGAGGAACTGAATCATCAAACTGCTAGTTTTAAATCATAAAATGCCAATATAATGTGTGATGAAGTTATATTGGTATAATATTCACTAGGTTCATCGCACAATATATATTTTGACTAGAAACTTCAGGATGTACGTTTTAGAACACGATGTTAGATCATTATATTGTCACGATGCCATTTGGCTTGCCACACAGGTATGATTTGATGCTTTATTTATAAAGAACGTGATATTAAACTAAGATAACGCGATAATGTATCATTAAAAATATCAAATTGTACTAATCATAAAATTGATTAAATTTAAAACAACATGGTTGTCAGTGGTTGTCGTTGGTTCATGTTTGTCATATTTGTTTTTCGTAAACTGTTTTGTTATAAATTAGTCTGTTCGTTTTCTCAATTGAATTGTTTCATATTTTCATGTCGGGGTCTTTTATAGCCGACCTTACGGTATCGGTTTTTCTCATTGATGAAGGCCTTACGGTTGCCTATAATTGCTTACATCCACATATTTTGACCTTTGGTGGATAGTTGTCTCATTGGCAATCATACCACATCTACTTATTTTTACATATGATATACAGTTGAAAGTACATGCTGTTCAGCTAAGATAGCACGAAAATATATAATCAGAACGTAATGTCATAGTAGGCTTAATTTACGATACGTTGGCTTAAAACTGCACGATGCAAAGTTAAAAGTATAGTATGTTGAAATGCGACAGCAAAATGCTTAGTATGACACGACTTAGAGGTGTCAGACCACCAAGTCACACATGTAAAAGTAGCATTTTCCTGACAAAAATAGTGCTTTTGAGGTCAGTGTTTACTTAAACTATCAAACAAGTTCTCAAAAATAAACTCTTGGTGAAAGAAAAATATACATATAGACCATCTTGAGCAAACAATTACTTGTCCAATATTTTCATTAAAAATTGAGGGTTATGCGCCCTATAGTATGTACTTTCAGATTTCCAGAAAAAAAGTGGTTATTTTGAATAGCACTTGACTCTCGAACGGTGGTGAAACATGTGGTTGATTATATAGGGGTTTTGAATTGGGGGACACCTTTAAAGCGAAAAGCGGTGAAAGCAAAAAATCAGAATACATTTGATTTTTCTTTATTATCTGATAACTTGAAATGCAGGTAGCCACATTTTAATCTTTGAAGCAAAATAAATCACAAATTACCAGATAAGGGCCTTAAACCTGAATTTGTGCTATTTGTTTTAAGTTTTTTCCACCCTTACAATATGGCAACACTGCCTGAACTGTGTCCAGTGCCCTAGACCACTCGACCAACTAGACTATATGAAAATATAGCTTTCGTTAGTCGATTAATGCATTTCCTCGTCGGCTTTGTCAAGGGTTGTAACACAGTAGATGATGTACAGTGGCATGTGAATGGTATGCGTTGCAGGTCAGCTGTTTTATTCGTCGTAAAGGATGATAATTTTATTATCCATGCCGTCAAATCAAATTTTGATTTCATTATATACGTCTCGAAATGTGACAACTATACGACACATTTTCCATCGAATAATCTGTGGTTATACAGGGCCAACACCATAATTTGTATATACTTCGTCTCAAATTTGGCCTAACAATGTTAGATTTGCTTTAGCAAAATGTTTTTTCCTCAGCGTAATTCGAACCCCTGTATCTGATACATCGTGGCAACACCGCCTGTACATACTGTGTCAGAAGCCCTAGACCACTCGACAAACTACTTGAGAGGAGGTATATAAATTACGGTGTTAGTTTCTTAACCACTCGGTCTTGAATGATATTTACATTATCGGAAACATATAACCACATAGATGATATACATATTGTGAATGTTGCCAGTTACATGTTGTTAAATAATTATCAACCATATTTATATTTGATGTTAAAAACGCTAATTAAAGAGGATACCTCTAGTAGAATGTTTATTTGAGTACGATGGATATTTATTGTGTGCAATATTTTGGAAAAATACACTTCGGAATCAATCGATTTCTGTTCTAAATCAAGTACTTAGCCATGCTGCTTTAAACTTTTCCTGTTGTTTTACCGTGTTTATGAGATTGGTTGTGCTGTAGGCAATGTCAACTAACTTTCAATACGATCAAAGCTATATTTGCTCAATCTTTTTCAACTCCAGAATTTTCAAAACAATTCAAATCAGACGTAGATGTTGGAACATTGTTACCTCAAGAAGGCCAGAATGTTATTGATCAGAAAGGGACAAAAAATAAATCATCATTAACAAATAGAAAACGAACGTCTTGTTTTTTGCTAGCTTAAAACAACATTTTGATGTTTTGTATTAAATTTAATACAACTGTGCAACCTTAGCTAGAGCTTACTGGTAAAAACACTTTTCACTACTTCGTTGAGTGAAATGTCGATTAATCAGATTTTTACAATTTACAAAAGTCCAATCTAGAATAAAGTAAAAATAATACTAAGTTTTAATAATAAGATTTATACTTTTTACAGAGCCTGTTAAAACGTTTCTGACAGTTGAGTTTAAAATTACATGTAAATTGATAAAAAGTTTTCAATGCATTCAAAGTTTGTAGATATATTTCAAAAGCTGTGTATACGTATACTTTTTAAATTTAAACGCACGCAATTTATGTTTAACTTGTAAGTTATGAAGTCAGGTATTTCGTTACCACAAATCTACCAAGATATTTTAGGGAAAATTAGTTATACATGCAAAAAGACGGAATATCAGATTTGATTTTTTACGGTGATGTTATTTGAAGAGCCTATAAATTTTAAAACAATCTATCTGTACTCGCTGAACGACTGAAAAACCTTATCGTTGAAGGGTATCAATTTAACACCATAGTTAAATCTTTAGGTATTGTTTAATCATGTTAACATTGATTTTTCTATGAAATTTAGAATTTAAAACCTAAATATATATTGCCATGCTTGAACATTTCACTTATATTTTGGCCTTGCGCAAAGTCATGCGTTTCTCTGACTGTTTATAATGTCTTTAAATTAAATCAGTTTAATGTGTACCGACTTATACTTAATGTGCGCTTCGTACCGATTTATTTAGTTCAATCCATTTGCAATTGATTTTTACAGTTTGTTCTTCTGTTGTGTTGTTTTACCCAAGTCCCAGCCTGGGGAAGGTTTAGCGCTCACGAGCATTTTCAACCTCGCCATATTTTGTATGTGCCTGTCCCAAGTCAGGATCGTTTAGTTCACTGGTTGTCGTTGGTTCATGTCAGTCACATTTGTTTCTCGTTAATTGCATTGTCATAAATTAAGCCGTTTGTTTTCTCGATTGTACTGTTTCACATTATAAAGTCATTGGTTTGACTCGACTAGAACAACATCATCAAGTCAGTATACATCCTTCGGATTTCAAATGTTTAGCTTTGAGCGTTCCTGATGAAGGTAAATCCAGAAAAGCGCTTCGGACGCATGCAATTATTAAACGTGTTGTTTTCAACTTTTTAATCGTTATCTTCTGTAATAAGATTAAAGGTGTATATTTTTTACTTCACTAGCTGAGCATTATATAAATTTGAGCTCTTCATTTAACTGAAAAAAAAAATACCAAAGGCATATTCAAACTCATAAATCGAAAACAATCTGACAATGCCATAATTGTACAACTTACATGTTTTATGGGGGAGATAACTCAAAATCTTATAAATTTGTGTTATCGACAAATTTATATAGATAGGGTGTAATTTACATTTTATTGATTTGGATGCGAAAAATATGAAAATAAAATAAAATAAGCAAAATTCATTTTGAACCTTTAAAATATTTCATCAGATAAAAATGTATTGATGAAAATTAACTGCTGATGGACATATCATCTGGTGAACATTGTGTCATCTTGATTGTCCACATCAGTGTACAATATCAAATACAATTCACCTGTTTGTTTAGTGTAACATTCTCTGCGACAGGTCAAAATTCATGAACGATAAGCATTTTAAAATCGAGCTCTTCTACACTTTAAAATATTTCTTGTTGCACATTTTCGTCTACTCAGAGTATGTATTTAGGGGTTTTAATAATGTCATACTTATCATTATTAAGCTATGATGAAACGTTATTACCAAAGCATGGATCTGAAGTACAGGTTCGGAGGTTGAAAGTTTCATTGTAGTTACAAAGCATCGATGAATTCATATGCTGTCTGACCCTGACTTGATCGCCTTTTCCACAGGTAATACTACATCCAGACCAGGAACTCCAGGCCGTCCAATAGCATTCATTTTTTGACTCACCTGAAAGGTAAATGAAGCATTAATATTGCATTAAAAGAAATTGAACAATAAAGAGGACAAATTAATTGTCGAAGTTGAAGATATTCTATGTTTCCAAATGACATAACGATAAAACTAATTAGATATTATTTTCTGCATCAGATAACATTAAAAATTTTTATGTTCACAATGCCGTCGTCTATTCATATACCATACAAAGACCTACATCAATGTATTACAATATCTGCCAAACAACTTATTAGGAACCTATCTCCAAAGAGATCTGATTCGCTATAAATAGAAGTAAAGTTACCGCAGACGGAATGCCATGATAACCCCCTTCCAATAAACACGAAAAAAAAAATTTAATACTGTGAAAGTACTTTATCCGTTGGTATCAATGTTCGTGTTTTGAGCAAAGATTACATGTTCGTGGGGTCCTAAAATCGTGGATTTTCTGAAAATGTGAGTAATGAATTTGAAGCCATCAAAAAACGAAAAATCATGAAAATCATCATATGTTGTTTTATAATCATTTATGGAACATTGCAAAATAAGGTGTTTTATTTTCACTGTCAACAGTCATCAAATTTTAGATAAAATAATTGCTTTCGGAAATACGTTGATTTATCTATGCTCACAAATTGCCTCGATTGAAGGAAATTGCAAAGTCAACATTTCAATTGATGCACACGTGTAATCAGAAGTAATGACACTAATTAACCCCAGATCGAATGATCAACAGAATTACGGTCATCAAAGGTCTTAATTGGGGCCATAAGCATGTCACTTACAGAAAACGGTTACATAAAAAAAATGTTACATATGTACTTTGAATTGTTAAATTAATTCTTATGAAATAAAAAAGCAAGTTCAATATGATATCATCATTTTTTTCGTATGCGAATTGTAAGGAGATAAAATGAATTCGCATATCACGAGAATTAAAAGGTTTAAAATTGTACAATTTATGTTATTTAAAGATTAAATGGATAAAATCCTATCTGAAATTGTATATTTAGTTCATATTGCGTTTGCTAATATTCGATATATTCTCGAATTTATATGCCCGCATCCATGTAATCAAACCTACATGGGGATCTTTCTACGTCTTGATTTGGACAACAGCTGTTATATTTCATTCGACACTTAAAAATTGGAAATTTTTAAATAAAGTTATCCAGAAAAACCACAAAAATTGGTGCCCCACCAATATAAGTACTTTCACAGTAAATTAAAAGTTTATTTCAAGCCAATAATCGGATAAAAGTATATACTCAAAGTCAATAAATGTACCGGGGTAAACGTTACTGATGTGGTATTATCTATTTATTAGTTACCATTGGCTTTGAACTGGAATTCAGTATCCATGAGTAATATCTGATCATTATTTGTATCTGTTGTATTTTGTTAGTTGTTTTTGTGCTTCGTGCCGATCTAATGAGGCACCCCTTTTCCAATGATTTTTACATATTGTTATAATGGCCTGTGACATCACTGTCCCAGAATGAGGGTGGATTGAGCGCTCGCTTATATGTTTATTCCCACAACATTCATTATTGTTCTGTCTAAATTCAAGAGCCTGTAAATACGTGCTTCTCTTTTGTACCTGTCTGTCATTCTGCTTTTTTAATGTTTAAACAGAGCACAGAACCGTTTAAATTGTTTAACATTTTTTCATAGCTTTCTATTCGGAATAGGTTGTTCTGTACGGTGACATACATATGTGCTTATATTCCTGTCTGTTGGTCTCGTTTGGATAGTTGTGTCATTGGTAATAAAACCACATCTACTTATGTTTAAATCAATACATATATTTGTGCGCGAGTTTGATACAAAAGTAATGATATTTAATCATTAAGCTTGAAATCAATTTGATAAATTGAGCGTATCGTATGTTAAACAAAAGTTTACTTTCTTAAATTTTCAATAACATGAACGTCTTACTTTTACTTAGATAATTGCGTATGCGCCTTTCCCGCATTTGATATAAAATTGCATGCTTTTTGTAATTTGTTCATTGCGTGATTTGAAGTGAAGGAACACAAAAACCCAAACTATCCCCCTTTTGATAAAATATCTGCTGCTGTTTGTTTTAAATGACAAAAGAAGCGCCATTAATTGAACATAATTTGAAAATTTCGCTGAATGTATCACATTTTGCGTCAGGTAGCCCAGTAACCATTTGGGAAGAAAAAAAACATATGCTGTTTGCCTTTCAATGTTTTCATCTTGGACATCGACGAGACATTGTCAACGAATGCGAATTAGTTGACTGGTTGATATATAGTTGTACTGTCCAAATGTATCAATGACAAAACATTGTCAAAATTTAAACTTACTTAGTGTTTTTTTTAATTGTGAGATGTTGATAGTTTGTTTTACAATTTGTCTTTAATAAAGGTAATCTAGATTTTTTGGAAGTATTAAGAGTAATTTCAATGAATTTTTGGGTTATCTTTTATTCATTTAAATCGAACCGCTAAGTATACGTATGTTGGTTTTCCTTCAAATATTTAGTAAACATGATAAATAGGCATTAATATGTATAAATCCTAAAATATTTACACAACAAGAAGAATGTTTAATATTTCTGAAAAATACGGATGCACACACATCACTCAGCATACTAATTTGTCTTGAAATGAACAGTGTTGGGACTGCATTTTTGCTACTACAAATGTTTATCATATTATCAGCGGGTTTCGAACACAAGTTATTGCAATATCAACGGCAATACAGAAATGACTGTGGGCACCGACTAACAATACTTTACTAACTAATCTCAATGCAATAGTTCTCTTTCTTTTATGGGAAGGTACCTATTCTTGTTGGCTTATAATGGGATAGTAACACAGCCAATGACGTATAGTAGGTTGGAGATGGTACTAGTATCTCTCTACAATACATTTTTATTTGTATATATTACGTTTAAGAAAAATGTTATGTAAATCCTTTATTATAAATGGAAAGAAACTCAAAGCGTTTTTGTATTGAATTTTAATCGTGTCTAAGAGTGTATGTTGTTTCGATACCAATGGTAAAACCGACCGAATGCAACAACCAATCTATATCACTAGTTCAATCAAGCCAAATGTCAAATGTAGCTTTAAATGTATATATTTAAAAAAGTTGTTGATCCGCCTCTATGAGTGAGCCTCTTTTGTGACTAACAGAAGGTCGCAATTAAAAGTGTACTGATCGATGCGCTTCGTCGTATTCGACTTCACTAGACACATTGTTCAAATGAAATACACCGGATCGGAATCATTGTTGGTGGATGGTAAAATACGTGAGCAATTAACAAGCCCTTAACCGTAATTGCATGTCAAATAGTAGAAAAAGAATGTCTTTACTTATTTGTCTATTCACAAGTGAAGTGATATTCGAAAATTAGAAATATTCAGCACTTATGTTTGACGCAATAGAAGTCACGGCAACGCAAACATACACCACTTGCAGCTCACAACGAGCCTGTATATGGTGTGTTATCTTCTGTTAAAAATCTTTGGTATATCACTGTATTCGATATAAACTGTTTTCAATAACATTTTCAAAGTGCAATTCAATATTTCAAAAGAGCAAAGTCATGTTCGGTATTGATCAAAATATCAAAAAGTACAGATTGGTTGTAAAAGCTTTGGACCTTGTTAACTACTTTTCATGTATAGGTAGTGAAAAACCCTCTGCCAATTCGATGGCTTTTACCAATATCAATTTATACGCTACATATGGGTATGTTGAAACTATATAGACTCCACTAACAGGGGCAAGTTCTTTACAGATAACTGTCCCAACGAAGTTCTGAGGAAAAACTGCTGTTGTTTCCCTGAATTGTGGCTCTCGTATGACCAGATGTGTTATCAGTGAATTCGTCTACTATAAAAACTAATGCCCAATGCTTTTCTTATGTTTGAATAACAACATTAATTAAATCATTAATATGACTGCTACCACACACTCATAATCTCCTTTATGTCATGGTGTCCCTACGCATGGTCAGGTAAGGATTTTATAACTTCGTTATTATTCTAATAAGAAAAATAAAAGTTTCATTGATATCGTTTTAGGACATTGTTTGGTAATTCAAATAATATAACATGTTTGTATTTCGTATTGAAAATACCCAATTATAATTTTTCACAAACTTTTTTCTTGCGAATTGGAATCGGTATCATCCTTGTACATTAATTCGTATTTATAATTAAATGTCAAAATATCATCCACACAATCCAACATATCCAAAAAAAAAAGAAAAATTTTCTTGTGATGAAGGATGTGATAACACCTGTTACAACTAATGCGACCAAAATACGAACAATGATAAGAAAAAACAACCACAATGATATATAAATCGTTTGTCGACCAGGAGTATCTAATTGTCACGTAATGATAGTAGGTAATAAATGGGCTTGTTATTGTGAAGATCTTTTTAATAACCGTACAATTTGCTTGTCTCCTTAGATTTAAATAAGTGTGTAAATAGTCCGATGCATTGTGAAGATGTGCGCGGGTTCAATACACAATTAAATATGCATTAATATGCATAAATCTTCAAACAAATAAAGGTCTTTAAAATTTGTAAAATCATTTTATTCTGCACAACAAGGAGTATGTAATTTATGAAAACTACAGATGCACACATATCACTCAACATATTTTTTTTGTTTTGCAATTAACACAACAAAAACTTTGGATACTGACCAACAAAACTTGATAAACTAAGCTCAATAAAATAGGTAGCTTTCCTTCATGAGATGGTGCCTGTTCTTGTCGACTTATTTTGGGGTTGTTACACAGTCGTTGATGTATACTAGGAAATACTAGTATTTCTATAAAATTCATTTTTATTTGAATATATAAAGTTTCAGGAAAATGTTATGTAAGTCCTTCACTATATATCGAAAGAAACACAGATATTTTTGTACTAAAATTGATCGTCTTAACGTCTCATGTCGTGGAGTTTATGCTGTTGCAATACCAACGGCAACAATCGCCGTATACCACTAGTTCAATCAAGCCGAATGTCAAATTTAGCTTTATATGTATATCAAAAACTGTCTCTCTGAGTGACCTTCTCTTGTGTCTCACATACAATCGAAATTCAGAATATATAGATCATTACGACTCGTCGTATTCGACTCCACTAGACACATTTGTTCAACTGACTTACACCGGATCAGAATCACAGTTGGTGGATGGTATAATCCACGAGTTATCTACAAGCCCGAAACTGTAATTGCATGTCAAATAGTAGAAAGAGAATCGCTTTACTTTGTTGTCTAGTCCCAAGTAAAATTATATTCGACAATTATAATAATTCAGAACCTCTGTTTGACGCTGTCACGGTCATCGCAAATATACACCATTTGCAATTCACACCGATCATATGAATGGTTTGGTATCCTATGTTGGGAATTCACTGTATTCGAAATAAACTGTTATCCATAACATTATCAAAGCTCAATTCAATATTTCAAAAAGCCCAAAATATTTCCGTTATTGATCAAAATATAAAAAAGTACATTTTTGTTGCAAAAGCTATGGAAATTGATAATCATTTCACATTGATTACAAACTTTTACAAACTTTTTCAATTAATACGTTACACATGGGTATGTTGACACTACAACGACTCCATTAACGTGCTCCTTACAGATAACTGTTCAAACAGAGTTATGAGAAAAAAAAAAACACTGCTGTCGTTTCCCTGTATTGAAGCTCTCGTATGACCATGTCTATTATCAGTGAATTCTTTTTCTGTATAAAACTTATGTACAACGCTTATTCTATTGAATAACAACAGTGGTTAAATCATTAATACGACTGCTACTGCAAACTCTCAATCTCATTTTTTAATCATGTTTATTAAGTTTTAAATTGAAAAGTTATGTGATAGATAACTCTCTACGCATGATCAAGTAAAGATTTTACAACTCTGTAACCAATTTAAGTTCTTTCAGGCCATTAAACTCATGTTACGCCTACATTTATCGTGGTCCTTAAATATCTGGCTAAAATTTTATATAATATCTTTTTGAAGTCGAATTCGTCAAAGTTGTCGTTCTACCTTCATGACCATGCTTCAATGTTGTTTTGTAAGAAACGCCTGTGCATTTACTATGTCAATCTAGGGTTATATTAATATGGTCAGGGTTTCAATGGATTTTGTTTTCGCACTGGTAATAATTCAACGATAAAAAATGTTAATAACCATGAAAAGAACGTTTGGATGGGTATATTGGTACCTTTCAATCGTATCTGAAATTCAATGTTTACTATATTCTAGAAAAAAATCTCATCTAATTTGTTTGTGAAAACCATTCACACTGACTCCCTAATAAAAGTTTGATAAGTTTAGGTAAAAAGATACAACACATCAGCTATATCTTAAATTGAAATATAGTCTCATCCCTTACAGATTAATTATATGTTTTTCACATGAATACATCATGTATATAACGTCTTAGTAGATGTGTCGCTCCATTATTGTGTTTATTGTATTGAGATTTTCCAAACACGTTTTCATATGAATATGACATTTTTCTTGGTCTTATAAAAATAACATTAATTTCGTATCTATACATTGTTTGGTAATTCAAATAATGTTATTTATGTTTTGATTTCGTCTCGAAAATACCCAAATTAAAGTTTTTTTCTAAAACTATTTTCTTGCAAATTAAAATTGGTATCATCCTTTCTTCTTTTATTCGTATTTATAATTGTATATCCAAAGATAATTCACCATCTCCGAAATAAATTTAAAATAAGAACACATATATATTGTTATTCTGCGGTTCACATGTTGTAATGTACTATAATATTATTTATATATGTATTTTTGTGTGCTGAATGGTCGTGTTCTTGCGTTTGTTTGTACTCTGTTTGACTAACCGTTAAACCAGGTTCAACCCACAATTTGTTCTTAAATGTCCTGTACCAAGTCAGGAATATGTCATTTTTTATCTATAGTCCGTTTCTATGTATGTTGGCGTTTGCTTTGGTGTAGGTCAGTGTTTCTGTTGTTCCGTTGTTTTTGCTTAATAGAATTGTGACTATTGAATAGCGGTAAACTACTGTTGCCTTTATGCATACTTACACTGTGTAACAGAAAATCTCTCCTTTGTGATGAAGAATGTGACGACACCTGTTACAACTAATGCGATCAAAATGCAAATAATGATAAGAAATAACAACCACAATGAGATTTGAATCTTTTGGCGATAACAATTTTCTGATGGTCTTGGCTTAATTGTATGTGATCTAATGTGATCGTAATGGTAAGGATCTTCTTTATAAACTGAAGATAATTTTTCGTACGTGTCATCTGTTGCAAACACTTCAATACAGTCGGAGTCAGCAATTTCTGTATTGAAACTTCTGTTGATATGAGTATTTTGCTGATTGTTTGCCATAGTGGTTTCTTATCAGCTGCAAACTGCAAAAATAAAGAGTTGCGTTTTGTCAGACACAAGCAACCTTACTGGTTAATCATAGGAATTGAAATATAACAATAAATAGACAGATATGGAAATACAAAAAAAAAAAAACGTTTTCGACTGAGAAACACCTTTTCACAATGCCTGACATGGTACGTTGATAGGTGATAGTTGATACCAACATTATTCATGTATATATCTATTTATTATATACAGTATTTTTGTTGCTGTAATAAGACTATTTTTGTTGATTTTTTTGTCGTTAAGGTTTTCGATGATTTGAGATATTTCTGTATATTCGCATGTTAAATCTGATTTGGTGCAAATTTATGATATTATTCGAGATAAAAGTGGCGTGCGTACAAATAAATGTAGCATTTTTTTTCTATTATCAGTATCTTGGGTTCCGCTGCTGAAGAAAACAAATCACCAAATGTACTATATAATCTAGTTCGTTGACATGTCTGCTTGAATTTGTTTTGGTTTCTGGTCGTTATTTTGAACATGGTATTGTAGATGTCCTTTTTCGACTAAACGTCAAAATGAAAAATGTAAAACAATTCAAACGAGATACTCACGCCTGATTTAAGTACAAAACAATGATCGAAAAACAATTATGATACACAACAACAAGGAACAAGCGACAACCACTTAATTACAGGCTCTTGACTTTGGGGGCAGGTTCATAATAATATGTGGCGGGGTTAAACATGTGTATGCTGGTAGCCAAATTTCCGGACTGTAAAATTCTTTGAAAAATATACGGTAATACAGACATAAACAAATCCTTGTATTAAATAAAATATTCGCAAAGAATTCCACCAACTCCATTTATCTCGTTTCAGGTTACGAATAGCTTTTAAAATGTCATTTTCTGTAATTTTTCTTTCATGATCCTCATAGACGCATTCACCATTAGTGATATTAAACAAGCTGTCCTCAAATACAGCATCTGTGTCTGTTTCTTTCATGATCCTCATAGACGCATTCACCATTAGTGATATTAAACAAGCTGTCCTCAAATACAGCATCTGTGTCTGATGATTGCAATGACTTAAAATGTTCATGGAACAAGTTTAATGGTACGGCATGTTAAGAAAACGACTTCCTTTTAAATTTCTTGTAAAATAATTTTGGTTTTGTAATTCTCATCATGTTCATTATGTGTTCGTCAAAGCGCATGTATTCACGTTTCAAGCGACGTTCTAATGTTTTATTTTGATAAAATTACTATGTTTTAATTGCGATTTTGATCTATTAAATATGTTCAAACAGTTTATATAGCGTCGATAAAGGTCTTTACACTGAGCGTTAAACGAATGTTTATCATAAAAAATGTCAGATCTACAAGATTTATAAAAATAATTCCTCTTTTTAAAAAAATGGTGCCATTTTGTCGTTTAACGTACTAGTGAAACCGGACAACGAATTGTCGTGTAATTGCTGATCGTCAAAATCAATCCGTTGACGATACAAATTTATCTTAACCATAT
Source organism: Mytilus californianus (assembly GCF_021869535.1). Taxonomy (NCBI): domain Eukaryota; kingdom Metazoa; phylum Mollusca; class Bivalvia; order Mytilida; family Mytilidae; genus Mytilus; species Mytilus californianus. The sequence continues at coordinate 81,818,722 of NW_026262712.1, forward strand.
TGATACGTAAACATTCTCTACGTTGTTCTTATAATTGATCACTCCATTTAAATTTATCCTGCGACAGATTCTTTCCGATTTCACCATACGGAAACCCTTTGGAATTTTGTTCGTTACACAGTAATATAAATACTATCATTACTCAAAAAAATCATCTATTGCCCCAGTTTGACTGTTTGTATCGCCCAAAGTATTACATCACCAAGAGAAGAGTAGACTTCAAAACTATTTTCTAAATCAACAAATAAATCGCAATTATTAAGTTATATATAAAAATTCTATCTAACAGCGGGTATATGAACACAGGCGATAAATACGTTTTCGTTATTCAACCATATAATGTAATTATTAATACATATTTCAATAGAAATTTTATCAGAAAGAAAAACAGTCTTTCATTAAAATTACAATACGTCGTCCTTGAGTAGATGTAGAGTTTCTTGTAGCATACAAAAACAATTATAACCAGTAATGCAAAAATGATTGTTAAATCAACATTATATAAGAAAAACTATATCATATGTGCAAATTTAATTCAAAAATGCAATGTTATTCACTTTGAAGTTTACTTTGAATACCACCATTCACATTCCAAACAATTACTTTTAAGTTGTCACAGTTTATAGAATCAGACACAGAAACTGCAACGCTATCCTAGTCTTCTTTGGTAGTCACCTGCTTCTCGTCAGTTTGATGAGTCGTCTTGTCAGTACAGAGATCTACATCGTTCTTTTCACACCGTTTTTGAGTTTTCATTTTAGTTATATATTGCTTGCGCTTTTCCGGATCGAAAAACTCGTTATTTATGTACAGTTTGTCTCTAAACATCACTGCTTTAGCTTGTTGGGTACGAGCTTCTCTTTGAAATGGGAACAGTTGTGTCCGTTTAGCGTTTCCGTAAATCTTCCGTATACTGCACGATGAGACCGTTTTTAAGCGGATGACCTCACTACCGCTCGCTGTTTAAAATTATCGGCCTCGGTTTGTATTTGTTATTCATACGAAGCACACTGCGACAAAAGACAATTTTTGACGAGAATATTCCTTAAATAATGAGTGTTGTAAAATTTCAAACTATCGGAAAACAGGAAGTGACTTCATGGGTTGATGTAAAAATTACTTACACGCTGCAACTCAAAACTATTTAGCTGCAGATCAAATATCAAATCATTCCTTTCAACAAGACAAAATATTATTTTGTGCAAAGAGTCTAGTCAAATTTCAAACTATCGGCAACAGGAATTGTCGCACGGCAGATGTTAAAATTGCTTACAGGTTGCAATTCATAATTATTGAGTTGCACACCAAATATAAAATCATTCACTTCGGTACAAGCCAGGAAAACATTGAGAAAAGTTTTGTATGCAAGGTCGTTCGGACGGTAAAAAGACGGACGGACGATCGAGCTGTTACTAGACCTGCTTTCGCCTTCAACGACTCAGGTAAAATGACTTCATGGTTCTGGGTTAATTGTTTTGTGCATTTATTATAGAGTGTAATCCTAGGTATAGACTTAGTTTCTGCAAATGTCTAGTAAGACTAAGAATACTACTATCCGCAACGGGCGGTGTATATTGGCTAACATGTACAGGTAAGGGTTCAGGAAAATGGGAGGATACGGGTACGGATATGATGTGCTGCTTTGCTGTTTTTGGTTTTGTTTAAAATTTTCAGGTATCCTCTGAGCTGACAGAAAAGAGAAGCAAAAGTTACTAAAGGGGCATTCAACTCATTCAAAGTCAAAAATAAACTGACAACGCCATGGCTGAAAAAGGAAAAACAAACAAACAACAGTATACAAAACATAACATAGTAAACGAACCCCACCAAAACATCGGGTGATCTCAAGTGTTCCGGAACGGTAAGCAGATCCTGCTTCACATGTGAGACCCGTCGTGTTGCTCATGTTAGTTTAAATCCGGTATATTGTGTCAACTGGGAGATATATCCTCCGTATGCAGGCACTTCTGGAATGTGGCTATATAGAAATGGAATGTTCGTAATTGGGAAGCTAAAATCATGTCTTTTGTCATAAAGTTTTGTTTTCAACCGGCCCTCATTGTCAATTTCTATATGTAAATCAAGATATGAGGCAGACGTAACTGTATCTGTTGTATCCTTTATCTCAAGTTCAATGGGATAGATGCGTTCAACATAGTCACCAAATTTTGCGTTATTTAGTGATAGAACATCATCTATATAGCGGAAAGTAAAGTTGAAGGATACTGCCAACTTCTTTTCTTTCTTCCTAAGAAAGGAAGAAGTCGACAAGAAGAGGAGCACAGTTAATTGGTTCCTATGGGATTCCGAATATTTGTTGAAAAACACGTCCTTCAAACGTAACAAATATGTTGTCAATCAAGAAGTCAAGCAACTTGATAATGTCAGTTTCAGAGAATTTTTTTAATCAGAGTGATTTTTGAAAAAGTACAATTTATCCCTCCCTAATACAAGATACTCTTATTTATGTTGGCCATTCTTTATGATGAAACAATGCAGGACCAAATCTTTCAATTTGTCTTTAAGTTTGAAATGGGGAATACTTGTGTAGAGTGTAAAAGTATCGAATGTTTATATATTTTTGCAAGATGAAAGTTATACTGTATGTACTCTTAAAGATCTTTGGAATGTTTTAGCGTCCACATCTGATTAACCTCACCTCTGGAATAGGTAGTTTCACAATAACTTTGAAGCCCAGCTTTGATTGCTAATAATATTGATGTTAATAATTTAGAAAGAGGTTTCGTGAAGCACTTGTAAGACCCAGCAATAAAACGTTGTTTGTAAGGATACTTATGTAGTTATGGGTATCCAATCCAGTTCTACATCTATGGTTAAAAGTCTAAAGGAACAAAGAACAGACCTATGATTATCCAGGATTTCCTGTGGGGGCCTTGATGAATATGTTGAGTTTCCAAGTGAATTGGCAATACCTATTTCATTTATCAAGCATCATTTATGTAATGTGATTTACATACACAAACGATGATGTTTGGGGCTTTAGTCTGCGGGGACAACAACATATTTGTAATGAAGGTAGGACAGGTGTTTTGCAACATTAAGATTTTTTATAGATTGATGTAGTATGGGTATTTATAAACCCAATTAGTTTTATAATTCTGATTTGTATCAACGACCTAACAGCCTTTATTTATTCGGAAAGAGTACCTACGTCTTCTTTCTCGCGTTAACTCATTACCTGGCATAATTCTCGACTGAAGCCATCATTATTTTGAAGTTGTGTTTCAATTGATGGATTTAGGCTCACGATATTTCGGGCCTTTGGATAACACATTTCACAAGGAAGAGGTATTTACAATGTTTGTGTCACCAGTAATATAACGTGGCATGCTGGATTATATATTAATTGGGAACAAGCACAGGTGCAATTAGGAGGTTTAGACTTGAAGATGAATCAAACGGAGAATTAGTATTCTGTGACGAATACATAAGCTTGCGTATTAAAAGGGATTTATTTTGTCAATGCCATTTTTCAAAGTTCACTATCGGACTCTATTGTATTTATTAGTTGAGTTTACTCGAATGTTTATACTATTATGAACAACAAACCATCACTACAGTGTTGTAACAACTGCCCGTGTAAAATACCGGCGTTAAAATGTTACTGGAACTTATAAACAGTCTAACTCCACAAACACTCATGTTCGGTAATAACTACATAATGTATTAAAATATCAAGTATTCTTGTCCCTGCTGGAGAACACACCACCTTCATATTTTAGAGGTCTCCCGTAATAACATTGGCCATAGGAATCATATCTTATTATATAAAATTCGATGATTCAAAGTCTCAAGTTGAATGGGAACTATTTTCTATACTGACAGGATGCTCATGTTAACATTTGCACCAGAAAACAGCTTATGGTGACAACAAATCTATAATAATAAATGTACATTCATAGAGTGGCCTGAAACACGAGATTGTGTTATGTAATTAACTAATTATTTACAGAGTGATCTAATAAAATTGTATAGGCAAATGAAAGTACGACAATGCCCATTTTAATGTTTGCAAACTGAAGTCGGTATCGGATACGATGTGTTTGTTGGTAAATTCACTAACGACATGTGTTCAAGGTCATAAATAGATCTTTTGATACCAGAATATTCGTCTTATCTCTACATTTAGAGATTGTGCCCTATTGATGAATGTGACACGTTCAAGCAATGCCAATTCATGTTCGCAACACATTAGCCAGTCAGATTTTCATTATATCACATTTCAGTCTCCACGAACATATAATTTTTTTTTTTATCTTTGAACCTCTTGCATTTTAGAAAAAAAAAATGCAAACACTGCTTACTGTTCAAATTACACTATTTTTAGAGACTCCAATTTGTAACCAAACATGAGCCAAATGTGTGGTCTTATCCAAAAGGAAATTTTGTCACAAATGTCAAATGAAATATAAAATCGTCATAAATGAGCCATATGTTTAAGGATAGGGTTAAAATGATTTATTGTCGGGTAAATGTCAATTCGAGACATATTCAACGACATGAGATGTGAATAAAAACATAAATGAGTCTAGACAATATTTAGAGCTTTAAAATTCTGCCGCGTCTTAACAATTATTGTGAGTCACTTGCAAAATATTTGCGCGACGATACTTATACATGTTATATAAGATGTTCGTATATCAAGAGGATGTTATACAATCGTGTTGACAAATATTTCGGCTGAACAAAAAACATTCGTCAGTGTCAATATGTCTATTATCAAATTTCTTACATATTTTATGATAAGCAACCCCTAAATATTTTATTATATTATTGTAAAAAACAAATATTGCATTTGCACTTTTTAGATATTTTTATAATCATGTTTTTTATACTTTATCTTTTAATCAATTTGAACTTCAATTCTTCCCATACATTTAAAATATATGTTTTTCCAACTAACTATTCAAATAATCTAACTTCTTGTATTAATAACAAGATTATATCTTTAGTATTGTTATTGTGAATTTTAGCAGTGTAAATTTAAATATCGAACAATTATTTTTAAAGGTATTATACTATTATGTGTTGCACAATACCCCTGAAGGAATACTTATGAACTCAATGACTCAAACTTTCGTCAGATTAAAAAAAAAGGAAAAACAATTTATATTACTTTGTCGAAACTTTGCTCCTTAAACCTGGTCCATAATTATTTCATAATAATTACACTTTAAAATTGTAGTTTTAAGAATTCAAAACAACAGAAACGTTATGTATCTTATCCCTAAAACAACAGTCTTTTTGTTTAAATATCTGATTTTTTAAGTGGAGTCCTTCTATATAATATGTTTTAAAAATATTTGACTTTCGGTATAATATGTTTTCATTCTTCAACCGATGGAAATAATCTTAATACAATTCTCTAATTTTCATATTACTTTCACATTTCTGGATCGGTGTGAGCAAAATATTTCCCGGCAAATGATTGATCGACATTTAATCATGACGTCAAATTTTCCGGGTTTCGTCTGAATTTTTTAATTGTAACGTCATGAAAAAAGGCGACCATGCCTGATAACGTCACATATAAAGAACACAACTTTATGTAAACATTTGGAAATGAAGGATTAAAAATTATTAGAGAAACAGATTCCGCCACTATAACTCGTGTATTACGATATTTCTCCACTCTCAACAATTAAATTTTAAATATATAAAAAGCTCGGCCAGCCTCGCGCTTTAGATATCAAAATTTAACTGTCTCGAGTGGAGAAATATTGTAACACACTTATTGCAGTGTTGGAATATATATTTATTGGTACATATAAAGGTGTATTATCATTCTTCTTACAGCTTTCGCATCTGTATTTATAGTATTTGATGTATGAAATATAAGTATTTTGAAAACATTTTTTTAATATCAACTGTCACTTCATATTTGAACAAAATGATCTACATACCTTAAAAACTTCAGCTGTATACTTACTCTACTGACGAGTCAAAAAACACACTGTTCAATCGATAAGGTTATTTAAAGAAATTTAGGTACGTCTTTGTCAGAATCTTTTGTGTCTCATTTCACATACTGTTATATCAGTTATTTAAACGCTATTGTATTTCAGTATATCACTACAAGATCATGGTCGACATTTTGGACAGAGGTCAGATGCCATGTTAAAAGTTTCCCTTTTTTTTTGCGATGACTTTTACGTCATTCTTCTTTTATGACTTATTTTGACGTTTTGTGGTATGTTGCAGCAATATGGTGAGGGTTTATTAGTAGATAAATAATAATTATGTTTCATGGATATGATGTTTTTGGTCGGCCGTGCGAGACCCTTATTGGTAGCTATATATAGTCTAGGCTAAACACCCCCTAGTGGTACGAGAAAGTTTAATTTATAAACATTGCATGGCGAAAAAACTATTTTGTGTCATTCCAAATAATTTGTTTTCAGCCAGTTGCATTTTTTTAAAACTTAGAATAAAACTTTTTTTCTTTTTAAATTTAACAAAACGTTAAATAGATAATTGTGTCTATCAAAGTTATCAAGCATCCAGAGGCTAAGACCTTTTTATTTGAATCACAACGTTTTTTGTCTTCTTTAAAACTTAATATTTGAATATTCCGTGACCAATATTTGTATGAAACAAAATTGAATACCCTTTTCAATCAGTTTTTGTATCAGAATGAAGAGTAGTTGTATGATTGTAAGGTTAAAAAGACAAACGAATAAATTCTTTTATATAAAGCAATTCAACTTATAGTATATACATTATTACAATGTTAATAGATGTCACAGACACAAACGTTTGATGAAATATTTTACATAATTATATGAATGGCGTATACAAATCTTCAAATATAGCATAACCAGTTCACAGCATAGTCTGTGGTGTAAATATTATACTAAATAAAGGCAACAGTAGTATACCGCTGTTCAAAAGTCATAAATCGATTGAGAGAAAACAAATCCAGGTTACAAACTAAAACCCAGGGAAACACATCAACTTTAAGAGGAAAACAACTGAACAACAGAAACGCAGAAGTGCAACAAAAACAAACGCCAACATACATAGAAACGGACTATTTGATAACAACTGCCATATTTTTGGAACAGATCATTTTAAGAAAAAAATGGTAGGTTGAACCTGGTTTTATGGCTAACCAAACCTCCCGCTTATATGGCAATGTTAAAAAATATCGCTAAAATGACAACACTACGTGACAGGAATACAGTACACATAAACACAAGAACACTCAGCACAGAGAAATGCATAAATAAATAATATAATAGTACATACATTAGTAGCATGTAAACCGCAGAATAACAACTGACATCTTCCATTAAAGACAGCACAAACAGTGACGTAATTTTGTGACGTGTATATAATCTTAAAATTCATACAATTAGTTGGAATGAGATCCAAAAATTAAAAATTATTTTCATAATTCTAGTCCAAAAAATAATCATGATTATGACGGTATTGAAAGGCGATTTTAAATTAATGCTGTGACGACGTCATAATAATTTGGACTAACACAATACTTTATCCATGATAAGAAATAACACAATATCCAACCGAACCCACAAAAGAAACGTGATAACTAAATACATAAATGTTGGATATATAAATACCTAGACACGTCGTATAGCAATGTAAATTCACACTCGGCAAAACAGTCATATTCGGAAATAGGTCACATGCGGTACTTAGCAGACAGACGACATAGATGTTAAACCAAAATCTGAGACGTGGTAAAAATGTCGCTCGTTAATTTAGACACAGATAAATCGTATAGATCAACCAATTCGTGAAGGTGTCCATAAAATTTACGGAGTGTCATTTTTAATCTTTCCTCCTCATATCTCTGTTGGAGCAGTTTCTGCGTAAGGAACACACTCCTGTATATGACGTCCGTATAGTGTGAACATAAACGAGCATAACGTATCAATTGAGATATGGAAATACCATACGACGGAGCAGAGGGTATGTTACTGCTGAGAAATGGGAAATTGATAATAGGGAAGTTGAAATCATCCCGTTTGTCATAGAGTTAAGTGTGAAGTCGTCCATCTGTGTCAAAATTGAGGAAAAGATCAAGGTATGAAGCAGTCCTTTTAGCATCAGTAGTATCCTTAATTTCAAGTTCACTGGGATATATGAGATGCAATTACTGACTGAAATATGGGTTATTCAGTGATACGACTTCATCAATATATCTGAAAGTAAAATTAAAGAATTTCGCAAGGTGCTTTTTCTTTTTGTCTTTTAGAAGGTTCAGAATGAATTCTGCATCAAACTAGTACAAAAATAACTCGGCCAGAAGGGGTGCACAATAAGTACCTATTGGAATACCGGCTGTCTGTTAAAATTCTGATAAAATCAGTGTGGTTCTTCACAAAATTAGAATTATTATAACCCAAAAACAAGACGTTTATATCTACGATTTCCATTTTCATAGAAAAATCTCTGTTGAATGAGATGGTGAACTCGATCTTTCAATTGAGCATGGGAAATAGTAGTCTAAAGCATAGAAAAATCAAAGGTCTTAATTTTGTTGCAAAATTGTAGAGATTGTGAATAGATTGCAGTAGATCTTTAGAATTTTTGAAAATCCACATCTGATTGACACCACTGGTTGAATATATCTCATCGCAATATTTTGAAGGCAATCGTTTCTGTAGAAAGAATAGTAGTCAGCACTTTAGAAAGATGTTTAGTCGATCATCTTGATGAATTAGCTATGTATGGTTCTTTATGCGGAGTATTGCGAAGTTTTGGTATCCAGTATGACGGTAGATTTTCTTCGTTTTCTTTGATGTGAATATTAAAAGAAAGAAGGACAGATTTGTGATTTTGTAAAATTTCATCCTTTGTAAATGATGTTAAAGAATATGTAACATTACCAGTTGTGCTGTTTATTCCAAGGTCTTTTGTGAGACATTGCAAATAATGGTTTTTAAATACGAAGACAATATTATTTTGAGGCTTTTATTAACCTTTACATACAGTTGTAAAGATATTTGGCAATTATTGATTTTGAAAATATAATGTTGATGCAGAATGACGTAATTAATATTATAGTTTATGATTAACATTTGATTACTTTTGTAGTAAATGTTTGTAACCCGCAGTCTCTCAAAATAATAAATACCGTTGTAAAAATCTTTGAAAAAAATCAGTATTCCTAAAGATAATGTTGATGCAGGAAATTATTCGGCACTAAAATGCAGATCTTGACCTATATACCTGTTTGATTATAATAGTCTTGTTTTACGGGGATTCCATAAACGACAAGTCTAGGGTTCTTTAATATCATTTTATTAAACAAGAAAACGTAGGGAAATTAACCCTGCAATAACAATAGCATATAATTATAACATTTATTAATACCACAGTCTTATTAAAGTCTTACACTAGCATAATACAACTACTGATGTAAATAACAATGTTACAAGATCGTATGTAATGTTCTATTCCATATACAATAAACTATACTGAGTATCAAGAATGCAGTGACATTCATAATATGCAATGAACTTGCAATTATATATTACTAAATACAAATACATGCATTTGATAAGTCGTATCAAATAGTATATCACTATAATCAACCAAGCGTATTGTAAACAAGCCGAATATATCATAAAAGAGTAACAATAATAAATACTTTATCATACAAAGGTTACTATTTATTCACTATAGTATTCTATTATGTTCGTATGCACTATTGTAATGTTTAGTATCTATGATCGAACTCAAATTAACTGACATATAGGTACAATATAATATGACCCTTACCAATCTGGAATCAGGTTATATATATCTAACATCTACAGTACAACCAGTATGTTTCATTTTGGTAGTAAAAGAAACATCATATTCTATGTGTCCTGAAAATACTCAATAATAAATACTAGGATCTAGGAAAACAATGATCCCTTATACAAACATATTAAAGACTGATATAAAGAAATCAAGCTATTACACAAAATAACCATATATGGCAATATTAACGCAAATGTCAATGTGACGTCATAGATCCATAACTGAAAGCTAAATCTACCGGCTGTCGACCAAACATCAGCTGGAATGGTGTGAAGCCTGTAGTGTCATGCTTGGTCGAGTTGTAGGCATGGACAAAAGGACCAATGTTAGACTTCCAGTTTTGTATCTTTTCTTTCTCCAGATCTAGAGTTCCAAGCATGTTGATGAGTGTCCTGTTGAATCTCTCACATTGTTCGTTGCCTTGTGGGTGATATAGCCTTGTACGTGACTTCTTGATGCCAGTAATATCGCATAACTCTTTGACAAGGCGTCTCTCAAAGCTAGCACCTTGGTAGCTGTGTATTCTTTCTAGAAGTCCATAATGTACTACATAGTTCTTGAAGAAAGATTCAGCAGTTGTTCGGGCTGTCATGGTCTTCGTTGGAATGGCCTGTGCGTATCGGGTAAAATTATCACCAATACGTACTGGTATCCGCCCTTGGAAACTTCTAACTTCAGAAAGTCCATACAGACGATCTCGAGGTTGAGTAGTTCTGATGCTGGTCAATGGAGCTCTGTCGTTGGTTGGAGTTTTATGCCATATACATCTTGGACATTCTCGATCCACTGCTCAATATCTCTAGTCATACCATACCAGAAGAAGCGATCTTTGACTAATGATGTCGTCCTGTCTCTTGCCTGATGTCCCATATTGTTGTGCAGTGATTTGAGTACTGTTGAGATCTGAGACGCTGGCAGTACAAGTTGATCTTTGGTAGTGTCGTTGTCAGTAGTTGTTCTGTATAATATACCACGCTTGATCTTCAGCTTATCAAAATTACTTTACAGCATATTATGGAATGGTGACGACGGACGGTACATCATGTTTTCTGGGTTTCATCTTGCTACTGACTTTGTCTATCCAGTATCTTACTGTAGAATCGTTCATCTACTCATATCTGTTGTTGAATTGATGTTCTTTGAACATATCAGGTATGTTGTCTAAAGCATCTGGTTGGTGTGATAAAGACTCTACGTATGCAATTACTGTATATGTACTTTTTTTCGCGAGTACTTATTTTCGCGTGTTTGGTATTGCCGACATATTCGCGTGTACTTAATTTCGCGGTATTACCGAACTTGAAAACAATATAAATAACGATCTGTTTAATAGGAATTGAATAAGGGTTTATATCTTGGATAGTAGGTACCCTTCAGGGATTAATGAGTAATAGTGTGAAAGAGATAACTTTGAAACGTCGATGAATTAGATCGGGGATGGCAGAAGTACTAGTATATGTGTTGAAAAATAAACTTGGACATTTGGGGCCAAATTTTTCAGTTTATAAAACTGTTCACATGTTATTTTGTCTGAAATTGATTTTAATTTGGTTAAGTTCATAAAATATTAATCGATCAATGCAATCATCAAAACTGTCATTTGTTTAAATGGAGATTATTATCCGATTAAGTTATTAATTACACAACAAAACTGTCATATCAGCGTGGGTCATTATGTGATATCTTTAATCCTTAATTGGCTCTCGTGTTGTTTTTACAATATCTCAGTTCAAATGAGGCTCTTGAGGGTACTCAAGGAAAACAAACATGCATGTACAATTGTCAAGATCATTTGGGGTATTGTATTACAGGTTTTTATATGCATGAAAATTGTATTTTTGTTCGCGTGTATTTATTTTCGCGAAAATATACCTTCCGCGAAATTCGTGAAAATAAATACACCGCGAAAAAAAGTACATATACAGTAGTTATCAAAGGTACCAGGCTTATAATTTGATACGCCAGACGCGCGTTTCGTCTACACAAGACTCATCAGTGACACTCAGATTAAAATAGTTATAAAGCCAAACAAGTGCAAAAGCTGCAAATGACAGATTCCTCTGAGGTGTTATCTGGTTAAGTGTGAATACCAGGAAGACGTGAAGTCCATCAGCATCTGCGATGTTTTTACCTGGTCGATAAACGATGTTGAAATCGAAGGATGCTAGGGGTTATTATCTGTGTAGACTGTAAACGTCTGGCCATATAAGTAGTCTCCAACTTTCTCTGTGACGGCCATTTTAACGCCAGGAATTCTTGTATGTGTACTGGATAGTTTTTCTATGACTTTGACAAGCCTCTGCTGGCATAAGCTAGCACTCGCTGTTTTCTATTAATACAAGCGTCGGTGTGCAGCTCAAATGGATGTTCGGAGTCTTGAAAGCTTAATATTGGTTGCGATGAAAGATGACTTTTTAGCTGCTGAAAGGCTTTATCTTGTTCTCTATTCCATTACCATGGTTGTTGCTTGTGATCTTTCTTCGGTTTCTTTCCTATGGTCTTTTTTCCTGTCGTATGCATCAAATCCGTCAAAGGGCGAGCAATCTTTGAGAAGTCTTTGATGAACGAAACCTAGGAATTTGCGAATTTCTTTGGGTGTTGTTGGTCTTGGCCAATTGGTGACTTTGTCAATCTTGTCTGAATCTGGCTCAACTTCTTTCTCTGATACGATGTGACCAATGTGTTTCACCTTTCGCTGGTAGAAAGAACATTTTTTTAGAGATAACTTTAGGCCAACTTCTTGGAGACGCTAGAAAACTCTCTCTAGGCGATTTGGATGTTCATCCAAATTTTTTGAAAAGATTTTGAGATCGTCTAAAAGATGAAGCAAATTCTTGTGTGTAGGTCACCAAGGCATTCTTCCATCAATCTCTGGTATGTAGCTGGTGAATTCACTAACCCAAGGGATAACCGGTTGAATTTGAAGAAACCAAGTGGTCCTACAGTGAAAGCTGTTCATTGTTTGTGCTCCTCCTCTAAGTCCACTTGATGATAACCTGACTTCATATCAAGCACTATAAATATCTTATTGCAACCTCGCAAGTCAAGGATTTCTTCAATTCTCGGAAGTGCGTAGGCGTCTTTGATGGACAACTGGTTCAGTTGACGATAATCGACACACATATCTACAGAAAAAAATAAATATAGAATAAATGGAAACCCAAAGATAATATAAGATTATCTGGAAATCTAAAGGAATATCTGTTAAAAAAAAGATTAGTTACTCTTAACTACTAACTAGACAAATACTCTAAATCTTGTAAAAAAAGAGGTATTCGTATTTGATTACATGTTTAAATATCAGCCATAACATTTTAAACCTTAAAACATTTTAAAAGTACACACATTGGTCGGTAATGCTATGAATTTACATGAGGATTGAAAAACTATTGAAAAATGACCTTGGTGTGAACTAAATACAGAGGAAACTTTCTCTGCACTTGTATCCACTAAAGAAGTCCTTAATGTACTACTCTTGCAGACATTGCTATCAAAATTTTTCATATCAATTATATAAAGTTAGATAAACAAAACGACTGACCCGTTCCTTGCAATTATGTTCTAGATGGTGATGCGTCCTAAGCTGTTTTACATATTTCTACAATTTTTTAGTTGGTTCGATATATATGCAACCCTACAAACTGGTTTGATTGGAGTTCCACTGACGAGTGACATGTATGTAAAACGCACATCCAGTGTAATAAATTATAAACCTGGTATTTGTGAAGAGTATGTTCAATCAATATATTTGTAACGCTACGTATTTTTTATCCCATTACATTGGACATAACGTGTTTTGCCTTTTGTGTTTTAATGCTGTTCAACTATATACGATAGAAAACGGAAACGGTCCAAGGCCACACATGGGTCTTCAACGCAGCGAGAAAATCCGGCACCGACAGGCGGGCTTCAGCTGGCTCCATAATAATAATCCATACTAATTACAACAAACCCCCTAACATACAAATGACCAAACATTGAAAAAAAAATAACACAAGACTGAGGTTTCTGACATGGGACAGGCGCAAACATTCGGTAAAGTTAAACATGTTTTGTAAGATTACAACTCCTTACCTATATCGCTAGCCGATTTGACATAAACAAACACACAGCAAAAGGCACAGTAAAATCAGTCCTAAAGAAATCCGTGTCAGAACATATTTGGCCTGCTTACTGTTTCGAACTTACTTACAGTCTAACTTTATACCAACGGGACAGCTTCAATGGAAACAAAATTTTCAATTTGACAAAAATATTTATCATTGGGTTATAATATATATTTTTCGTTACTTGTGTCGTATGTATTCTGTTTCATTGACATATACCGACATCTCATTTAATATAATGTCGGTTTATAACTATATGAACATATGAAATTTCATTTCAATGTAAAAAAGAAGTTTTATTAACAAAATCTTAGTGTTTTGTTTAACGTATATCAATTTCATGCCGCCCATACAAGTACCTTCATTGGAACAATACATATTCTTGATTTTCTTATTTTTATTCTATAACAAACATATTCTTTTAATTAAAATTTCAATGAAGTTAGTCTTAGTCAAACGGGCTTTTTTGTTATCTCAAGACGCATATTTGAGACAATTCTGCATGGATGTTTATTTTCACCCTTTTCATGTTGATTTCAAAGGCTTCTTGTAACCCCCTTGTTTGAACCGAATTATGAATGGTCGCTCCCTTAAAATTTAGAATTGTACTAAATTCCTTAACGTTTCTGTGTTTAAATTTCTATTCATGAATTTAATAATATGTTCACTATAGCTATGTATGAGAATAATTAATCAAGTGCACTCAAGACTTAACTGATTACCTATAATGTTTAGGTTATAATGTAAACATAAACCTGTAACCGTAAAATAACAACCTGTATGTTACTATTAATCAGTTTAATATCGTGCTCTCGTTTAATTCTTCTATATAAGGGTTGCACTTCTGTAAATATAGACAATGCAACTTCCCATGGAACTCCCTTTACGGCTAAAACTGTGCCACCTTAACAATGAAGTTTCGTAAAAATTATATCCTAGATTGGAAAGTTGATATGCACTACTATTTTATTCAAAGGTCAAAAGATAAGACTGTGCGGCATATTTTCAATATTTATATGCCCCGAACTTCTAAGAGTTTAAACTTATACTAAAATTCTGTACTACCCCTCCTTTCACTTTGGGTCTTCCTCAGACTTCAATTTCGCCGCTACCATATGTGTGTATACTGGTATCATTCCAAAGTCATGTCTCTTTTTTTTTTTTGAAACATAGAGATCATATCTAAGAACCAGAACGTAAACAAAACAAAATATATATGAATATTATAAATAACCCCCATTATTATCCTTATACAGATATATACTAATTAGCATACTAATGCACTCGCCAATGCAAGTATCAGAGTTTGTTAACAAAGGAAGCCTTTTTGTAATTAGACATTTTTAATTGATGTTTATATTAGTGTTTCATGTTCTGTCCGACTCGGCTTCTGTCAATTCCATTATTTATTTAGGTGGACGATACACATTTTATTACTAGATTTATGATGTCTGTGGTAGAGACGGCAATGTTTTCTTAACCGTCTCATGAACTTGGTGCACGTGTTAATTTTCAATCTTTGTCAGGCTTATTCAGTCAGTTGCATTAATTAGTTAGTAGCAGAGGCAGTGCAAAAATTCAAATCAATTTCACAACTTTTCACAACTTCCTAAAATGCAGCCACTTCGTAAAAAGCGTGTTTCCAGTAAGAAAAGTGACACACTAGTTGTACAGAATTCTAGTAATACGGAATTGACATTTGACGAAGTTAAAGAAAAACTGAGGAAGCAAGGCATCAGGGCTCATCCACTTTCACCAAAGAGCAGTTATTGGAACTAATAAATGAGAATACAGGACAAGATAATGCAGTTATGCCCGAAATTCCAGCATTAACTTAACTTACCACCAGTTTAAACAACATGGAGCAAACTGTTCAAAATCAAGGAACTTTAATTCAGTCGCTTTTAGTTCGAGAATCAAATAGCATTAGTCAACCTGCAGTCGTTAGTGATATAAGTAATGGAGTACATCATGATACAGGATCTTATTACACCGCAAAGGTTTCCTCAGGCATGTTTCCGCATATTCAAGCAGTGGCGCCAACGTTCGGAAGCAGATATTAGAAGGCAAGTACATTAATCTGGCTACTCTACTTAACAATCAAGAAAACGTACAAGATTATAAAACTGTTGATGAATCTGACGGGTCCGTTCTGTTAATCAAACATCGCGATCCTCACCTTCAAAGAAACTTGTCTATTCAAGAATTTCTAGAAGCTTTCAATATTTACAAAAATATTATTTGTGAAAAGCAAGACCGACGCATCGAATTCGATATGTATATTCAAGATGTCATTGATATCTCTGCAAGATATAAAGGTCCCGTTTTCTACGAGTATCACAAGGCTTTCGCAAATAAGGTAGCTGCTATCAAACTGACCCACGGTAAAGTTGTAGATTGGTCCATCAGAGACGAAAAACTCTGTTCATCCATCACAAGTGGACAAATTATTAAGGAATGTGAAACATGCGGTAGTCTTGGGCATCTCACAGCTGTTTGTCAAACGTTACCAAGCTTTAATCAATCGAATAATCGATCCAAACCAACTTATAATCAAACCCATTTTCAGAAATCACAAGTTGGAAGTAACGGTCGTGATGATTCCAATACAGATATACGAGGACGCCCCGTTCTTTTCTTTCGTGGTCGTGAAGTGTGTAACAATTTCTTATCAGGAAAATGTTTCAAGGGGACAAAATGTTTATTTGCCCATGTCAATACATCTAGTGGTGCTACTCCGAACAGTAGGCTGTCACAAGAACAAGCGCATGCTAAGAATTGACTAGTTTCTACGCCTATTGATATCGATCAACGTGAAGTTGAACTTACACATTATCCAGATAAAACTTTTGTTAATAATTTAATTGATGGACTTCGATATGGTTTTGACACAGGCATACACGTACTACCAAGTAAATCTTTGGAATGTAGGAATTTATTGTCTACCAAGAAATTTCCTGATGACGTTACGAAACTTGTAGATGACGAACTTCGTAAAGGATACCTTATTGGACCATTTACAAAACCTCCGTTTGATACTTATAGAATTAGTTCGATAGGTATTGTTGAAGGAAAATATTCAAAAAAGAAACGATTAATTCTAGACCTTTCGGCTCCTCACAACAATGATGAGCATCACCGCATCAATGATTTAATAAATAAGGAAGACTATTCCTTAACCTATGTAAGAATTGACAATGCTATAAGTATAATTAAGTCATTAGGAATTAAAAGTCAATTATGTAAGTGTGACGTAACCGATGCATTCAAATTAATACCTGTACATAATTCTTTATGGCGATTTAATGGATTAAAATGGAATGACATGTACTATTTTTATACTCGTTTAGCATTTGGTTGCCGTTCAAGTCCCAGGATATTCGATACATTATCAGTGGCAATATGTTGGATCTTACAAAACAATTACGGTTTGCGGCACGTGTTACATTTGCTAGACGATTTTCTCCTGATTAACAATCCTTACGTAGACGCTACAAGATATATGAACACAATGTTATATGTATTTAATAGTTTAAAGATTCCTCTCAGCGCTCATAAAACAGTTGGTCCATCTACTTCATTAGAATATCTCGGCATAATTCTCGATTCAATGCATATGATTGCTAAATTACCTGATGAGAAACTTGTTCGAATTCAGGATGTTTTATACAGCTTTCTTAATAGACGTTCATGTACTAAGCGTGAAATGTTAAGTTTATTGGGTCATCTTAATCATGCATGTAAAGTAATTATACCAGGGAGATCGTTTGTGTCGTACTTATTGACATTAGCACACTCCGTAAAGGAACTTAATCACCACGTTACAATTACAAAGGGATGTAGAGATGATATGGCAATGTGGTTTAAATTCCTAAGTCAGTGGAATGGTATATCATTTTTTATCAGCGATAACGTTATTAATGCGTCCGATTTTCATTTATTTACGGATGCTTCATCAACAATCGGATATGGAGGTTATTTTAGGAATAGGTGGTTTCAAGGCATTTGGCCCGACAATTTTAATCGGCCCGATGAGGAATCTTTCTCAATGGCGTACCTAGAATTGCATCCAATTGTTATTTCTTCTATTTTATGGTGGCATGAATGGTCTACTAAACGCATTTTTTTTCATTGCGATAATATGTCTATAGTCCGGCACAAGTTTTGCTGTCTATCAAAAAATTGCGATTATTTTTTTTTGTTTCAAACAGCGATTTTCTTAAAGAAAATAAAATTACAACACGTTTCACGTACCTCTTGTCATCCAGAAACTGTCTAAATGCGTGTACGTAGCATTTTAAATTTCTCTATGGGAAATTAACATTGCAATGGTCGCCTATGTTTTTCCGGATGTTTTGTTTGGGAGAATATATTTACGTCATCAAAGTTCACGTGACGTTACGCATAGTAATCAAAGGGAAATAACTCCTACGTAAAACGCTGACTTTGACTTGCAACAAGCTATATAAACTACGTGTTGTGGCAAATAAAATAAAAATAAACATCAGATGTATGAAAAGGAATTTTGTAAATAAACAAGTGTGCCATTGAGGTTCTGTTACCCTACCCTTTTCATTTAATTTAAATTTTAAAAACGTATACCTTTTCATACATTCCGTAGGTAAAAATGTTACCTTTTTCCCATTTTGTTTGCGTTTCATGTGGTGTGTACTGTAACAGTGTAATACAGGTACTAAAGTTTAAAAAGAGAGAAAATTGGTTGAAAAAAAAACACAACTGGGAACACCAAGAAAGATGACGAAAGAAGAAGTTATGAGAACTTTATTGACCTTATCATATATTTCTGATAGTTTTCCCAACCGACTCAAATATTTATAACCTTGAAAATAAGACCTATTCCAGCGGCACGTTCTATCACCTTGTATATAAGAAGTGCCCCCCCCCCCCCCCCCCCCCCGCCCCCGCCCCGAAGATTATCATAACAATTCTTTATTTTATTTTATCTAAAAACAAAATTTATCACTTTCTCGAATTAACTTGCACTAATTGCAAATCCACCACACCGTTTTTTATGTATGTCTAAAAGATTAATTCCGAAAAAGTAATTTACAATAGAACTTTGTTTACCCTCCAGGATTATTAAAAAAATGACGGATTTCTTTTTTAACATGGAGGTATTTCTTGTTCCGCTACTGAGGATATTTTTTTCCTTTGCAAATCCATAGGAGTGGGTCTCATTGGGGTCTAAGCGTGACGCGGGATTGGCCGATTTTTGTAAGCGTGACACGTGAAAGTCAAATTATTGTCCGTGAAAACGGGAAATAAAGTCGGGCGGGACATGTGAGATTACCAAAAAATGAGCCGGGAATCCGGGAAAATCATCATTTTATTAAGCGTGAATCAAAATTTGGTGTCAAAAAATGAAAAAAGGGATGTGGATTGACTGCCAATGAGACAGATGTCCACCAAAGTTCAAATGAAGTGGATGTAAAGCCCCCATCACACTAGACCAAGACCATGAATATGGAGTTGACCTCATACTTGAGTGATTTACTTAAGAATTAAATGCTTCTTTTTGTAACTTCATTGGGGTGTAAAAGCGTTGACCGAAGTACATTTTTACATTCTTAAAATGTGCGCACGGTCAAAGCTTTTACAACCCTATGAAGTTACAAAAAGAAGCATTCAATACTTATAATTACATTTTTTAGCTAGGATCATGAAAACACGATTTTTATCAAGTTTTTATTTAATTTACCTGTGCACTTTATTGTGGGACCTCGTGTCATCATGAATGATAAATTTTATTGTGTAATGAAGTTGATTAAGGAATAACGCGAGATTGCAGTGTAGCCAATCGGAATAACGTATTATAATTAAACATATATATAATGTAATTATTAACTAAAATAGATAAGATTGCAGTGAGATCGTGGTATGGTTGGCTTAAATATTCATTAATTCAATTCATAGTTTTCACGTCGATACTGCGATCTTGCTATGATCCTGATAAGATCCTGCTACGACTTCGCTACGACAGTAACACGTTCTATAATTACTATCTTGTCACGCTCTTGCTGCGTCTAATAAGACCTTACCACGACTTACACGATCTCTGAACTCTTCTTCCAAAACCTTCCCGATCGCATTACGATTTCAATACGTGTCTACTGCGATCGAAAAACGACTCCACTTCTTTGTCACTACGCTCTTCGTCCCTGTAAATATCTTGACTTTCCCATTTTACACATCAGTTTCCTGGAGATAACTTTCAACTAAAGGTATTAAAAACACTTAGAGATCGGGGTGCTAAATAAAAGGCAGAGGTCTCAAAAAAGGTATGCAATTTTGAAATTTCCAATTTGCAAATTAGGAAATATAACACAACAATTCTCGTGGCTAGGACGTAGTAGAATCGTAGTGATGTGGACGAGGACGACAAGGGTAAAGTAGCAGCGCATTATTGTCTTCCTCATCGTAGAATAATCGAATCAAAATTGTAGAAGCGTAATTAAGACGTATAGTGAAATCGGGATAGTCGCAGTGAAATCTTATAGGCCTACCTAAGGTTGCAGCGAAATATTTTCCATTGGCTACCCCGATTGTACCACTTTTCCAATACGATGCTTCTACGCCCATCCCAATCTAACTACGTTCTTACTACGACTGAGTTTATACGGTTCTACTTCAACTAGTTTTGGCCATGACTACACTACGAATGTTTTGAGCATATTCAAAGCTCCACGATCATGAAGACTTGGCATGTCCTTTATACGACCTTAGCACGATCTTACTATAACTTTCAAAATTTTATAATTTCTGAGATCGTAGTGGGATCGTGGTCCTAGTGTGATGGGGATAAAAGTAATTTTTGTTTGTTTATCGTATCAACTGTATTCCATTTTTTATGCCCCCACCGTAGCGGAGGGGGCATTAAGTTTTACCCTTGTCCGTCTGTACGTACGTACGTACATACGTCCCAAAATTGGTTTCCGTTCTCTAACTTTAGTTTGCCTCAACCAAATGTTATGAAACTTATACACAATGCTTATTACCACAAAACACAGATCAAGTTGGAATTTTGGTGGCGTCACTTTTACCGTTCTAGAGTTATGCCCCTTTACAAATGGAAAAAATGCTGAATTTTTCGTTTCCGTTCTCTAACTTTAGTTTGCCTCAACCAAGTGCTATGAAACTTATACACAATGCTTATTACTACATAATACAGATTAAGTACGAAATTTGGTGGCAACACTTTTACCATTCTTGAGTTATGTCTATTTATAAACATAAAAGTTGCTGAATTTTTTGTTTCCGTTCTCTAACTTTAGTTTGTCTCAACCAAATGTTATAAAACTTATACACAACCGTTCTAGAGTTATATGTGTTTACAAATAGAAAAATTGCTGAATTTTTTTTAGTTTCTGTTCTCTACTTAAGTTAGCCTCAACCAAATGTTATGAGACTTACACACAATGCTTTTTACCACAAAACTCAGATCAAGTTCAAATTTGGGTAGCGTCACTTTTACCATTCTTCAGTTATGTCCATTTATAACTATATGATATGCAAGCGGGGGCATCATCTGTGTCCACATGTGGACACTATCCACATTTATTTTTCAATATAATCTTATGACAGTCAGGGGCGTAGCTGCCGTTATGCACTTTATGCACGTACCTATACACATATTTAAAAAAAAAATAAAAACAACATTATCTGTAGATACATGGGAACTCGGTAAAACTCTTCAATTATCAAATGTCATTTGTACACTAGTCTATCATCCTTAGTGAATTGAGTATTGAATAGAATGTCATTATATTCCACCTTATATAAACTAAAAACTAGATCTTTTGTTCAGATCATTTCATTTCTATCAACACATACTTGAATTAGCCTCATCATGCTCAAAACCCTGCCTTTTTTATATACATGATTTATTTTTTATTAACTGTTGTTGACTTTCAACTAGCTTTCCACTTGGTCCTTATCCGACCTACAATCCTTGCCAAAGTTAGGCGTTCATTTGGTTGTGCGTAATGTATAATTACGCAGTCACGTCTGGTCAGAATGGGGTTGTTAAATCCGATGCCGCTAGTGTAGAGAAAATGCCGCGCTCTCTACACGTTAAGCAACTCTTTGGAGGGTTCGTAGGTGGTCTACTGAAAGGCAAAATCTATGTTCCAATCAAAGAAAACCACATTTTCTATGCATTGCATTTCTAAAATTCCAGACCTTCATCCTCGACGATCAGGACCTAGCTACCTGTTGTATTTATTATAAATTTTGTTTTTGTCCTGTACAATCATGAACTATTTGCCATTTTAGCAATTAATCAATCAATCAATCAATCAATCAATCAATCTACTAGCTTTCAGCAACTTCGAGTACTCTCAAATTTACCCTAGACCTGCTGGGTGTATCAGCGGCCCCAGATCCCCTGCTGCAATTTTTACCCACAGTTTATTGGACATGTAGTTACGCTTCTCACAGTCTTGGCGCCCAGAGTACCACCCACCTTTGGCGAGTCACTGAAAAACGTTTTGTATCATTCCTAAATTTGTGACATCATTTATCGGTTCCCTGATATCTTGCCAATGGTAACACAAGTGTGATATACCGATAGGAGGGCTCTTGCAAGGCGACTTCTTATAGAAAAAAAAATATAAGCGGGAAACGGGAAACTTAAAAAATGATAAGCGGGATTCGGGAATCTGACAAAACAATAAGCGGGATCCGGGATTAGACACCCCACCCCATAAAAACAAGACCCCCATAGGAGAAATGCGACTCCAATAGGATATATTTTGTTGAATAAAACGGTAGTTTTTATCCGATAGATTTTTTTGATATTTTAATCGGATATAATAATAATTATTTTGATAAATACAAATGATTTATTGAAGTTTCGTATGCATCTATATCAAGATAAAAAAAATCCTGTACAGCAATTTTGTCTGGTGAAGCGCACGATGTCAGTGTGAATTGCAAAACATGCTCTCTACCTGAAAATGCAAGTCATCCTATGAATAAGATTAAATATGGTTTGCTGGCTACACAAACTGTGTATAATTTGTAAATTCAAACCGAAAATGGCCAAACTATATGTTATGCAACCTTATCACCAATGAATGGGATGGAGTTCATTTTTTGACTGTTTATGTACATTTATGATTTTGGTTTTTAAATCATTCCGATTCCGTTACATCCAAGCATTAATTGTTGCGGAATAATACAGAATATATGATAAATCAATCAAATATAAATGTAGTACGTTACTTTTGTCTCTCAAATTGGTTCAACATAATAAAAGGTGAAATGTTAGGTCTTGTGTGTATCCTTACATATAAGGATCGCTTAGGCTTTATAGCTCAAAACGGTATGCCTAAGCACTTGGTGATTCTTTCTTCTTGAATAAATGAGGATAAATTCAGAAGTATGGAGTGAATTCGGAACACTTTACATTTAATTTGTTAAATAATGAAATAAAAAATTGAGAATGGAAATGGGGAATATGTATAGAGACAACAACCCGACCAAAGAGCAAACAATAGCCGAAGGCCACCAATGGGTCTTCAACGCAGCGAGAAAATCCCGCACCCGGAGGTGGTCCTCAGCTGGCGCCTAAATAAAATCGTGTACTAGTTCAGTGAAAATGAAACGTCACCCTAAACTCCAAAACATATAAATGAACTAAAATTTAAAAACATACGAGACTAACAAAGGCCAGAGGCTCCTGACTTGGGACAGGCGCAAAAATGCGGCGGGGTTAAACATGTTTTGTGAGATCTTAACCGTCCCCCTATACCTCTAGCAAATGTAGAATAAAGAAACACATAGCAATACGCACAGTAAAACTCAGTTTGAAAGAAGTCCGAGTCCGATGTCAGAATAGGTAACAAAAGAAACTAATCAAAATGACAATGATACATAAATGAACAAAGGACTACTAGCAGTTACTGACATGCCAGCTCCAGACCTCAAACTGATTGAAAGATTATAACTTCATCGTATGAAAATCAAGTACAATCCCTCCCGTTAGGGGTTTAATATCATACCATCATAAAATATATGAGAAGAACATAACCCGTATCATGCCAACAACTGGTTTTAGAATGAATGTGTTTATTTCCTTTGCAAAACCCTATGAGTGAATCAATATTAATACCAAAATATGCAATCCTCAATGACTTGACAACAGTATCGTAACTATATCCTTTCCGAATAAGTCTGTTTAAAGGTTAGGCCGGTTAGCTTTTGAGGCGAATATCGACATTTTTGTGCTTTGTAAAGAATATTACCATAAAATATTGGATATGAAATACCTGAACGTATAAGATGTCTGCATGTTGATTTATATTTACGAATGATGTCCTTGTACCGGTGATAAAATTTAGTAAATGTTTTGACCAGTTTGTAATATCGAAAATCTTGGTGTAATAATTTTTCAGTAATACAGAGATTTCTTTCGTTGAAATCAAATACGTTGTTAATACTCGAGCGAATCGAACAAGTTGAGATACATGTATTTAAACACCATAAGATGGCGACAAGGGAACGTCACCATCTAAAAATGGATAATTAACAATAGGAAATGAAAAATCATTTTTTCATCATAAATTTTGGTATAAAGCTTCCCGTTAAAGATAAATATATCAAGATCCAGAAAAGGGCAGTGTTCATTGTTAGTATTAGCTTTATCCAAAGTTAGTTCGGCAGGATAAATCTCTTTAGTGTACATACTGAGGTCGTCATTATTGAGAGCCAATATTACATTCACTCTGTGGTTTAAGTCTTAAAAATCTTAATAACTTTCTTAAACTATCATGAATTTCTACAAATTTTTAATAAAGGAAATTCATTTTAGAAAAAAAAGACCTAAAAAAATGCATATTTATCTGGTTTAAAAAAAAAACCATCGGTGATTTTCTTCATTAAAATTTAGGACAAATAATCTTCAAGCCAACTGTCAATTTAAAAAAAAGAGGGGGGGGGGGGGGGGGGTGGGGGTACATGTGCTCGTTTTTAAGTAAATGTTAAAAGTAATTGGAAAACATGCATCATATATAGATTAGACCGTTGGTTTTTCCGTTTAAATGGTTTTACACTAGTCAATTTTGGGGATCTTTATAGCTTGCTGCTCGGTGTGAGCCAAGTCTCCTTGTTGAAGACCGTACTTTGATCTATAATGGTTTACTTTTATAAATTGTGACTTGGATGGAGAGTTGTCTCAGTCATTGGCACTCATACCACATCTTCTTATAAATAAATATCTTTTACATCCCAACTTTGTATATAAATTACAGTGTGTATTTCATAATAACTGAAAAGAACTCGTTTTAAGTCGGCAAAATGTTATTCCACGTTGAGGCTGTAACAAGAAAACCCGAGATTCTCGTCCCCATCTGCTATTTGGTTAATTTCTTTCTTTTTGTAAGTGTAAATATTTTTTAGTACATGTATCATGTGTATATTGTTTCCAAAATGAAACCTTCTTTTCAAAAAATGAAACTCTGATAGGATGGCATAAGAACTTTAGCAATCAATAACACTTTAAACTATTTAAATCGATAAACAATACCGTTTTGCAATTCGTTGACTGTACAACACTATATATAAAGGTTATTTTCAAGTACCTGCAAGTTAATTTATTTCGACGTCTTACACATAAACGTCACAGCTAACACTCTTTTTAATGACGTCATATGCTTTAACAGTACAGTTTGAAAATAAAATAACAATGTTTTTATAATGTTAACTATGTAAACTTAATGTTTACAAAGTAAAAGACATCTAGGTCAGACATGTGTATTCAGAATATGCGGAAAATATGCATGTTACCACGAAAAAAATAGGGTTTTGATAATTTCTTGGGACTGAGAGGGTTAAAATGTCTATATATAGAACGATTTATACAATATATAATTTTTTTTAAAATTCATTTTATAGGTAAACATTATTAAGATCATCCGCAAAAGTGATGAGAATAAATTTAAATATACTTATTGTTTTTCATGCAACTAAATTTAAATGCTAAAAGTTACATAAGAGGGAGTTTAATGTCTGACGATTTACATTAATTTAGCGATTTTTTTTGTCTACACAAACATCACGAGAGAGAGAGAATGACAACTTTATGTGAACATGCATACTGTTTCTGATTTGTGATGGGCGTGTCTGCTACAGAAACCGCGCGAAGAAGATGGGAGTTAACGGTTTCGCTGATTGGTTGACGGAATGTCACGGAAATAGCGGAAATAGTCGAAGTAAAAAAAACAATAACGACTCCCTGTTGTTACCAGGAGACGGAAAAGGGCCGGCATCACAATGTTAAACCTCCGTAAGGATCGGAAAGTGGGCGGTACATGATGATCAATGGACCGGTTAGTAAATAAATAAAGCTTAATTGAATGGACAGGCAGTTATCGAATGTAATTTTTTGGTCAAATCATTTAAAACATAGGGGTAAAAAAGTTGCATTGTTTTTTAGCCGGACAGGACCCCTTGAGCCAGACTATAGTGTGTACATTATTAATAAGGGTCGTTCAAAGTGTAATGTAATAATGAATCTTGTACGACGTTTAACTTGGTGTGCGGCTAAATTTAATTTTGTTGTACATGCTGTACATGTACCAGGGAAAGAAAATAACATAGCAGTTGCTCTTTCTCGTTACCAGATGAAGCGGTTTCGACAATTGGTTCCGGACGCTTCGCCGAATCCATGCATCACCCCTTCTCTTTCCGAAATTTTTGAAGTTAGATCAAGCAGTCAACAGCTTATGGAATAAAAGTATCAATGTCAATACCCGCAATGTTTATTCAACAGGATATAAATGTTTTATTCAATTTTGTGGCGATCATATCAATGGATTAAACTCAAGGAATTTCAATATGTGTAAAGTCTCGGAAGATTTATTGATTTATTTTGTGTCCCATTGCCAATCAGTGTTAAAACTGAAATATTCAACAATCAAATTATATCTCGCTGGAGTTCGTTTTCAGGGAGTTAATTTTGAAAATGTGAACCCCCGTTGTGATAGATTTGGTCATACATACCAACGCTTGCAAAATGTGTTAAATGGAGTTAAAAAAATCTGAGAGTAAGCCATTATGACAAAAGTTACCAATAACGTTCAAAATTTTACAAGAAATAGTAACTTGTTTGCAATGTGGATTTTTCAATCATGATTATATGGATTTAACATTTCAAACAGCGTGTGTTCTGGAATTTTATGGTTTCCTGAGATGCAATGAGTTTACATGTAGAACTGTTTTTTATCCAGATTCAAATTTATGCCTTTCTGACATAAATTTCGTTTCAGAAAGCGAAGTAACTGTAAATTTAAAAGCTACAAAGATAGATATTTTCCGACAAGGTATTATAATTTCCTTGTTCAAGATAGATGGCGTCGTTTGTCCGTATAAATTGCTATTCCAGCTGATGAGTGTAAGACGAAACCTGAACGCAAGGCACAATGATTCGTTTCCCGGAACTATTTTATAAGCAAGCAAAAAACAATACTCATGGCATTAGGATATGGTGAAA
Organism: Mytilus californianus; assembly: GCF_021869535.1. Classification (NCBI taxonomy): domain Eukaryota; kingdom Metazoa; phylum Mollusca; class Bivalvia; order Mytilida; family Mytilidae; genus Mytilus; species Mytilus californianus. The sequence continues at coordinate 81,846,136 of NW_026262712.1, forward strand.
AGGATTATAGCGGACATTCTTTTCGTTCACGTGCGGCCACTAGCCCTAGTTCTCAAGGTATTGAGGACAGCATGATACAAACACTGGGACGTTGGAAATCAGATTGTTTTAAACGCTACATTAGAACTTCTAAATTGGATATTAAATCCGCGCTTGAAAAGATTAAATAACAAAGATAACAATGCAGGCAAACGTTTTTTACAATTGCTTATAATTTTGTAATTTGTCCTCCACCATGGCCTTGTGTCTTTTCTTTTCACGTTGATCTCAATATTGTGGTTAAGGATTTTTATATTGACATTAATTTTTCTCTAGATCAACTTTAATTTTAACAAGACACAAGGCTTCATCAGGCACAACATCTTCAAATTTTGGGGTTACTCAATATGCAACTTGGGCAGGCAACATAACGTTACATATTTCGTTTTGGACTATGATATTTTATTTTGACCAAATATAATATCGTTCCCCAATTTTTCTGAGTAGTTAGGGTGCCTACGTACCTTAACGAGGAATAGTCTCATCTTGATTGCTCAACAGCTCTATTTCACGTCGGTCTATGCCCACAAAGATTTACTCTTATGCGGTACCACGTGGAAAATCAAGTAAGGCTATACCGCTCGGGAACGGCTTGCTAAAGTACTCTGAGACAAGTAGACTGGTAGTCGTACACACACGTGTATGCTAATACCCCTATGGTGACGCATTTCTGTCAAAGATATATGGCTAGCTCAGACATAGTATTTTAGCGGCAAATTATCCTTAATTATCTGAGAACACACTATCACTTTATGTACATACTGTGTGTTTCGTGTCAACTGCAGGTAGCATGTAATGTGTTTTGTTCTTGATTTACAATATGACAGAACTGAGTGAATTACATGATACTAGAGAAAAATATCCTTAAGCATTCACAGTGTGCCGCGCACACTGCTCGGATAGTTAGGTATAATGTTGGCGTCAGTTATTTTACATTCATCGCTTTTTATTCAATGACGCCAAGGAAGTTTTCTGTAACATAACGTGTTGCCCATAAGCCAAAATATTTGCATAATAAAAATAATTATTTTATCATGTTTTATATTTTTTCAGTACTTCAACAATATCAGACTGGGTATCTTGAAATACTTCCTGCTGGACGTTTAAAGGCTTTATATCAACAATAACTACTTTTGTAATTATGGTATAGTGTCTGTGATTGTTCTTATAAGAGTGGTCGTTAATAGCTATCAATTATCTGCGGTCAAGATTTATTTATATTTAGTTGTATATCTCTAATCATTGTTCACGCCAGTAATTCTCTTATCAATTGGTCTATTAAGGTCAACGCATTGAGGTTTTATTAGTTAATTGGCTTTAGTCTGCTGTGTCGGTATTTACTTTAGATCATACGCTTGATTTGTATTTTATTATGTTTGAAACATGTTATATAAATTGGGTATTTGAACAATCCACCATATGAGTTGCAATTCATGCTGGACTGCCATGGGTTTTCAATTTTCTATAACTGACATACTACACAGTTTTTCACAAATTTTCTTATATTTTCCACATTTGTGTCTGCATTAACAAAACATGATATGAAGTATTTTTTATTCTACGCTCCGACTCGGGAATTCGTTTCTTAGAAAAGAGTGTTTTAAATACTCCAATCCTGGCCACTAGTGTTATGGATAAATACAAAACAAATTTAAAAAAACCTGACATTTGTTCACGAGACAGCAACCAAAACGACACGAAACCCACAAAAGAAATAAGTTGAACTTACATTCTGTTTTTTTTAAAACAATGGAATGCATTTCGTTAAATTTTGTAAACGACTGACAAATATCCGTAAAATGAACTGAAAAATGTTGTTTTAGCGCACAATATATTTTATGATATTTGACATCCAAGGAGAAAACAATGTAAATGAAGTCAATGATTTACGTTACGTCACGATAGTCCTTAACGAAATACAGGTTGGAGAGTAATCTTTATATAAGATGTTAATGCCTTGTTGATTTAGATTTGGTTTGTCTTTATTAATGTAGATGTTATCTGTACTATTTTGTTTTAAATATATATTTGATGTACACAAATGCGAGTGTTCACGTCGGATTTGTTGACGTGGAACTGTACATACTTTTTGTTCTGCTTGTTCTGTTTGACCAATTCATATTCATTGCACCCTTTACATTTAATTGCATAAACTAGATTTCCCGATTTAAATTCATATGATGCGTTTATATGTTTATATTTCTAAAATACGTTGAAGCTGTATTACTTTTGGTTTGCAAATAAACTAACCTATACCACATCTCTTTATTTTCATAAAGACCTATCTTTCTTCAACATAATTTTTGAAGTTATTATTCTTTGTCAAATAAACAACAAATGTTTTATTTCGCGAACTTTCCTAACAACAAAAAATTTTAAATGTAAGAGACTAGTATGTGATGCACAATAAATCCTGAACAAAATCCTCAATCGTTAAATGTATAGTATATTTTTTCTAAAGTGTTGTCGAAATTTGCACTTAAAAAATGATGAAGATTCATTGTATAACAATGGATTTTTCATACTTTATATTTATAGGAACACATTAACAAGGGGAAGTATTATATATTTACAGAAAATTACTTTGTTTAAGTTTACGATACCTATAAAAGCGTAATATACCTGAAAAAGTCTCATACACTTGGAAAGAAATATGTTATGCACAGTATGAAATAGAAACTTCACACTTTAAACTGCTTTCTCAAGTTATCGTCGGTAGTTTTTTTATTAGTGCAAACAGGTGATTTTTATTATTTTTTTCCCAAATTTATTTAAGATTAAAATCTAATTAACCTTACATTTGTTTTAATACATTAGTACTAATTTGAGACATCTCGTCATGTAATTAAGATATTCCTTCATGGAGACTGTTCAGATAGTAACTGAGAAGGGTGATTGTATTGAAATAATTTACCTAAATTCAAAACTACATAGTAATGAGAGGTTTAGCTAGCAATAAAACCAGGTTTAATCCACCATTTTCTACATAAGGAAATGCCTGTACTAAGTCAGAAATATGACAGTTGTTTTCCATCCGTTTGATGTGTTTGAGCTTTTGATTTTGCCATTAGATAAGTGACTCTCCGATTAAAATTTTCCTTGGAGTTCAGAATTTTTGTTACTTTACTTTTTTCAGAAAGAGAACAACATAACTATGTCAGTTGGTATGACATAAGAAGTGTGTTATTATTTGTTAACAAGGCATATATGATAAACAAAAGTTGTTTCAGAACAGATCACCCAAGAATACCTCATTACGACGTGGTAATGCTGAACGAAGATAATACGTACATAAATTTGAGTTTGTACAATAGTGCGCTATTTTTCAATGCATAAACTTGTATCGTAATTGTTACAAACATGTTCTACATTAGTGACAAAAGGTATCCGTCTATAAAATATTGTGTGTCTAGATGAGGAAGTTGGTAGAAAGGGGGCGTGTCGACTAATAAACTGAAGTGACAAAAATAATAAGTGATCTGGTTTGAGCGGAGAAGATTGTTTTATTATTTCGATCAATATAATTTTACTTATCGTGTCTTTGTGAGAGTTGACTATATAAACATACTGTCATTGGATGAAGGTGTTATGGTAGATTAACTCAAGAAGGAAAACATTATTACCAAAGAAGAAGTTGCAGGTGATAATTGAATAGTTTTCATGTTATATATTGTTTGAATCGAATACCAATAGAACATTTTCTTCGATGAATTCGAATCTCCTATAAGCTGTTTTAATAAAGGTGTTTACTTGTTGGGTTACATAAATTATAATGTTTGACAAAACCTAAAGTGACCTGGCGTCTATATACCATGGCCAAATGTAGACAAGGAATTCGAACTTTGCAATAGGAGATATATTTCCTGATTTTAAATGATTTCAAAATGATTTCAAAATTTTGAAATTACAAATTTCAATCGAACAATATCCGACATTTTAGGCCATTACCAAGGTAATGGCTCCTGGGCTGTTGATACATGTATAGTTGTGTAAGCTTTCTATTCTTAACAAAAACACAACGATCGTTATTGTATATTTTTGTATAGGTTTTACAAGTAAGGAGAAATTGAACTTCATCTCCTACTTTCGACTTCAAAGATAACATATACGCTCAGAAGCTATAATATTATTGTGTAATGCGTATATAGAAAATGTAAAGTGTTATGATTAATCAGTGGCGGATCCAGAGGGGGGCGTAGAGGGCGTACGCCCCCCTCCCTTTTGTTTGCACTTTTTTTTTGTAAAATGATTAATCAGACTAGACTTCGTGAACTTTGCCATGTCCCGTGTATTTAATTTGTATGCGACAATTCTTTTCTTATAAAGATATTTTTTGCTCGTATTTACTGTAATATATTATTGATTTTGTCAAAGTCATGTGATTCGCTACGGTGGAGTTGACCAGTGCGTCGAAAAAACGTCACTCAGTCATTTTGAAATTCAAATTACAGTAACACATTGCTTAGGCTTAGGATGACAAGCATGATACCTTCAAAGCGACAAAGGATTGAGCAAGAACGTATTGACTTTTATTTCACAATTCCACCAAACAGAAAGTAATACTCTATTACACTCTCATGAAAAAAAAAGTTCCACAGCAATATCATTTACTTACGAAAACGTGTTTAACCCCACACGCCCCAGCCTATTAATAACATAGCTGAATAATGATCCCCAGTCAGTAAGCTCTAGATAGATTTAAAGTCTAAGGTACGGACCATTTGATTTGAGGGGGCAGTCTGAGATATTTGAGAAAAACAATTCTGACCCTGAGTTTTGCCTTAAACAAAAATTCTGGCCGTATCTGGATTGAAAACAATAATCCTGTCCACTTTTTTGCTATTAGAAACAAAAATTTCCAACAGAATTATTTAGAATTAAATGAACATGATGAATAAAAAACGGGCGTAATTTTTTTGGGGCCGGGGGTTTGCATGGAAATCCCATATCTGACCGGAATGTCTGTTTCGCCGGACTGATATATTGAATACTTTTTTCAATACCCGACTGCAACCTGCCTGCTGGGTGTGGCCTATATGTCTCCATCTGTCGACCGTCATTCATAAATTCGTTGTCATTTCAGACTCATTCGTAGCCTTTGGTTGATTTGGAACCCCTCACTTCCCTTGTTGGGTGAAACATTTCAACCAAACATTAGGATAAAAATTGCTTGTTTGTCTTTCTTTACTCGTGTCGGTCGTATTGTAAATTTCATTGAATAGTCCGGCGTATATCTTGTTTACAACAAGAAATCTGTGAGGATATGCCAACTAAACATACAACAAACGAGAATTTTCCATGTCCATTTTTTACTGACAAGTCCCACATTAAATATATTAGTACACATAGCTTTGGATCCATCCAATCATTTTATAATAGACAATTAATGGGGAGAATACGGCATCAAAAATGTCCAACCCTTACACTTTTACTCTAAAATATATATGCCCCACGTCAGGAACCGTTCAAAAAGTGCATTTTACACTTATTTTATGTTTTTTAGCCAAAAAAAGGTCCAAAAATTTTTTCGCATCGCTCCGCTCGGCGAACTATAAATACTTCGACCCCCCTTTCCAAAATCCTGGATCCGCCCCTGTTAATTCAATATTTTGAACGAAATATGCGACCAGATGTGTTGAATATCACATACCGATACAGACAATTTTGTCAATTTACATAATAATTGATACACTGTGGTTTCTTTAGAATATACATTGATCTCATTCCATACAGAATCTATTAATCTAATAAAACAAAAACAATCTGCAAAAGAAACATTTGACTTTCCAAAATGGTGGGCATTGGTATAATATGCATTATATTTTCAATCGAGCAAAATAATTCAAAACATGCAAATGAATTGATAAATATAAGTGTGTGTTATCACTGTTCTTAAGCTTGTCATTATCACAACTGTATTGTTATTATTTGAAATATGAAAAATTTAATTCAACGAAAATTCTTGTAAGATAAATATCATTTTTCATTTATAGAAAATGTTGTGCATACCTTTAAAAACTATATTACTATCTAGGTGTGGCTTTATGAAATGATTGTATATCTTCTTATATTAGTTTTTTTAACTACACACAGCTCTTAAACGAGACATATCATATATCTGTACAATTCAATACTATGTAATAATATGTTTATTATGCAATGATGTCAACGGTTTAGAGTTTTTTCTTTTTTATTTAGTGACGTCTCATTTCAGTCAAAAAGATGTTAGTCGCCATCTGAGGATATTTAATATATATAGAATCATGTGCAAAACAGTGTAGCCGAGACCATTGATTGGCCCTCTAAAATATCCCATTGACTGGGTCAGATTAGGTGAACGTTCGTCTGTAACGCCCACAACTCACGACGTATTTATTATAAACATTTAAACTGTGGGGTTGCCAAAGGGTCTCAGTATATATACGTACTACAGTGCACAGTATATTATATACATATTTTATTTGCGATCATAAAATGTACGAAGTCGTCCATTACTATGTAAATTGGGTCGATTAAAAAAAAAGCTGAATATGTTTCTGTTGCCAAGGGTTTTTCACAAGTATAGTAGTTAGCAGAAAAGATCATCAAACTATACATTATACTGAACTACGGCCAAGCTTAGCGAAAGGTCGTGCAACATAATCAGTCAAACAAACTTTATTAGATTAACTCGTTAAGGAACGATCGTTTTCATTGGTCAATTCAAACCTTCGACCTCACACCTGCGAAAATAGAACACGCGTACTATAAAGCTGAATGGACTGATCAGTATTCACGTAGCCGGTCAAGGCTAAAAAACTTCCATCGTCGTATTCACGTACATGATTGTGTTCTTGATCATCCCATGGCAATTCTAGCTTTTATACATGTGCATGTAAAATTTTAAACTTTAATCTTAACAGTCACGTCGAAATATTTAATTCAACTGTCTCCTCTCAATTGGTTCTGGATTAAGGGAGCTACCATTTTATTTTGATTGGGGGTGGGGGACCTGGATGAAACATTTTGTCCTGCATTTTTTTTAGTTGTTATCTCTGTCCTGTCTTTCTATTTTTCAGTCTGTTTGGTCCTGACTATATTTATTAGTTTATCCTGATTTTTTTACATAAATCGTCATCCTGCCTTTTTTTTGTCAAGTTGCTCACCCTGCCTTATCTTTTATTCAATGGACTTGATGAATTAACGTTGTACTTGAAATGAAACCGTACTTAACTACAAAAATAACCAAATTACATACTAAAGATATTGCTCGATTTTTATAGTAAATGGGTATGTGTTATAAACTGTCATGTTCATTATTCATATTCTTTCATAAGTTTTAGGATAGTGTTCTAAGATACATTTTCTTCTGATTTAGTTTACTTGATTTTGAAAAAAAAATCCCGAAATTCTAAGTAAATTCAGAACATGTAACCAGCCATGCTTTGTTTAGAGAAAAAATGGAGATGGCAAACCATGGCACAGTGGAAGGAAATGTACTTTATAAACTCCAGCGATATACTTTCTTAATTTATAATTAACTGTTTTGCTATCCTTGGTTGAAAATTATATATTGTAAATATTTAAATAGTTGCATAGAAAACAATCAGTTTTAAACAGTGTGGTTATTCACTAAATGTATTGATAAAAGGTGACTCCATTTTTGTCCATACTTTTACAGTAGTCATCCTTAATTTCTTAATATTTCGTTTATAAGTTTATCATACATGTATGATTTTGTATTTCATTTTAATACGCACGCATGCCACACGTTACTTTGGCGGATAGTTCAACAATGTTATGCAAAGCTCTATTCTTACGGTATGACTGAATTAAAGGATAAATTTTCAACCAATTAAAATCGAAAACAGTACATTTATATAGTTCCTTACAAACTACGACATTTCTCACAAGTATTTATTTATTTTTTAGTTCCACACATGCAAAAATAAAATCTTCGCCGATGAAACATTTCAAACCTTTTTACACCAACATGCCTTCACTGAATTCATTTGAATTTCGTGGTGACCATGATAGTACATTGCATAGTACATCTATATTCACGTGCACACATGATACGATCTTTCGGGGACAATTTGCTCGTTTATGACACGTCATTTCTGAATGACCAAACGCTTAGCTACTTTATTTTCGTTTTATAGCATGAAAACAATAAAAGAGGAATGTGCAACCCATCATAAATTTGAAATGGATCAGTATTATGAGATCCTTATTATAAGTAACTACGACATTGTCAGGATAATAACCTAGCGTCAATATGAAAGAAATTAAAGTGGTTCATACATTCATCCGTATAAAAGCGGCACATGTATTTTATTTTATCCTTATATTTTTCATAGTGCGGTACAAGTGCTGCATGCATAAAGAATATTACTTTACACAAATTATTAGTATAATATTTCGACCCCACTATTTGAAATTCACAAAATACTTATTTAATTATTTCGACCAAAAATCATTGTTTTTTACGTTCGTAGTAACGTAGTACATTCCATTGTCGGTCACCTGTGTCAATTCACGTGCACACTACAATTGTTGTTGTATTTAAATCTTTCGGCCAATGAAATGAGACGTTACAAGTTGTTTGTTTGTGATACGCCAGAATGTTATCAATGAATTATCAATCGCTAAACTTGACTGTACCTATTCAAAAACGTAAATGCAAATTTCACAAGGCTTGATCCAAATAGCCTTTTTACTGTCTAATAACTTGCAAGTACGAAAAAGACAGGAAAGAAGTATATTTTGTCTATATGTTTTGTGTTTGCACACTTTTTAAAGTTGATCAAGCATTCGTTCTAAAATAAAATTTTGACCATATAAAAGTTAAAAGATGACATAATTGGACAACCGCAATTGTTAAATCGCTTTGACGTCCGAAAAAAAAGATAATAATCAACACATCCATTGTAACTTTTAAAGCCAGTTAAATCCTTTTTTGCTGAAAGAACGTCCGATATCATAAAAATTCATTATCAAAACATAACAAAAACACAAGTAAAGAACGTTTAAGTATTCAATATAAATCAAAACACAAAGGTTATTCCTGATTAGTTTTTCGAATTATTTTATTTAGGCGTTGAGACCCTTTGGTGACCCCACAGTTTAAATGTCTATAATAAATACGTCGTGAGTTGTGGGCGTTACAGACGAACGTTCACCTAATCTGACCCAGTCAATGGGATATTTTAGAGGGCCAATCAATGGTCTCGGCTACACTGTTTTGCACATGATTCTATATATCTTGTATGGTTCACTTTCTGTTTATAGTACGCAACGATATTATCAAATCTTTTGTATTTAAAAATTCGAAATCAAACGAAGAAAATAAATATATTTTAGCAAAGTCGTTATATTTCAATTTCACGAATTTCATCAACATTTTCTTCCTTAATGCCTAACCATGAAACTGAAACAGGTTTCTCCAACATTATACTCATTTAAAACTACAGTTTGGTGCAGAATTTCATTAACATGTTCTTCCTAAATGCCTAACAACGAAACTGAAACAGGTCTCTCTAATATTGAATTAATTTATAACTACAGTTTGGTTCAGGCCAAACTTAACATGTATAAGGCTTGAAAAAGAAAAGCGGGGTTAGCCACGTTCACTCTGCGTTAACTGCAAAATTCAAGTCGACACAAAAAAGTAAACGCGCGAGTACTTCTACATTTACTTCCGCGTAAATATGGAAATGGCGCGTTTTATAAATTTTTGTAAAAGTAACGGATGACAGTATGGTGTCTGTTTTTGTAAAATTCATGGAATGGCCTGATAATTGACTACTTTTCATATGTCAGAATGGATTGTTTGACATATAAGGGAAGGAATTCAACTTTAGAATTGTTAGATATTGTTGTCGGCATCTAAACAAGGTGCAAATATTTTCCATTTCTACAGATAATTATGTAACGGTCTTCCAACTATGTTCATCTTCATAGTTTTACAAAATTTGAGAGCTCTTTAAGCCTGCGGTTACTAAAACTTATGTCGCTAACAATAAAAAGTGCCAATGTTTTTTCTTTTTTTATTCAGTTCTTGTACTGGCCTGATAGTTGAGTATACCTGAGGATAGATTGTTTGACATTAAATAGAACCAATCTTTGTTGTCGTCATCTATATATATAAGATGCCAATATTTTTGATTTTCTATGATATTATTTACCATTATTAAAATGTTGTTCTTTTTGTACTCATAGTAGGTTTCTTACACAAAGTGCGAGCTTTATACATCAATGGTCATTCAAACTTTGTATCGAAAACACGAAAAAGTGCAAAATCCTTTTTGTTTATTCAATTATGTAGTGGCCTGATGACTGAGTATTTCTTATACCTCAGGATGGAATATTTGGCATTAAAGGGAAGCAGGTTAAGTAAAGAATCGCAAACTTCGTTTTCGCTATATATATACATGTTAGGTGCCAATATTTTTCCGTTTTTCTTTTATATTATTCACCGTCATTGAGATGTTGTTATTTTGGTACCTCAAGATGGAATTTGTTTAACAAAAAATATGAGCTATATAAATCTTTGGTTAGTTAAACTTTTGTCGACATGAAAAAAGAGACAAAATATTTCTTGATTTCGTAAAATTTGAGTACTGGCATCATAATGTTATTTGTATTCCCCAGAATGTATATTGTTTGATAAAATCTGAGCAAGTAATGTTTACAATTATTCAATTTTTTGTTGGCATGTATTAAAGGTTCCAATATTTTCTCTTTTTTACTATATACGGGCATAAACATACAGTTTTGTGGTGCTTCTTTGTGATGGGTTGTTTTACAAAAAAATTGTTATACGCAATAATTTATTTTGTTTATTTATTGTAATGAATTAATTATATTATAAGATAATGAAATTTATGTATAAAAAAGTTCAATAATTTGGAAACTGTATGATAACACGTACATTATTTTAAAGTGTTGAAGTTTTCAAACTATTTGATTACAATAACTATCAGTTTCTAGTTTAAAAATAACATTAGTTTAAGATAAATCTTTAATAATAATAGTCTTTTATTCAAAAGCAATACAGCTTATAGCATTTACATATACACCTATAAAACAGTTCGACTACATCCGATTCATTTTAAATGAATGTACAATAATATGCTTAAAATACATTATATTTTACATAAGTATAATTTCAATCAAAGACTGGAAATCTTATCAAAAATCATCACCCACATTTTATCTGCACCATATTTTCTATATTTATCATTGAAAAGAATTCCCAAGGAGAAAGATTATTTTCAGTGCATAACAGAAGGATCCAATATGAGGTATCTTTAGTCCACCAGAATCATGCAGTTATAATCCTATTAGAACATTTCTTTTGATTTTATCTGGTTAACCATTCCATAGAAACTTTAAAAAATATTTTCAATTTTCTTAAAATTTTCAAAAGAGGGATTTGGCTATATTGTTAATGACAGAATGAGAATTGGCAATGCAAAAGACTTAATTTATGACTGTTATTTTTCCTAGGTATAAAAGATCTTGGTAAATCCAAGTATTTAATAATGACTTAATCTTTTCAATTTATTTTTAAAATTTATATGCAGTCTTGTCGACAGCAAAAATATCATAGTTTATACCTAAAAGTTTAAATTTCCCTGTCTGATTCGAGTTTAATCTTTCTTCTTGGTAAAATATTTCTTTTGAATGTACTTTTGAGCCAATCCACATGGCTTTTGTTTTTTTCTAAGTTTGCTCATAACACGGTCCCAGCCGGACACTATACCTACTGTGATCAAAATAGGTATTTTTAATTGGAGAGTGATTACTCACCTTTATATCCTGATTTGTGAGTTTTGCTCACCTTATAATTGAGCGGTTATACCTAATATACATAACGCAACAGAAACGAATATCGCACTCAAATAAGAAAGGTAAAATAGGATACAATTTCCTGCAAAACTTTGGAGAAAAACAATATTTGCTGACGGTATATATGTCAGGTAAAGCATAATTGACGTTTTGGAATGCTATATGACAGAAACAACTTTAAAATATACATTATCTATAACGTAATGTACAAACACGCCGGATAAATGAACCATTATATCAATAATTTCGGATAGAAATTGACCTCTCCGGTACACTGGACATCATTAATATTGGAATATAATTTATCAATTTACGTTTATTAGATATTCCCCCTGAATACCTAATAACTACTATGTCAGGGATACTTAGTGCAATGCTGTACACAAGGAAAAAATAGTTAAATCTTTGGATAATTTAATTTTATTATATTTGCTGACAAACAAAAATACTTTTAGGGGTTGTAAACTTATTTTGGATATCAAATTTCAGAAGCATGTATATGTTCATTAACGCCTCCCCTTATAACTGATACGAATATAATTAATGTATCACCATGGATAATAAGTACAATTACGAGGATTCATTAACTGCAATTGAACATGAACCGAATCGGGATTGTACACTGCAAATACAGGACAAAGTTTCACACTTGATGTCACATTCTTAAAGACATGGTATACCGAATCATTTTGTCTCAGTGAAAATTCATTTCTCCGTCTGTTTATGAAGTTTAAATTTTCCATGAACTGTTGTACCAACTATATTATTACTGATTGATTCCCAAACTCGATGAGAACCAGCATCGATAGACTTTAAGTACACTTTATCAATATGTAAACCCTGGGACAGGATAAAAGACCATCCACACTTTCGGCCCCGACGAAGAAAGACCTGTCTACCTTAGAACGTTCTGCCAAACCTAACTCTAGGACAAGTCTAGTTTCAATTAGTGCATTGATAATTGTGTAGATATAGTTCACTTCATGGTAAATTAATTCTTTGTCTCCTATGCTAATGTCCGAAATCGTTCCCTTATAATTCTGTAACTGTGCATCATCACTGCTTGAAGTGTCAATGGTATGTTTACTGTTGTTTGTCTTTTGGTCTTTTTCCTTATTTTTTTGCCATGGCGTTGTCAGTTTATTATTTTCGACTTATGAGTTTGAATGTACCTATGTTATCTTTTGCATCTCTTTTGTATCTTCATTGATCATTTCCACTAAACGTTAAGCAACCAACAGTCAATCAATCATTGATCATATGTATGAAACAAAGTAGGATTTTGTTTTATTCTATCTAAGTTAATACTAAGGAAAACGTTTGTATAGGTAGACATGTAAAATGTTTGATACATTTCTCACTCTATACGATCAATTGCATATAAGTGTACAGTTATCGCTTCCTATCTATTCTTTTGATCAAAATGTTAGCCGCCATTTGACCGCCCCAATGGAAGCTTGTAGACCGTTGGACAGTCTAATTGGTCCAGTATTGTGATGGCGATTACGTTTAAGAAACACTGACAGTTTTTTATCCAAAATTTATAATGAAACCAAAAATTAATGATCATAAAACTACATGTATTACTAGATTAACATTTGGTTAGTTTAATATCTTCATTTTATCATATTGTGAAGGGTTTTGTTTAGAAATGATGTTAGTTTCTTTTGTATTTATTAGTTTGGTACATTGTTATTGAACTTTTTTAAGTAATGTTTTTAGTTATATTTTCATTTGTTCTTGAAGCAAGTGAATTAATATTAAGCATATGACAGGAAACTCAAGACGTCTTGTTTTGGTAAATGATCTTATCATAAGGAGTTATCTTCAAGTTAAATCAAAGAGGATTAAGTACGACCTAAATTGAATCCAGACTACATAAATATGACTATATAATTTCTTGTGTTTCTTTTTCTGTGTTGAGTGTGGTGTCATATTATTTGATATAAAATAAGAAAGAGAGTCATTTTAATTAATCTAGTCTGAAAGTTGAAACAGACATACAGCATCTTGTTTAGTATAAATGTGTACAATCAATCTTGTTTGAAGCATTTTTTATCTTTCTAGATCAATAAGAGTAAATTATAATATTAAACCTACCATGAAAATTAGAGGATAGAAAGGGGGTGATAAAAACAAGTACTTGAAGAGAGACAGTCAGCACAATGACCAACAAAAAAGAAAAAACTAGTTTAATGAGACAAACAGAAGTAAACATAACACCACACAGAAAGACAAAACATTGAGGAGCATGAAGATGTTCATTAAAGCATCATTGAATATTGATAGAGACCGATTGAATGTTTCACCACGGATAATAAGTATAGTTACGAGGATTCATTAATTGCAATTTGACATGCACTCGGTTAGAATTGTACACCCCAAATACAGGACAAAGGGTTTCACTTGAGATCACATTCTTGAAGAAATGGAAGATCGATTCGCCGTGTCTCAGCGAGAATTCATTTCTCCGTCTGTTTATGAACAATTTAAATTTGCCGTGGATTTTTATACCAACTGCATTATTACTAAATGATTCGTAAGTTTTTCTATCATGAGGATTTTCTGACCTCAAGAACACTTTATCAACTTTCGAACCCCGGAATAGGTGGAAAGACCATCCACTCACATTATTGTTACCGACGTAGTAATACCTGTCTACTTTGGAACATTCTGCTAAACCTACTTCTAGGACAGCATAATTTGCATTTAATTTATTGACTATTGTGTATGTATAGTTCACTTCATAGTAAATTAATTCATTGTTTCCTACACAAATGTCGGAAATCGTTCCTTTATAGTTCTGTAACTGTGCCTCATCACTGCTTGAAGTTTCGATGGTATGGAAGTTACTTAGGATTGTATTATCAGCTGATATAAACAATTTCTTATGCATTGATTTTCGACTAAATCTCATGTCAAATAGAACGTCGTCAACTGAAATAATAATAGATTATAAGTCAGTCAAATTTTTTTATTGATGATATCAATACATTGTAATGTACTTGTAATTGTATATTATTGTGCTCATAGACTTAAAACTAAAAGTTAGGTCTGTACATTGATTGCATTTTTCGAATTCAATGTGAATTTAAAAGAAACGAATGAGTTACATTATTTGTTTAAGTCCAAGGTAAATGATACATTATTCAATTCGTTTTATTTAAAAACTTTGACAGACTTTTACAAATTGATAATATTTTACTGATCAAGAAATGATTGCTTGCTTAGCAATATGTTATTCAAATCTATAAACGAAGGGACAGCAGATAGCAAAGGTATAATAACATATAGTCAACCTATGAAAATGAAAATGCAGGTCATAACCTGCATTGAAGACAAAAACTCAGGTCATAACGCTTACCAACTTTTTTCAGCTGAATTTAAGTATTTAGGGGACATTTCTTTATATTTTAAATCGAACAGATTCCAAAATGTGTTCACATGGTAAAGTACTAACTGAAAATAATTTTAAACTTTAATTTTATTTATTCATTGCATAATAATCCATTGAATTATAAATGTGTTATAATTTGTCATTTCAAGCCAAGCCATACTCCCTCTTCTTGATTATTTCATAGTTTTAAATCATTTCTCAAGCTATTTGTTTCCCAGTATGTATAATAATGTGCAGATTATCTAAGTTTGTTGATATTGGAATTTCATAAAAAAATAAGCATTTAAAGGTAGTAGAGATAAAAAAATAATTTTCAAAATAATTTTTTAACTGTTCTAAGGTAGAAAAATAAAAGAAAGTAATATTCTGATATGTATTTGCATTCAATTTGTTTTAGATTAAATTTTTTTACAAAACACAAACATAAAATTAAGGAGTATATTGTGAAAGGTGACAAAAAGGGGGAAGTTACTCAAATGTATTGTCAAACAACTTTGAAATAGAAAAATTATTTATGACCTTAAGCTTAGGTAATTGGTGTTATTTAAGTTAACAGTGTGTTTGGCACTAAAGCTGTCAAGTGAAGCCATGCATCTAATGGGTCACATAATTTGACAGTTAACACAGTTAGTTGAACTTCCTGTCCAGGAAGAATTACGAATTTGCCGGTATTTCATAGGAAAATCACTTATGAAATCAGTCTAAAGGCTCAAGAATCCGGGTGAAAACTGGTCATTTTCCGAATTCCCGGGTTATTTAACGAACCGGCAGGTATTTAAAAAATACCGGGAATTGGGTGAAATTCTCGGGTGTAACCTGCAGGAAACGGGTCAGTTGACAGGTATGATAATAAATCACGAATCGTAGAAAAACAAACAATACTTTATATTTCCAAAAAGAAAAACGACAAAAAGACAAACAACAGTCTTACCTACACTCCGCAGTCAACCAAAGACTGAGTAACACTAACCTCATAAAAACAGGGCGAACAGGAATTAAACAACACAATACATCAGTGTGTTCTGTAATGTTGGTTTAAGTTGTAAGGAGTGCATAAAAACTGCCACTGGAAATGCAATTATGTTGGTTAAAACACTTTTGATTGAAAACAATTATCTTACACACTTCTCGTGACTTCTTAGCGTTACCTTGCGCCCTCGAAAATGGAGGTTCCTAATCTCATACAGTTCTAACAGTATGACAAACTGGAAGTCGGTATAAAAAATGACAAAAGCGTTCAATATAACCAGATTTTGTGGGAATGATATTTTGTTCACTTGATATTCCTCTTTCTTTAAATATGCAACTCGGTGAATTCAAGTAATTAAACAAATACATCTTGTAAAGCTGATCTTTTTACCTACTAAAATTCCTCAAGATTATAGCCAAATTACAAACATGGAAGAACATAGTTATTTATAGGCAATAGCTCTTTTAAGAAGACTACGTACGCCCATCGTTTGAATTAAAACATTTTATATTCAGTAAAATATGTGTGAAATTACAATACGTTGTTAGTAAGTTTCCATGGGAGATAATCAATTTTTCTTTCGAAAAGTCTTCTATATTCGAAAGAATAATGTTTTATGTTATCTCCCATAGAAATTTATTAACAACATATCGTAATTTTACATATATTTTACTTAATATAAGATTCTTATGAATATAGAAGACTTTTCGAAAGAAAAAATGTATGAAAGCTTAGTTTGGACATTTTATAGCAATTCAAAATTTCTATCCATCACCTTTAGCATGACAATAACAATAAAATTTCTATTCAAACTGTTAGACTAATTTTTCATAATAACATTGAAGTGGAATTTATGTCTTATAGGAGTGTAAGTATGATTTATTTTATCACTTTGCACTTCCACGACTTGACTGTGATTTTCTACAGCAGTTTGTTCAAATTTCTGACCAGTTCAACAGTTTGGTTTTATAAAACAAATTGCAATTTGGTCAGAATTTTGAATAAGTTGCAATAGATGGAGAGCAACACTAACAGTCAAGTCACAGTAAAACATAAATTTGACTATTAAAGTTGGAAAAGTGTTTCATGTTAAACATAATCATACCTGGACAAGTGCCTCTGGAACAGATCTTATTATCATGTGTTTCATTGTAACTACATAGCCTAGTATTATTCATCTGTTGTTTTATTCTGACTTGTACTCCGTTTCCACAAGTAATACTGCATTTGGACCAAAAGCTCCAGGATGACCAGTAACAAGCTTGTTCCTCTGCATCTAAAACAAACTGAGAATTAACAAAATACAACATGAAGGCTAAACTTAAGGATATAATAAAAAAAACATGCTTGTAAATTCTTTACTTATACTCTTTAAAAAGATAACTTTTATTTATTTTTCTTGATATGTATATGTGAAGTAATCAATTAAAAATGCATTATATGTTTGTCACATACCTTTATCAGGTTCATAAGATTGTTGCGTCAATTAAACATAAAACATTTAATAATTTAAAGTAACAGTCACAATGTCAGACACATATTGTTTTGTATAAACTATCTTCTCGACCAACAGTTAATATTTCGATATTAAAAACATTTTTTCCGTTTTGTTTACAGTGTTACAATGAAGATAATGATTTAAAAAAAACTTATGTCGTACGCACTGACAATGGTTTGATTTCTGAAATTCTTGTGGAATAATAAATAATATGTCGAAGACACATGTGTAAATACCGAATTTAAATAGGAGTACAAGTATATACTTACACTGTGTTTCTGGTAATGTGTACTTTGTTATGAAGAATGTTACAACACCTGTTAGAAATATTGCAATCATGGAACAAATAATGATAAGAAATAACAACGGTAGTGAGATTTGAATTGTTTGATGACCATGAATGACTGCTTTTCTTTGGGGAATATTTGGAAGTGTAGTACGGACAACATTGGAAGGCTCTGCCTTTTGTACTGAAAGTGCATCATCGTACACTGTTGAATGATTTTCTACAATCACCTCCTCGTACTCTGCATCGGCTATATCTATTCTGAAACTGCTGTTCGTATAAACGTTTTGCTTAGTGTTTGACATCGTGGTGTCTTCTCAGATGCAAGCTGCAAAAATGATCGTTTGTTTTTAGTTTCTAATCTATTTGTTGTGGTAGTACCACTCATTATTTAATTCCAATAATGCAATATGTCATCATGTGCAGAGTAATGGCTAGCATACAAACTGTTAAGATGCCAGCTAAAACTTATTTTCTTGGCTCAACGACTTGTCAAGTAACTAAGCATTACAGTATGATATCCTAATTATGTTATTCATTTAATAAAGAGCTGCGCCATGAGTTCATGATACACCCGTCTCTTTAATGAATACATTTTCATAACTCCTCAATGTCATATCAGAAATTTATAAAAGAAAAATAACAAAAGGGAGGTTATTATAATAGATATAAACCAGTCACCAAAGTGTTATGAAAACTGCTGAAAGCACTTTTGAGTTATTGTCCGAAACCTAGAAACTCCTCTTTTTTTAATGAACAAAACCCCATAACTCGGAAACGTATAATCTAAAATTTATAAAAATCGAAAGGGAGCTAACGTCAATAGATATAAACAATTCACCAAAGTTTCATGCAAATTGGTTGAAGGGTTTTTGAGTTATTGTCCGACATATTGACGACGGACGGACAGACCGAAGGACAACGGTATACCATAATACGTCCCGTAAACGGGCGTATAAAAATCAGGAGATGCGGTATGATTTCCAATGAGACAGCTATTTACTATAGTTATACTGATGTGGATGTAAGCAATTAAAGATCACCGTAAGGCCTTCAAAAGTGAGAAAAACCCATACTGTATAGCCTGTTATAAAAGGCCCGACATAAGAAATGTGAAACAATTTAAACAAAAGAAATATAATGGCCTCGTTTATAACAACAATTTTCGAAAAACAAATATTACAGACATAAACCAACGACAACCACTGAACTACAGGCTCCTGACTTGTGACAGGCACATAAAGAATGTGAAGGGGTTAAACATGTTTATGAGCGGTAAACCCTTCCCTAACCTTGGACAGTGATGTAACAGCAAAACATAAGAAATAAATCAGTTGCACTTTGCTTTACCCAAAAGATCGGTATCTTTTGTTAATCAAAAATGTTTTTTTTTCTTTTATGCGTAAACCCCTATATTCTGTATACTCTCAAACCCTTATATATTCGTTGTTTGGTATGGCGTGTACTTGTTAGCGTTATTGTCAACAAACAAAAGCTATGTGTGGACGGGTATGGATTTAATTCATTTTTATTATCACTGCTGATATATTATCAATCACTACACAGTAGTTTTTGGTCTGGAAAATACATTTTGACTGTAAATCGTCAGTAGTTGAAAAATTCTGTCATTTTTCTACTACACAAAAACAGTTTTTGCTGGTCTGTTAACTGAAATTTACTATTTATATATTAGGATTTCTAAATTTACGTTTGTAGAAACACATTTCAAATGTCTACTATCTGAATCATGTGGTGTTTTATTATTCCAAATGAACAAGCTATTCCAAGTTCCCCCTTCGGTACCTCGAATGTATAAGATAGCACGGTCACTCTTAGTCTCATCGTCACTCGATTGGAGGTCATACGATCGTGCAGACGCATAATGGATCTCCTAAAAATAATTAAGCGATATCGATCGGACAAGGATCCTAAACTTCAAGAATTTGACGGGAAGTGTTTGAGTACATTCAGTAGAGAAGACTTATTGAAAGTAGCCACTAATATAAAGTTGCATTTAAATGACATTCTAGTGCTTCTAGATATAGACGACTCCAGAGAGAATCTATGCAAAATTGTGAATTTTGCATTGGAGCAGAAAGACGAATTGAAGGAAGATACGGTTACACAAGAACCTCCTAAGAAAAAGGCTAAAACATCAGAAAACAAATCGTCAGGGGTGAGTTTTTGAATCTTATTTGATATAGCAACGGTTCATGAGAAGAGAATACGATGAGTGTAAAAGTTAATTAATACAGATATTAACGTATTATGTAGTCATAGTATATGGGTATATATTGTGTATATAAATGGCATATTTTAGTTTTTAAGAGTTTGGAATACAAATTATGAAAGTGTTAGAGGAAATTTATCGGAACGCCAGTTGTACGTCTGTGGTATTTTCATACTGAATATGGGACGGAAATGTTACATATTAATTAAATAATTTGTTCACATTTGAACGGGCACATATAGACCTATTTTACGGTTTAAATATTTGTTTAGAAAAGTGAGAACGGAAGAATGGAAAGTTCTTTAAGTTAGGCCAATAAAATGTTTGTTTGGGTACTTGAATGTGAAGACAAAGAAAATCTAGTAATTTATTATATTTTTATGTTTCTATAAATTTTAAAATTCAATGCAATTTGTCTAGAGTTTGGGTTAAATGCTAGAACGTGAATAGAAAAGATAAAAGAAAATTGTTCAAGTTTTTTGAAATATAATAAGGAAAGAAAACATATAAGTTTTGGATAGTTTATTTTTTATATAACGATTATTGTTCGAGTTTTTATGCCGAATGTAATTTATTGTGTCTGGGCATGCTGCTTTGATGGAAAAAAAAAAAATAATGATGTAGATAGTTTTAGTAGAGGAATGTTAAAGTTTTGAACGTGTAAAAGTATTAGCGGTGAAAATATAATGCGAAAAGAAAACATATGATTTAAAATATTTTTATTTTTTATATATCGACTATTGTTCGGGCTTTTACTCCGAACGGGAATATTGTTCGTGCTTTTATGCCGAACATTAAATATGTACTGTAAAAAAATAAGTTATAACAGTAAAATACAAGTTTCAAACGATAAATGAAAGGAGTTTAGTGCATTCGTAAGCAAGAACATATCAACTTACCCAAACTATAAGACTTTAAATATTAATTAAATTTCTGCAATTTCAAATACAGACTGAAGAGGAACATGAAACCTTTAAAGGGATGTCACATTATTTATAGTTTTTAAAATGGAAAACCAGAATTTATCCCTTAGACAACAAAACACAATCAACAAATAGACCTTCAGATATCAATCGGATTTTAACGACTAATCATAACTATTTAATCAGTATATCCAATCATTTTTATTAAAATAAGAAAACAAAATGCTGTCTACTGCAATTTTTGACAATGATTGGAAGCATTTTAACACACGTATGAGTTCCTTTTGTATCTTATATGTATGCTTTGTAGATTTTTGCAAGGCCTTTGATAAGGTTATTCATATTGGTATATTATACAAATTATTACAACATACAAATAATGGTATTTTTTATAACATATTGAAATCTATGTACAGTAATGAAAAAGTGTGTGTCAAAGTAGAAGACAAAATAACTGAATTTTTTAGATATAATGTTGGTGTACGACAAGGTGACGTATTGAGTCCCACATTGTTTAAACTATTCATTAATGATTTGCCAGATATATTGTCAAACAATTATGATAATGTCAATTTAGATAATGAAAAGATACCATGTCTACTATACGCTGATGATCTTGTATTAATATCCGACTCAAAAGAAGGGCTTCAGAAGAGACTTGATACTTTGTGCACATTCTGCAAAGATTGGTGTATGGAAATAAATGTGAAGAAAACAAAGATTATTATATTCAATAGGAGTGGTAGACTCCTTAATGAAGATTTCAAGATAGAAAATAATTCTATCGAATGTGTTAAACAATACAAATATCTTGGCATAGTCATCCAAAATACTGGAAACTTTAATGAAGCCAGGAAACAATTATTCCAAAAAGGTCAAAAGGCCAGTTTTAAACTGTATAAAGATTTGAAATCATCAAATCCTATTAAAACTATTTTGCATTTATTTGATCATTGTATACAGCCAATTGTAACGTATGGTTGTGAAAATTGTGGTGTTATTAACATTACTCCTAAAAGGAAAAAATTATCCCTTTATGACATATTTAAAGATTGGGAGTTTGAGAAGCTAAATCTAAAATTTTGCAAGTATATTATTGGTGTTACAAAGATGTGCACAAACGTAGCAGTCCTGTCTGAACTGGGTAGATATCCTCTTTATATAAATTTGCTAACACATATGTTTATGTATTGGCATAGACTAGAGAATTCCCCATCTGATTTATTGAAAAGTGCTTATGCTGAGTTAATATGATTGAGAGTAAAGCTCAAACTAACTCCAATAATTAATGGCTCTCTAATATCATTTTCTACAGCGAAAATTGGGTATTGACCTAAATATATGTAAAAATTTAGGCAAAAATAAATTTAAAAATTTACTGAAAAAACAGCTCAAATTAAATTTTCAAAATGATTGGAAGAAAATGCGAGATTTTTATTTACAGAATCAAGGCAAATTGGACACTTATTTTTCATTCAAGAGGTCATTTGACTATGAAAATTATTTAGATTTTCAGCATCCCCAAAAACATTTGTTAACAAAATACAGACTCAGCAATCACTGTTTAAGAATAGAAACTGGCAGACATGAACGTTTTATCAATGTATGTGGTAAATATGAAATATTACCTCGACATGAGAGGATATGTTTATATTGTAATTCAAATTCTATTAAAAATGAAATGCACTTTCTTCTGGAATGCCCTCTTTACAATAACCTCAGAAGAAATATGACTGATTATAGCAAAAAAATACCCCAGTTTAGTTAATTTAAACAGAAATGATCTTTTTACATGGATCATGAGTAATGAAGATAGCAGTTTTTTTTATCTATTTTATGTGCAAACCTCGATAAAGGCCTGCAACTTAGAAAATCAGAAAATTAGTTAAATACTCTAATAGATAGCAAAATTATCTCCCCTTGACCACTGACCCTTTCCTCATGCATTTGAACTATTAGTTTATGTTTCTTTAACCACTCTGTAATGTCTATGTCATGTTGTTGTTAATGTTATGCTCTTAATGGGCCCTTTAATTTGGAAAATAAAAAATATTGTATTGTATTGTATCTTTCGCCTCTCTTTTAAGCAAAAAGACATTACAGCTGACTCAAACTATCAGACTTTCAATGTTTAACAATATCTGCTATTTGACATACATGACGAAAAAGAATATGAAACCTTGAACAGGATGCCACTTATCGTAGCAGTAACAGTTACAACATATATTTATCACTTGAATTTAAAACATAAAAAAAATAATCTGAAGTGTTTGAATTTTTAATGTTCAGATAATATATAATGATGAAAATCAACAACAACAAAAAAATCGTGTGATATTACTGAAACATAACGAATGAACTGTATGCACATTAGAGAGATTATGTTTGAATTTCCTTTTTTTGTATTTTTCATTTACGTTGACGTATTGTTTTTCAGACTTTCAGTAATCATACATATGAACGTTTTGTATTGTTGGTTAATAAATACTGTACATTTTTTTATTTTAATTTGAGCGTAATCATTTCCTTTGCATTAAGATAAAACAAAAACAAAAAGGAGAGGAGGTACCTGTCTAAAACAAAAAAAAAAACATATTAGAAGAACATGAATAAAAGAGAAACGACCATACTCAGCTAGACATTCTTTTTAACGCAATTGACATTTACTTTGTTTGTGCACTTTTTTCAACGCCTAGTTCAGACATAAAACAAAATAGAAAAATGGAATGTCTCAAATTCTTTTTCCATTCATTATACATATATGTAAAAATAATAAAAACTGAAAACATAAACAGTCATGTGTGAAGTTGGAAAAAACGTATACTTTGCTACTCATGATTCTAAATATTATAAGCTTAATTTTACAAAAGTTTTAATAATTTCGTCTTCGAGATGCGTTTTAATTATAGTTTTCCAATAGTTACTGTACATGTACTTTCACCAAACACAAATAAAATTCCACTTATACTCCATGCAATTTCTCGTTATATCAATTCCCCTTCGGCTTTGGGACAGCAGTTACATAACGTGTGTGGATAAATACGTTGGGGAGCTGAGCGCACATCTGTTCACTCACCTTAGACAATGGTTTGACAATACAACAATATAAACATTTGTAAACATCATCTAGAAATAACTTCCAAACCTGTTTTTATTTTCAATTATATGATAATAGAAAACTGTGCCACACACCAATAGCGATTAACTTGATTTTGGAATGCCCGTTTTATGTCTCTAATATAAGCAAATCTACAATCTATAATCTACAAAAGGTTCATTTTCTCAATACATACGGGTCCGCATACCTTCTCTCCGCACTATAATAATTCGGTAAAATAGGAACTCATGAGAGGAACAAAGTAAAAATAAAATGTTAATGCAGAATTATGTCCACATGTAAACAATCAAAGAGGACGATCTCTTATTTAGTATGCAACTGTAAATAAGGACAAACATAGACAATACATGTAATAAATGTAAATTTATATACTAAATATGAAAAAAACCTACATGCAAATGCAAAAGTTCATAAGTGGACTGATAATATGAGTATTAAGCATAAGTGAGTTAAAAACTGAAACTTTTTAGTGAGGAAAGCCTTCTGTGAACTGAATTTAAGTCATTTACTGTGTCCTGAAAATATGGACACTTATTATGTTGTAAAACTTTTTATGTCAAAATTAAACGATAAACAAGTCGATAATTGGCATGCTGTTTTGCATTCTGATAAATATAAATGGGGTAGAGTTGACAATAAGCTTCGAACATACAAATTGTTTAAAGAAAATTTTGAACCCGAAGAATACTGTAAAATAGCTTTGCCTTTCAGTCACAGAAGTGCTTTCGCCAAATTTAGATGTGGTGTTGTCCCACTGAGGATTGAAACTTGGAGATACGAAAATATTGTTTTAGAAAACAGAGTGTGGCATATGTGTGATGGTTTTATTGAAGACGAAGCGCATGTTTTATTAAGATGCTCTCTTTATGACGATTTTAGAAACCATTTATATTATGTTGCTGAAACATTTAATACAAATTTTAATACTTTAGATGACATCCAAAAATTAATGTTTTTATTCTCAGATGTAAATATGATACGTGTGTGTGTGTGTGCCAAAACCTTTTTTTGATTTTAAGAAGACGTAGAAATTTTATATATTGTAGATAGTATACTTTTTTTCACATTGTTTGATGTATTATATCTATGCATTTTAATAGTCTCTTACAATTCTGTATAGAATAGCTCTCATTTTGTTTAGTATTGTTTTACGATTTATAAATACCGATTGTACTTGTTTATGGATGAGACTTTAATAGAACATTGAATTGAATTGATTGTACTTCTCATAATACATGTAATTGCACATTTGTAAATTTTAACCATCAGCGAACGGATCATCGCACTTCTGCGTAGACCATCTCACTTCATCGTGATCATCGTACTTCAGCGTACCCATAGCACCCCCGGGTCCTATATATATATATACCAAATCGTTCGCTATTTCCGTTTCTATAGGGAATTTAAAGATTTCATTGAACGTAATACGTGTATCACTTGAACAAACTCAAGTCAGGGATTTCATTACCTTTACTTTACCTTTAAATAAGCCCTCAGATGGAAATAGCTCCCGAGTTGAATAATTATATGGCTTTGGTTGTAACAGACTTAACATTTGTATATTGGTTTGGGGTTGGGGGGTTACTAAATTATTTGGAGTCTGGTACAATTCAGTTAATATTTTGTTAATCAATAGTTTGGTATCAAATCCTGTGGGAAAAATGTATTGAATGTACTTTTATTTAATGTATAAGAGTTATCTAGTTATGCATGTACCACATGGTTAAACAATTATATTTTAACAAATTAGAATAAAATTGTAAGAGGGTCAATGTCAGATTATGTCAAACTGTTGTATTCAAATATCATGCATATCTTATAATGAAGGCTTGAGAAAAGATAAGATGAAAACATTTATCTTTACATATAGACTACGTGCTTTCCTGAAACTATTCAAAAGGGTTTATTTTTTAAATTGTTTGTTTTGATATGCGTGCTCAGTCCTTCGCATTTGAAGATATTGTTTATATATAAAATAATGAGATGTGGTATGATTGTCAATGAGAATGAGACAAATATACGGATTATGAAAGCCCATGCATCGGACAGTGATGTAACAGCACAACATCATAAACAAACTGCAAAAATCAGTCTGGAAGACTAGACTCGTCACATAAGCAAAAAACATAATTTACGTAAAGAAAATAGACAAAAAGTACAGACATAAGAGTACTGGCAATTCCAAAAGCAAGTTCAAAGCCAATGACATTTAATAAACAAATCATGTTCTATCAGACCAAATTAACAACCAGGAATCATCAATAGAGTCTAATGTAAAGACTTTAAAAACAGTATGAAGAAAGCATGACCTTTTATAATGCCAACATATAAATACATGCCATCGAAAGAATGCAGGAACATAAGTTTTCACAACTGTTAATCAATACAGATTAAGTTATGTTTAGATTTTTAAAAAACAAAATGAACGCTTCTCATATTAGATTTTTTAAAGTAAGTTCCCTTTGATAAAATGTCATAGTATATCTTTGAGAACTGTTGATTACAAAAAATATTGTCAAGTTAATCGTAATTGTCATTCAAATAATCGAAGCTATTAAGGAGAAGAATTACAGCCTACATTATCTCACCCAGTTCCATAAAGTATGACTAGCAAATTTACTGTTTTTATTATATAGGATGGTTTAATATGAGACAGCAAATGTTTCATTCACCCTTCAAATTAAAGTACATTGTATCAAATTCTAATTTCGTCAATCTGGTATCCAAGATATTTGCGTACAATGTGAGTAGAAAGTGGAAACACCACTTTTATTAAATAACTTTCTTTATTTCAATTTCATGCGTCCGAAGCGCTTTTATGGAAAAAAGTAAAATAACAAAAAAACCGAACTCCAAGTAAAATTCAAAGTGGAAAGTCCTTTATCAAATGGCAAAATCAAACGCTCAAACACATCAAACGAATGGAAAACAACTGTCACATTCCTGACTTGATACAGACATGTCCTTGTGTAGCAAATGGTGTATTAAAACTGGTTTTATAGCTAGCTAAACTGGATTCACCTTCATCAGGAACGCTCAAAGCCGAATATTTAAAAGCCAAAATGTATAAGAATCGAACCATTTGAAAAGCTATACGCCAAAAAAACCTAAATTACTGGCCGAATCCATCCGAATTAACTTTGTCTGATGGAGTTGAAACCCTAGTTTCTCAATATATTCTAAATTAATAGACGGCTAATCTAACAAACTGTGTTCTGCAAGACCAATTTCTAACACAAGCTGGTGCCTTTGTAGTATTTCAACGATAGTGTAAGACATTTGTACTTCATAATACACTATTCCATTGCTTTTAATACAAGTATCTGCAATTGCTCCAATATAACTAGTCAAGGCTTTACCCGGTTTAGTAGTTTTGTTACTTCTGTAGAGGTTACTAAGCATTGTAAGGTCTTCGGATATATATACATTGGAATGTGACTCTAATCTGTCAAATCTCATATCAAATGTCAGGGCATCAGCTGAAAACAATAAGAAAGAAAGCCATCAGCAATTAGTGCGCACTTGTCAGTAAAACTGACGCACTTGTCAATAAAATAAAACGTTCGAAGGTTTTCCTTCTCTTTTACTGTTCAGAATATGTGTATAATACGTGTCTAAGCCTGTAAGCAACAACACTATAACTCCAATTGATGACGTATTAAATAAAGAACATTTTCAATTAAACATCCATTGTTTATTCGTTCTATTATTCCCTCGTTTTGCATTTTATTCAGACAGATGAGGACATAACATTAAATCGAACTGTTTGGTGGCAAACAGAATTAAAATAAGCGAACTATTCTGATTATTAAATGTTTTGCAAGATCTATCAGTTTGTTCCTGAGTTTAATGATGTCAACGTACAACAACATTTAAATTTATGTGTTTCATATTTTCATGTAAATAAAAGGATTTTTCGAGCATATTGCAATGAGACAGCAACCCCACAAAACAAAACAAAGATTAAAAAGGCAAAGTACAATGTAAGATTAACAAACTTTTACCTGACAAGAGGCAGACTGGTTACATTTGGGAATACTTTATATGTGCCTGTATTTGTCTTTTTTTGATGACAGTATATTCTCTGTCTTATGTCTGTGTGGGTTGAGGGTTCCTGTTTTATGTTTGTGTGGGTTGATGGTTCTCTGTTTTAGGTGTGTGTGTGGGTTGTAGGTTCTCTGATCATGTTTGTGTGTGTTGAAGGTCCTCTGTTTTATGTGTGTGTGTGTTGAAGGTTCACTGTTTTATGTTTGAGTGGGTTGATGCTTTGCTATTTTATGTTTGTGTGGGTTGAATGTTTTATGTTTTATGTCTATGTGTCTTGAAGGTCTCTGTAATTATATTTGTGTGGGCTGACGCTTTGCTGCTTTATGTTTGTGTGGGTTGAATGTTCCCTGTTTTATGTTTGTGTAGGTTGTAGTTTCTCTGTTTTATGTTTGTGTGTGTTGAAGGTTCTCTGTTTTATGTTTGTGTGGGTTGACGCTTTGCTGTTTTATGTTTGTGTGTGTTGAATGTCATCTGTTTTATGTTTGTGTGTGTTGAAGGTTTTCTGTTTTATTTTTGAACCGGTTGACGCTTCGCTAGTTTATGTTAGTGTGTGTTGAAGGTTCTCTGTTTTATGCTCGTGTGTGTTGATGCTTTGCTGTTTTATGTTTGTGTGTGTCAAATGTTTGCTTTTTTAAATTTGTGTGTGTTGAATGTTCCCTGTTTTATGTTTGTGTGTGTTGAAGGTTCTCTGTTTGATGTTTTGTGGGTTGACGCTTTGTTGTTTTATGTTTGTGTGGTTTGAATGTTCTCTGTTTTATGTAAGTGTGTTTAAGGTTCTCTGTTTTATGTGTGTGTGGGTTGACGCTTTACTGTTTTATGTTTGTGTGTGTTGAAAGTTCTCTGTTTTATGTTTGTGTTTGTGTTGAAGGTTTACTGTTGTATGCGTGTGTGGGTTGAAGGTTTTCTGTTTTATGTTTGTGTAAGTTGAAGCTTTGCTGTTCTTTGTTTGTGTGTGTCGAATGCTTGCTGTTTTATATTTGTGTGTGTTGAAAGTTCCCTGTTTTATGTAAGTGTGGGTTGAAGGTTCTCTGTTTTATATCTGTGTGGGTTGAAGGTTCTCTGTTTTATGTTTGTGTGTGTTGAAGGTTCTCCGTTTTATGTTTGTGTTTGTTGAAGGTTCTCTGTTTTATATCTTTTGGGTTGAAGGTTCTCTGTTTTATGTTTGTGTGTGTTGAAGGTTCTTTGTTTGATTTTTGTGAGGGTTGACGCTTTGTTGTTTTATGTTTGTGTGAGTTGAAGGTTCTCTGTTTTATGTTTGTGTAAGTTGAAGCTTTGCTGTTTTATGTGTGTGTGTGTCGAATGCTTGCTGTTTTATATTTGTTTGTGTTGAAGGTTCCCTGTTTTATGTGTGTGTGGGTTGGAGGTTCTCTGATTAATGTGTGTATGTGTTGAAGGTTTACTGCTGTATGCTTGTGTGGATTGAAGGTTCTCTTATCATGTTTGTGTGGATTGAAGGTTTACTGTTTTATGTTTGTGTGTTTTAAAGGTTCTCTGTTTTATGTTTGTGTGGGTTGAAGGTTTGCTGTTTTATGTTTGTGTGTGTTGAAGGTTCTCTGTTTCATGTTAGTGTTTATTAAAGGTTAACTGTAATAAAGTTCGTATAATGGTAACCACGCAATATTCATTTTATCATATTTGTTCAAAGATTCCACTTTAGATCATCATTACTAAAATCAGTTATGCACTAAACGATGTGTTCCTTTTTTTTATCTGATGAAGTTAAAAGAAGAAAGTATAGAGTGGCTATGAATTACATTAAACCTCACCTTGTATAAAGGATTTGCAATGTTGTGTATGTATTCAGGGAACGAACAAAATTTAATACCATTTATGTATGTTAATATAAATATTTCTTTATCAAATTTCTTTACATATTTAGTAACATCACGACAAAATGAAAGGAAAACATGGGTATACGTCAACGAGACAGACACACGACGACAAAAACAAAACATCTAGAAATCATTACATTTTGTAATATTAATACTGCAAATACCAATGTCAATGTCATGTGTTCTTGCATAAACAAGTGCAGTGTCGATAAAAAGAAATTGACTCGATAGCTAAAGTTGTTCCTTGTATTTAAAAAAAAATTAAGATATTAAAATTTCACGATAGACACTTATGGCGATTCGGTGTTAGGTACTTTAGAAACCTGGACATGTTCCTTTAAAACAAATCTAACTGTCGAACGTTTCATTACAACATTGTGAGTTTTCAGTTGTTGTTTGGCCCTCATTATCAAGCCCCTTCCACATGTAATGCTGTATTCTGTCCAGCGACTCCAACTTGTCCATTTGCACTCTGTTTCAGTAACTTAAAAAAATGTTAAAATAGCTGATTATACATAGATGTTGGTAAAAAAAGTTACAAGAAATTTTCATAACGTAGCAATATATACGAACAACAATAATGAACACTTTTTTTTATTCATTCTACAAGTTTAATTTCTATTTTTTATAGTGACACTTTAGACTTTCCAATTCTTTTTGTTCATATTAAAAACAGAACAGAATCTCACAATGGACACATTGGAGAAAAGACATGATTTATAGTTTTCTAGGAAAGCTCACATCTTGGTATGCTATGAGGTACACACAATAACAACCAACATTTCTCATCAAATTTCTATTCTAACTTTAAATTTTAAATTACAAAACAGTATCAGGAACATTATATGCAAGAAACTATGCAAAGAACAATAACTCTATGAAAAACCACTGACCATGCCAATCTACATTCTAACAGTATATTTAAATCTCTCACATTTGTAATGTTTTTCTTTATTAGTTTGTGGGATGAATGTTTAATCTATTTAACGGGAGATCACTTTCATTATACGTCCCCATTGATTGTGGTAGATTTTTTAATTATCATTGTAGATAGGTCAGAAAGAGTTTGTGATTTATGTAACAAAGAAGAATAAGGTGATGAATATCATTATATATTTAACTGTACCTTCTTCGATGTAATGGTGAAAGACAAAAGTTTTTACCTGCAGAGAAATGTAAAGTTAAAAATGTTAAAAAGTTTCTATGAATTAATAAATAGTAATCATGATCAATTCACTCTTGTTGACTTGTCTAAATTCTGTAAAATAATTATGTCAATATTGAGTGATATTTACCTTACCGGATAAGTCTGTACATGTACATATGTTTCATTTTGTTCATGCATTATATTTGTTTAAATTGTTTGTTTGTACTATCATGCCTCATGTGAGGCCTTTAGTGAAATAAAAAGTTTCAAAGTTTCAAAGTTTCAATGTTTCAATGTTTTAAGTCCAATACTTAATTTTAGTATACTATATATATAAAGTATGGAATTGTACAATCTCCCTCATACTCTCTTTTAGATACATTGAATAGAAAAAGAGAACTTTTTTGTCAAAAGCAGTCAAACAGATTCCAACTATTTTAAATTGGAACATTACTGATTATTCTTATGTAGGCAGAATGCGGGTCTGGCGTATCATAAGCCGAGTGCGCTGATATGATATATCACGAAAACCATAGGTTGTTCTACTCCAGGGCACAGATGGTCTTAGTCATATTGGCAAAACTGTCTATTATTTTGATGTTTTCATTGCTCTTCAACTTCGTAATAAATTTGGCATTCCAGCTATCTTAATTCGACCACGACTGATGAGTCATATGAAAACGAAACGGGCGTCTGGCATACGAAAACTATAGGCTTTATATCTTTCGTAAATTGATTAGTTTTGACCTACTTACATTTTGAAAACAAGTCTGGAATTTTGTCCTTCATAACAAAAAAGGCTATCCCACAAATGATTACGGTAATCAGTGCACAAACATGTAATAAGGCGACAGCACAAAGATTTTGTCTCCTTTTTTAGATAGCAGTAACTAGCTTTTCCTGTACGTTTGTTTATTTCTGCAGTATGGCTATCATTGTACAATATGTTTTTTATTTGATTGACAGGTTTTCTGCCATAACGTTGTGGGTTCACATTTACAACACGTTCGTCATATTAATTGTAAACTGTTGCCGCTTCTTGTCAGCCTTTTGTATCTGTGTTATAATAATTATACTACAGTGAAAGCTTTGTTCGTTGCTGTTGTTATTTCATCGCCTGGTGCAAATAAAAAAAAATTAATGTTAACAATATTTACTTAAACTTTTGTGTACTAGTATGTAAGCTCATCTTAGATACCAGTATTGAAATGTTGTACGCCAGACGCGCGTCTCGTCTGAAAAAGACTCATCTGTCTGTGACGCTCGAAAAAAATATATGGTGCGAACGACATGAAATTGAGAATGGAAATGGGGAATGTGTCAAAGAGACAACAACCAGACCAAAGAGCAGACAACAGCCGAAGGCCACCAATGGGTCTTCAATGCAGCGAGAAACTCCCGCACCCGGAGGCGTCCTTCAGCTGGCCCCTAAACAAATATGTATACTAGTTCAGTGATAATAGACGTCATACTAAACTCCAAATTATACACAAGAAACTAAGATTAAAAATGATACAAGACTAACAAAGGCCACAGGCTCCTGACTTGGGACAGGCGCAAAAATACGGCGGGGTTAAACATGTTTTTTGAGATCTCAACCCTCCCCCTATACCTCTTGCCAATGTAGAAAAAACAAACGTACAACAGTACACACAGTAAAACTCAGTTTAAGAGAAGTCCGAGTCCGATGTCAGAATAGGAAACAAAAGAAAATAAATAAAATGACAATAATACATAAATAACAACAGACTACTAGCAGTTACTGACATGCCAGCTCCAGATCTCAATTAAACTGATTGAAAGATTATGTCTTCATCATATGAATATCAGGCACAATCCCTCCTGTTAGGGGTTTAGTATTATACCATCATAAAATATATGAGAAGAACATAACTCGTGTCATGCCAACAACTGGTTTTAGAATAAATATGTTTAATTCCGATGCAAAGACCCTATAAGTGAATCAATATTAAAGCCAAAATTTGCAATCTTTAATGACCTGACAACAGTATCGTAACTATATCCCTTCTTAATAAGTCTGTTTAAAGGTTTTGTTAGCTTTTAGGTGAATACTGACATTTTTGTGCTTTGTAAAGAATATTACCATAAAAGATTGGATGTGAAATACCTGAACGTATAAGTTGTCTGCATGTTGAGTTATATTTACGAATGATGTCCTTATACCGATGATAAAATTTAGTAAATGTTTTGACTAGTTTATGATATCGAAAACCCTGGTGTAATAATGTTTCAGTAATACATAAATTTCTTTCGCTAAAATCTAATACGTTGTTACATACACGAGCGAATCGTACAAGTTGAGATATATAAACACCATAAGATGGTGACAAGGGGACGTCACCATCTAAAAATGGATAATTAACGATAAGAAATGAAAAATCATCTCTTTTATCATAAATGTTTGTATTAAGCTTCCCGTTAATGATATAGATATCAAGATCGAGGAAAGGACAGTGGTCATTGTTAGTATTAGCTTTATTTAAAGTAAGTTCAACAGGATAAATTTCTTTAGTATAAATACTGAAGTCGTCATTATTGAGAGCAAATATATCATCCAAATATCTAAAAGTATTGTTTAATTTTTGTATCAGATGTTGTTTCGATGGGTCTTTGCTGATTTTAGTCATAAATTGTAACTCATAACAATACAAAAACAGGTCCGCAATAAGTGGTGCACAGTTAGTCCCCATTGGAATTCCGATAACTTGACGATATACGGAAACTCCAAAACGAACAAAAATGTTATCAAGTAAAAATTCAAGGGCAGATATAGTATCAAAGCATGTCCAATTGACATAGCTCTTTTGTTTGTTGCTACTAAAAAATGACCTAAAAGAGTTTGAACATATGTATTCGCATTCCGACTTTTTAAATGTCCATTTAATTAGGTGTGTGAATTTTTTTCTTAATAAGAATATGAGGCAAAGTGGTATTTAGGGTAGAAAAATCAAAACTTTGAACAGATTCAAAATCACCAATATATGCATGCAATTTATCAAGTACTTCACACGAGTTTTTGACACTCCAAAAGTAGTTAATTCCACTATTTACAAAGGCCTTATTTGAAAAAAATTTATTATCAGGTATGAGTTTATTAAACGCTTTATTGCATGTCACCCTGAATACTTACGGATATTCATAATATGTTGTGTGATTTCATGGCAAATGTAAATATAAGAGTAAATAAAATGATACAAAACGTCAGCACATAGAACCTATAACTCAAGACCATGCTTAATTTTTGTGAAGTCGGCACTGAATATTTATCTATAATATTATATCTTGGTACTTTCCGATACAATTGTTTATTATATAGGACGAGACGTTCTTTAACAAATCCCTGGCTCATGACTTTTTTAGCGAACGAACTGTGGCTATACAGTACATTTTGTACCTGGTGCGAAGAAAATTGAGGAGCATCATTGAAACCAATATGTGTAATTCTTTTTAACGTACCTTTTCATTTGTTCGTCTCACGTTAATGGGTGTTTTTCAAAAAAAGTCTACTTTCTCTGTCCAGGGCTTAGATTTTAATAAAAACATATATATATATATTTTTTGTTTGTTTGTTTGTTTTTTTTTGTCTCATTCTATAAATTGTACTTATCAAAAACAACGGCAATTTTTGTCTGCTTTCGACCAAAGGGCTCAAAAACAGCAAAAACGCTCTGTCCACATTTGAAGTTTATTCAAACTTTCAAAGTTTCATACAATTTATCAATCTTTTTTGCTCCTTTTTTAATGTTTCGTCATAGAGCTACATCTGAACATATTGCAAAAAGTATTCAAATATTTAGATAAGTTCAAATAGATTTGTGCTAGTAACTTTTTAAGTGGCGTCTATGAAAACATTTCCATTTCGCAACGCCAACAAACAATTGGCAAAATTATAATCATTTAGTCTTTTATTCAAATGTAGTCTTTCCTTTTACTTGCCACTAATACAACTTCATTAAGTAAAATGGCGGTCATCTTTGGATGCTGATAATATAGTTCGTTGAATCAATTGGCAAGTCCTATTGATAGCGTACTTTTTATTTGTCCACTTTGCAACGTCCTTTTTTTAAGAAATGTTGACTTCAAATCATAAAAAAAAGTGGATTTATGAAATAAAATGTATTACCTAAGACAATAATCATAAAAAAACATGTATCTAAGAAACCGCGTGTAACAACAATGGCTGCTAACATGTAAATACGTCCACTTCGCAACGGTCCACTTCGCAACATTTCGTTTCAAAGTGGACACAATCCGTTGCGAAATGGACACCTAGCGTTTCAT
Source organism: Mytilus californianus (assembly GCF_021869535.1). Taxonomy (NCBI): domain Eukaryota; kingdom Metazoa; phylum Mollusca; class Bivalvia; order Mytilida; family Mytilidae; genus Mytilus; species Mytilus californianus. The sequence continues at coordinate 81,881,757 of NW_026262712.1, forward strand.
AGGGGACATATATCGTTAAGCAGTGGACATTTGTGAATATTTTAAAAACGGCTTGTAATATTTTCTAGTAGCTTAAATTGCGAATCGAATAGTTAAACCGTATTAAATCATTTATTTTGTCACATTTTTGAAGAAAAACTTACTTTAGATTATGATTTATTAGCATGGTAGAGCCTTACAAAAATCGTTGCGAAGGGAACATCTCGGTACACCATGTTCACTTTTACAGACTTGTAGTCAAACTTACCGTTCAGTTTAAGGTTGCATATTTTGTATTTAGTTTATACTGATGTTAAAGTATTGACATGTACAATTAAACCACTTATTTCTCTTTTCTTTTTTTTTTCTTCCATTTTCCAGTTATCAAAAATGGAACTTTTTTGAAAAAGGCCCATTAATGCGGTTTAATCTTGTTATTGGCTCTTGAAATATCTATATGCACATGTATTTGGTTAGGAATTTCGCCCTACAATCAATGTTTGGGTTTCCTCAATCAGATTACTGTCATGTAAAGATTTATTATAACAATAGCAATTTTTCGTAAAACACTTTCATATATCTTCTAAAGTTTTATCTAATCGAACCGAGGCAATTAAATTATAAAATCAGTTTTGGCCTGAATTTTATTAGAATCCATCCTTTCTTTGTGAATATATATGGAGAAGTTGTTGTAGTCTGTGTTATGTGATTGTCTGATTCATTTATGCTTCAATATTAAATAGAAATAAATTGACAGATGAAACATGTCACTTTGGAACTATTGAAGTAGAACTGTTGTTTAATATCGAAAGAGAGAAAAACTTGTAATAAAAAATAGCAAATAAACCTTTTGCACTATATCTTTACCTTCAGTTTGTTGCATATCATTATCCCTACACATAAACCTTAAAACATTTTCCAGCAACAACATGAGAATTAATATTAAGTAATTGATCAAACGATAAATTATATTTTTTTTTTCTCCTTTTATCATTCATTTATATATATTTTTTTCATAAAAAACATCGCAGTAAATCAATTGATAAATGGAAGCAGGAAAGGCGTATTGATTTACCTGAACATATTTCTACGCTGTGTCTTTTGAGCTTCCATAAAATAGAAAGACTTCAGTACAAAATCTATAAATATGTCTAGTGTTCCACTAGTTGGTTCAGCATAGTTGGATATAAATTAGATCATTGTTGTGTAATCCCATTAGATGTAACAATATGGTCAATTGTTTTTTCCGATTAATAGTATCAGTTTCCGCATCGTAAATCTATTTATTCATTTCACCTTAATGATTTGTTCCGGATGTCAAGGAGGTTAAAGTTACAGGAAAACGTATTTGATTGGATAGATCATAGCGCTGTTACTGCCTTATACATTGTTATAAACTGGATTACAGTTATACATGTCCAGATACATGCATGAATGTTGATTTTAATAAGAATTTGTCTTGAGAAGAACTACTTTTAAAAATAGTTCGTAATATATGTCATGTTGTCTGTTGTTTCATGGATATGGTATGTTGAAAAGAATTTAAATGAGGATAAACAATCATTGTGTGTTCACTTTTCACATGGTTGGATACTAGTAATACATTTTGGAGGGTCTTAGTGTGTTTTACTGAATAGAGAATAATGGACAAAAATAAGACAATAAAGGGGGAAAATAAAGAATAGAAACATAGGCAAACAAAAATAAAGAAAATAGAAAAAGAGGCTAATGATATAGAATGGAGACAATAGACAAACAAATAAAAACCGAGAGAGAATAATTGGGTGCTAAAATATATAGAATAGAGAAAAATGTCATAAAAATAACAAAATACAGAAATGAAGGCCATCAAGATCCGGTGTTGTTATCGTATACAGTTATTACTTTAATAAAGAAAGAAAGAAAATAGAAATTAACATCGATAATACGTAAACTGGGAGTTGATTTTGGTCAAATTGTAAAGGTAGACGTAACATGTTGACTTAAATCCATTCTAACATTCTGTTGTCTTTCCTTCACTTTGTTCTTAAGTTTATTACACTAAATTTGTTATTTGTTTGTTTTTCTTTTTTGAACAGTAGAAAGATGGAAATTTATTATAATTATATATTGTTATGTTTACCATATAAATTTATATTAGCATTATGTTTAAATCATTGACTCAGTTATTAAAAGAAGGAAGCATGATATAGTAAAAATATGCTCCTTAATTCGAAAAACAAAAAAGTATTGTAAATCTGTCAAATAGCAGCCTTCATATCTTCAGAAGACATTAGTATGTGAAGTTCAGTATTTGTATTGGTGAACACTATCCTTGCAAAACATTTTTTGGTCTTCAAACTTCGTGCAATTCAGAAAAAAACTACAAAATGGCCTTGTCAGATAAGTACCTAGATACAGGTATTAACAACAGTATTACACAGACAGATTCATTACAACAAAATGTTTTATAAGATGTTGATGTCAGCAAAATATATATGGTAAAGCTAATACTCGTATTTAAGTTTACCAAAATGAATGTGTAAAATTGCAGTTTTAGGTAAATTTGACTTGTTGGGGACGTTAGAGGGACATCACACGTGATTCTTTTCTTTTCTGAATTAAAAAGACCAATGTTCTCATCCTTTTCATTAAACATTAAAATTATTATAGCTTTGAAAAGATTGAAGAAGTTTACTTTATGAATAGAAGCATGGCCCCTTGGTTTCATTATGTCAAAATCCAAAACTCTATAAAAATTAGTTGAATTTGAATATCCTAAAAAGAGTACATGTATGAATGATATACTTAACGTTTCTACATGTTTATACATCCCTGGCTTACAAATGTTTGGGTATGACAAATTATGTTATTCCCCGTAAGTGTCATCATATTTTGGTAGTGGGATTCTTACATTTTCCGTTGATATAGTTGTGTGTGGGTGTAAAATATTGAGACAAGTAATGTTCAAACTTCCTCAAAATGTACCTATGATTGATGTTGCTATTCTTTTAATGTCTCTGTTGTACTTATACATCATTGGCTTACAAAGTTTTGGGTTTTAGCGTTCCTTGTGAGGCTTAATCAAGAAAAGCGCATAGGAAGCACCAATTTCAAAATGATATTTTCAGTTTAAAGGATTTTGAACTAATTTGCCATATATTCATAAATGAATGTCAATCGGGTCATATCGTAAAAGTTCTTTTTCAATAAATGTACTAGTACTTCTAGGGTGGTTCTTAAAGCAATAAAGTATTACCTCCTAGTTTGTTTTAGATTTGAAATAGATGCGAAAATTGCGTATTTATCTTAATTTTTCGACCTCACTGAAGTTCTAAACTTTCAATAAAATGACAGATGCTGATAGCGAAACACGATCCATCGAGTCCTCATTAAAACATTTACAAATTACTGGTTTATTTGATATAAGCTGTCAATAAACAAATGGAAATGTATTATTTGCTATTGTAAGAGTTATTATTTAAAGTTATTATCTAATTTTGTAGGATTCGATCTTGACATTCGTAATTTTCTTTATGTACTATCTGTTAAGTGGTTGATATAATGTTTCCCACAGAGCTAAAAATTGATCAACCAAATATATTTGTTTCCAAGATTTCTTTCAATATTAGAATAAACGCAGCACAACCTTAATGATTCATTTAAAAATTAGAAAATGTGGTATGATTACCAATGAGACAATTCTCCATCAAAAACAAAATGACATAGAAGTTAACAACTATGGTCATCGTTCGGCCTTCAACAATGAGCAAAACCCATACCGCATGGTAATCCATAAAAGGCCCCGAAATGACAAATGTAAAACATTTCAAACGAGAAAACTAACGGCCTAATTTATGTACAAAACAATAAACGAAAAACAAATATGATATACAGCAACAAAAGACAACACCTGAATTACAGGCTCCTGACTTGGGACACGCATATACAGATTGTGGCGGGGTTAAAAAATATTTGCTTGCGCCAATTTATCAGAAATAACAGGATGTACAAAAAAGTCCTATTGAATACCTACATTTTTTCTTAAGTCTCGTTTGATGCTTTAAATTCACTTTATGTTTGTGCATTACACAGTGAATTCATTTTTAGAAACGACAGTCTAAGAAATAACTCGATCTGATTTTTTTCAGACAATGGTTGGTATCATTTTGAATACTCTTTTTTCGCTACCACGAGTTAATTGACCTTTACACAGTGGAAGTAGATTGTACCTGCACCGCATCGTTTGTGATGCAATATTTCTCCACTCGTCATATATAATACCCGCTTCTAATGTATAGTGGAGAAAGATAGAGTGGTTGAAACTGTTACTCTAATCAATTCAGACTAACTTCGAGTTAATTTAAATTTAATCTTTTGTGTTATTGATCGGCCAAACAAAACGGTGTACTTTCTGTCATCAGCCATGATCATATTTTTTCGTGCGTTCGAAATGGCAAAATCTGAAGTAGGCAAGACAATGTTGACGTCATAATTTATAATGAATGATGTAAAATTAGAATTGTTGATAATAGTTGAGAATAAAAACAAACGACCTGGTTTTGGAAAATCGTAATGTTTATATTATGTATACTCTTTCTTTCAGAGACACCTGATATCCTCCCGATTTTTCTTTGGTTTACCAAATGGTTACCGAATAGATAGCCCCGCTCGCAAAAAAAAGCTTGAAGCCATTTTTAGGAGTGGGAATTTGAGAATGAAAGTCCGTATAACTGTTTTCAAAGTCCAAAGCCCGTCATTTCAGCACAAATTAGCGGAGAAGAACCAAACGTAAACTAGATCGGTTACTCACCATATTAGACTCACATAATAAAAATCAGCTCAATATGTATAGGCGTTTAGAAAAAGAGTCCGCATAACTGTTATTTTCACTAAATTTTCAAAGTTCAAAGCCCATAATTTAGTCAAAAATCAGTGGAGCGGAACCAAACCTAAGTTCGATCTATTGAACTATTCAAGAAATCTGGAATTATTCCCTTACTAAAAAAATACTTTACTACAAGTCATTATTAATGTATAAATCAAAACATGAACTTATACCAAAATATCAATCAAATCTTATTGTGCCTACAAATAGTAAACAATCGTACAATACTGGACTTTCATCATCAGATAATTTGATTGTCCCTAAATTAAATACAGAATTATACAAATCAAGTTTTTCTTTAAGTGGTCCAAAAATGTGAAATTCACTATCCAGTGAAATTGAAAAATCAAAAACTGTATCTGCATTCAAATACACTTACAAGTCATTATATTTTAAAAAAGTGTAAAATTTATAAGCTTAACCACAATGTATACTTAAGGTGTATTATTTTTGTTATATGTTTATATATATATATAAATTGTTTATGTTTGTGTATTAGTAGATTGATTATGTTGTATTCGTGTAGTTAATATTGTATGTAGAGAGCCTTATTGCAAATTGGTTTAATCCCAATGAGTTACTCTCTTTAATGAAGATATTATTATTATTATTATTATTATCGTAGACTCAAAGTCCGTATAACTTTTATTTTCACGAAATATTCAAAGTCCAAATAACATAATTTCGGCAAAAATCAGCGGAGTGGAACAAACCTAAACTCGATCTGTAACTCATCATAGTAGACTCACATACTAAAAATCAGCTCAATATGTGAAGGCGTTTAGAAAAAAAGTCCATACAACTGTTCGTTGCGGAATGACGGACAAGGGTAACACTATATGGCCTCGACCAATTTGTGTCGGGGCATAACAATTACTTGCGAGTTCTGGTAACATCATTTTGCCTCGGTCTTGTTTTGTCTTGTAGGTTTTCGAAAGTAAAAACACGCGTCGTAATTGTGTAAAACAAACAAAATGTAAACAATTCAAACTGAGCTAAATGTTTTTTATACGTTAACACCACATACAAAAATCGCTTACTACATATGTAATTCAAATATGAGATCGGTCGAAATAAAAGGGATAAAATAAAATTCAAATTCGAATTAAAGGGAATAGACAATAAGAGTTAATCATTAAATTGTATATGTCATGTCATTGATGATTATTTTTGTTTCTAGTTGGCATTATAATATTATTTGATTTGCATTAAAAGTAACTAAATACATTCTCAATCACTCAATCAGATACTGTCACATTTTTCTGCCATGGCTAATAAAGTATTATAATAATAATTCCCCTACATTTTAACGACTTCGCCATTTCTGTGTTACTATTTACTTTAATTATAATTAACCTGATAATAAATTATATTTTCTTTAAAACTTTGAATGGGATGATTTCTCAGAATTTTCCCGTTTTCTGTATGGCATTTTTTAATTTACTGTACGACGTGGGCTGATACTTGTTGCTAAAGATTCAATATATATGATCTATCAAAAGCAAAAATATGACAAGCATCATATGTAACGTATAAGCTTCCTACAAGCAAAACAAATACATTCAAGTCATTTTAGTGCTGTAAACGAACTTTTAAATGTGAAAAAACAACTCCTAATAGGATTTATTTATTCCACGGCGTAGCCACAGAAAAAAATTTTGGTTACAGTGTCGGGGGTTAATATTTGATGCTCATCCAAGATAAATGACAACGGAAAGAAAAATGATAGAGGTTAACATTAGAACTACTAGAAAAAACTTGAAGCTTGAAGACTACTTGAAATGTTTATGGTGATGCACAGCTTGGGTTCGTGTTTCTCAAACTGTTTTCATGCACTGATGCATTATGTTTTTATTAGTTGGTCAGTTCTTCTTCCATAGGAGATTGAATGTCAAATTAGTAGATTCTGTCTCGGCGTTACACATGTGCTCCTAGAACGGAGGAAATAACTCAGAGAAGAAGAACACAAAACACTACATTTATACGTCATATCACAAATATTTCCTACTTTGTATGGTTACAGAGGAGTTGCGGCTCAATAAAATCGGTCTCTTCCTTTAGTAGTATAGAAGTATTATAAACAGACGGGAGCTAATTCTTCTGATCTCCATTAAAAAGAATTTGAGCTCTGTTTTAAAGTTCAAGAATTATAAAGAAACCGTTTTTTTACTAATCGATCTGATAAATGTCAGTGCCATTTGAAAAACACAAAAAAGACACACATAGTACGACAGAACTTTCAAAACCAACTAATTTTATTTAGATGGGATGTTTAAAACACAAAATAAGCTTGAATTGTGACTTGGATGGAGAGTTGTCTCATTGGCACTCATACCACATCTTCTTATATCTATAGAAAACTCTTTCTATGTGCCCATAAACTCCATAAAAGATCTGTGGTAGTATGCATCATTTTATATTCGTGTTTAAATGGTTAAAAAGGCATTTTGAGATCTAACCTACTAAATAAAACTACTAGTAGTACATTTATTAATTCAGAGCTAGATTTAAAAAAAAATAATGTTTTAAAAATAGTACCGTTTCAGTACGAAACTATCTTCGCTAGCCAATGGTTACGATCCGACCCTTCCTCTTTACCCTTGGCAGGTTTAGTCAGAATTTCGGATCCATGAGGTAAGGATTTCCATTGGTCGCAGTTGTTACTGCCTGCACCCAATAAAAAATGTGCCCTTATATATATATATATATATATATATATATGATTACTTGTAAATGCAGAAAATGTAAATAAACAACTGCCACGTGCAGATAGTGCACGAATCTACCCTCAAAACAAAGGACGATGCTGAGTGACAGTTTAAACAGTTTTTAATCTTATGTATGTTCCTCTTGTTAAGTTAGAAAGACCAACGTATATATGAGGTTTCTGCTTTAAAACAGTGGATTATACAAGTGCTGTCATTATTCAAGATAATTATTTGAAGAGGGCTGACACTAGATGACACAAATCTGTATACAGAAATTCTGTCTTAATCTCCAAAGGGTGAAGAGGAGGGGCCGCATCGTAACCCTTGGCTTGTAAATTGTTCAAAATCGGCTTCGTGAATGACAAAAAGGTTCGCTTGACTTGCAACCGTATGTGAGAAAGTTTGCCAGATAACATCACAACGTCAGCCCCACCACTTCCCTTTTACTCCTTAATGGAAATGAAATAACAACTAGAATTGAATCTCTTAAATAAGATGCTTAATTTATATCAAAATTATGTATATCCTATAATAATTGCTTTTCCTTTGAATAGCATTTCAGATTCTTATTTAATTTCCACAAATATATATCTTTCAGACATGAATGTTAAGCTCATAATGGCAACTCTTAATGGCTTACATTTCTCATTGTTACGAATTTCTTTATGTGTCAAGTGTGTAAAGACTGTGTTAATGCGGAAGAAAACTGAATTAAACACATTTTCTTAAATCGAAAAACGACAACCAGTTTTTTTTTAATGTTGAGTGCTACAAATGTAAGCCATGCCAAAGAGCAACAGATAAAACTACAAAGTATGAAATTATAAACACTCGTTGATTTATAACCACTCAGTTTCTCCAAGAAGGTATACGTAAATAACATTGTGACATATTTTAGAACACATTGATTATCGTCTGAAGGTTGCAACTGGTATACACTCGTAATTGATCTTAATAAACTCGGCAAAGTTGATATACGCTGTCTGTAATAAAGTGGCTGGTGGTGCTATAACAAAAACAAAATGTCTGACTGAAAACGAATAATTTCAACAGAGCAAAACTGACAAATATGAAAGAAATATAAAATTTATTACCAAAAAAAAAAAAAAATTATAGTATTGCGAACTATGGATGCTTGCGAAACAGTGGTTGACAGGAAATTCGACGTGAAATGTTATATCAACTGTAGTCTAATTAATGAAATGTGAATTGTAAGTTGATAGAACTTGGGGGATAAAAAATTGTCATTTAAAAGACTGACCAGTGAAAAAAAAATTTAGATAATTGCCAAAATAGAAAGTCCAACTTAAGTTTTAAATTTCAAATATAACTGTTAAAACAAACTGGATTTAAGCGTAACGTTTGTTTTCGTATATAACACATTTTTATTTACAAATCATGTTGCCCAAAATATAAGCGATACAATCAAATGAATTATTACACAAAGAATGATTACAGTGATTGAAGTACATTTAAACAAAAAATGTAAACACATTTGAACAAAGTAATATATACACAATGTAATTGCCAAACATTCAGTCTTTTGGAAGCCACTGTGACTCGGAGAAAATATGTTTTCGAATTCAATTTATAGGCCTATTCTCAAATAGGGAGTGCAATACTTTAGATAAGTTTGAAGTAACAAACACATCTTCAGATGAAAGAATCCAAACAAATTTCATCTCAACAGGAAACTGCAAATTTTGAATTTAGAATCTGAATTAGACAAAATAATGTTGAGAACTCTTATCTTTCTGAATAGGACATTTTAAAAGAAAATGTAGTTCATCTTCACCTGCGTTCTTAAAAAGCTTACACTTTCTGTCTTCAGCTTTTATACAAATATACCTCCCTCTTTCAATTTCAAGGTCATGACAGCTAGTTTTAAATCTTGTAATTTTTGCCTGTTTCTTTTTGAATATATTCTTAAATATGATTAAAACATAAAAATATTTAAAAAAATTTCTGTAAGTTCTTAATTTATTGCCCGACTGTATTTTGGTACTCCTCCCAGAATTGCTTTCTAGAATAGCTTCACAAATTTCTTTAAATTTTACCGTTAGAGAGTTTTTTTTTTTTAACTTGTTTTAATAAAGGGTTTTGTTTAAAGTTAGACTGGTTTGCAAAAGGATAGTCAAAATCCAGCAATTTAAATATAATTATGTCTAATGTTTCCTACCCAAGATTCCTGGTTAGATTGGTTCATAGACTGTTATAGATTTATGGTCTCTCATTAGATAATATTTAAGAGCATATATGTGATAGCTACAAAAACAGTAACTGTATCGTCTTTCGGCATTTTACATTTCTATACATTACTATATCGCTTAAAACAGATTAACAGTTTTGAATATATTCGTATACGTTTCTCTAATCGAATTACTTCATAAATAGAAAGATGCTTCATACGTTTGTATTTCTAACAACAGCTTTATTTCTTTATGGAATCACGTTATTGCATTAAACATGGCAAATAATACTTATTATTGAATTTGCGTTAGTCGGTAATGAATGAAGTATTCTATTATTATTCCTGTTTTGAAAAAGAAAACTAAGTATTGAAAATATTAATGATAATGTGGACATGGAAAGGTCGAAGCAATTCCAAAGAAATTATATTTTTATTTAAATGTTTCCTATTATGTTGGTGATAACTAACGGGAAATCAGATTACATATCCAATCAAGGTTTGTACTTTTGATAAAAGTTTCCAATCAATCTCATATAACATTGTTGTTGTTGTAACTTACTTTTATCATTTTTAAATATAATGATGTACATGTATTACCCTCATTTTAACTATTTTTTTTAACTCTTTTGCATTTTCTTCAGTTTCTGTTTTGTCTATCGGTAAACGTCTAGTTTATCCTTTTCTTCGAACAATTTGTTTTCATTTCAAACTTTTACATTCGGTCAAGTCTTGTTATTAGAAAATTAACATAAAATTGAGAATGGAAATGGGGAATGTGTCAAAGAGACAACAACCCGACCATAGAACAGACAACAGCAGAAGGTCACCAACAGGTCTTCAATGCAGCGAGAAATTCCCGCACCCGGAGGCGTCCTTCAGCTGGCCCCTAAACAAATATATATACTAGTTCAGTGATAATGTATCGATTTTTTTTGTATTTGACGATGCATAAGGGAAAGAAAAGGTACTTTTATCAAGTCGCTATTGTAAGATGCCTAATTTATGGATATGAATAAGCAATGGTTTTTTTTAACACGATGGGTGGCACATGTGAGGAAGGGACTGCTCACAATTCCGGACTATTCCGGAGCACTTAAGTGATAGAGTGTATAGAAATAAGAAGATGTGGTATGAGTGCCAATGAGACAACTCTCTATCCAAGTCACAATGTGTATATGTTCATTTTCAGTGAACTTTTTTATGTTAGGTTACTGCCTCGTTATTGTATATTCCTTTGTGCTCGCTTTGTGTATCTTTTATCTGAATCCCTAGGTAAAGTTTTTGATGAATCATTGTATAAAATGCATCATCGTTAATTTAGGTTTCTTTTTTTTTTTGGTTGGTTCAAGCTGCTCTATGTACTTGTTTAAAAACTGTTTGTTTTCCTTTTCGTCTGAGTTTTACTGCTTTTGGCACATGCTTTTATTGCCTCTTGCTATCTTGTTATTTTGTTATGATGATGCAAGTAATTGATTGTATTGAAACGATTTAACGTTTTAGATTGATGAGTAGTTGATTGTTTTGAAACGATAAACCATTTGAGATTTATTGCTTTTAAACTGTTATTTAATGCAAACGACTCTTCCAGGAAATCGAACGTTATATTTTTCCTGATAAGATTGTAGAATCACTCATTTCGAAAAGTAAAACACATGTTACTTTGTTTGTTACAGACTACTTTAATTTCCAAATGGCTATTTTAGACCATTATTGCTATACTCCTTTAAAATTGGTTTCAAATCTTTATGTTTACTACAGTCTAGTTTAATCTTAATGTACTTTTAATATTTATTATTGCTTTCCTTTAATGGAAGCGAATCCTGATATTCAATTCGAAAGAAAACTTTGGAGAGGAGATATACTGGAGTCAATATTAATGTTTAAGTTTTAGTTGGATTCAATCTTCTTAGTGCACTCGATACATTATTTTCTGCAAAAAAAGATTATACGGCTATTATATGGGGTCTTTTGGAAACAAACTAATGCGCTGATCGATGATAAAAATAAAAGGTTTCAGATGTTTTTGGCTTTACTTTCTGCTTTTATTCGTAAATAATTCCAATATATTTTATTTATATCGATAGAACAGAATATACATTTACACGTGTACATTGTTGATGAGTTTTATTATTTTCTTGCCCGTTACTTTCCGTGCTTGTGAATATTCAAATTCTTTATTACCTTGAACTTTACAGTTTATCGATATCAATATTAAAATTTCTAATTGAACAAGTAAAATATAAATGTTTCAACTATATTTTATTGAAATTGAAAGAAAATAAGTTTAATCGTTTCAATACAATCAATTACTCGCATCATCATAGTAAACACATTTAAACAAAGTAATATATAAACAATGTCATTGACAAAACATTAAGTCTTTTGGAAGCCACTGTGACTTGGAGAAAATATGTTTTCGAATTCAATTTATAGACCTAGGTCTATGGGAAACAACTCCATTGATTTTCTAGAAGTTTCTTTCGTTCTTCAAATAGAAAGTACAATACTTTAGATAAGTTTGAAGTAACAAACACATCTTCAGATGAAAAAATCCAAATAAATTTCTCATCAGGTAACTTTGCAAAATTTTTGAATCTAGAATCTAAATTATACAGAATGATGTTGAGAACTCGTATCTTTCTGTATAGGACATTTTAAAAGAAAATATAGTTCATCTTCAACTGCGTTCTTACATAGCTTACACTCTCTGTCTTCAGCTTTCATATCAATATACCTCTTTTAATTTCAAGGTCATGACAGCTAGTTTTAAATCTTGTAATTTTTGCCTGTCTCTTTATAATATATTCTTAAATATGGTTCAAACATAAAAATATTTTTTTTTAATTTTCTGTAAGTTCTTTATGTATTGTCCGACTGTATATTTGGTACTCTTTCCAGAATTGCTTTCTTGACTAACTTCAAAACTTTCTTTAAATTTTACCGTTAGAGAGTTTTTAACTTTTTTAATATATGGTTTTGTTAAATGTTGGATTGGTTTGCAAATAGATAGTCAAAATTCAGGAATTTAAATATAATTATGTCTAATGTTTCCTATCCAAGATCCCTGGTTGGATTGGTTCATAGACTGTTATAGATTTATGGTCTCCCATAAGATATTTTTTAAGAGAATATATGTGATGGCTACAAAAACAGTAACTGTATCGTCTTTCGGAATTTTACATTTCTATACATTACTATATCGCTTAAAAAATATTAACAGTTTTGGATATATTCGTATACGTTTCTCTAATCGAATTACTTCATAAATAGAAAGATGCTTCATACGTTTGTACTTCTAACAACAGCTTTATTTCTTTATGGAATCACGTTATTGCATTAAACATGGCAAATAATACTTATTATTGAATTTGCGTTAGTCGGTAATGAATGAAGTATTCTATTATTATTCCTGTTTTGAAAAAGAAAACTAAGTATAGAAAATATTATTGATAATGTGGACATGGAAAGGTCAAAGCAATTCCAAAGAAATTATATTTTTATTTAAATGTTTCCTATTATGTTGGTGATAACTAACGGGAAATCAGATTACATATCCAATCAAGGTTTGTACTTTTGATAAAAGTTTCCAATCAATCTCATATGACATTGTTGTTGTTGTTGTTGTAACTTACCTTTATCATTTATAAATATAATGATGTACATGTATTACTCTTATTTTAACTTTTTTTACTCTTTTGCATTTTCTTCCGTTTCTGTTTTGTCTATCGGTAAACGTCTAGTTCATCCTTTTCTTCGAACAATTTGTTTTCATTTCAAACTTTTACATTGGGTCAAGTCTTGTTGTTAGAAAATTAACATGTACCGATGGTTTTTGTATTTGACGATGCATAAGGGAAAGAAAAGGTACTTTTAACAAGCTGCTGTTGTAAGATGCCTAATTATTGGATATGAATTAGCAATGGGTTTTTTCTAAGAATAACAAGATGGGACGCACATGTGAGGAAGGGTCTGCTAACCATTCCGGAGCACCTGAGTGCACCCCTGTTTTAGGTGGGGTTCGTGTTGCTAAATCTTTAGTTCTCTGTGCTATGTTTTGTCAATGTTGTAAGTCTTTTCTTCGTTTTCTTTTGGCAATGTGTTTGTCTGTTGTTATTGGACTTACGGTTTATAATTGCCAACTCGGTGTCTTCTCTTTTTGTTTTGCAGCAGTTGTTGAAAAAAATTATAAAGCTTAATATAAGGCGAAGAAAACTGTGAATTGTTGATTACCGTTAGATACTTGTATATAGAAATAAGAAGATGTGGTATGAGTGCCAATGAGACAACTCTCCATCCAAGTCACAATGTGTATATGTTCATTTTCTGCCGCGTTATTGTTAATTCCTTGTGTTCCCTTTGTGTATCTTTTACCTGAATCCCTAGGTAGAGTTTTTGATGAATCACTTTATAAAATGCAGCAGCGTTAATTCAGTATTCTTTTTTTTTTTTTTTTTTTTTTGGTTGGTTCAAGCTGCTCTATGTACTTGTTTAAAACTGTTTGTTTGCCTTTTCGTCTGGGTTTTCACTCCTTTTAGCACATGCTTTTATTGCATCTTGCTATCTTTTTATTTTTTTATGATGATGCGAGTAATTGATTGTATTGAAACGATTAAAAGTTTTAGATTGATGAGTAATTGATTGTTTTGAAACGATAAAACATTTGAGATTTATTGCTCTTAAACTGTTATTTAATGCAAACGACTCTTCAAGGAAATCGAACATTATATTTTTCCTGATAAGATTGTAGAATCACTCATTTCGAAAAGGAAAACAAATGTTACTTTGTTTGTTACAGACTACTTTAATTTCCAAATGGCTACTTTAGACCATTATTGCTATACTCCTTTAAAATTGATTTCAAATCTTGATGTTTACCACAGTCTAGTTTAATCTTAGTGTACTTTTAATATTAATTATTGCTTTCCTTTAATGGAAGCGAATCTTGATATTCAATTCGAAAGAAAACTTTGAAGAGGAGATATACTGGAGTCACTATTAATGTAAAAGTGTTAGTAGGAATCAATGACGTAAATGTCCTTGCACTCGAAACATTATTTTCTGCAAAAGAAGGTTATATGGCTATTATATGGGGACTTTTGGAAACAAATTAATGCGCTGATCAATGGTAAAAATAAAGGGTTTTAGATGTTTTGGGCTTTACTTTCTGCTTTTATTCGTAAATAATTCCAATATGATTTATTTATATTGATAAGAACAGAATATAAATTTACACGTGTACATTGTTGATGAGTTTTATTATTTTTTTTAGCGTTACTTCCTGTGTTTGTGAATATTCAAATTCTTTATTACCTTGAACTTTACAGTTCATCGATATAATATCATAATTTCAAATTGAACAAGTAAAATATAATGTTTCAAATATATTTCATTGAAATTGAAAGAAAATACGTTTAATCGTTTCAATAAAATCAATTACTCGCATCATCATAGCAAAATAAGAAGATAGCAAGAGGCAATAAAAGCGTGTGCCAAAAGGAGTGAAAACTCAAATCTGTATACTTAGTGTCTTTTTGTGGTGGGGATGCATAAGTACCCGTCCACGTTCACTCTGTGTTTTTGTTAGATGTATTTCTATTTGTATCCATCTGATGAGTTAAGCCTTTTTCAACCGATTTTTATAGTTTGTTCTTATGTTGTACTGTTACACCACTGTCCCTGGTTAATGAGTTGAGCGCTCACAAACATGTTTAACCCCGCCACATTCTTTATGTGCCTGTCCCAAGTAGGGGCCTGTAGTTCAGTGGTTGTGGTTGGTTCATGTCTGCCATATTTGTTTTTCGTGAAATGTTTTGTTATAAATAAGGCCGTTAGTTTTCTCAATTGAATTGTTTCATATTTGTCATGTCGGGGCCTTTTATAGCCGACCATACGGTATGGGTTTTTTCTCATTGTTGAAGGCCGTACGGTTGCCTATAATTACTTACATCCACTTCATGTGAAATTTGGAAGTTGTCTTATTGGCAAACATACCACATCTCCCCTTTTTTGTATTAATAAGACATGTATATGTCTAATAATAGAATGTTCGTTCTTATGATCATTTGGTACATATAATTTATCTCGTACACTATGATTGATTGATTGTTTGATTGATTGGTGTTTAACGCCACTTTCAGCACTTTTGTGCTATTTCGTGACGGACATTATTTATTGCTGGAGAGAACTAACGACCTTCGGTAAGTAAACCGTACACTATAAGGTAATTCGTTCTTTTGAATACTTGTTTGTTAGAAAAAATAAGAATGTGTTGTATGATTGCTAATTAGACAACTATCCACCAGAGTCCAAATGACGTGGATGTTAGCAATTATTGGTCACTGCACGGCCCTTAACAAGAGCAAGACCCATACCGTATAGTCAGCTATAACAGGCCCCGACATGACAAAATATGAAACAATTCAAACGAGAAAACTTACGACCTTGTTAGCCGGTTTCCCATTCAATAGTTATTAGATTCATTTTTCGCATTTACGAAAAACTGTCCAAGGGCCAACAAATTTGTATTGGCGTTGACAATAAATAGGTGGACCGCATGTTAATTTTGGCCATTTGTACCCTACTTTCATAAAAACTAGTAAATCGTATGTTTTATTATTATTTGACGATCTGTATGGTGTTTTGTTTCATCAGATAAAATTATTAATTGACACGCATTTGAGTTGAAACTCGTCATGGCCAAGACACTTGACCGTAAGGACTGGGTAAGTGCAAAGGGAATGAAAGAAACCAAGAATTTTTAAGTTAGCACTATGTTTAGCTCACCTGGCTCAAATGTTCATTTAGTAATACCTATAACCGAATATATGGCGATATTCATATTGACAAATCAAGATTGACACATTTGATAAAATAGAAAATGCTTGAAAATGTATATTAAACTAATAACATTTATGTCTTTTTTTTGGGGGGGGGGGGGGGGAGGGAGGAGGGGTAAGCGATATGGACAGAGGCATTCTCTATTCACTTGCAATACTTGATGTACTTGTTTACACTTGTTAAAATTGTGGACTGAAAAGGTAACAGTTTGTTGAATTGTCTATGTCGAAACCATTAAACATCAACCTTCAACTCGTAACAATGTTTTTTGTATGGCGTTATTTGACTGAGTATTTGATATTTAGTATGTTCACTCAGAATCATTGGCATAATCTATGTGTAAATATATCGAAAGAAGTATAATTGAATGCTATTAAAGTTGAGATAATGCGTATTATGAGTTATTATTTCGTTCTCATCCCGAAAAAAATATCATCAGAATTTACAAAAACATTATCTTTAAATAATCTGCTAAAATATGTGTTCTTATAATGGGACGAAATCAGACATGTTCTTTCATTTATTGTTTTGTCATTGATGAAGACGTTTTTATTCGTTTGATTTGTTTCACATTTTTGTTATATCGAGTTTAGGGTATGGGTTCTGTATTTTTTAAGGCTATTCGGTGACCTGTAGTTGCTTAAATCCATGTCATTTGAAATCTGGTTGATAGTTGTCCCATTGGATCGCCTTTTTTCTTGACGTCGTAATAGGAAATTCAGAGGAAAGCAAGACAATTTTACGCATTATTACCAGAAAATAACTGAGATTAAATGATCAACACGTAGACTTTTTGTTACTAATCTACCTGTCGCGTAGAGTATACATCGGCTGTGAATGAAAGAAATCGGTATACTGACCTTATGATAGTGTGACGGGATTGCTTCCCTTAGTACATGTAGTAGATACTTAGCGAACATAAAGCGGTTGAACTAAGAAAGTACCTCTTTAGGTCAGGCGGTCTTAGCGTAGCCTTGTAACACAGAGGTTACGGTTTCAAGTCCCGTAGGAGACAAAGTGATTTTGTATTGAGAATCATGCTCTCCCGTTACATTTACCGCTCAACTAAAAAACCCACGGTCGTTAGAGAGGATTTCTAGCCAAGGTTTGTTTTATGATTATGCAAGATTAACTCAATGTGTCCAAAAGAAATTTACTTAGTATAAATTCTCAATTCCACCAGTCACAATAAATAATCTATTTAATGAGGTTATCAAACTTGACATTAATAAATCCACCGGATCTGATAGTACAGAACCAGAAATTTTAAAAAGAAATGCTTCTTTCATAACTCATCTTTAACTTACATTTTTAACAGAATGATAGATACAAGTACCTTGCCCACTGTTCTAAAGAATGCAAGGGTAAACCCTGTTTTTAAAGCTGGGGAAAATTCATGGCAACAAATTATAGACCAATTTCTGTTCTTCCTGTTTTATCAAAACTTTTAGAAAAGCATATTTCAAAACATTTGTACGAGTATTTAAACAGACTTATAATACGGGTTATGTTCTTCTCATATATTTCATGATGGTATAATACTAAACCCCTAACGGGTGGGTGGGATTGTGCTTGATTTTCATATGATGAAGACATAATCTTTCAATCAGTTAAATTGAGGTCTGAAGCTGGCATGTCAGTAACTGCTAGTAGTCCTTTGTTACTTTACGTCATTATGCTAAGTTTCTTTTTTTACCTTTACCTATTCTGACATCGGACTCGGACTTCTTTTAAACTGAGTTTTACTGTGCGTATTGCTGTGTGTTTGTTTGTTCTACATTGGCTAGAGGTATAGGGGTTGAGATCTCACAAAACATGTTTAACCCCGCCGCATTTTTGCGCCTGTCCCAAGTCAGGAGCCTCTGGCCTTTGTTAGTCTTGTATGTTTTTTAATTTTAGTTCATTGATAAGTTTTGGAGTTTGGTGTGACGTCCATTTTTATTGAACTAGTACACATTTTGTTAAGGAGCTAGCTGAAGCCCGCCTCCGGGTGCGGGATTTTCTCGCTGTGTTGAAGACTCATTGGTGGCCTTCGGCTGTTTTCTGCTCTTTGGTCGGGCTGTTGTCTCTTTGACACATTCCCCATTTCCATTCTCAATTTTATTAATCTGTTTACACCCAGCACAGTCTGGGTTTAGACATGAACACTCGTGCCAAACTGCCCTTATCAATATCATAGATAAATAGGTACAGGATATGAATGACGGTAATATGAACTTAGCAGTCCTGTTGGATTTTAAGAAAGCCTTTGATGTAGTAGATCATGATATTCTCTGTAAAAAGCTTGAAATTTATGGATTTGATAATGCTGCTGTTTTTTTTTTCAAATCCTATTTGAATGAAAGAACTGAACAAATACTAATTGGTAATGCTAATTCTGAAAAACTTTATATCAAGTATGGTGTCCCCCAAGGCTCCATCTGTTTATTTATACATAAATAACCTTCCTATCTATATGAAAAATTGTTGCACTGATTTATATGCTGATAATTCAACTTTACAACTTTCTGGTAGTTGTTATCAAACTCTACAGTCAAAGCTACAAGACGATTTGCATGGTGTTGAGGAATGGTGTAATGATAACAATATGTTCATCAATAAAAATAAAACAAAATATATGATCAATGGAACAAAGCAGAAAGCAATGCCAGTGAAAGTTGTTTAACTATTAACAATCAATGGTACAATCTTCCACATGCGAAAGTCTCTTAGGCATTTTAAAAAAATGACCCTTCCCTCACACGGACAAACCAAATTAATATGATCGGCTCAAAAATTTCATCTAGGCTATATCTACTATTAAAGATTAAGACTGCAGAAAATTATTCTATAATGGTTATATCTTACCACTAATTGATTATTGTTGTATAGTGTGGAGTAGTTGTAGCAGTGAGGGTTTAAATAGTAGGATATTAAAATTACAAAAGAGAGCTGCTAGAATAATACTAGAAACAGACCCTTTTGCTCCTTCTGAGCCCTTATTCAAACACTTAAGCTGGATGACAGTTGAAAAGAGAATAAAATATCACAAGTTTGTGATGACATTTAAGTGCATCAAAAATGATGCCCCATCATATCTTACCAGAAAGTTTCATTATGTTTCAGACAGAAATCCATACCCCTTGAGAAATGCTGTTCAAGGAAACCTCATACTCCCTAAACCAAAATAGAATTGTTCAAGACATCTTTTATGTATTCTCGACCATTTTTGTGGAACAATTTGCCAATATCGTTACGAAATATTACAAATGTTAACTCTTTCAAATACAAAATAACAGATCAATTATTGAAATCAACCAGTTGAAAAAATATTGAATATTATAATTATTTTATCATGTTTATTTTATTTTTTCATAACATTTTTTGCAGTTGTATTGAACATTATCATTATACTTGACTTTCATACTAATGTTTGCCATGTACTATATGTTTGCATATTTTGTCTATGCTTTTTCTATGATGAGGGCCTCAGGGAAGATTAGTTATATAGCTAGCTGTGTAACCCTTTTAAAATAAAGTATTGTTGTTGTTGTTATGAGATTCATAATGGTATGAAGACTCTGAAGTGGGGGGAGTGTGACGAATTGCTTCTCTTCATGTAGTAGATACTAAGACAACCGTTCGCAGTTGAGCAAGGGAAGTACTTCTCGGTTTTGAGTCCAAGAGGAGACAAAGTGATTTTCTGCTACGAATCATGCTCTACGGTTAGAATATAAAAAAGGGATAGATATGATATGAACTGCGTCGGATAGAAATCGACCTTATGCAAATGAATATCAATACATCTGTTAACTGATTTCGGGTTGAACAAATTTCTACAGACTTATGTAACTGTTTGAAAATTGAGTTGTTATAAGAACCCTTCAAAATAGACCAAAATTCATCTTGTATTTCGTATTTGAATGTTCTGAAATTAATCAAAATGTACATGTATATACGTGAACTTGCATTAGGTCGATTCCTATCCGACGCAGCTCATATGTATTATCAACCGAACGACACATAAGACCATGTCAACATGGGGCATTTACAATTAACAAGTACGTTTATTTTGTGCAAATTTAGTGATAAAAGAAAACATAAGAAATAATGTCTGCTATTAGCGATTTGTTAAACGAGTCACTGACTATTCGCTTTGTTTAGTGTATAGTTACTCGATCGGAGTTTCGCACGATTTCATTATTTTTACTCACGACTGTTCTTGACTTGCTTTGATTCTCATATCTTTGAAGCATTACTGTCTTTCCATTTTTTGGGGGTGGGAGAGGCGGTGGGTGCTTTTTTTTTTTAATTTCTTTTTTTTTGTTTTGCCTTTTGCTTTTCGTTTATTTTGCCTTTCTTCCGTTTGGATTTGTTTGAGATATGCTGTTTTTCTCTACTATTTCTTGTATAGGAGCAGTTGATTTTGTTTTCAACAGATACTTGTTTGAGATTTGGATACATTGATCAAATAAACTTAGTTTTTATATTATGACACGGAGTAAAACAACAATCTAAAAAAAAAAATGTTTTTACATGTTGGCCGGAAAATTAGCCAAATTTAAATAGAACAGTGTCAAGTTATACGTCAATGCGTCAACAACATGATCACTTAAATGAAATGACCACGTAGAGGCAAAACTTCGGGTTTCAATAGACAAGTTTCTATAAAATAAACAAAGCTCTAACTTGCATAACAGTTTGTCCAAGTTGTCAATAAGTATCACAGGAAATATCAAAAATATACATGTGAAATGATAAAATTTGAAAAGAAAAAGAATGTTTATGTCTTATCAAAAACCTTAAAATTTACATCCAAATACTAGTACCTCTCTGAAAATTGCGTTAAGCACATTTTAAAAAACGTAGATATAATTTACATCTTTGTAGGATGCCGATATAGACGTGTATTATGTTTTCTCTTGCAAAATGTGATATACATCATTGAACTTATGAAATTATTAACTGAAAAGGCAACTGATTTCTGTATTATCCATGTCGAAAGCACTAAAGATCATCATCTACAGTTTGTAAAAATACACTCTCTATGTTGTAAGTAAGTATAAATATGTACTATTTTAGTTTACAAAATACTTTCAATCCCTACGTTCAAACTAACTTAAAGTAAGACTGAGGGAAAATGCTTTAATGGATTCGGAATAAATAAGATCGCTGCGTATTATCACATTGATACAAGGCGTTATGGTTATATAGAAGTGTTAAAGGTAATTTGCAATATATAATAATTAAATTCATAATAAGTTTATCGTCTGAAACAATGTGATTACATTAAAAAAAAAAAGAGCCGGGAGATACCAACGGCAAAATTAAAACTGATATGTCGAAGAAAAACCCACAAAATTATGACAAAACACGACAACGACGTAAATACAAATATCAGTGTACATTGACTACATGTAAAACCAACGACTTGATATATGAATTCAAAGAGACAATGATTCAATACAAACAAAAGGGCGTCGGTGACCGAGTGGTCTATGTTGTTTATCTACAGTTATCACTAGCATGTCAGCACTGATGTGAGTTCGAACCTCGCTCGTGACAAGTGCGTTTGATACCAATATTATTAACTGATTAAGATTGCCTGTTTCCCTGCCAAATATCGGTAGTTCCTTCCTAGCATTCAACCTTTCTGCACCAATAAAAATCTTGCCACGCCACCACGATTTGGTCAGGAGCGCTGGAAGTGGCGATGGATAGTTGACTCATTGGCAATCATAAGACATCTCCTTATTTGTATAATAAACACCAACAAGCATTCAATACTACAAACGAGACCTCACCCCAAATACATCAAAAACAAAAGTATGTATAGATATCAACTAACGGTTTTAAAACAATAGACATGTTTTTGTACAGTATGGTTATTTTGGGTAATTTTTTGTTGGTAGGTTGCTGTCTATAATGCGTTAATAAATGTTAACACAAGAAATATATTCACGATACCAAGAAGGTATATGATTAGCACGCATTAAACATTATATATATTCATATACATATTGTATCATCACAAGTTTGTGCTGATGATGAACTTGGAATGGTTTACTATATATAATTATTTAATTTCTGTTTCCTTGAAAATTACACTCCTTAACTGTATAATCAAGAAAATATACGATATGAACGAGCCAACATTATTAACGTAGGTGACTGATATATTCTTGAAAAATTCAACAATTATGACCTAAAACCAATGCTATTATTTCCAAAAAACAGTTATCATAACATCAAGTAACGATTAAAGCTTTTATCTCTGCAATATTACTTTAAGAATCTGCACAGCTTTCGGAGATGTACAATTTGAAGATTATTAGCCCAAAGAACACCCGCATTTAAAGATCCTAGACCGTTTGTCTTACATAAGATAGACAGTATTTAAATAACATATAGCTGAAAGGGTGATAGTGCAGATTGTTATATCGAGAAAACTTTGTCAACCGACGCGAAACCAAAGGTTTGCAGAGGTTTTTTTTCGAGGATAACAACTTGTTAAAAATCTTTACTAAAAACTCAAATAATAAGTTATTGTAGAAGTCTTAAACATGTTCATAATAATGTATAATGATTTAAACTTTCTTTCCTATTAACAAACTAATTAGTGTATTCAATACTACGATGGACACATACACATCACAAAATAATTAGATTTGACAATGACTATTGACATGAAATCGCTATTGATGAGTAGGAATATGCGTAAATAACATGGACAAAATAAGTCTCATATGAATTCACACTTTAATATCAAAGGTATTGTCAAAGTCTTTATAATGTCCCAATGAAGCTATACACATATTTATAATGAAAAGTAAAATAACAAAAATACCGAACTCAAATAGAAATTCAAAGCGGAAAGTCCTTTATAAAATGGCAAAATCAAAAGCTCAAACATATCAAACGAATGGAAAACAAATCTCATATAATTACTAACTTAATACAGACATTTCCTGATGTAGAAAATGGTGGATTAAACATGGTTTTATAGCTAGCTAAACCTCTCACTTGTATGATAGTATCATAGAATTCCATCATACTGACAACAATGTGTGAGCAAAACAAACAGTCATAATAAGTAAAAATGTTAAAAATTAGAGTACAGCAGTCAACATTATAATATAATCTTAATCACTATGAAAACAAATAACTATTTCAACAAAGAAAAACAAAATGTCATATAGAATTTGACAGTAATAAAAATCAAGCAAATACTTCTAGCACAGTTGTCAGACAGCAACTGTACCAGATAAAGCCAAAACAACCAATCACCGCTGACGTTAAATGATGCCTGACGTGTAAAGTTACATTTCTGACATATATGGAAAATAAGATACCATCTATTCTGCGATATAATATAAGACATAGGACAGAACTCTGTTACAGCTGCGGGTTAATGAACATACTTATTTTATGTGTTGACAGTGATGTATGACAATATATCTTTTATATGAACGTTCTTTCTGATTAAAAACACGCCAACGTCGATTATAAATCAATGTAACCTTTTTACCATGTACAGGAAAGTTAAGTAATTTGTAATGATCGTCTTCGCGTATACAAAAGGCAACATGAAAACTTCAATAATTATAGGAAAAGTTTTAAGATTGTAACGTGGCATAACAAGAAGAGAGCAGAAAGAGACCAAAGGGACTTCCAAAAGTATAAGTCGAAAATAAACTGACAACTTCATTGTAAAAAACGAAAAAAGGCAAAAAGCAACGAAGTTTATCTTAGTCTTTTGATAAAAGAAGTTTGGTGTATTAGGATAAACTCACTAATAAAGAACATGCCAATTGACATAAGATGTAGAAAACCCTTGTTATCAACAACAACAATGAGAAACCAAATGAAAAATCAGTCAAGTATTTCGAATTTTAAATTGCTATAGATGCTCAGAGCAGTGCAATGTTGGCAACATTACTAACGTTAATCGTAGTCAGTAAAAACTTTCAGTTTGTTCGAATGGTCGTTCACGTTCACCTGCTTCTGAACATTTCTAATAACGCCTCATATTTATCAAGCCGGTATATTCCAGGAGTCGATAGTTCTCCAAAATTGTCTTCTTTTCTATTTACTCTTTTTATTTGACATCATTTCCTCTTGAAGTGTTTTATATTGTGTCTATATACGCATCTTATAGAAACAACGAAATTCATTTTTAAAAGGACACTCAAGTGTTCCGGGAAGATAAGCATTTCCTGCTCCTTTAGTCACATCAGTTTTATTACTTCTGTCAAAATCCATTATTGCTGATCGTTGAAGATCGCATTATGATCTGTACATGTTTACTCATCTTCTGATATTTGTGCCGTCATAACACATTTCTTATTATTCTGTATAATGGTATTATAAAGATGTAGTCATCAGCATTGAAGTAGAAATCTTTATTTGTTTAATGTTTTACTTCAAGGGGACGTTTTTTATGAACGCATAAGGCGACATTTGAATATTCAATTTTAATCGAACATTTAACCGAATAACTGCAGATCTTTGTCTATAGTAGTTTCCCTTCAAAGTTGGTGCTTCCAAAAAGAGACTGGACTTATACTTCACTTTCGTTTCTGACAAATATCTTAAATAGAATTGAGGAGGAAAACGGGGATTTTGTCAAAGAGACACCTACCCGACCAAACAGCAGAAAACAGCCCAAGGCTACCAATGGGTCTTCAACGCAGCGAGAAAATCCCGCACCCGGATGCAGGCTTCAGCTAGCATCTGAACAATCGTGTATTCTAGTCAGCAAAATGGACGCCACACAAAACTCCGAAACATATAAATGAATCAAAATTAAAAAAACACACAAGTCTAACAAAGTCTAGATGTTCCTGACCTGGGACAGGCGCATAAATGTAGCGGGGTTAAACATGTTTTGTGAGATCTCAACCCTCTACCTATACCTCTAGCCAATGTGGAATAAACAAACATGTCACACAGCAATACGTAGAGTAAAACTCAGTTTAAAAGAAGACTGAGTCAGATGTTTGAATAGGTAACAGACGAAACTAAGCAAAATGACAATGATCAATATAAATTGACAAAGGACTACTAGCAGTTATTGACATGTCAGCTCCAGACCTCAAATTGACTGACCGAGAGATTATGTCTTCATCATATGAAAATCAAGCACAATCCCTCCCGTAAGTGGTTTAGTATCATGCCATCATAACTTATACGAGAAGAACATAACGCGTATCATGCCAACAACTGGTTTTAGAATGAATGTGTTTATTTCCGATGCAAAAAAAAAATGCCAATCCTCTTTAATGACTTATTTCATGCATGTTCAGGACGAGAACAAATTAAAAATAAATATAAAAGGTTGGTCTTGTAATTGAGGCCGTCCGGGATAAGGTCGGGGAAATTTCGACTGCCACTAGAAAATAAGGGTAAATTTTATAGGGACAGAAATTTTATCTTGCAAAAGGCCACCTACGGACCCCTCAAAGAGTTGTTGCAAGGGTTCTTATCGTCGTGCAGGGAGCGTGGCACTCTCTCTACACGAGGAATTGGATTTGACGTCCCCATTCTGACCGGACGTGGCTGCGTACTTGACACATCCCGCACAGTCAAACTGACCCCTACTTTGGCAAGAGTTTTAATGACGGTCGGAAGAAGACCTGTAGTGACCATATGTCTATTCCCCAGTCATCCTTGGGGGGAAGACAAGTTAGACTTTGTCGATATGCATGATGAACTACGATGTCTTAAAGCGGATTCAAAACAAATAGAATACTTACAAGCATATTGATAGCAAAACAAAACTAAACAAATTCTATATTTAATAATAAATATCATCGGAATAAATCGAATTCAACCTTTTAATAATACATTTGATCGCAATGTCAGATTTGCTGATGTGTGTACAGATGATGGTTGTACAAAGATGATGTAAGTCTTATTTCGCAATTTTCGAACACACATATATTTATTTGTGTTTATTATTCACACCTATATATCTGACATTAGTTTTAAACAAATTTTTAACTGAAACGGTAATTTTGATCTGAACAACTCTTAGAATACTAAACAATACATTATTAAGGTATTTTCAGTCTTTAAGTCAATTTTCAAACTTATTCACTGTGGTAAATTCAGTACTGTTCATACAATCCACTTGCAGTCAATCAAAAAATCTTCAGATATTCAACCTCAGTAATAGATTAACTTAGCTGTATTTGGCAAACCTTTCGTGATTTGTGGTCCTGAATTTTCTTCCACTGCGTACGTCATTTGGCCTTTTAACTTTTTTAATTCGAGCAGAACTAATAAGTATTTTTTAGACGAAACAAAAGCGTTGACAAGGTTTTTGATTTATTCTTTGAAAGGAGGAGACATAATCAGATACAAATAATTCAAATTAATGAAAACGGTATTTGATAAATGAACAGTTTGATATAACCTGGACATTTAAGTGTAGAAAAGCTACCTGTGATGTCACAATGACGTCATAAACATGTCCAAATTGACATTTATGACCTAAAGTGGCACATACTTACAGATAGTTAATTTTACAAAATAGATATGAACCAATGCTTTACAAATGTACCCAAATTAATAATTCACAAACTCTAACATCGTTGTAAAGTTCATTTACAAAGCATGGCTCATATCTAATAAGTAATGACAAGATTACAACATAATATCATTTTGTCTGTTTTTCTCTAAATGGAAGAAGTGTGTATGCAGTTAGCAACAAGTGTTTGTTTTAAACAAAATTCAAAGATATATGGGCTGTCAGGATTCTGGCAGACTGAAAAACTGAAGCAAGTTAATTGGTGGTTTTGTTATACTTTTTGACTAAGAATACAAAGTTCAAAAAAGGGGTAATCATACCTTCTCTTTTCATATAAAGCTACAAACAGTTTTATTCTTGCAGTTATACAACTTAAATGACTCTATTGTTGTAGAAGTGAGCAGACCGTACCCTCATTAGATAAATATTCGACTAATGACTATTGATCTATTGATAGCAAATGGTGACTGATGTGTTAAAATATGAGTTTATTATAAACCAAGTAATTACAAGAAGACCATCTATTACGATGTTAAAAATGTAAGATACAGGACAAAACTCTATTAGATTTACTGATTAATAAATATACTTATTTTTCCTGCTGACATTGATGAATCACATCATATATATTTTTGTGACCGATCTATCTCATTAAAACAATCTCCCAACGTCTATTATAAATCAATGATACCGTATGACCACGTACTACAAAGTATTGTGAGCAAGTTATAATGATCTATATGTACGAACTTTATTTGAAATATTTCGTTCTGGAAAAGCTTTGATTGGTATAAAAATACCTCAAAAACCATAAGCCCGGAACTTTTTCATCAACTTTATATTTGTTTATCTCGAATCCTTCAGATACTGTGAATAATACCCCGTACTTAATCATGGCCTGTAGGTCTTTTATGTTAGTTGTGACAGTCATCAATACAATATCTAGTCTGTTTGAAGAGCTGTTTAGGAAGTGGTAGACATTTTTGCACCTGTCTCAAGTCAGGAGCCTCTGGCTTTTGTTAGTCTTGCATGTTTTTTTAACATTTTAGTTCATTTACATGTTTCTGAGTTTAGTTTGACGTCCATTTTCACTTAACTAGGACACATTTTTATTTAGAGGCCAGCTGAATCCCGCCTCCAGGTGCGGGATTTTCTCGCTGTGTTGAAGACCCATTAGTGGCCTTGGGATGTTTTCTGCTCTTTGGTCGGGTTGTTGTCTCTTTGACACATTCCCCATTTCAATTCTCAATTTAATTTTTAATCGAATATATAACTCTATAGTGTACCATGCATTTCATTACGTTGTGTATACATATACAATTGATAATACCAAATCAACAATAATAATTATTTATTTATTTGAGAGAAATATTGTCTGTAGTTCATATTTGACTATTAAGTATTAGATCTGATTATTTCATTTAGATGATGTTTAAACTGAAAACCACATAACATACATTTCATAATGACAATCGAAGTATATAGTGTATGTAGTATTACATGCAGTTGTATGAATAAAATGCAATACAACTTCTAAACATCTGATATAACCGTCTATAAATGTTTATTGCTACTTGTATTGACCACTGAAGCATCTATCTAGATTACATGTAGGTTCAATCAAATTCAAACACACAGTATGGGTTTGTACTTGTGTTATAAATCAAGTCAATGATTTTATGCACTTTTAGTCTTACCAGTTCAATGGTACTTTTACTCCTTGTTGGCTAACATGTTTAATTTATGATTTCAATTTAGTTAAAATCAAACGAGGTTTATATTAACTGTTATTATTATCAACTGATAAGGAAATGATTTCAGTTACACTGATGCAAGAAAGAACAAATGTTTACGCTTGCTGAATAAGTGACAAGGCTTTAATTTTTACTTTGTAACATTGAAAGTAATTATGTGCTAGTTGGCATTCTTGTGCTGAAAGTCAGCTTACAATTCATTTAAATAATTTCACAATTTTACCTCAAGTAAACAGAGAGCAAGTAGTTCTTAACAACAATATTGCCAATACAAGGAATTTGATTGATGATTTCCTTATTCGCTAATTTCAATGAAACATTTCATGCTGTTTTGATATTGTTAGCTTATAACACATGCTGCTAAAAATAATCTTGCATACAAAATAAATTTTAGATAAGGATTACATCTGCATTTGGATGATATAGCCATATACCTGAATTAAAATATTAAAAATGTGTTATTGTGTAAAGTGATTCATGTATTGCCCTCTGTATTTATAATTTGCATTCAGTTCTTCAAATATTTAGTTCGGTATCATCTTTATGTCTGCATGAGGCGAAAGATACCAAAGGGATATTCAAACTCATAAGTCGAAAAAAAAAACGACAGTGCCATGGCAAAAAAAAAAACGTCACCACTGTTTTGGAGCTTTGAAAGATTATATGACGTTTCCGTCAAATGTAGCAAATGAACAAATATTTTGAAAACTTGACTAGTTAAGGATGTTCGCTACTCTTGGTTTTGACTGTTTGTCAGATATATAGAATAATTTTATGTAAGAAAAAAGGTGTCAGAGTTAATCGAAAGAAAAATCTACAGAAAAGCATTTCCCGCCAAATTATCAAATATTTATATCTCAAAAACAAAGACACAAACCTTTCTTTTTTTTTTACTTTTTAAGTTCCGTTATTTATATACTATCAAATTATAACAGTCATTTGAGACGTTTGTTATTTTGAAACAGAGGAGCGAACATCCTTAAAACATTTTGTAGTAGTGCCTTACAATTCTAGACGTTATTTTAACTTCTTTGCCTGACTTTGAAATACACTGTTGTAAAGTTACATTTATGATTAACTGAGTAAAAAGATAAAAGATTCCTTATAGAAATTGTTATTGTCATACCGTTTTTATGTAATTTATTAGCAAAGTATTCATTAAGTACGTCTCCTTAGTAATTTCAAAAGTAAAATGATGATTTTTGCTATGGTATGGTCATTATGGAACGTTGATGGAACGTAAAATCAATGTTATAATACCGTTTTGCAACACAACAAAAGGAAATTTTAGAAAATCACAAATCTGTCTTTCTCTCCTTTAATATAAACATAAAAAAGGATGATGAAAATCTACCGTCTTTATATACAACACTAATTCCCACAAAAAAATACACCGAACATATTATCATCAAAATGTTGGTATTTTTGCTTTACAACATATTTGTTGAGTCGGTATTCCAATGGATACAAATTATGCACCACTACTGGTCGACTTGTTTTTTGTACTCATATGAAGCGGAATTCATACAGAAACTTCTCAAAGATGAACATAACAATCTACTAGCTATGTTCTTTGTAGCAACATTCCAGCAGCGCCATTAGCTATATATGGAGTATATATCTCCTAGTTGATACGATATTCTAGAGCTTGCGTTTCCTATCATGATAGAGGGTTGCTGCTTACAAGGAAGTTGTTGAACCATGAGTTTCAAATTGTGAAGTTAAAGTGAACGTTTTACGGATGCCATTACGAGTTTATTGATCGTTATGGGATATCTGAGTCACAGATGACCAAAGACATGTTTTAACTGTCGTTACTACAATACCGTCCTCTGTTCCTCGATTGTAACATTATCGATTGAGATTTTTACTGGATTGATACCTGGACGATCAACACGACGGTTGTCACATGTGGAGTAAAAACTGCTTATTGCTAAGGAGCACCTGAGATCACCCCAAGTTTTGGAAGGGTTTGCATCCATAATCTTTAGTTTTCTATATAGTGTTTTGTGAACTTGTTCGCCATTTCGTCGTTTTCGTTTTTTTGCCTTGGCTTTGTCAGTTTTTCTTCGACTTAATAAGTCTTGAATTTTCCATTTAATCATCCGCTTTTTTATTATTTTACTTTCAGATGTATTGATGATGTTCTGTAACTGAATAACCCACATTTAAATTAGTGTTTATATCGCTGTGACCTTGAAAGTAAGGATACTACCGATAGTAGAAGGTTTGCTTGATCTTTTCCTCGATTAATGACACAGTAGACGACTTCAAACTAGAATCTATGACAAACCTGATGATTTCAACTTTACAATCGTTAACTTCCTATTCCCCAGCAGTAACAAACACTCTGCTCTATCGTATAGCGTTTACATATCTCAGTTAATATGTTACACTCGTGTGTGCTCCTACCATGCGGATTTCATTAACAGGGCTCCTGACAATAATAAGTGCTTCCACTGAGTTGTTAATTCGACACAACATAAATTGTACAGTCACAAACACGAATTGGATACGTGTCTTAACTCAGTAGCGACATGTTTTCGCAGTCTAAGATCTTCTTATAACAGAAAATAACTGAATAATCTTTTTATCTGTCCTATGCCTGATAGTGTCTTATTCCTGATTGCTGTAAAGTTTGTAATGCTTCATAAAGATATTCAGTTCTAATATGTGTGTGTAGGAAAGTGCTATGTACTTACATGGGTTTTGTACTTGATGTATTTTTAAACTCTTTTCCTGTTATATATTTAATAGAAATATTGGCTCTATTTTTCTGAAAAATATCTAAATTTTCTTCAAATCAACCTATGTCCGTATTCACTAGTAAACAAAAGTTGATCTAAACCGATCATTTTGATCTGAACAGTTTTTTAAAGACTGATCAATACATTATTAAATCAATTTAAGTCTTTCAGTTAATAACCAGACTTATCCTTTTCGGCAAATTCAGTACTCTCAGACAATCCGCCTACAGTCAATAAAGATATGTTTAGTCTACCTGTATGTTCAGACTGTTCAGTATAAGTAGTTGTTATTTACCGATACATATCAACATCATTTTGAATTGTCTGAACAGCTACTGATCAGTTCTGAATTTACCTCCGTGAATAAGTCTGCGTGTTTACTAATCTACTAGTGATTTCAAGTACATTTACCATATGCCCATAGCCATTCTACTGCTTGTAAACTGATAATCCTCGACGGTATTATCCGACATATAGTCAATGTAAAGCTGTAATATTCTTGTGTTTTAATTCTGTGCTGGTAACTTTGGTTATAAAAAACAAACTGATTGCATCCCTTCGTACAAAGTATACATTACTGTCTGCTCTTCTAACAACCTGTATAAAAATCTTCATATTTCGACTTCATTTGAACGCTGGTGGATAATGATCTAATCAGCAATAATGCCACATCTCCTTGTTTTTATATCATTGGTAAATACTCATAAAGATATCTTCATCGAAAGCAAAATATACATAGTTTTCCAACGTTGAATTCATATTCAAACAGTCTCTTTTCATTTACAATCAACATTAGATAAATTCAAATGCTGATCTTATACTAGTATTCAATTTTCAAAACATCTGCATTTTATTTTATAAGGGTTTTTTTCTTGGCTTATGTTTTTTGTCCTTCCTTGATTTGATTGCTCGCTTAGTACCTTTTTATTTTGAAATGAAATTCAAAATTCAACGTAAAAGCAACTATTAAGTCGCAATTATAATGAAGACAATGTACAGTTTTGGCTTATTTAACTCTGTAAATTTACCGAATAAAACATTGTTTGTTGTCATTTAAAAAAGGGCTATTTAGGTATTTGAATATTATCAAAGCATTGGTTTTGTCTATAAAGTGGATATAAACGTGATTTATGAGATTTTATGGAAACATATCCTTAATGTAGGAAAAAAGTAAGATAACAAAAATACCGAACTCCAAGGAAAATTTCAAAACTGAAAGTGCCTTATCAAATGGCAAAATCAAAGTCTTAAACACATCAAACGAATGGAAAACAACTGTCATATTCCTGACTTGGTAGAGACATTTCCTTATGTAGATAACGGTGGATTAAACCTAGTTCTATGTTTTTGCAAGCGTTGCCCACAATAATTTGTTTCCAGTGAATTGATACACACAAAATATACTGACTGTTACAATATCTTTTTGGGCGACGGTTGTGCTATTTTACTTTTTCTAAGCATGTACTAGTGTAGTAATCAAAAATTTGCAATCGTGCAAACCAGATTATTCACTCTGACAGAATAAATATGGCGGAAGTTGCAATGGAACGTGTAGCCAACAGCGTGCAACTTGGAAAACTGCTATTGCTTGTAGTCCACCATTGTAAAGGATATATCTCTGGACTTCGTTAGTACTTTCAAACGGAAGGTTTCAAGTGCTTTTTAATATAAATAACAGACAATTTAGCACAACCATTCGAGATGTATTATAACTATGATTAATCAACAATTACTTTTTGATTCGTCAATGTGCATTCATACGAAAATCATTTTTTTTTTTCAAAGACAAGGACAATGTCCTAACAGAAACCGATTAGGCGGGAATCATTTGTATTCAATACTCAGTACTTGCGGGCGATACTCGAGTAATGCAGTACTCGTTGACATCCTTAGTATAAACTATGAAGTTTATATTGTATATGCCTCTACGAATATGATGGGAAAATCCTCTTATATTATAATAAGAATTATTTAAGCATTTCTACAAGTGCCTCAGATTATTATAATAAATACTAAACAGGAAACATATGACCAATTTTGTAGAACACTAAACACGAATTTTTGTTGAATCCATCCATCTTTATAATTCATTAAACGGAGAATGATGGCCCAAAGACTTGATTGCATTTAATTTTGTAAAAACTATTTTAATAATGTTGATTACTAGCCACATATTTCATAATTTTTTAGCAATCATTTGGCTTCTTCGTGATGTCGCCCTAAAGGCAGGGAATAATTTGCTAGAACATCCATAAATTTATTCTAGAAATATTAAAGGCACTTTAGAATACATCTAAGAAGAATTTACTAATCTCTCATACCGTGTCTTTGTATTAGGAAGTAAATAGTTCAGCAGGAATTTGAATTAATACCTACAATTTATCAAAGTTAAAACTGTCTATGTATGCAATATTTTTCTTAATGCAGCTATGCAATTCAAGCACCAGGGTTCTCGCTCATAAAACTTTACTCGTACTCGGAGTACAAAATTTGTGCTCGAAACACTTAATCCTGTATTTTGATTGGTTGATTTCTGAGTCTGAGTACAATAATCGTGCTCGAAACGTTTATGACCGCAAGACCTGATATTACTCATAATGAGTCCAGTAGTAGAAATGGCCGTTTTTCTCATCCATGCCTTGCACAGGGGAACACAGAAAAAAAATGGAAAGCATTTATCATCTGAACAGAAAATGATTTTGCGGTCGGTAAATTACGATATGGTGTTCAATAGTGTGCAGTTACCGTGTGTATAGTACATTTAAAAGATGCAGCCACTTATAGACATATAGAAAGTAAACACACATGTCTACCAGAAAGGACAATTATGAAGAAAACATTACAGAACGTAGATATTTTTTAATTGTACTTGTTATAAAAATCAAATTTCAAACTTAATTGTGCTCTACAAATATGTGTTTCATCATCACTGCGTACATATAACAGTTGTACTAACATATTTGACTAGTAAATGAATGTTGATCTTAAATTCATTCATCTGAAAAGTCTAAACAATAAAGTATTCAGTCATCTACAGTGACTGTCTGTCAGTCAATTTTCAGACTTGTGGTAAATTCAGTAGCTTTTCAGACAATTCAGTATGATGTTGATGTGTACATGTAAATAAACTCATCATGGATACCAGGATTAATAAAGGCAACAGTAGTGTCGGTGTTCAAAAGTCATAAATCGATTGAGAGAAAACAAATCCGGATTACAAACCAAAACCGAGGGAAACACATCAACTATAAGAGGAAAACAAAGGAACAACAGGAACACCGAAGTGCAACAAAAACAAACGCCAACACAAATAAAAAACGAACTATTTGATAACCACTGCCATATTCCTGACTTGTTACAGGACATTTTAAAGAAAAAATGGTAGGTTGAACATGGTTTCATGGCATGCCAAACTTCCCGCTTTAAGTCAATGTTAAAAAAATATCGCTAAAAAACTACGTGACAGAAATACAGAACAAACACACGCAAGAACATTCATAACAGAGAAACTCACAAACAAATAATATAATAGTCGACACAACATGCAAACCACAGAACAACAACGAATATATTCCATCAAAGAAAAACACCATAGGATATCAAAAACAGTGACGCGCTTACGTAACCAACCATCAATCTCGAACAATCTCGAACGTTATACAATATTTTTCTCAATATTCGTCCAAACAATTTTCATGACAATGATGGTATGGAAAGGCAATTAAATGAGAACTACTGAACAGTCTGAACATAGACCAAACATATCTTAATTGATTTCAAGCGAATTGTCTAAACAGTACTGAATTTACCGCAGTGGATAAGTCTGAAAATTGACTTGAAGACGAAAATGTCTTAATAATTTATTTTTCAGTCTTTTAAAAGTTGTCAAAATCGTCGTTTCAGATCAAAATTGGCTTGCCAGTGTTTTTTTATGTAAACTTCGACAAGGATATTTAAGCTTTGAAGAGTCCAAATTTAGTACTCTGAAAATGTTACATATGAACATTGACATCCTTTGGATATTAATGCAGAATGTTATTAGATGAAACGGGACACGGTTAAAGTTCGATGTCTGTAGTGTAATCATATGGTAATCTAAACATAGCTTGGATGCCTCGCAGAACTCTGTGACAGTATTTCCATTGTTTCATTTCTCAGGGATAAATCTGATAATTCATATGCAGATCCCTCATCAGAACAATAACAAAAAAGTCTACATTTAGTCTGAATTCTGTGACAGTGACATCTGTTCGTTATGAAAAGACTTATTAAACAAAATAATCCATTCCCATAAAAGATAAAACTTATTGCAAATAAAGCATCTGATGAAACAAATATTCCATTTGCGTTGATCAGAATTACTAAATAGTAAATGAACGTAACTACAAGACACAAAATAGATGCTGAACTAAACCAGTTCAGGACAAAAAGATCGTCTTCGTTTACATTTTTATCAAGAACCATAGCAGAACGTGGGTTTTTAGCATAAACTGTCACGTAACATACAAAAATAATCACGTATGGAATAAACGTTGAAATCACTAACTGGTACCCAGACCATATGATGGCATGACTGTTATATGAAGTAAAATCAACACTACACATTCCTATTTCTGAAATAAGAGAGAAAAAGATAAAGTTATAAACAATATATGAAGTTGTAAACCGAAAGAATCCATTTTTAAATAAATATCATTGCTTGCTATTCCCTTAACATCTTCGCATCTCTGCATGATGCAGTCTCTTTGGATTGTTGTGCAAAGAAAACGTTATTAAATTACTGATCAGTTAAATGTATAATTTGGTTGATTCCACTATCAAATGTTTCTGATGTAAAATTACTGATCAGTCAAATGTATAATTTGTTTGATTACACTATCAAATGTTTGTGATGTAAAATTACTGATCAGTTAAATGTATAATTTGTTTGATTCCATTATCAAATGTTTGTGATGTTAAATTACTGATCGATTAAATGTATTATTTGTTTTATTCCATTATCAAATGTTTGTGATGTATTACATTCTTTCAATAACATTATTTTGAAAATAATAATGGTTACATGTTCCTATTGAAATTTGTACTTAAAATAGTCGAACTTTTATGGGGTTATATTGTGGACGTTTGCCCAATGCTCCGGTCAAACCAATTATGGTGTGCTAGACGTTAAATTTTGACTTTGACTTTATAGAGCCATGTTATGTCTAATAAGCTTCTAATAGAACGGTATATCAGTAAAACAACACAAACACAAAGTTCGTCATTTCCTTTTTGATATTTGATTGACATACCATGAAATCCAGCAATGTATAATCCATATTTGCATAATATGTGCACAACCATACTCACCTTGAGATTCAAGATACACATTGGTATATAGATAATATTGATTTTCGTCCGCATTCGTGTTAATTTCCATATTTGTCGCACCGATGGTATGACCTAAATATGGTTTCCATAACAGTGAATACAGCAATTGTTTTACCGATCCATCCTTATAGTTTGTCCAAAATGCTTGGATGCTTTCAGTGTTAAACGCCCGGACAATGATACTGATGACTGATGACACAATTACACGGGCTGATACTCCAATGTCAGAAAGAAAATGATTTGATATTAATGTTTTTGGATCATGTTCTTTTCCTTGCTTCACAGCTTCTTGGAAAGTTGACAGATAGTATGACGTCAGGTCTGGATTTGATGCAACAGCTGTTTGATTGTTAGAATACATGTTAATTGTCACTGTAAGATTGATATGGCCTGGAAATAAAAAAGGAATTCTAAACATCGAATGTACTTTTGGTCTATAAATCTATCAATATATAAATATATTTCACTTTCACAATTCTTGAGTTATTAATTTGAACTCAGTTCTTGATGTTGAACGTATTCGTTTTATTCATCGTTTTATTATCTGTGTTTGTATTTCGAGTATAGATGTGTGTCCTTATTTTGTCTGTCATGATAGTAGTCTTCCATCCTCCTCATTATTTGATCGAGGTAATGAAATAGTTTACTTGGCATTAAGGAATCGAAACTTCGCACATGTAACAAATAGATAAATAAAACTATTATAAAAAATACTACCATATTTTATTTCGTGCAAATATTTTTTTTTTTATGGTTGTCTTTCATTATATTCTGATTTTTTTTAATCATTATGGGATAATTGTATGTGTTGAAAGTGGCATTTGATAGTCTGTTAATTATTTGCTTTCTTTTTTAGATTTTAGAGTATTCAGAGCTTGTCATATTGAATAGACGTCCGTCTGTTGTTGAAAACCATGGGCTTAGGTTGAAATAACTTCATTGTGTCGTTGGGCTCAAGTCACATTAACGTATACCCACATTTCATTTTATTTGCATTCCAAAGTATTGCGGAACAGAGTATTCTAAGTAAGGCCATATTGATTATTGCCTTTAACGTGACCAAAAGCACTTAACTCAACAAGTATTGTTATTTTTGACCATTGTTTATGTTTCTTATGTTTTGTTTGTAAATGCATTTGATTGAATTTTTATGTGTTTTACCCACTATTAACCAAATGCAGTAAATATACTAATTCTTTGCCATGTTCGGTTTTGTTATGTAAAGGTAATGAAAATCTATAATGTAATACGACGTATTAATTTAAATATGAAAGAGCGTTAGTCCTGGTATTCAAAACGTTAATATAATATAATCTTGTTTTTGCAATACACGGCTTATTAAATTTCTATTTATCAACTAATGGACGGATAAATCTAAGTACATTTCTGTGTTTACTTTGTTCTGCATTAATGCAGAAATCATGTTATGATGTTCGTCTCATATTGTTGCCAATAGAAGCGACTGAATCAAACTGCAACCAAACAGTACGAAAATGGCAAGGTCAATTTCGCTTTGTCTAATTTTCACGCTAAATCATTACAAAAAGCATTTCAGTATTCAATACAATTCAAAATAACAAAGGTTCTGACTCAAAAATATTTTATTATAAAATGTGTTATTAGTTGATAAAAATAACTCAAAAGTAAAAATCTTACTGGATTTAACAAAAACCTTCGTCACCAAACCTAAAATTCTATTAAATTATGTTATGCATTTGTCCTTTAAACATTCTCGATAAGGTGTTCTTTGGAATCTTCTTTAAAACATGTAAAATTTTAATATTGTAACAAAGGTGTACTCAACTGCAATGCATGCTGTTGGATAAATACGACTTTAACGCTAAATTTTATGTGAAAATGTTGTGTCATCTGTACTATTATTTGTCTATGTGTCTCTTTTATTTTTGGCCATGGTGTTGTCAGTTTGTTTTCGATCAATGAGTTTGACTGTCCCTCTGGTATCTTTCGTCCCTCGTTTTTGAACAAAGTCGTTTATTTATTATGTCGTCACTTTTAATTTAAATGGTAAAATAACAAAAATACAGAACTTTAAATTTCACTAAGTTCGGTCTATTTTTCAATTAAACCTTTTAATCAAACCCCTTTAGAGTCAGTTTTTGGATATAACTATATTTGTGGTTATACAGTAACAAGACTGATACAAAAAGTATGTGTAAAATATGTGCCTTTTTTTTTTGCGGAAATTCGTTTATAGTGATTTTGCATGTGTAATTAAAGGATTTTTTATTCTTGTAATCTATTATAATAAGTCACAATATTGTAGCTGTGGAGTCAAGTTTTGTCTAAAAAATATGTATAAAATCTCTACGAATTAAATACCTTTTTAAAAGAAAATGATATTGCCGATATCTATGAAAATTCTTTACAATTATATAATGTAACACTTTACATTTATAACTTACCTCTGAAATACGAATATTCACCAAGTCCATAAAGTGGTCCGGAGGACAACAATACGACAAGGATGTAAATGCCACATACTATTATATTAACGTTTCTTGGAGAAAATGTTGATGGGTGGTCAAGTACAGCAAGGAATCTGTGGTATCTAGAAATATTTGTTTTACATGAAATATTTCAACAGATTAATGAATTACAAGTATATTAGTAGCATATCTATATTTTCATTTCTATCCACAATAATGGACTACCGTTAATCACATTGGTAGTGATTTGATCGTCCACATTTATAATTCGATGACCTTTTTTTACACAATATGACAGATTTCTCTGGTACATGTGAAAAGTAGATTAGCTATTAATGTCTGCTAAGACTATTGTACAGTTTATCTCAGTCAAATATTTATATATTCTACTCCTTTGTTGCTGTGTTTGGTCGCTTTTCGTTTTCGTTCTTGTTTTTGTTTTGTATCAATTTTGAATACATATTCCAAATAAATTTATTAATATACTTTTACCGATTATGAATCATTAATTGCTTTTACCATTTCACAATATAAATATTGTTGCATGAGAAGCACGATATCATATGTTTATCTTTCTTGTACACGTAATATTATTTCCGTTAAAATGGAAGTTAGTTTCTCCAAAAGCTTTGGTTTTTAACGTTCGTTTTCGTATGTCTGTTTTTTTATTGTGTCTTTTTGTTCCCTTCACGTTATGTACATTTGGTTTGATTTTTTCCCTATAAATTATTGATGCGTTCACAGAGTTATTATTTAAGAATTCATGTAGAATACAGATACAAAATAATACCTCTCAATGGATACAATCGCCATGACCCATATATTACCAGAAGTTAGAATAAGATTCAGGAAACCAAAAGTTTGGCACATAAAATCCCCAAGAATCCATCCACCTGTTAATAGAACACATAAATAATTTACTGAATCACAAAAAGACTTTTCAATATAAATAAAAGCATGTAATTGTACATTGAGTAGAAGGAGATCATTGCCTGTGTTTTATATGGTTTATATTTAGACAGATCTCGTAAACATTAAATAGTTTATTTCTATATGAGGGTTTTATTCTTTTTTTGTAAGCGACAAAGATTAGTGAATTCAAACCGACAAGCCCAGGAACATCTGATAATAAAACATGATTTCATATAACAACATTGTCGGGAGCAGACAAGCCAGTATATCTAAATGAATCTATCGATTGCAATGATTTAGGTGGTCTATTTGAATCCTTTTTTCCAGAGGATCAAGAGTGTTGCGTTCATAAGTACAACGGTAAATTAGAGCTATAACATGCATAACATGTATACAAAACTCTGTTTGATG
This sequence comes from Mytilus californianus, assembly GCF_021869535.1. Taxonomy (NCBI): domain Eukaryota; kingdom Metazoa; phylum Mollusca; class Bivalvia; order Mytilida; family Mytilidae; genus Mytilus; species Mytilus californianus. The sequence goes on from NW_026262712.1 coordinate 81,922,490, forward strand.
ATTATATATTATGTCCTTTGGACTTATAAGGCAAAACTAACATCTTTAATATAACTCAATTTTCCCGTCAACGACCATTTTTCCACAATTCAAAAGTTTTAACCAAATACAATTTTCCGCAATTCCTAAAGTTGTAGCTTTATGTATTTATTTTTCAAAAATCTATTCAATCTAAAGCTATAAATAAGAAAAGGTAAACATTTAAACAGGACAATTTATAAGGACAATTACCTTGAAATGACAGAGAATAGAACATCCATATAAATGATAAGCCAAGAGGATTGAAAAGCCTGTTTAATTTTTTGTTAACACAAGTGTATGGCTGTACAAGGACAAGCTTCTCCTTTCAAAATGTTTAAAGTGCTTACTATTCTTTGATATTCAAGTATATGGCTGTAGATAGCAAGACCACTCCCGAAAAGTGTTCATTATTGTTTAAGTAGGCAGTGACTGGAAAGATCGAGTGGATGTCATTAAGTTCTGTCGCATTATTTCAAACAACATGGTTATGCTAGTCTACATGTTAATTTCATATATCTTCCATAATTAAATATTTAATACATTTTTTTCCTGATACCATATATACTAAAACAAAAAGTAGATTTGATTGTCAATTGACGTGGATGTCAAAATAGGTCATCATTCATTTATAGGTTCAGCCTTCAACATTGAGCATTGCGAACGGAAAATGTCACACAGATGTTGAAACTCTTGAACATTTATTTTATCAATGTAACACATTAAAACATTGATAGAAACATTTGTTAGAAGTTTACTATTGAGTTACGTAATAAATAACGGTACACTTGTTGAAAAAGATAATCTATTAGAAACCTTTACATATAATCCTAATTATATAATTTTAAACGCAATAATACCTTCTTTAAAAAGGGCTATTTTGAAAATTGATAATAAAATGCAAATTCGATAAAATTCCACTGACTAGGCAGTATGTACGGGTTTTGCTGAAATTGCACTCAAAAAACGAATTAAAACTTTTGCTCTAGGATATAAAGTATATATATGCAGATCGAAAGTTGATCTCTCTGTGGATTATATATAGTTAAAGATACTTAGTTTTATTGTTCTAAGCTAATAGGTGTGTTCGATTCCATATGTAATAACCTTGATTTATTGATCTTAGGGTATACTTTGTGTAAAATATTTAAATATTTTTGACCGAAAGAAAACTTCCATTTTCTTTTTTTCTAATCGGTATTTGACTTTATGACGATGCATACGTACGGTATTATGTATGTAAGTAAATTACCACATAAACATCATTCTTCATACTACATGTATTAGGACTTACCACATGTTCTTTTTCTTTTTATAATCCATGCATGGGTATATTCCAGATTATAAATCTTATTTGTGTCAATTGTATAAAGAATTTTCAATGTTAAATAAATACATGGTTGTCAGTGAAGCTGATGAACTGTAATGATGTATTATATATAATGATGTTTTGATAATACGTATTACATGCTGGTCATTCAAACTCTTTGGATTTATCCTGGTCAAGTAAGGCTATTAAAAATACCGGGGCCCCCAACTATGTAACCTCGGCTACTTAGGTATTTATATACATGTATCAGGAATTGCTTGAATTATCATATTACTTTTCGTGAAAAAAAACAATGAACATAGCTCATACTGTATAATCAGCTAAGAAAGGCATGACAAAATATGAAACTAGAAAAGAAATTACAGTCTCCTGACTAGGAACAGGTATGTAAAGAATATGTCGGGTTTAAATATGTATGCGAGAGTTCAATCGTCACTCTAACCTAGGACAGTGGTATTACGGCACACCATTAGAAGAAACTGTAGAAAAAATAGGCACAAAGCGCAAAAAGCAAAAGGAGACAAAAGATAAAAGTTTTGATTGAAGAGTACTTTCAGTAATTGAAATTAAAGCTAGTTCCAAGCAAATTGAAACTATTAAAACAAATCATCATGATCATGTTCTCACCGACTGAAATATCAATAAGTATACATTCATGTCAAGACGCCGCAAATAGTCTTAAAAAACGAAACCATATGCAATACCAAAATATAAGAATCAACAGCATACATGTAATTGTGTACTTATTAAGATATTTGTTTAATTTTAGATATTCTTTAAGGTCAGTGTACAGTAATAAATGTTCTATTTAGTAAACGATTTTGCGTGCGTACACTTAATCAGATGATGATTTTTGTGGAAAGTAAATGATGTTTCAATTCTTAATTTGTTGTATGTTAATAAAATGATATGGTCACGGTGTCGGACAAAATTAGAAATGTTTATTATTATCAATGATGGAAATTACAGTTTGGATTGTAGTAGGTTTCAGAAATTAAGTAGCGTGGTGCACATACATATTTTATGTTCATTTGAACAGGTGAATTTAGAACATACTGCTTATTTCTATTTTTTTAATGTACTTCAAGTCTTCACAGCAATGCTTTATAATAATAAATTTAATTTAACGAAATTCAATGTTATACAGGATACTGAGCAAATTTCGGAAAAGAACAGCCGCTAACGATAAACTGTGTCAATTTAATATTACAGTAAAGTCAATATTTTATTTGACCACAATGTGCGGATAAGACTTTCGCATCTCCTTGGCATAGATCGAAACAAGTTGTGTATTCGGACCTGTGGTATCTTTTGCCGTTTTTGTTACAACGCTGGACTGAGTTGGTCCAATGATGGGGGTGAGGGTTTGCACTGGAGGACGCTTCTATCAAACATGTCAAAATGGTCCGAAAGATCTTCTAAGAGGTTCAAATCCAGCGACTTTGAGGGCCATGTCAGTATATGAAATGTTGTTCTGAGTTAGGAAATCTATAATTTCCTTTGCTGTATGGGATCAAACTTTGTCCTGCTGATTCATCTCCCTCCGTCGGTAAATAACATTAACCCTATTTGGCTTTGAATTATCGTTTCTAAAACGTTGAGCAGATCAATATCATTAGACTCTGTTAACGTTCTGTACGCAGGCAGGGTCAATACGTATATTTCCACACCCACCTACTGGGTTTCGTCCATCACACCTTTGGAGAAGAAAACGTGCATCAAATTCGGCGCCAGTTCCTCAAAGTCAAAAACATATATGTGACACCATTGATTAGGGGAACGTCGGTGCTCTGGAGTCAAAACTGGTAGAATATAATGTCTTCTTAGCCATATTACGGACTGTCTGAGCAAACACTTACATAAGATACTATCAGCAGTGGTTGTAGCAGTTGTCCAGGATAGCGTTACTAAATGTGTCGCCGTCACTAGCTGTTTGACGTCGCGTTACAATATTGTTACTATGTTATTTTTATAAATGAGTAGAATATTGATCAGTATAGAAGTATTTTCTTTAGAATCACCATAACCTTATAACAAAGCAAACTATACAATTCAAAACATAACAGCAGTGTCTGTTTGATGATGTAGATGGAACTTCCGAGTGTATCGATCTTGGTCACGGGTAGTTTTCTTGCTTAAGCACTTCGTATGCAATATTAACCTATTTTGGTTTGAAAATTCACCACCAAATTCGTGCTCTGGTGAACGATGATGTCCGGTGTCATTGTTACTTGTAGCAGGTACCAATCTTAGCATATCAGACGCTTCACAGTAGCAATGGCAGTGGCTTGTTTAACATCTTTGTTTTAATTTCACAGATGATTCAACCACATGTACAATCCTGCTGTGGAAAACATTTACAGTTTTTGATGCTTTTTTTTATACAGGTCTTTCAAAATACCATTGTGAGATGTCAATACCTCGTGCCGGCATTTTGAAATCGCCTTTAATAACTTATTGCGTTGATATCTAAATATTTAAGATTCAGTTATTCATTGTCAATCTTATAATAAAGATGAGAAGAACCTTTGCAGGGTTTTTTTCGAGTTTTTTTTCTACAACTTGATTTAATGAAGGAAATTAGATTGATTAAGAACATATTTATGGAAACGATCGCGTCTTATTGCTGCTCATTTTATCATTCGTTGTGAAGTAATTACATTCTAATAATAAGACATGCTGATTATAGATTAAATCAAATTGATTTTCTAAAGTAATATTGTAATTTTATATTTCATCGGAGTTCACGAACGCTTGATTAGTTTCAGTGCAAAAATAACATTAAAACAATACTGTCCTAAACGAAAACAGAGTACAGTAATATCATTATTACATTCTCAATACTAAGATTGCAAGTCTTCGACGTGATCGGAAACATATTGTACATATACAAGATATGAGACAATAACCATGGCGTCACGATGGAATAATATTGTCACTGGTGAGTCTTATGTAAATATAAACGCGTTCTGGCGTACACAATTTCATTCCCCGTTATCTATGATAAGCTTTTTACGAATAACCTTAAGCTTAAAGTAGAGTTTTGATTGCTTATAAAACTTCAAAAGGTTCAAGCGGCATGACAAACAACACGGTGTATAAGAATACTTATGCATAAGGCCAAAATGTTGAGAACTATTCGATTCTTCATCTTGAAAAGGGCTTTAAATGAAAAACCGCCATTGATGCTGCGAATGGAAAACTAAGGAGACGTGGTATCCACAAAGACCAATGTGAGATGACGATGACAATGTCCTACTTCAAATTCGCATACGTGCCTTCCTACAACGTCCTAAAAATATCTGCTTATCCAAAAGCAAAATTCATCCAGGGACCATTACACAAAAATCAAAATATTCCTTTATCTACAGCTTTACTTGTATATATGATAGGAGATAACCGACATTTAAGTTAAAGGTAAAAGTTAATTTTAGTGATACTACAGTAACAGTAACAACAGTATTTCCTTTATCACTAAATAATTACTATCTTTACACAAATCCATTCATAAAATAAAAGTTATTTCTGATAGAATGAGTACATTTAGAGGTGGTATCCAAGTAACCGAGAAAAAAATACGTAATGTTTTTTTTCTTGCACAAACGTTCTGTGGCTCCTTTAAAAAATAAGAAAACATTTATTCGTACGAGTTAATGTAGAGTAACTTACGAACAACTTTCATACTAAGATTATTTTTGTTGGTAATAAGAATCCCAGATCTTCATCAAAAATCATTTTAGTCCTCTGGGCTGCATAATTGTTTGCACGGAACAAATTTGAATTCCCATCGAAGACTCCAACGATCAGATTTTCGTGAACATTTAAATGTCATTCTAACAAAAAATAACTCGTGAAAATATCAAGAAGCATATAAATCCGGTCTTGTGTGCATAATTTACGTTGATTGGAGTCAGACTAGCTTTTGTGAAAACATTGATACATGTATTTATTTTAGATTTTGTTATACCTGAACACTATAACAAAAGTTACGGGATCTATATTTTCTTTTACTACACAATAAGTAGGTAATATCAATGAATTTGGACTTACTCAAATTTTTGTTTTTTATTTGTTATTTGAATACGCACATTTGAGACAATTCTGCATAAATGTTTATTTGCAATTTTATTCATGCTGATTTCAAAAGCCTCTTGCATAGCCACGCCTTCCTTATTTTAACTGAATCAGGAATGGTCGCCCCCTTACAATTTGAAATTGTACTCACTTCTTTTTCGGTTTCTGTGTTTCAATATATATCCATGAATTTAATGATATGTTTACAATACATCTGTTTTAGAATAATAAATCATGTGCACAAGACTAAACTGATCAACTGTAACACGACATAACGTACAGGTTATTATTAAATAACCTTTAAACTGGGCGCACTCGTTTAATATTCTAGTATAAAAGGTATTGTGAACATATTTAATTCATGGATAGATACTGAAACACAAATTAAAAAAGATAAGTACACTTCTAAATTTAAGTGCTGTGATCCGTCCATTAGTTTTTCAAATCAACTTAAACCATTGTGGTGACGTCAGCCTATTCATTTACCGTGGATTCTTTTTCTAGAATTAACGCTTCCTAAATCTGCCGCTAAAATGGACTCACCAAATTATATTCAATTGTTTCCTTTGTGTGTCTAATTTCATTAAGTTTGAATTGGCTAATTTGCTGATTTCTGTTCACTAATGGAATTAATTTAAAAACTTAACTTTAATTTTAGTAATTTGTATATGCCTTCACTGGGAATCGAACCCTTCCTTGAAATCTGTTATGAATGACTGACATCAACACATCGACGAAACCTCTCGGCTACCAATGGGTTACAACTTAGATGTCTATCTTATATATATAAATGAACATCGGACACACAGGGGTTGTACCTTTATATATACACAATGGGCAGTCGTATAGTTTAAGTTGGTAGCCGCGAGGTTAGCATGCTTAAAATAAACGAGTTAAAAGATAGGGATTTGTCGGTTTAGGTTCGAATCCTTGTATTATCTCTGTTGTCCCAATTCTATTTTTTTTTATAATTTTGCATGTTATAGTGGATATTTTTGTAATAATAGCGTGTTTTACCGTTTATTTTTTGGATTATTATTGGCTATTTCACATGTTTGAAACAAAAATGATTACATTCTATTTGTCAATTTTTGTTGTATAAATATAGTATGATTTCATCTGTTTAACTACATAATTTTACAAATATTTGTTCGCAAATTCCTATGCTAGAAAATCGTGATGTGCCTAGAGTGCTAGAAATTTCGGTAACATACTTATTATATATACCTTATATATGCTCTTTGGTCGGGTTGTTGTCTCTTTGACACGTTCCCCATTTCCGTTCTCAATTTTATTAGAAATAAGTTCGAATATGTCGTATTTTGTAAAAAGAGATAATTTTCAGATGCCTGATAATATAAAGATCTTTAAAGGTAGAAGTGTTATATTTGTATTTTGTTAACCAATTAATTGTGATCTGAGAATTATCAATGCATCGTTGGAGACGATAACATGGTTATTTAAACTCACTTACAATATCTTCTAATTAAGAAAAGGCTTTAATTTTGAAAAGAAATTAACACAATTGTTTAAGTTATAGATACAATGGATAAGCGTGGATTCATGAAAAACAAACCATTCGTCCTCCGGGCTCATGGTTTCTTTTTCAAGAATCCACGCTTATCCATTGTATCTATATAACAGAACAGCTGCATTTATCAGGTCGGGCACATTTCCTAATACGGACATGTATTATTTAGCATACTTATGCCCCCGTCAATGCATGTATTAGTGTTGGTTTACAAATAAAGCATTTTTTATGTTGGCGATTGACCTATCCACTGAATGATTTGCAATGCATGATGGACTACTTGTCTATAACTGACACAGTACTTAATTTTTCACTTATTGCCAGAAAAAATCTTCTTACTTTTTTTTCTCGATTACTCGGTAATATCACCTCTGAATATACTTATTCTTTCAAAAGAAACTTGTTGCTGTGAGTATATAAATTCCTATAAACTTTCATGCAAAAATAAATATTTTATGAATGGACATGTGTAGAATAGGAATTATGTATATCCCCATTGAGATGCCCCGACATACTGTAATTGCGTGAAGTCTTTGTTGTAGACAGCCAGTGACCGACACGATATCATTTAAATGTCAGGTGTCCATGTCCACACTGTTATGAAATTCATTCTATTTTTTTTCTAGGAAGAATATATGATCTTTGCTATAACCATATGTTGCACAGCTTACATGTGTATATCACTTGTGGATAGTGTATTCATAGTTATTCCGATTCTTAAACACTAAGTGTCCACTAACAGTAATTTCTTTGCACGTTGAATGCCGCAAATAGATATAAGAAGATGTGGCATGAGTGCCAATGAGACAACTCTCCATCCAAGTCAAAATTTATAAAAGTAAACCATTATAGGTCAAAGTACGGTCTTCAACACGGAGCCTTGGCTCACACCGAGCAGTAAGCTATAAAGGGCCCCAAAAATTACTAGTGTAAACCCATTCAAACGGGAAAACCATAAACCATAAATCTACATTTAGCCAAAATTCACATTATTACTATAAAATTACATTCGTCATTACGATTTATTAGAGAATGAGTTGCAATAAATGGTTTTAGACCTCTTTTCCTCATTGCTTTATATTTGTTTCGCGATTTATGCCCTTACACGACCCAAATAGGGTTTGACTAAAGGTAATATAACAACTGTTTCATACTCTTCTGTGAGTGTTGCTTACAACTTATATCATTATATATTCAAATATAGAAATAAGGAGATAGTGTATGAATACCAATAAGAAAACTTTTTACCAGAGGCCAAATGAAAACAACTATTGGGCACTGTACGGTCTTAAACAGTGCACAAAACCGTAGTCTGTGATTATTTTTTCCATACCTTTGTGTAAATGTAATGACATGTCTCGTTAATGATTTTTCTTATTGGGACATCTCACTTTCCTTTTATAAAAACGATACAGCGTGACTTTTCTCTCATCAGATTTTCTTTATCTGATTGAGAAAATGTATTCCTTTTTCCATGTCACAAGGTTGGTAATTCTATTGACTGCTCAATCAACACTGAGTTAGGAGACCTTTGTGTTTGAAATTCCAGTAATGCAAATGTTCATTTATAGAAAATATAATTATAAACAACTGATTTTTATAGTTTGTTCTTATGTTGTACTGTTACACCACTGTCCCAGGTAAGGGGAGGGTTGGGCGCCCGCTAACATGTTTAACCCCGCCACATTCTGTATGTGCCTGTCAGTGGTTGTTGTTTGTTTCTGTGTATCATATTTGTTTTTTGTTTATTATTTTATACATAAATTGGGCCGTTAGTTTTCTCGTTTGATTTGTTTTCACATTTGTCATTTTGGGGCCTTTTATAGCTGACTATGCAGTATGGGTTTTGCTCATTGTTGAAGGCCGTAGGCCGTACGGTGACCTATGTTTGTTAATTTCTGTGTCATTTTGGTCTCTTGTGGAGAGTTGTCTCGTTGGCAACTATACCACATCTTCTTATTTTTATATGAATTGTTCTTTAAGTGTTTATTTCTTGATAGCTTTAAACAAATTTAGCCAAAACTGCATATCAGATTTAAATGTACACAATTTTAAGATTTACCAAGGGTTTCAAGTAATAAAATGGTTAAATATTGGTAACAAATTCCCTGAATGAAAACAAAATAAGTTTTGATAAACAATACAACAGTTTCTTCCCAATTTCATACTTGGTATTGTATTGTATAGTTTATTTTTGTTTTGTGTTTTTGTTTTTGCTTTATTATGTGAATGGCATACATGTATTTGAATAAGTTTGAATATGTCTTTTATTTAAGATATATTCAATTTTTCATTCCTGAACTATTCCAGTTTCCATCTGGTTTTATATGAATAAAGGACGATGTTGATTATTTTTCAATCAGGCGGCAACCCAACGATAAAATTAAACAACATTATTTAGAGTGTTAAATGCAATCTGCAAAACAAGTCAAATGTCTTTATAAAAAAACTGAAAAATTAAAAAGAAACTATCAAACATCTGCCATCAGGACTAAAATTATTGACATAACAAAAAGACTTTAATATTTGACATAAAGCAATAACTGACTATGTCGCGTACTTGTACAGTACTTGCAACCTTAGGCGTTACTGTTTTAGCGATCAATCAGCGGTCATCGATCAGTCACCGATCAGTCAAGTTCGCGTCAAACTCACGTCACCAATCCGTCAGACTTATAGTAAAAGTATTTGACGGATCGGACGGATAGGACCGATCGACCTTTCTGACGGATTGAACCTTACTACGTCACATGATTAACTAATACAAATTACGAAATCTTAGTTTCGTTTCATTTGATTAAAATGGCGACATGGAAAATACGAAACATTCAAGTACAAATGATCAGCATCTTTTTTTATTAATTATTTAGCACAGTTTTAAGAATTTAAAAAGAAAAGAAATATGCATATAAAACTTAATTTAAATATAACTATTAAAGAATGGCCATTTTCGTTTTAATTTAGGTTATATTTCTTTAAACCCGGACATTTCTAAAACGGTGTTTATCGCGATTTTCAGTGATTTTATTATTTTCCGAAAATGATCTTGAAAATAAAATGAAATGATCATTTATTCCAAATTTCGATGTATTATTTTTAAATATTTTTAAGTATTTTATCCTTATAATCTTATATAATTCTTTAAACAAACTTATCTCGAGGCCATTAAAATAACAAATCACAAATAAAAATAAAAATGCTGCAAATTCTCTTAAAAATAAAAAATATTGGTAATTTTAAACAAGGAGAAAAACATAATAATATATTTTTTCTGATAGTCTCTTAACTTAATAAAAAATAAGCAATCCTAAGCTATAAAAAGTACAAAAATCCAATGACGTTCAATAATTTCCTTTCAAATAAAGGAATTATTGCATTCTATTTCAACAAAAACAAAAGTTTATGCATATTTATCCTTCTTTATTCATATTTTATTAAAAATTACTTATCTAAAGGTATTTATAATGACTGATAGCAATTGCATTGCACTATTTCTGATATAAAAGAAGAAATATTTGTATTTTTATGCAATGCGAATATTAAATTAAGTATCTGATTCCTTAAATTCAACATATTTTATGAAATGCAACCAATCCTGATGTACAAAAAGTACTGAAATAAAATGGTGATCCATTATTTCTCTCAAAATGAAGATATTATTGCATTCATTTTGAACACCAACAAAAGTTTAAGCCTTATTCTACTTACAATATTAAAATTCTTATAAAAAAAAAATCTTGAAGCCTTTGAAATAACTAGTTACAAATAACAATGCATTATTTTTTAACAAAACAAGAGAAATTGGTAATTTTTAACAATGCAAACAACATTTAAGGATAATTTCTATGATCTTCTTTTACTTTTATGAAAAAAAACCAATACTAAACTATGAAAAGTACAAACATCTAATGACAGTCAATAATTTCCATTCAAATAAAGAAATTATTGCATTCTTGTTCAACAAAAACAAAAGTTAATGCATATTTATCCTTCATTTATTCACATTTAATTAAAAAAAAATTTATATAAAGGCATTTATAATGACTGATAGCAATTGACGTTGCATTATTTCTGATATAAAAGAAGAAATATTTGTATTTTTAAGCAATGCGAACATTACATTTAGAATATTTTCCCTTAAATTCAACATATTTTATGAAATACAACAAATCCTGAATAATAAAAAGTACAAAAAACCATAGGCGTTCAATAATTTCCATTAAAAAAGAGAAATTATTGAATTCTTATTTAAAAAAAACAAAAGTTTATGTATATTTATCCTTAAATTATTCATATCTTATATAAAAGTACTTATCTGAATGCATTACTTATGACTGATTGCAATTGACGTTGTATTATTTCTGATATAAAAGAAGAAATATTTGCATTTTTAAGCAACACGAACATAAATTTAGTATCTTTTCCCTGCAATTCAGCATATTTTATGAAAAAAAAACAATCCTGATGTACAAAAAGAACCAAAATCAAATGACGGTTCATAATTTCTATCAAAATAAAGAAATTATTGCATTCTTATCAAACAAAAACAAAAGTTTATGCATATTTATCCTTCAATGATTCACATTTTATACAAAATTACTTATCTAAAGGCATTTATAATGACTGATTGCAATTAAAGTTGCATTATTTCTGATATAAAAGAAGAAATATTTGCATATTTAAGCAATGCAAACAAAAATTTAGTATCTTTTCCCTGAAATTCAGCATATTTTATGAAAGGAACCAATCCTGATGTACAAAATGTACCGAAACAAATGACCGTTCATAATTTCTATCAATATAAAGAAATTATTGCATTCGTATTCAACACAAAACAAAAGTTTAAGTAAAATTCTACTAACATTATCAAAATTCTTACAAAAAAAATCTAATTTGAGGACTTTGTAATAACAAGTTACAAATAACATTGCATTATTTTTTATCAAAAGAAGAAAAATTGGTAATTTTAAAGATTGCGAACAACATTTTAGTATATTTTCTCAGATATTATTTTGATTTTATAAAAAACAGCCAATCCTGAACCATGAAAAGTACAAAAAGTCAATAATTTAAAATTGAAATAGAGGAATTTTGAATTTTTATCAAACAAAAACAAAAGTTTATGTATATTTATCATTTTTATCAGTAAATTATTCATATCTTATACAAAAGGACTTATCTTAATGCATTAATTATGACTGATTACAATTGACGTTGAATTATCTCTGATACAAAAGAAGACATATTTACATTTTCAAGCAACATGAACAAAAATTTAGTATCTTTTCCCTGAAATTCAGAATATTTTATGAAAAACAACCAATCCTGATGTACAAAAAGAACCAAAAACAAATGATGGTTCATAATTTCTATCAAAATTAAGAAATTATTGCTTTCTTATCTAACAAAAACAAAAGTTTATGCATATTTATCCTTCAATTATTCACATTTTATACAAAATTACTTATCTAAAGGCATTTATAATGACTGATAGCAATTGGTGTTGCATTTTTTCTGATATCAAAGAAGAAATATTTGCATTTTTAAGCAATGCGAACAAAAATTTAGTATCTTTTCCTTGAAATTCAGCATATTTTATAAAAAACAACCAATCATGATGTACAAAAAGTACCTAAATCAAATGACGGTTCATAATTTATGTCAAAATAAAGAAATTATTGCATTCGTATTCAACACAAAACAAAAGTTTAAGTATTATTCTCCTTACATTATCAAAATTCTCACAAATAAACAAAATCTTATTGGAGGACTTTAAAATTATTAGTTACAAATAACATTGCATATTTTTTTATCAAAAGAAGAAAAGAAAAATTGGTTGTTTTAATCAAGGAAACAACATTTAGGTATATTTTCTCAGATATTATTTGGATTTGAAAAAAAACAACCAATCCTGAACCATAAAAAGTACAAAAAGCCATAGGAGGTCAATAATTTCCATTAAAATAGAGAAATTATTGAATTCTTATTTAACGAAAACAGAAGTTTATGTATATTTATCCTTAAATTATTCATATCTTATACAAAAGTACTTATCTGAATGCATTAACTATGACTGATTGCAATTGAAGTTGCATTATTTCTAATATAAAAGACTAAATATTTGCAAATTTAAGCAACGCGAACAAAAATTTAGTATCTTTTCCCTGCAATTCAGCATATTTTATGCAAAACAACTAATCCTGATGTATAAAATGTAACGAAATTAAATGACGGTTCATAATTTCTATCAAAATAAAGAAATTATTTAATTTGTATTCAACACAAAACAAAAGATTAAGTAAAATTCTCCTTCCATTATCAAAATTCTTACAAAAAAAATCTTATTGGAGAACTTTAAAATAACTTGTAACAAATAACATTGCATTATTTTTTATCAAAAGAAGAAAAATTTGTAATTCTAAATAATGCAAACAACATTTTAGTATATTTTCTCAGATATTATTTTGATTTTATAAAAAAACAAACAATCCTGAACCATAAAAAGTACAAAAAACGATAGGCGTTCCAATAATTTCCATTAAAAAAGAGAAATTATTGAATTCCTATTTAATAAAAACAAAAGTGTATGTATATTTATCCTTAAATTATTCATATCTTATACAAAATTAATTATCTGAATGCATTAGTTATGACTGATTGCAATTGACATGCATTACTTCTAATATAAAAGAAGAAATATTTGCATTTTTAAGCAACTCGAACAAAAAGTTAGTATCTTTTTCCTAAAATTCAGCATATTTTATGAAAAACGACCAATCCTGATGTACAAAAAAGAACAAAATAATGAAATGATTGCATCTTTAATCAACACAAATTAAAGTTTAAGTATTTTAATATTCATTTTATTTAAATTCTATCAAAGAAACTTTTCTTGAGGCCTTTTAAATAACTAATCAGAAATAACATTGCATTATGTGTGATAAGAAGAAGAAATATTGGTAATCTAGAACAAACATTAAAACAACACTCTAAATTAATTAATCCAAACAAAGCTGTATGTATCTTTACTGTTATACTATTTTTATTTTCTTCATCTAACGACAACAAATAGAGTACTTATTTTAAATGATAACATTTTATCGCTTTTTAGTGGTACATAATTAACGAGTAAAGGTGTCTTCGTAGAGGTCCGCGTTTATCGACTGTAGATACTGTCAAGTTCGTTTTACATAAGAATTTTAATTATATATGTATCCGTCCGATCCGTGCATACAATTAATTTACTGATCGATCGCTGACCGTTGTCACAGTAACTCTCACATAGCCTATTTGACGTATCTGACGGATTCTATGGGTCATCGATCACCGATCAGTCATCGATCAGTCAAACATCCGTCACCGATCATTCACCGATCAGTCAAGTTCACGTCAAACAGTAACGCCTAAGGTTGCAAGTACTGTAACAGGGCTAGGTTAATTTTCGTTTTCTCCCTCTGATGATATTATAACCAGACATTTTTTCGAAAATTTTACGGAATCCTTAACGAGCTGGTTGTCCGTTATGAAACATCTGTTTCACAAATGACGACGGATGTGTTTCAATTGACGACAAAACCACAATCCCGTCTTTTTTTACTCGAATGTGACCTACCGAATAAGATGTATCACCAGTTTTTTTCTTTGTTGACATATTTGTTTGTTTTTATGTGATTAAGATAATGAAACAATGTTGAATGCTGTACCCTATTTTTGACATTTTTACCTATTATGTCTGTTTATTTTGTTCACACATTGTTATCAATAAAATGAAATTTTATCTGACTGTCATACATGTGAGAGGTTTAGTTAGCTATATAACCAGGTTTAATCCACCAGTTTCTACATAAGGAAATGTCTGTACCAAGTCAGGAATATGACAGTTGTTTTCCATTCGTTTGATGTCTTTAAGCTTTTGATTTTGACATTTGATCAGGGACTTTCCGTTTTAAATTTTCCTTGGAGTTCGGTTTTTTTGTTATTTGACTTTTACATGAGCAACACTACTGATGCCACTAGTGTAGCAGGATATACTTACCCTTCCGGATCATCCCCAGTTTTCGGTGTGGTTCGTGTTGCTCATTTAATAGTTTTCTATGTTGTGTTTTGTATACTGTTGTTTGTCTTGTCATCGTTTTTCGTTCCTTTCAATGGCGTTGTCAGTTTGTTTTTTATTTATGAGTTTGAATATCCTTTAGTCATCTTTCGTTTCTCTTTTTAAACTGTACATCAGGATGTTTGGATTCTTATCATTCAGGATGTTTGGACTCTTATCATTTGCAAAACAAATATTCAATATTAATGAAAATGTCTTTTTCCAGTTGTCTTTATTTGACAACGAGATTTGAGGCCTATATATTTTATGTTGTTTCCCGCAGAAACAAAAAAAAACAAGTATGATATCATATATATAGTGATGGAATTCTCTCAATTAGATTATTCTGTTGAACGTGTTCTAACTACATTAACATCCTCTTCTGCAACAGGAAGTCAAATAAATAACTTCATATTCTGATAACAGCAAACTAAACAGGATGTATATTTATATCCTGTCGTATATTTTGTTAAGTTGTTTCGAATTCATTAAAGATATGCATTATATGGCTTCAAGCTAGAATGTTATTGTTACTGGAACAACTCAAAGGCCAATACTTCATATGTTTTCCCTTGTGTGTTTGTATACTGTTTTTTTTTCTTATTTGTTTTTGGTTTGAGTTTTTTATCGCTTATCCGTATTTCCTCTTAATACATATTCACAATAACAACTTGCCATTTTTACATTATTTGCTTTGCCAGTTAACATTACAAAATGTTGAAGCTTATCAGATTTATACTTAGGTGAAGAAACTGTCATGTATATTTCTTTAAACACAAAACATTAATATCGGTTTACAATGTAGTACTTAAATTTGTACTTAGCAGCTGAACAGATTCAATCAATCACGCATTCCAGTTGGTAGAATGAAAATGTATACAACATGTTAAAACCATTCTGTATTTGTTTGCTTGTTCCAAGCCTAGAACCTTTAGTACAATGAAAGTTTTTGGTTGTTGACTGCCATTTTAATCATTTTTCGGTTATTATTCATTTGATAAATCAAGCCATTGATTTTTTACTTTTGAATTGTTTCACATTTTGTTTTCTAACGACCATATATAGCTTACTATCCGGAATTGATGTTTATCAATGTAGAATGTTGCCACGTGACTTGTTGTTATTCCTGGTGTTTTTGGCAGATAGGTGTCCCATTGGCAATCCTACAACAACTTCTTTTTTTCATATTATTAGCAAACTATTCTTAAAATAATTCTTTGTAACGTTTGAAATGGAAACAAAGTAACTATTGTCTAACTCTGGAATCAGAACTAGTTCAATATTTTGATGGTTTTTGAATTTATTTTGAACTTCTTATGATTTGGAAAATACTGGTCGTGGCAGGTGCGCTCGACTAAAATCTTAATTGACTAGGATTATAAGTTTTCCTACTGAAGGTCGGTGTTTCTCACCGGGTACCCCAGCTTCCTCCAACAATAAAACCTGACCGCTACGGAATGGCACAATAGTGTTGAAAGTTGCGTTAATCAATCAATCATGTTATATTATTCCAAACATATATATGTGTGATATATTCCTATCTTTTGTTAGAGTTTGTTTTAAGAGAAAAGAATCACAATGTGCTACAGCCTATTTACCAAATTCCTGTTGAAGCTAAAACTAACTAGATAGAAACTCGAAGAAATTAATTATATGACAATCCTATAATAATTCATTCATCATACGAATAGTTTGATTGGAAATCAGATCGTATATTGAAATTAAAAGAAGGCGAATTAAAGGAAACATCTTTTTCCTAAATTTGAATAAAATAATTTGTGGATTCTAAGTCAATGAGACACCAACACAACGACACCAATAACAAAAAGATATTAAGAGATGAGCAGGTGTCTGTACAATATGTCAAGCTTTTAATGGTCCAGAACATCGAATGTGAATGAATTAAACGAAACTATAAATCAACGATTTTTAAGTAGTGTTCATTCTATTTTTCTATACTTCAAAAAATGTATATAAAGGCAACAGTAGTATACTGCTGTTCAATAGTTATAATTTGATTAAGCAAAAACAAATCCGGGTAACAAATATATGTCATAGCACAAATTTCAATCAAGTATGATTGTGAATACCACATTTTTTACAAATCAGATTTTTTATATCTACTACCTAGTTCAAATTTTACAAGTCAAAAGCATTAGGAAATTAGCTTTA
Source organism: Mytilus californianus (assembly GCF_021869535.1). Lineage (NCBI taxonomy): Eukaryota > Metazoa > Mollusca > Bivalvia > Mytilida > Mytilidae > Mytilus > Mytilus californianus. The sequence goes on from NW_026262712.1 coordinate 81,939,707, forward strand.
GTACAAATTCGGTGGTTCATATCTGGTATGCTGTACTAGGACACAATACATAATACAAAAAATAATTTTGAATTACTTCATAATGAAATAAAATTATAACCTAAGCTTGTCTGAAATCCAATTTTGTTTTATTTTAATTTATCACTTAGGCAGCCTTCAAGCCCCCGACGTTATAGTCATATAAGTTCTCGTTTGTTATCAGAAAGATATCATTCCGTTGATGAATAGCGTTTAAGTTTTCTTAGTTTTGTTGGAATTCCTTTTTTTTTTTAATTAGCCTTGAAGTTTGAAAATTTCTGTTATACTATTATACCAAGAGAATATTCAAATTCATCAATTGAAAACGAACTGACAATGTCGTGGCAAGAAAAGAAAAATCAACACACAAGTACCAGTATACAAAACACAACACAGAAAAGGAAGTCCAAGCAACACGAACCCCACCAAAAACAAGGGGTGATCTCCGGTTTTATCAAAATAACGAACAAAAGCAGCAGAAACAGTTTGACAAAGGTAAATGGTGTTATCCGTTTTGGCGCTCAAAAGTATATTATATATAGGTGTTAAAATATAAGATGGAGCTAAATGCAAATACTGTGCCAACAAATACTTTATGAAAACAACACTTAATGACAATGATAGGTTAGTTTGCTAAGACATCCATTGCTAAATCAACTCCTAGTGAAAAGGACATATACGTTTGCTAGAGACAAGATGATCTCTTGTAAAAACATAAGTAAAAGGACATTGGAGTTTGCTTAAAGACCTCTCTTGCAAAAAATCTGAAACTTACGGTGATAATTGTAAGTTGCAACTGTGCAGATAAAGCTGCACCATTTGTTAATTAAGATATAAAGCCACAATTATTTGCCTTACAAAATGCAAGTAAATATTGCAATAGATAAGATAATACCCATCCGGGACATTCCGTAGTAAGATGATTAAACATTATTCAAGTGCAATCCAAAATCACACAAGTAATAATAACTATTTTAGTTATTGTTGCTTGTATGATCCTTGATTTTACTTGGATAATGTTTTATAATGGTAGATAGTATAATCTTGGATCCCTACTGGTGGCACTTTCATCTAAAGCGCCAAGTAACCCAAAAGATGATGACAGCCACAATATCCCAATTTAAGCTATTAGAGTTCTGATTGGTTTTTTGATTTTAAAGGAATTCCAATTTGTACTGAGAAGGATCTAGATCCTACTGAATTATTAAAAATGTATGGAATAATGGACCATCGTGCGATAACACAAACAAATGTTAGTAGATCTTTCGAACGCAAATGACATGGCAACCAAAGAAATTGAGGGTTAGAAAATATATTGTGAAGAAATAATAACTGTTTATCATTTAACATATCATTTTAAAAGACCGTGTGGGAGATTTATACCGGTTTAACAATAATGCATTTGAGTAAGCATTGTACCACTACAGTTTTATTTTTCCTCATTACATTTGTCCTGAATTTCGAACATAGCAACATAGTTTATTTCCGTTATATGATTAAACAAAATGCAGTTCCGCATATTTGCCTGTTAAATTATTCGCGTTTAGCGGGGAAATGCCATACCTTTGAGCGAAAAACAAATTGTACTTTAAAGTTTAGATAAATAAAGGCAGTAGTTAGCCGCTGTTCAATAGTCATACATCGATTTAACTGAAACAAATCCGGATCACAAACCAAAACCGAGGGAAATACATCAACTAAAAGAGGAAAACAACCGAACAACATAAACATTGAACTGCTACAAAAACAAATGCCAACATTCATAGAAACAGACTATTTGATAATTGAATTTATTTTAACTGATTGAATGGTTTATTTTCTACGGATTTAAATTTATGTAACAAAAGGGAAATCAAGTAACTTTAAATCATTACGTCCCTTTAAATATGAGACATCTATCTAAATAGAACATGAAATGAATTTTATTTTCATGGAAACATGGGTACGAGTATTTTCTAAATACTCAAAAACTGACATTATTGACGTACGAGAGAATAAGAATTACAGCACAACTTGGTAAATTGGTAATACTGTATGTTCTGCAGTATAATAAGGAAATGTACATGACAAATATTGGATTAGTGAAAGTGAAGTTTGTCAACGTTTGGATTCCAAATTATAATCTGAACTTAATAGTGTTTGTTTGAATCGAGTTTTAAAAGCATTTCTTTTATAATATGTACATTGTGTAATATCATGACATTTGCCATATTTGTTTGTTTTTACAATGTACTAGTATTTTGTTTTATGTTTCTCGTTTGTAGAAAACCGTCGGTAAGTAACTAGCATAATATATCAAAGTTCACATTCTTGTTTAAAAGAAATAGCAAAAGTAAGTCTCAAACCAAACCTTTTGCAAGAATTCTCAATACAGTTACATGAAAACCAACTAATAACAAATAGATACTTACTGATAATATGCATTTTTAAACGCCACAGATTTCTGATACATACCTAGCAATGTCATTATTGTTTAACATTTGCAGAAATGTATAAACATGCATAAAATGTTGTATAAAAAAATGATTTAAACGTATCGAAGCATTTCTTTCTTTGCATACATGTACAGTATTATAACAATTTTTATTTATAAAATGAATACGCTTAATGTTTACCTGCAATAGTGGATATAAGAAATCCTGTTAGATTCCAAAGACTGCAAATCAACTGAGAGACCAGGAACATTTTTATCATCGTTTTCAGAATAATATCATTGTAGATAGTAAAGTTTTTGAAGACACATATAAAATGTCCGGCAATGACAAAAATCCACAATATAAACACACTGACAATTTTTAGAATATCTTCTGCCATTTCGTCTTTCAAATTGTTTCAGTATTTTGTTTTTCTTTTAATAGTTTCCTGTCACAAAATGTTGTCAATTTTTTACAAAATATATCACTGTAATAATCAGTAACGCTGTTGCAGTTTGTCCTATTTACACAATTGATATATTATGATGCTAATATATCCTTTGGTATTAACATTCTTTTGTACATTTACATCTGATGTTTTAACACGTGAAGCTAGATTATCAATGGATCAATTATTAATAACATGTAAAACAGAATTATTTTTTTCTACATTTTAAAACACGCTCAAGCATATGTCCAAATCTGTTTCATTTACAAATCATCAGGGAACCAACTAATGCTGCTTCTGTGAAAACAAGGCCACAAATAACTGTCATTTAAAGGTTACCTAGACGTAGCTCGTGCCATTGATTTTACAACTAATGAACGACTTCGGTAGTTATATAACGTATACTGTATTGTAACGTATTAACGGGAATTAATTAGGCGCACATATAATCTATAATCCAAGACTAGGTTTTGCTGATGTGTGGGTAATAAGATATTTTCATTACATTAAACGTCTATCTTGATTTTGTATATGCAAATGAATGTAAAATCAAGTTTTAAATGAAATTTAATTAACAAGCTTATAGTATATAACCATTCACAGTGCAAAACGATCTTTATGACAGAGATCATACAAAACAATTTGTTTAAAAATTTGAGTTAATGCAAATAAATTTCATAAAAAAGAAACAGCTTAGCGGCCCAGTGGACCCTACAGAGCTCTTACGATATTTAGATTTCTGAATTATTGGTAACGATAATTTTTCAACTTATTGACAGAATAGTGCCTAAAACTATTAGTAACCATTATATGACACAACCACTTTGGTTTTTTTTTTAGTTTGGAATGACAAAATCATCGTTTTTTTAACTCAACTGTAAACAAAGGAAATATGGCGGAAACATTTTCGAAGGTAGTCTGAAATGGGAAAATAACGACATGAGTGTAAAACCAATTTTCTTATTGCAATCAAACATATTTGGTCCCAAGCCTTCTGACAAAGAAATCCTTTTACACAACGAATTTTACAAAATGATTAATCAACTCATACCCGATTCCTATCTGAGAGGACTCCAAAGAGTTCGGGGTATGTGGCGGATCTACACAGAGAGTGAAAACGATCGCAGCAAGCTTCCTATATCAGGCATTGTCATAAGAGAACGTGTGGTGAATTTTTATTCACAAAACCCTAGATTCAAAGTGTATAAAAACTCAGATCACGTTACAATTCGGGTAAAAGACATCCCATACTCGGCCAATGATGGTCAGATAAACTATTTTATAGAGAATTCAGGGTGTAAAATACACAGATTCTTTAGAGAGCGCATACGAGTTGATAGCTTTTTAACAAAATGCCAATCAGGAGACCGAATCTTCTATTGCGATCCTGTGGAACAACCTTTCCCTCGACATGTAACAAAAGGAGGATATAGGGCTACAATCTTTCATAAAGGTCAGATCACTAAAAACAGAGACAATATAGTTTGTAAAAAATGCTTCGAAATAAGCCACTTCATCAGCAATTGTCCAAATGACTGGAAATGTAACACCTGAAAAACATTTGGACACAAACAATTAGAATGTAAAGAGCCCTTTTCAGACAATAAGAATGAAAATGAATCAATAAACACAGATGATGACAATACAGACTCAGAAACTGATTACAATTATGATGATATTGAGCATATTCAACAACATGAAACTGAACAAATGCAAGAAATGCCTAACCAGCAAATGTAGCAAATGACTAACCAGCAGTTGCAGGAAGTGCTCACTCGTGATCCGAAGGACGTTTTTACTAAACAATCACAAGATGTGCCTACTCAACAATCTCAATCTCTACTTCAATCAATTACCAATGCTAAAAAAGATGAAAATACAGGACAAGCTGCAACATCAAGTCTTAAAAAAGCTAAAAACAATTCCAGTAAAAAGAAAAAACAAACAGGTCAAAATGATTCAAAAGATGGAAAACAAAGTTCAATGCAACACTTCCTATTTGAGAAACAAGCTAGTGTAACCACCCCAGGAAATAAAGCTTCAAAAAGGTCAGCAACAACACCAACAACTGACCTAATCGATAGAGAAAATCAAACAGGCAAACCAAAAAAAAAACTAAAAGTTAAAAAGGAGAAATAAACATGTATAAACGATCACGTAGCTGACTTCTTTTTCTTTTCGTTGATCATCTCAATATTTTTACAATAAACTGTTTGCATGGTTTCCACTGACGGTGGCCATTTTTTGCATTTTGCGAAAAAAATAAAAATTCTGACGATTAAAATTCATTGTTGGCGAAAGAAATATAACGGTTTTGACTTCGTCCATCTTGTTTATTTTTGGGGGGTTTCTCGAACTTTTTCCCTGATCAGACAATACTGTGATTTTACCTTGAACTCGTCACACGGTTCGATTTTGATAGAAAATGAATAATCAGCTGATTGCATTGTATAACTGTCGGCAACAATGAACAAATTATTAAAGGTGTTGATTCTATTGTTTAATGAAATTGTGTGTTAAAAGGCGTCTCAAGACGTGAGTAGTTCACACTCGTTTTAGCGATCTTTTCTTTAACCGATGGTCCAGAAAAGATAACTGTTGTAAAGAAAAAAATGTTCAAAAGTAAGTGAATCTCCTAATTAAGTCTTTATTCTTCAACCAGACTGGAAGTTTCCGCTAAATTGATTAAAGATGAATCCTGTGTTCCCAGAAGTCAAATATGATGATTTCATGATTTATACACACTTACAGAGAATTTATTTTGCAATTTTACAGTATCTTTAAAAAAGTAAATGTTTCTAGATATGTAGAATTATAATAGATTAGACAACAATGCCGCAAACTGATTTTCTTTTTATAAAAAAGAAGAAAAATTTTAAGAAAAAAAATACGTTGATGTAAGTTGGCGAAATAAATTGAAAGTGGCGAAAAATATTTTATTTTTGCGAAAGAGGTGGCGAAAAATAAAATTGACCCAGGGGAAACCCTGACTGTTTGTATATAGTTTTACTATTTTTCATACATATGTGTATGCCAAACATATTCCCCAAGGTAGATAATCACCTCAAAGGTGATGCTTTTTATGTAAATTTGAAAAAAAACAGTAATACTAGTAAAACAAATACATGAAGTGATGAATATGATGGAATATTAGATTTCATACTTTCAATGAGTAATAGAAAGGAAAGTTAAACAGAAATGAACCTTAATGTTGTTTTTTATAACATAATGTCAAAGATTAATAAAAAACGAAACATTATTGGTCTTTGAGATCAAACTAAAAAATACATACTTCTCGCTGCATTGAAGACCCATTGGTGGCCTTCGGCTGTTGTCTGCTCTATGGTCGGGTTGTTGTCTCTTTGACACATTCCCCATTTCCATTCTCAATTTTATTTTTTACAGAGTTTGTCTTTAGTGCCGTGTGGAGACAGTAGAGTGCCTCCCCGTGCTTCAGGTTTATGCTCTTATAATATACTAGATTATGGAGTGTGTGTCCGAGCGAGAACTTTCTATGTTCATTACTTTAGGAATATTTATCAAAAAGTAGTATTTCAACATTCAGCCCCATTCTTCTATTTAGTCAGACGTCAGTCGCTACCCTGATATACCCTATCTTTTGTTTTATTTTTCGTGTAATTTATGACGGATAGCGTTTGACGTCTTTAGCCGAACAGTTTTATCATATTCACATAATTCAATTTATTGTGTGCTGGTTCATATTCTGGACGCCAGTCTTTGCTCCTTTCTAATAAAATCAACATAACAAAAAACAAATATGAAGCTTAGAAATGGAAAAATATTAAATACGAAACTCGTTCAAAGGGTATCTACACGTCTCAATCTTCAAAATCGCTTATCTAAAAATACTACCATCGCTAACATTTTTAACAATAAAAATCTTGGTTACCCTTCTATCGATAAGTGTCATGCCAAAAAATGACTTACATGTCCCCGTCTTTCCACAACAATACGGTAAGGTCTACGGTTAATGGTCGCACATTTTCTTTAAATTTTGAAACTGATATAACTTGAAAAACAAACAGTATTATTTATTTACTCACATGAAACAAACCAGGATGCGGTATTCAGTACGTAGGTGAAACTGGACGATATTTATCTAAACGCACGCAAGAACACTTGTATCGTTTTAAAAGACCCAATAAATTCAAAAGTATCATTTATCAACATCTTAAAAAGCACAATCATCCTATTAAATATTTAACAGTTCAACCTTTAGAAGTAGTAAATAAGCAGTCTGGTGAATCTCATTCAAAGTTTGTACGATTACGGAAAATAATTGAATTAAATTGGATTAAAAAATTACAGACAGTCTACCCTCTCGGTCTTAATGATAGTATCATGGGAATTGGTAATATATCAAGAACCGATTCTGTTAACATTTTGGATATAGTTTCTAAAAATGTTTGAAAAAACCGTTCCCATGGACGTAGAAAAATTGAGTTTAGTATGACGTCCATTATCACTGAACAAGTATACATATTTGTTTAGGGGCCAGCTGAAGGACGCCTCCGGGTGCGGGAGTTTCTCGCTGCATTGAAGACCCATTGGTGGCCTTCGGCTGTTGTCTGCTCTATGGTCGGGTTGTTGTCTCTTTGACACATTCCCCATTTCCATTCTCAATTTTATTAAATAAAGAACTTTCTTTAATAGACAAAACATTTATCAATATGTACATACTTCTGTTCTTACCATATCTGATAATATTCGACAAATTTGTAAAAAAAAAATATACATGTATTATCATAGTCTGAGAAACAGTTTGCAGAACGGTTCCTTTTTTCCACAGATTAATTGAACATATAATTCCAAATATCCAATCATATGCAGCGGACGAAAATATATTTTGTATGAGAACTCTATGAATCAAACTGTAATTCATCAACATTTAACTACAGTCAATATTTATAATTGGATAATACAGCACTGTAAAATCTTTCGACTTAGTTTTGGCTTCAATACTTTGCATTAGAATACAAATGGTCACAGATATATATATGTACATGTTTAGATATTGGGAAAGTATTCTTAGTCAAAATCCGGCAATATCAATCCTCTCAAATAACTATATTGTAGTAAAATTCTTCAGTACTGCTAAATCGAAATACTTTAGTCTTCATGTAAAACCAGTAACTTTATCCTATTATGTATTATAGATCCAATGAATAAGCGTTGTGTTTTCATGAATCAACGCCTATCCATCGCATCTCTAACATTTTCACTATAATATTTATAGTTAATATAATCATGTTAAATTCAATGTTGTTTATAATGTATGTATGTATATTTTTAAACCATGCATACTATTGTTCGTGTATATGTTTGTCAATGTATTTAGTATTGTACAACAATCTAAAGAGTCAAATGCTAGCAATTATTTATTCTGTCTTTTACATGTTTATTATTCAAATTAAGGATGGTTGTACACATCAAATTATAAAAAATGTTTAAACAAAAATACAATACAGTAGAATAAGTTTAGGTTTAGATTCACTTGCTTTAAGCTACAAAAAATATAAGATTCATGAATAAAGCTTTACACATTTGTTCCTTAAATTGTCAAGGGCTAGGTCAAACAGAAATAAAAAATAGACTTTATACATGGTTAAAGTATCCAAAAACTGTATCTAAAATATACTTTTTACCCAAGACACCCATTTTGTTGTAGACATAGAAAAAATAAAGTAAGTAATGAATATGCCGCAGATATTTTTCACAGTTTCGCTCCACTCAATCAAGAGGTGTAGCTATATTTATATAAAAAAAAAAAACACTTAACTCAAAAATAATTCATACTTTTACTAATCAAGAAGGTCGATTAATTTTGGTAAATGTTGAAATAAACAACAATATTTTCTCTTTGGTTAATTTATGTGAGCCAAATGAAACAACAAAGAGAAATGTCTTCTTTAAAAAGGTAAATAAAGTTATTGAAGAACATAGTATTGACATTTTAGTGGTAGGAGGATGAATGAAACATTGCATTGTGCAGATAAAAGGAATAATAAAAAAGGTAGAGAACAAAAAAATACAAATAGTTTGAAAACATTATTAAAAACAAATAAACTAGAGGTTATATGGAGACAATTACATCCAAAACTAAATCAGTATACATTGAAACGTAAAAACAAGGATGTTGAGGCAAGTAGAATAAATTGATTTCTAGTACAGACCATCAGGCAATTTCACTGAAATTAACATGTCCAATGACAATAAAGGTAAAGGGTTCTTTAAAATAAGCAATAGTTGACTAACTGATAAATCTTATAAAGATAGAATAGAAAATGTCGTTGATTATTTTATACTCAAGAGCAATTCCACTGAAAATTTATCACAATTACGGGATTTGTTTGAAATTGAGGTAAAAGAATTAAAATACAGTTTTGTAAAAATAGAGCTAAGCTTGCAGAAAATGAAATTCAGGATTTAGAAGATAAAAAAATTATAATATTACATGAACAAAATGATAACGAAACATAAAGTGAGGTAGAAAAAATGAAATCAAGTTGATAGAAAGTAAGAAAAAATCTCTTTTTAAAGCAAAAGGTGCACAGATACGTTCCACGATAAAATGAATAAAAGTTGGGGAAAAACACTATTTTTTCAATAATTAGAAAAGAGTAGACAAACAAGAAAAAATATAATAAAATCAAAGAATAAAGAAGGGGAGATATTTAAAAAGCAATCAGAAATACTTAATTTTGAAAAGAAATATTATGAAAAACTTTACACTAACACTGAACCAGATAAAAAATTTATGAACGAATATATAAAAGATACAAATATAAAACAATCATTGAGTAAAGAGGAAAGCAATTCTTTAAACGGTCTTTTTACAACAGAAGAATGTACAAAATAATTTTTTCAAATAAAATTGAATTAATCCCCTGGCTTGGATGGATTTTCAGTAGAAATTTACAGAGAATTTTGGCACAAATTAAAAGATTTTGCAATTCGAAGCTTCAATTATTGCTATAAATAAGGAATGTTATCTAAATCACAAAACATATAGGCCTTATTTCTCTAATATTTAAAAAAAGGAGACCTCATTAAGTAAAATAATTACAGATCAATTTCTCTATTGAATGTTGATGTTAAAAACATTGCATATACATTAGCCCAAAGATTAAAACCTCTAATGTCAAAAATTATACACACCGACCAAAATGGACACATCAAAAACCGTTATATAGGTTTTAATATACGTCAGATACAAGACATTATTGACCATGCAGAAAAAATTAAAATAGACGGAGCGATACTTTTTCTAGACTTGATCAATGCCTTTGATTTCCTAGAGTTGGAATTCATGTATCAATCACTTACAAAATTTGGTTTTGAAAATTCTATTCTTAGATCGGTTAACACATTGTATGCAGATATTAAGGCATGTATTTCAAATAATGGAAAGATTTTAAGCTCTCTGAACATTTGTAGAGGAATTTGTCAAGGATGTACTTTAAGAGCCATTTTATTTGTGTTTGCAGTTGAAATATTAGCTTGTAGAATAAGAACTGACAATAATCTTAAAGGAATAAACAAAAAGATAGATGGACAAACACAGCCTTATAATAAGTCAGTTAGCCGACGATACTAAATTTTTTCTCTGCTCTTAAGATTAAATTATTCAATCGCTTAATATAGTTAAGGTATTTGGTTCTTTATCAGGACTTCAGGAAAGTTTAGAAAATTTTAACTGAAGCAAAGATACTGTTAAAAGCTTAGGTATTTATTTTGGACGTAATAAATCTCAATGAATGAATTAAATATAGAAAAACCACTTCAAAAATCTGAACAAAAATCTTAACTCATGGAAGAAAAGAAAGTCAACAATACTTAGGAAAGGAACAGTTGTGAAATCTCTGGTTATACCCAATATTACATACTGAGATTCAGTTTCTTAACATGACAAAGACTCATTATATAAGTTTAAAAAAAAAATGCTTTGTGATGTCATTTGAGACCATACACAAGAAAACATTAAAAGAAATTCAATAAATATGAAAAAACGGAAGGAGGACTTGGAATTGTAGATTTTGATAAGTTTATTGTTTCAATAAAAAATAAAAGGGTGAAAAGATTAATGGAAGGTAAAAATTATTCCAACATTTTACTTTTATCAGTACGGATCAAATTTTCTAATATTAAACATGAATCTGGATAATTTAAAATCCATTAATTACCGAAAAAAAGCAACATCCCTTATTTCTTTTTTGAATACTTTTAAACGTGGGTGAGTTATGGCGGCGGTCAAACTAACAAAGCAGAACACTAAGAACCATCATACAACAAATAATAGGAGTTATAAATATATAAAGATAAACAGGCAAAGTTTGATCTTAAATCATTGGATACAAGATAATATAATCTATGTAAATGACATAATTGGTAACAAATGTAGAATATCAAAAGAAAAAATCTTAAATAAGTTAAAATGTAAAAGAAATTGGATTGCTGAATTAATGCAAATAAGATAGAGTATACCAAATCGTTGGAAAAACATATTGCAAAAAGAAGACTAATCAAAAATTATCGTTAACTGTAAAAAAACAATTTTCCTTAAAGCAAGGTGCAATTATACTTGATTTACAAAAACATAATAATAAAGATATTTATATACTAAAGATAGTCCTATAGAGTTTACAAGATGGCTGAAAGAACTAAATACAGATTATCAAATACGCATTGAATTTCATTTTTAATTACTTAGAGGACGATAAATTAAAAATGTTTCGATGGATGTTATTACATTTTATATTGCCTGTAGGTACACATCTTTTCATATGAAAAAATAAGAACACCAATGTGTGTTCAGTGTGTAGGGTACCAGAAACCCTGCCTGATAGATCAACATAATTTTATAGATTGTAGTTATTTTAAACATTTTTGGAATAAGATTTGTATTCTATTAAATAAACTTCATACTGATAAACATACAATAAATTTAAACATTTGATGGTAGGATATAAAATATAAGACGACTCATTAAATGATGTTAATTATCTCTTGACAGTTAACTTATTCACTCTGCACAAATATAAATGCATTTCAAATAGTAAGACAAAGCACGTTAATGTTTATTAAATATTTGAACAAGAATATAAATACAGATATTATCTGATGGAGTATAAAAAAAACATATCATGTAATTTTGAGTATGTTGGTATCAAATCACATGTTGTTTTTTTTTTCTACTATATCTTTTTTTATTCAAACATTTTATTTTTTATATACGTTCGTTTCTGAGACATAATTATAGACTAAGGAATAGTCTATAATACTTACCAAAATATTTTAATCTAATCCAACAAAACTACAAAGAGCTAATTCAGACACGTGCTTGTTTGCTCTAGTTTTTGAATAATGAATTAGTAAACAGGTTAACCAATCCGACACAAAAGGTCAAGAACAAAATATAACTGTGGCAATGATCGAAATAAATATGGGACAATGAGCACAATTTCGGAGAGAAAATTGATGTTCCGTAAACACCTGATTTGTACCATGAAATTCTATACTTTATGTGTATTCACAGCATCTAAATGAATGTAGATGTTATTACTTATAATATTTGATAACGGGCCCCAAAGTGACTACTGTAAAACAATTCAAACAGGAAAACCAACGGTCCAATCTATATAAAAAACAAGAAACGAGACACACCTATAAACCACACAAACAAACGACAACCACTGAACAACAGGCTTCTGACTTAGGACAGATGCATAAAAATGCAGAGGGATCAAACGTTTTAACAGGCGCCAACCTTTACCCTAACCTGAGACAGTAGTGTAACATTACAACTTAAAAAGACACACTATAAAATATCAATTGAAATGGCTTAACTCGATCAAATAGACATTTTAACAAAAAACAAGTAGAGATACACGAAACGAATACGTTTGATCTATGACACAATATACATACAATATTAAAACGTAGGTGCCTATATAACAAAGTGCATATATCATTTTAACTGATCAAGAAAGTTTATATAATGGATTGAGATAAAATTTTAGTACAAACTACTGTTCCATGCACACTGTAATTATTTGCTTGACATTACATTTAGTTTCGTTGTGAAAAACAATTTCTTTCACACATATTCATCTTTTGTTAATGTATTGCGTTTATAGATACAATTCGTATAAAAAGTTGAACATATGAAAATCGAAATTACCATCTGAATAGTTTTCTACAAGTATTGATACTAGACAAGTAATCATCTTGATCGCATTCAGACACTTTTCGGACTGCTGATCTCTGACTTATTTATTCAAATAAAGACCTATGTATACCCATAAGTTGTCAATGGGTTCGATCGTTATTCAGTATATCACAATTAATCGCAGAAATATAATCTTTGTTTTTAACATTATTGTGATTCTTAAATCTTTATTTATACCAATGGTAACCACTTGCCTAAACAACAGGCGTCACCTGCAAAGACGAACATTAAGTTCAACCTTCCAGAAATCCTGATATAGCGGCCGTTTTAGAATGAAGTTCTAAAACGAAGTTCTAAATGGAGCAGGATCTGCTTACCCTTCCGGAGCCCCTGAGATCACCCCAAGTTTTTGGTGGGGTTCGTATTGCTTAGTCTTTAGTTTTCTATGTTGTGTCATCTGTACTGTTATTTTTCTGTTTGTCTTTTTATTTTTGGCCATGGCGTTGTCAGTTTGTTTTCGATCTATGAGTCTGACTGTCCCTCTGGTATCTTTCGTCCCTCTCGTATTGCACAATCTTCAGTTTTGTGTTTGTTATTCAAAAATACGAATAAAAGGTATTGTGATGTATTCGTCAATGAGACAACAACCAAATGAGAGGAAAACTTAAATACACAATTAGTGGTCAGAATACGGACATAACCATTAAATGAAGAACTGTATCGGTATGATGCAACAGTCGACCCTTTGTCATACGTTTTATAAGGGAACACTTTTAATTTCCAGGCCTATAAAAAGATAACGATCTCTTAAGATATTTTAATAGTAAAATCAGGTAGGAGATTATTATTTCTGTATTTCGAAATCTTTATGTTTTTTACGAGAGAAAATGTAGTCTAATTATCTGTTGAAAAATTATTGTAAAAGTAGATATTTGCGTTAATTGTTATTTTTTTTATTGCAATGCATACATTTTCTCACGGGTGTACATTTCGCGTTTGTTTTTAGTATTTGCCCAGGGACTATTTTTGTGTGTGATGAAAACAAACCACCTCGCGAATTTTTCCACGTTGACAGTATCCAAATGGTATTGTGTTTTACTTTATGAAGTTATATCGCAAACTGAATTTCTTGCTGCGTTGAAGATCTATTGCTGGCATTAGGCTGTTTTCTACTCTTTGGTAGAGTTGCTTTCTCCTCGACACATTCCCCGTTTTCGTTCTCTATTCTCCTTTGTGTAATGCTTCAAAGTCCAAGAAATCGCTTTTGATGTGCATTAAGGAATCAATGACAATAGGCAACATTAAACATATGTAGTGTTTTATGAAACGTGGGCATCGTTATAAAAATGTTTATTCAGAAATTATCACTCTTAGTAGTATCGTGATCTTAACTCTATAGGCTTTCGTTAATTGCAACTGTGAACTATTAAACTTTATAAAAAAAAAAGAGAGAAATCAGATGCAAAGGGGTCAACCCAAAATCACAAAATCATCAAAACCGACAACAAAAAGAACAAATACTAGACGAAAATACCATAACAGCAAAACACAATTCATAGAAAACTTATTAAGATTAAGCAACTAAGGTTAAGGCAATTAAAGTAATGTAAAGACAATCTAAAACACAATTGTGTTAAACTTATGTAGTATAGATATATGGTGATCATTATTTTAAGTGTGCATTCCTACGCCTACAAAAATACACAAAATGTATTCATTGACCCCTTTATATTTTCATTACTTATTTGAACGGAAATGTAACCGTCACGAAATGGTTGATTGATACGATTTGTCTGTGTGTCAATTCTCTAGTTACATTTTTTGCAGTCTAAGATCTTTATATAGCAGAATAGACGTCTGACTTATAAATCTACTGATTTGTTCTATTCACGATTGACTTTTATCCCGTCGACGCACCCAGCCATGCTCCTGATGAAGTCCTTCAGTTTGTGTCTGTACCTTGATTGGTATATTTTTAATGGATATAAGAAATTCATAAATCAGTAAACTACTGTTGTGTTGGATTGCCAGCAATAACATGTCATATTCGAACAAAATTGTTTTAAATATATTCTTTAACTTTTTCCTACTATTTCCTAATTCTTTCAAATATTTTGACCTCAAGCCATACTGAATAGACATTAATTGTCGAAATGGGCATCTTGTGCAGCAAACTTTGTACCGTAAATGTAATTTTTATTGATGGTATCTCTGAGGTATAAATGCTACACGTATACATTTTGTAGATATCTAGATGCAGCTGAAATGAATGCATAAAAATTTCATAAAAATCTAAAATATCCCCCGATTACGTTTAATTCGCCTTTCAACAGTATAGTGCATTTATATTACATATTTTAAAGACATCATTGTTACCAATATCAATGATGCCTAGGACATTTATAACAGAAGATTTACAATATTTTAAAACTTTCAGTTTCAACCCAATACCGTACTTTCAAAATGGAATAGTGCTGATTAATTATATATGTTTCTGCAAAGTTAAGGTTTTCACCTTCTGCTTTACGTATAACAACGTACGAAAACTTTTATGTCAAAGTTCGTTAATGGTCAGCAAAACATTTTGTGATAAGAAAGTAAGTTTCTTTAATAAAACGTGTATACTGTTCTTGTTATCTTCTGAAGAAATCATCCTCGTGTCGGCCTGTGGGACCATCAAAGAGCCCATGAATGAATAAACAAATAGCCTTCATGGCATATAACATCACAAAGAAGCCTGTAATTGAAGATTGCCATGCAATAACGGACACAGACTAAACGATTCCTCTACAACATTTGAAACGAAATATTCTAATGTGACAATATTTCAAATATTACACCTACCCATTTTAGTTATACGCTTATTTTCTGAGGACCAGAATCCAAGTTTACAAGTAATGATATTGCAAGTAATTCATTCGCATTCTGCTTTGACAATTCCATTTTAAGTTTTTAAATGTTTCTTCCTCAACCAAGAAATAATGACTGTAATGATTTGTAACACATCATCCAATACATGACATACTTCCTAATACAGGTAATTGAGTTATTCATTATCCACAGGGGATTGTAAAAATATCTTTATAACGACATGTTTCCATTGTATTTAGAATTACAAACAGCATGTCATTTTGAAATTCAATATTATTAAAGGATCCTTCAGCAAGCAATTTAGAATTTGATGACTTGGTTTTCCTAAATTATATATTAATTCAGTAATGCAACGTTTTGAAAGAGAGAGAAAAAAAACAAGGGGACAATCCGAAATCATAAGTCCAATAAAAACCGACAAACTCATGACCAAAATAAAAAAGACAAAAACATAAGCAAAAATAACAAAAATTGTTGTCGGAACTCATTGTTATACCATAATATGTAATAAATGTTATTAAAAAATTTAAAGCATAGTGCAATTTCTACCAACAATTGCCGTTTTTGATTTGCAAAATGTATTCGGATTTTGTTTTTGTACTACAACATATCTAACAACAAAGAAGTGTAGAGAATAACGGAAATGTCTCAACATAAAATTTATTTTTAACAATGTATGTGTAATTTTTTTTCAAACGTGGTAAGTCTTCCTGACATCTTCTTGAGAAAAAACGATATTAGTCAGAACTGTGTTTATGTAAAACAAGCACTATATAACAACATTGTGTATCGTAAGTTTTAGCATCAGTAATTACAATCGGCCATTGATTACATGGACTCAGTATAAATCGTTATGAAAAGAGACGGAGATATCAAGTTAACATATGAGTTGTTCCTTGTCGACTATTGAACACAAATGTCTTTTATTGATTACAAACATGTTATAAATCAGAAGAAAACGATATCTGAGAGATATAAGGAATGGAATATGCCTGTCATTTCTATATGTTATGTTGTTATGGAAATGCATCATGTATAAAAATGTGGACGGACATGTAAATAGCTTGTCCTTTTCTTTGTTTCAATATTTCAGTTTGTTGTATGGGAAAACAAAAACAAAAATTTATGACAAAAGAGACGATTTATCATTCCCTATTTTTGATTTTGATTTTTTTTTATGATGATGTTCCTGTGGCCCTTCTAATGGTATGTATATTTCGAAATTGTTCGCTGTGCTCATGTTTGCAGTGACGTTTTCAACAAAAAACGTTTCTACTAAATTCTTTCATAGATACAAAGATTTCATTTTGTATTCTGACTGTCTTATTATAAACGGGATATCATGAAAACACTTATTTAAAAAGGTTATCAAATTAACACTGTAATAAGATCTTTCTATCTACATATGCTGGGGGATGGATGGGTGATGGGGATTTAACAGGGCGAATAAATAATCTAAATCAGACGGTATGTTGTACTATTGTCTTTATCGATACAAACGTTTTGATTGTGAATCATTTCAAAGACGGGATATCACATCCTAATTTTTACAGAAATGTCGTAATGCCTAAATGAAAATTTATGGTCCTACATATTATATCGATATTATGTACTTAAATTTTGGCCTTGCAAAATTTCATGCTTTTCTTTGGCTGTTTTGACGTATTTACACTAACTCCGTTGGATGTGTACTGATTGATTCAGGGAGAACATGATTTATTTAGTAGCTATCTCTAGTTTTGGACAAGCTTACATTAACAGCGAGTACTCTTATATCGGTTTTGTGCTTCATGTTGATCCGATGAGTCAAGCATTTCCAACTGTTTTTACATTTCGTTCTTATTTGGTCCTGTTACGCCACTCTACATGGTAAAAGGAAGTGTAGAGCGCGCGCAAACATGTTTAAACCCGCCACATTCTATATGTTCCTGTCCCAAGTCTAAAGGCTATAATTCAGAGGTTGTCGTTGTTTGCTGTCTGTCATATTTGTTTTTCTTTATTTTTTTTTGTAAAAAAATTATGCCATAAATGATTTCTTCTTTTAAAAAGATTCAAATGGTGTGATGTTGGAGCTTTTTATGGATGACCATACGGGTTTTGCTAATTGTTGAAAGGCAGGATGGTGACCTGTAGCTACTTAAATCCGTTAAGTCTGTTGGATAGTTGTCCCATTAGAATTTATACCAAATCCCTTCATTTTATTTTCAAACACATGGCTCAGCGAGTAGCCTTTTGATAACAGAAAAACCGCACCTAAAATGAAAACGGCAAGGAGACGTTAAAAAGTTCTATTTAGTGAAAAGTTGGACTCGGTTATGTCATTATCGAGGGAAAGGAAGAAGAGTATGTGGCTACTGCCATACTTTAAAATGCCCAAACGTGCACATCAAGTAATGAAATGTGATACGTTGCGAGGGTATGAAAACTCTTTATCGTCAGTTGTCAGTTGTCGAAAGGTCTTTTGGCTACTGTTAGCGGCAAATTGATTAAATCTTTATCGTGATCGTCCTGTACATGCATGAAATGATTGCCACTGGATGTTAAGTAAACAACAGTCAATCAAAACTCCGTAAATCTATCGTGATTCGTTGGAGGTCTTACAGAATTAATCTTTACCATTATATTTAGAAAAATACAACATGATCAGTCAAAATTTGCCGATTCTTTTATCGGGAATTGAAGTAAATGAGAACAGAATATTTTTATCGTTCGTAATATACCAAAACCTATACCAGATAATATCAAGGTCTGCAAATACAGTTCATATTACGTAATATAAGTAGGGACGTTGAAAGACAGGTAACAGAATGAAATAATGACAACTAGGAAGAAATTATATAGAAATGTAATACAATTTAATTTTATAGAAAAGATTTGTGATAACATACAATATGTAGGTTTTTAAAATTTGGTCTTTTATTTCTTCTTTTGACCAGCACTAATTGATTTTCTCTACGTCAAGATTACTTGTAAAAATACAATTGTATGTATCTTTGACTATCTTTCTGTGACTCCAGCAAAAAATCGATGTTTTCACTCCAGTCCCTTTGCCGTAGACATTATTGACGTCAGAGAGGATATATTAGCGCTAAAAGTTTTGAAACATTTTGGTGTCTTAAAGATGATACGTTTGGGCGAGGTAGCAATCGGACACGTTTGAGCGATTTGTGATTTTAATGCTTCGAAAATGAACAAATCTCCAATGTTGGACACCATAATAACAACTTTATAGATGAATTACGGAAATACAAAATAGCTCTCAGTATCCTACAATCATTCATCTTCAATGTCATATATTTTTATCAATTTCAATTGGCAGTCATATGATGAGCCTGCAAATTTGTTGGCGAATGTTTATACAGAGCAATGCCCCCCCAAACAGACATGTATAGGTAAACTTTGCCGGACAATAAAATCGAAAAAATTAATTTAGTTGCATGTCCTCTAATCTATTGGTCCCAGATAGAAATGAGAAAAGGTTTTATTTAAAAAGATATTTTACACAAATTAAATTGTTTATAAAATATATTTTTAAGCATACTATCTTTTGGGGCGGAGCTTTGCTCATATTAAAATATTATTTCGACCGTTCTTAGCAGTTTTGAACTAAGTTCAAGAAGTTTTAAATGCCATAACGGAACCATGTGAAACAGAATTCAAAACTATGACATATTGTTATCTTCTATGTTACATAAAGAATGTTATATGGTAGATTCATAAAACTTTTAGAATTTTTATTTCAAGGGTTAAAAAATGGCATTTGAAATTATCAACAATACCTAGGTAGCAATTTCTTTATACAAAGTTGACCTTATATGGATTTTTCTACGTTTTAGATAACTATAGCTCCTCGGGCATCTAAGCACAAATACATCTTTGGCTTTTAAAGTTTTGAGATTATCAGGAATTCACCCACAAGAGCAGTTTATACTAGGACCGTCTGATCGTAGTTATTTGTTAGAAATGAATGAAAATAAGTATAAAAAAAAAAACAGAAAGCAGAAATTGATAATCAATATAAAATGTTATTCTCTCTGTCCTTTTGATTTATTCTGTGAATCAAGTAAACCTTGTTACGAAATTTTTATGTTTTTATCTTATTAATCAAAAAACTATTATTTTTTTATTGTTATAGACGGTTATCTATTTCGCGCATGAAGACATATTTCTTGTATGACTATGAACTGATTGTTTAACGAAAAACAATGCGTTAGTTTAGTTTGCTAATCATACAATGTGTTACGAAATTGCCACACGCGTTAGGTCAATTGTGTTTTTTAAAAATGTCTTCTGTCCCCCTTGGCAACAGAAATTTGTGATGTCTTTAATAATGTGCAAAACACTAACACGTTTTACACGAAAATATTTATTGTTTAAAGTTAGATTCCATTCTGTAAAAAAAGCTTAGCAACGTCTGATGCTAACAGTAGACTGGGTTCCAGACAAAATATTATCAATACCGTATGCGGACTTTCATTTGAAGTGAAGCTTGCAAAACCTTATATATTTCACAGGACAAAAATAATTTTTACCGTGAGAATTGAAGATTGTTTGATATAAATCTTCGTTTTTAATTTCAATAATAATAGTTTAATCTACGAAGCCCGCTTATTATCATTTTGAAATTTAATAACTAGAGTGAACATGATGAGATATCTACTCGTTTGATATTTTCACTCGTTATGAAACCTATTTTCATTAATATTTGTTCACAAGCTCGTTACAAACACACATGTAAAACATTATAGGATTACAATACAAAAAGCAAAAAGGACAAGGAGATGACACCAAGGGAGCAATAATAAATCATAAGTCAAAGAATCATGCAGACAATAAGTTGGCTAAAAAAGGTATTAAAAATAGTTGCATTGAACGGTGTTTATATGGTATCCTTTACTTCAAGTTCAAGCAAATGATATATATACGATCAACATACTCCGTTATTTGGTGTTAGAACATCCTCTATATTGCCTCGCAGTACTCTGAATTAAAAGAAATGTTAGTTTATAATGGATTCAGTCAAAGCCAGACAATGGACAAAACTGATCATTTGGTCTCTGTTAGAGAGTTGTTTCATTTGCAATCACACCACATCATGCTAATGTTTAAAATACTCATTCTAAATGGATTAAGACTTTTCCCACGCAACCAACTTTCGTCATGTTTAGAATGTTAAATATTTATGTTAATAGTAGAGAAGTTTAATGGTGTATAGTATTGAACGTTGTGTGCTTAGATTTCATTGGTTTCTTTTGATTTTTGAAATTGTCAAACATCCAAATCTGATCCGAACCAGCCCTAAGAAGTATAGTTTCACAGCTATTCTGATTTCCGGTTATGACTGCTGATATAATTTCAAGTTTTGCTCTTTGTCTGACATAGTCATCGACTGAATCCATCAGAAGCCAGAAATTTTCTATAAGTTCGTGTTTCGCCTTAAAGATAATGCTCTCTCACTGATTAATTCAAATTTTCATGATTATGTTGATCTCAATTACCTATTTCCCATTAAACTTGTATCATATATACAGTTAATGATCCTTCATAATCTGACTTATGTCTCGGAATTGTTAATGAAGGTCGGTCGAGATCTGAACTTAACGAAACAAGTGAGAATTTTCTGTGTAGCAACATTCCAATAGATTTATCTGTTGTGTGTACTGTTGTACATGCATGTCGTTTTGTCGTTTTTCTTCTTGACAATGGTATTGTTTATTTTTAGTCGACTTGTGGTCTTGCATTTCCCCATGGTATCTTCATCGTCTTTTTTCGCTGTTCTTGAGAAGTTTTTGTATAATGTCTGCCTCATAGGAACAGAAGGACCAAACGACTTTAAATTAATTTTAATTGCGTTTTTACAGCTGACACTGTTTATTATTTTTTTTTACGAATCCACATCAGAATTAATCCTAATACATAGATTTCTTCATGTTTTAGCCATCTATTGATGTAATAGATAACAATGCGTCATCCTGTTAAAAGTTCTCTTTTTATGTTACTTTCTATTGACATGAAGTGTAAGGAAGATGAAAGAGCATACATAAACATAGAGTACTAAGGTTAAAAAAAATATTATGAAAGAAGTTAAAAGAAAGATTATAAAGATATATGCAGTAAGAAAGATTTTACAGTAAAAGACCAGGTAAACAAAAACAAAAATAGGAGAAGTGATAGATAAGAAAAAGTAAGTAAGAAAGTTGTTGAATCTCAGAACCAGGTTTATAACAATGAAGTCTCAAGATTTAGAAAAATAGGACGAGGAGGTGAGATGGAAGAGATAACGAATGATGTGTAAGAAATTTAAGCAAGAAAAGGTTTAAAAGAGTGTATGCACGGTATTACATAAACAAACCTGAATCTTCAGAAAAATGAGATACTAGTAAATAATATCCGTACATGATACCATAACAACAAATTATTATAATGAGCATTAAAATATTTGAAATGATCATGTAAACACGCGGTTAACTACATCCCAGACTTGTCCAGATGATCATGACGTCTGCTGTTTTTTTTTTTAAATTGTAGAGATAATTGATGTTCAGGAATGTGTGGACGCAAATTAAATATAATGACAGTTTAATAGTTTCGCGGAAAATTGTTCCAAATAAAAAAAAAAATAGTTTGACAAATCGTAGTTTTTCAAATATTTGTCCTTTTTTAGACTGTTAAATACAGAAATATAGTTACATAATCCGAGAAACTTTCATTTTCTATTTCTTGTAAAGAAAACACCATGACAAAAAATACACTTGTGTTAATTGTGACGTCAGTGTGATTTGCTGTTACTCGAAGCAGTAAAGTAGTTCATTTGGTTTTTGTGTTTGTACTTTTGAGTAAATGTTACCATTTTTAATTTCCGATAAAAAGAATAAAAAACGTTTTTTTGCTTTTATATCGACTCTATAACGGTGACGTTTCAGGCTTGAGTTCCGTGCTCACCTGATATTTCTTTGTGATAAAGTCAGTATCATAAAACAACAGTTTGTTATTCTATATTTATTGTACGTTCCGCAAAGTTCCTTTTTCTAATTCACCTATTCAATGGTAGACTTCTGTTACCTTAATGAAACGTTTGTGTTGTAGACGATAATTCCGTTTTAAATAAACGATTATAGTTGATGTGTTTCCCTCGGTTTTAGTTTGTACCCGGATTTGTTTTCTCTTAATCGATTTATGACTTTTGAACAGCGGTATACTACTGCCAATATTTAAATGTCATTTTGTAAAACTCGTTCCGTTGCTCTGCAACTAAATATCGAAATAATATATATATATATCACAAAACTAAATTTACAGATCCATAGCTCTTTTAACTTTGAATTGTACTTTCTTGAAAACCTGTCCACAGATATGTATTGCTAAGATTATTTTCAATTACAATGATGAAACATTTATGTGCGCTATGAATACTACCACATCATGTAGACTTCGCCTTGATTACATCATTTATGATTATTATTATTGTTGTGTGGTTTTTTTTTTTTATTTTGTTAGTTACTTGTTGATGGCAAACATTAAATAGTTTCTTTAAAATGTATTTCCACCTTTTAAGATTCACTAAAATTTTTAGATTAACATATTGGTTAAGCACCTTTTTGTTGTTGGAAACGTTATGTTGACCTACAGATGTCGTTCGGTTTATCATGATTTTTAGCTTCTGTCACAGAGACATATACCTTGTATCACTTAAATCTATTCAAAGAAGAATATCTTTTTTTCAATGAATAGGCGCAATGTAACCTAAATTGTTCGTTAATCATAATAATAGTCTCTAGTTTTTAAAATCGTTAAGATAAATCAGTCTTTCACTGTCATGATCAGTTGTGTGCTTCGATGCTAGGTGACAAATACACGCTCTTTCAAACTGCTGGAACGTACTCACAAACGTGAAATGTTTCAGTGCATTTATATAAAAAGATAATTTTTAATCAAACGATCGATTGGTTTCTAAACTATAACAATAAGACTTTCATAATTGGCAATTAGATTCATTCGGTATTGTGCATTTTACCACTCTTCATAGATGTTTGAATGCGTCAATTAATCAACCAACGACAATTAACTAAGGTAATCTGTATAGAATTGACTATACGCATAAAATCGTCCTAATTAGTGAGAAACTTTGGAATGAGATTTTGTTACAAATAAAGATTTTATGATCAAAACAAATGATAGAATGTCAGGAACATTATACATAACAAAATGTCAAAGACATTTATTTCCAATACACATACATTACTTAGTCTGCTTATACATTGAGTTCTGCATTCCAGGAAAAAATAACAGACACTATTTTCAAAGATTGTTGATAACTTTGTTAAACAATAAAACCGTGCACATTCTTATGTACCAACCAAATACTTTTCTTTCTCCTGGTCAAAAATTTACAATGCATAAGCCACCGTCTCATTGTCTGTTCTTCAGACTATTTCATGAATCTTTATGTATATTTCATATTTTTAAACAATTTTAAGCACAGGTACCAGTTTTTTTTAGAATGAAAACCCTAATTTCGTTTAAACCCATCCACAATGGAAAGACAGAAAGACACTTTAGAAATGGTAATCGATATTACATTTGTTGATTTTTTTTTTTTTGATTGATATTCTAATAGACAGTCTGTTTCCAAGTTGATGTTAACTGAGCATCTTACTGTCAAACTTATTTTTGTTTTTCAAACAAATCAGAATTACACCCTCAAAAGAAATCATTTTTTTTTCATATATATTGATACATTTGCCATCTGATGTATTTACTATCACCACCATGTTTATAGCAGCTCGTAGTGTTCAATGTAGTTAAAATTGAGAATGGAAATGGGGAATATGTCAAAGAGACAACAACCCGACCAAAGAGCAGACAAAACGTATCTGTCCTTTTTCTGTATGAGCCTCTGTCGTATAACTTCAGATTTCCATCCATTGTCATCAAGATAAATAATGTATCTTTTACCTGTTATACTAAAATATTACATCATGTTGACATTCAATAACATTGAAATTGATTTCCTGTAATTTCTATGCGGATTGTAGCATTTGATTCAAATAAAACGAATAATGTTATGATTGATCAAGCATGATCAAATAAATTTCTGCCTTGCCTAATCCATTGATCACTAAAGATATCAGTAAGCTTAATGTTATTGAAATACCTAATGCATAATGAAGGAATGAGAATTTCAAGACGTGTATGGATAGTTGCCGTCAAATTTAAAATGAATTGTCATTGTTATATTTTTTATTAAAACATGACTTAAATTAAATGTTCAGAGATAGTTTAAAAGCTGTTTAAAACGTCAGCAAACATTTTTTTCGGCATAATTACAGTCAATTATACCACTATTATATTTATTGAAGAAAATGTGTTACTACTGTTGCCTTTAATTTATAATTGTATTGTCCTACTGAGTTATCATCTTAAAAAGGAATCATCTCAATATTGATCAGCATAAAACGAACAAAATGTGCTTTCAATAGTTACAGAACTGCTATTAGCTTATCGATTCATTCTTTTAACAAAAGCATCATTATCAATGTATATCTTAATATTGTAATATTCCCCATGTGTAACTAGTGAGCTCGTCATATTGATACTAACGGGGAATTTATTTTCAAAAGAAAGAAGATATCAAGGTGGCAAACGAAAATCTAAGTTGAATACAATATACAAAACCATGGTCAAAATAAAAGAGAAAAGATATACAACAACATACAAAAAAAAAAAACATTGCATTAAAAACAAAATATATGTTTCAGTTGTATATTTTGTCATGTGCGCACTATTGAAAACTGAAAAATTGTTAAAACTAAATATTTGGCAACACGAACCGCATCCTTTGTGTTGTTCATGCAAGTAGAACCCAATGATATATCGCATTAATTCATGTCGCAATAGAGGAAAGGAGGATGTGATTATGGTTACAACAAGTATAACATATCAGTGTTCATGTGGAATGCTGATATCTAATAACAGTCCACCAAATCATGAAGCGTCAGTAAAACGTCCGAAAAGATGACTTGCATCTTAACACTTTGAACGAGAGATACAATAACTTCCCTCTATCAAAACAATCTTGGTAGGAATCGCAAATCCTGACAAATGGTATCAACTATGATGAGATAAATACTCATTATAAAGGTGTTACTGGAATTTTGGTACAATAATTAAAAGCACAATTGGAGAAGTCGAGAAGTTTAGTTGGGAAAGATGCAGTCAAACCTAATCACCAAACTTTGAATTATGCAGTAAAAAGATCTCATCTTTAGAACTGAATGTGAAATAAAATGATCAAGCCAGAGTATCTCCATTTTTCATTATACTAAACGTCAAATATGTTTAAACTATAACATGAAACAATTAAAATAACACTTTATAAATGCATGAATGCAACACGTTTTTCTGGACTTATCTTCTTCAGGAACGTGAAAACATAATATTTGAAAACCAAGAATGTATTAGTAACGAAACAGTTGAAGAGCTTAATGACCAAAACAGACCTAGAAATAATAGCCAAATTCATCTCAAGTCAACTTTGCCCGAGGGAGAAACTCTGATTGTAAGACCTCCGATGTGTTAATATCCCCTATGCTCCTCGAAGTGGGGTAGTCAATTATAATTTCATAGATACAATGATTTGGTTTGGAAATTTTGTTGTACCTTATTACAAACGGGATAGAACATCGTATTACAAATTTTGACGATGATGTTGTGTATATCCCCGAATATTAAGATACGATCCATGTCAATCAAATGATATTGTTAATACACTAATTTCATAAAGACTATTAATTAAAAACTGTAGTAAGGTTTTACAATGCTGTTTATCTAAAAGGTGTGTTTAACAAGAAACGCAATATTGTCTTTATCGGTAAAAACTTAGATTTTTTTAAAATATATTCAAATAAAACTCGTAATGTATTGTTACATAGTTATAAAAACTTATGGTCTTTCATACTGTCGATTCTTACATTTTGTTAAAGCACAAGCTTCAATAGTTGACACTGGCTTTGAACTTGCTGCTATAAACTGTAAATATTCTACGACCGACTCTTCTTGTTTTTAATATTTTTTAGTTTGTATTGTTTTGGGTTTTTTGTTGTTGTGCATCGTGCAATCTGATTGGTCAAGCATATTATTGCGTTATGCACCACTGTATTACGTTAATGGGAGGGTTATCAACCTTAAACTTGTTTTACCGCGCCATATTCTTAATGTGCACAAAGTTTGGAGCCGGTAATTCAGTAGTTGTTGTTGTTGTTGTTGGTATCTGTCAGTCTTATTTTATCTTCGTTAATTGTTTGGACATTAATACGGCCGTTGTTTTTCCTTTTTACAACTGTTTCAAATGGTTTAATGCCGAGTCCATAAATTGCTTGTGTTACGGTATAAATTATGCTCATTATTGAAGGTCGTTTTGTTGGCCTATATTTGTTTACATCCTGGTACTGTGGTCCCTATTGGGTAGTTGTCTCATTAGCATTTAAACCGGATATCTTCATTTTTATATTGTAACAAATTACATCGTGTACGTTGGTATGCAGATGGAATATCTTGCTGATAAGCTGTTTGTATCCGTCATACTGGATGATAAATACTTATTATACAGTCATATCAATATCGTTTTATGTAATTTTAAATATGTGAAAACTCTGCCTGCATTTTCATTTGAAAACCCTAAAGTTATACAGCTGACGGTTACTACACAAGACGTGTATGTTTCGTGATATCATAATGTTAAAACTTTCTAAGTAAAATTTGTGTCCTTCCCTCAGCAGGATGTAAACCCATGTTTCTGTGCAATCATGGTGACTCTTCTACAACTGTGATCAGTGCCATCAACCATTCAACCCAATATATTATATGAAAAATAGCAGTAGTTAGTCGAGTGGTGCCTTTCTTCGTCGACGTCCTCAGTGCATGGCATGATGTATATATATAGTTCACCATCTTTTCCAAAATTTATTGGTTTGTATTTCATTGGTATCAATCAACATCCATTTAAAGTTACAAAAAAAGTTTTTTGTTGGTGCGATTCCACGCGTATTCAGGAAATATCTACAAAATTCAACGTTTATACATATCAATAGATTTCTAATCTAAATAGTAAGTTTCTACTGCGTGGCCCATCTACTCTTATACTTTAGTATTTTTTTTTTTTTTTTTTTTATTTTAACAAAAAAAAAATGTTATAATTGCATTGACACTTTAATTCATCGTAGTTAATTTTCATCTTTAATCGTAGCACACATCTGTTTGCTATCATATTTCAACCACGTGCTATTCATTTTTTTTGTTTTTAAACTAGCAAATCACGTCATCACAAATGCCGATTATTTCAACACATACGTTCAAGTAATTTGTTGGAAACTATGTCGTTATAACATCAATAATATAGAAAGTGAAACAGAATACCTACTTACAGTTTGATGCTATAAAAAACAAATTTATTATTTTTGTTAATTATATAATGAGAGAAAAACTTTCATTGTTTATGCATTGCAAACGATAACATCTTTTCCTTTAGGAGAGGCAAACGATACCAAAGGGAAATTCAAAATCATTATATTTCATAGGCCTTCTCCTCCCAAACCTCTTGAGAATTTGATGGATTTTTTTACGGAATCTCTAATCTAAAATTCCATTGTGCACCTAACATTTATTTCTATCTAAATCATTTTTGGCGTTTTATCTACTAAAGTATGACACCCCCAAGGGTGACTGGGGAATAGAAGTATGGTCACCATTGGTCTTCCTCCGACCGGCAGTAAAACCCGTGCTAAAGTGGGGCGTCCGTTTGGCTGTGCGGGATGTACAAATTTGCAGCCACGTCCGGTCAGAATGGGGACGTTAAATCCGATGCCTCGTGTAAAGAAAGTGCCACGTTCTTTGCACGTTAAGAACCCTTGCAACAACTCTTTGAGGGGTCCGTAGGTGACCTGTTGCAAGGCTAAATTTCTGTCCCTATCCAATATACCCTCATTTCCCGTGGCAGTCTAAATTTCTCCGACCTTAATCCCATAATCTATTACAGAACCTACCTATTGTATTTATTGTGAACTTGTTCTCGTCCTGAATATGCATGAAATATTTGCCACTGGACGTTAAGCAACCAACAATCAATCAATCAATCTAAAGTATGAACTTTGAAAAATTCGAGTTGTATCATTTTCTTACCTTTGCTCGTAGTAATTCTAGTTTTGTCTTGTTTTACTCATACCTTAGCTATTTTCGCTTCATTTCTTTGATATTTTAGATATATTATTTTTTTCTGAACTAATCGTTATTATATAATCAATATTTTTATCTTGATATCATAAGACTTCTTCTGTCGAAGTCCGAGGGGACTTTATATTTGTATTATTTCCATCTGTCATTCAGTCCGTCAGTCTGTCAACTAAAATTTGCTACATCTTTAACTGCAATTTATGCTTCAATACAAATTGAATGATTACGTATTTTGGAGTAAAGGTATATTATAAGAAGTTTCTAATCAATTTCGAGTTTCGTTACATTGAGCCATTTTTGCGGAAGTTGTGGTCCTTCAACACAACATTTATTAAAAAATATTTGTTTTTCGCCTTTTTTCTAATTAGTCAATATATTGATTAGGTATTTGGTATTAAGCTAATGCATAAGAAGTTACAGATTCAGTTTGAAATTCTCTTGTTGGAGCATTTTTTGTAGAGGTTGTTGCCCTAGGGCATACGAAATGAAAATGACTTTTGTTGGTTTGTGTAAACCATTTATCATTGACTTAATAAAGACTGCAACATAACGTTTATATCTATATGTTATGCAATGCTTTTCATTTTATCAATAAGCTATTAATCAACCAAGGGATATTATCTATCACTATTGTACTTTGAATGGGATTGCGTATGAGTGGGTTTTTGTGATCATAGGATTTAATCGTAATTCAACATTTCTTAAATTTACAAACGAAATGAATTGTAAGTAGCTTGTTGGAACGATACTAGAAAGTTATTAATGTTCATGTTGTCTGCATCATCAAATTTGTAAAATGAATTTACTGAGATCATATACATAGACTGATAGTTAGGCTTTTCTGTCTAGCATTCCGCTCATTATGTTAATATATAAGTTACTGTCACAGACAGAAAAAAAAACATAAAATCAGATTGAAATAACATTTTAAAAATCTAAAGGATGCTAATCACCCCGAATAGTACACTGTCCTATAAAAGACTCTCAAAGTCAAACATAAAGGTTTAGACTGTTCTTTGTTTGACTTTTTATTTTCATTAATCTTTTATAATTATTTGGTTTTTTTTTCACCTATATATTGGACACTTTGCATAATGTTGTGTGTGTACAGAGTAAACAGTTAGAACTATTTCTCTGTAATTTGGTTATATTTTTAATGATGCTATTAAATAGGAGCCGTGTGGTTAATGAAAACGTGGCAGATGTACTAAAATATATACAGTTAAACCAGAAATGAAGTTTTACTGCTTGTATGTTCTCTTTATCTGGATTGTAATATTCACAAACATACAACTTCCTGTTTTATGTTTGTCTAACACTTTTATTAGAATGATGGACGAAACAATCCAACGCGTAGGATGAACATTTACAGCTCCTTTAGTATTCGATTATTTATGCAAAGCTGACTTTAACATTTTGGATATAGCTTTGCTGATAAAAATTATTCCAGTAAATTAAGCTTTGGGTTCACAAATTCTATAAAATGTTTTATCCTTTTATTACATCCTCAAATTCGACTAATAAATATATTTATCTTGTAGTGAACAGCACAGCACGATGAATGCTTCAAGTTGAGCAGGAACTCCTAAAATTCAATCGAATTTGAAGTAGATCTCTGGTCTGGTTTCGAGTTTGTAATGAATTGTTGACAGTATTCTGTCTTAAGGTTTTTTTCACCGCGACAATGTTTTCGTATGTTTTTGAGCGATTTTTAGTTTTTGTTTGCATCTTCCTAAGAAACATATAACTTTTATTTAAATTACTAAAAGGATACCTAATAATACAGATAAAAGATGAAGGCACAAAACGTAACCCAATGTTATGAGTTATTTGAATTCAGCAATCTGGAAACCACTTGGTAATTTGTGAAGCCGTCTTTCTTTAAAGGTAAAAAGCAATTGACATTTTGTTGGTCTTTATACATTCAGATAACAGTGTCTTTTAAAATTCGATAATACATGGCTTAGGTTGGGAAAAGCAAGGAAAATTAAAAAAAAAAAACCAGAAAACAAAAACAGAGCGGAAAAAAATAACACGAAATGTGAAATGCCAACATTGTTATTATGCAAAGCAAGTTAAAAACCACGGGAATCACTGATAAACATTAGCATATGTTAAAATTGTTTGCTGAAAAAAGTCACATTTTAAATGACAAAAAAGATCTAAAAATCTGACTCAAGAAAACGCTGGTGCTAAGATTATTTTAGGTTTGAGCATGATTAAGGCAAATCTATACATGCCTTTCGGAAGCAAGAAATTTATAAAGTATTAGTTTCATCTCATAGAGAAGGTCGATAACACTTGTAGTGGACTGTTCGTTCATTATGTATCAGTTCAGTAGTAAATTTTGTGGTACTGTCATGATCTTTTCACTGTTCTTAACTTTCTCGTTGATCAATTCAGAAAATATTGACAAACTAAGGTTCCATCAGTCTGACTAAAATACCCATAGTACAATAT
The DNA here is from genome assembly GCF_021869535.1 of Mytilus californianus. Lineage (NCBI taxonomy): Eukaryota > Metazoa > Mollusca > Bivalvia > Mytilida > Mytilidae > Mytilus > Mytilus californianus. Next base: position 81,971,334 of record NW_026262712.1, read on the forward strand.
TACCAAAGTCTTCAAATTCCTTAAATGACCCGCGATCCCACCCAAACAGCTTCACACACAACAATAACAACAAAACACTTGAAAAGGCACACATACAAAAACTGTCTAGTTTCCTGATTATGTACTTTATTAGCATTAAGTTGAACTGGTATTTTATCTCGATTGGTTAAATATATTTTGGTTTTTATTGGTATATAAAATAAGATAAAAAAAAATGTGTTTACTAAAATGAACAAATTTAAAACCCAGTATACAATAGAAATTATTGATATGTTTATATCAAATAATGCTTCTTTTACTTGTTTGTTTGCTTTTATTAGGGTTCATAATTTTGTAAATGGATAACATTTAATGTACTAGTAACTAAAGATATATGTTGGTAAGGGCACATATGTGAAACCAAAATAAAACCTAAATAAAAGAAAGTAGATTAAATGGAGTTAGATATATTCTTTATGTTTTCAAGATATTTAGTCCCAATTTGCTAAGGTAGACAGATTTATGGCAATGTACGAGACATAAATCCATTTCTCACTCCCAATGGCGAATTAATTCGAATTTGTTGTTGTTAACAGGTTTACTATCAACATTTCTGCATAGCAAATATAATTTACCATATTCCAGCAAATGAGACATATTAGGCAACTGACGATGATATAAACTTCAGAAGATCAGCAATTCCCATGATGCACCGTAAAACACTTTGCAACACATGAACTCTATTATATATAAGTTAATATGAAACAGTCTTAGTTTTTCTATGGCAAGTTGAAATGAGTATGAATAAAAGGATTTGTGGCGTGTTCGTTAATTATACAGCAACTAGATGAGACAAATTACTAGAAGACATCTAAAAATTTATCACTAAGTATCTGTTTCTTAATTGTCGCCTACGATAATAAAAGATGTGATGCTGAAAAAACTAATTACATGATATTGCATTGTCATTTCTATGTAATGAAATAAAGTCGAATATGAAGGTGGAACAGTTGAAACAGTTAAAACAGTAGTCAAGGAACAAACAAATAAACTGGAGACGTGTTGGATTTCAGCAATTCAGATTGGTTTGCAGGATATTTCCATAACTCATCACCATTCATAATATATTCTTCGTGTATATGTTTGTCTGTCTTTTTCAGGTCTTGTCTGTTGATGTGGTCTGTTGTACTTTTGGTTATTACTTTTTTCTTTTTTTATTGATATCATTATCGTCCTATATATGCATGCACTCGCTGCTGGATGTTTAACATCCACCATCCAATCAATTAACCCCTGATAAACTTAGGAGTATATATCTCCCAGTTGATACGATACTCCAGGGCTTGTATTTCCTATCATGATTTCCTTGATAGAGGGTTGCTGCTCGCAAGGAAGCTATTAAACCAAGCCTTCCAAGTGGTTAAGTTGAAATCATCCCTTCGTAAATTGTACGGACGCCATCACGAGTTGGTTAACTGGTACGGAATATCCGTTTCCCAAATGATAGCGAATATGTTCCTAGTGTCGTAATTACAATCCCGTTCCCTTTTCTTGAATGTGCCCTACCGAATTAGACATATAACCGGGTTAGTACTAACATGAGCAACACGACGAATGCCACATGTAGAGCAGGATCTTCTTACCCTTCCGGAGCACTTGAGAACACCCCCAGTTTTTGATGGGGTTCGTGTTGCTCAGTCTTTAGTTTTCTATGTGAGAAACAATTTTCAACATAACATTTGGAATTAAAGCTTTAAATGCTGTCTTTGTAAAGTTTTAAATTTCCACTATAACCACGTTTAGCAACCTAATGTTGTTTAAGTTTCTTTATTTTTTTTTTATATATAATTTTGGAGCATGTAATCGAAAAGTAATGTAATTACTTTGATAAAGTAATCGGTTGCAATGGATTACATACAAAAAACAGCGTAATCAACTCTTAATCGATTACACAAAATTCCCTCTATTTGTCAGTAATAGTGCCCATCCCTGGTACAAACATACATATAAATGTTTAGTACTAAGTCTTGTACTTGTACTCGCGTGTACATTTCTGTTTGTGTTCTTGTGTCTTAATTATGCATTCTTAACCGCATTCTTGAGCATGTCTTTCCGTTTTCATATGTCATGCGTACAACTTCTTGCCAAGGTGTTTGTTCCTGTAAACACATGGATCCAGGAATAATCATTGGAGTTTTTACGTATACAAGTAGTGTACATTTACAGCACTTGTGTCATTTATATAGAGACAAAGTCATGATTTTATCTGACTGTGTATGAATCTTTACACTAAATTCGTTGGATGAGTTCTGATGGATACGTTAGCTGGGGAAAACATAATTTATCTATTAGTTGTCATTTGCTTTGTTCTACCCTGCTATAACTGCTAGTATTTCTTTATCAGTATTTTACGTTTACAGTGATATTTTTTTCTGCTTCATAACAATCTATTCATTTAAATAATTTACAACTGATTTTACTCTTTGTTCTGATGTTGTGATGTTACACCACTGTCCCATTATAGAGAATGGCTGAGTGCTCACTAAAATGTTTAACCTAGCCGCATTCTGTAATGTGCCTTTCCTAGGTCAAGAGCCTGTTGTGTAGTGGTAACCGTTGGTTCATATCTGTCATATTTGTTTTTAGTTAATTCCTTCGTATAAATCAGGAACTGATTTTTCGCAGTTAATTTTCATCTTTATTCGCAGCACAAATATATATTTGCTTTCATATTTCAATAACGTACAAATGCCGATTTCTTTCACACAAAAACTCAAGTAACTTCGCTAAGAGCATACCTGATAATGGTTTACCATGTAAAGCACTTAATAGGCAATATATTCGTTGTCTGAAAGTATAGGTAAATCAGAAGATCAAGTATCCTTTCAAATATGTTTCTTACAAAATTAAACAAAATAAGTCAAATTATGATTTACATGACCAACAAAAAAAAGCAAACAGAAAAACTAACAACGGTTCACAAAACATAATAACTATTATGCACATGCTACATTCAATGTCTAAACATATACTAAAATTGAAATGGAAATTGGGAATGTGTCAAAGAAACAAAAGCCCGACCAAAAAGCAGACAACAGCCCAAGGCCACCAATGGGTCTTCTAGTATGTACATCGTTTCTGTTCGGCGTTTTGTTCACTATGAAGAATAACAAATAGATAGAATATCAAGTATCCTGTTAATAATAGTAAAAATCGGTCTCTAACACACGTACAAAAAATGCCAAGAGACATCCAAACACTAAAAATCGAAAAACTGAATTAGACACTTTTTGTTGTATGAATCCTCCCAAAAACAAAGCAACTGAGGCACGGATGCCGGTAAAAACAAAAGTTCTCAATACACCTTTTCTGGAATTTTTCAAAATACAAATCATATGTTTTTGTTGGTTGCTTTCGATCTAGCAATTTTAACTATGGCAGGTAGAGCGTATAAAGATCTGGCCAAAGTTGTATAGTTCTTCCCAATGGCTAGCCAAGCATGTAGCACCTGTAAAACATATCAGAATAATAAATGATACGGGCATATGAACGAGAAAAAATAACCATAAGTGATAACAAATATAAATATGTGCATGTTTTGTGAATAATTAAAAGTACAACCAACCTATAAACAAACATAGCTCAAAACAACCCCTCTATTCATAAATAAGAAAATGAAGTCGTGCATTAATATTATTTTAACTATTTATAGTGCAAAACTCTTTGATTTAGAAGTACAGTTCTCCTCAAATAAATATTCTATATATACAAAAACAATATAGAGTACAGTCCACTCTTAAAGGGAGCTCAGTTTTCCAGAAATAAACAGGTATAATCCGTATCGAAATGCATGCATTAATAGTTTTTAACAATAATAAGTAAATATTGACCATTCAAATCAACGATCGTTGGCCAAAAAGAGGCCGATATCTAATTTATGCACAACGAGTTCAACTCTACAAAAATTAAATGTCTAATCATCCAAATTTAATTTAATTGATTAAACGTATAGGTTGAACTATACAGCTATTCTGAAATGCCCAATTGTGAGCAAAAGCGTCAACACTGCTAGTACCTGGCGTCCAGAATAAAAGAATAAAATTTTACTTTGTAACTACTGCTACTTGGAAATAGATCGCAGGTAAATGGACCCATAATTTATCAAAATAACTGAATATACGCTGATGTATACCCCAATCGTCAAAGTAGAAGACCTTACTTACAAAATCAGCGGTACAATTTTGTAGTCTGGTCACCTAAGCAACTAATAAGTCATCATTGAAAAGAAGACAAGTACTAAACATAGAGAACGCCAAGCACTGAAGCGGTGACTTCAGACTGGCAACTTGAACAATTCTAATGACATTCTGATTGTTTGAATATAGTTTTACAAATGTTTTCTTAAGTTTAGAACCCATTGTCTTCAGTAACAAATCTACAGCTTTTAGCTTTCTAAATGTTGAGCTTTGTGTCTTATTAAAATCATCCCAGATACAGTGAAATGTTTCGCTTGCATCATTTAGTAAAATACCAGCTCCAGCGTGGTCACTTGCATCCTTTTAAAAAAATACGCTCTGGAAGTCTGAACCAAGGGGAAATAACTCTAGGTGATCAATATTTTGAGACCAAAAATGAAGCTTATCTAGAGCTTCGGAGGGGAGCCTATTTGTTTTGTCCCAAACAACCCTTGATGGCGATAAGCATAGACACCTGCCCACTAAAAATCTGACAAATAGGACCGTATTCAAATCTCATAAAAATGATCAAGCCGAAACAGAAGCAAGTTTCCTAGCCGTAGCAAAAGACTTAAACCTAAGGTTATGCACTTCAACGCAGAGATTTATAAATTTAGAACAGGAATACTAATGGCCCTTCCAAAAGGTTCCAGCAAAAGGTTCCAGGTAAAATCCAACTAATCCAAAACTTGAACCGGGTGCCATTGACTTTTTCCTCATTCACAAGAAAACTTGCGTCTATAAGATCATTTTGTAAATGTACACTTGCCGACTTACAACTCTGAAAATCATCACAAATCCAACCGTCGACGAGATACATGATAATTATCTCTTATACTCTGAGATCTCAAAAAGGAGACTAAGGGTCTTTAAGGTTTTGTAAAAATATAAGCAGTGCTGCAAAGGCCAAAAGACAAAAAAATACGAAAAAATCTTGTCTTGTTATTAGATTTTCGCGAAAAAGCCTAAATAAGTATGAAAATCAGGGTGGATACTTATATGATAATATCCGCTGGTAAGGTCATTAAATAGTATAAAATTTCCCTTTTTGGCAATAATAAGGCCTTCTTATGAACCTTCAAACTTAATATTTCTATCAAAATTACATACATTAACATGCCTTTGGTCTAAAATAAGTCTGGATTTTTTGTTCTGTTGTAAAGGCACCGATAGAGGATTCACGTAGTAAGGAGGATCGATACCTCGCTGACAAGATCTTTTTTCAGGAGTTCTTTAATGTCGATTTCTGTAAAATCTTAATGATCGTAAGCTGATTTATTATTTCTAAGAAATGTTTTTGCGGCAAAGTATCAAACTTCAACCTGTAACCATACTCGATAACATTTAAAAGAAAGTCTGATGGTTTTAAAGTGTTTCTCCAAAATTCTAAACAATTCGTAAGACTATTTTTAACAGTTTTTGACTTTAAACGAATATTGCTGTCAAACTCAAAAAGTTCATTTAAATGTATTAGATTAGAATACTAAACTTTACTGCTGTTTATTGAAAACTTCTGGACTGAAAGACTTGTAGAGATTTATATAAGTATCTTTCACTTAATTGTCGCCTAAGATAAAGGATTTGATGCTGAAAAAAACTATCACATGATATTGTATTGTCATTACAATCTAATGAAATAAAGTCGACTATGATCAGTTGAAACAGTAGTCAAGGAACGAACAGATACACTGGAGACGTTTTGGATTTCAGAATTTATGATGGTTTGCAGAATATTTTTTATATCTTATCAGTATTCATAATTTGTTCATCGTGTAAATGTTTGTCTGTCTTTTTCAGGTGTTGGCGGTTGACGTGGTCTGTTGTACTCTCTAATATCTTTGGTTATTACTTTTTGTGTTTTTTTTTATATTTATAACGTTATCGTCCTGCATACCTTGCACTTTCACTGCTGGATGTTTAACGTCCATCATTCAATCAATTAACCCCTGATATACTTAGTACATTTCTGCAAATCTATTTTCGATAATAAGTCAAGCTATTACTACCTCTGTTTATAACCTATTATTTTTGTATAATAGACTGTCTAAACATTAATATCTCTTCCTCATAACTGCTTGAATTCAATATAAATGTTTTCTTCTTATTTTTTATAGCCGCTGAATAGTTCATCAATTTTATGTAAAAACATAAGTTTTTAGTCATAATGTATTAATCTTAGCTTTGAGGATTTAAACCGATAAAGATTATAAATAGCTTTTTATAGAGCCAAACCTTCATTTTAATTATACTAACATTATTACTGATAAGCCACAAAAAGTATTGCCTTTTTCACATTCATATGAACAGTTCTTTATGCAGTCTCTTTCGTTCGTTATAAAATTAATCTGGCGATGGTCTTTATAGAAGTCGACTATATTTCATACGGTTTTATAGGCCTGACATCTTTGATAAGTTTTTATAGTATGGGTTTACACTGTTCCTTCGGATAACAACTATACATGTTACACTACTTAAAAGAAGGCAATAGTTCATTAATTTAAAGGAGAAATGTGAGTGGCTGAATTGTATTTCATTTAATAATATTTGCGGCAAACAGATGAGGAAAATATTTATACAAATGTAAGTATTTGAAAGTAGAAATCTAGATATTATCATTATACAATTTCGGTTAATCTTAATGTTTCTTCAAAGTTTGGTTTCTTTCTTATGGTGTCTCAATTACTTTTTCTTTTACATGGTTAACAGAGAGAAACAACAGGGCTTTCGAAAAGATATTATCATCATTTTATCACAAAACAACCATTCGATATGACAGTAACAACAAATTCTGTCCGCTTGCGTCTCTTATGGAATCTTCTTATATATCAGTGGAAAAAAGTGATGTTTCGTAATGAATTATCTCCTTAAACAACTCAAGCATTTATAAGAAAATAAAATAAAATTATAGGTACATTGTTTCCCTGACCAGACGATGAACTTAAAAGCTCATATATTACACGGTTCACGTTCCTCGACAGGGAGTTGCACGCATATGGAATAGGGAAGAAATACACACAAATGTGGTAAGGAGTACACACTGAAGGCACGATAAGACGAAATGGCAGGCAGACGAAAGGCATCCGATCAATGAAAGATAGGTTCAGAGAGACTGCATTGATCACCTGGTAACTATTTATTAAATCGACTTATATTATGGTTAGCTTTTTTCATTTCAACAAGAAAAATACCTCCTGTTTTTGCATCAATTCCGTATTTTACGATGTAGGTTCGGAGAAACAAACTGTAATTTTGTCAATCACTGTCAAGGAGTGTCTCTGGTGGTCATATTTTCATCCGGTCGAGTACCTTAATATGGAATAGTTTCAGACCCGTCCCTATTTTTCTTTTAAGTTTGCCTATAATTTAACAAGTACTTTTAGAGAAGAGGTGAAAATGTAATAGGGTTTAAATTGGAACTACCTGCAACCAAAGCTTCCTTGATTGACAATAAAAATACATTTAATGAGCTTTAATTTTCAAAATATTTTGCTTTAAATGTTCAGAGAATAAAAAGGTTTTGATAGGCTGACCATTGATTGTCTCTGGTGGCATAGGTTTGCATCTGAGCTACACAACATGAAGTCTTTTTATACAAGTCATTGCGGACTACTTTCCTGACAAGTTTGTTTCAAAATGATATTGTGATAATGATAATCGCCTAACGATAGAAAGACAGAAGGAAGGCGGACAGACGACGGACGTAAGATGATGACAATAGCATTCAGGGTCTTACGGTTCTTACGATTCATGTTAGCTAAAAACTAAGCTGTTATTTTGGCAATCCTTAGTGTGAAATAGTTTGGTACAAATTGACATGGTGGTAAAGGTAGTCAAATGACGGACGGACTACATTAGTTTCTTTGGTTCAAGCATACATATATAGTACTAAGTCTTATACATGAACTCGCGTGTACATTTCTTACATCAGCTTATTTTGTACACACATACATATATAGTACTAAGTCTTGTACTTGTACTCGCGTGTTCATTTCTGTTTGTGTTCTTGTGTCTTCAGTGTGCATTCTTAACCACATTCTTGGGCATGTCTTCTCGTTTTTGTGTCATTCGTACAAAGGTGTGTACCTGTAAACACTGTGGTCCGGGAATAATTATTGGAGTATTTATTTGTACAAATTGTGTTCATTTATAGTACTTATGTCATTTATATAAAGATAAGGTCATGCTTTTCTCTGATTTTGTATAAATCGTTACACTAAATTTGTTGCATGTGTTCTGATGAATACTTTAGATTGGGGAAACATCATTTATCTATTATTTGTCGTACAAATGTCGATTTTTTAGATAAAAACAACTCAAGAAATTGTACCGAATTTTCGACGGTTATAACATCAATCATATAGAAAGTGAGACGGAATACCCAGTAACAGATTGATACCATAAAAGAATTATTTCTTGTTCATGATATTGTTGATGTTATGCATTGCTAACAATAACGTCTTTTCCAATTTAAAATATTATCTGATGACACTTCTGTTAGTCCAAGAAAAAAAATTATGAAGTATATTTATTATAGACAATAAACCTAGATAGTATTCAGCGTATAATCAAATCTGTTTAAAGAGTAAAAAAGGCTTAATTGTACCTCCGAGTTGAACTATTGTAATGATATTAAACGCTTTGCGAAGAACATACTTCATGATGATTTACTAAGTAAAGCACTCAATACACAATACATTCGATGTATTAACGTATATGTAAATCATAAGATCAAGTATCCTTTCAAATATGTTGCTTACAAACGATGTCAAGGAGTAATCAACCAAAAAATAAGTCGAGAAAATGAAATATATAACCAAAGAAGATAAGAGGAAACAACAAACTACTATTCACAAAACATGAAATACGTGCCTATCAGAAAACAAACAGAAATACAATCAAATGTTCACAAAACATAGCATTATCATGCACATATAATATTTGATGTCTGAAAATATATGTAGAGCCCTTGGACGGTGTAAACTTCCCAAAAAAAAACGTGTAAGGTGTAATGGTGTATGGCATATGGTGCAATGGTAGAAGGTGTGTGGTGCTATGGTGTATGGTGTAAGGGGAATGGTGCAATGGTGTAACGTGCAATCGGGAATGGTGTGTATGATTGGTATACGACATTTAAAACTATGCAAAATATTGATTTTTAATTTTATACATTAATTTACAATATTGTGATCAAAATTCGTTTTTTAAAATAAATAAATAATTTTGTAGTCGCACGTTTTCTTTGAAATTAAATTGCATTATGGTGTAATGTGTAAGGTGTACGATACAAAGGTGTAACGTGTAATGATGTATAGTGAATGGTGTAATGGTGTATGTTGTTAGTGGGAAGTTTACACCATCCAAGGACTGTAAATAACTTATGTTAGGCATTCTGTTCAAAATTTAAAAAAAAATAGATAGAGGTTTTTTTTTCTCATAACATTGCGCTACGTTTTCATTGACATGTACCCTTCATCTTCTTTTATCTGTAGTATTATGTATAATTTTAGTAATAGTAATATGTTTCTTACAAAAGTAAGGAGATGCAATCAAAAACTAAAAATCGCTTACAGACATACGAAACTATTGCCATTGAAAAAAAAACGAAAAAACAAATTGCTGTTACTATTCATTACACAAAAAACCCTAACCAGAAATCTGCTTCAAATTTGCTGGGATTTAAAGGAGTTTTTGCTCAACTGGAAGCATCCTTCGTGTTGCTCACTTCAAGATAAATATGTTCATAAGTCGTATTTGGGAATGTGATAAAAGGAACTAACATTTTATAAAGTTAGTGAACCCAAAGCGTAATTTTTCGGACGCAAGAAATTTATAAAGTATTAGTTTCATCTTATAGAATTATGTCGATAACACTTGTAGTTTACAGTTTGTTCCCGATGTATAAGTTCCGTAGTAAGTGTTGTGGTACTGTTATGATCTTATCACATTTCTTAAATTCCTCGTTGGTTAATTCAGAAATTATTGATAAACTAAGGTTCCACCACTCTCAGGCAAAGTTGACCTTAGATGAACTTGGCAACTCTTTTCATGTCTCTTTTGATCATATAGCTCCTACCGTTTCTACGTAGACAAACATATCTGGCTTTCATGTTTTTAGGCTTGAGTGTTCCTGTTAAAGGTTAATTCACAAACGCGTCTCGAACATAATCTGACTGTCCAAATACTAATGATTAATATGAGTTTCTTTTAACCAGTGGGATTTTTAACACTTATTCAAAACATATTGGTGTCATGTAGGAACATGTAGACAATTTCAAGTGGTATGTTGATGTCATCAAATTAATCAAGAAAAAGCTATACTAGTCGGTTATGTAAAAGTTAAACAGAAACATTTTGAATATTGTACAACTTATATTTATGAAAACAACTAGAACCATGTTTTTGTCAATAAACAATATATCCGTCAGTATACACTTCGACGTTAGAACACCTGATGATGAATTTGTTACATCTTGTTTTACGATCCCATCTTCCTAAAGCTGCTGCAATTCTTAGTCAAACAGATATCATACGTAGTTGTTATGACACATTTTATAGCGTCATCCGTTGTAGGAAAAGTCGCTATTGACGTCAACGGGATTTTTATAGTTTACAGGGACTACTGCAAACCAATTCTAATAAACTTTTCTTTTACAGTTTTGAGAGTATCCGTCAAAAATTACCGTTTACATGATAAGATATTTATGTGCATTCTGTTTGAAATTCTTTTGGCTTATTATTGTCGTCAGTATAAAAAACAATAATTCAGTTTTATAGAAAATAAATACAGGTAGAAATATTAATTTTTGTATTTTTGATCTGCATATATGATGGCGATGTTCCAATGTTTCTTCAAATGCATTTTAAACTCTACTGTTGCTACGATATCCCCGTGTTTGCAGTTAAGTTTCAAATTTTAAAATACCTACGTCGAAATACAGCAGTCAATAAATGAGGCTAGGATAGCATTATTTCTAGCAGGTTACGAACTTTAAACTTGTTTTCAGTAAATATAAGTATTTAATACGATATCATTATACTTTCTAAAGCGGGCAGACATGTTAATAGTGATGGAGAAATTAGTACGTCTGTCTATCTGTTCTTCAGCGTTCTGTTTGTTCAATCGCTCGTCCTTCTGGCAAAACATTTGTATCCGCAAAAAATCATGCGAACGCGACAGTACACGCATAGATTCTCTTCTCCTAATCCACTTCAGAATTTGATGGATTCTTAAAAATCTCTACTCTACAATGCCATTGTGCACCTCCCATTTATTTATGTCGCAATCATTTTTGGAGTTTCATTTACCAAAGTATGAACTTTGAAAAAGACGAGTTGTATCCTTTTCTGACCTTTGCTCGTAGTACACCTAGTTTTGTCTTGTTTTTCTAATAACTTTGCTATTTTCGTTTCATTTCTCCGATATTTTAAATATGTTTTTTTTTCTGAACTAATTGTTACTATATAATCAACATGCATACCGTTACTTCATTGATAGAGCTGACGAGTACTCGTTTAACTAATAATACACCATCCCAATGTTATGTGACTTTATCAAGTCAGTAATCGACCAAGTGGTTGTTAAAAATGTCATGTTATAATCTTTTGTTTAACTGGGATTTTTTTATATGGACACGTGCACTAAAACAAAATATTGATGTTTTATAGTCATAATTAATAGTTCGTAGAAATAATATTTTTTTTTGCTTTTTTTTTTATATTGATATCATTAGTCTTCTTCTGTCGAAGTCCGAGGGGACTTTATATTTGTATTATTTCCATCTGTCATTCAGTCCGTCAGTCTGTCAACTAAAATTCGCTACATCTTTAACTGCAATAATGCTTCAATATAATGGTTAGGTATTTGGAGTATATGCATATTATAGGAACTTTCTAATTCATTTCGAGTTTCGTTACATTTGAGCTTTTTTTTGGCGGAAGTTGTGGTCCTTGGACACAACATTTATTTAAAGTGTTTGTTTATCGCCTTTTAATATCTAAGGTGTCCATATATTGATTAGGTATTTGGCATAAAGCTCATGCATACGAAGTTACAGATTCAGTTTGAAATTCTTTTATTTGAGCAAATTGTTGTAGAAGTTGTTGCTTTAGGGCATACGAAATGAAAAATGACTTCTGTTGGTTTGTGTAAACCTATATCATTGGCATTACAAAAAATGCAATATAACTTTTTCAGTTATATAATCTAATCTGCTATGCAATGCTTTTCATTTTGTCAATAAGCTACCAATCAAACCAAGGGATATTATTTATTTATTTAGCTATTGTACCTGGATATGTTCCGTCTATGTTTATTTATTCCTAATTCAAAATTTCTTAAATATACAAACTAAATGGATTGTAAGTAACTTGAAACGATACTATATAGAACTAATGAGATGTGGTATGATTGCCAATGAGACAACTATCCACACAAGTTCAAATGAAGTGGATGTAAGCAATTGTAGGCAACTGTATGTCCTTCAACAATGAGAAAAACCTATACAGCATAGTCGGCTATAAAAGGTCCCGACATGAAAAATATGAAACAATTCAATTAAGATATATAACGGTCTAATTTATAACAAAACAATTGATATGAAACAATTCAATTGAGAAAACTAACGGCCTAATCTATAGCAAAACAGTTTACAAAAAAAACAATATGGCAGACATGAACCAACGACAATCACTGAACTATAGGTTCCTGACTTGAGACGGGAACATAAAGAATGTGGCGGGGTTAAACATGTTTGCTAGCGCCCAACCTTTCCCCTAAACTGGGACAGTGATGTTACAGCACAACATAAGAACAAACTATAAAAATATGTTGAAAATAGCTTAACCCATCAGATCGATACAAAGAAAAAAAACATCTAACAAAAACACAGACCGAAATTGGCTAGACTATTGTTAATGTTCATGTTGTCTGCATCATCAAATTTGTAGAATGAATTTACTGAAATCTTATACATATACTAATAGTAAGGTGTTTCTGTCTAGCAGTTCGCTCATTACGTTGATATATAAGTAACTGTCAGAGAGAGACAAACAATTAAATCAGTTTGAAATAACATTTAAAAGATGCTAATCACCTCGAATAGTACATTGTCCTATAAAAGACTCTCAAAGTCAAAGATGAAGGTTTAGACTGTCCTTTGTTTGCCAAATTATTGGCATGGTATATTTGATCATTTTTAATTAGACATTTTTGTTTAAATGATACTTGTATCAAAATTACCCGTAAACACACTTTATTCACGCTTTTGGAATCAACGCGGAAAATATGCATAGTAAATCTTTTACTTGGTTTATGTTGACTTCTTTTTCGCATTTATCTTCTAAAATTATTTCGGTTTTTTTTTAACATATTTATTAGACACTTTGCATAATGTTTTTACATAGTAAACAGTGAAAACTAAACGCAATTTGGTTATATGTTTAATGATACGATTGAAAAGGATGTGTGTGGTTAATGAAAACGTGAAAGCTGTATCAAAATACAGTTCAACCAGAAAAAAATTTCTAGATGTAAAACATTACCTGTCTTCAACTATAGCAACGATCTTTAAGTTCCTTAAATGACCTGCATTCCCGCCACCCCACGAAATAAATTCACACACCAAAAAAAAAAAAACCAACAAAACAAGTGCACAGGCACAAATACAAACACTTACTAGTTTCCTGACTGTGGACATTATTAGCATTAACACGCAGTAAAGTTAATCTAGCATTTTATCTCGATAGGTTAAATATATATGGGTCTTTATTGGTTCATTAAATAAGAATAAAAGGTGATTACTAAAATAAAACATATAAACTTTATATCTAACCATGCGGTATGGATTTTGCACATTGTGACCTAAGGTGTAAATTTCTGTGTCATTTGGTCACTTGTGGAAAGTTGTCTCGTTTGCAATTATACCACATCTTTTTTATTTTATATACACACCCAGTATGAAATTGATTTCATTGATATCTTAATATCAAATAATGTTTCTTTTACTTGTTTGTTTGTTTTTGTTAGGGTTCATATAAGTAATTTTGTAAATGGATAACATTTGATGTACCAGTAACTAAAGATATATGATTGTAAAGGCACATATTAAAACGAAGTAAAACCTAAACAAAAGAAAGTAAATTAAATGGAGTAAAATCTAATTTTTATGCTTTCAAGATATATAGTTCTTATTCGCTAAGGTAGACAGATTTATTGCGATGTACGAGACATTGATCCATTTCTCACTCCCAATGGCGAATTAAGTCGAATTTGCTTATGGCTAACAGGTTTGATATCAATATTTCTGATTAGAAAATATCATTTACCATATTCCAGCAAATAAGACATATAAAGCAAATGACCATGATTTCAATTTCAGAAGATCAGCAATTCCCATGATACACCGTAAAACACTATGAAACACAACTATGAACTTTATTAGATTAAGTTATTATGAAACAGTTTAAGTTTTCCTATGGCAAGTTGAAATATGTATGAATAAAATGAGTTGTGGCGTGTACGTAATTATACAGCAACTGAAAGAGGAAATTACTAAAAGACATCTAGAGATTTATTACTAAGTATCTATTCCTTAATTGTAGCCTAAGATAACAAAAACTTTGATGCTGAAAAAAGTAAGTACATAATATTGCATTGTCTTTACCATCTAATGAAATAAAGTCGAAAATGAAGGCGAAACAGTTGAAACAGTGAACAGTAGTCAAGGAACAAACAGATAAACTGGAGACGTTTTGGACTTCAGCAATTCAGATTGGTTTGCAGGATATTTTCATATCTCATCTCCATTCATAATTTGTTCATCATGTATATGTTTGTCTGTCTTTTTCGGGTCTTGCATTTATCTGTTGTTCTGACTAATATCTTTGGTTATTACTTTTTGGTTTTTTTTATTGATATCGTTATCGTCCTACATACGCTTCCACTTTCGCTGCTGGATGTTTAACGTCCATAATTCAATCAATTAACCCCTGATATACCTAATAAATTTCTGCCTTTGATTAATTCATTTTCGATAATAAGTCAAGCTACTACAACTACTGTTTATAACATATTGTTTTATATACTACACTATACTGTCTTAACATTAATATCCCTTCCTCATAACTGCATGAATTCAGTAATTATACTGTAAATTTAGAAATTATTGCGATGTTTTTATTATTGCGAAAAATGCGACAGGGTTATATTCGCAATTATTTAAACTCGCATTTTGAAATTTTTCATATGAATTAAACTGGATTTTTCTCAATATCGCAAAAATTAAAATCGCATTTTATTCTAAAATGACAAAATCGCAATAATAAATGCACGCAATAATTTCTGAATTTACAGAAGATAATCGTTGGTCATCTCAACGAGATTGATTTTCTCGCTTGAGCCGGTAATGCGAAAGTGAGAAAAGTAATCGAGTTGAGATGACCAATGATAATCTGTTTATCGCTATTTTACCTATGACGACGTTGTTAAGGCACGTGCGCCCATAGTTTCTAGAGATAATTCTTTATAGCACTCTACTGTGCTGAGAAAGGAAATTATCAGTCAGTAAGATCAAAGGAAAATTTCGTAAAATAGCGATAAAAAATATTTCTTCTTATTCTTTATAGCCTCAGAATGGTTGATCAATTTTATTTAAAAAAAAATAATTTGGTGTATGCTCTAGTCATAATGTGTTTGTCATGAATTGGTGAGTTTCAAACTATATATTTGTTAAGTCTTCCAATTCTACAAGATATAAATTAATTTCAGAGTTAAAACAGTCATATGAATAAGATACATTTGTACTTACAGACCCTCACTGACCCGAATTAAGAAACAAAGTAACTAGCTTTTAATATCTAATGCACATAAAATACATCTCTGTAACATGTGTCTCCATTTTGCATGAGAAAAAAAAGCTTTGAGGATTTAAACCGATAAAGATTATAAACAGCATTTGTAGAGCGTTACATTCATTTAATTATACTAACATTATTACTGATGAGCCACAAAAAGTATTGCCTTTTTCACATTCATATGACCAGTTCTAGATATAGTCTCTATCTTTCGTTATAAAATGAATCTTGCGAGGGTCTTTAGAGTAGTCGACTATATTTCATACGGTTTTAGAGGCCTGACATCTTTGATAAGTTTTTATAGTATGGGTTTACGCTCTTCCTTCTGATAACCACTATACATGTTACACTACCAAAAAGAAGTCTTCAGGCACTATTTCATTAATACGACAGCTTCTTGTGTTTATCAAAGTGAGATATTGGATGGATTTTATTTATTTTATCTATGAGATCCTTTCAGACAGCAAATTATGTTTGAGAAGTTATACAGATGTAAGCATTTGAAAGAAGATATTTAGATATTTTCAAAATAATACTATGAAAACGTAAAACAAAAACCTACGTCATCATACAATTTCGGTACAGTTTAATGTTTCTTCAATGTCTGATTTCTTTCTGATGGTGTTTGAATTATTTTTTCGTGGACATAAGAAAAGATATTAACATCATTAATATCACAAAACAGCCATTCGATTTAATAGTGACAGCATTTTTCTTTCCGCTTGCGTCTCTTATGGAATCTTCTGACAATAAACAGCCAAAGATGTAATGCGTATTATACAACTTAAGTTATGCCACTTATATATTAATGCAAAAAAATGATGTTTCATTAATAATGAACTATGTCCTTTAATAACTCAAACAATGATAAGAGAATATAACAAAATTATAGATAAATTGTTTCCCTGTCTAGACGTAAACTTACAAGCTGATGTATTACACGGTTCACACTGTTTGGCTGGCAGTTTCACGCATCACATATGGAAAAGGGAAGAAATACACACACATATGATAAGGAGTACACACTCAAGGCACTTCATAGATACTGCATTGATCATCTGGTAACTATATATCGAATTGACTAATGTTTTGGTAAGTTTTGTTTATTTTATTTATTCAAACAAGAAATGGTACCCCCTGGTTTGCATCAATCCTCTATTTCACGAGAATTTGAAAACAAACTTTTATTTTTGATTTCCAGTCAAGGTTTACCTCTGGCAGTCGTTTTTTTTTTTCATCCATTCGTGTAACTAAATATGGACTTGTTTACAAACCCGTCCATACTTTTCTATTAAGTTTTCCTATAATTTACCAAGTAGTTTCAGAGAAGAGGTGAACATGTGATTTTCAGAAGGGTTTAACTGGGAACTATCTGCAACTAATGCTTCCATGGTTGACAATAGAAAGACATTAAATGAGAGTACTTTGTAGAATGATATAGCAATCCACTTAATTTTCAAAACATTTCGCCTTTCATGTTCACAGAAGGAAAAGGTTGTAATTGACAGATCATAATCAAAGATTGTCTCTGGTAGCAAAGGTTTTTATCTGCGCGAAACATAATGAGTTTTTTTCATACAAGTCATTCTGGATTACTTTCCTGAACAGTTTGTTTCAAATTTATATTGTGATAATGTTAATCGCCTAACGACGCAAAGATAGACGACAGGCGACAGACAACGGATGTAGAATGTAACAATAGCTTTCAGGGTCTTACGTTCTAGGTTAGCTAAAAACGTAATTAATAATTTGGCAATAAGAAGTGTGAAATAGTTTGGTTCAAATTGACATGTTGGTAAAGTTAAGGTAATAGTCCAATGACGGACGGACTACAGCATACACCTATTAATTTATTTGGTACAAACATGCATATATAGTACTATGTCTTGTACTTGTACTTTCGTGTACATTTCTTTTTGTGTTCTTGAATCTAAAGTGTGCATTCATAACCACATTCTTCGGCATGTCTTCTCGTTTTCATATGTCATGCTAACAACTCCCTGCCAAGGTATGTGAACCTCTAATCCCTTGGATCAGGGAAGAATCAATGGAGGTTTTATTTAAACAAAAAAGTGTTGATTTATAGTACTTGTGCCATTTATAAAAAAGACGACGTCACGATTTTCTGTGACTGTGTATGAACTTTGACACTTATTCGCTGGATGTGCTTTTATGGAGACTTTAGCTTGGGGAAACATATTATATTCATTATTATTTTTTCAGCTTTGAAACACCTTGTAGTAATTGCGAGTACTTTTTGATCAGTACTTTGTGTGTTTCATATTTATGTTAGTTGGTTTTTTTTCTGCTTCATAACAATCTATTCAGTTAAATAATGTTTACTAACATGTTTAACCCCGTCACATTCTGTATGAGCCTGTCCCAAGTCAGTAGCCCTGTAATTCAGTGGTTGCCGTTGGTTCGTGTCTGTCATTTTTGTGTTTAGGTAAGTTTTTTGTATAAATCAGAACCTGAATTTAATTTTTCCCATTAACTTTTCTCACTATTCGCAGCACAAATCTGTTTGTTATCATATTTCAACTACGTACAAATGCCGATTTGTTCGACACATAAACTCAAGGTATTGTTCAGAAACTTTGACGGTTTGAACATTCATACTATAGAAATTAAAAACGAATTCCCAGTATCAGATTGATACTATACAAGCCCTCAAACTAATTATTTCTTGTTCATTATATTTTTGAGAGAAAAAGGGTTCAATTAATGCATTGTTAACGGTAACATCTTTTCCTTTAAAAAATGATATCTGATGATAATTTTGTTAGTCCAAAAATACAAATTACGTAGTATATTTATGTCAATGAACCAAGATAGTATTTTGCGTATAAACAAAAATTGTTTACAGAGTAAAAAGGCTTAATTTGTACCATCGATTGGAACTATTGTTATGATATTGAACTCTTCACTAAGAGTATACCTGATAATGGTTCACAGAGTAAAGTACTTAAATAGGCAACACGTATACATCAGATGTCTAAACAGATATGTAATTTATAAGATCAAGTATCCTTTCAAATATGTTTCTTATAACTGATGTCAAGGAGCAATCGACCATAATAAGTCAAAAACGTGGAAAACGTCATCAAAAGAAAATAAACTAACAAATGTTCTCAAAACATGAAATAAATGGCCAACAGAAGACAAACAGAAAAACAAACAACTGCTCCCAAACTACTATTATTATCATGCACAACGTAAATGCAAATCATTTCTGTTCAATAAAAATCAAAAGATATTAGTAAAAACTCATGTCGTTAGGTTACGTTTTCATTGACATGTACCCTTCATGTCCTTTTATCTGTATTATTAGTTTTCCTTTTAGTAATAGTATTAGGTTTCTCTCCAAAGAAAGACACTTCCAAAAGGCAACCAAAACAAAAAATCACATACAAAATCATTGACACGGGAAAAGAAATAAAAAGACAGAAAACCCTAACCTGAAATCTGCTTCAAATTTGCTGAAATTGAAAGGAGTTCCTACTCAACTTAAAGAATCAGTCGTGTTGCTCACTACAAGATATGAATTTTTATAAGTCGCATTTGAGGATGTGATAAACGGAAATAACATTATATAAAATTGGTGAACCCAAAGCATAATTTTCTGGAATAATTTCTATCAGGAACGCCTAAATCTCAATATGTTAATGTCAGCTTTGCATAAATACTTGAATACTTGGGGAGCCTTAAGTGTTTATTCTACGCTTTGAATTGTTTTGTCCATAATTCTAATAAAAGTGTTAGACAAATGAGGTTGTATGTTGGTGAAAACACGACATCATATGGCATGTTATGTAATTTTCATATCAACTGCTGCGTCAAGTACTGATGGTGTTTCAGTTGATTTAACAGTTGATTCAAAACAGTCGGAGAACATATAAAAATCCAGAGAACAGACGGTAGAACTTCATTGAATTCAGCAATCTAGAAACCACTGGGTAATTTGGGAAGCTGTCTGTTTTTTAAAGCAAAAGCGATTGACATTTTGTTGACCTTTATAAACTCCGATAACGGTTTCTTTTAAAACTTCATGGTTCGATAACTCTTGTTTAACTATGTTAAAAAAAATTGTAGAAGAGATTGACCTCATAGGGATTGTTTTAAGGTTTGTATTGAATAATTAAAGATGTAAGAAAAAAAAACAACAGCAGAAAACCAAACAAAAAAAGAACAAAAATAATACAAAATGTGAAGTGCCAACATTTTTCATTTGCAAAACAAGTTGAAAACTACAAGAATCATTGACTAACATGCAATTATGTTATAACTGTATGCTGAACATTCTAAATGACAAAAACGACCTCAAAATCTAACTCAATAAAACGGTGGTGCTGAGATTTTTTTTAGGTTTGAACATGATGAAGGCCAATCTATTCAGAGCTTAGGACGCAAGAAATTTGAAAAGGATTAGTTTCATCTAATAGAAGTAGGTCGATAACACTTATGGTAAGACGTCAGAACACAGATAATTGGTTCCCAATTAGTTTTACGAGCCCATATACTTAAATCTGATGTAGTCAAAGTCAAACAAATATTATTTATAATTGTTACGACATATTTGAAGCGTTTTCAGTTGTAGGAAATTTCAAGGATGATATATAAACAAAAGTTTGATCCTGTCTTTGTGTTTATTGATTAGGAAGAATTGTCGCTATTTATGTCCACTGTTTTGATATATATAGTTTGACTAATGCACATCAATTTTGACAGAGTTTCTTTTTACGGTTTTATAGCGTAGCTATCAAAATTTACCTTTGGCTATTCGTGTGTATCCTGTTTGAAATTGTTTTGGCTAAAATTTGTCGTCAGTATATTTAAACCAAACAATAATTCAGTTCTTTAGAAAATAAAATGCAGGTAATAATATTAAATTTTGTATTATTGATCTGTATATATGATGGTGATGTTCCAATGGTTCCTTCAAATGCAGTTTAATCTTTTCAGTTGCTACGATATACCCGTGTTTGCAGTTAGGTTCGGATTTTGTGATACCTATGTCGAAATACAGCAGTCAATAAATGAGGCTAGGATGTCATGATGTCTGTTTTAGCAGATTACGTACTTTTAGCTTGTTTTCAGTAAATATAAGCATTTAATATGATATTAGTGTACCTCCTGCTTTCTTAAGCGGGTGGTACATGTATATAGTGATTGAGAAGTTAATCCGTCTGTTTGTCTGTTCGTTTATTGAAATGGGATTGTGTAGGTATGGATTTCTGTGATTGTTCTTAATTCAAAATTTCTTCAAATACAAATTAAGTGGATTGTAAAAAGCTTGTAAAAACGATACTTAAACATTATTCATAATATTAATACATTTTTTTCTGGCACCGTTGTTTTAAAGTAAAATGCTTTTAGTGAGATTATTTACATACTAATAGGTAGGCATTTCTGTCTCGTACTCTTCACATTACGTTAATATATAAGTATTTATCATAGAGAAACAAACAATTAAATCAATTTGAAATGACATTTAACAAATGTATAGAATGCTAATCGACTCGAATAATATAGTGTTCAATAAAAGTCATTGTACAATGCTTATATCAACATTACCTGTAAAAACTTTCATCAAATCTTTTACAATCAATGTGGAAAATATGCATAGTAAATATATATCAATAAATTTGAATATACTATTTTTTATTTTGGAATATTTTCTAAAACTATTTGGTTTTATGTTTCACCTATTTGTTGTTGCGCTTGTGCCTAATTTTGTGTTTGTACAGAATAATAAATCATTTTTTTTTCTCTGAATATTGACTATATTCTCAATAATACGATTCAAAGTAGGTGTTTGTTAAATGAAAAATGTGGCACCTGCGCTAAAATACTATTTAACCTTGAGTTAAAACAATACCAGATAACTATCTTGTCATCAACATTAGAAAAGTCTCTACACCATGTATCAAGTGTAAATTGCTCTTAACCAAAACACAATATTACCAAAGTTCTATTGATAACCATCATCCCCGACACCCCCTCCCCAAACAAATTCAGAGATAAAACCACTGACTAGTTTCCTGACTATGTGCATTATTAACGTTAACACTCAGCTGAGTTGCATTTGTATTTTATCTCGATTGGTTTTATATATATATAGACTTGTATATATATATATATATATATGTACAAGTCTAAATTGAAAACAACGTTCAAACTTATGATTGCGTTGGATAAAAACCGCAATTTTTATATGTGTGCATGCAAAACAAATTTCTTGTTCGAGGGGTCTAAATACAGCACAAACAACATTTTCCAAAAGACCAAAAAAGTGAAAAAGTATATTTTAACAAAACGAATTTGACTAACAGGTCGAACAACAAATGTTCTTAAACCCTGCTGACTGCCATTGGCGATTTCCAAAAAAAACGGATCACCGATGTAATAAATGGATCTTAATTATAAATTTAATACTAAATAGAAAACAATAAACTTGCGGAAAAGATGGTATACCGCAAACAAAAGGTGCAAAGCTTTTTGTACACCATATCCGGATTTCGACAATTAATGTCTCTTCAGTGATGTTAGGAATCGAAACGGTATTTGGAAAGCCATACAATTTACGTCAATTTAGGATAGACTCTTGAATTTATATATATATATATATGACTTTATTGTCATGAATAATGGTACTATAAATGAGATAAAGAAGAGTTTTCTTTTGAATAGATCAAGAAAAGATACAGTATGAATCAATTTCATTGTTATCATATAATGTTTCTTTTATTTGTTTGTTAACAAGTTTACTAACAACATTTCTGCATAGCAAATATAATTAACCATACACCAGCAAATGAGACACATAAAGGAAATGGCCATGATTTCAATTTCAGAAGATCAGCATTTCCCGTTCTACATCATGAAAAACAACCATGAACTCTACTAGATTAAGTAATTTAGAAACAGTATTAGTTTTCCTGTTGAAAGTTCAAACAAGTATGAACAAAAGGAGCTGTGGTGTGTACGTTAATTATACAGCTACTCAATAAGACAAATTACTAAAAGAAATATATCACTATGTATCTGTCACTGAATTGTAGCCTTAGATAACAAATGATCTGATTCTGAAAACATTTAGCAAATGCTATAGCATTGTTTTAACTGTCTACTGAAATAAAGTCGAATATGAAGGCAAAATACCGACATCAGCTGAAAAGTTTGTCAAAAATGAAAAGAGAACGTTATTTATATCAAGCGTCCGAAGCGATCATGATTTACTCTCATCAGAAAAGCTCAAAGCCGAATATTTGAAAGCCAAGAACGTATAACAACCAAACCAGTTGAAGAGCGATCAAAAAGCACCTAAAAATAGCCAAATCAATCAAAGGTCAACTTTGCTTGAGGGATTTCAAACCTTAGTTTCTTTATAATTTCAAAATTTAACAAAACAAACAATTTTAGAAAGGTTTGCTATAAATAATGTCAGTAATGAAATACTTACTACTAAGCTGATGATACTTCGAAGACTGATAATCCAACAGCAGAGGTATGTACCCAGTGATGTAAAAAATGAAAACAACACGTTATTAATTTTATGCGTCTGAAGCACTTTTCTGGATTAACCTTCATCAGGAACCAAGGTACAAACAGATGAACTGTATAAGTTTTTGATTTTAGTAATTCAAATTGCTTTGCAAGATATTTACATATCAGATCTCATAAGCATTCATAATTTGTTCATCGTGTAAATGTTCGTCTGTCTTTTTGAATAAGTCAGGTGGTGCCGGTTGACGTGGTCTGTTGTTTTGTCTTATATCTTTTGGTAATTACTTCTGTCATTTTTTATTAATAAAGTTATCGTCCTAAATATGCTAGCAATTTCGCTGCAAGATGTTTATCGTCTATCATCCAACAAATTAATACTCGTACCTCTGATATATATTTATATAGAAGATATCTGCTTTTGACTAATCCCTTTTCCATAATAATTCAGAGCACTAAGTAACCTGTAGTTTTTATTTACTTCACCTAATTAAAAATCTTAAAATTAATTTCCCCTGTTAATAACTGCATTTATTCAAAAACAGATTGCTCTTCTTATCCATTATATCTTCAGAATGGTTTATCATTCTCTGTAAAAAAAAAAGGATATATTCTAGTAATTATGTCTTCATCGTGTTAACAATCAGTTCTTTTTATTTTTATTAATTAGTGCATTTCAAACTATATATAGTGACTTGTTAAGTCTTCAATTCTACAACATATGATTTTTTTTTACTGCGTTTAAGGGTTCATCTGAATCAGATTCAATAAAGTGTACTAACCCTAAGGACATTTTCTTTAATACATTAATTCTAACAGACCCTCAGTTGTTCAAATTAAGGACCAAAGTTATGATACAAAGTCGGCGAAGGAATGGAGTCGTGCTTAACCAAGTAAGATTATCAACCGCTTTTTTAATACAGCAGTATATACATTGTTGGTTATACTAACATTATTGTTAATAAGCTGCAGACAGTCTTACCTTATTCATAGTCATATGACCAATTTTAGATCTGGTCTTTTTCATATGTTATGGAATCAATCTGGCGAGGGTCTTTGAAGTAGTCGACTATATTTCATACGGTTTTATAGTCCTGATATCTTTGTTTGGTGAGTATTTATAGTATGGTTTTTAACTGTTTCTTCCGATAAACATATATACATGTAATATTACTTAAAAGGAGGCTTCATGCAATATTTGATTAAATACGACATCTTCTTGGGTTATCAAAGTGAGATATTAGATTGATTTTGTGTATCTTATCTATCTGATCCTTCAAAACAACAAATTAGTATTAAGTAAAAATTGAAGGAGAAATGTGAGTGGATAAATAGTGTCTCATTTTATAATCTCTGCAGTAAACAGATGAGAAGAATAGTTATACAGATGTATCTTTTTGAAAAAAGATATCTAAATATTTCTTTGATAAAAAATACCATGAAAAAATTAATTCAAAATCAATCGTCACCCAACAATATTAGTTAAGTTTAATATTTCTTCAAAGTCTGGTATATTGTGTTTCTTTCTAATGGAAAATGTTTACACAGATGTAACAGCAGGGCTTAAGAAAAAATATTGTTTTCATACACTGCGGTTTAACTTAACAATGACAATAATTTTCTTTTAGCTTGCGTCGTCTCAAATTGAATCTCATGACAATAAACAGCCAAAGGTGTAATACGTATGGATCAACTTAAATTATGCCTTGTATAAAGCAACACAAAAAGTGATATTTCATTAGTAATGAACAATCTTTTTTAACAACTCAAGCAATAGTAAGAAAATAAAAAAAAGATTATTGATACATCGTTTCCCTGACCCACGTGACCTTACTAGCTCATGTATTACACGGTTCACGCACCTTGACAGGACGTTGTACGCGTAGAATGTGCAAATGTGTTGAAAAACACACAAATGTGGGAGGCAATACATACTAAAGGTAAAAAAACACGTAAAGGAAGGTACACACATGGCAGGCTAACAATGTAAAATGCCACTCGTTTCAAGCCAAAAGTATTATAGTTCTTCATACATTGTTCTTTGGTTTAACTAGATGATTTAAGGAGGCATGATTGATCACGTAATCGACTTACTCAGCTTCTTCTGCTACCTATTGTAAAATTGGACTCGGACTTCTTTTTAACTGATATTTACTGTGCTTATTGCTGTGTGTTTGTTTATTCCTAATTGGCTAGAGGTATAGAAGGATGGTTGAGATATCAAAAAACATGTTTAACCCCTCTGCATGTTTACGCATTTCCCAAGCCAGGAACCTTAATCCTTTGTTAGTCTTCTATCTTTTTTATTTTTTTTTATTTATTTATTTTAGTTCATTTGTATGTTACAGAGCTAGATGTGGCGTCCATTTCGCTGAACTAGTATACATTATTGTTAAGGAGCAAGCTGAAGCCAATCTCCGAGAGCGTCATTTTCTCGCTGCGTTGCAGACCAATTGTTGGCCTCAGGCTGTTTTTCTGCTCTTTGGTCGCGTTTTTTTGTCTCTTTGACACACTGTTCTTATTCTCTATTCAATGATGATCTAGTAAGCTTTTTAAAATTCAACAAGAACCTCTTTTTTTGCATCTATCTCCGTATTTCGCGACGTAATTTCAGGGAAATAAACTCTTCCTTTTTATTAATTTTGTCAATGCCTCTGGTGGTCAAATTTTATCCGGTATTGTTGCGAAATGTGGAATTGTCAATTTAACCGTCCATACTTTTCTGTTAAATTTGCCAAAAAATTACTAAGTTGTTTTAGAGAAAAAGATCAACATGTGATTTTTCAGTCAGGTTTAACTGCAAACTATTTGCAACCATACTTTAATGGTTGCCATAGATAAACATTAAATGAGAATTGTTTGTAAAATGTAATTTTAATCACCTTAATTTTCCAAACCTTTCGGATTACGGTATAAGAAAAAGAAAATATTTTAATTGGTAGATCATAATCAAAGATTGTCTCTGGTGGAATGTGTTTGCATTTGATCGACATGAAATGTTGTCTTTTTATACAAGACATTTCATTTTCTTTTCCTGACAAGTTTTGTTCCAATTAACTTTGTGCTAATATTTATCGCCTAACTGCGGAATGACAGATGACAGACGGACAGACAACGGACGTAAATACTTATGTTTTACATTTTAATCTTATTTCTTGTAAATTATCAACCAGTTTAATTTACATGTCTTGAACATCAGACTGATGATTATGACATAAATATACATAAACAAGAAATGATAACTGTTTTGTAAACTTAGTATCATTCTTAATTTACAAAACCTTTATATTTCTCGTTTAATGGGTAATTTGTATTGAAACATGGATAATTAAAGCAAATCAGAATAAATCATCTGATGAAACCAAACATTGAATTATGAGAAGATTTATTTTCTAATGTTACTGAAAGTCCTAATTAATCATAATTCTCATCATTGTATAGAATATTTGAAAACCCAGAAGCAAGAAACAAATGAATTGTGACGGTGTATGAAAAATACAAGCCGTTTTAGTAAGTGATTTATCATGATAATATCTAAATGAAATGGATTGCTATGTTTTTTATTTGGTTGAATTATATTTTAACCGCTGTTAACCAGATTATTTGTTCCATAATTTCAATTAAATTTATTCAGATTATTTTTTTTTCATTCTTTTTATATGGCAATATACTATCTTCTTCAAAAATGGGAACAAGGAAATATATTAAAGCTTCGTTGCGCATGAAACTACTTGGAAGTTCCAATCAGTAGAAAATGAGAATATTTGGTATTTTGATTGTGTAAATGATTACGATAAAAGTAGCAATTTTACTGCACCAGATACACATTTCGACAATTAATGTCTCTTCAGTAATGCTCAAGGCCAAATGTTTGAAAACTAAAAACCTAAAACAAACGTTACTGAGATGATAAAACCAAAAATGAACTAAAGTGTAGCCAAATCCGGACAAGTGTATGTACAGAAGCATGATAATCAAACTGTGAGTTAACGGCGTTTTTTGCATACATATTGCATCCTAATAATCGAAAAAAATGAGTGTGTATGCCGTTATCCTTTAAATAATACTAAAAATAGAAATTAATACAGTAAAATCCCAATTGGACACAACATATGATTAACAATTAACCAAGAGCATAAGGAGAAAGGCCTGTAAAAATTGATTGTATGAATAAATTGTTATTTTACAATAACTTTTTTTTTTATTGGAACATGACATTCCTACTGACAAATTGGTAATAATTGTGATGTGAAGATGTAATATGATTGTCAATAAGACAACTACCCATTAAAGATGGCAAACTGGCAAAACGTGAACAATTACAGGTTACCATACGGCCTTCAAAAACTAAGCACAATTCATACATAGTCATCTATAAAAGGCCCAAGCATGAATGTAAAACAATGGAAAAGAGAAAACCAAAAGTCTGATTTATACTACATCACTAGAAAATATAGAAGACAACAACCAAGGACTACTACTGAATAACAGTCTCCTTGCTTTGGGCAGCCACTTAATGAATGTGGCAAAAATGTTGAACATGTTTATGAGCGTCAACCCTCTCATATCCTGGGATAATGATGTAACACCACAACATAAGGAAAAACTTAAAATCAATCAAAGGGCCTGAGATCACCAGATCGATGTAAAGCAACACAAAATAACAAATAGCAAAGAGACAAAAGAACAGATAAATTGTTTTGCATTTGTCATTTCTTGGCCTTTTAAAGCTGACTACGCGGTATGGGTTTTACTCATTGTTGAAGGCCGTACGGTGACCTATAGTTGGTAATTGCTGTGTTATTTGGCCTCCTGTGGAGAGTTGTCTCATTGGCAATCATACCACATCTTTTCTAGATGTAAGCGTACGTGTATGTAATTGTATGTTCCTATTACTCGATTATTGCAAAATGAACCAACATTGTCTTAAGTAGGAAGCAGACAAAACCTATATAATGATTTTCGTATCAACAACCCTTGGTTTTCATATAAGTTTTTGCAGATAAAATTAAAATCAAAAGTTTGGAAAGCTACACATTTAGATTATTTAAAGAAACAAAAAACGGAACGACCTCAAACAAAACATTCAAAATCTCTAAGATCAAATTTGTCTAAGGAAGTTGCATCCTAAAAGTCTCTTCAATATCATGGAGAATATTATTATATTTTAATGTTCCAGATAGAAAATCTTTAAATTGCCTAAATGCACGAATCGAATAACATTTTGTCGATCTCTAAACAAAGACAAAACACGGCATGTTCAAATTTATAAGACCAGTTTTTGATCTGGTCTAACTAATACGTTATGAAATAAATCATACGAGGATAATTGCAGTCGTATTTTTATTTCATACGGTTTACTTAGTACGGTTTTAACTGCTCCTCCAGATAAAGAAACATACATGTAGTTTTATTAAATAAAAAGACTTCAGGAAATAACTGCATTTGTTAAATAGGATAGCTTCTTGTGTTTATCAAAATGAGATATTGGATGGACTTTTATATAATTTATCTTATCTATCAGATCCTTTCAGACAACAAATTGAGTTTGACTGAAAATGTGAGTGGGTGAATTATGTTCTATTCAATAATGTTCGCAGCAAACAGATGAGAAGAAAAGCTCATACAGATGGTTTTCTTTGCAGAAAACGAATAGCTTGATATTTCTTTGATAGAAATTACCGTGAATAAAAAGTAATTGATTAAACGTCATCCTACAACTTTGATAAGTGTAATATTTCTTCAAAGACTACTATATCGAGTGTCTATGTTGTTATTTCTCGATTTTGTTCACATAGAAGTAGTCTGCTTGTTTTGCTCATGCATTGTTGTCAATATAATAGAATTCTATGCGACTGTCATACAAGTGAGAGGTCTAGCTAGCTATAAAACCAGGTTTAATCCACCATTTTCTACATAGGGAAACACCTGTACCAAGTCGGGAATATGACAGTTGTTTAACCGTTCGTTTGATGTGTTTTAGTTTTTGATTTTTTCATTTGATAAAAGACTTTCTGTTTTGAATTTTCCTTGGAGTTCAGTATTTTTGATATTTTAATTTTTACACAAATATAACTGCAAGATATTAGGAAAAACATTTTTTCTTCAGCTTGAGTCTCTCATGGAATATCATGCTACTTAAAAAAAGCCAATTGGGTAATGCTTATGATACATTGTACGTTATGCCTCTTATTCATCAGCAGGAATAAAGGCAACAGTAGTTTACCGCTCTTCAATATTCAGAAACACTAAACAAACGCCAACATACATAGAAACGGGCTATTTGATAACAACTGCCATATTCCTAACTTGGTACATGACATTTTAAGAAAAAAATGGTGAGTTGAACCTGGTTTTATGGCTAGCCAAACCTCTCGCTTATATGGCAATATTTCAAATACCACTAAAATGGCAACATTACGTGACAGGAATACAGTACAAATAAACGGAAGAACACTCAGGTCAGAGAAACACATAAATAAATAATTCAATAGTACATTTCAACATGCAAACCACAGAATAACAACAGACACCTTCCAGAAATCCACACCAGGATGCCACAAACGAATTATAAACTCTGCGTTACACGAGTGTATCAACGCCACAAAAAGTGACGTATTTTTTGTGACGTTTAAATTATCACAGGAAATTTCTAAAAATAGAATAGATTTGTTTTATTATAGACAGGTACA
The DNA here is from genome assembly GCF_021869535.1 of Mytilus californianus. Classification (NCBI taxonomy): domain Eukaryota; kingdom Metazoa; phylum Mollusca; class Bivalvia; order Mytilida; family Mytilidae; genus Mytilus; species Mytilus californianus. Next base: position 82,001,593 of record NW_026262712.1, read on the forward strand.
AGCATTTAACAATAAGATTGAAATGGTGTTATTTTATGTATTATCTGAATTATTTATGAAAAAGTGATGTTTTATTCAAATTGAACAATTTCCGTTTTGATTTTTTTTTAAGCGTCAGTGGTTAGTCTTTTGTAGACGAAACGCGCGTCTGGGGCACAACATTTGAACCCTAGTATCTATGATGAGCTTGGGACATGACATTTTTTTTTTTCCAACTTCAAATATTTTATTGCACTACTAGTTGTGAACAATATCCCTCAGCTACAACAATGACACTAAGGTTCCTCCCTGTGTTATTAATTGCTAATGAAACAAGGGGATTTAATGAGCACAATATATCATACATTTCTATTTTGTGTAAGTTGCATTTTACAGATTATTAATACGAGCACACAATACATATACATAGTTCAGTGACCCTTTAACAATCATAAGAGAAAAAAAATCCGGATTTTGTCCGTCTTTTGTTTTGATAATAAATTCGAGTTTAAACCGAAAGTAGACATGACATTTCTACCGACAAATTAATAATATTTATGATATGAAGATGTAGTATGACTGCCAATGATATAACTATCCTTTAAAGATCGACAACTGGCAAAACATTAACAATAAGAAGGTTGCAGCCTTCAACAATGAGCACAACTCATACATAGAGTACTTTTAAAGGCTCAGGCATGATTGTAAAACAATTGGAAAGAGACAATCAACAGTATGAAATATACTACACCACTAAAATTTGTAGAAGACAACAGCCAACGACTACTACTGAATAATAGTCTCTATTGGCAGGCACTTAAAGAATATGGCGAATATGTTGAACATGTTTATGAGCGCCAACTCTTCTCATATCCTGAGATAGTGGTGTAACACCATAACAGAAGTAAAAACTTAAAATCAATTAAAAAGGGCTTCAGGTAATCAGATCGATATTAAGCACAAAATAACAATTAGCAAAGAGACAAAAGAACAGATGTAAGCGTACTTGTATGTTAATACTACAAGATTATTGCAAAATGAACCAATATTGTCTTGATTAGGAAGTAGACAAAAAAAATCTGGTATATATTTTTTTTTCTATCCGTCATAGTTTTAAAGGTTTTAGGCAGAAACAATCATTTCTTCTGTTAATAAGACTGAAACACACTTAGTGCAATACTATATTTGTTGACATCCTCGTACTTCAGTCTCTAGTGATAGTCTTCTCGATAGTATTCCAACTATATATCTCGGCAACTATTCATTCACTGTGTTCAGCGCCATCTACCATTTGACCCTCTAGGTAAAATAAATTATAACTGTCGTTAGTCGAAGTTTTCAGTCCAAGGCATGATATATTTTCCGTTTGAAATTTTAGTTAATTTTTTAAAGTGGTATCAACTTAACAAAAAATGTTTGTATTAAGTGTCGCATGCTAAATGGATGTATAATTATTACCAATTTTTACAAAAATAGTACCTAATACAATCCGAATCCAGGTAAACAATTACTATATTATATATCATATATAAACAGTAAAGTCTTTTATTGGGTCAGTTTACCCTAAGGGATTAGTTTACACCTTGGGTTTTCTTTAAATTAAATTATATATTTATCAACCCGGTTGCACAGAGTTTATCCTCTTTATCAACATTTATTCATAGGTATTTCATTGGTCTTAATCAAATTCCATCTAAAGTTAAATAAAAACCATTTTACTGTTAGTTCGATTGTACGCGTTTTCAGCTACACCTACAACATTCAACTTCTATATATATATATGAAATAGAATTTTATAAGTAGAAAGTATCTACTGCGTGACAAATCTACTCTAAAACTTGTTTTCTGTGCAAAGATAAATAGGAGTTTATAATTGCATTGACACTTTTATTCATCTTGGTTAATAATCATCTTTAATCACAGCAAAAATCTGTTTGCTATCCTTTTGCACTGACGTGCCATTTTTTTGTTGTTTTTAAGGTAAACGATCACGCCTGCACATATGCCGATGATAACAACACATAAACTTAAGTTGCTGTTTCGAATCATCAATAATAACGAAAGTGAAACGAAATACCCAGTAACAGATTGATTATATACAAGACATCAAATTGATTATATCTTCTTCATTATATTGTGAGAGAAAATCGGTAATTGTATGAGTTTCTAACGATAACATCTTATGCTATCTGATGACAATTTTGTTAGCCAAAATTAAAATTACGAAGTTTTGATAATCCTCGATAGTATTCAGCGTATAAAAAAACTGTTGACAGAGTAAAAAGATAATTTGAACCCCTGTGTTGAATTATTCCATGATATTAAACGCTTTGCTAAGAGCATACATAATAATGGTTCACCGAGTAAAGCACTTATAGGTAATACATTCGATGTCTGACCGTTTATGTTAATCATAACACCAAGTATTCTTTCAATGTGTTTCTCATAACAAATGTCAAGGAGCAATAAAAAAAAATAAGTCAAAAAAGTGAAAAACATGGCCAAGGAAAATAAACGGGAACAACAAACAACTATGAACAAAACATGAACTACATGGCTAACAGAAAAACAAACGGAAAACAAACAACTGTTCACAAATCATTATCATTATCATGCACATACTACATTTGATGTATCAACGTACATGTATATGTGAATCATTTCTGTTAAGCAATCTGTTCAAAAGAAAAACTGATAGAAGTATTGAAATATTCATGTCGTTGGGTCATGTTGTCATTGACATGTATCCGTCATCCTCTTTCATCCGTTTTACAATGTATCCGAGCGAAAATAAACGAAAGTCAAAAACCTGTTCCCAATACATTACACACAAAAAACACAAAATATCTGAATTTGATTTGGGAAAAGGTTAATAAGTTCCTGCTCAACTGCAATCATCAGTCGTTTTGCTCTTCACAAGGAAAATATGTTTATAAGTCGCATATGTTGATTTAAAATGAAAATAACTTTTCATAACTTTGGTGCGCCAAAGACGTTTTTCTCGAAAAACCTTCATTAGGAACGCCCAAACCCAAAAATATGAAACCAAGGAGGTATAGATATTAAAAAACATGAAGAGCTATGTTTTAAAAATGGACCTAAAGTATAGTCAACTCATTGTAAGACCAACTTTACATGAGAAAGTTGGAACCTTACGTTAAATAATGTTAAGCAACCGATGCACGGATTGCAGACTTTGTGATACTCCTGGTGACTAGTGGTCTACCAGCAGCGTAATCGACCCAGAAGGGAAAAAAAGAAACTAACACTTATAAATGTGTGCTTCCAAAGCTTTTCTAAATTTTCCTTCAACCGGAAATGTCAAACCAAAAATTTAAAAAACGAGAATGTATATATATATATAAATGCATGTATATAAAATGACCGATTATACCTCAGGCATAAACCTCCTCAAGGGATTCTTTTAAAAATATCACATTTCAAAAAATAGAAGATAACCAAAATTGGATTACACGAGGTAGAACACAGAGAAAGATAGAGAGATGTTGGATGCACCAGCTACGTATTTTTGAACCTCATGAATTGAATGAGACTGATGAAAAAATTTAATCATAAACCACAGGAGCAAAACTTGAACTTAGTACAGTTTACGCAACACAATTAGATTTATTAGAACTGTATGTACAACAAGGGAGAATATTTGCAGTTCTAGAAAATATCACACATAGATAATAAGTTAACGTGTATTATATTTCAAAAAGAATGTATGGTTTTGCAAAGCGAAAACAGTTTAATTTACTTGTATTTTAAGATTTTGATTGTTTCGTAAAGTTCTTATAGAAGTAATAGCTTTGGATTGTTTCGTGTAGTTCTAATAGAAGTGATAGTCAGACATAAAACTGAAGTTTTATGTTTGTAAAATCGATAAATTATATGGCATTTTATATAATTTACCAACCAACTGCTGAGTAAATTACTGATGGTGTAACAGTTGATGTAATGGCAGATTTAAAACAGTCAGAAAACAAATTACTGTCAGAGAACGGACCGTAAATTTCCTAGAATTGAGCAATTTTGAGATCACTGGATGATTGCCTTGCAAATCTGTCTTTCTTTGAAACAAACCTGATTGACATTTTGTTGATCTTTATGAACTCAGCCAACAGTGTCTTTCAAATCTTCAAAGTTAGATAATACTTGTTGAACATTTTGAAAAAAAATTCTACCACATATTGACCTTCATGTAGATTTTTTAAAGGCTTATGTTGGGGAGAACATCAAAGAAATAAATCATTAGTTGAAAACTTAAAAGAAAGGAAAAAAATACAAAGTGTGAAGTGCCAACATAGTTGTTTGCAATCCAAGTTTTAATGTTATTCTTTTCAAATTACTAGAAGCATTAACTAACATAGGCATATGTTATCTATATGCTGAACCACATCACATTCTAAATTATAAAAAAAATGGATTAAATTCTGACTAACTATAATGTTGGTGATAAGAAATTTATTCCAAGTTTTGATTGAGACACTGACATACTTCTTTGTTAAAAGAATAACACTCAGCTAGGCATGATAGGTATAAATTATGCTTCATGTAAGTGTTTGCAAAATACTGTTTTAGACATCTCGATATTTTAACGAACAGTCCAAATACTAATAGTTTATATATTATGCATGTTACAGACGTCATAAATAAAATGAAATCAAAAGTGTCAGCCAGTAAATAGTTCAAGGTGAATACGTCATATATAGACCAAAACAAATAATAGATACTACGACCTCAATATGTTGACCTTGAACCATCGATTACAAAATTCTTGATGTGATTTAACACATTATACACCAATATAGTACCAATATAGACGCATTGGTAGATTAATTTCTGAGCGCAAATCGTTAAATGATAACCCTAGATAATTACAAATTAACTGTATAGTCACGATTATAGGCACAATATCAATACAAAGTCGTTGATTGAAGTATTTTTGCTGCTAACATCTAGTGAAAAATATTTCACACATAAGTCGTTGTAGTATTAAAATAAATCACGATGTAAATTATAATTTCATTATACAAAATACTTGGGCCAAGGGATAACACGTTATGTTACAGACAACTTCACATGCGCATGGCACACTGTATGAACAACATACGGATTTTTGTTTTCGCTAGTAGCATATGATTAACTGAGTGGTGTAATTTTTCAAATCAAGAACTGATTTTTTCTCAGCTCATGTAGAATTTTTTTTCTTTCTGGTAGCATAGAATTCGTTGAGTTATGTCAAATCAAGAACAAAACACATTATATTCCGCGGCAGTTGATACAAAATACACATGGTATGTTCAACAGTATTTACCACTGGAATACAGTGCCTGAGCTAGTTGCATATCTTTGAACAGAAATACGTCATCTACGGGTAGAACCATACACATAATCTGTACGACTATCAGACCTACTTGTACTACAGAAATTAAGCAAGCAGTATCTGAGTGGAATGGTCTTTCTTGATTTTAAACGTGCTACCGCATAAGATTGGATCTTAACTACTCAGGATCACAAAATATGTTGGTCTAAACATTTTTAAAGTTTCATAACGTGAACCAAAAAGCATACCATCTTCATAAAAATCGGCGATGATGGGGAGGCTTGAGGATAAGTTCGATATCGCATAACTATTGTTACAAAAGTTTAAAAGAAAAAACTGATTGAGGTAAAACCTAGCAAACTTTAGAATTTAACAAAACGTAAATCCTAGTTCATGAGATGTGCTAGCTACCCGAGACCGACATAAATAATTTTTTTCGATAACTTGCTCATATATGGTTTTTAAGTGTTTTCATTAAAAGTTGAAAATTGTTAAGCTTTTTACAATAAACTCATCATAGGTACCAAGATTAACATTTTGTACGCCAGACAAAAGATTCATCGGTGACGCTCGAATCAAACAATAATAAAAGGCCAGATAGAGCACAAAGTTGAAGAGCATTGAGGACCCAAATTCCGAAAGGTTTTTCCAAATACAGCTAAGGTGATCTATTCTTGGGGTAGAATATACTGAGTTTTTCGAAAAAATTCAAAGGCTTGTAAACAGTTAATTTTTAACCAAATTACATGATATTAAAATTTTCTTACAATCTTTACCCGGTTGTGCTATTGTGCTCTATTTATTTTTTTCAGAATAAATTTTGGGATTTACCTAACCACAGCTGCTTCATTTAGGGTTAACCCTTATGTATGCACATCCTCTTCTAAATGTCTTACTTACAATTCATAGAAAGTTGTTACAAGCTTAACCATACAATGTTATCGTGCACCTCCTATTTTGATTATTAATGTTGTGCTTAATAAAATAAATAACTTGTTTAATCATGTAGTCTGTTATGCATTGCGTTTCATTTTTGTCATTATGATATCAGTTTACCAATGGATAATTTTAAATTTCTTCAAAAAAAAATTGATTGTAAGTAGCTTTTCGAAACGATATTTTATATTATTTAAAATGTCCATGGTGTCAACATCATCAAATTGTTGTATCCCCTTTGTCGTAAGGTACACTGCATTTACTGGTATCATATACATATTAGTAGTTAGGCATTTATGCTGTCTAGTATTCTGTACATTGCATTAAGATATAAGTATTTGCCATGGCGAGACAAATTTGAAATAATATTTAGAAAAGGTAAATGATGATAATTGCCTCGAATAATACCGTGTCCAATAAAAGATTTTGAACAATGCTTATATAAAATTATCCGTTAAAACATTTTATGATCTCTTTCAGAATCAATGCGGAAAATATGCATAGTAAATCATATAAATTATTTGTATTTACTTTTTATTTTTATATAATTCTTATATGATTTGCATATTAGGGAATACGTTTATATGATTGGTCAAAGAAGGCTTTCGGTAGTGGCTCTTGCAGTTGTTTATTTTTGGATAGACGACGTTGACGGGACTACTTTGTGTAACCAATGTAAACAAAATGTCCGCGATAATACGGCTCGACGATAAAAATATTTATTTTCACTTCGCATTCATCGCTAAATTTAATAATAAACACAAAATATTCATTTGAATGATAATTAATTTATTTTCACCATAAAAAATAAATGTAACTCACGTGCTTGAGATCGTCTGCTACTGTTGACAAACAAGGGAACCGGAGGTTATCTGTTCCGACTCGGACTTCGAAAATCTGTCACCACCGCCTGTTGATTTTGAACTACAGCTTCCTGATGATTGAGATGCTGAAGCAGTGTTCGAGCGTCTTGAGGTATTGCAGCAAGATGTTCCTGGCTTTGATGAAATGCTTGTTGAAGCTTTTCAAACCATTGAAACACAAGAGACAAACCATGAACCTGTAAATCCTCCTCAAATCCAGAATTGTCAGAACCCTGAAACACCTCAAAACCAAAATACTCAGCACACTGAAACACCTCTAGACCACAATACTCAGGATTTAGACACTGCTGAAACTCCCCAATTTCATCAAGGTGGACACCTACCAAACAAAACATTTAAGCAACTTAATGAGGAAGCCCTGTTAGACATAGAGAAAAAGAAGTACAGTGCTACTACCAAAAAGAACACAAAGTGGGAAATTTTCAATAGTAATTAATTTATGTTGAAAATGAATTTGCTCAAATGTTGACATTTCCACCAAACCTAACAAAGTAATGACAAAATTTGACATACAAATAAAAATCAAAAATGGCCATTTCAAGGAAAGGAGTGGATTATACACCATTTCTTCCTGAATATTAATAATCAAGAAGCCACACATTAAATACACTATAGCAAACAAAAATTAAATAGTTTCCTATATATGTATCGGTATTCATAATATACCACCAATATAATACAAATAAAAATATTGTTAATTTTTCCCAAAAATAAAAGTAATATATTAGAAATAAAGAAAAAGATTAGAATCATAGAATGAACCATTTTAGAAGATAAAGAATTGATGCATAATGACTTATTATCTAAATTAAAAATATATGAACCAATAATTTTTTCCTGTATTTGCATGCTGCAATTTTCCACAATTTTATGAATTTTTTCATAGAATATTTTTTTCTTTTCTACTGGGCTAGCATGGAATCATGTTTATTTTTAGAATAGTGATGAAGTCAATAAAACTGGCCTATATATAGCTTGCTGTTCGGTGTGAGCCAAGGCTCCGTGTTTAAGGTCGTACTTTGACCTATAATGGTTTACTTATACAAATTGTGACTTGGATGGTGTGTTGTCTCATTGGCACTCATACCACATCTTCTTTTATCTACTTATATGTATCCACTATTATCAGATTCACATAATTTCTAAAATTGTAGTAATTTCGTTTTCAGCTTGGTGTTCAGAAAGATTACAGAAAACTGTGGATTTCAACACAATTTCTGAAGAGAATCTTAATGAAAGCCTTCGCAAATTTTATGCTAAAGCCCAGCCCAAAAATTTAAATAAAAGGATCCAAAGTGTGCCTGAAAGTATCGCGCAGGCATGTCATTCCCATTAGAGTGTACGTGCCACAATTAATAGACACCTGAAGGACATTGGTCGCAACATTGACATTGTTCGAGACAATGACTTTAAGTTAGCAAATTAAATGCTTAGTGCTAAGCTTAAATTAAACCTTCATAATGGGCTGTCCCGTCCGACTCAGCATCATCCTATTATTTCTAACTTTGAAATACAGAACATAAATGGGTTCTTTTCTACAAAGAATAACGTTGTCGCACTTCAATTTAAAGTTTGGTATGCCCTTGCAATACACTTTGTTAGTCGTGGTAATGAATTTTACTTACGGTTATCAAAGGATTCAACTTAATTTGTAAGAGATTAGGAAGGGAGTGAATACCTTATCATCATGCATGAAACACACCAGAAAAACTACCAAGGTGGTATAGAATACTCATCAGAAGAAGCCGAAGACAAAAGATTGTACTCGACTGACTCAGATTCATGTCCCGTCCAAGCCGTTAAACATGTTTTGTCAAATGTCACTCAGATTCAAAAAGTTTGTTCAATCAGTGCAGTCGTGATGCACTTCGTGGCAATCATAATCTTTATTCAGTTTAGTACACTGAGATTTCTGTGAAAGTGAAAGCGTTCACAACTTTTATGCCGGATATCTGTAAAAGCGCCGGGGTAAAACGCTTCACAGCACCTTGTCTATGTTCAACTGCAATAACCGCAATGAGTGATGCTGGGCTTACAGACAGAAATATAATTTACATGTCAGATCACAAATCTGAGGAAAACCTCAAGTCATATTGTAGGAGGCCTAGCAATGAACAAAAACATAAAATCAGTGCCGTCCTTGATAATGTTGCCACCGGTTCCGCAAAGTCAACTTCTCTTGTGCCAATTAGATATACACAAATTCAAGCACCAACAATTCAGCAAGGCAACTTGCCTGCTGAAATTGGATTAGTGATAAATATCTTGTCCCAGTTTCAGTCAAACGAAATCCGCTGCAACCTGTTTATACGCTGTGTCAAAATCTTATGGTTACCAGTCAAACAAACCAGGAATTGAGTAAAATGTTGGGGTTTGCGGCAAATTCCGTTTTCACAACTGTAATTTCCATTTCAATTGAACATGACTTGTCGTGTGTAGTAGCTGTGTGTTATTGACGTACATTCCTTTTCATTTATGTGTATTATATATACTTTAAAACCAATGACAGTGACACACTCAAACACCGCACTGATTTATCAATTTTGTTGATTGTTACGATGTTAATTATTATTTTATTGAAGAATTGTTGTAAAGAAAAATTGAAAGCGAAATATTTTTGTTGTTTATTTTTTATGAGATTGCAAATTTCATGGAGTACATTTTGTTGCGATAACCAAAGAATATATTCATGAGCCAGGCCAATTTAATGACTCAAATATACAATATGTGTGATAGAGGTTATGAGTGGGGAAATTAAATTTCTTATCTCCAATTTTAAAGAATTATAAGGATTAAACGCCTTTTTAAAGGAATTTATTGTTGTATAAACTGGACCAAGTCGCTCACAAACAAATAAAAATCCGAATAGTATCTTTTAAAATTTTCAGTATGTTTCAGCTATTTGTTGAAACGCTTTGTCGTAGATTGGATAATTTTGTATTTGTACAAATTAAAGTTAATAATTATAATTATTATTCCTGAATTTGATTATTTTTTTCAAAATACGATTTTAAGTTGGTGTGTGTTAGATGAAAATGTGGCAACTGTCCGAAAAAACGTTTCAACCTAATGTAAACAAAATTCCTTTCTTCAACCATAGAAAAGTGTCCAAACCATGTATCGAGTTCAAATAACTCTAAGCAATAAAACAATATTACCAAAGATGTTTCAGTCTTTCAATGACCACATCCCCGCAACCTACCCCAAACAAATTAATACAAATATACAAACAATAAAACTGATAAAACCTCTTCTCAGTTTCTTGTATATTATCAACGTTAGCACGCAGTGGAGTTCGACTAGTATTTTATCTCGATTGGTTTAATACATATAGGGCTTTATTATCATGAACCGTGGTATATTAAATGAGATGAAGAAGTGTTTGGTGAAACAAATCAACGAACAACTCAATATGAATTTATGTAATTGATTTTTGTATCACATTATATTTCTTTTACTTGTTTGCTTGTTTTTATTAGGGTTCATATCAGTAACTTTGTTAATAAATAACATTTAAGATAATTAAAGCTATATGTTTGTAAGGGCATAATATATGTAAAAAAAAAACAACTAAATAAAACCTAATTAAAAGAAATCATCTTAAATGGAGTAAGTTCTATTCTTAAATTTTCAAGATATATAGTCTTAATTTGCTACGAAAGACATATGTATAGCAATATACGAAAAATTAACCCGTTTATTACTCCAAATGGCGAATAAAGTGGAATTTGTGCCTTGTTTACACATTTACTATCAACATTTCTGCATAGCAAATATAATTTACCAAGTTCCAATAAATGAGACATATAAAGCAAAAGACCATGATATCAATTTCAGAAGATCAGCAATTCCCATAATACACCATAAAACACAATGGAAAAACAACCATGATCTCTATAATATTAAGTAATTAAGAAACAGTCTTACTTTTCCTGTGGAAAGTTTAAATAAGCATGAATAAAAGGAGTTGTGGCGTGTACGTTAATTATACAGCAACTCAATAGAACAAATTACTTAAAGACATCTCTAGATCTTTCATTAGGTATCTGTCACTAAATTGTTGCTGAAAACAGTTAGCAAATGCTATAGCATTGTTTTTAGTGTCTAATGAAAGAAAGTCGTTTTAGTCATAGATGCATGATTGTTTTATTAGTTGTTATTGGCTTTGAACTAGCAATCAGTAACTTCAAGTACTCTCATATCTGTATTTTTGTTGTGGGGATGTATAAGTACCCTGCCACGTCCACTCTGTGTTTTTGTAACTTGTTTTTGTCTAGTGAGTTAAGCCCTTTTCAACTGATGTTTATAGTTTGTTTATATGTTGTACTGTTACACCACGGTCCCAGGTTATGGGGAGGGTTAGGCGCCCGCTAACATGTTTAACCCTGTAACACATTCTGTATGTGCGTGTCCTAAGTCAGGAGCCTGTAGTTCAGTGGATGTCGTTTGTTACTGTATATCATATTTGTTTTTCGTTCATTACTTTGTACATTAATCAGGCCGTCATTTTTCTCGTTTGAATATTTTTACATTTGTCATTTCGGGGCATTTTATAGCTGACTATGCGGTATGAGCTTTGCTCATTGTTGAAGGCCGTACTATGATCTATAGTTGTTGATTTCTGTGTCTTTTGGACTCTTGTGGAGAGTTGTCTCATTGGCAATCATACCACATCTTTTTATTGTTTTATCGAATATAAAGGGAAAATACCGACATCAGTTGAAAAGCTAGTCAAGTTACGATCAGATAAACTGTATTTTTTTTAGTTCAGCAATTCAGATTGGTTTGCAGGATATTTTCATATCATATCTCATCAGCATTCAAAACTTGTTTATGAATCGAGTAAATATTTGTCTGTCTTTTCGGAAAACTCAGGAGTTGGCGGTTGATGTGGTCTGTTGCACTATCCAATATCTTTGGTAATCACTTCTGTCTTCTTTTTTTTTTTTTTGCACTTATAAAGTAATCATCCCAAGTAAGCTAGCAATTTCGCTGCTGGATGTTTAACATCTATTAACAATCAATTATTAATCGTAACTCTGATATATATATATCGTCAATGGCAGTCAGCAGGGTTTAAGAACATTTGTTGTTCGACCTGTTAGTCAAATGCGTTTTGTTAAAATATACTTTTTCACTTTTTTGGTCTTTTGGAAAATGTTGTTTGTGCTGTATTTAGACCCCTCTAACAAGAAATTTGTTTTTGCATGCACACGTATAAAAATTGCGGTTTTTATCCAACGCAATCATAGGTTTGAAAGTTGTTTTCAATTTAGACTTGTTTATATTTTTTCGTTTGGGCTTGTATTATATTTACCTTCGGGTTTATATGATCCGTTCATCCTGATTTGACTCCTCAAAATTCGAGAGTCTATCCTAAATTGAGGTTAATTACATGGCCTTCCAAATACTGTTTCGATTCCTAACATCACTGAAGAGACATTAATTGTCGAAATCCGGATATGGTGTACAAAAATCTTTGCACCTTTGTTTGAGGTATACCATCTTTGCCGCAAGTTTATTGTTTTCTGTTTGGTATTAAATTTTTAATTAAGATCCATTTATTACACCTTGTGATCCGTTTATTTGGCAATCGCCAATGGCAGTCAGCAGGATTTAAGAACATTTGTTGTTCGACCTGTTAGTCAAATGCGTTTTGTTAAAATATACTTTTTCACTTTTTTTGGTCTTTTGGAAAATGTTGTTTGTGCTGTATATATATATATATATATATATATATAGAAGTCTATAAAAAGGACCAACCAGCAAATTTACTATGTACCGGATCGTCTAGAATAGACGATACTGTGCAGATATTCGGCTCAATAACCATCGTTCATGGTACAAAACCAACAAAAACTGTCCTCTCACAAGACATCTTCGTTCAACGAAACATTCTTTTGATAATATTACTTTCCCAATCATAGAAGTCAACACTGAGTGGGACACCACGGCGAGAAGGAGAAGAGAAAATTTTTGGATCCACCAACTCCACACTTTAGAACCTGATGGTCTTAACGAAAAAGATGAGAAAAGATACAGGAAAGATAAAGAATAATTAAGTACACAGCATCGTCCTTTTTATCCTGTAATATTGGCCAATGGACGTTGCTAACTTCAACTACCAATTTTGTAAAAATCTTGAACTTCATCCAAATTATGTATTATTTTCAAGGCAGCTAAATTCAAGTGCAACATATACATTGAGCTGCAAAAGTTTCTTATCATCTACATCCGATTTCACCTGGATAGATGCACGCTTGATAAAGCTAGTTAGTCTAGCGAAATATTGCGTTTATTTTCATCATTTTGTAAATATTTTAAACATTCTTATATTTACATACTAAATAGTGTGTTAAAATTACATTGTTAGGCAATCTATAATTTTATTTGTGTAATTGAATTAATCTGATTAATCCACACTCCCATAGATTTGTATGTCATGTGCTGCTATTTATAGGCACTTATATATATATATATATATATTATATGGTGTACAAAACCTTTGCATCTTTTGTTTGCGGTATACCATCTTTTCCGCAAGTTTATTGTTTTCTGTTTAGTATTAAAATTTATAATTAAGATCCATTTATTACATCGGTGATCCGTTATTTGGCAATCGCCAATGGCAGTCAGCAGGGTCTAAGAACATTTGTTGTTCGACCTGTTAGTCAAATGCGTTTTGTTAAAATATACTTAGTCACTTTTTTGGTCTTTTGGAAAATGTTGTTTGTGCTGTATTTAGACCCCTCTAACAAGAAATTTGTTTTGCATGCACACGTATAAAAATTGCGGTTTTTATCCAACGCAATCATAGGTTTGAACGTTGTTTTCAATTTAGACTTGTATATAAATATATATATATATATGTTTCTATGATAATTCAGAACACTAAGAATTTTTTAATAACCTGCAGTTTTTATATACATTACCGTCTTAAAATTAACTCCCCTTGCTTTTAACTACTTATATTCGGAAACAGATTGTTGTCCCTATCCATTATAAGTTCGAAATGGTTTATTATTCTGTGTAAAAGAAAACTAGGACATACTCTAATAATTATGTGTTAATCATGTTAACAAACAGTTCTTTTGATTTTCATTAATTGATTTGATGCATTTCAAACTATATATATAATGACATTTAAGTCTACCAGTTCTACAAGATATGAACTTTTTGCTGCGTTTAAGGGTTCATATGAATAAGATTCAATAAAATGTACTGATAATAAAGACATTTTAATACATTTATCGTAACAGACCCTCACTGGTTCAAATTAAGAAACAATGTTACGGAATGGAGTCGCGCTTAACAGGTGTTCCATCCTCAATTATAAATCTGTGCATTTAACAGTGTTTAATATGTAATTCACATAACATGCATCTCTGTGACAGGTGTCTCTCTTTTTGCATGAGAGCAAAAAGACATTAACATTTACCTATACGGTTTCACAACAATGAGATTATAAACAGCTTTTTTTTAAAGAGCTGTTATTATATTATAATGATGCTAGCATTATTGCTAATAAACTGCTAAAAGTATTGCCTTCTTCAAATTTATATGACCAATTTTAGATCTGGTCTTTTTCTTACGTTATAAAACCAATCTGTAGTCGACTTTATTTCATACGGCTTTATAGTCCTGATATCTTTGTTTGGTGATTTTTTATAGTATTGTTTTTAACGTTTTATTCCGATAAACAAATGTATGTGTAATACTACTTAAAAGAAAGCTTCAGTCAATATTTGGTTAAATACGACAGCCTCTTGGGTTTATCAAAGAGAGATATTAGATTGATTTCGTTTCTCTTATCTATCAGATCCTTTTAACAAATAAAGTTTGAGTGAAAATTTAAGGAGAAATATAAGTAGATAAGTTATGTTTCATTTAATAAGATCTGCAGCAAACAGATGAGTAGAATATATATACAGATTTATTAATTTGAAAAAAGATATCTAAATATTTAATATTTCTTTGATAAAAAATACCATGAAAAAAATAATACAAAATCAAACGTTATCCTACAATATTAGTTTAGTTTAATATTTCGTCAAGATCGGGTATATTGAGTGTCTTTCTTATGGTTTCTCGATTACTTTTTTCATGGACATAGTTTACACAGATGTAACAGCTGGGCTTTCGAAAAGACATTATCATCATTTTTTTCATACAACAGCGATTAAATTTAACTGTGACAATAACTTTCATTTAGCTTGCATCTCAAATTGAATCTCATGACAATAAACAGCCAAAGGTGTAATGCGTATGAGTCAACTTGAAGTGTGTCATTTATATATCAACAAAAAAATTGATGTTTCATTAGCAATGAATAATCTTTTTTAACAACGAAAAAAAGAAAAAAAATCATTATTAAATCGTTTCCCTGACCCACTTGACCATACTAGCTCATTATTTACACGGTTCACGCACCTGGAAAGAACGTGTACGCGTGGAATGTGGAAATGGAAAGAAATACACACGAAGGTAAGGAAAAGGTAAAGATAAAATAACACGAAAAGCAAGGCACACGCATGGCACATGAACAATATATAATGACATTCGTTTCAAGCTAAAAGTATTATAATAGTATTTCATACATTGTTCATCGGTTTAACTATATGCTTTAAGGAGACTACACTGATAACGTAGGAGCTATGCCTTAAATCGAGCTTCTTCTGTTACCTACTCTAACATCGGACTCGGACTTCTTTTAAACTGAGTTTTACTGTGCTTTTTGCTGTGTGTTTGTTTATTCCTATTTGTCTAGAGGTATAGGGGATGATTGAGATCTGACAAAGCATGTTTAACCCCGCTGCATGTTTATGCATTTCCGTAGTCAGGAACATAAAGCCTTTGTTAGTCTTTTTTTTATTTTTGTTTGTTTGTATGTTTCGGACGTCCAACTTGCTGAACTAAAAATTGAGAATGGAAATGGGGAATGTATCAAAGAGACAACAACCTGACCAAAGAGCAGAAAACAGCTGAAGGTCACCAATGGGTCTTCAATACAGCAAGAAAATCTCGCACCCGGAGGCGGGCTTCTGCTGGACCCTAAACAAAAATGTGTACTAGCTCAATGAAAATGGAAGTCACACTAAACTTCAAAAAATATAAATGAACTAAGATTAAAAAAAAACATACAAGATTAACAAAGGCCAGAGGCTCCTGTCTTGGGACAGGCGCATAAATTTTGCGGGGTTTAACATGTTTTGTGAGATCTCAACCCTCCGCCTATACCTCTTGCCAATGTAGAATAAACAAACACACTGTAATACGCACAGTAAAACTCAGTTTAAAAGAAGTCCGAGTCCGATGTCAGAATAGGTAACAAAAGAAACTAAGCAAAATGACAATGATGCATAAATCAACAAAGGACTACTAGCAGTTACTGACATGCCAGCTCCAGACCTCAATTAAACTGATTGCAAGATTATGTCTTCAACATATGAAAATCAAGCACAATCCTTTCCGTTAGGGGTTTAGTATCATACCATCATAAAATATATGAGACGAAAATAACTCGTATCATGCCAACAACTGGTTTTAGAATAAATGTGTTTATTTCCGATGCAAAGACCCTAGGAGTGAATCAATATTAATACCAAAATATGCCATCTTTAATGACCTGACAATAGTATCGTAACTATATACCTTCTGAATAAGTCTGTTTAAAGGCTTTGTTAACTTTTGAGATGAATGTCGACATTTTTGTGATTTGTATAGAATATTACCATAGAAGATTGGATTTGAAATACCAGAACGTATAAGATGTCTGCATGTTGATTTATATTTACGAATGATGTCCTTGTACCGATGATGAAATTTAGTAAATGACTAGTTTGTGATATCGAAAACCCTGGTGTAAAATTTTTTTCAGTAATACAGAGGTTTCTTTCGTTGTATATATTGTTGTTTAGGGGCCAGCTGAAGCCCGCTTCCGCGGGCGGCATTTTCTCGCTGCGTTGAATTTCAGACCTATTGGTGGCCTTGGGTTTTTTTACCTTCTTTGGTCGGGATGTTGAACCAATTTCTGTTCCCATTCTCTATTTCATGATGGTCTAATAAGCTTTGTAAATTTCAACAAGAAACGAAACCTCCTGTTTTGGCATCAATCCCCCATTCCACGACGTAATTTCGTAAAAAACACATTCTTCTTCTTTTTGAACTTGGTCAATCATTGACAAGGATTGCCACTCTCTGGTGGTAATGTTTTCATCCGGTCGTGCAAGTAATGTGAAATTTTCAATAAAACAGTCCATTCTTTTATATTAAATTTGCGCACAATTTACTAAGTAGTTTCTGAATAAAAGATCAACATGTGATTTTCAGTAAGGTTTATCTGCAAACTATTTGCAACTATGCTTTAATGGTTGCCAATAGCTATAGATAAATATTAAACGAGAGTTGTTTGTAGAATGTAATTTCAATCCCCTTAATTTTCCAAACATTTCGCTTTACTGTATAAGAGACGCAAGGTATACAAGACATTTTATATTATATTACTGACAGTTAGGTTTCAATTAACAGTGTGATACTATTTAATGCCTAACTACGGAAGTACAGACGACATACAGACAGACGAAAGACGTAAAAAATAATGCATATGTTTAAGAATTTAATCTTATTTCTTCTAAATTGTCAACCGGTTTAATTTACAGATCTTGAACACCAGTATGATGATTATGACATAAATATACATGAACAAGAAATGCTAACTGTTATGTAAAGTAAGTATCAATTTTGATGTACACCACTTTGATATTTCTCGTTTTGGATTTTGCTATTTTATGTCCTTTTTTATCATATTGCTCGTCAACTGTTTCGGTTCTTATACATCATTGGATTTCAAATATTCGGCTTTGAGCGTTTCTAATGAAGGTCAATTTAGAAAAGCGTTTCGGACGCATGAAATTTATAAGGTGTTGTTTTCTTTTTAACAGATACTTCTGCTGGTGGACTATCAGTCCCGGAGGGTATCATCAGCTCAGTAGTCAGTACTTCGGTACTGACATGATTTATAACAAACCTTTCTAAAATTCTACGTTTATAAATTTTGAAATTATAAAGAAACTAAGGTTTCAGCTTTCTCAGTCAAAGTTGACCTCAGATGATTTGGTTATTTTTTAAGTCCTTTTTAATAACATAGCTCTTCAACTGTTTCGGTTCTTATACATCCTTGGCTTTCAAATACGTGTATTCGGCTTTGAGCTTTCCTGTTGAAGGTTGGTCCAGAAAAGCGCTTCAGACGCATGAAATTTATAACGTGTTGTTGTCATGTTTTAATTGGTAATTTGTAATGGAAAATGGATAACTAAAGCACATCATAATAAAACATCTGATGAAACCAAACATGAAATTATAAGAAACTTCAACTTTTAATGTTACGGAAAGTCCTAAAGTATGAATATCCTCTTCATTGTATAGAGTTTTTTTCAGTCAGTTTCAACAATTGCTTCCTGCTATCGTAAGTTTTATAATAAATCAACTCTAAGTTCTTGCAAAGTATAAAGTAGGTTAACATTCTGTTTAATTATTATTCGATATGAAATTGTATATTTTTAGTTTATCACATAGGAACATTGGGTAAAAGAATTCAAGAAATACTATATTCTATAAGTTGTTGTCATTCATAAAACAGAGGCGGAAGATATCAAAGGGATATTCAAACTCATAAGTCGAAAACAAACTGATAATTCTATAACAAAAACGAAAAACGACGAAAAGACAAACAACAGTTCACAAAACACAACATAGAAAACTAAAGACTGGGCAACACGGACCCCACCAAAAATCGGGGTGATCTCATTTTTTTATTTATTTTTAAAAACTCCTTTAACCGGTATGATAAATCAACAATTTTAGTAGAACATAATCGCATATTTTCAAAAATAAAATACAAGACAATGTGTGAACCATGATTGTTTGATTAAAACCATTTACACGTGTGTTAATGAGCTGTCATTTTGTAAGAAATTTTCAAACGGTATAAATTTGGATTAATAAATTTTGCATTATTATTTGGTAGACTAATAGTCTTCGAGGGTAGTATCAGCTCATTAGTCCTTGATTTGGTACTTATAATTGTTAAAACACACTACTATTAAACTCTTTGTAGATAAATTTAGAAAGTGTTTGGAACCGATTGCATCTACATAAAGCAAAGGTGATCTAATATGGATTTGGCTAAATGTTAGGCACCTTTGGTCATATTTGGCTCCTCAAGAATTTGTACATCTTTGGTTTAACGTTTTGCGGTCTGAGCGTTCCAGGGGGAAAGTAAATACAGAAAAGCAAGAGCTTCGGACGGTCCAAGTTTACGTTATAGATAATGCACATTTTAAGGTTTTCTTCTTTTTTTCACGAATTACTCACAAATGAAGGGCAGTTAGGATTGATTAGATGAAAGACCGATTGTCAAGTGTGTTATACGATAAGCAAAACCTTGAAACATGCATATCTGAATAATGTACCGTCAATAACATTATTTTGTGCGAATATTTGCAGGCAATGTATCCCATTTTACCAATTACATTAAAGCGAGCACTCATTTGTAATGCGTTTTGGTATTACCATACCCAATGTCTTAATCATGAGGTGAATTAAAACTCACTAATCTAGATATAAACGTTTGTAATGACTGTTTAGTTCAATTCATTATAAATATTACTGTTTTTGCTGTTGAGAACCCAGAAGTAAGAAGCAAATGAATTATGACGGTGTATGAAAAATACCAGCCGTTTTGGTAATTAATTTATCATAATATCTTAATAAAATGGATATTTTTTTTTATCTGGTTTCATGACATTTTTAACGCTGTAAACCAGATTATTTTTTCCATAATTGTAGATAAATCTTTTCAGATCATTTATATTCTCTCTGTGGTCATTCATTATGCGAGTCATTTTTATTTCATTTCATTTCAAATCAATGTAAACATGCATGGTTTTATGTTTCTTTTTCTCCTTTCTTTAGTATATCAGGAAACGAAAATTATACAAGATATCATACATATCATTTGCTTTAAGATGTTGGCATTCATAAAGTAACTTAGTTTTTCCTCTGTAGTTGTTGGTATGAAGATAAAAAGGAGTTACGTACAAATCGAAAGACAAGGAACATTTAGCATAATGGCCATTTAAAGCCACGCAATAGTTCATAAAACACTTTACAGAAAACTTAGGATTAAGCGAATCTAAATTTATAACGGAGATGATCTCGTGTTCTTTCAAAAGAACGAAATTCGTAGTCAGCTAGTGGCATTCGATGGGTTGTTGATGACCAGTTAAAATCCACAGATAAAACGCATTTGATGATACGTCTACATTAAGTTAAAATAAAAATACCCAATTTTATTTCCAATCACATTTTTTAATTACTAGTTAATCCATAACATAAATGTATAGTAGATTTAATTCCGGTGTCTGGTATAATTGCATTGTTATGTCACTATATAACCGCATGGTGTTCTGTAAATACAAACTGAATACTTAAAATGCATACAACAAACCGTTCCGGTGGGAAAAAGGAAACTGACTACATGAAAGACGAATGTAACTAAACGTACAAATACTTAAGGAAAAAAATCACATTTGTTATATTAAGGCTATAGTACATATGTAGATTACCGATGTTCAAACTCATTAATCGATTAAAATATACAATATAAGGTAGGAAGCAAAATATGAGGGAATCGCACGAACGCCAAAAAGGAATGAGACTAATGATTTAAAAAATATGTAATTGACGATACATAAAAAAAATGGCGTATTCAAATTCAAAATTGATGATTTTTTTCATAATTACTCCATTAACCTAGACGTACTGCATAACATAATGAAAAAAACTGATTTTCTTTTTCGATTTAATTACTGATCTAGAATGAGAGTAATTTTGCAGTTTCATTTTACATCAAGGTTGACAACATTCCAGCTACAACTCAGTCATATTTTGTTTTCAGCTGCAAAACAAAGAAAAATGCCAAGAGCATCAGAAGAAAGGTAAAAAAAAACGTTTTTTTTATTGATAATGCCAATAATATAAAGATGTCGCATGATTGCCGATAAGATAACTATTCATTAAAGATCGCCAACTGCCTAAAGTGAACAGTTACAGGCCGCCATACTGCAACAATGACCAAAGCCCATACATAGTAAGCTATGAAAGACCACGGCATTAATGTTAAACAAGACTAAAACAATAATCTATACTGCAAAACACTACAAAATAAAAAGAAGACAACAATCCTCCAATACTTCTGAATTATAGTCTCCTAGCTTGGGGCCGGCACTTAAATAATGTGGCGGTTTTTTTTTTTTTATTATTTTTAACATATCCTTGGACAATGGTATAACACTACAACTTACATGAAATAAAATATAAAAAGCATTTAAAAAGGGCTAAAGATCATCAGATTAATGTAAAGCAATGTAATAGCACACCAAACACAACGCAAAATGACAGAAGAACAAATGTAAGCGCATGTTTATACTACACGATTATTGCAAAATGAACCAACATTGTCCTGATTAAGAAGCAGACAAAAATTATGGTATGATTTTCATGGCAACAACACGTGGTTCTCATCATATAACCTTGTTATGAATAATCAAAACAAAAAGCTATAAATTTAGATGATTTGAAAGAAAAACGTAAAGACCTTAAACAAAACAGTAATAAAATCTCTAAGGTCAAATTTGTTTGAGAAAGTTTCACCTTTAGAAGTCTTTCCAATACAGAAGAGAATCGTAGTTTATTTTTTTTAAAGTCATATTTTATTACAAATATAATTTTCTATACCTAAGATGTTATCGGCAAATTAGTGTTACAAATAAAAAAAAATACATTGCCTAAATGCACGATCAAATAACATTTTGTCGATGAATAAACAAAGAAAAAACACGCCATATCCATATTTATAAGACCAGTTTTTGATCTGGTCTAACAAATGCGTTATGAAATCAATCATACGAAGGTAATTGAAGTTGTCTTTTTTTTTCATACGGTTTGCAAAGTACGGTTTTAACTGCTCCTTCAGATAAAGAAACATACATGTAGTTTTATTAAATAAAAAGGCTTCTGGAAATAACAGTATTTGATTAAATAGGATAGCTTCTTGTGTTTATCAAAATGAGATATTGGATTGATTCTTATATATTTTATCTATTAGATCCTTTCAGACAACAAATTGAGTTTGACTGAAAATATGAGTGGGTGAATTATGTTTTATTCAATAATGTTCGCAGCAAACGAATACCTTAATATTTCTTTAATAGAAAATTCCGTGAAAAAAAACACCGAAGTAAATATTTTAGTAAACGTCATCCTACAACTTTGGTTAGTGTAATATTTCTTTAAAGATTGCTTTGTCGAGTTTCTATGTTGTGGTTTCTCGATTTTGTTCTCATAGAAACAGTTTACACAAATGTAACTGCAAGGTATTAGAAAAAAACAACTGTGATTCAATTTAACTTAAAAAAAATGTTCAGCTTACGTCTCCCAGTGAATATCGTGCTACTTAAAATAGCCAATTGGGTAATGCTTATGATACAATTTTTTCGGTTATGCCTCTTATTCATCAGCATGAATAAGAGATATAGCATTCAAATTGAACGACCTCCGTTTTGACATATTTTCGAGCGTCACTCGTGGGTCTTTTGAAGATAAAACGCGCGTCTGGCGTAGAAAATCCTAAAACTGGTATCTATGATGAGTTTATCAAGTGTATTCAAACTTTGTAATGAATTTTGATAGATTATTGATAGAAAGATATCGATTATTTTCTTGTGTGTATGGCTTGTTTCCAATCAGCTGTCTTTTATTACTCTACAAGACAATACAAAAGTTCTAATAGCACCATTACGAGTAAACTATGACGAAAATACTTTTTTTAATTTTTTTCTTGAGATAAGGTGTTAATTCTAGATCTCATGTCTTTCAAAAACAATCTTACTATTTTAAATACCTATATGGAGTTATCTCCTTTCTGAAAGAGAGGTTGTGTTATGAAAAAACAACCCAAACGAAACCAAGTTATAGTGAAATTTGCTTTAAGGCATAACAAAATGAACTATGTAAGGTCATTATTTACAATCATTTAAACTGTTGAAACATTTAATTCATCGTGTGTTGTTGCCAATTATGGTTTTACTGTATAATTTTCCATCTTTCATAGTTTTTAAAGGTTTTAGGTAGAAACAATCCTTTCCTCTGTTTATTAGACTTAAATACTTAATGTACCAACAAATTTCGTTAACGTAGAGTTTAATTTTAGAAACAAATCATTTGACGTTTTGTCAATTTATCGTACAATAAAGGACATTATGTAAAATAAGCTTTATAACGGAAAACTTGTTATAACACTATTGAAACAAGCCGATGTTTTCATATTTTTGTGCTGAAGTGTTAAACAGTAAACAGTCTAATTGATTCACCTCGAAATGGAAATCATAACATTACCTATGAATGTACGCGTTAAACGTACCTAACGAATGTGTGCTCTTTTCATGACAGTTCGAGATTTTTTCACTATCAAATATTTTCATGATCTATAGAAGAATAGCCAAGTACTTCGATGGGGTATAAAATTATATCCCTATTCTCAAAATGTATTGCAGACAACATGGACAAAAGAGACTAATTATTTTTAATAATCTATTTGAAATTGTGAAAAAAAAATAAGTCTGCTTTTCAGCGGTAAAAATGTAATGAAACAAGAGAAAAACATAGTACCCCCTTTTATAAAGTGAATCTAATAAATAACTTATCAAGTGACTTGTATTTTAAATAAACCGTACCAATACATTTGTTTCTTGCTTCATGCAATTACAGCAATATTTTAATGTAACTGGACAGTGATTACTAAGCTTTATATGTGGATTAGTAATTTTTATAACACCCTTTAATGGATCAGTTGGGCGTGGTTTTAACTAAACCCAGAAGAAAAGAATGTTACACTTCGATGAATGAGAATGATAAAATAGGATACAAATTTGCAAATATCATATTTTTTGACAGTATATAAGTCAGATAATGCAAATGTTAAGGTTTGTTTTGTCATACAACACACCTTGGTGTCAGGATTGCCCAAAGAAATATATTTTTACGATCGGGTTTCATTTGATAAATCCTAACACCCGTCGGTTTTTAAATTTGATACAACAATAACAACCTTAAAATGTGCATTATCTATAACGGTATGTTGTTAAAAGAAATGATAACAATAATCATTTTACACATTGAATATTTAAGTCAATAGTAACTATAACGTACAACAAGAAATGAAAGGGAATGAATGATATCTGTATCCACGTTACATAGATACTTACATGTATAGTTCATACGGCATCTTTAGAAAAACGTTCCGAATTTGAATACTGTTCATGTTGTTAAAACATTTGATCAAAAATTAAGATTGAATTTTCCTAATGCAAAAGACATGGAATATGGGAGCTTTTCTTAACTTTTTTTTTTGTAATTTCATCCTTTAAAATTTTGTTGTTGTATTGGCTTTTTACTTTTTCCAGTATATAGCTTACCTTTTGAAGAGAAATCTGTAACTAACATTAATCTAGTTTATATTGTAATCCTGATTTTTTTTTATTGGAATACAACTACTAATGGAATGATATTAAACTAAACTTATTAAAACAAGTCCATAAATATCCTACTAAAATAAATGAGATGTTATTACAAAATGATTATCTAAAGCAACAAATTATTCATAATCCTAAATGGAAAAATGATATACCATAAGTGAAATGTTTGTGTCGTTCTACAAATTATTATGGTTTTTAAGGACTTCTTATTCAAAGTTTATCGATTGATGAAAATAGACATGAACAAATATATTATGAAATGTAGTTCATTTGTTACATGTATACATTACTGTGTTGTCATATTTGCCTACCGATTAAAATAAATGTAGATTGTTTGTATAATGTACTGTTAATTCTCCTTAATCCTCAAGAAATTTCGTCTGATATTTTCAATATTCCAATATTGCCTCTGGTGGTCATATTTTGTATCAGATCTACACGAAATTGGACTTTTTATATTTGGAATAAAGCATGCAAAGCTTTATAAGAATTGGGCAAGCGCGATAGATAAAATTTCCAAATGGTTTCAATGAAAAATACGTGCAATCAATGCCACCATGTTTGCAATCGGACGAATTTTGTATAAGGATAGTTAGCAGAGGTTCTCAGAATCATCAATCGCAAGCATTTTATGTTGCACAGAAGAATCAGTGGTTGCCTCATGTTGCCATATTTTTCACCCGATCGGAATGAAATGAGGAACGTTTGAACTTTAAGATATTTTTCCCTACCAATTTGATTCAAATTTATATGGTTGTTTTACAGGAGAAATAAGAAGTTTTATTTGTCGAATGACGGACGGACGTATTTAGATTTTGATAATTTTCTCATTTTATTGCAATGTTCACCTTATGTATAATATTGAATGTTCATGTTAATATCAAAGATTTACATCAATTATAAGCTTGGTATTATTGATGACTTTTGTGTAAACGTACATTTGACAAAAGTATACAAGAAATAAAGTAAATTTGTTCAAGCTATCCTGTTTCGAATTTATAAAGTATGTTCTTTTGTATATGTCTCACCATAATGATATGGAAACAAATTCGTGTATGATAGTATAAAGGAAATTTCAGCAAGGAATACAAAAATACCATTATGTACGCTCAGTTCATCGTCGATCAAGGTTGGCAATATTCCAGCTGCGACTTTGTTGTATATTGAGTGTTTTCATCTGATAAATGAACTCATTAACAAAAGACGAAAATTCGGTCAAAAATGATTCGACTAAACAACATCATTATTTTACCATAATTTACTGTGTTTATTTTGTTTGTCTGGAACATGTCGTTTCTAATGACACATTGGTTTTGTTTATAATACACGATTATTGAATATAGACTCACATTGTCTTGTTTTAGGACAAAAACATATGTTATAATTACCTTATAGTTAACCGAGCCCGGAAATTTAGATACGATCCGGGTAAACTTATCAATCCTTTTATTAAATAAACTTATTCTAAAAGGTTACCAATTTAACACTGTAATTAAATCTTTAAATATTGTTTTTACTGGTATAAATATTGATTTTGTTATTAGTATATTAAAACCATATTAAAGATTATTGTTATACACATATATACTTTCACAGTACTACAATCTGTCGATACTTATATTTTGGCATTGCACAAGGTCATGTTTTTCTCTGATTGTTAATGGCGTCTTTACATTAACTCCATTGCTTTTTGGATGTGTACTGATTGATATTTTAGTCCTAGATAAATGATTTTTTTTTGTTAGTTGTTATTGGCTTACTGCGAGTACTCTACAATCTGTACTTAGTGTCTGTTTTTTGTTAGAGATGAGGGCTGGATAGATACCTACCACGTCCGGTTTGTATTATGTTTGATGTCTTTCTGCTTTCAGTCGGTCTGATGAGTTAAGCCTTTTTCGACTGATTTTTATAGTTTGTTCTTATGTTGTGCTGTTACACCACTGTCCCAGGTTAGGGGGGAGGGGGTTGAGCACTCACACATATTTTTAACCCTGCCACATTCTTTATGTGACTGTCCCAAGTCAGGAGCCTGTAGTTCAGTGGTGGTCGTTGGTTCGTGTCTGTCATACAATAAACCAACTACTTTTCGCGAGCGACATATTTTCGCGACATTTGCGAGTAGAAAAGTAACGCGAATATGTAAAACAAGGATCTTTCCTTATTACGTGTTTTTCAACAAACAATCGGCATTCCCATGAGAACCAACTGTGCCCCTCTTCTTGCCGACTTGTTCCTTTATTCGTTTGAGGCTTACTTCATACAGAAACTTCTAAGGAAGAAAGATATCCTTTAACTTTACTTTTTGCTACATAGATGATGTTCTCTCATTAAATAATTTAAAATTTGGTGACTATGTTTAACGCATATCCAAACAAACTTGAGATAAAGGATACAACAGATACAGTTAAGTCTGCATCATATCTTGACTTACATCTAGAAATTGACAATGAGGGCCGGTTGAAAACAAAACTTTATGACAAAAGAGATAATTTCAGCTTCCCAATTGTGAACCTTCCATTTTTATGTAGCAACATTCCAGCAGCGCCTGCATACGGAGTATATATATCCCTGTTGATACGACACTCCAGGGCTTGTATTTCTTGCTGCTCACAAGGAAGCTATAAAACTAAGAGTTCCAAGTGGTGAAGTTGAAATCATCCCTTCTCAAATTTTACGGACGCCATCACGAGTTGGTTGACCGTTACGGAATATCCACTTCAAAGATGATAGCGGATATGTTCCTAATGTCCTAACTACAATCCCGTCCCTCTTTTCCCGAATGTGACCTACCGAATTAGACTTATTACCGGGTTTGTACTAACATGAGCAACACGACGGATGCCACATGTGGAGCAGAATCTGCTTACCCTTCCAGAGCACCTGAGATCACCCCCAGTTTTTGGTGGGGTTTGACTTGCTCAGTCGTAAGTTTTCTACGTTGTGTTTTGTGTACTATTGTTTGTTTGTTGATCTTTTTCTTTTTTTGTCATGGCGTTGTCAGTTTATTTTCGACTTATGAGTTTGAATGTCTCTTTGGTATCTTTCGCCTCTCTTTTAACTACATTAAGTAGTTTTAAAATCGCGAAATTAAATCGCCGCGAAGTGGACTAAAATGAACTAAACGCGAAATAAAGCATCCGCGAAAATAAGTTGGTTTACAGTATTTGTTTTTCGTAAATCATTTTATTATAAATAAGGCCGTTAGTTTTCTTAACTGAATTGTTTCATATTTTTCATGTCGGTGCTTTTTATAGCCGACTATACGGTATGGGTTTATCTCATTGTTGAAGGCCGTACGGTTGCCTATTATTGCTTACATCCATTTCATTTCAACTTTGATGGATAGTTGTCTCATTGGCAATCATACCACATCTCCTTATTTTTATATTGCACACAACAATTGTTTTATCTTCATCAGATACTACCAAGACCATTTGTAATAAACACTTTAGCTGAGATTTTATCAGTATGTTAGTGTTCAAATAAAAGCCTTCAGTCCAAGTTATTAAAACTAAATACAGGGTTTATGAAATAAAAAAATCCGATATAAGTTCACGGAAAACAGATATGTATATCACTTATAATAATGAATAGTTTTGCACTTTTCCATTGGGGAAGCATGGAATTTATAAAATAAAGATATAGATCGTACTGTTACACATTTATCCGAAGTAAATGTAACTCATTGTTCCTTGTAAAACTGTTTACATCTAGAATCAAGTTCATTAATCTATTGCACACTTTATACCTTTATACATATGAACGTTGAAAGCAATTTGATAAATAAATTCCTGCAAATGTCGCTTTAACATTTTTATTGAATTCATCTTCGTAATAAAATATGTCTCTTTTAATAGTAAAAAGTGAAAAAAATCAAAAATAACGAACTCCAAGGAAAATTCAAAACGGAAAGTGGCAAATGGCAAAATCAAAAGCACAAACAAATCAAACGAATGGAAAACAACTGTCATATTTCTAAATTGGTACAGACATTTCCTTATGTGGAAAATGGTTGATCACTTGTATGACAGTCGCATGGAATTAAAATCGTGCAGAGTATTTCAATTATCGAAAAGACCAGAAGGCAACAAAATATTCAAGGTTGAAGCTAACCCTTTCAATTTCATTTAAATCTACAATATTTAACTTTTTTTATTTCCTTACTTTTCTTTTAATTCTATTTTTCATTCTTATAGTAATCTGACAAACTGTATAATTCATAGACTTTAAATATTGATATTGAAATGTTGATAGCCGTTATATTTTTGATAATAAAAAAAAACACTCTATAAAAAGTATATTGTTTCGTTCATTATAGCTCTTTACAATATATCTCGACCAGAGTCGCAATAGTTTTAAACGTGATTAATATTCCATATTTAAGAACATAAAAAAATGCAAAACCTTTAGTTATGAAAACTCCGATAATCAGACAAAATAATCTTACTGAAAGTTAAATATTTATATGTTTAGAAGTTAAGAAAAATGATTAAGATAACCCTGCAGAATCTTAAAGTTACATGCACATATTTCACTGCTCACGTTATCGCACATTCCTTATCGTAATTGGACGTCATCCATTGAGCGTTTTACAGAAACCATTATGATGTAAGTGACTGTTATACAATATCTTTGTCACGTATGACCACTGATGTTTTTCGTCATATTCTCTTTGCCTCGATGGTGAAATGACTGAATACGACTCATCGTCGAATTTTACTTACAATGTGTTACACGACGGATGCAACTAAGGTTATCCTTTTGTTGTGGAACCTTCGCCAAGTCTTTTATATTGAAAGGGTTTGTAATGCACAATCTTAGTTTTGTCGTGTGCTGTTTTGTGAACTGTTGTTTGTGTTTGTGTTTTGGTTTTTTTTTCTTTACCATCATGGTGTCTTCAGGGTTTTTTTTTCAATTTGCAGTTTTGATTGCTTTCTTAGTATCTTCTCTCTCTTTTTAACAGTTTTCGGCCAAATATGACTATCAAGAGAACACATTTTATATATTCTGGGGTTACAAACCTACAATTTCCCTGTAAAAATTAATTAAAATGTACTTTGGTCAAGCAAGCGATATGAATTGATCGAACAGTGTTATGTTTTCTTAGATAAAACAAATCTATTTCAGTACTCTTCATTTTAACACATCACGTCCCGACTTAACGTTCTATCAAATAGAATAGAACACCATATTATATCTATATTTACGATCATCACAGACAATTGTACAAATCATAAATCAAAGTAAACAAATAAAGAGTCACTAGTACTGTGTACGAATCTTGTGAATATGCAACAAAAAAAAACTTAAGACTTGCAATATCGTGTCAACTTGGAGGTAAATGATCCATATGCTGGCTATAGAAGTGTTGCTATCTCTGTTGACGTAAAGTTAAATCGCTAAAGCTCGTACTTAATCATGAAGAATTGGATTATCATTCTCGTACATATACTGGAAATTAGGCTGTAACTGTCAGTACCTTTAAATCGGTACGTTGTGAATTTTGTGATTTTGTTATTTGGTATTTGTACTTATCTTATGAAGATGATGATGGATGGTTGCTTAACGTCCAGCGGCAAATTGATATGCATATTCAGGACGGGAACATGTTAATATTATTTGAAATTTAGCCTTGCTTTGTACCAGACCAACAAGCTGAGCCGGATTTTTAAAGTACTAGTTCACAAGGTAACAGTCCGCAGGAAGACATGTCACCTTACCCGAACACATTATTCAGACTCCGAGCTGACCATTCTTCACTCTTACTCCTTAATGCCGCGTGATTAGCGGAGAAGCCTCGAATACCAATTTTAAAGTCTTTTGGTTTGACCCGGCCGGAAAATCGAACCCACGACCTTCCGCACTCGAGACGATCACGCTACCTAGACTACACCGAGCGGTACAAATCTAATGAGTAAAGCCCTTTTCAACTGCTTTTTACATTTCATCATATTTTTGTTCTAGTACGTCATTATCCATTTACTATTAGTTTTCTGATTTCTTTTCCAGATTCAAGTCTGAATTCCTAACTTTAGTACCATTATTTCCTTGTGAATTTTTCACATTTTGCAATTAGATATTCTATTCAATCAAAATACTTATTTTCTTTTCATTAGTCAGTAAACTATTAGTTTACGAATTTCTGTAATTATGTTTCATGGTTTATGATTTAAAAGTGTCTGGGAAAGTTATAGTTTTCATTTCATTAAGGGCTCAGTATTTCTTACACAAAGTGTTTCAGATAATACAAAAGTACTATTTGGTACTTTGTTGGGTGTGGGTACGTGATCCCAAATTTCAAGCGAAAATTTAAATTTAGTGTTAAAAAAAATAGTGTATACATTTTCTTACCAACACTCTCTTCTCTAATGATACTTTGAAATCAAGAGCACATTAAAAAATGTTCTTCAGCTCCGATTTTTGTGTACTTATCCATGGTGAAAACAAAATAATTAAGTCATGTCAATATTGTTCCTTTATTTATTACTTATTCCTTAAGAATTTACACTTTTCTGCCTTTTCACAGAAAGAAAGTATGGAAAGCTTCAGAAATAGATTTGGTCATAAACACTTTCGTCATGCTCATTTTGTGGAACATGACATTAATTCTGGACATATTCGTTATATTTGTAATGAATGAGTATGAAAATTCATGTTTTCCAACTTAACGCTGTATTGGTTGGGAATATGTCGACTTATATATAATTGTTTGTTTTATCAAAACATCTTACATCGGTTTGAGATAACAATGATATGCCGAATCCAAAGTATTATAAAAGTTAGTATTTATTAATTAATATTCTCCTTTTTCACCTATTTGATATTGTAGATATATAGGGATAGCTAGATAGATAGATCCCTATATATCTACAATATCAAATAGGTAAAAAGGGAGAATATTAATTAATAGATACAAACTTGAATAATATTTTTGATTCGGCATATCATTGTGAACTGCTACCGATGTAAGATGTTCATCTGGAGGTTAAATAAACAATTATATATATTATATATATATACATTTATATCATGCAATATCTGTGTGTGATCAGTAATTTTTAAAGTCTTTCAATATAAGTATAATTAATATCATTAGGGGAAATGATAAACTACAATCAATTGAAATTATGTACAATACAAGGAACAAAAATATCCGACCTCATAATATAATAGTCTAAGTGACCAACGTGTATATACACAATACTCCTGTTGTAATTCATCTGAATGGTCCCGATAGAGCAATAGGTGATTGGCTGTCATAGCCTGGTCCTTCATGGAGCTTACAAACATCTCTCAGATTGTTCATATTTTCAGTACTATTAACTAATGGCAATCATGAAAGGATTGCATATCACTGCCAAATATCTGTTTTTGAGATTGATGTCATCTGGTGCCAGAGTTTTAACTTCAGTATCCACATTTTTTCATCTGTTTTCAATTGATTTAGTCTTGTTGTGGCCATTCACACGTTTGTAAAATGGCTTATACAAGCAAACAGTATACCACATTTACATTGTAGAAGAAACACATAGTTTGTAGTTCTGCAGGTTACCAGGCAGAACATGATGTAAGTCGCCTAGAGGAGCACCTGTTATATGTATTGGTATGCAGCATTTGACGATGTCTGTTTCAACAAAACCATGCAAGAGCATGCTCACGATTAGCCATATTAAGAAATCAAATTGGCTCTAACTGGTAAGCCCTGAAGTTTGAACAAAGGCAGCACTTGTGGCTCAATGATGATCTTAAATATAAAACTGAAGGTTTGTTTTTGATTTTTTTACAATTTTCGCTAATACCCTGTGACCTTATTAATGTTTGGATGATCGGTCAGCACAGATGGGATCCTTTGTCCATTTCTATTGTTAAAGTTGATCGCAGTTAGTGTAGCATTTTACAATGTCTCCTCTACTGCAGCTCGGTTAGTTAGGTGGCTACCAAATTCTTGTTCTCTTTTTGTTTTGGAGTCATTAATAGAATTCAACAACTCAATTCATATATCCTAGCTATAGGGAATGGTTTCAGAACTGATCTAGGATGGAATCTCTGGGAAGAAAAATATTGGTGTTGAGCTTTGGGATTACAACACAGGTGGGTTAGAATGTTTCAATCTTTTTCTTGTGTAGTAATGTAATTGCTTAGGATGATTTTATTAAAAATTAAAACTCAATTGTTCAGAGAAGGCCTTTCCACCAAAAACCATGTATTTTAATATGAAAGTAGTAAAATTGGGTTTAAAATGTCATTACAATCGTCAAATGATAGCTTATTGTACGCTGATTCCAAAAATATATGGTTTCTATACAATATTTTTTACATAAGGGAGATAATTTGTTACTTCCGGTTTGAAAAATGTTACTTCCGATACTATTTGAATATTTGCTTGACACTGAATCCAAAAATATCTGGTTCTATATACTTTTATATTATTAAAGTACAAAAAATAGCTACTTCCGGTTTAAACAAGGTCACTTCCGGTTTTTATATTTCAAGGTTTAATGGTTTGAAACCTATTGCAAAAAGTCTCATGGCTTTATCATGTATACATATGAGGTAAAAGCAAAGGTCAAAATCTAGAATGTCAAATTAAGCTATGACCTTGAGATTAATTTCAAGTTCATAAACCAAGGACCTCAAATCAAAAGACCATAGGTCCTAATTATATTTGGTTAATGAGTTATATCACCATACGCGTATCTTTACATACAACAGGGAAGAAAACTCCCTTTTACGTTCAACGTACCCTTGCAATCAAAATTTACATGTTACGACATGTCGCAACTAAAAATTTAGTAAAAATAATTTGTCGATATCTTATACGGTTTTTGCAAATAAGTGAAAATAAGCCAAAATCAAAATTTTGAATATGACCTTGACCTTTGACCTTGACCTAATTTTAATTTTTTTGGACCAAGGACCTCAAATCAAAAGATCCTAGGTCTCTATCACTTATGGTTTACAAGATAGAAATGCATATCACTTATATCAAATGCATAAGGGGAAATAACTCTCATATGGAGTGTTCGTATCGCTTTGGTCAAAATAAGACAAATCATGCAAAGAATATAACGAGCAATTTTATAAAATAAATTTGTCGCTTTCTTTTACGGTTACGGAGGAGATGTAGTCACAAGGAAAACAGTGTTCGGGGAGATAACCCCTACAAAGAAAATTGTTTGGCTTAGAATAGGTGAAAATAAAAAGCGCATAAACTGCATGATACTATTTAAGAAATATCTAAGCGAAATCTTGCGAAACAAAAATTTTACGCGAGATAAAAATTAGGCGGAAGAAAATAATAATAATCAGAACAAATAAAATAGGTCTTTCCACAGAAAAGTGGAAAGACCTTATTAAGCGGACCTTATGCGGATTCTACTATTTGGAAGGTTATTTTTTGTAAGTAGCCTGCAAATATAAAGAGTATCATGACATTCATGGCTTTTAAATTATTGGGTATGAGTGTTCCGTAAAACGAGATATCAAGAAAAGTGCGTTAGACGCACCAAACTTAGAAATTTTTCGATTCTATGTCAACTTAAATAAACATAAAGATAATTTGGTAAAGAGAAGTGTAAATTACGGTCGTTATGATGAATACAAAAGTATTGTTTACGATATTACGATTTTGAAGAATTATAATACAGAACAAAATATTCATTAACAGTTGAAAAATCTGTAACAATTGAGTTTTCTAATCATTCTTATCATCGACATGTAAGGAAATGAAATAATGAGAATGTTTAATTGAAATCTCATTTCCAGTAAAAGATAACTTAGATTTCCATTGTTTTATCTATGATGTTTTTATAGACAAAATGAACTCGTTATACATACCAGTTTTAAAAATATGTAAGCCAGATACGCTAAACGCCTACAACAGATTCATCAGCAACGCTCGAAAAAAAAAAAGAAAAATGGACAAATAAAGTACGAAGGAGCATTGAGGTCCCAAAATTCCAAAAGTTTTGCCAAAAACAGCTAAGGTTATCTATTCCTTGGGTAGTGACTCCTTAATATATCAAATATTTCTAAGTTTTCTTAACAATCATAATTAGCAACAGATACTAGTAAATAAAAAAACTAAAAAAAAGCTAAGCATAAATAACTCATAGTATGTCGAAACTGCTATAAAGAATTTGGAATAGTATAGTTAACTATGATAAATCGTAAAATCAGTAAATTGAACCTTTTTTGGTATAAACAATCTAAATCATAGCCTATTAGTCATGAGGATAAAGGTGACGATACGTTGTATATAAGTTATCAAATTGACAAATCAATCATTAGCTTTTGTCTGGAAACTGACATTTATTTGAACACGTTCGTTAAATGAGAGAAATACATATTTGCTCTTGCAAAATGGATTCAGATTATATTGCTTGTTCAGCTTTTTGATAAAGATTGCCATTATTTCGTAAAATTATTACATTAAGTACAAAATATAATTAAATATATAATACAGAAAGGATTCTTTAAATCATTTTGGAAATCTCGTTTAACATTGGATGTCTGGGACCCTGTGTTAAAATCATGTGAATTGTCTACACTCGAAACCTTGTGCTAAGCATAATTATATTTTATATATAATTTATATATAGTTGGCCATCATCGGCGACCTTCTGTCTGCCACCCAAAATGGCGTGTAGTTACTACTGCTTAATTTGCTTTTGATTTTTGTTGCAGAGATACTCGTTTATTACTCAAACAAAATAAGGTATAAAATCTGCGTATGTCCTAGTTCAAACTTGCACTTTTATCGTAATCTCAACCTTGGCTTTCAAATTTATGGTTTTAGTCGTTCAACTTGATGAAGGTAAATCAAGAAAAGCGCTTCCGACACACTGACTTACATATTTTCATTGTGAGTTTGCGTCTTTGGTCGATTCCCTTTTCTCATGGGTATCATTAGCCCGGTAGTCTTACTTCGTGATTTAAAAAATACTTTTTTTTAATAAAGAAACTTATGTTCTAACTTCCACAGGCAAAGTTTAATTTAGATGTTTTGATGTTAGCTTCTTGCTTTAGGTCCGTTAATGTTATAGAGCATCTTAAATATTTGTACGTCTCTCTTTGACTTTCATTTTTGAGCGTTCCTCACGAAATCTTCTACTTGCTCTTATACAAAAATTCCTTGGAACGCACCAAATATAATGTGGTTTTTTTTTATTGTAAGGTCAAAAACATGGAGTCATGATTCAAGGAGGGAAAATAAAGACATGATTTTTTTTCTTATTTTTATAAAAACTCACTGTGCCCAAATAATCATATACCGTTCACTGTGTAAAGTCATGGACTGTCTCAGTAAATTAATCTCTTATCTTTTACTTTGTAGGTGTTTACTGATCTCAGAAAAATATCAACCTTTTAGCTTTCACGTTGCAAGGGTTAACTGGTCTCAATAAGATTTTCCTTAGCCTTTCACGTTGTTTAGGTTAACTGGTCTTACCAAGGGTTAACTACTCAGTAAGATATCAAACCTTTACCTTTCACCTTTGTAATTGGTCTCACTTAGATTTCCCTTTACTTTTCATTTTGTAAGGGTTAACTTGTCTGACTAAGATTTCCCCTTTACCTTTCAATTTGTGAGGGTTGACTGGTTTCACTACGATTTCCCCTTACCTTTCACCTTATAAAGGTTAATTGTTCTCACTACTATTTCTCTTTACCTTTCACTTTGTAAAGAATAACTGGTCTCACTAACATTTGCCTTTATCTTTCACTTTGTAAAGGGTAACTGCTCTCAGTAAAATAATACTTTACCTTTCACTTTGTAAGGTTATGAACTGGACTGACTAAAATATACATTTACCTTTCACTTTATAAGACCAGATACTTGTGTCAGTAAAATAATCATTTAATTTGTACTAAATAAAAGTATTCTAAAATAAGTCCTTATCATGCCTATACAAATAAAGTGATGTGGTGTGATTGCCAATGAGATTACTATCCACCAAAGTTCAAATGAGGTTGATGTAAGCAGGTATAGGCAACCGTACGGCTTTCTACAATGAGAAAACCCAAATACCGTATAGTCGGCTATAAAAATTAAATAAGAAACAATAAATTGAGAAAACTAACGGCTTAATTTATAACCAGACAATTTACGAATATGACAGACATGAACCAACAACCACTGACGTACAGGATCCTGACTTGGGACAGGCCCATAAACATTGTAGCGGGATTAAACATGTTTGAAGGCGCCAACCCTCCCCTAAACTTGGACAGTGATTTAACAGTACATCATCAGAACAAAATATAAAAATCAGTTGAAAAGGGCTTATCTCAACAGATCGACACAAAGCTGAAAAACATCTAACAAAAACACACTTTACGTGGCAGGGTATTTACACATCCCTCACAACAAAAAAAGACACGAAGTACAGATCTGAGAGTTCTCGCAGTTACTGACAGCTAGTTCAAAGCCAATAGCAACAAATAAAAAATCAAATATCTAAGACTAAAATATCAATCAGAACACATCCAAAAACCAATGTAATAACTGTAAAGACGTCATTAACAGTCAGAGAAAAACATGACCTTGAACAATGCCAAAATATAGTTATCGATACAGTGTAGTACCATGAATATGCATATGTGTAAAACAATAATATTTAGTATGGTTTTGATTTACTGATAACAAAATCAATATTTATACCAATAAGAACAATATTCAAAGATCTAATCACAGTGTTAAATTGGTAACTTTTAAAAAAAAAGTTTATTTAAAGGATTGATTAGTTTACCGGGATCGTATTTAACTTTCCGGGCTCTGTAAACAACAGCACTGTAAACATTTGGATGGCTATTCCGTTTGAAATAAGTTTGCGACAGGTACAGGCAAACTTCAAAACCAAATCTTTGTATCTATGGTAGAATTTAGTCACGGTTTTTAATAATTTGTGGTTACGAAATCCCTAACTCGATTATTTACCAATAATACATGGATTACGCATAATTGAAATCCAAAACGTCACTACAGATACGGACAAAGCGAACAAGGATATGTAAACACCGTAAGATGGTGCTAAAGGAAATTCATCGTTCGAAAATGAAACATTAACATTAAGGAAAGAAAA
This sequence comes from Mytilus californianus, assembly GCF_021869535.1. NCBI lineage: Eukaryota > Metazoa > Mollusca > Bivalvia > Mytilida > Mytilidae > Mytilus > Mytilus californianus. The sequence goes on from NW_026262712.1 coordinate 82,039,397, forward strand.
ATCGTCAGTTTTGCCTAAAACTGGTGTTTTCTGTAGAGTTTCTCTTGTAAAACTGAAATATCTAAATCTAAGATAGGACATTTATTTCTGTTAGTATTTAATTTATTTAAAGTAAGTTCCTTTGGGTAAATTTTAGCAGTATATTTAGAGAGAGGTGAAAGATATCAAAAGGACATTCAAACTCATAAGTCAAAGATTTCTTGATTATTAAACGAACAACATATCATCAATATAACGTAAGTGTTGTTGGATTTATCAATCAAATGGAATTTAGATGGGTTTTTACTGAGTTTGGCCATAAACTGTGATTCAAAACAGTACAGGAGCAAGTCAGCTATTAAAGGAGCACAATTGGTGCCCATAGGAATACCTACAACCTGTCGATAAAATGTATTGCCAAAACGTACATAATTGTTGTCATGGAAAACATTTACAACTTTTATCATCTCATCACACATCTAGATATGATATCTAGCATATTTGCCATTTTCATTAGAGAAAAAATGCTTTATATGAATAGCAGCAAATACATTTGCAATCATATTTTGCAAACGACCATTGGAATAAATAGGAAAACTATTCTTTCATAAAATTATGGGGAAGTGTAATATAAAGAGTTGAAACGTTAAAACTTTCAACCGAATCAAATGCACCATTAAATGAACGTAATTTTACCAATCATTGATTATTGCAAATAATTATAAGCTTATCAAAATGTGCCCAAATTTATATAGATTACAGATAAACTTTAAATTGGCGCTGATTAATCACATGTAATGTGAGTTTCTATCCGAAAAACTGATAACTGTTCCATGTTGAGAAATCAGTTCTTCTGGTTTCATTATAGTTTTAATTCACAAATAAAACTTTCTGATATGCATCTTAATGTTTCTGGTTAATAAATAAATAATAGGTTGTAAACTTTACAAAAGAATATATTTCGATATATTTAAAATTTGAAATAATATATCCTTTTTTTAAATTTTTTGTGTATATGCTTTAAAGACTACAAAAAATAATAATTCCATTATTCAAAAAAAGAAAGAGAAAAGATAACTGATTGTGATAACTCATCATAACTTCATTTGAAACCTCTAATTATTTCCGTAATTTGAAATTTAAATGTTCAATCAGTTTTCTAATAAATTCTTTTTCAGTATTTGTTTATAATATAATATTCCATTTCATACAATCGCTAATGTTATACATTGTAAACATCATTTCTAACATTTTGATTAGTACCACATGCTGTTTATGAAATGACTTGTCAACATTTTTCCAATTTGATAGAATAAGAAAAAATTAATGAGGAGAAGAAGTTGTGAAGGTTTTACACTGTTATAAAATAATGATATGTCTCTGAAACATATCGAATATGAAATAAATAAAGATCTAGAACAGTTAAGATATATTGTATCCCTAAATACATATCTAAGATATTTTCATTTACACAACTGGATCTGTAGAAAACTGGAAGAAAGTACCAAATAAAATTAGGAATACGTATCAAACTACCTAACTGCAACTCAAATATTTGAATGTACCATGGAGACTGATACAACACATGTGACACCATTTCTTTTAAAAAATTGTCGACTAGCAGGGGAAAGGGTTAAGGGTACGCACAAAAGCTGCGAACAGAAAATCCTTAGGTAAAAGCTTTATTCTGAGCATTTCAGCAGATGTCAGGTTTTCTCTATCTATTATTGTTTTTAAGTAATTAGAACATTACAGGTTTCAGCTGTTATTGTTATCCATGATTGTCATGTTGGTGGGTTAGCAGGACTAAAGACATAATTTATCCTCTATCCTTTATGTCTGATACCCTAAGAATGATACAGACCAAATCGAATGTTAATTGGTATAGTGCTTTACAGGACAAAATGTGTAAATATGTTTTCAACGACGACTATCAATAAGAATAACTTGGTATGCAAATTTGAATAACAAAAAAGATTTCTTGCCAGTGGTCTTATAGATCAACTGTTTAGAATCAGAATATCAACATTTCCGTATTTTAGCATTCAACATGTTTTACATTTTATTGTACAGAAATCTACTGATTGATTGTAATTGCTACTTGCTTAACGTCAACTCAAGTGGCAAAAATGTCGAGAAATAAATCGGCAGTTGACGGTTTGACGTATTCATTTATTGATGTTTTAACTTCAAGCTCCGATGTTTCTATACTTCCATGCTGATAAAAGTAATCAAGTCATGACAATTTTTGTTACTTTTGCTTTCGGAATTTACACTTTTCGACCTTTTCACAGAATAGAAAGTATAGAAAGCTTTAGAAAAATAATTGGTATGCCATCATTAACTTTTGTCTGGAACATGTTTTTGTTTGGACATACTCGTTATATTTGTAATACATGAGTATGGCAATGTCATGTTGTCTAACTTAACGCTGCATTGATTAGGAATATGTCGACGTATCTAGTCAAATGTTTTGTCCTCGAAAAAGTAATTCTGATATCACAAGGATTTCAGATTTGATCTTTTGCTGTTCCCTTCTTAGGTTGTTTTTGAAGTTTTTGCCTCAGAGAATCAATCTCCAAGCAAGCTGTATATATATCTTTTGATAAAAGGTGATACATTTACAAAATTAAGAAAAAGTTCTATCAATGTATCCAGATATCTCGATATATCTTCAACAAGTAAAAGAAACAAAAATATTGAATAATAAATAAAAAGAAAAATATTTTGGTTACCACATATTCCTTAATTTTGTAAATGTAGTTGATGTAAAATGTGCGTCTGCAGGCTAAACAAGCAATCATAAACAATATGTCTGTGTATTCATTAATTTAGAAAGTCATTTAAATTTTAGTATGAATAAAGGGAAGTATTAATAAGAATAACAAACATCACTTTATATATGTTAATAATGTCAGTCCCATTAACTAAGGGCAATCATGCAATGCTTTACATATCACTGCAAGTAAATTCTATTCATAGCTGATGCCTTCTGGTAACAGTACTTTTAAATTTGTGCATGTCTCTTCCGTTTCTCAAGCCTTTTCGTGGCAATTTACACGTTTGTAAAATGGCAGTTTGATACATGCATACTGTATACCATATTTACTTTGCAGAAGAAACAAATGGTATAATTCGACCTAGAGGAACAGCTGTTGAATGTTTGTGTTTGTAGTATTAAATAAAATCTGTTTTGACAACATTTTGTAACATCATACTGACGATAAGCCTTGTTAAGAAAACAAATTTAATTTGGCTATAAGTAGCAAGCCTTTCAGACTTGTAGCTCTATGACGACCTTTCATATGTAATTAAAGGATTTTTTCCATTTTCTTTCCGTTTTTGCTATTATCCAGCGACAAAATTAATATTCGGATGACCGGTCAGCGCAGATAGAATCCTTTGTCCATTTCCATTGTTAAAGTTAATCTCAGCTAATGTAACATTTTACAATTTATTCTCTACTGCAGCACGGTTGGTTAGGTGGTCACCAAATTCTAGTTGTTGCTTTGTTATGGTGTTGTTGATGGTACAAATCCGCTTAATTTATTTAGATTTGCTATAGGGAATGCTTTCAGTACTGATCAAGGATAGAAACTCTGGGAAAATGATATTGGTGTTTGTCTTTGGGATTACAGTACAGATCTGTTGGTATGATCCCATCTACCTCTTGTGTAGTAATGTCAAAGAAGGTTTTTTAAAGGCAGGGATTGCAAGTTGATTTCATTCATGAATGAAGTGGATTTTTGGTAGATTTGGCTATTTTGTAGGTTCATTTTGGTCAAAATAGCCTGCAAATATTAAATTTAGTTATTCATGACTTTCAGACTTTTGAGTATGAGCGTTCCGTATGAACATATATCCAGGATGTCGCGTTAAACGCACCAAACTATTAAAGTGTTATTTTCACAAACGTCTAAGGTGAACGAAAACAATAATGTTAATTTTTTCCTATTTTATATCTCTGTAAATGAACGCAAAGAGAGTTTGGTAAAGGGAAGTGTAAGTTTTGGACGTCATGATTAATGTAAACTATTCCTTTAACCTGACGATTTTGAAGAATTATAACATGTATAATACAGAACAAATTTATCTATGAACAGTTGAAAAAAATCTGTAAATAATTGAGTTTTTGTTAGCAATGAAATTTTAGGAAATGATAATATAAAAATGTTTGATTAAAATAACATTTCTAGTAAATGATATCTTGTAGTTTGTCATCAAATGTTTCTGGTTCGGTGAAAGTTTTAAAACCAACTGTTTACTAACAAATAAACTTCATAATACATACATACCAGGCTTTAAAATGTATAAGCTAGACGAGCGATTCGTCTACAAAAGACGTACCTGCGACGCTATAATATAAAGTTTAAAAAGACTAAATAAAGTACGAAGTTGAAGAGCATTGAGGACCCAAAATTCCAAAAGGTTTTCTTGGGTAGAAAATCCTTAGTATTTCGAAAAAGTCAAAACTGTGTTTAAAACAACTAATTCATAATTAACGACAGAGAAATAAAAAAAAAAAACAAAAAACCTTAACATAAATGACCTCAACATATGTCGAGAGTTTATGAAGAAGTAGGAATAACAGAGTAAATTGTAGTAAATGTAAAATCAGTGAATTGAGAAATTGTTGGCAAAATAAATCTAACCTATGACCTATAAGTAATGAGAATAAAGGTGACACTACATTATATAATAAATATCAAATTGACAGACCAATCATTAAAATTTGTCAAGAAACTGATAATTATTTGAACACGTCCCTTATATGAGAGATAAAGGCACCAGTTGTATACCGCTGTTTAATAGTCATAATTCGATTTAGCAAAAACAAATCCGTGTAACTAATTAAAACCGAGGGAAACACATCAACTATAAGAGGAAAACAACGGAAAAACAGAAACACTGAACTACTACAAAAGCAAACACCAACATACATAGAAACGAACTGTAGATAACAACTGCCATATTCCTGACTTGATCCGGGACATTTTAAGACAAAATTGTTGGTTGAACATGGTTTTATGGCTATCCACATGAATGGATCAACGTCACAAAAGGTGACGTTATTTGTGACGTTTATATCATCACAGGTAAATTTCTAAAAAATAAAATAGATTTGTTTTATTTATAGACACGTACAATAATAGTAAATTGGGATTGAGTTTATAATGGTGTAATTTTATGAATTTTCTAACCATGACAAGAATATTTAAATGGAATTGTGTTTGTAATGGTGATACTATTTGTATTTTGTAACCATAACAGTTTTCCTTTTAAATCAAAACTGTGTATAAACAAAAAAATCATGTGCATATAGTTGTTTTAAACTTAAAATCATATGAATGAAGTGGCTGATTTGTTATCTTAACTTTTACATACATATAGAAAATAAAAATAAGATATCGGTAATATAAGGCAAGATCATACAGACCCAAACAGTAAACACACATGACAACCAACAACATAAAAATACCCTGTAAACGAACCACGAGTTACTCGACTGTACTGACAAATAAGACATATGTGAAATATACCAAAAATACAGAATTCAAATCACAAACGAAAAAAACAGACAACAATTTAGCACAAAATGACCCGCCGGACCCACACGTATAAGAAAGTAACAACAAAATGCCCGAAAGCGGAATATATAACTACCAAACCACGTCGTCTTCAGCAGCAAATATAAGACATAACATAATATCCAACGGGACTTACAAAAGAAACATCATAACTAAATACATGAATGTTGGATATATAAATACCGAGACACGTCGTATTGCAATGCGAATTCACATTCAGCAAAACTGTCATATTGGGGAATAGGTCTAGTTCGGTACTAAGCAGAATAGACGACGTAGATGGTAAACCACAATCTAAGACGTGGTAAAAATGTAGTTAGTTAGTTTAGATACAAACACATCGCATTGATCAACCAATTCGTGATGGTGTCCATAAAATTTACGGAGTGTCAATTTTAATCTTTCCTCCTCATAACTCTGGTGGAGCAGTTTCTGCGTAAGGAGCACACTTCTGTATATGAAGTCCGTATAGTGTGAATATGCACGAGCATAACGTATCAATTGAGATATTTAAACACCATACGACGGGCAGAGCATATATTACTGCTGAGAAAAGGGAAATTGATAATTGGGAAGTTGAAATCACCCCGTTTGTCATAGATTTTAGTCTGAAGTCGTCCATCTGTGTCAATATTGAAGAAAAGATCAAGATATTAAGCAGTCCTTCTAGTTTCAATAGTATCCTTAATTTCAAGTTTACTGGGATATATGAGATGTAAGTACTGGCTGAAATATGGATTATTCAGTGATAGGACATCATCAATATATCTGAAAGTAAAACTAAATAATTTCGCAAGGTGCTTTTTCTTTCTGTCTTTTAGAAGGTTTTGAATGAATTATGCTTCATACGAGTACAAAAAACAATTGGCCAGTAGGGGTGCACCATTAGTACCAAATGGAATACCGACTGTCTGTTGAAATATCAATCCTCCAAACTAAATAAATATATTGTCGATCAATTACTCCAATATTTTTATAATATCATCTTTAGTGTATTTTCTGATAGAATCAGTGTAGTTCTTCACAAAATAAGTATTATTATAACCCAAAACAAGACATTTATATCTACAATTTCCATTTGTATTGAAAAAGCTCTGTTTAATGAGATGGTGAAGTCGATCTTTCAATTGAGCATGGGGAATAGTAGTGTAAAGCGTAGAAAAATCAAAGTCTTAATGTTGTTTCAAAATTGCAGAGATTGTGATCTAGCAGTAGATCTTTAGAATTTTTAGAATCCACATCTGGTTGACACCACTGGTTGAATGTATCTCGTCACAATATTTCTGAAGGCCATCTTTTACTGTAGAAAGAATAGTAGTCAGCACTTTAGAAAGATGTTTACTCGAACATCTTGATTATCCAGCTATGCATCGTTCTTTATAAAGAGTTTTGTGAAGGTTGGTATCCAGTATAATGACGGTAGATTTTCTTCGTCTTCTCTGGGTTACATACCAAAAGAAAGGACAGATTTGTGATGTTCTAAAATTTCATCCTTTTTAAATGATGTTAAAGAATATATAGGATTACCAGTTTTGCTATTTATTCCAAATAATGATTTTTACATATGAAGACAATATTATTGGAGGTTTTATCTGCTGGAACAACGACATATATTAACCCGTGTGTTCATAGTACATCGTAGTTTCTGAATGCACTTCTGAATGCATGATCGAATAGCTTTGATCCATTCAGACAAAGTGTCCAGCTGGCTCTAGCAAAATTGAATCAGATTGTAATTCTCGTTCAGCTTTTAAATAAAGTTTGCAATTCTTTCTAGCTATTGTCATATTAATAACAAAATATATTAGAAAAGGTAATACAGAAAAGAAAATTTGCTTATTCATTGCGGAATTTCTTCTTAGCGTCGTTTCTCCGGCACCCTTGTGTAACATTCATTCTCAATTATCTAGTCTCGAAGCATGGTAATTTTTGAAAATTTCTATCATCGACAACCTTGTGTTTGTCTGCAAATATGCAGTTTAGTTATTCCTGGTAAGTTTTGTTTTTTTGTTTTTTTTTTTGTTTGTTTTTTTTTCTTTTTTTTTTGGGGGGGGGGGGGGGTATTTTTGCATAGATACTTATTTATTACTCATAAATTATATAATCTGCTTAATTTCCTGCAAGTTGTCCAATCTTACGCTTTTATCGTAATCGAATACCTGGCTTTTAAATTTAGGATTTTAGCCGTTACTGATGAAAGTCTATCAAGAAAAGAGGTTCGGACTTTATATATTTTTATTTTTATTGTTTAGCCTAAGATTGGGACCTCAATCAACTGTCAATTATAGAGAGTATCAATAATCCCTTATACGTAGTCAAGCACACATTAATCCTGGCACCTATAATGAGTTTATTCATTCGTCATCGACATGATTTAAAACATACCTTTCTCAAATTAAATAACTAAAGCTCCAACCACCGAAGGCGAAGTTGACATTTGATGGTAACGTTGTTAGCTTCTCTTTTTAGGTCTGTTAAAAGTCATAAAACTCCTCAAGTATTTATACATCACTGTATTTTTTTCAATTATTTTTTTAAATGTTCCTTATGAAAGTTTATCGAAAAAGCTTGAGGGAGATATGAAGATTTGTTTAACCAAGACAACTTATATTCCCCGAGGGAATGGCCGGGTTAAATATGATTTTCGAGGGTGAACAAATCTTCATATCTCCCTAAGCCAAGGGAAATAAATGTTGTATTTCCTGCCAACACTCTTTTTACTTTCCGAATACAAAATATTTAATTTACATACAATGTTCTGGCCGGCTTGCTTTAGTATCCAAACTCGACATAAACAATGATTAACAAAAGACCGATCAAAAATCAATTATTTATTTTATGACAAATTGTGCTCTGTTTTGTTTTTACTAATTTTGAACACAATATTGACTATGCTATTGCTATTTTAAAAAACGTTCAAAAACTTTTGAATATTAACCGCGCGTAACGTCGCACGAGGTAGTCCATGCCGATGTTCAGAGGGGGATATAATACTCAGAGGGGAATATGATACTCAGAGGGGAATATGAAGTTTTGTTCAATGTCACGTGTGAGAATCTCAACCAATGAAATGTTGTTTTCTTGATCAGTATTTACATGCAATGGAATAAAATACATTTTCTTATCAGTTGAGTTAAACAATTGCTGACAAAACCGACGATCAAGGAATTATGACATACTACGTAATGCATACATGGATTATTTAAGCCGGGAAAAAAAACAAGACAAAACGGAAAAGCGTGAGAAAACGAACCAAATATCCAACACAAATTAACTAATACAAAAGCATCATTTAATCCAAATTAATGATGTGTGATTACACTGTCGTAGGCAATCGTTACAAAACGAAAGTGACATTTATTTAATATTGATTATCTAATATTAAAACGATTCGAATATAACACTACTAGTGCTTGGTCTGAAAAATATTAAATGATATGTATTGAAAAATATAATGTTGCCTATTCCCATTTTTCATTTATCAGATTAAATTACATTAACAATACAGTAATAGTCGTTGGCTGCTTATATCTTTGCAATTTCATTATACCATGTCTGTAAATCTTCAAATCGAACATTTACTTTCGTCTGGATATGCCATTTATATTAGGTTTGTTATTATTCCCAGAGATCAAGTAATCTTGACTAATGAGTATTTGGAACAACTATCTAGAGAAAACATGGCTATACATGAATAATAATGTATGATTATTTTAATCTTTTATTAATTGAAAATGTTGAGCCACTAAATACATTTCTATTAACTTGTATCAATGAACTTGCAGGAAAGAATTTGTCGTTTTGAAGCGATATATTGGTTCTTGTTTTATTTGCTTATCATGTTAGCAAGGGAATTTGAAGTTGATGGAAAGTCTTTGATAGTTTTTGTTAAATGTATTCGCCCCTTTCCTATATATACTAGAGTTGATTAACAGATTGACATACATGTATTGCATGACAACTAATCTATAAAAATTTATTGCTGAAGATCGTATCTATGCTAACATCAAGATTTCTTATTATCTGTCGTTGGGAAGCTGCCTCAGTGACGTATCATTTATTCTTATTTATTTACTAGAAAAGGAAGCATGTCTTTTTCATTCTAAAGTCGACCGATGTTCTTTTGTTTGATTTTAACTAAACACAATGATTAAAATAATAGTGTGCATAACAATTAACATTCCATTACAAAAAAAAACGAAACAGATGTAAAATGGTAGTCCTGTTTTACATTCAATATAAATCAGACAAAATACAATACGCGATAATATCACAAAACGTAAAATAACAAAAATACAATCTCCAAGGAAAATTCAAAACGGAAAGTTCTATATCAAAGGGCAAAATGAAAAGCTCAAACACATAAAACGAATAGAAAACAACTGTCAATTTTTTTCAAGTGTGTAAGGTATCAGGACAGTGTGCGAAAGTAGGATTCCTGTTAGCGGGAAATTCATAAAAAGTGTTAAAACACCCAGCTTTAGGTAAGTGTTATCTTTTCAGCAAATGCACCAATTCTCCATCAAATTTTTGTTCGTCCTAAACATGCATGAATTATTTGCCAGTAGACCTATAGCAAACAACCATGAATCAATCAATCAAATCTTTTGTTTTTGGCTTCATAGACATACTGATAAAGTTTGACCAATTAATGATGTCTGTATCCTTGTTGTAAACGATTAAGTGAAATGAAAATTTCAAACATTGAAACAACAATCCATTATTTTTCAAATACTTACAAAAGATTATTGGTTTACAGTATTTACAACTCAATAGTTAAAACTTTCATCCTTACCAATTTACATATGTTTTATTAAGATTATCCGTTTGATAATATTTACAACTCAATCATTAAAGTTTTCTTTGTTACCAATTTACATAATTACATGTTTTAAAATTTATTACAAGTCATTTATTTTACAAGGACAATACGTCAACACATCTTTAGCATTCAATATAAGTCTGATTATTTCATATGATAATTCACCGTTCCATTTCACTGTTGTTTACAATGATGATCCTGGATATATCAGGCTGCAAGTTATAAATAATGCATTACTACTCCAGATTCAAATGTGTTACTAAAACAATTGATTCAAAGTCTAAACATACAAATCTTAAAAGAAAAACAAAAATACACGTATATTTGACATGGTGTCCATTCCATTTTCTAAATAGCAATACCTGTTCTTCTTAAATATGGATAAGGAGGTACCAGGAATGATCATAAACTATAATTCAAAAAAGGAACAGACAACAAAATGACCAAATTACGAACCACTACTAATAAACCTGGTGTGATCTCAGCTTTTCTGCATGTTGAAAAAGATGTCATTCCAAAAAAAGACATAATTGTAAAATATATCCAGTTATAGCGTTATGTGTTAAATTCATTTAAATTGAGCAACAGGTTTTGAACAAAACAGAAAACAATGGAATACCCAATGTTAGAGTCTAATAGTTCTCAACTTTACGTATGCATAAAGACAAAGAACATTTGAAACATTTTTGATTGGTAACTATCAATTAATCACACAGACTTTTTCTTTATTATTCAATTTCCACGTATATTTTATAACTTTATGTGTTTTATCTGAAATTGTGAGGGCAAGCGTAAACGTCGTGTACATAATGTTGAAATAAATAATTCAACGATGATTTTTTTCAGTTGCATGATAATTGTGATGATGCTACTGCATTTAAAATTTGCAAGCATCATTTTTTTAATTTAATAGTTGCAAGTATCCGGTTACTAACTAACTCAATTTGCGAGCAGCACATCGCCTATTGATGCCCGCAAATTTTCAAATAGAATTCTTTTATTTTCTTATTAGTTGAATTAAGCAATTGCTGACGAAACCGATGATGAAGTAATTTTAACCCACTAGATAATCCCTTCGTGACTAAGATAAGCGGCAAAACAAAAACAAGAGAAAACAGAAAAGCAATAGAAAACAAACAAAGTATCCAAATCAAATTAGCTAATGCAAAACCATCATTTAATCTAAAGTGTAATATCACTATCGCAGGCAAACGTTACAAAACGAGAGCGACATTAATCTAAGATTGATTATTTAGTTTTAAAAGGACAAGAATATGACACAATTATTGCTTAGTCTGAAAAACATTAAAATAATATGTATTGAGAAATAATACGTTGCCTGTATTCTCATTTTTCATTTAAATATGTTTTACATAAAAATAACAGTTATAGTACTTGGATGCTTATATCTCCGTGATTTTATTATAAAATGCCTTACAAATCTTTAAACCGACAATTAACTTTCGTCTGAGACATGCTAGTTATTATTAGGTCAGTAATTATTCTCATAGATCAAGTGATTAGTGAGTAATTGGAACAACTATCTAGACAGAACATGGCTCTATATGAATAATAATGTATATCTTTTAATCTTATATTTATAGAAAATGTTAAGCCTCCAAATACGTTTGTATTTACTTGTACTAATGAACTTGCAGGAACATTTTTATCGTTGTTGAGTAAATATAACAGTACAACTTACAGAAAGACAATCATATTTACATGTTATTTCCAATTTCAAAGTTTTTTTCTAAAGTTTCCTACGTAAACTAAATTTATTCTGAGTAACGACGAGTTATTATAATTAAAACATGTTTTCAACATTTCCTCATTTGTAGTATCAAATTCTTCCGAGTTACAGTGTTAGCAGTCGTAAGCACACATATTATATTAGATAAATTTATAATCACAAACATTAACACTCACAATTAAATATACAAGTTATTTCCAATGTTAAAAGTTTTATAAAACTCAATTTATTCTGGGTTACAACAACTATCATGATTGGAAATTTTAATTAACATTTACTCGTTTGTTATATTAAATTCTTCCGATTTTCAACGTTAACAGGCAAAGCGCACAAATCATATTAGGTTAATTTATACTCACAAACATCAACACATTTTTGTCTACATCAAGCTTTTGTTTAATAGTCAATTTATAAATATTGACAGATGCGTCTCTTAAATGATTGGAGTCCTTTTAAGTACTACTAGTATTCATTTAATTATGCTTGTAATCAAACAGGTTAATTTGTTGATTTATTGGAAAATAAGATATAATGATACTTGCTTTATGAGGAAGATGTCAAACGTTCATGTCTACCGTTATCATATCGAGGGTATCACCAGCCCAGTAGCCAGAACTTTGATACTGGCATTAAATACGGATTTTGTGTTCTTTAAATTTGTTGTTACAAAATTTTGAAAAATTACTTTAAATCAAGGAACATATCTCATGCACATTTCTGATTCCTTGTCCAATTATGGTTATACTTTTTTGTGATTTTTGGTTTATAAGCCTTTCATTGTTTTGATTTTCAAATCATTCGGCCTCAAACATCACTGAAGAAACATTTATTGTCAAAATGCGCAACTGGTGCAGAAAAATTGGTACCGTCAATGTTAAAAAGGGCAAATTAGGGGTTTAACAGGTTACTTTAATTCTGCATTTTACCTCAATACTGTTTACTTCTTTATTTAGCTTAACTGTTCTTTTTTTTCTTTTTTTTTTTTTTTTTGCTTTTTTACATATTGTCAAAAAGAAGACTAGCGAACCAAATTTGGTTGAGATGATCAATCTGTATCGGATCATTGTCTAGTGTTGTTCACTATACCAGGTTTATTTCAGATTAACTTAATAGCTGTTAGGTGCACCAGAAAATCATAATTTACCTAACGAAGGAAATGATTTCAAATAGTTCATGAATGGCAATAAAAACCCAGTCAAATGTGCCTTAAATGCTTATGGTTGGGTCCTACATTTACAATCTGTCGATACTTTGTTTTATGTACAAGGTCATGACTTTTCTCAAACTACTTATGATGTCGCTACACCAAATCCGTTTAAGGTGCATTGATAGATTAGTGTTTAGTCTAATAGAACATGTTTTATAACTTTATCAAATTTGGGCTCCCTGAAACTATGAATATTCCTAGATCGGTGTCTTTTGGGTTTCAGAACTTACAAACATGTTTAATCCCGCTACATTTTGACAGCCAGTCCAAAACCAAAATATCCGTAATCCAGTGGTTGTCGTCGGTTAATGTCTGCCATATTTGTGTTTGCGTTCATTGTTTTAGTATAAATCAGGTCGTTGTTTCTTTTATTTTAATTTTTTTCACTTTCCGTCAAAGCCACCACACAAGCAAACAGACACCCAAATTTGGCCAATTAGACAACGCTCAATCAGAGACCAAATGACATAGAAGTTAACAACTATAGGTCTCCGTACGGTCTTCAACAACGTGCAAATCCAATACTACATAGTAAGCTACAAAAGGCCAACAAATGACAAATGTAAAACAATTAAAACGGTCTGATTTATGTACAAAACAATAAACGAAAAACAAATACATGTATGATTTACAGCAAAAAACGACAACCACTGAATTACTGGCTCTTGACCTGGATAAGACACACACAGAGTGTTGTGTAACACTACAACATGTTAAGAACACACTGTAAAAATCAGAGAGACACATTAACAACTAAGAAAAAATCCTGTATCTAAGAGTAAAATCTATTTATTCAAATTTACATCATTCAAGAGGAAGTTCAATCACACAAAAAAGTGTTGAATTTGCTACATATTAATGAGGAGATACGTAAAGATATCATTGAAACAGATTCCAACTACACAATGTCAAAGTCAACATACGTTTATTAACAAAAGACACATTTCTATATCCTCTGTCGAGCCCTTAATCGCAAAAATTCAACAGGTTATGTATTAATTTCAATTGAGTTTACCAGAGATATCTTAAACGTAGTTAAAGCTATCTTACGTGATAGCAACAAAGATGGCCATTGTAGATGTTCTACGCTAGAGACAAACAAATTAAGATGTGACATTGTATCTTCGAGATTTCTGTCAGAAAACCCGAGTATTTTTTTGAAACGGTAAAATGCAATAGTGTTTTACTTGTATCTTCATAAAAATAAGGCGACGAAGTATGCTTACCAATTAGACAACATTTCTTAAGAGTCACAATGGTGTGGATGTTAGCAAACTACTGTGAAGTCACCGTAAGACCTTCAACAGTTTTAGAGAAAAAAAATCATACCGCATACCCAGCAAACACAAAAACATCTCTAAAATGTTATGAAAATGTTGTGTCTAATGTCATGAAAATATCACAAAAAACGTGGGAAAAACATAAACTGTATGGTTGAATATATATCTCTAAAACGTTTTCTAATATATTTTCTAAAATATTTGCATAATATAATTAAAATGTTGTCAAGAAATATCATGATAATGTGAAAACCAATGGCCTATAAAACATTTTGATAATCTTTTAAAAAATATTTTCTAGAAATATATTCTGAACGTTTGAAAAACATTATGAATATCAAATAATGTTACAGAAATGTTTTTTGGGATGTTTCCTTTCAAGTGAGACTGTGCCAAAAAATGTTTTCAAAATGTTTTAAGAAGATGTTTTTGGTTGATATCTAGATCATATCAATATAAAAATTTCTGTACTTTTGACTGAGTTTCCTGCTTTTTTAAATAACAAATCATTAGTTTAATTTATACACAGTGATTTATTCTATATACAAACAAGAATAAATCAGTTGTTTTGCTAAGCATATGAACATTCACAATTCAAAGTATCTAAAAACAAGAAGTATCTACAAATTTTGACACATCCCAAATGGCAGACACAACTCATCATGGTCAAGCCACTTACCAAATATGAAGGCATTCTGTTCAGCAGCATTACCAATAAAAGTAATGAAAAATTCAACATTTTGAAATACAACGTATAAGCAAACAGGTGCCAGATACAAAAATGTTCACACATCACAGTTCATCACAATCAAGCAGCTCAACAAATATGAACTCATCTTGATCAACAGTTTTGGGAAAAACAGTAATGAAAATATTTGTTGGACAAAATCCGACAAATATAGGTGGACAGACGACAGACAGTGCAAGAAAGTCCACATTCCTACCACAATGGTATAATGTTTAGTTTTTCACTCTCAACTTTTATTACCTATCTTATACAAATCATGCATATGTCAACCTGAACATGCATGACATATATGCCATTGGACATTATGCAAACATTATACACATTTTTAAGTTCAAGTTACATAGACTAAAACTTATGTCCCAAATTCAGATTTTTCAATATAACTTCTCTTTCTAAACTCAAACGTAACACTTCTAATAGGATTACATCTTAAGTCAATAATTGTTGATAATTGGCTTAAGAGATGAGAACAAAACACCATTTTACATCAACTATTTGATTTATTTAAGAATACATTGAAAAAGTCAATTAATTGTCTTATTCAAAACCACTTGGAATGTCTTTTAGTGACTTATATCTTTTTCTTGCTGTGCCATGCGTCTGAAAAAACAATTAATCTTACATTCATATACATGGGTTATGTATAAACTTCTTGCACATTCCTTTATTAGAGAACGATTCAGATTGCCTGAAAGATGTACATCCCCACCCCTTTAAAGTTTTGAAACACATAACGATGATAGTGTGTCGGAAGGGGACAATAAATGGCTGACCGTGTTAAGCAATATGCTACGCTGAACTTCATTCAGTTATAAAAGAAAACACATAAAAAACTTTAGACTAGATATGTGTCCAGTCAAGAGTCTTATTTCATTATACTCGTTGATTGTTGTCTATCATATTTTTTTTTTCTTTTATTGTTTTGTAAAAATCAGGTTGTTCTTTTCTTGTTTTTGTTTTAGTATTTATTAAATACATTGTATCATGTAGGGGCCTTTAAAATCCCTGCTTCATTAAACATCTTATTGTCCTTTTTAAGTGTTAAACTCTGTACAGTGACATAGTTTATAATTTGTCATTTGTATCTAAGGGCATATGATACAGTCCTATAGGCACATAATAACTTATTGAAGTGTTACGCATTGTTTTCGCGAGATGATAATAATATAACTTAACTTCCGAGAAACGCACAGATGTCATTAAATGAGTTGTTTATATGTATTTGAAATACTTCAAAGAAAGCAAATATGTTGTTTATGAAAGCACACTGTTGGACTAAAAGATTGATTTAAATAAACAACTTGTTTCAGTTTTGTCATAACAAAAATAATTTATTCAAATATCCAGATATCTTTTCAGTATTGTATGCCCTTAATCTTGAATGTAATGTATTGTTTATGCTAAATATTTGAATTAAATATGGAATAACAGTAATTCTGTATGAAAATCTTACTTCAAAAACAAATTTCTCCTGAAAGGTTGTCGACATTCCAAAGAACCTGTGCCACTTCCAAATTGTAAACCTGCATATTGAACTTGTCCTTTGTGGCTTTTTTTATAGCTCCTGTTAAAAAATAAAAGATACAGTGTAAGTACATTGTGTATATGAATCAATAAATATAGCTTTAAGTATCAGTATATATCATATTGCTTGTACTGAAATCTTACAGTCTTTGTGATGTTCATTAAGCTGTTTAGGGAAATTTAATTTACTGTTTTGCAAATACATACATACACTGATTTTACTAGAAAAAAAAATCTCCATATTCACATGGTGCTTATATTAATGTTATTGTAACTTGTTTGTGTGCCTTGGAACAAGGTATTGAGTCATGCTTATTGCATACCTGCCAAGTTTTCAAAATCTCCATGGGGGATTTCAAGAGCGAGATGACTAAATGCTCCTCTTATATTGTCATAAGACTTTCTAGTCTACTACTATATTGTTTGAATGAGTATGCATGTGCTTAAATCCCCTTTTAACTCATTTGGATGCCTGTTTTCAGGTGTTTAATTTGTATAATAACGAATTTCAAAATTCCGATCAACACCTCACATGGGGGAAATCCCCTATAAAGCGTGAAGGTTGGCAGGTCTGTTATTGCAATAGTTGTTGTTGGTTTAAGTCTGTCATATTTGTTTTTCATAATGTGTATTTAGTGCAGGCGGTTAGTTGTTTTGTTTCAATTGTGTTGAGAAATATTTAACATTTGTTTGTCAAGGCCTTTTAAAGTGGACTATATGGTATGGGTTTTCTCAGTGTTGAAAGCCGTACAGTGACCTATAATTTCTTTTATCCAAGTCATTTGAATTCTGGTGGATAGCTGTCTCATACACCTTATCGCTATTTCAGTATTTGGAAATCTATCCCGCTTGAACTTTTTACGTCAGCATACGTCATACAATTATACACCTTATCGCTATTTCCGCTTGACCCGAGAATCTGTCCTGCTTGAACTTTTGACGTCAAACAACAATCACTTTTCCATTGTGGCGTCAGATATTTTTTATTATGACGTCAAAATTTTACGGGAACTTGTGACAGTTGTGTGATGTCCAGTAATGGCGGACAAATAGCGATAAGGTGTATTACTTTCCATTGTGGTGTCAAATATTTTCTATTATGACGTCAACATTTTACGGGAATTTTTGTGATGTCCATGGCCAGTAATGGCGGACAAATTATAGCGATAAGGTGTATTGGCAATCAAACACACAAGACACATATCCTTATTTTTATATCAATGAACAAATTCATAATAGGTGTACGTAGATGCCAGAACAGTGGCGGATTTAGGGGCCCCGACCCCATTATGGGGCTACATATAAGATAACTGCATAGACTATTTACAAGTATCACTCCAAACGTTTGCTTGCCTTGGGCAGGGGCCCCCCTTTTTTCAAAACCTTGATCCGCACCTCTAGATACAGATGTATTGGTTCCAATAATGATTGAAAACACAAAATGAACGCACAGGTTTCATCTTAAGAGATTATTCATTCTTACCAAGTGAGTATATATCGCGTAACAAACAATTTTCTTGGCTCTCTTTGTTGATATCCTGTCTTCGTTTCAAATTTCAAAATTTAATATCATTTCCGGTGATAAAACAAAAGTCGATTCCGGAAAAGGTCGGTTTTCCGTAATGCATATAAACGATACGAAAATGGAACTTAGTACAGTTACAGTTTTCATTTCTTAATTTCTAAAATATACACGAACGAAATGAATAAACATTAAAGAAAGGTGATTGTTTATTAATACATTATTGCTTAATTTAATGTTGACTCTTTTGAATTTTAATATAAGAAGGAATAAAATCTGACTTCAAGATATCAAGGATTTCAACGGTATAGTATCTTGCTTGTCATGATACTGATGAAATGTAGTAATATATCTTATCCTGAAGAAAAACCAAGCTAATTCCACAAAATTTTGTTTGTGGGGTTTTGAATAAAGTTTAAATAAAATGTTATGTTTATATCCGTAAAATGTTGAATAAAATATCAGTAAGACTATTAAATAATGTGTATGTCAAAATATTTTATAGAAAACATTTAGCAGATATTTTTCAGATGTTTTATGTAAAACATTTTAGTTTTACGTTATAAAACATTTTATGCAAATAGCAAAACTATATTTTCTGTAAAATATTTTTTGCAGTATGTTTTTTGGATATTTGGAAAATATTTACTTTAAATGTTGTAACAATATGAAATACCAATTGAAGAAAATAGTATTTTTATTTTATATTATAAAATATCTACGGGATATTTTAGAATAATGTTTGAGAACATGTATAAAAGATATAAGCAAATAACATTTTGTTAATGTTGTATAAAAACATTTTACTTAAATGTTAGAAATAAAACATTTCAAAAACAATAAAAAAAACATTTTTTTGATGTTTAAATGATATCTTATTGAAATATTTTTGTGAGAGACGTTCATATAACATTTAAAAAATGTTTTTAAAATGTTGTGTGTTTGCTGGGTAGTCAGTCATATTAGGCGACGTGACAAAATATAAACCAATTCAAAAGAGAAAACTAACGGCATGATTTATAACATAAATATTTTTTTTTTCTAATACCAATATTTTTAATGTTGACAGCAATTTTTTGTCTACTTTCTATCATTTAGCTCTGGCTAACTCACTAATTAGGGTAGTGAAAAGAGATAAGTACTTTAAAACCCCGAAATATTTAATTGTTTCTGTCGAAGGCTTAAACCTCAGAAGTGAATGTATTTATTTATATATCGGTAAAATATATTTCACAGTTAAATTAGTTATTTTTAGTCTGCAATAAACTCTTAACTTTCATCAAACAATGCTAAATTGTTGACAATAAAATGTTTTGTTCACCGGCTGCAGCGATTTCAAAATCTACCCACTTCTGCTAGTGTCATTATTAAAATGGTACATGTTGTGTTTTGTAGACTGTTGTGTGTCTTAAGGTCGTTTTGTTGTTTGACATGGCATTGTCGGTCCGTTTTCAATTAATGAGGCTAATTAACCCTTTGCTATCTTTCGCCTCTGTTTTATTTTAAGTTTTCATAATGAATTAGATTGTACGCAAAGTAATGTGTCAAGTCCCGAAGACAAAATTAACTATAGTAAAAGTAGCTTGTTTTTGCAATTCTGTTAATGTCCTTTTGTATTTGGTGCTTCTACTGGAGGTGATCTGGTGTATAATATTTATAATCAAAGGTATGGGAACTCAGAAGTTTGTTTTAAATTTCTTGTTTTCAATTAAAAAAATGAAATTCAAAAACAACATTTGCTGCTACCCATCCCCTACAACAAACACAACTACTACTACTCTCTTACATGTATGTACCGACGGTTTAGGAGAGATGTCTTTTAGGTTGTGAAAAAATAACAAAATTTACACAAAATAGACTTTTAGTATAATTTTGTTTCTTGTCTTCTGGGTATAAATAATGAATAATATCAGAAAATATATCAAATGAAACTTACAATGTGCTTATCCATACTTCTTACACATCATTTGCTGATAGACAAAGGAACGCCGATCAAAGATAATTACTATACATTAAATATATTAAGATAAAAACCTGAGGGAGTTAGTCTGATATAGTATACATCTATTTTTGAAGATAAATGCTAAATTAAAGCTTAAACTGATTTAAACATGTTCCTTCATGGAATATGGCTTTATTTAATTAGAAAACATGATAAATACAGGATAAATGCAGGATATTCAATGAGAATACAGTAAGCAATGAAGGAATCCTTTACAGGCATTTTGACATTTTATGAATAGTTATTTTCAATGCTAAGCAACGTTTACTTCTACGATACTAGAATCTAAAAAGCTAGAGCTAGAAATCAGTCACAACACAGTTTCGTCCACCTACTGTGGTTATAAATCACAACGTAAGCGTCCTAGTTATGAAATTTCGTTTATAAATGTAAGTATGTGTTTTGGAGCAGATTCATAGGTCGTTATTCTCCTTAAAATTTGTTTGATACATTAGTACAAAGTACAATGTATGAATAAATTATGAAAAAAATAACCATTGTGCTAAAACCTAGGTTTAATTTAATTTCATATATTTAAGTTTCAAGACCGTCATAATCATAATAATTATTAAGACTAGGATTGTGAAAATAAATGTGAATTTTTGGATCTCGTTCCATATAGTTCTATGAATCTCAAGATTATATATACATAACAAAAATATGTCTTTTTTGTGGCGTTGATCCATTCATGTGACGCACAGTTTGTGATGTCCTGTGCTGTCGTTAAAGGGAGATGTCCGTTGTTATTCTGAGGTTTACATGTTGTAATGTACTATTATATTATTTATTTATGCATTACTCTGTTTTGAGTGTTCTTGTGTTTGTTATTACTGTATACCTGTCACGTAATATTGTCATTTTAGCTGTATTTTTATCATTGCAATATAAACTGGAGGTTTGTCTAGCCATAAAACCAGGTTCAACACACCATTTTTTCTTAAAATGTCCTGTACCATTTCAGGAATATGGCAGTTGTTATCAAATAGTCCGTTTCTATGTATGTTGGCGTTTGTTTTTGTTGCAGTTCAGTGTTTCTGTTGTTCCGTTGTTTTCCTCTTATAGTTGATGTGTTTCCCTCGGTTTTAGTTTGCAACCCGAATTTGTTTTCTTTTAATTGATTCATGACTTTTAACAGCGGTATATATACTGCTGTTGTTTTTTTTTTTATATTCCAGAAGAAAAGAGATCGAAAATATACATTACCCCATGTTTACAACTTTATCTCTCGGATCTTCTGATCATCTTTTCCCTTGATATTTTTGTGAAAACGTTAGACAGAACACCAATCCAACGTTTTATTGTTTAGCACTTTCCACGCATTGAATAATCTTTTATCTTTGTGTCTTTATCTATTTTCATATGCCAACTTATCAATCACTTTACCGTTACATCATTTTGTATCTGATCGTGACAACATGATAGACTTTTAAATTTTTTAGAAGATGGCCTTTTTAGAGAGTTTATCGGATTTACAAAATAGTTTTTTTTATTAATACTTCGATCATAAGACTAGCAAATTATCGTATGTCACGAATATGAGTCTAAAAGGAAATATTATTCTATTTTTGAAGTTTTCTATAAAACGAAAAAATGTACTCTGGAATCACAAATTTTCCTTTTCAATGTTTTAAAATCTGTGCAGTTAGACTGGTTGGACAAAATGTGCTTTACCTCATCCCATCGTACAAAAAGTACTAATGAGTAAAGGAACTGAAACTCTTTGTTATGGATGCAATTACGAATGTAATTTTTTTTAATGTCAATTTCACAAACAAAATTTGCTATATATACATATACTAGCAGTATCATCAAAATGTACTTAGTAAAAAAAATCCCGCAGCACCTGACAGATCAAACCAAACCCTCCTGTCATTTATTGTACCGACACTTACAAACCACCTGAATGTTCTTGTTTCTATCAACTGCAAACATTACGTGGACTTCGTTGTGGGCTATGGTACAAAAATTGACAAAAAGCTAGTTAGCGAAATGAAAAGACATTTTGTCTGAATTGTCAATAAAAGTTGACTTTATTTGAAGAGAAATGAATAGAACAAATGAATCGGAGAGTGCCGAATGTTCCGAAATTTTGAATGTCATGCATGCTGTTGATAGATATGATGCTGATAAAGTCTCTAACAAATAAATTCAAAAATTACTTTATGGAATTTTCCGAACAAGAACTTAAAATCTAAAATGGCATCAAGATATTTCATTGTATACACTTACACGAATAGCCAAAGCTGACATTTTGATACATTATAAATCTGTAGATCATTATATAGTTTTTCCTTCAATCTATTGCATTCTTACATTGTATAAAATTACGCAAGAATACATGTACAGAATCTTACGTATTGGTTATTTTTAGATGTGTTACCTAAACCTCTTTCCATGATAATAATGTGTGGGTACACGTATATAAGACAGCAAAGCAACAACACTAAATCATGATATCTAGAGGTCAAAATGTGATTTATTTTAAAAACTCATATGATGTATTATAAAAATAGGACATACATGTATTATTTTTTTTTTTTTTATATTTGGAAAATTAAGTGTGGTGCATATTTTATTTTTTTGTTGTTGTTTTATTTATTCACGCTTTTTATAGATTCTGGCCGAGATTTAGAACTTGTCACATTGTATAAACAACTGTCTGTCTAATGTTGAAGACTGAATGATAACCTCTAGTAGATGTTAGTAAGACAGTGTTTATGTCGTTGGATACTTTGTTTCATTGACGTATACCCGACATCCCTTTGTTAGACGGTGCACTCGACTTCAATCTTAATTGACTAGGATTGTCAGTTTTCCTATCGAAGGTCGGTGGTTTTCTCCGGGCACTCCAGCTTCCCCCAATAAAAACTGGCCGCCACGAAATAGCCCAAAAGCGGTGCTTAAAAGTGGCGTTAAAACACCAAAAATCAAAAATCAAATCTTTGTTAGACGTATGTCCCATTACTCTTTTTATTCATATTATTCCAATACAAACAGATTTTCTTAGTGTAGATAAGGTACCTGAAGATATATCTCTTTAAAGTTTCCATAAACATAAGAGCAACAGCGGGACTTGAAAGTTGAGTTTAAGTACCTCACTTAAATTTTTTACTTAACAACTGGTCTCACTTGTAAAACCATGGACTGTGAAATAATCGTTTGTTTTTCAATCTGTAAGGTAATAGACTGGATTTGTTGAATAA
Organism: Mytilus californianus; assembly: GCF_021869535.1. Classification (NCBI taxonomy): domain Eukaryota; kingdom Metazoa; phylum Mollusca; class Bivalvia; order Mytilida; family Mytilidae; genus Mytilus; species Mytilus californianus. The sequence goes on from NW_026262712.1 coordinate 82,063,022, forward strand.
AAACCGGGAAAAGTGTTCTCAAATTACAATAGACATCGAAGGATTTGAAATTTTGCAAATCCCTCAGTTGAAATGGTCGGATGAATTGGAGTAATCAAAATAGTTCATAAGAGTTTCCAAGGAAGATAGAACAATTTCCGAAAATTTAATTGAATTAAAAGGCATTAAATTTGTATTATCCCTTACAATCACATAATGGGACATCCTTCTCTTCGCAACTACATGAGTGTAGGTACAAATACCGTCTATTCAATATATTTAAAGTTTCATTGCAATCATTGCCTATCATGACTATTGTTAACCATGCTTACCCACCACTGATTATTGAATACAATTCAAAGTCAATCAAAATGTGCCCAATCTATACTACTAAAGGGAGAGACCGATTTCATTGACCCGCAACTCCTCTGAAACCATACAAAGTCAGAAATATTTGTGATATGACGTATAAATGTAGTGTTTTGTACTTCCTAAATTTGTCTTTGAAAAAATCTTTTTTCCAAAGAAACACCATTTTTTGAGAAAATATCCGAATTCAGAAACCGTTATCGATCCGTGTCTTATACCCTTTCGCGCATACTCAGCCGACGTACTGCCCGCAACATCCAACTGAAAGTAAGAAGAAAGGATAGAAAATAAGACAGTTAGTACCGCTGTTCAATAGTCACAAATGGGTTAAGCGAAAACAAATCTGGGTCACAAAACAAAACCGAGGGAAACGCATCAACTAAAAGAGGAAAATAGCGAAACAACAGATGCAATGAACTGCTACAAAAACAAACGCCAACATAAATAGAAACGGATTATTTGATAACAACTGCCATATTCCTGACTTTGTACAGGACATTTTAAGAATAAATGGTGGGATGAACTTGGTTTTATGGTTAGCAAAACCTCCCGCTTATATGGCAATGTTAAAAATACCTCTTAAATGACAACATTACATTACGTGGCAGGAATACATTACAAATAAACGCAAGAACACTCAGGACAGAGAAATACACAAATAAATAATAGAATTTAATTAAATGAAAATTAAATTCGTTTATTGAATTAACATATACGTGTACTGAGACTCGACAAATCGAGTCGTCCTTTACTCTTAGTGTTATGCTAATTTGAGCATGCGAGAGTTGAGCCGTAAAAGTCCGTGCAATTTAACGGTCACTTTTACCTTGAAAACCAAACGGAGAGGACGTTAAAAAATTTAGAGAAATATTACATCAAGATAAGTATAGATTGCATAAGTTTATTAAGCAAGTCATATTTTAAATTTAATTCGAATTTAAAGATTTCATTTGTGTTTTTTAAAATAGTTTAATTAATTTATTACTTCGTCGAATTAAATATGCAGCCACGTGGTATTGAAAACATTTTTAAATGATAAATTTTATCAGTCAAATTGACAGACCTCAAAATGTTATAAGTTATGATAACGCAGCCGGTTCACTTGTAATCACATCAAACAAAAACAGCAAAGTTAAATGATCTTAAATCTATTTAAAAAATTGAGTCATGGACTGATGCATTATAAATTATATGAAGATATTTATTCAACGTTTTTCCAAATTTAGCTAGTGAATTGACCACTTATATGTCAATCATTAGAGGTACACAAGTGTGTTTTGAGAAGATTTATCGTTATGATCAGCAATTTAGATTAAGAATGGCAAACAATCCTACTAGATCTTGGTCTTTCATTGATGGCATTTTATGGTACACTATCATAGCTAATGGGGAACCGGAATGTAATACAATTCAACAGACAAGTATAGGTAATCGACCATGCTATGATTATAATTTTAAGGGAGCTTGTTATCGACAGAATTGTTTTTACACCCATTCATGTTTGAAATGCGGAATGGCCCACCCTTTCGCTGGCTGTCCACAACAAGTAAATAGCAACCAGACATATGCTCGTGCTCAAAATGCAACCCGAGGCACATATCAAAATACTAGTACACTAAGAGTTGCTAGAAATTTTGCACCTAGGACTCAAACACATTTTCAAAGAGCAGCGAATTCAAATCAAGGATTTAGACCTCGAGAAAGCAGATTCCCTGCCCTAAGAATGGCTGCACCACATACATTTAACAATTAAATTTTATATTTTTTAGAATCTTTTATTAATCCGTTGGACGTATGGTGTCTTGGCTTTACTCCGACCAATGTCACATAGTTAAATAAACTCCTCTTCAATTATATAAATGAATACGATGCAATGATATTATATAAGGGATTTTCTGAAAGGTTTTAGGTTAAATAATTTTGGACCACGATGCTGGATTGAATCAAAAAATTTACGATCGGTCATCCGAAATCCTGGGGTCGCATGGGAAAAAGTCTTGAGTGAAATAAAAAATGGTCGCATAGCTGGTCAGTTTTTGACCAGACCTATATCTAATCTAAGGTGTTCGCCTATAGGTGTAATTCCTAAGAAAACTGGTGGATGTAGATTGATCACGCACTTATCTTTTCCGCCAAATTTTAGTGTAAACGACATAATTGATGAAAAGTTCACTTCAGTAAAGTTTTCGTCTTTTGACAATGCTATTGATATGATTAAAAGATTGGGTTCAAATGTAGAAATTGGAAAAAAGGACATTAAATCCGCCTTCATATTATTAAAAATCTATCCAGGGGATTTTGATCTATTAGGGTTTAAACTTAATCAATAATATTTCATAGATAAATCATTGCCTATGGGATACTCAGAATCAAATTGTTTATTCGAAAAATTTTCAACTTTTATTCAATGGGCTGTCATTAATGAGTCCAATTCAGATAATCTTGATCATTATTTGGATGATTTTTTGTTTGCCGGTAAAAGCAATACCCAGGATTGTAAAAATCTGATGAATAGTTTTGATACAGTGTGTTGTCGTCTTGGAGTCCCAATTGCTCGTGAAAAAACAGAAGACCCAACAACAAAACTTAGTTATTTAGGCTTGCTTAGAGATACAGAAAAAATGTTAATACAAATTCCGGACGACAAAGTATTGGAGTTGAAGTCGAAAATTAAATGGGTATTGGGTAGGAAAAAGATTACTTTAAGGGACCTGCAATCTCTGTGTGGGTCATCAGCTTTTTGTGCAAAAGCTCTACCTGCAGGCAGAGCATTTAGCAGACGAATTTATTTGGCAAGTAGTCACGTAAGGAAACCACATCACTATGTCAGAATCACAGAAGGCATGTATCACGACTTATTGGTATGGGAATTGTTTTTAGACAAATTTAACGGCATAAGTTACATGCTCGACATTGATTGGACTTCAAATTCAGTTTTACAACTATTTACTGACAGCGCTGGTGGTTCAACAAAAGGGTGTGGCTGCCATTTCCAAGGTGAATGGGCTTTTCTTCAATGGCCTGTTGAATGGTCTGGTACTGAAGTTCTCAGGGATATATCATATTTAGAAATGATACCCATTGCACTATCTGTTTTCTTATGGGGTAATTTATTTCAAAAAAGGAAAATTTTATTTAATTCGGATAATAATGCCGTGGTTGAAATTTTAAATAAAAAGACATCAAAATCTTTGCGAATAATGAACCTTGTTAGACACATTATATATTGGTCGTTAATTGGCAATTTTCACATAAAAGCACAGTTCATTCCTGGTTATACAAACATAATTGCAGATTGTATTTCTCGTAAAAAATTTCAGAGATTCAAAAGTCTGGCTCTAACAGCAGATACACATCAAGCTACCATTCCGGAGGAATTTTGGAACATTTTAGACCAGAAGTAGCAAAATTATTGGACGCATCGAATTCTCAGAATACATGGAAAACTTATAACAATGGAGTGGCCTCATTTGTTTCATTTAGATTATAAGAAGGTTTAGGAAATACATGGCCGCCCAGTATTTCGCATTTAGTAAATTATGTTACTTATTTATCAAAATTAGGATATGCCCCTGCAACGGTTAAGGTTTACTTATCAGGTTTAAGCTATTATTTACGAATAAACGAGCTCACAGATTCGACTTCATCGTTTATTATACAAAAGATGTTGAAAGGAATGGACAAATTATACGGTGTAGTAGATAGTCGCAAACCTATAACTTTAGAAATATTAATGCTATAAATACATTCTTTGCAATTTGTATGTTCTTCAGTATATGAATGTACGTTGCTGTAAATTCAGAAATTATTGCGTGCATTTATCATTGCGATTTTCTTATTTTAGACTAAATGCGATTTTAATTTTTGCGATATTAAGAAAAATTCTGTTTAATTCATATAAAAAATTTCAAAATGCGAGTTTAAATTATTGCGATTATATCCCTATCGCATTTTTCGCAATAATAAAAACATCGCAATAATTTCTGAATTTAGATCCATGTTTTCATTAGCATTTTTTGCATTTTTGAGAATCGGTGAAATTACAATTAATAGAAATACGCAACATGTCAGTCATTAACAATGACGATGTCAATGTTTCACATCATTCACAATCTGCATATATCACAATCCCCTTTTCAAAAACTGATGAAAAAGGATTATCTACAACACTAACAGTTGAAAGTTTTAATCAAGCAGATATTTGCCCAGTGAGGTTGTTATTAAACTTTATTTCAACAAGAAACAACATCAATGGACCATTTTTTTGTCATTTTAATTTAACCGGTGTAACACGTTATCAATTTTCTAGTGTACTATGCAAGACCATGAAATTTATTGATTGTAATCCAAATGAGTACAACACACATTCATTTCGAATAGGTGCAGCTACACATTTTGCTATGAACGGTCATACTGATGAAGAAATTATGACTTTAGGTCGTTGGAAATCTGCATCCTTTAAACGTTATATAAGAATTGAGCTAACAAAATAACCTCTATTTTCAGCTTGTCTTAGTAATGAAATATGGATAATTGGTTCTTCAATAATATGCAGTGCTCGTGATCACTCGGAAAACAGACCTTCAGGTAGTAATTTAGGTCTCTTAAAAAGTAATAATTGTTTTTTGCGCTGGGCAGGCAAATCTTGTATGAAATGGAACGATGTTGTTGGTACCGTTCACAGCATAATTATTTATGCAACAAAATTCCAAATGCGTTAATATTGCATTGTGCTGGGAATGACATAGGAAATGTACCATGTGGTTCTCTGCTTTACCACATAAAATTCACAATAGCAATTTTGTCTCGTATGCTCCCAAAATACTCACTTATATGGTCAAGCATTCTTCCCAGGCGTTCATGGCGTTACTCAAGTGATGACCATGCCATGGAAGTTACAAGAAAAAGAATAAACAGGGGAGTGAGATCATATATACTCAAACATGGCGGATACGTTATTAAGTATCCCGATTTTGACGACCGTCATCCTGCGCTATTTTACGATGACGGAGTACATCTATCATTTATTGGAAATGATATTTTCTTGAATCAAATTCAATCAGCACTAGAAACATTCATAAAGCATCCACATTGTGTTGGCTTTCCTCACGATCACCTATAATCTAACATAAACATAGTTCATGTTGACAATGGATGAAAATACATGATATTTTTGTGAAAGTTGGTTGCTATATAAATGTTAAATACGCAATATCTTTTATTATTGATTGTTTAAATGTTGTTAAAAAAATTGCTTATAGAATTGGACATAACTGAATTGTCATGGGTAAATTTTGTGGCGGATTATCATTCTGTACTTATAGTCCGAATGATAATTTTGGCGAAATTTACTTCATTTTATGCATCAAGATTTTATTGATTGACAAATATTTTGGTTGTGTACTGTTGTTATAACAGTTGTTGTTGTTTGAATGAATTTTGATTAAATGTTGCCATGACAATTCAATATCCAAACAAAATCAGTGTTTGTTATTTGTTGTAGTTAAATACAAATCAAGTCATCAATGGTGTCTGTTCGTCAAATCTGATATTTGGTAATTAACATCAAGTGATTAATTTGATCAAATGATGTATTCAATAATAGAATTTAATAAAATGAAAATTAAATTCGTTTATTAAATTAACATATACGTGTACTGAGACTCGTCCTTTACTCTTATTGTTATGCTAATTTGAGCATGTGAGAGTTGAGCCGTAAAAGTCCGTGCAATTTAACGGTCACTTTTACCTTGAAAACCAAACGGAGAGGACGTTAAAAAATTTAGACCCATCCTCTCCCACCCTTATAAATTGAACTTTGTTTGCTGCTGGTTTTATTTATTTTTCAGATGCTTCAGTCTTCATACAAATATCCGTCATGGTAACATGCTGAAGCACAGTCACACAACCGGAGCGAAATTTACTTCATTTTATGCAGACCATGAATAGCCCAGCTGCTAATTCTGAAATATTGCTGAATGGACCGCCCTTTAGTACACCAGCTTTGGATCGCCAAGCTGTGATACAGTGATCAGTTCAATCGTCATCAAGATTTTATTGATTGACAAATATTTTGGTTGTGTACTGTTGTTATAACAATTGTTGTTGTTTGAATGAATTTTGATTAAATGTTGCCATGACAATTCAATATCCAAACAAAATCAGTGTTTGTTATTTGTTGTAGTTAAATACAAATCAAGTCATCAATGGTGTCTGTACGTCAAATCTGATTGTTGGTAATTAACATCAAGTGATTAATTTGATCAAATGATATATTCAATAATATAATAGTACATTACAACATGTAAACCACAGAATAACAACGGACACCTCCCATGAATTTACGACAGTACATCAAGACACCACAATAGAATTATAAACTGTGAGTCACACGAACGTATCAACACCAAAAAAAGTGACGTACTTTTGTGCCGTTTATTTCATCACAGGTATCTAAATCAAAACTGTGCATAAACAAAAATATCCTGTGCATATAGTTGCTTAAAACTAAAAATCATATCAATGAACTAGCTGAACATCATTGCAAATCTGTAATGCAGTGATTCTAAATGACAAGGTAATATTGAATCTTAAAATCTCATAAATGTTCCCTGTTTTGAAATTAGTTGTTCTATTATTATTCTGAAGTTTTTACTTACAAATAAAACATTTTGATATGCATCTTCATGTTTACGGTATACACATGATACTCGGTTGTTTACTTTACCACAGAACACATTTCGATGTATTTGATTTTGAAAGAAGATATACTTCTTTGTTTACGGTATTCTGTGCATTTGTCCAAATTGTGTAATGATAAAATCCCTCTTCCTGTTGTGTTTTTTTTTTTATTCGTTTTGTTCATGTTAAATGCCTGATTTCATAAATCAATTTTCACCCAGAAAAGATAACTTATTGTGATTACGAATAATAGATACTAAACACACTTCATTTAAAACCTTTGATTATTTCCGAAATTTGAAATCGAACATTTCAAACAGTTTTTAATAACTTTCTTTTCAATATTTAATTTCACACAATTTCTTATATTAAACATTCTAAACATAATTTCAAACAACATTTTGAATAGAACCAAGGGCTTCTTATAAACTTTCTAATTTGATAATTTACGAAAAGATCTAGTACACATTTTGTTGAGGGGCCAGCTGAAGCCCGTCTCCAGGTGCGGGATTTTCTCGCTGTGTTGAAGACCGATTAGTGGCCGTCGGCTGTTTTCTGCTGTTTGGTCGGGTTGTTGTCTCTTTGGCACATTCCTCATTTCCATTCTCAATTTTATGCTACGAAGCAATCATGAAGGTATATTCTTGAAAATAAATGTTGACTTCGAAATACAGGACAAAATAAAGATCTAAAACTACTACAACAATCAATGTATAAATCACAATTTTATGTATTCTTTGAATCCATATTTAAGATATTTTCATCTAATAAATGGATCTATAGAAAACATAAAGAAAATGTAATAGTACCGAAATAAATCAGGATTACGAATTTAACTACTGAACTAAATTATGTTTAAATTTTCTTATAATTTATTGTTCAAACTTTACAATTAACATCAATAAGAAATAAAGATAATTTTAAAATCTAAACGTAATAATCTACTGTAGTGACGGATTTATATATAAATACATAGATTGATTTTCATATTTCCGAATGTAGAACTGAAAACTGTAAAAAGAAATAACATTCCAGACAATTATTTTTAAGAAGATATTGAACTTTGTATTTTGATTTGAAACAAATTTCTTCACAAGTTAAGACATAATAAGCTACTGTCCTGGCAGATTTGATTTTTACTTTAAAAGTAAAAAGTATTCAATTCCTTGATTTTTTTTATGATTGGGTCTGTACTTTTATAATAATATCAAAATAGTATATACCAGACAATCGAAATAAAGAAAATGTTTCATTTATAGTTAAATATTGCGTTGTTAATTTCCGCCGTTTATACAGAAATTTAACGTAATAGGCTACTGTCCCTGCAGATTTTGTTTGTGTTAACGAAATAAAAGTCCATAAAATTTTATATTTTCATAAAGCTTATATTTTAAACTTTCTAAAGAACAAAAATTTGCTTACCAGACATTCATTTTGAAGAAGATATTCAACTTTATATTTTGATTTTGAGCGCCGGAATTTCAACAAAATTTATAGTGAATAGGCTACTGTCCTGGCAGGTTTTTGTACCTTTAAAAGACGAAAAAAATATTAAATTATAATTTTTTGAAATAATTATTCCTAAACCTTATAATAGTACAAACATTTTATGCCAGACAGTTGTTTTGGAAAAAATTATTTCAATTGTAAGTAAAATTTTCCCGGCAGTTTCCGCCATATTTTTCTTAAAATTTAACTATCCTGGCATATTTTTTTTACTTATATATTTTTTATTTCTAAAAACTTTACAAAAAATGTAAGTAATTATCTTGTTCTTTATCATACAGTTTAAATTTTAACAATATGTTGAGTAAAACGAAAATTACAGATGAAAACGAATCGAAAATAACTGTCCTGGTTTTTAGACCTTCCCGTTGGATACAGATACAATACGGTACGGACAATACGGAAAGTCCGGAAACGATCTGTTTGGCATGCAATCTTCTGCAAAAAATCTCCAAACGCAATAAGATGGTCTTAAAGAATAACAACACATTTTATGGTATAAGATTAAAGTTTACTGAATTGGTTTCCCTGTTTCTTCGAATTCTTCATGTTCCCGCCCCACTCGCTCCCGGTTCCCTCCCCTCCCTTTCCCTTACTCCCGGTTCCCGTTCCCCTAACTCCCGGTTCCCCACCATCCTTACTCCAGGGTTCCCGCCTCCCTGTCCATCCCCTCGTTGATATCCCAAATATATCGAGAGAGAAAAAGAAAGAATAAAGACTAAAGAAAAACCGCCGAAAGAAAGTTATTTCAAAGTAATTTTTTACAGCACTGGGTCGATACCTCTGCTAGTGGACTATCAGTCCCCGAGGATATCATCATCTCAGTAGCCAGTACTTCGGTTCAAACATGATTTATAACAAACCTTTCTAAAATTGTCTGTTCATAAATTTAGAAATTATAAAGAAACTGAGGTTTCAACTCCCTTAGTCAAAGTTGACCTTAGATGGATTTGGCTATTTTTTAGGAACTTTTTGGTCATATAACTCTTGAACTATTTCGGTTCTTATACATCCTCGGCTTTCAAATATTCCTCTTTGAACGTTCCTGATGAAGGTAAATCCATAAAAGATCCACGGACGCATGAAATTAATAACGTGATGTTCTAATTTTTACAGGACAGGGTCGATACTTCTGCTTATGGACTATCAGTCCCCAAGGGTATCATCATCACAGTAGTCAGTACTACGGTACTGACATGATTTATATCAAACCTTTCTAAAATTGTCCTTTTATAAATTTTGAAATTATAAAGAAACTAAGGTTCAACTTCCATAGGCAATGTTGACCTTAGATGGATTTGGCTATTTTTCAGGAACTTTTTGATCATATAGCTTTTCAACTGTTTCGGTTCTTATACATCCTTGGCTTCCAAATATTCGGATTTGAGCGTTCTTGATGAAGATAAATCCAGAAAAGCGCTTTTGACGCATGAAGTTAATAACGTTTATTTTTTTTTTTTTTTTTTTTGGCCTTTCTTTGTTGTTGATTGCTTTGTTAGAATTTGATTAGAAGTTCCAGATGAATTTGTGTTTGTGTGAAATTCAATACATATTTGATAAAAGATTTGAAACACCCATACGTGTAAGAGTTTTATCGTTCATGTCTACGTTTTCATGTCACAAAGGGAAGCATTTATTCATCTACATGTAATTTACATTTGATACTCTGTATTGATCACACAGACGTTTAAGTTTCATTTACACGAAATTCCAAACATATCTTATGGCTTAACATATATTCTGAAACTAAATTACAATGAAACACTGTTTTTAACATTAATTTTGATTGTTTATCTACAATTGTGGGCGCAAACGCAACGTCAGGTAAAGGATCTTAAAATATAAGACAGACTGAAAGGGGATTTCGTTCTGTTGCATTAGAATAGTGACGACAATACTGTATTTTAAAATTTTGCAAATATCAGGTGAGGTGCTGAGCTAACGCAACGAACGTAAACTCAATTTACGAGTATCAAATAGCCAATTAATGCGAGGAAATCTTCGAACAATACTTTATTTTCCTATTATTTGAGTTAATCAATTGCTGACAAAACTTATGAATGATTATAAATTGCTAGGTAATGCATTCATTGCCAGAAAACAAAACAAGACAAAACAGAAAACCAAATATCCATAACAAATTAGCATAACCATCATTTAATCCAAATTGATAACGTTTGGTATTACTATCGTAGGCAATCGTTACAAAACGAGAGTGACATCTATTAAATATTGATTATTTTTATGTTAAAAGGATTTGAATATAGCACCAGTATTGTTTGGTCTGAAAAAATTTTAATGATATGTATTTAGAAATATTATGATGCTTGTATTCTCATCTATCATTTAGCAGATTTAGTTTTACATTAAAAATATATTAATAGTAGTTGGTTGCTTATATCTTTGTAACGTAATTATTAAGTTTTCTTCGTTAGGTCAATTCATTCTGGGTAACAACAATTATCATGATTGGAAATTTAATCAATATTTCCTCATTTGTAATATCAAATTCGTCCGAGTTTTCAGTGTTAACAGAGTTAGAGAAAATAAATGAAAACAACCCCTAAAATGTGGTCGTCCGAGGTCTAGAACCTCAACAGTGGGCGTAATTATTGATATCTCGGTGTTTTAGAGGGTTCTTGTTTTCATTTTCTTATCATGATATCATGGGAATTTGAAGTTGATGAAAAGTCTTTGATAGGTTTTGTTTTATGTATTCGCCCCTTTCTTATATATACATATATACTAAATTAACAGATTGACATACAGGTATTGCATGACAACTAATTTATTGGTAAAGACCTTATCTATACTAACATCAAGATTTCGTGTTATGATTCGTTGGGATGCTGCCTCAGTGACGTATCATTTATTCGTATTTATCTACTGTAAAAGGAAGCATGTTTTTTTCATTCTAAAGTCGACCTTGGTTCTTCTGAGTAGATTTTAGCTTAACACAATGTTCAAAATAATAGTATGCTCGAAATTAGAATCCAATTACACAAAACGAAACAAATGTAAAATGGTTGTCCTGTTTCACATTCGATTTAAGTCAGACAAAAAAATACGCGATAATAGCACAAAAGTCGTTTAATTTAATTCTATAACAACCATTGGGATATTGTGCAAATGTATTATTCCGTCAGAGATTTTCATAAAAAGTAGTATTACACCCACCATGTCAATTACTGTTGTATACAAAGCAAGCAAACGAGTTTATAATTCGCCTTCAAATCTTTCGTTCGTTCTGAATATGCATAAAATTTTTGCCACTAGACATAAAGCTTACAAAAATCAATGAATCAATCATTTTTTTCTTTATTTTGTGAGGGTAGAGGGAGGAGAGAACTTAGTAGACATACTGATAATGTTCTGACCAATCATTGAAATCTATATCCTTGTTGTGAAAGATTTAGTACATTGAAAATTACAAACATTGTTGTCAGCATAATAATAATCCGAAATTATCCGAAAACTTACAAAAGATTATCCTTTTGATAATATTTACAACTCAATCATTAAAGTTACCAATTTACAGAATTATATGTTTTAAGATTTATTACAAGTCACAAGGAAAATACGTCAACACGTCTTTAGGATTCAATATAAGTCTGATTTTTTTATATAATAAATCACCGTTCAATTTCACTGTTGTTTACATAATGATCCTTGGTATATCAGGCTTCAAGTTATGAAACATGCATTACTACTCCAGGTTCCAATGTATTACTAAAACAATTGTTTTTAAGTCTAAACATACAAATCTAAGAAAACGTATATTTGACATGGTTTCCATTCCATTTTCTAAATAGTAGTACCAGTTCTTCTTAGATATGAATAAGATGGGGGAGATACCAGTAACGATCATGAACTATAATTCGAAAACAAAACAGACAACAACATGACCAAAATGAAAAAAGGCGAAAAGACAAACAGTAGTTTATGAACCACTACAAAAAAATATACTTCGGTACTGGCACGGAAATAAGGATTTCGTGTTATTAAAATTTGATGTTACAAAATTTTGGAAATTCAAGGAAAATATCTCATGCACATTTCTGATTCCTTGTCCGACTATGGCTTTACTGTTTTGTCCTTTTTGGTTTATACGCCCTCCAATTTGTGGATTTTTAAATCATAGGGCCTCTTACATCACTGAAAAAACATCTATTATCAACTTGCGAAACTGGTGCAGAAAAATTGGTACCATCAATGTTAAAAAGGACATGCCATTAAATCTTCTTGGAGGCTAAGAAGGTTACTTTAATCTTGCTTTTTTACTCAGTATTTTTTACTTACTTATTTATCTTAACTGTTCCTGAATTTTGTTTTTGCTTTTTTACATATTGTCAAATAGAAAACTAGCGAACCAAATTTGGTTAAAATGATCAGTCTGTAATTGGATCATTGTCTAGCGTTGTTCACTCTACAAGATTTATTTCAGATTAACTTAACAGCTGTTAGGTGTACCAGAAAATCCTAATTTACCTAGCAAACGGAATGGTTCCAATTAATTCATGAATGGCAATAAAAATAGTCTTAGGTTGGGGCAGGTTTCAGAACTTACAATAATGTTAGATCTCACTACATTTAAGCCAGTCCCAAACCAAAAACCTGTAATCCAGTGGTTGTCGTTGGTTAATGTCTGCCATATTTGTTTTTGCGTTAATTGTTGAAGTATAAATAAGGTCGTTGTTTTTTTTTTTATTTTAAATATTTTCACTTTCTGTCATAACCAACACACAAGCAAACAGACACCCCATTTTGCAAGGGTTTTACTGACGGTCGTGACTTAGTAATCATAATAATTATATTCCCAAATCACTCTTGGCGTGTTCATATCTTGAATATGTTTGTTATTTGTCAACGTGAAATTATGAAATTCAAAAGATAAGCATGCTTATATCAAAATAGGAAGATGTGGTATGACTGCCAATGAGCCAACGCTCCACCAGAGACCAAATGACGAAGACGTTAACAACTATAGGTCACCGTACAGCCTTCAACAATGTGCAAAACCCATACCGCATAGTAAGCTCAATAAGGCCCTGAAATGACACATGTAAAACAATTTAATGAAAAAACAAACGGTCTGATTTATGTATAAAACAATAAACGAAAACCTTACATAATATACAGCAAAAAGCGACACCCACTGAATCACAACTCCTGACTTGGGACTGGCACATACAGAATCTGGCGAGGTTGAACATATTTGATGGTGGCAAACCTCCTCCTTATCTAGGACAGTGGTGTAACAGTACAACATATTAAGATCAATAATAATAATAAAAATCAGTTGAAAAGGGCTAAACTAATCAGATCGATACACAGCAAACAAAAAACATAAAAAAACAATACGAAACATAAAAGACACAAAGTACAGATCTGAGGGTACTCACAATTACTGACAGCTAGTTCAAAGTTAATAACAACTGATAAAAAATCTTTTATCTAATAGTAAAATCTATTAATTCAAATTTACATCATTCAGGAAAACGTTCAGTCACACGAAAAAGTGTTGAATTGATTACATGTAAATAAGAGGAGAAACGTCTAGCTGCCATCGAAACAAATTCCAACTACACAATGTCAAAGTCAACATACGTTTATTAACAAAAGACAAGTTTCTATATCCTATGTCGAACCTTAAATAGCAAAAATTCAACGGTTATAAATTAATTTTAAATGAGATTACCAAAGATATATGATCATAAACTAAAACTATCTTACGTGATAGCAACAAAAATAGCCATTGTATAGATTCCACACTAGAGACAGACCAATTAACATGTATCATTGTAATTTAGAGATTCCTGTAAGGCAATATTGTTTAACTTGTATCTTCGTAAAAATAAGGAAAGTGGTATGATTGCCAATTAGACAACAATCCTTTAGAGTCGTAATGGCGTGGATGTAAGCAAACTACTGTGAAGCTAGCTGGCGATAACTATAAGTCATCGTACGACCTTCAACAGTTTTAGAGGAAGAACAGATTTAACAACCTCAATCGTTAAAATTTTCATTTTAACCAATTTAAATGAACGTTTTCTTACAAGATATTCAACACACTAGGAAAATATGTCAACATATCTTTTGCATAAACATAAATCAGGGTTTTTGATTTAATAAATCACCGTTGAATTTCACGACAATAACCATGCGTGATTCTTGATATTAAAAACAAATGCACTACTATTCTACGTTCAAATGTGTTTCTAATACAACTATCTAAAAGGCTAAACATACAAATCGAATAAACGTATATTTTACAAAGTTCTCATTCCATTTTTTTAAATATAGCAATACCAGTTCTTGTTATATATAAAAGAAAGGGGGAGAAGATACCAGGAGTGATCGTAAACTATAAGACGAAAAAAAACAGCACTGTTACCAAAATATAAAAGATGGAAAACAAACAGCAATTCACGAGCAACAATAGATAAACTGAGGTGAACTCACCTGTTGGAAGTTAAAAAGAAGCAATTCGAAATAAGGACAGAAATGTCAAATATATTTCACAGTTAAATGAGTTAGTTATGGTCTGCAATAAACTCGTAACTTTCATAAAAAAAATACTAAATTGTTCACCATAAAACGTTTTGTTTAACGGCAGCAGCGATTCCAAAATCTTACCACTGCCATCATAATTTAAATTAATCATGCTGTGTTTGTAGACTGTTGTTGATCTTTTTGGTCATTTTGAGTTATTTTACACGGCATTGTCAGTCCTTTTTTCTACTTATCAGTTTGACTACCATGTTGCTATCTTTGGCCTTTCTCTGATTCTAAGTTTTTCATAATCAACAAATAGATTGTACTAAAAGTAATGTGTCAACTCCCGAAAGCAAAATAAAAGTAGCCTGTTTGTGCAGTTTTGTTAATGTCGTTTCGACTTTGTTGCTTTACCTGGAGGTGATTTGAAAAGGTACGGTAATTCAAAACTTGTTTTGCAATTCTTGTTTTCAAATAACGAATGAAATTCAAAAACCAATTTGTCAGTGCGCTCAACATTTGTTGCTACCCCCTCCCATACAACCAACACCACTACTATCACACTCTTAAATGTATGTACATACCGACGATTTCAGAGACACAATATTTACAGATGTTTTTCTTTGTCGTCAAAAATTACAAACAAAACACAAAATCGACTAAATTTACGCTTGATCAATATATGAAACTTGTAATACAAAGTATCTTGTCTTCTGGATAATTATAAATAATATCAGAAAATATATCAAATGAATTTTACAATGTCCTTATCTATATTTATTACTCATCATTTGCCGAAAGACAAAGGAACGCCGATCAGAGATAATTACTACACTTTAAGTATATTAAGATATAAACCTGAGGGAGCTAGCCCGACATAGTATACATCTAATTTTGAAGATAAATGCAAAATGATAGTTTTTAATAATTGAGACACGTTTCTTCTGGGGAAAAAAGTAAAATAACAAAAAAACAAAACTCCAAGGGAAATGCAAAACGGAAAGTCCTTTATAAAATGACAAAATCAAAAGCTCAAACACATCAAACGAATGGAAAAGAACTGGCATATTCCTGACTTGGAACAGGGATTGCAGGCATTCAGGAATATGACCTTATTTTACGTGGAATCATGCTAAATGCAGGATAAATACGGAATATCCAATGAGTACTAGTATGTAGGTTTGAATGAAGGTTTGGCATTTTATCAATAATATTATTCTATGCTAATCAGCATGTACTTCCTACTAAAATACTACACCTAGTATCAAGCTAGAGCTACAAAAAAAAAGTAAAATCACAAAAAATACCGAACTCTGAGGAAAATTCAATCGGAAAGTCCCTAATCACATGGCAAAATCAAATGACAAAACACATCAAACGAATGGACAACAACTGTCATATTCCTGACTTGGTACAGGCATTTTCAAATGTAGAAAATGGTGGATTGAACCTGGTTTTATAGCGCTAAACCTCTCACTTGTACGACAGTCTCATCAAATTCCGTTATATTTACAACGATGCGTGAACAAAACAGACATTATAAATAAAATAGTCAAAATATGGGCACAGCAGTCATCACTGTGTTACAATACCAAAACAAACAATTATTTACAACACAGACACAACAATGTTGTTGACATAGTACACAATCAACAGTTTCTTCTTTTTCCTATTCTTATCATTCTTCACAAAGTAAGTGTCCGTGTATAGCAATTTCGTTTATAACGAAACTATATGCCCTATAACAGATTCATATGTCGTTATATCCTTGAAAAATGTGTTTGATACATAAGTGAATGTATGAATAAATTATGAAAAATCTAACAATTTTGCTATGTTTAATTATTTCATATATTTAGGTTTTATATTTCGAGAGGAAAAAGACAGAAAATATACATTTCCACAATTTTTACAACTTTATCTTCCGGTTGTTCTGATCATGTTTGTTTTTCCAAATATATAAGAAATTGTTAGACAAAACACTAATTCATCGTTGTATGTCACTTTTCACGCATTGAATAATCTTTTGGGTTTGGGGGTATTTTTTTTTTTTTTTTATGTCTTAATCTATTTTCATTATCAAACTCTTTAGTCAGTTTATCGTGAGATTGGTTTGTATCTAGTCGTGACTACATGGTAGAAATGTATTTAAAAGATTGTTTTTGTAGAGAGTTTATCGGATTTTATAAATAGTTTAATTAATACTTCGATAATTAGGCTAGCAAAATTATCTTATGTCACGAATCTGAGTCTAAAAGGAAAAGGAAAGTCTGATTTTATATTTGAAGCTTTCTATCAAACGAAAAAAATCTCTGGAATTACACATTTTCATTTATTTAATATTTCAAATTCTGTTTTAAGATAGAAAAAAAACTCTTTCACCAAAATGACAATTGGTTAAAATTTCATGGTTGAACGAAATGTGCTTTACCTTATATCGTCATAAAAATGTGCTAACGAGTAAATATTGAAGACAGCTCTCCTTCAGGGCTGTAATTACAAAATATTAGTTTTTTTTTGTTTTAGGTCAACTTTGCTAATATAAATTTTCAATATATCCATATACTAGCAATTTAATCAAAAATATGTTCAGTGAAAAATCCCGCCGTACCTGATAGATAAACCACAACCTCCTGTCATTTAGTGTACTGATACTTCCAAACCACTTAAATGTTTTGTTCCTATCAACTGCAAACATTACTTGGACTTCGTTGATAACAGTGCTACAAAAATTGACATACATTGTGAGCAAGTTAGCGGAATAAGAAGACATTTTGTCTGAAATGGCAATAAGGTAAGCTTTAGTCGAAGACGAATCAATATGTTATCAAATGATTCGAGCAGTCAGAAGGTTCAGATATGTTAAATGTTGTAATTTTACATTTTTGAAATCTCGGATGATTTAAATAGGACATACATATAATTTTTGTTTTTGATATTTAGAAAATTAAGTGTGGTGTAGATCTTTGGTTGTTTTTGTTTTGTTTATTCACGTTTTTTTTTTTATAGACTCTGGCGGAGAATTAGAGCTTGACATACTATACAAACAACTGTCTGTTTAATGTTGGACTGAATAATCACCTCTAGTAGATGTTAGTAAGACAGTGTTTATGTCGTTGGATACTTTGTCTCATTGACGTATACCTCATATCGCTTTGTTAGACGTTAACCCCATATCGCTTTGTTAGACGTTAACCCCATATCTCTTTGTTAGACGTTAACCCCATATCTCTTTTTATTCATATTAATTCCAGTACAAACTGATTTTTTAAGAGTGGACAGGGTACTCATATTAAACGTAGGTCTCTTAAACGCTTTCAGAAACGTACGAGCAACAGCAGGAGTAGAAAGTTGAGTCTAAGTACCTAACTTAAATTTTGTACTAAACAACTGGTCTCACTTGTAAAACTATGGACTGTGCAAAAATCGTTTGTTTTTCAATTTGTAAGGTAAAAGACTAGATTTGTTGAATAAAAACCGGGAAAGTGTTCTCAATTACAATAGACATCGAAGGATTTTAAAATTTGAAAATCCCTCAGTTGAAATGGTCGAAAAATTTTGAGTTTTAAAAATAATTCATAGAGTTTCCAAGGGAGATATGGCAATTATAGCAAATTAAATTGTATTTAAAGGCAGTACATTTGTATTATGCCTTACAACCACATAATGGGACATCCTTCTCTTCACAAGTACATGAGTGTACAAATACCGTCTATTTGATATATTTAAAGTTTCATTGCAATTATTGCCTATCAAGACTAGTGTTAACCATGCTTACCCACCATTGATTATTGATGTAGCGATGCTAAATGACAAGGTAATGTGAGTTTCTGTCTTAAAATCTCATAAATGTTCCCTGTTGAGAAATCAGTTGTTCTGTTATTATTCTGAAGGATACTCGGTTGTTAACTTTACCACAGAACACATGTACTTAATTTTGAAAGAATATATACTTCTTTGTTAACGGTATTCTGTTCATTTGTCCAAACTGTGTAAAAAAAATCCCTCTTCCGTTGTGTTTTTTTTTTTTATTCGTTTTTTTTTCATGTTTTAAAGACTACAAAATGCCTGATTTAATAAATCAACGTTCACCCAGAAAAGATAGCTTATTGCGATTACGAATTATAGATACTGAACACACTTCATTAAAAACCTCTGATTATTTCTGCAATTGAAAAGAAGTAGGCCCGGAAAGACCCTTTTTTGCCCCAAAATATAGCAGTTTTACAAAATTGTTAAAATGTAACCTTTTAGCTATTTATTGGAAAGTAGAATATTTCTTCTACATAAATATAGGCAGTTTTTGACAATACAATGCATATATATCGGATACTAGCATCATTAAGTCATGCTAAATTACTGAAATCTTCACAATTTTAGCATTTGAGTTAAATTTTAGACGGTTTCCGTCTTAAATGGAAGTGTCCGCATTTGTGTTTATTCTTAGTATTTCAATGCAAGTTGTATTTGATGATAATACATAACATATATAAAGGTTGAGAGTGAACACGGATGCGGCAACTTTTATTTTTGACAAAAACCATCTAAAAAGTGACATATTATGGCATATTTTATAGATTTTTCATATTTAAGCTTGAACCTGAGCGTCTTTAATGATAAAATCAGTTCAAATCTGTCACATAAACTAATTGAATCGACTGAAGTATACACTTTAGTGTTTAAAAAGTGACCAAAATCTTTCATCAGATGAACCTGAAATTTGAGGCCAAAATCGGCCCTTACCGGACCTACTCCTTTCAATCAGTTTTTAATAACTTTCTTCTAAATATTTAATTTCATACAATTGGTAATGTTATACATTTAAAACATAATTTCAAACATTTCGAATAGAACCACGGGCTTTTTATTAACTTTCTAATTTGATAGTTTACGAAAAGTTCATGCTAAGAAGAAGTCATGAAGGTATATACTTCAAAATAAATGTTGTCTTCGAAATATATGAAAAAAATATAAAATCTACAACTTCTACAACAATCAATGTATAAATCACAATTATATGTTTTCTTTGAATCCATATTCAAGATATTTTTATCTAATAAATGGATCTATAGAAAACATAAAGAAGATAAAGAAGGTTTTAAATCTTATATAGAGTTCCACTGACTCCTGAACTCATGAACCTTTTAATGTTTTATTTTCATATATACACATGTTCAAAACATTTATTCCATTGATATTCCAAATATATCGAGAGAGAAAAGAAGACTAAAGACTAAAGAAAACCGCCGACAGATTAATAATTTAATAGTGATTTTTACAGCACTGGGTCGATACCTCTGCTAGTGGACTATCAGTCCCCGAGAATATCATCAGCTCAGTAGCCAGTACTTCGGTACAGACATGATTTATAACAAACCTTTCGAAAATTGTCCGATTATAGATTTTGAAATTTTAAAGAAACTGAGGTTTCAACTCCCTTAGTCAAAGTTGACTTTAGATGGATTTTGCTATTTTTACGAACCTTTTGGTCATATAGCTCTTTAATTGTTTCGGTTCTTAAACAGCATCGGCTTTCAAATATTCGGCTTTGAACGTTCCTGATGAAGGTAAATCCATAAAAGTGCAACGGACGCATGAAATAATAACATGATGTTCTTCTTTTTTACAGGATTGGGTCGATACCTCTGCTGGTGGACTATCAGTCACCGACGGTATCATTATTTCAGTAGTCAGTACTTTGGTGCTGACATGATTTATGTCAAACCTTTCTAAAATTGTCCGTTGATAAATTTTTAAATCATAAAGAAACTAAGGTTCAACTCCCTTAGCTTAGGCAAGGTTGACCTTAAATGGATTTGGCTATTTTTTAGGAACTTTTTGGTCATATAGCTTTTCAACTGTTTCGGTTCTTATACATCCTCGGCTTCCAAATATTCGGGTTTGAGCGTTCTTGATAAAGGCATTTTTTAGCATTTCTTTGTTGTTGATGGCTCTGTTAGAATTTAATTAGACGTTCCAGATGAATTTGTGTGAAATTCAATACATATTTGATAAAAGATTTGAAAAACCCGAAAACTCGATAGCTAGTGTACGTGTATGAGTTTTATCATTTTTTTCTACGTTTCCATGTCACAAAGGGAAACTATTCATACAATTTACATTTGATACTATGTATAGACGTTTAAGCTTAATTTACACGAAATTCCAAACATATCTTAACATATATTCTAAAACTAAATTACAATAGAACACTGTTTGTAACGTTCATTTTGATTGTTTATCTGAAATTGTGGGCGCAAACGCAACGTCAGGTAAAGGATGTTAAAATATAAGACTGAAACCGGATTTTGTTTAGTTGCATTAGAATAGTGATGACAATACTGTATTTTAAAACTTTGCAAATATCAGGTGAGGTGCTGAGCTAACCCGACGAACGTAAACTCAATTTACGAGTATCAAATAGCCAACTGATGTGAGGAAATCTTCAAACAATACTTTATTTTCTTATTATTTGAGTTAATCAATTGCTGACGAAACTGATGAATGATTATAAGTTGCTAGGTAATGCATTTATTGCTTAGTTAAGCCAGAAAACAAAACATGACAAAACAGAAAACCAAATATCCATAACAAATTAGCTGATGCATAATTCAAATTGATAACGTGTGGTATTACTATCGTAGGCAATCGTTACAAACGAGAGTGACATTTATTAAATATTGATTTTTTTTATGTTAAAAGGATTTGAATATAGCACCATTATTGTTTGGTCTGAAAAATATTAAATGATATGTAATGAGGAATATGATGATGCTTGTATTCTCATCTATCATTTGGGTCAATATCCCTAATGCGCCTCGAAATGAGGAACTCAAAAGTTGTGTGTGAACAAAAAATCTCTGTGTAGTGATATTGGACATGTTTCTATTTTTTACAAATGACTGAGCTTAACCATTTGTGGTGATTAGGAAAGTAGAGGAACATAGAACAAATGTGTAAAAACTATGGAGCTATTAAATGTGTTCAAAGTATTAAATTTTCAAAGAACTTATTGTGTTAAAAAAGGGAATTTTTACCACGAGGAGCCGCATCACGAAAGGATGTTCGGGGTATGCTAATTTACGGGAAAAGTAATCTCACTTCGTACCCCGAAAATTTAACCACATATGTGAAAATGACACAGCTTCGAAACGAGCTATCATACATATCCAAGTTTACGATATGGACTGAGCTACAGGAAAAAACGTTACCATTACCGCCTATGGAAAAGATATTGACCCATTCAGCAGATTTAGTTTTACATTAAAAATATATTGATAGTAGTTGGCTGCTTATATCTTTTAATTACTACGTTTTCTTCGTTAGCTCATTTTCTTCTGGGTAACAACATTATCATGCTTGAAACTTCATCAACATGTCCTCATATAATATCAAATTCGTCCGACTTTTCAGTGTTAACAAAGTTAGAAAACAACCCCTAAACATGTGTCTGTCCGAGGACTAGAACCTCAACAGTTGGCGTTATTATTTATATCTCGGTTTTTTTATCGGGTTCTTGTTTTTATTTGCTTATCATGTTATCATAGGAATTTGAAGTTGATGGAAAGTTTTTGATAGTTTTTGTTAAATGTATTCGCCCCTTTCCTATATATACTAGAGCTGATTATCAGATTGAGATACATGTATTGCATGACAAATAATTAATTCCTGAAAACCGTATCTATGCTAACATCAAGATTTCTTGTTATGTTTCGTTAGGATGCTACCTCAGTGACGTATCATTTATTCGTATTTTAGATCTTCTCGAAAAGGAATCGTGTCTTCCTTTAATCTTAAGTCGACCGTTGTTCCTCTGAGTAGATTTTATCTAAACACAGTGTTCAAAATAATAGTATGCACAAAATTAGAGTTCCATCAAAAAAACGAAATAAATGTAACATGGTTGTCCTGTTTCACATTCGATATAAATCAGACCAAAATGTACGCGATAATAGAACAAAAGTGGTTTCATTTAATTCTATAACAACTATTGGGATATTGTGCGAATGTATTATTCCGTTAGAGGGCTTTTTATAAAAATTAGTATTACACCCACTATGTACCTTGCTGTTTTATGCAAAGCAAACGAGTTTATAAATCGCCTTCAAATCTTTTGTTCGTCCTGAAGATGCATAAAACATTTCCCACTAGAAATAAGCTTGCAAAAATCAATGAGCCAATCATTGTTTCATCATTATTGTTTTGTTTTGTTTTTTGTTTTTTTTCTGGGGGGGGGGGTCCATTTTCTAAATAGCAGTACCAGTTCTTCTTAAATATGAATACAATGGGGGAGCTACTAGGAACGATCATGAACTATAATTCGAACAAAAAACTGACAACAACATTACCAAAATTTACAAAAAAGACGAAAAGACAAACAGCACTTTACGAACCACTACTAATAAACATGGCGTGATCTCAGCTGTTCTGTATGTTGAAAAAGACGTCATTCCAAATATAGACATCAAGGTAAAATACATTACGTTTTATCATTATGTGTGAAATTCGATTCATATTGAGCAAAAGCTTTTCAACAAGACCGAAAACAATTGGATATATAATGTTACAGTTTAAAAGTTCTCAAATTACGTATCCATTAGGACAAGCAAAATGGATATTTTTCAAACATTTTAAATTGAATACTACCAATTAATCACACAGACATTTTGTTTATTATTCAGTAAATTCCACGACATTCTTTTACCTTATATATGCTTTATCTGAAATTGTGGGGGCAAGCGTAAACGTCGTGTAAATAATGTTGAAATATATAATTCAACGATGATTTCTTTCAGTTGCATAATAGTTGTAATGATGCTACTGTATTTTTAAAATTTACAAACATCATTTTTGTATCTAATACTGTGGATTCATTATTATTCGTTGGATAATAATTTTCGCGGATTTCGTGAGTACAGACGAACCACGAAATCAAATCTTCAACGAATAACACGTTTTCAACAGATTTGTATGCAGATTTCGGAAAATCCACGAAATTAAATATCCACGAAATGAAAGTTTTCTTTAATCCACGAAAATTGGTCTCCACGAAAATAAATGAATCCACAGTAGTTGCAAGTATCCGGTTACTGGCTTTCCCAATTTATGAGCAGCATATCGCCTATTGATGCCCACAAATCTTCAAATAGAATTCTTTTATTTTGTCATTAATTGAATTAAGCAATTGCTGACGAAACCGATGATGAAATCATTTTAACTCACTAGATAATCCTTTCGTGACTAAGATAAGCGGGAAAACAAAAACAAGAGAAAACAGAAAAGCAAGAGAAAATAAACAAATATCCAAAACAAATTAGCTAAAACAGAACCATCATTTAATCTAAATTCAAGAGGTGCAATATCACTATCGCAGGCAAAAGTTACAAAAATAGAGCGACATTTGTTTAATATTGATTATTGAGATTTAAAAAGAATATGAATATCACACCATTATTGCTTAGTCTGAAAAATATCAAATGATATGTATCGAAATATTTAGGTTGCCTGTATTCTCATTTTTCATTTGAATATTTGTTACCTAAATAATACAGAAATAGCAATTTGATAATACAATGCCTTACAAATCTTTAAACCGACAATTAACTTTTGTCTGGGACATGCCATTTATATTAGGTCAGTTATTATTCCCATATATCAAGTAATATTGACTAATGAGAAATTGGAACAACTATCTAGAGACAACATAGCTATATATGAAAAGCAATATATATTTTTAAGTGTTATATTGATAGAAAATGTTGAGCCTCCAAATATGTTTGTATCAACTTGTACTAATGATCTTGCAGGAACGTTTTTGTCGTTATGAAGTAAACATAACAGTAAAAATACCAGAACGGCAATCAAAGATACATGTTATTTCCAATGTCAAAAGTTTTTTTTCTAAAGTTTCCTACTTTAACTAAATTCATTCTGAGTAACAACAAGTTATTATGATTTAAACATGTTTTCAACATTTCCTCGTTTGTAATATCAAATTCTTCCGAGTTTACAGTGTCAGCAGGCGTAAGCACACATATCATATTAGATTAATTTATACTCCCAAACATTAACACACACAATAAAATATACAAGTTATTTTCAATGTTAGAAGTGTTTTATACCTAAATTTATTCTTGGTTACAACAATTAACATGATTGGAAACTCGTTTGTAATATAAATTTTTACGATTTTCAACGTTAACAGGCGTACATGTAAGCACACAAATCATATTAGATTAATTTATACTCACAAACATTAACACATTCTTGTCTACATCAAACTTTTGTTTAATGGTCAAAATTATAAAGGTTGACGGAAGCGTCTCTCAAATGATTGTAGTCCTTTTACGTACTACTAGTTTTTATTTAATTATCCTTGTAGTCAAAAAGGTTAATTTGTTGATCAATAATAAATAAATTGGAAAATAATATATGATGATACTTGCTTTGTGAGGACTATATCAAGCTTTCATGTCTACTGTTATCATATCGAGGGTATCACCAGCCCAGTAGCCAGTAATTTGGTACTGGCATGAAAATACGAATTTTGTGTTATTCAAATTTGCTGTTACAACATTTTGGAAATTATTTTAAATCTATGAATATATCTCAGGCAAATTTCTGATTCCTTGCCCGATTATGGTAATACTTTTTTGTCCTTTTTGGTTTATAAGCCCTTCATTTGTAAATCATTTGGCCTCGAGCATCACTGTAAAAACATTTATTGTCAAAATGTGCAACTGGTGTAGAACAATTTGTACCGTCAATGTTAAAAAGGACTTGCCATAAGAAGGTTACTTAAATCCTGCATTTTTACTCAATATATTTTACTTACTTATTTATCTTAACTGTTCCTGCATTTTGATTTTGCTTTTTTACATGTGGTATGATTGCCAATGAAATAATGCTCCACTAGAAACCTGTTGACGTAGAAGTTAACAACTATAGGTCGCCATACGGCCTTCGAAAATGTGCAAAACCCATACCGAATAGTAAGCTACATAAGGCCCCGAAATGACACATGTAAAACAATTAGAATGAGAAAACTAACGGTCTGATTTATGTACAAACAATAAACGAAAAACTAATGTTATATACAGCAACAAGCAACAACCACTGAATTGCAGGCTCCTGACTTGGGACAGGCACATACAGAATGTGGTGGGGTTGAACATATTAGCTGGTGCCAAACGTCCCACTTATCTCGGACAGTGGTGTAACAATACAACATATTAAGAACAAACTATAAAAAGTTGAAAAGGACTTACCTAATCAGATCGATACAAAGCACACAAAAAAAAATTACAAAACACAAAAGACACAGAGTACTCATATTTACTAAAAGCTAGTTCAAAGTCAATAACAACTGATAAAAATCTTTTTATCTCAGAGTAAAATCTATAAATGTAAATTTACATCATTAACGAAGACGTTCAATTACACGAAAAGTTTTGAATTTATTACATGTAAATAAGAGGAGATACGTCTAGCTGCCATCGCATCAGATTCCAACTACACAATGTCAAAGTCAACATACGTTTATTAACAAAAGATAAATTTCTATATCCTATGTCGAGCCCTAAATCGCCTAGATTCAACATGTCATAAATTAATTTTAAATGAGATTACCAGAGATATATGATCATTAACTAAAGCTATCTTACGTGATAGCAACAAAAATAGCCATTGTAGAGGTTCCACACTAGAGACAGACCAATTAAAATGTAACATTGTAATTTAGAGATTCCTGTAAGGCAATATTGTTTTACTTGTATCTTCATAAAAATAAGGAAAGTGGTATGATTGCCAATTAGACAACAATCCTTTAGAGTCGTAATGGCGTGGATGTAAGCAAACTACTGTGAAGCTAGCTGGCGATAACTATAAGTCATCGTACGACCTTCAACAGTTTTAAGAAAAAGAACAGATTTAACAACCTCAATCGGTAAAGTTTTCTTCGTTACCAATTTACATAAACATTTTATTACAAGATATTTAACACACTAGGGAAATATGTCAACATATCTTTTGCTTAAAACATAAGTCAGGGTTTTTGATTTAATAAATCACCGTTGACTTCCACGACAATAACCATGCGTGATTCTTGATATTAAAAACAAATGCACTACTATTCTACGTTCAAATGTGTTTCTAATACAACTATTTAAAAGGCTAAACATATAAATCGAATAAACGTATATTTTACAAAGTTCTCATTCCATTATTTTTAAATATAGCAATACCAGTTCTTGTTATATATAAATGAAAGGGAGAGAGGATACCAGGAGTGATCGTAAACTATAAGTCGAAGAAAAACAGCACTATTACCAAAATAAAAAAGATGGAAAGACAAACAACAGTTCACGAGCAAAAAAAGATAAACTGAGGTGAACTCACCTGTTGGAAGTTAAAAAGAAGCAATTCGAAATAAGGACAGAAATGTCAAATATATTTCACAGTTAAATTAGTTCTTTATGGTATGCAATAAACTCGTAACTTTCATAAAAAAAAATACTAAATTGTTCACCATATAATGTTTTGTTTAACGGCTGCAGCGATTACAAAATCTTACCACTGCCGCTATTATCATAATTTAAATTAATCATGCTGTGTTTGTAGACTGTTGTTGATCTTTTTGGTCATTTTGAGTTATTTAACACAGCATTGCAGTCCTTTTTTCTACTTATCAGTTTGACTACCCTGTTGCTATCTTTGGCCTTTCTCTGATTCTAAGTTTTTCATAATCAACAATTAGATTGTACTAAAAGTAATGTGTCAATTCCCGAAAGCAAAATAAAAGTAGCCTGTTTATGCAGTTTTGTTAATGTCGTTTCGACTTTGGTGCTTTTGCTGGAGGTGATTTGAAAAGGTACGGTAACTCAAAACTTGTTTTGCAATTCTTGTTTTCAAATAACGAATGAAATTCAAAAACCAATTTGTCAGGACGCTCAACATTTGTTGCTACCCCTCCCATACAACCAACATCACTACTATCACACTCTTAAATGTATGTACATACTGACGATAACAATATTTACAGATGTTTTTCTTTGTCGTGAAAAAATAACAAACAAAACACAAAATCGACTAACTGTACGCTTGATCAATATATGAAACTTGTAATACAAAGTATTTTGTCTTCTGGGTAATTATAAATAATATCAGAAAATATATCAAATGAATTTTACAATGTCCTTATCTATATTTCTTACTCATCATTTGCCGAAAGACAAAGGAACGCCGATCAGAGATAATTACTACACATTAAGTATATTAAGATATAAACCTGAGGGAGCTAATCCAACATAGTATACATCTAATTTTGAAGATGAATGCAAAATGATAGTTTTTAATAATTGAGACACGTTTCTTCTGGGAAAAAAGTAAAATAACAGAAATACAGAACTCCAAGGGAAATGCAAAGCGGAAAGTCCTTTATAAAATGACAAAATCAAAAGCTCAAACACATCAAACGAATGGAAAAGAACTGGCATATTCCTGACTTGGAACAGGGATTGCAGGAATGCAGGAATGTGACCTTATTTTACGTGGAATCATGCTAAATGCAGGATAAATACGGGATATCTAATGAGTATGTAGGTTTGAATGAAGGTTTGACATTTTATGAATAATAATATTCTATGCTAATCAGTATGTACTTCCTACTAAAATAATACAACTAGTATCAAGCTAGAGCTACAACACAGTCACAAAAATGTTGTTGACATAGTACACAATCAACAGTTTCTTCTTTTCCCTATTCTTATTATTCTTCACAAAGTAAGTGTCCTTGTATAGCAATTTCGTTTATAATGAAACTATATGCCTTACAACAGATTCATATGTCGTTATTTTCTTACAAAATGTGTTTGCTACATAAGAACATGTTTGAATAAATTACGAAAAAATAACATTTGTGCTATGTTTAATTGAAATTTCATATATTTAGGTTTTTTATTTCGAGAGGAAAAATACAGAAAATATACATTTCCACAATTTTTACAACTTTATCTTCCGGTTGTTCTGATCATGTTTGTTTTTCCAAAATATATAAGAAATCGTTAAACAAAACACTAATTCATCGTTGTATGTCACTTTTCACGCATTGAATAATCTTTTGGGTTTGGGAGAATTTTTTTAATTTTTTTTTTGTCTTAATCTATTTTCATTATCAAACTCATTAGTCAGTTTATCGTGAGATTTGTGTGTATCTGGTCGTGACTACATGGTAGAAATGTATTTAAAAGATTGTTTTTGTAGAGAGTTTATCGGATTTTAAAAATAGTTTAATTATTACTTCCATAATAAGGCTGGCAAAATTATCTTATGTCACGAATCTGAGTCTAAAAGGAAAAAAAGAAAATCTAATTTTATATTTGAAGCTTTCTATGAAACGAACAAATCTCTGGAATTACACATTTTCATTTATTTAATATTTCAAATTCTGTTAAGTGAGAAAAAAAAACTCTTTCTGCAAAATGACAATTGGTTAAAATTGCATGGCTGAACGAAATGTGCTTTACCTTATATCGTCGTAAAAAAGTGCTAATGAGTAAATATTGGAGACAGCTCTCCTTCAGGGCTGTAATTATAAAATATATTTTTTTTCTTTTATATCCATATACTAGCAATTTAATCAAAAATATGTTCAGTGAAAAATCCCACTGTACCTGATAGATAAACCACAACCTCCTGTCATTTAGTGTACTGATACTTCCAAACCACTCAAATGTTTTGTTCCTATCAACTTCAAACATTACTTGGACTTCGTTGATAACAGTGCTACAAAAATTGACATACATTGTGAGCGAAATAAGAAAGCATTTTGTCTGAAATGGCAATAAAGTTAGCTTTTAAATTAGTCGAAGTCGAATCAATATGTTAACAAATGATTTAAGCAGTCAGAAGGTTTTTGATATATAGAAAATTAAGTGTAGTGCAGATCTTTGGTTGATTTTTTTTATTCATGTTTTTAATAGACTCTGGCGGAGATTTAGAGCTTGACATACTATACAAACAACTGTCTGTCTAATGTTGAAGACTGAATGATCACCTCTAGTAGATATTTTGTCTCATTGACGTATACCTCATATCGCTTTGTTAGACGTATACCCTGTATCTCTTTTTATTCATATTAATTCCAGTACAAACTGATTTTTAAGAGTTGACAGGGTACTTAAATTGAAGGTAGGTCCCTTAAACGCTTTCAGAAACGTACGAGCAACAGTAGGAGTAGAAAGCTGAGTCTACGTACCTAACTTAAATTTTGTACTAAACTGCTGATCTCACTTGTAAAACCGAGGACTGTGAAAAAATCGTTTGTTTTTCAATTTGTAAGGTAAAAGACTAGATTTGTTGAATAAAAACCGGGAAAGTGTTCTCAAATTACAATAGACATCGAAGGATTTTAAAATTTGAAAATCCCTCAGTTAAAATGGTCGAAAAATATAGAGTTATCAAAATAATTCATAGAGTTTCCAAGGAAGATATGACAATTCCTAAAAATTAAATTGTATTTAAAGGCAGTACATTTGTATTATGCCTTACAACCACATAATGGGACATCCTTCTCTTCACAACTACATGAGTGTACAAATACCGTCTATTCAATATATTTAAAGTTTCATTGCGATTATTGCCTATAAAGACTAGTGTTAACCATGCTTACCGACCATTGATTATTGAATACAATTCAAAGCTCACCAAAATGTGCCCAAATTTATAAACATAACTGCTAAACTTTAATGTAGTGATGCTAAATGACAAGGTAATGTGAGTTTCTGTCTTAAAATCTCATAAATGTTCCCTGTTGAGAAATCAGTTGTTCTGTTATTATTCTGAAGGATACTCGGTTGTTAACTTTACCACAGAACACATTTCGATGTACTTAATTTTGAAAGAATATATATTTCTTTGTTAACGGTATTCTGTTCATTTGTCCAAACTGTGTAATGAAAAAATCCCTCTTCCCGTTGTGTTTTTTTTTTTTTATTCATTTTTTTTTCATGTTTTAAAGACTACAAAATGCCTGATTTAATAAATCAATTTTCACTCAGAAAAGATAGCTCATTGCGATTACAAATTTTAGATACTGAACACACTTCATTAAAAACCTCTGATTATTTCCGCAATTTGAAATCGAAAATTTCAATCAGTTTTTAATATTTTTTTTTCAACATTTAATTCCATACAATTGCTAATGTTATACATTCAAAACATAATTTCAAACATTTTGAATAGAACCAAGGGCTTTTTATTAACTTTCTAATTTGATAGTTTACGAAAAGTTCATGCGAAGAAGAAGTCATGAA
This sequence comes from Mytilus californianus, assembly GCF_021869535.1. Taxonomy (NCBI): domain Eukaryota; kingdom Metazoa; phylum Mollusca; class Bivalvia; order Mytilida; family Mytilidae; genus Mytilus; species Mytilus californianus. The sequence continues at coordinate 82,094,362 of NW_026262712.1, forward strand.
GGTATATACTTCAAAATAAATGTTGTCTTCGAAATATATGAAAAAAAATAAAGATCTACAAATTCTACAACAATCAATGTATGAATCACAATTATATGTATTCTTTAAATCCATATTTAAGATATTTTTATCTAATAAAAAGTAAAATCACAAAAATACTGAACTCCGAGGAAAATTCAAAAGAAAAGTCCTTAATTAAATGGCAAAATCAAATGATAAAACACATCAAACGAATTGACAAAAACTGTCATATTCCTGACTTGGTACAGGCATTTTCAAAAGGAGAAAATAGTGAATTGAACCTGGTTTTATAGCGCTAAACCTCTCACTTGTATAACAGTCGCATCAAATTCCGTTATAATTACAACGATGCGTGAACAAAACAGACATAATAGGTAACATTGTCAAAATATGGGTACAGCAGTCATCACTGTGTCACAATCTCAAAACAAACTACCATTTAACAAAGAAGCACAAAAAGCATCTATCAAACCTAACAACCACATTCATTGCTTACGTATATATGTATTTTAAATCAACCCATAAAGGATTGAAATATATTAAGTCCTGTGACTGCATTCACATCTACTCTTAGTGTAGAGTCGCGTGTTTGACGCCAGAAAATGTAAACGTCACACAGGAAGAAATATAAAATAATTTTGTCGTTCAAAGTATTTTCAAAATTATAATTTCACATGGGGAATGGTGGTATACAGGTTTGAAAAATCAAAAGTTCTTGTTAGAACTATTTTTCAGAAAAAGACCGAAAATGGATCTGTAGAACACATAAAGAAGATGTAATAGTACCCAAATAAATCAGGATTACGAATTTAACTACTGCATTGCAATTAAATTATGTTTACGTTCCATAGAAGCTGATTCTACACATGTACCGTCACTTATTTATAAGAATTGTCAACTAGAAGGGGAAAAGATGCACAAAAAAGCTGCAAACATGAAATCCTTGATTAAAATCTTATATAGAGTTCCACTGAATCCTGAACTTTGTAATATTTTATTTTCATATATAAACATGTTCAAAACAACTTTTATTCCATTGATATTCCAAATATATCGAGAGAAAAAGAACACTAAAGACTAAAGAAATCCGCCGACAGATTAATAATTTAATAGTGATTTTTTTACAGCACTGGGTCGATACCTCTGCTAGTGGACTATCAGTCCCCGAGGATATCATCAGCTCAGTAGCCAGTACTTCGGTACAGACATGATTTATAACAAACATTTCGAAAATTGTCCGTTTATAGATTTTGAAATTTTAAAGAAACTGAGGTTTCAACTCCCTTAGTCAAAGTTGACCTTAGATGGATTTGGCTATTTTACGAACTTTTTGGTCATATAGCTCTTTAATTGTTTCGGTTCTTAAACATCATCGACTTTCAAATATTCGGCTTTGAACGTTCCTGATGAAGGTAAATCCATAAAAGCGCCACAGACGCATGAAATTAATAACATGATGTTCTTCTTTTTTACAGTATTGGGTCGATACCTCTGCTGGTGGACTATCAGTCACCGAGGTTAACATCATTTCAGTAGTAAGTACTTTGGTGCTGACATGATTTATGTCAAACTTTTCTAAAATTGTCCGTTTATAGATTTTGAAATTATAAAGAAACTAAGGTTCAACTCCCTGAGGCAAGGTTGACCTTAGATGGATTTGGCTATTTTTTAGGAACTTTTTGGTCATATAGCTTTTCAACTGTTTCGGTTCTTATACATCCTCGGCTTCCAAATATTCGAGTTTGAGCGTTCTTGATAAAGGTAAATCCAGAAAAGCGAAATTAATTACGATTTGTTTTCATTTTGTTTAGCATTTCTTTGTTGTTGGTGGCTTTGTTAGAATTTAATTAGAAGTTCAAGATGAATTTGTGTGAAATTCAATACATATTTAACAAAAGCTTTGAAAAACCCGAAACTCGATAGCTAGTGTACATGTATGAGTTTTATCATTTTTGTCTTCGTTTCCAAGTCACAAAGGGAAACATTTATTCATACAATTTACATTTGATACTATGCATTGATCACACAGACGTTTAAGTTTAATTTACACGAAATTCCAAATATATCTTATGACTTAACATATATTCTAAAACTAAATTACAATAAAACTCTGTTTGTAACGTTAATTTTGATTGTTTATCTGAAATTGCTGGCGCAAACGCAACGTCATGTAAAGGATGTTAAAATATAAGATTGAAACGGGATTTTGTTTAGTTGCATTAGAATAGCGATGACAATACTGTATTTTAAAATTTTGCAAATATCAGGTGAGGTGCTGAGCTAACGCGACGAACGTAAACTCAATTTACGAGTATCAAATATCCAACTGATGTGAGGAAATCTTCAAACAATACTTTATTTTCTTATTATTTGAGTTAATCAATTGCTGACGAAACTGATGAATGATTATAAATTGCTAGGTAATGCATTCATTGCTTAGTTAAGCCAGAAAACAAAACAAGACAAAACAGAAAACCAAATATCCATAACAAATTAGCTAATGCATCATCCAAATTGATAACGTGTGGTATTACTATCGTAGGCAATCGTTACAAAACGAGAGTGACATTTATTAAGTATTGATTATTTTCATGTTAAGAGGATTTGAATATAGCACCATTACTGTTTGGTCTGATAAATTTTAAATGATATGTATTGAGAAATATGATGATGCTTGTATTCTCATCTATCATTTAGCAGATTTATTTTTACATTAAAAATATATTAATAGTAGTTGGCTGCTTATATCTTTTAATTACTACGTTTTCTTCGTTAGCTCATTTTATTCTGGGTAAAACATTATCATGATTAAAACTTTATCAACATGTCCTCATTTGTAATATCAAATTCGTTCGACTTTTCAGTGTTAACAGAGTTAGAAAAAAGAAATGAAAACAACCCCTAAACATGTGTCTGTCCGAGGACTAGAACCTCAACAGTTGGCGTAATTATTTATATCTCGTTTTTTTTCTCGGGTTCTTGTTTTTATTTGCTTATCATGTTATTATGGGAATTTGAAGTTGATGGAAAGTCTTTGATAGTTTTTGTTAAATGTATTCGCCCCTTTCCTATATATACTAGAGTTGATTAACAGATTGAGATACATGTATTGCATGACAACTAATTAATTGCTGAAAACCGTATCTGTGCTAACAACAAGATTTCTTGTTATGTTTCGTTAGGATGCTACCTCAGTGACGTATTATATATTCGTATTTTAGATCTTCTGGAAAAGGAATCGTGTCTTCCTTTAATCTTAAGTCGACCGTTGTTCCTATGAGTAGATTTTATCTAAACACAGTGTTCAAAATAAAAGTATGCACAAAATTAGAGTTCCATTAAAAAAAAAATAATAAATGTAACATGGTTGTCCTGTTTCACATTCGATATGAATCAGACAAAAAAAAAATGCGCGATAATAGCACAAAAGTGATTTAATTTAATTCTATAACAACTATTGGGATATTGTGCGAATGTATTATTCAGTTAGAGGGATTTTCATAAAAAGTAGTATTACACCCACCATGTAAATTGCTGTTGTATACAAAGCAAACGAGTTTATAAATCGCCTTCAAATCTTTTATTCCTCCTGAAGATGCATAAAATATTTCTCACTAGAAATAAAGCTTGCAAAAATCAATGAATCAATCATTGTTTTATTATCATTTTTTTTTTTTTTTTTTTTTTTGAAAAGGGGGGGGGGGGGGGGCGTTTCATAATCTAAATAGCAATACCATTTTTTCTTAAATATGAATAAGATAGGGGAGATACCAGTAACAATCATGAACTATAATTCGAACAAAAAACAGACAACAACATGATCAAAATAAAAAAAAAGAAAGGACAAACAGCAGTTTACAAACCACTACTAATAAACATGGCGTGATCTCAGCTGTTCTGCATGTTGAAAAAGATGCCATTCCAAATATAGACATAAATGTAAAATACATCCAGTTTTATCATTATGTGTGAAATTCGATTCATATTGAGCAAAAGCTTTTGAACAAGACCGAAAACAGTTGGATATCTAATGTTACAGTTTAAAAGTTCTCAAATTACGTATCCATTAGGACAAGCAAAATGGATATTTTTCAAACATTTTAAATTGAATACTACCAATTAATCACACAGACGTTTTGTTTATTATTCAGTAAATTCCACGACATTCTTTTACCTTATATATGCTTTATCTGAAATTGTGGGAGCAAGTGTAAACGTCGTGTAAATAATGTTGAAATATATAATTCAACGATGATTTCTTTCAGTTGCATAGTAGTTGTGATGATGCTCCTGTATTTTTAAAATTTACAAACATCATTTTTTTATTCAATAGTTGCAAGTATCCGGTTACTGGCTTTCTCAGTTTATGAGCAGTATATCGCCTATTGATGCCCACAAATCTTCAAATAGAATTCTTTTATTTTATCAATAGTTGAATTAAGCAATTGCTGACAAAACCGATGATGAAATAATTTTAACTCACTAGATAATCCTTTCGTGACTAAGATAAGCGGGAAAACAAAAACAAGAGAAAACATAAAAGCAATAGAAAACAAACAAATATCAAAAACAAATTAGCTAATGCAGAACCATCATTTAATCTAAATTAAAGAAGTGCAGTATTACTATTGCAGGCAAAAAGAGAGCAAAGTTTGTTTAAGATTGATTATTGAGTTTTAAAAGGATATGAATATCACACCATTATTGCTTAGTCTGAAAAATATCAAATGATATGTATCGAGAATTATAACGTTGCCTGTATTCTCATTTCTTATTTGAATATTTTTACATAAATAATACAGAAATAGCATTTTAATAATACAATGCCTTACAAATCTTTAAACCGACAATTAACTTTTGTCTGGGACATGCCATTTATATTAGGTCAGTTATTATTCCCATATATCAAGTAATATTGACTAATGAGAAATTGGAACAACTATCTAGAGACAACTTGGCTATATATAAAAAACAGTGTATATTTCTTTTATCTTATATCTTAATCAACATTTCTTCGTTTGTAATATCAAATTCTTCAGAGTTTACAGTGTTGGCAGGCGTAAGCAAACATATCATATTATATTAACTTATACTCATAAACATTAACACACACTATAAAAAATACAAGTTATTTTCAATGTCAAAAGTGTTTTATAACTAAATTTATTCTGGGTTCAACAATTAACATGATTGAAAACTCGTTTGTAAAATATTTTTTTACGATTTTCAACGTTAACAGGTGTAAGCACACAAATCATATTAGATTAATTTATACTCACAAACATTAACTCATTATTGTCTACATCAAACTTTTGTTTCATGGTCAAAATTATAAATGCTGACGGAAGCGCCTCTCAAATGATTGTAGTCCTTCTACGCACTACTAATTTTCATTTAATTATCCTTGTAGTCAAACAGGTTAATTTGTTGATCAATTTGAAAAATAGATATGATGATGCTTGCTTTGTGAGGAAGATGTCAAGCTTTCATGTCTACCGTTATCATATCGAGGGTATCACCAGCCCAGTAGCCAGTAATTTGGTACTGGCATAAAAATACAGATTTTGTGTTATTCAAATTTGCTGTTATAAAATTTTGGAAATAATTTTAAATCAAGAAATACATCTCAGGCAAATTTCTGATTCCTTGCCCGATAATGGTAATACTTTTCTGTCCATTTTGTTTTATAAGCCCTTCATTTTTTGGATTTGTACCGTCAATGTAAAACAGGACTTCCCATAAGAAGGTTACTCTAATCCTGCATTTTTACTCATTATTTTTTACTTGCGTATTTATCTTAACTGTTCCTGCATTTTGATTTTGCTTTTATACATGTGGTATGATTGCCAATGAAACAATGCTCCACTAGAGACCAGTTGACGTAGAAGTTAACAACTATAGGTCGCCATACGGCCTTCGAAAATGTGCAAAACCCATACCGCATAGTAAGCTACATAAGGCCCCGAAATGACACATGTAAAACAATTAGAATGAGAAAACTAATGGTCTGATTTATGTACAAAACAATAAACGAAAAACTAATGTTATATACAGCAACAAGCAACAACCACTGAATTACAGGCTCCTGACTTAGGACAGGCACATACAGAATGTGGTGGGGTTGAACATATTAGCTGGTGCCAAACGTCCCCCTTATCTGGGACAGTGGTGTAACAATACAACATATTAAGAACAAACTATAAAAAGTTGAAAAGGACTTACCTAATCAGATCGATACAAAGCACACAAAAAAAACATTACAAACACAAAAGACACAAAGTACAGATCTGAGAGTACTCATATTTACTAAAAGCTAATTCAAAGTCAATTACAACTGATAAAAATCTTTTATCTCAGAGGAAAATCTATTAATGCAAATTTAGATCATTCAAGATGAAGTTCAATCACACGAAAAGTGTTAAATTTATTACATATGAATAAGAAGAGATACGTCTAGATATCATTGAAACAAATTCCAACTACACAATGTCAAAGTCAACATACGTATATTAACAAAAGACACATTTCTATATCCTATGTCGAGCCCTAAATCGCCTAGATTCAACAGGTTATAAATCAATTTTAAATGAGATTACCAGAGATATATGATCATTAACTAAAGCTATCTTACGTGATAGCAACACAAATAGCCGTTATAGAGGTTCCACACTAGAGAAAGACCAATTAACATGTGACATTGTAATATAGAGATTTTTGTAAGAAGCCCGTAGTATTTTTTGACACTGTATAACGCAATATTGTTTTACTTGTATCTTCCTGAAAATAAGGAGACATGGTATGATTGCCAATTAGACAACAATCCTTTAGAGTCAAAATGGCGTAGATGTAAGCAAACTACTGTGAAGCTAGCCGACGATAACTTTACGTTACCGAACGACCTTCAACAGTTTTAGAGAAAGAACAGATTTAACAACCTCAATTGTTAAGATTTTCTTCGTTACCAATTTACATAAACGTTTTATTACAAGATATTCAACACACTAGGGAAATATGTGAACACATCTTTTACATAAAACATAAGTCGGGGTTTATGATTTAATAAATCACCGTTGAATTTCACGACAATAATGATGCGTGATTCTTGATATCGAAACCAAATGCACTACTATTCTATGTTCAAAAGTGTTTCTAATACAACTATTTAAAAGGCTAAGCATATAAATCCAATAAACGTATATCTTACATAGTTCTCATTTAATTTTTTTTTTTTTTAATTATTGCAAAACCATTTCTTGTTATATATTAAGAAAGGGGGGAAGATACCAGAAGTGATCATAAACTATAAGTCGAAGAAAACCAACACTATGACCAAAATAAAAAAGATGGAAAGACAAACAGCAGTTCACGAACAACAATAGATAAACCGAGGTGAAATCACCTGTTGGAAGTTAAAAAGAAGAAATTCGAAATAAGGAAAGAAATGTAAAAAATTTTTCACTGTTAATTTAGTTAGTTATAGTCTGCAATAAACTCGTAACTTTCATAAAAAATGATAAATTGTTCACTATAAAATGTTTTGTTTAACGGCTGCAGCGATTACAAAATCTTACCACTGTCGCTATTATCATAATTTAAATTACCCATGTTGTGTTTGTAGACTGTTGCTGCTCTTTTTGGTCGTTTTGAGTTATTTGCCATGGCATTGTCGGTCCTTTTTTCGACTTCTCAGTTTGACTACCCTGTTGCTATAATTGGCCTCTCTTTCTGATTCTAAGTTTTTCATAATTAACAATTAGATTGTACTAAAAGTAATGTGTCAACTCCCGAAAGCAAAATTCATTTTAGTAAAAGTAGCCCGTTTGTGCAGTTCTGTTAATGCCCTTTCGACTTTGGTGCTTCAACTGGAGGTGACTTGATGAATATTATTCACCCTTAAAGGTATGGTAACTCAAAACTTTGCAATTCTTGCTTTCAAAAAAACGACTGAAATTCTAAAACCAATTTGTCAGGACTCTCAACATTTGTTGCTACCTCTCCCATACAACCAATACCACTACTACCACACTCTTAGATGTATGTACGTACCGACGGTCTGGGAGACACTATATGTACAGATGTTTTTCTTTGTCATGAAAAAATAACAAACAAAACAAAAATAAACTAACTGTACGCGTGATCAATATTTGCAACTTTTAATACAAAGTATCTAGTCTTTTGGATAATTATAAATAATATCAGAAAATATATCAAATGAATTTTACAATGTCCTTATCTATACTTCTAACTCATAATTTGATGAAAGAAAAAAGAAACGCCAGTCAGAGATAATTACTACACATTAAGTATATTAAGATATAAACCTGAAGGAACTAGCCCGATATAGTACACAACTAATTTTGAAGATAAATGCAAAATGATAGTTTTTAATAAATGCAGAATATCCAATGATCATGTAGTTATCAATGAAGGAATTCTTCGAAGGCATTTTGACATTTTATCAATAAGTATATTCTATGCTAATCATCATGTACAACTAAAATACTATACCTCTAATCAAGCTAGAGCTACAACACAGTCACAACAATGTTGTTGACATGGTACACAATCAACAGTTTCTTCTTTTTCCTATTTTTATTATTCTTCACAAAGGAAGCGTCCTTGTTTAGCAATTTCGTTTATAAATGAAACTTACAACAGATTTATATGTCGTTCTTTCCGTTAAAATATGTTTGATACGTAAGTACAGATATGAATAAATTATGAAAAGAATAACAATAAGTCTTTATATCTAGATATTTTTTTATTTGACGATAATACATGACATATACAAATGTTGAGACTGAACACGAATGCGGCCACTTTCATTTTAGACGAAAACCATCTGAAAATTGACGTTTTATGGCATATTTGATAGATTTTTCATATTTAAGCTTGCATTTGAGCGTCTTTAATGACCAAATCAGTAAAAACCTTTTATATAAACTAATTGAATCGACTGAAGTAGACACTTGAGTGTTTAACAAATGTCAAAGATCTTTCATCCAATGTATTTCGAGTTTTAGGCAGAAATCAGCCCTTACCGGACCTTCTCCTTTATTAGAAATCGTAAGACAAAACATTAATCCATCATTGTATGTCACTTTTCACGCATTGAATATTCTTTCAGGTGTGTGGGTATTTTTTTTTTTTTTTTTTTAATTGTCTTAATCTATTTTCGTAACCAAACTCATTAGTCAGTTTATCGCGATATTGTTGTGTATCTGATCGTGACTACATTGTTGAAATGTATTTAGATTAGCTTTTATAGAGAGTTTATCGGATTTTTAAAGTTGTTAAATTAATACTTCGATCATAAGGCAAGCAAAATTATCTTATGTCACGAATCTGAGTCTAAAATGAAAAGGAAAGTCTAATTTTATATTTGAAGCTTTCTATAAAACGAAAACATCTCTGGAATCATACAATTTCCTTTTCAATATTTTTAATTCTGTTAAGTGAGAAAAAACTCTTTCTGCAAAATAATAATTGGTTAGAATTGCATGGTTGAACGATATGTTCTCTACCTTATATAGTCGTAAAAAGGTACTAATGAGTAAAGGAATTGAAGACAGCTCTCGTTCAGGGCTGCAATTACAAAATGTTAGGTTTTTTTTTTGTTTTAAGTCAACTTTTCTATATATCCATATACTAGCATTTTTATAAAAAAAAATATGTTCAGTGAAAAATCCCGCCGCACCTGATAGTTTAACCACAACCTCCTGTCATTTAGTGTACTGATACTTCCAAACCACCTGAATGTTTTTGTTCCTATCAACTGCAAACATTACTTGGACTTCGTTGATGACAGTGCTACAAACATTTAGATAAATTGTGACCTAGTTAGCGAAATAAGAAGACATTTTGTATGAAATGGCAGTAACATTAGCTTTAGTCGAAGACAAATCAATATGTTATCAAATGATTAAAACAGTGCAGAAGGTTCAGATATGTTAAATGTTGTACGTGATGTAATTTTAAATTTTTGAAATCTCGGATGATTTAAATAGGACATACATATAATTTTTGTTTTTGATATTTCGAAAATTAAGTGTGGTGCAGATCTTTGGTTGTTTTGGTTTTGTTTATTCACGTTTTTATAGACTCTGGCGGAGAATTAGAGCTTGACATACTATACAAACAACTGTCTGTCTAATGTTGAAGACTGAATGATCACCTCTAGTAGATGTTAATAAGACAGTGTTTATGTCGTTGGATACTTTGTCTCATTGACGTATACCCCATATCGCTTTGTTAGACGTATACCCCATATCTCTTTGTTAGACGTATACCTCATATCGCTTTGTTAGACGTATACCTCATATCGCTTTGTTAGACGTATACCTCATATCGCTTTGTTAGACGTATACCCCATATCTCTTTTTATTCATATTAATTCCAGTACAAACTGATTTTTTAGAGTGAACAGGGTACCTTACATTGAAGATAGGTCTCTTTAAAGTTTTCAGAAACGTACGAGCAACAGCAGGAGTAGAAAATTGAAACTAAGTACCTAACTTAGATTTTGAGCTTAACTGGTTTCACTAAGATTTCCATTTCTTTTTGTTAAGGCTTACTGGTCTCACCAAGATAACCCTTTTCCGTTCACATTGTTAAGGATAACTGGTCTCAGTAAGAAAACCCTTTACCTTTCACTTTGTAAGGTCTCACTAAATTTTTCTTTACAATTCACTTTGTAAGACCATGGACTGGTTTCAGTAAAATAATCATTTGTTTTTCAATTTGTTAGGTAATAGACTAGATTTGTTGAATAAAAACCCAAAAAAGTGTTATTAAATTACATAAGACATCGGAGGATTTTAAAGTTTGAAAATCATGCAGTTGAATTGGTAGACAAATTTGGAGTTTTCAAGGAAGATCTGAAAGTTCCAGAAATGTAAAGGCAGTACAGTTTCAAAGTTTACTTGCAAAAAGAGGGACGAAAGAAACCAGAGGGACAGTCAAACTCATAGATCGAAAACAAACTGACAACGTCATGGCCAAAAATAAAAAGACAAACAGACAAATAATAGTACAGATGACACAACATAGAAAACTAAAGACTAAGCAACACGAACCATTGGCTATCAAGACGAGTGTTTACCATGCTCATCCGCCATTGATTATTGAATACAATAAAAAAAATAACTTATCAAATGTGCCTAAAATTAAAAACATTATAGTAAAACTTAAGGTAAAGTGAGTTCCTGTCTTCAAACTTGAAAATGTTACCTGTTGAGAAATCCGTTCTTCTGGTTTTCCGTTGAAGTTTTCATTCAAAAATAAAAATTTCTAACATGTATCTTAATGTTAACGGTATACACATGAAAATCGGTTGTTAACTTTACCACAGAACATATTTCGATGTATTTAATATTTGAAAGAATATATTCTTTTCTTTTTCACTTGTTTTGTATATGCTTTACAGACTACAAATATTCATGATTTCCTTAATGAATTTTCTACCAGAATAGCTAACTGATTGTGATAATAAGTTGTATATATTTGACAAACTTGATTTGACACCCTTTATTATTTTCGTAATTTGAAATCTAAATTTTCAATCAGTTTTCTATTGAATTCCTTTTCAATATTTGGTTTCACACAATCGCTAATGTTATACATTGAAAACATCATTTCTATCATTTTAACTAGAACCACAGGCTGTTTGATGTGTCAACACCTTTCCAATTTGATAGCATTAGAAAAAGCATAATTCAAATGACGAAGGTAAAAGAGAGGCAAAAGATACCAAAAGGATATTCAAACTCATAAGTCGAAATAAAACTGACAACGAAAGAAAAAAGAAAAAGACAAACAGTACACAAAACTACACGAAAAAGTACACAAAACACAACATAGAAAGCTAAAGACTGAGCAACACAAACCTCACAACCAAAATCTGGGGGTAATCTCAGGTGCTCAGGAAGGGTAAGCAGATCCTGCTCCACATGTAACACCCGTGGTGTTGCTCATGTTAGTACAAACCCGGTGATAAGTCTAATGCGGAAGGTCCATTCGGGAAAAAGGCGATAATTGGAATCTAACCGTTGTCCCCTGTGAAACGGATATTCCAAAACGGTCAACCAACTCGTGATAGCGTCAGTAAAATGTACCAAGGAATAATTTTAACTTCACCGATTGAAACTCTTGGTCTAATAGCTTCTTTGTGAGCAGCAACCCTCAAAGAAATCATGATCAGGAAATACAAGCCCTGGAATATTGTATCATCTGGGAGATATATACTCCGTATGCAGGCGCTGCTGGAATGTTGCTATAAAAAATGGAAAGTTCACAATTGGGTAGCTGAAATCATCTCTTTTGTCGTAAAGTTTTGTTTTCAACCGACCCTCATTGTCAATTTCTAGATGTAAGTCAAGATATAAGGCATACTGTATATGTTGTATCCTCTATTCGATGAGATTAGATGCGTTCAACATAGTCACCAAATTTTAGATTATTTAGTGAGAAAACATTATCTTTATAGCGGAAAGTGAAGTTAAAGGATACTGATAACTTCTTTTCTTTCTTCCTAAGAAGTTTCTGTATGAAGTCAGCCTCATATGAATAAAGGAACAAGTGGACAAGAAGATGGGTACAGTTGGTTCCCATGTAAAAGTACCAAAATAAATTAGGAATACGTATTTAACTACTGAAATGCAAATAAATTATTTTTACATTCCATGGAAGCTGTTTCTACATATGCGATGGCTATTATTTATGACAATTGTAAACTAGAAGTGGAAAGGGTAAGCATTAAATTACAAATATGAAATCCTTTAGTAATAGTTTAGATAGAGTTCCACTGAATCCTATAGCTTGTCATGTTTTAATTCCATATATACACATGTTTCTTTAGAAACAGTGGTTTCATTGATATCCAAGAAATTACCGTAAAAAAATAGAAAGAACAAAAGACTAAAGAAAACTGGCAAAAGAAAATAACTTTTGAATTTATAATAATTTGATCATATCTTTGTTGTTGATTGCTTTGTTGGAATTTTTGTGAATTTCAATTCATATTTGGGAACAGCATTTGAAAAACCCGAATCCAATTAGATAGCTTATGTTAGAGTTTAATAATTCAAATTTACGTATCCAAAAAGACACAGAAAATGGACATTGTTTTTAACCGTAACATTAAATACTATATATTGATCACACAGTGGTTTTCATTTTAACAACTTAAATTCCACTCATGTCTTATGACTTCACATATCCTTCATTTTTATTGTTTATTTGAAATTGTAGGCTCAGGCGTAACGTCATGGAAATGATACTAGAATATAATTTGGATTGAAAGGTGATTTCTTTCAGTTGCATTAGCATTCTGATTACAGTACTGTATTTCAAAATTTGCCATAATTTTTTTTCTTTTTTTAATGTTTGCAAATATCCGGTTAGTGGCTAAGCTAAAGCGACGTAAATAAACTTAAATTACGAGCAGCTAATCGCCAATTGATTATATTTAAATCTTCTAATAATATACATTCCTGAGGGAGATATGAAGATTTGTTCACTCAATATGATTCATATTTCCAGAAGGCATTGATCTTGAAATATGATTTTTCGAGGGTACACTTATCTTCATATCTCCCTAAGCCAAGGGAAATAATTGTTTTATTCTCCTTTCTATACTTTTTTACTTCTGGAATACAAAATATTTAATTTACATACACTTTTCTGACCGGCTTGCTTTGATTTCTAAACTCAAAATAACATTTATAAACAGAACCGATATGTACATTTACCGCGCGTAACGTCGCACGAGGTAGTCCATGCCGATGTTCAGAGGAGATTAAATACTCAAAAGGGGAATATAAAGTTTTGTTCAATGTCACGTGGGATTGTCTGAACCAATTATTTGTTTATTTCGCTATCAATATTTACATACAGTGGAGTAAAGTACTTTTATTTTCTTATTATTTGAGTTAAGCAATTGCTGACGAAACCGACAATAAAGGAAATATAAATTGATAGGCAATGCATACATGGCTTAGTTAAGTCGGAAAACAAAAACAAGACAAAGCCAAAAAAATAAAGAAAACGAACCAAAAATCCATAACAAATTCGCTAATACAAAACCATCATTTGATTCAAATTAATGAGGTGTGATGTCACTATCGTAGGCAATGGTTACGAAACGAAAATGACATTTATTTAATATTGATTATTTAATGTTAAAAGGATTTGAATATAACACCATTATTTTTTGTCTGAAAAATATCAAATGATATCTTATGAGAAATATAACATTGCCTGTATTCTCATTTTACTTTTATCAGATTAAATTACATAACAATACAGTAATAGTAGTTGGCTGCTTATATCTTTGCAACTTCGATAAACCATGTCTATAAATCTTTACACCAACTATTAACTTTTGTCTGGGACATGCCATTTATATAAGGTCAATTATTATTCCCAGAGATCAAGTAATCTTGACTAATGAGTAATTGGAACAACTATCTAGGGATAACATGGCTATACATGATTTTTAATGTACGATTATTTTAAATCTTTTATTAATACATAATGTAGAGCCACTAAATACATTTTTGTTAACTTGTACTAATGAACTTGCAGGAAAGAATTGTCGTTTTGAAGCGATACATTGGTCAAATATAACAGTTAAAATTAAAGAAAGACAATTGAATATACATTTTATTTCCAATGTCAAAAGTTGGTTTATTAAGTTTTCTTCGTTAACTCAATTTGTTCTGGGTAACAACAATTATCATGATTGGAAACTTTATCAACATGTCCTCATTTGTAATATAAAATTCGTCCGACCTTTCAGTGTATACAGAGTTAGAAAAAAGAGATGAAAACAACCCCAAAATAATTTCTAGATCTTCAACTGGGGGCGTAATTATTTATGTGTCAGTGTTTTTAGCGGGTTCTTTTATTTCATCATGTTTTGGGAATCTGATCATGAAGTTGATGGAAAGTCTTTGATCGTTAAACTTGTTCACCCCTTTCTATATATACTATAGTTGATTTACAGATTGACATACATGTATTGCATTACAATTTATTTCTTATTGACGACCGTATCTATGTTGACATCAAGATTTCGTGTTATGTGTCGTTGTGATGCTGCCTCAGTGACCTTTCATTTATTCGTACATATCTACTGGAGAAGGAATGATGTCTTCTTTTATGATTAAGACGACCGTTGTTCTACCGAGTAGATTTTAGATAACACAATGATCAAAATAATAGTGTGCACAAAATTAAAATTCCATTTCAATAAAACGAAACAAAATTGAGCTGCGTCGGATAGAAATCGACCTTATGTCGGGTTGAAAGAAATCTCTATGCAAAGTCTGTAACTGTTTGAAAACTGAGGCGAAATTTATAAGAACCCTACAAAACAGACTAACATTTATCTTTTACTAGTATTTCGTATTTGAATTTTTCAAAATCAATCAAAGTCTTATCAATGTACATGGATACGTGTACTTACATAAGGTCGATTTCTATCCGACGCAGCTCATTAATGTTAAATGCTAGTCCTGTTTCACATTCAATATAAGTAAGACAAAATACAATACGCGATAACATCACAAAAGTAGTTTAATATAATTGTATTACGTGTATTGAGACATTGTGCGAAGGTAGAATCCATTAGCGGGAGTTCCATACAAAGTGTTATTACACCCATCATTTAAATTTAAAATCTATAAAGCAAACTAGTTTACAATTCTCCTTCAAATTTTTCGTCCGTCCTGAACATGTATGCAATATTTGCCAGTAGACGTTAAGCTAACAAAAATACGTAAATCAATCCAGTCTTTTTTTTTTTTTGGCTTAATAGACCTACTAATGATGTTATGGCCAATTTGTAATATCTGTATCCTTATTGTAAAAGATATAGTGAAATAGAAATTAAAAAACATTGATCTCTCGCATGAATATAATCCATATCTATCCAAATATTTAAAAAATATTATCCGTTTAATAGTATTTACAACTGAATCGTTAAAGTTTTCTTCGTTACAAATTTCCATTTTTTATCACAAGTTATTTTTTACATAAGGGAAATACGTTAACACATCTTTTGCATTAAAACATAAGTAAGAGTTTATGATATGATAAATCCCTGTTCAATTGCACTGTTGTTTACGACGATGAGCATGAGTGGTTCTTGATATATCAGGCGGCAGGTTATAAACAAATGTATTACTACTTTATGTTCAAATGTGTTACTAATACAATTATTTTTAAGTCAAAACATACAAACTTAATAAACGTATATTTGAAATGGTTTCCATTCCATTTTTCAAATAGCAATACCAGTTTTTCTTGAATATGAAAATGGGGGGACATACCAGGAACGATCATCAACTATAATATGAGGAAAAACAGACAACAACAAAACCAAAATAAAAAACAATTCAATAAAGACAAAGAACAGTTTACGAACCACTACAGACAAACCTGATGTGAACTCACCTGTTCTGGAAGTTGAAAAAGAGGTCATTTGAAACATTGACAGAAATATAAAATGCATTCAGTTATATTAGTATGTGTGAAATTCAATTGGGAAATCGAAGAAGAAGTAATTTTAAATCCCTTGGTAATGCCTTCGTGAATAAGATAAGCGGGAAACAAAAACTATAGAAAAACAAAAAAGCAAGAGAAAATAAACATAATATCCAAAATCAATTAGCTTATACAGAAACATAACTAAATCCAAATTAAGGAAGTGTGATATTACTCTGGCAGGCAAACGTTACAAAATGATAGCGGCATTTATTTAAAATTGGTTATTTTGTGTTAAAATGATATAAATATAATGCCATTAATGTTGGTCTGAAAATATTAAATTGTATGTATTGAGAAATATAACGTTGCCTGTATATACTGTATTTTTTCTTTTATAAGATTAAATGACATAAAAATACAATAATAGTAATTGGCTGCTAATATCTCTGAACTCTATTATATTATATATTAGGTTTAGGTCAGTTATTATTCCTAGAGACTTATGAGTAATCAGTACGTCTTTCTAAAGTGAAATGGCTATATATGTATAATAATGTATACCTGTTTTAATCTTTTAGTAATATACAATGTTGAACCACTAAATCTTTAAACTTATAACTAATGAACTTGCAAGAAAGTTGTTGTCGTTGTGAAGCGATATACTTGTTAAAAGATATAGAATGACAAACGAATATAGATGTTCTTTCCAATGTCAAAAGAATTTTTTCTAAAATGTCTCACGTTAAAATAATTTAATCTGGGTAACAACAATTATCGTGATTGAAACTTTTTTCAACTTTTCCTTATTTGTAATATTAAACTCGTCCGATTTTTCAGTGTTTACAGAGATAAAGACAACCCCGAAATATTTCAATGTGTCTGTCCGATGTCTGGAACCTCAACAGTGGGAAGACGCAATATTTACAGATGATTTTTATGTCGTAAAAAAGTAACAAACAAAACACAAAATAGACTAGGTGTACGCATAGTCAATATCTAAAACTTTTCATATACATTTGTGTCTGGTCTTCTGGGTAATTATAATTAATATCAGAAAATATATCAAATGAATTTTACAATGTCATTATCTATACTTCTGACTCATCATTTACTGAAAGAAAAAGGAATGGCGATCAGAGATAATTGCTAAAAATTAAGTATATTAAGATATAAACCTGAGGGAGTTAGCGCAAAATAGTATCTATTTTTGAAGATAAATGCAAAATGAAAGCTTTTAGTAATTTAGACATGTTCCTTCTGGGAATGTGACCTTATTCTAGGTGAAAACATGATAAATGAAGGATATCTTATGAACATGTAGTTTGGGATAACCGGAAGGAATTCTTCACAAGTATTTTGATATGTTATCAATGATTATTTTCTATGCTAAGCAGTGTATATTACTGATATACTACGCCTCTAAGCTAAATCTTTAACACAGTCACCTTACAGATGTTCACATAGTACACAATCAACAGTTTCTTCTTTTGCCAACCTGATTATTATTCGTCTTGGAACAGATTTTTGTGTCATTATTTCCCTAAAAATTCGTTTAATACATAATAAGTATGTTAAACTATGAAAAAATAACCCTTGTGTTAAAGCATATGTTAAATTTAATTTCAGGGATTTTAGGGATATTATTTCGAAAAGAAAAGACAAAGACTATATACATTTCCCCATCTTTGCAACTTTATCTTCCCGATGTTCTGATCATCCTTTGCCATAAAACATACGTATATAATAAAACGTTGACAGAATACCCATCCAACATTTTGTCACTTTCTTGTTTTTGTGTTTTGTTTGTTTGTTTGTTTGTTTGTTTTTGTTTTTGTTTTTGTCTTTATCTTTTTTCATAGCCTGACATACTCGCCAATTCTCCTCTTTGCGTCAGTACGAGCAATGAACCAGAATCTCAGGCTATCTATTTTCATAGCCACATTCATTAATCAGTTTATCGAGACGTTATTTTTATCTGATCGTGACTAGATGGTAGACATGTAAATTTATTTAGAAGTTTGCTTTTGTAGAGAGTTTATCAGATTTTTAAAATAGTTTTATTAATGCTTCGATCATAAGGCTAGCAAAATTATGTTATGTCACGAATCTGAATCTAAAAGGAAATTTTAATTTCATATTTAAAGCTCTCTATAAAACGAAGTGAGATGAATCTAACCCTGTCATTTATTGTAGCGACACTTTACATAGCGTTAATCCAAACCACCTGCATGTTCTTGTTCATCGTCTAAACATAAATATAGGCCTGTTGTGTATAATTCTAACATGCCCATAGACTGCAAAAATTGCTTGGACTTCGTTGAGGACTACGCTATAAAAATTGAAAACAAGCTAGTTAGCGAAAGTACGAGACATGTTGTCTAATTATCTTTATTCGAAGACAAATCCATATATTAAATGGTTCGATCAGTGCCTAATGTTCGGACATCTTAAATGCTATTCACGCTGTTTCATAAATATGTTGCTGATAACGTCTTTAACAATATTACTTATCTATCCAAAAATCAGTTCATCGAATTTTTCGATAAAGAACTTTAAATCAAAAATAGCATCTGGATATTTAATTGTATACATCTACATGTATAGCCAACTAAGGCTGAAATTTTAATAAATCTGTTATTTTCTCCTTTAGTAGATTTATTATAAAACATGATATAGGTCTTCCTTCAATCTATTGCATTCTTACATTGTATAAAATTACGCAAGAATCCATATAAAGAATCCTACGTTTTGGCATTTTCTAGATATGTCAGACTAAACCTATCTCCATTAAAAATAAAAGACAGTGTGGGGTATATGTCAAAAAGACAAAAACCAAAAAACACTAAATCAAAAGACTTTTAGAGGTCAAAATCCTATCTTAAAAAAAAATTATACTTTTTTCAGTACTTGTGTGATTTTGATTGGACATAAAAGAGTGGCGAAAGTTACCAAAGGGATATTCAAACTCATAAGTCAAAAACAAACTGACAACGCCATGGCTAAAAAAGAAAAGACAAACAGACAAACAACAGTTCACAAAACACAACATAGAAAAGACAAAAGACTGAGCATCACGAATCCCACCATAAACTTGGGGTGATCTCAGGTGCTCAGGAAGGGTCAGTAGATCCTGCTCTACATGTGGCACCCGTCGTGTTGCTCAGGTAGCAATACACAGTTAGGAGTGTGGTTTCGCATTTTGGCCCCTGTGGATTTTTCAAATATGAGAGTTATTGTGCAATAAAATTAATTTTTAGACAGCTGAGTACTAATTTAGCCTTCAAAGGAGGTTTATAAGAACATCAAGAGTACTTTTTACATGTTTTATGGGCTATTTTCTGTTTGACTGTCCGTATTTTCATAGCTAGACCGGCCGTAGGTCCAGAAATAGTGTAATGTTTACAAACACTTTTTTTCTACACGAAGTTTTTGACGCAATTTTACAAACAAATGAGAGTAAAGAAATATGATTTTTATTTGATTTCCTGATAGATATATGTCACCAGTTTCAGAAAAGGTATCACTCCAAGGGATTGAAATTCTACTTCTGGCCAAATTTTGGGGAAATATGTGACATCTTTACCCCCCTTTTTGCATTATTTTATAGAAAATAAATGCAGATTGTTGCCATGGATACACCAAAAAAGAAATTATATTTTACCATTTTAACTACTGGATATCAAATCTATAGAAGATACTGATTACAAACATATGCAAATGTATGACACAAACAGTAAGCTTAATTTGTAAGAAAGCAAGGAAAAGGGGATGGTAAAATTTATGAGAGTAAATTTTTAAATTGTTTCCTAACTGTGTATTGCTACCTTATGGCATACTAACAAAGCTCAGAATTGAATAATTTAAGACTTTTCATACCACAAATCTATTGATATTTAGATTCTAAATCAACTACTTAGGGGACAAAGTGTTTAAGAATGACAATACATGTTAATTTATTGTTTACAGTCCTTAGCAACCAAAACTAGACATTTTGACACAAAGCTTATATTTGTACTCTATTGGCTTAACCCTTGCTTCTGAAGGATTGCGCTGTATATAGTAGCCTAAGTATTGAAAGCTTTGTATTTTTTCTTGGGAATATATCAAATTATTATTTTTATCAAGATTTCATGTTACATTTTGGCATATATTAAATGTATAGTTGATTCAGCTGTTAGAAAACGATTCCCTATTTCCAAGTTTTTTAATTAAGGCTTTGGTATGCCACACATAAAGATTAACATTTTCATGCTTTAAATTGCTAAATTTTGTACAATTTTGCATCTTCAGAGATCTAATTAAGATTTTCAACATTGAAAAACTTACACAAGAGGTATAGTTTTTAAAATTTTACCAAAAATTGAGGTAGAAATGAGATTTAACACTTTTGACTTGGCACCTTTCTTTAAATCAGTTTTTGTCGCATTTCAGTGTCAACTGCTAGCCTTCATAAAATATTAATTACTCAACCAATTTTCAAAAATAAAAGGCCATTTTACTCGTTTGAGCAAGCAGAACATAGAAAATTATTTAAAAGGGAGAATTTGAAAAAAATATTTACTATTAAGGTAGCAATACACAGTTAGGAGTGTGGTTTCGCATTTTGGCCCCTGTGGATTTTTCAAATATGAAAGTTATTGTGCAATAAAATTCATTTTTAGACAGCTGAGTGCTAATTTAGCCTTCAAAGGAGGTTTATAAGAACATCAAGAGTACTTTTTACATGTTTTATGGGCTATTTGCTGTTTGACTGTCCGTATTTTCATAGCTAGACCGGCCGTAGGTCCAGAAATTAGTGTAATGTTTACAAACACTTTTTTTCACCACGAAGTTTTTGACGCAATCTTGCAAAAAAATGAGAGTAAAGACATATGATTTTTATTTGATTTCCTGATAGATATATGTCACCAGTTTCAGAAAAGGTATCACTCCAAAGGATTGAAATTCTACTTCTGGCCAAATTTTGGGGAAATATGTGACATCTTTACCCCCCTTTTTGCATTATTTTATAGAAAATAAATGCAGATTGTTGCCATGGATACACCAAAAAGAAATTATATTTTACCATTTTAACTACTGGATATCAAATCTATAGAAGATACTTATTACAAACATATGCACATGTATGACACAAACAGTAAGCTTAATTTGTAAGAAAGCAAGGAAAAGGGGATGGTAAAATTTATGAGAGTAAATTTTTAATTTTTTTCCTAACTGTGTATTGCTACCTCATGTTATTACAAACTCGGTAATAAGTCTTATTCGGGGAAAAAAGGGGGGACGGGATTGTAGTTACGACAATTGGAACATATTTGCTGTCATCTGTGAAACTGATATTCCATAACGTTCAACCAACTCGTGATGGCGTCCGTAAAATTTAAGAAGGGATCATTTCAACTTCTCCACCTGGAATTCTTGATTTAATAGCTTCCTTGTGAGCAGCAACCCTCTATCAAGGAAATCATAATAGGAAATACAAGCCCTGGAATATCGTATCAACTGGGAGATCTATACACCGTATACAGGCGCTGATGGAATGTTGCTACATAGAAATGGAAAGTTCACAATTGGTAAGCTGAAATCATCTCTCTTGTCGTAAAGTTTTGTTTTCAACCGATCCGCATTGTTAATTTCTAGATGTAATTCAAAATGTGAGACAGACTTAACTGTATCTGCTGTATCCTTTATCTCAAGATCGATGGGATTGATGCGTTCAACATAGTCGCCAAAGAGGTAGGACCAATTTCCCCTGAATTTTTTTCACAGAAGAGCCAATTTCAAAAAGTGCTGAAAGAATAAAATTTACGATAAAATCAGGGCATTTACAAACAAAATAAATATTGGTTTTGATAAACAAAAAAAAATCAATAGTCTTGGCCATGATTATTGTAGGAATACCTTTTCAAGGTATGAAAATAGATGATGTGACGTGTTTTCGTATACTATAATTAGTATCTATCGGGCTATTTAAAAACATGATTTACCTAGCTAATCAAATGAAGAAAAAAAATCACGGGAAAATGGCCCTACCTCTTTTAAATTATTTAATGAGAGAGCATTATTTATATAGGGGAAAGTAAAGTTAAAAGGATAATGTTAACTTCTTTTCTTTCTTCCTAAGAAGTTCCTGTATGAAGTCATCAGCCTCATATGAATAAAGGAACAAGTTGGCAAGAAGAGGAGCACAGTTGGTTCCCATGGGAATGCCGAAATTGATGTTTTTGTTATGTGTTGATGGCACATTTTTTATTCAAATCAAATCAAATCAAATCAAATAGTTTATTGTCGTATAAACTTTACAGTTTGTGACCAACATGTATTAACACAATAATAAAATTGAGAATGGAAATGGGGAATGTGTCAAAGAGACAACAACCCGACCATAGAGCAGACAACAGCAGAAGGCCACCAATGGGTCTTCAATACAGCGAGAAACTTCCGCAACCGGAGGCATCCTTCAGCTGGCCCCTAAACAAATATGTATACATATATACAAACATATCAAACATACACAATAAAAACAGCATCAAAATTTATAAAAACAAACAAGCTGTTAAGAGTCCCCTGCCCTCAGTTCTAATGACTTTTTCAAGAAGAATCCTAACTTATTTGTTTGTAACGGCGTTGATGGATTTAGTAAATAATGATTTTTTTCTTCTTCATTTAAATTATTAAAGTTATTATTTTCAGTACATATGTGTTCAAAAAAGGCATTTCTTAGTGTCTTATTATAATCACAATAGAGTAAAAATGTTTCTCATCCTCTAATATTTTACATTTATTGTTTCTGTTTGATTTATTCACAACATGTATAGACTCTGGTCGATTAAGAGTTTGTCATATTGTATAAACACCGATCAATTATTGAAGACTGCATATTGCACGCTAGATGTCTTTTAGTGTTTGTGTCGTCGGATACTTTGTTAAATTTCCATATACCCCACATCTCTTGTATTCATATTAATTCCAAAACGAACTGATTTCTATAGTGGATGGGGTTTCTCCATTGATCATAGGTCTCTTTAAACGTATATGACCATCAGTAGCAGTAGAAAGTTAAGTCGAAGTTCCTTAATTTTTCCATTAGTCCATTGATTTTGGATGTTTTAAATGGTTGTTACTTGTTTGATTCCTCTCGATCTCGTCTGATATTTAATACAGCTTTTTTTGTGTCGTATTGTAGGTGGTGATTTGTAACACCTCAATAAGTATAAAAAATACACATTTACAAATCAAAATGTTTATATCAAAATAAGAAGATGTGGTATGATCGCCAATGAGACAACTCTCCATAAGAGACCAAATGACACAGAAATTATGCACATTTTCGTTTAAATGTGGAAATACTTTTTTTATTATTATTAAAGTGTAAAATATAAATTAAGTTATTAAAATGTGTAGCAAAAAAATGCTTCCTGAGAACGATTTATTGATTGGATAATATCTATATATCTAATTTTGTAGATTTATATATTATATATTTCTGTTATATTTGTGTATATTACTAGTAAGCTGTAAATTGGAAGTAAGAAATAATAAAAAAAAAAAAAGTTAACAAAAATTGTATTTGCATCTGTTTGACTTAAACGATACATTTATAAATAATGGCATACATGTTATGTTGAATGATTGTACGTAAACAAGTATTATATAAGTCACAATAGGTGTAATTGTGTAAGTAATCATGGATACTAAAACTTGTTGAAAGCAGCAAAATGGATCATACACAAGTGCATCGTACCTATGAAGTCTTCTCCTGGATACTATTTTAACAATGATAATTATATTTGAGCATACACATGTGTATGCATACATTACATCGATATTTGATGAAACAACATTTAAAAAAAGAGTTTAGCCTCTTTAAAAAAACAATTTCAGGCATTCCCTTGTCACCATCTTATGGTGTTTATATGTCTCAACTTGTTCGATTCGCTCGTGTATGTAACAACGTATTTGATTTCAACGAAAGAAATCTCTCAGACTGTATTACTGAAAAATTATTACACCAGGGTTTTCGATATCACAAACTAATCAAAACATTTACTAAATTTTATCATCGGTACAAGGACATCATTCGTAAATATAAACCAACATGCAGACATCTTATACGTTCAGGTATTTCACATCCAATATTTTATGGTAATATTCTTTAAAAAGCACAAAAAAGTCGGCATTCACCTCAAAAGCTAACCAAACCTTTAAACAGACTTATTCGGAAAGGATAAAGTTACGATACTGTTGTCAGGTCATTAAGGATTGCATATTTTGGTATTAATATTGATTCACTCATAGGGTCTTTGCATCGGAAATAAACACATTTATTCTAATACCAGTTGTTGGCACGATACGGGTTATGTTCTTCTCATATATTTTATGATGGTATGATACTAAACCCATAACGGGAGGGATTGTACTTGATTTTCATATGATGAAGACATAATCTTTCAATCAGCTTAATTGAGGTCTGGAGCTGGCATGTCAGTAACTGCTAGTAGTCCTTTGTTAATTTATGTATCATTGTCATTTTGCTTAGTTTCTTTTGTTACCTATTCTGACATCGGACTCGGACTTCTTTTGAACTGAGTTTTACTGTGCGTATTGCTATGTGTTTCTTTATTCTACATTGGCTAGAGGTATGGGGGGAGGGGGGAGATCTCACAAAACATGTTTAACCCCGCCGCATTTTTGCGCCTGTCCCAAGTCAGGAGCCTCTGGCCTTTGTTAATTTTGTATGTTTTTTTAATTTTAGTTCATTTATATGTTTTGGAGTTTAGTGTGACGTCCATTTTCACTGAACTAGTACACAATTTTTATTTAGGGGCCAGCTGAGGACCACCTCCGGGTGCTGGATTTTCTCGATGCGTTGAAGACCCATTGGTGGCCTTCGGCTGTTGTCTGCTCTTTGGTGGGGTTGTTGTCTCTTTGACAAATTCCCCATTTCAATTCTCAATTTTATTACTTTTAAAAAAATAATCAGTTACTTTCATCTAAGTCATTTGGTCACTTGTGGATAGTTGTCTCATTGGCAATCACAACACATTTTTTTCCATTTTTTCATATTGAAGGAGGCGGATTGTACACAAGCACTTGTCTCTGAAAAAATATTAAGGTATATATGTATTGTTTTCAGAGACACAGATTGTACTAGAGTTTACTGCCCATAAATTCTCCCATATATAAAAGTCCTGTCGTACTATGATTTATCTGTATGAATCTTAGGCAAAAGCAAACAAGTACTTTAAGTTACAAGACTTATTATTCTGAATTCTATCAAATCTTAGAAAAGTGCCCCGCTATAATATCAATTGCATGAGTGGAAGAGAAAACGTATTGAAATTTGAATTTAAAATTAATGAATTTAACAACGTTCAACCTGTCATAGATGATATATAACGAAGTGTTGTTTGCAACGTACGTACACAGAGTTTGTAATTACCCCAGCACTTGACTTGGAATTAACTTCCGGACTTTGACCACACGTGGCTGTGTATTTATACATCCACCACAGTTAAACGAAATTCTCTTTATCAGAGAATGTTGTAAACTATGGTACTTTCACACAAAGAGACTGGAAAACTCTCTTATTATAGTTAACATCACCGGTTATACTGGGGATAAAATATATTCTTACATCCATGCGGGATCCTTTTTTTAGCTCCATTGTCATTGTGTGTTTACTTGACGGTTTTAATTCATTTCATTTGACTGAGTCTGATAGTTCTACACCAGATAAATGACAATTTGAAGCACTTTCAAGGTTGTGATCTATCATTCTACGGTCGAAAATTAAGGTGCCAGATATAATTATAAGGCATGTTGCTAGATGGAAGATAATCTGCCTTTGTCAGGACAATTTTATAATTTGGATACGTAACGTTCATAA
Organism: Mytilus californianus; assembly: GCF_021869535.1. Taxonomy (NCBI): domain Eukaryota; kingdom Metazoa; phylum Mollusca; class Bivalvia; order Mytilida; family Mytilidae; genus Mytilus; species Mytilus californianus. The sequence continues at coordinate 82,120,757 of NW_026262712.1, forward strand.
TGATCTGAGGACCATGTCTTGATCGTACACCTGTATTATTAGTGCACGGTTTAATCAATGTTATAGTATCATGTGCACGCACTCGCTGTTTACTAGTCTTTAGTCAAAGCACTGAAATTACAACGTTACCAATATTTCCGTAGACCCTAATCTTACTTAAGGGTCCCTGGTGTGGTATTGTGTCAAATGCTTTGGTAATATCTACCAAAAGCTTATCAAGAGGACCACTGATCTGACAACTGATTGTATTGTGCAAATCGGTATACAGTTTGCTTGTTGCTGTCTCTAATCCTCGTTAGATTACTAGTATATGTTCTCAAAATTTCAAAAATTCACGTTTTATAAATAATTGAGGCGTCAATGGCGATATATTGTGGTGTTCAGAAATTGAAACAATTAAGAATTTTGCTTTGAATAGTTGATTGAAAGAAAGTGTGCCTACTTTCGAGATGATTGACACATGTTGTCATTGGCTATATTGATAAAATAACCACTATTTAATTACCTCTACATGCTCTATGTATATTGAAAATTTACACTTCAAACAGGATTAATTAAATATTCAAATACAGAACAGAGACACCTTAGTTCGGTGATGGAATACATGACTTGTATGTAAATGACTGAATAATCGATCTGTCAACTACAAAGAAAGACAATTCAAAAGATAAATTGTAGAAGTTGATTAAAAAATTACTGGTAACTGGTAACTTCGAATTCGTTTCGTTTGTTTTTTTGATTGTTTGTTTGTTTGTTTGTGGGGTTTCCTTGTGTGTAATAACATCTGTTTTGCAGTGAAACAAAAGCATTTGTACTATATTTCAGTAACTGAAAGTAAACCCTCGATATTCATAAAGCATTTTTGTTCTTAACCTAATCTGGCGAGTTCTCGGTTAATTTTGATTATGTGTTGCGCGGTAATGGTGTTATAGCACTGTCAAAAGTTAAGGCGTGGATGGACCGCTCACAAATTGTATATGATTATTCCAACCATTTTATTAGCCTGGCCCGAGCCAGACGTCTGAATATTTTTATACATATATGTGTAGGACTCTAATGTGCGATGGTACTCTAAAGTGCGATAGTCACGCTAAAGTGCGATGGTATATGCTAAAGTGCGATGGTGTCAAACGCTAAAATGCGATGGACTGGTGTCAAACGCTAAAGTGCGATGGTATGACACGCTAAAGTGCGATAGTATAGCACGCTAAAGTGAGATGGTGTAACATGAATGGGGTTCATGCAATGGTTTTCGTTTGTTTCTGTGTTCCTATTAATGTAGTTTTTCGTTTATTGTTATGTTTATTAATCAAGCCGTTGTCTTTCTCTTCTTATTTGTTTTACAATGGACATTATGTGGCCCTATGTATATATAATATATAGATTGCTATGCGGCGTAGGCTAAGGCTCCACGTTAAAGGCCATAGTTATTAGTTGCATATATCAACGACATTTGGTCTTGGGTTTATATGTGTCTCATTTTTTTATTCAAAGTACGATAGTTGTCAAAAAAGTGTAATGGGTACATTGCAGTTGCTAGTATATACGTTCAAGTTAGAATACTCTACGGTGCCTACAAATGCTCCGCGTTAAAGGCCATGCGGTAACCTATAGTTGCTTACATTAATGACATTTGGTCTATCTGGTCGTTAGGTTACTGTCTAGTTGACGTATATCCATATTTTTAACAAAAATAACAAACCATATTGAAAAAAAAATGTTTCATAGAATGATTCCATTAGAAAGTAAAAAGAAGACTTTATTTCACGCAAGTTCATAACATCTGATTACAAACATAGAAGAAGCTGCTAAATTAAAATTGGACGAATTTAATTCCTCAACATCCAAGTGAGCCATCTCCAGAATCTCCTTTTCCTCTAGAGTTAAACTATATTTTGTAACCTTAACATGAACAGTAGAAATACTAAAATTATTTTAGAATAAATGATCAAATGATCATGCGTATGATCGTCCTGAAGCTGCTAAAGAAGCTGAAACACTAGCAGTTTCTGACATAGTATTTCCAAAACAAGATGTAAAAAAGGCAGCTAGAAATTCCGTTACAAAAAAATGGCAACGCAGATGGGAAAACAGCAATGCTGGACGTCATTATTTCAGATTTCATCCTAAAGTTAAAAATAAGAGTAAAAAAAGACTTCCCGTCAAAAAAAATGTACAACATAATCAACAGTTTACGAACAGGTTATTCCAAATTAAATGCATACCAATTAACAATAAACCAGCACATCAACTCTGAAACCTGTGATCACTGCAAACAAAAAGAAAATGTACAACACTACCTTTTTGAATGTGATCTGTATTCAGATGCTAGAGACAAATTATTTCATCAAATCTACTTCACAACAGGACATATTCCAACAGATTTATACAATTTATTAACAATCAATTTGCCAAATGCAGAAAATATCACTCAGCGGAGTACATAGAGGAAACAAACCGTTTTAGTGGATAATTTAATACATTTTTTTTTTTTTTATTTTTCATGTCATTTCAATAACCTGATTAACCATTTTTTTTCTTTTTTTTTTTTTTTTTTCTTAGTACATTTTTTCTTTAATATTTTTTAAAAGCACCACCTACAATATCAAAGTACAAAGGAGAAACTACATTAGTGATTATAATTTTACAAGAGAGGATTTACAAGAGAGTTTACCCTGTCATCACGACAAAGATTGAAGATTGAAGTCCAGTATATGCATGGGCTATTTGCCACTGTACGTTCAACAAGCAACAATAAGTTTATATTACTTTATCAATTAATTTTACCGAACTACTGAAAAATATGGTTTTCAAAGTGTTTCATACACATCGTCACTATTAAGGTAATCCGCTTTTTCATTTTTGTTGATTTCCATTGTTGTCGGGAAAACGCACTTTAACGTATTGAGCCATCGGACTTTAGCGTGTTCCATTTAATAACACAGACCATTGTACTTTAGCGTATCAGATCATCGCACTTTAGCGTAGACCATAGCGTTTTAGCGTCCCCCAAACTCCATACAGCGTTATCGTTCGGGTCATACTTCCCGTTCTCTACAAAGAAGCGTAGCCAGATGTCACCACTGTTTCGGAGTTTGAGCGTCCCCATCGCACTTTAGAGTCCTACATATGTATAGATATTTACTAACCTAAGCTGATAACAAAATTACAAGTTTGAAGAAGACGAAAACTGGACAAAACTTATTTAATCTGTATGACGACGAACTCAAAATATACAAGGCTCTAAACATCATGTATATGAAAGAAGATTAAAGAGACATCATTGTTTTCTATGACTATGTTTACTTTAGAAATTAATTATGATGATCCCAGATCAATTTGGTCAATAAAATGATAATAAATAGTTAATAAATAGATATATATATATATATATAGTGTCCCTTCTTATAAACAAGTTTATTGTTACATTCACTTTTGGCTAAATGTTTAAAAATGACAATTGGAGCTTTCGTCTATATATAATCTCGTCCGTATCTCTATGTTGCAGTCATAAATATTCCTGTCTCTTTCTAACTGTATCTTTTTTATATATAGATGTTGACGTCAAATTTCGTATTTTAATCTTATCATGCTAAAGGCTAAGTTGAAAATACAATGAACAGCAGAAAATTGAATGTCAATTTTTTAAACAATAAAATGAAAACATAAATAGATCATTTGCAAGACAAAACATCAACTAGTGTCGGAAGATATTTTTTGCACATTTTTTTTATCCTGACATTCTCTGATCGCAAAATAATTTTATGTGAACATTTTTCAGACTCTCAAATGATTGATGTATTTTGTCTGACATTTAAATGTTAATTCCGGCTTTACCTTGTTTTCATTATCCGTTCAAATAGGATTAATATCAGGAGATAGTGATGATCTTGGGGTTTTTTGTTGTTTCTTTTTTTTTTTTGCCAGTAACACATTTCTTTCTGAGATTAAAGTATGTTTTTATGACACGCAGTCTCAATTTGGAATAATAAAACCACATGACAAAAGACAACAACTGAAAATGTTCCTGACTTGAGACAAATGCGATTATAAACATCAATTAGTGGAATAACTATATGTACACGGAAAAAACTCAATAAAAATGAGTTCAGAAAAGGAAAATACTGATATAGAAGACAACTAACACACAATAAAAAGTAAAACAATGATATTGTATATCGTGTCAAAAATGCTCGATATTTCCTGGGACTATTATTATAGTTAGTATAATAGTCCCAGATATTTCTGACAGCAATTTCAAAGTTATTATTCTGCTGATATAAAATAATTCCGTCCTACCCTCTAATACTGGCGGTTGTAATACTAAATAGATTACGTAAAGAAACCTCATAAACATTCCAGGAAGATACTTTGTTTGTGTGTGCAGTGCCAGAAGATAATTTGAAGTTCCGTTACGGAATATCTGTTTCACAGGTGACGACGGATATGTCCCAATTGTCGAAACCACAATCAAGTCCTCTTTTCCTCGAATGTGATCGACCGAATTAGACTTATCACCGAGTTTGTGAGTTTGTGCTTATGTAAGCAACACAACGGGTGCCACATTTGGAGCAGGATCTGCTTACTCTTCCAGGGGACCCGAGTTCACCCCCGGTTTTTGGTGGAGTTCGTGTTTCTCAGTCTTTTGTTTTGTTTTATTTTATATACTGTTGTTTGTCTTTTGATCATTTTTCGTCTATTAAGAAAAATAAACTGTGGAAACACAGATATCTCTTGCCTGTATGTAATTTTTATAGAAAAATGCATATGTCGAAATTAAAACAGCAATACTTTGAACTTTAAAATATGCAAAATATTCAATTGAAAGTAAATGAATCATGACTGAAGGTACAGTGCCAAATAGTTTCTGTGGAAATAAGATATTCCAAAGCTTATACAACTGCATACCAAATATCATTGATTTATGATAAGTCAGCTCCCCTTAAACTGATCTAATCACAAACTTTAACATGTAAACTATGCTAAAGTTTCAAAGACCATGACTTAGATTACAGGGCCATGCAAATAATCCCCATTGAAATGAGATGTGCCAAAACTTGTACAGCTGCATACCAAATATAACTGACTTATCATTATTGGTTTCTTTAAAAACTGAACTAAACACAACCTTTAACATGTAAAGTATTCAAAGTCAATAGACCATGACTGCAGGGCTGGGACAAATAATCTCCATGACATTTAGATGTGCCAATGCTTATACAACTGCATACCAAATATCATTGATTTACCATAAGTGGTTCTCCCTAAACTGACCTAAACACAAATTTTAACAAATTGTTGATGACGCTGCCACCACCATAAACTGCATTCCTAAGTCTTGCTTTTTGACTCTGTCAAGGCGAGACAAAAATAAGGGCAATTACAAAACTTTCAAATTTTGTGAATAATGATACTGTAACAAGAGGCTCATAGTAGCCTGAAAGGCTCACCTAGTAAAAACATGCCATGTAGATATTTATTTTTCGCCTTTTCGAATATTCAGCTTTTTGAGTGCTCAAGTGTAGGCAAAGCCATTGAACTATTTTTGGTTTAAGGTTGGTTTTGTTTTGTTCAGAAGTTTAAGATTTGAAGATACTTGACCAAAAAAAATAATAGGTTCAAAAATTTTCTATTACTGCAATTACTTCAATAAATGGTAATTTGCTGTTTTGGTCATGTGACTTACATGTATTTATAAATTTTGCCTTGATGATTATTTTTGTTTTAAACAGTTTTTCTATGTAAATTTCAGTTTTCATAACAACAGAGAACTATGCCAAAATTAGTCAAAAACCAAAGTTTTTGTTACATTTTGTATATAGATCAGGCCATTAGTTTTCTCGTTTGAATTGTTTCACTATATCATTTCAGGGCCTTTTATAGCTGGCTATGAGGTATGGGTTTTGCTCATTGTTGAAGGTTGTAAGGTGGCCTATAGTTGCTACATCATTTGATCTTTGGTGGAGAGTTGTCTCATTGGCAATCATACCACATCTTCTTATTTTTACATAGTGTTACAGAATTTGCTCTCCCAAAAAATGTTCAGGGACAAGGAGTGAAAACCTACATCTTTTGACTTTAATAAAATTAGCTTTTATACATTATCATTCATTCTTTATTCTAGCTGATCATGTCTATACATCAAGTATACGGATTCATACAACAACTAAAATCTGAATATTATACAACTGTATAAATAATCTATATTTTCCTAACAATGACCAAGGTTGACCAAGGAGTTCAGTGCATTTTAGTTTAATATACTAAAGAATGGAAAACTGTGTTGAAATTTTGAATAATACAGAATAGTTGATGGTGACTTCCTACTTAGTATGAATTCATCATGTTCATATTCTGAAGTATTCTGTCGCTGTCTTTCAAACAGATGTCAAGGCTTAAAAAGTTCTCATTGCTGAACCTTAACAGTTTTATTTTTCAAAGCTTGACTTTTAAATAATTAGATCTTAAAGATTTGGAATCAAATAAATTCTGGTTATCATTCCCAATGGTGTACACCATGCAACAATGTTGTGTTTCATGAACTACATCCTAAACAATTTCCAACTAATAGCATAACACTGTTTTCATTTTGGTGTACAAAAAATAAAACTACCTTTAATTCTCTAAACTCTGAAACAGCCAATTAGTTGGTCTTGTTGTACACTTTGTGTTGTCTATTTAAGTTTATAATGCTATTTATTATATATTTGCATGCATAGATAAGATTTTTACAAATTCAAAAAATATCCTTTTTTTTGCAAACTTGTCATTATTGAGAATCAAATGTTATCATGGTTACACAAAAAAAAATATGGAATGTTTCAGACATAATATTATCTCACTCATCTAATGACTAACAGTTATCATGTTTTTAAAAAATCTGTTTATCTTATATTTGGATTTCCCTAATAAGTTTACCTATCTATACCTTTTACATACAACATAAACACTCTCACATACAAAATATATTTCTACATAAATCAACACATTAACTTTTGACTATATACAACTTCATGAAAGTATCAAGATGGAGAACACTTATAAAAGCTCTGCTTGTTTTATAAATTAGTTATTTTGTAGTACATCATGTATTTTATCTTATGCATATTCACTCCAATCTTTTCCTATTCATAATTCATTATATAGAAGTCATGTATATGTTTTTTTTTAAATATATCAATCAAAATTATCAGCTTTAATTTGTAAAGATCATTTTTTATCTAAAATAAATATCCTAGAATATTCTCCCAAATGTATGTTTTGCTATTTTCATGTATCATTCTAGTTCTGGAGATACATGTATGAACATGAAGAGAATTGGGTATAGTTGAATGAGATGGTAAACCAACAACAAAAAAAACAAAATAAAAGGAAACAGGACATTTACTGATGTTCAAATGTCATTTATTTATTTTGAAAATAAATACGAATCAAAACAAAAAAGGGGGTATTTGATTGAACCCCAAACATAGCAAGACTTTGAGAGTCTACAGGGGGAGCATTTCCTGCTCTACATGCATTACCATCTTGTGAATCTAGACTCAGATAAAATGTCAAGATAGGGAATAGGACACAGTCGGTAAATCAATATAATTATCAGACTACCAAATCATGAACATCTAAAGGTCACTTTATCATGTTTATGACCTTGAACAGTAAGCATCAATATACAGATCTTTCAACATTACAAAGTTTTAATTTATGACTTTGCAATGCAGTCAATTTTTAATCATGTAAACATGGTAAAGTTATAGGAGGAAATTCTGAAAGTATGATTTTTTAAGAGAACAGAATAAAAAAAATATCACGAATATTATTCACTTTTAAATATGATAAACATATATAATGAATTTCTGTGTAAAGATTAATAGGATTTTACAATGCTAAGAAGGTTACAAAATGTGTATTTTTTTACAACTACAATGTACATGTAAATGGTATAATTACTTATGACAATGTAATTTCAATGATACATGTCCAGCATCAAATTATTCATCATATATTTTCATTTGATCCTTTCTTATACTAGTTTCTTGGTGTCCATTATAAAGATCCATCCAATTGCTTATCAAGATTCATATTTTTAATTAATTATATTACTAGATCTAGCATTCATTCTTTGTTGAAAACAGGAAAAGAAAAAGAAGAGGACATATATCCCTGCAGCTATAAAACAGTTGAGCCCAGCTTGTTCATATTTCTCATGTAGATATGATTGTGTGTGGTTATGGTGTTCCCAGTCTTCTTCTGTTAATGGAATGTCTTCAAACAATGCAGGACTGTGTATTCTGAAGAATACACCTAACAAGGCCTGAAAGTATAAACACGCAAAATGACTAATAATTCAATACAATGAAAAGGAGATTATAATGGAATAATGTCTCTATGAGAAAGAGACCCCAAAGCATACATTCATCCAAATTAGACATCTAAATTAAAACCACTATACTTCATGGCTCATGTTCAACCAATGAAAAGTGTACAATATCTTAACAAGTGGTGAATGTATTAACAAAATTCACCAAGTTATTGATCAACACCTGTCACATGATTCCTTAACAGAATCAACCAAAGCACTTAAGGTTAAAGATTGGAGTGAATTAGCAGTGTAAGGCAATATTTGGAATTAGAGATATATTATTTTGTCCAAATATATACAATTGTAGTTGGTTCAAATATTCTACAAATATAGCCTTCGTATGAGGTCGATACGAGGATATATCGACCTGAAAGAAGTATATTGACTAGGGACGAAGTCCAAGGTCGATATATCCTCGTATCAACCTCACACAAAGGCTACAATTGTTATATTATAATTGTCAATAAGCCAGAAGTAGAACACCAATTCGTTTGATGGGTTGTTTTGAATGTGTCTAAAAATATAGCTAAACATGTAATAAAATTGAGAATGGAAATGGGGAATTTTTAAAAAAGACAACAACCTGACCAAAGAGCAGTAAACAGCCGAAGGCCACCAATGGGTCTTCAACACAGCGAGAAAATCCTGCACCCAGAGGCAGTCTTCAGTTAGCTATAGCCCCTAAACAAAAACGTGTACTAGTTCAGTGAAAATGGATGTCATACTAAACTCCAAAACACATGCATATATATATATGTGACTCTTTCTAAATAAATAAAATCAGTTGGAAATTGGAATGTACCATGTGTACACAATAATATTATAATTATATACAAATGGAGATAACTCCAATTTTAATATATAGCCTTTAATAGCTATTTTTAGAACAAAGAAATTCACTTCTGTCATTTTCAATAAAAGAATTTCTGCACAAGTATGGTTACATGTATACACATAAATACTTCTTGTACATCATTTTGTCATTTTATTCTGAGCATATTCATAAAATTTGCCTTGTACATGTACTTGTAACATAATTTTGAAGGACTTCAGAAGTATGGTGATTGCATTCAACTACAATTTAAAATCATGAAAATGATACAATGACTAACTATGGTCCTCCCATAATAATTGCAGGAACTGGTGACCGACTTGCATGTATTTCCAGAAATACCAAAAATAACATTTTTTGTTAACATGGTCAAATGGTTAAGGAATTAAGTTTATAATGTTACTACAATTATTTTGGGACTGCCAGCAATATTTAGGTGTGTTCAGTGTCTATAAATGATTTACATGATAAAGTAGACTTATCTTCAAAATAGTAAAATACATGTAAATCCCATTCAATGATCATGGTGATTTCTGCCTTTGGACATTGCATTATCAAATATTCAAATCGTGCATATATATCGAACATGTTGAAAACAACTTAGGTCATGTTGGTTGTGGCCTTGTCTGATTTTGAAGGTTTTAAGAGAAAAGTTGATACAAACAATTAATTTAATGACCTTTAAATGTTTTTGTACATTGCATTAACACTTTAATAAATTGCTTCGCTGAGCGCAGCTGGTTAAGACCGCAGAGGTCCAACCCTGAACAGTTGGGGCAAAAAATGGACACAATATTCGCGCTTGATACAGGTCTGAATTTGGATTGTAATTAAATATTTGACACATAAAAGGTTTCTGACACAGAATAACTGTAGTCAAAGAACTTAGAATTGGTTATATGATTTGAATTTATATTCAATTTTTTGCTGGTGTGAATTGACTCCCTCCCCCCATAAAAAAAAAAAAAATTTACCCCCCTTTTTTTTTTTGCTTTTGTGCAATACACTATGCTGTTGCATTCGCTCCCAATACACATTCGCACCCTACAAACCTATAAAAAGGGTGCGAACGGACCAAGGGTGCGAACGTGTGGGGTGCAAATGTGAAAGGGGGTGAATGTGAATGGGAGCGAATGTGATTATGGGCGAATGGACCCGGATTCGTACTGCCTTCAACAATGAGAAAAAATGCATATCGTATAGTCCGCTAAAAAGCATTGATTTCAAGATTCAAAAAGCCCAGAAATCTTAATCATGTGCAAAAAAAATTATACAGAAGTACTTCGAGAAATATCTAGTAGAAACAGACTATGATGTTGTTATTTATGTATTATTGTCACTTTGTTTATTTTCTTTTGTTTCCTATTCTGACATCGGACTCAGACTTCTCTTATACTGAGTTTTACTGTACGTACTGTTGTGCGTTTGTTTTTTCTACATTGGCTAGAGGTATAGGCATGATAGGGGAGGGTTGAGATCTCATAAAACATGTTTAACCCCGCCTCATTTTTGCGCCTGTCCCAAGTAAGGAGCCTCTAGCCTTTGTTAGTCTTGTATCATTTTTAATTTTAGTTTCCTGTGTATAATTTGGAGTTTAGTATGACGTCCATTATCACTGAACTAGTATACATATTTATTTAGGGGCCAGCTGAAGGACGCCTTCGGGTGCAGGAGTTTCTCGCTACATTGAAGACCCATTGGTGGCCTTCGGCTGTTGTCTGCTCTATGGTCGGGTTGTTGTCTCTTTGACACATTCCCCATTTCCATTCTCAATTTTATGAAAAAGTGTAAACATCCATTGATCGTAACAAAAGTGGTGTCAAGTTTGAACCTAAAGATCAGGATTGGGATTTTGTTCTGACTATTAAGCTGAAGGATAGATGGATAACGCAAAAATGGGTTGTTTGGTCAATGAAATGGACAGTCTACTGACAGTTGAGTTAAGGAAGATATATATGGCAGTCTGACAAGAAGATTATCCAGATATCCGTTTAACCAAGTTTACATTATTTTTATCTATTTTGATTAGCAATGATTTTACCCAAATACTTACCAACATCACAACACCCCAAATACTAAGTACTGTACAACAAATGGACAGCTTTGGTCCACAAATTGGACACGAAACCATTTTCAAGAAAGTTTGTCGATTATCATATGATTTTGATGGGCGTGATGATCCACATGCAAATCAATATATATTTATTTCTTTTAATGATAAAAAATATTTGATATATTCTTTGAATGATTTTGACATTCATAATGAACAAAAAATGTAAAGATCAATATATGCTATGATGATTTAGATGAAATCGAATAAAATTACTTCGAAAAATTTGTTTCATAATACTACTCAAACCTTATGACGGGTGTAGTTATGTCACTATTACGGAACGGATCTTTTAATTGACATATCTCGATCAGTTACAGAGATATTCACAATAGTATATTACTCCCTGGAACTCAACTGTTCAACGTGGTAGAATATCTTTTTTTTCTAAGTATGAAAAAAGAAATAAGTGATTTTTCTTTTATTTTCCGCTTTGATAGCTCTTCGTTATTTTCATTAAACGGAGTTGTTTACGGTTTATAGCTTATATCTTAGTCTTTACAAACATAAACGTTTATACCCAGAGACATATGATAATATCGTCAGTGGCGTAAAAGTAGACTGCAAAAAAGGGGTTAAATTACTAAAAGTGACAAGCGAAAAATCCAACTATACTAATAATAAACAAACAATTGCTTGCATTCACTTCATTTGAACTCTAGTGGATAGTTGTCTCCGATTGGCAATATAAATACCACATCTCCTTATTTTCATAAACCTGAGCTCTAATGATTTTCATTTCATATTTTCAATAAAATAATGTTTGCAAAAAAGTTTGGCGTGGGGCTATAAACATATAGTCCCCCTCCCCAATCTCACATGATACGCCAGTGATAGCATTAATACTATAATCTATTTCATCGGGGGGGGGGGGGGGGGGCATTTGTGCATACCATTAAAAGCTTTAATTTGTACCTGAAATAAATTCATATAAAGATAAGACTCTAATTGGTTTTTTTTATCTAATTAACGGTTGCTGGTTTTTTTCCGGCTGGGTCCCCTTTTCTAGAAACGTTAAATGGGATTCGAAACCACGACCACGGTTTGTACTGAATATTTGCATATCATATTAAGCAAACGACACATGCAGGGAACTCATTCCATAGTACATATTTTTCTACTATTATTTGTTTAATAAAATTTTGCATTTTGGTGGTTCATTATGGTGGAAAGTGTTAAAATTCATGCTTTTGTTAACGTTAAAACCTGAAAAAAGCTCAATCGCTGCAAATGTTCTGTATTCCCTATCCTTATGCGTCTTCAAAATCATAGAACGATTAGTCAACATCAAAAAAATATCTGTCGGTTTGATTTTTCTTTCTAATTAGGAGACGACTTGTGCAGATACTATAAGATTAGATACAGATAAGAAACAATAATCAAACCGATGTTCTCTACCACTTGATTCCCCAAAAGAACTAAATTCTTATGGAACCCCAGCTGTTGAGAGGACATTCGCCATTCACAAATTAATATTACTGATGGCTGGTTATAGATATATTTTGAAATGTCAATTTACAAAATAGGACATATAACAAATATACAATTTAAAGATTGTTATTATAGGTTAAATGGTTTTAACCTGATACGAATAAAGGAACAAGTCAGCAGCAAGAGGAGCACAGTTGCACATGAATACCGACTGCGTGCTGAAAATCACGTTCACCAAGTATAACGCTTTAATGTGTTGTCAACAACAACAAAAATAAACATATTGATATCAGTTTCAGAGAACTTTTAGTTTGAATCAGAGATAATTTTTAGAAAAGTTTGATGTGTCCCTTGCTATATAAAACAAGATATTTTAATATACAAAGGATATATTATTTAAATGATGAAAAAAAGTTACACAAATTGTCAAGTTCAATCTACTAATGGTGCATAGTACTTGGGATGGGAATATGTGATTGGTTGGGCGCAGATAGTCCTCACTTCATCCAGTCCGGAACGAACATAAATATTAAAATTCCTTGAAATGTCCATTTATAGTGTATATTTTGTTACAAGTTTTATTACTTAAAAGGAATTGTATCGACTACAAGACTATATTATATGTCACAGTCCGATTTACGGCCGAAATACAGTTTTATTGAATGGAAATTAAAATTTATGTTTGATATGATAATTATGTTGGCTTCAAATCAAATCAACTGAGAGTTCTAAATGGTCGAGTGCTGGGTGATCTCTTTTGCACCTTTATTTGGCATAATAGGTTTTTGTTGTTCTGTATAAGAAAGTATCCTTGACCAAATATTGTATAACCCTCAGATTTTATACCTGCTAAGTCTGATACTCATTGTAAATTAGAATTAGAACTGCTACATACTGTAACAAAAACGGCCGTTTAATAAAACTTGTTGCTATACACTAGAACATGCCATAAAAAGAAAGCCATGAAACAAACATATAGTACCATTACAAACAATATAGATTGGTACAGAATAAGTAAGAAAATGACACAAAGACAACCCACAACAATACTGGAAATTTACAAATGACTTGGAGTAATAGAGAAATATTCTGCCATAGATTCGTCTACATAGTTTTCTCACTTTCATAATCTGAATAATTTAAAGATAGATTCAAGACTCGATTGGAAGAATTGCAACAACAGCTAGATAATCTGGATAATTAAGAGAAAACAAAATGTTTTAACGATATAGATAAAATACACTGAAATATGTAAATCTTTAGCTTTGCTAGAACCTAACAAAAGTATTGGTATATATAACATCTCAAATGATATGTAAAACATGGACAGCCAGTACGGCTGAGAAAACTTTTTAAAACATATCTTGCCACTGGAATTAATCAAATCATGGACTATCACTGCCATTTTGTTTATTTTCTTTTGTTTCCTATTCTGACATCGGACTCGGACTTCTCTTATACTGAGTTTTACTGTGCGTACTGTTGTGTGTTTGTTTTTTCTACATTTGCTAGAGGTATAGGGGAAGGGTTGAGATCTTAAAAAACATGTTTAACCCCGCCGCATTTTTTGCGCCTGTCCCAAGTCAGGAGCCTCTGGCCTTTGTTAGTCTTGTATCATTTTTAATTTTAGTTTCCTGTGTATAATTTGGAATTTAGTATGGCGTCCATTATCACTGAACTAGTATACTTATTTGTTTAGGGGCCAGCTGAAAGACGCCTCCGGGTGCGGGAGTTTCTTGCTGCATTGAAGACCCATTGGTGGCCTTCGGCTGTTGTCTGCTCTATGGTCGGGTTGTTGTCTCTTTGACACATTCCCCATTTCCATTCTCAATTTTACTGTTGGTTTTATCTAAAAAAAAATCCCAGATCTACATGTATTTATATGATCCTAAAATATAAGAGATCATCGTGACCAGTGGCATAGGAAAAGTGTTTATTAGTGTCATATGTTTGATGATTTAGGTTTTTTTCTCTGAAAAAATACTTCATCACTATCAATAAGCCTTTACAAAAAAATCAAGTACTAAATCAACAGAATAATTGATAAAAAAAAGATTTCAATGCTACCTGTATGATTAATTTGATATTAAAATGAAACACAATAATTTGGAATCATAGGGAGGAGCAGTTATTCCAAGAGTCAGAACTTCCGGAAGTAAGTGCCAAGTATGGGTGGAAATGTTTTAGTTATAATGCTGCAACAATCTGGAATGATGCTGCCTAGCTATAAACATTGTCGTAGCAATAAAAAAAAATGATACGAAAATGGACCCAAATAATGGGTCATGATTAGTGAATTGCCTGCATAAAGTGCCTTAAAGCTTATTTAGTATTTCAATAGTTTACTTTCTAGTTGTTTTTTATGCTGCTTGCCTTTGTTTTCTATTTTAATTGCTCAGTATTGACATATCACGGCTAATTTTTTTTACCTTAAAATCATATATTTTATTTTGCGTGTATTTTCAAATTCTTTTTAAGGCAATATTGTTCAATTCTAAACTTTGACTTAAAACTGGGTATATTATACATGTTATATATATGTCTTATATTTATTATGTCCCAGGTTTTAACCAGAGACATGTATATATGTCTCTGTTTTAACTAAGCTTATACAATAAAATTGAGAATGGAAATGGGGAATGTGTCAAAGAGACAACAACCCGACCATAGAACAGACAACAGCAGAAGGTCACCAACAGGTCTTCAATGCAGCGGGAAATTCCCGCACCCGGAGGCGTCCCTCAGCTGGCCCCTAAACAAATATATATACTAGTTCAGTGATAATGAACGCCATACTAAACTTCAAATTGTACACAAGAAACTAAAATTAAAAATAATACAAGACTGACAAAGGCTAGAGGCTCCTGACTTGGGACAGGCGCAAAAATGCGGCGGGGTTAAACATGTTTATGAGACCTCAACCCTCCCCCTATACCTCTAGCCAATGTAGAAAAGTAAACGCATAACAATACGCACATTAAAATTCAGTTCAAGAGAAGTCCGAGTCTGATGTCAGAAGATGTAACCAAAGAAAATAAACAAAATGACAATAATACATAAATAACAACAGACTACTAGCAGTTAACTGACATGCCAGCTCCAGACTTCAATTAAACTGATTGAAAGATTATGTCTTCATTATATGAATATCAGGCACAATCCTTCCCGTTAGGGGTTTAGTATCATACCATCATAACATATATGAGAAGAACATAACCCGTGTCATGCCAACAACTGGTTGTTAAATAAATGTGTTTAGTGCCGATGCAAAGACCCTATAAGTGAATCAATATTAACGCCAAAATATGCAATCTTTAATGACCTGACAACAGTATCGTAACTATATCCCTTCTTAATAAGTCTATTTAAAGGTTTTGTTAGCTTCAGAGGTAATTACTGACATTTTTGTGCTTTATAAAGAATATTTCCATAAAAAATTGGATGTGAAATACCTGAACGTATAAGAAGTCTGCATGTTGAGCTATATTTACGAATGATGTCCTTATACCGATGATAAAATTTAGTAAATGTTTTGACTAGTTTATGATATCGAAAACCCTGGTGTAATAATTTTTCAGTAATACATAAATTTCTCTCGTTAAAATCTTAAACATTGTTACATACACGAGCGAATCGTACAAGTTGAGATATATAAACACCGTAAGATGGTGACAAGGGAACGTCACCATCTAAAAATGGATAATTAACGATAGGAAATGAAAAATCATCTCTTTTATCATATATTTTAGTATTAAGCTTTCCGTTAATGATATAGATATCAAGATCGAGGAAAGGGCAGTGGTCATTGTTAGTATAAGCTTTATTTAAAGTAAGTTCAACAGGATAAATTTCTTTAGTATACATACTGAAGTCGTCATTATTGAGAGCCAAAATATCATCCAAATATCTAAAAGTATTATTAAATTTGTGTATCAGATGTTGTTTCGATGGGTCTTTGCTGATTTTTGTCATAAATTGTAACTCATAGCAATACAAAAAAAGGTCCGCAATAAGTGGTGCACAGTTAGTCCCCATTGGAATTCCGATAACCTGACAATATACGGAATCTCCAAAGCGAACAAAAATGTTATCTAGTATAAATTCAAGGGCATATATAGTATCAAAGCATGTCCAATTGACATAGTTTTTTGTTTATTGCTACTAAAAAATGACCTAAAAGAGTTTGAACATATATATTCACATTCTGACTTTTTAAATGCCCATTTAATTAGGTGTGTGAATTTTTTCTTAATGAGAATGTGAGGCAATGTGGTATATAGGGTAGAAAAATCAAAACTTTGAACAGATTCAAAATCACCAATATATGCATGCAATTTATCAAGTACTTCCAACGAGTTCTTGACACTCCAAAAGTAATTAATTCCACTATTTTCGAAGGCCTTATTTGAACAATTTATTATCAGGTTTTTGATTGTACCAAGTGTACTGGTAAGAAGAATAGACAATTTAGTAGTGGAACAATGGCTTGAAGACGAAATGAATCTATATTTGTAAGGTGTTTTGTGTAGCTTCGGAAGCCAATACATAGTTGGGACTTTCATTGTATTTGGTTCTGCTTGTAAAGCGGTAGCTAAAAGTTTATGTTTGTTACAGATGTCGTTTTCTGAAAATGGAGTCAGTTGGAATGTTGGTGAATTGGTGATTTCTTTTTTCAGAACCTCAATGTAAAATTTACGTCAAACAATAATAATATTATTAGCAGCTTTATCGGCCGGGACAAAAACAAATTCCTTGGCTAGTTCTTTTAGTTTATGTTTGATACGAGAAATAGGTATACAAGCATACAAGCATATATTTAACATTTATTTGACATTTATCTTCGTACCATCCATTACACATGTATAGATTCAAATTCTGTTTTATAAACCTTATCACAGGCATATGAATTATTACAGATTTGAAAGGCTCACTACAACTTGTTTACTAAATACCGACTCAGTCCGAGAAATTTTCCGAATTTTCTGTATTCTCTCTCCCGTCGATTGACTTTATTTTAGTCGCCACGATAGATTTTTCACGTGTTGCACATCGCAGTGCTGTCATTTGTCAACATGGTAGACCGATTGGGTGGGTTGCTACTTAGAAAATATTGCTCACTGTTATTCAGAAGTCCGGAAGAATCATAAATTGATTGTTAGGAGCAGTTTTGTTCAAGTTTTTAAATTCGCGATGATGAATTGGCATAGAATAATAAGATATACAATGATTTTCACATAATTTTAACAGTAAAGTCTAAAGAGTTTAGTTTCACTATAGTCTATATATAGCTATATGTAAGACGGTAGGTCTTTTCACCACCGAACACCACCGCACACCGCCGAACACATCCGAACACATTAAAATACCATATAACACACCTAAATATATTGTTTTCATCTTTATTTATATATTTGACTTGCCTTCTGAACGAGGATGAATATGTTTATACATATATATATACACAAATTAATAAGAAATAATAACAATAGAACCAAAAAGAACACAGTCTTGCAGGGCTTTTGTCAGAAGTTGAGAACAGTACACTTTCAAGTCTTAACATTTTTTTAAAATATAATTATTGTGATAATTTCACATAAAATAAAATGTTTTATTTTATTTGAACGATTTATTTCTAATAATTGAAAAGTAAAGACCATAAGATAATATACAATGAACTACAGACAATGTAAATTGTAAATCCGGAAAAAATATTGCTGGATCCGGAAGCGTTTTTTTTTAATTTTGATTCTCAACTTTAACATCACTTATGCACATAAAAAATTGAAAAACATGACAATAGGATAAAATTTTACATAATTTAATCGATGTTATTGTTTAATTGTGTAACATTACTGTTTTTCTAAAGAGTTAGTGGTCTTTTTGGGTGTGCGGTGGTGTTCGGTGGTGAAAAGACTGACCCATATGTAAGATAAACGCACCGATCAGAGACTCCAGACTATAAATACGGCAGCATTTTTAAGGGATCTGCATAGATTTTTTTCATCATCTGATTTGTTTTCTATGTATGGCATACACACAGACTGTGTACATTACTTGCACATTTTTATAGAAGTAAGCTGAGTAAAATGAACAATACATAGATAAAATCTAGACTTACAAGGAAGGAATGTTTTAAAACTGTTCTAGGAAATACATGTATTAATTTCAGTTTCCGTATAGTTACCTTCCCATTAAAATCTTAAATATTATAATAGTATGATTCAAAGTGTATCTCTGTCAGCCACTGGAATTTGGAACACTTAATCATGTTAAAGTGGAGCATTCATGCAATGAAAACTAAGGAAACAAGTAGGATTTTCCTTTTTTTAAACCATTTTAAATAAGTTTCTTCAACTCAAACGTTTGTGAAATTTGAATTTTGTCTTGCATATTGACATTAGCATGATTAGGGCTTTAAACTTTTTACATTTAGGGCAAAACAGCAAACACTGTCAAAATAATCATGTTAGTCTAATTTTGAGATGTAGTCATTAATTTTTGGAAGTCTTTCCTAAGGCACCGTCCTCCAAAACAAAAAGTAGCACAGGTTAGCTACTAAATCTATAAAATATGTACACACTGAAATATAGTTCCCCATAATTTTCATGTCTGTGTAAATATGCACATATGAAAGTTCTGTGAAAAATTTGTGTTATATCTTTTTGAGCAGTTCATTGAAGTATGTATGTCTTTAAGTTTTGTCAATTTGCAGGCTATTTTTTGTCATTTTAATTAAGGGTAATGATACAATACCAGTATGATTGACAACTGCCATGATACCAAACAATCAGAGAAAAGGTGGGGCCTTAATTACAATGTCCCACCTCCTAAAATGCGAATCATATTGACAAAATTACTAATCATCCTCAGTCTTACATAATTAAACAGACAATTCATCTCAATACACAAATACTTGACCTCATTATTGAATACACAAATGTATATATATAAAATGATAGATTTATTTATTGCCTATTATTTTTGATCTATACTACATAAAGTGATTCTATAAATTATGTCTGAAAGAAAAATGATTTAGGATAAACAAGATTTTTTCAAAAGAAAAGACAAATATGAAATCTAGATATAAAAAAGGTATTCAAGTATTAAAGGTCTATATAATACTTGATAAATCTGTGCAATCCTCATCTGTAATAAATAATATAGGTTACACTTATCAGAATTGGCAATAAAATAAGTTTTTGTCGAGCCTGCGACTTTTGTCGCAGAAAGCTCGACATAGGGATAGCGATCCGGCGGCGGCGGCTACGGCGGCGGCGTTAGCTAACTTCTTAAAAGCTTTATATTTTAGAAGATGGAAGACCTGGATGCTTCATACTTTGTATATGGATGCCTCATGTTACGAAGTTTCCGTCAGTCACATGTCCAATGTCCTTGACCTCATTTTCATGGTTCAGTGACTACTTGAAAAAAAAGTTCAGATTTTTTGTAATGTTAAATTCTCTCTTATTATAAGTAATAGGATAACTATATTTGGTATGTGCGTACCTTGCAAGGTCCTCATGCCCGTCAGACAGTTTTCACTTGACCTCGACCTCATTTCATGGATCAGTGAACAAGGTTAAGTTTTCGTGGTCAAGTCCATATCTCAGATACTATAAGCAATAGGTCTAGTATATTCGGTGTATGGAAGGACTGTAAGGTGTACATGTCCAACTGGCAGGTGTCATCTGACCTTGACCTCATTTTCATGGTTCAGTGGTTATAGTTAAGTTTTTGTGTTTTGGTCTGTTTTTCTTATACTGTATGCAATAGGTCTACTATATTTGGTGTATGGAATGATTGTAAGGTGTACATGTCTAGCTGGCAGGTGTCATCTGACCTTGACCTCATTTTCATGGTTCAGTGGTCAAAGTTAAGTTTTTGAGTTTTGGTCTTTCTTTCTAATACTGCATGCAATAGGTCAGCTATATTTGGTGTATGGAATGATTGTAAGGTGTACATGTCTAGCTGGCAGGTGTCATCTTACCTTGACCTCATTTTCATGGTTCAGTGGTCAAAGTTAAGTTTTTGAGTTTTGGTCTTTTTTTCTAATACTATATGCAATAGTTCAACTATATTTGGTGTATGGAAATATTTTATGATCTATATGTCAGTCACACAGGTTTTATTTGACCTTGACCTCATTTTCAAGGTTCATTGCTCAGTGTTAAGTTTTTGTGTTTTCGTCTGTTTTTCTTAAACTATAAGCAATAGGTCAACTATATTTGTTGTATGGAAGAATTGTTAGCTAGCATGGTTCATCTGACCTTGACCTCATTTTCATGGTTCATTGGTCAATGTTTAGTTTACTTGGTTAATGTTAAGTTTATGTGACAGTTGTAATAAAGCTTTATATTTAGGACTATCAACATAATATCAATGATTAGTAAAGAAGGCTAGACATTTCAGCGTGTGCACTCTTGTTTAATTTGTTTATGTAGAAAAAAAATCATTTTCTATGCCATTTTCTGGAAAATATTAAACATGTTAAATGATAAATATGATAAATTGAATTAAAATACACTCTTCAACTTTTAATCTTCAGTGTCAAATAATCATGTTGATTGTTTTCAAACTCAATAAGCAATTTTAGAGGTGAAATGTATACCTATATTTCAACTTACATGCCCCCAAAACAACCTTTATAGATTAATTTTTGGAGGTAATATAATTCTTAGTTAGCTGGTGGTCCCATGTCCTATAGGATAACGGATAAACTTTATTAGAAGAATCCTTATTTGGTAATTTCTTCTGTTTCTAAAGATAAAATGTAAAAGGTGAAACATGTATCAGGAAATATTATTTGGGTAGGATATGAAATTGCAATTTAAACAAATTGTTGTGCAAATTAAGGGACCCACTATCATTGATTCACATTTAGCTCATTTTATGTACTGAAAAAAGTGCTTATCTTTCTAAAGAGCTGCAGTTAATGCAATTGTCAGCAATAGTGCTATATTATTGGTTTTTTTTTACCATCCATTACCTAAAAATAATTTGAAATTATTCAAACTACTCTTCCAATCTTTCCATGAGAGATTTCCATCACTTTGATTAGATATGAGCAACAGCTTTACCCCAAAAAATATTTGGCTACAAATTATATTTGGCTCATAGCTTTTAAACGAAACCTATGTGAAATGGCAATTTTACATGTTTTAGGTTGAATACATACATGTAAATTTTGACATGTTAATGACTTCATAGTGAAAACACAAGGGACTTTTCTGAACTTAATAGTCCAGATTATATTAACATGATTAACTTGTTCATTTATCAATAACATGAAAACAAGTCCATATTCAGATATTTCTGTCAAAACTAGAAAACTAAAATGTCAGCAAAGACCCTCCTTGCTTTCATTTTTTAGTGTAAAGCACATAGTCTTTGCTGACATTTTAGTTTTCTAGTTTTTACAGAAATATCTGAATATGCACTAGTTTTCAACAGCATTATTTTAAAGCATTCTGTCTGAACTATGTATAGGTTTTGGGTATACTAAATTTGTTTTTCACTTTACATTTTTAAGGTTTTTTGGTATAACACATGTATAATTTTCATGCAAATTTGACAAGAATTCTGTAATGACCTTTTACTTTGAATTTGAGATTTATATGAAATATTAGAGACATAAAACACCTGTGATTAAACATCTCAGAAAATGTATCATGTCATTATGTGTAATGCAAAATTTTCAACTGAGGAAACACATTTAGCCCTTGTGTTTTTGTACATGTTGAGTATATGATACATTTTTTACATTCAATGGTCGCTTAAATAATACAATGTAAAAATGATATTTTTTTTTAAATTGTTACTGGTATATATACATTTGTACACATGAAATTGATAAGATCTGTATATTCTATTTGCATAGGCATTTGTAGCACTTTTCGTCATTTAATTTTCTTTTTCTTATGTCTGATAGGATCAGGTAGTGGGAAATACATGTACTTATACAAGTAGTTTTTTTAATTTTTATATACATGTACTTGAAGATGTAAATAACATGATTTATATTTCCTTGTTTAAGTAATTGTGTAAGATTTTGATTTTGTTTAAACATGTGTAAGGTTTGAATAATCAACATGATCAATTGTTTTGCTTCTCCAAAAAATTAATAATACAAGTAATTTTTTCACCACCCCTGAAAATTTCCCAAGTTTTAGGAAGTCTAAACGTGCCTCAAACCTTTTTTTCTGGTTTGCTTACAACATTTTTACAATGCTTTTTATTAGTCCAACCTTTCATCTCAAGAACTAACCATAGAAATTAGCTACACATGTACACAGATGCTAAGTCACTGTGTAATACATTCAAAAATTGTTCCCTGGAGGCCTACATTGTAAAAAGGCAGTATTTTGAAAATAACCAACAAATGAGATTTGAATTTTCCTTGAAATTATATTTTTATAAGGACAACTATTAAAGACAAGTAAACATTCTATCAGACATATGTTAGAGCAAAGTAATGAAGAAAATTCAAGAAAAGAAGAAAATATGACTCTCATACTTATTCATTTATGAAAGAACTAAACTAAAAATCACCTTCTTTTGCAGCTTGAAACATTTCTGTAAATTTCTTTAAATGAAATACCTTACTGGGACTATTCCTGAGTATACCTATTTCATCACAAAATTCAAATGTAAATAGAAATTTGATGAATGTAACAATTAAGGTGGATAGGGGTCTTCATTAATATCCATAGAATTTTTAATAATTTGTGAAAATGTAGTTTATATCATGCTTTTTTCAAAAATATAATAAAAAGTATGGGTCACCAGGCTTTTTTTCACACTTCAGGTTGTGCAAAATTGTCAGATTTTATATAGATTATGCATGGAAAACACAATTTTGTGTGATAAAAAAAGAAAACTACACCATAGAATTGTAAGATAAAGTATAGAAGATAGCTCTAATAATATGCTTTCAGATAAGAAAAAGAAAAAATGTGGTCACTGGACTCGTTTTCTTGCTACATAATAAAATAGGTAAATTCACAACGTTAACACATTCTATTACAAAAGTTACTTTATCTGAGTTATCTCCCCTTATGTCGCAAAGTTGAAAAAAAAATTAATCAAACAAAAATATTCTTTTTTTTGTATAATACAGGCGTACATATGATAAAACACATAATTTTCTATAGTTACACGAAAAGTCTTACACATGAATTACATATTACTCTCGAAATTTGCACATTTCATTAAAGATATAGACCGATTGTTATCTGCTATTTCAAAATCCAAGATGGAGGAAAACACCCCAGCTACCTTAACTTCCAACCGTGTGAGGGCTGAACAGCCAGTCAAGGTCGTTAAACATTTCCAGTAGCTACCTTAAGATATATATCCCGAAAATATATATTTTTGAGTAATTTATAATATACCAGTAAACTTGTTGAACAAGATTTTGCTTCTTTAGTTATAAAATTCATTCAACAATTAGATACAGTTTTATTTAGAAATTATTTTGTCTTGTTTGCTTTTAAGAATAATTAACAATGTTTATTATCATTATTTTATTCCGTTCAATGCACATTCACAATAAGGAAGAGAAACCAACAGCTGGAAATTCTTTAGCTATTAAAAGTAAACTTTGACCTAAATAATAACAATTATTTTTATAAGAGTAATGTCCCTTGGAAATATTAATTATTTGGAAAATTGCATTGTAAGCCCTATCAGTTATTGTCCTGTAAGCATGGTAAGAATCAATATTGTCCAATCATGGCATGTCCTAAACTAATTTAAACATCATTTGAACATGGTACATGTAGACATAAATATTTTTTTTTTTTTATTTTACACATTTCTCGGTCATGTCGGTGTAAGGATAAAATGCCATCCCATGTAAAAAAAATTATTTTAGAATGTGCAATTTTTAGAGCATGGCACAAAAACTATTTCTTGGACTGATCTGAAAATTTTATTTATCATGTTTATAAACTATCTAAACATGCTAAAAGTTCCAAGTTATTTTATACATTGTTATATGTTACACATGTTTTGGGGTTCTAAATTATAAAAATAATCTTTATAATTTGGTGCACTTTTCTGGATATATCTTCACTTCTTCATCAGATACATGTACACTTAATCTAACATTTGGAAGCCACTGATGTAAAAATACATTGCCACATTAGGAGCTATATAATCAAAAGTAACATAAAAATAATACCCAAATTCACCTAAAGTAAACTTTGCCTGAGGGAGTTGGAACCTTAGTTTCTAAATGATATCTTAATTTATCAACTGGGAATTTATGAAAAGTATGTTGTAAATCATGTCAATACTGGAGCACTGACTGCTGAGCTGATGATACTCTTAGCCACCAACAGTCTACTAGCAGAGGTACAGTGTATCGACCCAGTGCTACTAAGAATAAGACTATTGTAATTTTGTGTGTCCAACCTTTACAAGTCTCATTTGGCATGTAGTATTTTTTTAAGCTGTTGAGCATGATGTGGGGAAATTATTGTAACACATGATTTGAAGGATACGTAACAAAACTGATCATTTTGAAAAATGAAAAATGAAATATATTCTAATTGAATGTTTTTTAGTGAACAGTGAGGCGAATTGCAGAAGAATAGGCTTTATAGAACAATGCTTTGGAGCTTCAGGACAGGTACGTCATACAAACAGTCAATGTACATATAAATATCTATACAAAATTTTGACTACCGGTATTGTGGATTCATTGTTATTCGTTGGATACCAATTTTCATGGATTTCATGGTTAAATGTTCAATGAAGTACAAGTTTTTTATAAACTTATATATGGGGACTTATACAAAACCACCATATCAAATATCCACAAAAAACAAGGTATTAAATAAAACTGGAAATCAACATCAAGTTTAGAAAACCTCCATTTCTTCTTACTGCTTAATTTCATGATGTTAGTTAGATTATTTTTTAATTTGATGTAAATATCATGTTTGTCCTTTTAGTAGATTTTTTTCAAATGCAACCTATTTATTATGATTTAAAGACATATTGTGCATTATAACTTACCTTAAGGAATAAATTGCAAACAATTGATAGTATGACTAAACCTTTTCATGTTATGTAAACATGAAAACTTTGGAACTAAGCTTATTCCATGCATGCATGGACGAAGGCAACTAACGTTAACGAAGTCCATGCTTGTAGGGACTAACACAATAGACTTAGTCCATGCATGCATGAGCTAAACTAACTTTGTATAGAAATTTGAAATTATTCAATTATTCAAGCAGACTTAGTCCGTTAACATTAGTTGCCTTTGTCCATGCAAGCATGGAATAAGCTTAGTTCCAAAGTTTTCATGTTTAAATAACAAGAAAAGGTTTAGTCATACTATCAATTGTTTGCAATTTATTTCTTAAGGTAAGTTATAATGCACAATATGTCTTTAAATCATGATAAATAGGTTGAATATGAAAAAATCAACTAAGAAGAAAAAAATGATAGTAACATCAAATTAAAAAATAATCTAACTAACATCATGAAATTAAGCGGTAAGGAGAAATGGAGGTTTTCTAAACTTGATGTTGATTTCCAGTTTTATTTAATACCTTGTTAAAAGTACAATCTTCATTCAATCCACAAAATTGGTACTCACGAAAATAAATGAACCCACAGTAGTACAAACAAATAGATACAACTAATTCTATAAATAATTCCAATTATTGCAATGAACATGATGAATAGACTCTGCCAAAAATAAACAAAATTGTTGGTTGTTTGTGTTGTGTTGAAATCAAAGTAAAACTTTCCTGATTTACTGCATTCAGTGCACAGCTTTACTTAAATCATCTTTTTGAGTGGTTATTAAGAAATTCGCTATAAGTTTGAGATTTTGTATTTATACTCTGAAGAAAGATCAAACTACAGGTTAAAATTTTGAGCACATTTACTAAAATCTACTGTTGTTTTTAGCCCCTAGCATTGCCAGGAAGAGCATTAGTAGGAGAGGGTGTTTTAACAAAGATGTGCAGAAAGAAACCAAAACCTAGACAATTCTTCTTATTCAATGATGTTTTAGTTTATGGTTCCATTATAATCAGTAAGAAAAAGGTAAGTTGGTTTGGCCTTCAAATTTGAAGTGAACATTTTTATATTTTTAAGATCATTATATTAGACTTGACAATACATCAGAATTGGAAATGACAGAAATAAAGATATACAATAGAAAGAAAAGAAATGTACAAGCAAACACCAGTTAACTTATCACTCGAGAGAAAAATTAAAAGGGAATTTAAAATTTGGTGGACACATTTTCACCCATGCAAATTGAATAGGAATACCCAGTATCTACTTTCCAAAACATTATTTGACACCTTCAACAAGTTACAGTGTTAGTTTTTAGTGCCTACCTATTCCAGATCTTCCGATACAGTTTGTTTCTGGAATGGATAACAATTGATCTGAGAGCATGGTAGTAATGCTTAGATCATCAGAAACATTAACATCATGTTCCATGATGTTGTGATGAAAATATGTGACTAATATAAAAATCAGAAGATATGGATTGATTGCCAGTGAGACAGCTCTCTACCAGAGACCAAATGATATTGAAGTTTACAACTATAGGTCACTGTACGGTCTTAAACAATGAGCTAAACCCATACTGCATAGTCAGCTATGAAAGGCCTGAAATGACAAATGTAAAACAATTCACCAGTGTAATCACAAAACCACATCTTGTACATATTGGGCATTCCAACACTAAAAATGTAATTTTATCTTTTTCACTTAAAGAAAGTTTGATAAAGGTTTTTGTCTTGCCTGCGACTTTGTCGCAGTATGTGAGACATAGGTATTACTATATGGCGGTGGTGGCGTACACTATTTGTTTAAAGCTTTATATTTAAGAAGGTAGATGACCTTGAATCTTCATACATTGTATGCAGATACCTTATGTTACAAAGTTTCCGACTGTCATATGTCCAAAGTCCTTGACCTCATTTTCATGGTTCAGTGACTGCTTGAAAAAAAGTTTCATAGTCTACATGTCCATCAGACATGGTTCACCTGACCTTGACCTCATTTAATGGATCAGTGATCAAGGTTAAAGTTACATGATTAGGTCTGTTTCTCAAATACTATAAGCAGTAGGTCAACTATACTTTGTGTATGGAATGACTGTATGGGTACATGTCAGTCTGGCAGGTTTCATCTGACCTTGACCTCATTTTCATGGTTCATTGGTCAATGTTAAGTTTTTTGTGGTTTGGTCTGTTTTTCAAGTACTGTAAGCAATAGGTCAACTATATTTGGTGTATGGAATGGTTGTAAGGTGTATATGTCTGTCTGACAGGTATCATCTGACCTTGACCCCATTTTCATGGTTCATTGGTCAATGTTAAGTTTTTTTGTTTTGGTCTGTTTTTCAATTATCATAAGTTATAGGTCAATTATATTTTGTGTATAAAAAAATTGTAAGGTGTATATGTCTGTCTGACAGCATTTATCTGACCTGAGTTTCTGTGATGTGTTTAGTTAAACCTTTATCTTTAAGACTTTCAACATAAAATCAATGGTCAGTAAAGCAGGCGAGACATTTCAGTGTGTGCACTCTTGTTAAATTGACTGCAAAAAATTGCGGCCGTATAATGGTATGGCGATGTATATGTCGATTTTGTCCAAAGACATTTGGTTTCCAGACAATAACTTTGGTATAAGTGTATGGATCTCTATGAAATTGTACCACAAGGTTTCATACCACAAAAGAAAGGATGGGATTGATTTTCGGGGCAAACCTTTTTCTGGTTTCTGGACAATAACTTGAGTACAAAAATGTATAAGTGTATGGATTTGTAAGAAATTGTACCACAAGGTTCCGTATCACAAAAGGAAGGTTGGATTGAATTGTTACAATTGACCTATAGTTATGGCTGTAACCATTAGGAATTAAAAGCCAAAAAAGGGTAAAAAACAAACAACTTTTTAAACTTTGTTTGAATTGCTTATTTCTGAACAATTTTAATGGGGTTTAAATAATCCTTGAATATTGGGGTGCTTTGATATGCTTAATCTAACCGTGTATTTAAAATTTTGATTTTGGGCCGTGTTTTCAATTGGGTTCTAATAAGGGTGCAAAATTAAACTTTGATTGATTTAAATATGTTGAATCTGATAATGTATTTAGATTTTGGATTTTGGGCCCATAATTCTAATTGGTCCACATCAGGGTCCAAAGGGTCTGAAATTAAACTTTGTTTGATTTCAACAAATATATCAATCCACTTCAATAATAGTTTAAACATTTCCTACATATACTTAAAACAATTTCCCCCATATTGACATTTCTGTTCAAAGGGAAATAACTCAAACCTCAATTTAATGATAATCCACTCTAAAGCACACAATATTAATGTCACCTTTTGATATAACTTTTCATAACAATTTTAACCACAAATTCACAAATATAATCAAACAGTCCAACCACTTAGAATTACAATTCCATAAACCACAATTACCAATTCATGCCCATTTTCATGCCACAATTTTTATGCCCTACCTACGCAATATTATGTTTTTCGATCTGTGCATCCATTCGTCCATCTGTTCGTCTGTCCGGCTTAAGGTTAAAGTTTTTGGTCAAGGTAGTTTTTGATAAAGTTGAAGTCCAATCAACTTGAAACTTAGTACACATGTTCCCTATGATATGATCTTTCTAATTTTAATGACAAATTAGAGTTTTGACCCCAATTTCACGGCCCACTGAACATAGTAAATGATAGTGCGAGTTGGGCATACATGTACTATGGATACATTCTTGTTTCCCATACTATTATCCTATTTTGCAAAATAATTAAAAAAATCTTCAGTTCATTATAATATAATTTTATCATCCTTTTATTTTAGATATAGTTTTATTCTCCATTTCATTTCCACTACATCATCCATTCCTTACACTGCTAAATCATCAATATTAATTCTAAATGATAACAGTTTAACAATGTCAAGAAAAATTGAATTTCCTTACCTTTCCAATCATCCAAAGTCAGTATGTTTATTCAATCATTACCTGATGAAAAATAAACCTCAACTACCATACACATCTATCTGTACACCACTTGTAGCAATATTCAAACACAAAAAAATATTACAATTACAGCTTAGACTAAATTCCTTTATGGAGCATTTTAAAAACTTAACTAGTATTGTATTCTGTAACAGCAATTCTTTAAGCAAGTGTTGGTTGCACCTAAACAGATCATGAAAAATTGGTCAGCAATGGAATATTAGAGATGTTAATTTGTAGTGGGGACGGAACACTTTTTTCATAGTTGTTTAATGTTGATTTGTTCCATAATTGGCATTTATAAGGCAGTCATTATTTGGACAAGTGGTTTTACCTTTTGTACAAGTGAAATTACATTGACACTTGAATGAAGGGACAATTTGGTTAAAAAATTAAATGTCCATTCCTGAAGTTAAAACTGAGTACAAGGAACTTGAGCATTTTTTAGGAATCAACAAATTGATATTGACTTACATGTTTAATACATATAATTTTTTTATGTATTATTTTTGAATAATAGTAACTGCAGTATTTAAAAGAAAGCATGACATTTATTTTTAGATTTTCGATGTATAATAGGTGTTTGTCCTATCTTATTAAAATTGAAGCTTTTAAATGCCTCTTTCTGATATGTCATGCATGCATCAAGGCAATCTGATTAGAATTTAATCCTTTTATTGCTTATGTATTATTATTTTCAGTATAACAGACAACATTTGATATCACTAGAAGATGTTAAATTAGAAAATGTAGATGATGAAATGTGTAAGTTTAATACAATTAATTAATGTACCTCTAGTCAGAAGGAAAGGGGTATACTGATTTACGTCTTTCTGTCTGTCAGTCCATGTGTCTGTCCCTTAAAACTTTGTTTGCATTTTTCTGAGGAACCAAAAATCAGAGCTTCCTGAAATTTGGTATCAATATTCATATGAGCACAGTATACTGTATGATGCATTTTCAGATTCATTGCTCATCAAATTCCTTTAAATGAAAAACTTATATATTCTCAGACATAGTCACCATATATGAAATCATCTTCAAAAACCATGAGTATGGAATTTGGTTCACAGCAAATAATTATAGAATATTATCTTTTCTGATTCTATTAATTTACCAGGAAATTGTCTTAAATTCCCATTTAAATTGTTAAGTATATCAGTGAGCCCATTACAAAGTTTTGAATTAATTTAGTGGTAAAATTGTTAAACTTTTCTTCAAGGTAGGTCATACACAACGTCAGGAACAGGTATTTGTTATTTGGTGTGTTTTATGTATAGTGTGCTGTTAACATCCTTTTGTTACTTGTTTGTGTGTAGTGTAGTGTGTTATTCTGTTAACAGTTACATGTACTTCAAATATTTAAAGAACTGTTCAATTTAAAAAACATTATTGAATTTGCAATTGGATATTTCCTTTAACTGTTACATTACTATATGATTTGAGTTGATCATTGAAGCATTTATATTCTTTGTTATTTTTAAGATAAAAAAGTTTTAATTTCAAAAAACTTTCTTTTCAATATAAGGATTACAGACTGAAGCTTGGTAGCTGTACTTCTAAAAGTCAACAGATGCAAATGAACAATTTACTAGTTGAGTGACATTTAAAAAATAAATGTTAGTCAAGAGCTTTACAAGTTGAGTGACATTTAAAAAAAAATGTTGGTCAAGAGCTTTAATGCAGGCTCCTAGAATAAAATTATAGTATATACCATTCAAAAGCTCAATATCTGTTAATTATGGCTTGCCCTGGTCATCAAAAAGTTGTACTAGGCAATTTCTGTTAAATTAAGGTTATACATTCCTAAATTTTGCATCCGTAATGTGCCAGTTAACCATGTTAACTTCATTTAATTAAACAAGACAACATACAGGCACTGAAGATACATAGGTTTTGCCACAGTACCCCGGGTTGGCATTGACTATTATATTTATCAACTTGAGATACTGATAATTTTATACATCTTGTAATAATGTTATATAATAATCCAGTCATTTAACCGTGTACAATGGTGATGCAGTTGAAAAAAATCTAAAATACAATAAAGTTCTCCAATGTGTTTAGAGAATTTTATTTTTTATAATGTTTTTTTTTTACTATCTTTATAAATTCAAATTGAAAAGGTTCTCTATTTCTTTAATTACCTCTTTCATTTGACTTTATAACTAAAAGCAGGATTCCAATTTGTGTTATCTCCTATGTGTCACTTTTGGGACATGTATTTTTGCATTTTTGAAATCTTATTTGACTAAACATGCTAAATACAAGTTTATTTTAGCAAAGACCAGTTAAAAATTTCTCTTTTGCAGATATTGGTATTTTGGGCAATTGTATGAATTTTTATTTGCTGTTTTCATAACAATTTGTGTGATTGTATTAAATAACTGATTTCCTTAAAATACCATTAAATAAAGGATTCTATATTGTTTGAGGTGGTTAACAAATGTATCACAAAGGAATTTTTTTTCTCTTTACTGGATTTTCTTCAATCTTTAAGGCATTTTTTTTATCTAAAAAGATAGTATTAATATTTTAAAGTACATTTGCTTCTTGACAGTCAACCTCTGTTCTAAAAGTTTTCTGATATTATTTTATTATTTAGAAGACAGAATATTTAAAACTGCTGATATCTTGTAAAATAAGAAATTGTCTCTTCTTGAACTTTGACCTTAACTTGATTTTACAGAAATTGCACAGTATGATTATTTGACAACCATTCAAAAAAGATAGTACAGATAATATGGTTTCAAATTGTATTTATGATGTGGAAGTATGTTAGATGAGTGCATTCAAACTGAAATTATGTGACTATTGTTAATTGACTGTCCAGACCAAAAACAAATAAATTGAACAAGCCTAACACTTGAAAGCTCAAAAATAGCATGCAGATTGAGTATATTCTGATATTATCTTTTTAATATGTACGTTAATGTTATAAAATGTAGACAACTTGTTGAGAATTTGGGCAAGAGCAAGCCTAATTAGTTTACATGAACAGTGATGAATAACTGAAATGTGTTTAGTTATTTACAGGAAGGGATAGTTGATGCATATGTGCACCACACTGTTTGAATTTTTTTTTTAGGATTCTTATATAAAAAAAACTGTTCTGTGAAGAACATGAAATTAACATGATTAAAACGAAATTCATGAAATGTGTATGCTATTTTTGAATTGTTATAGTTTTCTGTTTTATCAACATTTCTGTAGTTCTGTGATATTCATTTCCATCCTTTTCAATTAATCATGGTTACTCAGGTTCTTTGAAAGGAAGGCCTGTTTTCAAAGAATATTGTAACTTTAATTCTCACTCTGTACAAGATTCTATCACACATATTGAAATAACAAATAGATACAAGAAATAGATGTAACCTTTTTAGCAGCTTCCTCATGATTATAACATACATGAAAAGTCCGGATAACTGCCGTTCTTATTAACTGTGTAGTAGTTCCATACTTAACATTTTGCATCAGTAATGTCTTAGTTAACTTCATGTAATTAAATAAGACAATGTACAGGTTTTGAAGATTTATATATTTTACCACAGAACCCTGGGTTGGAGTTGACTATAATATAACTTGAGATAGTGTTTCTTTCCTGGAAAAAGGAAAGTTTATTTCCTGGAAATGCTTGTTGGAATGATTGATTTCTAAATAATTTGGTGATTTTATGTTTCAATTTTAATTCAAGGATCTTTATGGTAATTTCTTAAACATTTTTGTTTAATATATTTTCTAGAAAGACCTTGAATAACGACTTGTCCTCCAAGTCATTGAATTACTTTAACAAAGTTGAATGCATAACATTTTATTTCCAGCATTTGCAAAGAATATAAAGTCAGAAATTACATAAATGTTTTTACTTATGCTCCGAAAAATCAATAGGATGAATATTCATGATATTGTAATTTTTTAAACTTGCTCTATAATTTTTACTAGTAATATTCTATGTCACTTTTTCCTAGTAACATTCTACTTCATGTACAGGAGTTGTATTGATCAAATTATCATTATTGTCTCTTGTTGAAAATTCACAGTAAAAATGCACTTATTTAATTCTGAATTTCGATAGATGAAGGTTTCAAATTGCATTGAATTTCTTATTTTATGTAATTATATTTTTAACATGTTTTTTCTTATGCTGCCAGACGTTAAGCAAGCAGCAATCAATCAACCTTTTCCACCTTGAATAGTTATATTTTCATTGTATTTCCAGCATTAAGGAATGGCTGGAAGATTATCAGTCCAAGTAAATCCTTTGTGGTTTATGCAGCTACAGCAACAGAAAAGTCTCAGTGGATGTCCCATATAAGGAAATGTGTTAATGATTTGTTACTTAAACGTGAGTTCATTATGGAATAAGGTGAAGTCTTTATTTAGACAGCAACCCTTTAAGCACAACATGACAAGAAGTGTAACATTTCATGGTCAGTGTACAGTTTTTAACAGTCTGTATTTTAGGTTTGAAATGGATTGAAAACAATTGTTAAAAAATACACTTACTTTATTGAATTGAACAATGGGTTTCAGTTTTAAAACATGTTTTTAATTTTTTGATTTGACACAACATTTTTATAGAAAATCACTTTTTAAAAGTTGTAAAAAATGTACAAAATTGTAAACTATGAACTGTGAATGACATGTCAGGGGAAAATGAAATGACAAAATTAATAATTTATGTATGCCTTTCAAAATGACATAGTTTGTTAGTCAAAAAAGGTGTATTTTTATATATACCATGTAAATTTGAAGTAATATACACTACATTTCTTTTTTACCGTTCTTTTTGATGTTGATATAATTTCAAAAAACATGTGAATTAATCGAAAATACAATCTTAATTAAAATTAAATCCTGCAATTTATATAATTAGAGACTGTAGTGCTATCTTTAAAGGGAAAGTTTATTAAGATATCATTTGGAAATTATTTTTTTGTTATTGAACTGGGTTGCTGTCTCATTAACACAACTGCAGATCTCCTCTAGATGCTTTTTATACGCCCGTCAATTTTTGACGGGACGTATTATCGTATACAAATGTCTGGTGTCCGTCTGTCTGTCTGTCCGGCGTAAACATGTTGCACCGTAACCTGAGAATGACTTATCCAAATTTCATGAAACTTAACATAGTTGTTTCTTATGATGGTCAAACGATCTGTATACTTTTTGGTGAAAATAAGATTAAAACTTTTTGAGTTACGGGACTTAGTAACTAAAACAGGTGTGTGTTTTTTTGCACATGTCGCGCCGTATCTCAAAAACAATTTATGATTATTGCTTAAAACTTTGCACACTTCTTAGTTATATTAATCTTAAGATCTGTATACTTTTTGGTGATGATTCAAAATTTTATTTTAGAGATATTGAGTATTTTGTTAAAAAAGGGGAGGGGTTTTTCCCATGTTGCGCCGTATCTCAAAAACAGTTTATGATTATTGCTTAAAACTTTACACACTTCTTAGTTATATTAACCTTAAGATCTGTATACTTTTTGGTGATGATTCAAAATTTTAATTTTGAGTTATTGAGTATTTTGTAAAAAAAGGGGGAGGGGTTTTTCACATGTCGTGCCATATCTCAAAAACGATTTATGATTATTGCTTAAAATTTTACACACTTCTTAGTTATTTTAATCTTAAGATCTGTATACTTTTTGGTTTTGATTCAAAATTTTATTTTTAAGATATTGATTTTTTTTTTTTTAAAGGGGGGTTTCACATGTCGCGCTGTATCTCAAAAACTATTTATGATTATTGCTTAAAATTTTACACACTTCTTAGTTATATTAATCTAAAGATCTGTATACTTTTTGGTTTTGATTCAAAATTTTTTTTTAGAGATATTGAGTTTTTTGTAAAAAAAAAGGGGGGTTTTTCGCATGTCACGCTGTATGTCAGAAACTATTTATGCTTATTGCATAAAAATTCACACACAAGACGACGGGCGTATCATGCGCTCATGACGCAGCTGTTTATTGTTTATTTATGTTGTTGGGTTCCTGTCTTATTGGTGTTTACCCTATATCTCCTTTTATTCATAGTTATGAAAGAAAAATTCTGCAAAATCTTTATAAGTCACTTAATGATGTTAATGGGTTTTTTTTTCATAAAAAGGGGGAATAACACAGAACTCAGAGAATGATTCACCAGTTTGGGTACCAGATTCAGATGCTTCTACTTGTATGCACTGCAAGAAATCACAGTTTTCATTGATCAATAGAAAGGTAGGCTTGGTGTCTATAAATGCTAAAATAGTTAGTTTTATCCTTAAAAATGAATACTATCTAAAAATTACACATATTGCTTAGACAAGACATTGAAATTGTAGGATTAGGGCAAATTGTTTTTAAACTTGTTGAATTAATCAGCTGAAATTAGGTATATAATGCTTTTTTTTATGACAACTTAAAAAAGAGTTAATAACTAATTAAACAAGAGATCTTTGCTAGTTCCAAATACTGTTTATCATTTTTTTGTTATAAAAATAACACTTCTAAATATGGTGCAAATTTTTTTTTTATCATTTACCTTTGTCATGTTCATTAAGAATGCCTAAACCCCAAAAATTGAAAGCCAGGGATTTATAAGTATTTAAAAAAAATTAGCTACAAGTTTAAAAAGGACCTTAAGAGGGGTACCCAACACTAGATAGATTTGGCTCATTTAATTTCCATAAAATTAAAAAAAAATTACTTTGACCTATTTACAAAAATATAAATTTCCGAGAAATTTGAACAACACAATTTACATGAATAATTTCATTAGACATATAGCAGTTTGACAAACACTAATATTGATCATTGAGAAGCTTGATTTCTCTTTTCTTATGGTATGTGATTAAAACGTTCAGCCGTTGCAGAGAGAATTGGAACCTTAGTTTCTTAATAATTTCTAAATTTATCAACAAATAATTTAAGAAAAGTATGTTATAAATCATATCAGTACTGAATCAATGACTACTGAGCTAATGATATCATCAGGGACTAAAAGTCCACCAGCAGTGGCATCTACTCTGAGGTAGAAAATAAAAATAACACTTTATAAATTTGGTATGTCGTAAGCCCGTTTCTGGATTTACCTTTACCAGGAAGGCTCTAACAACAAAATTGTAAGCCAGGGATTTATAAGTACTTAAAAAAGTGATGAGCTATATGTCTGAAATAGACCTAGAATAACCAAATCCATTTAAGGTCTGCTTTGTCCAAGGGAGTTGGAACCATAATTTCTTAATAATTTCTAAATTTATTGATAGACAAGATAAAACTGTATGTTGTAAATGTTATGGTTGAAGTAAAATTGGTTGACAATTGTTTATTTTACAGCACCACTGTAGGAAATGTGGCATGGTTGTTTGTAATGCCTGCTCCAATCAAAAATGGTTGCTTCCCCAGCAGTCATCACATCCTCTGAGAGTATGCCTTACTTGTTACATGCAGCTTACAAAATCTAAAAATATGACAGGTATGCACTAAACAAGATAAATTATACAATCTTTACAACAGCCTAGGTGAATGCCTTTGATAATTTTATTGCAAAGATATGAAAACTCTTGATAAATATGGTCATAACTAAAAAAAAAAAAAAAAAAATTAATAATTTTGTTTGTTTGAATTTATATTAAATTGTATTCTACCTGTATAATCCTTATTGGTACATAATCCGCACACCTTTTTTCACCATGTGAATTCCTATAGTCAGGACCAGAAGAATTATCATCCACATCTATCATCTAGTATGATAATAACTGCAGCTTGGTTACCATTCTCTTTGGCTTAGGTTATGGATTACAGTTCAAGGCAACAGTATAACTCTTTTTAGGTGTCATTTTGGAAACTGATTTTATCTACCAAAATGGGGACATTTTATAATGAATGCCTGCTTGGGTTGGAAATTTACGTATCTGCCATAAATTAATTTTGATTTGAACAAGGAAGATCGTCCAAATATTGTTTTATTATTGTCGAGCCTGTGAAATTTATTTTGCGAAAGTGAGACAGCGATCCTAGATTCCGTTGTCATTGTCGGCGTCAACATTTAGGTTCAGTCTGTGGTTAAAGTTTTTTTACAAATATTTTCTAAAGTATTTAAAGACATTCGTGTGTAAAGGAATTATTGACCATTTACTATCTGTATAGGAGTAAACTTGTCACTGTACCATTTAATAGAGGATATTTCCATTCTTAAAACACTACACATATATATCATATGACTTTTTTTTGATAATTTAATGCCTAGAGTAAGTCTCTATCTGTAGTTATAGGAGTGGCATTTGCCACTTGTACATGATGAGACATTAATGACTGTGGATTCATTTATTTCTGTGCATGGGTACCAATTTTCATGAATTGAGGAAGAATTGTACTTTCGTGGATTCTTGATTTCATGGTTTTGCTAAAGTCTGAATACAAGCCTTCCGTCTGTTTCAGGAGTGACACCTACCCCTGTACATGATGATACATCAGGAGAAGATACGTCTGATGAGGAGGATGATGATAGAACAGATGGAGCAACAGGAGAGGCACAAGATGATGTAAGTTTGTATACAGTTAAAGTCACATACTGTTAAGATGGTTTTTTTTCCCTGAAGTTTAAATTTGGCAATATCTTATGCAGAATTTATTCACAAGGTTTTACTTTCGTGTTTTTCTTGTTTTGTATCTGATTTTCCTTTAACATTCAAATTAATATGAAGGAAATGTTTTCTGCCATTTTAACTTGATTGCCCAATAAGCATAAAAATACACCTGTGGCCAAAATTTCCCATTTTACTGTAGTTAGAATAGTGTTGAATAGGATAAAAATGGGTAACCAATGAGTATATTGGGAAACAGTTAACTCAGCTAACAGCAGTGATAAAATATTCTTTGCATTTTATTCTCAAGAATCCTATAATCTCAGGTTAAAGAAAGATGGTGAATGTATCTCTTCCATATTATGCTCATTGAGTAGAAAATGGTTGGTTTTTTGTCTCACCTTGACGGAGTCAAAAAGTGAGACATAGGTATGCTGTTTCCGGCGACAGTGTCAACAATGTATTAGTTTGTGATTAGGTCTAGTTCATGGTGAACCACTAGTGGTAGGTCAATGATATTTGGTATGCAGTTGTATTAGCATTGGCACATCTCATTTCCATGGAGATTATTTTGCCCTGCCCCTTCAGTCAAGGTCTATTGACTTTGAAACTTTGCTTAGTTTACATGTATAAGTTTGTGATTAGGTCAGCTTAGGGGGAACCACTAGTGGTAGGTCAATGATATTTGGTATGCAGTTGTATAAGCATTGGCATATCTCATTTCCATAGAGATCATTCATGGTCTATTGACTTTGAAACTTTTGCCTAGTTTTCATGTATTAGTTTGTGATTAGGTCAGTTTAAGGGGGACTGTTAGTGGTAGGGCAATGTTAATTAGTATGCAGTTGTATAAGCATTAGCACATCTTATTTCCATGGAGAATATTTGACCCCACCCCCTCAGTCATGGTCTATTGACTTTGAAACTTTTGCTTAGTTTACATATGTATTAGTTTGTGATTAGGTTCGTTTAAGATGAACCACTAATGTTAAGTCAATGATATTTTGTATGCAAATGTATTGGCATTTGTAAGTTTCATTTCCATGGAGATTATATAACCCCACCCCCTCATTATGGTTCATTGACTTTGAAACTTTTGCATAGTTTACAAGTTAATGTTTGTATTTAGGTTTGTTTAAAGGGAACAACTTATGAAAAGTCAATGGTATTTGGTATGCAGTTGTATTAGCATTGGCACATCTCATTTCCATGGAGATTGTTTAGCCCTGTACCTTCAGTCATGGTTCATTGACTTTGAATATTTGCATAACTTACATGTTAAAGTATTGCTATTTTAATTTCAACATTTGCATTATCAAAATAACAAAAAGGTGAGACATATCTCTGTGTTAACAGTTTATTTAAGTAAGGAAAGGATATCTTGACACTTTAAAATTAGTTGATTATTGAGCCTCCCTGTAATCTATCTATATTTTATGTTATTATATCTCAGTATGTTTTCTCCATATAAAAAAGAATGAAGTATTTGTGCTATTTCATTCCATAATCATCTCACAGATCATTCACCAGTCAAGGACTATTAACAACCAGTCGATAATTTCAAAGACTATAAACCAGGTTTTGTGTTTTACAACCATATGTCCTGAATTGTTTTACATTTGATTGAAATGACTTTATTGACTATTCCTGTTGCTTGAACTTATTCACATGGTAAGATAAAACACTGAAATAACTGATAACTGTGTCTGCCATTGACATTTTGTAAGTCTGTTTTCAAATTCATAAATTACTTAGCAGGAGCAATGTTTGAAAAAAGATAAAAAATCTACATGAAAAATTACATTTTTATACAACTTAAACATAATGAATGTATGGTATGGGTATGTTGTCCTCCTCATCTATGAATTATTTGTTTTTACAGATGTATATGTTTAGTTACCAGCAATGATATGCATGGAAGTTTTAGCACAATGATCCCTGCTTTTGATTACTGTAAATTAAATACATACAAGTAACACAAAAGCAAAAAACTACTTTCTGTTTGTGCATCACGTGCATGTATATATATATATGTGTGCGCTTTTTCCAAGTGCGGTATTTTGGATTTCTTTGAAAATTTGTGTTTTTCTGTATAATAAAACATTTAAGGACTGCTTAGGAGGATAATGGAAAGTTTGTTGTCCCTTCAGTACCATATATTACCCTCATCTTCAACTCAAGCAATAGTTGATATATTATGACCAACAAGCTTGCTATTACAAAATGATGTGTATTTGTATAACCATAATTGTCATGTAAATTACATAAATTGTGCATTGTGCATGAATCTGGTATTTGTAATGTCATTGTTAAAGTAATATTTTGATTTGGAGTTATCTTCCTTTATACACAATCAACTATATCTCCAATTCATAGTATTACCTTCCAATCCTTACTAAATTGCAATGTTTTATTTTCAGTTTCCACCGCAAAATAAATAACGCAATCTTAACCCTTCAGTGCTCACAAGCATTTTGATTCTCAATAGTTAATGGACTCTTCTTTATCTTTTCAGACTTTTACAGCATACGATGTGATAAACTGAAATGAAATCATCTCAACTGATACAAGACCACCGAAGAACACAGATAGAATAATCAGGAATTATTTTGTATATGAATAACAGTCTTATAACTCTGTCTGAGACATGTGGATTCATTTTGTATTGCTTTATGGAATTTATAAGTGCTAAAAAACTCCAATGCAATGAATGAAAACAAATACCATAACTCAAACAATTTGTATGGTGTTGTTTTTAATAAATTATACAATTTTCTTGTGAAGTAAAGTTTAAGTAGTTGATTGTGACTTATCTTTTAACTTGATTAAGTGCCGGTCTTTGTATGAATAAGACAATTTAGAAGAATTTCAAAGCATGGCTGAAAAAAACCCACTGATCTAACCATCCTATTTTGAAGTTAGCTGCTCTCAATTGTTAATTGCTGGTGCATTTCAACCAAATTATATCTTGAAATACCAGAACAGGAAAAGAAAACAAATGCTATATTTGTGCACCATTATACATTTTGAACTTGAGCAGGTTTTTGTTTGTCATGTTTTCACCACTGCCTGATTCTTAGGTAGATTTGCACTTAAGTTCTGACGTTTCCTGATCTTTTGCTATCATATATTTACCAATTATATGTAAATTACCCACTTGTCTCAGCAGAATTATGTTTATACACAGTATTGAACAGTACTGATATAAGTTAA
Organism: Mytilus californianus; assembly: GCF_021869535.1. Taxonomy (NCBI): domain Eukaryota; kingdom Metazoa; phylum Mollusca; class Bivalvia; order Mytilida; family Mytilidae; genus Mytilus; species Mytilus californianus. Next base: position 82,162,296 of record NW_026262712.1, read on the forward strand.
TGTTATCATGTAAGTATCTTTGAAGTTAGATAAACTGTCTTTTGAATTGAATATAAAAGAGTAGTTCAATGCAAAGTTTTGTAGAACAATGTAGAAGATGTCTTTTAACAAGAACCCATATTTATTTTTTGCTTTTTAATCAATATGTTATGTAAAGTGACATGTTTTTTTTTATTCAATTACTGAAAATATTTTAATGAGCACCTTCATTTGCTTGAAAAAATATACACCTGTAAATTAAAAAAAAATGCGATGTTTGTAATATTGTGAAAATAACGATGGGATAGGTTTCCCAAAAATAAAGGTTTTCCTTTTAAATTTTAATAGCATTATTTGTATGCAGAATTATCTTAAATTTTAATAATTTATGTCGCATTTGTGTCCATTGATCAACAATCCCAGTAATAAATGCATGCAAACATTTTTGAATTCACAGTACTGAGGATTCATTTATTTTTGTGGGTACCAATTTTCGTGGACATTTGATTTCTTTGATTTGCCAAAGTCGGTAAACAACCTTATAGAAAATGTGTAATTCGTTGAACATTTAAATTTGTGGTTTACCTGTACTCACAAAATCCATGAAAATTTGTATCCCACGAATAATAATGAATCTACAGTACCTGAAATTTCATAATTTTTTTATGTTCTTAGTTCAGATTGTTGAGGAGTTCTACATACATTTAACATGTTTAACTGTTCTTGTGTAAAATCATCTTTTCTATTGATAATTTAATTTTGTTTTTTTCTAGAATGTTTAGAAATCTATCTTTTAAATCAATCAATAAGAACTCTACTGCTTTGTGTAACTAGCTTTTACTGCAGTGAAAATATACAATTTTGCTAGAAAAGTTATTGTTAGCAGTTCTTCATGAAATTTAATTTTGTCAAACTATTTCTTTTATAGTTCTCTTAACTTTATGGGGGAAAATAGGGGAACAAAGGATAAATGCTTATACACACAATCAACAGTGCCTAATGATAATTAATGATACGTTGTGGTAAACATCAACCTATTTTTTTTGAAATGGTAAATATTAAGCTTGTCTTTTGCATCCTACAGACTTAATTCCAAGTACTTGTACAAGTCATATTTTTATGTGAATACATATTTTTCTGTGACTACACAATATTTATATGGCTTCATCCAAATAAAGTTTCCTTATTTAGGTACATTAAATGACCAAGAAAAGTGAAATTGTTATGTTAAAACAATACCCTTCAAATGTCTGTAGATATCGTAAGTAGCAAAAACAGGCTGCATAATTTTCTTCAAACGAAAGGTAACAGCATTAAAAAATTATCGATGGAGGATCATTAGTCCCTATTATTATCACAAGCTACAAATTCAAGCTGGACAATTTTTGTAAATGGTTAAATAATTGTATGAACAATTATTCTATTTGGACAATGAACAATTTAAATCTTCTGGATGAGTTATCATAAGCCGCAAAGGTAGGCTGGATAATTTCTTCAAACAGATAAATAAATACATAAATAATTACCCAACAAAGATAATTAACCCCTATAATTATTACAAATTATACTCAAGCTGGAAAATTATTTTTAAAGTGTTCTGAAAACCATGGGAATTTCTTTTTTTATGTTTACTCTATATCTATATATTTTACAAACCTTCTCTTTCAACTTTATTGATGTATAAATGTCTCCCCTCATGATGCCATTAACTGAGTGATGTTAACTTATGATGAATGTGGTCTGTGGTAATGGGCCAGATTACAAAGAAAGTTCCATTTTTCATGAATGCTAAATATAAGGAAAAATAAGAGAAGTGTCTGATTTTTATAATGATTTTCTAACAAGGGACTATTGTGTATATAAAGTCAGACTAAATTCCAGTAATCTTAATTTCTGTTTTTAAAAGCTCCACTGCTTTAATGGCAAATAATTTGGTTAACAGTATACATGGTATAAAGAATTATTTGAAATTAGTACACTTAGCCTACTGGACTAATTATTGAGAGGACTAAAAAATATAAATAGATATTTTTCAAACTTAGATCAAAACCTATCTGGTGAAATTTCAGAAGATTTTCACTGATTATATACATTCAATATTGGAAAGTCAGTTTGTAGAAAATGGTTATGGGTAGAAGTATATATATATATATAAGCAATGTCATGAACTTGAACTCATTGTAAGTAGTGCTATCAATTTCTGTTTTTGTCTTTATTTAAATTTTGATTAAATCTGTATGTTGTTACATTATTTTAATGAGAACATCATATACGTAAGCAAACCCATTTGTATGCTCCAGTTGGAGTTAAAAGATCATTTCTTATCCTCAGTTACTATACATGATCCATTTTAGGTCATTAATATTTTGTCAGATATATAACATTGACCTCATTGCTATGCTCCAGTAGCCAGGTATTAGTTTTTGTATACATGATTGATTTAAAACTAGTTTGTATGTTATATTGTTAATTTAAGAAGTATCATGAGTTCACCCCTGACTTTTTTTGTAGGATCGTATTGTCGTTTTCTGTTTTGGCTGGGTTTTGTGTGGCTTTTTTTTTGGGGGTGGGGGGGGGGGGGGTGGGGAGGGTGTAATGGCAATTTTGGTTACTGTTTTTATTAAACTGAACTTAAAATTTCCTCTTAGAATCAGAACCAATGGATATTTATTCTTTCTATAAAATATCCCATTAATTTTTGAGTGTCTGATGCAGCAGTTTTTGAAAACCAGACAATTTTTGTCATATCATGTGACATTGTGACATTACAGTTAAAAAGCTTTTATACTCAAAATGACAGATAGATATAATTTTAATAATGTTTTTGTGCATAAACAGTAAAAATTGAAATTTGATCCATTCATAAAACATGTAAATGTAAAGAAGTGGATAGAAGACATCTTTCTCTTTGGTAAGTTATAATTGTGCAAAGTTAAATGATTTTTTAAAGAATATTTATAGGGAATTGATGTATTTTATGTAATTCTCATTTGTTATCCTTTGATGTTTAGATATTTACAGTTGCACTTGCATAAAAAGAAATTTGTATAGAGTATTTGCTTTTTTTGCTTTCAAATGAATTTTTTAAGTTCTCGCTTCAATTTTTTAAATGAATATTTTTAGTTCTCTCACTTCATTTCATTTTATAAATTATGAATCATATTTTGCCAAATATATTTTTTCTTTACAATAAATAATTACAAAGGAAAACTATTCATTCACTAGAAATGCATATCATGAAACCAGTTTTTCACCCAGGACTTAGTAGATCTCTTTACCATATTTAAAAGAAATGAAGATTGTTTTTGTTTAATTTAATGAATTAAAGAGATGTGTTATCAAATATGAAACAGTATCAAAAGAAAACATCCCCATGTGTCTTTCAGAGATGTACAAGCAGAAACATACATACTACAGATCTATATTAAATATTTTTTTTTACACTATTTATACTTTAATTTAACAAGACAAATACTGTGGATTAAAAATTTAGTGTGTGCATTATTAAATTTGCATTAATATAAAAGTAGTGTAAATCTTAACACAAATAACAGTAATGGAAAATGTCCATATTAATTTTCATGTAAAAGAATATTGTGATCCTTGGGCTGAAGAAATAAGAATGTATTGGCCTTGAATTAACTTTAAAAGTTGTATATTAGAGAAATATTGTTTGTTTGCTGAAAAAAATATATTCTCTTAAAAAAGGCAGAATTAATTATCACACATCGCATTGTAGCCAGATGATCATTTTTACTTTTTTCATTAAAAAAGGCATATTGCATTAAATTTTGAATCTACAGTCTTTATCTTCGCAGGGCATTTTATCTTAAGGGTTGTTTATACAATAAAGTTTATTAGAATAAATGTTATTTCAGGAAATTCTAACAAATATTATGTAAAACTTACTAACAGTTAAATGCATCAGAATCAGGGTTAACATAGTTCTAATAATTACAATGGTATAGAGAATAACATTCCTTGCTTATAGTGATATAGAAGAAACTAAACAATTTGTTATTTCAGAATCTTAAAGATTATTGTCAATTCTATTTTGGTATATCAAAATAAAAACAGCATTACACTATTCATTAAAACTTGACAAATGGAGTATTAAATACTATGCCCAACCAGAAAGTTTTATTTATGTTCTTTTTAGAAATAATGGTTTTGAAGGTTTGGATTCTGAAGCATCAAATTAAGTGTTCATTCCTGTTATTTGTCCATCTTGTTTGTAATATATGGTTCAGAAGTAATTTATGAAAGTCATAGTTATATATTTTGTACATACTATAGCATAATGTATTTTGTTCATTTCTTTTTGTCATTTTAATTCATGCGGTTAGACAGGGCTAATAGTTAACAAATGTATCCATACAAAACCTAGGAAATATATCGTCTGAGATAATTATTTATAACAGTATACATAAAAGCAAATTTTTTACTTATTTGTTAGTCTGAAAATGATAATGCGTCTAGCTAATTATCCTCTTTGTTATATTGTAATGCATCTGATTAACCTCCTGGTATGTTCGACAAAGTGTTTAAAATGAACAAACTTTTCTAAAATCAGTGGGAATGCATCTTTGAATTACCTTGTTTGTCTGTCTGTCTGCCTTTTTTCCGTATTTTATGTCATGGTCATATTTTTATAGTGCTTTCTTCGATCAAAGTGAAACATGACACATTTTGGTTATAAGCAAAAAATAAAGTGATTTTTAAGCCTCAATATATTTTTTTTTGTACAATCCGCACTTAGTGAGCTGTCAGGGGATAGATGTGGTAATATAGATATAGTTTAAATTTCTGATTGCATTTAGTACAATATTAAAGAAAACTAAATTGATTTATGCTTATTCGGTTTTGGTACTTTAGTCAACTCTGAAAGTTGATTTAACTGAGATAAATTTTGTATTGCAAACTATTATTGATTCGTTTATAATACATGTATATTTTTTTTAGTGTTCATCTATTTAGAATATAAGAAAAGTGCATTTATTGCATAATAAATAAAATGATCTTAATATATAATCACCCAGCCTTTTTCTAGTGTTCAATTAAATTTTTACAAGATACTTGCCTTCGAAAAGAAATTAACTAACAATCAATCTAGAATTGAATGAGGAATTTTATTTCTGTACATTATTCTTCTCCGACTGGGTAAGAGATAATAGTAGACAGGTTGTTGTGTTGGCTGACTGTGCTCATGATCTTTACTATTTTTTATACCTAGACCAATTATATTTTGTTAATAATCAATATAAACATAATAAAATATGCACAATAAATTTGATTTCTCAATTAAAAACTGTTTTTTGTTGATTAGTAAACATTTTTGTATGCATAATGTATGTAACAAAAGATCAAAAGATCAGTTAACAGAAATGTCAAAGATCATTAATGCTACTGAAATAATCAATTATCACAAGTTTTCTCCCTTCCTATACTGCATATAGTAAAATAATTGAAGTTGTATATTGCCACTATATTCCTCTGTCCCATTGTCTGTACACGGTTTAAAATTTCATCTTTTGAATGTAACCTAACATCGTCATTCCCAAAACAGTTTTAATTACAAGGTGTCAAATTAAATTAAACTCCTTTTCTCAATAATTCCAAATCAGCTGATAGCTCTTTCAAACAAAATTGTTAACTGTGTTTTTTTTTAAACTGTTAAGGTGCGTTTACATGATACAATTTTCCGTTCGATTTTCAATCCGATGTAATACCATCGACCAGGTAAATTGTGCTTTCTGTTGCAGAAGCTAGATAAGATAGTCAAGCTATTGGTTAAATACAATAAAAACCAAAAAAATCAGCAACAATAGTTGTAACAGGGATCTTGGAGTTAATTTTTTAGAGGCCAATAAAGATCGTCTGACCATTGCAAAAAAGAAACATTTTAACTGAATTAGAAAGTATATCAAGCCTGTATACACAGTTAGGCCATTAAAACTTTCCCTTGTTTAAATATGTGTTGTTTCAATGTTTAAGTTATATTTACGTCATTACAATATAAAAGAGAGGCGAAAGATACCAAAGAGACATTCAAACTGATAAATCAAAAATAAACTGACAACGCCACGGCAAAAAAAAAAGGAAAATAACCAAAAGACAAACAACAGTATACAAAACAACATAGAAAACTAAAGACTGAACAACACGAACCTTGCCAAAAACCTGAGGTAAACCCAGGTGCTCCAGAAGGATAAGCAGATCCTGCTCCACATATGGCATCCGTCATGTTCATGTAAGAACAAATCCGGTAATAAGTTTAATTCGTTCGGTAGGTCACATTGATGAAAAAGGGGACGGGATTGTGGTTACGACAATAAGAACATATCCGTCGTCATCTGTGAAACAGATATTCCATAACGGTCATCCAACCAGTAATGGCATCCGTAAAATTTTCGAAAGGGATGATTTTAACCTGACCACTCGGAACTATATGGAGGATACGATGATGATAATGACTGTAAAAAAAAATTAAAAGTATTCAAAATCTGTGGTATCTATATCCCTGTGAAAGTAACAAGTTTTCATTTAAAACAAAAGAATCCAACATTATCCTCTTTATTCACGTACCGCTATACAGATTATGTCCTTTCGTTGAACAATTTAAAGTGTTATGCCTTTGTTGAACGCATCAATCCCATTGAACTTGTAATAAAGGATACACCAGATACAGTTATATCTGCTTCATATGATTTGGTATGGTGTATATATTTCCCAGTTGATACGATGTTCCATATCTTGAGTTTCCTTATTGTGATTTATTTGATAGTGGATTGCTACATCCAAGAAAGCTATTGAACCAAGGGTCTCATGTGATGAAATTGAAATTATCCCTTCGAAAGTTTAACGGATGCCATCTATCGCGTTCTCTTGTCCTCACTTGCGACAACACTGAAAGAGACTTATCGTCGGATTTGTACTTGCATGAGCTACACGACGGGTGCCACATGTAGAGTAGGAACTACTTACGGATCACATGAGTTAACCCCCGGTTTTGGGACGGGTTCGTGTTGCTCAACCTATAGTTTTTTGTGTAGTTTTTTTATGGATTTGTTTGTCTTTTCGTTTTTTCTATTTTTACCATGGCGATGTCAGTTTTTGTTTTCAACTTTATGAGTTTAATGTCCCCTTGTTGTCTTTTGCCTTTTTTTTGAAAAAACACAAATCATAAGATATTTTAAATGCAATGATCAACACTACGTACATGCCCATAACGGTGCAATAACTAGTTACATATTCGAACCACCTGATTTCATCACCGGGTTAAGTCTGGATTTATATTGCTCACTCGGTGAATTTCTGTGCAGTGTTTTATGGACTTTTTTGTCTGTTTGGCATTTTGTTTTTTTCATAATGCTGTCTTTTTTTTTTTAAATGAAAAAATTGATTTACCTCTTGTTATCTTATGATCCCTTTTTGCTCAAATGGTCAACTGTGTTACTTTAAGGTATTTGCAATGAGAAAACCCAACAGTGATAGTAAGTATGTGCCTATGTTTTACAAAAAAATTATAATACGTGACAAACGGGTGCACTTATATAATTTTACATATTAATATCGAGAAAGATATAAATAAAAATTCAAAAACAAATTAAAATGCAAAAGTCATATAATAAATAAAGGCTACAGTAGTATACCGGTGTTCAAAAGTCATAAATCGATTGAGAGAAAACAAATCCGGGTTACAAACTAAAACCGAGGGAAACACATCAACTATAAGAGGAAAACAAAGGAACAACAGGAACACTGAAGTGCAACAAAAACAAACGCCAACATACATAGAAACGAACTATTTGATAACAACTGCCATATTCTTGACTTGGTACAAGACATTTTAAGAAAAAATGGTGGGTTGAACCTGGCTAGCCAAACCTCCCGCTTATATGACAATGTTAAAAAACATCGCTAAAATGACAAAACTACGTACGTGACAGAAATACAGCACAGACACACGTAAGAACACTCATCACAGAGAAACGCACAAACAAATAATATACATGTAATAGTCGACACAACATGCAAACTGCAGAACAACAACGAACATCTTCCATCAACGACAGACACCACAGGACATCACAAACAGGGACGCACTTACGTAACGAACATGCAATCTCGAACTTTATACAATTATTTTTACGTTACCAGTCCAAATATTTTCATGGCAATGATGGTATTGAAAGGCAATTTTATAATTATTTGGACTACACACGTTAAGACATAACACATTATCAAACCGAAACCCTAACAGAAACATCAAAAATCAGTACATGTATGTTGGATGTACAAAATACCGAGACACGTCGTATAACAATGCAAATTCACACTCGGTATAACAGTCATATTCGGGAATAGGTCACGTTCGGTACTTAGCAGACAGACGACATAGATGTTAAACCACAATCTAAGACAAGGTAAAAATGTCATTAGTTAGTTTAGAAACAGACACATCGTATAGATCAACTAATTCGTGATGGTGTCCATAAAATTTACGGAGTGTCATTTTTATTCTTTCCTCCTCATAACTCTGTTGGAGCAGTTTCTGCGTAAGGAGCAACTCCTGTATATGAAGTCAGTATAGTGGGAACATGCACGAGCATAACGTATCAATTGAGATATGTAAACATCATACGACAGAGCAGAGGGTATATTACTGCTGAGAAATGGGAAATTGATAATTGGGAATTTGAAATCATCCCGTTTGTCATAGATTTTAGTGTGAAGTCGTCCATCCGTGTCGGTATATTTATAAGTTAAGCATATAATTATAAAGTAAAATAACAAAAATACCAAACTCCAAGGAAAATTCAAAATGGCAAGTCCCTTATGGAATGGTAAAATCAAAAGCTCAAACACATCAAACGAATGGAAAACAACTGTTATATTCCTTATGTAGAAAATGGTGGGTTAAACATGGTTTTATAGCTAGCTAATTCTCTCACTTGTATGACAGTCGCATACAATTCCATTATATTGAAAATAATGTGTTATTAAAGGATTAACACGTGATGTTGTCTCATCATCCGCTTGTTGTAGAACAGTTTGAAAAAAATCACAAGTCACCACTATACACATTGGATTGGCAACATCTGTCTCTAAAAAGATGGAATGAAAAATAATACATCTTTGAACTTTCCTTATGTCACTTCGAATTTTTTTTTTCTTTAAAATATGGTTAACGAAGATTGAATAATCGTTCTTAGCTCCTTGTTCAATTAACTGTTACATAAATATTTTCCCAAGACAGTTTACACTACATTTGTACCTATGGTGTTTTAACTTATTCATTTTATTTGTATATTTATAAATTGTATCACCGCATTTAGAATTGTATTGTGATTTCAAAAATGATTTCATTTAAATACAGAAATGATATTCTTTTATTGTATATTCATTTATTTAAAAACATCTATTTTTTATCTAATTGTAGAGGAAAAGAGATAATGATATCAAAGGGTAAATCAAAATCTGCTAGCCAATTTAAACGAATTTGATTTAAGAGATATGTATCTCAGATGATGGAATATGAATCATTATAAATTTCTGAATTGTGAATTTAGATATTTTCTATAAAACAATAACATGTAAATGATGAGCTCATTTTTCTTTCAAACTATATTCAGGTCAAACTTCGTCCTGAAATAATATTCAAATTGCTAATCACACGTTTTCCTCTTTTCACATTAGTGTGTTTTGCCTGTATAACATAATCATTAAAAAAAGAAAATCTGTATTCAGCGTGCATTGTCGGATTCAGGAGACAGCGCTTTGTGCCGAAAAAAAATATCCTTTTTGGGCTTAAAATCGTCAAAATAACTTTTGCATTGCTATTCTTGGCTGTCTTTTTAGCTATTTTTTACTATTACGCTTTCCTTACTCCGAACTCTTAGATTTGCCCCCTGGCATGTATATAGCTTGAAAAGTGATCAAAACGCAGTTTAGTTTTAAAATTGCAGAATGAAAACATCTATTAACTATGTACAGTATGAAAAATCGTCTGAAGAACTTAGTACAATGTATCCTAGAAGATATAAGGGTTTAATTACGATTTCAAAACATTACTTTATAAATTCATAAGAACAACTAAAGGACGATATTTATTACACCGAAGTTATATATGCGACTGGTTCCTGAAAGCCAAATATTTGCACACTTACATCAACTTTCGGAACCAACAAAAATACCATTTTTTAAAGTATCCAAGGCCGTAACAATCAAACAGTAAATGACCAATCCATCATAATCGAAGTTGATGTGTATTCTATGGTCCATGACATTGATTTAAATTTCGAAAAATTAAAACAAGCGGTATAATCATGATCATCTGGAAACAGATGAAAAGCCAACGGTTAAAGTAAGAAAGTGGCATAAATAAATGCAACAGTAGTATACCGCTGTTCAATAGTCATAAATCGATTTAACTGAAACAAATCCGGATCAAATCTGTCCTATCATCAAACATTGTTTTAGTTATGAAATAATCAAACGCCTAGGGATAATAGCTTTTAATTTTAAAAAAAATATATGCAGATGGTTGATCAAAAACAAATACAATGTACAACACCTAATGGAAGTAATAAGTTAAATAAAAGAAACAACAAAACTGGTTATCTTGTCAGGGATTATTGCTACCTTCAAATAACACCTTGTTTTCCTAGGCTCAAACATCTTGACTAATGCGTGACAAATCTAACCTATGTTTTCAGTATTTTAAATGAAATAAAAAAAATCATGAATGATATGCTTTGTCTATAAGCAAATAAAATACAACATACTTTAAAAATAAACAAATATGTTAAAAAAATTACTATAAGCAACATTTTCATCTAAAGTGAATACTACATTTTTGTAGATATTGTTAACTGTCAGTCATTTATGGTTGGCGTTTGATTATCTGAGCATCCCACCATGTCATTCCATGGTTAACCACTATTCAAAACAGGAGGGTTAAACACATAATTCGTTGAAATCAATCCTTTAATCGTCTAATTATGTAATATACCAATCAACAGTCATAAGTTTGGTGTTTCAGGAGAATGTCTGAACGAAAACCCCATAGATAATCCTAGAATTCCTCCAAGCAAGGTCAATAGTAAGATTATGTTTAAGCATTGCTTACAGTTTACTCTTCTGACAGACTCCATCTTTGATTAGTCTCTTTGTATTGTATTTCCATTAACAGGTGACTACATTTACTCACGCATTTCATATAACCTACCTCTACATACCATTTATTTTGTCCTCTTAATCGATAACCACTTCGTCATATATAGTTCAAACGCCAGACGATTTGTCAAGACTGTCTTGTAAGTGACATTTGGTCTTTACTTTTTTTTACAATATTTAATTATTTCCATCTTACTAGCTGATTTGTTCTGCAATTTTTCATAAATCATCAGGATTAGATACTATATAAAATGTGTACCGACCGTTGAAGACATACTGCTGCTTTATATATATCTTATTGTAGGCATAACGTTTTTTCTTATATATAGTATTAGCAACATTCCAGCAGCGCATGCATATGGCGTATATATCTCCAAGTTGTTGATACGATATTCCAGAGATTGCATGATATCTTTGATTGAAGTTGCCGCTTACAAGGAAGCTATCAAACCAAAGAGTTCCTAATGATGAGGTTGAAGTCATCCCTTCGCAAATATTTTAAGATCGCCATCACGAGTTGGTTGACCGTTGTGGAATATCTCTTTCACAGATGACGACAGATATGTCCTAATTGTAACAACCACAACCCTGTCCTCTTTTCCTCGAATGTAAGTAATCACTGAGTTCGCACTTATTTGAGCAACTCGACGGGTGCCACATGTGAAGCAAATTCTGCCTATCCTTCCGTAGTACCTGAGATCACCATAGTGTTGGTAGGGTGCGTGTTCCTCAGTCTTTAGTTTTTTCTGTTTTGTTTTGTATACAAATGTTTCTATTTTTGTTGTGTTTTGTATTTTGCAAAAATATCACTTTGATATTTTCCTACTCTTATTTTTAGCGATTCTGTAGCAGACGACAAGTATCCATTGTAGTCATCAATGATATATAATGATAGTTGTCTTTTTGTAAAAATTGTCATCTTCTATAACCAATTTTTATTAACTCATGACAAAATTTTTTTTTTTAGATTTGATATTCGTATATTTATGTATCCACAATTGATTTTCGTTAATACAAGTGAGAATTGAAACTTTGTAGGAGGTTTAGCTAGCTGTAAAACCAAGTTCAACCCACCATTTTCTTCGAAAAATGCATGTTCCAAGTCATGAATATGACAGTAGTTTTCCATCCTTCCTGTTGGTTGATAATAAAGTCTAAAGTTTGATTTTGTCAGTTTTGAATTTACCTTGTAGTTCGGTATTTTTGCTATACTTTTTTCATACGTGAAAATTAAATTGCAGGAATATTTAGCTATACGAGAGAAAATGGGAGACTACCGACAGGAAGCAGGAACTAAACCTGAAAAATTCAGGTATGGTTTTATATTTTCAAAGAGTAGTCTAATCGTACACCACGTATCATAGACAGACAAATGTCACATCCGCTCTCTAGTAGGCATCCGATCAGTTGAAAATTACCAGGACACTGATGCCTATATTACACTGACAGCATGTTGTCAAAATAAAGTCGACACAATCCAGAAAAATCTACAAGATCACGGCATTGCCTTGACAGGTGCGATGGCAATCAAACATTGATTTTAAAGCCCCAAGAAGAAAAAGGAGACCAGAAAATGCAATCGAAGATTGACGACTAGCTTCAAGTCTCTAAAAAATCCGTCGTCTCATATACTATAATATCAATGTTTTTATTTTAGAATAACCAAAGATATTATCATCTATTGCATTTTCAAGATAAGATAATGTGTTACCCTTAATTTGTACGTTCTGAGTTCACAAACATCTGATACCAACAAATAAGCCAATTAAGATACCCACGTTGGCGGCCAATTTAACAGTGTCGATAATCCATAAGTTTTCAATAAGATATACAAATATATATAACGTGCATAACAAAAATTGATATATAAGACGGAAATATAAATGTCTTTACTAAGTATTTATTTATTTTAGAATAAAAAGACAATAATCAAACTGTGATCTCAGTGTTTAATATATTTTCTGTGACTTCTCGACTTTCTTCAGACAATGCCGATTTGCTGAGTTCATAAGTGACAACAACACAAAGAGCGTGTGAAAACAAATTGGCAATAGATCTACATCTGTCTCTGAAATTTAAAATTTATATAAACATATAGTATAAGTATAAAACATTTATCTGGAAAAGAAGACCTCAATTGTGTACAACAATTGATATTGTTATAAATATAATCAAATGTATTTAATTTGTATTGAATATTTGCTGCATTTTACAGCACTTTACACAGAGATCGTTTACACTGTGTGGCATGTGAAAGGCTGTAGATTTATTCTATTGGAACGTTATCTAAATGGATATTTCATTCGCTGTTTTCTTCGCTTTTATTTTGACCATAATGGAATAAATGACATCATGTCCAAATACTCAATAGATCATTACTTTGTTACTTAGTTCCAAACCCATTTATGAGAAAATTTACTTCATGCAAGGTTTTGAATATTTGGCTATATATAAGAAAATTGTTGTGCATAAACAAGACTTAAGTTGGTATGTTAAAAGATTGATTTTTCTGAAAGTTTTTTCTCGTTCGATTTTTTGGGGGTTTGTGCGTTTTATATCTTTCTATCGTTTTGTCTTCCTTACACCGAGTAATTTCCAAATTTGTGTGTGCAAGTGTAAATACTTACAATCAATTTATATATGCATAAGTCATATACACTAAAGCCAATGTAGACCAATTTTGAAATTTCACTATTGTCTTTGCAAATGTTGAGCAAAAGATGATAGACCAATTAAAAAAATCCAAAATAATGACGTCACAACATGTAACACCATTTCTTAAATGATAATTTGAAAATAAAGAAGATTCTATTCGAAAGATAATGGTTAATTGAACAAATGATTGCAACTTCTGGAGTTGGTAAATCTATCGTTATCTGAAAATTCATTTACTTCATTATGATAAATAAATAAAACAACAACAGGGCGATTGTTTGCTCACACAAATATCTAACTCCGTCCCATTATTTATGTGTCTTTCTCAAGTCAGGAGACTGTGACACAATGACTGTCGTCGGTTGCGGTTTGTCAAATAATATATTTGTTGTAGCATGTATCAGGCGGTTAGTTTCTATATTGAATTGTTTGACATTATGTTATGCCGGAGTCATTTATAATTTACTATATGGTTTTCATTTTTAAAGGCTGTACGACGATCTATCTGTAGTTGTTCACATCATTTCCCTTTGGTGGTTGATAGTTTTCTCATTGGCAGTTGTACTGTTTATCCTTATTTCTATACAAGTATGTTACTTACAATAGCCAATCAAATGCATATAATAAGGAAGCAGCCTCCGGTGGTATATCTAATGCCGTTAGTATAATGATAATATTGACTAGACTGGCACCAGTAACTGGTGGGTTAGCTAATGCTGATATCGTTGATAAAATACTACAATTAAAGATATCAAACATAACAGATTAATGAATGAATTTAATAACATTTTATAAATGTTTTTGATTTAAGATAAAAAAAAATCCTCAACAGCTACAATTGTAATAGTCCAATGCTGATTTTAAACAATACTGTAACCAGACATATTCTATTCATGATTAATATTTGAACATCGGAAAACTACTGTTGCATTTTATAATCGTTTCATTTCAGGATATTATAATAGCTTTAAACATTTGTAAACAGTAAGTGGAGAGACCAAATGAATTAGCTGCAAAATTCAGTTTGACGACCGATATCTAAAATAGTTAAGTTATCACTAATATTCATTCGCTTGCTGGGATGGAGTTCCACAGATTCCATGTCTTATTAATTCATCTCCTCAGACAAACCTTTATACAAAAACACTCCAAAATACATTATCGTGATTGGATTGTCATTAAGATAGGAGATGATATGTATGATTTCCAAACACCATTTATAAACTCTGTCAAATGGTAGTAACCTTTCTGGTGGTAAAATGGACATTTAAAAAAAATATAACTGAATTTGGTTTTTTTTATCTGTGCATAAGTGCATTGCAATTTTGCTTTACAATATCTTACATTACTTACCATACTAGGACAATTCTTGTAAAGGTTAGTTCCATTCCGACCAACTGAACAACAAACAAACATGATATGTTGATATAAAGACACGTGCCACTCCTACCTATAGAGGCTGACAACGGCACGACAAACCTGGTAACTCTTTTGTCTAGTTTGTTTATCACTTCTAAGCTGTGTAATGTTTCTGGCATAGCAATGGCTCTAAAACAAGAACAGATACATTAGCTTTGGATTCTGTTTTTTCCTGTGTTGACAGATACAGTTTAAAATATAATGCCTTTATTCGTCTTTATAATTGATTTGTAAAATATTAGATTTAATAATTGATTGATTGTTGTTTGTCATAGACAACCTTGTTACAAAAATTCCGGGCATAAACAATTAAAACCGGGGTCGACCGAATTGATAGTGGACAATTTGAACAGTCAATAAAAAAGAGAATGATATGGAGAGGGACGGACATTTTAAAAAACTACCTAAAACACATTTCAAAATTCTATAACGGGCTATTTATTCCAATTCCTGACATCTGATTAATCGTTTCCCTTCAGACCGGATGTAACTGTATATTTATAAATCCCATACATCTGTACGTACAACCCTCAGCATGATTGCCTGTCGGGAAAAGTCAGTTTTACCCTATTTATATACTCCAGTCACCTTTCGTGTGTACCAAAATATTTCTGAATCAGTTCAACACATTTAAGGGTTTGTGTACTCTGGAACTTCACCTGAACGGGTAGCAGATCATTTTTATTTCTTAAACATTTTCTTTCTCTATCAGTATACATTACATGCACAATGGTTTCTTGTGACCAAATATTCGGAGTCAGTATGCATAGCTTTAAAACAAGAAAAGTTCTAACAATGCATAGTATATTGGTTAAGCAACCTACGGACTAGTTCTAGTTCATCAGATCTAATTTTTATTTAGAGTTTGAAAGTTTTCATTAGATTTATCTAATATATTGATGTTTTTATATGAATCTACTTTTTATTGAGATCCAAATTAACAGTCTCTATGATCAACTATCTTCCGAATATTGGGACAAATAGTAACTACGTAGCAATAACTGTTAATTCAAAACATACAGAAACAATTGCTAATGCAAAGCGTAGGGAAAACATACTAATGGAAAGCGAAGGAAAAAAACAAAGGGATTACAAAAAATAATGCTTGTAAAGCGAATGTTCTGATATAAACAAGATATTATATAAAACTGGAAATCAACATCAAGTTTAGAAAACCTGCATTACTTCTTACCGTTTAATTTCATGATGTTAGTTAGATTATTTTTTTAATTTAGAGTCACTTTCATTTTTTTCTTTTTAATTTCAAATTTCTATACAAAGTTAGTTTAGCTCATGCGTGCATGGACTAAGTCTATTGTGTTAGTCCATGCATGCATGGACTACGTTAACGTTAGTTGCCTTCGTCCATGCATGCATGGAATAAGTCTATTGTGTTAGTCCATGCATGCATGGACTACGTTAACGTTAGTTGCCTTCGTCTATGCATGCATGGAATAAGTATATTGTGTTAGTCTACGTTAACATTAGTTGCCTTCGTCCATGCATGCATGGAATACGCTAAGTTCCAAAGTTTTTATGTTTACATAACATGAAAAGGTTTAGTCATACTATCAATTGTTTGCAATTTATTTCTTAAGGTAAGTTATAATGCACAATATGTCTTTAAATCATAATAAATAGGTTGCATTTGAAAAAAATCAACTAAAAGGAAAAAAATGATATTTACATCAAATTAAAAAGTAATCTAACTAACATCATGAAATTAAGCGGTAAGAAGAAATGGAGGTTTTTAAACTTGATGTTGATTTCAAGTTTTATTTAATACCTTGTTTATAGCTGATCCAAATTAAAGTCACTTGGACAAACGTAATATCGTATATGATTACTGCATGTGAGACGTCCGCTGAAATCGTAAAAAAGTTCTTTACATTGTTGAATTACTAACTATTAATAAAAGTAGATGTCAATATTTGTCGGATATATATCGGACCGTAAGGCAGAGACACAAAAATATCCCAAAATATATTTAGTGTCTACTGTCACAATATTTACAACGACATTTGAATCTTTATATGAAAAAGGCCAGTTGAGTAAATCTCAAAAGGAGAGGGCTCTTGTCCTGGTTTCTTTCTAAGACACCAAAGCAGATGACCAGTACTTTCATATTATCCTTTAATCTGATAGAAATTCTCCTGTATTTAATGTAAATGTGACTTCAGGTAAAACAAATATTTTAACAAAGGGAAACTCCTTTGTTTATGGCCTTCTTTAAAGTACAGATTACGAACTTTGCATTGATATTTGTATCAAATCATCTTAATTGGCTGAATAATATGAAAATCTAACACATACAGGAGTTTATGTCTCATTTTATACCCATTTATATGCAATTATGACAATACACAGTTAGAAGGTACATGTATGTCTTTCTTTTTGTCAAACAGTGTTTTATTTAGGAAATAATATAGCGCCTAAGGAAAGGAGCTTTTGAAGTTTTGATGAAGTAAATATGCAGATGGTTGTTTACAAACAGATATAGCACACAAAGAAAGTGATAAATTAAATGACAGAAATAAATTTAGCTTTTAATACGTAATAACATTTTTATCTACGTTTGAAACGTTAAAATACACATGAAATAATGAGACTAAATATTTTAAAATTTTAAATCATATCCGGGTTTACTGATACCTTGATCATAACTGGTGAAAAAGATTCAAATGACACTTTTTATATTTGCACTAGATACAGCCTCTGTCATCTACCATGCTAAAGTGATATGTATATACTTACGTACTACTTGTCGCAAACGTTATTAAGACTGGTTCAACCAATGTGAAGAGAAAACGGAATGGATTTGTTCTGTATATGATAAAATAAACTAATGGGACAACTGCTAACGACCATAAGGCAAATCCTAGTAAGACTGTAGCTATAAACATGCCAAGGTGCTTGAACTCATCACTAGTATCGGCCGAGCTTGCTAGTGTCCTTGCAAGAAGACTAGCTACTCCAACAGGTGTAAACCTTCATACAAAATGAAAATTTTGACTAACAACTTTACATTGCATATATATTTGGTACCATCTGCATCAATCATTATTATAAATCATGTCAGCATAATATTGAGCATTATCATGCATTCAGCTATTCTACATTACATAATCAGCGCTATGGAAACTACTAAAGATATCAAAGTTTAAAAAAAATGTCATATCCTTAGTACAATTTAATTTTTTTTTTTTTTTGCATTATCATTTGATAAATTTTGTTTTAACAAACGTTTCTGTACTTTTCTAAATAAAAAAACTAGATCACATATGTTCGTTTTCTTCCTGTTCGTTATAGTTACTGTGAATATGAGTAATTGTATTTGAAATCGACTTCCAAACTTTCCGCATACAAATGAATTATGATTTTACTCACAAACAAGGCTATGTCTAGACTTTAAATATTCAGATAAAATATGCTTTTTAAAACTTACTATATGGTATGGGTTTGATCATTGATAAAGTTCATACGGTAACCAGCACTTATTCACATCTTTGTTCTTTGACCTTTGATTGGCCGTTGTGTCATTTGCAATCATACCACATATGCTTATGTTTATACTCAACATAAAAACGTGTAGCCGTTTTAAATATTGAGTGATTTTACAGAAAACCTGTCAGATGGTAATTCAGTATTTCGCAATCCAGTAACTGTTCAGTATACCTTATTAGACAATACAGTATTTATGATTTTACAAAGTATAAATGACATCTACTGATCTTTCTGCACAAACACTGAACAGTTCTTGATCAGCCTTGAGCAGTATGGTAAAAAAAGTACCGAATATACAGCAATTAATATGCTAAAAATGACTGAACAGTTGGCCACAACAATAGTATAATAGTTAATTGGTTAGTCTTTTAACTTCGATTACCATCAAGATTATTCGCGGTTTCAGTTCAAAATCTATCATTTATAAATGAACAATAAAATTTCATAGGCATAACATTTATTTATTTTTGAGATCTGTAAAAACAAAGAAGATAAGATTAAAATGCATGTTAAACTGAGTAGAAAAGTGTTACCCCTTACTTTATTTACCAGGTTAACCATACATGTATAATAATGAATTAAACACGTACTTTCCAAATTATGATAAATAAATGTGTGATTTTCAAGCACTTCCAAATGGAATAACATCTGAAAAATTGCATGTTCATATGTCCATTGTTTGAAATTCCAGAAATGTAACACAATTATGAACGAGAAAGGCGTTGTAGCAATAAATTGAAGATTATAACGACAAACAACTTCCTGAAGATTCAAAGATTCATGGATATCTCTAACCTGAATAACGTTTACATTAATAACCTCTAAGTTTTAATTTCCATTTACAAAAAGTCATATTACCAAATAAGCCATCGCAACATCTGCAGAATGACACACGTAGCTGATGTAAAGAAGTTATAGAAGGCTTTTCCGTGTTCCTTTGTTGCACTGGTTGCCATTCCAAATATGCTGCTTGCTATTATCAAACCTATATTTATATATTTTCAGTTTTAACGGTTGTTATTTGTTTAAATGAATGTGTCTGTTCCACTTAGAATTCAGAGTGGTTAATTTACAGTTGTAAGAGTAAAACGAAAAACGATTTCTAAATCAGCAGATAAATTTCTTCAAAGTAACGTTGCTTTCAGTAAATTTGAGAATTCAATAGTACGTTTTTATCTTGATGTATTTGATCGACTGTGTGTTCGTCGTCTGTAAAATGCTATATGATTTTTTTCTTGGTTGATTTTCACTGCCCGTTTTTCAATGGAATCTGTACCATTCATTATTTTAGCGATCAAAAATATTTAAGCAAAATAATCCAATAATTAAACGATAATTATATGACCCAAGTCAGGAACCTTGTATTTTCTTTTTGTGTCTCATTTTGTCATATACGTCCTAACGTTCTTTGGAAAATGTCTGTATGAAGTCAGGAATACGACAGTTGTTTTACACTGGTTTCATGTATTGATTATGTTTGATTTTGTCAGGTTTTATGGACCTTTTAGAATTTACCTTTAAGTTCGGTATTTTTGTTATACTTTTTATACTAATTCATACATCCCTGACGCTCCTTTTGAAGCACCCGGTCTGTCTGATGCTCCTTTTGAAACACCCGGTCTCATTTATTTCATATGTTTGGGTTCGAGCGTTCTCAATGAAGGTAAATCCATAAACGCACGAAATTGTAATAGTTTATGTCCGTGTTTGTCCTTGTCTCTGATAATCACACGGTTTTATTCTAGCATGATGTTAAGTTTCTTTTAAAGATCGACACTGATAAAGGTCATTTGTTATGCGGATATATTTATGTTTCATTTATTACAATATATTATAATATGATACTTTTATCTCATTATGATGTGTTCAAAGTTTTTTGTAGATTTGTTTCCTGTTTGTACAATATCTTCATGTCTTATATATTTATACTGACATACTCAGGAGAGCTTCAATTCAAATCAAAATATAAAAAAAAGATTAAGATATATATATACTAACCAATTATATTTGTACCATGAGCAGACCCTAGTATCTTTTCTTTTTCTTTTATTATTGTTATAAAGCTTGATTCATTTTTGACTAGACTAAGATTTCTTTCAGCTATTCTGTATTTTGTATGTGCCTTCGAAATGCAGAAAGAAAAACAAAAGTACGATAATAGACTAATCCGATACAGTATGATGTTTTATAAAGGATAGGAATCATCAACGAATTTTAAAAGGAGTTTCTCAGAGGCAACAGAGTTCTCCAACGTTATTCATTTATTGTTTTGTTTTTGGTTTGTTTTTTGCGTTTCGTGGGGTTTTTTTTAAAAAAAAAAATTTTTTTTTGGGGGGGGGCGGTAGAGATGATGTTTGTCCTGAGTTTTGATATCTGTTGCTTGTCCGTTCGTCCCTTTTCGTCACGTCATTGCATCGACATTCTTACTACCACTTATTGGTTTTCATCCCCCATTTTATTGATTTTTGATCAAGGAAGAGATGTGATCACTTTTAAAAAATAACAAAAATAAGTTGTTATATAATTTTGGTTTCAATTTAGGTATATCGCAGTATAATTGTTTGACATTTTCAATATAATCGGAAACTTTTAAACATTTTCTTTGGCGATAAAGTAGCAAATTTGGTTTTATTTTGAAGCTGCGGTAAATACACACAATGCAATCAACATAAACAATATATAATAGTACAAATGTATCAGTTCATACAAATTACGCTTAAAATTACACGCCAAAAATTTTGCAATTTCACAATGATGCAAGGAGCTTTAATGTATTGTCAACTCATTTATTCCTATTTTGATTAGAGCCGGTATTCATTGTACATTTCGAAATAAATACAAAATTACTATTTTACACAGCTCATTTCAACGAAAACTTTGTCTTCTGCGCTTCATTCAAAAACGACAAAGTGTTTCGCTATAATATTCGATATTTATTTTGTGCAGTGTTTTGTTGTTCAAGGTCACAACTTCCAAGGGAAAGTAGACCGTGGGCGTTTCGAATGTTATGTTTGTTTTTTTTATATTATTTTATGCTTTCAAGCATTTTAGTTTTGTTTTTCCACATTTTGTCAACTTTAATGATGAAGGCACATAATTCATCACGTATGCAAGTACATATACCTCCTTGGCTTTCAATTTTTTATGTTTGAGCGTTCCTAATGTAAATAAAACCAGTAAAGCGCTTAGGACAACCCACATTTATAGAGTTTTTTTCATTTTATTCCACTAACACGTGGCATGCTCTCAAAAACTGGTATCATACATAGTTTATTTCCCCATCATCAGATGCTACTACCTCGTAATCAAGCAAAACATGTCACAAAGAGACATGACAGTTGATTTGTATCTGTTTTAAATACTAGTGTAGTTAGCCAGTTGCGTATATCAAGAAGTTGTCTAGTGTTCTTAGTGCACACTCAAAAAGCATTCGAATGAAGCATGAAAATATTATTACAAACAATATATTTATTAAAATGTCTCACCTGTTCAAATGTCGATACAATTAGATTATCAGGAAACACATTTCTGTATCAAAGTAAAAAAAATATATTAGTATATGAAATAAACAAAATAAACAAAAAATGACGAAAATATGAATTTGGAACACATATTGATCCTTTTGACATTTCAAATATTCTGGACTTAGTAAAGTTAATTTACCTTAAAAGATCGGCAAATATATCCTGTGTTTCTGTACTTTTATCGGGGACAGATGTAAATTCCTTTGATATATGGACACTTTTACCTATAATATATGATACAATTCATTCATTTGAGTATTATATCTTACACTACTATTTTGTATGTTTGTGTTCTCTACTTCCCCCTTCTACTTAAGTTACAACTACTACAGGGCATATCTATTGTATTTATTGTTAATTTGTTCTCGTCCTGAACATGCATGAAATATTTCCCGCTGGACAAAGAAAAATCATTTCATCAATATATTACACCTATCACTACTTTTACTACTACTGTACAACTATTACTACTAATAGTAGTAATACAGCTGCTATATACCTCTACTACTTTTACTTCTACTGCTACGGTTATATTAGAGCTTTCTTACATTTTGACGAAAGGTACGAACGAACGTAAAGGGAGCATGTATTATTACTATTTATCCGGTAAAACAACATTCTTTTCTGAATCAAACGTATCTTTAAAATGTTAAGCATATCACAAATAAAACACGCTTTTAATATCTGAAAATAAAGAAAAATAGTTTCAAATACACTTACGTCCGATACGTTACTTATGTTAACCACGATTGCACACATTTGCGCGGGGATTGTTCAAGCATGCGTTTCACCATTAACATTTTTAAATTAATGAAATTATTGAAGTATGATACTCTAAATTTAACGACAAGATTCACAATTATGTTTATTTCTAATGAGTATGCTATCATCAAATTGTCAACTTGGATCATCGAGATTTGCAAGACAAGGATGCTACAATGTTTTGAAAAAGTAATGTGAAATAAATCTTGTAAAAAAAAGATTTTGCGATAAAAAAAATTCTATTAATGGTAAGGTTAAATGTGATAAAAAAAAACGTAATGTGACTCTTGCGATCGCAGGAAACAAATGTGAAACGGAAAAAATACTATAGCCACCTGGTCTGTTTTTCAACTAGTAATATCTTCAGGTAATGCTATTTACGCAACTGATTTGGGATCATTCTTTTACGCGTCGTTAATTTGTTTAAATCCACTGATAATTGTGGACCAATCGGTGGTGCATTTAGCATTTGCATGCAGAGGATGTTAACACGAGCGAACATGTGAAATCCAGTGTCAATTCCAAGGGGAGGGGGACAATAAACACACACACCCACCCTCACAAACAGTTTTGATTTAACTACTATTAGTTAGATATAGTAAAATTGTCCACGAGACAACAGCCAACCAACAAATAGATGATCATCAACATCAATGCAAATAAAGTTTAATATGAACGCTACATAGTTCACACTGTATAACAAGCATTAAATGGTAAAAAAAGAAGAAAAACAAACAGGTTACACTGAAAGAAAAAACGGAAAACTTGGGTGTTTTGGAAAATTAAACCGTCTCTGTCTCTGACTTAGCTGTATATAATAATTATACCAAGGTAAAGATTTAGAATAGGAGGCTAGGAATGTGTCTGCACTCGGGTGCGCCTCACTGCTAAATCCGCCCTTGAGATCTAATTATAGATCAACTTATTATATATGATTATTGGTGGCTTAACGTCCAGTGGCAAATATTTCATTAATGTTCAGGACGAAAACACAATTATACGCTGAAAGAACGGTTCCATAGTTGAGCCTAACTCTGGTGTATGGACACATCATAAGGCGACAATTGGTAGTTCCCAGGGAGGTGCAGGAAATCACTGCAAGTTACTAAACGAGCTCCGGCTTTATATGTTTTGGAGGTAATTGTTTTTTTCATTTTATCATTTTTGGGGTTGCAAATTTTTGACCTCAATCTTTTATTTTTAGGGGTTTTTTTTCTTCTGACGAGCCTATATATTTAGGAAATTTTGTAGACTTATATCCTTCCCTCTGGTGGTATTATATTTTCACCTTTCGTACTTCCCGAAATTCCTATATCTCACGAAAAATCAAGTTTAACACTGGTAATTGCATGCAGTGCAATGGTCCTTAATAGGCAAACATTAAGGTGAAACGCCATCAAAGTTCCATGACGCTTCGATTAAGATTACATAAATATGTCTAAATAAAGGATCCCTAAAACGAGTCTTATGTATGATTCGTCAAACGTACGCACCTTTCGTCAAATTGTAAGAAAGCTCTATTACTACTATAATATTGCACTAATCATATGGACTACTTATACATGTGTATCTGTAGTAGAATACGGTTTTACCACAGGTTGGTTCCCTCCGTAAAATATTCACTTCGGTATTGTCAAACTTGCCAAATAACGGGCGGGTACCAGTGTAGGTTTACTACTACTAAAATACTCCTACTATTACCATAACTACAACCACCACTACTACTTCTACCATTGATCTGAGTGACTCGTTTGTACTTCTGTCCACATAGAGTCCCCATTGTTCACTCGAAATCTTTAACATTAGTTATGATTCCGTCTGAACTTTTTGTCAAACAGAGGCGCGAGAGGAGAGTCTATAATCAATCAACATTCTCATTTTCAAAATGTTAACTTCCATATGGACTGATTGTTATTGTAACAAATTAGAGCAGCTACAGCTTGAGGCAGCCATAATTGTAACTGGTCTTCCTATTTTTACTAGTAGTAGAATTATTTATGATGAGATTGGTTGGGAAACTCTAGCTGAACGAGGAGAAAGGAGGAGGTTACAATTATTTTATAATATTCAACATAATAATGCACCAGCCTATCTTTGCAATTTAATTCCACCAACAATCCAAAGTACAGCTGTTTACCCCCGTACAAAATGGGAATGATATAATATACCCTTTCTGTTGACTTTCATTGACCCAATATTCCTTCATATCTTCAACTATACGACTGTGGAATAACCTTAATGTGGTGACCCGCAGCATTGACTCTTTAGGTAAATTAAAACCGAATTAAAAAATCTTAAAACTGAATTTAAAAGCCCAAGTACCTAAACATAATGAATTTGGCAATCGTAAACTCAACATCATTTTGACTCAACTTAGATGCTCAGCTCTTTTTTGAATTATGATCTTAACAGAGTCAATATCATTTCAGATCCGTCTTGTAGCTGTGGTGCTAAGCGTGAAGATTAATATCACTTCTTTTTTTAAAGTCCTAATTATACGAATATAAGAATCAAACTATCTAATAATCTGAACTGGTTACCAGAGAACTCTCCACTAAACTTGAATATCTTAACTAATGATGAAAATGAAAGAATTTTAAAGAATGTATATGAATTTATTTAAGAGTCAAAGAGGTTTCTAATTGTGTAATATAGCACACTAACGTGCATATACATGTATATTGTGTACAACCATTCACATCATCACACATCTTCTTTTTACATATCCAATATATATATAATGTATTGTGTGCATGCATGCTTTGTAAAAATTCTCTTGTTATAAATTGTTCATGGGAGAAGACTTTATAAGTTTTATTAACTTGTGTCTCATCCCTTTTGCATATTTAAGCAAATAAAATATGTTTAAACTAAACCAGCCTTCACAAACGAGAAACCACAATGACAGACAAATGCAAAATGAAAACGAGTGGGCAAAGTTCAAGAATATTCAACCTGAACGCATTGATCGTACCATACTTTAATTAATATGAAAACAGTTTATGCCGATACTTTATCTATTTCCCAAAATATGTCACTTTTAGGCGAGTGACAATTTTCAAAAAGACGCTTAGTTAACGACTTTAATGCACCCACCTAACATACGGCTATATTATATATCATTCGAAAGCTTATTACCTGTACTTTCATTTTTGCTCGGTCGTCAATAATTCGTACGGTGCAATTTTCGTTAAATCAAGGTCAAAAGTCTAAACTGAGCATTCCAAATGTTTGCTATAATTACACAAAATGCCATTTTCAGGTACTTGTATGGCATTTTATTCCCTAAAATTGATCTAAACCTTATAAAACAAATTACCATGATTTCAAATCAAGTGCAAACTTAAATGTTGATTGCGCTATATTAACAAAAAATTGCATTTCTTGAAAAAACTTCAAAAATGAAAAAAATTGCAATAAAATCTAAATGTTTTCTGAAATTTGAATATTTGTATGTCAAAAATAGAATAGATTTATTGTTTATGGACCGAGGGATTTTTTTCATCATTTTAAACTGCAATTAATATGATGTAGGTCCAGATGGAGCCTTCTAATGAAGCTTTTGTAGTTGCCCCAAGAGACACCATCTGCAAATGGGGATCATTTAGCTTTTTGTTTGCTAGATAATATTGCTAATATCGGCAGATAATGATCAACCATATTTAAAAAAAAGGTTATGGAAGAATTTTAAGGAACAAAAGAAGTATATTTGGTAAAAATTAGTTTCCCGATGTGGAAAGACATGTTACGAAGATTATGCTCGTTCAATGTTCGAAAGAAAACTGTCTGTACCATGCGCTTTTCAATGTCAAATTGGGCGAATTCCTTTTAATGTTAACCCATTATGATATACTTTGTTAGTTGTTTTATTAAATATGACTGAAAATTAATAATTCAGATTAATTAAGATTGAATAACCTTCATGAACAACTGTAATCACCATACTGGTTTATGTATTGTTCACACAATTCGGTATTTTGAGAAGATTTGTTTGTCTGTCCTAATTTTTCGACATGGTCATGCTGTCATATGTTTTTCGTCGACCATGGTTTGAGAATGCCTCCATATTATTTTATCCCTTCTTTCATTCAAAGAAAAGAAAACCATAAATTTCCAAGCTGAGCGAAAAAAGACAACAGAACTTAAAACTCAGATATTGATGCAAAAAATAAGTTAGTAAAACAACATAAATTACCGAACTCCAAGTGAAATTTCAAAACAGAAAGTCTCTTATCACATATCAAAGCCAAAAGCTGAAACACATCAAACGATTGGAAAACAGTTGTGATAAACCTCGTAGTTCTCTCTCCATCTCTATCTATCTTTATATGATATAGCGGAAATGTAGGAATCATCTTGTCCTTACGTCCTTTTTTCTTTTGTTCTTTCCATTCACATATCCATATGTTAGTCTCAAAATTGTAATGAGCAATATTCCTTCGACATTGCTTGGCAGAATTATGGAAGTTCAAAGTGCACATATGGAGGTTATACGTGAAGGGATTTGTTTCATAATAGACATATTCAAATAGCGCTAAAAACAGTAATCGCTTTAAATTTACCAGAACATACCTGCTTTCAAGCTATCTCATTAAGTTAAACCTAACCTTATTAAAATGTAGTTCTCTGATTTCGTTATTCTCATGCAATATATGAGCAGGCGAGTCGTGATTGATCTTAATTTTAGTCAGATTGTTTTAACCCATGTTTTTAACACTTATACATACAATGTAACATTTTGTACGGTTTTTTCATGTCAACTTATATCACTTATTATTGTTGTGAGATCTTCGCACCATTAGAAACTTGAACCAAAAAATATGAAAATAAAGTGAGAAAATCGCAAAAAGTCGCTGTCAGATCAATAACAGAGGGCTCAGTGCACAATAAATATCCACGAACATAATTTAAGATCAGATGACATAAAACCAATTAAAAAAACTGGATAAATTCAACCACATTTTTTTTATTTCTCACAATTGTATAGATATTTTAGAATAAAATAACTTCATTTTAACCATATGTATTCTTAATATACATTTACTATCTTTAATATGCCAATGATCAACCAATGCTAAATAGATGATCTACTTAAATAGTAGATCGTGCTCTTCTTTTTAAATGCATAAAATGAAAGTATTATGTGGCAAATCTACATTGAAATTTTAATGCAAAATCATGGCCAATTAAATTTGAAATAAAAGTGGTTCAAATGCATTTATATTTTTGTTTCTATTAAGAAACTTTACTTGTAACATTTAGCTGAAGTAAACATCAACATTAACACTGCTGTGTTTGGTAAGAGGTTGCCTACTTTTACAAAAGGTGAGCAATGCTGATTGGTATATTTGTGTTGTGACACCTACACAGTAACTTCGTCCTTGATACTAATAGCTATAACTAATGTATTGTTGATGGAGATTGCCAGTTTTCCTTCCGAAGGTCGGTGGTTCCTTGGGCATTCCATGGGCCTAAACCATTTAAAACTGATCGCCGCAAAATACTTTAGAAGCCAAAAGTGCTAAACCGAAAATTGCGTCAAACACCAACAATCAATCAATCATCTTTATATTAAAATGTGTTTATATGTAAACTATTCAGGGAGTAAATTAATTGTAAATGTATGTATTGTTATTGCGAATTGCTAGATTTCCCAATTCAAAAATTAATGTTAGTAAATATAATTGCAAGGGTCTCAATTTATTTACAATAAATTACGTAGTTGGATAGGATAAAACATATTGGCCAGGCATGAAGAACATTTCTGTGGCTAGCTTATAATAGTTTTCACTTCCTCATTCAATGCAAGATGCAGTATAAACAACCAAGAAAACATACAAATATTGAAATTTTGAAATATCAAAGTTTCGCCCACAAACTTTTCACTAAAATGCAAGAATTTTCTGTGTATTCTATCCTTTAACATTTTTGCACTTTTAAAATTTGTGTTTTTCAACATAATATCGACTACATACAAATTGTTTTAACAAAGAACAGCTAAAAAAGCTATTTTCTTGTAGATGGCGGTATTTCGGGCAACTGCATGGTTGTTTATAATTGGCTGTTTAATTAACAAGATGCGTAATTGCAGTAATTTAATGATGTCGAAAACATCCTTAGCACTAAATAAAATATGTTATTTGGTTTTATGGTGAATAACAGTTGAATCACAGACATAAAATTTGATTTTCATGCATTTTTGTCATTTTCAATTGAATTTCTGGAAAACAGCGCTATTTATTAAAAATCCGACATTAATATTTCAAAGTGCTTTTGATTAGTTACTATTAACATCTTTTCTAACAGATTTCCATATGTCCATACAAAATATCATTATTCAGAAGACAGAATATGCAAACAATGCTGACTTCTTGTAAAATTAGAAGTTGTCCGTCCTTGACCTTTCGTTGTGATTTGACAGAAACTGCACCATACGAATTTTTGACGACCGGGCAAAAAAGGTAGTGCAGATAATGTGCTTTCGAATGGTATATGATTTAGCCGTATGCTAGGTGGGTGCATTAAAAATAAAATTTTATGGTTAATGTCACTCGTCTATTTCATGTCCTTGATTATTTATCAAATTCGTATACATAAAATGTGTAGCTCCTCCATATGTGCACATTATGTTACATTTGTAATACTTAATCAAATTATAAATAATAAATTTTTGTTTTCAAATTGAGAATATAATCATACTTATTTTTTTCATTACTGTTTTCGGAGACTGACTATTTGGTTACTCACTATTTGTGAAAAACTGTCAGGTTGAAGTTGCTTGACTCCCTATTTACATGTATTAGCTATCAAAAATTGTCGAGATTACGTCAATAAGGATTTGATTCAATTAATATTTCTTTTATAACTAACGAAAAGGCAATGAAAACTTGTTTATTAATCTTTTTTCTTTTCTTATTTGTACATTTACTTCACTAACCTGGCTCTATTATTACACAAAGGATGCAACCTAAAATACTGGGTAGAAAATTACACACCATTGTATATACCAAACATACCACACTTATTTTACCATTTGCTTTCAAGTCGAGGGAGGCTGTTGCTAAAAATGAAAAAAAAACAAATAATGAAAAATAATAACGATATAAATTCTTATCTTTTCTTACTAGTTCGATAATCCTTATACGATTGTTAAATTGCTACAGGCTACCGAAGTAAAACTTATCTGTAAATGTGTATAAAAATTTAACTGCAATTATCACATCATGTGCATAAACTACAAACCAGTAAAAGTCTGAAATGGCCTATATTTGTACTAGACTTTACTGATTTTTACTCGACCAGTCTGAATTGGTCTGAAATTTACTTGATAATATTCGACTGTAGTCTGAACCAAACTTAACAGTCTGAACTTGTACTCGACCTTTACTCGACCAGTACTTAACCATTTTATTTTCGTCTGAACCATGATCGACCTAGTCTGAACCATGCTCGACCTAGTCTGAACCATACTCGACCTAGTCTGAACCATACTCGACCTGGTCTGAACCATACTCGACCTAGTCTGAACCATACTCGACTAAGTCTTAACCAACCTAGACCTAATTTTTCAACGGTATCTATCTATTGTATTTCATCAATTTAGGAACTGTTTTTAACAGCTATTTCCCCTGGCTAGAAATTTGAACAACAATTTGAAATTTAAAATGCATTCAATATGGCATTGAAACCAAAATTTCACAATAAACATAATATAGATTTAACACCATTTTTATCAACACTTACATATATATATCACCTTTAAAATTAAAATAAAACAAGCTGATCAAATAATCTCAAATCTGAATTGTGACTAATATTTTCAATGTTATTCAAATTTTTTTTGAATGTTTCAGATATATTTTATGGTTACTGGACAATTTTCACCATTTACTTAAGCCTTGTATAGATTTATGGTGTCAGTTGAGTTTAGTTAATAATGCAGTGAACATTTTTTTTATTAAAATATATTTAAAATAGTATATAAAGCAATTTAATAAATTTTAAAAATCACGTCTTTGTTTTGTAAAACCAAGAATTTAATATAATCATGATAATAGAACTTCCATAGCAATCCTTGATAACCATTTAAAAAAGGAAATGTGTTCCAAAGTTGCAGAAAAAATTTATTTCAATTTAATTTAAATAACTTTTGTCAAAATTAAAGACATGGCATACAAGAAGCACTTTAATAAGGTTTATTTACCTCAGTACATGTGTGTTTTACAGGTAAAAAGAAAGCACTTGTTTTTCTTAAACTCGTGTATTACTTATCTAGTGAATTCAAAAGGCCTTGCGATTTATTAAAGATTCACAGGATGTTTCAATTTTTAATGAATGTTAATTAGAAATTAATACTCTCTGACCAGGTGTGATCTTTTTAATGAGTTTGCCCCCAAGCAGGAGGTATTACTTTATACTTTACCACTAATCAGAAGAAAATTTTTATCTATTTCTTTAATTTTTTTATCCCTTTTTGATATATATTATCCCAAATTATAATAAGAATAGATATATTTCTAATATAAGGTTAAACAATTCCAGTGATTTTTTGTCTGTTGTTACCTCATTAAAAAGATAATTATATAACTATTGTATGTAACCATGAAACCTATTTAGTTTTTCTTTAGGAATTTAGGAAAATTAAGTTTAAAAAAAAAAAAAAAAAAAAAAAAAACACATGCCAAACAAGAAGCACCTTAATAAGGTTTTATTACCCTCAGTAAAGGTGTGGTTTTTAGTTAAAAGAAAATCTTTTTTTTAACAAAACTCTAAAACTTTAATATTAATATATAAGATAATTATTATATAAGATAATTTAATTTAACTATCTCTATTTGATAAATCTGAGAATCATGTAAGGATGTAAAAATATGTTTTTATATATATCTTTATTTTATTGTGGCTGTTGTCATGTCAGAAAAAAAGAAATTAATTTTAACAGCTAAATAAAAAAAAGTATAGGTTTTTTGGTCAAGTATGGTTCAGACTGGTCGAGTATTGTTCAGACCTTTGGTCGAGTATGGTTTAGACTGAAAAAAATGGTCGAGTACAGGTCGAGAATGGGTTAAGACTGTTTCAGACTGGTCGAGCAATAGTTCAGACTATTTTCAATGGCAAAGATAAGGGTCAAGTACAAATCAGTATGGTCGAGTATGGTTGAGACTGGGGTCGAGTAATGTCGAGTAAAATTCAGACCATTTCAGACTGGTCGAGTAAAAATCAGTACAGTCGAGTACAGATATAGGCCATTTCAGACTTTTACTGGTTTGTAGTGATATCATCAAGAGCTACTTGTAATGTAACATTGAGTTAGATTATGTAAATATAACAATGCTCAATGATAAATATAATAGAAAAAAATAACAGAATTTTTTTAAGTATCAAGGGTAAAAACGAGTTCCATTTATTTATATACTAGTACATGTAAATCAGTTAAACCATCAAATTCTTTAGAGATATTATACCACAAAAATATATATTGATGTAGCAACCTGAAATCATGTATACGGTACAATTTGTCTCAACCGAACCCATGGTGCACTAAAATCTTGTTTGGATAAGACTGATATTCGATTAAAACGTTGAATAACTTTACGAATATTCATGACTTAACTTTCTTTATAAGCATGATCAAAAGACAGGTTTCTAATTAACTGAGGGTTTGGTTAAGACATATATATATGGTTAACTCAGGGTTTAGTTTAGACAGGTTTACTGAAGGGTTCGGTTTTGACAGGTTTAGAGTTTACTTAGGGTGAGGTAAAGATAGACTAAGGTGTCTGGTTTACGCAGGGTTAGGGTTCGGTTCAGACAGGTTTTAGGATTGCCCAAGATTCGGTTTATGCACGGTTCTGTTTTGACAGGATTTTTCGTTTTCAAGGTACTCGCTTTTGACATGTTTCTCGTTAACTCAAGGTTCGGTAAAGACAAATTTCTAGTTAACTCCGAGTTCGATTTAAACTGATTTACGCTCAGGTTTCGGTTCAGACATGCTTTATGTCTTCTGAAGGTTTGGTTAATCAGATTTCTAGTTT
The DNA here is from genome assembly GCF_021869535.1 of Mytilus californianus. Taxonomy (NCBI): domain Eukaryota; kingdom Metazoa; phylum Mollusca; class Bivalvia; order Mytilida; family Mytilidae; genus Mytilus; species Mytilus californianus. The sequence goes on from NW_026262712.1 coordinate 82,195,351, forward strand.
TCTCAGCGTTATGTGTAGACAGGCTTCTCGTTTACTCATGGTTCGGTTTAGACATGCTAATGGTTTACTCGGAGTTTGGTTTAGACTGGTTTCACTATACATGTACTAGCATTAAGTCAATCACAAGGTGTCATCAAGATACTATCTTTAGGAGGAAATGGTAGTTCAGATAAATGTTGAAATGAATTAATTGTTTTGGTTCATGAGATCCTTATGTTTTTTTGGTTTTTTTTGCAAATGTAATGAACGAAGTGTCATCATGTTGTGTTTCTATTGTGTTAACTCAAATGAATCCATTTTCTAAGTTAGCGTTTTCTGAGTAATGTTTTGTGGACTGGTGCTTGTCCTTCATCTTTAAGCGAGAATGTTGTGTTGTCTCTCTGTCTTCTACTCATGCACGGTTTTCATTGCCCTTTGTGTGATATTCTTACTTTTTAAGCAGATGAACACATGAAATCATAAATGATTATGTACCTGTAATTATTGAGGAAACCATCAAAGGAACAATCATCATTTTCAGCATTCGAATATACATTTCTCCGAGTATTCCTGAAATGAGGCATATATATATTTATATATAAATAAATCATAAAATTATTATAAAAAAATATTATTTATTAGTCATAATGGTACAAAAAAAGTATACCGTAAAATCCAGAATAGATTTTTAAGACAGTATAATAGGTTTACTTAATAACGAATGTCAGGAAAAATGCTGTGTTTCAAATTGTTTGAAAGAATTAAGTAAATAAACTATTAAGTAGTGTACATGCAGCAGATGTTTTGATCACGTATAAATACTAGCACACTTCTAAGCCACATTGTTTATATTTATCTTTAATCAAATATATTAAGCATTCAAAAAAAGGATAACACGAATTACCAAAATCCAAACATCGAGTAACACATTGTTCAGATTGTATGTGTTGGAAGAGGCACACCATGTAGTGGGGTTAAACAGTTTGCATGCGCCACCCGTCCCCCTATTTGTCTTTTGAGACCACATGTCGTAACAAAAAGCACAACACAAACCGTAATACAGCCGAGCGTAGCGAGGTGAAGTTTATAAAAGACGATTTTATGCTTAAAAATTATATATTTTCAAATCAATGTGGGGGACGCCCTATACGTCCCCAACCCCTTTGCCATTGCAGGATAATTTGCCGACAATAAAATATATTAAGTAATAACCCTTGTTTACAGACTATGTATAATTATAATAAACACACATAACATACATAGAAGTGTTTCCATATATAAACCGTACACACAATTTGATTTAAATATCAGGGTCATGGACAAAGGAAATTTCTTCTCCACGTACTTAACGGTAATATGATACAACACCTTTACGTTATCAAGAAACGTTATATTCTATATAACATGTATAATATAGTACCCGAACACATGTAGAACTCGTGCCTATGCACAACTTATAAATGAAATAATTTCCTTTTTCTTTTCGGCATTAATTATCCATAGAATGTGTCTTACAATTAGTATTTACTATTTAAAACATTCTCTGAAAATTAATTCACAGTGACTGTACAATCAGAAAAGACAAATATAATCAAATATTATAATACTTATAACATGTATTTACCTATCCATAGCAGAGTATCTTTCGTTAATGTCCACTTCCTTAAAGAAAATCCCACAGATAAACCAACAGCTCCACCAAGTAATGTTAGAATTACTAATAAATTAGTATTCAAGCATTGCTTACAACTTTGTGCCATCTTAGTCAACGGATATCAACATATCTTAATTACACAATATGCACTACACGCGAAAGCTAAAAATAAACAATAACGACGCTGTGTGTTAAAAATAAAAAATGTATGTATTGATCTGACAAACAATAACATAATCTAAAATTGTTTTATAAATCAATATTTACATTTAATTGGAATAATATGTCGTACGTTATCCAGAGATCGATGATCGTATCTCCCTCTCTTTCTAATGTCAAATTGATTTATTTTCATTTTGTTGTTATTTATATTATTATCATTCAATGCATATGGTATTTTGCGGCGTTTGCGCATTGTATTGTATACTATATACATATTTACATATGAATTCTAATAATGCACGACGTTATTATCCGATTTTCTGTAGGAAGAGGGACAATTCCTAATTCACTTCTTACGCCGCATTATGCATGTTATGCACGTTTGTAGAATATTAATTCTGCTTTTTGGTTTTCTCTATTAACATGATTAATATGAGCAAGGAATATTATAGTACTAAACAAATCCTTGATATGAGCATTATTTCTTTCATTTATTCATAAAAGAAAGTTATAAAGATATATGCATTCGTCATATTATAGTGTTTGTGCAAAGGAGAAGTGTATTTCAAAAACTCGATCTACAAATGTTTGGTGCTCTCAACTTTCATGACTATTGAATGATATGATGATAGTATTAAGAGTTAATTGTTATCAAGCCATACATAAAAGAGCTTGACGAAGATTTTTCTTCTTTCTGAGTTGCTAAATATACTCCAAATGCTGCTGTGATATATAACACAGTACCTATCTTTTCCAAAACAATGGCAATATACAATACGACTTTAATGCCGATTGAACAAATTAAATATTTAGTTCTATTAAATTAGGTTTTCATATGGGCAGGTAAAATGAGTAGAAACCACAGGAGTATAAAAAAATGGAACTTTTTATGTAAGGAAACCCTTTTATGAGTAAATGTTGAATATTGGGTAACATTAAAGGACATACTGATGCTAACTCAGTTGTTAATATATTTACCATCATATAAGTAAATATATGTTGTTCAGTGGGAATAAATATAATCGGTTTACAGTAACAGAGAGCCCAATCTGATTAACATTCAGATCTATCGGAACTCGCTTGTTCCGTCGAAGAGGGGATCTATATTTTAATTAGATACAGAAAGCCCTGCAAGGCAAATATTGAAGTTGTTAATTAATTGATTCAATGTACATTGAGTCTGAGACTACTGAAATGTCAACGTTTGTTTGTTCCGCCTATCAGAAGTTCCCCTGGAAAGTTTGTTATAAACAGTGCCATAATATTTGTTCCTGTTGGAACAAATATCCTTTACCCTTTATTCCGTTAGGAACTACTGTAATATTTGTGCCAGTGGAAATAATATCACAGATTATTTCTTTTATTTGGAACTTATATAAGAAGAAACTTCTATTTGACAGAATAATTTCATATTTACATACACATTACATGTATATATAACATCAAACGATGTTACATTGTATTATTTGAACTTTTTCAAAAAAAAACAACCTTTTGACGGAAACTATAAATGTTTATATCAGACACATCAAGTTTATCTTTTTGAGAATGTGTATACAGTTTTTGCTTAAGATAAATTTTTGGAATAACAAAAAATGGCGGTCGTTACAAGTGGTCAATAAACTTAACATCTATCCAGTACCTGCTCAAATGATACATGCATGGATTGAAAAGCTCGAGCATTAAGCAATGTTTTGTAATGAACGGCAGGTTGGGATTTGGAACACATTCATAGTTATATCTGTGGCATAGTTTAAATAGATCAAAATTGATATCGTAAAATTAACAAAATGTATGTATAATAAACTTTCCAACTGACGACTTTTACTTTACTGTTAAGAATCATTGATCCAGATAAGTCCTTGTTAAATGTAGTCCTCTATCAAGGAAATCATAGCTAACAAGCTTGGACAATTATCGTAAAGATAAATCTGTATACAATGTCATTTTAATTTCAGCACCTACCCCCTATCTCTCTTTAGCACTAGTTTTACCTAATATGGGCCCTTTTATCTTTCGTTTGGAATGTGAATAAAAAGTGTCGGATAAACCCCAAGATACCGCTATCAAACAACACTATTCAACCATAATAAGCATCTAAAAATCATTTTTAAGACGTTTTCGATGGACAAGCCCTCAAACTATGCTTGAGTCCCTAGCTAGATGCGTGGTAACATTACAGAGACGATTGAGGATCAACAGAAGCATAACATTCTGATTAGAACAAAGATTATATAGGTTCCTGAAATAGAACATGGCTGTACATATACTATGACGGCATTAAAATAATGTTGCAAAGCGTCAACCTTACTTTTTATTACTATAGTTAATAGAAGAACCAATGGAACAGATAGAAACCCACAGTTAAAATCAAATCCAATCACTTTAACTATAACGAATTTATTTTCTTCTTAAATCCAGTGACTAAAATATTCTTATAAAAATGAACAAGTCGGTTAAAAAATATCCCCATTACTCATTAGTTTATTCCGATTTTCATTTGACACAAAGTAAAAAAAAATAGCTGAAAATCTTAACAAAATAGAGTCTCTAGCTATATAGATTTCAAAATAAATATTTCCAATGACCAAACACCAAACCAGAAATTTCCTTCCGTTACCCAGGAATTGTGAAAATGTTTTTTTTTTTTATTTCATAATGCTGAAAAAGGCTTAACCTGTCTTTTTTGTGTGCTGTCTAACATCTTCCATTTTATTGGAATTATTTAATCCCGAAAAATTATGCTAGAATGTTTCGAAAATTTTAATACACCCCGCATATGCCTTTGTATTTGTTTGTTAACCGAGAAAGGGATCTGAAAAATACAAAACAATTTGTAGTAACAGTTGTAATTAAGCTTTTAACTAGCTTTCAGTAGCCAAGTAGGTTTTGTTAGTACCGATCTCATGGGTCAAGCCCTTTCCTTTAACAACTTTGATGTTATGATGTTAAACCACTTCTACAGTTTAGTTTAGGGTTTGGTGCTAATAAACATGTTTAACCACGCCACATTCTGTATGCGAATGTCTCAAGCCAGGTGGACCCTGTAGTCTAGTGTTTTCATAGGCTGTCCTCAGTCCTAAATGTTTTCGTTTAGTTTATCATGTTTATGAGCTTGAATTAGGCCATAATTTAATCTGTAGTAAATTGGGTCACATATTTTCACACTGGTCCGGACCTTTTATATCTTATATGTACTATATTGTATGGGTTTTGTCTTTGCTGAATGCCGCACAATGTCCTTTGTGTTTAAGCCCATGTCCCTCTCCTTACTTAAACATAGAGTTATCTCTCTTTAAATACTTTAGATGAGATTGAAAATTATCTATACAACACTAACTCAACACCACGGTATGTTTACGTGTCTGTTTTATGTGAGGAAATAATATTATTTCTAATCTAATTGGAATGTGCTGCTTAGGATGATCTTCGCTCTTTGTTAAGTTAAGTAAGTCTAACCCTAACGTGTGTCGTAAAGTGGTCTCATAAACTGTAGTTATAGTGTCTGCTTTGGTTGATCTTCGCTCTCTGTTAATTTAAGTAAGTCTAACCCTAACGTGTGTCGTAAAGTGCTCTCATAAACTGTAGTTATAGTGTCTGCTTTGGTTGATCTTCGCTCTCTGTTAATTTAAGTAAGTCTAACCCTAACGTGTGTCGTAAAGTGGTCTCATAAACTGTAGTTATAGTGTCTGCTTTGGTTGATCTTCGCTCTCTGTTAAGTTAAGTAAGTCTAACCCTTACGTGTGTCGTAAAATGGTCTCATAAACTGTAGTTATAGTGTCTGCTTTGGTTCATCTTCGCTCTCTGTTAAGTTAAGTAAGTCTAACCGTAACGTGTGTCGTAAAGTGGTCTCATAAACTGTAGTTATAGTGTCTGCTTTGGTTGATCTTCGCTCTATGTTAAGTTAAGTAAGTCTAACCGTAACGTGTGTCGTAAAGTGGTCTCATAAACTGTAGTTATAGTGTCTGCTTTGGTTGATCTTCGCTCTCTGTTAAGTTAAGTAAGTCTAACCGTAACGTGTGTCGTAAAGTGGTCTCATAAACTGTAGTTATAGTGTCTGCTTAGGATGATCTTCGCTCTTTGTTAAGTTAAGTAAGTCTCACCGTAACGTGTGTCGTAAAGTGGTCTCATAAACTGTAGTTATAGTGTCTGCTTTGGTTGATCTTCGCTCTCTGTTAAGTTAAGTAAGTCGAACCCTAACGTGTGTCGTAAAGTGCTCTCATAAACTGTAGTTATAGTGTCTGCTTTGGTTGATCTTCGCTCTCTGTTAAGTTAAGTAAGTCTAACCCTAACGTGTGTCGTAAAGTGGTCTCATAAACTGTAGTTATAGTGTTTGCTTCAGATGACCTTCGCTCTCTGTTAAGTTAAGTAAGTCTAACCCTAACGTGTGTCGTAAAGTGCTCTCATAAACTGTAGTTATAGTGTCTGCTTTGGTTGATCTTCGCTCTCTGTTAAGTTAAGTAAGTCTTACCGTAACGTGTGTCGTAAAGTGGTCTCATAAACTGTAGTTATAGTGTCTGCTTTGGTTGATCTTCGCTCTCTGCTAAGGTTAGTAAGTGTAACCCTAACGTGTGTCGTAAAGTGGTCTCATAAACTGTAGTTATAGTGTTTGCTTCAGATGACCTTCGCTCTCTGTTAAGTTAAGTAAGTCTTACCCTAACGTGTGTCGTAAAGTGGTCTCCAAAACTGTAGTTATAGTGTCTGCTTTGGTTGATCTTCGCTCTCTGTTAAGTTAAGTAAGTCTAACCGTAACGTGTTTCGTAAAGTGGTCTCATAACCTGTAGTTATAGTGTCTGCTTCAGTTGATCTTCGCTCTCTGTTAATTTAAGTAAGTCTAACCCTAACGTGTGTCGTAAAGTGGTCTCATAAACTGTAGTTATAGTGTCTGCTTTGGTTGATCTTCGCTCTCTGTTAAGTTAAGTAAGTCTAACCGTAACGTGTGTCGTAAAGTGGTCTCATAAACCGTAGTTATAGTGTCTGCTTTGGTTGATCTTCGCTCTCTGTTAAGTTAAGTAAGTCTAACCCTAACGTGTATCGTTAAGTGGTCTCACAAACTGTAGTTATAGTGTCTGCTTTGGATCGTATATTTTTCGCACGAATAGGTCTATTTCTTTCAGTGAAATTAGATTCGAACAAATCAATCTACTTTTATCCTGCTTTTATATTACTTTTATTCATGATCCCCATAGTTAAAACGCCAGCTTGGGTCTGGGTTTTGCAAAGATAATATAAACAAGAAAAAAAAACATTAATTGCCTTTCAAACTTTTTTTTTTTCATGTCGGGGCCTCTAAAATCTAATTATACGGTATGGGTTTTACTCATTGTTGAAGGCCATACATTGACCTCTGATTGCTTACATCCACTTCATTTGGATTTTGTTGGATAGTTTTTTCATTGGCAGTGATACCACATCTACTTATTTTTTAGTTATTCATTATATAAAAGGAATAGGTTCACAAATATTGGTCCTAAAATTCTGTAAAATTGAATTTTAGTAATACAATTAAAAATTTGATGAAAAAATATCGAAAATATCTGACAAATACAAAATAAACAAACTCTGAAGCATTAGAAAAATTGTGATGTCATTATGATATCGTAGGTGCACCTTAATGAAGAAAATCGTAATTTTGACAGATTTTTGTCTAAATTTTTATAGTTTTTGTTTCAACAAATTTGGCCACATTCAAGGACCACCATGATTTTTTGTTAGGGTGTGTATCTGACCCATATTTTGGTCAAAGGGTGTGGCCAATGTTTTTCAGAAGGAAATTTATCTTACAAATAAGTATAAATATCCAATTTGGCTAAAAACTAGTAAAATATCATACTTTTGAAGCTGTCAACATTGTTTTAAATAAAGCAGAAATCAACAAAAGTGTCAAGATTATCTAAATTTGCTTATTTAAGATTCCAAAAATAGGTTTTCACATGTAGTATTATAAAATTTGATTTTTAGGGCCATTTTCAGGCCTTCGTTGCCATACTCCTTTATAAAACGAGTATAACACACATTATTATAAAGACCACAAAACATAAACTATGTTGATAAAATTTAATTATTTTCAATTAATGATAATTGTCTGCATGTTCTTAAACGGTCATTAGACCTAAAGTGAGGAGACTCAAAAATTTCTTCCATACATTTGTATCATTTCATGTTTGCTTTTGTTAGTTAGAAATAATCGTTATCTATTATCTCGATGTTCTATACATAGATCTCTGAATACTGTTTTTATTGGTACTAATATCGATCTCGTTATCATTAAATATTAAAGTTTATTTTTGTATACATCCATGGTTCTACAATCTGTCGATACCTGTATCTTGGCATTGCACAAGGTCATGTTTTTCTCTGACTATTAATGACGTCTTTACAATACATCCATTGGATGTTGGATGTGTACTGATTGATATTTTAGATGCATGATTATTTTATTAGTTGTTATTGACTTTGAACTGGCTGTCAGTAACTGCGAGTACTCTCAGATCAGTACTTAGTGTCATTTTGTTGTTGGGATGTATAAGTACCCTGCCACGTCCGGTCTGTATTTTTGTTAGATTTATATCTGCTTTGTATCGATCTGGTGAGTTAAGCCTTTTCAACTGAATTTTATAGTTTGTTAATTCTTATATTGTACTGTTACACCACTGTCCCAGGTTAGGGGAGGGTTGGCGCCTTCAAACTAGTTTAACCCCGCCACATTCTGTATGTGCCTGTCCGAAGTCAAGAGGTGGTCGTTTGTTGATGTATATCATATAAATAAGGAGATGTGGTATGAGTGCCAATAAGACAACTCTCCATCCATGTCTCAATGTATAAAAAGTTAACAATTATAGGTCAAAGTACGGCCTTCAACACATAGCCTCATCTCACACCTATGAACCACACCAATATACGACAACTACTGAACAACAGGATCCTGACTTAGGAAAGGTGCATAAAAATGTATGCTAAATCAGGCCGTTAGTTTTCTCGTTTGAATTGTTTTACATTTGTCATTTCGGGGCCTTTTATAGCTGTCTATGCGGTATGCGTTTTGCTCATAGTTGAAGGCCGTACGGTGACGTATAGTTGTTAATGTCTATATCATTTGGTCTCTGGTGGAGAATTGTCTTATTGGCAATTATACCACACCTTCTTATTTTTAGATTAATACATGGTCTTTTCCAGAGCGGCCCGGGTATCATCTCGAGACCCCCATTAAAGGCCGAGTCTATGGTTGATATGTGTCGAGGGGTGATACGTACCCGGGTCGATATGGAAAAGAACATGACTGTATTAGGTTATCAGCCTTTGGTGTGAATTTATGGCTAGTTTACTTTCTTTTGTTACTCGTATATGCAAAAAATATCATAATTATGCGCTAAGTATATGATTAATTTACACAATATTATATTGATATCAGTTGCCCGATGTTAAATGTCGACTATCCCATTAATAAACTATATATCAGTTGAAGTCTGGAGCTGGCAAGTCAGTAACTGTTAGTTGTCCTTTGTTAATTTATGTATTATTGTCATTTTGCTTAGTTTCTTTTGTTACCTATTCTGACATCGGACTCGGACTTCTTTTGAACTGAGTTTTACTGTGCGTATTACTGTGTGTTTGTTTATTCTACATTGGCTAGAGGTATATGGGGAGGGTTGAGATCTCACAAAATATGTTAAACCCCAAGTCAGGAGCCTCTGTCATTTGTTAGTATTGAATTTTTTTTTTTAATTTTAGTTCATTTATATGTTGTAGAGTTTAGTGTGACGTCCATTTTCACTGAACTAGTACACATTTTTATTTAGGGGCCAGCTGAAGCCCGCTTCCGGGTGCGGGATTTTCTCGCTGTGTTGAAGACCCATTGTTGGCCTTTGGCTGTTTTCTGCTCTTTGGTCAGGTTGTTGTCTCTTTGACATATTCCGCATTTCCATTCTCAATAATATAATATAAAAAAAGGATGTCGACTACAGTTGAACAGACTACATGTCCAATCAACATATGACTTCTCCAAGTTCTCCGTATATGGGTCATTTTAAAAAAATGTCGAATTTTCAGTACACCCATGCTTAATTTTTTATTTCTAATAGAAAATACAGTTGTAAGTGTTAAATCAAAGTTTGTAGGATTTATGAGTCAGAACATTAATAATAAACACGATTTAGATCTATTCTGATAAGATTAAAATATATTTAAGTCCGATTTTTGCGTAATTTATGTGCGTAGTGTCCGAGTAACACAATTCAAATGATTTTTTTTCCTATTTTCTGATCGCCTTGATATCTGCAAAAGAGACTATTTTTAGAACGTAAATAATAACTCTAACAAAAAATCGTAGTTTCTTTATTATTATATGTAACATTTTTTCTACAAACTATATTCAATCAGCGTACATGAAGTTCATGTCCATCCTGTTACCGCTACTTAAATCAGACGTTATTTCTCTCTCTATGAATATTGAACTAGTCAGTGTTGATTTCAAAAGCGCAAAGAAACCTAAACATTTAACACAGCACGTTTCTTGTATAACAGTGTAGAGAAAAGAAATTTCAAGACATTTAGTGAAAAAAATTAGTGGGTACTTTTTGTCATGTCTATGCTGTTACCAACAAATTGATTAATTACACCAATATTATACTTGCAAAAAGTGCAATAACCTGTTGGAAACCAAAATCACAACATAAGTACATTATCACTTCATCAAAGGGAGTAGTCATTTCACAACAGCATTCAAAAATGAAGACATTTGTCTATCCTGTTACTATGGTTGCTATGGTTACAGTAACAGGATAGACAATAGTAAACAGAAACGTCTCTAAAAAGTTTATAATAACATATAGTTGCACACATAATGAGATGTTTCGTTGTTTGAACTCATCTAAAGGTTATAACGTCTTAATCTTCCCAATTTAGCATTTGCAGGTGCAATACTGCTATCGGTAACAGGATAGACAAAAAGGTAACAGGATAGATCTTAATATAGTGATATATCATTAACGTACGTTCCTGTTACCAATAAAATAAAGACAAAAGTAAACCAACGTGCGAGGGATTTACTTGATGTTGGGTTTATTTGAAAGAGAGAACAAATGCTGAACATTATGAATTGCTATCTTAGACTTGCATTACTGGTGGTTATTTTTATAAACTTTGAAAACCAACATTTAGAGGCATTTTTCAATACAATATGGAATATTGGCAAATAATCTACTATTTCACAGAATGAATATATTTAGAAGTTTTTACTCTTGAAAACCATCTTATTGGCTACGAAAAACAAGCTTAAAATTTTATCGAAACCTTTTCTAAATAACCCGAAATTTCTTTTGAACATGGTAACATGAGAGACAAAATATTGCACTACCTATCAAAAAATGTTTCAATATATTCTTGTATGACATTATCAAGATTGCATCTTTTTATATGTTGTTCTATAAGTACTGTTTGTTTTGATTTGTTAATGACGAGGGTTGTTTGAATAAGTAACTTTAAATCAATTTTGCAATTTCAAAATTCGACATTTTTTGAAAATGACCCGTATATATCTCATGTCTGTTTAATTAATTAGTGACAAAATAATATGAAATGAAACGAAATGCTTACTGCCGCAAGTCTTTGATGTTATGAATTTCTCAAGTACTGTCGATAGACAAAAAGATCCGGATGAACATACTATGTCGGTATATTGAACAGTAACATATGATAAATGACGATAATTATCAGCATTACTGATCCTTTAAATATGTATATATATAAGCTCAGTTACTGAAATAATTGGAAATCACAACTCAACAGATAATGAACGGGGTGGGTGCGAACTATACAAGATTTCGATTACAGGCGTGCAGCTTTTATTTAAAAAAATATATCATTCATAAGATAAGAAAGGAGTGGTGCACAGTGTTTAGAAATAAGAAGATGTGGTATGAGTGCCAATGAGACAACTCTCCATCCAAGTCACAATGTGTAAAAAGTAAACAATTAAAGGTAAAAAAAAAAAACGGCCTTTAACACGGAGCCTTGGCTCACACCGAACGGCAAGCTATAAAGGGTCCCAAAATGACTAGTGTAAAACAATTCAAACAGGACAACCAACGGTCTAATCTATATAAAAAACGAGAAACGAAAAACTCTTATGTTTACATACATTTAATCAGAGGGTGAAAATTAATGACAGATCATTTAAAAAATAACTTTAATGAAATTGCACCCCGCTGAAATATTTGACATACATGTAATTATAAAAAAAAAGTTACCAATTCCAGCCGCACGTGGGAGAAGCCTTCATAAAGAAAAGAACCGCCTCGGTAGTCTCGTGAGAGCGAGATGTTGTGGGTTCGAACCCCGGCCGGGTCAAAACCAAAGACTTTGAAATTGGCATTTGCTGCTTCTCCGCTAAGCACGCTGCATTTAGGAGTAAGAGCAAAGACTGGTCGGCTCGGAGTCAGAATAATGTGTCCGGGTAAGGTGACATATCTTCCTGCGGACTGTTACCTTGAGAACAATAGCACGTTAAAAGTCCGGTCTAGTACAAAGCAGGGTGAATTTTCATATTACATTAACATGTTCTCGTCCTGAATATGCATATCAATTTGCCACTGGACGTTAAGCAGCCATCCATCATCATCATCATCATCATCATCATAGAGAAAAGCGCCCCTCCCTCGTATAAACATGATAAAGATGATAGTATCTAGACAAGTACACTTTAGTATTTAGTCTGAAAATATTATGAAAAGGTAAAAATTGTCTTCTATGGACACATTCATCTACCTTAGAGATTTGACTTTCATTATGGACTTGTCGTCCTCTTATAAAGAAATGTCTTAGGTATTGGATTTAAAAGGTTTCGTAAATACGTGTCGCAATCTAATATATAGTCCGTTTCCGTTCTATAAATCTTCAAAAATAAATTATTAAAAATCCAAAATTCACTAGCCGAAGATGAATTTATATACAATATTTTCTAATTGTTATACAAACCTCCGACATTAGCAGTACATTTCAATCCTATATACAATTGAAAGACTCTTGACAAAGATCATCAAATGTCATGTTAAGAATTTTGACTAGAACACTTGACCAGTTGCTGTTACGGTCAATTCATTCACCCTATAGCCTCTCATTCACCTTGACTGTGATAAAATGAAATTTATTGTCAGAGCTCATATACTAGATATATACATAAATAAACACTACCTAAATAGCAACGTAATAAAACAAATCCAATTTGTAATCTCAGAGTTTGTAATAATTTATTGTTGAACATTTATAGACGGACTATAATACAAGTAAAGTATGCAACATTGATGTTGATGATTTGTTTACGTACGCCACAGGTAAATGTAATGCATAAAAACCATGTAACTTTGCGATATAACTCTAATGTCTTATTTCATATACGACTGCACACATCGTTTTTTATTAAAGTAATAAATGCACCTTAATTTAGATTTACTATCCTTAATATTTCATTTGTATTTAACGATGAAATTTGACTCTTATTTTTTAAATGAGAAGCTCAAGCCTTTCCCACACTCAACGAATGAAGCACTTAAGATGTATATTTACTTGTTTCTCATTAGTTTGTCCTACATTTTGTCGAAAGTTCATTGTATTTGATGAAAATAATACCGATTGCCTTGATCTTTGAGTGTAGTTATATTTCAACATGGCGGTAGGAAAAGAAAAATGCTTGGAGATTGTGAAAGCAAACTTGCTGGTACTTTTGACCTTAGTGGGGGCTGCAGTTGGATTTATTATAGGTGTGGTTGTTCGGAATACAAACCCAACGGACAGCACACTCATGTGGGTTGGTAAGTAAATTATAGTAACTTTTGTATTTTATTTTGACCGATGCAAAAACAAACAACAAAATTTTCATTTTTTTTATACTCTGAACAAAACTTAAGCTTCAAACAAACAGAAAACAGTTATTTATATATTTATAATATTCATGACTTTAGCTTGTCTTTAACGTATCCAGCGTCTGACTATCTATTAATAAGACTTGTAATCAATTTCCTTCGGTTGCTTATAAACAAAGTGAAAATGAAATACATTCTCGCACCCTTTGTAATATCAGTAATGCTTTCAACAGTTGAAGCTACGTCCTGCATATTGCACATCTCAATTTGACTGTAAAAATGAAGAAAGATGAATTAGAAAATAAATTTAGTACGTGCATTTCTATAGATGTTTAATATTGCATGGAACTTATCGATGTACATTTTCAACCATTCGGCCAGCCAACGGAGCGGAGTGACTTGTACATGTTGTAACAATGATTTCATTAGTAGTATATGCCAACTGTTATTGATACGATTCAATTATTTTTCTATGATAATTAATTTTGCAGGTCAATTTTCTTCTTTAATTTAAAAAAAAAGGTTGTATTCTCTTTTATACATTTCAACTGCTTTTTTATTTGAAGCAAAAATAAGTCAACAAAAAAGTTACACCCGACATATTTTCTCGACCATAAATTTCTGATTACGTACTTATTTTGATTAAAACTTTGTGGCAGATCTTAGATAGTCGATGTAAAATTTATATACATTTTATTTTCTAGTTCGGACGATGTAGATCTTGAGATAGATAGATTGTATACTAGTATGTAAACACTTGTCTATTCTTGAAGAACAGAAAACTATGTTGACCTTTATATGACCTTTTGAGTTTTTCGTGCCATTGTGTATCAGCCGTTTTGACGTATATTTCACATTTTTATTACCAAATTATAGACCAATAACAAAAATACAATATATTGTTTTCAGCTTTCAGCTAGAAAATTACTTCCGTAAGTGATTTTTAACAAAGTACCGCATAGATCATTTGTTTTTGCAAGTTCTATTTTTTCAACGAGAATACTTATTTATTCTTATTGAAGAAAATTAGAATAAAAATTCAATTTTTGAGACAAATGAAAAGGTACATTCATTGTGGTCACTTCTTCTAACATTTCATTGCATATTAGCATGTCTGTTGGTAAGTTGTTCACCATTTAAAATAATTTGATCAGATTGTTTAGGCCGCAGATACGTTTAACGATACATTCGCTTATGGAAGTAGTTTGTTAGTCCTCGCAATAGCAATGTCTGTATTTCAATCAAACGTTTAATTATTCTTATATCGCGTGTTCCTTTTTTATTCTGACTTTTGATTTATGCAAATGATTTTCGAGATTTTTCATTGATAAAACATGAACTTTTGATACAACATCTAACCTGCATTTAATGTCATTGTGCATCTAGCTGCTCCATGAAGTTCTAATCTAAATGAATTGAGTTGTTCTATTGCAAATGATGGACTTTGTCAAATCTTCGAATGTCGATAGGCAACCCATAAATTTCTACACCACCGACGGAATCACGACACTTGTATAGAATCTTGTTTGCATAGTGCTATTGCCTATCTTCTTTTGTCTTTATCATTTTGTTGCCTATCTTCTTTTGTCTTTATCATTTTGTTCTTATTTCATTTTTTCTGGGATGGGGTCACATTTAAAAGATTGAATTATATATTGTGATGAGGAGCGGGTGTAGGAAATTGTGAGCTCCCTCACAATATTTCCATATTTCCAGTTAAGAGCTTATTGCTTGACAGCCAGTAGAAAACAATATTATATTACCAAATCACACAATATTTAGTTTTTTTGTTTTGTTACCCTTTCTTGTTTGTAGAGCGAAAATAAATTTGAAGAAGAGAGAGCTTGGCATCCAGTAAAAAAAAAAGTGGTACATTTTAATATTTATGTTTAAAACAATATTTGAGAATGTATAAAACAATGTTTGCTCATTTAATGTACTTAACTATTTAGTGACAAAACGTATAAACAATTATTAAAGCTTTAACTTGTGTTTGTAGGTATCTTAGGAGAGATTTACCTAAACATGCTGAAGATGATGATAGTTCCTCTCATAGTAGCCTCAGTTATAACAGGTAAGTAGGTTGAACTAAAGTGATTACAGATGGACTGCTTTTTACTTGGAATTGAAGTGAAAAATAGGAAAGGCCCCATCAACATCAAATTCTTCAAATAAAAAACTATTAAATGACAACCATGCACTGACGAGTTTCCTGATAGGTTCGTCTTTGAAGAGGTTTTTCATGAACATATAGCGGGGTTAAACATTCTTATGCATGATTCTTAATGGGATTCGTTTCTCACATATTCAATAATGTTTGTCTTCAGTAGTATTACCATTACTATCCAAAACTTTGGTCATATAATTATATGATTATTTAACATTTTTACTTACATCTGACAATTATGATTTGTTACTAGATAAATTGATAACATAGATTTTGTTTATTTACATTGATCTTTGAAAAAATGAATGACACTTTTAGCTATCTATGCTAAAAAAATTATGCACATATGTTTTGTAAGAGATGAAAGAGCGATATGTTTGTAAACAGTGGATAATTGGGTCATTCCTATGAACTACTCCCTCGTGTATGGGTGTGATTCTTGTCAGGGTTTTGCATTATTATTTGTCTTTTTTGGTATAAACAACGCTTCCACTTTGTATTAGGTTTTGTATTTTCAAATATTTTGACTTGATCATCATTAAAGAGACTTGTCGAAACGTGCATCTTGTGCTGTGCAAGTAACGTTAATGTTATTAATTGCAATTTGCCAGATTCTGGGGATGTTTAAAGATCAACTGTTTAGAAATGAAATTTTAGTTGACTACCATCAAACTGAAATCATTATAACTGCTTTACTGTACATGGATAGACTAATCATTGGCTATTTATTCATTGTTTTATTTATGGTCCAATTGCCAAAAACAGCAACAGTTGAAGCAACATTTGACAATACATGTAAACGAAAACACTTTTGTAATGATTATGTAAATAACCTTTTTAAATTAAAAATATAAAATAATGAGATAGGGTATGACAGCCAATGAGACAAATTTTCACCAGAGACCATATGACGTAGACGAAAAAAATCACAAAACATTCAAACGAGAAAACTAACGGCCAGATTTATGACCAAAACAATATAACAAGGTCATACAACCTCCTTGAATAAACAAAAAACAAATATGATATACAGTAACAAACAACAACCACCACATTTCAGACTCGTAACTAGGTACAGGCACACAAAGAATGTTGAACATTAGAAGACTCACTTTTCTTAAATTTAATTCATTTATCATTATACTTTATTTGATTTAACAGGAACAGCTACCCTAGACCCTAAATCAAATGGGAAAATTAGCTTAGTTAGTTTGGGTTATATCATGTCAACGAACTTCCTTGGATGCTTAGTTGGTAGTATACTTT
Organism: Mytilus californianus; assembly: GCF_021869535.1. Taxonomy (NCBI): domain Eukaryota; kingdom Metazoa; phylum Mollusca; class Bivalvia; order Mytilida; family Mytilidae; genus Mytilus; species Mytilus californianus. The sequence continues at coordinate 82,212,437 of NW_026262712.1, forward strand.
GTGTGATCATCCGACCAGGTAATATATTCATATCATAGTTATATGATACTTGACGCAAATAATTTAATGAATTAACAAACAAAAAATCCACAATCCATAATTTACACACTTGTTAATTCACAATTGAACAAAATCAATGTACTTTACATCTATTGAAGTTCAACGACGTTAGTACTTGTAACCATTTTACTCCGTTAGTCATAAATCAAGGACTTTCTAAAGTATGCTGTACTTGGGATGAATTGTTACCTCTACTAAAATTTGCCAGTTGCTTAACATTTCCTAAAACATCGAGTTTTGAAAATATGCAACATCTTTAACTTGCATCATAAATACATCTTCTTTAGTAAAAAAACTGTAAACCCGATAAATACGATTCTGGTATATTTTTATTTGTCAATGAATGGCTATATTTTAATATTTTCTTACCTCAAGTTTTTCTTACCTCAAGTTTAAAACCAGGTTTAATCCACCATTTTCTACATAAGAAGATGCCTGTACCAAGTCAGGAATATGACAGTTGTTATCCATTCGTTTGATGTGTTTGAGCTTTTGATTTTGCTATTTGATTATGGACTTTCCGTTTTGAATTTTACTCGGAGTTCGGTATTTTTGTGATTTTACTTTTTACTGGTCTGATACTAGTCCAATAATTATGACGTCTTGAAAGGCTATTTTAATTTTTTTTTCTGTGACGCCTTCCTACGACGTCATAATGCTGAAGCCATTTTTCCGTCTGGACTTTGAGAGCGAATTCTGGGGGGAACTTTGAGACCCAATTTTGGCATGGACTTTTCATTGCCAGCTAGATATTTTTGCATAGTTACAAAGTCCTACCTTTTTGTGCTTATTGATGCAAAATATTTCCAGAAATATCCAAAAGATATGATAAAATAAGATACGATTCCATTTAAGGTGAGCAAATATTTACTTAATTTCAAAATGGTTTCCCAGAATTTCCAAAATACGTCACTTCCGGAGAGTATAAAATATCAAACTAGGTAAAACTTGATGCACCAAAATTTCCGGAACGTTCGATTTATATTATCCGGAAATTCTGGTCCATCAAATTTTACCGAGTTTGATATTTTATACTCTCCGGAAGTGACGTATTTTGGAAATTCTGGGAAACCATTTTGAAATTAAGTAAATATTTGCTCACCTCAAATGGAATCGTATCTTATTTTATCATATCTTTTGGATATTTCTGGAAATATTTTGCATCAATAAGCACAAAAAGGTAGGACTTTGTAACTATGCAAAAATGTCTAGCTGGCAATGAAAATTTTATGCCAAAATTAGGTCTCAAAGTTCCCCCCAGAATTCGCTCTCAAAGTCCAGACGGAAAAAATGGCTTCAGCGTTATGACGTCGTAGGAAGGCGTCACAGAAAAAAAATTATAATAGCCTTTCAAGATGTCATAATTATTTGGACTAGTCTGATACAGTCTTGAAATGCGTGTTTTGTGATTTAATTACAGGTGAAATCGCTAAAACAGAAGTTAAAGCATTTAACTCGGTTCCTTTAGAAACAGAGGACATTTTCGCAGATTTACTGAGGTATAATAAGGAGCGATTTAGACTTACTTTATAATTCATTTTTATTGTAGACAATAAACTGAAGACAGGAATTCTTACACATGAACTTAAAGTACAAATACATTGTTTTACACCTTTAAAGAAGGATGTAATAAGTTTTATTGTTGACTAATACACACTTCTGTTATACTACGAGGACATACCTGTCTCTGTAGCTCAGTACTTCGGTATTTTCATGAAAATATGGATATCGTTCTATTGAAATTATTATAATGTTTTGTTATACGTAATGCGCATCTGATGTAGGAATGTTGTTACAACAGAAACACAGGTAACATTTGACCATTGTTATATTTTATAAGCGTTTACTTTCAAATCAACGAATTTACCATGGCAAATTAATTTTCTGTACACTGTAAGGTCAAATACAAGCTGAAATAATTTGTAAACAAATTTTTATAAGCCCGTTTATGGGACGTATTATGGTATACCGTTGTCCGTCCGTCCGTCCGTCCGTCCGTCTGTCCGTCCGTTTGTCCGTCCGTCGTCCACATGTCGGACAATAACTGAAAAACGCTTTAAGCAATTTGCAAGAAACGTTGGTGAATTGTTTATATCTATTGACGTAAACTCCCTTTCGATTTTTATAAATTTTGGATTTAACGTTTCCGAGTTATGGGATTTTATTCATTAAAAAAGGGGGATTTTCCAGTTTTCAGACAATAACTGAAAAATGCTTTGAGCAGTTTTCATGAAACTTTGGTGAATTGTTTATATCTATTGACTTAAGCTCCTTTTCGTGTTTTATAAATTTTAGATTTTACGTTTCCGAGTTATGGGTTCTATTCATAAAAAGGGTGGATTTTCCAGTTTTTGGACAATAACTCAAAAGTGAGCAGTTTTCATGAAACTTTGGTGACTGATTTACATCTATTGAAATAATCTCCCTTTAGATTTTTTATAATTTCTGATATGACATTGAGAAGTTATGGCATATCATTCGCTCATGGTGCAGCTCTTTTTTTTTTAATGTAATGTCAAAATTTAAATTATCGACAGGAATGCACATGTATAGAGCATCTGAAAAACATTTAAATATTTCAACTTTTTCAATACTCTGTACGAAAACAAAAACACGTACAATGAAAAAAATCTCCAAAAATTGCTTGAGAGTTTACTCTCCATACACTAAAAGCCAACTGATTTCACGTGCTTTTCTCAAATAAAACGTTATACGGAGGTAGACCAACGGCCTGAGTGAGAGTCATATTAGTTTTATTGTTATTATTATTATTATCAGAAGTGGTAGTGGTAGTGTTAATATAACTGCTACAAAAATGTAATACGATATAGTCATTTGAAGTTAAATTTCCATTTAATTTAATACAAATAGAAAGAAGAAATATATTCTAACGATTCGCTTTTTTAAACATAATCGACACCGATATTAACATGTTCTATACTAAAGACAAGTGAAAACTTCAATTATTTCTTTATTGTATAACATAAATGGCCTTTGTCTCTGTAAAATATCAGAATGAACATCTTAAATGAATGCCAAACAAATTTAATGACATGAGGTTAACTATCAAACATTGTCTTGAATGACTTGATGTCTCTTAGTTTTTTTGTGCTGTTGGGTTGTTGAAGAATACCCGACATTTTATTTTATTAGAATTTGCAAATATTGATTGAATATTTCAGGCATTATGCATGGACAGTTATTTTTCATATTTATATCACATAAAACAGCTGTTTCATGCATTCTCTTTTTGTCAATCTATATAGCATATATCTGATATTCTATTTACAGAAATATCTTCCCCGACAATTTGATATCTGCAACTTTTCGCAAGGTAAGCTATTAACAGAGTTTTAAAATATTTTTTTCATGCTGTAATGTTGCAGAAGCGCGCCCAACTTTACAATTTCATGTTTAAGTGTTATTTGTCTCTCACTATCAATATGTATAGGTACAGATGAATTATTATCATATTTGAGGATACAAAAACAAGTCTTAAAAAAGGTTTCTTTATTTTATTTTATCTTAAAATATGTTTTGTTTTTTGTGCATTTATCATCTTCTCGCAACAAAGTTACCGACTGACTATATATAAGTTTGCCTTTCCCTTAATTCTGTTTAAAATATTTAGTTTATCCAGAAGAGTTGTACTCTTTCAAACCTGTGTTTATCATAGCAAAAAATTAATAGATATTTTAGGGATATAAGTAAAATGTGTTTCTAGTTTAGAACAATATATGTTGCGGTTACCTCGCTTTTAATGAAATAAAATATTTTAATGAATACTGCATTTATCAAAAACAAAAGCTCATTCAGTATTTGCCCATTTGTTACAATTATGAAAATACTGCATATAAACTTTTTAATAATTTATTATAAATCATATGAAAAGTCCTATAACAAAATAATTTGCATCGTCGAAAATTGCTTTATAAAAGAGAGGCGGAAGATACCAAAAGGGATATTCAAATGCATAAGTCGATGAAAAAGTGATATTCCCATGTCAAAAAACGAAAAACGACCGACATACTATTTTCATTTAATAGTTAAGTGCAACTAGAATACGGAAACTTTTAGGGAAAAGGTATTACATACGTATCTGTATCTGTTGCACTATTAAATGCATTATCTAGAAGCCTATATAATTTCAAGGTAAGAGTCATGTAAAGGTCACAAAATAACACGAGATTAAAGTCTTAACTCTAGCTTTGCATCTAATATTTATTGAACATCATTAAATGTTTTTCCACGGAAAGAGCTGGAATCTCCTTTTTCATTTCAAAAAAATGATGTCATAAATTTGTTTACGGGATTAATGCTTGTGAAAATTCAACGTCACTGGATAGGTTAAATGAATGAGCTTGTATGTATCATGAAATGGCGTACTTAGCGATACCTAATAATGTTTGGGGTTATCTCATGATTTTTTTTTATTTGCAACCTTAATATTTTCTTTTTACCTTATTTTTGGCCTCATTATTTTGTGTTCATAAAATTTTCATCAAAACAATTTTACTTGCATAGCAACAAAAGCAAATCCCCGGCAAAAATGAAAGTCTGACTTTCATGCCTTAGCTTAAGTTTTATTCGTTGTATAGAGAAGAAAACATACATATATTCATAGGATTGTAACACGTGATTGTTGTTTGTAGACAATAACCAGCTACGATACAGAGAAGTACAAAGGAAATGAAACTATTAATGGGACAACCGTAGAAGTCATAAAGACTATGGTGACTGGAAAAAATCTATCCAGTGCTGATAGCACAAATATTCTAGGTATAGTTCTGCCGAGGGGCTTTGTTTAGATTTATTAGTTAACATAGGAACAATGTATACACATAAAATTACCAAAAGGGATTTTACTTATTTCAAAAAGAAATGATAAGGAAACACAGAAACCATGGGGAGTACTGTATTTCTAGCCATGTTAACCTGTTCATTCTACAAACCTTCAGAAATGATAAACTTTACATAAACATACGCTTGAGTGTATACTAAAACAACATGTCAATCACTCTAATAATTATTTTACCATAGGAATATGCGGCAATAATTTTTTTTATATCATAGCAATCACATAAAAGGAAGCAAACTTTTTTTCATTGTTACATTATTAATTTATACAATTAACTTTAATCTATTTTGATAAATATGTGCGAAAATGTAAATCAGTATTTTTTTTTATTTATTATAATACAATGTATTTATGTAGGTCTTTTGATTGCCAGTGCCGTATTTGGCATTGCAACTGCGTCAACAAAAGAAATTGGACAACCTTTCTTCAAGTTCTTTTACTCAGCTACTGAAATTATCTTGGTGATTTTAGGAAAATTAATTTGGTAAGGATTTGAAAATAATTTGTGAACGTTATTTATTGCCAAATGACAAACAACTCATAAATACCAGGCTCAAAATTTTGAACACTAGACGCGCGTTTCGTCTACCAAAAATTCATCAATGACGCTCGAACCAAAAACGTCTAAAAGGTCATTCGTTGTTGTGATTTTTCTTTCTTAAGTTTTATTTATACTTTGATCCGGTAGTTGGATTGATGGAATTATGCTGATTATCGACTTGACCACATTTTAAATCATCAGTAGTCACCGATTGATAAAAAAAAATTCGCTGAAAGGGATACATTTATTCAGAGTGTAATGTAAGAGAAGTTACGTAACCAAATTGCATTATAAATGTACATTTATATTTAACATCATGTCTGACGTGTATGAAACTAAACGATGCTTTTTGTGACTGTGTTCTAATAACGCAAAATGAAAATGAACCAGTAAATTTAAGGGATCAATTTGTTTATTTCTATACAAAGTGACAATATCATATATGATATACCAGAAGATAAAAAAAAATCGAAAATTAAAGACAGATGATGATGTTGATAATAGATCTACAATATTCTGTAGTGAATTTGTTCAGGCTTCATGAAGATTCAGTAAAATTAAGATGAAAGGCTTTGAATTTTTCAGCCTATATATTAACATCTGCATAATTATCTGGTTTGTCATTGGTTGCATGAACAGTCTGGTTACTACCTTATTAGAAGTTAGGTAGTTAGGTTATTCATATCGGGAAGTTTAATTTTAGGTTTACACCAATTGGTGTAGTGAGTCTGATTGGTAAAACTATTGGAGGAACAAAGAACTTAGAGGACGATTTCAGTAGGCTTGGTTTATACATAGCAACACAAATGATTGGTTATTTACTCTTCATGATAGTAGCAGTGCCAATTACATATTTCATACTGATGAAAATGAATCCGTTTAAATTTCTTTTCACTGTTATTCATGCTTTTGTGATAGTGTTTGCTACTTCTAGCACGTAAGTTAGAGTATAGACAAAACAAAAAACATAGTGAGTGTTAAGAACACAGATATTTCTGCACCAACATTAAATATAAAGCAACAGAAAATGAATTCAAAATAGCATTCATTCATCTAGCATGAATACGCCAGACATATAGTCAATCCATATCTAAAGATTTATTTGATGCATATAACTATAGCATTATATAAGCAGATATAGTTGCAGATACTATAAAACTCACATCAATAGTTTTAAAAGAAATCTGTTATACAAATATTCAAAATTAGTTATCTATAACACTAATTTATAAAGGTTAAAGATTTACCATTAATTGCTCGACTGATATATATTTCACTCTGCAACAGTGTCCTTTGACAACAAGTCTTTATATCACAGACGTGAAAATATATCCATCAGAAAATAAATTATTGTTGCATCATGAAACTAGAATGTAGAAAAATTCCAATGAGTATCAGAATTGGTATAATCTAAGGAACTGTAAAACTACTCATGGAATTCAATCTAATATTTTGCAAAATTAATGAAGAATTTCGCGTTAATGAGAGTAATAGTGATAGGTATGTAGTGTTTGGAATTAAGATAACTCAATAAAGTAAAGGTTTACTAATTTTGGTTAACATAATAAGTATTTTCATAATTTCATTGAAATATTTAGAAATACACAACATGGCAGCAATCGTATTTTGCTTGAAAAAAACATTGATGGAAAATTAGAAAAATTGAATTGAAAATTATTTGATATAAAGTTGATATGAGTTGCAAAGCATACATCTATTATAAACCTGACTATTTCTCGTATCAGAGCTATAGCTATTCCTGAAAGTATACGACAATTAGAAGGACCGAACAAATTAGACCGTAGAGTGACTCGATTTGTTGTTCCATTATGTGCTGCTATTGGACGTTGTGGTAGTTGCATTTACATTAGTATCTCCTGTTTGTTTGTCATGCAAATCACTGACCAGGAAGTGGATGCTGCTTCGGTCATTTTAGTAATGTGAGTTTCTTACCGTTAGATTAAATAACATACGTACAAGATAATTTTTTGAAAATTAAATAACATTGATATATTTTAAATTCCAAAAGACGACCGCCAAATATATATATATATATAAATATCATTCTATTAATACAAAAAACTTATGTTCCATCATGCTGATCGTAACAGCAACATAGTTTTAGTAATAATATTATGTACATCTAAACAATGACTGATTATAGACAAATGATTATTTTAGCATTCTAACAACATTTTCGTCCTTGGCCATACCATCTGTGACAGGGGCTAGCTTGATTACTGTGATCATCCTACTCACTGCGTTAAATATTCCACCTGAAGCGGCAGCACTTCTTTACTCATTCGAATGGTTTTTGTAAGTATATTGTACGATGTAATCTAGATTGTGTTTTAGTTTTTTCAGATTTACAATCTACTACAATATCTTTTCTTGTTGGCGTCATTGCCATATTTATTGTATGTTGTTTGAATTTTTTCGTCAGTTGTGTTGTATGTCTGTGATGTATATTTACACAGTTTAGGAAGCTGGATCCCAATTATTGTCACTTTAAACGCTAATGTTTGTTTGGGTCGCTAACCTGATTTAGTGAATATAACTGAACGATAAACAACTGTCATACAAGTGGGAGGTTAAGCTAGCTATAAAATCAGGTTTAAACAACTATTTCTTCCGAAAGTTCCTGTACCAAGTCAGAAATATGATAGTTGTTTTCTATGCGTTCCGTTGGTTGACATAGTCTATTGATTTTGTCAGGTTTTATGGACTTTCCCTTTTTGAATTTACCTTGAAGTTTGTTTTTTTTTTATTATTCTTTTTAATGTATTCATGCTGTCATCGCACAAAAAGTAAAATCACAAAAATACTGAACTCCGAGGACAATTCTATCGGAAAGTCCCTAATCACATGGCAAAATCAAATGACAAAACACATCAAACGAATGGACAACAACTGTCATATTCCTGACTTGGTACAGGCATTTTCAAATGTAGAAAATGGTGGATTGAACCTGGTTTTATAGCGCTAAACCTCTCACTTGTACGACAGTCTTATCAAATTCCGTTATATTTACAACGATGCGTGAACAAAACAGACATTATAAATAAAATAGTCAAAATATGGGTACAGCAGTCATCACTGTGTTACAATATCAAAACAAACAATTATTTACAAAAAAGAACAAAAGCATCTATTGACGTTAGAAAATGTAAACGTGACATAAGAAGAAATTTTGTCATTCAATGTTTATTTAAAACAATTTTATAATTTCACATGTGGAATGTTGGTATACAGGGTTAAAAAATCAAAAACTATGTTAGAATAAATTTCAGAAATAGACCGAGATTTAAAATTGTCCAGAAGTTCTTTAGAATTTTTAAGAATCCACATATGGTTAATACCACTACGGGAGTAAAATAAATTTGTCGTTTGTCGTTCAAAGTATTTTCAAATTTATAATAGAACAATAACATAATGACATATAATAGAACAAGAACATAATGACGGGATCTTTTAAAGTACAGAGTCACGTTATAAGAACCACAGAAACACAAAAAGTCGCATATACAAAACACACCAGCAAAAATGAAAGATAATACAAACACATTGACGGGATGTCTAAGTACCTAGCCACGTCAAATGGATATCACAGAAAACAAACCAAACAGTAAAAGTAATATTAATAATAGAACAAAGACAAATGAAAGAACAATATTACACGTTGTTAAGATGATAAACAACGTCAGTATGCAGAATCTATACTTCAAGACCATCATGTATTATTTGTGAAGTTGATACGGAATATTTATCAACACGCCTTGTTACCTTCCGATGAACTTTTTTAGAAAAAGGACGAGACGTTCTTTGACATACCCCTGGTTCATCAACTTTCTGCTCAGACACTGGTGACGTTTAACAAAGTCTGAGTAGGAGCTGCAAGCTCTTGAATATCGAATAAGTTGGGAAATATATATCCCATATGCAGGTGAAGTTGGTATATTGCTACTAAGGTGGGGGAAATTTATAATTTTAAAATTAAAATCGTAACTGAGATGACTGTGTATGTTAAATTCGAGATATAAGTCTAAAAATGAGGCGGAGGAAGCCGTGTCTGTTGTTTCTTTAATTTCTACACTTTGTAAATACTTTTCCTATTTCAGAGATAGGATGAGGTCAATTACAAACTACAGCGTACAAGTGACATGTGTAGTATTTACACAGAGGCTGTGCTTATCCTCGTTGAAGACTAATAATAAAGAGGATGAAACATCTGCGGTATTAAATGAAAAAGAAAATGGAATTCAAATAGCTGAGATTGTTGACGACGAAAAACATTTCTCAGAGGAAACATTTAATCAACGCTTTTGAAATACTCCGTGGAATTTATTTTAGTCAAACTTACATTTGTAAATAGTAGTAATTATACATAACTATTGAACTGAATTCAAGTCTCACAAGGATCAGCACACCAAATTATTTTGTACTTCAATGTATTCATGCATTTATAAAAGACCGATATTGCATAATCTTTTAATTGAAAAATTATTGCCTTAAAATATTATACCCAATATATCTTCTGTTCATAAATCCACCACATTGCATAGCTATTTATAGAATATATATTGCACCTCATTGTATGTTTTTATATAATATACTAGTAATGTTAAATGTTGTAAAAGTGCTATAAAATTATGTTTTACATTTAATAAATAATGCAACAATGAACAGAGTAAAGATGTTATAGATTATTGAAATGTCAAGACACTTATCAATTATCTTCATTTACAGAACTAATGTACAAAATCATAATCCGGTGCTGATTCTGCAATTTAAAGGGGGCGGGAAGAAAACATTAGGAATGAGACCTGTAAAAAGTCTATGCATTAACCATATATGAAGCTCCCTAAAGGGGCTGGTCCTCTGCCCCCTTTCCTTTTCCACCCCAACAAATCGACCTCTAGTAGCCACATTTCCACAAATTCTAGGTTGTTTTATACAGAAATGGAACATGTACATATCTCGGTGAAAATCGACGATTCAAACGCAAAAAATTAAGGTGAAATGTTCAACTTCAATTGACAGAAAAGAATAAATAATGATAAAATCGAACCTAGAAGGTTTGCTCCATATCTTGGTTTGTTTCTCGATGTTCTTTTTTTGAAATGTATTTATTTGCACAAAATACATGTATATATATATATATTATATGGTATAATTACGGTAATTCGTCCATTATAATAGTTTCATCGGTAAAATCAAGACAAATGTATATTGTTGAAACCTTTGACTAACTTGTTAATAAATAATGATGGTAAAAAACCTGGGCAGCAGTCTGGATTGGGAGGATATTTTTATTACTTAAAAGTTTACTTGTATAATTATTCTATTAGGTGGAGCCAGGGGTTCCAGCAGGAGTACGCTCTTTGCACTGTTTAATGTTTATAAAATATGATTTTTTTTCAATAAATAAATTTTCTTTCAGATTTTTTATCAAGCTACAATATTTACTTGTCCGCCTTGCTTTTTTGTTCTGTATATATAATATTTTGTTAACAATATTATGAGGTTTCTTATGTAGTTTTTTTCTTCGGTTTTTTCGAATATCCCAAATAAAACTATGTCTAAATCAAGTGGTAGTTTAAATTGGACTTTTGTATATATCCATCTTTTATTTTTTTCCCACACGTCAAATACTTTTAAACAAGTCCAGAAGATGTGTTTAATGGTTTCTATTGAGTCCATACATAACGTACCTTTAATGTTTTATATAACTTTAATTTTGTAGAGAAATTCATTTGTCCCCCAAATTCATTTTCCTCGATCTTGAAACAAATAGACGACTTCAAATTTGAATCTATGACAAACATAACAATATACAACTCCAATTTCTCAACATTAACATACGTTCTGACCAATCGCATGGTGTTTGCATATCTCAATTGACATGTTACGTTCGTGCATACCTTCTGACCCATCGCAAGGTGTTCACATATATCAGTAGACACGTTACGTTCGTGCTTATTCACATTAGATGGACTGCATTAACATGAGGCTGATCCTTACACAAACACTATTCAAAAAAAGTTATGAGGAAGAGATACTAATATTGACCCTACATTAGTTTACAATCGCTATCACGAATTTGTTGAACGATACAATACGTCTATGTCGCAGCTCACTAGCGAAATGTTTTGTTGGTTCTAGATCTTTAGATACCAGAATAGTCTGATCTGTAATTTACCCGAAATTTAACAGAATGTGGATTAGCATGGCGGCTAATGCATAGCATAGCAAGAAATGCTTACCTGATGTTTACTTGGCAAAAATGGCTTCCTGGACAAGGCGTACACTATAGCTTAGTCATTAGGGTCTGATATGCCATCCCTTTTCCCTATATTTGGAATTGTGAACAAATTCTACGGTCGACGCTCCCGGTCTCGCAATTAGATATCCAGCAACCCTCGGTTTTTTTTAACCTTTATAGTACGATGACAAGTAGGATAAATTAAATATTTTATGGACCGAAATACCTTACGGATAATTTTGGTCTTATTTTGAAGATAAATTTGATGCCCTTTGATTAAACCTGTCGTAAAATATCAGATATTTAAAAGTGTGGTCAAAGGGCAGAGGGGTGGATTTTAAAAAATCATATTCTTTTACAATATATCGGCCATCCCTCTTGATAACTGAGAGCATATTTCTATGGAATCATGCTCTAGAATCGTTGCACAAATTCAGCTTATCATATTAACGCATTATTGCTAGAGATAAATGACGTATACCTTCGCTTCCAACATGTAATACTTCTGAAATGGTCGATATAAAAGTGTCTCCAATTGGTTTGAAAACCTAACAACCACGGCAAGGTCCAAGACCACGTGCACGTGCAGGCTTTTTTTTTTTTTTGGTGTTGTTTTGTGAGGTTTTTTTTAAAGTCAAGTCGGAGGCCAGTAGTAGTAAAATACATGACATATTGAGCCTTGAGATTCAGCGCTCAGTCATCACCCTCATTGTAGCAACCTTCTGAAAACAGTCTGATGAGTAATCACCACTGCCCTAACAACAACATATCCTTGTGCACGACAATTTCTGTTAGTTGCATACGCAAGATTTGTTACAAGTAGTTTTTAATTTGCATGAGCAAACAAGGTCCTGTAAAAATGTGGACGACATTGGACCTTCAAAATATACTCGAACAATGGAGCTATATTCCATGGTATGGCGATATAGTAATTTATCCAGACTTACACTTGGAGTGAAACTCGAAGAATGTGTTGTATACATGATACATCTGAAGGAGATAGCCTCACAAGGAAGCATCCTTAGATAGCCCTGACCTCAATTTGATTTATTAGGTTTATTGAGATCACCATGTACTGATTTAGTCTTGCCTCTGGGGTCATATAGATTCGATGAATTGTCTTCACACTGCAACAGATTAGTCAATACCAGAACTAGATAGAGTAGGCTGTAAGGCATATTAACTGTCTTTATGTTTGGTACTTTGTTACTTTTGCCTTAATATTAGTTAATTTTTGTGCTTCGTGTCAATCAGATGAGTCAAACCATTTTGGTCCTCAATGCTCTTCAACTTCGTACTTTATTTGGCCTTTTTAACTTTTTTGGATTCGAGCGTCACTGATGAGTCTTTTGTAGACGAAACGTGCGTCTGGCGTAAATACAAAATTTAATCCTGGTATCTATGATGAGTTTATTTACAACAGAGTTGTACAGTTTGTTCTTATGATTAACTGTTACACCACTGTCCCAGGTAATGTTAGGGTTTAGCACTCACAAACATTCGAGATATATTATGTAAATATGGTTTTAGTGATATTTGGTTTTCACAGAGAGTTAGAAACAGTCAATTATTTTTGAGTAAATTTAAACAAAGAGTTATAGATAATTATATATCTGAAGGTTTATTGTATTTTGAAAATTCGCCAAAATGTACTTTGTATCAGTATTTACACGATGGCCACACTATGCAATTTTACCTTAGTCGTCCATTAAACAGTTTGTATAGATCTTATATTACTAGGTATAGAGTAAATGCTCATGCACTATGTATAGAAACAGGCAGATACTATAGTATAGCAAAAAATGAACGTTTGTGTAGTATGTGTAATAAAAATGCGATTGAAGATGAGTATCATTTTATTTTAGAATGTGATAAATATAACGACATCAGATGTAAATATGTAGTTATTACTATGAGAGTACATCTACTTTTGAATTAGTGCAACTGTTATCTGTAAGAAATATCAAAGAGCTAAACAACCTGGGAAAATATTTATTTTCTGCAGAAAAAGCACGTAATGGTTAATTATTCAAATGCTTATTTTTAGTTTAATATGTCTATATGTCATACTGCCCTTTGACCACACTTTTAAATATAATTCTTTCATTGATTTGTATAATTTGTGTATAAATGTTATATTATGCTGTATATTATCTATTGGATATTTATATTGTGTAAATCAAATAAGCTGTATTTGCTTACGGAAATAAAGTATTATTAACCCCGCAACATTGTTATATGCACGCCCCATTTCAGAAGCCTATAATTCAGTGGTTGTTATTTGTTGCTGTCTTTTATATTCGTTTAGATTTTTTCCCCGTTAAATTATTTGTCATAAGTTAAGGCTACAGTATTTTATCGATATTCAAATCTCATATATCGATTAATTAGACAAATCCAGGTAACAAACCAAAAAAAAAAGGGACTTGCATAATCTCTAAAAGGAGCGAGACAGTTTACGCCGACAGTGTCTCCAGTGTCATAATTAGCCAGTCTATTTTCACGTTTCAACTGTTTCACATTTTGTTGTGTCTGGGTCTTTTAAAGCTGACTATAAGATATATGTTTTGAAATTGTTGAAGGCCGTCAACGACATACACTTGCTTAAATGCATGTCATTTTGGCTCTTGTGGAAAGTTTTCTCATTAGCAACATCTCCTTATTTAGATATATATATATATATATAAATATTATTTCTGTGACTGCATCTTACGATCCTCTACGACAGATTAGCTATTCTGCAATCAATTCTATCTTCATGCCTTATATATCATGTACTGTGTTACACCACTAGATTCTTCTGACGAGGAAATGTAGCACTAGGCCACCGAAAGCTGAATTTGAGTTCAGTCTAGGTCGCCGAGTGGTCTAGAGCGCTGGACACAGTGCAGGTGGTGTTGTCACGATATCCCAATAGCATGAGTTCGAATCGCGGCGAGGGAAGAACAAACATTTGCTTCCGCCAATTTGGAGATTTAACATTGTTGTGCTGATATTTAAAGTAATTATGAATATGATATGTGTTTTCAGCTGTGTATCACCTTCACTGGTGATCAAATGGATGGATCTGTCGTAGAGTTCTCACTTGTTTAGACGTACTTACATATATTATATATATATATATATACATCCTATCATTGTAATCAACATTAATGGTAATCCTAATAAGTTATGATAAACAAAATTTGCATACAACTATATGTATATCTTTGTCTTTCGCGATTATACAGGTACCAACATTTGTGTTTTCTATGACTACTTCTTTCTTAACAGAGGGACTCGGTGCTTACAACAAAGATATCAAACCGTTAAATGGTCAATTGTTTTTGGAGACTGGCCCCAGTTCAGTGAAAAAAACACTTAAGCTGCATGTGTCTCCAGTGCTTGAATTTGAAGAATATATTTGACGCCTACTTCAAAGATGATCATGCTAGGTTTTTTTTTTGTTTCATATTCTATATAACACGCCTAGGAATCCATCTGTCAATGATGAGTTGTTCCTGGTTGCGATCATCTAGCTATGTCGAAACGACAGTGAATTCAAGCCTAATCAAGATTTATATCCTTGATTTGTAAAGGCATGAAATTCGACACACAGTTTTAAATGAAAAACCGACACCTTTCCTCATTCAACGAATGAAGTACTTCAGGGATACATATATAAATCTGGCTGTATTTGTCCATCATTTGATGAATTGCTGAACACATCCATACCGATTCTTCGAAAGTTTTTTCAACATGGCAGTAGGAAGAGAAAAATGCTTGGAGATTGTGAAAGCAAACTTGCTGGTCCTTTTGACCTTAGTAGGGGCTGCAATTGGATTTATAATAGGTGTGATTGTTCGGAATACAAACCCAACAGACAGTACACTCATGTGGGTTGGTAAGTAAACTAAGTTTTATACTGTATGCTTTATACTAACATAAGCTGTAACAAATACAAGCAAGTTTAGATAAGGGTTATTATTTGATATCAATAAAGCATTCAGAAAAATCTGTTTGTAATAACTGTTCATCTTCTTTATCAAAGTTTTATGGAAAGAATTTTTTTGGTGTTTTCCCCCCATTTAAACCATAAACTTTTGATATACCCCATTAGTATAACATATTCCTATTCAGGACCTGCAATTAAAAGTTCAAGTCTGAATTTTTTACAGGCGATTTTCCAAAGCAAATTAGGGATACTTAAACCAATAGGCATCTTTTTATGTTCAAAACACTTCCTACATCATTGATGACATGTAAATACATTTGCACAGAATCTAATTTATAAAAATCCAAACACACACAACTTCTTTTCATTCTAATTCATTCTTATTGTTTATATGTAATTAATAATTGGTTTTAGAGCCATTAAAAATAAACTATAATAGAAAATACTAAGTCTTGATATATATCCTACTCGTTTGATATATAGATGTAATGTTTTAGTACATTGAATATCACTTATATTTTTTTATAACAAATCATATGTTTACCAATAATTATTTGTATTTCTCCAGGTATTTTAGGGGAGGTTTACCTAAACATGGTGAAAATGATGATTGTTCCTCTGATAGTAGCTTCAGTTATAACAGGTAATAACCTAAAGGTCTTTAATGTGAGTACGTGATTTTGAGGTGTGACTCTTCAATTCAAGAAACCGTTGAATACATTTTTTAAATTACAAAATTTTATAAGGAAAAAAAGACCGGACACGTTTTCACGTTTCAAATACAACGAGTCATAAATTGTGACATAATTATTAGATGTACATGCAAAGTAATACAAATCAGACACTATTAAGGGTTTCGTTGGGTTTTTTTTTCTCCTTTCGCTTTTATGTTGCTTATCCTTCATAAAATTATGATCAGTTGATGACATTTTTACTATAATATAAGAAAATACTTTGCAAATCCTTAATAAATGATTTAGAACAATTTCATGAAATTATTTTCCAAATATAAAATGTTCAAAATATAAATTTCCTACGTCTTTCACAGAAATTGTAAGTATGTATAAAATGTATTACAAAAATACCGAACTTCAAGGTAAATTCAAGAAGTGGTTGTCCATCAATTTGAGAAAACCAAAGTTGTACGTTGTCAACCAACGATTGTAAAACAACTGTCATATTCCTGACTTGATACAAACATTTTTAGAAGAAAATAGTGGATTAACCTGGTTTTATAGCTATCTTAACCTTCCACTTGCATACCCGCTGTTAATTTTTCCGTTAAATTGACAAAAATGGGTGAGCAACCCAAACAGACATATAGGAATACAAAAAGGGAAGTATGCCTCAGTGAGACAATCACTTCACGACAAAACAGAGGTTGTGGTCATCTGCATAGGTATGAAACTTTACCTTCTGACATAAACCTGATAAAATACCTTATTACTGCTTATTGTACGGAGAAAGCATTTTATTTGCATTTCTTTGTGATACTGTTGTTTAATTTTCACAACTGCAACAATCTTTGATAAATGATTACACTTGTGTCTAGAACAATATTATTCGTTGGACATTCCATTACAATATTTTTCTTTGATGAAATGCGTGTAATTTTTCTAAACAGGAACAGCTACCCTAGACCCTAAATCAAACGGGAAAATAAGTTTAGTTTGTCTTGGTTATATAATGTCTATGAATTTCCTTGGATGCTTAGTTGGTAGTGTACTTTGCGTTATCGTCCGACCAGGTGAGATACTTATATCTGTAGAATTACACATACTTCCATATTTTTAAACATAAATAAAACAATTAATTAGCTAAATATATGTGTTTATACAATATGCAAAATTAAAAATGCTTTACAAATAAATTGTATTAGTTGATTTGAGTTCAATAACTGCTGCACTTTAAGTCGTAAACGAAAAAAGCACCGAACAGGCAGCAATATGTAGAGTGCAGTATAGTTTAAAAGGCGTCGTGGTACCTAACCTTACACTGTTGCTATAATGTTTTAATATGGATTATAGCTGCAGACCTATTTTAAACTATGCTATTCTTTTCATCACAAAATAAAAACCTTTCAAGAGACAGTTATTAGTGTTGTCAGGATATTCAACGTTTGGAAAACGTTTGCGGTTTGATTTGGGTTAACATTGTCAAACGACAATGCCGATATTCAAATGATAATAAGATCTGGGTTATTTTTTTAAATGAAATGAATCCAATAAAAAATTGTAAAACTGTATTTGATTGATTGATTGACTGTTGGTGTTTAACACCACTTTCAGCATACACTTAGCGCAGGGTTCTTAATGGTGAAGGATCCGGATTTTGGGGGGAGAACCAGCGACCTTAGGCAAGAAAACTGGCAATCCAAGTCTATTAAGATTCAAACGCATCTTCCATGGGCGGGCTTTGAACTCCCGACCTCAGTGTTGACAAGCTAGTGTTTGCTGTAAAATTTTCTACTTATACCACTCGGTAACCGAAGACCACCATACTGTATTTGATAATCACTTCTCAAAAATAACGGTGCAATGCTGCATTGAAACTGAGACATAAATGAAATGAAAATCGGGATATAATTTTACTACTTAAAAGGCATAAGTATAGAAAAATTAAAGGAAGTTCTAATAATAATATTTTTTGATTGAATGATGAATACGTCTCTCATTATGATACACATTCAACAGAAAATAAATGTTTATGATAATTTGATATTTACTTATAAGGAGGTATGTTATTTCTTCTAACTGATTCAAACTTACAAGGGAAATGATAATTCATACTTAATTACAAGGAAGCAGGATATTTCGACTATTTAGAAGGTGATTTGATTAAAGTGTCTATAATCTTTCTGAAAGATCATTATTAGAGTATCATATGTTATAAAACAAGGCACATCGCTGAAAACGAATTAGTGGTAATGTCACATCTTCAGATACATATTATAATGTCGTAACAACAATACCGTCCTCTTTCCTCGACATAGACATCTAGGAATTAGACTTATCACCGAAATTTGCACATAAACCAAGAGTTCCAAGTGGTGAAGTTGAAATCATTCATTACAAACGCCATCACGAGTAGGGTGTTGTTTTGTTGTTTAATTTTTTGCAATGCCATCGTCAATTTGTCTTCGACTTATAAGTTTGAATATCCCCTTGGTATCTTCCAACTTTCTTTTTATGTTTATGTTATTTTATCAATAGCCTTTTTATTGATTAATGCGACCATCAAAGATGGGTCTGATTACTTTCAAAGTGATTGATTAAATTACAATTACTTTGTCAATTGTACGATTAAATCAAATTAATGATAACACCATTTATCAAAGTACCTAAATAAATAAGTATTACATCGGCAGGTAATCATGATAACATCTGAATGCAATGAACTTTAAACGTTTGAATGATATTAATTAATAAAAGTTAAAACATCATTGAAATAACATTGTGTTGGTTTCATATTACTTGTATATCCATATTTCATAATATCTGAACATGCATAAAGAAACCAAAACTATTTCAACAAGCTATATATTCATTAAATATGAATAATAAAAATGCTCATTTAAGACATGACATATATTGACAATAAACATAATTTGAGATTTTTTTTATTTAAATCAAATGTAATCAAAACGTAATCAGGATTACACAGTATTTAGTAAGTAATTGATTAAATTAAATTACATGTAATCAGATTTTTGGCTGATCAATGATTTCAATGATTACTTGTAAATATTGTAATCGATTACAGCTGATTAATTATTACAATTACAATTGACCCAAACCTGGTGCCCATCATATTATTATCATGCTTATGCTTTTGTTGCAAATACTATCACAAAAGAGGAAAATCTTGTCGAAAGAGTTTTTAATGATATTGATATCTCAATCCGTTATCCTGATAAACAGCATAAGTAAAGTAACTAGTTACATGTAGTATCCTGTCTTGGTTATTTCATAAATTAATGCAAAGACCGTGAATTTGTTAGAAGCAATGTCGTTATAGAGAAGTTTTTTCTATGGATTGGGCAATGTATTTTTCTGCAAGTTGATTAGATTTATAGTTGTAGCCTTTGAAAAGATCAGAAGATATCAATTAAGGTGACTTTAAAAGTCACAAGTTCATTCTTTCATTTGACGATGCTTTGTTAGTACCTCTGTCATGGCCAGTCTTGTTCATTACAATAAAACAAAAACAAATTGTATAAATTCTGCATGTTTACAGCTATTAGCTGCTTTAGAATTTATATGTCTTAATTAGAAAGCATCTGCATGTTTTAACATGAAAAATATAATCAAATGAATATTATTGAATCGACTGTAAGCCCGATGAAAGCCTATTCTTGCTAATAATTTTTTATTTGTCTCAGAATACTATCGATTAATGCATTTTCTCCGAATCGAAATTAAGAAGACCAGTCTAGAAAAGTGTGTTGTGTTTCTGATTTCAGGTGAAATTTCTAAAACAGAAGTGAAAGCTTTTAACTCGGTTCCTTTAGAAACAGAGGACATTTTTGCTGATTTACTGAGGTAAATTAAGGGTGAAATAAGCTGTAAACACACACACACACACACCATCACACGCACATATCGAACTGCAATAATAAGCAGCGTTTTTATGTAATTCTTTTAAAAACATTGTGGTGTTTTTATCATTGTTATTTTGCCTCTATAGATATATATTAAAATTATTAATTTGCCTATCATCAAACATTACTGTGGACATAGCTAACTATATATATCTTTAAAATTGAAGAAATGAATTCTTACACAATTCAGTTCAATTATATAGTTTCTTTGTATGTATCGAGGACTGAGTCCGTTGATCTACATTTGCTTTCCAGGTCTTCGATCATTTAGCTGTGATTCCAGGTCATCGGTCAATTTTTTACATTTTTACCTATAACGTCTGTTTGTTTTGCTCACACATTGTTGTCAATATAATGGAATTTTATGCGACTGTCATACAAGTGAGAGGTTTAGCTAGCTATAAAACCAGGTTTAATCCACCATTTTCTACATAAGGAAATGCCTGTACCAAGACGCGCGATTTGTCTACAAAAGACTCATCATTGACGCTCGAATCAAAAATGTTTAAAAGGCCAAACAGAAGGTATTGTGTCAAATATATATTACGTAACAGTCCGTTAAGGACAATTCTCATATATTTTAATCCTGGTATCTATGATGAGTTAACATATTCCTCGATTTTTTAACAATAGATCGTGTTGTCATTTTTATATTCTTTTTATAGAAACATTTTTCCTGGCAATTTGATAGCTGCGACATTTCGCAAGGTAAGTTAGCAATGCAGATATGGAATCATAAATTAAACTTTTAATCATATTTATGACAGCACGTTGAACCTTAAAGCTTCATGTTCAAGGTGACAAATTTATAATTCTTACAATATAAGTGCATATTTACTCTAATCATATTTGAGACAAATTTTTACATAAAAAGCATGTTAATTTTTTTTAGATTATTGTCCTAAAAAATCGGTTTTGAAAACCGAATTTAAGTATTAAAGTGACCATATTGTATTCGTTATTCATGTTATATTTATCTGCATCTAATATAATCAGGCAATAAAATTGCGGAAAGATAAAATTGAGAATGGAAATGGGGAATGTGTCAAAGAGACAACAATCCGACCAAGGCCGCCAATGGGTCTTCAACACAGCGAGAAAATCCTACACCCGGAGGCGGGCTTCAGCTGACCTCTAAACAAAAATGTGTACTAGTTCAAAGAAAAAAGACGTCACACTAAACTCCGGAACATATAAATGAACTAATATTAAAAAAGATACAGGACTAACAAAGGCTCCTGACTTGGAACAGGCGCAAAAATGCGGCAGGGTTAAACATGTTTTGTGAGATCTCAACCCTCCCCCTTTACCTCTGGCCAATGTAGAATAAACAGACAGACTGCAATACGCACAGTAAAACTCAGTTAAAAAGAAGTCCGAGTCCGATGCCAGAATAGGAAACAGAATCAAATTGACAATAAAACAAAAATTAACAAGGGACTATTAGCAGTTACTGACATGCCAGCTGAAGACCTCAATGAAACTGATTAAAAGATTATGTCCTCAGTATTTCTTGTTCGATAACATTATTGTAGACATTTTTAAGATGCCCATTTAATTCCAAAGTAAGAGGGGTGTAGGGAAAAATTACACAATATTATTAAGCATCAAATTATCTCCGAACATCAGAGGATTTGGTTGTCATTAGAAACAGCTAGAATCCTTTTCTTTATATTTTATGGTCAAACAGCAGTGTCACAAATTTGTTGAAGATTTTAATGCATGTCAAAAGTACAGGTCCTTAAATAGGTTAATTAACAACCATTTATACTATGTGGGAATCCAAGATTCACTGCTTAGCTATATTCTATAACTTTTTTGTATTTTGCTAAGTCTTTTTCATTCTTTTATCGTAATTGAAGGCTGATGTATCTGTATCTTTTATATTGTATAGGTTATCATATTATTTTCATTATACCTCCGTCGAAATACTGGAGCTTTATAATAATAATAATAATAGCCTTAATATAGTTCGTGTTGTAGTTTGCTAGTTCACGAGGATAATACAACCCCTGTAATTGAGTTTCAATGGATGACTGTTAGTCCAAGAAGGAAATATCAACCCAATAGCTCAATACATCGGGTACTGATGTGAAAAAAGCATATATCGATTGTTATCAAATTTGCAGTAAAAAACTTAGGATATCATTTGAAATCAAAGAATGTATCTCCCTAATGTATCTCTGATTTATTGTCCGGCTTTCGCTTTAGTTTTGTTACTCTTCTTGTATATCAGTTCTTCAAGGTTTCATCATGATTTGAATGTACAAATGTTTGGGCATTGATCATATATAGCTGAAGAGACATTATTTGTCTGGTTTAGTAAAATTGCTACCCGAAACATCATATTGAGAAGGACAAAAGTATATATCTTACAACTTTGTTTTGTTTTCTTGGTTGATTTTCAGACAATGACGAGCTATGATACAGAAAAATACCGGGCAAATGAAACTATAAATGGGACAACCGTAGAAGTAATAAAAACTATGGTGACTGGAAAAAATCTGTCGACTGCTAATAGCACAAACATTCTAGGTAAAGATGTTGAGCTTAGTAACTGAAATTATTTCTATCATAAAACACATAGAGGATGTGTAAACCTTACTGGATAAGGAAAGTTCTATGTCAACAGGAAACTATTAGTAAAGTATGAGTCGAGGTATTCTACAAATATAGAATTTAATTTCTATTACGGTGGATGGTGATATATATACTTAATTCATCCATTTTTGCATCATCTTTTTGTATTCAGTACCTGTAACAAAGAGAACAACAACCATCGAAGTAAAGCATTTACAGTTTTTACCAAATTGAATATGGATCTGAGTTATGTCACTTTGTCATTTAATATCACTTTAAACAACTAAAATTGACTAAAATGGAAAATCGCACAATTTTAAAATTTCGTTTTCACAACCCATTTCATCACACCAAGCACTCTCATAAAATTGAGACAGTTATTTCACCATTATAATCTATTCGTATGTAACACTTTGAATTAACGTCGATCCAAAAGTCTTGTAAAAATATCACGCAGCTTAATTTATGTTCTTAAAATATTATAAATTACTACTTTTATTCAATGACAGGTATTTTAATTGCCTGTGCTGTGTTCGGCATTGCCACTGCCTCAGCAAAAGAAATTGGACAACCTTTCTTCAAATTCTTCTTCTCAGCTACTGAAATTATCTTGGTGATTTTAGGAAAGCTAGTTTGGTAAGAAAAAAATATTTGTGTATGTAATTTTTTGTGTTTTAACAAAGTGCTGGTTTCTTTTGTCTAGTAGTTGGTTTAAGGGAAAACATAAGAACACTCACCAGGAGTCACTTATAATGGTGATCTTATACACAAATACTTTCCATTTGATGCTTTGTTCAAAATTATTCACATTTAAGTAACATGCAAGAAGTTATGCAGCAATGCATTGCGTGTGCCATTAAATCAATATGTCTTACATGCAAGGAGCATGTCCGGGTAAGTAAATGGGGTAAGCGACTTCTGCTATTCACACATTACCCGCCATTTGAATCCAGCCTCGTTCTAAATTTCAATGATTGGAATTTGATACAATCGGCAGATTTACAGATCAGACGACTTTCTTTGTTTCTTCAGATTTTAGACGGTTGATACATATCACTCGTCAGTTCATTCACGGACACTTCGTGTCGGTCAATCAATTCGAGATGGTGACCATAAACTTGTTTACTATTGATTTCAGTCGTTCGTCCTCATAACCCTGCTAGAGCAGAGTTTGTGTTGTAGGCACATCAAATTCCTTTTTTTTTTTTGTCATATAGCTCTTCAATTTGTCCGATTCTTATACATCCTTTGCTTTTAATATTCGGCTGTGAGCATACATGAAGAAGGTGAATCCTGAAAAGCCCTTCGGACGCATGAAATTTACAAAGTGTTGTTTTCATTTTATTTTTAAAAGAAAATTGAAAAACAAGAATATGTGAACATATGACGCCATTCCTAGCTCGTACTATTCATGTCCAAGTTATTTGAACCGTTTTATTGGGGTCAAAGTTGTAATTTTTCATATAATTTCAAACTTTTTTTTCAGGTTTACCCCATTTGGCGTAGCAAGTTTGATTGGTAAAACGATTGGAGGAACAAAGAACTTGGAGGATGATTTCAGTAGACTTGGTTTATACATAGCGACACAAATGATTGGTTATTTACTCATCGTGATGGCAGCAGTACCAATTACGTATTTCACTCTGATGAAAACGAATCCGTTTAGATTTCTTTTCACATTGGTTAATGCTTTTGTTATTGTTTTTGCTACTTCTAGCACGTAAGTAATGCAAACAGTTAATACGTGTAAATAACAATAAATATGCTGGTATTATTGATCAATAACTTAATTTACTGAGATACACATAGAGAGTTATGGAATCAAAAGTTTTACTTTAAAATTACAGCTACATGTTTGAAGCAATTGACAAAAAAATCATTCAACATAGCACGCATGAAGTGTTGATGTTACGAACAACATAAATGAAAGCAATAACATAAACATGCCATACGAATACAAAAAAATAGAATTTAACAAGACATACCATAATCACGTTAAAATTATAAAATTTGGTTTCATAGATTTATTTAACAACTCATTAGGTCGAGCTGACATATTGCGTCGGGAATTCGATCTCAAATATTTAGCAAAATATGTGTATCGTATATTAACATCTTATAAAATTTTTTAAGATAATGGATCATGAAAATTTCAAAAAAGGCCAAAATTATCTGTGTATCTGAAAAGGTATTACATAGGCAATTGCACCACTCATGAAATTCGATCGAAATATTGGATCAAGAAACAGGAGTCGGTTTCACAAAAAAAATTACGACTATGATTGATCGTAAGTCATGAAGAATTCAGTATACTTACGATCAATCTTAGTCGTAAGATTTTTTTGTGAAACCGACTCAAAAGCTTTATATACATATAGTGCAAAAAACATTACA
The DNA here is from genome assembly GCF_021869535.1 of Mytilus californianus. Taxonomy (NCBI): domain Eukaryota; kingdom Metazoa; phylum Mollusca; class Bivalvia; order Mytilida; family Mytilidae; genus Mytilus; species Mytilus californianus. Next base: position 82,237,666 of record NW_026262712.1, read on the forward strand.
GACTAAATTCATCACTATATTTTCAATGATCTGTAATTTGACAATATTTGATTGGAATAATCATTATGTGTACCGTAGTATTTTGTTTTATCATATACCAATAACAAAAGTGCAAGCAAAGCATATTTAATTCGTATTTGAATTAAAAAAACCAACAATGAAAACATGGTATTGTTACAATAGCCATTTCATATGAACTTCGTGAGAAATACTATTGCGTGGTCAGAAATATAAATGATACATACAATGGTGATCTTGACCATTTATCGAAATAGAGCCATGGCTATTCCTGAGAGCATACGGCAATTAGAAGGACCAAACCAAGTGGACCGTAGAGTGACTCGGTTTGGTATACCATTATGTGCAGCTATTGGACGTTGTGGGAGCTGTATTTACATAAGTATATCATGTCTGTTTGTCATGCAAATCACTGATCAAGATGTGGACGCTGCTTCAGTTATTTTAGTCATGTAAGTGATCACCATTCAAATATGCTACAATAGTACAAATTATATTATAAGGCGGAATAGGCGAGAACAAGTCTACTTATCAACCCTTTAATGAACTTATTCCTAAAAGATAGCTCTTTGACGCCGTAGTAAGATCTTTAAACATTGTTTTGTTGGTACCTACATTGCTTTTCTATTTGATAAATTAAAACATAACTAAATTGCCATATATTTATTAAAACTGAACATGGTCCTTCATCGATTCCTCTAGAAATCAGGTATTTCTATTTTGATATTGCATAAGTTCATGCTTTTCTTAGACTGTTGACGACGTCTAAACACTTAATCCGTTGAATGTGTACTGGTTGATTTTCTGGGAGAACATGATTTATTTGTTAGTTGGTATTAGTTTTTGAACTAGCTTTCCGTAACTGCGAGTACTTTTAGATAAACATTTTGTGTCTTTTATCTTTATATTAGTTGATTTTGTGCTTCATGCCAATCTGAGGACTCAAGCCATTTCCTACTAACCTTTTTTTTTTATGTAGTGTTGTTACATTAATGTCTCAATTTCAGGAGGAGGGTTTATCGCTCACAAAAATATCTAATTCTGACACATTCTATATGTGCCTGTCCTTAATCAGAAACCTGTAATTTAGTGGATATTTTTTAGGACTCTGTTGATATTGTCTGAGTGGCAATAATACCCCATCTCAAGTCCGTTCATCCGTCATTCCTTTCTGTGGAAAAAATAGAACCTATTTTGTGTCATCCATAAGCAGTCGTCTGATATCCCTTAAACATTATACAGAGGTTGCACGTAAATAAAAGTGTTCATACTCTAAACAAATTTGAATTTATTTTCTCTGGTTTCTGTGTTTGTCTTTTTACAATTGAATATATATGTATAGGTGTTTATTGTGTACTATCTGCTGTTTCAACGGATGACCTTCAAATGAAATAACGCATTTAATTTTCGAACGTCCAATGAAGTTTTTCTTGATTAACCATTCTTTAAACTTTTGTCAGTTAGTGATATAACGGTTACCTTTTTGTGTCATTTGTACCTCCAACATGTTTTTTACGAAAAGTTTTATTGAATTTTACATTTAGGGGTTACATATACCCATTTTAACTTTTATAAAGAAAGAGGTATAATAAGTCATTATTTGGCCAATGAAATTGCAAAACTAGTTTTTCAAAATTATATTCCAGTGATTAATGAACAATTTGATATCATCCCGTCACCATAGTGCAGTCGATTGTGATGTCATATTATAAACTTTTTGACACTGATATATCTGACTTGAAATTGCCATTTAACACATAAAAGATATGAACAAAAGACCATAAAATCTCGCTAAAATTAGTGATATTCAGTGCTACAAAGATAAAGTTATTTCTTAGATTGATAAAACATCATTCAAAGCGTGTCTCTGGATTCTGAATATCAGCATCACAACTAGTCATCTACCAACAAAAACATAAAGAAAGCTTGCACAACATTTATACACAACATACGGACATACGGATGCCACGTGTAGCGCAGGATCAGCTTCCCTTTCAAAACACCAATCGTTATGGCGTTGAATGTTATTCTTCTTTTAAAACGTCTAAAGGTCTCAAACGTGGGATAATTTATGGTTTTGGTCTTGTTGTAAATATTTTGTGTTATTTCCAAATAGATTTTTGTCTTCTTCTTGTTTATAAAAAGCATTACATTTAAAACAATCTAATATTTCATATGTGCTGCGAAAAGGTTTTTCTACATTCAATTCATTGAGTGGCAAAACAATTTTGAATTTTGTTGAATAACTTTTTCAGCATTTTGACAGCATTTTCGTCCTTGGCCGTACCCTCTGTAGCTGGAGCAAGCTTAATTACTGTGATCATCTTGCTCACAGCACTAAATATCCCACCGGAAGCGGCATCTCTTCTGTTCTCTTTCGAATGGCTTCTGTAAGTATAACATACGATTCAATCTTACTTCTGTCTTATTAACAGATTATTTATATAAAAGCCAAAAACAGTTTCCAATGTTCGTATCTCGTAATTATATTTTGATCATAAAAAAACAAAGTGAAACTCCGGGAAACGCGTGATCTCAAATCAGACGGAGCAAAGGTGTGTCAAAAAAGTAAACGTCTCTTACTATTCACGATATGTCGCCACGAAATACCAGAAACATCAAAATATCAGGAGAGTGAATAAGACAAATTGGATACATTTACAAATTAGAATTATTATTTCTTAAACCGCTACAACAAGGAGTCACTCTTATTAATAGACATATTTACATAGTTAAATGTTGAATAGTTTATTTAAAAAAAAAAAACGTCTTAGGTCTTCCTTTACGAATTTAGATACGTATGGACAATAGGATGGTTGTTAAATTTGCGTCATAAAAATTACAAGCAACATTAAATTATGTTATCATTACTTTCAACTATTGTTAACATCGGGATAGCTGTCCCAAAATGTCTTTTGTTTAATTGAGAGGCAGACACATCGTATCGGTCAACTAATTTGCGATGACTGTTAAACTTGTGGATAACAATTTATTTTCCAATATTTCCACCAGCCCGGTTGCTTAACAGCATGCAAAATATTAGAACAATAATCGGTATACTGGATTTTTTATGTCGCCAAGGATATAAAGGTGCCAATTGAATGTTATGAAGAACACAGATACTCTGAATAATATAGTTTTCTCTAAACTCATTTTGAGTTCATCATGTCAGACACATTCATTTATATTCAGCCGTAAATTAAGAACATTTTCGGATATAAGAAACCAACAGCTCCCAAAATTGTTTTATTTCTAAGTGTTAACGAAAAAACTGTAAAATCTGATATCTATTTTCAAATTAACTCGACCATCAAATGTTGTTAGACGTAGAACTTTACTAGGATATGAATTGTACTGTCTCAAATGCTGCGTAGGGTACTGAATGTATTTGTTGTGTATAGATCTTCGTCGGTGAAACACAACAGAAAATCAGAAAGGAATTAAGAAACTGTAAGTTCTTGGGTTTTGTAATCTTTATAATCTTCCAAAGAAGCCTGAGGTTATTCACCCATTTGTTTTCTTTAATATCGGACGGTATAGTATTTAGGACAAATATTAAGCAATACATATGTCTTGTACTTTTTTAGACATCGTACAACACTTTCGTATTTTCTTTCCAGAGACAGGATGAGGTCATGTACAAACTACAGCGTACAATCAACCTGTGTAGTGATTACACAGAAGCTGTGTATGTCTTCGTTAATGGCCGAAAAGAAAGATGAGGAAGACATTCATGAAATAAATGAAAACGGCAATGTAATACAATTAGCTCAAGTGGTCGATGACGAAAAACACTTACAAGAGTAAACGTTTAACCAATCAATGCCTTTATAATTATTTGCTTTATGTACCTTATTAGCCAAACGCTCATTTGCATCTAGTAGTTCTTCATTGAAATAGGTTTCTTCTGATCAGTATGCCAAGTCTATCATTATCAATAACAATGTTATGTACTCATCATATTTGGAAAAGACCTCCATTGTATATTTCTTTAATAATTATTGTTAAAAATATGATGCTAATTCAAGCTTACGTTCAAAATACACACCTTTGCATAGTAATTAATTAAATGCACTGCACATAAATGTATGTTGTATATAAAATGTATTGTTATGTATGTATTTACTGTAACTTTATTTTCTTTAACTTTCAAATAATTATGCAAACATGAAAAAATAAAATATGTTAATCAATAAGGTTGATATAACTGAAGTTAACAATATGTCTCTACATTCCAAGACCTATGAACCTAAACATCAATGATTCAGACGTAAAGAAATGGTCCAAGTCTCTTCCACAAAAAGCAGTATCACCTTTAAAGCGCGTCACGTCGGATACGCGTATCCTATCGACGCACCAAGTTTCGATCCATTTGGAGTTACATTGATTCTGTTAGTTTTTGTTTGTTACCTTGATTTTTCTTTTTAATCGATCTATGAAAGTTATACTTCGGTAAACTATTGTTGCCTAATATCCTTGGCTTTTAAATGATAAGGCTTAAGCGTTCCTAGTGAAGATAATCCAGAAAATTTTGTGTTAATTCCACTGCTGTTGAAATCTTTGTCCCCGAGGGTATCGTCAGCTCTGTAGTCGGTGCTTCGGTACTGACATGATCTGTAACATACTTTTCCTACATTGTCCGTTGATAAATTGAAAAATTATAATCAAAATTTCGACTCTTTAAAATTAAAGAGTCTATCCCAAATTGAGGTAAATTATATGGCCTTCCAAATACCGTTTCGATTCCTAACATCACTGAAGAGACATTTATTGTCGAAATCCGGATATGGTGTACAAATTTTTGCACCTCGTGTTTGTGGCATACCATCTTTTCCACAAGTTTATTGTTTTCTGTTTGGCATTAAATTAATATTAAGATCCATTTTGTTAGATCTGGTGATCAATTTATTTGGCAATCGCCAATGGCAGTCAGCAGGGTTTAAGAACATCAGTTGTTCGACCTGTTAGTCAAATGCGTTTTGTAAAAAATAGACTTTTTCACTTTTTTTGGTCTTTTGGAAATTGTTGTTTGTGCTGTATTTAGACCCCTCTACCGAGAAATTTGTTTTACATGCACACGTATAAAAATTGCGGTTTTTATCCAACGCAATCATAGGTTTGAACGTTGTTTTCAATTTAGACTTTTATATATATAACCAAGCAGAACACTTGTTTGTTTGTACTATCAGGCAGATGATTTGAGTCTTAAATAAACATTTGTTAAAGGTTTGAATATTTAACGCGATTAAATGCTTGACTGATGAGGCAATAGTTAACCATAGATGTCTTTAGTAAACCTAAATCAAATATATTTTGAAGTTTTATTTTTTAAAGACTATTTAATAGATGCACATATCCTCAATGACCTTTACACGTTTCTTCATCCTCGTCAGATCCATCATTGCAACGGGGATAGTGATTGCATATGCCTGATTTAGAAATACACTGTATGTTATCCCTGCATTTTACTTGATGATCTGGACACATATAATCTATAATTTAAAGAGAATAAACATAGATTAAATGTATAAACATTTCCAGAATAGCTTCGACGTATCAATATCGTTAATGAAACGGTTAAATTTCATTCAACCACCATTTCTTAACAAGTCAAAATCTGTATGAAATAACTTTTCTCCATCTTTTTACGGTGGAACTATTTTATTGATTTTTAAACGAAACGCCATGGAATGTGCAAGTGGTCATTTTTTGATAAAAAATCAGAATACAGGTGATTTGTCAAATCTATCAAGACATTGTGAATACCAAGAACAAAGGTAACCCGTATATGTACACTGGATACCATCGTTGCATTTGATCCTGTCTTTATCAAATTCGAGATCTTAACAATAATAAGAAAAAATGTTGCTGCGTCTATCATGTCTTTACTTTTCTACTGATGACAAAATGATTAAAAACACACTGTTTTCTGTTGTTATTTAAAGGACATTACCTGTTTTATATCGGTGCTTTCAATCGACAATTGTACAGCTCTGATTGAGTAACATATTATGTAGCAGTGATAAGTGGTGGGGTACAAAATCATACAAGACAAACGACAAACCCAAACTAAAGTGAACAGACCCCGACACTAATGAATTGAAACATTAATCCTTGAATAAATTGTATAATATCATATTACAACTGTTGACGTCGGAGTATATGATATTCTGGCAGGTTGACAAGTCTGTGGTTGGACAATTAGTAAATGCAGTTTACAGCGGAACTGAACAGTTTTCGTTTCTCAATACCAATCGAATCAAAGAAATGTGTTAATATGTGTCAATATAACCTATCAATTATGATAGAATACTTGCGTAAACTTAATCTTGTTTTGATATATCAACCTCTCTAGACCTAAAGGAATAAGTTGTTGAAATATATATGTCTTTGTGTTACTTTAATTACACAGAGGACTATTTATGTAGATTTCTATGTTGATATTTGTTTATGTACGATTGATATTTCATTGTTTTGATTTTCGTTGATTGGTATAAAAATAAAGAGATGTGGTATGTTTGCCAATGAGACAACTATCCACCAAAGTTAAAATGAAGTGGAAGTAAGCAATTATAGGCAACCATACGGCCTTCAACAAGGAGAAAAACCCGTAACGTATAGTTGGCTATAAAAGGCCTCGACATAATAAATATAAAACAATACAATTGAGAAAACTAACAGCTTAATTAATATCAAAACACTTTACGGAAAACAAGTATGACAGACAAAATCGAACGACAACCACTGAACTATAGGCTTCTGACTTTGGACTGGCACTTAAAGAATAAGGCGGGGTAAAACATGTTTGTGAGCTCTCAACCCTCCTCTAACCTGGGACAGTGATGTACATAAAAATGAGTGATTTCTTCGATAAAATGACTAATTCCCCGATTGACCCTAGCTCAATGTGCTGCAAAATTTAACTTTTAAAATATAAATTGCTCCCTTAATTTAATTGTATTCTTACCATTACAGACTTCAGATGATTCATCAGATCCATCATTACAATCCGGCCACCCAGAACATAGATTATTTTTATGTATGCACTGGATACCATCCTGGCATTTGACTTTATCTTCACCACAGACGAAATCTTAATATTAATCAGAAAATAAATCCCTCATCTATACTTTTCAACTGATAATCAAATGAAAAAAAACAAGTTTGTGAGCACTGTGTTCTATATCTTTATTATATCGGTGCTACTAGTCGACAATTTTGTAGCCCTCATTTGAATACATATAAAAATTTCATATATCCAAGAATAATGCTCATACTGCATGAAACACTTTACATAGTAACGTAGCAGGAATAAGTGGCTTTTAACATATTAAATAATGTAAAAGAAGAGATGTTGTGTATCTGTGTATCTTATTATTAATTTTTCACAACTAACAAAACATAAAGTGAATACACGACGACAGTGAGAAATTGAAATAATATCACATTTCCTTCAATGTATGGTATGAACAAACGACATTGAATGCTTTGTTCTTGTAATGAAATAATAGAGGCGTAAAACACTAAATATGACATTAAAAAAAAGTACAAAATGAAATGACAAAGTAAATGACAAAAACAAAAACAGCGTTAAACGACAAAAAGACTAAAGAACATTATACAAATAACAACATAAGAAAACTAAAGACTGATCAGTTCGTACTCTTCCAAACACTAGAGGTGATCTCGAGTGTTATGGAAGGGTAGGCAGATTCTGCTTCCCATATGGCACGGGTCGTGTTGATCTTGTTAAAACAAACCCAGCGATTAGTCTTATTCGTAAGGTTACATTGAATGGAATTGTATTCACTTATCTCGTTAACTTAATGTCGATAATGTGGTAGTTGTATCAGTATATTGTTATTCTTATTAGATTTTCAGTATATTTGGAATTTGAATATCATCTACTAGTCAAAATACGAGGCTTGTTGTCAAACAAGCGCAATTTACGAGACTCGAAACTGTGTATGTTTTCAAGTGACTAACTTTTTATAATATCAATATAATGACAATCTTGAAATTTACTTTTCGGAATATATTTGTATGATTTCCTCATGAAAAATAAATTTAACTTTTGATTATACAAACAAATCGTAGGTGGAGGACATTATAATGTTGGTTAAGATTTATCAACGTTCTTTGGAATATTAAGAGGTCAATGTACAATTCGGTTCAGAGTTATTAAAACCGGGTTAAGAATATTTGACGTCGTTATCCTTTAAACACAAGTATTATGAAGAGCTGATCTCAGAAAGATGGGGACATAGAAGTAAGATAACAAAGATTAGAAATCCAAGAAGCAGATTGATAACATATGATTCCGTGAAATACACAGAACAACCATAAAAAAAAGATTATGTAAAATAATATAAAATCATGCTTGCAACGATTCTCGAATGTGATTATACACACCTGCACATGTCTCTTTACTTTCGTCGGAATCATCATTACAACTGATATATCCATTACAGAGGATATAAGTGCTAATACACTGTAAACCATCTGCACATTTTACATGATCAGGTGGGCACTGAAAATCTTTAAAAAAATATTTGATTTGTATTATATGAAAAGGAAGATGTTATTTAATGCCAATTAGACAACAATCCACCAAAGACCAAATGACATATATGTTTACAATAATGGGTCACCGTACGGCCTTATACAATAAGCGAAACCAATACTGCATAGTCGGCTATAAAAAAAAAAATAGTCGGCTATAAAAAAAAAAAGAAAATGTGATATACAACAACAAATGACAACCATTGAATTACAGGCTCCTAACTGAATTCTGGTGCGCAGTTTTTGGTTTTCTATGTTGTGTTGTGTTCTGTTGTTTGTCTGTTTGTCTTTTCTTTATTTTTTATCCATGGCGCTGTCAATATAAAAAAGAAGATGTGGTATGATTGCCAATGAGACAACTCTTCACAAGAGACCACATTACACAGAAATTAACAACTATAGGTTACCGTATGACCTTCAATAATGAGCAAAGCCGATACCGTATAATCAGCTACAAAAGACCCAGAAATGACGAACGTTAAACAATTCAAACGAGAAAACTAACGGCCTAATTCATGTACAAAATAAAGAACGAAAAACACATATGTAACACAGTAACAAACGACAACCACTGAATTGCAGGCTCCTGACATAGGACAGGCACATACAGAATGTGGCGGGGTCAAACATGTAAGCGGGCGCCCAACCCTTGCCTAACCTGCGACAGTGGTGCAACAATACAACATAAGAAAAAACTATAAAAAAAAATCATTTGAAAGATTAAGTCATCAGATGAACACAAATAGAAATACATCTTACAAAAACACAGAGTGGACATGGCCGGGTACTTGTATATCCCAACAACAAAAAGACACTCAGTACAGATCTGAGAGTACTCGCAGTTACTGACAGCTAGTTTAAAGCCAATAACAACAAATAAACACAATCATGCATCTAAGACTAAATAATCAATCAGTGTACATCTTACATCCAATGGATTTAGTGTTAAGCCATCACAGACAGTCAGAGAGAAAAAAAAACCATGACCCAGTGTATTTTCGACTTATGAGTTTGAATGGTCCTTTGGTATCCTTCGCCCCTTTTTAGGTACAGATATGAAAGTACTCGTCGTTACTGACAGCTAGTTTAAAGCCTAAAACAACTTAAAAAGAATGTATCTAAGACTATTGAATTTGTTATGACAATAATAAAGGGAAACTCTTTCGCTGACTTTGATATTTGTGTTACATGTTACAAGTTATTCTAATCAAATTTCGCTACGATGTAATTTTCTATCATTGTGTTTGAAATCAACCACGATATAGTTTTATTCATGAAATAAGACCATTTCTTGTTACGCACAGATAACCAAAAAATGAAGTTATGAATTGACCATATGCAAAGTATATGAACAATTTGTCATTACTATATTTTTTCAATCGTGAAACGTTGTAGAAGGAAGAACACTTAAGGATTTCTTAATCATAACTAAGTTATGTCTTCAAATATTTAAATATCAAAATTGAATCCCATCAATTTAGCCAGTTGAAACAGAAAAGTGTGTACTGGCGTTATAAGTTATGTACACCCTTCTAAGAAGTTTAAGAATCTATATAAGCTTAAAAAAAACTCAAAATGCAGAAATGTGACAGATATCCGTAATCGAATTTAGAATAAATCTTTCAAAGTAGTGTACAACACAGGTATTATGAGGAGCTGATGTCAAAAAGATAGGTCCATAAGATAGTAAGATAACAAACATTGAAAATCAAAGAAGCAATTATAGGTAGCATATTTATCCCGTGAAATACACAGAACAATTTTAATATAAAAGTATGCTAGCAATGGTACCTGAATGGGAATATACAGACCTGCACACGTCTCTTTACTTTCGTCGGATCCATCCTTACAGTTTGGATATCCATTACAGAGGTTTTCCTTTCTAATACACTGCAAACCATCAGCACCTTTGACATGATCTGGTAGGCACTGAAAATTTTAAAAAACATATTTGATTTGTATTTTAGAAATAGGATTTTTTTTTTTTTTTGCTAATGGGACAGGTCTCCACCGAAGACTTAATGATATATCAATTAACAACTTCAAGTCACTGTACGGCCTTCATGAGCGAAGCCCCGATATGACAAATCTAAATGAATTCAAATAAGGAACATAACGGCCTAATTTATGTACAAAACAATAAACGAAAACACAAATATAATATACAGCAACAAACAACAACCAATGAAATACAAGCTGCTAAATTGGGCCAGGCAAATACAGAATGTGGTGGGGTTAAACTATTCTCATAAATTCAAATTATTCCTACACTTTTCGTTATTCTAATATGAAGATTGACTTGTATATATGGACAAAATTTTCAAATGAAGGGCCATTTTTTCTGTATCATTCGTAAATGCAATTGTTTAAACATGTCTATCTTTAAATCGTTCCAATTTAGTGAACCGACCTAATTGTAAATATTCAACAACTCAAGACAGTAAACTTGTTTTTTTTTTAAATTTGCTTCTTATATCTTGAAGATTGCTAGAATGTTTTAATCAATAAAAATATGTTGACTTATATGATAATATAGATGAGTGCAGTACAAAAGTTAATTTGGAGTAGACTTTTTGACTGCTTTCCAAGTTAACTTGAGAAATTTAAAGCAGATAAGCAAGTTAACTTCGTCGTTGGTAGACCAGACCTAGTTCTGCTTTTTTAGGACTGCTGCAGACCTATTGACAAGTCTGCTCCAGACCAAACTAGGGGACAAGTCTGCTATGGAGCAGTCCTGAAGACAAGTCTGTCCCTCACGAGACATGAGGACAGGTCTACCCCAGACCAGACCTGAGGACAGGTTTGCCCCTGACCAGACGTGTGGACAGGTCTGCTACTGACCACACCTCAGGACAGGTCTGCTTATGACAGATTACCATGTTTACGACTTTTCATATGAGACCTGAGCTTTCATTATGTAAATAATAATCGTTTTGTTCTTTTTTTCCAGTATAGCAAATTACTATACTCATTGGTGACTCTGTATACATATTATCAACATTAAACAATTTTTTTTTCATTTCATATTTTTTTAAACATTAAATAATTTCACACTTGTAAATCGACAAATATACATGCATTTATCAAAAGTTTTTTTTTCTTTTTATCAGAAGGAGGATAGAAAGGTTATCCAACACATCGGACAAATATTTTTATACGATTAGAAATAAACATTACGTTGCTTCGTTCCCCATTTTTTACAGTCTCTTCCTAAATATAACTCTATGCATTACATGGATTATTCATCGCATTTCACATTGTTTGCCTTGGACTTACGATTCTGTTTTTGACAAAATGTTCGAAAGAAAATTGTATAGTGTCCGGATATATAAGGTGTTGTATAGTTAAGAATCATCTCGTCATTTGGCCATTTCGGCAGAAGCATGTGTACAGATCTGAGAGTACTTCCAGTTACTAACAGATAGTTCAAAGCCAATAACAGCTAATAAAAATAATCATGCATCTAAGACTTAATTAATCATCTTTACCGATTATAAATCATATCTTGGAATTCCAAAAAAATAGACTCGTTCTGAACATGAAATGCTTACCCCTGGACGTTCAGATACCACCAAATCAATTAACTGACATAATAAACTTAGTCAGTCAGTATACTATTCGCAGATGAGAACTTATCATACTTTTCATTATATAGTACAAATATATTCAGTTATGTCATTGCTGGATGATGCGGTCAAATAGTTTTGATATACAAACCATCCTTTTTTACTGACTTTAGCATGTTTAGTGACGGTTCAATATTAAGAATACGAAGAGGAAATGCTGGCACTCTAAATTGACACAGAAATATTTTGTAGTCATCATGGCCAAATATGTGCAAATATTGCTGTCATTTACTTTATACAAGCTATCCTGGGTTGACAAATTTATGATTTATGATGCGGCTATAAAATTGCAAATGATCATGAATATTATGGTCAGTCAGTAAAGGATTCCCAGATCATGTCACCTCATACACGTTATATGCCTTGTACATGTAACCTGTTACTTATAAAGAACATATATGGTCAGTGTTGGTTGATGCAGTAAAATAATTTGGTTATACGAGCCAGTCTTAGATATCAAAAGTACTGATTTTTTGTGACGCGTCAAGATTTTGAATGAAAGACGACATGCTGGTACTGTAAATTGATGCAGACAAAAGTTTGTAGTCTTTGTATTCCTATATTGCTGTCATTTGTATTATAAAATCCATACCGATTTAAATTACTGATTTATTACGCAGCCATATAGATTTTCATAATAAAGTGCAAATATGGTCTGTTCTGGTTGATGTAGTCAAATATTTTTGTGATATGAGCCATCCTGAGATATCAAAACTACTATTTTTTTTTTGTGGCGAGTCATATTTTGAATATGTTGAATACAAAGAGGATATGCTTGGCACCCTAAATTATTTATATAATGTGGACAAAATTTTGTAGTTATTGTGAAGCAGTATTGCTGTCATTTGTATTATAAAATACATCCTGATACAAAAAAAAATCCTGATTTATTATGCAGCCATATAACTTTACATAATAAAATGCAATATAGTCAGTTTTCATGGTTTTGGTTGATGCGGTCAAATAATTTTGTTATACGAGCCAGCCTGAAGTATCAAAACTACTGAATGTTTGTAACAGTCAATATTTGGAATAAAACGAGGACATGTTGGTACTCTAAATTGATGCAGACAAACTTTTGTGTTTTCATATTGCTGTCATTTGTATTATACAACCCATCCTGACATAAAAAAAATACTGATTCATTATGCCGCCATGTAAATTTACATAATAAAGTGCAAATATGGTCAATTTTGGTTGAGATATCAAAACTGCTGATTTTTAGGGGCAAGTCAATATTTTGAACCTGTTGAAAAAATAAGTACATGCTGGCACTATAAATTGAAGCGTACAAAATGTTATAGTCTTTGTGTTCTAATTTTGCTGTTATTTTTATTATACAATCCATCCTGACATAAAACCAATTTCATGCCGGTATATAAATATACATAAATAAGTGCAAATATGGTCTGTTTTTGTTGATGCGTTCAAATAATTTTGTTATACAAGCCAGCCTGAGGTATGAAACCTACTGATTTTTTTGTGGTGGGTCAATATTTTGAGCATGTTGTATAAAAAGAAGACATGCTGGCACACTAAATTCATGCGAACAAATTTTTGTAGTCATTGTGTTGAAATATTGCTGTCATTTGTATTATACAATCCATTCTGACATAAACTTATTACTGATTCATTATATAAATTTACATAATAAAGTACAATATGGTCAGTTTTGGTTGATGCGGTAAAACAATTTTGTTATACGAGCCAGCCTGAGGTATCAAAACTACTCAATTTTTGTTACGAGTCAATAATTTTAGTAAAAAGAGAACACGCTGGCACTCTGAATTGATGCAAACAAAATTTTGTAGTCATTGTGTTGTAATATTGCTGTCATTTGTATTATACAATCCATTCTGACATGAAATTATTACTGATTCATTATATAAATTTACATCATAAAGTACAATATGGTCAGTTTTGGTTGATGCGGTACAACAATTTTGTTAAACAAGCCAGCCTGAGGTATCAAAACTACTCAATTTTTGTTACGAGTCAATAATTTTAGTAAAACGAGAACATGCTGGCACTCTGAATTGATGCGGACAAAATTTTACAGTCATTGTGTTTGAATATTACTGTCATTTGTATCATATATTTCATCCTGATTTATTATGCTGCTATATAAATTTACATAGTAAATTGCAAATATGATCAGTTTTGGTTGATGCGGTCAAATAATTTTGTTTTGCAAGCCAGCCTGAGATATGAAAACTGTTGATTTTTGTTGATGATTCATTGTTAATTGGCACAGAAAAAGAAACATTTAATTTAGTAATGTGGGCATTCTGAATTATAGCCGACCATAAACATGATAAACATTAGTAACTGTGCACCAATATTGGTCACATTTATTATGATCATTTAATACAAACTAATTGCTATGCGTTTTTGTCATTGTTTATCGATTTTATCTGATGAAATTATCATTTTATATGATTAATGCTACATTTTAAAACAGTTTCAAACTTATAACATTTTATATAAAGTACATGTATATACAACTTAAAGAATTTAATATTTATTGAAATATATATTCAATGCACGTTAGCAGTGTAACCAATATCGTTTTCAATTTATGAAAAGGCAGATCACGGAGAAATTTGAATAACTAGCAAAGTTTAAAGCGTACTTTATTTACAAATGTATTTAATCTGTTTTTATCAAGAAACAAAGACGTTTAAAAATATTTTATAAAAAATCTATATAGAGCGGTCCTGGTTAAAAGTTAACTTAGTGTTGAACAGACCAGCCACAAGTTAACTTCAGATCAGGTCTGGTTCAAAATCAAAGTTAATTTATGGCAGGACTGGTTTCGAAGTTAACTGATAACAGTAGCGGACCTATTCCCAAGTTAACTTTTTTTTGGCAGTCATACAAACAGTCTACATAAGAAAATGTCTGTACCAAGTCAGGAAAATGACAGTTGTTATCCATTCGTTTGATGTGTTTGAGCTTTTGATTTTGCCATTTGATAACGGACTCTCCGTTTTGCATTTTCCTCGGAGTTCGGTATTTTTGTTATTTTACTTTTTTCCTAGGACCAAGTTCGCTTTTCAAGTTAACTTGATTGTGGTCCTAGGACCGGTCAGAGCAGTCCTAATTCCTGTCACATGTTAACTTTAGTCAAAATGACTGGTTAGCAATTTAACTTCCTGTACAGGTTAGGACTTCACCAATATGTAGTCATAGAACCGTATTTTCAAAAATTGTATCTTAACAGTAATCAGTGTTTTAACAAACGACAGTAAATTTAATTAAACTTTGCTCTTAAGAACCAACCTTTGCACATTTCTATATCTTCATCATCACCAGTTTTGCAAAATTCCTCACCATTACAGCGATCTCTTTCCGAATAACAGGCAATACCATCGCTACACTTCGTTGTATCAGTTGGACACGTTCGATCTGATGAATTGGTAGAAACAGTAAGGTGACTTAATAATGACAGTAATGCAATTACGAAATTAAGTTTTAAAATGATATTACTTTAAACTGTTGTAGTAGTAGCAGTGTAATAACGTAATAAACGTGTTACTACACGTACCTTTACTTTGACTTTACAGAATTTGAGTTATCCTACTTGTCGTTACAAATATAACACTTTCCATGCCAGATATGCATGTATTCATATTTAGATATAACCAGAGTTAGTTCGATTTGGTTTCTGAATGAACTATCATATATGCCATTGAATATAATAAAAGAAGCAAACAAGAAAACGAAAAAAAGCACAACACAGTAGCAAGGTTTTCGATAATGATTTTTAAAAGAAACCCATATCAATTTCGTATTTTTGAAATAATATTGAACTTGCCACATTAAAAATAAATGCGTATCTTTTGCAGTAAAATTAATAGCTTAAATGTCATTTAGTTAATGACACTGTTCTGGTTGCAATTTCATTTGAAAAAACCCGAATGTTCTTTATAGTAAAATATTTCATATTGCACAAAAAAGAAAAAAATAAACAAACTGTTTCTATCTTGAGATACAACAAGACACCACAATGTCTAAATTAGTTTATCCAGCTATACCTCACTACAAGAAATGTACTTACTTTTGCACATTTCAGGATCGTCATCAGAATCATCTTTACAGTAGGCGTAGTAATCACATAAAGTATATGCCGGAACACACTGTATCCCGTCTTTACATTTCATTTTTCCTTTTTGGCATTCCAAATCTAAATAAAAACAAGCAAATAATAAAATAAATGAGTGAACTACACTACTTGAATGATTTAGATACAGAATTGTTAGGTACAGAATATTGATTTAGCACCCATTGACCGGTTATATTCATATGACATCCAGTTAAGTCTAATATGAATTTTGGTGAGCATGATTTAACGTTCATGTTGCTTTCTAAAAGAACCCAGATGATTACAAGTAGTTTCTTTGTTAAACAGTAAAGGCTTGTGGGTTTTTTTTTGGGTTTTTTTTAATTGTAGGTTATTTTGTTGAAATCTCTGATTCGATGAATTTCCTAAAATTATTAAAGGCCATTAAGTATAAAATATTGAAAGAAAAAAGACAAAAAAAAAAAAAAAAGAATGCCTTGTTTTCATACAAAATATGAATTAAACATTTTCGTACGTCACATGAATTCTTACTATGCATTCTTTTTCAGTGGAAATTATGACGTCACAGATCATTCTGGATAACAAGAAAACCCATAATATGAGGTTATGCAACGAAACAATTATTTCATAAACAAATTACAGATTCCCGTTACAGCTAAACATTTAACATTGGTACCTTTACATATATCCTAATTTTCATCCTCTCCATTGTCACAAGTATTCCATTTATTACAGAATTACCATCTATAAGCACAACCAGAACCGTCTGAACATTCTCTACATTCTCCTCGAGGAATAACTTCCGTCCACCCACCTGTTTAGATTAAACAATAATCAATGACAACATCTCTTAATTTATTACAACGCTTTCATTCCACCAATGTGAAATTTCCTTGTGTGTTGCAAACTTCAAGCAATGGATGTTTTAAAGTATATATACGTATTTGCTTGATTGTTATATATGATCAAGGATATGTTCTATCCGTTGTTGAACTAAAATCTAGTACATATCCTCGATTGTGAAATAACTAAATTCTGCTTTCATCGATGTGTTATTTGCAACGAGTAATAGTACAACACTGCGCGGGACAAATTTGCCATTCCAGAATTGGCAAATCTGACTTTGTTGTTTTCCAAGATATCAAAAATATTTTTTGGTCAGGTGAAAGTTAATAAAAAAAAATAAATTTCCCCATATGTCCCAACATGTCACTGTTGTCACTGTTGTCACTACAGCTGATTAAAAGTACATTTCCCATGGGAATATTAGAAGTTCCCATGGGTAAATTTAAAGTTTCCATCGGAAAAAGTACTTTTCCCATTGGAATTTTAAAGTTCCTATCGGAACTTAAAAGTTCCTATGGGAACATTAGTAAATAGTTTGTTCCCATGGGAATTTAACTTTTCCTATAGGAGCAATTTTTCTTCCCATTGGAACATTTATTCTTCCTATGGGAACATTTTTTTCTTCCTATTGGAACAATTTCTCTTCCCATTGGAACATATATTTTACAACGGGAATTTTTTTTTCATTTTGACTGGTTTTTCTGCTAGAAGAATGGAAATGTGTTGAACATACAGGATTTATGTTAAATTATTGCTGAAAGCAGGTTTTCTATAAAATATCAATATGGTTTCGTATCTAAAGTTGCACTCAACATGCAACTTCCATTAAACTCTGATTATTCAGTAAGATTTGAAGCAATGATAAGTAAGATTTAAATTTTAAAATCAGTGCACATCTTTCTAGTGGCGAAAAACACGCATATCGAGTTACGTAGATGAAAAAGAAAAAGTATATTAATAATAATTATGATGTCAGTTTCATAAATTCACGGATTATAAATAGATAACAACCTTTAACACGATTTGTGATTTCCCATGTATATAAAGTTGAACAGATTTATTAAATTAAATTCTGAAATACACAGGCATGGCTCTGATCCTTGGCAGTTCAGCGAACAATATTACATGAACTGCACGATGCTATTAATCGAAAACAAAGGTGAAAGATTCAAATTGTAAAATCAGCCGCTGGACGTTAAATAGTAACCAATCAATAAACGACGATACATTGCAATCAATAAAAGACTTTTGAATGTAAAAGTAGGATAGAAATACCTTTAATTTATTGTAATTACATATTATTTTTTATCAATTGAAAATTTTTATAAAATGCTACTGGTTATTAGTAACCGTCAGTTAATTGCGATATTTCATAGCTCTTTTACAAATTCGGAAAAAAATAATAAAGGAAAAACAAAGGTTCCCATGGGAAGAATATATTTTCCCAAGGGAAAAAGATGTTCCCATGGGAAGAAAAATTTGTTCCGTTGGGAACAAAAATTCCCTTGGGAAATTTAGAATTTCCCATGGAAGAAACTATTTACTAATGTACCCATGGGAACTTTGAAGTTCCGATGGGAACTTTAAAATTCCCATGGGAAAAGTACTTTTTCCGATGGGAACTTTAATTTTTCCGATGGGAACTTCTAATATGGGAAATGTACTTTTAATCAGCTGTAGTGACAACAGAGATAACAGTGACATGTTGGGACATATGGGGAAATTATTTTTCTATCACTTTGCCAAAAAATATTTTTGTAATCTTTTAAAACAACAAATTCAGATTTGCCAATTCTGGAATGGCAAATTTGTCCCTCACAGTGTTGTACGATTGTAACTATTTTGGGCTCTGCTTTACATGTGTCTTAAACATCTAAGCAGTCTTTTTGAGTATACTTATCTACCAAACATGCACGAACAGATTCCTGTTTCTGGAAATTTAATAAAAATATCGTAATATTCTAGTCTCCTGAAATCTAACGTTTTATACAAATATGTATAGAATCAACTACTTTTTACAAATTAAAACTTTTTTTGATATTTGGGTTTGTTTAGATTAGTAATTTTGTTAACTGTATATTCATTTATTCAACTGAGATGATTAATGACAAAACAGACGTATACTGTGCATTTCAAACAAAAACTTCGAATACACGATCCGTGCTGCTTGTGAAATGATAGAACACACCCCAATATTCGAAATTATTACATTGTGAAATAAGCAGCCATCAATACACAAGTTTATCAACCTATGACATAAAAACATTATAAATTGTTCATTTAATACGATTCAGTGTGTATACGAGATGGTCATTGATACAGAAAAAAAAACGGAAAGTACATATTTTTTACTGGCCTCAATACAGGATTTATTTTGGTTCAAAAACAAATGTAAATGTGTCAAAAATGAATAAATACATTACGCGAAATATTAGATTTTAACATGTTTGATGTTAGAGTTGTTTTTTTCCATATGCTATACTATTGTTGATAGTATATTCAATTATGGACGGCAGAAAGTGTGAATATCCAGATTTGTCAACAATAAAAGATTATTTCTCTGACAGCGCAGTCCGAAGTGAGAGAAATGTGTAAAATTGGCAATTTCTGATATGCACCGCTTCGAATGGCCACATTTGTGTACTTACAGCACAGGTTATTTGTTCCATTGGAAATACATGTCAAAAAAGCTTTTGAACATGTCTTACTGTAGCAACAAATAATTTGTCAAAATATTTATGCCAGAGAATTATTTTGACTTAAAAGAGGTTCTTTTTTTTATCGGTGAATCATTCCTTTCATTAAAATGAAATTTAACGCAAATAGTTCACATTGATCCTTTTATGTATGAGTCTTCCTACAGTCGTGTTTTTCATCAGTCAGCATACCTCGACCCAATACGACTGTACTTGAAGACAATACAGTTAAAAAAATGAAAACACTCATTTAAGTGCAACCTTGCATAGATACAAGTATACTTTACCTGTTATTGCAGTCAAAAACAACACTACAAAGGAAGGATATTGATTAATGGCTTTTTCCATTAATGTTTAGCTCAGATTAAATTCTATGATAAATTGAGGATTGCTTAACGTCCTGTCTCATTAATTCCAAGAATTATCTGACTTAAGAATAATAAAATATATACTTACACTTTGTAGAATACATTCGAGATGTGAAACTTCAAGTAAATCATAAAGTGAGTAGAAGACGAATTTAAATGTTTACATATAATTACTGACATTTCAGAAAGTGCCGATTATCCTGGTTTGAAACACTTATCTCTTTATAAACTGTTTACCTTCATTAAATCATTATCGGCCTTTCTAAATAAAATTTTATATTAACAATAAACTTTCAAATTTCACCTATGATGACTATTTCAAAAGTTTTATTTATTTAATTGACGCTTAGGAATAAAAGATAGTTTGACATAGAAATAGCCCGGGATTATTGTAAAATCATAATACTTATCACCATTGATTTGACTTTGTATTATATAAATGAAGTTTAAAATCTGTCAAAATATTAAGGTCGTATTTTTTTTTTAATAGTTTCTATTATCGTATATTATATTCTGTCAGGATGATGTCTTTTACCTCAAATTAACATTTGAATTTATTCTGTTAATTTTTGCCTTCCATCTGTTTGAATCGAGCGCTCCTAATGAGTCATAGAGTAGATGAAATACGAGTATGACCTATCATATTATAAGTATGTTTCATATCTTGGGCATAATTCTTCTCTAAAAGTAACCCTCAAGTATTAATGAAAAAAATATATTTGAACTTTGATTTAAAAAAAATGTATCTGTAATTATTTGCGATTTTTCGTGATTAATATTTTGTCATTAAAACATGTAAAACAAATGGATAACCCAAATACAATATAATGCTTCTCCCACAATTCTGTCAATATAACAGAATTATGGGAATAATGACTCGGTTGATGAAGTCGAGCGGTTTTTTTTTCAGTTTAATCGACTTCTCCTTTAAGAAATTACCTTTGAGTTGGGTTTTGTGTAAAACCATTTTGAGAGTAATAAGTAACCGAGTTTTTTTGTGGGTACGATTCAAAATTAAAATGTACGGTGGATTCGTTTATTTATAGTTGTTTACTGTTTCTCAAAAGGGTTAAACATGTAATTACTGTGGATTTGTTTGTATTCTTGGGGTAGTGGTTGTCATGGTTTCCATGAGTGCAGATACACCACGAATCCATATGGTCTATGGTATTCCATGTTATATAATTATAGATTAAACGAAATTTATCTCTGTTTCTTAATAGAGCTTTTATATTCCACTACATAGTTTCTACAATAACCCATTTAGACATTTTCTACGGTTTAATTCAGACGCTCGGATTATATAATTACCACTTTGGTTTAGATACCCATTATTTTTACAACAAGTCCTTCTTAGGAAAAAAAAACAATTAATTTTTAGACTTACATATACGACGGAATTCGCATTTGAAGAGATAATTTAAAGTAAACAGTTCAGTAAATGTGAGAAAATCTTACAGAATTAGATTCAATATCTGACATTTCAAAAACTGTTATATTATAGAAGTTTGAAAGGCTAACTATGTTTTATTAGCCAATTACCTTCATTAAAGTTTTGAAAATATTTCTAGAGTAGACGAATGTATGGCCAGGGAACCCAACTATTGTTAAATTAACAATAAGAATCATTCTGACAATCAATTAAGTAAATGACAGTTAATTAAACAAATGTTATCACTAGATAGGAACACTATGAAATTTCATCATATCATATGTACATTGTAACTGTGTGTGTACATTTTATGTGTTATTCATATTTGTTAGTCAATGTAAAATATACAAATATTATACAATCAAATGCATAAAATTTCCAATTGTATGTCGTTTACAGCCACTTCATGTATTTTCATGGATGTATATGAGGTTAAGAAATTACTAGACAACTTATCCGAAAAAGAATGTGTCGTCAACATATTTTGTAGTAAATCGTGTTAGGTCTTTTTTGGCAATAAAGCTCTTCAACTGTTTGGTATCTTACACATCATTGGCTTATAAATATTTGGCTTTCAGCGTTCCTGATGAAGGTAAATCCAGAAAAGCGCTATGGACGTATGAAATTTAGAACGTGTTGTTTTACATTTTTTTTAAAATATACACTCAATTTTGAATAAAATGATAAACAGAATAAATGTCAATAAAACCGATCTAAACCTTTTAAGTTTGTTATGATATTGTAATTATTATGTTTTATCTTGGCCTAACTTATGTTGTGTGACCTTATAGTTGTTCACAAAATAATGTTATAACTTTGCAGTTAAAAATCACTGGAACAATCATAGATACTGATAGAATGATTATTACTTTCTATTTGACTTACATAATGATTTCAGAATGATCATAATCCACGGTATGCAATTGAACTTCTACCGTATTCTAGAAGTTTTGTTCTGAAGTTTTCTAGGAGTTTCCTTACTACACTGTTCTAGAGGTTTCCGTGACAGCTACATATACCAAAACCAAAGTTGGACAGATCAGACATTAATATACTTGGATTCATAGAAGTTCTCTGGAGTTGTTCGATTGACACTTTTATTTACATTAACTACATCATACTAGAGAGGGCATATTCCCTACAGTTATGAGAAAATTTCGGATAAAGAAAAGACCAAGCATCGGACATGTATTTTTACAGTTAAGTTTACATTTCAATTTTATGATATTTCTTGTAAACTTGTGTATAATAAATCTTGTTAAATTTTATTATTGATTTGTGTCTTTAGTTGGCTACAATTTAATGGTGACTTCTGGCAGTAACAATTTTAAAAAGGGTATAAATTATAGCAGATTACTGTCGTTAACATATTTTAGATTAATAATACTGTATTTCATTTAACCTCGCGTCGTTTACTTAAACAATGTGTTCGTCTGTTTGTATCAGTTTTATTTGCAAGCTTTTTTTTTTTTTGTATAGATTCCTTTTGGTATGATATTTGTTTTTGAGATAAGTCAGGACATATTTTTTTTTCTTTAACACAAGAATCTTAGAAAAAGAAACAATTTCAATTACGGGTTCTTATTAAGTTTTATCTTGGCCTTATAGTTGTTCACAAAATAATGTTATAACTTTGCAGTTAAAAATCACTGGAACAATTATAGATACTGATAGAATGATTATAACTTTCTATTTGACCTACATAATGATTCCAGAATGATCATAATCTACGGTATGTAATTGAACTTCTACCGTATTCTGAGTTTCACTGTGCGTATCGCTGTGTGTTTCTTTATTCTACATTGGCTGGAGGTATAGGGGGAGGGTTGAGATCTCACAAAACATGTTTAACCCCGCTGCATTTTTGCGCCTGTCCCAAGTCAGAAGCCTCTGGCCTTTGTTAGTCTTGTATGTTTTTTAATTATAGTTCATTTATATGTTTTGAAGTTTAGTATGACGTCCGTTTTCACTGAACTAGTACACATTTTCATTTAGGGACCAGCTGAGGACCACCTCCGGGTGTGGGATTTTTCTCGCTGCGTTGAAGACCCATTGGTGGCCTTCGGCTGTTATCTGCTCTTTGGCCGGGTTGTTGTCTCTTTGACATATTCCCCATTTCCAATCTCAATTTTATCTTTATATTACAGTCAGTTTTTTATACTATACGAAGAAAAAAAAATATTCTTTTGATTCTTTATCAGCCGTTTATTTTGTCAAATCATTCCAAATAGGATTTTTTATCAGGTAAACTTAATAAAAAAAAACTGTCCTGAAAATTAATATAAAAAACATCAAAGGAGATATGTTTTGTTTATCTTTTACATCATGTACATACGACTTTGGAAACAAGTAAATAAAAGATTCAGAACAGATGTTCGATATAAACACAATAAAATTAAAATAACGAAAATACCGAACTCCGAGGAAAATTCTAAACGGAAAGTCCCTACACAAATGGCAAAATCAAAAGCTCAAACACATCAAACGAATGGATAACAACTGTCATATTCCTAACTTGGTACAGGCATTTTCTTATGTAGAAAATGGTGTATTAAACTTGGTTTTATAGCTAGCTAAACCTCTCACTTCTACTACAGTCGCATAAAAGTCCATTATATTGACAACGATGTGTGAACAAAACATACAGACATAATAGGTAAAAATGTCAAAAATAGTAGTACAGCAGTCAACATTGTGTTATAATCTTAATCAATACAAAAACAACAATGTGTTTGTCAGTTTGCATAAGCTTTATTTGAAAGCCATTTTCTAGTTTAGTTGCAGTCCTAAAGGCTTAGACTTTATTGAAGAACATGTTTTGGCATATATATGGCATACGTTGTTGTTTTTATTGCTATTTCATCTTCACAAACAGTATTAAGAGGTGTGCTTAAAAATCAGTGTTATTCATTTATGGACTCTTAAAAAATCAAAAGATTTCGTAAAGTGTCCTCAGTAACAATGTTCAACAATAGCAATCAAATCGATTGTTATAGCGTACACTTATATTCCTAATTAAAGAGATCGTGGCTATCATTGTATTCTAAAGGGAGGGGATAATATACCCGAGGGACATTCAAACTTATAAACCGGAATTAGCTAGCACTTTCTTGTCCTATTTTGAAGGAAATTCACAATTTAAGCGTACTAATTCGATTAGACATAGTTTTTTGTTACAAATAGATTATAGAATTATGCTAATACTTGGGTATTCATCCATGACACAATAATGTATGTACAGGAAAAAATACAAAGAGCAAATGAACATCGCTTGTGTAGAGGTTCTTTGTCTCAAAGTCACAGTGAGGCCTTCTACAACGAGAAAGAAAACTTTCACCTCAGTTTAAGACGACCCCTAACACCGATTTGAATGGAACTAAACCTTCAATCCTTCAAACGCGTTTCATTTAGGAGGAACGTCAGATAATATATCTGTGTGTTAGTATGTATGTGTCGATTTGTTTCATCAGCTAAACTTTAAAAATTTCATTCTAAATCCTGTATCATTTACAATATAATTTTATCATAGTAAAGTTTCATCGTTCGAATCAATTTTTCTTCATATACTTACAACGAGTTTTCAATAATACGTTAACATTTTGAGGTAAATGTACGTGCACCTTAGCTCCAAACATATATTGTAGAAGTCAATTTGTACCCGTTTCAAAAACTGCATGCTATAGAAATTTGGTAAGCGAACAGGCAAAGTTGTAATTTTATCATGTTATTATTGAAGTTCTTTTCTGAATCTCATATTTACTTGTTTCCAATGTCGTATGTACATAATGTAAAAGATACACAAAATATCTATGAACTTCTTCGATTTATATATATATTTTTTTTATTTGCAGGACAGGTTTTTATAAAATTTACCTGAAAGAAATTCATATTTGGAAATATTCGACAAAATAAACGGGTGATAAAGAATTAAAAGAACAATTTTTCCGTAGAGCATACAACTGACTGTAACTTGATCAACCCGTAATTGAAATTAATCTTAAATTCTTGTGTTATGAATTTTATATTCCAAAGAAGTAAACGTTAAAGAAAAAGAAAAAAATGTCCTGACTTATCTCCCAAAGATATCATACCAAAATGAATCTAAACAAAAAAAAAATAGCTTTCAAATAAAACGTATGCAAACAGTCAAACACATTGTTTCGGTAAACGACGCTAGGTTAAATCAAATTAAATATTATTTATCTAAAATATGCTAACGACAGTAATCTGGTATGATTTACCATTATCAAACTTAAAAGGTTTAGATAGTTTTTATCAACATTTATTTTGTTGATCATTATGTTTAAAATTGAGTGTATACAATTAAATAATGAAAACAACACGTTATAAATTTCATGCGTCCAAAGCGCTTTTCTGGAATGACCTTCATCAAGAACGCTCAAAGCCGAATATTTGAAAACCAAGGACTTATGACATAGAAACAGTTGAAGAGCGATATAATAACAAAATATCTAAAATAATAGCTTTATCCTTCTAGGACCAACCTTGCCTGAGGGCGTTAAAAACTTAGTTTCAGGTAAAAGGTAACATGCACTATTGGTATTGGTATCGGATTCGACCCGTAGCTTGTTAGTTGTTGGTAATATTAATCATGTGCAAAATAAAAAGGCCTCGAATGGTGTAATTTAATCAACAACATTGTCCTAACTTAGTAATATATAAAGTTGAAATCGACAGCTAACAAATTGGACCTCGTTATTTAAGATGTATTGATATTTACCCGCTTCAACGTAGACTCACCATATTTGTACTCATATGAATAATGTAAATTATTTTGCTTTAACATATTCATAATAATATACCGTTAATAAAAATGAAAAATTTTGGGAAATGTTTACACGATAATCAGCATAAAGATATTTCTTTATCAAGTGAATCAAAATAAGAGAAATTTCAATATTGTGTGAAAACTTCATTGAAGCTTAGTTTAAACATTTTCCAATATGAGTTGGATCATTACTTTGATAGAGAAAACTTTGCAAATCATAAAATGAGGAGAGCGAAATAAATACATTATGTTCTCAATATATTAGCCAAGAAAAGCGACTGCATTGGCCATCAAAACAGGTTTTTGACATACTTCTTCAATGTAATACACATTTTCTCTGCACTACATCTCACAAAACAATATGAAGATCAAACAGTGAAAAATAAACAAATGAATTAAAAATGATAATTAAGATAACTATGATTAAAAAAAATTAACTGAATAAATAATGTTCTTGTCAGCTTTTTCTTACAAGAACTACGTGTTTAAATAAGAAGATGCAAGCAAAAAAAAAAGAAAAGAAAAAGAAAAAATATCGAACTCCAAGAAAAATTCAAATCGGAAAGTCCCTGGTCAAATGGCAAAATAAAAAGCTCAAACACATTAAACGAATGGAAAACAACTGTATTATTTCCGACTTGTACATGCATTTCCTTATTTAGAAAA
The DNA here is from genome assembly GCF_021869535.1 of Mytilus californianus. Lineage (NCBI taxonomy): Eukaryota > Metazoa > Mollusca > Bivalvia > Mytilida > Mytilidae > Mytilus > Mytilus californianus. The sequence goes on from NW_026262712.1 coordinate 82,264,753, forward strand.
TGATGAATTAACCCTGGTTTTAAAGCTAGCTAAACCTCTCATCTGTATGACCGCCGCATAAAATTCCATTAAATTGACAACAATGTGTAAACATATAAACAGACAGAATAGAAACAAATATCAACAATAGGGGAAGAGCAGTCGACATTGTGTTATAATCTTAGTCACTGTAAAACAAACAAATATGTCAGCAAAGAAAAACAAAATGGCATATAGACAAAACACATAGGAAAACATGATAGACAAGAATACAAAAAAAGACCACAACACAACAACACATTGGCGGGATGCATAAGTACCGAGCCACGTCAAGAGCAAATTACCAAAAATTGAATAAACAGGAAAGGTTAATATTCTATAAGGACAAATAAAAAAGCACTATAACACGCAATTAAGATGATAAAACAACGTTAGTACCTAGAATATATACTTCAAGACCATCATGTATTATTTGTGAAGCTGATACGGAATATTTATCAACAAGATCTTAGAATCGTCCGATGAACTTTTTTTAGAAAGTTGACCAGACGTTCTATGAAATAACCCTGGTTCATCAACTTTCTGTTCAGTTACTGGTAACGATTTATTAAGTCTTGGTAGCAGCTGCAAGCTCTTGAATATAAAGTGAACATTTTATAGTAAGCTGGATCTTGTCAGTCTTTCATTATTTGTCCTTATGTTTATTTACATGATCAACTAAACTATCTAATTACTTATTTATCCTAGAATAACCATGTTTATCTTACTTATTATTTGTTTGGAAACAAAACTGCTCAAAACAGAGAAAACGATAGTCAAAATTAAATGTCAAACTATAGAATTCATTTTTCTTTTTAAATATGATATACAACATTGCATGTTTTATGAATAATTGAACAAATAAATACATGAAGATTGATAAAAATAATAAATTAAATAAATGATATAACGAAATATTTCTACGAATTTAACTATTCAAATATAAATAAAGAATAGTAGAAATTTACCGATTAACTTTAGATTTTAACGGTTAACCAGTCAGTCTATTAGTTTTGGTTAAAATTTCGAAAACAAGCATAATTACCAAACACCCTATCAGGTGAGATAGTATCGTCTCAGAACGAAACAATTTTGTAAGCACGGATTTAATTGATCGATTCGTCCACACATGACTTTGAGCAGATAAAAACGATTCGTCTTAAACATGCGAAAAGGGTGGAGATTTTTGATTGATTACAATCGTTCGTTCACGGTCATTCAGTTCTCGTTTTCTCGTGTTCTTTCCGGTTTTATTTTATTCTGTGTTAAAGGGAATTTGAGTGTTCAGTAGCTATAGATGCAACGATATTTTACAGGTTTTTGTGTAGTTTAGGAAACCAATACATAGTAGTAACCCTTAAATATTCTGAAAAGGTATCAAGCCGAGATGTTGTGATTATATGATTGTCTACTACATAACTCTGTAGAATTCAATGTAGAAGGATGTTTTCAAACCAGAAACTTTCGTGTAGTAATTACGACATGCAATCTTTGCTTGTTTTGTCAGTCGGTACGAACACAAATGCCTTAGGAGAAATTCTTATTCTATAAATTGGCGTATAATAAATCCTCTTATTTATTTCTGATTTTTTTTTTCAAAAGCAATTATCGAATAACCACAAAATTAATACTTTAATTCAAAAAAGAATCAAGACATATTTTCTCAGATTTTTCCTGTAAATCCAAGGTTTACAATAGGATGAAAAAGCGCCCTTTATTACATGTTGGCACTGTTTCTAATCCATATTAGATGGACGATATTTTAGTTCTTTTAAAAAATATTGGTCTTCAACGATGCTGAGGTAACCCTTATTTACATAGGCATATGAATCAAATTGAACATTCGATGATGCACGGTCTCAAGTTGAAGGAGCATGACTTACGATACTGACGTCTGATGTAACAGAAATTTAATTGAAAACGTAACTCAGTTGTTGGTATGTATACACATTAATAGGTTGTTCTATGTTAACAAAACGATAACATAAAAGAAACATTGTAACAGAATATAATACAATGTACATACGAGTTCGCAGATAATACTTTAAAAAAGTTTCACTATAAGATTTAGGACTTAGTTTAGTATAACAGATATGATGATGACGTTTTATAAATAAAAAAAAATATGTTCTAAATGATTCTAGTGACCAGTTAATTTATTTATATTGTTTAATATTAATACTTTGGACATCTTTGTCTCTGGATCTGAACTGGACGTACATTTTAGATATCATACTTTGATATAAAATAGGAAATGCAGCCGTTGTCTGTCATAGCATATTATTTCTTATTAAATATGATTTCATATCTACATAATGCTAATTTCTGTACTTGATATTAAATTCCAATAACTTTTGAAGACGAGACTTATATGTTGTATATTGGTCACAGATTTAAGATATGATTAGCATTCATCTATTTGGCATACGCCGATATTGTCAGTAAGTTTTTTTATCTGTAAATATCTCCTTAGTCAAACGCAGTCGGATTCGGAGTTTTTGTGTCAGGTATTAGACATTACTTTTGAATATGAAGGTAACAAATCGCAAAGAATTGATTTATGTAGAGCGCATTATTATGTCTGAAGTACTTTACGTTTTTTTTTTTTTTACAAAAGATACTGTTTTAATAAAATTGAGAATGTAAACGGGGAATATGTCAAAGAGACAACAACCCGATCAAAGAGCAGAAAAACTTAATGTCACCAATGCAAAAATGCAATGGGTCTTCAACACAGCGAGAAATCCAATACCCGTAGGCGGGCTTCCTCTAGCCCCTAAACAAAAATGTGTACTAGTTCAGTGCAAATGGACGCCACACTTAACTTCAAAACATATAAATAAACTATAATTAAAAAAAACATACAAGCCTAGCAAAGGCCAGAGGCTCCTGACTTGGGATAGGCGCAAAAATGCAGTCGGGTTAAACATGTTTTGTAATATCTCAACCCTAGCTAATCTAGCGTAAACAAACACATAGTAAATCTCAGTTCAAAAGAAGTCCTAGTCCGATGTCAGAATAGGTAACAAAAGAAACTTAGCAAAATGACAATGATACATAAATAAAAAAAGGACTACCAGACCCTGAGTGAATCAATATTGATATCAAAATATGCCATCCTTATTAATCTGACAACAGTACCGTTACTGTATCACTTCTGAAAATACATTCACCACTGGTTTCTGCTTCCCAATTATGAACTTCTCATTTCTCACTTCACATACCTGCAGCACCTGCATACGGAGTATATATCTCCCATTTGAGACGATATTGCAGAGCTTGTATTTCCCACCATGATTTCCTTTATATAAGGTCGCTGCTTGCAAGGAAGCTACTAAAGCAAGATTTCCATGTGGTGAAGTTGAAATCGTCCGTTCGTAAATTTCACGGACGTCATCAAGAGTTCCTTGACCGTTATGAAATATCCGTTTCACAGATGACATAAGATTTGTTATAATTGTCTTAGCTGCAAAACCGTCCACTTTTTCGCAAATGAGACTACTGCACTTATCACCGGGCGTGTACATAAGCAACACGACGGGTGGCAAATGTGGAGCAGGATCAACTTACCCTTCCGGACCACCCAGGATCATCCCCTGTTTTTGATGGGATTCGTGTTGCTCTGTCTTTAGTTTTCTATGTTGTGTTTTGTGTACTGCTGTTTGTCTTGTTTTCATTTTTAGTCATGGCGTTGTCACAATAATACACATTTTACTTTTAATTACGATTTCTCGAAATTCCATCTAACTGAATTGATAATTATGTTTAAAGATCAAATATTATTTATACTTTTACAGATAAAAAAAAATAGGTACTGTTTTCGTGTATTCTGTCTAAATAATTTGAATATGAGCGAAGCATATAAAACATGACAATCTATAATACTGCAACATGACACCGTCACAACATTCTCCTTATTTGTCTTTTTTGAAGACTAACATATTAATACACATTTCTAAAACCAAAAGACAAATAACCAAATCCAACGCTCCTTGATATTGTCCTATTCTTAAAACGAAAATATTCGATGCTATGAAATATCTATTCGACACAAAATCTTGCATATGGAATTAAGAGAATCGAAATTTAAGGTAAAACATGTATATATTTCGTTGTTAAAACTCTGTTACATTTTTAAACTTTATTGGCTTTTTTCAATATTTAATTGATTTTACCTCTGGTGGAGTACATAATTCATATATCTTTTTTCTTTAATGTCTAGATGCAGTTCAACGAGTTCATTATATATCGTTAAACACCATTTCATTATATCTTTTAAAACTGCCAAAATGACGTATACTTGACATTACACTAAAAAGTGGTAATGCTATCATTTCCTCTATAGAGTGTTATTGAACAAAAATAAACATCTTGATGAAGTTTATATCATCCCTTCTCCAAATATGAATGGGATGGTATATTTGTGAAATTGGACATGTTAAATTAGTCGTAGTCACAAAACCGTTCTATTCACCTATATTTGGTGATTATAAAATCATTGCATTTTCACTTGCAATAAGCAACACCATTGGTATCATAATAAGATATGGGACTGCAGATTTTCTAAGAAGACCAGTTCAAGAACGGTGTAGTGTTGTATGGATTTTTTTATCTTTTAGGTAATTTCTTCTTTTTTTTCATTATTGTCTATTTTTCTTGAACTTGTGGTATTCGACCGTCTCTGTGGCATTTCCTCCTTTTTTTACCAGTAATGGATTTACTGCCATGTTTATATCTTCTAAATACTGAACATTATTATTGTTGTATTCTATTTATCATAAGATCAACAAAGCCAAATCCGACTAAAGTTCATTTACTAGGATTGTGCACTAATCTGGAAATAGGACCTAACAAGAACTGTTAAAATTAATGATCTACTTGTAAGAGGTGACTATATACCCTTTGTTGCAGGAAAACCGTATATGGTACGTTTTATCTTCGACATATGCAAGGACTGGTTTCAGGTCTGTTTAATGTCAGCCAGGAAATGTGTGTATGATAATTAGAAATCCGATAACCACATGTTTTAAGTGATTCATTATCAAATATGAGTATCAGTATATTAACAAGCAAATTTGAAAGTCTTACAAAAAAGACAATATAACAGAAACATTGAAGATTGCAGTAAAATATGTTACATTGAACAAGGGCACTTGTTTTCACATACATACACTACATTTCGACACTTTTTTTATAAACAAGTACTGTGAAAATTCAAATTCAAAATCAAAATTGTCTTTTAAGTTTGATTGGATAAGCATAGTTCATGTTCTCGTACCCATATTTTTTGCCATAACCTCTAGCAAAGAAACCAACATTGGTCATGACTGTGGATAAACTACAATTTGGATAACCTAAAAAAACTGAAATTATACTGCTGAAAAAATCTTGAACGAAATGAAAGCTTTATTTCCCTTAAATAAACGTTTTATCCTTTTTCAATTTTCATATTTCATGTAGATTAGTTTGTACCTTCCGTGTTTTTTCGCGAAAAAAACTATAAACATTGTGTTGAATTTCAGCTGATTTTTATATCGTCATGAATGCCTTTTAGCAGTGACTGGAAATGCCAATGACAACACTAACGATACAAATTTACCGGGTCGCAATTGAACAATTTCATGAAATATTTCATATTTTGTCTATTATATGATGATAACATCTCAAAGCAAGATTCGTACAAACCAAATTGCCATCTTGACTATTTACAGATACAATAAAGGCGTGCAGTCTGATTCACATAATTCAATTTTTTGTCTGTTGTTGTATGACTAAAGCGAAATGGTTTTACTTAAAATCCCATCAGACTGCTAACTATGTCAGCCACGGCAATTTAATGTATCCTTTTGGACCATATTTTAATGTCTTATCAATATATTGTAATACTATCAAACATTTTCAGATGAAAAAGTATCTCGTGTTCTGAACTATTCTTGAATTTTAAATGGAACGTTGTACACCTATACTACAACGAAACATTATACTTGAACAATTAAACGAAATTTGAAAGCATTTAAAAAATCTACGATCGACACCAAATTCATGAATGGACATACGATATATATATATATTTATAAGTCTAAATTGAAAACAACGTTCAAACCTACGATTGCGTTGGATAAAACCGCAATTTTTATACGTGTGCATGCAAAAAAAAATTCTTGGTAGAGGGGTCTAAATACAGCACAAACAACATTGTCCAAAAGACCAAAAAATGAAAAAGTATATTTTAACAAAACGCATTTGCCTAACAGGTCGAACAACGGATGTTCTTAAACCCTGCTGACTGCCATTGGAGATTGCCAAATAAATGGGTCACAAGATGTAACAAAAGTGATCTTTATTATTAATTTGATACCAAACAGAAAACAAAAAATTGCGGAAAAGATGGTATACCGCAAACATGAGGTGCAAACATTTCATTTGTTTAAATATACTTTTTCACTTTTTTGGTCTTTTGGAAAATGCACAAACAACATTTTCCAAAAGACCAAAAAAGTGAAAAAGTATATTTAAACAAAACGCATTTGACTAACATGTCGAACAACGGATGTTCTTAAACCCTGCTGACTGCCATTGGCGATTACCAAATAAACGGATCACAAGATGTAACAAAATGGATCTTTATAATTAATTTAATACAAAACAGAAAATAATAAACTTGCGGAAAAGTTGGTATACCGCAAACATGAGGTGCAAAACTTTGTACACCATATCCGGATTTCGACAATTAATGTATCTTCAGTGATGTTAGGAATCGAAACAGTATTTGGAAGGCCATATAATTTACCTCAATTTAGGATAGGCTCTTGAATTTTGAAGAGTCGAAATAGGATGAACGGATCATATTAACCCGAAGGCAAATATAATACAAGCCCTTACGGAAAAATATAAATAAGTCTAAATTGAAAACAACGTTCAAACCTATGATTGCGTAAGATAAAAACCGTAATTTTATACGTGTGCATGCAAAACAAATTTCTAGGTAGAGGGGTTTAAATATATATATATATATATATCCACAGCAAAAGAAGTATGAATAAAAGTTTCATAGATAATCAAAATTAAAGGGAGAAGATTTGAGATCTGAGATCGAAGTATACATAAAAGTTTAATCAAATATTTTAGAGAGAAGTATTGAGATCTGAAGTCGAAGAAAGACTAACAAAAGTCTTGAAGAAAATATCATTAAAAAAAGTGCCACTATTTTCTACCATCAGATTATTACAAAGTGCATCTTTTAGTCTAAATGACATTTATTTGACGCAAATTATAAATTGAAAGTATTTAAAATCCCAATTAAGGTTATCAAGTTGTTTGTGTATTGAATCAGTTCCAAAGTGTATAGACTGAATCTTTGTTAGCTAAAACAGATTAGAAATAAGGTTTATATGAATTTAAACCAGCAGTAATTTTGATAGACGACAACAGGAAACAATTAGAAAAAAATATTGAACTGATATATCAAAGTATGGTTTAATCGAAAAAAGTCCTTTTGTTAGTTGACTGTGTTTTCCTGTGTATTCAAATCAGAAAACATAACTGAAAATGTAAGAACATACAAAGGGTTAAAACATATATAAAGAAGTCTTTAATATGCATGGCATTAGATCATTTCATTTACTACTATCTTGTTATACTCCTGCTGTTTAAAGCTGGATGTATACAGTGATCAGGGGAATCAATCCGCCTGTCTGTCCGTTTGTTCGTCCATCTTACCATTTATTGTATCCGCAACTGATCCTGAATGGTTTGACAAAATTTTGTGAATCATTTACAGTATCCTACACACATGATGGACTTTGGCATCTTTTATTTAATTTTTTAATCAGAAAGATTTGTGTGGTTAACTTTGACATGACATGGACTTTGTCATATATATACAATATAGTACACATATGTATCCTCTTCTCCTTCTAGAACTCTTATCATAGTATTTAATTACACTTTCTCAAAATCATCATCCTAAATGAGATTGTGAACCTCTTTTATTTGTTGTCCGAATTTTTTTGGGGTTTCCCTTATCAATTCGTGGACTTTGATAGGGACGGATAACAATTTACTGAGCTTTAATGGCACTACCTCTAGTTTGTTCTTGGTATAATAGTGATTAATTGTCATGACTAAATGCAAGCTTGATAATTATCATTATACTATTTAGAATCGGAAAAATTAACTTGAGTAAAATCCGTTCATATTTTGATAGAAAAAATGTTCGTTTTTCTGACAAGAGCGCACGTACGAAAAGATGTTTCTTTAAGAAAATTCTACTTAAAACGGAACTTACACTGTCATGACGTGTGCCTATAATGATATGAACTGTTTCTAATATGAAATAAATGCTGAAGTATAAAATGAGCCAAACAGAAAACAACAAATCAACTGCATGCAGAAGTAAAACTAAAAATGTAAAAGTGAAAATGAGCACCCGATGAAAAGTGCAAAATGAGCAACCGCTGAAAAGTGCAAAATGCAGCGCCGCTTACTTTAAATTCGATGTTCCAATAAAACATCACCGAATCTTAAAGTAAAGGCAACGCAAATTGTTATTCTGAGTGATACTTAGTATACATTTCTCCTTCACAATTCGATAAATTAACAACAGTTACATAACAGCTATGCATTTGAATAATATAAATTAAAATGAATACGGTTTAGAATCCATAACGAGTATTAAACCATCTTATCAACAGGGAAAATGCATCGGAATCTATTGAAGATCAACACACACCTATATTCTGAATAGAACAATGAATAACTAAAGTGTAAAATTCGTTTTAGTGTGTTGAGAATAAAACACAGTGAAATAACTGAAATAATATCTCAAATTTAAATCAAAAGGTGCGTTGTTTTCCGATATTGAAGTTAAAACTGCTTAATAATTATTGTTATACCTTTTCATCTTCAAATTAATAATCATCAAACAGCTACACTTTTATCGTTTATATCATGATCATTATCGTGTTGATTATGAATGATAAAATTAAAGTCCGGTTTTATATATGTTTAATTATCTGTAGTAGGCGTTAGTTAACATTGCAGTGGACGTGTAACACTGTCAATAAAGTAAATAAGTTCCGCCCTATCCGCGTCATATCTCATAATTATACTTACTGTAACTTTGAACAGATAGTCATCTTTATTCTATTTAAAAGATTTCTATATTTAGACATGATAGAATACGCATTATATGTTATTAATTAATGAGTAATATGCTAATAATTTCTTTATAACAAACAAAGATTCATTTGTAGGCCTTTGTTATTGTCTTGGTATAAAATTTTTTCACCTGGACTTCTTCATCTGGAAATAATTTATCATAATCTGATTTAAAAAAACTATAGTGCACATTCCCTTCGGTTGACTTTAGAGTATTTTTACTTTTACTCCTCTTTTCTATGTCATGTATCTCATGTATAACTATCTATGTTTTTAGAAATCTTTGGCTATTATTACGTTCCGTGTTAAGTTTATCTGGAAAAGCGACTTGTAATTTAGTTTTGTACTTTCACTATTATTGTTTTGTAAAAACTTAACCACTGCTGGATGATATCAATGTATGAGGGTAGAATCCAATAAGTAGTCAGTGTGATTGAAGTTCAACACCAGCTATGATTCCAAATTGAGAGAGGCGAAAGATACAAAAGAGATATTTAAACTCATTATTCAAAAACAAACTGACAATGCCATAGCAAAAAACTTAAAACGATTAAAAAAAAAACAGTGTATACAAAACACAACATACAAAACCAATGATATTAAACATTTTAGCTATCTATCTTAGTCCTTGTTGATGGTATAGTTTTTAATTCGTCCTCACTCTCTAATTTTTTAATTTGAGTGTTCTTGGTAAAATATTGGGAGGAAAATCAGGACACTTTTCAATAGGTGCATAAGGACTTTGCTCATATTTGTGAATTGTTTTTTCTTTATTGATATATATGCAAGGATTTTGCCCAAAGAAAGAGTTAGATCAAAAAAGAGGGACGAAAGATACCAGAGGGACAGTCAAACTCATAGATCGAAAACAAACTGACAACGCCATGGCCAAAAACAAAAAGACAGACAAATAATAGTACAGATGACACAACATAGAAAACTAAAGACTAAGCAACACGATTCCCACCAAAACTGGGGATGATCTCAGGTGCTCCGGAAGGGTAAGCAGATCCTGCTCCACATTCGGCACCCGTCGTGTTGCTTATGTTATTACAAATCCGGTAAATAGTCTAAATCGGTAAGTCACATTCGTGAAAAGGGAAGGGTATTGTAGTTACGACATAAGGAGCATATCCGATATCATCTGTGAAGCGGTTATTCCATAACGGTCAACCAACTCGTGATGGCGTCCGTAAAATTTACGAAGGGATGATTTCAACTTCACCATTTTGGAACTCTTGGTTTAATAGCTTCCTTGTGAGCAGCAATCCTCTATCAAGGAAATCATGATAGGAAATACAAGCCTGGGAATATCGTATCAATTGTGAGATATATACTCCGTATGCAGGCGCTACTGGAATGTTGCTACTTAGAAATGGAAAGTTCACAATTGGGAAGCCAAAATCATCTCTTTTGTCGTAAAGTTTTGTTTTCAACCGACCCTCATTGTCAATTTCTAGATGTAAGTCAAGATATGAGGCAGACTTAACTGTATCTGTAGTATCCTTTATCTCTAGTTCGATGGGATAAATTCGTTCAACATAGTCACCAAATTTTGTATTATTTAGTGAGAGAACACTATATAGCGGAATGTAAAGTTAAAGGATATTGCTAACTTCTTATCATTCTTCCTTAAAAGTTCCTGTATGAAGTCAGCCTCATAATAATAAAGAAACAAGTCGGCAAGAAGAGGGGCACAATTGGTTTCCATTGGAATTCCGACAGTCTGTTGAAAAACACGTCCTTCAAACGTAACAAATATGCTGTCAATCAAGAAATCAAGCATCTTGATAATGTCAGTTTCAGAGAATTTTTGTATGAATCAGACTGATTCTTTACAAAGTAGGATTTATCTCTCCCCCAGACAAGATACCTGTATCTACGTTTGCCATTCTTTTTAATGAAACAAAGTAATACCAACTCTTTCAATTTGTCTTTTAGTTTGGAATGGGGAATACTTGTGTAAAGTGTAGAAAAGTCAAATGTTTTAATACTATTGCAAGATGAGAGAGTCTTAGATTGTATGTACTCTAAATGATCTTTGGAATTTTTAAGTATCCACATCTGATTCACGCCACCTCTAGAATAGACTGTTTCACAATAACTTTGGAGCTCGGCTTTGATTGCTGATAAAATAGATGTTAATAATTTCGAAAGAGGTTTCGTGGAGCACTTGGAAGACCCAGCAATATACCGTTGTTTGTAAGGACACTTATGTAGTTTAGGTATCCAATACAGTGATGGAAGATCCAGTTCTTCATCTTTGGTTGAAATTCCAAAGGAACATAGAACAGACCTATGATTATCCAGGATTTCCTGTTTGGTAAGTGTCGTGAGGGTATATGTTGAGTTTCAACTTTTTCTATATGTGTTTCACTTACAGAGTCAAAATATAAAAGATGTCAAATCCTACTGGAAATTGAATATTAGCGAGTTCTATCTTTAATTTAGAATAGTGTTTCATAATTTTACATATTTCCATAAAAATCAAACGATCAGCGCTACATGTTGCTGTTGAATGCATTTTGATAAAATATTGTAAATTTACATATTTTAGTCAAATCTAACATTGAAGGACATCGCTAACCAAGTTGAATTATTCTGTATGTGAACGACAATACATAACTTCACTACCAACGATTTCTAGGTAAGAATCATTTTAACTTCGGAGGAGTGAAACGAGGGAGATAATAACTAAATAAATGTTATATTTTGTTCAATACGAATAAACGATATGGGCCATACTTTTTTTTTTATTAAAAACAGTAGTAAAGACTAAAATCTTATTGATTTGAAACCCTAAAGGAACGCTTGAGTTATCTATTTCGATGAAATTTTTCGTTAATCGTCTAGTAATCTCTTGCAAATAGCTCTAATACCTTATAAATACTGCTGCGTTACAATCTTTCGGCAATTATCACCAAAAAATAAATTAACTAAACCTCAATTCAGTTCCTGATATAATTGTGCTCACTATTTGATCAACAATCTCAAATTGAAACATCACAAAAACTCATTTACATGAGTAACTAGCTACATGTAACTGTATACGACATTGGCAAAACTGTTACTTTTAATAAAAATTGATATAATTGTGCTCACTGTTTGATCAACAATTTCAAATTAAAATATCGAAAAAACTCATTTTCAGGGTGTAACTAGCTACATGTAACTGTACACGACATAGGCAAAACTGTGACTTTTAATAAAAAAAAACAGGCTTAGAGCAGGCGGAAAAGCTTTCTTATTTTTTTTTAAGATTACTAATTTTGTAAATAAAAACATCTTCTGGCAGCTATAGCCAAACAACTGTTGGGTACACATACAAAGACATAGATAGTCCAATTGATTGATAATATACTACATTAAATAATGAAAATAGAGATTTTACCAAGAACAGAAGGTTTTCTCAGGGTAAAAAAGTCCTAAAAACCAAAAATACATGTTGAATTAAACTTTTGAAATGAAAAAAAATGTTTTCAGTACAAATGATATAAAATAAAATTGAGAATGGAAATGGGGAATGTGTCAAAGAGACAACAACCCGACCATAGAGCAGACAACAGCCGAAGGCCATCAATGGGTCTTCAATGTAAACATATTCTAGAAGAAACAACACATTTAACATGTTTAAAAAAAGCACAACAAAATTGAACACTTAAAACAAAAATAAGCAAAGGAAACACAAACCAATCGACTCCTGATAGGAATAAAGCCTCTAAAATACTTATTTTTTCTAAATTCAAGCATTTTATGATATCTATCTTCCAAACAATAACAGATAAACGGAAACTTTAAGCAGTGAAATGATCAAGTATATAAGATCTACCAACATGCAAATATTCTGTAACTATCTATATCTCCTTATTCGAGTAATTGCTCTGAAATGAAGCGTTTTTTTGCGATTTCGATATTCCTACATGTTGTCTTCAAAACTATAAAAAAAAAAAAGAAATATTCATTGTAACAGCAAACATGATAACCAATACAAGACCTACAAAAAATCATAATGACTGGAACCATCAATATTACTCCCAATATGAGCTATAGGTTCTATTCTCGGTCGGGTCAAATTAAAGGCTTTGAAAATTCATACTTACTGCTTCTTCGCTATGCTAGCGACAGGGCGTCTGACATGTCTTCATGTGGACTTTTATCTTGTGAACAATAACGTTAAAATTCCGGCTCAGCATATATTTCTGGTACAAAATTACATTCATATTTATATCAAATTAACATGTACATGTTCTCGTCATGAAAATACGTTAGATTTTCCCCTGAGCGGTACACAGCCATTAGTCATCTGCCGTGGTCCTGCTTCATACATAACATAGAATCTATCATTTATTTTTTTTGAAACTACAGGTCAATTATTAACAAAATTCATTCCATTGCACCAAAATGAAAGCAATTTTTTTTTGCATCATTTAATACATCAAGATTGTCCCGACTTTTGGTTAGAATGTACTTGTTTTATATTCGTTGAAGTTCAGTATGCTCGTTTTCGCTTTTCGTTTCGTACAACCGTCATTTGCAGTGGCTTTTTTCTGTCTTCTGCCCCCTTTTGAATAGCTCCATTCTAAACCTGTTTGCAACTTATAGGTATTCAGGTCAATAATATAAGCAAGATCTTCATCATACTTAACCGAACTCTCGTCAGTTATTTTTTTTACATATTTGAAAAGCTCAACAAGCCTCGCGTTTAAGGTGTAATACCACCATTGATTTTCCCCTATTAGTCTTTGTTAAATTTGCACTTTTCAAAAAATTGTGCAGAATTTATCTTTGTTTCAAATAAAGAAATACTTGGCATGAGTAAAGTTTGATCCTGTCCAGTACTATAGAAAAAATTTCACATAACATTTCATTGCATATAAGAAAATAACCATCACTGGAAGTTAACCAATCAAATTTTCCCCTTTTTTAACCTGTATACAAGCTTTAGTAACCATGTAACCTCAAGTTTCCAAAATATTCTATAGAAACCCAAAATAAAAAAATAATGGTGCTTTGAAATACCCAGGATATATGTTTATGACCCAGAAATGTTTTACTGCAATGAAATGTAGGATCAATTACCTACAACTGTCAAATTCAAGGGAATATTTTTTTTCGACCTATTTTCGTATGCAACCGGATGTGACGTACTATGATTTGGTGGTATTACACCTAAAGAAGACTTTTTTGTTAAATAAACTGAATGTGACTTTTTTCCTTTGTTATACTGGTTATTTCAAGCATTCCTGTCAAGTTTTGTCATAATCAGTTCAATAGTTTGAAAATTTTCTAGTATAATGTAAGACGACATCTGCAGCGATTCGTGCTCAATTTCTTCGAAAAATCCAAACCAAGCCGCATCATGATAGAATATAGTGTGGACCAATAAATGATCAAATATTTATCTCATCTGCCTACAAACAGTTGAATATGATACAAAAGATGACTTTAGGATGATAAATACTACCAATGGACCTCTTTGTCTTCCTTATAAGGTCTCTTTTGGTCCATTTATACCTCTCATTTCCTCAAAATTTCTACTTTATAGGCCAATAAATAAAAATTTTGGGGTAACTTTCACTCATTTATGATAGAAATGTTATAATAAATGATTAATTGAAGTATTCAAGCCGAATGAACTATCCGTATAAAAGTTTACTGTCTCCAAGGAGGTTTCAATAAGTCCTTACGTAAAACTTAAATTTACGCCGCGTTCCAGAGAGGGACATAAAAAGCTTCTCTTTTGGTGAATAATTTGTTGTTACTGCTTTAAAAATAATTTCATTTACTTAAAACTATATATTTATTAAAGTATTTCTTAGGAAAAATTTTCTAGTATAGCAGAATATAAGAAAAAAGGAGAAAAAGCTCCCCAAAACTCTAAGTATGGCTTATTCTGTCAACTAATATTCATGGTAAAGTCCTATTTCAAGGAAATTTTCTCATAAAATGTGTTTTGGAGACTCAATCTACTCAGAATATTTCATTATTAGTAATATTTCACTTAAATAGCAAGAAATTTTAACACATGAGAGTACTCACAAGGTCAAAGGTGCATGTACAGCTTCCTATATTAGGTGTAATACCACCATTGATTTTCCCCTATTAGTCTTTGTTAAATTTGCACTTTTCAAAAAATTGTGCAGAATTTATCTTTGTTTCAAATAAAGAAATACTTGGCATGAGTAAAGTTTGATCCTGTCCAGTACTATAGAAAAAATTTCACATAACATTTCATTGCATATAAGAAAATAACCATCACTGGAAGTTAACCAATCAAATTTTCCCCTTTTTTAACCTGTATACAAGCTTTAGTAACCATGTAACCTCAAGTTTCCAAAATATTCTATAGAAACCCAAAATAAAAAAATAATGGTGCTTTGAAATACCCAGGATATATGTTTATGACCCAGAAATGTTTTACTGCAATGAAATGTAGGATCAATTACCTACAACTGTCAAATTCAAGGGAATATTTGTTTTCGACCTATTTTCGTATGCAACCGGATGTGACGTACTATGATTTGGTGGTATTACATCTTAAGATACAAAAATTTAACTGTCTAGAGTGGAGGAATATCGTATGACACTCGATGCAGTGGTAGAATCTGCATATAATAAAATCTTGTTCTCAATTGTGAAATCACTGATTACGACTTATCACGGCTTTTAACTATCAATGTGCCTCACGATGATGATCCAGAAAAGTATGCAGCAATAGTGTATTGCCCTAATCATTTAGGAAAAAGGGGCCAAAAAAAATATTTTCTACTACTTTGCATAAATTGCTTATTTCTTGACCAATTTCAATGGGGTTTAATTCAAAGTCTTGAATTCTTGGGGTTTTAATATTCTGGATCTAACCGTGTATTTATATTTTGTATTTTAGGCCCCGTTTTTTAATTGGTCCGCATTGAGGTCCAAAGGGTCAAAATCAAACTTTGTTTGCCTTCATTGAAAATTAAATTAATGGGGTTCAATGATATGCCGAAATATAAAAATATAACCACGTATTCAGATTTTAACTTTTGGGGCCCGTTTCCAAATTGGTCTAAAGTAATGTCCAAAGGGTCCAAAATTAAACTTTTGTTTGATTTCAAGAAACAATGAATGATTGGGATTCTTTAGTATGCTGAATCTAGCCGAGTATTTAGATTTGGATTTTGGGCCCGGTTTTCAAAATGGTATTCACGAAGGTCTAAAGGGTCAATAATTAAACTTTTTTTTGTTTGATTTCAACAAAAAATTAATTATTGGGGTTCTTTGATATGTTGAATCTAACCGTGAATTTAGAATTTGGATTTTGGACTATAAAGGTAAATGTCCAATTTCAAATTTGTAACTTTTTAGACCACATTCATTCTGTGTCAGAAACCTATGCTATGTCAAATATTTATCAAAATCCAAATGCAAAGCTGTATTGCACAATTAATAGAGATAATAAGATTTATAGTCAAAAATAGATATAGCATTAAATTCTATTTTAAGAGAAGAAATTATGTATAAATGTAGTTTGAAATTTACTGTTCAGTATTAGATATTTCGAAAAATAATTAAAGGTTATTTCTTTCTTTCTTTTTTTTTTTCTTTTTTTTTTTTTTGATGAAGCAAACCCCTTTAAAAACTTAGCTAATATTGTCCATTAATAAATAAAAAAATTAAATTATTGGTGTACTTGGATATGCTGAATCTAACCGTGTATTTAAATTTTGGATATTGGAACATAAAAGGTTAAAGTTCAATTCCAAATTTTTCAATTTTTTCACCACATTCATTTTGTGTCAGAAACCTTTGCTGTGTCAAATATTTAGTCATGTTTATGCCAAATCTATAGTTACTATTCATCAATTCGAGTAGCGCATTTATAGCCTTCATCCCAAAAAAAATATGAAGTGTTGCGGAGATACGATTGCAGTGCAATAAAGTTCAATATAAAGTTAGACGATTTGAGACTTGGAGTTCGACGATTTGAGACTTGGAGTTCGACGATAATGTTATACCATTATCATTATATCTATAACCGATTTGGCTGATCACAAAAACGAATATTCTCTAATACAAGTTTAATATTTACAATACATACATCGATGAGATTCCTAATGAATTCTTAAAATTTGGCGGGCATGCGCTAGTTGATTCACTTGTTGATCTTTTCACAATAATATCTGACCTCGAAACTGTACCTGATGATTGGCAAAAAGGCATCATCAAACCATTACATAAATCAGGATCTGTTTTTGATATTAATAACTACAGAGGAATCACGCTTACTTCTAATGTTTATAAAGTATATGCAAAAATTTTGGAAGAATCTGTAATGTCCCATTTGGAAGAAAATAATACTTTAGGCGAGGTCCAGGGAGCATTTCGAAAAAACAGAAGAACCGAGGACCATATTTTTACACTGCAAGGTATTTGTTTTATTCATAAAGCTAAAAAACATAAAACGTTTCTCGCTTTCCTAGACCTGTCCAAGGCTTTTCATAGAGTCTGGCGAGATGGCCTTTTCTATCTATTGTGGAAAAATGGCATTCAAGGCAAGTGCTGGAAATTACTCAAATCTCTTCATATCAATGTATCAAATAAAGTCTTGTTTTGTGCTAGTGAAACAGGTTTCTTCGACCAAGAATTTGGCCTGAAACAAGGCTGTGTTTTGTCTCCAACACTTTTTTCTATTTTAATGAATGACCTCGTAGGTATGCTAAAACCAGTAATTTGGGCGTCGAGCTCTCTTCACAAATTTTGAACTGTTTAATGTTTGCTGCTGATGTAGTTCTTATCGGGTAGTCCGAGAAGGAACTGCAGTGTCTGCTAGATATAACAGCAAAATTTGCATCAAAGTGGAATTTAAATTTCAATCCAAACAAATCCAAGATTATGATAGTAGGCAAACGCTTAGATAAAACTAAGAAATGGTACCTAGGAGATGAGCATTTGGACGAGATTAGTGAATATATATATCTTGGAGTTTATTTTACCCGCTCTTTGACCTTTGCTTACCATATCAATCATTTCTTAAAAGATATTTTCGAGCGCAAACTGAATTATATGACTAAGCTACTTAATGAGCACGGATCTTTTAATCGCATATCTTTTGGGGATGCTCTCTATAACTCGGCCATCCGACCTTCTCTAGCACACGGATGTGTCGTATGGCTACCGTCATCCGCTTCAAGTCAACAAATACTTGAAACATGGCAATATAAAACGGCGAAACTGATTTTTAATACTAAGAAGAATATCCCAAAAGCTGCTCTTTTCCTAGACTTGGGATGGGAGCCTATAAACGTTTTTCTTGATAGACAAAGGGTGTCTTATTTTGCTAGGATTCAAGGCCTTGACACAAGTAAATTGTGTCGACTTGTATTTAAAGAGCTTAAGTCCCTAACGCTTCAAAGGGGGTGGGATTATCCACAATATATGATAGATTTATTTAATATGGTTGGTCTGGATCACTTCTACAACTCGAATGTTAACTCTAATTTATTTAAACAGTTTCTTGGAAGGTTTGTTCGTAGAAGGTAATATCAAGAAATAAATGATAAAAGCAGTCTAGATATTTTCTTCAAATTTTATTTTGCACAAGGAAGGCAACCCTATCTGTCGAACTTGCTGGACTTTAAGTCTGCAAGACTAAAATTGTTAACATGTACAAATTGTTTACCTGTGAACCAAGTCTTGTATAGGATGAATCTTAGCGAGAGTCCCACTTGCCAAATATGTTTATGTAATTCTGACGAGTCTATTGAACATTTCCTTCAAGAGTGTTCTGGCTTTTCTTCAATCCGAAATAAATACTTAACTGATATAAATGAATATCTAAGTTTTACTTTTCCGGGCCTCTGCTTCACAGAGTTATCGTCCTACGATAAAATATTTTTATCAGGATGATCCTTATATCAGTAATACTTTGGACAGTTAAAGTAAGAAAATGTTGAGCGAAATGTACTCTCAGAGATCTTTGGTTTTGGAACCTAAACTTTAAATGTTTTGTGTTTATGTAATACGTTTTACGTAACTCTTAGCTTAGTTCATATTTTTATATTGTACATAAGGTGTATTTTTTTTATGTAAGATGTCTTATTGTATAATGTACCAATTTTTAACTCTGAAAATGGCATATGAATATTTCTACTTGTCTGTATATATTTATTGTATATGCTGTTAAATGCATTTGTGCATACCCCGTCCGCAAGTGCCCCGTTGTAAAAGGGTAGTTTCTAAATAAATATATATGTACATAGTATTTCTTGTACAACTCTTCACATTATCTAAAAAAAATTTCGATGCTTCTCTTTCGAATAACAAAATCAAACTAAATATTAAAAATCAAGAAAAACTACTAGGTTTATAAAGTTCAATAAGTTTTTTGTAATTTTTGTGAATGAGATAGTTCGTAAATAAGTACTTTAAATACAATTACGTAATACATTAATTTTGATCTTGTACCATTGAATTGATTTCATTTTATGTCAGCATATTCTTTTAAAAGTCGAACGAAAGACAAATATATTGCATTTTAATTGAATTTTAACAAAATATGTTGACTTGTCTGGATGAATGCTATTTTGTTTGGAAATAAAGGCAACAGTAGTATACCGCTGTTCGAAACTCATAAATCGATCGAGATAAAAACAAATCCGGGTTACAAATTAAAACTGAGGGAAACGCATCAAATATAAGAGGAGAACAACGACACAACAAAAACACAACATTAAAAAAGTAACACACACATAAACGAACTATAATATAACAATGGCCATTTTCCTGACTTAATACAGGACATTTTAAGAAAAAAATGGTGGGTTGAACCTGGTTTTGTGGCATGCCAAACCTCCCGCTTTAATGGCAACGTCAAACACAACACCAAAACGACAACATCACATGACAGGACCACAATACAAATAAATGGGAGAACATATAGAACAAAGAAACACACGAATAATAGCTAACAAAAGGTACTAGGCTTACAATTCAATACGCCAGACGTGCGTCTCGTCCACACAAGACCATCAAGTGACGCTCAGATGAAAAAAGCTTGAAAGCCAAAACAAGTACAAACCCGAAGAGCACCGAGGACCAAAACTTCCGAAAAGTTGCGCCTAACACGGCCAGGGTTTTCTGCCTGGGACAAGAACATCCTTATAATTTAGAATAATTTATAATTTTGCAGACAGTAAATTTCATAAAATAACTATATAATAGATATACATGATAAAACCGAAGTGGGGACTAACTACAGAATAAAAACGGATACATTGCATAAAACAACTTAATCCAACATGTAAAAATACACAGCCGGGTTAGCTAAAGCATCAACGCACAAAGTGACGTCACATTTGAAATTCTAAAAAACACACAAAGTGACGTCACATTTGAATTTTTAAAAATATTTCCCAAAAAATAAGATAGGATTAGGATTGATTCAAGATTAGATTTGTAATATTGACATTACATTTATTAATACCAATGAAAATTACAATACTTATTAATATCAAATTGTGGTAGTAGCTAGATAATTAATTGTATTATCTAGCTATGTCGGTGTTTCTTCTAAATCAAACTGTAAACCAAATATATCGTATAAATTTCGTTGAACCAAACTAAAATCTAATAAATGAAGGGGGTGATTAATTATCTTTACCATAACACACGAATATAACAGAAAAGACGTTAAGACATTTGACAAAATCCGACGAGAATAACAAATATAACGTAAAAATTAAATACATGAATTTGGGATAGAAAGGTACCGTGACACGTCTTATAGCAATGCGAGACTTTTGATTATTACGAATATAGCTAAAAATTAATAAAAATCACGATTCATTTGGCTAATACTCAGTGAAGTTACAAATTATATAAAGTGTTATTTGGTTAAAATTTTGAGTATTGCTAGAAAACAAAAAGAAGCTTACTTATTTTCTTAGTTCTTTTTATTAAAAGACACATTTTTCAGATTAGGTTCATTCATTCACAATTTTGATTTATTCATATACAATTGTGATTATAAGTATAATTATTCACATGTATGTAATCAGAACAGTTCATTCAGCGTTAGTTTTATTTTACGATCACTGTCTTTGTCAAAGCATATCTATAAATAACTTTTCTTCATTTTTTTCATATTATTTTAATGAAATCACTACATAATTATTTTATAAATTTGTTCATATCTAAATTTAACAGTTTAACTTGATTATTTTGTTTGTAATGTGCGTCTATGAAAAATGTATGTGAAGTTAGCGGCCGGTTCATTATTCGTTATTCGATTTTCAATATCACACCGGCTGCTAGCAGTCTGTTCGATATTCATATTTTCTCATATATAATTAGTTAAAAGTAATAAAAATATAAAAATTCGGTAACATTAAGAGCAAAAAGAGATGATACAAAATGGGTGGAGTTTAAACTGACTCACACATACGTATAATAATGAATAACCTCTTAATCGTGTCTACAATATAACATGTACGTTTGTACTATTATCGATCCTAATTTTACTTCCACCCACTATAGACTAAAAATATATAAAAACAGGAAGGAAACATCTATCATGTCTAATGTAGACTGTTTGTATTTACATGTAGTAAATAAACAAATTATTTTTACAATTCAACTACAGATACACGTACAAGTTATATATTTGAACAAATCCAATCTACAAGCTAAAATCTTAATATACGAAGAAAACATCCAAAACAAATGAACGCAACAGTACTTGAACTTGAAGAAACAAATTATTTTGCGAAAATCATCTTTCATTTTTTAAAATCTATTTCTAAACGGAAATTAATGATATAGACTATTCTTCTACAGCTGTTTCCAGATAGATGATGCGTTGCCCTTACTTTAATATTCGATGAAGATAAAGAACATCGAATTTAAAGTACGGCTATGCATTTTGTCATTTTCTACCATATCAGATTTTTTCTTTTTTTCTACAATGTTGATGCATAAAAATGAAAAAAATAATTTATAAATTTCGTGCGTCCGACAGAAGGTAAGTCTACATTAGCCCTATTTTAAACAAAATAAAACTAAAAATGGCCAAGAGAGACCGAAAAAGTCTCACCAAGGCAATTTATGGCCAAGTTTGTGGTTATTGTTGTTTGTGTACCATTTTATACAGTAATTCTCTTCAGTTGTGTTCATTGACATATCTATATCAAGCCAAAATTGATCTTTGTCGGAAAAACCCTGTTTATAACTTCAGCCTATGTGGAAAAGGCGTACATGTAAAGCTTTTCTTTCGCTCAAAGTTCTTGATAAATATCAGAAAGATATGAAATCAAAAATTGTATTATTATCTTATATCTTATTCTAATTTCAGATTTATTTTTCTTTTTACGTTAACTAATGAACAGATGGGTGTTGTTAGTAGTTTGGTTTCAAAATTGGATTTACCTCTTTTAGAATTGCGAGAGTCACGAAATAAAAAATTATATGCATATGTACAAAAAAAGCAAGCCTGCTCAATAACCAATGCCATGACGTTATGTAATTTTTTGAGTTTCAATTTGTGGGTTTTTAAACAACTCCTTAACGCGATCTCAGAACAATTATGTATATATAACTTTTGTTTAAATTACTATGAAATAGAGTGTATGCTTCTATATACTTTCAGTAGTTTTAATTATAGATATATTTGGTGAAAGTTTGTTCTCACCGGATTTAAATTAATAAAAAAGGTACAAGTATTTGGATCCAACCTTTTCTGTAATATTATTTATATAGCTGAAATGTTTTATAGTCTTTCATTGAGACTGAATATTTAATATTAAAAGACAATGTAATAATATTAGAATATCATACTTAAAAATTTAGGTATTAAATCCTTGTTTAATATTAAAAAATCCACATCTGTGTCATTTGAGTAATGGAGCTGGTTCTTTGTAATATCGAGTATTCCTAAATCTGAACATTATTAAATATATTCATGTACCATTATATGCTATGGATTCGCAATAAATGTAAAAAAGAAATGTGTAAAAGCTCAGTTACTGAAAATAATTAGAAATCTCAATTCAACAGATAATGAACGGGGTGAGTACATACTATATAAGCGTGCAGCCTTTCAAAACAAAAACACTCATTCATACATTTATCTTTATGAAAATCATGACCCACAGAGAACAGTGTTAAATTGATAACCTTAAAGAATAAGTTTATTGAAAGGATCTCAAGTTTTCCAGCATGTTATCTACATTTAAGGGCTCGGTAAACAACATGGCCGTAAAATTTATGATGTGCTATCCCGTTTTGATCACTGCAGCAGCCATTCAATAGTCCTGAGCAGTAAATTCAGTCAAATACAAACGAAAGTTCTTGTACAAGTATATTTTGCGGAAATGTTTATAAATTGTTTACGTATGACACAGGTGAATGCAATTGTACATAGTGGAACCATGTAACTTAGCGATATAACTTTAATTGATACATTTCATATATGACTGCACAATTTTTTTCTATCAAAGTAATAAATCTACCATATCGTTTTCAGCGTATTAGAATTAATGTAGATTTCTATCCTGGCTATTTAAAGGTAAAATTCTATTGCCCTGATCTTTGAGTGTCGTTGTATTTCAAAATGGCAGTAGGAAAAGAAAAATGCTTGGAGATTGTAAAAGCAAACTTGCTGTTATTTTTTACCTTATTCGGCGCTGCAGTAGGATTTATTATAGGTGTGGTTGTTCGGAATACAAACCCAACAGACAGCACTCTTATGTGGGTTGGTAAGTAAATTATAGTAACTCTTGTATTTTGATTTGACCAATGCAAAAAAAAAAAAAAAAAAAATTTAAGCTTTTAAACAAATATATAAAAATATAAAACAGTTATATTTATATTTAGATAGAAGTGTTCTCATTTATCAGCATAAAGTCCAGATTTTTGCAATTAAAACAGAAAAAGACAATATATTAAAGAGATTCGTATTGCCACACAAAAACAGTGCTGAGGTATCAATTTGATAACAGAAAACTAGATGCAATTAAGATTCCATTCCAAATCAATAACTACAAAACATCTTCTGAAAGTGTTACTGCATCTGGAAAATTTGAGATAATGACACCTTTCCCGTTTTATCAAAACTAATTGCTCTTTTTAGAACAAGATAAAAGACAAAATATTTATTTATTATATCAGATGTAGTCCTCTCATATCTTCGGGGCTGACGCCCCTCAGATATGAGAGGCTTACATCAAATACTTATTATATCTATCATGTGTGTCCATGGAAACTAATATTTCCAGTTAAAGCTTATGGTTTGACAGCCAGTAGAAAACAATATTACCTTATCAAATCACACAATAATAGTTAGTTTTTTGTTTTGTTACTCTTTCTTGTTTGAAGAGTGAAAATAAATTTGAAGAAGAGAGTTTGGCATCTAGTAAGAATAAGTGGTACATTTTAATGCTTATGTTTAAAACAATATTTGAGAATGTATAAAAAAAAAATGTTTGCTCATTAAATGTACTTAACATATCTGGTTACGAAATGTATAACAACTTATTATTAAAGCTTTAATTTGTGTTTGTAGGTATCTTAGGAGAGATTTTCCTAAACATGCTGAAAATGATGATAGTTCCTCTGATAGTAGCCTCAGTTATAACAGGTAAGCAGGTTGAACGATTGTGATTACAGTCGGGACTTTTTTTAAATTTTGAAATTGAAGTGAAAAAATAGGAAAGGTCCAAGCAACTCTTCAAATAAAAGACTTAATAGATGACAACCATGTACTGACGAGTTTCCTGATAGGTTTATCTTTGAGGAGTTTTTTATCATGAACATATGACGGGGTTAAGCATTCTGATGATTCTAAATGGTTTTTGTTCTCACATATTTTATAATGTGTGTCTTCCGTAGTATGGAAATTAATATCCAAAACGTGCGTCATAAATAATATGATTATAAATATGTCCTTCTTGTGTTCAACGTTTGTATTAGGTTTTGTACTTTCAAATATTTTGACTTGAACATCATGGAAGAGACTTGTTGAAACGTGAATTGGTGCATTGAAATTTGTACCGTTAATGTTATGAATTGCCATTTGCCAGATTCCGGTGATGTTTATGGTTAACTGTTTAGAAGTGAAATTTTAGTTGCGTATTTTGACTGCCATTAAACTGATTTCGTTACAACTGCTATACTGGACATGCATAGACTAGTTATTAGAAAATTATTCATTGTTTTATTCATGGTTCAATTGCCAAACCAGCTACTTTTGACGATACGTGTAAACGAAAATGTAAAATAACCTTGCTTAATTAAAAATATAAAATAATGAGATGGGGTATAACTGCCAATGAGACAACTTTTCTCCAAAGACCATTTGACGTAGACGTTAGCAACTATAGGTCACAAGTACGGTCTTCAAAATTGAGCCAAAACCTTTATCGCAAGTACTTAAAAGCCCCGACACGGAAAATGCTAATAGAAGTTCAGACGAAAAAACTAACGGCCAGATTTATGAACAAAACAATAAACCAAGTTAATACAACCTCCTTGAACAAACGACAAACAAATATAATATACAGAAACAAACGACAACCACCAAATTTCACTCATGATTATAGACAGACACAAAAAGAATGTGGTACATAAGAAGACTTACTTTTCTTAAATTTTATTTATTTATTATTGTACTTCATTTGATTGAACAGGAACAGCTACCCTGAACCCTAAATCAAATGGAAAAATTAGCTTAGTTAGTTTGGGTTATATTATGTTAACAAATTTCCTTGGATGTTTAGTTGGTAGTTTACTTTGCGTGATCATCCGACCAGGTAAGATATTCATATCATAGTCATATAATACTTTACGTAAATAATTTAGACCATTAACAAATAAACAAGCTGTATAATTTTCACATTTGTTGATTCGCAATGAGCAAAAGCAAAAATACTTTATATCTATTTAAGTTCAACGAAGTGTGTACTGGTAACCTTTTTAATCCGTTAGTCATTAATTTTTAAATTTTCTAAAGTATGCTGTACTTGGGATAAATTGTTACCTCTCCTAAAATATGTCATATGCTTTACATTTCCCGAGATATCCAATTTTAAAAATATGCAACATGTTTAACCTGCATCATTAATAGAATAAATACATGTTCAATACGTCGAAAACCTATAACCCAGATAAATCCGATTCTGGTATATTTTTATTTGTCAATAAATGGTTTATATTTTCTAACCTCAAGTTTACTGGTCTAATACAGTCTCGAATAGTGTGTTTTGTGCTTTAATTACAGGTGAAATCGCTAAAACAGAAGTTAAAGCATTTAACTCGGTTCCTTTAGAAACGGAGGACATTTTCGCTGATTTACTGAGGTAAAATAAGTAGCAATCTAGACTTACCTTTTTATAATGCATTTTTATTGTAGACAGGCATTCTTACACTTGAGTACAAATACATTTTTTAACATCTAATAAGAAGGATGTAATTAGTTTATTGTCGACTAATACACACTTCTATAAACTTATAATGGATAACAGTTTGGTATCCGAAAATGTATTGGTTAGTTCTAGTGGATTAACTAAAGCAACACTGTTGCAAAAATAAGAAGATACCAAGCGGACAGTCAAAATAATCAAAGCAGGAAAGACGACACTATTACAGACGACAAAGTAAACAACAGTACGCAAAACACTACAATAAACTAAAGATTGAGCAACTCAAACCCATCAAAACCAGATTGAATTCCTGTGTAAATGAAAACCTGTTTAATTGTCGAAATGCTTATATGATGCAGTAAAATTGACACCATTTAATGTTATTACTACCACTAGGACATTAATGTATCAGTAGCTCAGTTCTTCGGTATGTTCATGAAAATATGGATATTGTTCTATTGAAATGTTTTGATACACGTTATGCGCACCTGGTGTAGTAAAGGTGCTACCACTAATAACACATGTAACATTTGACCTTTGTTATTGTATAAGAAAAGTTGACCTTAGATGGATTTGGCTATTTTTTTTGTCCTTTTAAGTCATATGACTCTTCAACTGTTTTAGTTCTTATACATCCTTGGCTTTCAAATATAGGTAAATCCAGAAAAGCGATTCGGACGCATTAAATTTATAACGTGTTGTTTTCATTTTTTGTATAGGAGTTTACTTTCAAATAACGAATTTACCATGGCAAGTATATTTTAGGTATATTATAACTTCAAATACAAGTTAAAATGATTTGTATCCAAATTTTTGTTTATTTAATTTCAAAAGTTAAACTGTCGACAGGAATGCATATGTATAGAGCATCTGAAAAACATCTAAATATTTCAACCCTTATCAATACTCTGTACAAAAACAACAACACGTACAATGAAAAAAATCTCCAAACAAAAGCATGAGAGTTTACTCTCCATACACAAATAGCCAACTGATTCCATGTACTTTTCTCAAATAAAACATTATACAGAGGTAGATCAACGGCCTGATTGAAAATCATATTTGATTTTTATTATTATTATCAGTATTAGTAGTGGAAGTGGTAGTTATAATGTGGTTGTTGATGTAATTATTGTAAAGGTGAAATACTATACGGTAATGTGAAGGCAAATTTCCATTTAATTTAATCACAATAAAAATATATTCTCACGATCACGCCTTTTTAAACATAATCAATACCGATTTTAACATGTACTATACTGAATACGAGTGAAAAACTTCAATAATTTCTTTAAGGTACAATATAAATGACCTGTGTCTCTGAAACATATAAAAAAGAAACTCTTACAAGAATGCCAGACAACTTTAATGACATCAGGTTAACTATAAAAAAAAATGGCTTGCATGACTAAATATTTTTTTTGTGTTGTTGGGTTGCTGAAGTATACCCGACATCTTATTTCATCAAAATTTTGCAAATATTGTTTAAATATTCCAGGCATTATACATGGACTGTTATTTTTCATATTCTTATAACATACTACGGCTGTTGAGGACTCTTTTATCCAATCTCTTTTTATTAATCGATATATCAAATATCTGATTTTCGTTTTACAGAAATATATTCCCCGACAATTTGATATCTGCAACTTTTCGCAAGGTAAGCTATTTACAGAGTTTTAAAATCTGAAACACCATTTTTTATAATGTGATGTTGCAGAAGCGCGATCAACTTTAAACGTTCATTTTTTAAGTGTTACGTGTCTCTAACTAACAATATATAGGTACAGATGAATTATTATTAAATGAGACATAGAAACAAGTCTTTAAACAAAAATCTGTTGTTTATTTCATCTTAAAATATTATTCAATTTGCAATTCATCATCTTCTCGAAACAAAGTTGCCGAAGGACTATATATAAGATTGCCATTCCCTTATTTCTGTTTAATATATTTAGTTCATCCATAAGAGTTGTACTTTTTTAAAGCTGTTCTCATCATAGTAAAACATTAATAGATATTCTAGGGATAAGAATAAAATGCGTTTCTAATCAAGAGTAATATGTTGCGGTTTGCTCGCATTTCAGGAAATAAAATATTTTACTAAGATTAATGTTCGATTTATCCAAAAAATATTCAATCAATATTTTCTTATTTGTTACAATTATGAAAATACTACATACGGTGAATTTCCGGGAAAAAGATATTATATATGATGCTATCTCTTCGTATTTGTTACACTCTTAAAGGCATTATTTAGAGACAGATATATTTTCAAGGTAAGAGGGCGCAATAGGTTCATGTATAGGTCACACGCGAGATAAAACTTTAACTCTAGCTTATCATCCAATCGAACACAATTTATTAATTTTCCTTGAAGAAAGCTTGGATCCCGTTTTTTTTTTTTTTTTTTTTTTTTTCAAGGTCAAAAAATAAGTCCCAAATTCGTTGAAAGGATTAATGCTCGGTGAAAATTGAAGGTCACCGGGTATGCTAAATGAGTGAGATGTAATGTGGGTATTCATGGAATGACGTACTTAGCAATATCTTATAATGTTTTGCGTTATCTCGTGATATTTTTTTTTATATATTTGCCACCTTATTATTATTTTGACCTGATTTTTGGCCTTATTATTCTGTTTTGATAAAAAAAAATTATAAAAATAGTTTTATTTGCATAGCATAGCAAAACCCCGGTATCAACAGAAAGTCTGACTTCCATGCCTGAGCTTTAATTTAATTCGTTGTTTAGAGTAGACATCTTCAGAGGAATTCTAAAAGTTTATTTGCTGTTTTTCAGACACTAACGAGCTATGATATAGAGAAATACAAAGCAAATGAAACTATAAATGGGACAATTGTAAAAGTCATAAAGACTATGGTGACTGGAAAAAATCTATCCAGTGCTGAATAGCACAAATATTCTAGGTATAGTTCTGCCAAGTTGCTTTGTTTTAGTTTTGTTAGATAACATGTGAACAATGTATACATATATATTAACGAATATGGATTTTTATTTATTTTAAAAAGAAATAAGAGGAAACACAGAAACCATATGGAGTACTGTATTTTACAACTACAATTGTATTTCTAGTCATGTTGACGCGTTCAGTCTACCAACCTTCAGAAGTGATACACTTTACATAAACATACGTTTCAGTGTATACTTAAACAACATGGCAATCACTTAAATAATTATTTTACGATAGGAACATGCCACAACATTCTTGTTCATATCATAGCAATCACATAAAAGAAAGCTGAAACTTTTTTTCATTGTTACATTATAAATTTATACAGCAATTAACTTTAATTTATTTTGATCCATAATTGTGAAAATGTAAGTCTGGTTTTTGTACGTTTTTTATATATTTGTAAGAAACTTTATTTATTTAGGTCTTTTGATTGCCAGTGCCGTGTTTGGCATTGCAACTGCGTCAACAAAAGAAATTGGGCAACCTTTCTTCAAGTTCTTCTACTCAGCTACTGAAATCATCTTGGTGATTTTAGGAAAATTAGTTTGGTAAGGATTCAAGAATAATGACACTTAACTCATCATAGAAACCAGGCTCAAACTTATGAACACCAAACGCGCAATTTGCCTTCAAAAGATTCATCAGTGACGCTCAAATCAAAAACGTTTAAAAGGCCATTTTGATGAATGTCCTCTTTTTTATGTTTATTGATACTTTGATACGGTAGCTGGGTTGATGGCATTATGCTGTTTATCGACTTGACCACATTTCAAATTTCAGTCACCGATTTGATAAAAAAAATATTTGTTAGGGATATATATTTATTCAAAGTGTAATGTGTGAGAAATTACGTAGCCAAATTGCATCATAAATGTACATTTATATTTGATACCATGTCTGACTTCCGTCAAACTAAATGGTTCTTTATGTGACTGTGGTCGATTTAACGCAAAAATAAAAAAAAAAGAACCAGTAAATTGAAGGGATCAATTTGTATATTTTCATACAAAGACTATATCATATATTTAATCAGAAGATCAAAAAATACTCGAAAATTAAATAAAAAGGATGATGTTGATGAAAGATCTAAAATATTCTGTAGTGAATTAATTCAGAGCTTATGTAGATTCAGTAAAATCTATGATGAACGCGTTTGCATTTTTTATCATATATGTTAACATCTGCATATTTATCTGGTGTGTCTTAGGTTGCATGAGCAGTCTGGTTGTTACCTCATTGGCGTTAACAGATACTTATGTTATTCGTATAGGGAAATTTTATTTCAGGTTTACACCAATTGGTGTAGCGAGTCTGATTGGTAAAACTATTGGAGGAACAAAGAACTTGGAGGATGATTTCAATAGACTTGGTTTATACATAGCAACACAAATGATTGGTTATGTTCTCTTTATGATAGTAGTAGTGCCAATTACGTATTTCATATTGATGAAAATGAATCCGTTTAAATTTCTTTTTACTGTGATTCATGCTTTTGTAATAGTGTTTGCTACTTCTATGTCGTACGTACTTAACACTGTGGTAGTAGTACATAAAATATAAAAATAAGAAGATGTGTTATGATTGCTAATGAGACAACTATCCACAAGTTACCAAATGACACAAAAATTAACAGCTATAGGTCACCATAAGGCCTTCAACAATGAGCAAACCCCATACCGCATAGTCAGCTATAAAAGGCCCCAAAATGACAAATGTAAAACAATTCAAACGAGAAACTAACGCCCTAATTTATGTAAAAAATAATGAACGAAAAACAAAGATGATACACAGCAACAAACGACAACCACTGAATTACAGGCTCCTGACTTGTGACTGGTACATACAGAATGTGGCGGAGTTAAACTAGTTTTAAAGCACGGTTGCTCGATTGTAATCGTCAGACAATACTATTAGTCTTAGATTGTAGATAATAAAAGACATAGTGAGTGTTGTGGACTAGGATATGTGTGAACCGACTATAAATATAAAGAAATAGAAAAACTATTCAAAGTAGCATTCATCTAGCATGAACACGCCGTCAATCCAGATGTCGTGGTTATTTGATGCAGATAATCCTTACATTGTATAAGCAGACAGATTTCCAAATATTATAAAAAAAATCTCATCGAAAATTTAAAAAGAAATCTGTAATACAAATATTCAAAAGAAGTTATCTACAGTATCATATCCGCAAGGTTTAAGATTTATAATAAACATACAACATGGTGGCAATCGTATTTTTCATGAAACTAAACATTGATGATAAATGTGAAACATTTCATTAGAAAATGATATAAAGTTGTTTTTCATCAGTTGCACTGTTGCATTTTCAAATATATGAAGCATGCATGTATTATAAACATAACCATTTCTCGTTTAAGAGCTATGTCTATTCCTGAAAGTATACGGCAATTAGAAGGACCGAACAAATTAGATCGTAGAGTGACTCGATTTGTCATTCCATTAAGTGCTGCTATTGGACGTTGTGGAACCTGTATTTACATAAGTATATCATGTTTGTTTGTTATGCAAATCACTGACCAGGAAGTGGACGCTGCTTCGGTCATTTTAGTCATGTAAGTTTCTTAATCGTAAAATTTCGTTACATTTATACAAGATAAATTTATTTTTGAAAATCAAATTTCATTCATTTATTTTTAATTCCAAAAAGTCTTATGTTTAACATGATCATTGAAACAACAAAGTTTTAGTAATTTTGTATTGACATCCAAACAATAAATGATTACTGACAAATAATTTTTTCAGCATTCTAACAACATTTTCGTCCTTGGCGATACCATCTGTGACAGGGGCTGGCTTGATTACTGTTATCATCATACTCACTGCGTTAAATATTACACCTGAAGCGGCAGCACTTCTTTACACATTCGAATGGATTCTGTAAGTATATCGTACGATGCAATCCGAATTGTGTCTTATCCTTCGAAAATTTAAATATGAACCTTTTTTATGCCGGATGGCATGACATGCATGTGTTTGATTAAAATGTTATTTTTTTTATTACAAATATAAAGAGGCACATGTTGAGGTATTAGTGCTGTCATCGTACAATACTTTGTAAATACTGTTCTTGTTTCAGAGATAGGACGAGGACAATTACAAACTACAGCGTACAAGTGACATGTGTAGTATTTACACAAAGGCTATGTTTATCCTCATTAAAGACTGAAAACAACGATGATGAAACATCACAGGCATTAAATGAAAAAGAAAATGGAATTCAAATAGCTGAGATGGTTGACAACGAAGAATATTTCAAAGAGAACACATTTGATCAATGCCTTTGAAATTGCCCAACTCACACTCGTAAATAGAAGTTCTACATAAATATTGAACTGAATATAAGTCTTCATAGGATTTAGCACACCAAGGGTATTTTGTATTTCATTGTAGTCAATGTATTTGAAAAAGACAGATATTGCATATTTCTTTACATTAAAAGATCATTGCCTTAAATTATTAAACTCACTACATCTTCTGTTCATAAATACAGCCCATTGTATAATTATTGATAAAATAAATTGCACCTCGTTGTATGTTTTATGTAACATAATGTTTAATGTTATGAAACTATATTATGTTTTATATTTAATAAATAATGCAACAATGAAATCAGAAAAGATGTTTAATAATTAATTGACAGGTCATCTTCATTTACAAACCTCATGTAAAAAAAATCTTATAGTCACTTTTCCAAAAAAAAGATAAAATCTTCTTGCGAAGGTCTTTTATTCCACTTTCAGATATATTGATTATTTCCTGTCACTCGATAACCCATATTTATCTCACGAAACATTTTATAAACAAACAAAAGTGACATATTTGTTTTCAAAGTAATGACTCTACCATAGCGGATTCAATCTTAATGTATATTGTGTATCCTTTATATGTAAAAGGATGAAATTCGACACACAGTTTTAAAACGAATAACCGACACCTTTTCTCATTCAACGAATGAAGTTCTTAAAATGTATTTATTATATATAAAGCTGTGTTAGTCCAACATTTTAATTGATGAAACACATGCATACCGACTGTTCTTAAGTTTTTTTCAACATGGCAGTAGGAAAAGAAAAATGCTTGGAGATTGTTAAAGTAAACTTGCTTGTACGTTTGACCTTAGCGGTAGCTGCAGTTGGATTTATTATAGGCGTGGTTGTTCGGAATACAAACCCAACAGACAGTACTCATGTGGGTTGGTAAGTATATAATAGAAGATGTTATATTTTATGCTTTTATGCTAATCAAAGCATAAAAAAAAATACAAACAAGTTCAAATAAAAGTTTTAATTTTTAAACCTAGCATAGAAGGCGCATAATTGAAAAGATGTGCTAATTACCAAATTGGACGTAAAAAGGTAATACACGTGTACGTTGTATCTTGATCAAAAATTGATGCACTGTACAGTTAAGCGATGTCTTGAATCTCCTAGAAACTTTATCCATTAATTGCATAAAAAAGATTTCTAGTTCGGATTGCTTTGGATCCAGAAATTCCAGAAATTCTTCAGGTTTCAGAGGAGAAGAGTTTTAAATTTTGGCCAATCGGAATCTAAGATTGCCTTTGGCGGCCATGTATTTCATGGAATCAGACTCAAATAATATCACAACCGGTAACCGCTGATATATAATTACCGTTATGTTTGGTCGAAATTGACCGTAAAGTTTCAGAAAAAAGATGAAAATTGAGATTTCCCACAATTTGTTAATGAAAACTATGGCCACAATTGCCACAATGTTTGCAACCAGATCAAGCTGAGATTCAGATCGTTTGCAATGGGTCTTCCAATCATCAAAAGTTTTAAACATTCAATACATTTCGCTTGTTGTTTGAGAGTTGATTTTTGAAAATAAGCCAGTTAAAATTTTACATTTACTCTGGCATCCATACTGTTCATCTTAACGGAATATGAAACCACAAAACTGTCTTATTATGTCCATTTTCATGGTTTTGATAAAAGAATTGCTGAACAAAGCATGGAAACCATTTTGTTTACTATCTTTGCATTTACTATTTACATGCGAAAAAAGCTGTGTCATATTGAAATGTTTATAATTGTGTTTTGGATATTGCAAAAAAGTATGCTTAAAAGTATGGTATAATCAAAGGTGCGAGATATTATGAACAAAACACATTCTTTTGGTTTGTCGCCTATTTTTTTCTTTTCTTAATCGATTAATCGATTTATCAGTGTAATTAGTTCGGTACAATTTGCACGAAATGTATTATGCTATTCTTATGTATTGAAATCAGAAAACGTAACTGAAATTGTAAAACCATACACAGGGGTAAAAATTATATAATGAAGTCTTTAATATGCATGTTATTGGATCATTTCATTTATTACTATATTGTTATACTCCAGCTGTTTAAGGCGGTATATAGTGATCAGGTGGAATCCATCCGCCTGTCTATCCGTTTATTCGTCCATCTTATCAATTTTTTTTTCGCAACTGATCCTAAACGGCTTGACACAATTTTATTAACACACAAGATGTTCTGTATTTTTGCATCATCTACGTCATGTTTTCATCAGAAAAATTTGTGGGGTTAACTTTGGGATGACATGGACTTCGTCATATGTGCTAACTATAGTACATATTTGTATCCACTTCTCCATCTAGACCACTAATCATAATTTAATGAATCTTTATCAAAATCTTTATCATAAATGCCTTTGTGCGCCTCTTTTATTTTTGTTTGAATCATTTTTGGTCTTTCCTTTATCAATTCGTGGACTTTGAAAGGGACGGATACATTGTAACAATTTACTGAATTTTATTCGCACAACCTCTGGTTTGTTCTTGGGTATAAATTAGATATTGATTGATTGTAATTGTTATGGCTTCATGCAAGTTCGATAAATTATTCTTATACCATTTAGAGTTGGAAAAATTAGCTTGAACAAATCAGTTCATCTTTTTAAAGATAAAAAGGTCGTTTTTCTTACCAGAGCGCACGTACGAAAATATGTGTGTTAGATAGTTCTTGTTAAAATGGAACTTACACTGTCTGAGACGTGTGCCTATACTCATATGAACATTTTCTAATATGACATAAATGCTGAAGTATGAAATAAGTCAAACAGAAAACAACAAAAAACAACTGCATGCAGAAGTAAAACTAAAAAATGTAAAGGCGAAAATGAGCACCCGCTGAAAAGTGCAAAATGCAGCGCCACTTACTTTAAATTCGATGTTCATTACAACATCACCGAATCTTAAAGTAAGGGCAATGCAAATTGTTATTCTGAGAGATCTTATTATTCAACATGATACTTAGTATGCATTTCTCATTCCCAATTCGATAAATATGAATAATTTAAATTAAAATGAATACTGCTAAGAATCCAAAACGAGACTTTCACCATCTTTTATGACAGGGAATAATGCATCACCGCTTTCCTCCAATTCCTCGAATCTAACAAAGATCAACGCACATCTATATTCTGAATAAAACGATGAATTTAAAAAATGTAAAATTTATTTTAATGTGTTGAGAAATACTTAAAGCATACCTCAAATTTAAATTACTTACACGTTGCGTTGTTTTTCGATGTTGAAGTAAGCACTGCTAAATAATGATAGTTATACCTTTTTATCTTTAAATTTAAAAATCATCAAACAGCTACTTATACCGTGTATACCATGATTTCTATCGTGCTGATTATGAATAATCAAATTTAAGTCCGGTTTTATATATGCTTTATAATCTGTAGTAGGCGTTAGTTAACATTGCAGTGGACGAGAAACAATGTCAATTAAGAAAAATAAGTTCCGCCTTACCGCGTCATATCTCATAATTATACTTAATGTAACTTTCTACCAAAAGATAATTAGGTTTAAACTATTTACAATATTTCAATATATAGACATGATAGAATATACATTACATGTTATTAATCAATGAGTAGCTCGCTAAAATTTCTTTATGACTTAATTGTTCTAAGAATGACAACTGTTTAAGAATAACGTGTAGAATGCAAATAACATATAGAATGTCTCATCTTACCATGTGTGTATTTTTATGTTGTAATGTTATACCACTATTTCAGGTTAGGGTGGGGGTTGTCGCCTGTTAAAACGTTTAATCCCGCTGCATTTTTATGCACCTGTCATAAGTCAGGAACCTGTTGTTCAGTGGTTGTCGTTTGTTGGTGCGGTTCATTAGTGTTTATCGTTTCTTGTTGTTTTATAGATTAGACCGTTGGTTTTCCTGTTTGAATTGTTTTACACTAGTCTTTTTTGGGGCCCTTTATACCTTGCTGTTCGGTGTGAGCCAAGGCTCCGTGTTGAAGGCCGTACTTTGGCCTATAATTGTTTACTTTTTAAACATTGTGACTTGGATGGATAGTTATCTCATTGACACTCATACCACATCTTCTTGTTTATATGAATCAAATTTTTAAAGTAACGTTCTACCTAGGTTTATTGTACAAATTGGAAAATCCTGTTCGATATCATTTATGAATTATTCAATTTACTGAATAGGAGGTAGAAAAACCAAGGGTAAAATACGATATTGTGGCCAAAATAAAAGAACAAAATGAAGAAACGACATATAGAAATCTACAAGATATAACACAGAAAAATAAAGACTGAGAAACACGAAACCAAAAATTGGAGATGATTACATACCCTGGAAGGGTAAGCAGACCTCATCCTCTAGTAGTACACGTCAGTTTACTCTTAATGAAATATACATCATGCACACACATATACATTTCTATTTTTATAAATTCAGAGTTGATAAATTTTCTTATTAAAAACAAATTGCCTCGACGTTTTATAAATTTAGCTCAGACTATTATCTAGGTTAGTTTTGGTAATGCAGTCTTTCTGTATCGAAACGTGTATAGCTTTCCAATCGTGATGGTTATGAAATATGTTAATCCAGTAAAGGCGCTTCAAGCAAATAGGTCATACTTCTTTGATTTACTTTTAATGACATGGAAAGACTGTCGAAGCAGTTTAAGTCCCGACTGATATCTTAGGCCTACATGTAGAGGCAGTGCTCCTATGGTTTATTATTTTGATAATTATAACTTTTATTTCATTTAATTCATTAATCTTTGAAATCTGACATTCCATTTGGTTGACTAAGAGTATTTTGACTCTACTTTTCTATGTCAGTTATCTCATGCATAACTATCCATGAGGGTCTGGATGGGGCTCCTTCATTTCTGTTTTCTTTAATCTTTTGGGCCATTTTTCTCTATTCTTTATACTTGTTGACCATCATTCTCTATTCTTTTTATTTAAAAACCTCATTATTCCCTTCTTTATTTTGTTGATGCATTTTTTTCTATTCTTTATATTTTTTTACCATGATTCTTTATTCTATAAACCTCCATCCACATCCTCATCCAAATCTTTTCCTGTTACTATGTTTTGTCAACAGCGTTCCGTGTTAAGTTAATCCAGAAAAGCGATTCAACACAAGGTAGGATTTTAAATCAAATGGAGCCGAAAGGTATCAAAGGGAAATTCAAACTCATTTGTCAAGAACTAAAAACGATCAAAATACAAACAACAAAAACAACAGTCTACAAAACACAACATAGAAAACCAATGACAGAAAACATTGTCAGCTATCTCTTTTAGTCCTTGTGTATGGTATAATAATTAAGATGTTGTTATTCATCCTCACTCTCTGAACTTTTAAATTTGAGTGCTGTTGGTAAAATTTATTGGTCAAAAACATTGGGAAAGTTTCACTTTCCAATAGGTATATAAGGACTTTGCTCGCTCATATTTTTAATTGACTAATTTTTTTTTTCCATATTGATATATTTGTAAGTACTAAGGTCGTTAACTTTTTTCTGAACTTTAAAATTTGAGTGCTGTTGGTAAAATTTATTGGTGAAAAACATTGAGAAAGTTTCACTTTACAATAGGTATATAAGGACTTTGCTCGCTCATATATTTTAATTGGCTAATTTTTTTTTTCCATATTGATATATTTGTAAGTACTAAGGTCGTTAACCCCCTCCCCTAATTTGTCAGATCTTTGCCCAGGAATAGAGTCAACTTTCTCTGTATGTGTTTCACTTACAGAGTCAAAATATAAAAGATGTCAAATCATACTGGAAATTGATCACTAGCGAGTTCGATCATTTACTTAAAATAGTGTTTCATATTTGTTCACATTTACATAAAATCAACAAAAAAAAAGTGTTCAGCGCTTCATGTTGCTGTTGAAAGCATTTTGAAATAAAATTGTAAAATTTACATATTTGTGTCAAATTCAGTATCGACGGACATCGCTAATCATTAAGAATTAATCTGTATGCAAAAGAAAATACATAACTTTACTACCAATGAACATAATTTTGGTTTTGGTAAACGAAGTCATTCTTGTTCATTTTGGGAATAAAAAGTCCGCATGAATCTCTCAAAAATGCGTTTTTGGAATTCTTCAGCCGTTTATAACGTTGATGACCTGTTTAGAAATAAGCCAAAATATTAGTAAAATCTTATACATATTAAGCTGAAAAGAGTTCATAACTCGGTAAATATTTATGACGATGAATATGAAAGTTATAATTTAAATTTGGTGTGCACGCAGCGCTTTTCTTTGTTAACTTTCAACAGTAGCTCTCGAACCCCAATTGTTTGGTGCTTAATCTTTATAAATACTCGAAGAACAACTTCTGTATGACCAAAAGGTGGACATTGTACTAGTAACCAAAACATTTGTTTTCAAAACCATCAAATGATACCCTAGAGGAGACTAAATGTCAACCAGCAGCGGATTTGATACGGAAAAATGAATAAGAAGCGTACAATTGAATCAATAACAGCATATTACACACAGTGATGGACATAAAAAAAATAGTTTTTCTTTATAAAAGCATTAAAGTAAAAAAAGATAAAGAATTCTATTTAAGATATCAATATTTTGAAACTATACGTTTATCTGCAAAAATAAGAATTAGTGACATCTTACAGAAAAAGGCAAATATTCTGATTTTAAAATACTGTATACAATGATTGATGAGCGTATATTAATATATTAATTTCATTTGTTTTCAGAGCGTCATGTATCTGTCCTAAGTCAGGAATCTAGACCGTGATTGTTGTGTCCTTTTTTTTTCTTCTTTATGGGAATTTAGTGTTGATGACTGTCTCAAATTTCTATTACTTTTATTCACAGTTTTTAACGCAGTGAGATTTATTTGGAGCTTGAAGCGATTTATTGGAATCTATTTTTTAGACCATATTTTTAACTTCAGATAAATTGGGGGTGGGGGGGGGTCTGTGTTGTTTGGTTGCCGTGTTATTTACGTTATTATACCCACATATAACTTTATTCACCATCCACTATGCTAATAATTTAACTGAATGTTATAATCATCGTTGAAAACAGTCTAATACAATGCGTAATATAACTGAACATAGATAATTTAAATATGTTATAGAAACAGTAATTAACCAATAACATATCAAATAGAAAATGTTGTTAATTTTGGATTAATGAACGAAACACTAATTTCATGTGTATGTGTATAACAAAATGTAGTACATTAGTACAAAGACAATGCATCTGAATCCTGACTAGGATTTTTATACTTTATAATCTTTCAGTGTGTTATGTTTAATACATTTCCTGTTGAATTTGTTAACTCCTTCAAGTGACAAAATATATATTCTTAAGTATTTTACACCATGTTAGAATAAACAAATATATTAAAATGAATTGTGTTTCCTGTTTTATAATTTCTGCACTTAGTTAAGTGTAAAAATAGCGTCCGAATTAGCGTCAGTGATACCTCCGATCCCTCAAGATATACGTCAGTATCAAATCGAGAATGTCATAGTGGTATGTCCTTTTGATAACGCCTACAGCATTAATTTGTGAGTTTTTTTTTTTCTTTCTTTTTTGTATTAACCGGAATGTTTATAGAGCCTTAACTAAACGAAAAAAATGTATTAACTCAAATATTTACGTACGAATTAGCGTCGGCGGTACCTCCCACAGTATATACGTCAATTTCAAATCGAGAATGTCATAGTCATATGTTTATTTGATAACGCCTTCAGCATAAATTTGTGTTTTTTTTTTCTTTCCCTTTTTTCGTTATATCCGTATATTTTTAGAGCCTTAACTTAACAAAAAAAAAAACGTATAAACTCAAATAATATTATTTAGGTACGAATTAGCCTCGGTGGTACCACCCTCAGAATATACATCAATTTCAAATCGAGAATGTCGTAGTCAAGATGTCCATTTGATAACACCTATAAAAAAAAAGCATACATATGTGGGGTTTTTTCTTTCCTTTTTTCGTTATAACCAAACTATCTAAAGCGCATTAACCTAACAAAAATATCTATAAACTGAAATAATTTTATTTCCGTACAAACTAGCGTCGGCCGTATCACCTTCAGGATATACGCCAATTTCAAACTGAGAATGTCGTAGTCATATTTCCATTTGATAACACCTACAACATAAAGGTGTGTGTGTTTTTTTTTTTTTTTTTTTTTTGCTTTTTTTTTAACTTTTTTTAAATTTTTTTTTGTTATAACCAGAAGTCTTATAGGCCTTTAAATTAATAAAACATCTTAAACTCAAACACTTCTTTTAATTCCTTAAATAAAAGAAGATCGACATTTGAATTTTATAAGTTTAACTTTCATTCTGTAAGCAATTTTCCAAATCAAATATCTGCTATCTGAATCCACAAAGACACTTTAGATGATCAAAAAAATAAAGGTTTACAATTAATTGTGACAAAAGTCAGAGATTCTGATGAAGGTTCATTATTTTCCTATATTCTAATGTATCATTTTTTTATAGTTATGATAACTCATGATTTATACTAAATTTGTATTGGTTTACGACTATGGAAAAAGGTTCTTTCAATTGAATTTCAGATAAACTAGATCACACGCGCAACATCGCGGGTCCGTGACCGAATTAAAGTACCTATAACCCTTAATTATAGCCTGGGTATTCGTATTGTCATCTGATAAATGTGGCCGGGTGTTACCTTTCCTCGTCAGTTTTAATCTAGCGTCGTAATACAGTACATGATATATAAGGCATGAAGATGGAATTGTTACAGATCAGCTGAAATATCTATTGTAAAGGATCCTACAAATTAATGCAAGATACAGTCACAGAAATAATTATATTTATAAGTACGTCTGAACCAGTGACAACTCTACAACAGATTTATCCATCGGATCACCAGCAGTGATGGTAATACATGGCTGTGTACATTCTGTATATACAACTCGTCTAAACATCAGCCCAACAATGTTAGATCTGTAAATTTGCTTTCGCAAATTTTTTGTTCTTCCCTCGCCGGGATTCGAACTCATGCTACTGAGATTTCGTAACACCAAATCGCCTGCATTGTATCCGACGCGCTAGACCACACGACCACCTAGGCTTCAATAATAAAGCTTTCGGTGGCAGATCATTCGAAAATAAGGATTAAGTTTGTATGCATATCGTCGAGAAATCATTAGAGAAACAGATTCCACCACCAAACCTCGTGCAATACGATATTTAT
This sequence comes from Mytilus californianus, assembly GCF_021869535.1. Taxonomy (NCBI): domain Eukaryota; kingdom Metazoa; phylum Mollusca; class Bivalvia; order Mytilida; family Mytilidae; genus Mytilus; species Mytilus californianus. Next base: position 82,306,843 of record NW_026262712.1, read on the forward strand.
CCACTCTCGACAGTTAAATTTTAAATATTTAAAACGCTCGGCCAGCCTCGCGTTTTAAAGGAGTAGACCCAGTAAGACCCCTTTTCGGCCCCAAAATATAGCAGTTTTACAAAATTGTTAAATGTAAACTTTTAGCTATTTTTTTGAAAGTAGATTACTTCTGTTACATAAATATGGGCTGTTTTTGACAATACAATGAACATGTATCGGGTACTACATGTAGCATCATTAAGTCATGCTAAATTACTGAAATCTTCACAATTTTAGCATTTGAGTTAATTTTAGACGGTTTTTTGTCTTAATGGAAGTGGACGCATTTGTGTTCATTCTTAATATTTAAATGTTGTATGTGATGATAATACATAACATATATAAAGGTTGAGACTGAACACGGATGCGGCCACTTTCATTTGTGACAAAAACCATCTGAAAAGTGACATATTATGGCATATTTGATAGATTTTTCATATTTAAGCTTGAATTTGAGTGTCTTTAATGACTATATCAGTTCAAATCTTTCACATAAACTAAATGAAACGACTGAAGTAGACACTTAAGTATGTAAAAAGTGTCCAAAATCTTTCATCAGATGAACCTGAAGATTGAGGTCAAAATCGGCCCGTACCGGACCTACTCCTTTGAAAATTTATCTGTCTCGAGAGGATAAATATCGTATCACACTCGAAACAGAGGTAGAATCTATATTTATCTCTACACAATTTGAATATAGCTATAGTGTTATTGTTTATTACAAATGTACAATGTAGACGATAAATCCGGTTCGTGACTTGAAATTAAAACTTCTGTTGTCTATACAGTATATTTCTTCTCAGCTGATTTAGACCTTCTATGACAAATTATATATTACAGCGAATTTTTATATAACGTCTTACTATATAGAAATATTTAAATATAGTAAGTCTCCTGTTTCTAATTGCGCAGTTTAGTAAGTAAAAATTAATTATTTTTATTTTAAATACAGATTAGCGTCGGTGGTACTTACCACTGTATAAGTTCGTATTAGATTGAGAATTTCTTCCGCGTATGATGTTTTTTTTTTTAATAAATATAACGCCTACAGTATAAATCTATCTTCTTAGCATAGACAGAAACTTAGATAGCAAAAAATGATCAGCAACACAACATTTGCTGTCAACTGATTTTTTGTAGGAGTTTTGCGACTAAATGATGAAATGCATCCATTGTTGAATTCTTGTTTCAAAGACCGACAAACATGGCCGCCATTACTAAAAGCAGAATACGGATGTGAAATGCAAATTACTTTCGTAATATCACCAAAAACTGCAGCAAGAAGAGAAACTCTGTTGAGGCGCCAATGTCAGACATTCCTTATTGGGATTACTCTTTGTTGGTGATTTTTGAGTCGCGGTTTTTTTTTAAATAAAACATCATTATTACATACTTTTGCCATGTCGATTCAGACATCATGGGGCCATGGTTTTGCTCATCTTTCTTTGACCTGTGGCTTTTAAACTCCTCATTAGAGAGATAAATAGACAGGTCATTACTATTAAACAACAAAATCATATTGGAACTAAAACTAAGCTTTGATTTCAGGTACAAATTATCTATGGTGGGTTTAAATTTTACAAAAAAAATGTAAAATTGGGTTCGATATCGCAGCGAACCTACTATCAACAACAATGTATAATACTGAATTACATTTTAACTAGTATATGTTATAGATAAGTGTGATTTTTTTAATCTTTTATTCATAATGGTATTATCGAAACAATTCAATTTGATTTAACCTTTCGTATTGTTTGCCCTATGATGGACAGAATTTCATAGGAAATTAAATAAACCCCTTTTTAAATTTGAAAAACAATAAAATATTGTACCACTCAGACAATTTCATAATAGTATGCAACACAAATAATACAGAAAAATAAGCGAAAGGAAGTAAAAGTCGTCTTGTTTTGATATGAAGATTACTATGAGAACTATATAACCAAGAGACGATGGTCACCATAGTACGAATGGAATCACATTTCTATGTTTAGAAAAATAAGGTCTGTTTACACAAAATATATTGTTGATATTGTTACAAATTCTATTAAGAGGCCTTATGTTGGGTTTTATAAAAATTCATAAACTGTGATTTTACAATTATAGTAATGGATTAATTCAGCAATTTTAGTGGCGCATTTATTGTCCTCATCCTAAAAAATATAAAATGTTGCGGAGATACGAATGCAGTGGAATAAAGTTCAATATAAAGTTCGACGATATGAGACTTGGAGTTCGACGACAATCATTATATCCATAATCCATCACAAAAACGAATATTCTGTAATCTACGTTTATTATTTAATTTTTTTAAATATATCATCCATAATATTCTTTGTACAACTGTTCACATTATCAAACACAAGTTTCGATGTTTCTCTTTCGAATAACAAACTAAATATTATAAATCAAGAAAAACTATTAGGTTTATATAGTTCATTAAGTGTTTGATATTTTTTTTTACGAATGAGATAGTTCGTAAAAGACTAGATTTGATACATTTAAGAAACAAATTAATTTTGATCTTGTTATATACATTGAATTGATTTCATTTTATGTCAGCATATTCTTTTAAAAGTAGAATAAATGACAAATATGAATTATCTTAATTTAATTATAGCAACATATATATACTTGTCTGGATGAATATGATTTTGTTTGGAAAATGAGAGACTTTCAGTATTTATTTTATAGGATCACAGCTTTTGTCAAAATATATTTATAAATATATATTCTTCATTTTATTCATGGTGTGTTAAAGTAATCACTTTATAATCGTTCTAATAATTTTTTGATATCTGAATTTTACGATTTAACTTAATTCTTTTGCCTGTACTGTATGATTGATAATTAAATTTGAACTTGTACTATCAAATACCGAAAATATGTTTATATATTCTAAAAATAAGAAAATTAAAAATGTCGTTAATTACCATCTTCTACATGTAAAACAATTAGCGGAGCTTAAATAGACTCACACATACTATTATCGAATCCATATTTTACATCATCCCACTACAGACTAAAAATGTATAAAAACAGGAAGGAAACATTGATCACGTCTAATGTAGACTGTTTGTATTTACATGTAGTAAGTAAATGACTTTTTTACAATGCAACTACAGATACACGTACAAGTTATACATATATATATGTACTACGCGTTTGTACCTATACAATCTACACGTTCAAATCTTAATATATAAAGAAACAAATGCAAAACAATTGAACGCAACAGTACTTGAACTCGAGAAAAAAATAACTTTGCGATGATCATCATTATTTTTTTTATTTATTTTTAGATGGAAATTATTGAAATAGACAATTCTTCTGCAGCTGTTTCCAGATAGACGATATGCGTTGCCCTTACTTTAGTATTCGGTGAAGATAAGCAACATCGAATTTAAAGTAAGCGGCTTTGCATTTTGTCATTTTCAATCATATTATTTGAAATGCAGGTACATTGTTGCAATTGTGGAATACCATAACTGAATTTTGTTTATTTTTGTTTTTTACCATGTAATAGACTTCAATCAGATTATTTTGATTTTTTTTTCTACAATGTCGGGGAATGAAAATAACACTTCATAAATTTGGTGCGTCCGAAGTGCTTTTTCTGGATTTACCTTCATCAGGAACTCTCAAACCAAAACACGATAGAAAATGGCCTATAGAGACTAACATAGTCTCACCAAGACTTTGTGGTTATTGTTGTGTGTACACCGTTTTTTACGGTTATTCCCCTCAACAGTATTTGACGTACCTATATTAAGCCAAAATTGTTCTTTGTCGGAAAATACACTTTTTATAGCTGCAACCTGTGGAAAAGGTGTATTCTTGTAAAAATTTTACTTCGCCAAAAAATCTTGATGAATGTTAGAAATATAATAAAGATAGAAAAATGTATTATAAATGTATGTATTAATCTTATTTCAGAATTTTTATTTCATTAACTAATGAACAGATGAGTTCTGTTGATAGTATTATTTTCAAAATAGGAATTATTTCTACTAAAATTGTAAAAAGAGTCACAAAACGATGAATTGGGTGCATATGTGCAATTAAAGCTGGACAATTTTTCTAATATAATACCAATGCCATGATGTTTTATTAAGCTGATGTTACTTTTTTGATTAAATTTATGGATTTTTAAACTCATGGACGGGAGCCAAAACAAAAATATATTCTAGTTGTCATAAAAAAATAAGATTATTTGTTGTGCAAGTTTGATTTCGCCAGCAGGCACTTAACAAAAAGATGTATATGTATTTTAGATCTTTCTCTTTAACATTATTTATATAGCTGACAAGTTAAGATATTGACCTTAAAATCTTGTATTCTGACTTAATTGACTTCTTTATATAGTTTATAGTTCAATCACCGCGTCTGGTATTCTTAGGGATAAGTATACATTTGTTAGTTTTTGGTGTGAAGCAATACTAAAAAATGTTTCTTTTGTTTTTTGGCTTTTAATTCTTTAAATATAAAAATAAACAGACGTGGTAGAATTTCCTATGAGACAACTATCCACGGCGTCAGAAGAGACCAAATGACGTAGATGCAAGCAACTATAGTTCCTCGTACAGCTTTTGATAATGAGCAAAACCCATACCGTATAGTATGCTGTAAAAGACCCCGACATGACAAAGTTTGTTGTAGGTATTACACAAGATTGTGTCGTGTCGTTATTTTTTTAATATGCTGTAATCGTATAGTATGCTGTAAAAGACCCCGACATGACAAAGTTTGTTGTAGGTATTTCACAAGATTGTGTCGTGTCGTTATTTTTTAATATGCTGTAATACAGCTTTCGATATACACTCACGTATTAAGGCATTTATACATCTTTGGCTTGAAATCAAATTTTGGATTTTGAGCGTTCCTGATGAAAGTGAACTCAGAGAAAACGTCGGACGCACGAAATTGATAAAGTTTGATAATTTCATTTACAGTGTAGGACGCCATGAATTCATATCAGGTCAAGTATTGGAGCAGGCTCTTCGTAATTTCGAGCGTTCTTAGATGTAATACATTTTGTTATCTGTAACACCGTCATTAAGAGTTAAGGATGTTCGCTACTCTGTTTTAAAATAACAAACTTTTTAAAAGACTGTTCTAAATTTATAGTACATACATAAAGGAACCAAAAAAGCAGAAAAAAATGAAGGGTCCGTGTGCTTGTTTTATAGATATAAGCCATTGAAAATTTGGCGGGAAATGATTCTCTCTAGATTTTTCATACTTTTAACATTGACCGCTTTTCTCTTTTAAAAACTATGAAAAAATAACAAGGATTTTATAAGATTTTCAAATATGGCTTTTAAAACTATATGAAATAAAATTATGAAAAGAAAAGTAGGGGTAAGTGGACAAAATTATTTAATTGCAAAACATGGATAAAACCAGAGGATTCCGAAAATCTGGCAAAATTTCAAAAACAAGAGGAGCGAACATCCTTAAGTTCTTTTCCCGTACTGATTTTGTGTATTTCTGCGGGGGTGGATCCAGAATTTTTTTGGGGGTGTCATAAATGCGAACTTTCCAATTTCATTTTTCTTTGATTTCTCGCGAGCAAAAGTGCAAACGAGACCATGAAATCACAATGCATGTGCAAACGAGATCATAAAATCACAATGCATGTGTAAACCAAATGTATTGACTGGTTTATAGAAAAATTGTCATTCTTGGTTTTCTTCCGATCGACAGTTAAACCCTTATCAAAGTGGGGCGTCAGTTTGGCTGTGCGTGATGTATACATTCTCCGCCTCATATGGTCAGGGATTGGGACGTTAAATCGATGCCTCGTGAAGAGAGTTTTTCGCTTTCTGCACGTAAAGAACGCTTGCAAAAACTCTTTGAGGGACCCTTAGGTGGCCTATTTCGAGGCTTAATTTCTGTTCCTATCCAATTCACCCTCATTTCCCAGTGCCATTAAAAATTTCTCGCCATTCATTCCGATCAAACTTTATGATATATAGGACCTATCTATTGTATTTATAATTGTAAATTGTTCTCGTCACGAACGTACATAAAATACTTGCTACTTAGTCTAGACTCCTAGAAAGAAAGAAAAACAATCAATCAATCAAAGCGCACGTGTATCAGTGCTTTTCCATTTAGTAATTTCTGTCCGATATTTATGTTACATTCCTCGAAAGTAACCTACCGAATTAGACTTGTTACTTAAAGTCATATGAAACGAATTTCTTTTAATTATGTTAAGAAAATTATTGAACCAATGCATGCATACTCATGTATATACCCAACTAAGTCCTCTATGCACGTTTTTTACATAACCACGGCCGACACTCGGCTAACCGAGAGAGTGGTCGGTTAATCTATATTGAGTATGCGGCTATATGGGCGGTTGGTCTGTTAATCGGGTCGGTTATACGTCTGTTAAGAGTAAAACGCACAATTTAAATGTTCAACTCTGTTTAATATACAGATTTTTGGCATATTATAAGAACCAAAATAAAAAAAAGAAAAGTGTCTGACAAAATGATATCTATCATAGAACATTTTCCACCTGTAAAAACATTTCATAGTCTGCGCAAACTTCAGTAAAACTAAAAGGCGTCGCGCAAGTATGTGGTATTTATGCTTATACGCATAGCAATTGTTTAAATAAAAGGCGAAACAAACAATTTTAGATATCATTTAAAGGACACAAAATAGTACTTTGGTTCTAAAAAATAAATTGACATTAGTAAATATTTCATAATTGTAATATAACGTGAGTAATACCACGTTTTAGTGACTATTAGGGGAATAAAGTCTGTTAATGGGTTGGACAATTAAAATTGTGTCAGTTAAGAGTTATTTAGCCATGACAATAGTTTTGCTACCTTAATAATTTCCCATTAAAAAAGTTAAAAATGAGATGTACTTGTCATGAGTAAAAAAAAATGACAATACGGTGCAACAGTATCCTTGTAGTAAGGGCATTTTTATTTTGACTTTCTTTGCATCTTTTATTGAAAGGTGTGTCACTGCAATATAGCGTGATATGGATTGGCCGCTGGAATATGCCTGAATTTATTATTAACGTTTTCAATCAGCCTTGATTTTTGTGTCTGTTCAAAGAAGCACGTTCAAAAATCCGACTGAAAGTGTCTGTCTTATACAACACCGGGTACATATAACGTGTTGTCGTTCTCATATGGACATGATATTTGCCTCTGGACGTTAAACTCTAATTCGTCAGCATCATCTAGTTGGTTCTTTTGTTCTATTACTTAATCATATTTTGTTTACAAAACATTTTAAAGAAGTAAATGGAAAGAAGCGAATGCAGCTACATTGGATTATCTTAAGTTTTAATTCATTTTATTCCGTTTAGTTCCTTTCTACATAAGTGCAGAGGAGAACTGCAGTTGTGCGCTTGTAAAATTCTAGCATTTGTCACCAATTTGAGTACATCGCAATCCGTTACTGTTTCAACCACCCCCTCCCCCTGAAACTTTGTTTTGTTTGCACTTTACAATATTTACTGAGCTATCAGATTCAGCGGTTCACAGGAGGCCAATGTTTATCGGACTCCAGTCTCAAATAACATAAAGTGATATACAGTAAAATAAAATGCATTTTCATGTCTGTATTCTTAAACAATTGTTATTTTTCTCTCTTTTTAGCAATGCATCACTCTCTACTGTCCTTATCTATTATTCTATATTCTGCGTCTCCATCCAGATTCTCGTGTATACCATGAGGGTCCGGATTGGGGGTGTTGTTTATTTCTGTATTCTTAAAATTGTTATGTCACTTTTCTCTACATTTTATTTATTTTTCTCATTATTCTTTCTCTATTCTTTATATTTTAGCATCCCAATATATTTTACTTACTGATGTTTAGTTACATTACGACGTTTATCTCTGATATAAAAAAAGCAGATGTGGTATGATTGCCAATGAGACAACTCTCCACAAGAGACCAAAATGACACAGAAATTAACAACTATAGGTCACCGTACGGCCTTCAACAATGAACAAAGCCCATACCGCATAGTCAGCTATAAAAGGCCCCGAAATGACAATGTAAAACAATTCAAACAAGAAAACTAACGGACTTATTTTTTATATATAAAAAAAAATGAACGAAAAACAAATATGTAACACATAAACAAACGACAACCACTGATTTACAGGCTCCTGACTTGGGACAGGCACATACATACATAATGTGGCGGGGTTAAACATGTTAGCGGGATCCCAACCTTCCCCTAACCTGGGACAGTGGTATAACAGTACAACATAAGAACGAACTATAAAAATTATGTATATACTGGTTACCAATGTAGATGACAAATTGGTGTCATTCATAACAACGAAACAGAATTCACATGATATATGCGACCATTCTTGAATGAAATTAATATTACTTTCATATTACACTTTTTGAAACCATGTTTATCAATTTCCAATTTCCATTGTCTAAATTTATGTTTCATTGTTCATGTGTTGTTTCCGTATATTTTAGCCACTCGTCTTGAGCCTACCCATTTGATCCGATAACTCCCCATAAAGCAATCAAATTATATTTTCATTGCCATTCATAACTCTTAACAGACCAAATAACAGACCGGGTTTTATACATCCGACCCATTAACAGACCAGGTTTTTAATAAAAATTGATTAATATCACCAAAATACAGATTTTCGTGTAGATTTTTCACACAACGATATTAATATGGTTAACAAACATAATGCCTGTCTTTTTTCGATGTTCAAAATATTGCATGCAAGTAAATTTAGCCAAGTTGTCATTTTGTGTACATTTTGTGTGTGTAAAATGTGTATAAATTTATTGGTGAGTAACCCGCCTTTTCATTTTATTGATTGTTTATCGAAGCTAGAAAAAAAAAAAAATTACACCACTGGATTCAGTACATTGAATTGTTTTGTCAGACATGAATAATTTTTATGATAAAAAATATATTAAAAAAGTTATACAAAGAAACATACTGAACTTGCAAGTATTTTCTCGATAACACCTGATTAACAGACTTTAGCCAAACCAATTAACAGACCAACCGCCGATATAGCCGCATACTCAATATAGATTAACCGACCAATCTCTCGGTTAGCCGAGTGACGGCCGTGATAACGTAGGTTCGACAAATGATATTTCATTCCGTGATTGATTATTGCAAACTTATTAACTTTCGAGTTTGTTGCTTAAGTTTACCGGATCGGGACATTGACAAACAATCATCACAGAATCATGAAGCTCGTGAAAAATAAGTGTATTGATAGAGCAATGCTATGTTTTTATATATTTTCCATGCGTTCCCATTTATTTATTAAACTTTTTTATAATAGTTCTTAAATGATTTGGTGCAGTTCTTTAAGAATCAACTATTACGTGTAATATTTACCTTCCAGTGCACGTTTGTTTACATTGTTTCTTCACGGATTTTCCTAGCCTGGCATCCTTGTCAAACCTCCTCTCCGCATCAGTACTGTCGAGCAGTGTGCCAAGATCCCAGGCTGGCTTTTTCCGCGCACTTGCGCTATACGGTGGACAAATATCATACGCGAGGTCTCGTAGTTAAGTTCACTGCATACGGAAAAATATCGGCGAATTAGAGGACGAGAAAAAATAATTAATAGTAGTACATTTCTAAAGATTTTGATAAGTTAACGGATTTTCTTTTACAAGCATATTCAACTATTTTTAAATGAACGGTTTGTTATTTCACTTATCGATAAAAGGGCGACAAATCAGATTACTTTCTAGCCTAAACGTTTGAAATCATACATAGAATAAATGGTTTGGGTTCTCTCAGTTTTAATTATGGCATATATGATGAGTTTATACATTTATATCAGACCGTGTGAGAACCTCGTGGATAGTCGATGTCATTAAACACCCCGTAGTAGTAGTAGATGTTAAATCTGTATGTAATAGAGGTATACATGTAAAGAGAGGGGAAATAAACATCTACACACAGTGGTAGGGATATAATTTTATTTTTAAGAAATACGTAAACTAGTATTCATTATTGCAATAGCTTTTGATCATGTCACGGTGTGACATCTACGAATTATAGATGTCTTGACGAGTTTCCACTTGTTGATGTGGAGCGATAGTTCTTTCCAGGAACTTCAGTAAGTTGGTCTTTTGTATACTCTACTCGCAGCAATACAAAAACTTGACAGAAATGGACCATCTGCTGACCCTATACTACAAAGTTGAAGGATGAATCAAGTGTACAACTAGTTCTGTAGCATAATAAAAGTACTCAGAATCAGTTTAATATTGATGTTTGCGTGTGTGTGTGTGTATATATATATATGTGTACACATTCTGATTTCTTGTCAGAATGTAAAAATTAAATAAATATACGATTTTCCAATTAATAAAGCGCGTTTTAACCGAAATTATTTCCGCGGTTTCATGTGAAAGTTACTCTGTTCTTTCTCAAAATATCATATTAGTAGGTTGTTAATAGTTATTCATCAATTTAAAACAAAAAAAGAATAAATAATTCTTATAAGTTTATTTTAAACGCCAATTTTAACCCAATTTTTTTTATTACATTTAGAAAAAAAAAGACCAGCTATATCTTTCTGCTAATACAATTTAGATGAAGCACATTAAGTTCCAAAATCTTTCCCGATCCTCACGCAGAATATCATTCTAGTGATTGTTATGTTCAATCACAGAACTCTCTTTCAGTTGAAGTCATTAACGTTATTGTCCGACTGTCTGATTTGTTGGCTAATCTTTGAAACATTGCCATTGATGCGTTATTGAAGGCTGCTTTGGCTCACTAACATATATTGGAGACACAGATCTCAGAGAAGTCATTCGCTGGTGTTAAAAGGAAACCATATTTGCCTGTGAGCCAGTACTTCGATCAGGCAGTCGGACCAAAACCTCGTTAACATTATTAAATAAATGTTACAAAAAAGTCCTATTTTCCAGTGAGAATCGGACAACAACCTAGATGACATTATCATATATATGGCGACGTTTAGATGTCCTTTTTTTTTTGTTCTTCAGCAAACATCAATCATAAAAACAATTTTATAACTGTAATTTTTAAATTTGTAAATCTGTAATGACCCCTAATTATATGAATAAACGGGATGTTGAGACATCAACTTTAACACTTCTGTTCTTAAACCATTGCTCTATACCACATAGCTATATCAAAATATTATGTCATAACTAGTAAGTTAACAGTTTGGTATATATATTGCAACGGTACAAATGCAATTACAAAAAAACGTTCTGTCAAAATTGTTTGATAATAACCACTGCACTGCAACAAAACATTGCACTCCGTATAAAAATCTGCGTATCTCAGTTGGTTAGATGAGCGTGTGTGAGCAAAAGGACAACTATGAAAAGAAATAGCACCTTCCTTGGATTTCCATTCAATTCTTTCTGTTGAAATTTGTACTTTACGTGATGTCTATGCTTACCTTGACCTAAATCTTAGTTCCAACTTAACCTGTTTGATTTCTTATCAATACATTATACGGTCACCAGTCAATAAAGTCTGGTTAGTATACAAGAATAAACATTCAAACTGACAATGAAGCTTGAATATTTTCTATGGTCGCTAACAGTTATCTTGGTAAGCATATATGCTTTTTTCTATAAATAATTGTGAATTGTGAATATAGTTGACTATCAAAACTTGTATTTATCATTGAACTACTACAGTTACTGTTGCAACTTCCCTTTATTTTTGAAGTTAAAATAATGTATTGCCTTCATTGCATAAACAGTCATTATGTGAAAAGTGACTGTCAATTATGGGGCAGCGTTTTGCATAGAATATTTATGACTTTTTCAAAGATTTCTCTACTGCTAGATTAAACTTGAGATTACGCTCAGAAAGATTTTTTTTATCTTACATGCAAAAAGAGGCAGAAGATACCAAAGGGATATTCGAAGCCAAACTGACAACACTATGGCAAAAAAATGAAAAAAGACGAACAGACAAACAACAGCCCACAAATCACAACATTCAAAACTAAAGACTGAGCAGCACGAACCCAAATAAAAACCGGGGGTGACCTCAGGTGCTCCGCTTTGATTCTAATACAGGAACAAAGTCGGCGACAAGTCTCCTTCTGTGATGTCACATTCGAGGATAAGAAGACGGAACTGAAGTTACGATAATGTAACATATCCATCGTCATCTGTGAAACAGATATACCATAACGGTCAACCAACTCGTCATGGCGTTGAAGAGATGACTTTGACATTTCCACTTGGAACCCTTTGTTTTATAGCTTCCTTTTAAGCATCAACCCTCTATCATGGAAATCATGATAGGAAAAACAAAGAAATGAATGTTAGCCTTAAACGATTATTTTGATTTTAACATCATCTGAGAAGTCTGATCTTAAAACGTTAAGTCTTTTGAAGGAGTTTAAGTTTTTTTCAGATATTTTCTTGCTGATAGTCCGAAACTATATACTGTGTTATTTTTTAAACTGGTAAATAACAACTACTGAACAGTCTAAACACAGATTGAACGGATGATAATTGACTGCAAACAAATTGTCTGAACAGTACTGTATTTAGCGCAGTGGACAGGACTGAATATTGACTGAAAGACTGATCATGACGTTATAATTTTTGTTCAGTTAAGAAGTGAAACGCAAGCTCTGAAATATGAATGAAATGCACGCAAATTTATTCATACAACATACAACTGGGAGACATGTACCCCATATGTAGGCGCTGCTTGTGACGAATGTGTAATCTCGATGTATGAACAGGAATAAAAGGTCTATTTCGTTTGATTGTGTAATCTCAACTGAATATATATAGAATAATGGCAATTTTGTTTTTGATACTAACTTTATCAGCAAGAATATCAAGCGAGCCCGTTAGGGCGAGTTTATATTGGAGCAGTTGAAATCAGTATTAAAAAAAATATAATAAATAGGAAAAACTGTTAAATTATCCAATGAAAAACATTCATTTGCAAAGCAAATGCATATGATTAAAAGAATCTGACCAAATTGGAAAGTGAGAAAATACTGTGTTATTGAACACACGGGGCAAATTTGTTTTGCAGAAAATGATGACAAAAGTCGGACCTTAATTTCGAAGATGAGAATTAAGTATTCAAATATCTGCAAAGGCGTTCAAAATGTTAAGCAGACCATGTTTAAGTTTAAAGTTTTAAATACGATTTTTGAAATAACAAAAATTGCAACAACAAAAAATCGCGTATTTGCCTTTAATCAATGGTTTTGATAAGAAAATAACACTCTGTAAATATTAGACCAATAGGGCAATTATTTACCTTGGTACAGTGTATTCAATTTCATTATATATGGAAAATACATTGCCTTGTATCGTTTCTTTTGTTGACTAGTATATTTTCGAGTATCAAGTCATGTCCATGGTCTTAAAAGTATTTGGCAGTAAGATCAAAGGGAAAATGTACAAATTGCCGACAAAATAACGTTTTACATAACAATAGACCAACGTTAACAAAAGATATAGTGACGTTAACAATGGTTAAATGAAAACGGCGTTAAAAGTACCGTTAACGTTTGACGTAAATTAAACTGTCTCTAATATATCATCGACATATTCGAGGCCACAAGGTACAATGTTCATTAGCTGTGATGTATTGTGGCATGCGGAACAAACTTAAATAGATTTATCTCATCAATATATATAAATTTCGAAATTTACGTTAACACTTTGACAGTCTATTCACAAATAAGTAAAATTAGCAAGTCTGTTCACACGCGTTAGTTTCTTCGTTCACTTCGTCTCAGATAACAGTCCATGCTGTTGACTTCAAATGGGAACAGTTTCGTCACCGGTCTATTTGTTATTCCTAACTTGGTACACACCACAGCAACGCGCACTAAACCGTCCTTGCCTTTAATAGTGTCTTGCACAACACCTGTCCAATGAACGCGTTTAGATTCGTCGCGTTTATTTGAATTACATGGCCTTCTTTAATCTTCCGAATGTCGACTCTCACTCTCTGGTAAAATTCTCAGAATGAAGTAAGGTATTCTCTTTTCTATCTTGTCCAGATATCCTCAATCAATTGTTTCTGTCGTAACGCTTGATATATACGTGATTGGACGGTCGTTGAGCGTAGCTTCGATCTCTGTTAATACAGTCCTTAGAGTCTCATCGTTGACATGTGCGCGTCCTAATACTTTCTTAAGTTATGTTCTTGTCAAGCCAATCAACCTTTCCCACATGACCCCGAACGACGGAGCTCTATTTGGGATACATTATCATTCAAACCATAACTGAATACTTTTTTAGAATTGCAAAGTCCTGAAATTTCGCTTGATGCAACTTTGAACGTTACCGCATTGTCTGACATCATTATTTTCGGCACTGAACATCGACTTACAAATCACCGGAAACACAATAAAAAAGATTATTCGCTGAGATCGTAAACTAATTCCAAATGCACAGCTCGAATGACGGCACATGTAAATAGGCAAATGTAAGCCCTCGATTCCTCGTTGTGTCGGTTTCTAATCGTTAAAGCTCCTGTAAAGTCTACACCGGTAGTGCTAAAGGGTGTAGCAGCTTGAACTTTCTTTTTCGGTAATGGTGGTTTTCTGGTGCGGGATAAGATTTCCCGATTACTTTAGACCCTAGATGAATTTGACTATTTTTATAGGTTCTTTTGAATATATAGCTCTTCAATTGTTTCGGTTCTTATATATCCTTTCAAATATTCGGCTTTGGGTGTTTCTGATGAAGGTTAATCTAGAAAAGCGCTTCGGACACATGAAATTTATAGCGTGTTGTTTTCATATTTTACGTTAATATAGATTTCACACACTGTCTTAATTTCTGAACCGAAAACGTTTGCTGTATGTAAGCTAGAGTAACATTTATACCTGAATGTAGAGTGTTATCGTGTGCTTCTAACACTATCAAATGTGTAAGACGATCCTTTGCCGGTAAAAGATATGGAAACTTGACTTTTTCTGCAACTGGACACCACACGTAATAGTTTCTTTTTGTCTAGAAAGAGCTTTAGTTGTCGTACGAGTGTTTTACGTTTTGTAGAATTATCTATATAATTTATTTAGTCTCTAAGTATTTTGCTTTGTGCATATCAAATCCATATTTATTTAGCATATTCAATTTCAGCAAAATGTAACAAAATTGTCTTAAGTTCGTGTTCCGTTGCTCTGCAGTTTGCTGCAAATCTCATCACATATGCGGTAATGCGGGTTAATTTTTTTTAAAAGAATTGTACCGGTCGATATCTATGATATCTTCTATACCTACAATTTGATCGGTCTCCGTTGTTTTAATTTTTCATCGTCATCCGACATTGTTGTACATACGCTAGACGTTTCATTGTTTCCGTTCCATGTTGGTCAATTTTTTTTGTTGTTCAACCATTGAGGCCCACTAAAACATATTTTATTCTGTTTTAGTTCTTCAGATGTTATACCACGGATAAGCAGATCTGCTGGATTGTACTTTGTAGAGTACCTCCATAAATTGTTTCCACACACATTTTTGATTTCTTCAAATCTTTTTTCAATAAATTGTCTTTGTGGTTTTGCGGATGCAAGCCAACTTAGCACGATTTGACTGTCATTCAAAAATTGTATTTCACTCAAAGTTCCCGGAAAGTTTTATTAGATATGATCAGCAAGACTTGCTCCAATTACAGCACTCATGAGCTCTAGTTTCGGTAAAGTAATAGTCTTAATAGGCACAACTCGATTCTTTGCCATCACTATTGTTGGTTTCTGTCATATTTGATGTATGCGCATGCGCCGTAAGCATGTGTTGGTGCATCGGTAAATACATGTAGAGTTTGTAATTATGTGTTACTCTAGTTTTTCTAAGCTCGATGCAAGATCTCGTGAAATTAATATCCATGTCGATTGAATATTGTCCGGGTATATTTCGTCCAACTCTAGATTTAGCTTCCAAAGTGATAGCATAAATACTTTTGCTTTTACAGTTACAGAGCTTTATAATACTAACGGATCGAAAATCTTGGATGATTGTCGTAAAATATATCGTTTTGTCAGTTTTCCTTTTTCATCTATCTCGAAGTTGTTACTTTGATAAAACAATTTGTCCGTTTAGCGTTCCATTGCATACCAAGAACTTTAGTGAGTTCATCTTTGACTAAGGTTTTTTCTTTGCAAGCGATTTCTTGTAATTTCAGACTGTTCGAATTCGAGAGTAATTCCCTCGATCTCCTGTAATAATCTATTACGCTGTTTTCGTTATCAAAGTCAGTTAAAATGTTGTCCACATATAATCCATTTTCTAGAGTATCTGAAAGTTTTCCCGGATGTTCCTTAAAGTGCTAGAAAAATGTGGCGCTCAATATGAATGACGAACATGTAGCTCCGAAGAGTACGTACTTAAAGCGATGTTATTAGCGGACTTGGTGTATTTGCAGGGTCGCTAAGCCACAGGAACCTCGTTGCATCTCGGTCTTTCTCGTCGAGCTGTATTTGTAGAAATGTTTTTTCTAAATCTGCGGTTGTAGCATATTTTTAGCACGAAATTTCATAAGGATTCCCGTGATGTCATTCATAACAGGCGGTGTGATTCTAAGCATTCATTAAGACTTAGATTACCTCTTCCATCTTTGCAGCTACAATCATAAACAATTACCATCGGCGTAGTTGATGATTCCTTGGCGACATGATGATGTGGAATATAGTGTACGGGTTGATCGATGGGAAGCTTTGTTTCCTCAACCTTTTCAATAAAGTATCTCCTCTCCTGCTCCTTAATAATAACTCGATAAATTTTAGTAAATCGGGCTTGTTTGCTAAACGCTAAATAACATTAGCTGTTCTTTGTTGAACCAAGTCCATGTTATGCGGCAGCAGACGGAAGTCTGGTTTCGAAGGTAACTTCCGACTGACTCTTTATGTGATCGCTTCCTGAAACTCCTAACGATTCTAAGCTCCAAACCTTTTCCAAGTCGCAAGCAATGACTCATCAAAAAATCATTTAAAATGTTCATCATGTCAGATTATATGTACTACTTCCGTTCTAAGTCATTATGGTCCCGACAAAAGAATACCAATTATAGATTTTACTGCGGTCGGTCCATCTCCTCTTATTATTTCATCTTCAACTATTGACCAGTAACAGTCTGCGTCAATAAACAAGAATATGTTGAATTTGTCCTCTGCTGATATCGGAAGTGCGAGTCGTAATATATGTAAGTATGGCAGTGCTTTGATGTCCTTCCTTGATTTCGTCTGAATAGGAGCGGCAATTTTTTGGTACCATGATTACTTCAATTTCTATTCTGTTATAATCAACTGTTTCAATCACTATTTTTGCTTTATCAAGATGATAACCTGTCCTTCGTTTCCGCCAAATCAAAATAGTTTAAGTGCAATCTTTTCAGTGGTCTCAATTTTTAATTTGCGCGCTAAGTCTTCAGTAATAAATGAGCTCTGCGCTCCCTCGTCAAGTAAAATATTTGTCATGATGCATCGATTATCGGACCAAACTAGTGTTACGGCAGTTTTCAGTAGAACATCTGTTTGTGCGGTAACAGTAGAATGCAATAATGCGGGCGTTTCCTCAACGGCAGTATGTGCTAGGTCTTGTATGCGATTTTCTCGTTTGCAGTCAAGCTCTTGATTCTGTGTTATGTACAAGTAAACTCGTGTGATGTCTCTTTCCGTCCTGTCGGCATTTAAATTCAGATTTACATTCAGCTAATCTGTGATTTCCAAAACAGTTAAAACATACGTTTTTTTCGCTTCACAATTTTTATGCCTTTCTCAACATCTTTCACGTTTTTACATATATTCGGATGATGCTGTTCTTTACAAAAAAAGTGTTTCTTACGTGTCATCGGCTGTTTTCCGTTCTTTCCGTTAATCGTTCCGGCATAACCGGCAATACACGAAGCGGTCGGTAAAATTTCTAATTCTTCATTACTTGGACCTATTGATTGTCTTGCGACCTGTACGCATACTACCCTCAATGATTTGATGTCCCAGTCGTCGTTTCCGCGGTCTCGGGTTATGTGTTTTGTACATCGGACGGCAACTTATTGTATATAATAGGAGTAATAATGGTTCCAAATGTGCTCTCACTTGTTCCTAAAGATTCTAAACCGCGTATGCTACACTCGATTCTGTCAGAAAGTTTCTCAAGCTGTCTGCGTTTGACCTCGGCGCAGGAAAATCAATCAAATTTTGATTATATGCGTTCTCGATTTTGTGGTTCTTACCAAACCTCTCTCTCAGTATTGCTACGGTTTGATAGTAATTTGAATATGTGAGTGGTAATCCGGCGATACATTGCGCGGCTTATCCCTGAATTTGATTTTGCAAATACGTAAACTTTTGCACGTCTGTTAATGTTTGGTTATCATGTATTGTTGATTGATACGCATCCCAGAAAGGTTGCCAGTTCAACAAATTGCCATTAAAATATGGAAGATTTAATTTTTGTAGCTTGTGATAGATGCTAGAGTTTGTTGCTCTTATTGACGATCTGTAGTGCATATCATTACGCTGCATGGGATGTGAAGTATTGCATGTAGATGAGGAGTTGATAAAAACGAAATCTGCTGCATTTGGATTTAAGTTCTGATTAGAGCTAGTTTCATTTGATTTGTTTTTCTGTTTTGAGCTTGATGAATTGCGAACTTTTGTCAAAATACGTTCTACATATCTAAAACATACCGATCTGCGTCTTTTATCTCAGCTTCTATGTTTTCCTCAGTAATTTCTTCAAGAATGTCATTGTCCAGTTGTGTAAGAATGTCCCTTTTCTCCTTCAAAGTCTCACAAATTATTCGATTTCGTCGCGTTCTGTTGATGATTTATCCAACTCTTCTTCTATTTAGGAAATTAATTTTCTGTCGACTCCTCGATGACCAACTCTATTGGCCTTCTTTTTCGTCATTATATCCTCTGGTAAAGGCACCAATGAGACGGATGTGTAAACTCGATGTATGGACAGGCAGTAAACAACGTCTATTTTATTTGATTGTGTAATCTCAACTCTATATAATAACGTCTTACATAATAATACTATTAATAGAGCAACGTTAACAAAATATATAGTGACGTTAACAATGGTAAAATAAAAAAGGCGTTAAAAATACCATTAACGTTTGACGTAAATTAAACTGTCTCTAAATCATAACAAATAACACTTGCTTCTTTTCCTACTTCATAAGAAACTCCTGTATGAAGTCTGCCTGATATGAATAAATGAACAGGTCGGCAAGAGGAGAGCAGGTGGTTTTCATAGTGTTAAAAAAAACGTCCTTCAAACATAACAAATATGTTGTCAATCAAGAAATCAACAATATTGATAACGTCAGTTTCAAAGAATTTTTGTTTGAATCAGAGTGGTTCTTACAACGTATGATATATCCCTCCCTAAATCAAGATATTCATATCTTTCAATCTGTGTTCAACATTTGAATGAGGACTACTTGTGTAAAGAGTACAAACATCAAATGATTTTATACATTTGCAAGAGAAAAGGGATTTAGATTGCATGAACCCTATCAGCTCTTTAAAATGTTTTAGTATCCATATCTGATTTACAGCGCCCCTATGGCAGGTAGGTTAACTATGAAATCCAACTTTGGTTGCTGATAAATCTTATGGGAATAGTTTTAAAATAGGTTTCGTAGAACACTTGACAAACCCAGCAATATAACGTTGGTTGTACGAACAATTTTAGGTATCCAATACAGTGAAATAAAATTAAGATTTTCATATTTGATTTCAATTCAAAAGGAACATTGAACAGACCTATATATGATTATTTATAATTTCCTTTTTGGTAAGTGTTAAGTTTCTAAGTGAATTTGCAATACCTAATTCCTTTATCAAACAGTACAATGTATTACTGTGATTTACACACAGACACTATGGTGTTTGATGCTTATATGCAGAGACACCAAAATATTTGTCAAGGAGATCTAAGAGATGCTAATCAATATTTTGGTCTTTGATGATCGATTGAATATGAGTGTACATAGACCCATTTAGGTTGTTAATTCTAATTTAAATCAACGATCTCACAGCCCTAACCCATTAAGAAAAATACCAACGTCTTCGTTTTGCTTCAGCCCATCGCCTTTAGCTCATAAATGAATCAAATAACTTGAATACTAGTAGATTATATATACCAATTATTTGGTTAAAGCATTTTACTTCCTTTTTAAAAATACCCGTGGAAACAACTTTTCAAGATACAAATCATCACATGTAGAAAAAACTCATTGAGGATACCAGGCTTATAATTGCGTCCGCCAGACGCGGATTTTGTCTTCAAAAAACTCATCAGTGATGTTCTAATAAAAAAAAGTTAAAAGACCAAGTAAAGTACGAAGTTGAAAAGCATTGAGGACCACAATAACTGTACCATCATACAAAAATATTAAATGATTTTCTGTTCCCATTTGTTTTAATGATTTATACCACACTTATTTTTTATCGAAATTAAGCCTGCAATCCATTTACATTTCTTTATTAAAGGTTGGATATGGTTTCAAAACATGCTTGTCAGATCACTCAGAACATACAGACCTACAATTTCTATATGAGCCTGATTCGGTAAGTAGAAGTTGTAAAGATGGTAAAGGAGAGGTACAATGTAGGAAAATAGGAAACAAACAAATAAAACGCAAGACATGCAAGACACAAAAATGTCGATACTAACACAGGTGCAAAGTTCAAAACAATGGCAGACAAAAAACGTTAGAAAATTCTTTAATGGGTCGATCTGCAACAATCGAAAATCTGTTTTTGATGGAATTATTGGTGAACGATTGACCATACATGATAATAGTCCTTACTTGATAAATGCACATTGATACTGTGCACAATAGCTAACACTTTTATTTGATACCCAAAACAGTTGCGTATATACACATGTACATCTAGTAACAAAGTATGAAAATTAATGACCTTCATTCAGTAAACACAACAAAACATATAGTTGTTGTAAGTCCAAGTGTTTTTAAATATTTCAATTTTTTATATCATTATTTGTGCATCTTAATAATACTGTAGTTATTTTATGAACAAACACGACTGAAAAGATTCAGAGAATGTGGATACAATACTTGTTTCAGAGAATGTTTGGAGTGAAAATTACAACAGGACGCCGACATAAAAAGTGCTACGCTTACAACATGACGGAGTCGGAGCATTCATTGATACACACCCCTGTAGGCCTGAAATCAGTAGAGGTATTTATTAGTACAAATCCATTTACAAAAATTTCATCAGGTCAATTTACAATGACTTGAATTTTCTTAGGAGTTCGGTATTTTTGTTATTTTACTTTTGAACGGTGACATTCCTTATGAGGTACTTGACATATGTATATGACTAATATGACAAGCCGATTGGTAAATTTTCACATTGACTCTTATGGTTGATATTTTACCTCAGAATTTAGAAATAATTGAATCTGTATTCTAACGAAATTCAGAGAACATTTTGAGGTACTTCTTCAGTCTTGCACATTTCCATTGGATGAAAACGATGACCGACCTCGCCAATAGTTTTGGACATAGTTTACACTGACACCTTCGGAATGTTCCTTAAAAAATTAAACCTAGTATGACAAAGGTTTGGTGACGTAAACAGTGTTCTTCCGAAAATAATATCACAGAGAGATTTTACACAATCTTTTGAATGTTGCTGAGAACCACATTTAACTCAAAAGAGATGGTATTTAGAAAAAAGCAAAATATATCTTGTGATATTCCGATTGAGTGCTGTGCACTTTAAAACAATATGGAGATCAGTTTAACTCATACATTGCATTACATATATGCAAGGCGATTAAATAAACTCATTCCAATCATGTGAAGGCAGAAAGTTGCAAAGTTTAATGATTTCTCCTTTCGTTTAAAATAAGAATACATTAGCTTTTTTACTTTTTGATACATATAGAATATCTAATTCTTTTTTTCGAAACTATGATATATTATAAGTTTTATGATAGCTGTCATTACAGTTTTTTAAATGTACCGTCTACTTTTATAAGGCTATTAGTAATATTTACACACTTTTACTCCATAGATTCATTACTACTATTACTACTATTATTTTATATTTGTAGTCAAAGGTTCTAACATTGGTTACAAATGGTGCAGACCTTGCTCATATAACTCACGGAGAATCGATTAATCAATTCAGTCGTAACTTCGGGCACTTTTGTGGAAATACAATAGTATATCTTTTGAACTGAATCTTGTATAATAAAGAATAGCAATATGTTTTATTTGTTTGCCCATCGGTTATTACTGTCAAACAAATTATACTGGTTAGATCCTGCTAGATCTGTTTTGGCAAAAAAGCTCTACAAAGTGAATCTCAATATATGAATATTCAGTTCCGTATCGTTTATCTTGTCGCATGAACTGTCAAGTTTTGTTTTACAGATTTATTACCAAGAGAAAAATTAATGAAATGTTATAATGAACAGACAAAGAAATAAAAAATCTTTTTACATTGGTTGCAATGAATTACCGTGATTTCCCAGAGAAAACAAACCCGATAATTTCACATGTAAAATAAAAAACAATAGTTTCACATGTGACCGAACAACACTGATAATAAAAGCTTATGCAAAATTGCATGAATAATCATGAATGTATTAAAGACGAAAATTATATTGATGTCATATCTTCAGTTAAATATATATCATGGTCACTGTGTATCATCGCCACCGGAAATTGGGTACCAACGAAGCAGAGAATAAGGAGAAAACATAAACAAGGTAAGAATTCCTTTAATTTAAACCGTGTTTACTGTTTTGATGAGGTTACCGCTCATGAAACGATTTTCTGATATATAGTGCTGGGATGTGTTTTAGTTGATTTTAGTCTCTGATGCATGATTTTTTATTATTAAATGTTTTTGGCTTTTAACTAGTTGTCAGTAACTGCGAGTACTCTCAAATCGAACTTTCTTGTTTATTTGACCTGTTGATACTAATTGTAATGCTTTTTTGTTATTTAATGTTTACTTCTTCGGGGTTATATCTGGTCTATATACCAGCTTTGATAAGTGTTTGGTATTACTATAAATTTTCAATTCTTCGTACTATTAACATTAAAAGTATTTATTTTGTAAAACTATTTCCTTTCTCCATTTGAACTGTACACGTATACCTAACAACACAATTATTTTCATTTACCTGTGTTTAAAGTTATTGCAAATGGCTGATATTTTTGTTCAAGCATATTGTTTTTCTTAAATTGTTTAACATTTCACAGCGGTATAACATGTTACTTTGATTATTCTTCCCTTAGTTTATTTATTTTGTATTTACATTGTATCATAGATCAAATTTATTTGTTCGGTATATGTTCACTGGTGTTAATATGTCTTTTGATTGAGTTAAGCCATTTCAATTGATATTTTATAGTGTGTCTTTCTATGTTGTGAAGTTACATTATTGTTTCAGATAAGGTTGAAGGTTTGCACCTGTCCTAAGTCAGGAATCTGATGTTCAGTAGTTGTCGTTTGTTGATGTGGTTCATAAGTGTTTCTCTCTTCTCGTTATTTATACAGATTAGACCGTTGGTTTTCCCGTTTGAATGGTTTTACACTAGTAATTTTTGTGGCCCTTTATAGCTTACTGTTCGGTGTGAGCATAGGCTCCGTGTTGAAGACCATACTTTGACCTATAATGGTTTACTTTTATAAATTTTGACTTGGATGGAGAGTTGTCTAATTGGCACTCATACCACATCTTCTTATATCTCTTTAATTATTTTATCGAAATAAAAGCAAACAAGGACAATATTTTGTGTTATACTCCAAAACTGTGAACTAAGTATCAGAAAATTTCGAGGTCAATCGCCCTCCGAGGTCCCGCTGGCCATATTCAACTGTTTTTCATTCTTTTTCCAGACACATTTTTAGATTATCATGATACTGTGACTTCATATTTACTGAAATTCGCTATCGAAAAGATGTTTTCTAAAGAATTTGGACTAAAACAGTTCTTCTTTACTATACGGCGAATTGCAAATTAACAACTTATTTTCTGTACGGCGTCTTGCAATATACTGTAATGTAAAGATGATATTTATAATTATATAGATAATAACAAGGGGGATATTATGTACATATCAATGCGTTACCAGCTTACAAATATACGAAATCAACTACATAGCAAAACTATCATAAAATATATGCCGTTGATTTCATTTAGGTGTCATCATTGCATACACTTATTGAACGTTGTGTTTTGAAAGAAAAAAACTGTTTCTTTAACCTCATTATCCTAATTGTATTCATGTGTCGTTATACTTCAAACAACTGCTGTCTTATTTGTTGTAAGGGCGAATTTTTAAAAGTTCAATGAAACGCCGACCATTCATCTTTTCTGGGGCTGTTTTTTTAATTCATTATTTGATTTTAAATTTTATTGATTGTATAATTTAAATAGTTCCTTGTTTAGAAAAAAAGTGATCAAAATACTTTGTTTTCGTTGAAAATTAGGGGGAATATGAATGATACATATCACTTTTACGACAGACTATAAATGTGTGGTAACCAAATGAGGACAGATAAAAGAACAAATATACCACTTTTTATTTTCTAGATAGAAAAGAAAAGACTGTTGTTAATTCTGTTTGGCCTATATTAAAAGGAGTAGATTGAAGGGTAGTGGGGGAGCGGGGTATATTCGTCCGACTTCTCTTTTTGTTTAAAACAGAGATTTATAGTACATTTGAAAATAAGAAGATGTGGTATAATTGCCAATGAGACAACACTCCACCAGATTGTCTTATATGTCTCTGTATAAAATAAGCAATTGAAAGATCAATCCGAAAAAAAAATCCGATTGTGTCCCTCCCCAGAATATCAAACGGTCTAGTCGTCCCCTTATAAAGGTATGGAACTCGATCTAGATATTAGGTTTTATATAAATGTGATTTAATAGTGTTTATGAATCGACATTTAACCTTTAAATATATGAAAATAATCAAATCTTAAGCATTTTTTTTTCATATGTTACAAGTGTGGACACAGATCAGTGTGGATAGTATATTTGTATGTTTGATCGTGTTTTCCTGTGGTTCTAATTATGTTCCCTCGTGGTGGTCATTTCTTACCTGGGTTTGTCCACAAAAACTGTACATTAGTTTAGGATCATCACAGTATCATTAGTGAAAGATTTAGTTTAAATGTTCGAAATTGTTTCTTAAAAGATGTCTAATAGTTTTAAGTGATGATAATACCTCGCATGACGCTTGATACAAGCTGACTTTGTTGGTGCAGAAAGTACGCTTCTGTTGTGTTATCTTAATTCTTTTTTTTTTTAAATGTTTTTTTTTCTAGACTCCAAGGCCTAGGTAAAGTTATATAAAAGAAATGTTTACCAGCACGAAAATAATTTAAATAAGATGGTAATTCCAATTCATTTGTAAACGATTCATGATTCTTAAGTATTTGAAATGAAAAAAGTATTGAAGAATTATTTTTCAATGTTTTCAAGTTTTTAGTAAACATGAAGATTGCAGTTCTGTTATGGTATAAAAATGAACAGTGTTGTATTTAACATTAACACAAATTAATAAATTAACGAATGAATAATAAAAGTTTCCTGGTTTTTATACTGTTGCCTGTATAATGCGGTTTGTAATCTCAGGGTTATTTTATACAAACTTATCAGTAAAAGGGCGACAAATCAGATTATTTTCCAGCCTAAACGTTTGCGACTTATTTATATCCGACCTTGCGAGACCCTCATGAGAAGTCGATAGTTGCAGTAGTTCACTTATCATGTATTAGAGGTACATTTAAAGAGAGGGGAAATGAACATTTGCCTGCAGTGGTAGGGATATAAATATTTTTTTAAGAACAAAGGATGAATCAAATGTAGAACTAGATTTATATCATAATGAAAGTACTCAGAAACAGTTTAGGATGTGTGTGTGTGTGTGTGTGTATATATATATATTCTCAATTCTTGTCAGAATGTACAAATTAAAGAAATATACTGTCTTACAATTAATAAAGCATGTTGTTACCGAATCTATTTCCATGGTTTTCATTTGAAAGTTTCTCTTTTGTATCTCAAAATATCACTTTGTAATTTTTGATTCGTAGGTTGTAAATAGTTATTTATCAAATTACAAAAGAATGAATTATTCTTGTAACTTTGTTTTCAAAATGAGCAACGTGTCTATTGTAAGTGTGTATGGATTTATACATCCGAAAACGCCAATTTTAACACATTTTTTTTAAACTACATTTAGAAAAAGCAGTTGTTTTTGTTTTGTTAATACAATTTGGGTGAACCACATTTAGTTCCTTTAACCTAAATCTTTTCCGATCCTCACGCAGAATATCATTCTGGTGACTGTTATGTTTAATCACAACTCTCGTGCAAATGAAGGTATCGAAGTTATGGTCCGACTGTCTGATTTGTTGGCCAACTGAGAGTTAAGACTTCTTTAAAACATTGCTCCTGTGCTAATTATGCTAGGGTCAATAAGGTTTTGTCATTATAACCATATATATTGTTTATAAATATGATTTATTGATTTAATTATTATACATGTTTTTCATTGTGTTGCTTCTTCGTCATTTTAATAATAAATGACTGTGATACTACAGACACAGTTAAGTCTGCCTCATATCTTGACTTACATCTAGAAATTGACAATGAGGGTCGGTTGAAAACCAAACTTTACGACAAAAGAGATAATTTCAGCTTCCCAATTGTGAACTTTCCATTTCTATGTAGCAACATTCCAGCAGCGCCTGCATACGGAATATATATCTCCCAATTGATACGATATTCCCGGGCTTGTGTTTCCTATCATGATTTCCTTGATATAGGATTGCTGCTCACAAGGAAGCTATTAAACCAAGAGTTCCAAATGGTGAAGTTGAAGTCATCTCTTCGTAAATTTTACGGACGCCATCACGAGTTGGTTGACCGTTATGGAATAACCGTTTCACAGATGATATCGGATATGTTCCTTATGTCGTAACTACAATACCCTCCCTTTTCACGAATGTACTTACCGAATTAGACTATTTACCGGATTTGTAATAACATAAGCAACACGACGGGTGCCACACGTGAGGCAGGATCTGCTTACCTTTCCGGAGCACCTGAGATCACCCCCAGTTTTGGTGGGGTTCGTGTTGCTTAGTCTTTGGTTTTCTATGTTGTGTCATCTGTACTATTATTTGTCTGTTTGTCTTTTTATTTTTGGCCATGGCGTTGTCAGTTTGTTTTCGATCTATGAGTTTGACTGTCCCTCTTGTATCTTTCGTCCCTCTTTTTCAATTCATACATATTTGTTTGTTTGTTATTCCTTCATCCCATCAAACAGAGCAAGCCTGTGTTGAAAAAAAGATGTTATTGAAAGTTTTGAATCACTTACATCTAGCGTCACAGACGGAACATTTTAGAATATAAATCTCATTTGTTAGTGTTACAAGGAAGCCATAGTTTCCTGTGTGCCAACACTGCAGGCACTCGGACTACAACCATGATGACATTATATATTTGTTACAAGGAAGCAATTAGAGATGGTATTATTATTAAATATCTGGTGATGTTAAGATGTCGATTTTTGTTCTTATGCAAACAACTATCAACCAAATTTTTAACATATCTTTATTTTTGTCTTATTATCTTCTTTTTTTTTCTCTTACAACGCCTAATATACATTTTATAGTCGTGCACGATTTACGTCTTGAATTCATTCAAACTATTTTATATTATATTTAATAATAATTGTGGTTTTTTTTATTTGTAAATCTGTATTGACCCCAGATTATATTAATAAACGGGATCGAGGTTGAGACATCAACTGCAACATCCTAGTCCTGAACCATTGCCACAGACTACTTAGCTTCATAAAAATATAATTGCATACCTAACAAGTTAATAGTTTGTTAAATATCGCAACGATACTAGTGCAATTACAAACAACTTTCGGTCACAATTGTTTCGTAATAAACACTGCACTGCAAAAAACTATTGCACTTCGTTAAAGTATCTACCTTTCTCAGTTGATTGGATGAGCGAGTGTGAGCACAACAGACAATTATAAAATACATCGCACTTTCTTTTGACTTCAATTCAATTGTTTCTGCTGACATTTGTACTTTACGTGCTGATCTTGACCTAAATTTGGTTCTTATTTATCCTGCTGGCTTTCTTATCAATACATTATACGGTCACCAGTCAATAAAATCTGGTTGTTATACATTAATTAACATTTAAATTGACAATGAAGCTTGAATATTTTCTATGGTCCCTAACAATTATCTTGGTAAGTATATATGCTTCTTTTTTATGAATAATTCTGAATTTTGAATATTGTTGACTATCAAAATTGATATGTTGCATACATCAGTTACTGTTGCATCTTTCCTTTTTTTGAAGTTTTCATTATCTAAACAGTCATTATGTGAAAAGTGACTGTCAACTATCGGGAAGCGTTTTGCATGAAATATTTATGATTGTTTAAAAAATGTACCTTATACTAATTAAAGTTACGATTACGCTCAGAAATAATATGTTTTATCTTACATGCAAAAAGAGGCAGAAAATACCAAAGGAATATTCGAAGCCAAACTGACAACACTATGGCAAAAAACGAAAAAAGACAAAAAGACAAACAACAGCCCACAATTCACAACATTTGAAACTAAAGACTGAGCAGCACGAACCCAAAAAAAACTGGGGGTGACCTCAGGTGCTACGTTTTGGTTCTCATACAAGAATTAAATCGGTGATAAGTCACCTTCTGTGATGTCACATTCGAGGATAAGAAGACGGGATTGAAGTTACGATAATGTAACATATCCATCGTCATCTGTGAAACAGATACTCCATAACGGTTAAACAACTCGTCATGGCTTTGAAGAGATGACTTCAAACTTGGAACCCTTTGTTTTATAGCTTCATTGTAAGCAGCAACCCTTAATCATGGAAATCATGATACAAAAAACAAACAAATTAATTTAAGTCTTTAACGATAATTTTACACCATCTGAGAAGTTTGAACTTAAAAACGTTTTTTTTTTTTTTGTCTTTTGAAGGATTTAAGTTTTTTTCAGATATTTTCTTGCTGATAGTCCGAAACTATATACAGTGTTATTTTGTACTGGTAAATAGCAACTACTGAACAGTCTAAACGCAGACTAAACAGATGGCCCGAGAACACAGTTATTTCGTAGTGCATTTCTTTTAGACAATACATTCAAATTTAAAAAATAGCACCTGCTCTAGCTCAAAAAGATTTTTACAGTGTAGTGTACTACTATTGGGACAAATAATATCACAATTATAGAAAATTCTACCAGCTCTCCCTCAAAATATTGACAATTCTATGTTAAGGGTGTCTAAAGTTCAGTTTGACAGCTTCAGACATACTAATTTTTGACCTTTTTTAACTGGACCAAATCACTAATTAACATAAAGATTCAGCACCCAAATTTTTTCTAAATGTTATTTCATCCCCTTAATTAATATTTCATGCATAAAATATAAAGATATAAATTTGGAAAGTGTATGAAAAAAATTTGCACTGTCGTCACTAGGGACTATATTTGTAGGCAACGAAAATCAAAGGACAATAAATTAAGGCAACAGTAGTATACCGCTGTTCGAAACTCATAAATCGATAGAGATAAAAACAAATCCGAGTTACAAACTAAAACTGAGGGAAACGCATCAAATATAAGAGGAGAACAACGACACAACAAAATCACAACATTAAAATGTAACACACACAGAAACGAACTATAATGTAACAATGGCCATTTTCCTGACTTGGTACAGGACATTTTAAGAAAAAAATGGTGGGTTGAACCTGGTTTTGTGGCATGCCAAACCTCCAGCTTTTATTGCAATGTTAAATATAACATTAAAATGACAACATTACATGACATGACTACAATACAAATAAATGGGAGAACATATAGGACAAAGAAACACACGAATAATAGCTAACAAAAGTTACTAGGTTTAAAATTTAATACGCCAGACGTGCGTCTCGTCCACACAAGACTAACCAGTGACATTCAGATGAAAAAAGTTTGAAAGCCAAAACAAGTAAAAAGCTGAAGAGCACCGAGGACCAAAACTTCCAAAAAGTTGCGCCTAACACGGCCAGGGTTTTCTGCCTGGGACAAGAACGTCCCTTATTATTTAGAACAATTTATACTTTTGCAAACAGTAAATTTTATAAAATGACTATATAATAGATATACATGATAAAACCGAAGTGGGGACTAACTACAGAATAAAAACGGATACATTACATAAAACAACTTAATCCAACACATAAAAAAATACACAGCCGGGTTAGCCAAAGCCTCAACGCACAAAGTGACGTCACATTTGAAATTTGAAATATGACACCAACATATATATATATATATAACTGTGTCCTCGGACCAGACCTTAATTGACTGCAAACAAGACCACTTTCGAGTTCTGTCCTTCCTGGAAAAGTTCGTCAATTGTGCGCGCCTTTATGACGTCATTTACCAGATAGAGGGAGACCGCCTGTATCCCTGCACTATTTAATTTCATCAAGCGCCTTCGTGATCGTCATTATACAGGCTAATCTAGAAATAATGTGTGTTCCATTGCTACTTATTCACAATTCCCTAATGACAGCAGTGCTGATTATCAGTTATAAGAATTTAATTTGCCGAATAATTCGTGCAATATAGCATCATATTTTCCACCGCTCGCTCAACATGGGAAGGAAGTGACAATGCCCCTAAACGCACGAATGATGTTCACTAAAACAAAAGTTTTTGACGAAATGCAACGAACCCGAAAGTAGTCTACCTTCTGCTGTTGTCTGTTCTATGGTCGGGTTGTTGTCTCTTTGACACATTCCCCATTTCCATTCTCAATTTTATTGTCTGAACAGTACTGAATTTACCACCACTGAAAATTGACTGAAAGACTGATCATGACGTTATAATTTTTTGTTCAGTCTTTTAAGAGCTGTTGAGTTCAATAGTGAAACGCAAGCTCCGAAATATCGTATCAACTGGAAGATATATACCTCATATACAGGCGCTGCTAGAATGTTGCTACATAGCAGTGAACAGTTCAGAATTATCAAGCTAAAATCTTCTCTCTTGTCGTAAAGTTTTATTCTCAGCCGCCACTCATTGTCAATTTCTAGATGAAAGTCAAGATATGAGGCATAGTCACTAAACTGTGAACTAATTAATGAGAAGACATCATCTTTATAGCGGAAAGTGAAGTTAAAGGATAACACTATCTTCTTTTCATACTTTCTAAGAAATTCCTGTATGAAATAAAGGGACAGGTTGGCAGGAGGAGCCTTCGAGGCTTATCTGCAGAGACACCAACATATTTGTAAAGGAGATCCAAGAGATGATAATCAATACTTTGGTCTTTGATGATCGATGTAGTATGAGTGTTCATAGACCCATTTAGGTTTTAAATGCTACTTCAAATCGAAAACTTCACAGCCATAACCCATTTCGAAAGAGTATCAACGTCTTCTTTTTGCGTTAAGCCCATCGCATTTAGCCAATAAATGAATCAAATTAATGGTTATAGATAATGTATACCATTTATAAGGTTAAGACATTTTACTTCCTTTTAAAAAAAAAATTTTGGAAAGTAATTTTCGAGAAACAAATTATCATTTGTAGAAAACTCATCGAGGATACCAGGCTTATTATTGTGTACGCCAGACGCGCTTTTTGTCTACAAAAGACTCGTCAGTAATGTTATAATAAAAAAGTTAAAAGACCTAAAAAGTTCGAAGTTGAAGAGCATTGAGGATCAAAATAGCTGCACCCTCATACAAATATATCAAATGATGTCTTCATGTTCCAACTTTATTGAAAGATTATACCACATGTATTTTTTATTAACTTCAAGCCTGTAACCCATTTGTATTTCTGTATTAAAGGTTGGATATGGTTTCAAAACATGCTTGTCAGATCACCCAGAACATACAGACCTACAATTTCTATATGAGCCTGATTCGGTAAGTAAAAATTGTAAAGATGGTAAAGGAGAGGTACAGTGTATTAAACAAGAAACAAACAAATAAAACACATTACATAAAAAATGTTGATACTACAATTCTATAGCAACACAGGTGCCACATCCAAAACAATGGCAGACAAAAATCGTTAGAAGGATTCGATCTGCAGCAATCGAAAATCTGTTATTAATTGAATTATTGTTGAAGGATTGACCATACTTGATTATAGTCCTTACTTGACAAATGCTCATTGAATCTGTACACAATAGCTCACACTTTTACGTGACACCCAAAGCAGCGGCGTAATACACATACAAATGTATACATGTACACCATGAAAACTTTAGTTACGGAGAAAGTATAAATGACCTTCATTCAGTAAACACAACAAACCATTTATTTGATGTAAGTTCAAGTGTTTCAACTTTTTATATTATCATTTGTGCATCTTAATAATACTGTAGTTATTCTATGGACAAACACGACTGAAAAGATTCAGAGAATGTGGATTCAATACTTGTTTCAGAGAATGTTTGGAGTGAAAATTACAGCACACCGACAGAAAAAGTGCTACGCTTACAACATGACGGAGTCGGAGCATTCATTGATACATACCCCTAGAGGCCTGACATCAGTAGAGGTATTTATTGGTACAAATTTGTATACAAGAATATTACAAGGTCAATTTACAGTGGAAAACTAAAAAAAAATATAAAAATCGGGTATAGTTCGTTTTACGAAAATTTGTGTATTACATTTTAAGACGGTTGTTAGCTGACCTTAGTATGCAAATATTGTTTTAGATCTATATATCAAAATCTAAAACCTTTTCATATATGTTGATCAATTTGACCAGTTTAAATGTAATCAAATATAATCCTATTATAATTCAGTCTTTAGAAATATTTTACATGAAAATTATATAATACTGTCTGAGTCTAGTGTTCTTATCTTCAGTTTTTACAGATAATGCAATTGTAACTCAAACTAAAACTTTAACTTCTTCATGAAATGTTGACCGTAGACGGGTTGAAGTGATCTTTTCGGACCTTTTTTTTATGCACACACACTTCCAAATATATCTGTTTTGAGAGTACCTGATGGTTCCCTCGGAAAATCTTACATAAAGTTTTATGCATAATATCTTGTCGTGTCGTTTGACTATTTCATATAGTCGTCACTGGTCATCCTTGCAGCCGATGGAAAATTTTAACACTGTTGAGTAGTATAGAGCAGGACATTTTGACCCTGCAGATAAGTGTTGATGACAAAACATAATGTAGGAACTATTTTGTTTTAAATATGTACTTCTTTCCAATATGTTATTTTTTACCGGGCCCGATTTGGTGGTAATACTTCATACAAAGTATATCCGAATCATTTTGCAAAGAATTCCGCTCAAACCGGTGCTAGGGGCCGACTTAAACTTGCAGTGAGGTGAGAGTTTTTTGTTGTTTTTTTTTCCTCCGTGTTGAATGCCTCATTGTGAGTTTGAGTTGAAGAATAGCAATACAAGCACTGTTCCTTTGCTTTTTGTGTGTTTTTTGCTGTACATGTACTGATTTTGTGTCATGGATGAATACCCCATGTCCTATGTTTTTCTATTATGTATCTGGATTTTGTGTTATATAACGGAACCAAGCATTCTTACTGGTATGCAATAAGGTATAACTGAAACAAATGTTCTGCCTGTAATGAAATTAAGGATGACGGAGATGTGAACAATATAAAGAATGATAACTAGTGAAAAACGGCAATGCACATTCTTACTGGTATACAATAAGGAATAATTCTTAAAAATCAAATTAAATAAGGATCTACGACAAAAAGATAAACAGGTTCAAAACACTACGTAGAAAACTAAAAACTGAGGAACGTGAACTCGACAAAAATACATGGGGTTCTCTGGAAGGGTTAGCTAATCCTGATACACTAGTGGCACCAGTCAAAAAGGAAAGGTAAGGGCTGATGTGCTGAAAGATTTTTTGTCATTTTGGAGTTGAATAATCAACTATTATGAAACCTCGGGTGTATCATTTCACATAGAAGGTTATATTGAAAAATGTTACGAGAAACCCATCTTACATTTTAACGGTGGCATTCCTTATGAGGTACTTGACATATATATGACTAATATGACAAGCCGATTGGTAAACATTCACATTGACTCTTATGGTTAATATTTTACCTCAGACTTGATTGAATCTATATTTTAAAGAAACTCAGAGAACCTTGTGAGGTACTTCTTCAGTCTTGCATATTTTCATTGGATTAAAACGATGACCGATATCGCCACTAGTTTGGGATATAGTTTTACACTGACACCTTAGGATACTCAACAATCGGAATGTTCCTAAAAAAATTAAACATAGAATTACAAAGGTTAAGTGACATAAATAGTGTTCTACCGAACTAAAAATTCGACTGACTCTAATACCAAAGAGAAGTTTTACACAACAATATTAAAATGTTCTTGAAGAGAATCCTATTTAACGCAAAAGAGATGGTATTTAGAAAAAAAAAGCAAAATATACCTTGTGATGTACCGAATGAGTGCTGTGCACTTTAAAACAATATGGAGATAACTTTAACTCATACATTGCATTACATAGATTCAAGGCGATTAAACAATTCCAATCATGTGAAAGCTGAAAGATGCAAAGTTTGATGATTTCTTCTTTCGTTTCAGATAAAAATATATTAGCTTCATTCCTTTTTATATATGTATATAGTACACATAGTATATCTAATTTTTTGTCAAAACGAATACATTATAAGTTTTATGATAGATGTCATAAAAAATTATAATAAATGTACAAGTTACTTTTTATAAGGCTATTCGTAAAATTTACACACTTCTATTCCATAGATTTATTACTAGTATTAATACTCTTATTTTTTATATTTGCAGTCGAAGGTTCTAACATTGGTTACAAATGGTACACATCTTGCGCATATAACTCATAGAGAATCGATTGATCAATTCAGTCGTAACTTCGGGCATTTTTGTGGAAATTCAATGGTTTATCTTTTGAACTGAATCTTGTATAATAAAGAAATAGTCGTATGTTTGATTTTTTCCCCATCGGTTGTTACTGTCAAACAAATTGTACTGGTTCGATCCTGCTAGATCTGTTTTGGTAGAAAAGCTCTCCGAAGTGAGTCTCTTTATATTATACTGAACTGCAAAAGAAACGTCGTATTTTTCGAAAACTCAAATTTTCAAATACATTGAAAAAAAATATTTACTTATTTTGGTTTAGGTAAATTGTACGACTTTGCCCCCAGCAGAGCTATAGAAAAACAGTACATTAACGGGTGTTACACGGACACTTTTTAGATGATACACGGACACTTTTTAGTTGTTACACGGACACTTTTTATGAATAGAATCACTCGTGCATGATCAGTGAGTTCATGGGCACTTTAAATTTCAATTAGATTTGAACTTTTTTGTTTCACCGACATATTTCCTGTCTTTTTAATTAAAATATTTACGTTAGCATCAATAACTATATTTTTTTTCAAACAATTCCAGTAACTATTCATATTAGTACACTAAGGGATTGACCATTTAACTTCAAAAGGTGGGTTATGGTTTTTTCCTAAAAAAACATTTTGATCCCCAATTTTATGAGAAAAAATATATAATATATTATATAGTTGAAAAACTAAATAATTTTCTTACTCAGAAAAGAACACACCCCCTTTTGAAGCTAAATGGTCGGTCCGTAAATGTTTTTTTTTTTTCAATATATGGACATGAATAGTATTCTGGACAATGCTGAAAGAAATGCTGGTACCAACGTTTATACTTCAATAAAAAAGACAGGAAATATATATAAAAAAATCAAATATAATCAAAAGATAAAATCCCTATCAACTCACCAATGCACGATTGATCCTATAAATAAAAAGAGTCCGTGTAGTACATGTTCAAATAGGCAGCAAATCTGGAAGAAAATCATTCAACTTATGTCATCAATTTTGGACGGTAAGCTCTGATTGGATCATATAATGACAAGTGTTTAATCCTGATCAACACTATCAGAGACATATAAAAACCTATTAGCATGATTTTTAATCCAAAATATATGCCTATATGTATCTAATAACAAGACAAAATCCATTTTTTCATAACATTTCATTCACTAATGAGATAGGAAATTCATTCTTTTGATACACTTATATTGTTATTGAATTCATATATATTGAATTCATATATTTGGCGGCAAACGTACGATTTTTACGATTTTTTTAGGGGGAATTAGGGGGGGGGGGGTGTGTGTGGGGGGGTAGGGGGCTGGATTGGCACATCCTGCATTCTTTCAACAAAAAAAGGATGAAGCCTGTTTATTTTAAATTTATTTTAACCCCCCCCCCCTTTTTCCCACAATAAAAATCAAATGGTAGCTTGCTTACCTCTGAAATCTTTTTTTTATACATTACTTACTTGCGAAGTTGCATTTCAAAAATTCTCAAATGTGTATAACATTCACCTTTAACTGAAATGGTTCTTTTTATAAAGTTATTAGATTCTTGAATTTTTTGAGAAAAAAACTCTCGGCTGAAGGGAAGTGAGAAACAAAATTGAGTTTAAACTGTAACTTACATTAACTGGTATATGGCCATTAAGTTTCTAATATCTTTAGTTTTGCTACCTCTTCTAAATGCAAAATGTACTTCTTCCTTCTTGAAACGTCGTACAAGTCAGATACAAAACAAAGGTAACTAAAAACAGGCCGGAAACAACCTGCCGTTTAGTTTGTCTGCACTTGTAGTCAGGTCAAGGTCCTCGGCTATCGCCTCGGACCTTGACCTGACTACTCGTGCAGAAAAACTATCCGACAACGGTTGTTACCGGCCTGTTTCTTTGTTACCTTTGTATTGTATCTAATACTTACCTTTAAATTATGCTAAGATTATGTTTAAATCTCCGTTACGGTTGACTGCGTTCATTAATTCGGTCGTCCTAATATTGGTTTCGCTGGGTCCGTGGGACACGTTCCGCAGTCAAATTTCATGATGATGATATGCACGTTGAATCCGTGCCTCATTTAGGGTATTTAAGAGGTTTTTGTGTCATCATTATCTGTTTGATGCAGTACTGATGCAGAGACCAATTAGTGATGATACAGTCCGGCGTCGATTGAATTCTCGTAACTTGAGTTGTCGTCGTCCTGCCAGAGGTCCTATTCTCACACCACGTCATCGCCGTGAACGACTACAGTGGGCCACCCATCGCCAAATTTGGCGACATCAGCAGTGGAGGACGGTTATCTTTTCAGACTAAAGCCGTTACTGCATTTCAAATGCAGATGGCAGGACACGAATCTGGAGAAGACAGGGCGGAAGACATGCTGATAACTGCATGATGGAAAGAGATCCATGGGGAGGTCCAAGCATTATGGTATGGGGCGGAATCGGCTTGAACCATAAATTAGGGCCTGTTGTCTTTGCAGCCCGGTATACCCATCAAGTTCTACGACCACATGTTGTGCCACATTTTGCACGCTATCAAAACAACTCTTTTCAGCATGACAATGCACGTGCGCATACTACAAGAGCTACAAGGGACTTTCTACAGCAAAACAACATTACAATTATGCCTTGGCCTGCTCTTAGTCCGGACTTAAACCCCATAAAACATCTATGGGACGAGATTCAGAGAAAACTGAATGACGTCCACCCAAGACCGACAACTGCTGTGGAACTTCATGCATCTTTTCTGCAGGTGTGGGCTAGGATTCCTATGCACTTTATCAACCGTCTGATTCATTTTATGTACAGGAGATGCCGGGCCGTAATTAACGCTAATGGAGTACACACACGCTACTGACTGGTGACCTGTATTAATTAATCCTGTGATATGGTGGTGAAAAACTTTATCAATGAACAGTGAATGAACTGAAATATTGTGAATTTGTTAAATAACAAGGATTTTTATACGCCCATTCAATAAAAAATATAGTATTTATTTTTGCATCATTTTTGCCTCAAATTATTGCGACGTTTCTTTTGAGGTTCAGTATAATACTCAGTCCCGTATCGTTTATCTTGCTTGTCGCAAGAATTGTCAAAATTTTGATTTACGGATTTATTACCAAGATAAAGATTAACACAATGTTATAATGAACAGACAAAGAAACAAAAGATCCGTTTGTATACATTTGTTGCAATGATTTACCGTGATTTCCCAGTGAAATCAAAACCGATAATTTCACATGTGAAATTAAAACCGATAATTTCACATGTGAAATTAAAACCGATAATTTCACATGTGAAATTAAAACCGAGAATTTCACATGTGAAATAAACCTGATAATTTCACTCCTCTGTGGTCATACAACAATGGATGATGTCAAGACGTTGTCGATGACGTTGCATCAATACAATTGAGATTGCGCAGAAAAGGATATATTTCCTTTCATTTTTGACTTTATTTCCATTAAAAAGTCCATGGTCCATGTAATAAAAAGAATAACTAATCCAAGAATTAAAATATCGAAAAATATTCAACTCGTGAACGAACAACACTGATAATAAGATAAAGGCTTACACAAATATTGCCTGAATAATCATGACGGTATTGATGAAAATAATTATATAGATGTCATATCTACAGTTAAATATATACCATGGTCAATGCTTTTGTTTTGTCTTGCCAATTTCAATAACAAAATGAACACGTTTAAAGGGTTGCTGAAAATACCAAAAGAATCATCAAACTCATATAAGTTGAAGATAAACTGGCAATGATATGACACAAAAAAAAAATGAAAAACGATAAAAAGGCAAACAATGAGTCTACCAAGACTACATAAAAACTGACGAATGAGTAACAAAAGCCCTACCAAAAAAAAAGAGAGGAAAGCAGATAATGCTCCACATGTGCCCGCCGCTGCATGCATTTCTCGTTTAGAATAAGTTGATAAGTTTTACCAAGATATATACTTCATAACAGTAAATGTTTGGTCACTCGTTGAAAATTTTTCTATACTTGAATACTTGAATAATTTATTCTATAAATAATAAGATACTTGAAAAAACTGTTGTGGGAAAATCTAAAACCCCTTTATGAAGATCTGAAGGCCAATGTTGTTCATTATATACTATATAAAGGCCCCGACATAACAATATGTGGAACAATCCAAACAAACAAAAAACAACCTCTGAGTTACAGACCAATAAAGAAGCGGCCATGTTCATCTGTGATAAAGCAAATACATAAGGGTCAAACAAATCAAATTTGTGTCCGAAAATCTTTAGAACAGATGCCTTCAATTTCAAAGCCTATTACAAATAAAAAAAAATACATCCTGTTTACACAGACGATAATTTCGATCCGTACAAATTCAACGGATTTAATATAAAGACTTAATAGACAGTCTGAGAAACGCATGACCTTGTGCAATGCAAAACTATAAGTATCATGAAATCATCACATTTGATTTCTGGGAACACGGATTCATTTTCAAACAGTCTATCGGATACTTCATGTCTAGTTGAAGATTTTTCTTATTTTTTAACGTTTTTCTTCAAAACAACAGTTTTCTTTTCCGGACTATCACTAAAACGATTGTGAAGTACCCCCTTTTAAACAAATATTTTTTATCAAAAAAAAACCTTTAGGTGACATGTAACCCCAGTTTACGGGTGCATTTCATTCGCGCCAATTTTTACAAAATGCAGTATTTCATTAATCGCCACAAGGTTATATTTCATTTGTGAAAAAAAAATTATTTTGCTCCATTTTCACAGATACATTGTAATATTTGTTTATGATTAGTATCTTTTTTTTTGTTTTCTTGATGAATTGGGTTCTTATGGCAGATATTTGGTTGTTTTTGTAAAATTGATTTACAATTTTTGTATAAATTTTGAACGATTTAGAACATTGTGTAGACACCTGTCAATTGTTGATAACTGTATGTTGCCTCTAGAAGTCCTTTGATTATTTTAGTCGTTGGGTTGCTGTCTCATTGACGTTTACACCAAGTCTCTTTTTATTCATACAGTTTAGATTCCGTTTGGTGTACTTCAAAAACCGTTCATGACAAATCGTGACCTAAAGGGTTTTGAGTGTAGATTTAGGAGATAACTGCATTGTACTTTAAGCTCCGACGGCATCAATTGGTGATTTGATGGTCGCAAATTAAGTTTACTGGCGCCGCGTTAGGGTATTTGCGACCATCAAACCACCAATTGATGCCGTCGGAGCTTAAAATACAACATTGTTATCTCCATTCTAATGAAACTGACAGAAAACAACGTCAAATCATACATTTAAAATCTGTCGTAATAACGTTACGCACGCTGTTCCTACAACCCATAGGATTTAAAAAAGAATCTTCGACATTTCCTCCGCAAAACAAAAAAAAAATGTTAGCAAACACTAACACTATAAAAACAAATTCAGTATATGTTTTTAATACTGTTCTTATAGCTCTTGGTCATATGCTTAGTAATATCTAGTATATTTGAGGATTAAAACAACAAAGCTATATGTGAAAAAACGGATGTCCAACGTTACATTTTTGAACAACTGTTTTAACTCTTATGTATAGTCATCCTATTTCTTATTCTCTGATCTTCCTGAAACTTGGCAAGAACAACGACATGTGTCGGTTCTTTGTGACAATTATGTCATTATTTTGTCAAATTTCATTTGACTCGGCGGCTGCATATTAAGCTGGAATAAGAAAAATGTCCAACGACGTTTTTCGTTGACTCAACGACTGAAAGTTTATTTTATAAGTAGATATAGCAGAAAATGTCTAAAAATGGTAAGATAATAATAACATCTACCAATAGTACAAATATTTGCCTCATTGTTCGTGAGTTCAAATATTGTAGATTCTATAAAATCTTTTCTTTACAGTCGTTTTTCAATTGGTAGTCATTTTGTCCAAGTTGATATTTCATTGACAAAGCAATTAATGCGGGTTTTTTACCTGATATTTCAATAAGTTATTTATAATTTATAAAAACAAAAGTTAGATACACGAAGAGTACACAATGCCTAGATTTGTTTTTTTATTAACTACATGCTTGGGTCTGAAAGGAATAAAATGCTACGAAACATTACAAAACGGTAGTCATTTTGTCCAAACGGGTGAAAACGTCGAAAAATCCGAAAAACGCTTATTTCCGACGTTGCATGTGCTAAACTTGTTTCAATTAAATGTTCCTGATAATAAAAACAAAT
Organism: Mytilus californianus; assembly: GCF_021869535.1. NCBI lineage: Eukaryota > Metazoa > Mollusca > Bivalvia > Mytilida > Mytilidae > Mytilus > Mytilus californianus. Next base: position 82,348,066 of record NW_026262712.1, read on the forward strand.
CGTGTGATGAAATTTGGAAAAAGATATTGAAGGCTGTCGAAAAAAGAATAGTGCATATTGACAAACTCGGAACATAGATTCGACACAGATTAAATTTTGATATTTTATAACCATTTTTAGCTTTAGTGATTTATTGTTGCTAGAGGCAAATGTTTGATTCAGAATGCGAATGATATGTACAACTTTTGCAAAGACAATTTGGAGACACCAAGACAGTCCTCTATATGTTAAACGTGAATTTTTCGTTATGTTGCGGAAGAACCCAGAAATAGATATAGATCATTGAAAATCGCCCCTTCAGTAAGGTACATTCTACAAATTAAAAGTACAAGTACTCGAAAAGTTTTATTTCGCGACTTGTCCTGCTACTCATGTTATAACTGTCGTACTGAAACTAATTCATGTACTAGCGAAGCCGGACCTTTTCGTCAAAATAAACTTGTGCATGAAACGGAGGTAACTGAAAGACTAATTGCAAACATCGACGAAAACAGTTTCATTAAAATAATACAACCCGGGATTGTATTACCCGTTTTTACGGATGATCCAGGAGAAGATTTCTAAAATTTAAACAGTACATCAGACGTTAGAAAACTTAAGCAAGAAACTATAGATGACAGGGGAAATAATTTTGAAGCTGGGGTTCAAATAATTGAAGGGCTGTATTTCGATAAATTGTGTGTCAAGGAAAATACAATTCATTTCAAATTAATCAAGGGTAAAACAAAAATGATTTACTTGCGGAGTGTCGGATATATTTGTATTGGGGTTGAATCAAGATATGGAAAATTTATAATTACATATGATATGCACCATAATATTTTAGCAGCCTGTGATTAAAGTTTTGTGCTTCTAAAATTATGTTTTAATTTATTTATGGAAAACTGTATATTTAATAATTCCGTCCCATTTTGCCGTCCTACATTATTTACGACAATACAGCATTTTTAAGGGGAATTAAGGGTAAACATTGTTAATCGATTTCTACAACTTGAGGTAATCCATGGTAAAAATACATCACAAAAATAAGAGAGACAGAATCAACCAATAACATATAAAAAAAAAAGAATGAAACTAACAAATTTAATTAATCGACGTCAAAATTTCAGAAAACACTCTTTGACTTCCCATTTTTGGTGTAACGCAAATATTCTATTACCCTTCACGGAGACGCTTGATCAAGTGTGCGCTTTATTAAATACGGATGGTTGTTATGTACAAGACGTCATAGTTTATCGACAGTAATAACAGAACATTCAGTATAATAAATTAAATAACACATATCTGAGAGGGTGATAGAGCAGATTGTTACCCCTCGAAAAGACATTGTCAACCTTGGCTTCGCCTCAGTTGACAATGTTTTCTCGGGGTAACAATCTGCTCTATCACCCTCTCAGCTATGTGTTATTTATATAATGATGGACCTTTTGATTCAGAAATAAAGATTATCTTAAAAACCAGCCGTTGGCGCGAAGTCAGGCCTATATTGGCGGCCCTATATAAATCTTATTTTCTAATAATTACATTAGATGTATGTTTCATTATTATACGTTATTTTGATTGGCTAACAGCAATCTCGCGTCATTCTTCATTTCAAAATGAATTTCATGAATTGTAACATATATGATGACACACGTTTCCACAATAAAGTGCACAGGTAAATAAAAGAAAAAAATGATAGTAATCGTGTTTTCATGATCATAGCGAAAAAATGTAATTATAAGTATTGAATGCTTCTTTTAGTAAATTCATAGGGTTGTAAAAGCGTTGACCGTGCGTACATTTTTAAATACAAAATGTACTTCGGTCAACGCTTTTACACCCCAATGAATTTACAAAAAGAAGCATTCAGTTCTTAAACAAACGTTGGCCCGACGTAAAACCAACAGGATGGACCATCTTTTTGTACCTAAATCGTTAGACCAACGAACTTTATAAACTTTTGGTAAACGAAATCAGATTCTTTGGCCAAAACGATGGGGATTTGACTTTTTCTTTGATATTCCCTTTTTGTTCTTTAAGTGCCATTTGTTTAATGTGCTTTGACACATAACAGGCAAAACCCCTTCCATATAACTGTGATATAATCGGAATAATGGTCAGGAGTGCACTAACTACCTCATTTATACTGCACAGGTCACATGTACTTTAAGCCAAGCCAAGATTTTAAATGTACAGTAATTTACGTCTGTTGATTCCATTGCTACTAAAGTTATTTGTCATTCCCCATTTTGTACGAATAATCAAGTGCATACATGTTTCTACACTCTCACCCAAAAATGAGAGTCACTTAATAAAACATCAAAATTTAAAAAAAAAGCATACAAACAAATGTATAGTAACATCACATACAACACAGGACTTGGGGTAGTTACTTTGCTTTTACTCAATATAAAAATAAGAAGATGTGGTATGATTGCCAATGAGACAACTCTCCACTAGAAGTTTTATATCATTAATGCATTTGTTTTCACAAATTCAGTGCGTGGTGAAATGCCATATCATCCACAGTTTCCTTTTATTGTCTATCAAACATATTTTCATAAAAAAATAGGAAATGTTCTGTTATCCAAAAATTTATAATAAACTGAAACATAAAAATACGGATAAAAATAGAAATCATACATCTCTATGTATAAGCATAAGAAAATCAAGAAAACAATTTCACGTTAAGACAACAATTTAAAAGTTCACAGCTTCAATACGAAATTGAAAACATAGTTTTGGTAAGAACTGTTTCTTGGCGGTCCATAATATTTTTTGCGGGTTTTGATACATTAAATGCGTTTTCTTTCTTCTTCGAATATTCCTGTTTAGTTTTCTGTCAATGTTTGAGGTTGTTAAAGTTTTATTTGCTTTGTAGATGGTTTTATAAGCCTGGTCTGGAGGTTTTTACCTCGAGAGTATTACCAGCCCAGAAATCAGCACTTTTGTGTTGACATGACATATCATTGGTAATAAAATATGTTTAAACTAAACTATCATTGATATAGGCTAGACTCAAGCTAGCAGCCACTCGCTAGCAGCCACTCCACTAGCAGCCAGTTTTCAGATATATCTATAAACCCAAAAGTTGCATAAGACTCAAATTATACATATAACGCTTTTTTAATTTTACAGTCGAAGACACTATGCATGAGTTTAGGGAGGGATCCAGAATTTTGAAGGAAAAAAGGGGGGAGGGTTAATTGCCAAAAAACGATATATATACCGCCGATCGGAAGGATGCAAAAAAATGTTGAACGATTTTATGCCGAAAAAAAAGATATATTTCCTTTTAAAGGGGAGGGTGGTGTACACTAATATGAATCCGCCACTGACTTTTACATTTTCATTTCTTGATCAAGAATTAAAAGACATTTCTATATTTTTTAGCACACCGCGCTGTACGTTGAAAGGGTGAGACATAAATTAAAACAATATATAGAACACTGCAAGAGTGGAGCAATAAGGAATTTCGTTTTTATAACACAATGTTGAGCAGCATTTTCTTTAAACATTTAACCCTAAAAAGCATGGAAATGTAAAATAAAATGTTTGTTAAAAATCTTTTAAAAAATATGATTTACCTTCATTCAGAACTTACTACTTTGGCATAATTAAAATGTTAAGTCTTCTTTGATACGTAAAACAATAAATACGTGTATCATAAGGTGACAAGCATTTATTTGTTGACTATTAATGATCATGTAATAAACAGTTGCAGATATTATATAGAATTAAGCTATTTTCAGTTTCATTTTTGGCCATTTCATGACATTCATTATGAATATTCATAAATTTTAGGTTTCAGATTGTACACAGTTAATAAGTAATCTTTAAAGAAAAAGAAAATAAAGATAAAACAAAAAATGTATAGGAAAATGAACATAATAAACAAAACATAAATATATATCCCAATTTGCTTTCACATTATATAAATAACACATAGCTGAGAGGATGATAGAGCAGATTGTTACCCCGAGAAAACATTGTTAACCACGTCGAAGCCAAGGTTGAAAATGCCTTTTCGAGGGGTAACAATCTGCTCTATCACCCTTTCAGTAATGTGTTATTTACTTTATTATACTGAATGTTCTGTTATTACTGTCTGTTAAAATTCAAATTCAAAGTAATAAACTATGACGTCTTGTACATAACAGTCATCCCTATTTACTAAAGCTAAAGACTAAGTATAAGACCAGGTACCCCCACCCTATGCTGACAAACTCGTACGGGTTTAGGGCATAGGTACTATGAGCCACTTTAGCGGCAACATCTTGTACCATGGCCAACGTCAATAATTTCTAGGTTTGACCAGCAGGCAATAATTAAGTTGGACGATGTGACATCAGAATATCAGGACTCCCCCTCCCCACCTGCTGACAAACTCGTACTGGTCTAGGCATAAATTCTATGGGCCATTTTAGAGGCAATGTCTTCTTCTACCTCTTGTATCATGACCAACGCAAAGAATCTCTTAGTTTGGCCAGCCAGCAATAGTAAGTCGGACTATGTGACATACTAAGATACCAGGACCCCCCACCAGCTGAAAATCTTGTACGGGTCTAGGCATAAGTCATATGTTCCATTTTAGAGGCATTGTCTTCTTCTACCTCTGGTATCATGGCCAACGTGGTGAATCTCTTATTTTGATCAGCCGCCAATAGTTGAGTTTGACAGTTAGACATACCAGGCTCCCTAACCCTATGGTGAAAACTCATACGGGTCTAGGCCATAAGTGCTATAGGCCATTTTAGAGGTAATACATACCTCTACCATTCGTATCATTGTCAACGTGAATAATCTCTTGGTTTGGCATGCCGATTATAGTTACATTGGACAATGTGAGATACCAGTTTCCCCCCTTTTGAACCTATGCTGCCAAACTCGTACGGGTCTAGGACATGAGTGCAACAAGCCATTTAAGAGGCAATATCTCCCTCTACCTCTGGTACCATGGTCAACTATGAGAATCTCTTAGTTTTGCCAGGCACCAATAGTTAAGTCAGACTATGTGACAAACCAGGTACATATACCCCCACCCTTCACCAAATAGTGACAAGCTCGAATGGGTCAAGGGCATAAGTGATTAGAACCATTTTAGAGGAAATGTCTTCTTCTACCTCTTGTATCATGGCCAACGTGCAGAATCTTTTAGTTTGGCCAGCCGGCAATAGTTAAGTCGGACTATGTGACATACCCGGTACCCCGACTCCCTCGCCCTATGCTGACAAAATCGTACTGGTCTAGGGCATAAGTGGTATAAGCAATTTTAGAGGCAATATCTATCTCTTCCTCTGGTATCATGGCCAACGTGGAGAATCTATTAGTTTGGTTAGACGGCAATAGTTAAGTCGGACTATATGACATACTAGGATACCAGGACCACCCACATGCTGACAACATGGACAAACTCGTACGGGTCTAGGGCATGAGTGGTATGAGCCTTTTTAGAGGCAATATCTACCTCTTCCTCTGGATCCATGGCCAACGTGGAGAATTTCTTAGTTATGGGAGCTGGCAATAGTTTAGTCACACGATGTGGCATAATAGGTACCCCTCCTCCCCCTGTGTACCCAATGCTGACAAGCTCGTTTGGGTCAAGGGCATAAGTACTAAGTTCAATTTTTGAGGCAAATTTTTCCTCTACCTTTTGTATCATAGCCTACGTGGACAAACTCATACGGTTGTGGGGCATAAGTGATATAGACCATCTTAGAAGCAATGTATTCCCCTTCCTCTGGTAATATTGGATTAAAGAGAATAAAGTATTGTATGGTACCATGGCTAACGTGGAGAATCTTTTAGTTTGGCTATCTAGCAATAGTTAAGTCGGATTATGTGACATACCAAGTTCCACCACCCCTCCCCCCACATGATGCTGCCAAACTCGTACGGATCTAGGGCATAAGTGGTATAAGCCATTTTAGAGGCAATATTTACCTCTTCCTCTGGTACCACGGCCAGCGTGGAGAATCTCTTAGTTTGGCTAGCTGGTAATAGTTAAATCGGACTATATGACATACTAGGATACCAGGACCACCACCATGCTGACAAACTCGTACGGGTCTAGGGCATAAGCGGTATAAGCCATCTTAGAGGCAATATCTACCTCTTCCTCTGGTACCACGGCCAGCGTGGAGAATCTCTTAGTTTGGCTAGCTGGTAATAGTTAAATCGGACTATATGACATACTAGGATACCAGGACCACCGCCATGCTGACAAACTCGTACGGTTCTAGGGCATGAGTGGTATGAGCCATTTTAGAGGCAATATCTACCTCTTCCTCTGGTACCATGGCTGACGTAGAGAATCTCTTAGTTTGGCTAGCCGGCAATAGTTAAGTCACACTATGTGACATACTAGGTACCCCTCCTCCACATGTTTAACTAATGCTGACAAGCTCGTTTGGGTCAAGGGCATAAGTGCAATTTTAGAGCCGATGTCTTCCTCTACTTTTTGTATCAAAGCCAACGTGGACAAACGCATACGGATGTAGGGCATAAGTGCTATAGATCATTTTAAAAGCAATGTCTACCTCTTCCTCTGTAGTATTGGGTTTAGAGAATAAAGTATTGGGTGGTACCATGGCTAACGTTAAGAATCTTTTAGTTTGGCCATCTGGCAATAGTTAAGTCCTACCAGGTACCCCCACCCTTCACCCAATAGTGACAAGCTCGAACGGATCAAGGGCATAAATGGTAAGGACCATTTTAGAGGCAATATCTTCTTCTACCTTCCTTTTGTATCATGGCCAACGTGGAGAATCTCTTAGTTTGGCCAGCCGGCAATAGTAAAGTTGGACTATGTGACAATCACATACTAGGTACCCTATGCTGACAAACTTGTATGGGTCTAGGGCATAAGTGTTATAGACTATCTTAGATGCAATGTCACCCTCTACCTCTGGTAGTATTGGATAAAAGAGAATGAAGTATTGTTTGATACCATGGTCGACGTGTAGCATCTTTTAGTTTGGCCATCCGGCAATAGATAAGTCAGAATACGTGACATACTAAGCCCCCATCCCCCCCCCCCTCCTCCCCCCCCCCCCCCCCCCCCCCCCCCCCAATTTGATGCTGACAAACTCGTACAGGTCTAGGGCATAAGTGCTATACATCTATTACCATGGCCAACGTGGAGAATCTTAAGCCGGCAATAATTAAGTTTTTTTATGTGGTATATAATTTGTACTGCCCCAAAACCAATACAGACAGGGAACAGTCGACCGAGAATTTCAAAAATAGTCAACCCTAGGAAAAAACCCTTTGATGGGTTATTTGCCTCAAGGACAATTAAATCCACAGTCTAGATGGATCCAGAGACATTTCAAAATACCAGCTGTTTCAAAAGAATGGAAATCATAAATGGGGTAAAACGAAAACGCGCAAAAGTAAATGTGATTTTACATTGTATGATTGAAAGATGGTCAGTGATAAGAAGGAAGAAGAAGCTAAGTAAACATTCATTGCTGGACAAAGTATTCACAAAGGCGACCAACTTTGAAGATATGTTGAAAATAATGTATAATAGCTTTGGAGAGAAATTTGCAAGTTGGACATAGGATAAAAGTGAAAAGACACTGAAAGAGGTGATTAGTATAAAATTTGATATCGGCAAATATAGATCAATTGCCGGATCTCAATACTAGGTCTTACATAAGTGGCCGACAGACAATAAAGCTATCATACATGTGAAGAACCAGGACGACCATTGTTCTAAGTGGACGGTTTTGGCGTGAATACACCACGAAGGGGTAGGTAAACCTTAAAAGCGTTAATCGGGGGACCAGGTAACAGCGATGGGAAACGAGTTAACGTTTGAAAGAATTGATTTCCCAGCGAATCCCAAGATTAACATTACCAAGTTTGAGAAAAAAAAATCCAAATATATTCATTAACGTGAATAGTTTAGAAAAGAAAAAGATCTATCCACTGACGATTTCGGAGAAAAGAAATCTAAATGTGGCCTTGTTGAAGATTGAGAGAGGCGGATTGACACATTGCTTTGTGTACTTGTTCATTTATTCGTCGTGCTTTTGTTTTTTGTCATGGCATTGTCAGTTTGTTTTCGACTTGTGAGTTTAAATATCCCTTTGGTATCTTTATCCTCTCTTTTAATCACTTTCAAAGTGACCCTATCCCAGCAAAAAGAGTAAGGTAATAACAAGATACCTGCGAATGTAAAGATGCCGGATCAAGGGGCCTAACAAGATTTTAAAAACCATATGAGATCAATGAAGGTTCCATTATTTCATAGTGTATGCATAATTTGAATGCTTTCCTGAGGACGTCAAGTCAAAACAATTGTAAGGGATTAAGAGAAAAAAAATCAAGACTTTGTAAAATAAATCAAGGAAGAGATCTCTGCCGAAGAAATAATGAGTCGCTGGAGCCGAATGAATGACTGCAAACCAAACACCAAACCCTACCAGAGTCGCACACCGTCCGTAACTATTTGCTATATCAGTGTGAACTGGAGAACCACTTTGTTATACAATTTGAACAATGCAAAAAGAGAGGCAAGATGTGGTCAAGATCTTTGTGAATAAACTTGAAGAAGATTTTTGAGCTCTGTACCAGAAAGATAAACATTGAATGTCCAAAGAGATATCGGAGGAGAATAAGCAATAGGTCTAGAGTATAAGTGCTAAAGACCATTTAGAGGCAACGTCCCCCTTTACTTTTTGGTACCATGGCTTAAGAATGTCTAAGTTTTGCCAGTCGGCAATAGTTATTTGGACTATGCGACACACCAGGTACCCTCACACTATGGTGACAAATTCGTACGGGTCAAGGGCATAAGCGCTATTGGCCATTTTAGAAGCAATGTCTACCTTGATATCTGGTACCATGGGCAACGAGGAGACTATCTTAGTTTGACCAGCCGGCTCATTAAAGATTCCTAAAACTTTCTTGTTGACCTTAGTCTAAACTTTGGATTTATTGTCAGTCGGGTAATTTGAGATCTCGTACCACTGATGCACATTTTTATATATGTATTTGTAAGTGTCTGTGGTCTGAATATTTCAATTGAGACTATTAGTATTGTGTGTGAAGCAGATTGTGGCTCGCGTTTCGTATTGGGGTTTGAGGAGTCTTATTCAAAATCAGTCAACAATGTTTTAGCAGGTCCAAAATCTCAAAACGTTGGTAGATTGGTTTGTCAAATACCAACTTGGACCGTGTCGTGTGGATAAATCGTTAGATATAGTCCGTTTCTTGAATTTGGGAATAATTGCTAGTTTTAAAACTTTCGTGATGTCACAATCAACTTTTTTATACTTTCTGGGAACACCATTGATGAATCAAGGCAGTCTGTCGCGTGATATATATTCTTTGCGAATCATTAAGCCATCAAATACCAAACATGGTACGTTTATCTTTTACTCAGCCGAAGAAGGTTGTTTTCGACACAGTAAAGGCCAGTAAGATTGGGTGACCATTCTTCGTGTCAACCTATACATATAGTTTTTGCAAACTAAAGTGTGTGTCTAATTTTCCGGCTTATATTTTGCAATCCGAGTTTTACCCTGTCCAGTATCCTCAAAAACCCTTCTACTGCAAGTAACGCATTATACTTTTAGCATTGAGGCTGGATGGGTAGTCGCGTGTTCATGTTAGCTCGGTAGCTCTTTAACTCATTTGATATAGCGAGCCCTAAGTTGGTAATCATCTGGATGATTCACAATGCACTCTTGCTTTCGCCTGTCCACTATTTCTCTTATGGTTATGTTCCTACCATTTCTCAGATTTTGTGTTTTACTTTGTACAATTTCGGGTCAAGGGAAAATTTCTCCTAACACTTTCTGTATACTGCGAAAACAACTTTCATTGATCTCATGTGGTTTTTAAAATCTTGTTAGGGTCCTTGATCAGGCACCGTTACATTCAGTCATCTTTTTATTACAGTATTATCTTTGCTAGGTTAGGGTCTGCTCACTTTGGAAGTGATTAAAAGAGAGGCGAAAGATACCAAAGTGATATTTAAACTCACAAGTAGAAAACACAAAACATGACAAAAAGACAAACACCAGTACACAAAACACAACATAGAAAACTAAATACTGAGCAAAACTAACCAGGTGGGGTATAGCACGGATTTTTTTTTAAATTGATTCAAAGTTGGGGTCCGACACCCTACCCCACCCTAACTTCCAAAGTTAATAAAAAAAAATTCCTGAGGCAATACTTTTTTCCAAACTAGGTGCAAATGAAAGTTGGAACCTTAAGGCATGCTTGAGTGAAAAATCCAGGTGGGGTATAGCACGGATTTTATTTTTAATTGATCCAAAGTTGGGGTCCGACACCCTACCCCACCCTAACTTCTAAAGTTAATAAAAAAAAAATCCTGAGGCAATACTTTTTTCCACACTAGGTGCAAATGAAAGTTGGAACCTTAAGGCATGCTTGAGTGAAAAATCCAGGTGGGGTATAGCACGGATTTTATTTTTAATTGATCCAAAGTTGGGGTCCGACACCCTGCCCCACCCTAACTTCTAAAGTTAATAAAAAAAAATCCTGAGGCAATACTTTTTTCCACACTAGGTGCAAATGAAAGTTGGAACCCTAAGGAATGCTTGACTGAAAAATTCAGGTGGGGTATAGCACGGATTTTTGAAAAAAATGGTAATATAGCTAATAAGTTATGTCCTTGCACACCATACTTTGATTACTAAAAATAAACCCTGTTTGTCATCAAAACTAAACGAAACCCACTGTAACAGAAAAAGAATGATTCGCTAAAACAGATTTGTTTGACATGAAAGTATTAAAGTACGAACGCAACTTTGTATTCTTGTAGCGTAGAAATATTTCTACTTTTTGGGAACTATTTTACTGGATGCCGAGAAAGTAGAAAGCTATTTCACACAATATCGCACAAAAATTTTCTGATGGAAAAGTCGATACCATGTAACAAGAAAATTTGACCAACATTTAAATAATGTAATTTTTTCAGTGTTGACAGTTGAAGTGAAGTCTGATTAAGGCGTGCAACACCTGCACGATGTTAAAAGCATATACTATTGTTTTTAAAATATTGAACAGGAAATGAAATATCAAAATTCATTGAAAAGTGTTTTCGACGGCTAAAATGAAGTTAAAACAGATATTGTAGTGGTAATATAAAATAAAAACGTTTTAGCAAGTTTGATTCTCATGCAACTTTTGGGTCTATAGACATATCTGAAAACTGGCTGCTAGCGGAGTGGCTGCTAGCTTGAGTCTAGCGTTCAAGTCTGGCAGTTGAATTCTAAGTTTGACAGTCTAAGAATCATGTCTAGTTATTTTTGTAAACACCAGCTTTTTATCTAATGGAACAGATAGCCTAACTATAAAGATACAGTCTCTGAAATTATTTTCAAAGAACAATTTAGGAACAAAGGGCCAGTGTAAGCTTTTTCCATTAATTGGCGTCAGTCGTCCGTTGTCGTCGTCCGTTAACTTTTACAAAAATGTTCTCCTCTGAAACTATTGGGCTAAATTTAATCAAACTTGGCCACAATAGCCATTAGGGTATCGAGTTTTAAAAATTGTGTGCGATGACACCACCACCACCCCCTTTTCCAACCAACATGGCCGACACGGCAAAAAATAAAACTTAGCGTCTGTCCAGGTTTCATAACAATCCAAGAAAAAAAACTTAGTCCAATTATCAGTAAAATACGGAAAAATGAAAATAAATATTTTCAAAATTTTGCTCTGGATACTGTATTTTGTTCATAAACAAGCTTGTGTCCATATTTCCAAAAATTCCATGAAGGTTTGACAAAGTTATTGATGTCTTAAAAAAACTTTAACTAAATGTTGACGCCTTCGCCGCCGCCAACGAAGGATTCAAGGATCGCTATGTCTCGATTTCGCGACATAAATAGTGCAGGCTCGACAAAAATTATCAGCATGACAAGATGTACACTTTAAAACAAGCCACTTTAGTGTGGTCGGTATTAAAGGATGGAAATACTGCAAATCTTTGCAGAAAAAAATCTTTGTTTATGGTTTATAAGTCAGACTGTGCACATTTTAAGGGGTTTCTTGTGTGTTATACGACAAGAAAAACCTTACAAAATGAAATATCTATAACATCACAAAGGACAATGTAAAACGATTCTCTTATTACTTTGTACATAATTGTACTTAATGCTTGTACGAATAATTAATATAATTTGGCATATAACAGATACAGATGGCTGACATCTTATTCGAATAGCAAACAAGCGTAATAATTGAATTCCCTGTTTCTGTATCAAGCAGATGTGTATCTAAAATTCTTGAAGATACAAGTGATAAAGTCATATGAACAATTCCTACGTAGTTTTGCTTTCTTATCTGATTAACATAGTAGCATGTTTTTATTAAGAAAATTTAATCTGGTTGGAAATTGTACATTATTATTATTATGCCAATTAAAGGGGCATTAGATGTCAAATTCATGTTCACCGATTTGACTCGAATTCCCATAATTGATTTATAACATAATAAAACGTATATTCAAATTATAAAAAGTCTAGAATAAACAAATAAAAATGCAAGGACTCGATATTATATATCAGCATTTCGAGTGTAGTTTTGTCTAAACGTCCCCTGATGACCTCCGAAGACTGCCGACGGTCATATAACCCGATATAAACATAAATATAAAGATAAATTGACCACGTGCAATTGGATTTTTCTAGGTCTGTTTGATTTCATATTATAGGTTAAAAGTATGTATATCGTCGTTTTTACCTGTATAAGAATGATTTTTTTGTCAATCAACCAAATGGTTCAACCTTGCTTCACTTTCAATGTTGACATTTTTTTCCTTTTAATACCTGAATACATTAGTAACCCATCCCCAGCTAATGGCTTAAATTGAAGGTTACATGAATACGGATTCAATGCGGTCGAATTATTCACTTGCAAGTGAATAAATCATCCGCAATGTTTCTTGTCTTATTTTGACATAATTAATCAAAACTGGCTGCTAAAAGCGAATTATTATTTCACTATTTCACTTTCATTAATGATGGAACAAAAACAATCATATTCTAATTTATTTTTTATTAAATCTCGTAACTAATGCCCCTTTAAAATAAAATTTTTATATAAAAATAAGAAGATGTGGTATGATTGCCAATGAGACAACTCTCCACAAGAGACCAAATTACATAGAAATTAACAACTATAGTCCATCGTACGGCCTTCAACAATGAGCAAAACCCATACCGCATGTTCATCATGAACGCTGGATAATAAATGCAATATATCGGTCATGAATTTGTATATATGTAGAATCCCTGATGTTTCAGGGATTATGCATAATCACTATAATCATTAGTTATTATATATAATCTCTTAAAATGACCAGGGATTATACATAATAACGGAAAATTTTAATAATTATTTTACAAATTCCCTGATATGAATTCAGGGATTATCAATAATACAAAGATGCAAAGATAGTAGTTTAAACCCAAAAAAATGAAGAATAGACAACTAAACGATTCTGTATCCATTTGTCAAGTGTTAAATCAACATTTTGTTCGGTGATATGTTTTTACCTTTGTTGAATCACTGTTAATGTATTATTTGCTAAAATCCAGCGTGAAATACACATTCATGTGATTGGGAGGGTTGGACGCCGTCACATTCTGTAAGTGACTGTCCCAAGTCAGAAGCCTGTAATTCAGTGGTATATCATATTAGTTTTTCGTTCATTGTGTTGTACATAAACCAGGCCGTTAGTTTTCTCGTTTGAATTGTTGTACATTTGTCATTTCGGGGCCTTTTATAGCCGACTATGCGGTATAGGTTTTTCTCATGGTTGAAGGCTGTACGATGACCTATAGTTGTTAAAACTTCTATGTCATTTGGTATCTGGTGGAGAGTTGTCTCATTAGCAATTATACCACATCTTCTCATTCTTATAGTGTTCGTGAATAAGTATGTTGACGTATGACTGTTGTTCATTTATTTGGGAAATTTATATTTATTTAATATTGTTGTTGCATGTCTTTATATTCATAGATTATAACTTCTTATCATATTCAGGAGAGGATCATCTAAGTTGTGTCCGATCCTTCTTGTTTTATGTAATAGCAAATAAGATATCTATACTATTAAATGAGAAGACCTCATTTTGTATGTCGCTTCTCTTCCTTCCACAATAAATTAATCATCATGCCTCTGTGTCCTATAAGTACCATGCATAGTCGCATTTGTCATCCTCGCTTATGATTATTCAGTTTGGGTTATTTTGGGAGGAAAACGAAAATAAAGGCGTACGGATATTGTTTCCGTCATCGGACAGACTTTTAAGTCATAGACAAGATTTCCGTTTAGGACTGTTCACATAATTTTCATAAGTATTTGGGGACAGGACAATTATTTTCGCGTTTTTCTGTATACTATGATCATATATATACTATAAATAAAGTGCATTTGCTATTTACTATCAATTCAAATATAATATATCAGTGACCGCCGTGGATAGTAAACTTGGAATTGACAGTAAATAGCAAATACACTTTATTTATAGTATATGTATGTTCATAGTATACAGAAAAACAGAAAACAAAAAAATAACGGACTTTGGAAAAAAGGGGGAGGGCTAAACAAAATTGTCCTGTCACCAAGTACCTATGACTTTTGATACCTTTCCTGAAATTCTCCAGTTATAAAATCGTTTACAAAAATTCATCCTACAACATGTTTACATATTTTCAACCACGCTCTTAATGCCCGCGATTTCTCGGGTGTGTTCTAGTGTTTAATGAAATGAAATGAGTATTGTGTCTGATCCGTTTTGTTATATGTCATAGCAAATTAGATATGTTTAAATTAAATGAAATGAGTATAACATGCAAGTTTTTTTGTAAATAGTTCTAACTATAAATGTAATGAAATAAAAATAAAAAGTAAGTAACTTCTGGTAAAAAAAAATATTCATCATGTATAATAAATGAAAGCAAATTGACGATCAAACTCATCAAAGATTTATTATAATTATAATTTTCTACGCCAGACACGCGTTTCGTCTACAAAAGACTCATCAGTGATGCTCGAATCGAAATGTTAAAATTATGAACTACGAAGTTGAGGATGCATTGATGACCCACTATTCCGAAAGGTTTTGTTATATAGAGCAAAGGTAATCTATTCATGGGGTAAAATCTTAGTATTTCGAACAATTCAAAGTTTTTGTAAACATTTAATTTGTTGAGTTATCGATCTAAAATTACCTATATTAAAGTGTTGTTTAAATTTAATGTATTGAATAACATGGCAAGACATATAAATAAACACATTAATGAAAACATTGAAATATTCAAAAACAAACAAAATTTTGTAGTTAAATCCATTATATTTACAATTTTGTTTTGTAATAATTCTCATATTTTATGAACCGATGAAACGAATTTCAGTTCATTAAAAGTATTTATGTCATCTGTTCTTCTGTTCTTTTTTTTTTTTTAAATATTTAACTCTGGTAAAATAATATAAAAAAGGCACTGAATAGAATATTTGCAAGTGTGGGGAATAATTATCAGAACAAAGTGAATTGAGTTGGACGGCAATGTAAATGGATTTCACATCACTGATTCATGACTAAATAACGAGACCTCAATACTTGGCAGACCTTTATTAGGTAAGTCTTTTTTTTTTTCGTTATACAAAAGATTGTTCGCGTTAATTTGCAAAAATAATGAACAAGTACCGAGAGATTTAGTATTGGCAATGAAATTCAATCCGTGCATTCACAAATTAAAACTATGCATCACTAAACATTGGGTTCTACTCAAACATGATCAGGTTTGCAAAGAAATATTTTCGGTCAAACTAATAATAGCTTATAAAAAGCATAAAAATATAGCCGATTTATTAACGTCGACAAAATTGAAATGATATTATAGGTGAATCCCTGATGATGACGGGCTTACAATGCTTAAACCCATTCATAAATGTAATACATTTATCTTGAGTATATGATACAAAAACCGCCGAAACACTAAATTATGTAGGATTGGTGTAAGCTATTACAAGTCTAGTAATACTAGTATCTTTTTTATCATTATATTGTAATATAATAACAATTAAACACTACATATATGTATATGGAATCTTCCGAATAAGATTTGTTTGCATTCGGGATTTAGATAGATGTTGGAATGCGTGGATGTTAAGTATCACTCATATACAAAGCAAAAACAATAGATTTATCCATACGAAAAAAAGAATCACTATCGATTTTAAAATCTGAACTGAAAAAATTGTCGGATTTAAAGAATGTATATATATAAACTTTCTTTCTAAAGCATGCACTATAATGTGTTTATTGCCTATCGTCTAATACCAAATTTGTTTGCGGCATTGTAATAGTAATGTTGGTTTATTGGTTGCAATAATGAAAACTTGTTTTGTGTGTGCTTTTTTAAGAAAATTTAAATAGCATGTATAGTCAGGAGTGAAACCATGTATATAAACTGTAAAATGACTTTAAAAAGGTCAGTTGTACAATTCTATAGCCTTTCAAGGCAACTTTTTGCATTTTTATGTCAGCATTATCTCGAGAGGTCAATACTTGAAACGTTCGTCTGAAAAAAAATGATAGATACATATATACAAGTGATATTCTACCAAAAAAACTTTAAATATGTTTCCGGGTGCGGGAATTTCTCGCTGCATTGAAGACCTGTTGGTGACCTTCTGCTGTTGTCTGTTCTATGGTCGGGTTGTTGTCTCTTTGACACATTCCCCATTTCCATTCTCAATTTTATTAAGAAAATCAAAACGTTAATAAATAATACTGACGAGTGAAAACTCGTATGAAAACCGACGGAAGTGTCACCGCATGAAATATTTCTTGTGTTTATTATTTTTATTCATGTTTTTCTATGTTATACATGTATTCATATCATATTTCATATGTTATCTTCATTATCATATCACACAAACGCTTGACGAATGACAAATTCAAATCAAGCACACCTTTTTACCTGCATGCTTTCTAGTTACCGCAATAAAATCCCTTCTTACCTGTAATATCTTTTTATACCTGTATTCCTGTATTCAGGCGTATGAACGTGTGGACGGGTTGCGCCATTAGCTATATAATTATAGGTTTGTCTTTTCTATTTCTTAGTTTTAAGGTTCGGTTCTAATATTTTCGATAATAGTATTCTTTGAATACTTTTGTTTAACAGGTTGGGAACAACCCCCCAAACGAGGGATATCCCTTAAATGATGGGATATCCCTTAAATGATGGGATATCCCTTAAATGATGGACTGTCCCTTGGACAAGGGGTTATTTTGCTGTTGTAGAAAGGAAAAAAATATTAACTCAGTTTTTTTTAACTGAAAAGGGGGAAAATTCATTATATTTGGAACAATTTTTCTAAAAGTGGGGTCTTCTTATTTTCAAAAATAAAGAAGATTGAAGTCCATGAATATTAAAAAATTCATGGACATGTTTTGTCAAGATAATACCAGATAGACATATTGTTCTCTTGGTTAAGTTTCTGCAAATAATATAAACATGTGCCCTTTTGTAATTAGAAGTGTTTTTTGTAAAAATATATTTTTATCACTTGAATTCTACCCCTCATAAAAGGGATAGTCATTACATTTAGGGGCTATCCCTCATTTGAGGGGTTGTTCCCAACCTGTGTAATAGTATATTTATACTATTTGTAACTATCATTGTAAATATATTTACAGAATAAATTTTAGAGGGCTCTTACGAATTTATATAGCCATATGGGAAAAATATCCGGTAACATGCAGTAGGCAATAAACTCAGTTATGAAAAGTTTATAACGCGCGCAAACTAATTCCAAAATAACACCATATGTGTTCATTTATATTTGTATATCAATGTTATATTGACATATCTTTAGAAAATGTCTTTACATCTCCCGATTTTGTTAGTTTTTTCCCAACTTTGCGTTTTACACTTAATATATATAACACGTTAAGTACGAAACAAAGTCATTATTAGCAGCATGATATGAGGCATAAACATTATACTAGTCTCAAATTCAAAATTGCATTGGATAAATGTGAAGGAAGATTTGCAGTGTAAAAAATGTGATACGCTTATAGTTATAGTTCCATTGTGGTGTATCATCGAATCATGACAAGCCACACGTTATAAAATTATAGAGATAATAAGAATGAAATGTTCTAAAAAGGTTGAATTTTGTCAGGATAAAATAAACTATAACACCAAATAGATTAAATTAGTTTTCAGCGGCAAATATTTCAAAGCTAAAATCTTCAAAATTGTATTAAACTTATCAGAAATGTGAGATACATTGGGGAACACTGGCCAAAAAAATAGACCGGAAAAATAAAGAAAGCACACACTGTTGTGCCTGTCCCAAGTCAGGAGCCTGTAATTCAGTGGTTTTCGTTTGTACATGTCTGTCATATTTGTTTTTCATTTATTGTGTTGTTATAAATTATGCCGTTAGTTTTCATATTAGAATTGTTTCACATTTTTCATGTCGGGGCATTCTTTAGCTGACTATACGGTATGGGCTTTTCTCATTGTTTTGTCTGTTTTTCTGTGACTAACGGTTTTTGAATAACCGCATAGTATCTATCCATTTTTGCACATAAACTAAAGCCAACAATAGCTGAAACAAAACATAAAAAATATTCAGATTACAGAATGCTTTTTTATGCCAATTAAATACTACACGTCAGTAATTGTAGACTTATTTATTCATTTATATACCAACGCAGACTTTTTCGTTGTGTAATTCATTTGTTTGCAAAACTAGTAAGAAAAACACTGCAAGCACCAAATTCAACACTTAGTATATGTCCCTACCAATCTAAGAGAGTTTAGGACATTTGTTTGAAATATATAGTTGGATACAAAATTAAAACCAATTAGCAAATATATTTGCTTGTACAGCTCAATGATTATTTGTCTTTTTCTGTATGATTCTGTGTTATCTTATCAATCAGAAGCATTTAAATGGCTCATTCTAAAAAGAAGCGCTATCTTGTCTTCACAACTCAATTACGACGTCAAATGACGACAAATAATATATGACGTAATGATGACGTTTTAATGAAGAAGAAAAAATAACAAAATTAAAAACCAATTGTTCAAAGAACAATTGAAGGTCTTTCCACATCAATTTTCTAAATAATTGATAGGAAGCTACTTCTGGTTTACTCAAAAGTTATTAATAGCGTCAAAGTATAGATTTCTTCATACTGATTCAATAAATAAATAAATGGTTTCTATATACTTTTGCCTTAAATAAGGGAGATAATTGCCACTTTCCGGTTTAGAAAATGTCACTTCCGGTCTCATATGATAGCTTTATTCACACTGATTCCAAAAATATATAGTTTGTATATACTTATGTTCGATATCAAATACAAAACATCTAAGCGACATCTTGCGAAACAAAAATTTATCGCAAGAAAAAAATTTGGCGAAAAAAAAAAAAAAAAAAAAATAATCAGAAGAAAACCAATAGGTCTTTCCACAGAAAAGTGGAAAGATCTAATTATAACCACATAATGATTAAAATATATGAAATGTATACAATAAATGAAGGAAGGGGTATTTTTTAGAAATATTAAATAAGGGAAAAAAATAAGCTATTTTTTTACACAGAGGACATATATGTCCTTCCCGCAGTAAGCCAGGGGAAGACACTTATGTCCCTCCCGCAGTAAGAGGGTTAAAAAACATCTTTTCACCAATTGCGTCATAAGTGACGTAATTTTGACGTCATAATGAAGGGGAATTTCGTAAAAACTTGATTTTTTGCAGAATTCTGCCAAATTAATGACAGTTTTCTTAAAATATAACAGTGGCGCCACCCTTCGCCCACACATATTTTTGCTGAAATATCCTTTATATACCATATTCTTTACTTTTCAATAAAAATATCAATGGGCGAGGGGTGGCGCCACATACGAAATCATGAAAAAAGATGGAAAAGTTGACAAATTTCTAAAAAATGAACGAAAATTAAATCTCTTTCTATTTCAGGATAATATATTTATAAATATGAAGCAGATATACAATTTTCGTTTTATAGTTTTAAATATCACACATTTAGCAATGCATACCCATTAGATTTACTTTAATAATTGAAGTTAGAAAAAAAACCTTTACAGGGCCGTTTATTGGGGTTCCTGGCTCTACTCCTTTAAGATATGATTGATAGAAATACGTCTGAATTGGTGTTCAAGATCAGTCTAAAAATTATTATTTCTATTGTATTATGATAGTTCCTTTTTCAAATGAAGCGTTTGCGCTCGTCTAATCACTGATCACCTTTGTTGCATCTGCATGGAGCAGTATGTACTTGTCCTGCGACGATGGTTAGAACGGGTGCAAACTATGCACTTATTCTGTTTCTCTCTTGCTATTTTCTTCGATCCTTGATTAGTTTATTCCAAAAGCCAAGACAATCACAGATATTCAAATTTTAAATAAAATGAGAGTACAAATATTTTGAGTACTTTTCATACACCGCGATGGGGTTTTAGCACTGTTGTGATTAAAAAAAAGTGTAACAAAAATATGGATACACAAAGGTGATCCCTAAAATGATTCACAAACGCAATCTCTTGGAAGTCTGGTAGAATTTTTGTTTATATAAACAAGTGTGGACACAGATCAGTGTGGATAGTATGTTTGGATGTTTGACAGTGTTTTTTGACAAAAAAGAGTTCTCTGGTTTTCCCCATAGGGTTCTATGTTGAACTGTTGTGCACAGTGACAGCAACCTGTACCAAACACTGAAAATAGCAGTGCCGAAGACTTATTTAATATTGAGTTTTAATGTTCGACTGTCATGGAAGAGACACTACTTTAAATCAGTGCCGACCGTTCATAGATTTTATTTAGCTAGACATTTAATATCAAATCTACATACTGGCCAACTTACTATGAGTGCTTCGTGTATATAGTATTAACATTCCTGTAAAAAAAAATGTGCATGTGCAACGTTTCATTGGAGGATTTCCTTTCAACATTTTAACTTTGAAATAACTTCTATGTGCATATGAATACATTAACATTTTAAGAAATGATCCAATAAGGGAACACAGCTAGTTATGTGTGCTCCAACGCTGGAGAGATTTACGTAAAGAAGTGGAAGATTGAAAGGATTGCCAAATGATTCCGATAAAATAAGTTCCAAAATTTGATTTTGGATAGCAGCAAAAACTCAAAATAAGAGGACCACATTAGGTGCATTTCTGCATGATGTGATTTTAGTATGCAAGATGGTGTCCGAGAACCTGCATGCATGTAATATTTGTATGGTTTTATTTATGTTCCTTTGAGGTGGTCATTTCTTACTTGGGTTTGTCCACATAAAACTGAAAATTTGGTCAGGATCTTTCCAGTATCATAAGTAAAAAAATTTGTTTAAATGTGAAAATTGTTTCTATGAAGATATATTATAGTTTTAAGTAACAATAATATACCAGACTCGGCAAATTCCAATACAGATTCTCATAACTCCTACAAACTGATTTAAATTCTTTTAGATATGAACAGGATTGACGGACAATAGGATCAAAAAAATTAATCTATGCTTACAAACACTGATTACCTGTATATATGTATAAGGGAGCTACCATTTGATTTTTGTTTTGGGGGGAGGGCTAGGATGAAATTTGCAAAAAAAAGACAGGACAGGAGTTTTCGGTAAATAAAAAGGCAGGATGACAATTTATGTATATAAATGTGGATAGTGTCCACATGTGGACACAGATGATGCCCCCGCTTGCATTTCATATAGTTATAAAGGGACATAACTGAAGAACGGTAAAAGTGATGCTACCCAAATTTGGACTTGATCTGAGTTTTGTAGTAATAAGCATTGTGTGTAAGTCTCATAACATTTGGTTCAGGCTAACTTAAGTAGAAAACAGAAACTAAAAATTCAGCAATTTGTTCTATATGTAGACACGCACAACTCTAGAACGGTTGTGTATAAGTTTTATAACATTTGGTTGAGACAAACTAAAGTTAAAGAACGGAAACGAAAAATTCAGCAACTTTTATGTTTATAAAGGGACATAACTCAAGAATGGTAAAAATATCACCACCAAATTTCATACTTAATCTGTATTATGTAGTAATAAGCATTGTGTATATAAGTTTCATAACATTTGGTTGAGGCAAACTAAAGTTAGAGAACGGAAACCAACTTTGAGACGTACGTACAGACAAACGTACAAACGGACAAGGGTAAAATTTAATCACCCCTCCGCTGTAGGGGCATAAAAAAGTCAGGATATACTAATAAAAAAAAATGCAGGACCAAATAGAGTGAAAAATAAAAATGCAGGACAGAAAATACAACTTAAAAATAAACTGCTTCGCTGAGCGCAGCTGGATACGCCCGCAGAGGTCCAATCCTGAACAGTTGGGGCAAAAATGGACACAAAATTCAAGCTTGATACAGGTCTGAATTTGGATTGTAATTAAATATTTGACATATTATAGGTTTCTGAATAAATGTAGTCAAAGAACTTGAAATTGGTTATATGAATTGAATTTATATTCAATTAAAGATTTCTTGATGTTGTGCAATACACTGTGCTGTTGAGCAATACTTAGTAAATCTGTTGTTAGACTATAAACAAAAAAAGTCCAATTTCTTCTCAATGTCATATTTGAAATTTATGAAAATCAATAGGGAGATTACATCAATAGCTTTAAATAATTCACCAAAGTTTCATGAGAACTGCTGAAAGCATTTTTGAGTTATAGTAAAAAAAACTGGAAAATCCCCCCTTTTTTAATGAATAAAAACCCCATAATTCAGAAATGTAAAATCTAAAATTTATAAAATTCTAAAGGGAGCTCACATCAACAGATATAAAGAATTCACCAAAGTTTCATGAGAACTGCTGAAAGCATTTTTTAGTTATTGTCCGAAAACAGGAAAATCCCCCTTTTTTTATGAATAAAATCCTGTGACTCGGAAACGTTAAATCTAAAATTTATAAAAATCCAAAAGGGAGCTCATGTCAATAGATATAAACAATTCACAAAAATTTCTTGCAAGTTGGTGAAAGCATTCTTCAGTTCTTGTCGGAAAACTGGAAAATCCCCCCTTTTTTAATGAATAAAACCCCAAAACTCGGAAACGGTAAATCTGAAACTTATAAAAAACGAAAGGGAGCTTACTTCAATAGATATAAACAATTCACCAAAGTTTCATGCATATTGGTTAAAGTTTTTTTAGTTAATGTCCGACATGTTGACGACGGACGGACGGACAGACGGTCAACAGTATACCATAATACGTCCCGTAAACGGGCGTATAAAATGCAGGACAAATTTTTCATCCTATCCCCCCCCCCCCCCCCCCTAAAAATCAAATGGTAGCTCCCTAAGTGAATGATCATTTACACTCATGACTCACCTGCAGGCAAAAAAGTCCGTTATCGCACCTTGTCTGTTCCCAGTATATTGAATTTGAAATGTACATAACCTCTTTTTGAAATATCATCTTGTACAATGGCTAATTGTAAATTTTATATGTTTATATATTACTAATCGTAGAATCAATATAAAATGTCTTTTGGTTATTTTGTCGCTGGGTTGCTGACTCATGGACGTATACTCCATATCTCCTTTTATTGATTTTTTAAATTACACTTTGTTTATTTAATTATACTAGAATATTTTAAAATACTAAAATTTTAAGAATTTTCTGTCCAAGGAATTGATTACCTTAGCTGTATATTTGGCAAAACCTATCGGAATTTCTGGTCCTCAATGCTCTTGAACTTCGTACTTTATTTGGCCTTTTTAACTTTTAAATTCGATCGTCACTAGTAAGTCTTTTGTAGACAAAACGCGCGTCTGGCGTACAAAACTTTAAGCCTGGTATCTATGATAACTTTATTTACAACCACTGGATCGATGCCACTGCTGGTTGAAGATTCCTTCCCGATGGTACAACCAGCATTGTAGTCTTCAAATATGTGTTGATATGACTTATCATTGATATGGTCATAATTATAAATTAACGTTCTTTGTATCCGTCAATAGATGCTCCTAAAGCAAATCATATCTAAATCAATTGTTGATATCATAAAAGAAAACTCCTTATTCGCGAATAGATTATTTTAAACAAAAAGGTCAACATCAAAAACGGAAAATCCATTAAATTTATACTTCTCCGCTTTAAAATAAAACGAGATTATGTAAGATGATACGTGGCTATGACAATATAATACAATGACAAAAAAATTTTAAAAAATGATAATAAAAACAGAAAATACAAAAAAAAACATTCCTAGCTCAGAAGATTTAGTTATGTTCATTTAGATACCAGTCATTTACCGTGAATTCTATTAATAAACGAAAGTTAAAAAAGAAAAGAAAACAACACTTAATAAATTTCATGCGTCCGAAGCGCTTTTCCTGATTTATCTTCATCAGGAACGCTCAAAGCCGAATATTTGAAAACATTAAATAGTAAATTAATGTATGATATTCCATTTTTCAGAGAATTTGAAACAGCAATGATGTACTGGCGACGAAATAAGACCTGTTTTTTTAAGTTAACTATAATAGTGATGTTTTACACATATGTATTATACATTTCTCTCCCCGCTCTGAAAGAGATTCTTGCAGACATTGAAATACGGTACACAGCTAATAACAAAGCTTATCCGAAGAAAATGTACCAATCGAAGAGCACAAGGAGATGTTTAATTAAAATGTCGAATGATACGTGCAAAACATGCTTGAATGGATGGAGTGGAAAGGATTGTGGGATTCCACCGCATCCAAGTCATGTCACTGTATCTGAAAGAGACGAGCCCTGTTATATAGTCCAGGCTACAATTGTAAACCATGAGATAGACATGTTAAAATTAAAGATAGAAAACTCCCTTCCTTACACGGATGAGTTTATTGTCATTGAAGGAGATAAGACATTTGCATTAGAACCGAAAACATTTTATGTGAAAAATCACGAGCAGGAGTTATCGTCCTTGGTTAAATTACGTCAGCATCATGTTCAGATAAAGACTACAAATAAACATTCTTGGGATGTTCAAGACGAAATGCGCCTAGGTAATACTACATTACATAATTTATACAAGGACATACATTTAAACTCGCTTGTTATTTTTAACGATCTAGACGAAATTGTCCGTCCAGAAGTTCTTCATTTTCTTAAGTATTACAACTCCTCCCCATATCCGACTGGAGTCGGATATGATACATTTTTGTTCGGATTCTTTTTCCTTGATTCAGTTTTATATCGTCCCTCTTCTTTTGGAACTATATTCCAATCACCACTTTTTATTCGTCAACAACCAAAAACATGGACTATTTCCAAAGGAGGATGGCATTGCCGATGGTGTTTTTCAATAGAAGATCTTCAAATTAAATTAAAATCTTCGCCATATGTTGATTTACCACGCATTGCAGATAATCCAGAAATGATGAAATCATATGTTATCTATGAGCATATCATTAATGGAAAATGGTTTCTTGGGAATAAACGTATTCCAAAGATTGAACCTCAAGACATTCCTATAAATACACCGATTTATATGAGATCGTACGACTGGTGGATAAAACATCCCCCAAATAAGACTGCTTAATATAAAATGAAATCTACTTCGTACATTTTATATATTATTTTTAATCTTTCTTGTGATTTTATTGAATCTACTAGTGTTTTATAGTTGGTTCGAGATGCGTTAAATATGGATGTGGTATTGTAATGCCTTCTATTTGAATATTCTGTATCCAATGGTGCATGTAATTTAGTGTAATAATGTAATTAAGTGTAATGATGTTATTTAGTGTAATAATGTAATTTAGTGGAATACATGTAATTTAGTGGAATACATGTAATTTAGTGGAATACATATAATTTAGTGTAATACATGTATATGTAGATAACATAGTTTCTCTGGTGTGAATATATCATGTCGGATCTAACATATTGGCTACTAGACTATATTTGATATACGTGTTTATGTTATAAATAGAGAGAGCGAGATAAGGACAACTAGAGGCCCTTAAGAGCCTGTGTCGCTCGCCTAGGTCTTTGTGTATTTTTAACAATGGACACTCCCTAACATTGTAGACTTAAATAGATTCATGTCAAAAATCTCTTTTTATTATTATCTTGTATTGCGGATCATTTTTTCTGTTAACGGTTTCTCTCTATCTTCTTGGGTTTTGCCCAAAACACAAAAAAGGGTAAAAAAATCGTCATTTAAGGGCAATCTTTCCTATAGACTCATTTGTATATCTTGTCTTGCTGATCATTTTTGCTATTTAAAGTGTCTACCTATCTTTTAAAGTTTTCAAGATAATAGTAAAAAAAGCAAACAAATTGATAAAAATTGTCATTATAATAATTCTCCAATAAGGAGTCGACTGATAGAACATTTCAGCCATTACACTTATGTCACAGTGAACTGAACATGCACCAAATTTAACGTTTATGGCCAATAACCGACAGTGACTTGGTACCACTGTTATTAACTGTAAATACATATTTATTTCAACATATACAAATCTTTCAACAAATTCGGAAAACAATTACATTCATTCATAACCTAAATATAAAACCTCAAACTAAATAGAGACTAAGAACTGACGGACTAATAAATTCGGCAAAGCACTACAAAATTACGCCGTGAACTCATAATGCAAATAAGACAATGTATAGCTATAATTTAGTAATTTTGAACTTTACTAGAAAACTATGTAAAAAGTACGGAAAAGCCGTATTGAATCTTATTACAGATTTTAACGATAAAACTATCATAATATTTCCATATAACTTTTACTGAATGAAATTCTATCGAGAAACTGTAAATTAGATTTTTCAAATAACAAAATTAACAAACCTGTAAATATTGTGTCAGCGTTAAAGCATCCACTATGAAAGGCGGTTATTCAGTTAATGAAATACTAAAACATATATATATATATATAAGGCGTATATTTATTTTCCCGCGTGCGTGCAATCATATTTTATTCTATCTAAATCATTCATGTGTGTAATGACGTGTATCTGAAATTGTGCAGTGACGTGTATTAGAAATGTCGTCAGTCTTAGTCAAACGTCATAATGAGTATGATGAAACAGAAAGTGAAATGAACTGATGAATGACAAATCAAACATTTTAATTATACATATAAATACGACGGTGACATATTCCCCCACCAAGAAAAAAATAATTCATCCCTGAATTATCGAAGAATGTATGTCGGCAAATACACTATAATATTATTTATAGATTTCGCTCATTTTTATCCATTGTGGCTTCCTTATGACGTGTCCATGAGGCGCCCAATGTATGATTAGGATGTACTCCATCAACTAACTGCGAATAAATGTAACGATTGTTGAATGTCTGAAAGTACCTAACAGCCACGTTTGCCTATTCTCCAGGACCCAACACATCGTGTTTCTGCAGTACAGAATAGGACAAACTCTACAATATTCCGTGGCTCATATGAAGGGTGGGTGCTGCTTCTTCAGGGGTCCTGACCCAATCCTTCATGTTGTACTAAGCTTTGACTACCGAGCTAGTCAGTATTTCTTTTAAGTTCCGATGTCTACTATACGCCACCATTGGTTGTTTTTGAAATAGCTCCCTACATTTCGCATTGCGAAGTAGTTTTTTATAATGTTTACGCAGAGCTTTATTTATATTTCCTAATGAAAAGTGATATTTAGTTACAAATACTAGTGGTATCTGCTTGTCAGATTTTTGTTTAAAGCGGAGTAACTCTGATCGTTCGATATCGAGAGCCGATTCACAGTTACGATATATTTCATGCTCCTTATATCCCCTTTGCTTAAGATGGCCCTTGAATTTACAAATTGTATCTTTTAAATTCTGTGTGTTGCTGTTGTTTCGGTTATGGCGAATAGCTTCCCTTTTTATAAATCCATAGAAGACTGTTGGGTTATGCATAGACGTCCTATCTAAATATTGAAATGTAATAGTAGGTCTGATGTAGCTCGATCGATCTTTATATCAAGGATACCGTTGTTCCTGAACCTCTTCCCTTTATGTATGACTGTATCGAGAAAAATAATTTCTTCGTTTGAAATTTCATAAGTAAACTTTAATAAAGGGTGATGATCATTTGCTATTTTAAAGAACTCCTCAACCTCTTCTCGTGATGAATGAGCTATTATAAACGTATCATCTCTATACCTTCCGTTAAATAAAATCTTATTTTTATACTTATATTTTTCAATGACTTCATTGATAACTTCGAAAGCTCTAATATCACAAATTTCTGGGCTGCATTTACTTCCCATACTAGCGCCTATTTTCTGTACAAAGTATCGGTCATTAAATTCAAAATAATTGTTTTTGCAACACTGTGGCTACTAACGATTTAATTGTTTCACAGCTAGGTAATTTTATCGGATAATCTTCTTTTACTGCACTGCTATAAGCCCGTCCAACAGATTGAATGAGTTCATTGAACTCCATGTTGGTATACATGCTGATGCAGTCAAAAGAGATTAAAAGGTAATCCATTTTATTTATGAAATCCCCACTATCTCTAATGCAACTGGTCTGTCTATTAACTATAGGTAACAAAAAGTAATCAATAAATGTGCTAATCCTTTCGGTGACAGAGTTGCATTGAGAAATAATTGGTCTGCATAGGGGATTGATGTAAAGCAATTGCAAGTCTAGTAATACTAGCATCATATGATCATTACTTTTGTAATATAATTACAATAAAATACTAATAGTATGTATACGGAGTCTTCTGAATAAGATTTTTTGCTATTGGAATTCAGATTGATGATGGAATGCGTGGATGTTAGGTGTCACTGTTATACAAAGGCAACAAAATATACTATTTTAGGATGAACGATATTAAATGTATTATGAAGTCGCTTTTCAGCCAAACTACACAACCTATCATAAGTTCCAAAAGGAATAATGTTAACCTGCTTACAATCTACCTGACTCATGCTACTACCACGACTTGACGCAAAAAATGTAAGAACTACTATACATATCTGGAAAGTAAAACAATACTATAATGTACTAACACTGTTAAAATATCAAACTTTCCGATCGACCTCTCAATATGCCTAGGTGGCCACTGCCTCTCTGTGCATATCAAGATTATCGAGCAAAAAATGTCAAAGAAAACAGCAATATATAAGGAATCGTAAAAATAAAAAACAAAAAAAATAAGTACTATCCCTAAAAATAAAAATAATCACCATATCGATCTGGCTTCCTAGACTGTCTAGATGTACGACGTAAAACCGGTTCATTAAACTGTTCCACGGGTACATATGTACTTTCTGGAACGCTACCTACTTCATTGGAAATATCTGAATTCTGAGCAATTAAAGAGGATTGTTCATGCGTTAAGCTACTACTAGTAAGTGTTTCCTCAATATGTCCACTAGAGAGACCCGTATGTGTTCCAGATGTAAGATGTGCATTACCTGTACTATTACTCAAATTGAGAGTATCTGAGGTATGAGTTTGATTCCTTTGGAATCCTGAAGCTATTGAACGCAGTGGACTAAACTCTTCAGCCGAAGGATTTAGAGAACTACTTGATATGGCCTTATACCGACCTGGATGTACAAAAGGCATCAAAGCATCATCAAATTCAGAATCTGACTCATCTGAATACTCATGAACACTTTCTGTACCTTTATTATCTTTTACAGATTCTAAAATCTGTGTCTCATCGTCGACTCTATTGGATTCACTTGTGCACTATCTGTTTCTTTCTTTCTTACTATGAGGTACCAATTCTTCGGTTGGCAAAGAAGTAGATATAAATACGACGGTGACTCTTATTTGTAGATCTTGTCATGCTGATCATTTGTGCTTTGAATGAATCTATCTATCTATAGTTTTTGAGATATTAGGCAAAAATAGCAAAATTTGTCATTTAAGGGCAATAACTCAATAAGAAATCGTATAACAGTTTGATGTAAACGGACAGTAGGTAAATATATAAATTTAAACATTGGAGACTGAAATTTAAAAAAGAATAAAAGGAAAGGTCAGACAATCAGGAGCTAAGGTAACCGTTTGAAAATATATTGTAGTACACCAAGGTCCGTTAGAACTTTATTAAGATATTTGGGCGAACATTCAACAGAATTGCAAAATAGTTAATGGAGTGAGATTAGATCGTCTCTTATGTGAATGAAAGGAAATGTGAGGTATACACCAATGCGACAGCGATCTAACGACAAAAATAAATGAGAGATGTCTAGGGGTCAACATATTGCAGTCTTTAATATAAGACAAGGGTCTATACAATATGTCAAACTATAAATCGTCCAGAGTATAAAAAAAAGGTTGTGAAAAAAATAATTTAAACAAAGATCTGCAATAAACAAAAATTCCTCAAATAGGAAAAAAAGACAACATTGCCTAATACAAACCCTGTAGTAGTTTGTAGGTACAAAAACGATGGTTAAAATAAAACTGTGATACAACAAAATAGTTAACGTTAACACAGTAAGCTCAAGGTAACCAACTAGCTGATATAAAATCGGTCATATATTACAGGATGGCTGCACCACCTGTCACACGATTCCACAATCACTTCCGGTAGTAACTGTCAAAGATAGGAACTGTATGTACCATCTGCAAACTAGCTGTTGAGTGAAAGGAAACCCTAAAAATATAGTGAACACTAAAAGGAATATGCCAGATGTTTGTTTCGCAAGTTTAGAGGGTTTTTCAGACCCGCAACACGAAACTGGTAACTACATTTACCATTCGTATATAGAAGAAGCGTTATTCAACATTATGTAACTAAATGACAAAATATATAAAATTGAGAAGACAAGACTAACTGGTAACCAAATGTCATCAATTTACTGAAATGTAAAAGAGGGACAGAAAATACCAAAGGGACTGTTAAAAAATCATTAGTCGGAGATAACACTAAGGCCATAATGAAGAAAGACAATAAAACAAACAAAAGTATAAAAAATACTACTAGTGGAGGGGGGGGCTAAGAACTGAAATTTGACAAAATCATGCAAAAGCTGATACAAGCATAGGATTTGGCACATACGTTCTTTATGGTGTACTTTAGCATATTAGAGGGGTAGCCAACATATTATTTTTATCTTTTCACGACGGCCATCTTGAATTTAAAATTGACATCATTTTGCTCAATAAAAGTGGAGATTGAAAACAGATCACACCATTTTTTAACGTGATATAGGTGATGACAACTATTTGAAATACAACAAAATGAGCTGAAAATATGTAAAACAGACAGGAATTGTAAAAATAAATCACCACTTCTGGTTAGGGTGGTTAAAGTTCATACATTCGAGTAAAATAGTGGGGGTAATGATATGAGATAAAAATGTCGCTTCACCCAAGGTGGTAGCAGGTGCTCTGGAAGGATAGGCAGATCCTGCTTCATTAATGACACTGTCGAGTTGCTCATGCTCACGGCAAGTAAAGAGTTCGCATTCGGTGATGCCACGATCGGTGATATGTGAACGGGATTTTGATTACAATAATTGAGACATATTCGTGGTCAGATATTCCTTGACGGTCAACCAAAGCATAATAGCATCCGTAAAACTATAGAAGGGATGACTTCAACTTTTCAATTGTTAAGTTTATTGTGTTTCAGGTTAATTTATTATACTTCGAACTGTTAACATTTTTGTGGCTATAGCGCCTTAGTGTAAACATATTTTATTTATTGAGTTCAAGTTAAATAATATGCACAATTTGGCATAAACTAATTAAATAATTAATAGAATCTGGAAACAAACTATTAACTTATATTAATCCGTTTCCTAGAGCCTTGGTTGATTTACATTGATTTTTAAGGTAATGATAGTAAATTTATTGATGTTTTGTATTAACATTTATTAATAAAATAATATACTGTAAGGCTGTATCTCATATCTCAGTGGTTTATTGTTGTATTGTCTGTAAGTACAGCCTCGTTTTAACTAGAGGCTCTAAAGAGCATGTGTTGCTCTCATTGATCTATGTGAATTTTCAACAATGGCCACTCTCCAACATTTAAGACTAGAATATAAATCATGACTCCCTTTTTGTTGATCTTGTACAGGTGATAATTTATTCTGTTTCCAGTTTCTCTCTATATGTATATATCATAGTGTTTGCATAATATATAAAAATCATCATTAAAGGGCAATAACTTCTCTAAGGAATCGAATTAAATTTCAGCTGTGTTGATATATTTGTAGCTCTTGTTCTGCTGATATGTTTTTGTTTATAATTTTTCTTTATCTTCTATAGTTTTGACTAATTGTGCAAAAAATGGAAGAAATCATCATTTACAGACAATAACACCTATAAGGAGGCAACCGACGATTTCTGCCATCTTTAAAGATCTTCTAATGATCATTTTTGCTGTTTGCAGTTTTTCTTTTATCTATATTTTTGGCCCAAAAAGCATAAATCAATAAATATCGTTATTTAAGGGCAATAACTTCTATAAGGAGTCGACGAACGAGTTCGGTCATTAGACAAATTCGAGGTTATCATTAACTCAGTAGTCAGTACTTCGGTGCACATGATTTATAACAAACATTTCTTAAATAATCCGTTTATAAATAAATGAATTATTAAGAAACAACGGTTTCAACTCCCTCCGGCAAATTTGACCTTAGATGGATTTGGTTATTATTTTAGGTCCTTTTTGGTCGAAAGCTCTTCAAATGTTTCGTTCATTTACATCCTTGGCTTTCAAATATTCGGCTTTGAACGATCATAATGAAGGTAAATCCAGAAAAGCGCTTCGGACCAGTGAAATTTATAAAGTGTTGTTTTTATTTTTTGTAGATCTTGTCCTGCTGAAAATTTTTGCGATTTAAAGTTTCTCTTTAGCAATAATTGTTTTCAAGATAACAGACAAACATACAAGACATTGGTGAAAACCGTCATTTAGGGGAAATGTTTCCTATGAGGAGACGTCTGGTGGTTTTTATGTCAATTGAAAGTAGGTAGATCTCAACATTATAAACATTTCTACCACCTGTCAGATTTTCAAAATAAAAGACATCACTATAATTTTGCACCTATTTCTATTTTTAGCCATACCGGCCATTTTGGTCGGAAAGCGGGATCATCTGACACATGTTGTGAACTAAATACCCCAAGGATGATTATGGTCAAGTTTGGTTCCAAAATGGCCCAGTAGTTTTTGAGGGGAAGAAAGATTTTTGTAAAACTTAATGGACGACGACGACTGATGCCATGTGGGGAATAAAAAATGAGACTAATAATACATTGTGTATTATAGACTACAATTTACAGTGTTATTGTTTTGAGTTGGTTTTTTTTTGCATCCAGAGAAACACCATTCTTAGGTTTTCCAAACAAGCTCTAGAGAATCCTTTTCGTTTGGCCAGTGGAATATGCCTGAAAAAGATATATTTTTTATATATCATCTATACTGGAGTTCCTTTTTAAACTTCTCATATTTAGCTCTTCCAATTTCAAAACTACTCCATTCTCTTTTAATAAATGATGGTTTGATCAGGAATATAGTATGATTGTCTGCTCTAATGTATTGAGACATAACTAGAATTTTACACCTATTTCTATTTTTAGCCATGCTGGCCATGTTGGTCGGAAAGCGGGATCATCTGACACATGTTGTAAACTAGATACATCAAGGATGAATGTGGTCAAATTGGCCCAGTGGTTTTTTATGAGAAGATTTTTGTAGAACTAAATGGACGACGACGACGAATGTCATGAGAATAATAAAACATTGTGTATTACAGACTACAATTTACACTGTTTTGTTGGGTTTTGTTTTTTTTTTTTTGCATTCAGAGAAACATCAATCGTAGTTTTTTCCAAACAATCTCCTGACAATGCTTTTCGTTTGGTCAGTCAATTAAGTATATGACCTTCCAATTTGTGTTAAACTCGAATGGAATTTGCCTGAAAGAGATATATTTTATATTTAGAAATTTTGTAATCGGTGTTTATATTAATGTTTCTTTTATTCTCTGTCCGAACTTGGTAATGTTTTGTTTGAACTTCCAATGAACTAGGACGCACGTGTTCGTATTTAAAGTGTTTGTCAGCTGCACTTCCATCATTTGCTTCTAGAATTTAGCAACAACAGTTTTGTGATATCAAACTATTGCTTCTCACAATTAGACGAAACCAACACGCAATGACAATGATTCGCTTTTTTGACCTATTATGTATGTTTGTTTTGTTCAAACATTGTTTTCAATATAATGGAATTTTATGCGACTGTCATACAAGTTAGAGGTTTAGCTTGCTATAAACAAGGTTTAATCCACCATTTTCTACATACGGAAATGCCTGTACCAAGTCAGGAATATGAATGAATGAACTTTATTCTCACAAAACTACATGTTATAGTTACAGAGAAAATATATATCAATAATTACTTATATTTATATATAAGCATGCACATGTGTGAACAAACGTAACTTAACTTGGAAGACTCACTTTCACCTGTATTATTTTTAAAAACTTACATAATTTTTCTAAAAGGATAGCATTGTCTGAATTGAATAAACCATTAAAACAAATAATAAATTATTATGCAATATGTTGAGATAATTCTCAAATTTCAAATTAGTCTTAAAAATTCTATAACATAGGCATTTAGGTAAGCTATCTATCTGTGACAAACATAACTGTGTGAACTGATCTTTAAGTTTTTGTTCCACACTTTTTGATACCCATTTGTCAGCAAACTGCATATTCCAAATATTAGACATTCCACAATTATCTAAAACATTTTTTATATAAATCAACCATTTACTTTCAAAACCATAGTTATTTAAATTTATAAGTAATAATTGATAAAGAACATGAGAAATTTTACACTCTGTACCGTGTATAATTCGGCCCCAAAAATTAATCATACAAACTTTTGCATAAAGAAATATTGGGAATCTGCCTAGTTCAGCATGAACTATACAGTCTGGGGTTGATTGCTTCAAATGTAAAATGAGTTTGCAAAATTTTAGGTGCACCCGCTCTCATAAGTCAAAGTTTTCAACAAAACCCCAAATCTCTGACCCATATAACAACATATAACAAAACAGCCTTATCAAAGAGGTCTAGTTGACATTCAATAGATAAATTATTAAGTCTACTCTTCTTCAAGATAGAATATATAGCCTTTATTCCTTGGTCTCGTAAATATTTTCTAGTCTGTAAAAATGAACCACTTTTTGAAAAAAATATTCCTAAATATTTATAATTTTTAACAATTTCAATTTCAGTATCATTAATAGAAAAATTCAAATTTTGTGGCATTCTACCATTTGCAAAAACAAGAACTTTTGTTTTATCAACATTTACCTTAAGTTGCCATTTGTTACAATATATGGCATATTTGTTTAACATATTTTGTAATTCAGTGTT
The DNA here is from genome assembly GCF_021869535.1 of Mytilus californianus. Taxonomy (NCBI): domain Eukaryota; kingdom Metazoa; phylum Mollusca; class Bivalvia; order Mytilida; family Mytilidae; genus Mytilus; species Mytilus californianus. The sequence goes on from NW_026262712.1 coordinate 82,383,449, forward strand.
ACTATCCGCTAATAAAAATTTTGGGGTACTCCATATCGTAACTTGGACAGGCAACATAACGTTACATATTTCGTTTTGGGCTTGATAATGTATTTTGGCAACATATATTATCGTTCCCAAAATTTTCCCGAGTAGTTATGGTGACATCGTAACGAGGAATAGCTCTCATCTTGATTGCTCAGCAGTTCTATTTCACGTCGGTCTATGCCGATCTAGATCTACTTTTAGTATAGTTCAGAAAAAAGTTTGGATTTGAATTTCACCTTAATATAAATATTAGTAAAGTACTTTTATTATTGTGAAAAAAATGATCAAACGGTATAAACTTGTATGACAGTAATTTATAAATCTCTTTAAAAAATATCTATACTAAAAATAAATTCAAGAACAGAACAATTTGTAGTTTACTATTATCATGAAACGACAAGGTATACCGGAAAGTACAAGTGTGTATAGACAATAAATAAAGTACAAGTGTGTATAGACAGGGGCGTAGCTACCCGGAGGCATGACAGCACGTGCATCCACGTCGTTTTCACTAAAAATAAAACACAGAGAGAGAGAGTGAGGGTCAAAGTTAACTTATAAGAATTAGTCTTTTTAAGTATGCATTTTAAAAACTACACAAAGAATAAGAGCAAGAGGAATACACATGCAGCGAAATTTTTAATCCTGTAAGACATGTATTCATGTGTACGATAAATACATACAATTGGTGTAAACATGGCGGAACTTTTTATATTGTGGACATTGTTTAGAAAAAAAACAAGCTACATAGTTGTCGGTACCACCACCATAACGTATACTCGCCTTGAGAGCAAAAAAAAAACATAATCCCTTTAGGGTTAACAAAAAAACTTCAAAAATATTATTTTCCGCTTCGCCCCAAAGCACACATCTTACTAGAACGAAGACTCTTCAACTCGTATCTATCCGGGAATAATGACTGTTACCTTGTGAACTAGTTCAAAATTGACCAAGTATGTAGGTCTTGACAACACGAATACTTCATTTTCACAACACGTAAACGTATTCCAGTCCTGGTGTGCATGTAATATTTGCTACTGGACATTAATAACCATTCGATCAATCAATAGTTTCCGTAAACTAATAGATGAGAAGTTGGAACTGCTGTTATTATAAAGAAAGTACACATTTTCCAGTACATGTATTATGTATTTATTTTACAAAAAACATCTTGTATATAGATTCGATAATTCGAAATCGTTTCTATATGGGCCGGTTATACGAATAGTTGATTGTAAAAGCATTTAAATAAAGTGTTAATTCTAACTCGTTTTACTGGACTATTTGGTCATTCAATTTTATAATGAATTTTCTGTCCGAGTCGGACACTAAACTGCTGATTCTTGTTCGAAAGAAACACCAAACTTTTAACACACTTATCTTCACTTTTATCATCTAGATATTGCCATACAACTGGTCGAATGCACATGTATTTGTTAATAAGCTGGATAATTAACAAACGCAGATCATGACTGAAATATCGCGATCAAAGTACCATTTCCTCTGAAAAAGTTCGAGAATTCCTAATTGCGTAAAATTAGAAATTCTTATCTCTCTCTTGTAGAGTTTACACACAGAATTTTTAAACATCTAAATCCATATGTTCAGCAAAATATTAGAGAATGTGTCCACCAAGTATCTGGTATCCAAAGATGTTTATTCTAACAGAAACTCCACATATAATATTGTGTTTTTGTATATTGTTTTTTTTTTTTATACATCTACTTTGCTCAATACAAATACTAGCATATGGAACAAATCTCAGTGATTTTAAAAGCTCTGACGGCGTACAAAAAACGCAAACGACAATGTTTAGTCTTCATTCGACTCGAAATTAAACAAATAGTTGACCAAAAAAACCACAACAAAAATGTACAAGTTTTATTATGGTTGTGATTGTTTTGAAACGCTATAAATGCTGATCTTCCCCTGGCCCCCTACCAGAGATTTGCCCTGGAACTACTGGGTGCCTTAGGCGGCCCCCTAACCCTTCGCCCTTTAGTTTGTGATTCCACTTCATTAAGACGGTAGCTACGCTCCTGATAGACAATAAATAAAGTACAAGTGTGTATAGACAATAAATAAAGTACAAGTGTGTATAGACAATAAATAAAGGTTTGTAAGTAACGTCAAATTATCATAATCACTAACATTTCTCCTATTTTTTATGCATATAAGATTAAAATTATGCCTATTCACAAAAAAATCTCAATATTTCAACTTTCCTATAATTTTCATTTCCCCCCGCGTTTTTTCGCTAACACTTTCTTGCAGTACGCCTATATTAAGACGTTTGGGAACTTTAATGCACAGCCAGTCTGGATGGAAAAAATGCCTTGGCACTGAACGCGTATTTTCACTATTGGCTCATGGCAAAAAAGATGGTTAACAACAGAGGTATTTATGATACAATTTTTTTTCATTTCCGAAAACAGTATTATTATTTTAAAACAGCTCGAAATAAGCAATATATATAAACCTGAAAAATTACTCCGGTATTAAACCTTGCAGGGGACGTCGAAACGTCCTGCATTTTCGCGCTTACGTTGAGGTTATCAAAGGGGGTGGGGGGTAAATTTGGCGATTTAATGCTTTGACATCAAGGCCATCCTTTCCCTGTATTATCGTTGTCGTTAAATGTTATTATACCGGTTGTTGTTATAGAATTATTAGATGATAGGTACATGTAATTGGAGAATAAGTGGTAGATTGTTGTGTTTGCAGTATATAGTAGTATTCATTCCATACCTGGCTAGTAAATTGTTTGTACTAACAAGTCTCGGTTCCTGATCCATTTCAGTGTAGAACCCTCTGATGAATGACCCTGCGTATGATGGACAGGTACTGGACATGAAAGGGGGAATCATAGTACTGGTAGCTGTGATTACCATCAAATTTAAGAAAATACGAATATTTCAAGGTAAACAATAGATATCGATGTATAAACATGTATGAATTGTACATAACTATGAAACACGGAAAACTTGTTAGAATAACAAGCCTACTTTTTTACACTCTCATTTTCTTTTACTAATATGATAAATGTGTCAAAGCAAAGAGTTGTATATTTAGATATACAATTTCTTGTTCAAAGTAGCTATGCATGATGTCTGCACCTATCTGGTTATATTATGTTTGTGGTAACAATCGCCATCTTCAAATGAATAATTAAACAAATTAAATACTAAAAATATCATTGTGTTTAGACATAATTATATAACAATTAACACTAACGATAAAGATAGCAGTACATTTCCTACTTCATTTCCTCCTTGACTTTTTAAAGACTTATGCTCTGTAAATATAGAAAACATTTATTTTTTATTTTGCTAAAAATGACACAAATCTACTTTTAAAAAACCTTTTTTATGTTTACAGAATTAAACTATATGTTAATGAAAAATCAATAATAATATATATACCTCATTTTCTTTTGTCAGAATCCATCTTTATTTTAGCGGGGGAAACTCGTGTAGATAGTTGATAATTAAACGACGCATTTTACGCGAGTGCATAGTTTCAAAGTGTATGCATCGTTTGTGTTAGAAAGGAATGCACTCTTATATTTCATTTATTGACTAATTTACATGTTGTATTGTGCAATTGTCCCCTCATACATATTGCTACATCTGCGGATCATGTCAAAACAATGATGTCTTGACAAATGAACTCAGGAATAAAACAGACAGTTAGATGAATTAGCTTTGTACATATCTCGAACAAAAATGTCTTATTGACAACGAAGTATTTATTAAAGACGACACATTTGTTTAATTGCTTGTTGGTAAATATATATATATACATTTGTTATGCAGACTTCATTATCAGGTAAATGGCAAGTGTTGATACTACAATGTACCTATCCGTAGATTATTTCATACAATTAAAACACAGGCTAGGTATTGATAAACCGTCAGTTAACAGTATCAAATTACTACAAGAGTGAAAATGGCGTCAAGTGATAAAAGTTGTTTATATTTCATAAAAACCAATCTCTTGGTGATTTTGACACTGATTGGAGTAATTGTTGGATTTGCTATTGGAATTTCTGTCCGTGAGCTTCACCCTTCTGCAGATGCTCTTATGTGGATCGGTAAGTTTCACTCTATATTCATGATATTCATATTGGTAGATTTCAATAAAGATGGATACATTTGAACATAAACGTTACAACTTAATAGTAACTATGAACTTACAAGCAAATTTCTAGACATGAAAGTATTGATATAATGTGTTATTGAAATTATTGTTATTTAGCTCTGAATGCAAAATTGCCATATGGATTTTTTGTGTGTAATAATTTCGTCTTAGTGAATCATTTTTTAAAGTATTTTTAAAGGGATTTTATTACAAATACAAAATGTCTGTTGTTCTATAGGTATCCTTGGTGAGCTGTACCTAAATGTCATTAAAATGATGATTGTTCCACTGGTAGCATCTTCTATAATATCAGGTACTCTTTTTTATTCATATAAAATCAAAAAATCCAATTTCTCAAAAACACTCTTAGTTAACGACTTAAATGCACCAACCTAATACACAGCTATATAAAGCATTCAAAAGCTGATTATCTGTACTTTCTGTTCTGACCGGTTGTATGAAATAATAAAATAATTCCAAATCAAACACAAATTAAGACGTTTATTGCGCAATATTTACAGAAAATGCAGTTCTTAAAAATTCCTCAAAAATGAAACAATTGCTATAAAAGCCAAATATGTCATAGGGTCAATATTGATCTGCCCAAAATGAATTAAAAATTATCGGTTATATGTAAAAGCTTTTTTTTTAATCATTTTACAGTGCAATTAGTGCTGTTTTTGTTTTTTTGTTCGCCGATACAGCCTTCTCTTGAAGCGTTTACACTTGCCCTATAATACCGCCATCTGCATATAGGGATCATTTTGCTGTTCTATGTATAGAAAACATATTCACTGTTGTCAATATCAGGAAGAAAATAATTTGTCAAAATTAAAGAAGGAAAAATTAAAAAGGGAAAATGAATTTACGAACTTTATACGGTAAAATTTGTGTGTTTTTTTTTAAGTCAAACTTATTGATTTTTCAAGTCATTGAAGTCTTGATGAAATGCCAACTGACTTTGATCTTAAATCGGTGGCATAATTGCAATTAGTAACCTGCCTTTGGAACGACTCAGTTGAACTTTGTGTAATATTAACGAACTATCAAAGTTATTTCGTTTTTTACGCTTTTCTTCATATTATGCAAACCAATTCTTAAAAAAAACTATGTCAGTTTATATCAGACAGCTGTATAAATATGTTACCTAATATGTAAATTCGGTTTAACCATATATATATAATTCGTCTAAACAACAGCCCAACAATGTTAGATCTGTAAATTTGCGGAAGCAAATTTTTTGTTCTTCCCTGGCCGGGATTCGAACTCATGCTTATATATATATATATACATTTATTGTTTTCTGTTTGGTATTAAATTAATAATTAAGATCCATTTTGTTACATCTGGTGATCCGTTTATTTGGCAATCGCCGTGGCAGTCAGCAGGTTTTAAGAACATCCGTTGTTCGACCTGCTAGTCAAATGCGTTTTGTTAAAATATACTTTTTCACTTTTTTGGTCTTTTGGAAAAATGTTGTTTGTGCTGTATTTAGACCCCTCTACCAAGGAATTTGTTTTGCATGTACACGTATAAAAATTGCGGTTTTTATTAAACGCAATCATAGGTTTGAACGTCGCTTTCAATTTAGACTTGTATATATACATGTATGTACATTTAAATGTTTCACCTTTCGATGAGTCAATTTTCTATCAATGAGTGACGGGTGAGATACCGAAAGTCACCTACTACTAAAATAGCACTTTCGGTTTTGTGGATAATTTTATATACCTTTTAAGGTCGACGAATTTTTGAATGTATACAATGAACAATGCACGATGCAGTTGAAACAGCCAAGGAGACGAGTTTTCTAATTTATATTAGATAATTTAGAATTCCACTTTTCATTAATCATATATTATTTATTTATTTATCGTTTTATCTATTTTTGGCAGACTTAATTGACATAAGAAAGTCTTTTATTTCTCTTAATTTTTGTTATGAAATTACAGAAAATAGAAAGAGTTTGTTTTTTTCAGGCTGGAAGTTACATTTTGTACAATACATATTGAAATATCAAAGTTCCGCCCCCTAAATTTACACCACAATCAGGAATACCACATGTATTTATATCCTTAAACTTTTTCACATTTTTTAGAATGGTGTTCCGTCAACCTAATATTATCTATATACTCTTTTAATGTAGAACTGCTTAAAAGCTGAGTTCTTTCAGATGGTTGTATAGTGGGCAACTATATGTTATGATTGGTTGTTAAGTTAGCATTATGAGTGACTATAGTAAATTAATGATGTTGAAAACTGACTTAATTTTAATTTGGTTTTAGGTAATTGACGTTGAATCAAAAAGAAATAATTTGGTTTTCACTCAGTTTTATTATTTTTACTAGCATTTCATTAAAAATAGGCGCTGTGTATTTAACATACGTCATAATATGTAAACATTCGTTTGATAAATGACGTTAAATATCTTTAAAAAAAAATATATTTGTTTTTGTACACTATTTTGTTATTCAGAAGACAGAATATGCAATAATGCAGATATCTTTAGAAAAGAGAAATTGTCAGTTCTTAACCTTAGGTTTGATCTTGATTTGACGTAAATTGCACCGTAAGAATATTTTTACGCCCGGACAAACAATATAGTTCATAATTATAACATGTCTTCGAACAGAATATGATTTAGCCGTGTGTTCGGTATGCGATTAAAACTCTAATATATATATGGTTAATGTCTATCCACCATAAACTTTAGCTTCAAATAATGTGTTTGATGATCTTTGATAATTAGCTGTTTCAGAATCTAATGCATTGTGGGTAATGTTTTCAAAAGCGTACACCAAAACGTTGTGAAACAAACAACGCCCTTAATAAGGATATCCAAATTTACATTACTGCTTCAATATTTCATTAAATAGCTGAATTATACATATAGAACAAATTCAAACAAAGTCAATTTTCACTGATTAATCTGTTACAAATTAAAAATGTCTCAAAGAAGATGTTCCTGTATTTTCTAAGCTGTCAGACTATTATCAACATTAGTTCATGCACTTAAATGGTCCTATATGATAAAAACATCTTCAGTATTGTTTACGTAATCTAATTACATAATTTTGAAGGTCAAATTTACTTTTCGACCGATCAGACATCAGCAATACAGTATTTCGTATACATGTATTTAAGAATTCTTCGTTCAGTCACAGTTTAGATGACCTGAAAACTCTCTACCTCTAAATGGCAAATATTTCGTGCATGTTCAGGACGAGAACAAATTAACCATTATAACTATACAAGCTAGATTCTGCAATAGGGCACCGACCGGGATGACAGGCGGGAAATTTGGAATGCAATTGAAAATGATGGTATACTAGTATTTGATAGGAAGATAATTTTTTCCTTGCAACAAACACCTTACATACCCTTCAAAGAGTTGTTACAAGGGTTCTTAACGTGTCTAGAGCGTACGCTCTCTCTCTGCACGAGCCATCTGATATAACGTCTCCATTCTGACTGCACATTTATATATTCTTCACACCTTAACTGAAGCCCCACTCTGCAAGGGCTTTTACTACCGGAAGGAAGAAGACCAAGAGTGACCATATTTCTATAATCCAGTCAACCCGCGGGGAGGAAATACATCTAGTATTAATATAATTTTCGTAAATAGTTACCAAATAATTTGCATGTACATGTATGCATAAAGTAGACACATTATGTCTAGACAGTATTTTTTTTTATTATTGCAACGATAGTTTTATTAACCTTATCATTTTTATTGTTAGTACGTATAATGATTCACCTTCTAACTCTTATAAAATTATAAACTTATCTGGCTAATTCGTTCTGGACGTAAGACCATAACCTGATGTATGATAATGTCAACACTTCTTTGTGTTATAATGTGCATGGCGTTGAATAATCAACTAATATTAGTGTTACATATATGCCCGTTTCAATGGGTCAATATGTACAAACTTTTCTATATGACTGTGTACAGTTTTAAAACTTGTTTTGAACTTTTGAAAGACAATTAGAGAATTAAAAAAGCCTTGATTTATTTCCAATGGACAATTATTTTTTTCCAACCGTACGCCTCCGACTTCTTATGTAGTTATCACTTTTTCCAACCATACAGCTCCGACATCTGATGGAGTTATCGCTTTTCCTAACTGTACTCCTCTGTCATCTGATGGAGTTTTCGCTTGTTTCAACCGTACACCTCTGTCAATTGAGTGAGTTATCGCTTGTTCAACGGTGAACCGTACAAATCCGTTACCTGATGGGGTAATCGCTTTTTCAAACTGTACTCCTTGTCTCTTTTGGAGTTATCGCTTGTTTCAACCGTACACATCCAACATCTGATAGAGTTATCGTTTGTCCCAACCGTACACATCCAACATCTGATAGAGTTATCGTTTGTCCCAACCGTACACATCCAACATCTGATATTATTATACTTCACGTTAAAATGCCATATTTTGATTGGCTAATACGAGGGTGTTTATTTACTCTATCACATGGCTGAGCTGGTGACTTTTTTTTGAATGTCACCCTCTCGTCCAAGACCAATCAAAAATCGGAAATTTAAAGGATAATGAATTGAATTTACATCAAGTAATTAAATACAATGCTTAAGTTCTACGTGTTGGCTCAGATTTTATTATTTGACTGTCAAAATAAAAAAATAAAACATCTTGTCTCACTTTTGTTGTTTTTTTCTAATACCCATAACGTTGTTATCTACGTGACGTCATTGAAAATACTTTTACAATGAAATTAATCTGTAAAAGACAATAATGATAGGACATTCAGTATGATAAATTAAATAACACATAGCTGAGATGGTGATAGAGCAGATTGGTACCCCTCGAAAAAGCATTGTCAACCTTGGCTTCGCCGTGGTTGACAATGTTTTCTCGGGGTAACAATCTGCTCTATCACCCTCTCAGCTATGTGTTATTTATATAGAGTTATCGCTAGTTTCAACCGTACACATCCAACATCTGATAGAGTTATCGTTTGTCCCAACCGTACACATCTAACATCTGATAGAGTTATCGTTTGTCCCAACCGTATCCATCCAACATCTGATAGAGTTATCGTTTGTCCCAAACGTACACATCCAACATCTGATAGAGTTATCGTTTGTCCCAACCGTACCCATCCAACATCTAATGGAGTCATCGCTTTTTCCACCTGTACTCCTCCGTCATCATCTGTTGGAGTTTTTGCTCGTTCCACCCCTACACCTCCGACACCTGATGGGGTTTTCGCTCGTTCCAACTGTACCCTCTGTCATCTGATGGAGTTTTATCTTTACCCAACTGTTACGATAAAACCTACAAAACGCATGTTTAGAAAGAGATGGCATGTCGCAAGCCTCGATCAAACATTAGTGAGCAATATCCATAAAAATTCAGTTTTGCTAATACATGTATAACCATCTTCGGTATAATCAGCATTTCTGAGTAATACATATAGACACACGATTGCTTGATGCAATTATACATGCAGTAGCCAAATTATATTTGGTAACTACTAGACTTTAATTGGATCACTATTTTAGACGTATTTCTATACCAAAGAGTATTTTATAATAGTTAATCTTTACTTTTTCATATTATTGGTAGGTCCTTTTATTTCATAAATATGTGTTTGAATTCGTGAAATATTAACGATAAAAATTCAATAAAGATAATGTTCTCGAGGGACAACGACAGCGACAGTGAAAACAAATTGTCTACCGTCACACAGGGATTTATATAGTAAGAAGACTAACAAATACTATATAAGTCCTTACGTCGCACTATGATCATTTGACTTTCGCGGAATCAGTGATTGGAGGTACACGTATATAATAATGCCCAAATCAAGGAAAGGGGCTTGTGATGTTGTTTTAATCATGTACATAACGAAAGAATTTTGTATGTTGTATGTTAATACTTGTAAGCATGTAGTTATACATAAGTCGTTATATACCAGCTTATTTTTGTAGGGACAGCCTCACTAGACCCAAAATTCAACGGTAAAATAAGTTTGGTAGGAATATCATTTATTTTAATAACAAACTTCTTTGGAACAGTACTTGGAACTGTGCTATGTGTAGTTATAAATCCAGGTTAGTTTCCTCTTGTTTCTTTCAAATCATGTATTTGTTCATTCTTATTAGTTATAAACATGAAAATGTTTTAAGTTCTGCTTTTTTTTTACACTTATTGTTTCGCACTTAAATCGGTTGCATACGTTTAAAACAATCAAGAACAAGTTTTGCAAGTGCCATTTTTTACGTCATGAAAAAGTTGCGTATTTTTTTCTGAAAATTATCCGAACTTATCAAGATTTTTCAACCAATACTTATTTACTTTTTTAAAGAAAAAATCTACTATATTGATTACCCAAATTGCTCATCTATGTATACAATGCTAGCTCATGCAATATACATGTACATAATTTCAGATTTTATGAGGGCGCAAAGCGCCCGAAATGAAATATTGATTATATGATAAGATTAGAGTGAGATATAATAATGCATTGACCTTCAATTCTAATCAAATAACAGCTCTTTAAAGTACACCCCTGAATAAAAAATGTTACAATCCAGGTAATACCTTACTGCGCATGCCCATAGGTAACATCGTATACCTCGGGCTACAATAGATTGACTTTCAATGAAGCCAAACCTAAAACTTCAAACAATTATGTTTGATATAAAACAACCAAAACCAAGATCTGAACCAATAAAATATCATGTTCTTGTTCAAATGATGTAGATCTGCTACGAAAGTAACCGATTCAGTAAACAATGGATATAGTTTTACCATAGACATATTTCTACGCATCTGGATAATGAATAAACAAATTGACACCCAAAATACCAATTATCACTTCACTAAGCAAAAAGCAAAATCCAACATCTAAAGTCTTTTTTCCTGGTGTCCAAGACCAAGTATTACCACCTGTGAAGTCTGACCAAACATCTGAAGACTGAACTGTTTGGACTGAATAGATATAATAAGGCAGTTACTTAAAAAAAAATAACTACAGAAAATAATCATTTGTATTATCAAATGTACATCAAAAAATTTCACAGAGTATACACGGTAAAGTCAGTAATTTCTTTATAGTCCACGAAAAAACTGCATATAAATGTTCTTTATCATATTCCGCCACACTGCCACAATACTGCAATTATTGTTTGGAATACCAGTCATATACATGTCCATCCAACGCTATCCGTTCTGAAAAATATAATGATATAGATGTATATTTCAAGTTTGCATTCGAGAATAAACATTCTGTGTAATATTTCATATTTTATTAAATACTGTTTAGAAATACTTAGATCAAGAGTCGTCTTATTGTTATCATACCACATCTATTTGCAATGTATTTAATTTCTCTATAATAATGCATTTGGGTGGGATGGGTGGGAAATGCATTATTATATCTCACTCTAATCTTATCATATAATCAATATTTCATTTCGGGCGCTTTGCGCCCTCATAAAATCTGAAATTATATTTCTAAGATTTTCGTGAGATATAATAATGCACGTTTAAAGCAAGCTTACCATTTCTAAAACTTTATCTGCAAAACCCGCTTTTTCATTAGTCCTAAAATAAAATTTATTAAACGTTCTAGTGTTGGACCAATCTGCCATGGACAAAATATCATCCATACTGATGCCACTCATAGCTGCCTTGCTAGTTGAGACCATGCGACAAGAATGTGCTTGAAACAATGAGATGTCGATTCCTGCCTCCTTCATAACCCATTTAATCCAATTTCCAACTGTCTGTGAAGATAGACCTTTAAAAGGTTTCTTAGTTGACCTTAATAAAGGATCAGGTTCATTTTTACTTACAGGCCTTAAATGTTCAGTTCTCAATTCATATTCATGTATACAAGAAATAACACATAATTTTTTCTTTGAAAATTTGCAGTATTTCACTGATCTGTTATTGCAATCTTTTTGTGTTTTAGACAGACCCGGTAAGTGAAAAATTATACTACTTTTGTCTCTGGACATGAATCTTCTGTCTAACCTTGCAATTTCAGATATCCTTTTAGGCGCTGCCAAAGCCAATAAAATTGATAACTTTTTACCTAAAATTGAAAAATCAAGTTTTTTGTTTATTGGTAAAGCGGATAAATATTTGAGAACAATATCCAAATCCCATGAAAATTGGTATTTTGGTAAAGGTGGGTTATTTTGTAGAACACCTTTCATTAACTGTTTTACTATAGGTAATTGACCAATTGGGACGCCATCGATATATGGCAAGACTGAAGATATGGCCGAACGGTGAACATTTAAAGTTCTGTATTGATACCCCTCTTTATACATCCAAGTCAAAAAATCTAAGATAGCGGCCAAAGGTGCTGAAAAGGGATCAATTTCCCGTGAGTTACACCAGCTAGACCACTTATTCCAGGCACTGTCGTAAGAAGATCTTGTTCCTGATTTCCAAGACCCAAGGAGTAATTCTTTAGTTTCCTCTGAAATTCCAATTGAGTTAAATGATCTCCGGAGACCGTCCACCCTGCTAATTTTAATGTTTTGTTCAGAATCAGTGGGTGTGGCTCTTTCATGGGAGACAATAAAGTGTTGTGACTCATGGGAAGTAACACTGGGTAATCTACTGACATTTGAAGTAACAGAGGGTACCAAGCCTGGGATTGCCAAACTGGAGTTATCAGAATTATCTGACTGTTCTCCTCCCGAACTTTCGCCAGACACGTACTTATTAGACAGAACGGGGGAAAAGCATAACCCTTTATCTCTCTCCAGGATTGGAGAAGGGCATCTACCGCTTTCGCTTGGGGATCTGGCTTCCAGCTGAAAAATTGATTCAGATGAGTATTTGACCTGTCTGCAAACAGATCTACATTGCATGGGCCTATGCGTTTCATGAGACTTTTGAAAAGTATCGGACTTAACCGCCAATTGCTGAAATCCGCATAATGCCTGCTTTCCCAGTCTGCTATAACATTGCTTTTTCCTGGGATATAGTCCGCAGTGATTGTTAATTGCCTTTGAAGACACCAATCCCAAAACTGATTTGCAAGGGAATTTAGTTTTTTTGACACCGTTCCCCCCATTTTGTTTACATATACAATTGCTGTCGTGTTGTCCATTTGTATAAGAATATGCTTGTTTTGTAGATTTTTGGCATACGATTGTACTGCGAACATAGCTGCTTTTAGCTCGAGCTGATTTATATGGAGGGATTTTTCCTCGTCTAACCAAAGCCCACCTATACTTATCTGTTGACATGTTGCTCCCCATCCCGACATACTTGCATCCGACTGAATGGTTAAATGGGGTTCTGGTCTTAGTAACGCTTTCCCGTTCCAAGACCTCAGTTTGGTTACCCACCAATTCAACTCGTTCTGAACTTCCTCGTTTAACTGGATTTGGTGATCGTAATGGCCCCCCAAATGCAGGGCTTTTGTTTTCAATATTTGTAAACTGCGATAATGCAGAGGACCTGGAAGGACAGCTTGATTGGTTGCTGTTAACTGACCAATCAACTGAGCTAAATCTCTTGCTGACACTTTCTTGTGTTCTAGCATTAATTTTGAACTGTTCTTTATTTTCTCTACCTTCTCTTTCGGGAGAGACAAAGTCAACAACTTTGAGTTTACTGTATAACCCAGAAACTCCATTGTTTGTGAAGGTTCCATTACGGACTTGTTTGTATTGATCAGAAAACCTAAGCCCCTTAATATTGACAAAACTGTTGAGAGATCTGACAAAATTTTCTGATTTGACTGATTCATTATTAGAATATCGTCTAGGTAAACTATCAGACGTACACCCAAACGTCTCAATAAAGTCATGGGAACCTTCATCAGTTTTGTGAATATTCTTGGGGCTACTGCAATCCCAAACGGGAGGGACCTGAATTCCATTATTTTTCCCTGCCAAAAAAATCTGAGGTATTTTCTGTGTTCTTTTGCTATTTGCAATGTCAAATATGCATCCGTTAGGTCTATTTTTACCATCCAATCGTTCTTCAAAAGAAGATCTTTCAACAAATGAATTCCCTCCATTTTGAAATGTTCGTAACGTAAAAAAACATTTAGGCCTTTTAGATTTATAACAGGTCTTTGACCCCCTCCCTTCTTTGGTACCAGAAAAATGTTGCTTATGAACGAATCCTTTGTCAGGAAAGACTGTGTTATGGCCTTCTTGTTCAAAAGTCCTGTTATTTCTTTGTTTATCAATTCCTGATTCTCTTGATTGAAAAAGGCTTGATTTGGTATTTGATTTTGGTAAGGTGTTGCTAAAAAATCTAATTTTATTCCTTTTACACACTGGAGAACCCAAGGATCTTTTGTTATTGAGTTCCAATTCTGTAGGAAAAGACTTACCCTTCCCCCTACAGGAATAGAATTTTGATTGATAATGCAATTCATTGGTAATTGGAAATAGTTTTGTATATGACTTAAAGTTTTCTCTTGACCTACCCGTTCTATCGGTTTGCAGGTTTCTTGAACACTTGGTTGTTCTGAGGTTGGGTCTGGATTTGGTTCTGGGTCTGGTTCTGGCGCTGATTCTGGCGCTGACCATAACTGTTCCCCTGTCTGTTCTGTGACTGGTTTCCCTGCCAAGGTCTCTTCCCTGAAACTTGTGGATGGAGAGCTTGTCTGCCGCCCACAGACTGCAGGTTGTTTGTGGGCCCCTGCTGAAAAAACTGATCATTTTTCCTATTAAAATGAGGTTTACCAGCATGTTTTTTCTTGTTAGAAAACAACAACATTTCTCTAAGTTCTTTGTTATCCTTGTTTTCTTTAGCCAAAGATTTTAGAAATTTATTACCAAAAAGTTGACCCTTAGATTTTGCCAAAGCTTTCTTACCTTTCTTCTCATTTAAAAAATCTAGACTATCTGGCATTGTTTTAACTAACATTGCTTTTCTCCTGTCAGTGTTATAAACATAGTGAGCATTACCTGCTAGCACAATAGCCCTCTGTGTTAATTGAATTACATCAGCAGGGTCCATACCTTGATTACCTTTCTTAATCCTATGTGCTTCAGACCATAAACGGGACAGAGGACCCATAACATCTAGAATGCGTAGCTGTGTGTTAATTTTACTTCTCTCTAGTCTAGCATTCCACTTTCTACCTTGAAAATAATTTTTCTTAAAAAATCTATCTGTTTCAAGAGCCTTTAATCCTTTAGAAGAAGGAATAGGCCAATTCAAAGACATATCTTGTCTCGTCTTTTTACTTATACCCTTTAGAGCATACTTCTCTATATATTTGGTAATATGAGATGGTACTTTTTCTTTTTTATCTTTAGACAAAGAAGGTTCTGGGTCAAACGCTTCATTGTCTTCTGAACTCTCTGATTCAGAGTTACTAGAAGATGATTCACTGCTACTAGTATTTTCAGAGGAACTGCTAGAATGATTAACAACTTTCCTGTGTTTAATCTTACCTTTTCTGTTAGGTACGGAATCGTCCCGTTTCCGTTTAGGGTTTTTGGTATCTAGGTCAGACCAGCTCTGTCTGACATCTTCTTCTGTCCCGTCGACCAACGACATTTCATCATCTTGACGAGAAGAGATATTTCTCCTCGCCTTGTGAGAAGAGCCCAAAGACTCGACTACCTTATCAGTTTCTACCGCCACTGCGGTAAAACTTTCATTTTCTTCAATGACCCTATGGTCTTCCGAATCAAGTGCACCGCTCTCTCGAGACGGTGTAGGCATCCCTAACGGAATGTCATTGAGTTGGGCGTTAGCCATGCTAACTAAAATAATAAACCCACTAACCTTTAAATAATTTGGAAAAAACGTCTTAACTCAAAGAGAGCTAAATTGAAAGTCAATCTATTGTAGCCCGAGGTATACGATGTTACCTATGGGCATGCGCAGTAAGGTATTACCTGGATTGTAACATTTTTTATTCAGGGGTGTACTTTAAAGAGCTGTTATTTGATTAGAATTGAAGGTCAATGCATTATTATATCTCACGAAAATCTTAGAAATATAATCCAGTATGTAATATAGAGTTTTATTGCAGGTGGCCGATCATCAAAATTGGGACCAGTTTCTGCAGCAAAAACCAATATACAAACACAGGATGTATTTGCCGATTTATTAAGGTATTGAATACTAACATAGGCACCATGATAAATTCGCCGATTTATTAGGTAATAACTACTTGTATCGACACCATGATACATTCGACGATTTATTAAGGTAATAAATACTAACATCGGCATCATGATACATTTGCCGATTTATTTAGGTATTTAATACTAGCATCGGTACCATGATACATGGTGCAGTTTATATATAAGCAAACCCTAGTTAAATGGATATTTATATATATCTCAAAGATAAAAAAAAAATCGGCGGGCAAATAAAAAAAACATCAGCTTTTCGAAGCCAGTGTTGTAAAAACTATTAAGGTACGTAATACTATCTTGTTTTATTGAAAAAAGTGTTGTTTCTACCAATACGAGGAATAGATTTAAAGGTTCAAAGGTCATTAATTCATTAACATTGAAAAATAAAACCAGATATACACATGTATGAACAAATTAGATAACTATTAACCCTATTAAATTCATCATGCTTTTCAAAGAATGTTAATACGATTCAAGATTCAAGATTTTATCTATAACCTCAGACAAATGTAGTGTACTAGATGACAATATAAATACAAGATAAGATCATAAATAGCGAGACAGGACAGGCCAAACACTAATACATAGTGTGGTATAAAAACATTTTCTATTAATTGAAGTATTTCATAATTTTCTTAAAGAAAATAGATCATTTCTTTTGCACTTGTACGTTACATAAAGACAGCAGAACAAGAAATGTGTTCATGCTTGCATTAATTACAAAATAATATGGTATAAACTCTGATCTAATAAAGGCAACAGTGGTATACCGGTGTCCAAAAGTCATAAATCGATTGAGAGAAAACAAATCCGGGTTACGCACTAAAATCGAGGGGAACACATCAACTATAAGAGGAAAACAAAGGAACAACAGGAACACTGAAGCGCAACAAAAATAAACGCCAACATACATAGAAACGAACTATTTGATAACAACTGCCATATTCCTGACTTGGTACAGGACATTTTAAGAAAAATGGTGGGTTGAACCTGGTTTTATGGCTAGCCAAACCACCCGCTTATATGACAATGTTAAAAAATATCGCTAAAATGACAACACTACATGACAGAAATACAGCACAAACATACGCAAGAACACTCATCACAGAGAAACGCACAAACAAATAATATAATAGTCGACACAACATGCAAACTGCAGAACAACAACGAACATCTTCCATCAACGACAGACACCACAGGATATCACAAACAGTGACGCCCTTACGTAACGAACATGCAATCTCGAACTTTATACAATCATTTTAACAATACCAGTCCAAACAATTTCATGACAATGATGGTATTGAAAGGCAATTTCATAATTATTTGGACTACAAACGATAAGACATAACACATAATCCAACCGAAATCATAACAACATCACAAATAAATATATGAATGTTGGATGCACTAAATACCGAGACACGTCGTATAGCAATGCAAATTCACACTCGGTAAAACAGTCATATTCGGGAATATGACAATGATGGTATTGAAAGGCAATTTTATAATTATTTGGACTACAAACGATAAGACAAAACACATTATCCAACCGAAACCATAACAGAAACATAAAAAATAAATACACGAATGTTGGATGTACAAAATACCGAGACACGTCGTATAGCAATGCAAATTCACACTCGGTTTAACAGTCATATTCGGGAATAGTTCACGTTCGGTACTTACCAGACAGACGACATAGATGTTAAACCACAATCTAAGAAGTGGTAAAAATGTCATTAGTTAGTTTAGACACAGACACATCGTATGGATCAACCAATTCGTGATGGTGTCCATAAAATTAACGGAGTGTCATTTTTAATCTTTCCTCCTCTAAGAGCAGAAATATCTGCATTTTACAGTTACCAAAACATGAAACTCACTTTTTATTCCCTCGTTACATAAAGTACATATTCTATTTTCTCGAGGAATCCCTGCCCGTCTCCAAGTATCAATATGTTACTGCAAGTTTATACATCGAATTTTAGAAATATAATATCTGTCCCGAGGTAATAATTGTAGTAAGTATGGTTCTTAACAAAACTAAAGTTTAACTAAAGAATTGTATTCCCTCCTAGATGCATTATGTATCTGTGAGAACTAATGCTGATAGTACTGATCTGTTATCGCTGTTTAACTTCAGTAATTCTTTAACCAATGATTATTTACAACTAATTGTTCGTTCCATATAAAACTAGTAAAGACCAAATCATCAAAATTGGATTTTAAAAATCGAATCCACTTGAATTCGGTAGGATTGTTTCCGTGTCAAATAAGTCTAAGAAGAATATTTTATAGTTTGCTCTCTGCTTTAATAGTTCTGCCCCAGGAACCCGACCCAAAAAATGAAAAAATCAGATTTTAATAAGATAAGGATCATAAAGGTTTCATGCTGTGTTCCATTCTGTGCTTCCTTTGTGATAATATGATCTTGTTATTTAGACCCCACTCTCCAATGGTGTTATAAGTAAAGAAAATACATAAAAAAAAACATGTGTTCCTTTATATAAGTGACATTTTTTTTTCTAACCTCATTAATTCTTGTGTTGGCATTTCTGTTTCTACACATTTCTTGAATTGGTATGTAAAATAGAATTCTGTTTCAACTATCTATATTGAAATAAATAACGTCATTAAAAATAAGGAGATTGGGTATATACATGTATGTTCGCCAATGAGACTACTATCTTCCAGAACCCAAAGCAAACATAGATTAATGTACGGCCTTCAACAAAGAGCAAGCAAATCCCCGTACAGTTACCATTTCACCAAATAATCTACCTTTATAGATACATATCAAACCCAGAACTTATTAGACAGAGAATGAAACCTTTTTCAATAATACAAACTGTAAAATTTCAAATATATGTCTACGACACGACTATAGCATCAGTTAATGGTATTTAAGGGAATTATATTCAAGGACAGAGTGGTTCCCTTTTATCTGAGATCCTATTCCTATTTGCATAATTAGTCGTACGCAGTCGTCAAATCGATTAAAGGGCATAATTAACAATGACCTTATCAAATGTTATTTTCTTTTTTAGGAATATTTTACCAGAAAATTTGGTCGCTGCGACTTTTCAAGTTGTAAGATAATTTTACATTTACACACCATGATAGTATTATATCTCTTTTAATTTTTCAAGAAACTTTTGTTAAAACAACAAAAATAAATTATATATATTTTTTTTACCGTCATTATTATCATAATTTCGAAGTCTCGAGTAAACATTGATTTCGTTTTAAATTTGACATTTTGCTTTGAAATATTGGAATCAGAGCTGTCAGATTAAACCAGGTAACTTTTGTAAATTTTTAAGCACTTTTTGAAACGTGAAATGGAAATTGTTACTTTAATATTGATTTATGGAACGTCTACATACGCTTATCAATATTTATAGATTATCGTTGGTTATCTCAACGAGTTTGATTTTCTCGCTTGAGCCGGTACGGCGAAAGCGTGTAAAGCAATCGAGTTGAGATGACCAATGATAATCTGTTTATCGCTATTTTACCCTTTAAGACGTTGTTAATTTCCTTGACAACGGCACGTGTTCCCTTAGTTTCTAGCGATAATTTTCATATCGTTCGACTCCGTTTTCAGATCACTCGACTCCGCTGAGAACGGAAATTATCAGTCAGCAAGATCAAAGGAAAAATCCATAAAATAGCGAAAAATATGGAATATTTCAAAAACAGGTATTGGACAATCGTGTACTTAAGAATTAAATATTTTCTTTCTAACATTATGTTATAAAAACAATTAAACACTAAAAACTAGTAGCCTCGGATTAAATCCACTGAAGTGTAGGATAATCAGGTACATTATGCACATTTTTTATGTTTTACTATATTCAAACATCTCATTTTGCAGACAATGACGAAATACGAAATCGGAGACCGTATTGTCAACACAACAATGAATGGAACGCACTCGCAAGATGTCATTAATTTTATAAAAAGCAAAAAGCTCGGTACTTCAAATAGTGTCAACATGCTTGGTACGTAAAATGCAGAAACACTCATACATTTTCACATTCCATTTAACGTTAAAATGGTTTATATAGAATTTTAAGATATCTTACAACCTAAAACCAAATGGAATCAAACAAAACATTCGTATAGCTGGAAGATAAACATGTATCCAATTGTAAGATAAGAATGTCTTTTTAAGCGAAATTATATATCCACGTTAAATGTCATGAATTTGCAGATCAGTGCACTTTAATACAGAGTAACACTACATTGAAGACGTTAAGCAAACAACTATCTATCAATCTTTTGAAGACTTGAGAAGTCGTCATGGCACATTTGTCTAAATACATTTCACTTTGAGTTATATTATATGATGTCAATCATCTCCTCCGCTAAGCACGCGGCATTAAGGAGTAAAAACAAGGACCGGTGGCTCGGAGTCAGAATAATGAGTCCGGGTAGGGTGACATGTCTTCCTGTGGACTCTTATTTAGTGAACTAGCACGTAAAAGATCCTGCTCAGCATGTCGGTCTAGTACAAAGCAGGTTTAATATTCATATTATATTAACATGCTCTCGTCCTTAATATGCATTTAATTTGCCGCTGGACGTTAAGCAGCTATTCATCATTATCATGGTCTCAACTAAATCCACGATTCTCATGAAAATGTTTCTGTTTTTATCTTATACTTAAGAAATTGTCGCTTGTATCTATATTGTAGGAACTTAACAATAAAGTTACGCGTAAGTTGTAACAACTATGTTTTAACAAGTAATTCGAAACTACTGCCGATTCCTTTTTTTCCATTTTAGGAATACTGGTCATAAGTTCATTTTTCGGGATGGCAACAGCTGCTACCGGTAAAATTGGACGTCCATTTTACAAGTTTTTCTATGCAGCGACTGAAATAGTCCTTGTGATTCTGGAAAAGATATTATGGTTTGTTTTATACTATATGGAAATAGGAGTACATACTGGGAGAAACTGTTCAATTAAATAAGTTTATCATAGAAGTGATTGACAATTGGAATCCTTTTTTACAATTGCTATTCTGAATATTTAGTGACAGTCATTACAGGTTTGAAGATTATATGATTCCAAAAATAAGGTTGCAGCAATCACATGTGTCAAACATTCAGTACCGATATTTTGAGTTTAGCCAATTGAAACTGGTTATTACAGTTTGATCTTATGTTGTGCTTTTACACCACTATCCCAGGTTAGGGGGAGAATTGAGCGCTCACAAACATGTTTATCCCCGCCACATTCTGTATGTGCCTGTCCCAAGTCAGGAGCTTGTAGTACAGAGGTTGTTGTCGGTTCATGTCTGTCATATATGATTTTGTTTTCGTAAATTGTTTAGGTTTGAATTAGGTCGTTAATTTTTTCGTTTGAATTGTTTCACATTTTTCATGTCGGAGCCTTTTATATCCAACTATACGGCCCGAGAACACAGTTATTTTCCCCTATTTGTCTATTAAAACATAATGGCAATTAAAAAAAATTCCACCTGCTCTATTCTAATAAGATTTGGTGTGCATAAAGTTTGACTTTTATCCCAAAACATCAAAAATTCAGAAAAGTCTACCAGCTCATTCTCTCCAGGTAACCCCAAACATAAGGACACCGGTAAGGATGAAGCCAGAGAGCTTCCGAGAAGAGGAAATTCCACCTTTATTTACCTGACCAAATCACTCATTTCTACAGAAAATTTCAAAAAGATTTTTTTCAGACAGTATATTTGAAGTCTTATCTTTCACCTAAATGCAAACAAATAATGAAAAATTCCAAAAAAAGACAAAGAAAAAAAATAAGAAAAAAACACTGAAATTAAAGGGAACTACATAGGACAACGAAAATTGAAGGTAGATAACTGTGTCCTCGGACCATACGGTGATTGGTTTTACTCATTGTTGGAGGTCGTACGGTGGTCTATAATTGCTTGCTACAACTTCATTCTAGCTCTGGTGGATAGTTGTCTCATTGGAAACCATATCTCCTTATTTTTATACGCATTATGTTAGATTTCGATGATGTATTTAGGATTCGACTTAAGTATGATGAACTCTACATATCATAATTGCGTTCTCATGGTTGTTCATTAGAAATAATGCATGTTAGTATCTCAATTAAAATATAAATATGTTATTGCCATAATTACTGTATGTCACACGATGTCTGAAAGACAGTTTTTTCCTAGTTATTTTTGTTCGAACGAATAAAATGGGAGTAAAAAATGTCCAATGCACCGTTAACATTCTTCATGTCGTATACATTTGAACATTCACGCTTGAATATTTATAGGTTTCAAAACGAGTGAGAAATGGATATTGCTGTATATATATATATATATATCAACTCGAGTTATTGAATTTCAATATACAGTAATAAAAAACGAGCCTTTTGCGAGTTTATTATTACTATTTAAATCAAATAGCAAGAGTTAATATCAAACGATATCCAATTATCACGAGTTGTTTAACCGATTTCTCTTATGGTTAAACACTATTTTCGTGTTAAATACCGAGAAGTACTGCTAAATTTGTATTGATAGAAAATATTGCGACTCTTTGAACTAATCTTTTGCACAAACCAGTATGACATCATATGTCCTGTTCTGGCATCAAACATGGCATGTGTAGGAAATGTACATCGTTTTGAAAATCATGTATGTTTAATTCCATCAAAAGTTGAATTATTGGGGTTTTTTGATATGCCGAATCTAGCTATGTACTTTAGATTTTTAATGTTGGACCCCGTTTTCAAATTGGTCCATTTAAAGGTCCAAAGGGTCCAAATTAAACTTCGTTTGATTTCAACAAAAAAATGAATTCTTTGATATGCCGAATCTCACCGTGTATTTTGATTTTTGATTTTGAGGACAGTTTTCAAATAGGTCCACATTAAGGTCCAAAGGGTCCAAAATTGTACTTTGTTTGATTTCAACAAAATTTGAATTCTTGGGAATCTTTGATATGCTGAAACTAAACTTGTACTCATATTTGGATTATAGATTTTGGACCCCGATATCAAGTTGGTCCAAATTGAGGTCCAAAGGGTCCAAAATTAAACTTTGTTTGATTTTATTTTTAAATTGAATTCTAGGGTTCTTTGATATGCTGAATCTAACCATATATTTAGATTTTGGATATTGGACCATAGTAGGTAAATGTCCAATTTCAAATTTTAAGTTCTACCACATTCATACTGTGTCAGAAACCTTTGCTGTGTAAAATATTAAATCACAATCCAAATTCAGAGCTGTATCAAGCTTTAATGTTGTGTCCATATTTGCCCCAAATGTTCGGAGTTCGACCTCTGTGGTCGTATCAAGCTGCTCCCTGCGGAGCATTTTATTATTATATTTGAAGGATCATAGGACTGTAATGATTTGTATGGAAGAAAGAAAGACTTTTTTAATATTCCTCATCTTTTCGTCTTGTTTAATCTTTCTATATTTGCTTCTTTTTGTGAAAATAACTGGTTTGATTATTTGTCAATTGTCCTCTTCCCTGTTACTGTAGCGAATTCATCACGTGATCATTCAAATGCGAGTGTGAATCTAAAATGGTATCGTTTTCTTGCTTTTAGTCATGAGTTATAAATATATATTATAGCTGCACAGAAAAAGAGAGGCGAAGGATACCAAAGGGACATTCAAACTCATAAGTCGAAAATAAACTGACAACGCCATGGCTAAAAAAGAAAAAGACAAACAGACAAACAAAAGTACATAAAACAACATAGAAAACCAAAGACTGATCAACATGAATCCCACCAAAAATTGGGGGTGATCTAATGTGCTCCGGGAGGGTAAGCAGATCCTGCTCCACATGTGGCACCCGTCTTGTTGCTCATGTAAGTACAAAACCGGTGATATGTCTAATTTGGTAGGTCACATCAAATAGACACTTGACTCAACTCTTGTCTCAACTCTTGTCTCAACACTTGTTGTAAATGATAATGCATATATTTCTTTACTTACACCAATGACAAAATCTTAGAACATCATAACTGTATTTGTCGATGCCAATCTTCTTTTTTGCGATACCAACTATTCACAAGAATCTGTAAAGGTACATGTACGTTACACGAAAAAAAGTCTAGCTGTTCCACTTAACTCCTTTACAACTATTTTTACTACATAGAGTCATAGCTTTTGGAAATATTAAGAGATGCACACTACCAATGCATTAGATTCTTCGAAATTCTAAAGATTTGCTGGAACTTTTTTAATCAAATTCACTAAAATTGCAACAATATCAAACCATTCGACTTTTCTCATGATGTCTCATTGACGTATATCTCACAGCTCTATTTATTTATGTCAAACTTGGCGAATAATATTAGTTATCTTGGTGTAATCAGGGGTGTACAGAATTTTACACCGTTGTTGAAAATTCATACACCCTGAGGCGCAGCCGAATGGGTGTATGAATTTTCAACAATGGTGTAAAATTCCGTACACCCCTGATTACACCAAGATAACGAATTTATTTCTTGTGAACAATTCCTTTACTCATTTTTAAACCAGGATGTAAAAATGAAAAATGGTAATGAAAAATTTCCAGTGTAGCATTTTTTGCAACGTCGATGTTGCTACGAATTGTCAAATACTTTTTTTCTTTATTTTTGGGAAATTCAGAAAATTTTTGTGTTCTTTTGAATTTTCGGGGGAAAAAATGTTTAAATATTTTTTTTTTTATTTTTTTCAATTTTTGTCCTCAAATTTAATTAATTTTTTTTTTTTTTTTTTTTTTTTTTTAGCATTTTATATTTTTTCTTTATTTTGGCAAAATTTTATTTTTTTAAATTTTTTTGCAAAAATTTTATTTATCCCGGGGTGAACAAGGGTGGGGTGTTATTTACACCGGGGTAATTAACCAATCAGATTGCAGTATTTTTGCTGCATAAGAAATGATTTAACATACATATGTTTTCACGTTCAGGTCAAATGGGATACATTTAGGTGTTTAAATATAAAACGTTTTAATGTTATATGAGTATGTGATACGATTTAATTTTCAATTTCAGTTGTTTAAACACATCATTAGTTATTTCTTCTTAAAGGTCTACGCCAATTGGAGTTGCCAGTTTAATCATGAGGGAAGTCGCGGGAGCAGATGATTTACAAGGAAACTTTATGAGACTTGGTATATTTATTGGTACCTTTATGTTGGGACAGATTATAGCTCTGTTTATCGTTCTTCCAATTATATATGTTGTCATCGTGAGACGAAATCCTCTGAAGTTTTTTACGTCTCTTGCAGAGCCAATGTTGATAGTCTTGGCCACAACTTTAACGTGAGCATTTATTTACGTATTATACCATATAATAAAATACATTACAACATACAAGATGTAAAAACACGTGCTAATCTACATTTAAGTGAAATTATAACTTGTGTACAAAAATACAGGTTACTTTAAAATCTCTATAAAAGACATTCAATAGATACTAATAAATATAATCTTCTCTTCAAAGATAAAGATTACAAAACAAATTATCTCTTATTTCACACATGGATCTACGTTTATTTTGCTTGATTGACGATCATGCTTCAACAATTTTTAACTATGTTTTGTATGACAGATCTGTTGGGAAAATGCCAAGTAAGACAGCATTCATACAATAGAGAGAAACTAGGAAAGTTCAATACAACCAAGCAACTTTTTCCTTTAACAAATACTCGCCTGTTCTAAAGCCTTCTCGATCTGACAATCTAGCTATATGTATCCCATCGGTTACCATAAATCGTTGTACAGCATAAACCTAGCACAAATCATGACATTATCAAACACATACTGCAAAATAAAAACTCAATTCAAATATTTATGACTTATTGGTTGACATTGGATATATACAATTATAACTTGATGTTTGACATTGGATATATACAATTATGACTTAATGTTTGACATTAGATATATACAATTATGACTTAATGTTTGACATTGGATATATACAATTATGACTTAATGTTTGACATTGGATATATACAATTATGACTCATTGTTTGACATTGGATATATACAATTATGACTTAATGTTTGACATTGAATATGTAACAGGCATTTTCTAAATTTAGGCATTTTGTAAAATGACTGAATTTTCAGGCAATTTATAAAATGCCTAACCTTAACAGGTATGATATAAAATGACTAAAAATGCCTAGTCATTTTATATCATGACTGAAATTTTGAAGCAATATTCAACAAATTGCCTGTACAGTTTGTAGAAAAAGGATATCATTGAGATGCATATGATAAAAAATGGACAAAAACACAACATCTTGCAAAGAAAATAACTAATGGTTCGGTATAATTAATTTATTCTTCAAAAACCACCAGGGAAAGTTTGTATGTCATATGATATGTTCTTTTTAGTGAAACTACGTTAAGTATGTACTCACTAGATGTATTTCAGACAGTAAATTTATGATTATTTGTCAAAATGACAGAAGGACAAATTGTTCTTTGAATCGAATAAAAATTTACAAACGAATTTTTAGAAAATCCAGATTCAAAACAGTGAAGTGAAACATATGAAGCAGAGAAAAAGAGATGGTTTTTAATTGACTGGTTGCTGTTTGTCTGCTTTCAGTAGCAATATATTTCATGCATTTTTAAGACGAGAACAATTTGGTTATAATTCATATGGGTTATTTCTGCAGTGGATTAACCTGGATAAAGGACAGGAATTTCGACTGCCGCTTGAAATGAAGGTATTTTGGATAGAGACAGAAAATTCCACCTGCAGAACGGTCAAAGAGTCCTTAACGTGTATAAAGAGTTGCACTTTACTAAAATGCGGCAATATATTGAGTTTCCCAATTCAGAAGGAATGAGCATTTATAAATCCACATCCAAACAAATTCCCCTCAATAGCATGGATTTCGCCTTACAAGGCCTTGTTTGGTTGTGATGCAAAGATATGAGTATCTTCATTTCTACTGCCTCAAGGAAATTCCTGGGTTTTTGCAATCGGATGAATTAATGAGACAGTAGTTAACTGTGGTTAAAATCTCGAAAATCGACCAAGAAGAGACAAATAACGGTGCATTGACAGGGTAAGCGTCTCCTGTTATAGATGCATCACCCGTTATGGGCAGATCTGCTTCAGTCCATTAAAAGCTATAAGCTAAAAGATACAAGTCAAACTAATTATGATAATGTACTTTGAATCTTTTTGGAACATATGAAAAAGAAGATATTCATGTGTGACGTGTGTGCTTATTGCGAAACCTAATGTTGTCGAACGCTAAGTGTTTTATCAGGAAAAGTAACGAAAGATCCAGGTTTCTCCAAATGTGGTCGAAGTGCTTAAACCTCATTTTACGCCAAACAATGTATTTGCAAAAAAATCAGGACAAATCTTGTGTAACAGTACTGTCATCCAAACATCATAAGAAATAACAAATAATTATCGAGTTCTGTGCTTGTGTGAATTTGGAATAATTCAGTAAAACTTATTTTTGATTATCAAAACTCTTAAATTGCAAGCTTTAACATTCAATAATTATCATAAATAAAACTGCTCCTTTGTTCAAAGCTTTCAATTGTTTTTTTAACATTTCATACTTTAAAATAATTTCAGGCATTTTGTAAAATGGCTATCAATTTTTCGAAGCATTTTGTAAAATGCCTAGAAAAATTAGTCATTATGTAAAATGCCTGAATCTTGAAGGCATTTTAGAAAATGCCTAAAGTTTTACTGAGGCATTTTACAGAATGTCTAAATTTAGAAAATGCCTGTAACAGATATATACAATTATGACTTAATGTTTGACATTGGATATATATATAGATTATAACATGGCCTTTTCGTATCAGACCCCTTATCAGCCCTAGGTCATGTTATCAGCCCGAGAGCCGACAGGCTCGAGGGATGATTTTGACCATGGGCTGATAAGGGGTCTGATATGAAAAACGACATGTTTTGTTCTTTTTATCATATACTTCAGCAGAAGACATACAGACAAAACTATTTTTAAAACTTTGTAACAATGCGTTTGTTGTAATATTTGTTTTGTATTTTTTTTATAATATATTATCCTGATTATTAATATTTTCTTTTTAACTTTGTTATGTTTTACTAAAAAAATTACAAAGTACATTTTCCGGAATTTGCCGAATGACGTCGAACTGTCAGGCCACAGACCACAATTAATTCCTCTATTAGTTCTTTATAACGTTTTGTCTCATTAAAAAAATTGCACCTTGCATTTTTGTCAAATCTTTTGTGTGTGAGATGTATAGTACTAGTCCAAAAATATATCCAAAATTCAGAAAGATTGAACCAATGACTCTTACAAATTTAGCCACTACACAGCCATACCCTTATCGACAAGTCAAGAGATGTTCCGAAAACTGTAAATATTACCTTTTTGCACTTGGCCTAATCACTCTTTCCATATCAAAATCAGTTTAAATACAACATCCAAAAATTTATTTTACCTCTCTTCTCTCACTTCCACCCCATAAAAACTAAGAAATCAATGAGAAAGGCAAAGAAAAAAAATTAAGAAAAAATACACTTTAATTAAAGGGAACTATATTCGTGAACAACGAAAAGTGGGGTCATTAATTGTGGTCTTGGGCCTATTAGACCCTTTTTTTCAATATAATACCCCAAAAAATGGCACGCATTAAGCTTATTCTATATCGAACTAGCATACCATATATCAAATCAATCCGACAAGTTTTATGGCAGTTCTGATAGTTTTAATATCACTACCCTCATGTTGATAATTCTAGTTGTTTTCTGGCATGAAACTTTCAAAACATGTAACTACTAGGAAAAGTAAAAGTTTAATAACTTTCTTGTTAAACATGATATCTTAAAAAAGTAAAATGTCTATAGTAGCTAAGTGGTTAAATTTCTAGAATCTGAAAGAAAATTTATCAAAAATCATGTTTTTTAAATTGAAATTATTTTTTTTCTAAAATTCTTGTAAATTT
The DNA here is from genome assembly GCF_021869535.1 of Mytilus californianus. Lineage (NCBI taxonomy): Eukaryota > Metazoa > Mollusca > Bivalvia > Mytilida > Mytilidae > Mytilus > Mytilus californianus. The sequence continues at coordinate 82,412,665 of NW_026262712.1, forward strand.
AGTGAATATACTAACACTGAACATAAATAAAATTCCATTAAAAATATTTAAAAAGAAAATTAACTTTCAAAACTTATCTTAAAAAATTGCTTATCTTATCTGTAATAAGTAAAATATAACATAAACACTAATCAGACAAATTTCACAGGTACTTGGCCTGTTTACCTGAGGTACCAATATTCATGTGTAACATCAGGTCAGATTACATGTAATGAAAATTTCAAACTAGTGTAATTTCTTCATTCCTTGAAATATTACTCTGAAATAAACTTTTTAGTGAAGTTTTCTGTTATGTTTATTTTTATAGATAAATAGATTTTAATTTTATAACAGATTTCTGTAAGAAAAATAGTTATTAAAAAATATATTGCATTTTGATAAAAAAAATTATAAAAAAATTAATAAAAAAAATAAATATGCTTCTTTGTTAAATTAATCTCTCAATAAATGATAAAGTAATATTTTTCAATAGATTTGGATGAAACAATCTTAATCTGGACCCCTAATAATAGATTAATTGGCTTAGTTGGATACTGCTAAGAAAACTCTGTTAATTCAGAGTTGCCTCTGAAGGTGGTCTCTTGAAATCTACACCACAGACTGCATCAAAGGAAAAAATGTACATCAAAGCAGATATCATACAATGCTTGATTATAAATATAAGGATGTCCAAAGTTTATGCTATCAGTCCAAGTTGGGATATTAAGGATCTAGTTAAATTTTCAAAATGTTCACTAAAGGCTATACCAAGAACAGGTCAAAGAAAGACAACTCTCCAAGAAATCCTGGATGGTTCCAAGCTGGAAAACCCAGTGGTAGAAGCCGAAGCCAGACATCAATACCGATCCCTCAATCAGGTAGTGCACGTACTTCCCATGTGCGGCAAACTTTTCAATCTTCTGACTGCAAAATAGAGACGACTGGTAACATCTGTACTCTTCGCTCGCAAGCTGACCTGAAAAGAGAAGAAAATAAAGCATTACATTTTGGTATGAGGTGGATAGACAGTCAACTGACACTCAGCTTGTACAACACTACTTATGATAAACACCAAGTGGACTCACCATCCTGTCCTAAATTTAATGTTGACTATCATGAACAGAAAAAGTGGGGAACTTGCTGGCAGTATACCCTGAAATGCATAACCTGTGGTTTTATTGGAGACAGAATAAAGATGTACAAAGAAATAGCTAATGGCAAACCAGGACCCAACCCAGGACAACCAAATGTAGCCCTTGCATCTGCTTTGCAGGACTGCCCAATTGGAAATACAACAGTGCAGCAACTCCTTACAGGAATGGACACACCACCACCATGTCGAAGCAGTATGCAACGCACATCCAGTAGAGTAGCAGCTGAAATGGTCAAACTGAAAAAAACAGACATGGCACAGAAACTGGAACTAGTAAAAGAAGACAACAGAAAGCGAGGTGTCCCAGAAGATGAAATTAACATAACTGTGGATGCTCGATACAACAGCAACACAATTGTTAGTAAAAAGAAACCCGGTCAGAATGCCACTCAAGCATTTGCCCTTGCAATAGAAACAATGACAGATAAAAAGTATATAGTAGCTGCAGTTGTGCAGAAAAAGATGTGTTGGAAAGGGGGTTGGCTTAGAGGAAAAGGCTTTCCAATAGAATGTCCTGGCCATGAAGAATGTACAGCAAATTTATACAGAGCTGCTGCCCTGTCAGAGTACGAGCTGGGAAAAGAGATAGGAAATCAGCTAGGACTCCAGAAATGTCTTGTACGGTATGTGACCACAGATGGAGATGGACGTTCAGCTAGAGGTATTGAAGACGCCCTTACAGCTCTCGAACCAATGTGGAAAGTGGAAAGACTGGCAGATCATGTACATTTGGGACAGTCTCAATTCAGGGCCTCTTTGCGAGCTCAATACAGTGCCGGAATGTTCCATGGAAAAACAAAAGAGGAAAATAAACAACTGAGGACGGTGTTTAGTAAAGATCTAAAGTGCAGATGCTCCATGATATTAAAGAAACTGATGGAGAAATATGACAAAAACATTGATGAAATAAGCAAAGACTTACCAAAAGTGCTCGAGGCAACTCTTCGCTGCTATGATAGTGACTGCACCCTGTGTCCGGAATATTCCATTGTTTGCAAAGGTGATGCTGCACTTAACTGGTGGAGTCGTTCATCGTACTTGTCCAATACCAGATCACTGCCCTGCAAATGGATAAAACAGATAAATTTTTACTTCAAGAAATCCTGAAAATGAAATTAACTTCAGCAGCTATTGAAAGTATGAAACTATATGACAATACAAACAAAAATGAAGGAGTACATAGAGCACTGAGTCTTAATTTGCCCAAGAATGTAATTTACTCCAAAAATATGGAAGGACGACTTGCTTCAGGAGTACATAGAAATAACAACATGCCGGGAACCTCGACACAACTGAAATGTACAAATCTAGGGGTAGACCTTTCAGAACGAAGTAAACTTGATATCTATATCATTAACGGAAAGCTTAATACTAAAATATATGATAAAAGAGATGATTTTTCATTTCCTATCGTTAATTATCCATTTTTAGATGGTGACGTTCCCTTGTCACCATCTTACGGTGTTTATATATCTCAACTTGTACGATTCGCTCGTGTATGTAACAATGTTTTAGATTTTAACGAGAGAAATTTATGTATTACTGAAAAATTATTACACCAGGGTTTTCGATATCACAAACTAGTCAAAACATTTACTAAATTTTATCATCGGTATAAGGACATCATTCGTAAATATAGCTCAACATGCAGACTTCTTACACGTTCAGGTATTTCACATCCAATTTTTTATGGAAATATTCTTTATAAAGCACAAAAATGTCAGTATTCACCTCTGAAGCTAACAAAACCTTTAAGTAGACTTATTAAGAAGGGATATAGTTACGATACTGTTGTCAGGTCATTAAAGATTGCATATTTTGGCGTTAATATTGACTCACTTATAGGGTCTTTGCATCGGCACTAAACACATTTATTTAAAAACCAGTTGTTGGCATGACACGGGTTATGTTCTTCTCATATATGTTATGATGGTATGATACTAAACCCCTAACGGGAAGGATTGTGCCTGATATTCATATGATGAAGACATAATCTTTCAATCAGTTTAATTGAAGTCTGGAGCTGGCATGTCAGTTAACTGCTAGTAGTCTGTTGTTACTGTAAATTCAGAAATTATTGCGATGTTTTTATTATTGCGAAAAATGCGACAGGGTAATAATCGCAATAATTTAAACTCGCATTTTGAAATTTTTTATATGAATTAAACAGGATTTTTCTCAATATCGCAAAAATTAAAATCGCATTTTAGTTTAAAATAACAAAATCGCAATAATAAATGCACGCAATAATTTCTGAATTTACAGTATTTATGTATTATTTTCATTTTGTTTATTTTCTTTGGTTACATCTTCTGACATCAGACTCGGACTTCTCTTGAACTGAATTTTAATGTGCGTATTGTTATGCGTTTACTTTTCTACATTGGCTAGAGGTATAGGGGGAGGGTTGAGATCTCATAAACATGTTTAACCCCGCCGCATTTTTGCGCCTATCCCAAGTCAGGAGCCTCTAGCCTTTGTTAGTCTTGTATTATTTTTAATTTTAGTTTCTTGTGTACAATTTGGAGTTTAGTATGGCGTTCATTATCACTGAACTAGTATATATATTTGTTTAGGGGCCAGCTGAAGGACGCCTCCGGGTGCGGGAATTTCTCGCTACATTGAAGACCTGTTGGTGACCTTCTGCTGTTGTCTGTTCTATGGTCGGGTTGTTGTCTCTTTGACACACATTCCCCATTTCCATTCTCAATTTTATTCACCTGAAGAAAATGGACACTGACTTTCAATACAACCGAGATTACATACTAAGACCAGCAGTTCAAGAAAGGAGATTAAAGCAGAATGCAGAAAAGCTTGCAGAGCACAAGACATGGAGAGAAATGAACAAAAAGCATGACTATTACTGCAAAGGTCAACTAGATCCACAGCCTGCCTTACAGTTCCAGGACCATGACAGCTACTGCAAACCAAAGCTTCCAAGACCTGCTGCAGACTGAGATACCAGAGCCACCAGCAAACAAAACCATAAAAGGTCCTTTTCAGGACCACCCAAATATCAAAAAAAGAATCTAAAGTTGTTGTACATTAGCTTCCAATTTTTTTCCCTTTTTTTCTCCCATTCTGATAAAAATATAAAATTTTGGCCTGCCCCAGAAAAAAAAAGAAGTAAAATTAAAATAAAAAAGTACCCGATAATTATTTTACCCAAATTATTATTGTCCATTTTTAACTCCACTCTGCAGCGAGGGAGGGGATCTGGGTGGCCTAAGCAGGAACCGGTTGAAACGCATGACTGCCGGCTGTTGTTGAAACCATGAGGTTCCAACGACAGATGTTCGACAGTAATGCATTTCGAATTGTGGCACAGGTGAAAAACATCATCAGTTTTATCAATAAAAATATTCTGATGATGCACCATGTAGGCAAGACTGTGCACATGCATTTGTCTCCACCCCCTGGCATCTGGAAATTTACAATTAATAACTCCATATTTGCCATTAGGTGTACATAAACCTGTCCAAATTTGACACTGCCCATTATAGCCAGGTGCAGAGCTATCTCTTAATTTTTGACTATATTTTAGATAAAATGCATCCATTTTGAAGATGTGATGTTTTGTAAGACAATAGAGTAGTAATATATTCTAAAATATAAAAAGGGTCCAACATTATTGACAGAAAGGGCTGAAACTGGGGTCAAAGGGCTTTCAGTGCATCAAAATGGCCAAAAATGCCTAAAATTGCATATTATAACCGGTTTAAAGATTAATATTGAATAAAATTACAATACACCAATAATATTTATCATTTCAAGTGACTTTCTGCCAAAAAAGTTTCTTTATTTTCAAGAATTTGGGTATCAGCCTCTTAGGCCACAGACCACAATTAATTCCTCTATTAGTTCTTTATAACGTTTTGTCTCATTAAAAAAATTGCACCTTGCATTTTTGTCAAATCTTTTGTGTGTGTAATGTATAGTACTAGTCCAAAAATATATCCAAAATTCAGAAAGATTGAACCAATGACTCTTACAAATTTAGCCACTACACAGCCATACCCTTATCGACAAGTCAAGAGATGTTCCGAAAACTGTAAATATTACCTTTTTGCACTTGGCCTAATCACTCTTTCCATATCAAAATCAGTTTAAATACAACATCCAAAAATTTATTTTACCTCTCTTCTCTCACTTCCACCCCATAAAAACTAAGAAATCAATGAGAAAGGCAAAGAAAAAAAATTAAGAAAAAATACACTTTAATTAAAGGGAACTATATTCGTGAACAACGAAAAGTGGGGTCATTAATTGTGGTCTTGGGCCTATTAGACCCTTTTTTTCAATATAATACCCCAAAAAATGGCACGCATTAAGCTTATTCTATATCGAACTAGCATACCATATATCAAATCAATCCGACAAGTTTTATGGCAGTTCTGATAGTTTTAATATCACTAGCCTCATGTTGATAATTCTAGTTGTTTTCTGGCATGAAACTTTCAAAACATGTAACTACTAGGAAAAGTAAAAGTTTAATAACTTTCTTGTTAAACATGATATCTTAAAAAAGTAAAATGTCTATAGTAGCTAAGTGGTTAAATTTCTAGAATCTGAAAGAAAATTTATCAAAAATCATGTTTTTTAAATTGAAATTATTTTTTTTCTAAAATTCTTGTAAATTTAGTGAATATACTAACACTGAACATAAATAAAATTCCATTAAAAATATTTAAAAAGAAAATTAACTTTCAAAACTTATCTTAAAAAATTGCTTATCTTATCTGTAATAAGTAAAATATAACATAAACACTAATCAGACAAATTTCACAGGTACTTGGCCTGTTTACCTGAGGTACCAATATTCATGTGTAACATCAGGTCAGATTACATGTAATGAAAATTTCAAACTAGTGTAATTTCTTCATTCCTTGAAATATTACTCTGAAATAAACTTTTTAGTGAAGTTTTCTGTTATGTTTATTTTTATAGATAAATAGATTTTAATTTTATAACAGATTTCTGTAAGAAAAATAGTTATTAAAAAATATATTGCATTTTGATAAAAAAAATTATAAAAAAATTAATAAAAAAAATAAATATGCTTCTTTGTTAAATTAATCTCTCAATAAATGATAAAGTAATATTTTTCAATAGATTTGGATGAAACAATCTTAATCTGGACCCCTAATAATAGATTAATTGGCTTAGTTGGATACTGCTAAGAAAACTCTGTTAATTCAGAGTTGCCTCTGAAGGTGGTCTCTTGAAATCTACACCACAGACTGCATCAAAGGAAAAAATGTACATCAAAGCAGATATCATACAATGCTTGATTATAAATATAAGGATGTCCAAAGTTTATGCTATCAGTCCAAGTTGGGATATTAAGGATCTAGTTAAATTTTCAAAATGTTCACTAAAGGCTATACCAAGAACAGGTCAAAGAAAGACAACTCTCCAAGAAATCCTGGATGGTTCCAAGCTGGAAAACCCAGTGGTAGAAGCCGAAGCCAGACATCAATACCGATCCCTCAATCAGGTAGTGCACGTACTTCCCATGTGCGGCAAACTTTTCAATCTTCTGACTGCAAAATAGAGACGACTGGTAACATCTGTACTCTTCGCTCGCAAGCTGACCTGAAAAGAGAAGAAAATAAAGCATTACATTTTGGTATGAGGTGGATAGACAGTCAACTGACACTCAGCTTGTACAACACTACTTATGATAAACACCAAGTGGACTCACCATCCTGTCCTAAATTTAATGTTGACTATCATGAACAGAAAAAGTGGGGAACTTGCTGGCAGTATACCCTGAAATGCATAACCTGTGGTTTTATTGGAGACAGAATAAAGATGTACAAAGAAATAGCTAATGGCAAACCAGGACCCAACCCAGGACAACCAAATGTAGCCCTTGCATCTGCTTTGCAGGACTGCCCAATTGGAAATACAACAGTGCAGCAACTCCTTACAGGAATGGACACACCACCACCATGTCGAAGCAGTATGCAACGCACATCCAGTAGAGTAGCAGCTGAAATGGTCAAACTGAAAAAAACAGACATGGCACAGAAACTGGAACTAGTAAAAGAAGACAACAGAAAGCGAGGTGTCCCAGAAGATGAAATTAACATAACTGTGGATGCTCGATACAACAGCAACACAATTGTTAGTAAAAAGAAACCCGGTCAGAATGCCACTCAAGCATTTGCCCTTGCAATAGAAACAATGACAGATAAAAAGTATATAGTAGCTGCAGTTGTGCAGAAAAAGATGTGTTGGAAAGGGGGTTGGCTTAGAGGAAAAGGCTTTCCAATAGAATGTCCTGGCCATGAAGAATGTACAGCAAATTTATACAGAGCTGCTGCCCTGTCAGAGTACGAGCTGGGAAAAGAGATAGGAAATCAGCTAGGACTCCAGAAATGTCTTGTACGGTATGTGACCACAGATGGAGATGGACGTTCAGCTAGAGGTATTGAAGACGCCCTTACAGCTCTCGAACCAATGTGGAAAGTGGAAAGACTGGCAGATCATGTACATTTGGGACAGTCTCAATTCAGGGCCTCTTTGCGAGCTCAATACAGTGCCGGAATGTTCCATGGAAAAACAAAAGAGGAAAATAAACAACTGAGGACGGTGTTTAGTAAAGATCTAAAGTGCAGATGCTCCATGATATTAAAGAAACTGATGGAGAAATATGACAAAAACATTGATGAAATAAGCAAAGACTTACCAAAAGTGCTCGAGGCAACTCTTCGCTGCTATGATAGTGACTGCACCCTGTGTCCGGAATATTCCATTGTTTGCAAAGGTGATGCTGCACTTAACTGGTGGAGTCGTTCATCGTACTTGTCCAATACCAGATCACTGCCCTGCAAATGGATAAAACAGATAAATTTTTACTTCAAGAAATCCTGAAAATGAAATTAACTTCAGCAGCTATTGAAAGTATGAAACTATATGACAATACAAACAAAAATGAAGGAGTACATAGAGCACTGAGTCTTAATTTGCCCAAGAATGTAATTTACTCCAAAAATATGGAAGGACGACTTGCTTCAGGAGTACATAGAAATAACAACATGCCGGGAACCTCGACACAACTGAAATGTACAAATCTAGGGGTAGACCTTTCAGAACGAAGTAAACTTGATATCTATATCATTAACGGAAAGCTTAATACTAAAATATATGATAAAAGAGATGATTTTTCATTTCCTATCGTTAATTATCCATTTTTAGATGGTGACGTTCCCTTGTCACCATCTTACGGTGTTTATATATCTCAACTTGTACGATTCGCTCGTGTATGTAACAATGTTTTAGATTTTAACGAGAGAAATTTATGTATTACTGAAAAATTATTACACCAGGGTTTTCGATATCACAAACTAGTCAAAACATTTACTAAATTTTATCATCGGTATAAGGACATCATTCGTAAATATAGCTCAACATGCAGACTTCTTACACGTTCAGGTATTTCACATCCAATTTTTTATGGAAATATTCTTTATAAAGCACAAAAATGTCAGTATTCACCTCTGAAGCTAACAAAACCTTTAAGTAGACTTATTAAGAAGGGATATAGTTACGATACTGTTGTCAGGTCATTAAAGATTGCATATTTTGGCGTTAATATTGACTCACTTATAGGGTCTTTGCATCGGCACTAAACACATTTATTTAAAAACCAGTTGTTGGCATGACACGGGTTATGTTCTTCTCATATATGTTATGATGGTATGATACTAAACCCCTAACGGGAAGGATTGTGCCTGATATTCATATGATGAAGACATAATCTTTCAATCAGTTTAATTGAAGTCTGGAGCTGGCATGTCAGTTAACTGCTAGTAGTCTGTTGTTATTTATGTATTATTTTCATTTTGTTTATTTTCTTTGGTTACATCTTCTGACATCAGACTCGGACTTCTCTTGAACTGAATTTTAATGTGCGTATTGTTATGCGTTTACTTTTCTACATTGGCTAGAGGTATAGGGGGAGGGTTGAGATCTCATAAACATGTTTAACCCCGCCGCATTTTTGCGCCTATCCCAAGTCAGGAGCCTCTAGCCTTTGTTAGTCTTGTATTATTTTTAATTTTAGTTTCTTGTGTACAATTTGGAGTTTAGTATGGCGTTCATTATCACTGAACTAGTATATATATTTGTTTAGGGGCCAGCTGAAGGACGCCTCCGGGTGCGGGAATTTCTCGCTACATTGAAGACCTGTTGGTGACCTTCTGCTGTTGTCTGTTCTATGGTCGGGTTGTTGTCTCTTTGACACACATTCCCCATTTCCATTCTCAATTTTATTCACCTGAAGAAAATGGACACTGACTTTCAATACAACCGAGATTACATACTAAGACCAGCAGTTCAAGAAAGGAGATTAAAGCAGAATGCAGAAAAGCTTGCAGAGCACAAGACATGGAGAGAAATGAACAAAAAGCATGACTATTACTGCAAAGGTCAACTAGATCCACAGCCTGCCTTACAGTTCCAGGACCATGACAGCTACTGCAAACCAAAGCTTCCAAGACCTGCTGCAGACTGAGATACCAGAGCCACCAACAAACAAAACCATAAAAGGTCCTTTTCAGGACCACCCAAATATCAAAAAAAAGAATCTAAAGTTGTTGTACATTAGCTTCCAATTTTTTTCCCTTTTTTTCTCCCATTCTGATAAAAATATAAAATTTTGGCCTGCCCCAGAAAAAAAAAGAAGTAAAATTAAAATAAAAAAGTACCCGATAATTATTTTACCCAAATTATTATTGTCCATTTTTAACTCCACTCTGCAGCGAGGGAGGGGATCTGGGTGGCCTAAGCAGGAACCGGTTGAAACGCATGACTGCCGGCTGTTGTTGAAACCATGAGGTTCCAACGACAGATGTTCGACAGTAATGCATTTCGAATTGTGGCACAGGTGAAAAACATCATCAGTTTTATCAATAAAAATATTCTGATGATGCACCATGTAGGCAAGACTGTGCACATGCATTTGTCTCCACCCCCTGGCATCTGGAAATTTACAATTAATAACTCCATATTTGCCATTAGGTGTACATAAACCTGTCCAAATTTGACACTGCCCATTATAGCCAGGTGCAGAGCTATCTCTTAATTTTTGACTATATTTTAGATAAAATGCATCCATTTTGAAGATGTGATGTTTTGTAAGACAATAGAGTAGTAATATATTCTAAAATATAAAAAGGGTCCAACATTATTGACAGAAAGGGCTGAAACTGGGGTCAAAGGGCTTTCAGTGCATCAAAATGGCCAAAAATGCCTAAAATTGCATATTATAATCGGTTTAAAGATTAATATTGAATAAAATTACAATACACCAATAATATTTATCATTTCAAGTGACTTTCTGCCAAAAAAGTTTCTTTATTTTCAAGAATTTGGGTATCAGCCTCTTAGGCCACAGACCACAATTAATTCCTCTATTAGTTCTTTATAACGTTTTGTCTCATTAAAAAAATTGCACCTTGCATTTTTGTCAAATCTTTTGTGTGTGTAATGTATAGTACTAGTCCAAAAATATATCCAAAATTCAGAAAGATTGAACCAATGACTCTTACAAATTTAGCCACTACACAGCCATACCCTTATCGACAAGTCAAGAGATGTTCCGAAAACTGTAAATATTACCTTTTTGCACTTGGCCTAATCACTCTTTCCATATCAAAATCAGTTTAAATACAACATCCAAAAATTTATTTTACCTCTCTTCTCTCACTTCCACCCCATAAAAACTAAGAAATCAATGAGAAAGGCAAAGAAAAAAAATTAAGAAAAAATACACTTTAATTAAAGGGAACTATATTCGTGAACAACGAAAACTGGGGTCATTAATTGTGGTCTTGGGCCGTCATGCGATAACGTTACAGAAAAGCGTGCGATAATAACCGGAAGCAGTTGATATGAAACGGAAGCAGTTGATATAAACCGGAAGCAGTTGATAACAAAAGTCATATCATACGGCTAAGGCAATTCTTCAAATTTAATGAATAAATATATGTACAAATAAGTTTTATCATGGGGTACAATTATACCATTATTTGACATTAAATTAAGTATATGATAAATACAATTATGACTTAATATTTGACATTAAATTTGGATAATATACAATTATGACTTATTGTTTGACATTGGATATATACAATTATGACTTATTGTTTGACATTGGATATATACAATTATGACTTATTGTTTGACATTGGATATATACAATTATGACTTATTGCTTGACATTGGATATATACAATTATGACTTATTGCTTGACATTGGATAAATACACACTCATCTTTGTACGAAATTTGAATATATAATCTATTTAGTACATTGTTTTATTCGTGAGACATCGTTTTCATTAAATCAATGTATTTATAATTTGTTTCCAGATCTATAGCTATGCCTGAATCTTTGAGGAAATTAGAAGGACCATATAATAAAATAGATAAACGTATAACACGCTTCATTGTTCCTTTAAATGCAGCTATAGGCAGAACTGGAAGCTGTATATTTCTATCGGCATCTTGTGTCTTCATTTCACAACTAGAAAATCAAGATCAAAATGCGGGATCAATAGTACTCATTGTGTATGTACAAAATCAATTTTGAAGCTAATATTTACGGTTATTGATATTCTAAAAAAAATCATTAAATTTTAAAATAATAAAATAGTGATTTCTTGAACCTATTTCCTATGTTTTATGCAATGTTTAGACAGCAAACAATCACTCAATCTTGCTAAATAAATTAAATATATTCTCACATTCATTTAAATTTGTCAATCATATCAGGACGCTCATACCAAAATATATATTTGAAAGCCAGGGATGTATAAATACGTAGAAACGTAGGAGCTAAATGACCAAAAAGAAACATAAAAAGAATAACAAAATCCATCTCATTTCTTTCAAATTTTAGCTAAGTATGCCTTTCTCGTGCATATGATATAACATCCATGACTTGTAACATTTTGATAATTTTCACATTTTTCACAATCGTGCAGATTACCTCATTATAATTAGATTGTTTTTTTAGTTTGTTAGTTACGCTGATGTCATTTGCTGTGCCATCCATACCAAGTGGATCCCTCGTCACCATTATTATTTTACTCTCTGCTATAGGGATTCCGCCGGAGGCAGCATCTCTTTTATTTGCATTTGATTGGTTTTCGTAAGTATAGACGAAAAAAATCTTCCAAATGAGTTGCTTAGTTTTATTTTTACTTTCATAACAGTACCAAACTTCATTGGGATTCGGGCGAGGAAGAAGGTATTTCTAGTGTCCCTTTTTGTGTGAAGAAAATTATGATTACTGTCATTCGACTACATTTTGCGAAGTTGTACTTCAAAATTTTATTTCATCTGCCATACGATTGTATATTCAATTAAAATAATTAAAAAAATAATCACAAACGTTGACTGTTAAGCTGGAAATATGTATAAAATATCTACTATACCAGCTTTGTTCTATTTCAGAGACCGAATGAGATCAATAACTAACATCTATTTCCAATGTTTAACATCAGCTGTGACTTACAAGGTTTGTAAATCATCTTTGCGATTAATCTATGACAACGAAAAGGCTGGTCTGAATGACGATATTGAAGGCGAGACAATTATTCCATTGGTAGATAAAAACTATACGGAACAAATAGAAACAAGAGCAGAATTTATATCTGTGTAGTACAGGGTGTGTTCCCTTTAATAAGCGTTGTATTCCAAATCAGTAGAGAATACATGTATGCTATGTATATAAGATACTTTTTAATAAATATTATTAAACATTATTATACTGCCTCCATTGTTTAGCTATGTGATCGCAAAAAAAATGACTTCAGTTTAAACGTAGAAAACTACGGTAGTTTTGTTGAACGTAGGTATATTTTTCCCGCATTGATAAGTCTCAGATTTTTATACAAAAAATAAGAGTTACAAGCCTGGGCTTACTCGTTATTTGTGCAATGATAAAACTATTTCCTTGTGTCTTTCTACTTTTTAAACCATTGGGCATATGGAAAAGGCTGTACTTGGTCAGTTCACATCTTTGCATTCGTTTACATTGATGTTTTTATAAATATAAATGAACAAACCCATACCTCATAGCAAGTTATAAAAGGTCCCGACATGGCAAAATATAAAACAATTCAAACGAGAAAACTAAATGCATAATTTATGTACAAAACAACCAACGGAAATCTAATATGATAAACAGCAATAAACGACAACAACTGAATTACAGGCTCCTGACATGGGACAGGCACATACAAAATGTGGCGGGGTTAAACTGGGACAGTGGTGGTGCAACAGCACAACATAAGAATGAACTATAATCAGTTGAAAAGGGCTTGACTCATCTGATCAATACAAAGCAATAGAACAAGTAAAAAAACTTTAAAGCCACAAAGTACCGATCTGAGAGTACTCGCTGATATACTGGAAGCTTATTCAAAGCCAATAAAAACTAATAAAAAAATAATTTATCAAAGAAGAAATATCAAATCAATGGCTTTAGTGTAAATGCGTCATAAACAGTCCAGGAAATTATGACGCATTTCTGCGCCTGTCCCAAGTCAGGAACCTCTAGCCTTTGCTAGTCTTGTGGGTTTTTTTTAAATTTTTTATTTTGATTCATTTGTATGTTTCGGAGTTTATTGTGGCGTCCATTTTGCTGAACTAGTATACATTATTGTTAAGGGGCCAGCTGAAGGTCGCCTCCGGGTGTGGAATTTTCTCGTTGTGTTAAAGACCCATTGCTGGCCTTGGGCTGTTTTCTGCTCTTTGGTCGGGTTGTTATCTCTTTGAAATATTTCCCGTTTCTATTCTCTATTCTTTGACCTTGTGCAATGCCAAAATATAAGTATCGACATTATGTAAGTGTTATTAACTGCAGCAATACATATTTAGTTACGTTTTAAGTTATTGATAACAAGATCAATGATAGTACCGATAAAAACAATATCCAAAGATCTAATTACAGTGTTAAATGATAACCTTTTAGAATAAGCTTATTCAAAAAATTGGTAAGCTTAATAGGATCGTATCTAAATTTACACTCTAAAAACAACATCAGCGTAAAAATTAAGATGTGATATCAGACACGCTTGTAATAAAGTACAGCTGAACTTCCAAGCCAAATAGTTGTACATGTATCTATAAAAGAATTAAGTAAAGATTTAAATAATTTGTGATTACGAAATCCCTGACTTAATATATAGATTACGAAATTGAAAATTCATTGAAATCTATAATGACTTTACAGACACGGGCAAATATATATATAACAAACAAGTTGGGATATATGAAAACCGTAAGATGGGGGCAAAGAAACTTCACCTTTAAAAAAGGAAAAGTAACAATAGGGAACTAATAATGGTCCTTTTTGTCATAAATTTTAGTTTAGAGTTTCCGGTGTGAAACTGAAATATCTAAATCTAGAAAACGGTAGGTATTGCTGTTTATAATAGACTAATTTAAAGTAAACTACATTGGGTAAATATCGGCAGTATATTTTGAGAATTCTTTATTATCTTACGAAAAATCATTGTAACGGTAGGTGTTGTTGAATTTGTTAATCAAATGAATTTAAGACGGGTCTTTATTGAGTTTTACCATAAACTGTGATTCAAAACAATACAGGAACAAATCTGCTGTTCAAGGGGTGCAATTGGTGCTCATTAGAATATCTACAACCTGCAAAACGTACATAGATGCTCATTACCTTTTTCATTACAGAAAAGGCTTTAATATGAGTTGTAGCAAAGAAAGTTGCAGTTAAATTTTTCAAAGGACCATTTAATTAAATAGCAAGACTGTTGTTTAATAAGATTTTGTGGAAATGTAGTGTAGAGAGTTAAAACTGTCAACCGAATTTAAAGGACCATCGAAAGCACGTAATTTATCTAAAAACATTTTTAAAAAAATTTTACACTCCAGAAATAATTAATACCCTTATTTTCATATGCTTCATTGCACAAGTTATTGGTACGTTCTTTCTTAGAAGTAAGGGAGCTAGTTAAAAGCACTGAAAGATTAGTTATAGACCACTTAGTAGAGGCCGAAATGAACGGATATTTGACGGCTTTTTTTTGTAGTTTATGTAGCCATTTTGAATACATACATTGTAGTACAGACTTTCAAATGATCAGCTTAAGCTGAGTTGTGGTAATGATATGATTGTTTAATATTTCACTCTCCGTGGAGCGCACGAACCTGAATGATAAGAATTGTTATTTTATTCTGAAGAACTTCTGTGTAGTATTTACCTCAGTCATATGCGAGTACCTGAAGTTTGTTTCTTAATTTACTCTAGAAATTGCCATATTAGTAGCCCTTTTTAACTGACCTGGCCCGAAGAGCTAAGTGAGCTTTTCGCTTCTATTGGTGTTAGTCGTCCGTCTTAGTCGTCCGTAAACTTCTACAAAAATTCTCAGTCCCCTCAGAACTTACTGCGCCAAATTTTACCAAGCTTGCATGGCCGCAGTCATCATTGGGGTATCTAGTTTTAAAATGAATATGTCCGATGACCTCGCCTCCTAACCAACATGGCTGACAAGACTAAAAATAGAACATTTAGGTAAAATGCAAGTGTTGTCTATTACTGAAAACCGCTATAAATAGAAAAAAAATCTGACAGGAACAAAATTGTTTAAAATGTTGAGACCTACCTGCTGTCTATTTAGGTACATCAAAACTATCATACGACTTCTATAGTAATTGTTGCGATTAAATGAAGTATTTATCCGATTTTTTTAATTTTTTGCCTATTATGTTGAAAACTAAAATAGATAAAGAGAAACTTTAAAAGCAAAAATGATCAGGAAGACAAGATCTACAAAATATTTAAATGTCCAAAATCATCATTTGACTTCTAATTGGAGTTATTGCCCTTTAATGACATTTGTTTGCGATGTTGCCTTTTATCTTGAAAACTATAATGTATAGATGTAGAACCTATCAATAGCAAAAATTATCAGCAACACAAGATCTACAAATAGTTTAACATGATTTCAATCGTCAGTCGACTCTTTATTGGAGTTATTGCCCTATCGTGAAATTTTTTACACATTATTGTGGCCTTTTGCCTATTATATTGAAAATTATGATAGATAGATAGATTACTTTAAATAGCAAACATGATCAACAAGACAAGATCTACAAATAAGTAAGAAAGATGAAATTTTCACTTAAATTCTTATAGGAGTTATTGTCCATAAATGACGATTTTTGCCTTTTTTCGTGTTTTTGGGCAAATCCTTAAAAGAAGATAGAGAGAGAAACTAAACACAAAAAATTATCAGCAATATGATATCAGCAAAAAAAGAGATTTTAGTCACAAATCTTTTGAGTGACACAGGCTCTTTAGATCCTCTAGTATTAATTTCTAATTTATTTACAAATATTACGGGAATTTTCAAAACTTTTTACAGGTTTATGCGATTATCCTTGTTGTTTGTGGACGCTTTCGATTGGTTGGAATTTTATAAATTTAATATTGTGTGTGTGTTTTCCTAAATTTTGATACATTGTTAAGCAAACTTTTAAATTTCTTAGATTCTCGGAGGCGGTATAGATGCTCCTGTATTCGTTAAAAAATCCTATGGCATTTGTCCTACATATTGTATACCACTCTTTGGTTTGGTTCAAGTAACAAGATAAATAAGTGTGTAGGGTTTTCAAGTTATGTCACAGAAAAAGGAGAGCAAGAACAAGCGAACAAAACTTTATTTTTTATCTTTTTCATGGGGAGATATTTTTTCCGGTGGGAGAACAGAGACGAAGGGTGGGAGAACGTAGAAGACTGCCCACCTGTCCTCCTCCTTACACATACCTATGTGGAGTTAATTCCTTTCAGAACGATAGGTCTTTCTTTTGAAGAAACAACCCGGACGTTTCCAAGTTTCAATGAAATGTGCTTTAAACCATAAAATAATGTCATGTGTTAGGTCAGTTTTTGAAATCGTACCATTATTGTGTTGGTATTTTTGAATCCCAACAATTGCCATGCACAGCGGCACAATCTAGGGGGAGGCTCATGGTAGAAGGTCGGAAACAAAAACGAGAAAGAAAACCAAACTAAAATGTCGAGCAACTCGCTATTCATTAAATGAAGAAGAACATACAAGTTATTAAATATAATTTCATAGTGCAATTTAAAAGATAAAACAAATTGATAAACAATAATAAGATGCATCATATAATATCAAGTAAATGTTAAATAATAAAAAATAATAGCCGTTAATTTGAACCTTTTGATTCAAAATACTAGTTGCATATGAATTTCATTTATGTATTCCAAACTAAAATTTAAAAAAAATATTTTAAATCTAATGCCTAGTTCACACGTACATTTAATTCGAATCGAATTCGAATCGAATGCGAATCGAATTCGCTAATCGCGTTCACACACTCTTCCTTTTTAATTCGAATTGATTCGAATTGGCTAATTCGCATTAACCAATTCGCATTAGAAATCCGTTTGTTGATACGAATTAAAAGTTAACGTCTTTCGGACAGTAAAGCAAATTTGACGCGTGTTGCAATTCGAATTAGAATTAACGTTTGGACGTAAAACGATTCGAATGCGAATTAAACTAATTCGAATTAGTTAATGCGAATCGAATTCGAATTACGTGTGAACGCAGCATAAATTATATTCAAAGCATGAAACCTCAACAAATATGTCCAGCAATTCGTTATTAATTCAATAGCGATTTGATTAAGCTTTAATTTAGTAATATATTAACCATTTTTGTCAATTTCTATTATTCATGATGAAAACGAATAAGACAACTTAAGCATTTTTGAAATTTTAACAAAATAAGCATGCCCAAATATAGTTATTGTCCAAAACCTTATTCTTATTTTATAGTTACTAAATTGTGTTTCATATATATTTATTAACATTGACCTTTAACAAAACACCTACAGGCATTTCACTTGTTTACTAAAGTTTATAAAAATTAAGTAATAGTTGTTTGGACCGAAATAATATAAATGTTTAAAATTGTAAATGATCCATACGAAAGTGTAATACTAGAATTAATTATTGGAGCTATAAAGTTATAGAGATTTTAAAAATATATAACAATGAGCAATACTGTGATTTTGAGCTAAATGTATTGAGCAAGAATAATATTAAATAAATTGATGAAAATGTATTTAAAAAGTAAAATAACAAAAATACCGAACTCCGAGGAAAATTCAAAACGGAAAGTCCATAATCAAATGGCAAAATAAAAAGCTCAAACACATCAAACAGATGGATAACAACTGTCATATTCCTGACTTGGTACAGGCATTTTCTGACGTAGAAAATGGTGGATTAAACCTTTTTTATAGCTAGCTAAACCTCTCACTTGTATGACAGTCGCATAAAATTCGTAATACCTTTATAAACATAAGAATATAATAAATTCAAGTCAGATTGGTTTACGTTTTGTGGATACAAATTACAAACAACAACATATGAGCTGCGGCGGATAGAAATCGTCCTTATACAAATTAATATCAATACATCTGTAAACCTATTTCGGGTTGAAAAAATTTCTATGCAAAGTCTGTAACTGTTTGAAAATTGAGTTGTTACAAAAACCCTACAAAACATTAATCTTTTATTTCGTATTTGATGTTCCAAAATCAATCAAAATCTAATATATGCACATGTATACGTGCACTTGCATAAGGTCGATTTCTATTCGACGCAACTCATATATTAGAATTAGAAGTATAGATGAATCTGCACCCATATCTAGATAAAATAAAGAGAAGGGACAGTTCTCGTCACAATTTTAAGAATAACTGGTTCTGTACAGGGGGTATATCAAGGGACATTTTGGTACGTTCACTGTGAGTGTGTTAGTGCTGTTTAAGTTATGACTGTAATATTTTTTCTGGCTATAAAGAAGTAACATCAAAAATGTGGCGTACACTGAATAACCCGCGTAGTCTATGAAGAAATAACCTCAAAAATGTGGTGCACACACTTAAATAACCCGTTACGCGGATTATATTTGGTGCTATACTCTGGCGCTAAAACATCCGATGTTTTCACTAAAATGTCCCATCAATGCGCTAAAATGTCCTCCGCCGAAAGATGCTGCTTATGCAGATTGAGGTTAATTGAGGACTGTTGTTTGTACATAAGATTTTCAGAGAAGACGACAGTTTTTGCGGGGTTTTTCATTTTAATTTTTGAATATTTATATTTGAGTTTGAGTTTCATAATTTGATACAAAATACGAACTTACGGAATTATCTCCGTTCTGAGGATTACGACTTAGGGACTTGGAAAGGAAATTGTGTCAGGAGGATTTGGAAAATTATTATTCGGGTCTGGTTAAGAGCTCAAAATAAAAAGCTTTGCATAAGAAAGGGTGAATGTAATTATTCCGCAACACGAAATGCAGGAAACAGTTGTAGAAAATAATAAGCATGCGTAGCAACAGATGAAAATGAATAGTAAAAATAAAGCAGAATTATTGGTTTGAAACAATACTTTAATGAATGAAGAATGTCAGAGTAACTATTATGACATCAATACATATAGGGTACTAAAGTATCTGCCTTACATAGAATGGCTTTCAAATATACGTTCCTAAAAACCCTGGCATAAATCAGATTCAAATTTAAAAGTCACTGAATATGCATTTATTGTAATAAAAAGTAGGATGACGTATATTGTGTAGAAGAATGAATACGTTGATATCTGTTTGATTTTATATAGTATTGTTGATCTACGGAGTTAGTTATATGCTTGGTCGACTGAATGTGTTATAATGCTATAGGTCGACTGAATGAGTTAATCCTTCTAGACCCATACTGTCAACATAAGTAAAAAAATGATGGAAGACGTTGCTTTCCGCGTAGATGCAGATGTTATATATCCGTGTTGGTTTGTTGTGAAGTTAGCTATTGTATTGACTCTAGAAAGAAGAACTGCTATTTCGGGGGTAACTAGCCGTCGACAATGCCTACGATGGTGTATGGCATTGCTGTCGATGTAGAGGCAGGCCGGGTGTCGTTGCCGATGAAGAGGCAGGCCGAGATCGACTAACACCTATAAGTTTCAAAATTCAAGCTTTTAATAAATAAAATAAATAAACACGAAAAGAATACAAAACAGTTACAAACAACAATGAGATAAACCAAATATTTCCAATTATATTTTCCTTAAAAGAAAATAAAAAAATATTTTTGATATAACTGTACCTATGAAAACTATTCATTATCTTTATTTCAGTTTAACTTGTATAAAAATATTTTACTTTAATTCTTAATGATTTTAAAACCATGACTTACCTATAAGTTTCAAAATTCAAACTTGTACGTCTTAAAGTAGAATTTTTACTATATAGAGTGCATTTCTTTCTAACCTAAATTTTGTAAACGTTGTGTGGCGTTTGTTATCGTCTGCTAAACGCTACAAAAGTAGAAACAAAAACATCGTTTAATCAGTGTTTACTGACCCTGATCGAGCTTCCAATAATGCATGCACATGTTGTTGGTAAACAGACTTATTACGCGGCTATAATAAAATGCGGTTCCTTCAACCAACATAGTAATAAATCTCAAGACTTTACACCGTTTTTTCTGTTTCATAAGTATGAAAGTTTGTTGCCTATAATTAAGATTATTACTAACAGTGTTTCGGGATTCTTTGCTTAGACTCTTAAAGCATCAATGGTCCCTTTTCAAAAGTCTCCCAACTATTGCCTTGATTTAGCAAGTTATTCGTTTATATTTTTGTTACGTTTATACGATATGATAGGCACTAGGGCGAAGATTTCACTGCATTGTTTGTCTTTTTGCAGATTGTTCCAATGTTTTCTTATAATTTTACTTAAATTCAAAGTTGAAGTTAGAAACAAATGTAGCGTTCGTACTAACAAACGATGAACGACAAACTGTAGACGCACTTTTAGCGAGTGCATAGTTTGTCAAAGTTTATGTAAACTTTGCAAACGTATGTTAGAAACAAATGATTGAAACATGTGCGCGCTTAGCCGTTTGCATCGTTTGTGTTAGAAAGAAATGCACTCATAGCAAACCATTAAGATTATGTTATGTCAACATCACTTTCTTACAGTCAAAACTTGTAAAAATACTTCAATTTGTATTAATGTTTCTGTTTCTTCAAATGATAATTAATCCTTATGTTGATTATTAAATTTGTTTCAATCATCGTGGACCTGCCGTTGGCAGTAACAATTTTAGATTTACAATCGGATGTACAAACAAACAACAATACACAGTTTCACATATTCTTATTTATTATGAACTCGAAAAAGAAAAACATGGAGGAAATGCTGCAATTGCCACCAATCCGTTATATTATTTTTTCATAGCCCATTTGATCAGTATGACTGCATCCATGGTTTGACAAAAATAATCTCTTGAAACTTCGTGATCCTAATCTCCTGTTAAGCCAGGTCACGGACTGTGTGAACACGTGACCTCACTAATTGTAATGGTGGATTCATCCATAACGTTAATGTTTACACCGTAAAATATTTCATAAATAGGTTAACCATTTAATAAATGTGTTTAGTGATGCTATAACATATGAAAGGAGAATAAAAATTTATATACGTGCTTACTATGAAATATCTTGGATTTACATGCATTTTGCTGTTGTTTTTAAACGACTGTTCTGCGAATAACGACACAACAAAACTAAGTTTAGCAGATGTAGTTAAAAATGTGGCTCTCGCATTCAATAAAATAAAGAATAACAACGAGACGGTACCCATTACAAATGCTATAACGGACAATTACGATGATATGTTGACCAATGTCAGGTCTGCTTTTGAAACAGTGAATAAAGTCGCGAATAAGTCGGAATTTATACAAACAAACGCACAATTGAATGGTGTGTTAGCAAAGTTTGATGTGCAAGAAATCTTATCATCAATTACAAATAATGCAAATGTTATAGACATCAGCAATTTAATGAAGACGAGTGATCCATCAAAAAAAAAATCTTCGAAATGTTTAAATGATACCAAAAGCATTGTTCCCGGAGTGGAAAAATCGAAAGATTGGGCCTTAAGAAGTGAGTAGTACATTGTGTCAAGATGTAACATATTTTTTATATTGTCATGTTTCATTAAATATCTATATACAAATGTTTATACTCTTTTTATTTGATGAACAACTATAAGAGAAGTTGTGGGAGTTTTTTGTGTTTAGGGGACGACCGTATAATAATCTCAGATAATAATACGACATGATGAAAATGAATATTCTGCAACACAAACTGAAGGAAACAAATGTGTACAAAAGCGAGAATAAACTTTGGTGCGTCGAAGCCGTGGAAAAAAAATAAGCATGCGTAGCAACAGATAAAAAATGAATAGTCAATCCGCAATAAATCCTCCTCCCTAACCGAAGAATATGGTCGTTCCATTATTGTAAAAAACAGTATATGGTTGAAACCAAATTTTAGTTCTACTAATCAGCGCGTAATTCTCGTCAAGATGCAATTCACGCCAGAGTTACCGACGGGCTTTTATGCATCAATATTAAAATGTAATGCTGTATGAACAGTACTATATTACAAAAATCAGCAAAATAAGCAAGTTTGGTTATAACTTAACATTTTGCCTTTTTTACCCCTCATCGCCATTTACAGTCACGGCTGTAATGATAGGAATGTAATCCGATTTGTCCAAATGTTCCAGAGGAATAGATTAGCGTAGTTTATAAGGTATGCAAAAGAAAGAGGGAAACTCAGTTGACCTTTTGGTTAATCCACTTTGTAAATGAAACATAACATATGATATTAATAAAGAGATGTGGCACGATTGCCAATGTGGCAAAATACCTAATGACAATGATATAAACTACCATGTGCACTGTACGGTCTTCAACAATGAGTAAAACTTATATCGTATGGTGTGCAAGAAGAAACCACCGAGAGATGAAATAATACGAACACGATTTAAAAGAGAGCACTTTGCAAAAATATATATGTAACATTAAAGCGAAAAAAAAGTAGGATAATTATTTTTCTCCTTAAATTGCAAAAATGGTAAAATTGATCAAGCCTTTCAAAATAAATATGTCAATTTTATTGATAAATGAAGATGCAGATATACTATATGCATTTACATGCAGAATAGTTCATCATATAATGACGTAAAAAATGTCGAAATTTGCATATTTGACCTGAAATTTCGATGTCACTCGTAGTTTTTTTTTTCAAAATATATATCTTGACCACTGTTCTAATAAACAGAATTAAAAAAGTTAAAGGTTTATTTTCCTTTCATAGAATAAAGATAAGATAATCGAGGGGGTATATCTCAACAAGGCAGAAACCCATTACTACATCAAAACCGAAATGGTCTTCAAAACATGCAATATTGTCTTTACCATATGTTTAGCTCTAAATCGTCTTGAAAGTTTCGACATTGGTTTCGATGATGTTCTTTTTTGTTATTTTAGTGATCGATGCTAACGGAAAGCCTCCATCGGGACTGATGAATTTTATTTTAACCTGGGAAGGAGATTATGAAGAATGTCTTCGTATTACAGCCGAAACGTTTAAAGGAAAATACTGTCTAGGTTCTTTTTGGATAACAGGAATTCCAAATCCGGTAAAACATACTACAAATTATATGTCCGAATCAATGCAATGCAGAATTTTTTGTTGTTTTTTTTCTTTCTGTTTTTGCTTAATAATTTCATAGTTGAAACTTTTTGCATCGTTCAATGATATATTTCTACAATGCATATAAATGTAAAGAATGTTGATATATTAATATCTGTTTGTGATCTGATTGATGAAGGCAAAATATAGATCTAGCTTATCTGCATCAGGAAGAGGATAGCATGTTGGTAACCTGGACTCACCTATAATAATAATAATGTACCTTCTTGTACCGGTATTTATTTTATCATTTACAATCAGAATTATTCCCATATATACTATATTTAAGTATTTTTCTATTTCGTACTATGAAAACTTGGGCATGTCATTTGGCATCGTCCTTTGGTGCCTCCTGCAGTCGGGTCATCTTACAATATGTAACAACCTATTCTGCATCAGACACGATGATGACATACTAGGTTTGTGCATCTGCTCATACTATCATAACCAAATTATCTATATTACATTCATGTATACCATGTGAGTCTATCTCCCACCTTGTCATGCAGCACCGTGGCTTTTGCAGTTAAGTTAAATATCCAATACATTGCCAATTTATCTTAGGATTTTTTTTCATGTTGAGGTGTACCCGAGAAGGAAGGGAAACACTGTTGAACGTATATTTATATATATTTATATATGTGTGTAGTTCAAGATGTTCAAACTGCCTTTTCTTTTCTTTGTATGTATACTAGACTATTGTTGTTTCTTTTTGTTATTGTCTTATTAATGTCTTATATTGTACTATGCTCCTTGTGAGCCCATTTAATTGAAATAAAACATCTTCATCTTCTTCTATAAATTTTGTAGTCATTCTGTATACTTGTGCTGAATTTTGTTTGATTTATAATACTTAGAGTGACTAAGAAGTATTTCGGACTTGTTTATTAGAACATTTCGATGATTTGTTAATGTAAAACAGGACAAGTAATTTATACATAGTATCTTAAAGACTTGCTTAAATGTGCAGAACATTTGAAATTCGTGCTTATTTTTTACATAAAGGGGGGATTGTGCTGAAAAGTACTTGTCAATTATTCTGTTTTACTGTAAATTCTATATTTTAGGTAACACAAGCGGATGGAGTTTCAATTAAAATTGGAATGTGTATACCTGATACTTGTACGAAAGAAGAAGAACTTGTAATGTTAAGTGCAGGTATATTATATTCTACACAAATTACAAAATATTTTCATAGTTGTAATATTAATGGACGTTAGACGCTTTGTAGAATGACCATGAACAATTTTCAGTACAATATATGATCTATAGCAAAAGAGAAAGATTTATTAATGAATTGAAATTATTTTGTCATTAAAATATTTCATATTATGATTAAATAGTTTGTAACTTTATTTGGGCCTTTGACTTTTTTGGAGACTTCAAAATGGTTTAAAAGCTCTCACGTGACTGCAAGTTCGGACGACCCTTAGTTGTTTATCAGTCTACCAACTTTGGTAAATAGCGTTGAGGCTTAATTCATTAATGTTGCAAAATCAGTATCGCGAGAACTGCAGATGTTTACAATTACCCTACAGCTTCAAATGTGGCTGAAATTAAGCGATGTGTCACAAAGTGTCTTTTTACCATATAAAACCTTTAATTTTATCTATAGAGTTGGAAAACTTCCTTAGGATGTCAATTCTTATTTCAGTCGTCCCTAAATTGACCAACAACCGAATATATGCTTATGATTTAACTTGCCAGGAACCAGGTCGTAAACTTGATACCAGAGCTATAGCCGTTATGTAAGTATCCAGAAACCAGGTCGAAAACTTGATACCAGAGCTATAGCCCTTATGTAAGTATCCTGGAACCAGGTCGTAAGCTTGATACCTGAGCTATAGCCCTTATATAAGTATCCAGGAACCAGGTCGTAAACTTGATACCAGGGCTATAGCCCTTATGTAAGTATCCAGGAACCAGGTCGTAAACTTGATACCAGAGCTATAGCCCTGATGTAAGTATAAGTGCACAATCCAGGCTCATGTTTGGTCCTAAAGAGAAATATACAGGAAATAAGAAAATAAATTAATTAGACATGCAATGTTAGATTCAATGGTAATGATGTCACAGAAATGCTAATATTGTTATAGGAACCTTAGAGTATAAATATGAGATTGACAGACGTCTGTGAAGTGGGCCTGGTGTGAAAAAGATTCAAAGAAGCTTGACCCTGAAAAAATATTAGGATTTTTAACAAACTGTTATTTAGAAATTTAGAAAAAAATTATGGAACTAATGTTCCAACTCCCTTAGGCAAAATTGACTTTTGATAAATTAGGCTATTTGTTTAGGTATCTTTTTGGTCATATAGCTCTTTACATGTTTATGTCTTTTACATCCGGGGCTTTCTAATATTTGGGTTTGAGCCATCCTGATGAAGGTCAATCCAGAAAAGTACTTCGGACGCACGAAAGTAATAAAGCATTAGTTTCATTTTAGAATAAACAATAATCTCTGCGTTTATAGTTTTTCCCTGACGTTTGAAAACGATACAAATTATTTATATATGATATAAAATGTTTACTTCTTAATTCGAAGCAATACTTATTCTTGTTTTGCATAACAGTTTTCATGTTTTATATTACTAGCACTGTACCATTAGTCTTCACCTTTGACCTACTATAATATATACCTTTATATCGGCAAAATAAGCGTTAACCCTTTGACCGAGTTGTTGACATATAATTATGTAACTACTAAACTGGCTAGGGACTTGTTAAGACAATGACAAGAAAAAATTTCCTAAACAAACTAAAGAATAATTACAAGCTTTTAAAACTCAATTACTTATTATTACAAATATTTAGGATCCTAAAATGGTATTTCCAATTTGGATCCTATGATGGTATTTCCAATTTGGACACATTTTTCAGATTAAATTGTTGACCTACGATGGGCTGGCATATTGATAGTTTAACATTCTTAATATGTCCTATTTCTATCATTATTTTAAAATCTCTGTTTCAGTTCAGTTTGTTCTGTCTTTGTTGTTGTTATGACAATAGCAACAATCTATGACATAATCACAAGACACATAATAAAACGTAACAAGACAAGTAAATATACGGTTAATTCTTCAACTAATGAAACACAAGAGACAGATGCAATAAAAGAGGAAGCCTATTCCAAAAACGCAAATATTCCAGCAGTATTTAGTACAAGAGAACAAAGTATCAATGAAGAAGAGAAACCAACCAATCAGCACGGTACAGGGTATTGATATATAGATTTGGTGAACAAAATAGATAAGGTCATATTTTTTTACTTTGAAAACCTGTTGCGCATAGTGTTCAATAAAATTTGAAAGGCTTACTCAGTGATTAAATTTAAAAACGTAGCTCTTGAGAAAGGCTTACTGGGCATTTTAAATTTTGAAAATGAAATATCGAAGAAAAATGTTTTAATGTTTGCCATAAGATAATAAGATAATAAGACCATATGTACGAACATTTACTCTATAGCTCTAGTATTTTTACACAATACATTGACTTCCAAATTTTCTATTGATTTTGAATTTGAACTCTATTCGTATCAACTGATCTGAAAGTAAAAGATAAGTTAAAGTCTTGTCCACCACGCATTTTTCCAACATTGATCTATTAATACTAATAGAAGTCATGCATGGCCATATTTTCTATAAAGGTAACCGAGGCTGAAAATTATATCGTGTAAATGGTTTGTCTGGGGGGAAAAACGTCGAAGCATATACACTTAAAGTTTCTATCTCTTGTTCAGCAAGAACGATTGGCATGATCTATGAATTGTAATTTTAAATTAAACACACAATATTTTTCATTTAAATTGTATGTATATTCTTTACATCAGAATGACTACAAATTAACCTATGTACATTAAAAAGACCACATACACAATAAATGAATTAAAACAGCATTGAATTTACAGTGCATCGGTTCCTTAAGTTCTTTTAGAACAGTGAAAGTGTCGATTAAAATATGATAGATTGCGTCATTGATTGATTTGTTTTGTGTTTAACACCACTTTTAACACCATTGGCTATTTCGTGGTGGCCAGATTTTATTTATGAAAAAACCAGGAATGTCCGGAGAGAACCAAAAATCTTTGTAAGGAAAACTGGCATACTTAGTCAATTCAGATTGGAGTCGAACGCACCTGTTACTTGCGGGGTTCGAGCTCACATCCCCAGTGTTGAAGCCCCTTAAATATAATAGACATACCTAGGTGTTTTATTGTTATACAGATATTAGAATTTCTGAAAATGATGTGAGTGACTTTCCTTTCTTTGTGTTAATAGGGATCCTTGGACAATTACTGTTATCCTTTTCCGTATACACGAATGGTTCCAAGATTCTAAGCACAAACCAATCAGCTGGGACTTTAACAGCTATCAACGGTATCAGATTCATTAGTATGACATGGATAATACTGGGTCATACATTTGTATTTGGATTTATGCAGGGCAGCGTAGGTATGCATTATTAAAAGATTTAAAAGTTGGCTAATTCAATAACAAAGTTAATATTTCAGACAAAAACTAGCATTTGTTAACTTTGAGGTTGCTTGTCGTTTAATCGTTACAAAACAGTTTCTTTCAAATATGGAGGGTATATTTTTTATCCAATGAATTGAGCTCAAAGGATCACCTCGTCTGAACATCCGTCTTTTAATCCGTCCGCTTATCTGTCAATCCAATCTGTGTATATTTCCGTATTTCTATCTGACTGTATGTATTCCAATTTGTTCCTAGAGGGAAGTGAAACAAATTTGTTTCCTTTGAAATTAGCATAAACTAGATGTGTCGGAGTGACACGAATGTCCCCGCTCGCAAAAGAAAAAAGCTTGAAGCCAATTTTAAAAGTGGAAATTAGAAAATGAAAGTCCTTCTGTTCGTTGTGGAATGACGGAATAACAGAATGACGGAATGACGGATAAGGGTAAAACTAAATAGTCCCGACAACTTTGTTGCGGGGCTATAAAAACTTGTTCCTCTATGTTTTGAAAAAAAATAATTGTTTGTTTGCCAATTTATTTATTTTTACTGTAGAAAATATTGCCACGATGTTTCCAACCTATATAAAGAGGCTCTCATTTATGGCTGTCGTAAATGCCCTGGTTGCTGTAGATACGTTCTTTGCGCTCAGGTATGAGTTTAATGAAAGTATAGATACATGTAGATGAAATTTAAGCTATTGATTTAGACAAAATATTCTTTGCACGTTTTAAGTTTGCTTTGTATTTTAAGTTGTGGCTTTGTCTTTGTTTTGCAGGCATTTTTTTTTTCAAATGACCATTTAAGATTTCAAACAAAATGTTCAAACTTCCTTTCAAATGTTACGAGCTTTCATATGTCTTAAAACTGAAGAAGATAAGGAAAATCCGATAAGGACAAAAATTCTTGGAGAGTCTATTTCTTGATAACGTAAAACATCAAAATTGTCAAACAATTTCTTTTTGGATATATTAATAATGCTTATTTGTATGAACGTTTAACGTTTCAGATCAATTCAATCTAATTAAAATATAGAACTCTGTATGAAACCAGAGTTCTACATTTTAATTAGATTGAGATCAATTTTGAATAGAGAGAAACTTCAAAAACTGACAAAGAATCTAATTGATATCTCCAAAATTTAATATAAGTTGTTCAGATTTCGATGCTTGGGAAATGGCCATTTAATTTGAGAAGGGAGCATGGAGCTTGAACTTATTATTTGTTATCCTGATTTTTTTTAATGTATTTAAGTATGTTATAGAATTTCATGTTATATTTTAGTGGTCTTCTGTTAACCTATTTAACTCTGAAGCAGATGAAGAAAAGCAAAGGAAAGATTAACTGGTTCCTGTTCTATTTTCATCGTTTTTGGAGGTTGGTAGGAAACAAAATGATAACATAAAAAGAAATAGATGAGTATTTTTAATTAATTACATTTTGATGAAATATTTATTAATTAGTAGATTATAGTGATCTCCTGTTAACCTATTTAACTCTGAAACAGATGAAGAATAGCAAAGGAAAGATTAACTGGTTCCTGTTCTATTTTCATCTTTTTTGGAGGTTGGTAGGAAACAAAATGATAACATAAAAGGAGGTAAATGAGTATTTTTAATTAATTAAATTTTTGATGAAATACTTATTAATTAGGAGATTTCTGTTCAAAGGGAAATAAATCATTTTTTTAAAGATTTTTAAAAGACAAAATGACATTTTGGATTTTTTTCCTTTTCTTTGGTAAATTGTTTGAAGTATTTAGTGGTAGGTTTGTCTGTCATTCTTGATTTTTAATTAATTAAATGATTAACATATTGTTATACCCATCGTAAGCTATACTTTACGTGACAACTGAATTTTTTAAATTAAGTCATAAGCGACATTAAAATATGCAATATAATCAAAACCTACTTATACATTGTTTTTTGAAAATGCCTTAAGTATATAACTTACATGTTAGAAACATATGTGTTTCTTTCTTTTTCCTTCCGCAAAATGACAATTAAAATGCTGTCTTAAATTATGATTAATATGTATAAACATCATGAATATAAGATTTGAAGAATTTACTGTTGGAGCTAATTTCCTTATGCATGTAGAGTAACACTTTGATTTGCCTACTTACAGTGTTTGTATAAAGGTTTGCTAACGTATTATGATTAAGATTGACATCTGCAAACAATATAAATATAAAGCAGTTAAACCAGTATATATTATATTTAGATTCCTAACTTCCAGGATAACATCAATCAAATTTAAGTATAATGTAGATCTCCGCCTATTATATTGTTTGCAGATTTCAATCTTAATTACAATGCTTGAGCAAACTTTTGTACAAACAAAGCAAGCAAGCCAACCAAAGTCTTAGTCTGCAAGCATTAGGAAATTAGCTCTAAGTGTTCATGCAACCTTTGCTACCTTACATGTTTGTTATCAAAACTCCAAAAATTAGTTCGACTTCATCTATTTTTAGTACAAACAAACACAATTCAATGGAAATGTAGAATGGTTATTTACTTTAAACTTTGATATAAATCAACAAATAATCATTGACCATTGACATAAGGTTTTAAGTGTAATGGGCTCTTTCATTTTTTAATATCTGAAACATACAAGTAAGTGTATTTCATGATTTTCCAAAACTAGAACTTAATTATATTTTTTCATAATGTTTGTTTTAAATGTTCTGTTTACTTTACTTGTTCTAATTAGATTAACTCCTCCCTACATGTTGATTATGGGGATTTATATAGCAGTATTGCCTTACATTGGAAACGGACCTTTCTGGCCCAAGGATGGCTTCGAGAAAAATTACTGTCAAAACACGTGGTGGTGGAATCTGTTATACATAAATAACTTTAAACCAGTTAGTGAAGAGGTTAGTATACATTTCAGCAATATTATCCTATTAAGATTGTGTTGTGATGAGCCGGTGTTA
The DNA here is from genome assembly GCF_021869535.1 of Mytilus californianus. Taxonomy (NCBI): domain Eukaryota; kingdom Metazoa; phylum Mollusca; class Bivalvia; order Mytilida; family Mytilidae; genus Mytilus; species Mytilus californianus. Next base: position 82,443,851 of record NW_026262712.1, read on the forward strand.
TTTAAATCTGCAAATATGTAAAACATGATTGATATTTTCACCCTTCTTTATCACATGAATTTATTTACAAAGAGATGTAATACGATGCATAATATCTGTTTTGCCTAGCTTTTTTATTTCGATTCGAACGGTATAAGAATGTGGATAAAAAGGTCCTGAAACATATGTACCATTTCAAGATCCAAGTATGAATACATAATATACACTCGCACACAATAATAAACATTTGACCTTTCTATTAAAACCAGGTTTATTTATATTTTTGTAGTGTTTTGCCTGGGCTTGGTATTTAGCAAATGATATGCAGTTTTATATAATCAGTCCAATCATTATCCTACCTCTTTATTTGTAAGTATCATCGATTTATACTTTTATTCTTATTGTTATCAAATGGACTTGATAAGTTAAGATGTTGACCGTATTTATGTACTGGATATTCACAATGACATTTTTTACTACTAATTAGTATGAGTCTGATGATGTGATGATGATGATGATGATGATGATGATGATGATGATGATGATGATGATGATGATGATGATGATGACGACGACGACGACGATGATGATGATGATGATGATGACGACGATAATGACGATGATGACGATGATGATGATGATGACGATGACGATGATCATCATCATCATCATTTCGGTTTGACTCAGCCGGGTATCGAACCAACTACCTTCCGCACTTGAAGCGAGCACTCTTCATCTAATTCACCGAGCCAGATTGTTTCTTGCCGAAAAGTTTTTGAAAAAATATCATCTTCTTTTTAATTTATTTTCAGTGTTCTCATCCGCTTCGTTTCTAATGCTATAGTGCTAATGCGGCGTAAAGCAACCAACAATCAATCAATCTAATGCTATAAGAATGTTTTCTCAAGTGTGAATTAACTTGACATTTTGTCAACGTCTATATGTACCTACTAGTTTATACGTTTGTATAACCTCATATAAATGTTTACCAAATTATCTTGTATATTCAAAAACTATGCTCATTTTCTTCTTTTTAATTTGTATATGTAGTTCGAAGATAGCAGGTACAATTGTTATAAGCATTTTTTTGCTTGCAACATCAATAGCATCAGGGATTGTATCTAAGCATTTTGAACTTGGAGTTTCCACGTTCGGGTAAGTTTTATAAGAATACTGGAAAAGGAATCACAATTTAATTGTTTATTCGAACAGGATGCTCTATAGTTTTCAGACAATAGAGTTGATGTATAAAATTTCCAAATCATAGAGTAAAGCATTAAATTAAAGTAGGTTTTGAGGAATTTTATTTGCATTGTGTCTTTGTAGAATTGTTTACATGCTTAGCGTCATTGATTATTTTCTATGTTTTTATGCCTCCGCCTTTCCCTTGATCAGCCGTCTTTCCGTCCGTCCGTCCGTCCCATTTTCGTTTCCGCACTCTAACTGAGGTTTGCCTCGTGTAAATTTTATGAAACTCATACACAATGTTACAAATTAAAACTTGCAGACAGAATTCGAATTTTGGAAGCGAGTCATCTACCGTTCTAAAGTTATGCCCCTTTATAACTTGGACAATTGCATTTATTTTCATTTCCGCACTCTGACTTAAATTCGCTTCATCCAAATTTTATGAAACTCATACACAATGCTTAAAACTACAAAACGCATATAGGATTCGAATCCAAACAGGGAGTCATTTACTGTTCTAGAGTTATTCCACTTTTTTTACTTGGAAAATTGCAAAGATTTAGCGGGGGCATTCGTGTCCTCAGACACATTCTCCTTTTATTCATTTTTTTCAATCTTAATCTTAAGAAAAGTTTTTTTTTTGCTTACATGTCATCTATGTAGAATCATTGTATAGTCTAAGTACATATTGATTTGGATGTTTCTAAAGGACAACGTTGGATGATGTAGATATGGATCATGTAAATAAGTGGTTGTCAGTGTTTTATATTTGATTTCGTTTATTGATTTTAGCATAAACAGTCCGTACGTTTTCTCGTTTTAATTGTTCAATATTTGATAAAGTCGGGGGTTTTAAGTATGATCTAACTATATGGCACATAATTTAAGTAACTATGAAAGAATTGAGTATAAGGTTTTAAGTAATTTGCGGTAACGTAATCCCACTTTTCGTTTCTGCCATGATTTCGTCAGTCACTCTTCGACTTAAACAGTTTTAATTGACCCTTCGATATCTTCCTCCTCTATTATAATTAATCACAGGTTTAATCCACCATTTTCTACATCAGAAAATTCGTGTACCAAGTCAGGAATATGACAGTTGTTTTCCATTCGTTTGATGTGTTTGAGCTTTTGATTTTGCCATTAAATACGGGATTTTCCGTTTTGAATTTTCCTTGGAGTTCGGTATTTTTGTTCTTTTACTTTTTATTACATTTTTATTGCTCAGCTAATTTGCGTTGAAATGGCAAAATGTGTTTTTATTATGTCTCATTTATAACCTTTCTAAGAAATTTTAGATATGTGTCTTTCCTGGGAGGACGAAAGAGTCAAAGTTGTTATGTCAAATACACCTTGATATTGACATGTCTTTATTATTCATACTTTGTTTCCTATAAATACATTTGAATATTCTCTTGCAAAATTTGATTTTAGTACTGCTTCTGATTTTAGAAAAAATGGTGACGCACATTTTAACGAATACTATCAGAAGCCGTATTGTCGAATGGGACCTTATCTTCTAGGAATGTACACAGGTTATCTCCTGTATAAAAGTAACTGTAAATACCGCATTAACAGGGTAAGTTTTTTTTATTCAGCCATGCTGGATCTATGCGATCACTCTGGTTTTGGAGATGGTGCAGAATACTAAGTTGAAGACATATCATGAAACTAATTATGTGTTTTTATGACTTGTAGAAACCTTCTACACCATTTTAATCATCAACTGCAAACTTTTGACATGTTATTTGCCCTTAAATTAAGAAAAGATTGGTCGAATAGTGACTTTATTTTAGATATACACTTGCATATAGTTCCTTTTTAAATCAAAATTTATGATGATTTACTATTTATGAATTAATTTGAAAAAGTATTTGTACATCAATTGAATCAGTTGATAAGAATTTTGAAAGTATTATATTAGTATCTTGTTCTTGTGTAAATTATATTAATTTGTTCAATGAAATGTAGGTCAACATGTGTATTAATATAGCTAAGTTGATTCCCACACTTTTTTGAAATGGTATTACTCCAATTCTTTCCATAGGCAAGTAAGAGTCAGAATGATTATTAACTGTCATGATTTTCAAATAAGTATTAATTAGAAACAACCCCAGGCTTAATTCAAAACAGTTCATATCTCATGACCTGTTACATAATTAAATAGACACAATTTATTACACACTTAACTAAAAAACAAATGTATTATTTATTTTGATCTACACTACATTAAAATATTCTGTTAATTTTGCTAGCTAGCTGAATGATTAATCTGATGTTTTTTTTTCAAAGAAAATACTTAAAATGAAAAAAATATGTATAAAAAATGCAAGCAAATTTTATTTAAAATCAGTGCCATTATCGTCTGACATAAGTCAATTATCAAGTTCTAATTAATTAGTTACAATTATCAGAAATTTGGTTGAAATATTAAACAAAATTGCATAACTCTTACCTGAGCATTTTCTGCAATAAAATGTATTTTTTTGTTTTACATTTATATCCCATTATATTGCTATTTAACAGTAATTGCAAATATCTCAGCATTAGGTATTTGTACATTTAGATTTGAATACAGGAAATGTAATTTTTTTCTTAATGAAGAATGAACACCAATTTAGATAAAAAATAGTTATTTTTTTTTATATTTTGTTGTTGAGAAAGTGCATTTTTAAGGCCTCTTTCTGGAAATTATTAAACCTGTCATTATTAATGGCATATATATAAAATATATTACTTGGTTGAGGATTTTCCTTTCCATTCTTGTCAAAAATAAAATCTGACAGAGTCTAAAACGAAAGATCAGTATATATATCTATATTTGCATCAATATTGCGAAAATTCCCTACTTTGGACAATAACATAGAAATTTTACAGTAAGATTGAAAATGAAAACAGGAAAAAAATTAGAAAAAATAATGGTCAGAAAGAATATCAGACTAGCTATGGCTGGATCACAACATCAACGATGCTTTGATTAGATATACGATGCAAGTGGTTGCCTACTTATGTTCTTTAGTGACAATTGTGAGCTCATATTGTATAGGTGTCATATTGTGATTGTCGTAATTGTTGAAGACCAATTGGAATTAAATATTCATTTCTCGTGGGCTACCGTGTACAGATAAGATAAAATAATATTTAAACTCCCGGGATAACTGCATTTCATCGAATAAAAATAGTGTTCTGAAGTTACATCATATGTCCCCACTTATTGTTTTTAATTAGGACAAATTGTTTAAAATAATATGTCAGCCCTTATAATGAATGGCTCAACCGTGATACATCTCACAGTATCGAAATCGCCTGGTGACTTTTCTTTTAGTTTTTCATGATAAAAACTCGTTTCTTAACCTGATCAAATCTTCTGCCTTTTGATACATTGTGAAGCACACCTTTCTGGAACTTTTCTTTGCAGTATCCAATGTTTGAAAAAAACTTGCATGAATTTTAATCTAATACATTTTTAGATCTAATATGTTACAAGTTTCAGTGAAACATACCAAAGTTGGGTACAAACACTTCTCATTTCCTATCCCAGGCCAATGTTTTAAATATAAGTTTAGTTTCAGTCATATTCATGAATCGTGATACATAATGCCATATGTTGATATTCTAAGTTAATGAAAACAACACTATTCTGTAGTACACAACCTATTCTTTTGATCTGGCGGTCAGTTTTTTCAATAAAATTATAAAAAAAATCTCAGTCTTTATAACAAGTTTAGATATTATTTTTTTTTTTAAAAACGATACGTTAAAAATAAATTACGTTTATGCAAGCTATGCAATTTTGTACTAGTCATCATTTCATTTTGTGCTGCAGTTACCAAAGAATAAATTGAAATGTCTTATATTGCAAGGAACATAAAATTAATTAGAGAAATACTCCGAAATAAAGAGAGTTAGCAAATAAATTCTTCTTTCTTTCTTTTTTCATAACATGATAATGCTAACATTGATAAGAATATAACTCAAGGTCAAAAGAGAAATACAAGAAAACTAAATATTTTGATATACACAAACAACCTCTAGTACTGCAGTTTAAAAATGGCATATTAAAGATATTTCAACATCATGTTAAGTTCCCGTAGTCTTTCCGAAATAAACTTATACTTGATGTGATTTATAAGTGATCCATACAAGTAATCTCTTTCACATGAACAGGATATTTAAAAATTCCCCATTTGTCGATTATACTGCTAATGAATTGGTCGTCCCGAAGATGGTCCACTTATCATTCAATTAAATGTTTTGTTACAGTACCTGAACTTCTTGCTTTGGATAGTATTTTCTGTAATTGCTGTTCTGGTATTGTATGGAGTGTATGGAAACTACAACGATAATCCAATGTCTGAAGATGTTACTGCTCTTTACAACGCGGTCCACAGATCTGCATGGGGTGCTGCCATCTGTTGGGTAATATTTGCGTGTGCTACGGGAAATGGTGGTGAGTACTTTTGGTATGTGTGATATTTGGTATATTCTCGATTATTCCGTCCAAAACATATAGAATAAATTGTTAAGCAATGGTGAAAAGCATAAATTTTATACAGATTATTTTTTGTTAAAGTGAAAGATACCAAAGGAACATTCAAAACACATAGGGGGGAGAAAAACTGACAAATCCATGGCAAAAAAATAATCAGACGAACAAAAATGTCCACAAAACACTACATAGAAAACTAAAACCTGAGCAACACAAACACACCAAAATCCGGGGTTCTTCTTTGTTGAAATAGTTAATTTTTTTTATAGTGATTAAGATTATATTTAAAAGTTGACAGCTGTACCCCAATATTTGACATTTTTACCTATTATGTCTGTATTTTGCAAACACATTGTTGTCAATATAATGGAATTCTTTGCGACTGTCATACAAGTAAGAGGTTAAGCTAGCTATAAAACCAGGTCCATCCACCATTTTCTACATAAGGAAATGCCTGTACCAATTCAGGAATATGACAGTTGTTTTCCATTCGTTAATGGTGTTTGAGCTTTTGATTTTGCCATTTTATAAAGAAGTTTCCGTTTTGAATTTCCCTTGGAGTTCGGTATTTTTGTTATTTTACTTTTCCCTGCTCTGCGTGTGGCACCCGTCCTATTGCTCAAGCAAGTACTAATCCGATGATATGTCTCATCCGGAGATGTCACAATGGAGGAAATATGACGGGATTGTGGTCACGACAATTGGAAAATACATGTACTTGTAAAAACGCAGTTCATTGCACATAAAATAATTACAGTGGCGTTTTATTGTCATGAGGTCTCAATAAAACATCGCTTTCATCTCAGCTGAAATGTTTTACCGATTAGCATTTAACATACATAACGAAAGATAGCAATATATATGTGAGATGTGCAGCTTTTTTAAAAGAAATAACGCTTGTGAACAAGGTGTTTACCATTGCAAGTCAGCTGTATTTGTTTAGCCCTGTGACACTAAGACTACTATAACACATTGTGTTATAGTAGTCTCATTGTGGCACAAGGAACTATACTTCACCTACACAATAACTTCCATTATGTCATACAAATCTGTTTCTTGTCGTCTATATTTATTTTCGTAGGCTTTATCAATACTTTACTATCCTGGAAGATGTTTATACCATTTAGTAGGCTGACGTTTTGTGCCTATTTATTACATCCCGTGGTACAGTTTTACTATTATGGATCCAAGAAGAAGATGACATATTGGGATGACCACCAGACGGTAATTCTTATTAAGACGAAAGCACTCTCAATCCTGCGCTAAATTGTATTTATTTTTCTATGGTTTCACTTTTTTGTGATAAACATTTAGTGATTTCAAATTAAGGCGAAAGTAGTTTACCGATGTTCAAACTTCGTAAATCGATTAAGAGCAGACAAATCAAGGTAACACACAAAAACTAAGGGCATCGCAAAAGGAGCGAGACCAGGTGCGTCGACAGGGCAAGATGAAATTAACTAAGCAAACTGATGTCAAATGTTTACCATGATGGATTCAAATTCGTTGATTTGATTTACTACAAAAGAGAGTTGAAAGATACCAAAGGGATAATCAAACTCATGCATGTAAGTTAAAGACCACATGACAATACCATAACCAGTACCATAACAAAAAACGAAAAGCGACGAAAAAACACAAAACAATCTACAAGACACAAGCTGAAAACTGAAGAATGATCAACGTGAACCCTACCGAAAACCGGAGTTGATTTCAGATGCTCCAAATATGTAAGCAGATCCTGTTCCGCATATTATACAAATTATACCTAAAGAATGTAGATCATTTCACATTTGCTTACTATTAACTTCTGTAATCATAACATTGGAAATGGTATGGTCCCCAACACAAGTAGGTTTATCGTTAATAATAATACTGTTCGTCATTTTTTTCGTTTCTCCATGGTATTTTTTGTTTATATTAAAATTGCGGATTTCGATTGCCTTTATAGTGTCTTCTCTGTTTCTAAACGAAATTTAATGAATTTATACAGTATTTGGTGATGATTGGAGATTTTTGGTAACCCGTGTTAAATTTATTTACGACGTGTGTGTGTGTGTGTGTGTGTGTTTGTTAATCATATTGATTATTGTCAAGTTATAACCATATTGATTATTGTCAAGTTATAATCATATTACATAGTGTATTTACTCTGTGTAACTGAAGTACTGAAATGTACGCAATCAGTGCTTCTACGGGTAGGTATGTAAGTTGAACACGTAATACAGTAAATAGCAATACTGTAGTATGGTAAATTTTCATCATCCATTAAATTAAATCTGCTATGTGTACCTAGAAATCTACTCCGAAAAAGGTTAAAGATTCAAAGAGGTCATCTGCAGATCAGGCGAAGAACAAGCATTATTTGCAATATACATGTCACTTTTTTATTTTAGATATACGAGTTTGTCGCACACGTGGTAATGTCGTTTGCGGTTGCATTTATCGCTTCACTTGCATTTGAATCACCTATGATGGGACTAGAAAAGGTCATTTTCAGACGAGAAAGGAAGAAACATGCACTTTAATCCAAAGGAGTTAAATTGTTAATGCATTTTACCAAATACGAGGTTTTCAATGTTATCAGTGTATTTTGCAAAAGAAAACGTTTTATACATTTTGATATACATATATGATTTATTTTTAATATTTTGTAACTGTAACTTTTTGTATTCATTTTTGTTCTTTTTAACATTGCTTTAATAAACAGACTTTAAAAGGAATCCTTCTTTTTATTTTTATTTACAGAAGTCATTATAAATATCACTATCTAAAGGTTATAGCGTGGTCTATCTATCTTCAACATCTTCTTGTGGTATAAACCTACTTTTTCATTTTTGAGTTTAGGAATTTAAATTCGTAGGTTTGACGATAAATAATCTCAATTTGTGATGATCTAAGTAGCGTCTCCAAATCCAGTTATTCTAAAGTGGTTTTCTGACATAAACAACTATTCAATGGGTGAATTTTATTTAAATTTAAAACGGAATTTCTGTAGGAACAATTCTTCTTGAAATTAAAGCGGAGTCATAGGGGAAATATATAAATTAAGGATATGCAACATAAAATTTCCCATCGAAACAGGGAGTTAGAGAATTAAGAGAAAATAAGAGATTTGGACCAATTTGTGGGACTGTCATGGGGATGCTGATCAATATAATGTATGCTAATGTTCACCTTGTGTAGTGGTAGATTTAATGGAGACGTTTATACATACATATAATATCAATTTCCAAACGTGATAATGATGCTTGATAAGCTGAAAGGTTGTAATAAAAAATGTGAATTACAGTTAAATATGGAATATCTAATGTGTTGATTTATGACAATGTAGTATTTCTTTACTACCCATTTTATATATCATGTTGTTTTATATATTCTGTAAAATATACCCATTTTACTCAGTCTTCTTTGGCTAATTTTTTCTAAATGAACTATAAATTATGAAGTCCCTCCTATGATGCTAATGTTCTACAATAACTAATTTCAGAACAAAATTATAGCGCTTGGTAACAATTTTCGGAAAAAGTGTTAAAGATTCGAGACTATTAAAGCTTGACATATTTTATAGACACCTGTCTGATGTTGACATCTGTATGTTGCCGTCTAGATATCCTTTAGATAAATCATTCTTTGGATCGCTGTCTCATTTGTGTATACTCCACATCTTTTATTTTCCTGATGAAGGTAAACCCAGAAAAGCGCTTCGGACGCATGAAGTTATTAAACGTGTTGTTTTCAATTTTTAACACCTATGGGTCGATACCTCTGCTGGTGGACTATCAGTCCCCGAGGGTATCATCAGCTCAGTAGTCAGTACTTCGGTACTGACATGATTTATAACAAACCTTTCTAAAATTGTCCGTTGTTAAATTTTGAAATTATAAAGAAACTAAGGTTTCAACTCCCTCAGGCAAAGTTGACCTTAGATGAATTTGGCTATTTGTTTTAGGTATTTTTGTCATATAGCTCTTAAATTGTTTCGGACTTATACATCCCTCGGATTTCAAACGTTTGGCTTTGAGCGTTCCTGATGAGGGTAAATCCAGAAAAGCGCTTCGGACGCATGAAGTTATTAAACGTGTTGTTTTCAATTTTTTACATCACTGGGTCGATACGTCTGCTGGTGGACTATCAGTCCCCGAGGGTATCATCAGCTCAGTAGTCAGTACTTCGGTACTGACATGATTTATAACAAACCTTTCTAAAAATTTTCCGTTGTTAAATTTTGAAATTATAAAGAAACTAAGGTTTCAACTCCCTCAGGCAAAGTTGACCTTAGATGAATTTGGCTATTTGTTTTAGGTATTTTTGTCATAAATCTCTTCAATTGTTTCGATACTTATACATCCCTCGGATTTCAAACGTTTGGCTTTGAGCGTTCCAGATGAAGGTAAATCCAGAAAAGCGCTTCGGACGCATGAAGTTATTAAACATGTTGTTTTCAATTTTTTATTTTATTCATATGTGAATTCCATGTTCCTATTCAATTAGTTTGTACATGTAGTTGTGTCCTTCTGACTTCATACATAGTTTTTACTCTCTTCTATATTTTTATATAATATAAGTTTTACTCTGTTCTATATTTTTATATAATATAAGTTAATTGTTTTGTAAGCATAAAATATGAGAGCGTTTATATAATATACACCAGTAACATAATGAACTATTCATACTCTATATATGAGTCACAGTTTTTCGTTAAATAGTTCTCGTTTATAAGAAGTTTCTGAATCAGGAATTATATTTGATGAAACAGTTATATCTTTCTTTTCCTTAGTAACAATTTCCTTCTCATAAACAACGTTGTTTTCGGAAGATTTCTCTAATATCTTGAGGGACGATTGACACATTTTGTTAGTTATAACTCCGCATAACCCTTGTACAAACACATTTGTAGTAGAACGCATTCGGTCCCTGTATAAAAATAAATATATCATATTTGCAGTTTTCTAAGATTTCTAATTATGAATATATAAACAAGTAAAAACATTAGTTCTAGCAAAACATGTACACTATATCAATATATTAAGCAAACATGTGCTGATATATAGACCAGATTACCTTCATAGCATAGTCATAGATCATGATAAACGCCTAAAAATTGGCCACTGCATGGATGATACCATTCACAAGCAGTGGTTGTAAATGTCCGCAGAATATACCGCTTATTCTACGATCGGTTCGCACTTGCATTTATTAAGAACGCTTTAGCTATAACAATAATGACAGCAAAAAAATAGAAATAAATACACTTGGAAATATACAACTAAATGGATCTCAAAATTACAAATAATAAAGCAATTTGAAGTTAACGCTTCCTTTGTGGTTTGAAACCTTACCCTTGTTCTTTTGAAGAAAAAAAATTGTGAATTCATATTTGTACTTTTCCTGGCTACAAAATCGAAAAGATTGGCTTCTCATAGACTGAATTTGTTGTTGTTTAAACCTCCTGAAATTGAAATTCGTTATATCTGTGTCTATTTTTACTCGAAGCATCCATTTAATTGTATCAATGCATTTTTACATGTTTGATACTTTAACAATCTGTTTACTTGAAATAATTTAAATGTTATATTTTTCAATCCTAGTTCCTACAATTATTGTTATTCATTGTTTTATATATTTAAATTCTCCCTCATGAATTCGTCCGAATTTAAAACATTTCTATACTAAATACATGGCTAAATAAGAGACAAGTCATAATTTAGGTTTGTTTGCTCGCAGTAACTTCGATAAAACAAAGGAATAAATAATTTGAGAACTATATGCCAAGATTCAAGGAAACAGCCATTTGAGATTTTAAATTTTCTTTAATATACCCATCTTTGGCTTTAACAGAAGCCCATCTACCGTGGACTTTAAGTAACCTATCAGAGACTCCTCTATTAGCCCCCGTAGAAGCGCCACCACTTCTCAAACTATGAAGCCCAAACTTAAGCTTATCTAAACCAATATCTGATAAACTCTCTAACAAAATTTCTCTCGCTCTGGTATAGGACAATGGACTATTTATATTACATAATTTATAAACATCTTTCGATTTCATAAAAGACAGTGCTCTGAAAATATAGCTATCAGAATTTTTGCTCAATTCAGCTAAATTGATATACTTATTTAACCAAAAAACTGGACATAAATCTGTACCTGTTGCAGCTATAACAACAGAATTACCCCTTCTGTATAAATCAGTTTTGCTTTTATCAATGCGAATTTTAACATGACTGACTTGAAACTCAATATTATTCATCTTAATGTTAGCCAATTCACTATACCTCAAAAATTCAGAAAATCCTAACAGAAATAATACTACTACACGCAATTTTTTGAGATTATTATGATCTCCGAACTTCAAAACAATTTTCCTTAATATATCTGGCGTAATAGGTTCTTTTTTGTTTATAGGTTTACTTAGCAATCTCCTTCCTCCTTCATAAATAAGACCAAGGAATTTGTCTGAACAAGGATTATGTTTGAAATTAAAGTCATGAAACCATTTTATTGAATAAAAACTTGCATCTAAAATCGCAACACTGGATCCCTGTTGAATGAGTCCACCTATATACATAGAAATCGTAGTAGTTGTCGCTGGTAAACACTCAAGTGAACATGAAACACACCATTTTTCAAACTTTTTAAAATAGCACTTGTATTTCTTAATTGTAGAATTTGATCTAGACGATTCGACAAAAGAGGGTAAATCTCGTATGATACTGGCAAATCTCGAATCATTGGCATAACACTCAAATTGTTTCCATTGATCTGTAAAATAAATATAATAATGAATACCAAGTAATAACTATAAACAAAGTAAATATAATTAAGATTACTACTATTAATGAATGCGGCATTTCCCTCGCAAACAACCCAGTGCGGCATTTCCCTCGCAAACAAATGAATGCGGCATTTCCCTCGCAAACAAATGAATGCGGCATTTTCCTCGCAAACAAATGAATGCGGCATTTTCCTCGCACACTTACTGTGGCATTCAACCTCACAGTATCTAAAAAAGTCATATACTTATATATATACAGTGGCATTAACCCTCACTGTATTCATAAACAATTAATCAACAATGTTAACAATGACATATCTAATTGTTGCAGTTAAAACATCACAATGTTAAATTTAACATTCTTACGAATATAGTCTCATATCTGATAACTGCGGCAAATAACCATCGCAGAAAACTAAATCAACTACAGTCTGTATACAACATTCAATGCATAAATCTCAATACTTCGAGAAATCCAACAACAAAACATATACATTACTGTTAAAAGGTCTCTGTGCAAATATACTCTTTTCTTGTGAACCTTTTGTAAAAAAGTTCATAGGTTTTACGTACTCTCTAAAGTCTATAACAAAAGATTTAAATCTGTCTGAAAACCTATTCACTAAGATAGGCCAAAATAATGCTGATGGCCATTTAGGTACAACTAAAGTGCCTTTAGCTTTACATAACCGCATGTGATTTAAACACTTGCTAACTAAACAAACTGGTGGAACTAACCAGTTATTATGAGCAGACCAATCATATGCGAAAGCATCAACCCCGGAAGTATCTGGTGAATAATATCTAGAATTAAAATAGTCTACTTTTTTGTTTTTCGAATCTGCAAAACGATCGCATGTGAATGGTCCCCATAATTTATCAAAATATATAAAAATTTGATAGGAAACACCCCAATCGTCATAATCAAAAATTTTGCTCAGATAATCTGCATAAGTATTTTTATCTCTAGGTATCCATTCAACATCCAAGAAAATATTATGTGACAAACAAATATGAAATAAGCTTAAAGCAATGTCTTGTAATTCTACTTTCATGCTACCTTTTTTAACAATCTGTACTACATTTTGGTTATCTGTATAAAGTTTAACAAATTTTCCTGTTAAATCAGATTTAAAAGAAGAAATATTCTTTTCTACAGTTTTCAATTCTCTCCATGTAGAACTTTTGTTTCTTTCATGACCATCAAACATAAAATGTACAATTTTGTTATCATTCGTTATAAACCCTGCTCCGGCATACTGACTAGCGTCAGTGAAAATTACACGCTGTGGTATTCTATTTATAGGTACAATGCGTTGGAAAGATAATGACTCGCATTCAAAATACCAAAATTTTAGTTCCTTCAAAATGTTGTCATTTATAGGGATGACATCGTCCCATGCAGATCTACAACAGACTAGCATATGCATATGCTTCGTCATCATTTGACAAACGTTACCAAGAGCAGGAATCATAGAAATGATTTTTCCACATATTTTAGCAATACATTTATAAGTCAAAATAGTTTTGCCATCTACTACGCTCGATATTACCAGCTTTAAAGCAAATAATTTTTTAAGCGATATTTCTAAAGTACAATCTTTAAAGTTCCAAACAAAACCTAACCAATCAATATTTTGTACTGGTTCCCAGACACTCTTTTCTGTATTAGTAATAAAACCCGAAAGCAGTAAATCATTTTTTACTGTTTTCGATAATTCAAAACATGTATCAAAATTTTCTGCTGTACCCATACCATCATCTAAATAAACCACCATGGGAAATCCTAAAGATCTCCAGTATTTAACTAACACACGTACTGTCTTGGTAAATATATGACCAGCTGATGAAAGTCCAAAAGGCAAAACCGAAAAAGTAAAATAACGCACTGTATCACCATATTGCCAAGAAAATCCTAAATATTTTTGATGATCAGGGTGAATTTCTATATGGTGATAACCAGACTTTAAATCAAATTTAAACCCAAAACCGCTAAAATTTACAAATGTCATAGCTTCTTTAACCCCTTCAAATTTAACTTTTTGTTTCTCGACAAATTTATTAACATGTCTCAAATCTAAGACTAATCTTTCTTTACCCGTACTATTTACCGACACAGTAAGTGGATTAACGACAAATGGTCGATTTACTTCTTTTATACATTCTTTAGTTAAAAGTTCTTGAATAGAATTTTCCACAAATTCTGAGTGTTTTAACGCGGATCTATTATTACTTAGAAAAATAGTCGGTGGTTCACTCAGAAAAGGAATTCTATAACCAAAATTAATAACATTCATTATAAAATCATTAGCGTTAAGTACATTTTTCCAAAACAATGCATGTTTTCTTAAATTTCCTTTCACATTTATAAGATTTTGACAAGATTTTTTCTCATACTTGTTAACAAATTGAAAACAATACTCAACTTCATCTATGTCTGTATCTGTTTTGTTACTGGGTCTTTCCTGTGTTCTGTTCCTGGAACTTTGGTGCACCAACTGTCGCTGTAGGAATCCTTTTTTCGGGGCAGTTCCTTGCAAAGGGCCCGGGCTGGTTACAATAGAAACACTTGTAACTTTCTGACTTGCCTGCTTTGGAGAACTCGGTATCACTGACTTGGCCAAGGCCACGAAAAAAACTCCTGGAATTGAATTCTCCTTTTCCGGAACCACTATTGGAAGATTCTGGTTTACTGTACGGCTTGGAACTTCTTTTACGAGAAGCCCTGGAAATAGCAGCACGCAAATCACTAGCATCTTCTTTATTGTCGGCCAACAGACTATCCAAGTACTCTTTAACCGTGTCCCATCCATGCTTGTCGGCTATCTTTAGAATTTTGTTACGCTTACGGATGATTTCCTTTTCCTGGGTAATAATTTCACTAACTTCGGAAGCGTTTCCAAGCTTTATACAACTTTCAACGGCAGCAAGCCTCTCCAGACGCTCGGTATTAAACGAATGTTGCACTTTAATTCCCTCACTTTGGAATACAAATTCTGGTTGGTCGACACCGGTTGCTTTAACACTTTTTCCTAAACGAGCTTCGAAATGATTAATCAAGGAATGTTTTTGCTTCTCTAAAGCATTGTTTAAAGCTGAAGTGAAAAGCGAAATAGCCCCGTCCGTACTTAACTCTGTTTCGTTACTATTTTCAGCATGTTGAGTAGTAGCACGGCGTTCATCATGGTCGGAGCCTTCCTCGGACATATTATGCAGAGCTTAACGTTAACTTCGTCTATCAAAGTTACTGGAGCACATCGATAATAATCAAACGTAATCAGGACTTATATATGCCTATAAAACCCCACCCGTACTACCGCCCTCGAAATATTCGTGCAGAAAACAACAGTAACATCAGACCACTTCTGATTTACATACTAGCCAAACTTGTACCACAAGTCTAAAGATAGAAATAGAATAGGGAAATTCCAAATATAACGGAATAGAAATAAATGTCTTATACATCACCATCTTCATTTTTCTTAGATCTCGATATATTATTTGTTTGACCCTTATGATTCAGCAAAGTAATTTTATGTCGTTCCCATACTTGCATATTTTCAACGTTACATGCAGTGTTGTTTATTGTAAAATTGTCCAATAAACTGATAAAAATGTATTTTTAGTGCAGTTACTGCCTTTGCATTAATGCAAGAATTACTTACAAGAACCATTCAAAGGCGTATAGTAGAGATACTTCTTCGGCTGGTATTCCCAAAGCTGTTAGTAAAATAATCACTGTCACCAATGAAGCTCCCGCTACGGCTGGTATGGCTAGTGATGAAAACGTTGTGAGGATGCTTTGAAAATTAAGAAGAAAAAAAAAATAGTAAAACAAAAATACTGAACTGAAATGTAAATTCAAATTAAAGAGTATGTCCATAAAACTTACAAAATCAAACGTTATCAATCAAAGGAACACGTGGAATTCAAATGCATATGTCACATTCTTGACTTGGATCAGGCATTTTCAGAAGAAAATGGTAGGTTAAACTTGCTTTTATAGCTAGCCAAAACAGTAAAATAAAAGACAAAATATAACTGAAATTTCAATTTTGTCAAATGTTTATGTTTAATCGACATTTCTCCTTTCTTGCAATGAAAACAACTTTCAACTTTGCATATGTATGCGATTTTTAAAAAACGCAAATAAACGTTAAAATAGACTTACCAAACTAGTATTACAGTAGCTGCATCAATATTTCGGTCTACCATTTGCATTATAAATAAACAAGAGACACAGATATACAAACAGGAACCACAGCGACCTATAGCTGCGTTTAAAGGACATACAAAACGGCTTATTTTATTATCTACATGATTAGAACCTTCCAGCTGTTGTATGACAGACGGCATAGCCACAGCACTACAACGAAAGTTATAAATTTAAATATGTATTGTAATTAGGGATGACAGTACTTTACTTGATAAAAAGACTATTTCATAAATAAATTATTTCACAAAATAAACATTTTCATTGCGTACCCTACAATTTTATTCTTAAATATCTAATCTTCTAACAAAACAAGTAAAAGCAATTTCTCTTCTTGAACTTTGATGTCGGAAATAAAAGATTGCTAAACACAATTAAGCTTTACTTTTGCCTTAAAATCGTTAACATGTATTTATTTAATTAAAGCGACGGTAGTTTATGTTCAAGTCTCGTAAATCTATCAGGAAGAGAAAAATCAAGGTACAAACAAAAACTGGAGGAATCTCTAAAAGGAGCGAGACCAGGTGCGTCGACAGGGTAAGCGTCTCATGTTTTACATGCATCATCCTCAATGCGAATTCTCACTCAGTCAAAATGTCACAATCGGGAAAAGGACACAACTGGTAAAATTATAGATCAGACGACTATATTGATATATATAAAAGATATAAGACCGCGAAACATGTCAATAGTGAGTTGAGACACTTATTGTAGATTTCAGTCGATTACTGTTAACAAAAAATATTTTTTATTGATTTTGCATAAATAATATTGTACAATTACGTGATCTTTTTCCTTTTCTATATTTGTCAAATTAACTACACACATTACTTAGACCTTGTGAAAATATGAATATACAAGTCAGCAACAGCGTTTAACTTATTGCACTAGAAAATGATTATGTTAATAATGTATGATTATTGCATAGTATATATGTTCTTACGTGCTGGTTGATGCTAGAACAATCATAGCTGGTTGCAACATTGTCCAGAGAAATTTAAATGGGTTCCTTCTAATAAAAATAAAGTAGGTGATGGGAAGTACAACGAATGATAGTATTCCTAATCCCGCCATAACAGTTGCAATAAACAGTCCAAGTCGATTGAAATCGTCCTCTAAATTTTTCGTTGATGCTAAAGTTTTAGCGATTAGACTTGCGACTCCAATAGGAGTGGTCCTGAAAAAAACACCAAAACCAGTAGGGATAAGGAATGCAATGTTCGGAGGTATAAATTACTGCTTTACCTATTTTTCTGGTCATAAAATATTTTAAACAGAAAAACAATTTATTTTGATGAGACGCGACAATTTGTGCAGAGAAAATCCTGCAACATCATCGAAACTGTTTTGTCAAATTGGTTTCATGGACAAAATTAATATCCTAGACCGTATGTTTCATTTTTGGATTTATTTTTGTTGTTGAGGAAAGTTTTTGAAGATATTGTCGTGTTAGTGTGAGACATGTGCTGGGAAAATATCAGATCAAATTGTTGATGTCTGTGGGTTTTAGCTGTTCCCTGAAAGGATCGGTAGTTTCTTTCCGTAGGATTTTCGGCTTTCCGTTTACTAGGAATGTAGCTCGACATTAAGCGGTATCGGTTTGGAATTTAAGTTTGTCCTTATCAGTTTCCGGTTTGCCAAGTCAATTCGCCTCGAACCTAAAGGACTATTGGTAATCTCATTGTTCGTACACCAAAATGTAAACGTTACGTCATTGATTAAATTTCCATTGTTTAGTACGGGTTCAACCAATCACAACGTTTTGGTTTACGCTTTTGAAAATATTACCCAGAATGCATTAGATTCTGAAACTGCGAATTGTGCGGCATTCGGGATGATTTTGTTCCTTCCTTTGTATTTTATTTTGCACTTTTTGATATTTTTTAAGAATGAGCGATTCAAGTGAATGCGTGTGTTTCAAATGTTTTATTGAATTGTGTTTGGAAAAGGTTAACTTTCTGGTAGTAAGACCTTCACGGCCAGGCTTGGAACTAGATAGGCAGATGCTCACATTAATCTGTGTCGATACAATGTGTTAATTGTCCTCCTTTACACCATAACTCATGTTGGTGTTGCTACGAAAGGAGGCCTTTTTCAAGAGCATACTTACATAGTGTCATTATCTAAAATGCACCAAGACTACTTTCGACAAGATACGTACACTGTCACCTTAAGAATACAGACTTGAAGAACCACCACCCCATCTCAACCCGAAATCCAAAGCCATCGTGTATTCCATAAAGTTCTAGACAATTTTGTAGTTTTCTTATCGCTTGTATTTTTAAACAATATATTGATCTTAAACATGTTAAAGGTATTAAATCGATTCATTTGTATTTATAGATCTGTAAGAATGGTTCTTATTGTTTTTCTAGTAACTCTGGTCTTTGTTATCTATTGTACCAGTTTTATAGATTTAAGTGCTTTTCCTGCACTTAATTTTTTGTACGACCTTTTTGTTCATTCAGTATTCGATTTAAAGGAGTACGATTTAGATCTCAATAAACAAGTTTAACCCCACCACATGTACCTGTCCGACAGGAAGTGGTTTTCATCTAATACCTTAATGTTTTGGCATTTATATCATTTGTATTAATGAAAGATCTTAAGGTCTATTAAATGGATTGACAATTTTTTCTATATAATATTTTTGAACATCATAGACCTCTAGATGTGACTTTGTAACACTATTTATACCTGCGGGAAAATACGCATTTGAAATTGTCATTAAAAATAGATAAATTAATGTTTCTTACCATATGATTTTCCCCAATAACAGTAGAATAACTTCAGTAGCAGAGTAGAAAAACTTTGCAAACTGACGACCGGTTTCTTTTGCTGCTCCAGCAGCGATTCCAAGCATGCAACTAGCAATAAGGATTCCTACAAAGATTTGTTTGTCAACTATCGTAACTCTTCAAAACGATTGGCATTGTTTGAACACTTGTCTTTTAGGAATGAATTAAATGTGATGCAAAATTTTTCTTTTCAAGGAAATAGTGAAGTCAAAACATTTGAAGATTACCAATTTGAGGATCAAGTGTAAAAGGTCGGTTTTCTTTGTGAAATCATAAATATTTTTTACTTTTTTATAATCATTTTTTCAATTGTCTGTTTTAATTAATCTTTCACCTTTGGAATACACATGTGATCCTAAACAAAGAGGACAAAATTCCCTTGAAAACTATATTCATAGATTTTGTACTATTTTGCAAATGAATGCAAAAAGACACGGTTTCATTTTTAGCAAAAAGTTGAAACGGTACTGGGAATTTCTAGATAAACGGATTTGTCTGTAAAACGTTTAAGTTATCTACTTATTGGTATATACTTATTTAATGCTTGCATACATCAAATACAAAAAGGCAAATATTCTTGCTGACCTAAGATATTGGTGCTAGATGATTTTTCTACTTTTTTGCTGATCACAACAGAATGCATTAGAGTTGTTGTTGTACCATTAATTGTTACATTGTATTGTTGGTTTTCTGTCTGATATCCTGTTTGAGCCTGTATGGATGTAAACGAGGTTGATGTACTCATAATAACTCTTTATTAAGATCTACATTTGATAAATGTAAATCATAATATTTTTCATATAAATGCTCGCGATTTATTTTCCGTGTTATATGTTTTATATCAGACTTAATTTCTATGTTATAAGACTAATTGTTATATGAATATAAGTTATAGATAAATTACAAAATCTGGATGCTGTCATCTTTACGATTACGTTGGTAGATATTTGATGAGTTTCTTATGTGTATACCATATATCCCACATCATTATGCCGTTTCTGTTAAATCAATTCACAACTTGACTAGACGATTAACCAAAAGTATAGACACTTTTCTATTGTTGAAAACTGTAAGATGTCCGCTAAATGTCTTGTCTGTTTCCTTTTGTTTTAGGGTTATCGTCTCAATGACCATGATGACGCATCCCGAGGTCTTTTTGTTTCAAAATACATTTTAATCATGATAACCAGTAATTTATAAGAGCTTAACTTTCAAATTTTACCTTCTGGAAAGTTGCAGATATCAAATTTTCAGGAAATAAGTTTCTACAAAAAATTATGGAAAATATAATAGAACTATATTCATTAATTAATGAAAGAATGTCCAAATGTGGCAGTCCGTTCATGTAACACCGTCTTTGGTTGAAACTAAATATATTTACCAATCTGCAATGAAATGAAGTTTAGTTATTGACTATAACTAATATAATTGTAATATGAGAAACACGACGAATGTCACTGGTGGAGCAGGAGCACCTGGGGTCATTCACAGTTTCTGATTGGCTTCGTGTTGCTGAATTTTTCTGTGTAATGTTTTTCGGATTATATTGTTTTCTTTTGGACACAGACTTGCCCGACATAGTGTGTTATTACTCCTCAATGTATTTCCTATCATTTACCTTAGAAGATCTGCAAATATGTCTTCTGTTTGGATGTTTGTTCTCCTACTTCCATCAATTGATTTTGTTGAAGATATTTCACCTATGAAGATGTTTAGCAAAATTATAAAATGAAAAAAAAAAATAAGAATAGAAAATTTAAATATTATACAATTACTGTCTTTTGATGAGGTAAATATGCGGTTTTATTGACTTTTGAAAAACTGATATTCACTGAGGCCGACGGCCGAAGTGAATATCAGTTTTTCAAAAGTCAATTAAACCACATATTTACCGAAACAAAAGACAGTAATTGTTTTATTCCATATTCCGAGAAAAAACAGTGTAATTAATGACAAATATTTACCAAAATCAATTGTACATCACACAGTTTACCAAAACGTTACATGTAAAAGCGCGTGACGTTAAGCGCGGTGAATATCACTTTCCTCCAGGTGAATATGCTTTTTTATTCAAAATTCAATTCATATAGAGAAACCTACATAAATAATACCAATATGGAATAAATAAGATTATTGTATAAATTCATATATTGTAGGTAAAGAGGGTCACTTATTGTACTCATGAACATTATCTCGTTCGTAATTTTTGTTCAGTTTCTTAAAAGAAAAATGAATTAAAAAAAAAGAAATAAATAAATACCTGGTTTAATTGTTAAACATACCAACACTCCAACTAGACATGGAACAAAATTTGATATCATGATGAACGTCAGACTTACAATACTAATTTTACCATTCGATTTCGGATCCAACGATGCAGTTCCTACAATATATATATTTATCCCCGGCTTAGTATATTTCTAGGATTTTGATTGGTTAACGCATGTCGTTACAAAACCCATAGCCCGGGTTGTTGCTAACCCATATACCCGGACGTTGCTAACCATTGCACCAGGGAACTTCACGCGCGTTTTCCTTAGTTCCATGGTTGTTCCTTTTGAAATATTGAATTCTGTTGATTATCCATGATGTCTGTAATTAAATATTTAATCCACTAACGAGTTTATCCTATTATGCCGATCATTTGCACTCATTTTAGTAAATGCATCACTTGGCTGCCACATAGACGTATTTACACTTGTATGCAAATTTGTCCGCCATTACGTAAAATCACACAGGTTCCCGTAAACTTTGACATCATAATTCAAAACATTTGACGTCACAATTAAAAAGTGATTATTGCCTGACGTCAAAAGGTGATTCGGAGTAGATCTACGGTCATTCGGAGGCAAAATATAGCTAAATACCAAAAGTGTAAATACGTTTATTGTCAATGAATGGGACTACTGACCTAGCTATGTGAATGATCCACGTTGACGTAACACCGTCTATGACGTAACTCTCACAACATTGAGCGCCAAATTTGACTCCTTCCAGTTTCTCTATCTCTGGATTAAAAACGTCTTATATTTGACTACCTGTAGGGGCCTACAAAAGGTAGTACCCTACACCCCGTTGAAAATATGTCAAACTACCAAATTTCAATAAAACTTTTTATAAATAATGAAAAAAACGTTGCTTTCTCGTTACACTTTGTGGTCAAATTTCTCTTAAAAATCGCCGGGTTTGGACTAAGACCGGGGATAAATTCGTTATCTACGTTCATATCCGTAGATATGGACGTAGATAACTTATAATATATGTTAACCACTACAATGTTTTTGGGGGAGATGGAATCTGAACGTTCGAGTAAAAAGGTTAGATTTCATTACCTTGTCAGAAGGATTATTGTCCCTATTCCTTTTTGAGTCAAATGTGCATTTGTTTAAGCAGATACATTCCGTCTTTCAAACATTTTTCAATAATTTTTATTTTTGATTTATTTCCTATGATAAAATTGGTTTTTATAATGTTAGACCGCTGACAACAATCAATCAATCAATCATATGTCACAGTCTGATCTTTTTATCCTGAATTTTTTTTATATTTGAGGTAACATATAATCTAAGTAAACAAAATATTAACAGTGACCAATGTCCCTATTTAAAACTTTAGATTAGAATTCCACGTTATCTTCATACCAAAACTATACGAAAAACAAGACAACTTTTCATCCTATTGTTAATTTTCCTTTCCTTGATATTGATGTTCAGTTTTCACCTTAGTTTTGAGTGTACAATGCTCAGATGGTTCGTTTGTTTGCAGTGATGTCTCGGATTCAATTGTAATATTTGTATTATTCAGAAATCATACATATGAAACCAAATTTACTTAATTTTATCACGAATTTTAACATTTATCATTTCCATCTGCATGACTTTAACAAAAATTGGTAATTTTGCATCTAGCTATTTACGATGATAATTTGTTTAAAGAGAACTAGTTGGAGAGTTGTACTTTTTAGTCTTTATCGTTGACTCGATAAACTTATTGTTAAAGTCTGTGTTAAGTTATAGATACACTGCTGTTGCTCAATCTCTGCGTCTTATATTTTGGGAAACAAATATGAGTTTTACAATAATACGTTAATTGAAAGTTAGAACATATACTAAAATGTTTGTTTTTCGTTTTTTACCGAGCAGACCTACATAGGTATAATCATACCTGATATTACTGAACATGCCACTAAAGGTACAATCATCATTTTTAATACGTTCAGGTACATTTCTCCAAGGATTCCTAATTAAGAAAATATATCAAGTTTTGAGCATGTTATCATATCTAAGAATTTACTGATTGCAATATTTAGATTATTAAAGTTCACATACTAATTATCATTTTGGTATGAAAATTGAAAATATTTAGAATTGCTCCTTGATAATCACAAATATGAAAAGACTACATAGTGAAAGACCGTTGAATGTACGAAACATTTTGTAAATAGGCTCAGATCATTTCTTGAACAACAAAACAAATGTTGATATTCATCCTCCACTTTTTCGTACTGTATCGCTTTTAACATTATAATATGCTTTGGTTACATATGTAACTATGGGACGAAGTTTGCTATATATTTAGATGCCATTTGAAAAAGGACTAATATATTTGTCCTGTAACTCTGAGTTTTGTCAGTGAAAACAAACGAAATTGTATTTATAACCGAGTTGTGTTTCAAATTTAAACGCGCTTACAATGATTCATGCATGCATTTTACATCTTTAAAAAAGTAGGAAAATGCTTAAATATAAGAAAATGTCTTACCTATCCACATAAGTACAGACTCTGACGGAGAAAACTGCCGAACTCCTATACCGATTCCAAACCCTATAGCTGCACCCATAAATGTTAATATCACCAGTAGGTTTGAAATAACTATTTGTTTGCATCTTATATTCCTGGTCTCGTCCGACATTATCCTCCTTCAATCAAAGACGTATTAATATAGAGTCGGTTTAATTCAAGCCTTTAAAGTTGTGTGTTGAACAAGTTGACAAAATATAAAATTTAATAGAGTCCCTTTCGAATCTTAAAAGTTGTGTGTTGACCAGGTTAACAAAATGTGATATTACATACACTTGTATGATATGGTAAATATCTTCGTTACCGAGAAGACACATTTGTTTGTAGATTTTAATGTAAATATTTGATGCTGTGAAGGTTGAACCGTTGTATCATCTAATTGTTTATGGTTTAGCACGCAACAAAAATATATAAATGAACTTATACCTTGTATGATATGTACAAAAGGACAGATTGGGAAACGTCAATGAAACAGCAACTCAACGATACAAATAACCAAAAGACATCGGAGGACAATAAACAGTCTGCAGTAAAAGATAGGTGTTTATAAAAAAAAAATATACCCAGCTTTAAATCATCATCCATTTTTAACAAGTGAGAAAACATTCAAAACGTATATCAAACATCTACCGTCATTACAAATTTCTCCAGGTAAATAAAAATATAAAGAAATATATTGACCTTACATAAAAATAAGTCAATATGCTATGATTGTCAATGAGACAACTATCAGTTAAAGACTATACGATGTTTACTAACAAGACAAACACTGACGAAGTTCCTGATGTGGAACAGGCAAACCAACATGTGGCGGGGTTAAACTATCATTTTTTTATCTACTATCTATTTTCATCTAAGAAAATTATTAATGAGGTAATCTTGAACTTTTCACAGACTTTACCTGGGAGAATATAAAGATAAAATTTCCCTCTGTACTTAACGACAAAATGAATGTATGTCTATTGAGTCTATTTATTTAATTTGAATTAAAGATAAAATATTTAGGAACATGTGGGTATGAATTTCAATATGACGACAACGTAAGAGCATAATGAAGTGGAGGTCACGACGCAAGGTATCTAAATATATAGCCAACTTCGCTCTAAACATACATGGGCCAGAACTTCGCTCTAAGCATACATGGGCCAGAACTTCGCTCTAAGCATACATGGGCCACAACTTTGCTCTATGCATACACGTGCCACAACTTTGTTCTAAGCACACACGGAACACAACTTCGCTCTAAGCATACATGTGCCACAACTTCGCTCTAAGCATTCATGTGCCACAACTTTGCTTTAAGCATACATATGCCACAACTTCGAATCGCTCTTAGCATACATGTGCCACAACTTCGCTCTAAGCATACATGGGTCACAACTTCGCTCAAACATACATGGGCCACAACTTCGCTCAAACATACATGGTTCACAACTTCGCTCAAACATGCATGGGCCACAACTTCGCTCAAACATACACGGGCCACAACTTCGCTCAAACATACATGGGTCACAACTTCGATCAAACATACATGGGCCACAACTTCGCTCAAACATACATGGGCCACAACTTTACAGTGCCTTCAATACGATTTAGCGAATACTTTGTATACTTTGATAAATGTATCAAATTCTTCATCCAACATTATTTCATTGGTGCTACTGCGGCATTGCATGACTTAAATACGCATGTAACAAGAACAAGGATGTCATTCAGCTTATAGAGGACTCAATTCGTTGATCTAAATTTTTTTATGGAGCTACACAGGAGAAAAGTCCATTGATCTGCAATACTTTTTACATCCAAAATTAATTTTGTTCTAGTTGCTTATATATACCATGTCGTTGAATGCTATTATTCTACATTCAGTGACAATACTAGCTCCATATTAACTGAATAACACTAGAGACCGGGGAAGCTCTGTGTATGCAAATATGTAAGTATGGAAGAATTAGAAAAGCAATCTAGCATTCTCCTCTTTACCAACAGCTCCTTCTTGGTTCCATTTTTATTTGCGACTTTGATATGAAGTGGGACAAATCAAAGCAGGAACTAAACATTTTCATTCAATATGCTAACAACTCCCATCCCTCAATAAAATTTTACGACAAACTTTTGTTGCTATATGTATATCGCTGTCTCATTAGTGTTAATCCCTGATTTACAGCTTTCACGAGAGTTAATCGATAACATGTTGTATATATACGCTTGTCTGATGTAGAGGTATGTATGCTGATCTGTATTTGTCTTGTTTAGCTTTGTTGTGTCGTGCAATCTGTCATATAGTTTACACCTTTTAACATTTAGGTAAAAAATAGAGTTCTAAATCGAATCTTTGTAACAACAGAAAAGCGCAAAAACTTTAAATTCAAAAGAGCTTATATAAAATGCATCTAGATGTGGCAGAAAAAAAGTCAAATGAAGAAAGGAAATATTCTGAAATTTTTTTGTATTAGCACTAAAATGGTTTTTGTGTTGTTAACTGGGTTTATATTTATCGATCATAAATTTATGTATGGTCCTTACACCTCTCAGTTTTGTTACAAGACACATTTCACGCTAACCATAAACGATTGAATGAACAATAGATGCTTAAATCTTTGTCCGTTCAAGATTCATGATAGTGAAAATCAACAAACCTTGCTTCGTGCATATAGCTACCATGAAGACCCTACACGTTTATTTTGTGGAAAGTGTTCGCGACGGATCACTTTGTTAATATTAGAGAAATGTATGTGTGGGCATTCGTGTCAATGGCGGTATAAACAAACAGAATACTTGGTTTTCACTTTGAACGCGTTAGTTTCACTTTTAACGCGTTGATTATCACTTGTGAACTTTCTATTTCTATGCAGCGCCTGCATATGGAGTATTTATCTCCCAGTTGATACGATATTCCAGGGCTTTTATTTCCTATCATGATTTCCTTGATAGAGGATTGCTGTTTCAAGTGGTGAATATGAAATCATCCCTTCGTAAACTGTACGGACGCCATCACGAGTTGGTTGATCGTTATGGAATAACTGTTTCACAGAAGACGACGGATATGTTCCAACTGTCGTAACCATAATCCCGTCCTCTTTTCCCCGAATGTGACCAACCGAATTAGACTTATCACCGGGTTTGTACTTACACGAGCAACATGATGGGTGCCAAATGTGGAGCATGATCTGCATACCCTTCCGGAGCACCTGACACCACCCCCGGTTTCTGATTGGTTTCGTGTTGCTCAGTATTTAGTTTAATATGTTGTGTTTTGTGTACTGTTTGTGTTTTGGTCTTTTTCTATTTTGCCATGGCGTTGTCAGTTTATTTTCGACTTATGGTTTTTGAATGTTCCTTTGGTATCTTTCGCCTCCCTTTTTTAACGCGTTGATACATGTAGGTAATTCATATGGTATGGAAAATCAAATTTGAAATGTACACTGAAAGAATATGTTTTTCTTTTTTATTGGATATATTATTATGTCTGTGCAAAATTGTATCTATAAAAGTTACGTGCAATGTTTAAAATTATGGTAATTTTTTGTCCTGTATTATATATAAATCTGTAAAAAAAATTACATCAGAACATGCATTTCAACTTGTATCTTTTTCTTCTGTCTACAGTATATCTATTTTTTATAACGTTATGAAAAATAGATATACTGTAGACAAAAGAAAAGATAGTTTGAGATGTGTATCATAAAGCGATGATGCACTTCAAATAATCGCCTTTTTGAAAAGATGTCAGAACTCAGAACAGTAGGTAATATTGTTAAAGCTTGGTATGATTATATACCAAATATGGCTTAAATATACAATGCACTTAATATTTATGTAAACAAAAATGAGGTACATCTCTATTACATAGTAAACCATTTGTTGTTTGCCTGAAAATAATTCAGCTGGAAGTTTTAGATAAGCACGTCTACACAATTCGAGTTTTTATCAAATCACATAACAATTTGCCTAGATGTTGCACATCTTCATCATAAAATAGTAGTGAATGGATAGCAAGTGTTCCTATATAGACACGAAGTTCAAAATTAAATATATGCCAAATTTGATTAAATGCACCTATTATTTCATAATGACCAATTTCCTAAATGGTTAAGTTCCTTAAAAAAAGAAGACGTACATATTCATAAAAAATGGGGATATAACTTAGTATGCATGAATACTTTAATTAGATTAACATTACAGATTAATCAGTCTATGTAGAGATATAGAGAGAAGAATTTTTATTCCATACGAAGAAGCTAAAGCAGTACTGCCTCTTATTTCTAGTATTAAAAGAGATTTCGAAAGCCAGTAGAATATCAAAAGTATGAAAATAAAAAATCTCTGATACATTTATTGAGATTGCAATAAACAATAACTGATAATCGTAGAAATAAAATTTTATTCAATCGTTCAATTTTTTTTTTATTTTTTTTTTCTACAGATTATCTTTTTTTATAACAACTTACGAGTTGAAATGCATGTTATGGTGTTAGTTTTTTTACAGAATTATATATAAATAAACTCATCATAGATACAATGATTAAAATTTTATACGCTAGACTCGCATTTAATCTTCTAAAGATTCATCAGTGGCGCTCGAAACAAAATGATAAAAAAAGGCTAAATGAAGTACGAAGTTGCATAGTATTGAGGACCAAAATTCCGAAAGGTTTTGCCAAATACTGTTAAGGTCATCTATTCCTGTGGTAGACAATCCTTCGTATTTCAAAAAATTCAAAGTTTTGTTTAAAGCTAATTTATAATTATGACTATATTAATGAAAATTCATGTCAACACAGTAATGCTGACTACAGGGCTAGTGATACATTCGGCGAGGAAACCTCTACTAGCAGTGAAATCGACCCAGTGGTTGTAAATAAAGTCATCATAGAAACCAGAATTAAAATTTTGTACGCCAGACGCCAGACGTAATACAGGAACAAAAGTTACAAATATTTTGAACATTGCATCACACTTTGATATATATAGTTCTGCACAGACTTTATAATATATCAACCAAAGCCGGGCTTCAAAGTTATTGTGAGACTACCTACTCTAGGGTGGCTTGAATCAGATGTGGATATTAAAAAAATCGATAGATCTGTTAGAGTACATACAATCTATGACTCTCTCCGCTAGCAATAGTATTAAAACATTTGACTTTTCTACCCTTTAAACAAGTATTCCTCATTCCATACTAAAAGACAAATCGAAATAACTGGTATCGCTTTTTTTCATAGAAAAAAAGAATGGCCAACGTAGATAAAAGTATCTTGTCTAAGGAAGGGATAAATCGTACTTTTTAAAAACAATCACTCTTGATTCAAACAAATTCTCTGAATTTGACATTTTCAAGATGCTTGATTTCTAGATTGACAACATATTTGTTACGTTTGAAGGACATGTTTTTCAACAAACAATCGGCATTCCTATGGGAACCAACAGTGCTCATATTCTTGTCGACTTGTTCCTTTATTCATACGAGACTGACTTCATACATAAGCTTCTTAGGGAAAAAGTAAAATAACAAAAATACCGAACTCCAAGGAAAATTCAAAACGGAAAGTCCTTTATCAAATGGCAAAATCAAAAGCTCAAACACATCAATCAAATGGAAACAATTGTCATATTCCTGACTTGATACAGGCATTATCTTTTATAGAAAATGGTGGATAAACCTGGTTTTATAGTTAGCTAGACCTCTCACTTGTAAGACAGTCGCATAGAATTCCATTATATTGACAACAAAGTGTGAACAAAACAAACAGACATAATAGGTAAAAATGTCAAAAATTGGGGATCAGCAGTCAACATTGTCAACAGGGAAGAATGAAAAGAAGCTAGCATTATCCTTTAACTTCACGTTCCGCTAAATAAATGATGTCCTCTCACTAAATAATTCAAAGTTGGTGATTATGTTTCACAGATCTATTCCACTGAACTTGAAATAAAGGATACAACAGATACTGTTAAATCTGCCTCATATTTAGACTTACATCTAGAAATTGACAACGAGGGTCGGTTGAGAACAAAACGTTACGACAACAGAGATGATTTCAGCTTCCCAATTGTGAACTTTCCATTTCTATGTAGCAACATTCCAGCAGCACCTGCATATGGAGTATATATCTCCCAGTTGATACGATATTCTATAAGTTGAAATAAAACCTTTTTACGGACGCCAGCACGAGTTGGTTGACCGTTATTGAATATCCGTTTCATATATGACGACGGATATGTTCCAATTGTCGTAACAACATTCCCGTCCTCTTTTCCTCGAATGTAGCCTACCAAATTAGACTTATCGGCGGGTTTGTACTTACATGAGCAACACGACGGGTGTCACCTGTGCAGCAGGATCTGCTTAGTCTTTATTTTTCTTTGATGTGTTTTGTGTACTGTTGCTTGTCTTTTCGTCGTTTTTCATTTTTTGCCTTGAAATTGTCAGTTTGTTCTCGACTTATGAGTTTGAATGTCCCTTTGGCTTTTAAAAATATTGGTGTCCAATTCGCCATTTTTACAAATGACAAAAAATATATCTTGAAAACCTACCTCTGCAGTAATTTGTACAGGAAACACAAACAAATCATTTAGTAATTCCGGTCTTAAATGTTGGCGAGTGTTATCATATACAATTCTTATTAAGTGGAATAGCTCTTTAAAGACAAAAGTGGAAGTATCAATGTGAACAAGATCATTCTGTCTTACGAAGTCACTAACAATATTTCCGAAATTAAGAAAATTTAAAGCTGGCTTATCGCCAGCAAAACCAAACATTTCACCATTTTTCACATTATCAAGGGGCAAACCTCAAGAGTGACAGACATGAGCTCAATCAAATATTACTGAATCTGTGATGATCCGTCCTATAACAACAATTCCGAATTTCAATTGATTTAATTGATATTTTCTAAAACTATTTTCTGGAGACAAACAATTCGGAACATACGTACGGAAAGCATGTACGTACAAGCATTCAAGGCCGAGCATACATAGAACGAATACCAAAACCCGCTTATAGTGGGAGATATTATGCAAATAATTGTGCAAATCGTGATACAAGCATGAAATTTGGTATATGGGTTGACAAAATGTTAATTTAAAAAAAACAGATGCTGGTCATAAAAAAACAATATTTTTCAAGATGGCCACCACTCATTTTGCAAATGGCGTCATTTCAAATTGGCTACATTTCGTAAATCCTTTGAAAGCTGTGTTGTAGGTATAATCCAATGTAAGTTTTGATAAGAAGTAAATCACAGTTCCTAAAGTACGATGAGACAATACATTAATGAAGAAAAAAGTGACTTCCGTTCCAAAATGGCGGCAAAAACGTAGAAAATGTCAATTTTTTTTTCATTTACATGAACTTTACAAGAGCTATCACTTACTTTGTTCAGTTCAAATGCCTAGTTTGGTTAGAAAGACAGGTTGCTTTATCTAATAATTATCTAACTGACAGTTGCATGTACACAAACCCGTACAAGGAAGGCAGGTAGCATTTACAGTTACCAACACAGATGGATTTCTCGCATCCGCATTTCAAAAGTTCCTGACACGAGGATGCAACGGCCGGCAAAGAAGTCCATTTTGGTTTCCAACTGTCATTATCTTTTTCTTTCATCCAACCCCAGTGTTCAGGACTTGGTACCTGCGGAATGCATATTTCCGTTTGAGCCCAAACATGTCCGCCTTGATATGCTACTCTTTTGGTGTGTTCTAGAAGAGCATCTCTGGAAGGCGGAATAGCATCATAAGGCTGCTGCTTCCTGGCAAACAATTCAAATCGTGCCTCGTTAACAGCAAATGCTGCTGTTGTTCTGTCTGACGCAAAAATCTAATCTTGCGAATGCTGCAATTCCTAATACTACTACATCCGTGTCAGTACTACTTAAAATTACTTTTTTACAACCATTTTCAGCAGCATGCTTAACATGGACAAACATTCGTGTATCTGCTTCTTCATGGTTACAAGAGGATAGCTGGGAAGTATCCGTATTGAAATTGCAAAGAACATTTTCACCTTGAGTAACATAAACAGTTTTATCAGTCTCTAAAGAATCAATTCTGTCGGCAAGAAACTTGAACAATTCCGTTCTGTTGTCATCTTCACGGAGAAAACTACTCCAAACCCTTGGCGTTCTACCAGAACCAACAACTTTCCGTCTAGCACCAGCACCTCGCTTTCTTCTCGTCCCAGCCTTTAAACTATTCTTTAAGTAAACGTCAAAAACAATGTCTACTCTTGAATAATTATCGGTGCAAGATTTTATGTAATGCAGTATGACATCATTTGCATAATCATCAAATGTTTTTGCCCCACGTGGTGGTTTGGAATTAACCATCGCTGCCCCATCAACGATAAATGCGTCAGAATGTGGATCAGTTGATGGTAAATCGCAGAATGATTCAAGTATATCCATTAGCTGCGATTTAATACCACTGTTTAAAGTGCCATCCTAAGACAAAGACGGTGGAGCAGTTTGGTTTTCATGGCTTAAGAAATCTTCGAGGTCTACTTTGACATGAAATGAAAAGTCGAGAAAAGAGATCGCAATCACTTTTCATGTTCTTTAGCTTTGTTTTTGACAAAGACGTTTCCGAGTTTGTTTTACGGCTAAATAATTGGAAATTGTTCTGTTTTATCGGGTCATAAAAAGCAGATTCTCCTTTGTTTTTCATTTGTTTCAAAAGATCTTCGTATTGTTTTGACCCAATATCTTAGAGTTTACATATCTAACCTGCTTCCAAATCAACAATTTCCTAAGAGTCAATTTTGTACTAATCTGATGACTCCTCTAGAAATGGATTTCCAAACTCGTTCATCACTTTAGAAAGCCTTTGATCCTTTTCGAAGAAATCCTTTTGTGTTTTCGTAGAGTCTTCATGGTGTCGTTCATCTGTTGAATAATGACTCAAACCACTAGATCTTTCAAATTCATCTACCAGTCTACTGACGTCTGGTCCAGCTACCATACATCGTCTCAAAGCTGCGGGATCTTCGGTTAATGCTATGGCACCACCATCGCCCTTCACAATTGCATTATTCTATTCATGTGCCTGATCAATTGTAATATTAGAAAACAACTTGCTGGTCTTACGTACAGTGAAATTACCATTTTCAAATTCCATTGCAACCTGTGGGTGATATTCGAGAAGGGAAGCCATATCTCGGAGTTGGATCGATAACCATCGAGCATAATTTACACGATCAAGACCAAAAACATACGGTATCATGCTTGATATGGACTGTTTGTAAAGTACGAAATCTGACTCACGAAATGAGCATACTACCGAAAGCACAAGAAGTTCTAAATTTATAATTGAACGCCAGAAATTAAACTGTGGTCGAGATGACTCTCTTTCCTTACACCAGTGTATCAAATCATCGAACGTCACAGAGTCATCAGTTATATAATCTGCGTTTATGCTTTCATAAGCCGACATTAACAATTCAAACAAAACACATATAGTTATCTGATGCGCGTGTCTAGTCCTAGGTACATTTGAACATACAAGAAAAGAATCATATGCCGTTCCAGGTGTTGCAATATCGGCTTCAGTGAGGGCACTTGTCCATCCACTACCACGCAAAAAGTCACCCAGAATTTTAAAACCAGCCATTGCAATGTGCAATCCACCAAACATGACGATAAACTTACCTTTTCCGTACAAATCTGGCCATTCCCACTGAATTTGCTTTGCCAAAACAAAAAGGTGTTGATCTGCAATTATAATTGGTGTTTGTCCGGGATTAAAAAAGTTAACCACCTCTTTCACCTTATCCATCGAATGCTTGATCATTGCAACTGAATGGGCTTGTTTTTAAAATAGTGGCATCAAAGTCATTGTCATTGCTTCCCAGAGTGACGAAAGGGGAGCCTCCTTGTCACATAAAAATCACTTAACAATATCTTGTTTAAGTTTTGTATCTGAATGATCAACCTAACGGCGAAAGAACTTAGGTGAACAACCGGTTTCACTTTTTGTTGATTTCGTTGACTCGTATCTTTGTTCGGCACGTTTCAATTTGGTATTGTTAAATTTAATTCGGCAACTTGGATGGTATTTTGCCTCATTCATTGTTAAAGTGCTTTCAATTCCGGAACCGTTGTTTTACCTTTAAACGTCTAGTGGTATAGGTAATCTATTCATTTTGTGAAACTTAAGAATGTTTGTAGCCAACATTTTATACCCATCGGCGTTGATTTTAACGTTTCAACTGTGTCTTCATGACACAAACAACACTTTGACCAGTCAGTTTCCCAACTCACTGTTGAGGCTGATGACAGACAAAGGGGCAAACCATAAAGAATTTGTGAGACTTGAAAATGAAAGCTGACAATGGACCCCATGCCGTGTTTATAATCGTGTTTATAAATAGTTTGCACATGCTCGAAATTGTTAAACGCATGTTTATCATAACCTTGAAAAATGTTATAAAACCTATTCATAATATCATTGAAAATCCCAAAACACTAAGTATGTAGTGAATAGATTAAAGATTTTTTGTGTGAATTTTGCAACGTTTTCGCGCATGCGCAAACCTTAAACATGTCAAATATTCATTTCTAGTATAAAAGTCACATGTAAGGAAGGTAGCCACCAAACCTGATAATTTTTTACTAAAAGGAGGTCAAAGAAAAACAGTTTTCGAGAAAAATAAGTATTTTCGAACTGGAAAAACAGCCATTTTAGAACAAGGCCGTGGCCATCTTGAAAAAAATGATTTTTTTTTATGGCCAGCAGTTTTTTCTTAAAAAATATATAATAATGATGCTTCATGCTAATTTTCATGCTTGTATCATGATTTGCACAATTCTCTCGATTTTGCTTGCTAATATCTTCCACTATAAGGAACACGTTTCAAATGGGAGAATAATATTCATTGTAAAGAAATTTTGAATCCATTTCAGTACGGAAAAAAACTTTTGAAACAGAAATCAAATCGTTATTCTATCTTGAACATTTAAATTCATTTTTCACTGGAAATATCGAAAACCTCAAAAAATGGATTATCAAGAATGTTCACCCCAATAAAAGCTGGATTACAGTATGGCCACTCTAACAGTGTTTGTCAAGACAGTTATACTTCTGTTTTGTGAAAGTCTGTACTGCTGTGTAGGAAAGGTACATACACTGTCTCAGGTGATCTTGTTTGTGGTTTCATTTCCGGAATTTCGATAGTAGAATACATTACATTGTACTTTGTTTTTAAGCGTTCATACCCCTGTTCGACATCTTTTGGAAGTGGTCTGTATGTAAACAATGGGACTGATGAATTTTTTATGGAAATAAACAATATCTGCTCTAAGCTATTCTTTCCAGATAGAAATACTTTAATATTGTTCTAGACGTGCACATGAACCTTCGATATTGAACGCTATCCAACTAAAAAAAATATCATTTATCAGGTATTTCTAGAAAAATGTACAAAAAGATGTCTCATATAATGTTTACGACATTCTTTTTTTAAAATAAAGAACTAAGTAATATACTAAAGTCAAAAGTTGAGATTTTGAACTTACGATAGTTTTCTAGATGTCTTATTAGCATCTGGGACATAATATGTTGATAGTATAATAGTCCCAGTTAGCATCAAACAATTTAATGACTGGTACACAACTACCACGATGAAACTTTTTCCATCAGAGATTCTGTATTTTGGCTTTAAGCTTTATAGAATAATCATTACGTTCTAACACGACTCTTTATTATGAGAAAAAATAAGTTAAGCAATTACATTAAAAAACAAGTAGGGTCTAATGAAAAATCATTTTTGTATTATTTCTAATACCAATAGAAAATAGCGGGTTGAGGTGGTTAGTACTACTTGTTCCTTTGTGATACATGTCTACTTTTTTGAAGCTCTGTGATTCTACTGGAAACAGTTCTGGTAATTTAATACCAGTATAATTTTGTCTTTTAGGCCATGGTAGATGTAACAGGTTTATAACTGGATCAGTATTTACTATGGTATCTGCAAATTTCACTTTGAAATAAAAATTAAGGATATCGCGGAAATGCAGCCTTGGCTCTTTACAAAGAGCTGAAGATGTCAGCTTAGAAAATGAATAAGAATATAAATTAATATCAATGTCTGAGCTTTGCAGCTTTCAACTAGAATATCAATTTGGTTTTGAATAATTGGTTTCTGAAACAAAGTCAGAAGAAATAAAAACATTTTACCAGAATAAGGATTATGAAGTGCACTTTCACAAACTAAGAAGTATAACGGTGTTTTGAAGTGAATGTCAATATCAAATAAAATGTTACTAGTAATATTCTTACTTTGCAAAGACCTCATTATTTTACAAGTGGGCCAACGGAGAAATAAGTAACCAATTGACCTCCCATAAGGACAATATTCCGAACCAAGAGGGTAAAATGATATTTCTGTGTATAGTTCTTTATAAACATGCATAATTAACATTTGCATTGTTCTTTCAAAGACATCGACTGGTTTGCAGCGGAAATCCAAACTTGCTCCTTTTTCTATGAGGTAGTTGAATAGTTTTGGCTGTTGGAAAACAAATGTACCAGCAAGTGGCGTTAATCCATGGAAGTCTCTACATTCAATAGTCTCATTACTAACACGAAGTATGCTTTCAACTATTACCTGATCCCCAACTCTTGTTGCATAGTTCAGAATACTTTCACATGTTAATTCAGTTAACAATGTATGATACTGACTGAATGTAACACCATGATACAAATCTTTATATACATGTATCTGTTGAAACGACTTACAGTTTACACATGTATCATGAATTCCAATATTAAGAATATAACTGAAAATTTTATATGCTTTTACAAATGCAGCAAATCGTAGCAAAACGGTTTCTATAGTAGAATTAGTCGTTAAGAACTTGAAAACTTCTAAGTAATCATACATGACTGGCAAACGAATAAGAGTATTAACACTTGAAGTTTTTTGTTCAAGTTTATCTTTTCCCGTTTCAGCAATAAGTTTAACTGCTCGAAGATTTCCTTTTATGATCGCAATATGTAGTAAAGTAATACTATCACCAGTAAGAAACCTACCTTTATTGTCTTCATAGATATAATTTACAAACGTGTTTAGTCTATTTATGTTTGTAAGACAAGAGAAGTCGAGTAAGCTTTCTTCGTGAATAGCAATAAAAGAGTTTGTGTTATTCATAAGTGCATTTATAGCTGACAGTGTCCTGTTGTTATTTTTGGAGAAAGAAATCATTTTCTTCATCAAACGGAAAGAATCTACGACTGAAGCAAACATGTCTAAAACAGAATGGCACGGTTCGTATTGCACACCATATAAATTGTGTCCACATATAGTGTTATTTACGTAAGTACTTAATTGGTTAAGCATATCCATATCTATTTTCTTGTCTGATCTTTGCATGTGCATAAATAACTCAACAATGAAATCGTGGCTCACGTTTACCTAATTAGCATCTATGTTACTTAACATGAAACGCGATATTGCAGCATGATCTTTCTTTTTGTCAACTTTGCATGGATGTTTTATTGAAAGAAATATCATCCAATCTTGGAGAAAAGGCTTTAGTTTGATGATATCTTTATGTAAGAAATTCTGGTCAAATGTGGTGACCATATCCTGAAATACACTTTCAAAGTCTTTTTTTTTCTTTGAAAGCTCTCTATAATATGTAGAAATTTCCAATAGATCTTTTAATTCAAAGGTTTCATGCCTGCAATTATAATTTCAAAAAGGACTTTGGCTTTTTTGAAAGCAGTAGACCTGCAACCTTCAAAAACATAAGGGAATTCCATTCCAAAGAATTGGTCAATTGATGTTGGTAAACTATCAACAGACAATGCATGATTTCTGTTTATTTTTTCTACCATGTCTTTTACTAGCACAAAATTCCACTTAAGATATTCAAGATAGGTACGTGGTATATAATTTTTTTTACTGTATAACAACATATCTTCCTTGTTATTATCAGATTCACGATATAAATGCCAGTGATCAAGGTCTCTAAAGTTGTCAATGATTTTAGAATCATTTTTGGAGGTTAACAACAGTTTAATCCATAGAGGCAATTTATTATATCTTAACTGTAGTAATGTAATTACGGAATAACCAAATCCAATAGTATTGCATTCATTTAATGCATCAATCAGTAAAACAAGGCGTTCCCCTTCAGGTGGAAGAAACATCGAAAGTGGTTCTACTATCAATTCATCAAAACAATTAACAGGATTAAATTTGCATGATGTTTTGATTTCGTTTTCTCTGAATGACATAAAAATGCCTCTTTTTTCTAGCATTTTTCCATATAAAGGATATTTGCAGTAAAGGTTTTGAACAATATTTAAAATGAAAGTATCTGCTCGCTGAAATTTAGCCTCACTTGAGATGCATAAATGATGAATTAAATTTATTTGTGTTAGGTTATGTTTTCCTTGAATTATATTTGCCATGGCTGCTGATTTACCATATCCTGTATCAGCTACCAAAAGTACACCACTTGATTCTTCCATTCGCTGATGTATGCCTTCAAACAGCCAGTGTCTTCCTACAAACTTTTGATGTTGTTGAAGATGTATATCAAAATCAACACCAAATTCGAGATCGCAGACTAAAATATATAAATATTCTACTTTCGTAATTATTTTCCCTTGAATATATTTCTTACACAAATCAAGTTATTAGACTTATCACCGGGTTTTGTACTTACACCAGCAACACGACGCGAAGGGTGTCACATGTGGAGCAGAATCTGCTTACCCTTCCGGAGCACCTGAGATCACCCCCCCCCCCCTAACCACTCCTCCTCTCCCCGTTTTTTGATGGGTTCGTGTTGCTCAGTCTTTAGTTTTCTATTTTTTGTGTTGTATTCCGTTGTTTGTCTTTTGATCGTTTTTCGGTTTTTGCCACAACATTGTCAGTTTGTTTTTGACTTAGGGGTTTGAATTTTCCTTTGGTATCTTTTGCCTCTCTTCTCATTAAAAACTCCTTGAATTGAGTATTAAAGCGACTAGATAGTACACATTAGGAAATTAACAACAGCTTTTATTTACATATATCCATAAATCCAAAATGCTATTCAGCGCAATGAAGTTTGGATGCCTTTAACTAGCATGAATTAATGTGTATCTGAAAGGTTTTAAAATATTGATTCACTTCCGAAAGCATTTTTTGGCTTTGGTTTTAGAATGTCCTTCGTATTTATTTTTGTGATGATTAATTTTGAAAATACTAAAATCTACCAAAATTCCAGTTTTAAGTTCTCTTTCTCAATTTATCATTTGGTTACATGCTCAATATACGCAATGATGTCGTAAGAACCTCATACAAGATGCATACATAAAACTGTCATACTATGAAATTTAGAAAAGATTGGACAAATTATTGCATGGCCCTTGTGTGAAAAGTAACTCCATGGGAGATTGGCCCTACGTCTTTAATTATATTTTAACATAAATGACGGTACCGATTTTACTGCAACAAATGCGCACTTCGATAACTAATGTCTCTTCAGTGGTGTTCGAGGCTGAAATATTTGAAAGTCCGAAATCTAATACACACATTGAAGAGCTGATAAAACCAAAAAGAACCAAAAGTAAAGCCAAACCCGGACAAGGAATCAGAGTTATGCAAGGTGGGAGATGCATTACTCAATTTTAATTGATTTTGAAATTTATATCAGCAAATTTAATTCAAACGATATCCGTATTTTCATGCAAGTACCAAAGTACTGGCTACTGGGCTGCTGATACCCTCGGGAACTATGTCCACCAGCAGAGGTATCGACGCCGTATCGAAAATGTCGAAATGCCATCTGGTGCAGCAAATTGCTATCATAAATGTTATTACATACATTTAACCGCATATAATAAAATGAATCAGATGTATCTGCACGGTAAGTATAATAATTCTTTACGACAGACACAATCAGCTGATCTGCAAGGTATTCCATCTACATGCCATAATAAATTATGTATTGTGTTACAATCCTGGATGAAGCCTACGAAAAAGGCATTACTTCACCAACAAAATTTATATCTTATAGCCTAATTTGCCGAATGGTCTAGTTTACTGGACACAGCACAAGCAGTTCTGAAACAATGTCACAGACGAATAGGTTCCAAGATTTACTACAGATCAAACATAGCAGATATTTTTTGTTATCCGAAATATTTATTGTTTTCTAATTTTTTTTTTTCATTATCTTTATTATTATTATTTTGGTGTTGTTGTAAATTTTTTTTAGAAGTATATTCTATGTAACATAGTTTGCTGAGTGATCTAGGGCGTTGGACACAATGCAGGCGGTGTTCCCACGATTATCATGAACGCAGGGGTTCGAACCCTGCTGAGAGAAGATCAAGGACTAAAATTGTTGTGCTCAATTTCTGACGAAGTATATATATCTATATATTTCGTCTCAAATTTAGCCCACAATGTTAGATCTATATATATATAAAAGGTTTAGATGAAAATCCTCTTAAATTGTATTCAAATTAATCAATACATCACAGAAAGTCACTTTCACTATATATCAATTGATAAAATGTTTCTCCAACTATATATAATTGAGAGACAGAGAGAGCATCAAATTTGATAAGTGTCGGATCGTCTAGAATTTAGAATTAACGATACTGCACAAACAGGAAAATTGTAGTTTAAAGATTTGTTAAAACAGATGTAAACAACACTTTATAAATCCATGCGACTGAAGCGCTTTTTCTTGATTTACCTTCACTAGGAACGCTCAAATCCGAATAATTGAAAGACTATATGACCAAAAGGACATAAACAATATCCAAATCAGTCTAAGTTCAACTTTGCCTGACTGAGGGAGTTGACACCTTATTTCTTTATAATTTCTAAATAAATTTAAAAACGGACAATTTTAGAAAAGTTTGTAATAAATCATGTCATTACCGAAGTAATGACTACTGAGCTTATGATACCCTAATGGACTGATAATCCACCAGCAGCGGTATCGACTGTAGTGCTGTAAGAATGAAAACAACACTTTATTAATTGTATGCGTCAGAAGCGCTTTGAACAATACTGATGGTAAGAAAATAAACGAAAAAGATGAAATAAAAGCCTGTTTTGCTAAACGAATGGCCTTCGCAAGTGTTAATCTTTTTTTTTCAAAATGTAATGAAACTGTGTGTTTAAAAATGTAACTTTGTATTTCAATCTGTAATCCTACACTACATCGACAAAACAACACTCAATACTAAGAAGGCGTAAATGTGTATTTTCGACATCCCAAAAGTTTTATTTTAATTTTGTATTGATCTTCTTACAACAAACCTAATAATAAAAAGATCGGAGAACTTACCTCTGTCAGCAGTTGTCACCTCTAGAACTCGTTGGTCATCATTAGCTGTAAAAGAAGTACCAAAACTAGCAATAAATTATCATGTGATTGATTCGGTCTCTTATTGATGATATACTATTTCTCTAAGCCTCATTTGTTTAAATTAACATCCGAAATCACATTGCCTTAAACATTAACAATTTACTAAAATCTGCATGTATCCAACGAAATAGTGTACCATCATTTTGAAATTGAACGTCTACTATCTAGACATTTTTTAAACAATATTTACACATAGTTTTAGCAATTATTGTGTAAAGGCCCAATACATTGAAGACAAAGTCCTACAAATTGCGTTATCTTATCATCATGTACAAGATTTGACTGCATGTCTTTGTAAATTATTATTCAAACTATTAAAAAAATCATTTTATGTTCTTAAAGAACTGTTTATATGAAGTCTTTTTTGTATGTTTATCGACTACGGAAAGTGCATACTAAGAAAAAAGTAAAATCACAAAAATACTGAACTCCGAGGAAAATGGTTGATTAGGAACCGAAAAAACGTTGATTGGTGTTCTTTGCTTGCCAATCAAATTGACCTGTGTTACAAATATTTCATCGGTTTCTAATGACCACCAATTAACTATTTTACCAGTTCGCTTTATTTGGCACAGATCTGTCCACAGAGAATTGCCACGTGCAATGAACATTTGATATATATATTAATTGCCAACAGATGAATGAAAGTCACTGTGAAAGGGTCATTGAATTTTTTTTCACTCAACTCTGTCTTGGTCTGATCATATCAATCATCATACAACAACAAAATTTATTCTTCGTTAGCTATACTGAAACAAATCAATAAATACTTGAATCCTAATACAAGAATTTTATTTTTACAATACTAATATTCTTCCACATTTGGATATCTGTTGTTCGGTATGGGCAAATTTTTAAGTTTACAGTTTACTAAAATTGCAAAACGGGCAGCTTGAATTATTTCAAACGAAAACGATATTCGAAAACCATTAATGGAGGCATATTTGAGGAATCTGGAACTATTCGCGTTACTAAGAGATTTCTATACCACAAGTCATTATCAATATATAAATCAAAACATGAATTGGCACCAAAATATTTATCAAATCTTATTGTGCCAACAAATAGCATTCAATCACACAATACTCGGCTTGTATCATCAGGTTCTTAAGTCAAATACAGAATTATAGTCTTTCTTTTAGCGGACCAAAAGTGTAGAAATCACTATCAAGTGAAATTAAAAAAATCAAAAACCGTATCTGCATTCAAATATTCTTACAAGACATTGTATTTTTTGCAAAGTGCAATAATTGTTACTTCAACCACTATGCATTACATTGTTGTTTTATAATTTTTTATAAGAAGAATATATATATATATAAATAGAAAACTACCAACCAACAAATTCAATACATATCTGACCGTCTATCGACGATTCAGCACAGACAGAAAACAATTACAAAAGTCTTTAGATTGTGCAACGATACTGATAAAAGTATCGTCGCACAAATCTTAATACTTTTAAATATATTCATGTAGTTAATATTGTATCTAGAAAGCTTTATTGAAAATTTGTTTGCTCTGAATGAGTTATTTTCTTTATATAAAAAATTTATTATAATTAATTTTATCATTATTATTATTATTATCATCATTATTATTATTATTATTATTATTTAATGTCAAATTAAACAGAAACAAAAACAAGATTTTGTAAATAACTGTTTGCTTAAAATACAAACAGGACTCCAGCAGACGATATCCATTAGGGACAGTCAATGTTATCTGTACAATGTCTAGCTTAATGGCTGCTTGCAGGATACGGCTAATTTTGTTGACGCCAATAATTGAAAAATTATTTGCCACCGGTTTAATTATGGTGTTTCTAAAATTAACAATGACATGAAAGAGCAATTGTCTCTTGTAGTCATATGTTTTATTTTGACTTTTGAATTGCATAACTTACAATTATATGTTTCTCTTGTTTTGTCCATTCAATCTGAATCTAATTGTGCAAAGATAAACAAATGAGCAAATGAGGTCATGAGGAATCATTTCTTTCCAAACTGAATTGTAAATAAAATAAACTGCTGGGACTGCCTGATTTGACTTTTAAATTCGGAAAGGATTCTAACAAAATCGATTTCTTATTCATAGAAAGTTAGGAAACATAGGTGTGCTTTTTTTAATTGCACGTAACTTACCAAAATATACTTTGAAAAGGGAGAAAAAGTACGTAACTTACCAAAATGTACTTTGAAAAGAGATAAAAAGTACGTAACTTACCAAAATGTACTTTGAAAAGAGAGATAAACAGTATGAGCGACAACAGATGATGAAACAGTTGATAATAAGTCCAGTTTTCTTGTAACTTAGAAGTTTGTTCCTTCACAACAGCCAACAGGCGTGAGCGTTTCTCAGTTTTAATAATTTTAATGAAATTCATTTGTTTTAATACCATAATGTCGGTTAAAGCAGTTTTTGCTTCTTTATATGACCAGATATCCGGATCTTTTAGAAAATTTATAAGCATTTGACAGCTTTTTATTTTTTCTTTGGCTTTAACCTTGCTTTTGTGCGAAACGTTATTTTTCGTATCTCTTTTACATCTTGATTAAAATGGTGACAATTGTTCATACTACTGAGAAGTACAGAAACATCATCTGAACTGGATTCTCCTTTAAAACAGCAATCCGGATTAAAACACTTTTGAACTTCCCTGTCGTCTTCTGGCCATTTTGACGAATCACGTACGACCAGTTTGTATTATTATTTACCATAGATTTCCGTTGGCTATGCTTGCCTATAATTGTGGTCCTCCAGCTTGAACACACTGCACACCAATCCTGTAATTGTCGTTTATGTTTACTGCAAGAAATCGAACATCTTTGATTTCTCAAGTG
Source organism: Mytilus californianus (assembly GCF_021869535.1). NCBI lineage: Eukaryota > Metazoa > Mollusca > Bivalvia > Mytilida > Mytilidae > Mytilus > Mytilus californianus. Next base: position 82,488,311 of record NW_026262712.1, read on the forward strand.
TTTCTTTTGATTTTGAAGTTGTTGATGAAAAATATCAAATTGATCGTTCACATAGTTTTGTATTCCAGTTTTGAAAACTGTCAGCGCACATAAAACTGATAGTCGGTTCTGGTGATCAATGTCGCCTATAATTCCCTGTGCCATTGTTTAGCAGTATTACTCAAGTTAAAACTGTAACATTGAAAATATGCAGATTTAACACACATATATACTGTGCAAATACGTACATCAAATGAAGTATTTAATTGCAGTTCAAAATATCTGGTTTATATAAACTGAATAGTTGAAATGATTGAATGGCATTTAAAATCACACACAAACATTTTTGAATCGGATACACTACTTGTTTTAAATGCATAATGGTAATGTTTGCTTACTGTGTATTCCATGGTTAGAACATATACTTAAATACTATTGTTCTTTGATAACAAAAAAAAAACAACAGAGGTACACGACATACCTGATATCACTGACCATGTCACTTAAAGTACAATCATCATTTTTAATAAGTTCATGTACATTTCTCCAAAGATCCTAACAAATTTAGAATATATATATCAAGCTTTCAGCATGCTTGTTTTCTAAGTATTTATTGATTGCAATATTCATATTCTTAAAGATCATATAGTATTATCATTTTGGTATTCAAATTGAATATCAAGTAGAACTGCTACTTGATAATCCCAAATATCAAAGTAGACTCGACATTGAACGACCGTTAAATGCATGACACAGTTTGTAAATAGGCTCAGAACAAAAATACAAAATATTGATATCCGTCTTTCAAGTTCGTACTGTATCGCTTCAGTTTAAGTTTTAAACACATATTCTGTTGTCGCATATTTGAAAAAGATATCTATGTCGCGATTTGTGCGTCATAAATTATTGTAAATGTCTAGTCTAAATCAATTATGACAAGTCTTAAACATAATTATGACTATCCGAATTCGAATAATGCCTAGACTAAAATCTAATTATGTCTTGTCTTAATTAATTGTGTCTATTTTAATACTTATAATAACCTTTATTTCAATAATGTAAGCTCAATTAGTACAAACACTTTTCTCCCTTGAGGCCCTCACACTACAATTCAATCAATCAATCAATTAACCACACAAAATTTTACATAACCAAGATAACATTATATATTATATAGAAGAAATTGTTAATATGAAATTCATTCATTTAATAATTCCTGGATTATACAGTAACAACTGAAACAATATGATTTGAAAGTATTTATTTTTGACATGTGTCTCCATATAGACAAAAGACCTTTTAAATGTGTTTGTTGTTGCCTTTGACATACCCATAATTGAGTTGTATTTGTTATCTTGGTTACATTTCTATTTGTTACTATATTATTTTATTTGACAGATATTCTGGGACAGATTCATTTAAACATGTATGTACATATAAGGCCTTATGGTAGATTAAACGATAAGTAAATCTAAGCCAATATAACTTTTCAAACAGTGTATTATGAGGTAGTTCAAGAATAATTCTTGCTGCCCTTTTTCAAGACTATCTATTCTACTAGTATTTTGATCACTTGAATTTCTCAAATTGTACAACAATGATCCAAAATAGAAATAATTTTTCCCTTATAGTACTTTTCCGTCTTTCAGGTTGGGGTGATTTTTTTATTCTGGACAAAAGATTTAGCCTTGTACTGATTTTGGGGTTCAAAGAGCAAATATGTGCTGTCCACTCCAGATGGTCAATAAAAAAAAATAGACACTTTTCCCCATTTACATCCATAATGTTCTATTTCACAACCGTCAAATTAAGATTATATCTTGTGCTTGCTAATTTCTGTCTCGAAACAATGACCACAGATGTAGTTTTAGTAGAATTGATGTAGATACAACCATTCTTCAATATTATATAAATCTAACATCCTACTGTTCTTTATGGAACTGAGACTGCAACTCGTGCTATGAATGGTAGTATCATCTGCATAAATATCATGAGATGCAATGGTATTAAGAAGCAAGTCATTTATGAAAATAAAAATAAAAGGGACCTAAAATTGAGACTTGAGGCACGTCAGATTTATTTTCAAGTGACTTCGACTTGATTTTCTCTTTTTCAACTTATTTTATTTCTTGGATAGATACAAGCTAAACCAGTTACAGAGTAAATGTGCAATTTTTTAGCACTGCAGTGTTTAGAGAAGGAGAATGTGATCTAACAAACCAAAAGCTTTTTTAAATGTAGAAAGATAACACCAATAATTTCTCTATCATCAATGGCTTTTAACCATTGGTCATTAAGTTTAAGTAAAGCTGTTTGACAAGAATGTTGGCTTTGGTAACCAGACTGACTGGTATTTAAGAGTATATATTTCAAAAAATATGAGCAAAGACGTTTGCAGACATGTTTTTCAAAAATCTTGGAAAGAGTTGGCAAAATGGATATTGGTCTGTACACGAGCATTTTACAGACCAGAAGGTAATATACCAGCAGTGATACTTTTATTTATAAAAGAAGCTACGGATTGTGATATAACTCCATGTGATAGTTTTAGAGTGCTTATCTTTATCTGACTAATGTTACTAGCTTTTGCAAAATTTAAATCGCTGAGTTTCTCTTTTACTTCCAAACCTGTAATCAAGCGGATATTCATAAATGTTTATAAGGTACTGTTGCAGCTACTTCCTCATATATCTTATGACTATCAAAATGGGATGATTCTGATGTTGCTTGATGGTCAATGGGGGCAATATTGATAAAACGGTTGTTAAAAGTTTCAACAATTTATTGGGTTTCTAGGAGCATACCATTGTGTGTATTTACTTGGAGTGGAAAATAAGAACTTTTACTTTGGTTGAGCTCCTTGTTATATTTCCATAATTCGTTTGGATTTTTAGCTTGTTCAATAGATGTTTGATAATAGCTATGTTCATCATTATCTATAAATTATGTGCATTTGTTCCCCAAAAACTTGAAGCTGTCCGTGTCTTGCTTTTTATGGTAGTAATCTCTGTTTTGCCTGGCAGCTATTATTGCAGCAGTTAACCACTCTGGGCTTTACACATTTTTAACTCGTTTTGTTTTTATTTGGGCAGGATCATTAGCATTGTTGAAATTAGCTCTCCATATTATTAAAGAGAGGCGAAAGATACCAAAGGGACATTAAAACTCATAAGTCGAAAATAAACAGATAACGCCATGGCTAAAAAAGAAACGACAAACAGACAAACAATAGCACATAAAACACAATATAGAAAACTAAAGACTGAGCAACACGAACCCCACCAAAATGTCAGGTGCTCCGGAAGGGAAAGCAGATCCTGCTCCACATGTGGCACTCGTCGTGTTGCTCATGTTAGTATCAACCCGGTAATAAGTTTAATTCGGTAAGTCACATTCGGGTAAAGGGGGCGGTATTGTAGTTACGACACTAGGAACATATCCGCTATCATCTGTGAAACAGATATTCCATAACGGTCAACCAACTCGTGATGGCGTCCGTAAAATTTACGAACTTCACCACTTGGAACTCTTGGTTTAATAGCTTCCTTGTGAGCAGCAACCCTATATTAAGGAAATCATGATAGGAAATACAATCCCTGGAATATCGTATCAACTGGGAGATATATACTCTTTTGTCAGGCGCTGCTGGAATTTTGCTACATATAGAAATGGAAAGTTCAAAATTGGGGAGCCGAAATCATCTCTTTTGTAGTAAAGCTTTGTTTTCAACCGACCCTCATTGTCAATTTCAAGATATGAGGCAGACTTACCTTTATCTGTTGTATCCTTTATCTCAAGTTCGATGGGTCAACATAGTCACCAAATTTTAAATTATTTAGTGAGAGAACATCATCTATGTAGCGGAAAGTAAAGTTTAAGGATACTGGTAACTTCTTTCTTTCTTCCTAAGGAGTTCCTGTATGAAATCAGCCTCATATGATTAAAGGAACAAGTCGGCAAGTCCCATGTAAACGCTCGACTCCGTCCATCCGTCCGTCTGTCCGAAAGACCTTAGGTAGAATACTTTCGTCAAAGTTTTCTTGGCTATTATGAAAGTAAGGAATTCATATATTTTGTATACAGCTTGATAACGTTGAGTTGTAGCGACTAAGCAATGTTTACATTCGTCGTGCAGCGAATTCTTCTATGCCGATTGTTTGAATTTTACAGCACTCATTGAATAAGGAAAGTTTTCGTTAAATTTTCTTGGCTTCTATCAAGGGATCTAATTTAATATTGAATATTTTCGTCAATTTTTTCTTGGCTCTTATTGAAGGGAATGATTTAATATTTCGTCTGCTGCTTTATAATGTTGAGTTGTATAGAGAAAGCAAGTTTTACATCCATCGTCCAGCCACTTCATGTTTCGAAGGTTTACAACACTCATTGTACAAGGAAAATTTTCGTCACATTTTCTTTGTCTTAAATGAAAAGGAGTGATCAGTTGTGCTTCAGTATACCTGTTACCTCAATCAATTGTTTGCAGCGACGCAGGTCTAGACCCAGTATTGGTCTGACTATTATATGATGAGCACTTGTCATCGTGTGATGGCAAATATCCTTTCTATGTCAACATTTTATTATAACTATTATGATGTTCTTTTACCATTATATGATGTGACATTGTCGTTATGTTATGCACGTTTGTCTTTAATGATGTGGAAACGATATAATGTGACATTATATGATGTGCAAATATCATATGGTGTGTAGATGTATTTATGTTTTGTGCACTGAGCTTTAAGGTAGCACGGTAGTATTTGCATTCCAGAATTTAGGTTGCTCTTTTGTGTACCCTACTTAAGTCAATGTATCTGAACATTATGATTGGACAAAAAATACAGTATCAACTGAACATACTTTCCCAAACTGAGGGATGAATCAGGTGTAGAAAAATATGAAATAATTTTACATACAGATGAAAATGAATTTTTGAGAATTTTTTTAAATTTTGTATTCACTGCACGATAAAAGACCTAAAAGCACTAGTGGCCTTAGGTTCTTAAAGATAGCAAAAAAGGTAAACGGTCATGATACATATTCAAATTCATTTCTGAATAGTAAAATGAAAGTACTTCAGTTAACTGTGAATGTAGAATTTTTAGCAGTGTTAGAAAGTGGTGAAAATTCTAAAAAGGCTATCATTATCCCTTATGGGCCAGGAAATACTACCGTGCCACCTTCTATGTCAACATTTTATTATAACTATTATGATGTTCTTTTACCATTATATGATGTGACATTGTCGTTATGTTATGCACGTTTGTCTTTAATGATGTGGAAACGACATAATGTGACATTATATGATGTGCAAATATCATATGGTGTGTAGATGTATTTATGTTTTGTGCACTGAGCTGCTTAGTATTATGTGCATACTGCCATATATGAAGTGTGCCTTCTCCCATAAATTATATGCAAACATCTTTATATGATGTGAAATTATTATCATATTTGTACCATTGTGTGACGTGGTTCGATTTACTTCGATGTCAAAACGTCTGTATATGAGGTGCTTTTGTCGTTATAATGGTCAATATTAGATCGATTAAACCTCTAAGTCATAGCTTATTCAGATTCGCTTCTCCGCAGTCCCAGTTTTTAAAATTTTTATATTGACAGAAGTCCTAAATACATATGCATATATAAATAAAATTCATAATATACTTTTTCACTCATTTGGTCTTTTGGAAAATGTTGTTTGTGCTGTATTAAGATCCCTCTACCAAGACATTTGTTTTGCATGCACACGTATAAAAATTGCGGTTTTTATCCAGCGCAATCATAGGTTTGAACGTTGTTTTCAATTTAGACTTGCATATATAAATAAATATATTTCAGGTTTTTCTATGTGGGAAATATGGCTGTGTCAAAATTGTTTTCATTGACAGTTATTAGTGAAACATTTTTGAATGAAAAGTTAGTGGGTTTTTGTCAGAAGTTGATGCAAATTTTGAAAGAATTAAATAATTTTTGAAACGGATTGATAATGGGTCTATTTTGAAGAGGGACAGTTTTACTTTGTATCGTAATAAAGATTTAACACGGGCAGATATCCATCAGCTTATTTTAATAATCTATTAGTTATGAATCAGTTTGTTAATTAAAAAGAGAGACGTATTTAATTCACATAGGCATCACATTTTCTATATCGTTCATATGTTACAATATATATTATTTATAACATTTTGTTTATGAGAATACAGTATTTATTCATTCATACTTTGTTTTCGTTACTCAAACATTTTTTTATGTTTTAGATATGACATCCAAAATAATTTTGTTTTTATCTTTAAATAAACATTGGTTTAGTATTGACATATCTGACATATCCTAATTAATACACCCTAAGTTTGACTGGGGAATAAAAGTATGGTCACCTTGGTCTTCTTATTTCATCTGAGATATCCCAATTGATATATCCTAAGGTTGACTGGGGAATAAAATATTGTCAACTTGGTCTTCTTCCAAAAGCTGTAAAACCCCTTTCCAAAGTAGGGCATCCGTTTAATTGTGAGGCATTTACAAATTCGCAGCCACATCCGTTGATAATGGGGACGTAACGTCCGATACCTTGTGTAGAAAAAGTGCCATGCTCTCTGCACGTTATAGAACCCTTGTAACAACTCTTTGAGGGGTCCGTAGGCTATTTGTTGTGCCAATCAAATATACCTTCATTTTCTGTTGGAGGTCGAAATTTCCCGCCCTTCTTCCCAGTCGACACTTATGGCAGGACATACCTGTTGTATTAACTGTTGTGTTCTCTTCCTGAATATGCATAACACAATTGCAACTAAACTAAAAGCAATCAGCCAACAATCAATTCTTATTTATATTATTATTAACCATACAAATTTAGAGAAAATAAAAAAAAAAACAGATGCAAAATGGTAGGGCAAATCATTTAAATAATTGCACATTTCGTATTTATTTACATAGCCGTTACGTCTAACACACTGGTAGTTAGAATACCGGACTTTATTTAAGATTATTTTTAACATACTCAGTCTTTAATGATAGTCTCTCATAATTCTTAATAGAATGGCGCTTGTATATGTTTTAGTATTTAAGCTAATGATATTTTACGGTTAGTTTTAATATACGATATGTTTTATATATGTATTTGAATGTTTTATGTTATACGCTATGTTTAATATGTGTAGTTGAATGTTTTATGTCATACAAGTGGTGAGACTTTAATAAAATATTGAATCTTGAATCTAGTTAAAGTTTTTAATGTCCAATGAGTCATTTCTATATGTCGCAGGTAAAATGGGACATCAAGCCCCGTATGAATAAAACATCTCAACTTAAGTTTTCCTTAAACTTTTATTTCACTTAGAATATCTTTAATTAAACGATTTTTTAAAGTCGAAAGCATAAAACTACTTGTAAAATTTGATGTTATAATAGAAATTCGACAAATCATTTGCCGAGAACAAAATATTATAACAAATGGCACTTTATGATAAAAGCAAGAAACTTGGTATAGTGAAAGATTAAATGACAAAGACAAATTTCAGATATGGAGCCAGGAAAGATAAATCCAATATAGTGCCCAAATAAAAGATGGCCGACATAAGGTACTGGGAATACTACATCACACACATCATGAAGTTTACCAATATGCCAGAGTTTAGTACAGATTCGTTTCTGGTATCAAATGAAAACCCGTAGTATTAGCTTTCTAAGTATTTTCAGGTTTTTCAGCTTAGTTGTTCACAATTCTTCTCACAGTTAAATATATATAAATAAGAAGATGTGGTATGAGTGCAATGAGACAACTCTCCATCCAAGTCACAATTTGTAAAAAGTAAACAATTATAGGTCAAAGTACGGCCATCAACACGGAGCCTTGGCTCACACCGAACAGCAAGCTATAAAGGGCCCCAAAATGACTAGAGTAAAACAATTCAAACCTGAACCTGAAACAGTAGTGTAACATTAAAAAAATATAAAGACACATAATAAAATATCAATTGAAATGGCTTAACTCGATCAAAAAGACATATAAACAAAAACACGTAAATATACACTGAACGAACAAGTTTGATCTATGACACAATATAAATAAAAAGGATGTAACAATGTCAAAAAGGCAACTTTAACCTAGGACAAAAAGGCGTTAAATAAAGTAACGTACACAGGTAAATTTAAATATAATAATTTTGTTGTTAGGAGTACAGATACATTTTTGACCAATTAAATTTGTTGTTCACAGTACGAGTACAGAAGTGAAAATTTATCGTCATACTAAATACTTATCAAAGGTGGTACATATTAAAAATAGTGAGACGAGATATAACACAAAATAAGTAAACATTGAATAACAGAAATGCATTACAAATTGTGTCAACAGGTCAAATTAACACGAAAGTACGATTTGAGAGTGCTGGCAATTACTGAAAGCTAGTTGAAAGCCAAAAACAATTAATAATAATACAAAATCATGCATCAGAGATTAAAATCAATTAAAACACATCCCAGGCAGGGAATTAGTGTTTTAACGCCATGGACAGTCAAATAAGACATGACTTGTGCAATGCCAAAATAAAAGTAACGACAGGTAGTGGCATAGTTAGGATTTAACCTTATAATAAATATGTATGATGTTATATATCGATAAAATAATCTCTAAATAGAAAATAAACTTGGATGTGTATTTATACATCCCCAAAAAAAAACATTCGAAAAGAATACAAATTTAGTTATGTTTTAATTTGTTGATGAAAAAATCGATGTTAGTGCCAATGCCAACAATATTCAAAGATCTTATAACAACATCAATAAGATAACTTTTACTAATTAGTTTGTTTAAAGGTTCAATGAGTTTACATGGATCACATAGTGATTTCCGCGCTTTTAGTACAATATTACTGTAAAATTTAGGATATGAAATACCGTTTTTTATAAGTTTTCTACAGGTACAGCCAAATTTACTAATCAAATCTTTGTATCTATGAAAAAATTTAGTAAATGTTTTAAGTAATTTATGGTAACGAAATCCCTGACTTAATAATTTATCAGTGATACATTGATTAAGTTCGTTAAAATCAATGACATCACTACACACAAGGGCATAACGAACGAGTTGGGATATATAAACACCGTATGATGGAGCCAAAGGAACATCGCCTTCTTAAAAAGGAAAATTAACGATAGGGAATGAAAAATCGTCTCTTTTGTCGTAAAATTTTGTATGGAATTTCCCTATAGAAATTGAAATGTATAAATCTAGAAAGGACAACTACTGCTCTTTATGTTAAATTTATTTAAAGTAAGTTCCTTTGAGTAAATTTCGGTAGTATATTTAGAGAACTCTGGATTGTTTAACGACAAAATATCATCAAGATAACGGTAGGTATTTTTGAATGTGTCAACCAAAAGTAACAATGACGTGTCTTTACTGAGTTTGGCCATACACTGTGATTCATAGCAATATAGGAATAAATCTGCTATTTAAGGAGCGCAATTCGTGCCCATATGAATACCTACTACCTGTCGATACACTTTATCGTCGAAACGTACATATATGTTGTCCAGGAGAAAATTTAAAGCTTCAATCATATCTTCACATTTCCAGTAAGTGTATCTAGCATACTTTCCTTTTTCGTTACAGAAAAAAGGCTTTAAACGACTTACAGCAAATACGTTTGCAACGAGATTTTTCAAAAGACCATTTAGATATGAAAACTTTGTCTTGCTAAGATTGTGTGGAAGTGTAGTGTAGAGAGTAGAAAAATCATGACTGTCAACAGAATTAAAAGGACCATCAAAAGCACGTATTTTATCCAAAACCTCTAAAGAATTTTTAACACTCCAAAAATAATTGATACCATTATTTTCATAAACTTTATTTCAAAAGTTAAAAACAACTTCTTTGATAGTAACAAGGGAGATAGTTAGAAGCACCGACAGATTAGTAGTAGACCACTTACTAGATGCGGAGATGAAACGAAATTTAAATGGTTGTTTGTGTAATTTAGGTAACCAGTACATAATCGGGACTTTCAGTTGTTTGGAAGAGGCTTTAAACTGGGTAGTGGCAGTGATATGCTTGTTTACAATTTGACTCTTTGTGGAGCGTACGGACCTGAATGTAGAAGAATTGATCATTTTTTTTGGAGAACTTCCGTGTAATATATGCGTCACACCACAACTACATTATTGGCTACTTTGTCTGCCGATACGAACACAAACCGCTTTGCGAGTACATGGAGTTTATTTTTTTATTCTAGAAATGGATATATCATGAACCCTATTATCAATTTCAGAATTGTTTTCAAAATGAGATATACGAATGTCAACAGTATTCATAGTTTTATTCCAATAACTGTCTAGAGATTTTTTATCAGATTTTTCACTTTTACACCAATTTTTACAGTAGGCAGACAGAGTGTCTTTAATGACTTGACGACACTGTTTCCAATCTATAATAGATGGAGGACGATATTTAGGTCCTTTCTTAAGACAAGTTTTGACCTCACGGCTTTCAACGATGTTGAGGTCTCCTGTAATGACATGACCATATGGAACATATCTAAAACTAGATGTTTCACAGTCTCAAGTTGAAGGAGCATTATTTTCAATATTAACGTCTGATGTTACTGACGTATATTTAAAAATCAAACTTCTGCTGGTTTTTTTGTACGAATACGAAATAATAGGTGGTTCTGTATTATCAAAATATGGAGGTATTTGGCTATGGGTAGTAGAATCATTGAATATACTTATAGACCCGTATCACATGAAAATTGGCAAAAATGCAAAGAAAAAGATCTTACAATTATTTACAAACACCAAAAAATATAATGTACTATTGACTATTTGATGTATTATAATATCATTGAGGAAGTTGAAATATTTGGTGACAGTATTTTCCCGTTTGAAGCACGATTTGTAGTCAAAATATGAGGAAATATGGAAATATATTTTTAAGATACAGATTTGTCAAGATTAACCTTCTTTTGCTTCTGATTGTTTTTGCTAACACATTTCGATTGGTGTCAATTAAAAAAAAGAGAGAATGTTTAAACTTTCATATAAACACCTGACATTGGTAGTTTTATAATTGTATGGGTACTAAAAATATCGATAATGCTATACCTACCTCCGAAAGATTTCAACTACAAACTGTGAATATTCACAAATGATCAACTTTGATACTTCAACCGTAGTATAATTTGGCTAAAATCGGTAGTCACTATGTACAACAGATATATTTGAAAACCATTTGGGTACATTAATATAATTTGTGTAGCCCCAATTTGGAGAAAAAGGAACAATTTTTGATTTTCAGACTTTTCAGATCTGTCATATTTATCCTTTTAAAATCAAGGTATGTATGTTATACACATCAATACTGGCTTTAACAGCAGGAGGAATGGAACAGATGTTTTATCTGATCGTATGAAATCTTTTAAAAATGAAAAATATTATCCTTACCCATGCAAAATTTGAGAAAAACAAGAAAAACATCATCGAATAACTGCTTAATTCATACAAGAAAACATTAATTTTGTTCCAAAAAATTATATTTGTTACATCGGGACTAATCAAGGCTTAAATTTACACAACTTAATATTGATTTGGTCAAACTGCTTACATGCATTTATATCAAATACTTATATTCGAAGCAATACAGATTGTCAAAAGCCATTTTTGTAGTAAATGGACCTTTTCGTATTTTCTTTTTATTCCCTATTATCTTCCGTTTTTTTGTTTTTATCTTTATGAGAAGTGGATACTTATGTTAACATTAAATTTGATAGCTTCAATGAATGCAGTAATATAGTTACTTTTACATTAATACAGAACTTTGATCAATTCTACTATAACATTGCTGTTTAATGGAATATAATACCCGCACCCCTAACATATACATTATGTAAAAATCAACAAACTTTTGAGGTAAGCGTATCTTTTTTCAATTTTGCTGTGATTTATGAGGCAGAAATAATCAAAGATTTGAGTTTTATAGAACTCCAATATATTATTGATTCATTGCGACAAACAAATTATATGTTTAAAAAAAATTATTTTGATCTCAAAAAAGTGAAAAAGTAAAATTTATTGATACTAGTAATCTGAACATCTTGACAATAGGGTTAGTATTAACATATTTAGTTGAGACGGATATAAATGCAAAATTTGAAGAAATCTGAAAGAATGAAAATCCGAAATGTCCGTTTTTAAATTATGTTGCTATAGAAATTGCTTGAAAAATTTAGATTGAATAGAAAAAATATTCGAAAGCAGTAAATGAAATTAGTACAAGATTGTATTTCAGTTGTTTGATTTTAAGCATTTATAAGTAATACTTCTACATTTTTTCGATCTCTAGAATTCACAACATGTCAAATACTTTTTTCTACTTATTGAAGTCAAGTCAATAGTTTTTTTTTTGTTCAGAAGGGGAAAAATAATTAAAAAAAATTGAAAACATCAGAAAATTAAGAAAATCCGATATTGTCTGTTTTCCAAAATATGTGCCTATGAAGATAGCTTTGAAAAATCTAGAGTAATTATAATGCATGTGTTTGATATGAATGCAAATAACATGAACCAAAACATGGTCTTGATGCGTGATTTAAACACTTCATTAGTCAAATTTGTGTGTTTTTGGTCAAATGTGCAAGGGTAGGAGTAATATTTTTCATTGCCATAATATTTTGTTCAAGAAAATGATAGATCTCCGGGGGTTCATAAGATATCAAATACATTGTTGCATGCAAGAAATCATTTTGAGTCAACACATATTTTTTTTATTTCAAAAGGACAAAAATGCCAAAACTTGAGAAGGTTTGAAAAATCTGTAAATCCGAAATGTTCCCCTTTTTCAAAACAGAAGTTACAAATATTGCATTAGGCGAGCCAAACAGTTGAATATATATCTGTTGTATGTTAATATTACTGAATCATGGTAGATTATTGTTAAGTTGAATGATTAAAGGTGTTTAGTGTTTAAAATTCATAGTTTTCAGTTGAAATTTGTAGGGGTAGGGGTAATACTATCAATATTGTAATTTTTATTCCAATAAAATTACCTAGTTCTTGTGTTCATCCAAAAGCTTTAACAATATTCTAAAGAATTGTATCCATCAAATAAATGATTGAAAATGTTTAGATGAAAAAATGCAAAATAAGGTAAATATTGGAAAATCTTCAAATCTGAAATTTTCCCATCTTCCTTGTTTTTTACTTCAAAAATGCTTCGAACAAGTCAAATGCTGCTTAATATATTCCGTTTAACAATTACTATCAGTAAACATCACATTTTTAATTGCTGTATATACTTTATTTATTTGGGAATAACGAATACACGTTTGTTTTAGCATTTTTCGTGTTAAGTGTGCATATTTCAATTGTGAGAAGAATAAAGTTGAAAACCTAAGGGTATTAGAAATTTAATACCCTAGGCATTAATTTGATATTATACTTGAATATGTAATGAACTCTTGAATATTGGTAGACACTAGACAACATGAATTGTATTGTGTTGTATTTACGATACCTTATGTCGAACATCTTTAATATGTCGGCCCTATTGGTTTTTAAACGTGACTCTATATCCAAAAATGTTTAATAGCATCATAACTTACTCTGTGCAAAGTTTCATGCTTTTACCATAAAGTGATCAATTATGTCAATATATATTTGACTTAGCTGCTGAACTATCTACTTTTGTGAAGTTATTAAATCATTATCTTTAAAACTGGGATTTATCACTCTGGTTTGAGAGAAAATTATACCTATTTTTGAGGGAAGGTGCTCCAATGATCCCTCAAATTATAGAAGGGTGGCCCTTTTAAGCTGTTTAGGGAAAGTTTAGCAGGGTTTTAAAAAATAGATAAGAAAAGTTTTTGGAAAAGATTCATATAGTTTTTGATGAGCAAATTAGATTCAGAAGTTGTTGCAAAAAAATGATTATATTTCAACCCTCAAAACTTTTATTGACAAAGATTTTAAATCATCAAATAAAATAGTTTGTTTTGTAGATTTTAAAAAGGTTTTGATAAAATTAAACAAAATGCACTTGTTTTTATTAAGAATGATGGCAGATTCGAAAATATTTTGGATTTTACACCAATCAATAATTTGGTTTTATCACAGGATGTCACACAATGACGTAGTGTTGAATGCTCTAAATCATCGTGTAGCAAATCATCCAGCGTTAGAGTAAAATCGTAACTTCAAAAAACGAATTCCAAATCATCGTATTTACCAATCAGATTTGTTTCATTTCCAAGGCTCCGATCTTTCACGATTGTTGCGGTATGGAGGGACATATTTTTCTCCAGACAAACATATATCTTTTAACTCTGACAATTTAGGATCAAGATTTTTCTAATAATTCTAAATTCATTTATTTTTAATTATTTCTATTAGAAATTAACCTTTGTATCACTTTCCTTATAAAACCACTAAAATGGGGGTAGGATCAATTACCACACCAAAGCCATTTACAAAAGTCATTCAATCTAAACTAAAACCCACAATATCTGATTCATATGTTTACTGTAAGATTGTAAAAAATAAAATAGCAAAAATTTCGAACTACAAGGAAAATTCGGAACGGAAAGTCCATATCAAATGGCAAAATCAAAAGCTCAAACACATCAAACTAGGAAAACAACTGACTTGGTACAGGTATTTCCTTGTGCAGAAAATGGGGGACTAAACCTGGTATATATCTAGCTAAATCTTGACAAATCTTGATATATTTGATAATTTAAATTTGGGAATGATCTTACATCTTAGCAAGGGCTACTAACTTACTAATTAAATTAAAAAGGTTCTTTCTTCACATGACGATTGTAAACACTTACTGGCCTCTCAACAATGCTGGCCGTCGATTTCAATAAAATAAGAAGAGACTAAACTAAACCTTTTAGGAGTGTTGTTCTGTTTTCTTGAGCGACTATTACTTAACCACCAGCAGTGGCAACCTCAGCTAGCTTACTGTAGTAGCGTGCACATTTTGACTGCTTTTCAAATTATGTGCTTGGATTTTTTTCCTTGATCGGGTTAGTAGTCATCCTGTTGATAGCTGGACTGTGTACGTTTTTTTATGTGTACTTAACTTTTACGACATGTAGTCTAGATTGGAGGTGTTTGGGGGGCACGTAAAAGCGTATGCCATACAAAGAATACGTAACGGACATTTATTGTATTTCGAAAGTTTGCGTCAAGCATATGCAGAATGATTCTGGCAAAATAAGAGGTTATAATCATAACAATGAAGACTGGCTATTCTTGAATCAGCCATTACGTAGAGATTTAATCAATCTAATCGTAATCATGTTTATTGATCAAAATCACGACAAAAGCTTATCATATAAAGACTTTTTGACATTACATAATGATGTAAAATGAACCACGTTACACAGAGTGAACATTAATATACATACATCTACACATCATATAAAGGTGATCGCAGATCACATAATGTCAAATTCACATCACGTTATGTCGTTTCCACAGCGTATAAAGACAAATGTACAAAAATATAAGGACAAATTCACATCATATAATGGTTAAAGTACATCATATACCGAAATGTTGATAATATTTAAGGATATTTGAACGTCATATAATGCCAAGTAAACATATATTGACAAGCGCAAAACATAAAAAGGTAATTGCACATCATAATTTTAACGACAAATGAATGTCAAATAATGTGTGTTTTCACATCATCTAAAGGTAAAATCTCATCCTATAATTGATAAACCACACCACAAAATGAAAGTAATCATAAAAGACAGTTTTGGCATACCATAGATATCTAACATTGCAAATGATGAGTCAAAAACATTCAATCATACCTAGTCAAAATTGATTATGTCTATTTATAGATAATTTACTCTATTCTTATATCATTTCAAACTCTGTTTCAGTCTAGTCATATTCAATATGATTAGATAAAATTCATTAACACTAGACACAATTAATATCAAGACTAGACATCAAGAGATTTTAGACTAGGCATTATTCAATAATCGTTTTTGGCTAGACATCATTCAATTTAAGACTAGTCATATGTGATTTGGACTGGACATTTTAAATTTTTTGTTATTTTCGAAGGGGAAAGTAACTTTGAGGAACATTTAGCCACAGGGTAGGATAGCATCTTATTTTACCTTTGTGCATTAGCACAAAGCAATTAAATCAATTAAATCAAATCAAATTGGCTGCCCTTCGCTGCCTGTTACAATCCGATTAATTCTTTCATGTCATACACTATCCACATTTTAACATGGGTATAGACATTATATTTGTCAACATTTTTTATTCAATTTGAAAGTCGGATTCTTTTTAAAAATAAATGTACAACAAATTTCACTTGACACATTACACGCTTGTCCTTATCCTACGTGAATGATAATATTCGATAAAGTTATATGTTGTAAAATAAAGAAGAGTTTTCCTGTTATTATTCAACAATGACGACGTAAGCAATCTAAAATTCGGCTTGAAACTTGTATACACTAAACGATCTTTCTCCGTATAAGGCCACAATATTCCCGTAAGAAAACATGTGTTTTAAGTACACAATTCTAAAATAATGAATTTGATTTAGTAAAGTGACACACCCAACTTTTAAAATAGATATATATATATATATTATAAATCGTGCGATAACTGATTGTCGGGGGACTACATTATTTCTAAAGTTTTACTTCCTATTACAAGTGTATTTTCCTTTTAAGGTCAAATAAAGACCCAAATAAACCAATCTTATCATTAAGATACAAGTAGAGTAGACACAGTATTTTATGTCCGTATCCCTCTAGACATCTTCGTTAATTTAAAACTGATCTTGAAATACCAATCAAGATGTACAAATACCAAGAACAAAAATGGATTATGAAATGGATCATGTTTGTATTACTCTTTAAACTCATTCAGTTTTCAAATGCAAATTGCAAAATACAAATAGAGAAAGAGTACAAATCAGCATTTTGTTGGCATCAGGGATTATCATCTGTTCCCGATAATTTGCCTGTTGATATTAACAGATTGGATTTAAGGTGGAATAATCTGACTACAATTCAAATTATGCATTTGCAAGATATGCGGTTCTAGAACATTTATATATTCGCGATAATCAATTGCGTTCACTCATGATATATTCTTTCTGTGGTATACAGAATCTGCAGTTATTGGCATTATCGGGTAATAAATTGGATGTATCGGTCTACCCGTACGGCGTTTTCCGACCGATAGAGAACCTTGAATATTTAGATGTAAGTCGTAATATGGAAAACGTCAAAACTGATGAAGTGGTTTATTCCTTAGCCTTCAATGATCTCGTACATTTACGAGAGCTGCATGTGGATCTTGTTTCTAGACCTAACTTAAGTAAAAGCTTCATGGGAATGAATAGTTTGCAGAAATTATGGTTTGATTATTGTTATATATATTCTATATCAAATGAAACTTTTACAAGTCTTTCAAAAAATATAACAGAGTTACGAATGCAGAACTGCAAGTCTTTTTTTACGATTGAATCAGATGCTCTCCAACATTTTCCGAAGATTAGTGTTCTTGATTTTTCTGGCAGTCACATTCACCTACAACAGGCTTTACGTTCATTGTATCCACTTCAGAACTACAGAATGAAAGAAATAAATTTTCATCACATAACATACTCTAGTATAACTAGATATGATTATGATGTAATATTATCTAAAGAAATGATGCAGTATATTGCAACTATTTGCATTCAAACTCTGGATATTTCATACAATAACATTGTCGCTATAAGGGAAATGTCGTTAATTGCGTTTCGTCATCCAGAGTGTTTTATCAATGTTATATTATCAGCAAATAGATTTGGCATTGAACAAATGGATATTGAATTTCTAGCATTTTTTTATAAAATGACAAACTTGAAATTGTTTGATTTTTCATATTTACCTCTTGAATTCAAAAATCTAGTTTTTCCAAACATATTATACGGACCAAACATTATGGAAGAAAGGAGCATCGCAATTAAGAAAATCAAAACACTGTTTCTACCAAAACAGCTAAACACACTTCGATTAACGCATTTCATGGCAAACATGAATATCGACGTAGTACGAGCAGTTAATTGTTCGCTAGCGTTAATCGACTTATCTTATTTTCAGTCAAAAGTTTTTCCTAAATTTATTTTTGAACATGACCACTACATAAGTGAGCTTGATTTATCTGGAATAAGTGCATTAAACACTAAAAGCAAATTTCCACAGGTAAACTCCCTTCTCGCACTAAGAATGCGACAAACTGAGTTATGCAGGCTTATCGATACAGACACCAATATTTTTTCTTGGGCACACAAAATGCAAGCACTGGATATTTCCAGTAATTTTATATGGTATTTGAAAGAAAATTCGTTCGGTGATTTATCTGATTTGCATATTCTAAATATGTCAAACAACATTTTTCAGTACTTTCCAACGTCATTGACAAAACTAGAAAACATAAGGGTTTTGGACTTATCGTTCAATCGCCTAATAACTCTTGATGAACACACAAGAAAATGGATAGATAGCCAACAAATAAAAATAAATAATTTCCAACTATATTTAACTGGAAATTCGTTCATCTGCTCCTGTGAAACAAAAGAATTTTTGACCTGGCTATTTAATACTAAAGCAGAGTTAGATAATGAAGGAAATTATTCATGCCGTTTGTCGGACGGTAAAACAAATTTTACAATTCATGTATATAACGATTTTCATAATTATTTTGCTAACTGTGAGAGTCAAATATGGCTCAAGATAGGTGTCGCCTTAATGACTTCATTGTGCATCACAGTTGCATGTGTCACTTTGATATATAATTTCCGATGGCGCATGATATTCTTTTTCCACAAAAGCTTTCGAAAACGTGCAGAAGAAGTCTTAAAAATAAATTTTGTCTATGATGTTTACGTGTCATACTCAGACGATAGTACTTCATTCGTTAAAAAGGTTTTACAGCCTATCATAGAACACAAATGGGGGTTAACTATGTGCTGCGAGGACAGAGATTTTGTAGTTGGAGAATCTAGCGCTGACGTTTGAGCCACATCAATACACCAAAGTAGACATATCATTTTCCTGGTTACACCAGCATTCATAGGAAGAGAATGGAGTAGTTTTGAAATTGAAAGAGCCAAATATGAAAAAATTTCCAACGTACTTCAAAAGATTATTGTGATCACAAAAGGTATATCATTTAGACATATCCCATCCGAGTTTAGAACAATTTGGAAGGACATATACTTAATTGATTGGCCGATCGAAATGGATGGTCAGGAGACGGCCTGGGAAAAGCTACGGCTATGGTTTCTGTAATCTTAGAGTATAGAATCATTTAACTTTTACGTTTTATTGATATACAATAGATTTAAGTGTTATGTTGGGAGAAGTAGAGAAAAAGAGTAGATTGTTTAATGTTACATAGCAATATAAAATCAAACTGCTGTAAAAGTATGGTAATTTATCGCAGACCTGCAATTAAAGATATAGCCAAGCAATATAATTATTGACAGTAATGTACATATATGAGTGTCCTTAAACCTTGTAAATCGCAACTTAACTCCGTACATCACACTAAAGACCACAAAATTCTTAGCGCTTATTACAACGATTTTCAATAACATTTCAAAATCAAAGTGAACATTTAAGTCATTTCGTAATTTAAATAACTAGAAAGTTAGTAGCGTTATAAGAAATCGAGAAAAAAAAGAATATAGTGTATCAATTTATACTGTAAAAAAATCAAACACACTTGACAAAACCAAAAGCAAAGGAACATCACTTCATCTTAGAGTCACATTTAGGCTTACTAAAATCTGTAAATGTGATTATCTAAGTAGACATACCCATAAGGAATAGTTGTGAACTGCAGAATATATCTATTGGCAATAGGAGTAGATTTCACCGATTTGTAGCAAAGTTTTTGCAATATATGTTAGGGTCCCTTGTTGGTTCAATTTTGTGACCTTTCCAACCAAGCTGATATTAAATTTTAACCCTAGAAATCCATGCCTCTAATTGGGAGACGTAGATTTATATATTTATCGTTTTGTTTTTCTTTTTTCGTGTCCGGAACATGACTGATTTAAATTAAAATTTCAATTTTCCTTGAAGTTTGGTAATTTGATTATATTTTTTAGTAGGTTTCTTCTATATGAAATGGATTTTGAGGATAACTTTATTTTAACCGGGAAACATTTTGAAATTTATAATCAGCGTGCATAACATCACTTGCGATTTGAAGAAAATTTAAAAATTGTTATACACCTCGCTAAGCGTCAATTAAAACTATTTTCAGAATTCTGACAAATGAATACGGTTGTATATTAACATCATAATTATTAATAACATTGTTACTTGTATAAATTACTTTGTTACGTAAGACTACGATAACTTTATTTTGTTACATAATTAAAAATGTTGTAACTGAAATCAGTGTTTCGGTTACTGTTGCTGTTGTTATTTGGTGTTGTACAAAAACTGCATTGTTTCGTTAATACGGGGTTTAAACGAATTTTGAAAAACTTATACTCTTATTGCCCATTGTTCTCGATTATTATAATGTATATGACGAAATTCAGAACGCAAAGACTTCATGTCCTTTTGTGTCTTATCAGTTTGTGTGCAAAGGATTTTTGTGGTTTCAAAAGCATGATTTGTAATATAATAGCTTCCAACGAAGTATGCATTGTACACTCCTTCTAAAGCACTGACTGTCTTTGAAGTTTTCTGGTAGTAATCAAAACCTACTGACATTTTACTTCTATTTTATATATTTTCATTTCAATAATAAGATAAGAGATGTCGCAGAATTTGTTCTACAGTTAGGATAGTTACTACTCTAAGTGTCTGTTCTAGAACTCTTCTGCTGATAGCTTCTGTCCCTCGGACAGATTTTAAGAGTGGTACAAACTTATCCCAAATGTACGTTGTATCTATTGATTAAAACAGTTGACGCAATGTTTTATTCATCAAGCGAAATAAACTGTTTGAGCGAAATAGCTAAAATTCAAAAATTCATTTGCGCTCTGTATCTTTCTTCAGACAACCTTGAACTAAATCGTGATCCTTTAAAGTAACCATAAACTGTATCAGGTAAATCCATTTCCTAACAAAATTATCAAAGTAAGTAAAGGTTATTTTTTTCTTACTTTCATATTTAGTGAGATTGCAATAACAATTTTTAAAATTCTGTTTCTAAATTACTTATAATTTATGTGATAAATTTTTTTCTAAATCTTGGTGTCTTTTCAAGCACCACTCATCTTATCTTTTAATTTTAGTCACCGGAAGAAATCTTAATAAATGAAAATTGTAAGTGTTTTTCATTAAATCATATTATTCCTCTTTCTCGAAATTCTACAAGGAGGTCTTCCTTTGAATGAAGTTAAATTTTCCTTCAAGGAAGGCTTACAACTGGCGATTTCCTATTTTCCTATATTTTGTAGTGTAATATCCATGTTTTCTTAAACTGAGATATAATGTGATCGACTTTGCTTGATAAATATTATATAATTCCTACTCTTAATATAATTTTCAACGCTTGGTTTTCATCTCTCTAAATCTTTTGGCTGTTTAATGCTGTTTTAAATCCTTTTTGGTTTTAATTCTATTATCTTTTTCCGACTATTTTTTTTTTCGTTATTTTTTTTTTGTTTTTACATATGGACACTTAGAGAAGAGGGCATCACTTGCTGTAAACCAACTTATTTTCGCGGATACTTTATTTTGCGTTTATCCCTTTCTAGTTCATTTCGCGGCGATTTAATTTCGCGTTATTTTTCTACTCGCGAAAAACGTGAAAATAAATCGCTCGGGAAAATTAATTGGTTTACAGTATGCCATACTTGTAAACTTTTTTTTTTAAATAGTGTAGATATAAATGTATAAATATATAATCTTATTTTTAATTTGTGTACTCTGCCGGAGGCCTGGCTCATTGGAAACATAATACCAGTGTTCAAGAACAAGTTTAAAGGATGTCAATTAGAAGCAAAAAAATATAGGCCTTTTACTTTATTGTCATGCCTAGGTAAGATTTTTACATCTATTCCTAATGATAGACTGGGGGAATTTGTTGATGAACTAAATAAGCTGGCCCGAGAACACAGTTATTTCGTAGTGCATTTCTTTTAGACAATAAATTCAAATTAAAAAAATCGCACCTGCTCTATCTCAAAAAGATTTTTACAGTGTAGTGTACTACTATTGATACAAATAATATCAAAATTATAGAAACTTCTACCAGCTCTAACTCAAAATATTGACAATTCTGTGTTAAGGGGGGCTAAAATTCAGTTTGACAGCTTCAGACATTCTAATTTTTGACCTTTTTTAACTGGACCAAATCACTACTTAACATAAAGATTCAGCAGCCAAATTTTTTTAACATGTAATTTCATCCCCTTACTTAATATTTCATGTATAAAATATCAAGAAATAAATTGGGAAAGTGTATAAAAAAAAAAGCAAGTTATACACTGTTCACACTAGGGACTATATTCGTAGACAACGAAAACCAAAGGACGATAACTGTGTCCTTGGACCAGCTGAACGAAAATCAAACAGGCTTCCGACAGGGCTATTCTACCAACGATCATGTTTTTTTCATTGTATGCAATGTTTGATTTGCTATGTGTCAAACGAAAAAAAAATACATTGTGTATTCGTTGACTTTGAAAAAGCCTTTGACTATGTTCAAAGAAACTCACTTTTGTATAAGCTTGTTTTAAATAAGATAACTGGTCAATTTCTTAGAATTGTAGAAAATTTGTATAAAGATGTTAAATCACAATGAAGCATCTGAAATGTTTGCAAGTGATATTGAAGTCCGCCAAGAAGAAAATCTTTCTCCTTTATTTTTTCTTTGTACTTAAATGATATTCAAGAATTTTTAGAAAATAGTGATATAAAAGGTATATATTCAATTACATCTGATATAGAAAATGAATTGGATATTTATTTTAAGATATTTGTCTTATTGTATGATGACGATTCGATTTTACCTGCTGAATCTAGCACAGATGTGCAGTTACTTTTAAATAGTTGTACTCAATATTGTGAAAAGTGGAAACTTAAAATTAATGTTAACAAGACAAAGGTAATGATATTTTCAAAAGGTAGACCACAAAATAATTTGAAGTTTTACATTAATAACGAAGAGATAGAAATTGTTAAGAACTATAAATACCTTGGTGTTATTTTCTCTAGAAATGCATTTTTTGCAACTAGAAAATATCTTAGAGATCAAGCTATTAAAGCTATGTATTGTGTTATTGAGAAGTGTAGATCTAACCATCTTTCTATAGAGTACCAGCTCGATATGTTTGATAAGAGTGTTTGACCTATACTTTTATATGGGGCCGATATCTGGGGCTACGAAAACCATGATATTTTGGAAAGGGTAGGGTACATTTGAGTTTTTGTAAACATGTTTTACGGTTAAAAAGATCGACTCCTAATTTTATGATTTAAGGGGAATTGGGAAGATATCCGATTTCTGTATTCGTGAAATTACCGTAACAGATGATAAAATTTTGGTCCAACCTTCTTGATAACAAGATTTCGTCAATGTTATATAAGTTGATATTTATTAATTATAATAATTATGGAATTGAAAACAAATGGTTGTCATTTATCAAGAGTATTTTCGATATTTGTGGAATGTCAAATATATGGTAAAATCAAGATTATATCTCAAAACAATGGATTGTATTATTCAGGGTTCTTTATAACCATTTTAATCAACCAGACCATGATCCTTCTTTATCTGTGAAAGAGAATCATCGAGAATATTTATCACCGCACCAATAGCGCTATACTAAGAACTCCTTTCCGAAAAGATAGAGAAAATTTCGGGATAAGGGAACTAGGTACTGAAATGCCATATGGTTGCAATAATAACATCAAAGGAGTAGTCCAGCCTGCAGTGATGCAAATGTAATGAGCTTATTTAATACTACTTTAAGACACCTACGTAGTCATGGACGAAAACATTACCGTCGGCCTAATGTAAAGAAATATTACAAATATAGATCGCCCTCTTGGAGCTTTGATGACCTTCTTTCACATCTTCATCATCCGCTAGGGTTACATTACATTAGATTTATTCTTTTTTCCCTGCCTGTTAATTTTCTAAAATGTTTGAGAGATTGCATAAATACATTTTCTCCAATATACAGGCTTGTCAGTATAATTTGTGATGTAGCTTTTTTCCGTCTTCCATATATGGATTCTAAAAAACTCTAAAGAACTTCTGGATAATTTTAAATCTCGATCTTTTTCTGAAATTAGTTCTATCAAAACTTTTGATTTTTCAACCCTGTATACCACCATTCCCATGTGAAATTGAAAAATCGTCTAAAAGAAATAATCCACAATGTTTTTCAGCATCAAAATGGTAGCATACTCTATGAATTTATTACTTTGGGATACCATACGGTATATTTTTTTAATAGAGAACAAAAGGGTAAAACATGCTACACAGAGTAACAAGTGATCAGTATGCTTGAGTATCTTATTGACAACATATTTGTTGAATTTGGAGGTAGACTTTTTCAACAAATTTTCGGCATTCATATGGAAACGAACTGTGCGCCTCTCTTTGTCGTCCTCTTCTTATTTTAATATGAGTCGGAGTTCCTTCAGACACTTGTCAAAAACAACAAGATCAAAGAAACCAGATCATTTAATTTCACATTCAGGTATATTGATGTTGTTCTTTCCATTAACAATCCAAACTTGTCTGATTGGATTCCATAAATATATCCCCCAGAACTAGAACAGACATATACGGCTTCCTCCACCTCATTTTTAGACTTATACCTCGAATTTGACATACACGGTCATCTCAGTACCAGAATCTATGACAAACGAGACGATTTTAATTTTGAAATTATCAATTTCCCCCACCTTAGTAGCAACATACCAACTTCACCTGCATATGGGATATATATTTCCCAAGTATTCTGTATTCAAGAGCTTGCAGCTGCTACTCAGACTTTGTAAAACGTCACCAGTGTCTGAGTAGAAAGTTGATGAACCAGGGTTATGTCAAAGAACGTCTCGTCCTTTTTCTAAAAAAAGTTCATCGGAAGGTACGAAGACCTTGTTGATAAATATTCCGTATCAACTTCACAAATAATACACGATGGTCTTGAAGTATAGATTCTGGATACTGACGTTGTTTATCATCTTAATAGCGTGTTATAGTATTCTTTTATTTGTCTTTATGAATATTACTTTTACTGTTTAGTCTATTTTTGGTGATATCCATTTGACGTGGTTCTGTACTTATACATCCTGTCATTGTGTTATTGTGCTAATGTAAATTATTGTATTCTTGTCTTTCGTTTTTGCTAAGGTGCTTTGTCTGTATGCCATTTTGTGTTTCTTTGTTACATATGACGTGGATCTGTACTTATACATCCCGTCATTGTGTTATTGTATCATGGTAAATTTTTGTATTCTTGTCTTTCATTTTTTTCTAATGTGCTTTGTCTATATATTTGTTTGTTTTTATAGTGATTAAGATTATAACACAATGCTGACTGCTGTACCCCTATTTTTGACATTTCTACCTATTATGTCTGTTAGTTTTGTTCACACGTTGTTGTCAATATGATGGAATTTTATGCGACTGTCATACAAGTGAGATTTAGCTAGCTATAAAAGCAGGTTTGATACATCATTTTCTACATAAGAAAATGCCTGTACCAAGTCAGGAATATGACAGATGTTATCCATTCGTTTGAGCTTTTAATTTTGCCATTTGATTACAGACTTTCCGTTTTGAATTTTCCTCGGAGTTCAGTATTTTTGTTATTTTACTTTTTTTAAGCATTGAACAAAAGTTAAAAGATCAGTTTAGACAAGAATGGCTTGCAGATGTAAATCAATCATCAAAAGGTTTATGTCATAAATTATTCAAAACTGAACTTAAATTTGAAAAGCATATTTCAGATTTATCGTTAAAAAATGCACTGATATTATGTAAATTTAGATGTGGCAATCACCGTTTGCCAGTGGAGACAGGAAGGTGGCATAATATTCAAAGACCAGAGAGATTATGTCACCTTTGTGAATCTGCTGATATCGGCGATGAATTCCATTATGTCTTGTCCTTTTTTTAACAAAGAACGATATCAATATTTACCACACTATTGTTGTACAAATGTTAATATTCATAAATTTAATAATGTATTCACTACAGTCAATGTTGTCTTACTAGAAAAGTTGTGTAGATTTGTAAATTATATATCAGTAAAAGTCTGTCCTCTTGGTTAAACTACAGTTATATATGTAATTTTCACACATGCAACATATGTTATATTGTATATATTTTCATCTTTGTAATTATGTAATTTAGTTAATGAGAATAAAGGTCTAGCAGAAATATATATAAAAGGGGGTATGTGACCCAAGCGCCTGTGCTCCTCATTGGTGTGATGTATAATGACATTAGGCAGTAAATCAAGCCAGATTGTATAAAGTGGGACGGAGAATACAAAATGCCTTTGTCCTTTTGAAGATGAGACAGAGTCCATGGTTTGTAATTGGAAAGAAGGAAAATAGAATGTTTTATGTTATTAAATTGTTATGTAAGTTTCATTTCTCGTCCTTTTTCTAAAAAAGTTCATCGGAAGGTACCAAGACCTTGTTGATAAATATTCCTTATCAACTTCACAAATAATACATGATGGTCTTGAAGTATAGATTCTGCGTACTGACGTTGTTTATCATCTTAACAACGTGTTATATTGTTCTTTCATTTGTCTTTGTTCTATTAT
The DNA here is from genome assembly GCF_021869535.1 of Mytilus californianus. NCBI lineage: Eukaryota > Metazoa > Mollusca > Bivalvia > Mytilida > Mytilidae > Mytilus > Mytilus californianus. Next base: position 82,515,087 of record NW_026262712.1, read on the forward strand.
TAATATTACTTTTACTGTTTGGTTTGTTTTCTGTGATATCCATTTGACGTGGCTCGGTACTTATACATCCCGTCAATGTGTTTGTATTATCTTTCATTTTTGCTGGTGTGTTTTGTATATGCGACTTTTTGTGTTTCTTTGGTTCTTATAACGTGACTCTGTACTTTAAAAGATCCCGTCATTATGTTATTGTTCAATTATATGTCATTATTTTATTGTTCTATTATAAATTTGAAAATTCTTTGAACGACAAACGACAAATTTATTTTACTCGCGTAGTGGTATTAACCATATGTGGATTCTTAAAAATTCTAAAGAACTTCTGGATAACTTTAAATCTCGGTCTATTTCTGAAATAAATTCTAACATAACTTTTGATTTTTTAACCCTGTATACCAACATTCCCCATGTGAAATTATAAAATTGTTTTGAATAAACATTGAACGACAAAATTTCTTCTTATGTGACGTTTACATTTTCTGACGTCAGACACGCGAAGCAATGAATGTGGTTTTTAATTTGATAGATGCTTTTGTGCTTTTTTGTAAATGATTGTTTGTTTTGATATTGTAACACAGTGATGACTGCTGTACCCATATTTTGACTATTTTATTTATTATGTCTGTTTTGTTCACGCATCTTTGTATATATAACGGAATTTGATGAGACTGTCGTACAAGTGAGAGGTTTAGCGCTATAAAACCAGGTTCAATCCACCATTTTCTACATTTGAAAATGCCTGTACCAAGTCAGGAATATAACAGTTGTTGTCCATTCGTTTGATGTGTTTTGTCATTTGATTTTGCCATGTGATTAGGGACTTTCCGATTGAATTTTCCTCGGAGTTCAGTATTTTTGTGATTTTACTTTTTTTTTTTTGACCAAATCATTTGTTGTGAGTATAGCAGAGTTTGTATTTTGTTTTGCGAACCACAAAAAAAGCATTGTGAAATGTTAATGAAATCATAAAAGATGCACAAAGATGTATAATGGTTTTAACAACTGAAAATTCTGTTAAAGTTCCATTGAAATCCAGTCAATAGTTAATAAGACTTGAGGATACATGATGCTTACCCTTTTTGTCCATATTAATTAAGGAACACCTCAATATGTTTCGACAAAAATTGGTATTCACATCCTTATTTTGCCGGTGGTGTGGTGAGCTGGTAAAAATAATACGATCCATATAAGCAAAAAGTAAATTAACAAAAATGCCGAACTCAAAAATTCAAATTGGAAAGTCCCTTGTCAAATGTAAAAATCAAAAGCTCCAACACATCAAACGAATGGAAAATAACTGTCATATTCCTGACTTGGTACAGGTATTTCCTTATGTATTAATAGGTAGATTAAACCTGGTTTTTACAGCAAGCTAAACCTCTCACTCGTATGACAGTCGCATAAAATTCCATTATATTGAAAACAATGTGTGAACAAAACAAACAGCGTTGTTCCTTTGAATAAACTCGCACTTAAGGTTATCAATTTTGATAGTTTAATACATAACTGCATTTGTATTTCCATCTTGGTATTGACACTGCAGCCGATCGATTCTTATATATTGCCATTGTTCATGGTCATATTTTACAAAATTTAACCCCACCGAATTTTTTGCGCTTGTCCTAAGCTAGGAGCCTCTGGCTTTTGTTAGTCTAGTATGTGTTTTTTAATCTTAGTTCATTTATATGTTTCTGAGTTAAGTGTGACGTCCATTTTCCCTGAACTAGAACACATTTTTGATACGGGGCTAGCTGAAGCCCGTCTCCTTGGTTTTCTCGCTGTTTTGAAGACCCATTGGTGGCCTCGGGCTGTTTTCCGCTCTTTGGTCGGGTTGTTGTCTCTTTGACACATTCCCCATTTCCATTCTAAGTTTTCTTCTATATCAAACTGTTTTGACATCTTTATACTAAATCCGTTGGAGGTTAATTGATTGAAATTTTATATTGGAAAACAATTAGTCGAGTTAGCTTTCAGTAACTATCAGAACTATTAGATCGGTTCCTTGTGTCTTGTGTCTTTTGGTTATTTGCGTTTTGTTGTTGGTTTTTTTAATTTTTTGTGTGTGTGTTTTTTTGTTTTTTTTTTTCGATCTGATGAAGGTGGCCCTTTTCAACTGATTTCTTGCAGATTGTTCATATGTTGTGCTGTTACAACACTTTCCTTAGTCAAGGAGGAGCTGAGCGCTCAAAAGTTTACTTAACTCGCCATCATTATTTATGTGAATGTTCTAGGCCAGGAACCTGTAATCCGATTGTTGTCTTTTGTTGCACGCTGTCCTGTTTTCTTTTCGCTCATTTTTGTTTTATTAATCAGGCCGTATGTTTTCTCTGTTCAATCGCTTCCGATTTGAAGGCCGTAGTCATTAAAGATACCAGATTTACAATTAAAAACGCTGGATACTCTTTTCTTTTTTTTTTTTTTTTATCTTGATAAATTCGTTACACCAACTTCAATATATCCTATACAATATTACAATCATCTTCTTCAGAAAAACATCAAGTCTAATTCGGAAGGTCACGTTCGGGAAAATGGGACGGGATTGTAGTTAAAACATTAGGAACATATCCGCTATCATCTGTGAAACGGATATTCCATAACGGTCAACCAACTCGTGATGGCGTTCGTAAAACTTACGAAGGGATGATTTCAACTTCACCACTTGGAACTCTTGGTTTAAAAGCTTCCTTGTGAGCAGCAACCCTCTATCAAGGAAATCATGATAGGAAATGCAAGCCCTAGAATATCGTATCTACTGGGAGACATATACTCCGTGTGCAGGCGCTGCTGGAATGTTGCTACATAGAAATGGAAAGTTCACAATTGGGAAACTGAAATCATTTCTTTTGTCGTAAAGCTTTGTTTTCAACCGACCCTCATTGTCAATTTATAGATTTCAAGATATGAGGCAGACTCAACTTTATCTGTTGTATCCTTTATCTCAAGTTCAATGGGATAGATGCGTTCAACATAGTCACCAAATTTTGAATTATTTAGTGAGAGAACATCATTTATATAGCGGAAAGTAAAGTTAAAGGATACTGCTAACTTCTTTTTTTTTTCTTCATAAGAAGTTCCTGTATGAAGTCAGCCTCATATGAATAAACGAACAAGTCGACAAGACGAGGGACAGTTTGTTCCCATGGGATTGTCGATTGTTTGTTGAAAAACACGTCCCCCAAACGTAACAAATATGTTGTCAATCAAGAAATCAAGCATCTTGATAATGTTTGTTTCAGAGAAATTTTGTTTGAATCAGAATGGTTTCTTACAAAGTAGGATTTATCCCTCCCTAAGACAAGATACATGTATCTACGTTGGCCATTCTTTTTTATGAAACTAAGCAGGACCAACTCAATTTGTCTTTTAGTTTGGAATGGGGAATACTTTTGTAAAGTGTAGAAAACTGAAATGTTTTAATACCATTTCAAGATGAAAGAGTCTTAGATTGTATGTACTCTACAAGATCTTTTGAATTTTTCAGTATCCACATCTGATTCACGCCACCTCTAGAATAGGTAGTTTCACCATAACTTTGAAGCCCGGCTTTGATTGTTGATAAAATTGATGTTAATAATTTAGAAAGAGGATTTTGTGGAGCACTTGGAAATCCCAGCAATATACCGTTGTTTGTAAGGACTCTTATGTAGTTTAGGTATCTAATACAGTGATGGAAGATCCAATTCTTCATCTTTGGTTGAAATTCCAAAGGAACATAGAACATACCTAAAATTATCCAGGATTTCCTATTTAGTAAGTGTCGTGGGGTATATGTTGTTTCCAAATGGATTATCAATACATAATTCATTTATTAAGCAGTTTATGTAATGTGAATTACAAACAAAATCGATGTTGTTTGCGGCTTTATCTGCGGGGACAACAATATATTTGTCATGGAGGTAGGACAAGTGTTTTACAACATTTGGGTCTTTAAAGATTGGTGTAGCATGGGTATTAGACCCATTCAGTTTCTTAATTTTGAATTGTATCAACGACCTCACAGTAAAAATCCATTCGGAAAGAGTATCTAAATCTTCTTTCTCGCGTTTAACCCATTGCCTGGCATGGTCCTCGACATAATTCATCAGTTTTTGAAGTTGTGTTTCCGACTGATTTAGGCTCGCGATATTTCGGGCCTCTGGATAACACATTTCGCAGAGAAATGTTATTGACAATGTTAAGGTCACCGGTAATAACGTGGCTTCATTTAAGATTTCATTTAATAAGATGCTTCATTTATACAAATGCAAAGAACGGATTCCCCGATATTTGATTGGGTTTGGTCGACAGTTCACACATTTTTAGATTGTCTTCAAGAAAGTATTCCTTTGGAGAATGTAATATGGAGAATCTTCATTTGTCCAACAATGCAATGTACTTTCCTGTCCCATTAACTAATCTTCGAGAAATTCATTACATAAACGGTATCCATTTTAATGCAACAAACGCGTTTTTCGACAATTAATGTCTTTTTAGTGATGCTCGATGCCAAAATATTCGAATATCAAAAATATAATACAAATATTGAAGAGCGGATCAAGCCATAGGGACCTTAAGTATAGCCAAATGCGGACAAGGAATCAGAGCTTTACATGAGAGAGATATATTCCTTAATTTAAAATAAATTCATTTTTTTCATTACAGCAAATTTTAATCAAACAATATCCGTACTATCATGCCAGTACCGAAGTACTGGCTACTGGGCAGGTGATACCCTCGGGACTAACAGTCCACCAGCAGAGGTATTGACACCTCATGGTACTTACATCATAAACGGTACCAATTTTAATGCACCAGATGCACATTTCGACAATAAATGTGTCTTTTCAGTGATCCTCCCTTTGATTATTCATCGTAAAGAATAACAAGAGGCTGTCGAGTAACAGCAAACCGGATTTTCCTGCAGAGGTCGAACCCTGAAGAGTTGACCAAGTATGGACACAACATTTAAGCTTAAGACGGCTCTGAATTTGGATTGTGATTGAATATTTATAATAGATTATTATCTAATTAATAATGAAAATGATATTTGAAAATCTAAATAAAATACCACATAACAACTGTGACATCTACCTTCATAACACACGTGACTTTAAAAAAAAATAGTTATAAAGAAATTTTGATGTTATCATTACTGGTTCCTGGAATAAGTTTGAGTTATTTCCCTTTGAACAGAAATATGGTTTAACATGGTACTCTTATTAGATATGTCACTAAAAATAATTCTTTAAAATTAGATATGATGTAACACAATGTATATCTATTTTTAAATTATAATCAAATATAATTAATAGTTCCAAATATTTTTTCTTTCATTTGTCACAAACTAATATAGATCTGCAACTTATCTATCAACTTTACCTACACAATGTAATGTAATGAAACATATCCTTTAATAAAAATAGATTATTATCTAATAAAAGGAGTCTATTTCAAAAAAAAATTATATATATAGCATTCAGAAAATTGGTTTATACAGAATAACAAACAAACCTACCACAAAATTCTTCAAACAATTTACCAAAGAAAAAAAATCCAAATGTCATTTATCATTAGTACAATGTCTTTTAAAAATCTTTTAAGAAATGAGTTATTTCCCTTTGTACAGAAGGATTAATTCATCAAAAATTGAATTCTTCGGAAAGGGCTATAACTGAACGAGAAAGCTAAAATCATGAAAATTAAACTTGACCTCCATTTAGTCACAGGAAACAACATATCAAAATTTGAAAAAAAAATCTTCAAAGCATTTTCATGTTAATGAACGGACACTGTTTGGCAGCCGCCCGCCGTACATCCCCAAATCAATAACCGATTTTTACTTCGAAAATCCGGTTAAAAACTCATCGCAGATACCAGGCTTACAAAAAAGATTAAGCAAACAATCAGACATTGGACAATATATTATCAGTCAATCCAAGATTTCGAACACTAGCTAAAAATGATCAAAAATAGGTAGAAATGAGTTTTGTTTTGACAGTGCTTGATTTTCCAAGTACACATAGTGGTCTTTAATAAAAAGAAAGAAATCGAGATTAACTAAGTGTGTTTGACCTGAGTATATCTAACTCCACAATCCAAAATCCTCAATACACCAAATAAACACATCGATTTCCGTGATCACCTTCATTTATAGGAAGGCATTGACGTTGTTTTCAGATTGAGGCAGCCAGTATCAGAGACATGTCTGTCAGTATGAACCGTTTTAAAGGACTTCAAAGTACCATTGTAAATTGTAAATATAAAAAGATGTATATATCTTAAACATCTCAAACATATAATATCCGAACTTAAGACAATTTGTTCAGTCATATACTTAATTAATTAACGAAGCGAAAAGGAAGCATTGCAGATAGCATGTAAGAAACTGCTACTGTGTTATTTCTACAAAAGTTGATTTCCCTGCATTTTGGTTTCATGTATCAAATGATACACACATCATTAATATATTTGACTGAAATTTCGGATTTGTAACATCATTCAATACTTGTTTTAAACACTAAATATCTATATCACAATGAACAGAATTATTTAAATACCCCATTGATAGTGTCTGCTTTTCGGGGACAAGAACGGGCATACAAATGGTGAAGTTGAAATCATCCCTTCGTAAATTTTACGCCATCGACTTTACTACTTCCAATTTGCGGTATGTCTACACACGCTGTGAATGAACAACGAGATCAATTAAATCTAAACATAGTGGTTATGAGCTTACATTAAATTGAGTAATTTTGTATATTAGTTTTTCTAAGCTGGACTTAAAACAATTCAAATCTAATAATCTTATCCATATGCATCTGCAAAACAAACATAGCTTTTAATAAAAACCTGCAAGATTTTTAGCAAACTTAACAATTTCTTGAACTCATACACACCATCCTCTCTTAACTTGTAATTTTGAAAACTACTTTATAAATCCTTTTCAATAACGATTGTATAAAAGTATGAAACTGTCAGACTATATATCTTGCAATTATCCAGAAACGCTTACTCGATTTTTTTTTTTTGTTTTTTTTTTTGTTTGGTTCTACGAAAACTTCCTATCGGTTTTGAAGAATTTAGATATTTCGTTTTATACATCGGATTTATCGATTAATATGTTAATATAATACCGGCCTCCAGGTAATTAAACTTTTTAATTGCATATCATACACCAAGTTTGTTTAAAAAAAAACTTAATACAAGTATCAAATCCACTTTACATCATCAATGCTTCGTAAGAATGAGGTCAAGTTTATATGAACCATGCCAGACGAACATATCCAACTCACAATCATTCCAACGCCAAATATAGTTGACCTATTGCTTATAGTAACTAAAAAAATGAGAGCAAATTTAATGCTGATCACTTATTCATGTAATGAGTTCAAGGTCAGGTGAACCATGTATGACGAATAAGTATACCTGCAATTGTTCTATGAAACCAAATACAGTTATACTAAGTGAGAAAGTCAGGTGATAAAAAATAGGTTTTTCAGCAATCCCTAGACCATGAAAATAAAGTCAAGGTCAACTTGCATATGCAAAGATGAAACTAAAGAACATTAGGCATCTGAATACTAGATATGTGGTATCCATGTCTTCTAATTTCTGAAATATAAAGCTTTATACAAATAGATTATGCCGTCACCTCAGTCGGTTTTCACTCTGCGATGAAAGTATGAAGAGCAAGACAAAAGACCATCGGATTCAAACAAAAAAGTTCTCTGGATATGACTTAAGCTTATTTTTTAATAACCGTTTATTTGTTATGTTTGGAACGTTTTTCAACTGACAATTGACATTCCTATTCTAACAACCTTTGTTCTTCTTATTGCTAACTTGTTCACAAGGGCTCCACACGAAAATAGAACAGAACCTAGCTATAACCTTAATCTTTACGTTCTCCTAAATACATGACGCCTTTTCACTGAATAATTCAAAAGTTGGTGACTATGTCAATCCCTCTATCCCACTGAACGTAAACAAAGGAAACTACTGATACAGTTAAGTCTGCTTCATATCTTGATTTGCATCTTGAAATTGACAATGATTGCTGACAGCTCGTTGAGAAAAAACATTATAAGAGATGATTTCAATTATCTTATGTAAATATTCAATTTAGTTGTAGCAAAATTCCATTAGACCCTGCAAATGTAAAAAAGAGGTGAAGGATACCAAAGGGATATTCAAACTCACAAGTCGAAAACAAATTGACAATGACATGGCAAAAAAACGAAAAGACAAAAAATACACAAAACACAACATAGAAAACTAAAGACTGAGCAACACCAACTCCAACGAAAATCGTTGTGATCTCGGATGCTCCGGAAGGGTAAGCATATCCTGCTTCACATGTGGCACGGTCGTGTTGCTCATGTACAAACCCTGTGATGAGTCTAATTCGGTAGGTCATACTCAAGGAAAAAGAGGACAATTTAGGGGTTACAATTGGAACATATCCATCATTTGAATCATATCAAACAGATATTCAATAATGGTTAACCAATTCGTGATGGCATCCGTAAAATTTCCAAAGGGATGGAACTCTATAGCCTCAATAGCCTCTCTGTAAGCCCCAACCCTCTATCAATGAAATCATGATAGGAAATGTAAGCTCCGGAATATCATATCAACTGGGAGATATATACTCTATATGCAGGTGCTGCTGGAATGTGGCTACAAAGAGGTAGAAAGTTCACATTTGGTAAGCTGAAATCATCTTTTTTAGTAAAGTTTTGTTCTAAACCGACCCTCATTGTCAATTTCTAGATGTAAGTCAACATATGTTGCAGACTTGAAAATATCTCATGGATGATACCATATTTCAGGGCATGCATTTTCCCCATCATGATTTCCTTAAGACAAGGTACTGCTTAATGCAAAGTTGCGGAACCAAGAATCCTAAATAGAAAACTTGAAGTCATCCATTTAAAAATTTTATAGAGCAAATCTCTATTTTACCATTATGAAATATCTGTCACAGGTGACCTCTGACATGCTCGCTGGTCAAAGCCACCATTCAATCTTCTTATCAAGGAATGCCACTTATCACAGATTTGTTACTTGCAATGTGTAATTACAAGTGCAATGAACCACCCCAAGATTTTGGCAGGGTTTGTTTTTGCTCGTTCTATAGTTTTTTGTGGACTGTTGATTATCTTATTGCCATTATTGTTTTTTTCCATTTTGTTGTCTGATTTTATTTGACATATGGTCTTTCATTGCTCATTTTTTGTCTTTCCCTTTTTTCATAAATGACAAGTTTCATCAAGGAATTCTGGAAGTCATAGCTAACAGAGTATTAAAGACGATTCCAATCTTCAAACTTAAGAAACATCATACTATCAATTGAGCTGTATTCCAATAAAATCTATATTTGTCCCTCTAATCACAGTTTCTTTATCTCAACTGTTATGAATTGCAATTAAAAAAAACTCACAAAGAGAATACAAATTTTCTTTCAAATCTTACTTTTTTGCTTCACAAATATAATTTTCATAAAGGTGACAATCATATTTTTAATGAGTAATCATTGAGTCTTTCCTTTCCAAAATGTATTACTTCCAATGCTGACTTGGAGTCTTGATATGGCAGTTGGGTATTTTTCAATAAATTAATCTGGTTGGTAGTCAATAACCCTTTTTTAAAAACTTTTGTACATTTATGTTGTCAATTATCCTGATAAAAATCAATATCAAATGAAGTAACATTGAAAATTATCAACATAACAAATTGAATGAAAGAAATGTTTGAATAAAAAACTACTTGTTTCAATGACCAGAAAAGGTATTACAACAGCTGAATGGAATTTCTGTTCTCATACAAAAAAAAATCCCTATCTATTTGAACCTGAATGCAGCATTTGATCACATCGAGCATTATTTTGTGCTACACATTTCCATGATGGATGCCTGCATTTATGTTGTGCATAAGACCCCGTTCACACTTGGACATTTAGATCGATTTATACTAGATCAGTTCACTTTACATCGATTTAAGCCCAATGTGAACGCTTTGAATCGATCTTGAATTGGTCTAAATTAAAACACCAAAAGAGGTAGTTCAGTTTTAATCGATCTTTTCTAACTTTAAATGTGAACGCAGATATCGATCTAAACTAGTACGATTGAATCAAAAATAATTTGTGTGCATGTATGGCGGAAAAATTACATATGCAATTTATTATAAAATGGATGTCCAGCATAAAAGGGCTGAAAATTAATGAAAACTATATGAACAGCAGTATCAACATTTAAACTTGTAATTCAAGTGAAACAATTACTCCATCCATTATTTTTTGCAAGGGTGTTTATCAACATGTTAATTTAAATTAATATTTCTATTTATACACAGTGTTTACAATTTCCCGGGTAATAAGTTAGATTGATTGCATGTTTACTTGTAGTGTGAACGCAGTGGTTCAGATAAGCCCGATAGAGATCGTTAGGATTAAAGATAATGTGAGCGCTAACTGGTTTTATTTAGATCGATTCAAATTAAGACTGATTCAAAAAATTCTAGTGTGAACAGGGTCTTAGACTCTGATACTATAACCTTAAGGTTGTTTTTTATTTTATTCACTCAGAATCAATCATAATGGCTTTTGATTTTCCAATATTTTCAATAATAACATCTGAATCATTCCCAGATTCAGCACCATGATGTTCACAAAGGTTCCCATTAAGAGATTCTGAGTTTGAACAATTGTTACTGTGACTGCCACTAATAGGTTCAGATTCTGAAGACCTTGTATCCCGAGATGATTTCTTTTTCATCGCAGGTTTTCTTTTAAATTCTTCCCCAAAGTCAAGATCATCACTGTCAGAGTCATCTATGACCGGCTTCTTCCGTTTTAATTTGCCCGAATCTTTTGTTTTTGTAAAGTCATTTTTATCTTGACTACTCTGATTAATGGAAGTTCCAGTAAAGTTTGAGAATTTAGAATTTTCAGAATTGATAACAACAAGTTTTGGTTTTGAATCACTCTGTTTGGCTAGAGGTTTATGATCACTTTGTGATGATGGTGAAGTGTGTGTGTTGGAATTCTGAGTTGGTAGTGATCTTCTTTTACTGAGAAACTCCACTGCTAATTTTGCTGATTCACTTTTTAACAAGTTCGCCTTTGCCCCTAAAAATATTCAAAAAGGGATCAAGTCTTTCTTAGCTTTGTACAGTAAACTGAAAAGCTGTGTAAATATTGCTTCTTTAAAACATCTCTGACTTTGTAATCTTCTAAAAGAAGTGAACCATTTGCTTGCTTTAAATCTTTTTTTGTAATACCACTGTTTGGCAAGTTTTTTTAATTTATTCAATAATACTGAGTGGAATCTGGCACTATTCATATATCACATGTATATGAATCACATTAATCAATCCTGATGTACTATAACATTGCATGCCAAGGCTTAGCAAAAATGTTTTCATGTAATACATTCTGAATTAACAGTATCTGTTATAATTTCAAGTTTGTGAGAGAGTTTTTAAAGCTATGCTATATAACATGAGATAAGTATAAACATTATGAAATTTAAAAAATATTTGCATTAAAAGTTTGATATATCTAATGTTTAAGGGAAATATAATTCCCTGTAACAGGCTGTGCAATGTACAAAAAGTTACAGTAACCTAAATCCCTTAATATGATGTCAAATCATTGCTAATTGTTTCAACTTATGTCAAATCCATGCAAATTTCAGTTGTTTATTTTTGTCTGCATTTGTGTAGATTGCTTTCTTTTTTCTCATACTTTGATTATATTTTGATTATTTTAACCAGTCAACAAATTTGAATATAAAAATGAAATACTTAATCATAACAATACTCGAAAAACAATCAATGGTTGCTGATCTGATCATTACAGGAAAATGAGGGAAAATGCATTAAAAGAAATATCCATTCAATTAAAGAAGGTCGGTGGTTCTCCGGCTTCCTCCACTAAAAAAAAATGACTGCAACAAAATAGCACAATAGTGCTGAAAGTGGTGTTAAACACCAATCATTCAATCAATCAAATAAAGAAATAATGAATCCTGTAACATGAATTTCTTGTTTATCTATGCAACACCACAGTTTTCTCTATTTTATGGCTTAAAACTGAAAAGAATTTATGAACATTTTGTTTCTTCAGTGCCAGTCTAAACTTTAAAATAAATCAGTTTCTTATTTGTCATGAGACCTCATGACATTGTTAAGGCTTGCATTTTGTCTTTAATCTTTTAGAAGTGAAAAAAGCATTGAATGCAGTGTGAGAATTTTCATTCAATATCTTTTTTAATTTACTAAAAAGTAGACTACCAAAATCCTAAAAATATAAGGCATTTCAGACTTTTAAGGAAAACATTGTACGGCATGCAACAACAGAAAAAACGATAACTATCCCAGAAGTAGTGCTGGTCACTGTCAAAATGGACATCATTACTATAGCTGTCAAAATATGTCTGACAGGATGGAAATTAACAAAAGTTTAAGAATTTTAAAACATTTTTTCCAGTTGAAAGCAAAACTTTTTATGATTGCTTGGGGTATTTTTTCTTCACAAATTTTCGACCAAAAAAATATTCTTCCCCATTTTTAAACAATTGTACTTGTTTGTATTTACCTGCAACAAGATAACTTATTGTGCTGTACGGAGTGAAGTGAAAATCCTCTCTTATAAAACCTTGTAACAACATGTGGCCAACAATTCTCTCAAGCTTGTCTCTGGATACTTTAGGAGGGTCCAGACCTCTGACTTTTAATGAGCCTGCACCTTTACCCTCCCATGCATCTAACAGTTTCAATGCAGTTATTCTTTGATCTGTAGCAGATGCTTGGTCTATTATTGTTAAAGCATTTATTCCTAGTTTTGTGACATCTCTCTTTTCCCCTGTAAAATAGACAAGTTTCAATGATAATCAGCATTTTACCAAAATTTTATATTGAATCCAGTGAGTCACTTAGAAAATTTATATACTCTAAAGGAGAGTTAGTTTTCATTTTCTGATCAAAACTTTTAAAATGCACAAATTTTCCTTGAGTTTCTCTTACTTGCTAGGAATGAAACATAAACGTATTGAAGATATAAGGAAGGGGGAACAAGTCTATTCAATTTGGGGACAATAGGTCAAGGTTACTATTACTAAACCACCTGCCGGATCATTGGAAAAATTAATTACCAATGGGAAATGAGAATTACACCCTTTCATACCTTTCAAATCTTAAGAACATGAGAGTACTTCTTTCTAATTACCATATTCTTAATACATTTAAACTATTTTGCTCTTAAATATTATAATTTTTTTACATACCAAGTCTTTACCCTACTTACCTACTGTGTCTTTATTACAATGATCACACATCTTGTTACACTGTGATTTGTCCCACAACTCTCCAAAATGTCTAGCTATTGATGCTCTTCTACATCTAAAGCAAAATGTTATATGGAAACTGTCATTTCGATAAAAAAAAAACTTTAAAAACAAATTCAATCTTTCTTCACATTTTTCAACAATACACAGGGAAATCTCACATGAATTTCACCTAAAACGAGCTTATACGCAAAACTCACATGAAATCAGTTTATATGAGTTTCACATGAATCTCATTTGAAAATTACATGAATTTGTAAAATCAAGTAATCAAATAACATCTAAATTTTCAAATTTAATTAAAATTATGAAAAATACCAATTTTTTGTTGTTGTAAAGTTCACGTGAAATTCATGTGAAAAATTTCATGTGAGATTCATGTGAATCTCAATTCACGTGAAATTCACATGAAAATTTTCACGTGATTTTCATGTAAAAGCTCGTTTGAGGTGAATAATTTTTCACATGAATTTCATGTGAAATTCATTTGAGCAAATTTTGCCTGTGTAGGATTTCATCTTTTTCATATTACAAAAATTGGTGGACTATGATGGGATAACAACCACTTAAGGCACTGATCCTGTAAGTCTTTAATGATGACAAAAAACATAGGAACTGTTTGATTGCATTGTCTATGCCTTTCTAAATCAGTTCTTCTATTTTTAAAACTAAGTTATTTAAGAATGTCATAATTTCAGCTCAAACTTATCCTGTTTGTTACATATACCAATACAGATAGAAAAGACTGCACAGAATTTCCAATATATAGTGTATACAAACATGTTCATGTACTTACTTAGATATGTCTAAACAGTAGGACACAACACCATAGACATTGTCTAAACCAGTCTGTTCTGTATACAAACATGTTTATGTACTTACTTAGATATGTCTAAACAGTAGGACATAACACCATAGACATTGTCTAAACCAGTCTGTTCTGTAAATACCATAGTACTCTGTTTAAATACATCAGCAAATCTGTAGTATACAATACAATCTGATCTCTGGTCGTCTCGCCCTGCTCGTCCACTTTCTTGGTATAAATTCTCCATTGATTTACTGATAGAGTGATGAATTACAAATCTGACATTAGGTTTGTCTATTCCCATGCCAAAGGCAACAGTAGCCACAATAACCTTTAATACAAGACTATATACAAGCCTCTTATATTATATCTGACAATGTTTTGCTTCTCATGTTTTGCATATAGTAATTTCAAGGATTAACCTAAATGCTAGTTACTTTAAAGGACAAAAAAGATTCTTCCGATTTTATATGTTTACATGCAATATAAATATAAAAATAGTAAGATGTGGTATATTGCCAATGAGACAACTCTCCACAAGAGACCAAATGACATAGAAATTAACCACTATAATTCACCATACGGCCTTCAACAATGAGCAAAACCCATACTGCAGTCAGCTATAAAAGGCCTCGAAATGACAAATGTGAAACAAATCAAACGAGAAAACTTACGGCCTGATTTATGTACAAAATAATGAACAAATAAAAACAAATATGATATACAGCAACAAATGACAACCACTGAATTACAGGCTCCTGACTTGGGACAGGCACATATATAAGCACTTTTTAATGGAAATCATTAAAACATTGGTTTCAGTGGGGGAAAATTGTTTTAAAAAAGAATCCCTTTCTTGTATTGTTTTTTGGTTGATAATGAAAATTGTATATATAATGTATTTGAAACTACTGTAAATTCAGAAATTATTGCGAGGTTTTTATTAATGCGAATAATGCGACTGGGTCAGTATCGCAATAATAAGAACTCACATTATGATATAAGATGCATGTATATGTATGCAGATTTTTCTGAAATAGCAATAATTAATCTCGCATTGGTGTCCATTCTTAAAAAATTGCAATAATAAATGCATGCAATAATTTCTGAATTTACAGTACTGCTGCATCAAGTTCTTTATCTATAGATCAACATCTGTACAGATAGAGCAGGCATGGTTATCTTAGCACAAAGTGAGATTCAATTAGAAATCTAAATTCACTACACCTTACTACTACTAGTATATTAAATACAAAATTCAATTGGTTTTGATGATCAATTGTGCCAAAGGAGAAGGTATGATGAGAGCCATTATTTGACCCTTGAAATTGCACTTTTAGAGTTAAAAGGGGCCAGAAAGTAAAAATAAAATGTTCTGTGTTTTTTTACAGAAACATGTTGTGATTATAAAAGAGATAAACTAATGGCATAGAATAAATTGATACCAAAATATAGGCAGTTTTTTTCTTGATAGCCCACTGATAAAAAGCAAAAAAAAACTATGAATGGAAAATGTCAATGTTCCCTTTTTCTGATAAAAAAAAATAAATAGTTGCCCATCACAAATCTACAGTTGTTGAAGATGATAAGTTGTGACTAATACATGGACAGAAGAAGACTACATGTATGCTCCCAAAGTTAGAACTGAGTTATGAATAAGCAAATAACACTAAAACTAAAACTCACCAAAATTTTATCTGCTAGCCACATCTCGTGTATCTGACTTTTTTGTTTAGTTGGTATGTTGGCATGGTAACACCCTGCCTTTATTCCATGTTGTCTCAACTCCTTTGTAACCTCTTCAGATTCTTTTTGTGTAAAACAGTACACAATACCTAGAAACGAAAAACAAATTCTGTCTTTCAATTTTGTTATTTTCTCATAAAGCTAAAGATCAGGGATCTTTTATTATATATCAAAGCTCTCTCTGACAAATATGCATTTAGGTAAAATGAATAAACATTTCGGAAAACAAATATACATGTCAAAGCCACTAGTCTCTTACAACTTTAAATTTGAGAAATTTTGAGTAATCAACATCTTCAATATTTAACTCTATAAACCATCCATGTATTGCAAGATAAGAAATTTGTCATTGTAATATGTTTAATATTGATATTGAACTTTGATATTTCTCTCGGTATATATCATAAAGATTTTATAAAGTAACTACTTTTTTCAGCTTATACTAAATAATGTTTTTATTACTCTAGTTGCAATGAAATAATGTGATTTCCCAGTAAAATAAATCAGATAATTTTACTCCTCTGACTTCATAAAACAATGAGGGCTGTCAAGACATTGATGATGATATTGCCTCAAAATAAATTGAGAATGTGTAGGAAAAGATATAGTTCCTTGCATTTTCTATTTTGTTTCCATCAAAAGTCCATGGTTAATGTAATAAAAAGAATAATTTATCCAAAAATTCAAATATCGAAAAATATTCAACTTGTGACTGAACAACATTGATAATTAACTCATGCCCTACACAGAGTTGTGAATTCATAGGTTGTGTCACTTGGACTCTTCAAAATCTATCAGGACTGATCATTTTCAAAACTGGTGAGTCTAAAGATGCATCAAGATTGTAAAATGTTGCATCAACTAAGCACAAATAACATCATTTTATAACAATAGTTTAAAAATATTCTAAATTTGATGTTATTTTCTTGCTCTATTTTGTCATGGAGACTGAAATAATTTATATAGCAACAAATTTTGATCTTCTCACTGTTGGACTCACCATGGGCAACAATGATTAGTCCCTGGACTAATCTTAAACAAGAATGTGTCCATAGTACATGGATGCCCCATTCGCACTATCATTTTCTATGTTCAGTGGACCGTGAAATTGGGACCAAAACTCTATTTTGGCATTAAAATTAGAAAGATCATATCATAGGGAACATGTGTACTAAGTTTCAAGTTGATTGGACTTCAACTTCATCAAAAACAACCTTGACCAAAAACTTAAACCTGAAGCGGGACATACGGACGAACGGATGGACGAACGAAAGGACGCACAGACTGATAAACAAAATGCCCCTCTACTATTGTAGGTGGGGCATAAAAATCCTTAGTGCAAACCCTGCTTGTGAATATAGCTATAATTCCTTGATTAGTTACTCAATAAGTTTCATCACTTACCTGATTGGTTTCTGAATCTTTTATCAATTAATTCTACCATCTCTGATATTGTTTCTTTAAATGCTGATGGTTTAACTTTTACCTAAAATATATGTAAAATAAAATATATGTATAATATTATTTTGAATTGTGTGACAAAATTGTATACCCAAAAACACAGAAAATTGAACTTTCACAACACAGTCATGAAACATTTTGTTTAACAATTTTAACATAACATTATGCTCAAATGACAATGTCAAAATAGAGTTTGAAAGCCAAGAGATGGGTGAAATGTGATTTTATACCAAAACAATTTTGATTTAAGATATAGACCACCTTATCACTAAACCTATGCAGTTTTTATTCAGTCACTGAACCATGGAAATGAGGTCAGGAACAATACACATATGCCAAATTGAAACTTTAAACCAGCTTTAAACATTGATGCAAATTAGGATTAACATTCATGAGTCTCACTTTCAATAATTTCAGTGTAAACAAGACGATAAATACTACAAAATAATTTATCAAGCATCAGAATAATTGTTTTCTCCATAATGGCTTTATCAGTAAAATATTAAATTTGACTATTTTCAGTTTGCTCAAGCATTGTTTTTGGCAAATGGCAAATAAACATAAATGACAATATGAAAACTGTGTGTCACCACACCTGGTAAATAACCTGTTATAAAGTGTACTGTTTCTTTTCAGTGATTTTTTACTTTGTACCTCATAAAATAGATTTGGTCTGTTAAATGAAGCTTTGAACAGATGACAGTTTGGTATATTTAATATTTTCTTGACGTCCTCCAACACTTTAGTAGTAGCTGTTGCTGTTAAACCAAGAATAGGAACTTCTGGAAACTGTCGCTTCATAATACCTAAAAACTTGTAATCTGAAATATATTTCAAGCAACCTTTCATTATCTGCAACCATCCTTTGATACAGAAATTTTTAGAATTATCTTAACACTGTGTTCTTTTTTATCAAAAATAAAAATTAAGTTAGGCACTTATTCTGAATTAATTTTCTTATTTCTTTTTTCTCTATACTTAAAGATCAACATAAAAGGAAAGGACTGAGTACTCATACAACTAGTTGAATTATAATAAAGTAATGTTCCTGTCCATGACTTTTTTCCTTCATGTATTTTGTTCACTTTGAATTTTGTAATTATAAAAGATATTTGTTAGTCTCTGTATGAAGATCATATGTTGACCCAAAGATTTTTTTTTTTTAGTTTACCCTCTATCTCCTTTTATTCATATAAATAATAAACAGCTGCGCCATGAGCGCATGATACGCCCGTCATCTTGTGTGTGAATTTTTATGCAATAAGCATAAATAGTTTCTGACATACGGCGTGACATGCCAAAACCCCCTTTTTTTTTTTACAAAAAACTCAATATCTCTAAAACAAAATTTTGAATCAAAACCAAAAAGTATCCAGATCTTTAGATTAATATAACTAAGAAGTGTGTAAAATTTTAAGCAATAATCATAAATCGTTTTTGAGATACAGCGCGACATGTGAAACCCCCCCCCTCCCCCTTTTAAAAAAAAAAAAAAATCAATATCTCAAAAATAAAATTTTGAATCAAAACCAAAAAGTATACAGATCTTTAGATTAATATAACTAAAAAGTGTGTAAAATTTTAAGCAATAATCATAAATCGTTTTTGAGATACGGCGCGACATGTGAAAAACCCCTCCCCTTTTTTTACAAAATACTCAATAACTCAAAAATAAAATTTTGAATCATCACCAAAAAATATACAGATCTTAAGGTTAATATAACTAAGAAGTGTGTAAAGTTTTAAGCAATAATCATAAACTGTTTTTGAGATACGGCGCGACATGTGAAAAACCCCTCCCCCTTTTTTAACAAAATACTCAATATCTCTAAAATAAAATTTTGAATCATCACCAAAAATTATACAGATCTTAAGATTAATATAACTAAGAAGTATGTAAAGTTTAAAGCAATAATCATAAATTGTTTCTGAGATACGGCGCGACATGTGAAAAAAAACACACACCTGTTTTAGTTACTAAGTCCCGTAACTCAAAAAGTTTTAATCTAATTTTCACCAAAAAGTATACAGATCGTTTGACCATCATAAGACACAACTATGTAAAGTTTCATGAAATTTGGATAAGTCATTCTCAAGTTACGGTGCGACATGTTTACGCCGGACAGACAGACGGACAGACGGACAGACAGACGGACGGACGCCGGACATTTGTATACCATAAAACTTATACATATATCTGATATATTTACCAGGACGGAAATCATGCCCCCACTGTGAACAACAATGAACTTCATCAATCACTAGTCTAGAAAACCTCCCTGTCTGGTACATTTTCTCCAGTTTTGCCATAAACCTTTTACTTTTTGCCAGTTTTTCTGGTGTAACGTATAACAGTTTGAGACTAGCATTTTTCTCCAACATAGCCTCCTGAACAGCTTTTACTTTTTCTTTGCTGGCTGAGGCATCCAGTTTTGTAGCATCAATTCCATATTTTTCCAATGCCATGATCTGATCTTCCATTAAAGAGACTAAAGGGGAGACAACTAAGGTAATACCTGTAATACATCAATAAATACAATTAACCAAACGTAAAAGACAGTAAAACCTGTATATAAAGGCCACCCTTTGGACTAAATGAAACTACCCTTATAAAAGAGGTGATCTCTAAGTTGAGGTTCAAAAATGAGTCTGTGTTAATACAAGAAGAGAGTGACCTGACAGTTTTTCCCTGATTCGAGTTCACCTTTGTAGCAGATTTGTCTGTGCTTGGATCAACTGATTGATTGACTGCTAAATACCGTCTGATAAATATTTATTAATATTTTTCAGGGTGAAATAAATAATTGGTGGATCAACTCAATCATATTGAGGATATACCCGGTTTTGTTTGGACCTACACAGTGAATCAGAATTTTATGGCATGCATGATGATTGTCCTCAAGTAGACAACTGATCCTACATATTCATATTATTCTGACTCAAAATCATCCAATGCTTGCTTTTATTCTTGAATGGTGTGTGATAGATGGAGAGGAAGTGAAAACAGTACTATTTTATAGTCTTCTACTTGACCTTACCCGGTATAAAACACACAATCCTCCCACACTCAAGGTCAGTATGCTAAAAAGAGACTGCCAGGGAAAATTAAAAAATGCTTCGCTGAGCCGGCTAGATATGCCCGCAGAGGTCCAACCCTGAACAGTTGGGGCAAAAATGGACACAATATTCAAGCTTGATTCAGGTCTGAATTTGGATTGTAATCAAATATTTGACATATTATAGGTTTCTGAATAAATGTAGTCAAAGAACTTGAAATTTGTTATATGAATTGAATTTATGTTCAATTAAAGATTTCTTGCTGTTGTGCAATACTTAGTAAATCTGTTGTCAGACTATAAACGAATAAAGTTCAATTAATTCTCAATGTCATATTAGAAATTTATGAAAATAAAAAGGGAGCTTACATCAATAGATATAAACAATTCACCAAAGTTTCATGAGAATTGGTGACAGCATTTTTGAGTTATTGTCCGAAAACTGGAAAATCACCCCTTTTTTTAATGAATAAAACCCCATAACTCAGAAATGTAAAAATGTAAAATTTATAAAATTCTAAAGGGAGCTTACATCAATACATACAAACAATTCACCAAAGCTTCATAAGAATTGCTGAAAGCATTTTTGAGTTTTTGTCAGAAAACTGGAAAATCCCCCCTTTTTTATGAATAAAACCCTCTCACTCAGAAGCGTAAAATCTAAAATTTATAAAAATCAAAAGGGAGCTCATGTCAATAGATATAAACAATTAACCAAAATTTCTTGCAAGTTGGTGAAAGCATTCTTGAGTTATTGTCCGAAAACTGGAAAATCCCCCCTTTTTTTAATGAATAAAACCCCATAACTCGAAAATGTAAAATCTAAATTTTATAAAAAACGAAAGGGAGCTCACGTCAATAGATATAAACAATTCACCAAAGTTTTATGCAAATTGGTTAAAGCATTTTTGAGTTAATGTCCGACATGTTGACGACGGACAGACGGACGGACGGACAGACGGACAACGGTATACCATAATACGTCCCGTAAACGGGCGTAACCCTCTCACTCAGAAGCGTAAAATCTAAAATTTATAAAAATCAAAAGGGAGCTCATGTCAATAGATATAAACAATTAACCACAATTTCTTGCAAGTTGGTGAAAGCATTCTTGAGTTATTGTCCGAAAACTGGAAAATCCCCCTTTTTTTAATGAATAAAACCCCATAACTCAAAAATGTAAAATCTAAATTTCATAAAAAACGAAAGGGAGCTCACGTCAATAGATATAAACAATTCACCAAAATTTTATGCAAATTGGTTAAAGCATTTTTGAGTTAATGTCCGACATGTTGACGACGGACAGACGGACGGACAGACAGACGGACAACGGTATACCATAATACGTCCCGTAAACGGGCGTATAAAAATGATTGCTAGGTGAGATTGTGTTATTGTAAAAATTGTTATAACTGCTGCATTACATCCTTGTAATTAGAAAATGAAACTGTTTCTACACAATTCTTAACATAAGGTTAATAACATTAGATATACACTGAATTCTCAACTACAAAACTGAATACTGTTTCATTGGGTGTGGTATGTTTTTTATTAAAATAGCAAACAAAAATAGTTTAGAAGGAGACCATTTCACATCTTCTAATAAACATATAATATTTTGCATAATTATCTTCTGTTTTGTCAACATTATACTGTTGACTTGTTATTTTTTTTTTCTTGTGACTTAACTTTGGTTATTTGGTTTCATACAAGGGCTAATATAAGAAATGCCACAAAGTCATGCATACTTTCAAACTTTTTTAATTTTGTATCACTCTAAACTTACACACTTGCTTGGGATTTTCAAACATACTTACCCTTGGACAAGAGGGCTGGTAACTGGAAACATAAACTTTTCCCTCCTCCTGTCGGCATTATCAACATACAGTCTTTACAAGACATTGTCACATTCATGGTCTGTAACTGCATAGGACGTAAAGTTTGTATGTTAAAGACTGATCCCATCTTTTCCAGCAGATTATTACTCCATACAAAATCTAAAACAGATTTAAGAAATAAATTCTATGAATTTTACAGGAATTGTGCCATGAAATGTTTATCCTTTTTACACACAGAACTATCCATACAATTTAGTTTGTGTACTGGTAATTTGCAAATTGCCACGAAGAAACAAATTCAAAGTGAAAATTTTCTTTTTTAAACAGTTTTAGAAAAATCATTAAATGAAATAATGAATGGGATGATATTTGTTTTGAAAATACTGTAAATGTACTTTTTTTCCCATGTACTTATTTTTGTGAAATCGGTATTGCAGATGAATTAGCATGTATTTAATTTCGCGGTATTGACGAAAATATCAAATAATTATAACAGACTTTCTGCATTAAGTGATTACGAGTTTCAACTTAACAAGGTAAATAGACTTAAGACACTAATGTTAATAGTGAGTAAAAGTTAGTTTATACCTTCAGTATTATTTCATTTATATATAAGTACGCATAAGGGAACTTTGACATTTGAAATCTGACTATCAATCAATATACATACTTGTTGACTTGTAAGAAAAGTTTTGTATTTATAAATATGTTCATAAAATATTAAAATTTGCATTCATTACGTCTTTATTTAATAAACAAAATATAAATTTAAGCTGCATTTGTATTCGTGGGTATTTTTTTTCGCGAAAATATCCCTACTAGAAATTCGTGAAAATAAATACACTGCAAAAAAAGTACATATACAGTACATGACATCAACGGCTGTTCCATTAAAACATGCATTAATTAGGTCTTTCCACTTTCCTGTGGAAAGACCTATTGGTTTTCTTCTGATTATTTTTTTTTTTTTTTCTTCCGCCAAATTTTGTTCTTGCGATAAATTTTTGTTTCGCAAGATGTCGCTTAGATGTTTCGTATATGATATCGAACAGTTTATGCGCCTTTGAAATTGACCCTGCTTAACCGAATACTTTTCTTTGTAGGAGTTATCTCCCCGAACACTGTTTTCCTTGTGCGTGCATCTCCTCCGTAACCGTAAAAGAAAGCGACAAATTTATTTTACCAAATTGCTTGTTATATCCTCAGGATGTTTTGTCCAATTTTGACCGAAGCGATACATTAACTCCATATGAGAGTTATTTCCCCTTCTGTATTTTACATAAGGGATATATAAATGTATAGCATGAATGGTAAGTGATAGAGACCTAAGGTATATTGATTTGAGTTCCTTGGTTCATTTAAATGAAATTGAGGCCAAGGTCAAAGGTCAAGGTCATATTCTAAATTTTGACTTTTCCTTGTTATTTGATCTCCTCTGTCACTTTTAAAATTACAAATTAAAGAACTAGTGCAAAATGTTTGCTTAATTGTGATTAAGATATGATACATTTGGTGTGAAACAATCCAATGATATCTTATAGGAGTTATTGTCCCTGAAATGATTCAATTTAAGGTTAATCAATTATTACTCCAACTTGGTACATGATAAAGCCATAGTCTTTTGCAAACTGTTGGTTGACATATAACCTTGAAAAAAGTAAACCGGAAGTGACCTTGAGTGAACTGGAAGTAGTATTTTTTGCACTTATTTCATGGAAAATTCCTAGAAACCATATATTTTTGAATGATCATAGGTTAACCTATCATTTGAGACCGGAAGTGACATTTTATATACTGGAAGTAGAATATTATCTTCCTTATTACAGGCATAAGTATATACAAACTATATATTTCTGGAATCAGTGTGAATAAAGCTATCATATGAGACCGGAAGTGACATTTTCTAAACCGGAAGTTGGCAATTATCTCCCTTATTTCAGGCAAAAGTATATAGAAACCATTTATTAATTGAATCAGAATGAAGAAATCTATACTTTGACGCTATTAATAACTTTGAGTAAACCAGAAGTAGCTTCCTATCAATTATTTAGAAAATTGATGTGGAAAGACCTTCAATTGTTCTTTGAACAATTGGTTTTTAATTGTATCCAGGGAATGTACTTTCCTGCTTTCATAAATGTCTATAAAGGCAATTTTAGAATTCACCTACATTTCAATTGTACAAAAAAGTATTTTTAACCCCACCTGTAGTTGGGATTTTGAAGTGACTTTCCTGGGTCCAATATATTTTTTTATGGAATAGTATACTTAAATCGCTCAATACATGTAGATCTCTAATCTTTAATATAAAAATAAGAAGATGTGGTATGATTGCCAATGAGACAACTCTCAACCAGAGATCAAATGACATAGAAGTTAACAAATATAGGTCACTGTACAACCTCCAACAATGAGCAAAACCCATACCGCATAGTCAGCTATAAAAGGCCCAGAAATGATAAATGTAAAACAATCCAAACTAGAAAACTAACAGCCTGATTTATGTACAAAACTACATGAACAATGAATGAAAAACAAATGTAATATACAGCAACAAACCACAACCACTGAATTACAGGCTTCCTGACTTGTTCATTTCCAAAACATGTTACAATAATTTACCTTGTTTATCCCATTTCTTATCATTATCATCTGACTTCGAACTACTTTGCCTCAGAATGGAGTCTAACTCTGTTTTACGTTGTTGTAAAGAAGCCTGACGTTGTAAAAGACTGTCAATCTCTATACTGATAGTATCAAGTTCTTTCTTTGTGTCTGCTAATTCTTTCCTGTAAACTAAATTATCATAATTCATTAAATTTTTATACAATAATAAAGTGTTATACATCTGATTACCAAATGTATTATGGCAATAAAACAAAAACAATGGAATGTGTACCATTTACTTTTTTAGTAATGGTTACAAAGAAATCTGATTTTGAAAGAAAGACTGGTACAGTGTTCTATGGATTCATTTATTTTCGTGGGGACCAATTTTTTGTGGGTTGGGGAAATGTTGCAATTTTGTGGATATTTATTGGGGTCATAAAACAGAGACAGATAGATATACTTTATATCAGTAAAGGTACATTTACATCTTTGTTTTACAGGTATCCTGATTCATATATTTTTTTGGCAAACAAAATATGTTCTGCACAAATCAGATAGCAGCACTAGACAGAGCTATAGTTCTGCAGTTTAGGGAACACCTCTCTCATGTTATATGAGGAAGGTGCTACATGATGAGCTCCTGAAGTTTATTTTGTTTAACTATTCAGCCTCAATGTCATGCAACATATCAGGTGCTCATCTTCAATCTATTTTTTATGGTCCCACAAATTGTTTTAATATCTATATATACATTTGTTATTAATTTTATTTGTACATTTGTATATTTATATATACAGCTACATGTATCATGGTGCGATTTAAGAACAGTACGTCTGCAAAGACCAGATTGTAATGATTTTTTTAATAAATTCTTTTTGCATTCTCATACAAGATCACAGAAGCTTCAATAAAGAATGCTCTGTTATTAACATGATTAATTTAAAATTCAATTACACACTATGATATGTCTGTTATGACAAGTAGTGGAGGATTCTAGATGTATTAACACTTTTTTCAGTATTTAGCAGAATTGTTTCTGAATGACCCTAGATCTAGTAGCTCTGATTAACCTTCTGACATCATATAACAATTGCCTTTTAAGAATTAAGTCAAATGTTTTTTTAATTGTGATGCAAATTTTGCAGGGGATTTGTGTGACCAAGTAATGGCAGACAAGTTCCTAGCCTGGCATCCTGGCCTAACCTCCTCTTCGTGTCAGTACGGCCAGACGTAATACAATCCATGTGACCACTTTTCAGCGTTGAACAGGACTGAATTACTGCACATGTATGGTTCTATAATTAATGAACATATCCATCAGATTGTTAATTAACTGCTGTTTCAAGATGTTAATCAATACTATTTGGAATATAAATGCCATATTTTTTCAGGAATTGGCATTTTCATAAATTTAAAAATAATTTCAATAAATTTGTGGCAATATTAATTTTTCCCATTGTGTGTCAAGAAATTATGCTATCCCACGATGCATCTTTCTAACATCCAATAACAGAATACATGTCATACATTGTATTCTGCCTGGCTCTACTGGCAAGCAGTGAGCCAGGATCCCAGGCTAACAAGTTCCATACAAGTGTACATATGTCTATAGATAAAGATAAGTTGTATTATGCCTATGTAAAGTTTTAAACTGAACTTCCAAATATTAATGCAAAAACCAAGGATTTATATAGTAAGTATCTTACTATATAAATCATTGCAAAAAAAAAGCATCAAATGGAGATAATTTGTATGGCTCAAACAAGCATTATATTAAAAACAAGAGTGCACACGCTGAAATGTCTCGCCTTCTTTACTAATCATTGATATTATGTTGATAGTCCTAAATATAAAGCTTTATTACAACTGTCACATAAACTTCACATTAACCAAGTAAACTAAACATTGACCAATGAACCATGAAAATGAGGTCAAGGTCAGATGAACCATGCTAGGCAGGCATGTACAGCTAACAATTCTTCCATACAACAAATATAGTTGACCTATTGCTTATAGTTTAAGAAAAACAGACGA
Source organism: Mytilus californianus (assembly GCF_021869535.1). NCBI lineage: Eukaryota > Metazoa > Mollusca > Bivalvia > Mytilida > Mytilidae > Mytilus > Mytilus californianus. The sequence continues at coordinate 82,541,968 of NW_026262712.1, forward strand.
AAACACAAAAACTTAACACTGAGCAATGAACCTTGAAAATGAGGTCAAGGTCAAATTAAACCTGCGTGACTGACATATAGATCATAAAATATTTCCATACACCAAATATAGTTGAACTATTGCATATAGTGATAGAAAAAAAGACCAAAACTAAAAAACTTAACTTTGACCACTGAACCATGAAAATGAGGTCAAGGTAAGATGACACCTGCCAGCTAGACATGTACACCTTACAATCATTCCATACACCAAATATAGCTGACCTATTGCATGCAGTATTAGAAAAAAAGACCAAAACTCAAAAACTTAACTTTGACCACTGAACCATGAAAATGAGATCAAGGTCAGATGACACCTGCCAGCTAGACATGTACACCTTACAATCATTCCATACACCTAATATAGTAGACCTATTGCATACAGTATAAGAAAAACAGACCAAAACACAAAAACTTAACTATAACCACTGAACCATGAAAATGAGGTCAAGGTCAGATGACACCTGCCAGTTGGACATGTACACCTTACAGTCCTTCCATACACCGAATATACTAGACCTATTGCTTATAGTATCTGAGATATGGACTTGACCACGAAAACTTAACCTTGTTCACTGATCCATGAAATGAGGTCGAGGTCAAGTGAAAACTGTCTGACGGGCATGAGGACCTTGCAAGGTACGCACATACCAAATATAGTTATCCTATTACTTATAATAAGAGAGAAGTTAACATTACAAAAAATCTGAACTTTTTTTTCAAGTAGTCACTGAACCATGAAAATGAGGTCAAGGACATTGGACATGTGACTGACGGAAACTTCGTAACATGAGGCATCCATATACAAAGTATGAAGCATCCAGGTCTTCCATCTTCTAAAATATAAAGGTTTTAAGAAGTTAGCTAACGCCGCCGCCGCCGCCGCCGCCATAGCCGCCGCCGGATCGCTATCCCTATGTCGAGCTTTCTGCGACAAAAGTCCCAGGCTCGACAAAAAAACCTGCTGTATATTGGTATCGGGTCTGTTCGCTCCTAATACAAGATCCCACCCTACACGTTTGCACCCCATACGTTCATAGCATAGCTATACTTCATGTAACCCTTCAGATTTTTTTCTCAACAACTTTTCTAGTGATGCATATTTTTGACATTAGATAAAAATGGCTGAACAGGTAAGTTTGATTAAATTTGTTCTTACGTCTTTAAAAGAAACTTTGAATATGTTTGACATTTGTCACGTTGTAGTGTTGTTGTTGTTCAGAAAATAGAAACCAGGAAACACGTCACAATGTACGCGTGCTCAATCGAAACCGATGCAAATATGGATGATACGAAAACATATGACATGACGATAGCATTATTGTTCTGTGTTTGAAAATCATGATCAGAGTTCTCGAAAACTGTTGGTCCCGTCGGTCCTGACCGCCAAAAATCGACTAGGACCAACTGTTTTGTATGTAGTGTCAGTCCCAATGACCGACTAAAAGTTCGTTGTTGTTCAATGTTTTTTTTTGAGACTTTTTGGTATTCAGAATGATTTTGAACTTGTTTGCTCTGCAGACAAACCTTTGTAGTATAGCTCAAAGTTACAGTAATATTTTTGGTTAGAAACCAGTTCAATTATAAAATTGACCGCCGATGTGAAAACGGGAATTAATGTCGAGGATTCAGACTTATAAATGGTTTCAAGGGATCTGATCCTATAGCATTTGAAGCAATCAGTTCTACGGATGTTATTTTTAAATTCATGATACAAAATTCAGATGACTATGTCGTCATTTTGTTAAACATGACACTTGGAAGGTCGAGAGTTTCTGATGTGTAATAACCATATTTTTTCGGAATTTCAGTTCACTGGCAAACTTTTGGACTTATTTTTGAAATGATTTTAATAAAATTACTTGACAGTTTACAGGTTTACCTATATTTGAGTTAAAAGTAATATCCAAAATATAAACAGTGTTTTTACATACTTATTTACCATAGAATTAAAACTCAATATTCCTTTAGTTTCTCTAAGGCCAAATAAAAATATATGTGACATAATAGCTAATGAGTGGTTCCAGTTTGCCTACCTACCCTACTTTTAGTCTTAATAATAGCCTACCCTAACGATTATTTTGTCATTTTTCATAAGCACTTTTTTTAAGCCAGAATGTTGCTCCCATAGACTCAAGGAATAAAAAAAAATCCCTACCTACCAACCCTATTTTTTTCTAGATGTAACTTGAACCACAAGTATTATTTTATTTGGTTTTGTACACCGGTCTCCTGTGGATCCTGCCTTAAATTTTGATTGATACTTACTCCAATTTCTCAGATTATCAAAGAAAAACTTGCTGCTTATTTCTTTATTGTGAATGATCTTTATTCTCATAAACCAAATACATAGTTACAGAGAAGAAATATTACAATAATAACAAATATTGAATATAGCATGTGTGAAATACAAATTATTGTTAATTAATATTATAAATATATATTTGGACAAAAGATAAATAAATATACAATAGTTGTTTTAACCAGGAGGATAGACTTTCACAGAAACACATTTAATAAATCTACAGAGTTTCTAAAGTTCAACACAATTTTGATTTGAGTATATTCTTGTTTAAATTTTATAACATTTACATTAGATTTACAGTATTGCGGTAAATATTTGTTTCTATCGTCTAAACACATGAAGGGCATGAAATTTAAGGATTAAGATGGAGCTAAACCAGGTCATGTGCAGGTACTAATTTAAAAAGAGTACTAAATTCTAAAAATAAAAACAATTAATGTCAATGAAGTTACAAGTAAGATGAAGAAAAAGATAACAATAATAGAAGAGTTGCATGAGGAATTAATAAACTTCTTTTTTCATTTAAATCATTGACATTCTATAAACGTCTTTCAAAGTAATCACATATATAATTTCAAATGTAATGAATGAGACATAAAACATTTAAAGCTTAAAATTTAATCAAAGCATAGAAATAATGCCATGGCCAATTATTATATTATACAGAGACCAAAATGTATAATTAACTACCAAACCTGCTAAAACATAACATGTCCATAAAATAGGATGGAGTAAATGTTTTGAGCCATTATTGATGAAACCTAGTAAGTAATAGGGTTAAAATTAAGTGATATTGCAGGACCACCAAATTTTCTCTAGGGGGTCTCATTGGGGGGTTCTGATCCCGGATCCCGCTTACTGTTTTGTCAGATTCCTGTATCCCGCTTACACTATGTACGTAAGCAATTCTCATTTTTTTGTAATTTCCCGTGTCCCGCTAGACTTCATTTCCCGTTTTCACGGCACAATAATTTGACTTTAACGTGTCACGCTTACAAAAAATCGGCAATCCCGGGTCACGCTTAGACCCCAATGAGACCCACTCTCTAGGACCACCAGAATTTTGGTCTTTGTGGTCAAAATGACCACCAGGAAAAAAAAGATTTCAAGAACTCTATATGATTGTTGTTATAACTAGCTTTGGACTTTGATGTAAATACTGCATGTAGATAGCTTGGTATTAGTAAACTCAATGAAGCTTTAGTATCTTTCGCCTTTCTTTTACAAGTCTTAGATGAATGAACTTTGCCTTAAATTTATCTTTATAACAATTTTGCATCAAAAATAAATCTGAACAGAGAGCTACGGTTCCACAGCCATGGAAACACTGGTCTCACATAAAAAGAAACTTCGGTCACCAATCTACAGTTCAACTACATATAATGACAATGAGTTATGATTACCATCCATGTATTTCGTTTTTAGCGCCGTTTATCTCAAATTTACAATTTATCGTCTTCTGGCTTCCTTTTCATTAAAGATAACGCTAGAGAGATACCGATATCAGTGTTCCGAAAATCAGAAAAACAATTTTAGATAGATACTGGGATGGTAATGAGCCTATTCCGGCAGACTGACATTTTACCGTAATATACCCAATACACACTAGCATGCAATTCCACAGCACTAATCAAACACAATTTTCTACATTATCTTATGATACATAGATTTTGAAAATATATTATAAAACTATTTTTTTTTCATTTTTAATATTTTTCACGCCCCCTTTACCTTACCTCTGTATCTTTAACCCTCTTTGTAGAGGGACCATACATTTGTATGTAGAACTTGTGATCTGCATTAATCTTATTCTATGTACACTGTGTGGGTGCGTGGCTCAGTGGTTAAGACAGTTGGCTAGAGTACTGAAGGTCCCGGCCTGGTTCACCCTCCTTCACACATCTCTGGTACCAAGACCGGAGTTTAAACTAGAATTGGTACTTTGGGGCCTCGGTAGGTTAAAGTGCCCCCGTCTTTGACTTGGAGATCAATCTGTAGATATCTCTTCGGTTTGTCTGTTTCCACCGAGGATCCCGGTGTTTCTCTCCGAGACTTCGGCTTCCTCCGCCATAATAACCTTGGTGTTAGGTTGGGAATTGTCTGTGGTGGTGGGTTGTATATAAGTTAGTGACACATCTCCATTAATCCTTATAGGGAGTGTACAACGATTCCACTGTACCCTCGCAGCTCTCGATCGGAGCTTTGCATATCGGAGGAATTTAAGTACATACAATGATACCGAATGAGGATGAGGAAGGGTTCCCCCCCCCCCCCCCCCCCCCCCCCCCCCAAACCCCCACATAAGACATAATAAGACATAAGACAAAAAGCTTTATTTAAAGTCGATGTATGCAATAATTTCAAACGTAAGCTCTGAAGGGCTTTTAAAACCGACGACACAAAAGCAAAACAAACAAAACATACATATAAAGTCAAGCACGCATTCAATTAAACATAGAAAGCAAGAGTTCACATTATTAATTCAATTCTTTATCTATTTAAAGAGGATTGCCAACAGCCAATGGCTACGTGTGGGTCTCCTCAACATAGATATATACAGATTCACAATTAACAAAGATTATTTTAGTGTACAAACTTGTTTAACACAAGACAAGACAATATGTACAGAACAAGACATTCGAATGTATTTTGACTACACACCCATCCAATCACTCGCTCATTCTTACTGACATGCACACGACTTTACAATCATGTTGAATTCAGTAATATAAAATGATAATTATGGAAATACGATTTTGAGTACAATCAGGTCAAAAGAGAGAAAATAAAATTAAATAAATAAAAATAAAATAATATAAGTGTATGTATGTGTTTCATACCTAATATGTTTTATTACAAGAAAAAGATAGTACAAATAAGTTATTGATCTATCGAGAAAACCTGTTTGAAGATTTAATATATCGAAACACACACTCAAACAGCTCTAAATTAGTATCATCAGACTAATCGTCACTACCTTCTATTAAAATTTTGCTCAGATAGTTGGGACATAGATCCCGCAACATTGCTATATTTATATCTGGACAAATCAGATTCTTAATACCAAGTATAAGAGTAATCCGATAGTTCGTGTAACAACGCAATGAATTAAATAGTGTTCAGTGCTTTCAATAAGGTTACCTGGGCAGAAATTACAAAACCTTTTTAATGTAAGATTATATTTGTACAAGTGGTCATTAAGGGCACATATTTTTTTTACTACACAAACTGAGATTCTTCTTTAACAACCTTTTGAAACACGCCAAAGATGTTGCTGAAATTAGTTCAGCTGACAAGCTATTCCAGTCTCTAATCGTAGCTAGAAGAAAAGAATTATAGTATGCTACTGTTCTTGACCTGATAGGTATTAAGTTGGCATGTCATCTTAAGTTATAGTTTTCGGTGTTATGATGGAATAGTGGATGAAAATTACAGAGATAACATACAACAAAAAAGTTCTATCAAGCAGCTTAAACACAAACACTGCATGCACTTATGGGACAAAAGCACAAGTTAATGGTTTGCAACATAAAAAACACATAGAGATTAGTTAAGTAACTAAAATAAGCACAAAATAGAAGAATCACTATAATTGAACGAAAAAAATTGTTGTCAAGGTGAAAATAAAGCAACTAACTACATACAATGAACAGAGTTAACTGGTTTTGTAGGCGAAACATTTTCATTAGCTGCCAGACCAAGAATTTATCAAGTTCTTGAATTGATTTAAAGATGATTGCTTACGCAGCTCCTCTGGTAGCTCATTCCGCATACTTGAAAGATTGTAGGCCATATGCAGTTGTTCTCAAATGTGGTAGGTCTGCTGTATTCTGGTATCTAAAAGAGTAAGAGTCTTTCTTTGAGTGGATTAAACTATGAAGATAAACAGGACATGCTTTAATAATAATTTTTGAAAACTTTAATAGCCAATGATCTCATTCTTCTAAATTTTAAAGGTGGTCATTTTGATTTGCAGAGTATGTCTTCATAACTTGCTGAATAGTCTTCATAAGCTCTTGCTTAAATTTTCTCAATCTTGTTTGTATTTACATCCCCACAAAAGTACCAAACTAGTGGGTAGTAATCAAAGTTGTTTAAAGAAAAACATAAATATAAAACAGACAGCAATCGAACAGCAGAAAAGGGTATCTATAGAGATCGACTTATTGACTTCTTGTTTTTATATTAAAAATTGAGAGAGGTATTAATAATATATAAACTCTAAATCACCCAACATCGGTGTAGACAAGAAGTGAATACTAGATTTAAAACAGACTGTAAAGAATGTCGGTATCAACACCAAATTCCACAAAATGACAGAAGTACATTAAGACATGACAAAAGGCGACTAGTCCCTTATCGCCGGGCGTTTCAGATTAAGGACAGGTACAGCAACATGTGGCGGGATCACAGAAAACTAGACTTTTTGTTTTAGAGTTAAACCTCCCTCTTTTCATCTCAAATAACTGGCTTTTGAAAAACAAACAATGCAGTAAACAAGCAAAACTCGTGGTTTTTGACACAAATACGTTTTTGTACATATAGCTGCTTCCTTTTTTATAAGTAACAAAGAAATGTAAATATCTATAATGAAATCTGAAAAAAAAACTGAAGCAGACACATGATAAAGTTCCCTCCATTTCAACAATTCAGTGCGAAATATTGACAATTTTGCGAGGACAACTGACTTATAAATTAATAATGAAAAAATTACGACATTGTACAAAACACAGACACAACACAGTGGCGTAGTCTTTAAAGTGATGGGAGGGGTAACTTAAGAAAGTGGCAAGAAAATAAAATTGAAATTATAAGAAAATTATGATAGGCTAGATGTTAAAACAAAATAAGCAATGAACGATAACAGAGCTAAGCATATAAGTGACGATTAGAGCTGGCATAATAAATTACAAAACAGCGGATGGAAATTAAGGATTTGACCTAGTCTAGTAAAATTTTAGAAATAATTAAGAATCTGCAATAATAAATTGTGATGATTTCGATTCACTAACTTATTAATAGATTAATTATTTATCTAATTTTATCATCCTATTTTCTTAAATCGTCAGATAGATATTTCCTTAAACAGCAGTTGTAAATGTAATACAATTCCAACCATATAAGTTGATGTTCGGAGGGGTATTTGGGAAATTCTATGGGTAGTAACCTTTAAGAATTTCTGTTTACTTAATATCTGTTTAATATACTAAAATTGGGTGATTTCAACGGGCCCGTTTTTTTGGACAAACTTGCTCATGACATAAGTAAATGCATAAAATCAAGAATTTCATAGGAACAAGACAAAATTTGCAATGTTTTGATGTCATAATATGAATATTTCAAGAAAATGAAGAAACATGTTGATTTTATGTAGTTATCCATGTATATTTCCCGGCTTTGTTGGACTATTGGACACAAGATAATAACTTTATAGTGATTTTTATTTATATAATCCAACCAAATATGAAGTTGGTATTCTGGGTCCATCCAAGAGACACATAATACAAGAGATTAACAACAAATCTCGTGATTTCATTGAAAGTACGAATTAAAATCTGATTTTCTCAAAAAATCACAAAATATATTTAAACAAGTACATAGTACACGGATCCCCCACTCGCACTAGGCTATCATTTTCTATGTTCAGTGGACCGTGAAATTGGGATCAAAACTCTAACTTGTCTCAAATGTGGGAAGTTATGTGTTGGATTTCTCAACAGTCGAATGATTTGTAGAAAAATCTCCCCTCTTTAAAAATAAAAAGCAGAGTGCCAATGAGAAAAATATCTACAAGCGATAACAATTTTGTGGATGTTAACAACTATAGGTCGACGATTATCAAAATCCATTACATGTATTTAGCTTTAAAAGGTCTAGACATCTCAAAATATAAAACAGTTCAAACGCGAAATTAACCCAATGGCCGAATTAGACTATTTTCCGGATTTGTAATAACATAAGCTACACGACGGGTGCCACATGTGGAGCAGGATCTGCTTACCCTTCCGGAGCACCTGAGATCACCCCAAGTTTTTGGTGGGTTCGTGTTGCTTAGTCTCATGTTAGTTTTCTATGTTGTGTCATCTGTACTATTATTTGTCTGTTTGTCTTTTTATTTTTGGCCATGGCGTTGTCAGTTTGTTTTCGATCTATGAGTTTGACTGTCCCTCTGATATCTTTCGTCCCTCTTTTATGTTGAAACAATAAACGAAGAAACAAATATGACAGACAGCAAACAATAACCGCCAATGAATTGCAGTCCACTGACAGACACATGTTATAGACACATTCATCATGAATGAATGTGTACAGAGGCGGATTTAGGGGGTTTTTCAGGGGGCCCGGGCCCCCCTTTTGTGGGGAAAATTTGTTTGATTATATAGGGAATCACTGAAGAATGACTGGAGCGGGCCCCCTCTTAGGCAGTCAGTGTCCCCCCCCCCCCCCTTATGAAAATTTCTGGATCCGCCACTGGTGTAAGGGCTAAACATGTTAGCGACGGCACTCAACCTCCCATAATCAAGGACGGTGGTGAAAAAGCACAAGATAAGAACAAACTGTAAAACTGAATCAGTTGGAATCGACTCGACTCAACAGATCGGCATGGAGCATAAAAAACAACTTATTATAAGACACTGACGGTACTCGCAGCTAGTTCAAAGCTAATTACAGCTAATAAATAAATCGTATGGAAAAAAGGTGATTATGGATATGAACGAACCAATTCTTCCAGTATCAATGCCCAGAGGATATGGTGGCGTGGGAATCATTTGGAACAGAAACATAAATCATCTCATTAGGCCTCTTCCCGACGGATCGGAAAAAATACAGTGTATTGAACTTGAGAACGCAGTTAGGCGAATATTGGTTGTTAGCGTGTATCTACCATCAAACGGGAGCAAAAACCATCAAATAGAATATCAAGAGTGCATAGACGAACTGCACGAGATATGCCAAAAATACAACAGTACTCACCACATTGTTATAGGTGGAGACATTAACGAAGACCTTAACGCTGGAAAACCAACGAACCAGAGAAAGGAGTACCTGAAGAAATTTATAAACGAAAATGAATTGGAATTTGACAACATAGGAAATACATTCGTCAACTCAAAGGGATGCGAATGCTCTGAAATCGACTATTTCCTACACAACTTAACACCAGACATATTAGAGAAGGGAAAATCAATCCTCAAATGCCAAACCAACGCCTCAGACCATTATCCAATCAGTATGAGTATAAACTGGAAGCATGAGAAACTTGATATGAACCAGAAAGCCCGTCCGAACTTCAAAATTAAATGGGACAAGGTAGACAAGGATCTGTATAAAGCAATAACAGACGACGAGGCACTGAAGTTGCAAGAATCCATGATTACAGATTCATTAGAGTCACAAGAAGTAATTGAGCGGATGAATGACATACTCACAACAGCATCACAAACTTCATCAGGAAATAAAACAATTTACCATTCGAGACCAAAGCTCAAAGTATGGAATGGTGACATAAAGAACGCTTTGAAGGAAAAACGGATTACGTACAATGAATGGCAAAAAGGGGGGAGACCAAACGACCCCACAAACCCTCTAACACTCAGGAAAAAGCAAGGAAAAAAGGAATTTAGGAAAACAGTACGCATAGCAGTAGCAAGGCAACTGGAGGCAGAAAAAGAGAGTATCATGGAAGCAAAATCTAATAACATGGAGGTCTTCCACAAACTAGTCCAAAAGAACCGTAGGAAGGGAATTGATCACATACAGGATATAAACGTTAGCGGCGAGATATTCTCGGGAGATAAAGTCATAGAGGGATTCAAGGAACACTTCTGTACCCTGTCTACACTTAAAGAAGAGGCCTTCAGCAACCCTGAGTACCACTTCCAAGTGGAAATGGAAATAAGCAATATCTGCAAAATGGTAGACCAAGAATCGATACGCCCTGTCATAGAAAATGAAGTCCACAAAGCTATATCTACAATAAATAGGAAAAAATCTGCAGACTACCACAATATAACTATTGAACATTTCATATATGCTGGAGAAAATATGTTGTCCGCCCTCACTCAACTCATTAACATTATATTTTCAGAAGGAGATATACCAAAAATTCTGAAAATAGGACTGCTTTCTCCTATATTTAAGAACAAAGGCAGCAAAAATGATGCATTAAACTACCGAGGGATAACTATTTTACCCGTAGTGAGCAAGATAATAGAGGCCATCGTTAGAGACCGGATACAACCAAAAGTGCAGAAGGTGCAAAACCCAACTCAAAGAGGATTCACCAAAGGATCCTCCCCTATGAATGCAGCCCTTCCTGTGGAGGAAATGTACCGAATTCTCACCGACAATAAGCAAAACGGTTATCTTGTCTTGCTGGACGCAAAAGCTGCCTTTGACACTGTGGTGCACTCACATCTATTCCGCAGGATGTATCATGCTGGGATTCGAGACAGGACATGGACAATCATTAAGAGTCTGCATCAAAACGCAGAAAGTAGCATAAAATGGTCCGGAAAAACATCAGAGCGTTTTACAGTAGGCATGGGTGTCAGGCAAGGAGGCATACTGAGTACAGACCTGTACAAGTTATACATCAACCCTTTGTTAGACCACTTCCAAAATACAACCTACGGCATGACTATAGGGAATGTCAACACAAACAACACCGGATGTGCAGACGATGTCGCAATATTGAGTACACAATTAACTGATGCTCAAATTATGGTCAACATGGCCCTTGACTTTGCCAACTCAGAAGGATACCAGCTGCAGCCAAAGAAAAGTGTAGTAATTAAAATAAGCGGTAACAGCAATAACACCAAACTGGAAAAAGATAACCTGATGATGGGAAACACACCTATGCCGAATGTTGAGCAGTCTACACACCTTGGGATCATCAGAACTACAACTCGGAAGAACAACATACAAAGTAACACCAACGAAAATATAACAAAGGCAAGAAGGAGTGCATACAGTCTACTTGGATCTGGTTTTCATGGACATAATGGCTTGGACCCTGAGTCGCTACTGCACATCTACAAGATGTATATACTTCCCGTGCTACTCTATGGAATGGAACTACTAACCCCATCCAGTAAGCCACTTGAACAACTTGAGATCTTCCAAAAAAGAATGCTTAAACAGATATTATCGCTGCCAACAAGATGCCCTGATCCAGCAGTCTACATACTCACAGGAATTCTCCCGATTGAAGCCCAAATCCACATCAAGACACTAACTTTCTTCAACAATGTCTGCCACCAATCAGAAGAGAGCACCGAGAAAAAGCTTGCCAGGAGACAACTGACAGTCTGCAGTGAGGCTAGTAATAGCTGGTTCATAAACATCAACAAGTTGCTACGTCTATACGATCTCAACGAAGCGAATACCTACTTGGCCAATCCAATAAAGAAAACTCAGTGGATCACATTGATAAAGAACGCTGTGATGAAATACTGGAGCACCAAAATTGTACAAATGTCTGAACTATACTTAGGGCTCAAGTACCTGAGCAATCAAAACCTAATCAAGGGAAAACTTCACCCAATCCTCAAACACAAGAGTCACTCCGCGCTAGACAACAGCAGAATCCCTACCAGATTACGCCTTATTACTGGAACTTATGTACTCCAAACAAAACGGATTCAATTCTACAGACAAGAAACAGACCCGACCTGCCTGCTTTGTGGAATGCAAGAGGAAACGCTAGAACATTTTGTAATGCAATGCGAGAAGCTGCAGTCCGTTAGAACAGTGATACTTAAAGAGGTGAATGACATATGGCAAAATGAAATGAATAACACCACAAGATTCCATGACTTGAACATCACAACACAAATGTGATTGCTCCTTGACAGTGCAAAACTCATCAACCTAAATAAATATAACTCAGCCAGCGCAGCCCGTTTGGAAAACCATTCCAGAAACCTTTTCTTCAAGCTGCATATAAAGAGAAACGTACTGTTGGACGAAAGGAATTAGAGGCACAGCGTAGAAGATAAACTAGCATGGAGAGGGGGAGGGGTAGGGAGACCATCGCTCTGGGTCATAAACCACCGGCTTGCCTACAGATTCCTAGTGAACATACTTTTAGACTTTACCGTACATATACTTTTATCACGATATGGTAATCCCGTGTGAACACTGAACTTTTAGATTTTAAAAAGCAAATATTTTTAGAACATTGAACTTTAACTATGATACGTTTTAACCAGGCAAAGCCGCTCTATATATATTCTGTATGTGATAGTGAGGGGATTTTAGATTTTAAACGATTAATAAGGCGTCGCTTTTATATATTACCGCAAAATCCCGTGTGGAAAGACTTGTTTTAACTTTGAAAAAATCGCCATGAACTTTTAATTATAACATAAATAACTTTTTAAAATGTCGGGAGGTGTCGTTGCGGATTGCAAATACTATCTTTAACGATACTCATATATGTAAATAATGTACATAATGGTGGAAGGATGATCCAAAAATTCATGGATAAATTGTGGTGATGGGATCCACATTCACAGCACCATTGTAAATAATGAGCACCGCCACCCAAAGCACCTGTTCAACACACAGAACCTGTATGGTTCTCCTTTGAAGGGGGTAAAGATACAGAGGTAAGGTAAGGGATTAACCAAATTAGCCTCTTTAACCGTTACATACAAATTACTTTGCTTTTCAGTCTGTACTGTTCAGCCTGTATCAGGCATTGCTAGAAGCTATGAATTATTTTAGCACTTCTTAAGACCACCGTTAAAATAAGCCTAGCTTAAAAGTGTATATCCAACTGGATCATTCACAACATTATCTCAACCAAGGATTTGTATAGTCTTACTATACAAATCCTTGTCGCAACCAACTTTTGTGAAACTGCTGTAAAATTCGATATCCAATCATATTCATCGTTATAATATGCAGAAAAATAAACCACACCCATTCAAGTCGGCCATTTTGGATTTTTCTAACTTCTTCACCTGCAAAATCTGGGTGAGTATGAGCATAGTTTTCATGCAACGCCGTGACATTATCACTATTTAAAGACAGATAAGTTTGATATAATATTATTTCCGAGGTATAAAAATATTCCAAGTTTAAACGTAGCATACAGAACAAAATCAATCTCCGGACGGTCTGACATATTTTGGATTGTTGACATAATTTTGAGATCAAATTATCATTAGAATTTTACCCTTCATCTTTTTGTCAATTGCCTGTTTTGGAAGGGTATTGGCAATATTTTTAACTTTAATTGACTTTCAAGTGTTGACACTCTGTCAGTTGGCCTTGCAGACCACTTCCTTGAAGAAAAAATTATGACAGGTGTTTTTTTTAGCTCACCTGGCCGAGGGCAAAAATATAATCTGGTCATTGATAAAAAAGAAAAAGGAGAGTGATGTTAAACATATTTCGCGTGTTTCATGGCAAAAGAGAAATGAAATTTTTCAGCTTTCGATGGCCAATTAGGGTGTGACCACTTCTGATTTAGCCTCTGCAGGTCATGAAAGATAATTACTTGGGCAAAGACCGGTAGGTGTAAGGCCACGAAATCAGCTACAATACATTGAAGGGCTCGAAAAAATGATAGGGCTAAGAAAAATTGCCTGACTAACCAAAACCACAAGTGTGAGCGCCTTTCATAATGTTTGACATGTTTGATGAGGATTTTTTTTTAAAAACTTTTTGGCAACAATCATGTGTTGTAATGTTCAGCTATCTTATTGCAATAAACCAATTTCAGGTACAGAAAGGTTTGTCAATTATGCGTCCCTGTATGACTTCATTTTCCAGATAGAGGGGCCTGCCTGTATCCCTGCACTATTAAAGTACATCAAGAGTAATCGTGTTTGTCATTATGCAGGATAAACTAGAAATAATGTTATTCTTCTTCTTCTTCCAAGTAAGGAACCGAATTCATATTGAATGTGTATGGTCCCGCGAAAACTTAGCGCAGTGCCAGGCAAGGCAGCAAGTCTTCTCAAAGTTATTTACATTTAAAACGTTCGCCAATTTACAATTAAAATTATGTACACGCTATGCTGTTTACTTCCTTTCAGATCCTGCTTTCAGAGCAGCTCTGAATCCCTCTATCGAGTCAGCCGATGTTGTTTTAGCTGGAAGTTGATTCCAATCCCTGATGGTCTTTGGGAAGAATGACTGTCCATAGGTGTCAGTTTTTGTTCTTTCTTGGTAAAAGCGGCCTATACCTCTGGTCCGGCTGTCGTTGGGTATTAGATATTGTTGTCTATCTATATCGATTAGCCTGTGCTGGATTTTAAATAGCATACATAGTCTGTTGGTTTTCCTACGTTCTTCCAGGCTTTCCCACTGTAATTGTTTAACCATGTGTGTTACACAGCCAGGTGTTCGGTCTGAGTAGTTATTATGAACCAATCTTGCTGCTCTTTTTATACGATCGCAAAAAAATTTTTGTGGTCGTATATTGGTATGACGTTGGCGTCGTCTTCGTCGTCCGAAGACACATTGGTTTTCGCACTCTTACTTTAGTTTAAGTGAATGGATCTCTATGAAATTTTACCACAAGGTTCAATACCACAAAAGGAAGGTTGGGATTGATTTTGGGGGTTATGGTACCAACAGTAAAGGAATTAGGGGCCAAAAATAAGCATTTTTGTAACTTCCAGACATAACTTGTGTGTTAGTGTATGGATCTCTCTGACATTGTACCACAAGGTTCCATATCACTAAAGGAATGCTGGGATTGATTTTGGGGGTAATTGCCTCAAAATTTTAGGAATTAGGGGCCAAAAAAGGGGCAAAAAACAAGCATTTTTCTAGTTTCATGACAATAACTTGTGTGTAAGTGTATGGATCTTTCTGAAATTGTACTACAAGGTTCCATATCACAAAGGGAAAGCTGGAATTGAGTTTGGGGGTAATTGCCGAAACGTTTAGGAATTGGGGGCCAAAAATAAGCATTTTTCTAGTTTCCAGAAAATAACTTGTGTTCAAGTGCATGGATTTCTCTGAAATTGTACTGCAAGGTACCAAACCACAAAGGGAAGGCTGGGATTGATGATGGGGGTAATTGCCTCAATAATATAGGAATTAGGGGCAAAAAAGGGGCAAAAAACAAGCATTTTTCTAGTTTCAGGACAATAACTTGTGTGTAAGTGTATGGATCTTTCTGAAATTGTACTACAAGGTTCCATATCACCAAGGGAAAGCTGGGTTTGAGTTTGGGGGTAATTGCCCTAAACGTTTAGGAATTTGGGGCCAAAAAACACATTTTTCTAGTTTCCAGACAATAACTTGTGTTCAAGTGTATGGATCTCTCTGAAATTGTACTGCAAGGTACCATACCACAAAGGGAAGGCTGGGATTGAGTTTGGGGGTGGTGAATCATAAGGGGGTTCAAAAAATTTGGGGGGGGGGTTTCCTTTTTTTTTTCTTTTAAAATTTTCCATTTTAAGTTGGTTATTTCTGATTTATATTTAAAAGCAAATAATAATGATATGATAGGAGATACACGCCAAACAGGATGTGTAAATTATTATATGATAAGTATTGTGCAATAGCAAGAAATTTTCAATTGCACAATAGCAAGAAATCTTCAATTGCACAGTATTGCGCAATAGCAAGAAATCTTCAATTGCGCAATAGCAAGAAATATCCAATAGCACAATATTGCGCAATAGCAAGAAATTGTCAATTGTACAGTATTGCGCAATAGCAAGAAATATTTAATTGCACAGTATTGTGCAAAAGAAGATACTTCGTATAAATTGCTTATTTCTTGACCAATTTCAATGGGGTTTTATTCTTGAATTCTTGGGGTTCTTTAATATGCTGAATCTAACCGTGTATTTAGTTTTTGGATTTTGGGCGCTGTTTTTAAATTGGTCCACATTGAGGTCCAAAGGGTCCAAAATTAAACTTTGTTTGATTTCATCAAAAATTGAATTATTGGGGTTCTTTGATATGCCAATCTAACCGTGTATTTAGATTCTTAATTTTTGGTTCCGTTTTCAAATTGGTCTACATTAAGGTCCAAAGGGTCCAAAATTAAACTAAGTTTGATTTTAACAAAAATTGAATTCTTAGGGTTCTTTGATATGCTGAATCTAAACATGTATTTAGATTTTTGATTATGGGCCCAGTTTTCAAGTTGGTCCAAATCGGGGTCCAAATTAAACTTTGTTTGATTTCAACAAAAATTGAATATATGGGGTTCTTTAAAAAAATTTGATATGCTGAATCTAACCATGTATTTAGATTTTTGATTTTTGGGCCCCATTATCAACTTTGTCCACATTGAGGTCAAAAGGGTCCAAAATTAAACTTTGTTTGATTTCATCAAAAATTGAATTCTTGGGGTTCTTTGATATGCTGAATCTAACCATGTATTTAGATTTTGGATATTGGACCATAATAGGTGAATGTCCAATTTAAAATTTTTAAGTTCTTAGACCACATTCATTCTGTGTCAAAAACCTATGCTGTGTCAAATATTTAATCACAATCCAAATGCAAAGCTGTATCAAGCTTGAATGTTGTGTCCATACTTGCCCCAACTGTTCAGGGTTCGACCTCTGCGGTTGTATCAAGCTGCACCCTGCGGAGCATTTTATTTGAACTTGTTCTAATGATTTGATCTTTTTTTGGCTCGATGGATCCCAAACTGTGCAGGCATATTCCACTGAAGGTCTTACCATGGCTGTATATGCTGCTGCTTTTACTGGTTTTGTGCAGTCTTTCAGATTTCTTCGGGTAAATCCCAATGTTTTATTTCCATTGCCTACAATATTATCAATGTTTGTTCCGTAGGTACTTAATCACAATTCCCTAAAAGTGCATAAAATTAACATTACATAGAGATATTGATAAAACAAATAAAAAGGCAAATCTTCATTCACTGGACAATTCATTAATACATGTTTTTCATCTTCGATTAAATGATTTTCATTACAAGTGTTGTTCAGACAAATTCTATTTTCAACTAAAAGACCTTCATACCTTCCAGTCTCAATTTTCAAAAGAGCAGTACCACTTCTAAATGTCTTACTGATACAGAAAAAGTGTGACAATCTCTATTCCCAGGTTGAATGTAATTATGATGTGCTTATTTAAGGAGTTTAATGACAACATGTCACCAAAATTTGAATTCAATGATAATAATGACAACACAATTTTATTCACCAAAACTATTATATGAATTTCTTGTTAATATGGAGGGGGATACTGTATATTAAAGTACCTGAAACAAGACACAAGATAATCTGTTAGTATTGTTAAATATGCTTGAATGTCTGAACAATCAACAGCTACAGCCCATAATCACTAACCATGACATTTATTCAAGGAAAGATAATACTTATTTGGCTGTGAAGTGCAGAATCTGGTATGGACATACATGTTGTTGTTATGTATAATTAGTGTGTGATTCTTTAAGACATAAAAACATTATGTTATAATATATAATAAATATTTAACCTATGCAAGTAAGCCAACATTTTCCCCCATTGGACAAATATTTTGATAAAAATAAGCAATTTCATGGATACAGGGCCGTAAATTCAATTAATAGTCAAATTAACCCTGTCACCCATTAAATCTACTGAATGATTGATTTGTAGATTTAAAACTTCACTCATATATACACAGATAAAACTATAATATGTATCTGTTCAACATTAAACCAAAGGCTGGTATTTGTAACTTAAAATAAAATGCCAATATTCTATATATATTTTTTTACCTATATGTATATTCTTATTATTGGCAATTTGTCTTAACTATATGTTTTTTTGGTTGAGAATATAAAGTAAAATGAAATAGTGAGTAAAACTACTGGAACGAGTACAAAACATTCGAAAAGTTGTTCGGTTGTATGAATGAATTCGTGTGTATTTCATTGATAAATTGACGCAGATGGACTTGCGCATTTTACGTTTTTGCACTGATACATGACTTCATTGCCTAATATTTTCGAGTATCAAGTCCTGTCTACGATCCTAAAAAAATTAAGCAGTAAGTTAAAGATCAAAGTGAAAATGTACAAATTGCCGATAAACAGGTAAATGTGGTACAATTTGATTCCATTTATCGGCACAATTAATACCACCAAAAAAATAGAGAGTGGCGCATTTGATACCTTTCAAAAACTGTAATTGGCTCAAATTGATTCTGCCCATCAATCATTCATGTATATGTATGTATCTTACATATACATGATATATAAGCTGCGGTTACCATTTGAAAACATGAATATGAGAAAGAGACTGTTTTTTTATATAAATTAAGGGTATTTTAATGTCTCATATGCCTGTAGTAAGGTCATTATGATATTGCCTAAATGACAATAAAGTTACATTATTTGAATGTCATCAATTTCCTGGTTGTATTATAACAGGTCAAATGTAATTTTTCCAATAATTTACCAATTGAAAGGAAGCATACCTATTCCATCTGCTTAACCAAAGAGCAATTGATGTGTAACTATATTGAAAGGAATTTAAAGATTAGAAAGGTCTTAAAGCTGATTAGTTATTGAAATATTTGATATTTACTGTGTATCCTCAATATTGAAGTTCATTATGTAATGAATTGTTACATAAACTATAAAGTTTGAACTGGAAATGAAAAATAAAACAGGTGTTTTATGGAATTTTGTTCATCATGTTCATACATAATCATGCAAAAATCCAAGGTGTAAATATGTTTGTATTTTTAGCTGTAGCTGGTCTCTAGTTATGTTTTGTTCCTAGTTCAAACTTTTGATCGTACTACACTGAAAGGAAAATAAAGCTCTTACCATATTGAATTGGAACTAATTTTAGCAATATATGTATGTGTTAATGAATTGACAACACAGTGTTTTTAGAATAGGATTCAGCTTCAATTTGTACTGGAAGATTACAATTAAAATTCAGAATGTATGGTTGTCCTTCAGTGAAAAAATTCCTCCTTCCCTCCAAAAAACAAACACCAACAACAAAATAGTTATACCAAATCTTCAATTTCTTCATGATCTTGTAGTACATGTATGTACATACATGTATTGTAATACATTTAATATAAAATACATTTTGAACATGAAAATGTTGCACAGTTGATGATCACCAATTATAGATAAAAGAATTAATTCATGTTTATTAATAAGTTATATAATTACATTACATGTTTCCCCAAAAGCCCAAAGTGGGTTATTGGAAATACCAATATACATATTTTGCACAGCTTGTACTTTAATCATCAAAGTTTGAGGAAATAATTTATAAAGAATAACCATTGTTAATTGTATCTGTGTATTTCTGTTTCCAGGTCTGATCTGTTATTTGTGTATTACTAATCCAAAGTTGTTTACCTTTTTTAGAGGTATTAACAAATATATGATTTATACATATACATGTAGGTGAAAGTTGCCTCTAGATAATTATAACTACCGGTACATGTACATGTATGTCCAGACTATTTTGAAAAAAATACATGTACTTTTGTTTACATGCATTTTGTGCTTCCTGCTGGAATAAATTTTCATTTGATAACTGGAACTTTTTTCAGGTATAAGCAGATAAGGAAATTTAATTTATAAAATCAATTTGAAACACCAAATAGTTAATCAATTTAATAAGTCAAATTTATTTCCACTTTGAAAGTTGAAATCATTGTAATATTTATCTTGAAAATAATTAATCTTAACAGTGAAACTAAAATACATTTTTGTAAGTGTCCATTATTAGGTAAATTACAATATATTAATCTACCTGTTCATGTAGGTCATCATTATTGTTTATTAAAATTTGTAAATACTTGAAATTTTGATAAGGAACATGTATTAGATATCATACACCTTGAGGGTGTCAGCCTAAATTGGTGTATCTAGTTTACAACAAGCTATTATTGTCAATGCAGAATAATAGTTTTCAATAAGTTAGGATGGGGTCTTTCAGCAATTTGACCATATGTTATTGAAAAGCATGATAAATGGAGGGTATCCAATTTCATTTAACAACATATGCATCTTAGTGTAAATTTGAATAAAACCGTTATTATGTAAATTACAAACATGTTCATCCATGCCAGAGTTTACTATTTAGGATGATGTATCACCACAAAACCAAATATTATAAATGTTTTCATGATACATGAAACAAGAAGAGATTAATTGCTCTTGTTACCATTAGACTAAAAAAATGTATATTGTAGTTTCCAAATGAGTAAATATATGATTATTTTCAGAGCCTGCCTTGAGTGGTAGAGATAAATTAAAAATAGCACCATGTCTATTCATGATGAAATGACAGCCACAAGTGACAGCTTTTGGGAAATAGGAAAATATAGTCGGACTGTGAAACGATGTGACAATGGATACAAACTCTGTGATAATTTACGTCAGCTTATAGAACAAAGAGCAGAAATAGAGAAAGGATATTCAAAAAATTTACAAGGTTGGACTAAAAAATGGAATGATTTTCTTGATAAAGGTATGTATTGTTATAGGTACCAAATGTATAAATAAAATATGATGGACCATTCTTGTGTGTTCTCAGTAAATTGTGTAGTTCGTGTACAGTAAGAATATATTGCTTATCATATGCATGTATCTAGTCTTCAGTGAGGCTTCTTTCCCAAAAGAAAAGGAAAAAACCTACACAGTCATATGCTAGTCCAGCCCTGGCCTCAGTGACTTATTTTCAATTTTTATTTTTTTTGTTGTCACTGAGTCCAGCTCGCCCTCCATTACCTTCAATGGTGCAAGCTCCCGGGTAGATTACCCGGGGACGATATAGACAATACCAGAGCGCTCAAGTACGAAAAATGTATAACAAATGGTGAAACTTGATAAAATAAACAAGTTACATACCTGAAATGCTTATACACTATGTGGAAACTCATTTTAACAGGAGGAAATCCCTTGCAGTCGGAGCTGTGGAGATCTTGTTTACATCAGTAACGCTATATTACGGAACGTGACGTTTCTACGCTATAACGTAGACGAAACGAATTCAATGTATCGATAAAGATATTCGACGTTTAAACTCGTTAAATCAACGATTTTGCACCTCAAACTTTTAAACGTGGACTTAAGGGCACTGAATGCTGCTGGTAAATTATGACACTTTAAATTATGTATGTGTATACCTTCTGTTGTTCAGAAGAAGTTTACTGATTGTGTTTTTTTTCTCAGTTCCAAGTGACAGAAACCAAATCAGTTTAAACGTTTTCACATATCATGGTTCCTTTCAATAAATGACGGGACAATATTAAAAAAATCTCTTCATCAATTTATCATCACACTTTTATTTTTTTGAACCATTTTTCAACCCGAATTTCAACGAATAACCCCTAATTTGTATTTGGGGTTGCCGTACGGCTGATAGGCGGCTCTGTCGATTTCCTTGCGATAACTTATATATTAACCGCTCGTTCAAAAGCTTTTTGAATGTGAATTTATTGTTACTGGTGACAAAATGGAGAACAACTTTAATACTGACGATTTTCATTTTCTCTCATTGTTTTAAAGCTCTCGTTAATATACATCTGAAATTCCAGCCTCGTTAAGTCTTTTTTTACTGAAGCAGCGAATGATAAGTCTGAAACTGTTTTTTCACTTACAGTCTTTTATATCTTAATTAGTGTATTCAATTTAACATTGTAATTTAATGCAATCTAATACATGTTTTTAACTTTCAAATTAACGATACACATACCTGCTATTAACCTTTGGGCCAAAATAAAGTATTTTGAATGGTGATTAATGTGAAACTAGACTTACGGACTAAGTCCAGTTTCCAAAATCGTATCATGGCAGGACCATCTGCATTGAAATATAGGGTTGAAAAATTGTTAAAAGAATAAAAGTGTAATGTTTTATTGATGGAGAGATTTCTTATTGTCCCGTCATTTACTGAAAATTTACAAAGATATGGACAATAGTCATGTGATTATATCAGATTCTAGTTTTTTTAGTCCTAGAAGATATGGCCAACCATGAAAACATTCCTTTACCGGTGTGAATGGTTTTTGACCCGCAGAAAACGTTCATACCTCCTAGTCAATGCAAAAGGTTCTTTAATCACGAAATGATTAAATAATAATCAAAGTACTGAAGTACTGAACATCGGACGACCGCAAGTTCTTGTGGATGGCACTTGTCTCAGAAAGTAAATCACATCTCTATACCTGAAAGTGAGTTTAATGTCCAGAGATATTATTTTTTCTGATACATATTCGTGCGTGGATGATGAATAAATGACCGGGAATGCAACCTCACCATAATAACTATAATACTGTATTAATATTAATATATTAATATTTGTATATAACAGTAACATGTATATATAATATCAATCCATTTTGTATATCATTCTATTTCTTCTATTCTAGTTATAGTGCAAGTGCATGGTGGACACTCTTCTGTATTATTCGATTTTTCTAATAGACTGGATTTGAGCAGGCATTCATATTTTCCCGCAAAACGTTCTTGAAATATTCTTCCGCATGCATCTTGAAATCTAGAAATCTCTGCGGCAACAAATACATCGAAATGCCATCACGGTCATCGTGATGTGAAAATCCTTTTAGTTTTTGTAACTATGTGACATTTTCAACTGTTTTCCTAGATGCAGAGTGCCGATAGATTTGATTCAATACGTAACCTTTATTTGACATTGATTGCTTTGTCGTTTTCCGCTGAATATACCTAAATATTCTGTTTCTATTGATACCTTTGCATCTGCATGATTTATATAAAATCACTAGAAAACAAAAATATAGATGGAGATGCAGATTTAAAAGAAATGTTTAAGGACAGTGAAAGCACAATAAAACATTTTCAAAATCAAGGAAAGTTTTCAAAAATGAATAATGATTTTCAAACCAAAACTGAGCAAAATTTACTATTTCTTTTAACCCGGACACTGACAGTCCTATTACTTGCTCTGAAATTAAATGTATTATAAAAAACTTTAAAAAATGGAAAAGCAAGCGGTCCAGATAGCGTGTTGAATGAGGTAATTAAATTTAGTAGTCCAGTAAATACCAAAGCATATGCTGAATTATTTAATCTAATGTTAAAAACAGGATACTATCCAACTTCATGAATTCTGCATACATAACTTTAGTACATAAATCTGGTGACAAATGTTATCCAAGCAAATACAGAGGCATTTCTTTAATCAACTGTATATCTAAATTATTTAGCAGTATCTTAAATCAAAGAATGATTAAAACTATGAAAAAAAAATTAACTACCGTACCTACTCGCTTATTAGTCGGAAAATTGGGAGTAAAATTCATAATCCAGAGAGGGGGACCGACTAATAGACGAGATCTAGCGACCAGAGGAAAAATCCAAGCTTGAGAAAAGTGGTCAGGAGTGAATTTCCTGGTCAAAACTACGTTTTTGATTGCCAAACCTACATAAATCAATAAATAAAAAGTTTTTGTTGAAAATAAATGACTACAATACTGTCTTTGTGTTTTATTTGTTCTTTGGTAAACATTTTCTGCAAATTCGTGTTGAAATTCTACTGTTTCCGGTTTGTGTATTGATTTTCATGGTCACATGGTTTTCCTATAAACCCAAAAGAAGAGCCAAGAACCAAAAATGAAAAGGAGATAACAATGTACCAAATATGTGAAAGGATGTTTTCAGCGGTGTTATTGTGTCATTATTGTGATATCATGATATCAATTCAATGCTTATAAATCATATAATAATCAAAAAATAATTTTAAGATTCATTCCCAAAATCAAAATATTATTCATTAAAGTGTCTCAGGTAAACAAAAATTACAAAATTGATTGACAAGCCAATATAATCCATTGATAACCCCAATTAAGAGACAAAGAGTTGTATTTACTAAAGGTGTGAAAACTATCAGTGATAGGTAAACAGATGACACTAATGAGTTGGAGTTAGTTATTTTAATATATTGATAAGCTTCACTTAATTTTTTTAATCCTTTAATCATCACAATATAATAAGAATTATGAAGTGTACATGCTCATTTAACACCGAGTTATGTATGCTGTGAAAAATATTTTCATCAAGTGTTGATTGACTTTAAATTTGTCAGGTTCATATTGGTTTATATTCGCTTTTCTCAAACAATAGGTTGTTAGTCATACCCTACAAAATCATTGATGCATTACGTAAACAACACATGGCTAATCTAACATTTGAACAGTGAACAAAACAAGAGAAATGAATACATCTTTATTATTAACAGCAATATAAATTATCATGATGAGCATCAACTAAATTCAAACCAAACATTAATGCAGAAATGAATATTATTCCTGGATTTGCATTGGTTCTACCGGCGTTCAGTTACTGTCAGCTGAAAAAAAAATGCCAAAATTTTGTCCGACTTATACGAGGGTCAAGACTAAATCCTTAGAATTTGGAGCTGAAAAGGGCCCCCGACTTATAGTAGGATCGACTATTAGGCGAGTTTATACGGTAATGCCCAGTTTGGATTTAGAGTTAATCATAGAACTGTAGACATTGTATTTATCCTAAAAACTTTAATAAATAAATATATTCATAAAAATAAAAGAAAACTTTATGTCTGTTTTGTAGATCTTAAAAAGGCTTTTGATTCCCTTTGGAGAATTGGAATGCTTTATAAATTGGCTAAAATGGGTGTGGGAAAACATTTGTTTGAAATAATAAAAAAACAGTTTATTCATACTGAAGCATCTTTAAAATATAATGATAAACATTCTAAATTCTTTTCCATTGACCGAGGAGTAAAACAAGGGGACAGTATTAATCCTACACTCTTCAATTTATTTATAAATGACATAGTTGAAAATTTTGACCATAAAGATTCAAAACCCTTGAGAATATTAAATTCTGATATAGGAAGTCTTTTGTTTGCCGATGACCTTATCATTTTATCCGAAAGTAAATAAGGTCTTCAAAATAGCTTAAATAACTTATCGAATTACTGTGAAAAATGGCAGTTATGTCTAAATACTAAAAAAACCAAAAACAATGACCATTGAACAAAGAACTACAAAACTGGAACCATACATTGTAAGGTTCAACAATGAAAAAAATGATAACGTTACTTAATATAAATTTCTGGGCACTCTGATAAAAAATAATGGAAATCTAAATGCAAGTTTAACAGATTTACCAAAAAAAGCTAGGAAAGCTGTTTTCAATAAAATCACATGCAGCCTTTTTGGGAAATTTCCCTGTTAATGTATCCTGTAATCTTTTTGATTCTCTTATTAAACAAATTTTAACATATAATGCAGAAATATCATACATGGATACATTATTATAGAGCAAAAGGCAGATTAAAATCCCAAAACAAAGATAACGATAATTTCCAATATTTGGATAAGACCCCTTTCGAAAAGGTTCATGTTAATTTCTGTAAATATATGCTAGGTACTGAAAAAACATCTGCTTTATTCACTTGAGTCTAAAAAAAAACGCAAGTGGGTAGGTGGGGGCTGGCATTAGTCAGACTGGTCCCGTTACAAATTATTTTCTCGAAATCTACAATCAAATGACTCATTAATTGTAAGTCAAACGGCAGAAACAGACTAAAAACAATGAGATCTTAAAATCATTTAGGTTTTATATTCATGTTAATTCACGCCTGGGAATTCGGGGATGGTGTATTTTTTTAGTTTGACATAATAAACAAGTTCAAGGGGGAGACAAAACGACTGAAAGACGATTAACAGAGTTGCCTTTGGGGGGGGGGGGGGGGGGGGGGGGGGGGCATATTGCTCACATAAGCGTCAGGGAAAAGCCCGAGGGTTTTCATAGTCTTATAAGGAGTTTTTAGAGCAAGTAAACAAGTATGTATGTACGGCTGTTGTCTGCTCTTTGGTCGGGTTGTTGTCTCTTTGACCTTTTCGCAATTTCCATTCTCAATTTTATGTATGTAAAAAATAGTGTTGGTGTTTCTTTGTGTGAATAAATGGAGATATGGGATATACAATAAGATAGCAACAGCTATGCAACTAATGATATCAAAACCACATATATCTAGAAAATCGTGACTAATGCATTATGGACTAGTATCTTTGTACTTCTAATTTGTAGTTTTAGTAAACGTTGGTCCCCTGGATTGGAAAGATATATAAGTATATTTAGTATAGCAAGAATTAAATCTATCACGTTCACAACAATAGCCATATTTTAATTATCGTAGTAACATATTTCAGTTTCCAAGTACATATTTGTTTAAGTTGTTAAACTTCTTTTGTTTCTGGAGAAAACTCAAACCATAATGAAATAAGGAGATGTGGTATAGTTGCCAATGAAACAACTTTCCACCAAAAACCAAATGACGTACATGTTTGTTTGCTAACATTGCTTCATTTCAGATCTCCAAATCACCATTTCACTATACATGCTATAGCTATGAACTGCATCTTCAATGATATTTGTATTGTCACCACATGCCTTATAAAATACCACCATAACATATATATATATATATATATATATTGTTTTAACCGTGCCCGTTCGAAAGTCCAATCCGTACTGGGTATAAATAGGTTTTATACGGCTAATTTCTTACGACTGCAGTCTTTTAAATTGTATACCTGCTTATACTAAAATTGCTGCGCATATCGTCAGGTTTATATTTTGTAAATGACATGTTGCTGGATTTGGCATTTTGATAATACAAAAAGGCACGCATAATACAGACTCCGGCTTACATCTCCGACATGTGCAATTTCAAACTGGCACTTTTGCGCAGAGTTTTCTACATATATAGAGGGTGCATATGTAAGCGTAATTTCATTCCACCGTGTATTTATTCCGTGTACCTGTTTTTCACTAGAGAATATTGGATGTAAATAGCTCGAAAGCGTCGATCTTGATATCGTTGTTTTGTTTATATTGACTGGTTTATTGTTTACATACATTTATGGGTTGGAATTAGAATAATTAGAATAATTTTCAAGGAACCAGTGTAATTGATCTGAATCAATCTATCCGGCGTTTTATGATATATAGACATTGACATAGAAGACATGATTTTAAGTCGATCAAAACGCAAATGCACTGTAAAACTTCGGCAATGTAGTATATGATTATTACAATTAGTGAAAATTCAAATCATAAGATTTTATGGATTTGCATAGAAAAATCATTTAAATCTAATTTGTGATTAAAACGTTATTGTGTTATCATGATGTATTCAAATCAAAATGAGTACCCAAACACTTCATCAATGTATGGATCTGAAACACTCGTGTAATGAATCCCGGTTCAAAATAACTAGTGCAATTAATCCTCGTACAAAATCACTAGTGTAATCATTCCTGGTTCAAAATCAATGTAATCATTCCTGGTTCAAAATCAGTGTAATCATTTCTGGTACAAAAGCACTAGTGTAATCATTCCTGGTTCAAAAACACTTGTGTGAACATTGAATTTCCTTCGATGAAAAACACGAGTTTACTTTGTCAATTTTTTACATAAATCAACTATGCAAGACGAGTTTAAGTTAATTCAAATACCCCCCAAAAATACCAAGCCCCATTTGTTATATATTTCCCCTTCAAAAAATTTGTCGTCAACGTTAACATTGACTGACGTTTTCTTATGAAAATTACAAGAACAAAAATGGTGACGTAAGTTTTTATTGCATACAATGACATATGCTAATGTAACTCGATTCGAAATACAAGTGTGCCAAAAAAATTTAAATATCGGGAGATATGCCATTCGGTATCGTGTTACCGTAACGAGTTTTAAGCGTTGAAAATCTTTATCGATACATTGAATTCGTTTCGTCTACGTTATAGCGTAGAAACGTCACGTTCCGTAATATAGCGTTACTGATGTAAACAAGATCTCCACAGCTCCGACTGCAAGGGATTTCCTCCTGTTAAAATGAGTTTCCACATAGTGTATAAGCATTTCAGGTATGTAACTTGTTTATTTTATCAAGTTTTACCATTTGTTATACATTTTTCGTACTTGAGCGCTCTGGTATTGTCTATATCGTCCCCGGGTAATCTACCCGGGAGCTTGCACCATTGAAGGTAATGGAGGGCGAGCTGGACTCAGTGACAACAAAAAAAATAAAAATTGAAAATAAGTCACTGAGGCCAGGGCTGGACTAAGTCATATGCATGAAGAAGATAGTGTTTTTCATTTGGAATTCGTTACTTTATTTTATTGTCTCGCCTTGATGGGTCAAAAAGCGAGACATAGGTATGTTGTTTCCGCTGGCGGTGTCAACAATGTATTAGTTTGTGATTAGGTCTAGTTCATGGTGAACCACTAGTGGTAGGTCAATGATATTTGGTATGCAGTTGTATTAGCATTGGCACATCTCATTACCATGAAGATTATTTGGCCCCACCCCTTCAGTCAAGGTTTATTGACTTTGAAACTTTGCTTAGTTTACATGTATTAGTTTGTGATTAGGTCAGTTTATGGGGAACCACTAGTGGTAGGTCAATGATATTTGGTATGCAGTTGTATAAGCATTGGAATATCTCATTTCCATGGAGATTATTTGGCCCCGCCCCCTCATTCATGGTCTATTGACTGAAACTTTTGCTTAGTTTTCATATATTAGTTTATGATTAGGTCAGTTTAAGGGGAACCGTTAGTGGTAGGTCAATGATAATTGGTATGCAGTTGTATAAGCATTAGCACATCTCATTTCCATAGAGAATATTTGGTCCCTACCCCTCAGTCATGGTCTATTGACTTTGAAACTTTTGCTTAGTTTACATGTATTAGTTTCTGATTAGTTCAGTTTAAGATGAACCACTAATGTTAAGTCAATGATATTCGGTATACAAATGTATTGGCATTTGCAAGTTTCATTTCCATGGAGATTATATAACCCCACCCCCTAATTATGGTTCATTAGGGCCCTGCTGAATGGCGGACGCCCTATAGTGATCAGTATGTCTGTCCTTAACAAATTGTGTCCGCTCTATATCTAGAGAACCGTTATGATTTCAAAGTTTATACTTGACATGTATATTAACCAACACCAGAGGGTGTGTCATAATGTATGTACAACTTCCTAGGTCAAAGGTCAAGGTCAAAACTTTGGTTTTAGATGACAACCCCATGTCCAATGATAAAGATACAAATTTTTTACCACACATTCACAGCGGGGCCCACAGAGATGGCTCCCATCTCAATGATATCTAATTGACTTTGAAACTTTTACATAGTTTACAAGTTAATATTTGTGTTTAGGTTTGTTTTAAGGGAACGACTTATGAAAAGTCAATGGTATTTGGTTTGCAGTTGTATTAGCATTGGCACATCTCATTTCCATGGAGATTGTTTAGCCCTGTACCTTCAGTCATGGTTCATTGACTTTGAATATTTGCATAACTTACATGTTAAAGTATTGCTATTTTAAATTCAACATTTGCATTATCAAAATAACAAATAGGCGAGACATATCTCTGTGTTAACAGTTTATATTAATTGAACACATAATATCTGAATCAGTAATCAAAATGAAAAAGGTAACTTTTTTCCCCCTATGTTGTGGAAAAACTAAATAAAAACATTTGTGACCTCATGTTTATAGGTCCAGAATATGGAACAACACAAGCAATGTGGAGAGGACTGTTAGAGGAGGCCAATAGTACAGCTGAATTACATACAATTGTAGCCGAGAACCTGCTGCAGAAAGTTTATCAGGGTATTAAATCATGGCAAAAAGAAAATTACCACAAATCTATGATGCATTATAAAGAGACGAAAGAATTTGATGACGGCTTCAAAAAGGTAGGATTTGGCATCAATATTTGAAAAATTCTATTTAGTTCAGAAAATTATGGAGTTGTTACACGTACACATGTACCATTGATGACCAATTGCATCTTTACCTATAACTTAATTTATCATTATATATATATATATCTGTATATGTATATTAAGAGATATTTTAGCTACATGTAAGGCACTTTACTTTTTTTTTTCTGTGTGGAATAGCAAAAAAATCATTCTAGCTACATTGTAGTTGCTGATTCTTGCTCCATTCAAAATTGACTCTGTTAATCTCACAGTGAGTACATGAACATGTATTCTAATGTGATTATTAGTTGAGTTACTTTATGAGAAGACACTTATAGATGTCGTTATTTATTTGTGGGATCAAAGCATTTCTTTAAGTGGACTTTAAAAACATTAAGATTTATTAAGAATGAAATTGTTCAAAGTATGTTAAGTGCAACAGAGAAATATTATTCAGGTTTTCAAATATGTTGGTTTAAGTAACTTTTTTGTGCTGATGAAATTAATTTTTCCAGCTGTTAAAAGTTGTACTTCATGAAAATGTCCAAAATGTTACATTTAAATGATGAAAGAATAAGTCTCTTTTTGTGCCAAACAGACCAAATTTCAACAATGAACAAATTGAAATAATGAGACCAATTACCTTTTTATTTGATTTACATGCAGGGGCGGATCCAGGATTTATAAATATTCTTTATTAAGCTGAGGACAACCCATGCTTTGCAAATTTTAGGGGGGGGGTAGGGTTAGGGTTAGGGGGGGCACTCCTGCCACGCCCTTGTCTGAATCCGCCCCTGACATGGGTCCTAAAGTTTATGTTCAAAAGTCCTACATTAAAGCTTGCAGATAAACATTTGTAATTTCTGAATATATAAACTACCAACAGAACATAGAAAACTGTACAATGACAATAGTTTGCAAAGTATTTATTCTTATAAATGGAAATTCACGCAGAATCCATGTATACTAATGAGACTCCTTCATCTCCTATTTAATCCTTTGATCCTAAGGTTAATAAGAAACTGTATGGTATCATAGCAAGAGTCAAACAAAGGTACCAGGAATGATGTTAATGTTGAAAGTTAATTTAGTCAGAAGTAGAAAAGGCACTTGTTTGTTCAGGTCTTCTTTTGTCAAGTTATTCTAGTTCTGTTTCATCATGAAAAATATTGTAGTTGTACATATGTAGCATCAATTTATTAAGTGGCCAAGAAACTAGGCTAGATCAAAACCTTATATTATTGAAGACAGCCCTTGATAATGTACATTTTAAAATTGACCAGATTTAAAAAAAGTGTATTTAATCAAAATATGTATGACTTTCCTTCCCACACATAAAGATATATACAATTTGCAATAGTCTAATAGTCTAATAGATGTAAAGTACACATATATAATCTCTTCATATTTAAGATCAACTGTTACAATCTGTACAAAGTACAAGACATTTGACAGATTTTCTTCATCATTTATCAAGCTATTGATATATAACAAAAGATAAACATCATAAGTACAAGGAAAATGTGATTACAAACAATGTACTAATCACTACTGAGTGGAGATAGAATTAAGGATGAATACCATGTCATCATATCATGTCCTCAGGCTGTTTATATTTATATAACAAATAGTTTATGGTGTTTTCACTACCTAGTTAGTCTGGTTATCAGGTTGTGATTTATTGTTACATATTCTTGGTGCAATCTAGGTCAGACTTTGAATAGACAGAGAAATTAAAAAATGATGTAAATGTGTACTGCCCATTTACAAAACCTATTTTATTTAGATTTTTAAGGAATTTAACTTTTTATTCATGTCCTCGATGTACTTTTGATTTATATAGCGGTACTTAATATAAATGAATAGAGATGTGTGTTATCCATGTACATTAATAACAAAAATATAAACAGCAGTTGAACAACACCTCACATATAGAAAATATAGTCTTGATCAACTCTTTACAAGTAATGAATAAATTTGATCAAAGATTGCTATCATACCAAATTCCTTGATAGACAGAATGAGGACAGACTTCTAAATACAGAAAAATAAACAAAGGAAACATGTGAATTTTTAATATAATTGTATATAGTTAGAGGAGGGGATAAGGCGTCTGCACAATGCTAGGTGGTGTTGCTGTAGAAGTGAGAAGTGAACAGTCAGGGAATAAGTAAAGAATCAGATCTATTCTAACATTGTTAGGTTGATTTTCTAGGCACTTTATATATATATAGTGATCTTCATGTACATGTGGTCCTGACAAGAATTACATGGTACAACGATGTAGGGTCAGCGAAAATAAATATACATGGCGTGCTATTTAGCTAGCTAATGGGCTGGTAAAAACAGGATACATTGTATGTAAACATGGCAAAGATGGATATACGTGTATGTTTTACCATGGAAGGTGGGGATCAGCTTGCTTGTAGAAAAGTTGACCCTAAGCTTTGATAATATGATTTATATACTGATCTTTATAGCTTGTAATTTATATTCCTATAAGATAACATGATTTTTGTTCTTTTGAATTTAAAGTTTGCAAGTGGGAGTGCGACAAGGTTAGATCTTGTGTTTAAATTGACCTGAATTTGTCAAGATCTGTCACCATAATAAAATTGTATCAGATTTTAGTGTCATTAAAATGCACAATGTTAGAATACAACTTACAAGGCCATGAAAATTAGTTCATCAATGTAGAAAAGACATGTAAAGAATCTTGATGATTTGATTGTGAACAAAGGTGGACATTGTTGTACTGTAAATAGATACTTTATTATACAAATATAGATTGAAATCCTTGACACTGCTCAGTATACATACATTTAATGTATTACAAAATGTATATAGTATACATTTTGTAAAAATAAGAAGATGTGGTATGATTGCCAATGAGAAAATTCTCCACCAGAGACCAAATGACATAGCAGTTAACAACTATAGGTCACCATGTAGCCTTCAACAATGACCAATACCATAGAGTGTTTATATGTATGGACTGGTAATTTCTTGGTTGTTTTAAATTATGCATTATTTACATTTTTTTCATTGCTGTATATGGTCTAGTGCTCATTGTACTAGCATAAATTGTAAGATCACATCTACCTGGTCTTGTCATTCTCTTCTTGTCCTATTTTAGTAATACCTAGGCATATTGAACCTCAATCTAAAAGTCTTATAAGTCAGTTTTCTATGGTCCAAAGAATGACCTTTATATTACAGTTTCACAGTATATATTCTGACTCGGTATTTAAAATGGTAATTAATAGTATATGAGGAGACATTTCAAATTCACTTTCTTGAGATCATGTAAAAAAGTTGCCTCATAAATTGTTGAGAATACAGGATACTTTCCAACTTGGCACTGATATCATTTAAAAGTCCTCTCACTTCCATTATTTCACAAAACTTGTGAAAAATTTTCATGATTACATATTCACACTTGTGCATTACAGAATTGCTATTATTATCCATTTGATAGAAACCAATATTGAAACTGGAAGGTTATTATAATTGTTTATTTATGTTTGAGTGAATTTTTATCAGGAAGCTAGATTTACTGCTAGAATGATGCAAGTTCATAAATGATATTTCATCATTAAAATACCCCTTTATTTTTGGCAATTGCTGTTTTGTACAGAACATCTATGTTAATAGCACATTCTCTGGTTTGTATATATATATATATATATATATATGTGTCAAAAATTTTTTTTTTAGGCCCAGAAGCCATGGGAAAAGAAATACACAAAAGTAATGTCAAATAGAAAAGATTACCACAATGCCTGTAAAGCAGAGAAAAGTACAGCTAACCAAGTCAATAATATGAGAAGTGATGACTCAGTAGCTTTAGATACTGTAAGTACAATGTATGGGTGACTGACATGTGTAAAATAACGTGAAGGAACTCCATGATTTCAATCTTTGGTTTTAATGGATAGTGAAGTCTCCATACAGAGATGGGTCATGTTGCAACTATGTTGAGGGACAGAAACATTTTATTGATGCCAATTGTGCAACCATTTGTTAAAATTTTTCCTGTGATCAGATTTAGTATTTTCTCATTGTCAAAAAACTAGTAATATAGTCATCTGATGATAGCAAGTTACCCAAATTTGTCGCGAAGATTAATTAAATTTGTTAACAACAATATGATCATACATGTTTGTAGAAAATAAATAATATGAGGCAGGTGTTACCTTTGAAAGAGGATACAGTCCATAGAAGTAGAAATATCTATTTAAATACTGATTTTTGCAAAATTAAAACTACATTTAAATGATTTTGAATCTTATTACTAAGGGCATCAATTATATTTTACAAATTAAACGTTTATACAAAAAATCATTATCATTTAAAAACTATCAGTAACTTTTGAGATACTATATATTAATTTTGTTTTTAAATAGTAAATATCTTAGTTAGAAAGCTGCTTTATAAAGGCATAGCCAAGAAATCCTCTAAAGTTTCTTTAAAAACTAAAAAGAAGTACAGACAGTTGTCACCAGATGATTTTGTGTACTGTAATGTCATAGTTTGTATGGTGTGAAATGTTTGTGGTTTTCATGAGTATCGGTACATACCACAAGTAGGTGAAGTGCACCATAAGTGCAGGTCAGAAAGTGTAAATATTTGATGTTTGTAAGTACAAAATTGTAATTTATTGACATTATGTAATAATTATCTTTCAGAATTATCAGGAACATTTTTTAGTCGAAATCTCTGATAGTTAACAGGTTCTAGTATAATTAATGATTGAATACCATGTGTCTAATTCTTAATGAATGCATTTAGAATTTAAATGAACATATGTTTTCTTTTTCTTTAATATAAAAAAATTTGTCTGTTTACC
Source organism: Mytilus californianus (assembly GCF_021869535.1). Classification (NCBI taxonomy): domain Eukaryota; kingdom Metazoa; phylum Mollusca; class Bivalvia; order Mytilida; family Mytilidae; genus Mytilus; species Mytilus californianus. The sequence continues at coordinate 82,576,884 of NW_026262712.1, forward strand.
GTATATGTATCACCTAATGGTTGCAGCAACTTATTTATTTCTTAAATGTGGATTGTCAATGGAGTGAAGCTAATTCTGGAAAAGGGTTCCTTATTTTGTTCCTAACCTTACATTATGATTGTCTGAATGAATCAGTGTAAATAACTCTATTAAGCCAATGTTTAAAAAGTGATAAGTATGAGATTCTTTCTTTTAGGAAAATAAAAGTCATAAAAAATGTTTCACAAGTGAAAATCATTTTGGTCTTGAGTGAACCTGAAAATTTATGTCCTGCACACTTTAATTTTTACTTAATTAGACTTATCACCAGGTTTGTACTAACATGAGCAACACGACAGTTGCCACATGTGGATCAGGATCTGCTTACCTTTCCGGAGCACCTGAGATCACCCCCAGTTTTTGTGTTTTTTTTCCTTTTGTTTGTCTGTTTGTTTGACTATTGATCTTTTTTCTTTTTTAGCCATACCATTGTCAGTTTATTTTCGACTTTTGAGTTTGAATGTCCCTTTAATATCTGTTGCCTCTCTTTTATCATACCTTTATATGGTCTGGCCTGAAACAAGCTGAGACATTCATGACATGTATTCTCATCCAACAACAGCCTGAACTAATGATATGTAGGCTAATATTTCGGAAGGTATGAAAGCTAGGCGATCCATACTTTCTATTCAGATCTGGCATATGTAGTTTGAACAAACCTAATTTTCATGGTACAATGACTTAAATAAATGTTAACTAGGTATCCAAGTTAGGCAAGTTAGGTCAGTTTCTAATATCCTTTGAGTGATTGGTAAATGTAGTATGGAAAATTTGTAAGGTTTACATATACATGTCCATCTAAGAGGAGTCACATGACCTTACCTTGCATGTATTTATAGGTCAAGGAATGACATTAATTCTGCTCAGGTTATTTACTGTGAGTAATAGGTTTAAACTTCATTCTGTTTGTAGAATAATTTAAGGTGTTCATGTCCATCTGACAGTGTTCGCCCGTTCTTGACCTTATTTTCATGGTTGATTGATTCCCAGTTCTAAAAGCTTTATCTATTGGAATAGTATCTATTTAGTCTGCTGTAAGGTTAATACACATGGTGTATAAATCCTGCATGTTTTTCTTATTAGTTTCTCATAATCAGTCAACCAGTTATGGTAGATTAACTGTATATCACCATCTTGGATTGGATAAATAGCAGTTCACAATTGGTCTAGTTCTTTACTTAAATCTGCAAATTTTGAGACAGATTGGCAATTAATGGGTTAGACTGTTTATCGGAATAAAGAAAAATAAGTGATTTATTGCATTATTCATACTGATTTATCAAATTCAAAATATTTAAGGGGAGATAACCCAAATAGTAAAATTTTTATCAAAGAATGATAGAGAAATTTTCAATTTTTACTTGTAGCAAGAAAACAAGGTCGGTGACACCATTTTTTCTTTTTATTATCTTAAAGCATATTTGAATACCTATCTTTTCATATTTTATTTCATAATTCTATCTAATGGATTTCTTTTTATTCGTAAAAAAAGTTTTTTTCATGAATAATGTATGCAAATTTAGGCAATTTTGCATGACTTGTAGCTTGAAAAATAGCATTTTTGAAAAATGCATGGAAAAATCTGCATTCTGGCAAAGTATTAGAAAATGCTATCTGAGGAAATATATACCAATGATCAGCCTTAAGACATTTTCATGTTTTCACTCTTATTGATCATCTCAGAGCATGAAATCTGTTTTGTTTCCAGCTCAGTTATGACATCCTTAAGTAATTAGTATGAATAATTAGGTAAATTCCTTTAGTAATTAGTTTGAATAATTAGGTAATTTGCATTTTCATTAGGGTGACACTGAATGTTGTTGTAGCCAGCAGGTAATACATAATATATAAACAGTAGATGTGACAAGCCTTAACAAAGTTTTGTTTTTGTTTTCCTTGGAAATTAACATTTTTTTCTGAATTTTCAGTAGACCTGGTAAAGTTTTAAAATAGGATGGCTAACACGAGCAATGGGTCCTGATACTTCTTGTCTATTTTTAATGGGAAATTTTCTTTTCCATGAATGGATGTTTAAATTTTTTCCCTTCGGCAGGTAGATAATAGATTTAACAAAGGAATTGGAATTTTTAGGTTTGGGATAAAGTGAATTATACAAGATTGAAGGCTATGATTAAATGTGAGAAATTTTATTAGCATTCAATCTAAGATAATGTAGTAAATAAGTTATTATTTCAATGCTAATTCATGATGGACCTCTTGCACCTGTACCACAAATATTCAAAAAATAAAAGTGTGTTTTCTCTTAGAGATTTTTTGAAAAGTAGAAATAACACATGTTTGCTCTGACAAATGAAAGAAAACTATTTTCAATGGACAATGTACATCAGTGATACAAATAACATCTGAAATTATAAAAAGAACTAAATACAAAATTGGTTTATGCAAATTCATAAACTTGAGGTCTTCTCATCTTATGCATTTTTATGTCATTGTGCATGTGTGGGTAAACTATTAAAAGAAGAGAGTTAGAGCATAATTACTTAAAGAAGGACAAAATTAGTGAAAACATGATGATATGTTGAGTTTTGCCTCGCCTGCAATGAAAATCGCAGACATAGGTGTTGCTTTTCCTGCAGCGTCAACAATAGGAAATACTTGTGAAATATCAATGATATTTTCTATAAAGTTGCATTAATATCAGTACATATCAGTTTGATGACTATTTCGAGGCCCTGTCCCCTAGGTCATGGTCCAGTGACTTTGAATTAATCAACTTGATAGGAACTATGTGATTGCTCAATGATATTTTCTATTGAGTTGCATTACTTTCAGTACTTCTCAGTTTGTTGACCATTTGGAGTTCCTGCCTCTAGTTCATGGTCCAGCAACTTTGAATTAATTAGCAATTTTTCAAATGTTGTTATTATAAAGTTGCTAATAAAAGTGGTTTGTTCTTAATAAAGGGATGCAGAATTATATACAGAGTAAGTAAGACAGTTTAGTGTTGATTTATTGCTTTCGTTCAGTTTTTGTCTCGCCCACAAGGAAGGTGAGTTATAGGTGTTGCTTTTCCGGAACTAATTAGCAATGCTGCTGACGATCAGATTTTATTTGTCTGAATTTTCTGCAGACAGGCAAGACATATCTCTGTGTCAACAGTTTTTTTAAGTTTAGATAAAAGTTAAAAATCATGGTCATTGATTGATGATTGGGTTGTAATCAGATTCTGTACTAAAGTATAAAGTTTGTGCTGATGACAGTTTGTTTGTTGTTGGAGAAGCCAGATTTATTCTTACATACTGCTAAGAAAAATCAATGATTTTCATTGAGGAATTGGTTGACAGATGAAAAATTGTTCAGGTCATGCAGTATTAAGAGTTCATGAACCACTACAGCCAAGGTTTTCAAAGTCATTTGATATTAATATTAATCTTTGAAACCTTATCAGACATAAGTAAGGTGTGGTCATATCCACAAATGCCATTATTTTGTGGACAGATAAAGTATCTGAACTATGTGTATTATATTGGGAAGGTGTAATTTATCACAATAAATATTGAACTACCTTTAAATTTTTACCTGTAGTAAATAACTTAGGCTTTATATTTTCTGCTTCACCTATTTTAAACATCTATTGTGAAATTTTATAGCCTGTAAAAGAAACTCAATCTTTCTTGTTGGTATTAAAATGTATCAATTACAATTGTGATAGATACTCATTTGCATAAGACAAAATGATGCAGAATAATAAGTAATATGCGTTTAAAATAGGTAAACAGTGCAGCATTTGCTTTAGTGACACCCCTAAAATCTTCTGATACCAGAAACAAATTCAATTACTGTTTCAAATTTGTAGTTTTCTTGGATATTTCAGATTTCACCTTGCTGTATTAGCACTGATGTTTAGAAAATGTATCATTCAACTCAAGAAATCAGTCAGTCAAATGTATATGTTAGTCAAAGAATTCCAGTTTTATTTAAAAAAATGTTTTAGACTGTAAATGTCAAGTTCATTTAGCAAAAATATTTTTGCAAAATTGGCAATGAGTTTAAACTTGTATTCATTGGGAATCTGTGTCGTGTCATCTGAAAACTGGTAAAAGACATCTGATTAATGACTGATTATTTGTAATCTGTGAATTGTGGTTTTGTTTTCTTGGCCATATCAAAGTTATATGTAGTCTTTATGAAACCTTAGCTTGATGTTCAGGAATTGATGATATAAAGTTTGACAAAGCCATGATATCTTTAATGGAAAACATCATAGTTATAACAGTTGAGATAAAAACTTTTTCTTTAGTTTATATTTCTGCTGAAATTCACAGAAAAGATATGGACCGATGACCATCAACAGTTTGTGCTCTTAATTTAAAGAGTTTTTCTGTTAACCAGGTTTTTGTAATGTTGACCAAAATCTTGCCTTGTTAATCTTGTAGTTAGACATGTGGGTTTAACATCTTCTCAATACTTATTTTAAATGGTAATTAACTCTTGATAGAAACTCAAATATGGAAGATAAACATCTATATTGTATTACAGTGTGAATTGACCTTAGTACAACCATTTAATTTTGAACTGGTCTGCTTTACAGTTTAATGTCAGGTGACTGATCACACATTCTCAAGTCATTCAGTTGGGGGTCTACAATTGAAAATGAAATGATACCTTCTTGTCTATTTGTCAAATAAGAATTTTTATGGGTGGGTAGAGTGTAAAGTGTCCTAAGGCATTTTTAAATTATTTTTTTGGTGTGAAGAATGAAAATCTAATTTAAAATAGTTAATCAAGTATTGAGTGTCACACTGCCTGACAAATGTCTCATGTTACATATACTTAACATTAGTGATGGTCAGAAAATTACCATATATAATTAGGATTTGACAAAATGACCATGAGAAAACTTGTTTGCCGGTACACACTTGAATGGACAGCCATTCAGGTATACTATTTACCTTTAGGATAGACAGGTGAAATATTCAGGTAGATGGATATGAAATATAAACAATCCATATGATATCATATTCCTATGTAATTGTGGATATGTATTCATTTACTGAAATTTAACACAAAAAAGTTTTGATGTTTGCACTGATATGTTTTAAAATTTTAATGGATTTTTTTGTTTTGTTTCTTGTATGAAAATTTTGAATGTGTACATGTCCAAAACATATATACACCACTACAATATACTTTGAGTGTAAGAAGCAGACAAAAGATGTCAACCTTAATTTACGAGGTTGTCAATATTTGATTGCTGAGATTTCATACCAGATATATAAATATATTAGATGTGAAAATTTTATAATGGAAAATTTTATAGGTATCCCTTAGTATCAAATTTTAACTTGCACTGAATTGTAAACTTCACCTTTAAGAGATATAGGCATTCATTTTCTTTACAGTTGCTGTTTCATTTACATTATGTATATGAATACAAATGGAAATTGTATCTCAATTTTAGTTACAATGTCTAAATTACAGTTTAACCTGTGAGAACAACTGAATTTCTCACATTCTTTCATATTGACTGGAGTTGAAATATAACTTGCTTATCCCTGTTACCCTACTTTCAATCATGTATTTAAAATGATAACATTTTTCACATCATTTGGTAAACACAGTGTTGCCACTTTCTAAACTTACTTATGATATCGATTGACAGTTTCGATCAACATTGTGCATATGCCATGCACAAGGAGTAATCTGTTGATATATTTATTTTATCCTGAAAACTAGATAGGGAGGCACTTTGAATAATAGCAGAGATTGTACATGTAATATGAATGCATATGAAATGCTTTAATACCTTATATGTGTGTTTACTCCCATTTTATGCCTTATTTTTATACCTTATAAAAGGAGATATTATCAAATGCAGTAATTCACATGTGACAGCAAACCAACGTTACAACACAATACAACAAAAAGTACATCTTACGGTCAAAATATATTCATTATAGTCCATATGGTTATAGGAACATTTGTAATATTTGATTAAGAGAAATGTTTGACAGTTGCATCCTTGACACATTCCTCTCTTCTTGCCCAATACCTGCAAATCAAACAAGTATACATTTTAGTTCACATGTATATAGGTCATGTATTCATTCAGAGCTATGCTATTTTATATCCTGCCTAAGGTCGGTGGTTCTTTCTGTGCACTCTGGCTTTATCCACCTCTAAAAACTTACCACCGTGATATAGTCAAGAGTGCTGAAAGTGGCCTTAAACACTGACAATTAATCAATTTCATTTTTTAGTATGTGTAATTTACAAAGTCATAGGCAGAATTTTTTGTTAATCATCGCAAAGTAAGAAGTCAGAACTGCGAATACAAAATGAATGAATAAATCTCTCTTGAGTCTTGGTATTGATTTGACATAAGTAAGAAGCTGGGAGTTAGTTTGGCATTATAACATAGTATTGATAAAGTATCTTTCAAGTATGTTGACAACTAAGTCTCTATCTTTCAATTTATCTTGTAAATAGTTTTATCTGTTTGGTATGTCTATACCTAATTGATCTTTCATATAGAAAGGTGTCATCCCCTAGATTGATGAAACAATTCTAATAATCGACAGACAGCTGAATGGAGATTTTAAGGAAATGATCTATCTTATGTAAATAGGATTTAAGTTTGTTTTATGTACTGTAGGTGTATCAACTTTAGAATTTGTTATCAATTTTTTCCTAAAGAAATTTGTCTTGCAGTGATTTGTTCTGAAAAAAGCTCTACTATCATGACTATCCACTAATGCCAATGTGCACTGTTGTCATCATTTGCATCTGTCATCATCCAAACATTTGAAAAAACAATCTTCTTACCACTGAAGCAGCTAGACCAATTCAAGCCAAAGTTAACAGGACACAATGATTTGAAAAAGTCTTATTAAAGTTTTGACTTGTATCACATTTACAGTTCACAGTTGTTTTCCAGTAAAAAATTTAACAAAACCATTTCTTACAGAAAGCTTAATTTATCAGAATAGAAAAATGTGGTATGATTGTCAATGAGACAACTCTCCACCAGAGAACAAATGATGTAGAAGTTAACAACTATATGTCACTGTACGGCACCATAAGTCTTTTTAAAAAAAAAAACAAGAGTTGTCCTGATAGTATTTAAATCTTTTTTGTCAGACCTGTTATTAGTGATGTCCATCTTTTTTTTTACAGAAAAAGAAAATGGAGGAAAGATTACAGAAGTGTCAGCAGGAAGTCGCAGGATTAAAAGACAAGTATGAGGCATCGCTGAATGACATAAACAACTATAATGCCAAGTATATAGAAGATATGACAGAGGTAGGAAACATTTTATTCGAGATGGTTGTTATTACAACCACCTTTTGAATAACAAGGCTGCCAGTACTATAAACAAAATATACATACAAATAATCATAACATTGCTTCCTCTCAGATTTGTTTTAGATGATCTCCAGTCAATTGACCGAGGCTATTAAAAATTAAAAAAATAAAGGAAAAAGTCCTTTTTCTGATATTATAGTTGTTCAGCTGGTTTTGATTACAATTTGATGTTTGCAAATTGAATACACCTCAACTTATTTAAAACAGTCTGAGAAAAAACAGTCACTTAGACAACTTCCTGTTTTGGTCAAGTGTTGTAAAAGCAAAGGTCATCAGTAATAAGCTGTGGGAAAAAAAAGTTCAGAAAGTCAACATTTTGAAAATTTTAATAGATTATGATCCAATTTTTTGAAAGACAAATTAATGTCATAAAAATGCTGTGTTTGAAGTGTTTACGATTGTTTAAACATTTCTCTTTTATAAAAGTTTTATGCACAGTACATAGACCTTATCACTATTTGGAAATCTGCGCCGCTTGAACTATTGATGTCATGCAACAATCACGTTTCCGTTGTGGCGTCAAATACTTTCTATTGTGACATCAAAATTTACGGGAACCTTTGTGATGCCCAGCAATGGCGGACAAATAGGGATAAGGTGTATTGTTTAAACAGGGCCCCAGTTAGCTTCAACTGATTTGTGACGTCATGAAAAAGTTGTGTAACGACAAAACTTATCTGGATTGGAATAAATAGCTATAAGGTGTATTAACTGTTGACCCATGTGCAGAAACAGTTAAAGAATATTTGCATCCATTAAATAAAAAAAAAATAATGCCTGCTTCAAATACAATAATCGTGATAATTGAATTATTTTATCTGAATTCCAATGCAACTGAAATGAAACACATAAACTATACATTTTGAAATCATTTTCATGACTTTGGTGCTTGTGTTTCATGTACAGTTTCAAACTATCAATCATGGAATTGAACTGCTGAAATTTGTGACATTATCTAACCAAAATGAATGTTGCAGTGTTGCATCAGAAAAGGAATTATACGTTTCTGAAATGAAATGAATTAATTGTTTGTAACTTGCAGTTTCTGAAAATACCAGGTTGGCATGAATTTGATGTCTTTGACACTTCCAATGGCTTTCACTGATATGGTCCTATGATTATTACTCAACTTCAGTTTGATAATGAGATTGAAAGTCCAACAAATCATAACATCATGCTGTATACATCAGAAAAATATATTATGAATGAATCTGTATGTGTATTTAGTTTGAAGTGTATACTCTACATCAGACTTTGCCAAAATCATTTGACTTTATAACTTGACCTGTTGGTTCTGACTGCCAAAATTTCATCAGGTCTGCCATTTTAATATTTTGCACTCCAACTGTTATTTTACTGACAAAAAGGGTTATTCATTAACTTACAAAAGGCAAACAGCGACATAATACCAGGCCCACACTTGGTGAAACCACAAAAATAATCTCCATATTTCAACCTTGGAAGTGGATATCCAACTATTTTGTCTCAGCTTTGACAGAATAGTATATTTAATCTTAACCCAGCAACACTATAATTTTTAAAAGCACACATATTTGTCTAACAAAAAAAAGCTTTTTCTTTTGTATTTTCGTTTCATTTTCTCATTTTCAAATTTCAAACATATTTTATTACAAATTCAAAAATGAAGGACCATCACATTTTTTGTAGGACCTGCAATAGGTTGCACTCAGACAGTCCTATGTCTGATAGATAAAAATGAAGTTTTGCAAACTGCTACATTTCGTTTTTCTTTTTCTTTGCAGATTTTCCAAAAATGTCAAGAATTTGAGAAGAAGAGAATAGAGTTTTTTAAAACAACATTTTATGATCTTCATCAGTGTTTAGACCTTTCTGTTGACCCAAGGTAAGGAAAGAAAAGGACAAGTAAAGTACAAATGTTGTTGTTATAGTTTCTTATATATGTCATTTGTTCACCATACAAACGCCATGTTTGAAAACTTTGAACAAAACAAACAGAATACAGCCATTATTTTCTGTTTTTTATGGTTTTTAGATGGACCTGTTGACTAGTTGATTAAATCAAATTACCACATATAACTTGGAATTAACAATGGTTTCAATTAACAGTAGGTAAAAAAGAAGTAGAAACTGATTAAATTTTGATTCAATAAACTTAGCACGACATATAAATTGATAAGAATGTAGTGTGGTTGTGTTTTTGTGAAAATCTATAACTATCATTTAAAAGATATTTAGACAAATGAAGTAACACATTATAAAAGCGAGAGCCAAGAAGCATTTCCCAAAAAGTTTGTAAAACCACCATTACCTGCATATTTCTAAATGACTATATTTGTCAGAAAATTGAAAACATACACCCATTCTTATTCTAAAATTTGTGTTGTCAGCTTAAGAGATACTTAATTCTACAAAATTGTATCTCAGATTTTTTCTGAGGTCCAGTTGAAATAATTAATTTAAAATATTTATATGATATATTAAGGTCTTTCTTTAGATCAAAAATGAATGCAGCCATCTTTCTGTATCAGACATGATATCAAAAATCTTGAGATATGGGTTTGAAACTTGTAACCTGAGTTTACTTATGCAAAATATAACTACTTGTTTGCTGGTAAACGTAAAGTTATAATTACAAAAATATTAAAATTCACTTCAAATACGGCACTTTTGTATAAATAGTAACAGTGTATTAAAGCAGTGGTTCATTGATTCTTAGCTAATCCGTCTACATATCGCAGCAGATGAAGGATTGTCAGTTTTCCTACCGAAGGTTGGTGGTTCTCTCCGGGCACTTTGGCTTCCTCCACCAATAAAAACTGACCGCCACGAAATAACACAATACTGCTGAAAGTGTCGTTAAGCACCAATCAATCAATCAATATCTCAGCAGATAACAAAGATACAACATTTCAAACACAAACAGTTGCATTAAAAAAATACTGTTGTACTACCTCAACTTGTAACAGTATACACTATATATTTGTACCATACTATCTATGGAAAAAGATTTAATTTTGTATTGTGTTTTCAGGTTTCCACAAATTTATACAGATCTCCACAATGTTATAGGTAAAACTGATTCAGATCAAGATTTAAGATGGTGGTCACACAATAATGGTTCAGATATGGCAATGAACTGGCCACAGTTTGAGGTAAAAACAGTTGAAATCATTTATATTCTAGCTTGGATTCTAAGTAAAAACTTATCATCCCAAGATACACTTAAGGAGTTATTAAACAATATTATTTTATGAAAAAAATGCAGTAGATATAAAAAAATCTGTTTATTTTTAACAGTAATTGTTCTGTTCAATTCATAGCATTGCCTAAGGTAAATCCTGAAAGACCTAACGTGTAAAATGTATACTATTGAACAGTTTTCTGAGAGTATAAAATCATTCTAATTATATATTTATGGATTATACCCTCGCTTTCTAGGCGGCAGTGTACACAGTATAGTGATTGGTTTTGTCCATCCTTCTGTCAGTTCATCCGTTCATCCTTCTGTCCCTCTTTTTATCAGAATTTTCTCCTAAACTGCTTGACAAAATTATTTGAAATGTTCTTAATCACATATCTATTGCACCTCCTATTTCATTTCTTTATCTGAATATATATTTTTCTGGTTTTCATTTTTAACACCCATGGGTATATAAACATTAATGAATATTTCTGTCTTGTATTTGCAGAATTATTTGAGTCAAACCAGTATACTACTAGATTTTTTTTATTAATTAAGAGTCATCATTATTTATTTGTAGGAATATTCACCAGATCTGCAATCCATTTCAAAGAAAGAAAGGAAGTCCCAATTACATACTAATGATGGTATAACGATAACAAGCATTAGACACAAGGGAGACTTTGCACCAGCTTCACCACATGCTGGAGGTTATGACCGTCAGAGTTCTACCAAAACAAATGATAGTGATAATGCCAGGTCAGTCAATTTTTATGATATTTGTACTTTAGGCAATTTATTGTAATTAGAAATATTTGATGGTATGGAAATTTTTTCTAATTATGGTCTTCTACTCATGGTGGATGATATTCCATTACAGAAATGGCTTTGTAGCATTTTTGAAAATAACCCCATTAGTTGTCTCAAAGTAGGTCAAACTTTTAGCAACTTTTAGTCACCAATAAGAAGAGTTGTAGAGTAATACATTGATTAGAAATTAGAATTATTAATTTGTAAAGTATTCTTAAAGTATCTGCCTCATAAACTGAATTTTTTATCAGGAAAAATTCCATAGGTATTATCTTACCTAGAAATCCCTCTGTGGGACCTCTAAAACCACAGCGAAGTCCATCACTCAGTAAACAGTCAGAAAATAGAACAATACCAGAGGGTGCACCAAGTCCATTGGTTGATAAAAATGAAACCAGACCAATACCAGAAGGACAGAACCGGTCTCCTCCAACACCTGCTAAGAGGACACTTATAAGGAACCAGTCCAGCAGCAGTATACAACAGAAAGTGGAATATGATGAAACATTAAATCCATTTGGTGATGATGATGAAGATGAAAATGACAAAGTGGATGATGAAAAGTAATCCACCTGACGTATGCCTACTACTGTTCTAACAGCTTTTGAATGTTCGTTTTCCTGATTTCCATTGCCTGGCATGTTGTGTTCTATGGTATCCAGATTTGCCATGTTTCAGAGCATGAAATACTAGTTGATTTTGCAACTGTTTATTATTTTTTAACAGAATGTTGCCAGCAGATTTTGAACTTCAGCAATGTTTGTACAATATTTATGTTTAAATATTTTATGCATTTTTACGTTTGTCTAAACCATTGGTTAATACGAATACTGAACTACGAACTCAGTTTTGGTGGCTCACTATTTTTCTCATTTCCTATATAAAATTGTATTTTACAAATCAAATGTACCATTATGCTTATTTAAGTTTTAATATAGAATTTATTTTGATGAACATTGTTAACTAATGGTTAAGAAGATGTATAATCAAACCTGCTATAAAGGTCACCTCTATGAAGCAAAAACTTATTTTGGCCAGTCATCTTTCCCCTCTGAAGTTATACTTTAGCTTGCAATTTGAACCTTAACTCGAAGGTCACCACTCTAATAAGGTCAGTTTTGTTTAACCACAAGGGTGACCTTTATATACAGGTTTAACTGTACTTTTATTGACTGACAACTTATATTTTCAGGCACAGATTTCATTACCTGTGCATTCAAATATATAATTAAAGATCTGTTGCAGCAGAACCCCTTATATTAGCTTTTCTTCCAAATATTTCCTTGATACTAATATAAATAGCATTGTACATGTAAATAACTAATAAAAGGAATGCATAGATTAATAACAGATAGTTTGATGTTTTAATCATATATACATTTTTATTAGAATACAAAAATGTCTGGATTCACAAAAAAAAATGTTTAAGTGATATAGTTCATGCTTTATCCATTTAATTCTAGTTTGTTTGATCCCAAATTTCACAAAAAATAAATTTCACAAAAAATAGATGTGACAAAATTAACTGGTGATGAAGTGTTAAACTGCTTCAACTATTATAACTTCATTGCATGGATCTTATAATTATCTCCTGTTCTCTTAGAAATATCTCTAATCTGGCAAGCATGTATCTGATCAAGCTCTAAAGGCTATAGTATATAAGAGACAATATTATTACAGTAAAGAATGGTCACTGATGTTAAGCACTCAACAATCAAGCAATCATAATATAGTAAAATCCTAACTTAATGTAATGCAGAGTTAGATACTGAAAATGTTATTTATACCAATGGTGTGTTGCTTTTACCAACTCCAATTGAAAAAGAGTCAGCTGTAACATATATATTTCATCATTTTGAAAAATCTTTGAATTTATAATAAGTTGTTGATCAGATAATTTCAAATGTCCTTTTAATCCAATATAACAATGCTATTTGCACTTATTAAATAAAATTGTATTATTCAATTTTATCTTCTTACAACCATTTACAACCATTTACAATTATCTACTTCCAGAAACAACCAGAGATCATCTTACCCACAGACAAGCTATGAACCAGAACCGGAACTAGATCAACCAACTGAACCAACATACAATGGTCGGACATACCAGGAGGAAGATTCAAATCCTTTTGGTAATGAGGACACATGTTCGGAAGAATCACCGAAAGAATCCCCTCGGCTAGCTGACCCTGTCCTTGTTAGAGCTGTGTTTGATTATGAAGCTGTTGAGCAAGATGAGTTCAGTTTCAAATGTGGTTAGTATTCTCAGTGTCAACAGAGTATATTGATTTATGCCATTGATTTATTTCAATTTCTGTATGCATACACCAAAGTGGTGTTCACACAGATAAGTGCCATCACAGTTACATTCAGTATATTTTGATAGTTTTATATATGGTTTTCTATTATTATATAGATGACGGTGATTTGTGTGAATTTCCCATCGTGATAAATTTTGATAATCTCACATGTGAAATAACTTGTTTATTTTAAATCTTGATACTTTTCCCACCTTTTCCTTGACTTCCAACTGAAAATTTACACCTTGATACTAATTGATTAGGTGTGTCTAATAGTCCAGATGCATTTAAAACAACTTCTTGCTTCACAATTATTTCAAAATCTGCATCATTCTTCTCCAAGTGATGATCTGCTATTTTGACAATTATATGCAATACACAAATAGTCATATGCCAAACAAGTACAGTAAAAAGACATTACATAAAGCTAATCCTACTGGCGCAAGTATCACAGAAAAGAGTTATGTTATAATAAAAAGTGTAACTAAGGGCCGTATTTCAATATAATAAATAAGACCACTTGTGATAGAATGCTGCTAAATTATACATGTACCATAATAATATTACAGGTGAAGAATTTTACAAATTGAGCGAAGAAGATGAGTTAGGATGGTGTAAAGGACGGAAGGATGGTGAAGAAAAACTTTATCCTGCTAATTATGTCAAACCTGTCAGTGAACTATGATCAAAGGGAAATAACTTGTGTGTTATATTCTACAATGAATATATTAGATATATAGAAATATGTGTATTCAGAAACAAGGATTATAATGGTTGGCAACATGGTTGTGAAAAAATTGTATGAAGCCATCTGTTGTTAAGAGATTAAATTAAAATGAAATTAAGATATAAATTTTATTGGTATTTAGTTTAAAAGAATTGTGAATAGCAGAAAATGTTTGCTAGTCCATTATGTTGATCATTGTGCTTCCTATAGAAACAGATAGATATATTATTTGTAAAATTTATTGTTGTGTATTATTATGTTTTGTAATTTTGTTAAAATTTGTTGGGGGGGAAAGTAGCCTAAAATATTGATATTATTATAAAAAAAAAAACAACCTGGAAATGTTATTGCCAATCTCACTAAAGCACTTTATAATGTTATAGTAAAAACCAGGTTAATATTCTGTTCTGTTAAGATCACAATATGCATATTTTAACTACCTTTGTTTTGCATGCAAAATGCTTACCCATAGTTAATCATAGTAAAAAGTGGTAGATAAGATTGATAAACATATGAGCTGTGTCGGATAGAAATAGACCTTATGATGCAAATGAATATCAATACATCTGTTAACCTTTTTCGGGTCAAACAATCTCTATGGAAAGTCTGTAACTGTTTGAAAAATGAGCTGTTAATTAAGAAAGTGCACAAAACAGACCAAAATATATCTTTCATTTCGTATTTGAATGATCCAAAATCAATCAAAGTCTTATACATGTACATGTATACATGCACTTGCATAAGGTCGATTTCTATCCAACACAGCTCATATGATGTTCTGAAGTTAGTAATTATATGATTCAAAGTTAGTTTAATTTTGTTATTAGCACTATTTTAGGTAAATAAACATTACATTGTACTGAGTATATTTTAATGGACCATCATTAGTATTATAAAGGTATTGATTACAGTGATTTTAATGATTACGAGAAAAATTACTGAAAAGTAGAAATTTTTTAAAGAGGTTTAATTTTTTGCTAATTTCATGATAAATTTGCTATATATGGAAAAGAACATCAAAAATATCGAATTTTTAACCACACCATAAGATTGTGCATTAGAAAAATTGCAAATATAGCTCTTTACAGTACATAGTTTTACTAAAAAATCTGTATTACAAAATGTATTTTTTCTGAAGATATAGCTAAGTGCAATTAATTTGATCAAACATTGTAAATTTAAGATAAAGTATCATTTATATGCATGTCATTAATACTCATATATCACTGTATTATATATCATTTAATTTAATCATTCCTTCTAAACACCTTTCAGATGTAATCGTTTGAGAAAAGAAATCATATGTAAATGAATTAGTCATTTTGTCTGTTTGTCTAATTTTTTTTATGCAAATATCTTTTCTTTTGCCATGCATGCTTTCTTATTTTTATAATGGGGAAATTTTATAAAGGTGTAATATTTCTGATTTTTTAAGCTTTGATTTATTTCTGGCTGCAAAGTACTTTTATGCACATCATTTTGAACATGATCTAAACTCTGATTATAGATAAGAAACTGATTTCTATTTTGCTATATTTATCAAATTTGTCTTAAAAACAGAAATCAAAACAAAATATTTAGATTAATACTATAACTGGAATGTTATTGCTAATTGTGCTACTTAAAAAACACCCAATATCCATGCTTCAGTTCAATGCAAAACAAAATATATTTGTATATGGACCAGATGGAAATATATATTAATGGTAATGATAAAAATCTTAAAAGCACACATGTATTACATGATATTTTTGTTCAATTTACTGGGTATTTTGCCAACAGCTCTACCTCTAAGTAGATCTTGAATATATATTTTATTTTGACCCTGCTTATATTATCAAAGGGCAGGCCCCTTAAATCACTATACCATTTATATATCATGGTCATTCTAGCATATCATAGTTTTAAAAATCTCCATTAAACAATAGAAATAATAAAGTTGATTATTATGTGTTCTTCATGACAAAATAGAGAATGGCTTCTAATTATTCATACATCTAGATTTTGTCTGCTGGTGTATTTTCTTACAATATCAGAGGTTTTAAAGGATTATTGTCTGCAAGTTAATTTTGTAGAAATCCATCAAGTATATTGAGTGAAAGTTGTAACATTCCATATATAATGATATAGATATAAAAATAATATGTTTATACACAATTATCAGTTTCATTTATATATAGTTTTCTTTTATTGTATGTTTCTCCCTTGTAGTGATGGTCATCAAATTTTAGTGTTTATATGGTAAATTGGGATTTTTTTTCAACACCTCTTAACAAAATTTTAAGTACATTCATTTTCTATGATGTTTGTTGATTTCTTTAATTTGTTTGTACAATAAAACCTTTGAGTAAAGGATAATACTTTATTTAATACTTATTAGAAATAAGCTGGAAAAACGTGTTGTGAAAATTTTCTATATTCAAATTAACCAGGACATGAGAAAACTTGTAGAACAGGAGATCGATCACAATAGGAAAGCACTTGACTGTAGATAAAAATATAACTATCATAAAATGGCTTTTCTAAAATTTTAATCTTGAGTAGATGAAGATACAGTTCAACCTATCTTTCAAACTTCTTTATACTTCATTGTAATTTCCACAAATTGTCATTTTAAAACAGCCTTATTTGCATTTAATTCTTAATTTGGGAAACATTTTTGAAAAACAAATGCAAAAATACATTAAATTTCTTTAGATGTGAAAACCCTTGAATTGCATGATGATAATTTGAATGCATGTTATTCTAAGAAGCAGTTCAAACACAAATGGTTTGTAAAATCTGATTACTCAAGAATTTTTAGTCAAGCCTTTAATAGGTTAGTGAATATATGCAAATATTAGTGTTATTGTTTGTCAGGGTTTGTTAATAGTTTATTGTTTAGATGTAAACGTTGACATTTTCCTAACTTTTACTATCTTACAGTTTATACTCTATATAGACTTTAAAATAAAAGTACTTTTGAAAGGTTTATACCTTGCCACCATTTGTTGTAAACTTGACAAGTGAAAGCTTGTGCCAAAATATTCATGTTATTGCTTTTTTATTAGCAATGTATTGTAGAATGTCTTTCTTGCATAGTTAATCAAACATATTGTAACATGTAGATGAAAAAAATGTCATTATAGACATCTTTCATGGCCAGTGCTAGTTTTAATGGGAACATTACCAAGGTACAAAGGGGAGACAATTTTTTTTTCTTTTTTTTTTTTTTTGGTTCAAGTCTGAGGTTATACGTCTCTGAATATATTGTAAAAGGATAGTTCAATAACTGATGTTATCAGTTGCTGGAAAATCATACAAATTATTGTGAAATGTACATTTACAATGACTGATTTTTACATCCTGCATGCTACATTCAAATATACTGAACCTCTAGTGCTAGGTAAGCTATACATGTTTTGCTACAAGTAGATTTCTTTTAAATAGGTGAAAAATGAACTTGATTTTTTAACTTATATTCATTGATTTTATGTCATTTCATTTACAAGCCCAACTTCACATACATTTTAGACCTGGATCTGTACAGTGTACTATTTCATCCTCAAAGAATACACATGAAATTCTACGCAGGATGAAGACCATGTTTATGGTAAATTTGGCTATAGAATAATTGCTATAGCTTAAATTTTAATGAATATTCATTGTTTGTCCTGAAATACGAGTCAGTTTAGCCAGGTTTCCTATTTAAATGATGTTTGGCTTAGATGAGATTTCTCTATTTTACTATATAACAATTAAAAATGTTGTTAAAATATAGTGGAAAGGTCGGGATTAGAAAATATGTTCCTTGAGAAAATAACTTGGTATCCGTTAACCGTAAATATAAATGAAACTAACTTCTAATTTTGCTTTTCACTCCTACATGAATTTTAATGAAATATTGTTTCGTCATACAAAGTTACTTATTGTTAGACATTAGTACATGTACTTTGGTTTCTATAAATTGCTAAAATTCTTCTACAAAGATGAAATTCAAGTGCTAAGTTATCAAGTGCTGTTTTCTTGGCTGTGTGTTTTGAAGAGTTTTTCATTAATTTAACTACAAAAAATCATTTTGTACCAGGAGCCATTTTGAGAGGATAAATAATTCCAACAATCTTGAAAATGCTGAGGAAGTGAATAATAAATCGGAGGCCATTCCAATAACAAATATATATTTTACTAGATGTAAATTGACAGTATTGTACTGTTCTCTAAGTTAACATATTTGATTAACATGTTCCAGTTAATGCTTATCTAATATGCTCTGTCTATTGCAAGGAAGCTTGTAAATGCTTGTGTATTACAAGGAGCTCGTATATGCTCTGTGTATTGTAGGGAGCTTGTAAATGCTCTGTGTATTGTGAGGAGCTTGTATATGCTCTGTGCTCTGAATCATTAGTAGGTGCTTCTCTGTTGTAGACACCACTTGTTATGTATAAACAAATTAGGCCATGTTGGCTTGTTTGCACAATTTTGTATATATAGGCATAGGTAATAATTTAGATTTTATTTTTCAGTTATAATTATTGTGTATTAGGGATGTCAAAACAAATATTAGATATGTAAAATATTTAAATGAGAGCTGTTTGGTAAGGTACAATTAATGTTTTAGAGAGATCAAACAACCAATTAGTGTAATGGAGAATGTATTAAAATAAAAAGGATGAAAAGGGGGGGGCTTAATGAATAAACTTAATAGAAAATGTAATAATATCGATATGAACCTCCTTAATAATTTAGAATTTTATTATAAGAGGTAGAAATAATACAGATAGGCCATCTTAGAAAAATTGGTATATATGTAAATGGTAATTACTGAAGAAAAAACCCACTGAAACTGTAAAACATTAGGGAATGAAGGTTCTTTTAAGAACAGATCGCAGAATTATTAAAGAATGGTAAGACAAATTTACAGAATTATTTTGAAATTATATTTTTTACTTTGAACATACTATTATGAAAAAGAGTTATCCTTTGAGCATTAAAAGAGAGAATTATATGTTATTATTGTAGAAAGATTGCTAGAGCCTTTTTACAAATTAATGATTATAACTGAAAATAGATATTGTTTTTGTTATGGAAATGTACTATAGAAATGTAGACATTATTTTGTTAATAATCTTTATATATATATTGTTATTTGTTATATAAATAAGAACTAATTTTGAACATGTATAATTTCATGTATTGTCTGACCACTCTATTTATTTCATACAAAATTATAATTGCAATAAACATATTAAACGTGAATGTAATGTTTTTTGTAATCAAAAACAACATAAAATCTGGATTCACTACCTTGATCAGCAGTGTTCAGTAGAAATCATTCAGAGGCAACATTATATCACCATTGTGTCTGTATTATATTTCTGATGTCTAAATCAAATATATAAAATTAATATATTGCAACATCTTTTGACTTTGTAACTAAATGGTAATGTGACCAAGGTTATTTTCAATCCATCACTACTGATTTGTTTACAGAAAAGAGGTGTTACTGCCTCAGTGGTCTCTGGTAGTTTGCTCACCTTGACTTAGTACCTGTCCTTGTCAAACCAAAGACTTGAAAATTGGTATACAGCTTCTCAGCTAAGCATGCAACAGTTAGGAGTAAGAGCAAAGACTGGCAGCTCTAAGTCAGAATAATGAGATTGGGTAGGATGACATGTCTTTTAAGGTCACCGTTCCGAAGGAACGGTGAGCTTTTGCCATCACTTGGCGTCCGTCGTTGTCCGTCTGGTGTAAACTATTTCAAACATCTTCTCCTCTGAAACTACTGAACCAATTCCAACCAAACTTAAGCTGAATGATGCTTAGGGTATCTAGAATAAAGTTTGTGTTTTATTTACTGTTTCGTCAAATAACATGACCGCCATGGCTAAAAATAGAACATAGGGGTAAAATGCAGTTTTTGGCTTATATCTCAAAAACCAAAGCATTTAGAGCTAATCTGACATGGGTTTAAAGTGTTCATGTGGTGAAGTTCTATCAGCTTGAAATTTTCAGTTGAATCTGATAACCCATTGTTGGGTTGCTGCCACTAAATTGGTAATTTTAAGGAAATTTTGCAATTTTTATACCACCGCAAAAAATTTTGAGGTCGTATATTGGTATCACGTCTTCGTTGTCTGAAGACACTTGGTTTCCGGACAATAACTTTAGTATTAGTAAATAGAAATCTATGAAATTTAAACACAAGGTTTATAACCACAAAAGGAAGGTTGGGATTGATTTTGGGGGTTATGGTCCCAACAGTTTAGGAATTAGGTGCCAAAAAGGGGCCCAAATAAGCATTTTTCTAGTTTCATGACAATAACTTGTGGAACAGTGTATGGATCTCTGAAATTATACCACAAGTTTCCATACCACTAAGGGATGGTTAGGATTGGCTTTGGGGGGTTATGGCTTAAACCGTTTAGGAATTAGGGGCAAAAAAGTGAGAAAAAACAAGGATGTCCTGGTTAATGGACAAGTACAAATTACAGTGTGAGGGAGGTAATTCAAACTCAACTTTGAATTACCTCCCTTACACTGCTTTTAAATTATGTATACAGAATTTTTGTATTGTCTTGAGGTGATTAGCTGTCAATTCATTTTTAGAAGTTACTATTTTAATAATTTTAAAAATTCTGATTAAGGTAAATTAATTTTAGCTATGATTATGTATGTAATTTTCTATTTTAAGACTTTTATTTTATGAATATTATTAATGATAATGATAAACTGTGAACAGCAAAAATGTTCAGCAAGGTAAAATCTACAAATAAGTTCATATGATCAAAATTGTCAATTGACCCTCTTAAGGAGTTATTGCCCTTTAAGGACAATTTTACACAATTTGTTTACTCTAAAAAAATCTTCTTCTCTGAAACTACTGAACCAATTTCACATTTATTTTGTGTCAGCAACATATATTATGTCAAAAATTTGATCACAATCCAAATTCAGACAGTATCAAGCTTGAATATTGTGTCCAAACTTGCCCAAACTGTTCAGGGTTCGACCTCTGCGGTCGTATCAGGCTGCGTTCAGCGAAGCATTTTATTATGACTGTTACCTTGTGAACTATCACATAAAAATCAAGCTCAACATGTTATTTTAGTACAAAGTAGACTTTATATTTATATTCATATCACATTATCATGTTCTCGTCCTGAATATGCATTTGATTTGCCACTAGACGTTATCCATCCATCCATCTTAGAGCAGGTATTTTAAACAGATAAAATGCAACCAATTGGAACAGCCTGCAAATCTTTATAAAAAAATTAATTTCAATTCTTATAAAAACATTTTGATTTACAAACAAACTTCCTCCAAAATGAGGTTCCTGATTAACAACTCTATGAGGCTACGTAGTACCCGGTATACAAATATCATCAGAAAAGAATTTAATTTATGATCCTTTAATGATTTAAATCCTGATCCATACGTTGAAAAATTTCTATCATCTTACAAAACAAAACTTTTAGATAATAAAACACTAGAGGAAGCTAACTGTACAAACATTAACTATCCATGAAGATATTTGTTATACCTATATCACAACAACATCTCTTTGGATGAGAGGTTCAGTTGTTGGCTCACCTGATTTGCTGTCCATCATCCTTTAACTTTTACATAAATTTCCTCTAGAACTACTGGGCCAATTGGAACCAAACTTGGCCACAATCATTATTGGGGTATATAGTTAGGAAAAAATGTGTTCTATGCCAGCAAAAAGGTCGACATGGCTAAAAATGGGAAAATTGTGTAAAATGCAAGTTTTTTCTACTACCTTGAAAACTGCTATACATTGAAAATATCTGACAGCAAAAATGTTTAAAGTACTGCTTACTGTCCATTTACATCAAAACTGTAAGGCGAGTTTTTATACGACCTACCAACAGTTAAGGAATTAGGGGCCAAAAAGGGGCCAAAAATAAGCATTTTTGTAACTTCCAGACATAACTTGTGTGTAAGTGTATGGATCTCTCTGACATTGTACCACAAGGTTCCATATCACAAAGGGAATGCCAGGGATTGATTTAGGGGGTAATTGCCTCCAAATTTTAGGAATTAGGGGCCAAAAAGGGGCAAAAAACAAGCATTTTTCTAGTTTCATGACAATAACTTGTGTGTAAGTGTATGGATCTCTCTGACATTGTATCACAAGGTTCAATATCACAAAGGGAATGCTGGGATTGAATTTGGGGGTAATTGCCTCCAAATTTTAGGAATTAGGGCCAAAAAGGGGCAAAAAACAAGCATTTTTTTCTAGTTTCATGACAATAACTTGTGTGTAAGTGTATGGATCTTTATGAAATTGAACTACAAGGTTCCATATCACAAAGGGAAAGCTGGAATTGAGTTTGGGGGTAATTGCCCAAAAAGGTTAGGAATAAGGGGCCAAAAATAAGCATTTTTCTAGTTTCCAGACAATAACTTGTGTTCAAGTTTATGGATCTCTCTGAAATTGTACTGCAAGGTACCATACCACAAAGGGAAGGCTGGGATTGATTTTGGGGGTAATTCCCTCAAAATTTTAGTAATTAGGGTCCATAAAAGGGGGAAAAAAAAGCATTTTTCTAGTTTCAGGACAATAACTTGTGTGTAAGTGTATGGATCTTTATGAAATTGTACTGCAAGGTTCCATATCACAAAGGGAAAGCTGGGTTTTAGTTTGGGGGTAATTGCCTTAAACGTTTAGGAATTTGGGGCCAAAAAGGGGCCAAAAAACAAGCATTTTTCTAGATTCCAGACAATAACTTGTGTTCAAGTGTATGGATCTCTCTGAAATTGTACTGCAAGGTACCATACCACAAAGGGAAAGCTGGGATTGAGTTTGGGGTTGATGAATCATAAGGGGGTTCAAAAAATTGGGGGGGGGGGGGGGATTTTTTTTTCCTTTTTTATACGCCCGTCAAATTTTTGACGGGAAGTATTATGGTATACAAATGTCCGGCGTCCGTCCGTCTGTCTGTCCGTCTGTCTGTCCGGTGTAAACATGTCGCACCGTAACTTGAGAATGACTTATCCAAATTTCATGAAACTTTACATAGTTGTTTCTTATGATGGTCAAAAGATCTGTATACTTTTTGGTGAAAATAAGATTAAAACTTTTTGAGTACGGGACTTAGTAACTCAAACAGGTGTGTGTTTTTTTTCACATGTTGCGCCGTATCTCAAAAACAATTTATGATTATTGCTTAAAACTTTACACACTTCTTAGTTATATTAATCTTAAGATCTGTATACTTTTTGGTGATGATTCAAAATTTTATTTTAGAGATATTGAGTATTTTGTTAAAAAAGGGGGAGGGGTTTTTCACATGTCCTGCCGTATCTCAAAAACAGTTTATGATTATTGCTTAAAACTTTACACACTTCTTAGTTATATTAACCTTAAGATCTGTATACTTTTTGGTGATGATTCAAAATTTTATTTTTGAGTTATTGAGTATTTTGTAAAAAAAGGGGGAGGGGTTTTTCACATGTCGCACCGTATCTCAAAAACGATTTATCATTATTGCTTAAAATTTTACACACTTCTTAGTTATATTAATTTAAAGATCTGTATTCTTTTTGGTTTTGATTCAAAATTTTATTTTTGAGATATTGATTTTTTTTTTTTTTTAAAGGGGGGGTTTTCACATGTCGCGCCGTATCTCAAAAACGATTTATGATTATTGCTTAAAATTTTACACACTTCTTAGTTATATTAATCTAAAGATCTGTTTACTTTTTGGTTTTGATTCAAAATTTTATTTTAGAGATATTGAGTTTTTTGTAAAAAAAGGGGGTTTTCGCATGTCACGTCGTATGTCAGAAACTATTTATGCTTATTGCATAAAAATTCACACACAAGACGACGGGCGTATCATGCGCTCATGGCGCAGCTGTTTATTTTCTTTAAAATTTTCCATTTTAAATTGGTTATTTCTGATTTATATATAAAAGCAAATAATAATGATATGGTTTGAATAGGTAAATTAAATTTTTTTAAGTTCTTAGACCACTTTCATTCTGTGTGAGAAACCTATGCTGCTTGTCAAATATTTAATTACAATCCAAATTCAGTGCTGTATCAAGCTTGAATGTTGTGTCCATACTTGCCCCAACTGTTCAGGGTTCGACCTCTGCGG
Source organism: Mytilus californianus (assembly GCF_021869535.1). Lineage (NCBI taxonomy): Eukaryota > Metazoa > Mollusca > Bivalvia > Mytilida > Mytilidae > Mytilus > Mytilus californianus. Next base: position 82,601,361 of record NW_026262712.1, read on the forward strand.
TCGTATCAAGCTGCGCCCCAGCGGAGCATTTTATTATAGGAGTTATTGCACTTAAATGACGAATTTAACTATTTTTTTTATGTTTGCCTATTATCTTGAAAACTACCGTAGTTAGAGAGAAACTTTTAATAGCAAAAATGATCAACAGATTACTAGTAGTTTACATGCCGATATCGCCAGACATTTTCTTAAAGGCCCTTACATTAAGTTTTGTTTTTCGTTTTTTTGCGTTTTGGGCAAAAAAAACTATAGACGACAGAGAGAAACTGTGAGCAGTAAAAAATAATCAAGACCAATCAACAAATAGGCCAACAAAGCTATAATTGTAAATATAAAAATAAGAATAGCCAATGAGTTATTATTGTCCTTAAACGACAATTTTCAGCTTATTTACTTCTTTTTTACAGAAAAGTAAAAAATGTAAATAGCAAAAATGATCAGCAATACAAGATCTACAAAAATGCTAAAATATAACCGACATCATTGGATAATATTTAATCATCTTCTATTCCTGTCTTTCTAATACATTAAGCCAACTGTTTGTGTCATGGTTAAAATGGTGAAAAAATTTTCCGTTTTTTTGTGTATCCTGGCAACATTCTGCATTTATTTACCCTAAAATATTGCAAAAAGGGGCATGAAAATGTCACTTATTCCCCCAAAATTTGGTTTAAACTAGAATTTCAATGCCTTTCAGTGATACCTTTTCTGAAACTGTTGACATTAATCTATCAAATGATCAAATAAGAATTGGGTGTCTTTCGCCTCATTTTTTTCGTAAAAAGGTAGAAACTGTAATCTCTCAAGAAAGCCAATATGACTTAATTTGTCAATTGACCCCCAAAAGAAGTTTGCTGCTATTACAGGGTTCCCATGTCAGTGAGAATGCATTTGATTGTCAGCAGAATTATCATTTAAGATTTATAAGTTTAAGATATATACTTTGTTCATCTGCAGGAGACACCAAAAGAACGATGCTTTGCTTATGGATATACTGTTGTAATAGCTGCAACAGCAATCTTCCTCGTGTCAAAAGCAGATGTACAAGTAAATCATATAACAAAACCAAACAAATTTCGAACATACTTAAATTATTATCTGTAAAGATTGATATTTGTTCATGGCTGCAGGAGACACCAAGGCACATACAGAATGTGGCGAATTTTAACATTTTTGTGCGGGCGCCCAACCCTCCCCCTAACCTGGGACAGTGGTGTAACAGCACAACATATGAACAAACTATAAAAATCAGTTGATAAATAAGATGTTGCCTTTTTTGTGTTTTTGACAAAAACTACGAGATAGAGTAAAACATTCTTCATATCAAGGACGTATAACTAACCTAATACGTCCTTGTTCATATGAATATAACGAAATCAGAGAACTATATTTTAATTAGATTGGATCATCCGCATCATTGAACCACTGGGCTGAATGAAACCAAACTCTACAGGACTGTTTATTGCATTATCGACTTTCATATTTGCAATTTTGGTATGAATCTGTAATTCAACATAGCCCCATCATTGCACATATGGTTATCACCAAAAATGTGAAAACGCGTTTTACATGTTATTGATTACAATTTTAAAAATGTATTATACATATATATGTTCAGATTGTGGTTCAGCATACAATATGTGATTCAGTGGGGATCTGAAATTCAAATGGCTGTTATCACAGATTATCCACATTATCATCAAGTGATTATGAATTTGATCAGCGTCTCTGGTACTAACGGACCAAATGAATCCGTACTATAGTTGTCTCATTCGCAATCATACCGCATCTTTTATTATATATTATCTTGGCAGGATTATTTCATTGGTGATTCACTTTCATATTTGTGACCTTGGTGCCAATAGGAAATTCAATATGGTTATCATACTTAGTTTTTTTCATTGAAACCTATGGTTAGAATCATTTGAACAGCATTTTTTTTCAAACCAGTTGAATATTAAGTTTTGACTAGATAACCAAAATCAATATTAAGATGGTGATTTCATTATCATTGCTAAAGCGTCTGTCTTCGTTTATCGTAAACTTTTTTGAAAATTTGAAAATAAACTTTCAACAGTTGCCAGGATTGTTCATTTAGTGACTCACTTTCATATTGGGGCTTGTGTGCTAATTGAAATTTCAATATGGCTGCCTTGGTGGGACAGAGTTACTTTTCCAAAAAATCTATTGAGAAACATACTAACAGTATTTTTGGATTGCCCACTGAGGGTTCATCATCGATCCATCCATCACTGACTAAAAGTCAAGTAATAATGTATAAGGATATCACCGAGTTATGCTTTGCCTCACAGGAAATTGTTTCTATCCATTGCGATGGTTAGTCGACCTCCTCCCAAATGGATAGAAATAAGTACATGTGCTTTGCCTTTATTAATCGACTTTGAAGTTAGCATGCATGCATATACCTTAGACTTGAAAAGGGGAAAAGTCGCTAAATGGTATTTTCTGTTTGAAATTGTTTGCGTGTTTCTGCGCAATAGCGTATTTAAAACGTATGCCCTTCATATGAAATTGATATCAATAGCTACCTCCTGTACACCGCGGATTGTATCGTTTCAATACAAAATATTTTTAAGAGCAAATTTGAGTTGTTTCCCTTTAATTCTTCATCGGATAATAGTTAATCCATTTTACAAAAATAGAAGAAAAAGGAGAAGACGTTTTATTTTTATTACATAGACCCAAAAAGAGCATAATACAAAAAATAAACTGTGTATGCCATTACACTGAAGGAAAAAATTAGTTAATAAGCCTAGAAATTCAATCATCCCGTTGAACTGTGAACTATATAATCACAGAACAATGAATACTAATATTAATCCCTTTGTAATCCACTCACAGTTTGGTATAGAATTAAATGTCACCTTTGTTTTTGTCAATCATTCAACCTGACAGAATGGCCTATTCTGTTGGTAGGGGAATATGCCGATTTTAATCAGTAAGAAAAATCATTATTGTTGGAAAAAAGTAGTTTTCTGGAGTTGCCTAAGATTTTGCTATACTTAGAGTCCATACAGAAATATTCCCAGACATAAATTTCTACAAATCAATGTCATCGGGTGTTAAATCATTACTGTCGTATAGTTTAAAAATACTTTATGAACCCTATTTCGTGTAATTTGAACCAGTCAGATTTGTTTGATTACAACAGTAGATTTAGAGTATTATCTTTTCGGTATCAATTACTTTTAGTGTATTTTAATCTTTTGATATCGAAGATGGCACTATCTCCGGAACCCGGAACAGGAGGATTTAGTAGCGATGCTATTCTGGACAGATATAGGCCCATGAGTAATACAAAGTAAGTCAAATATTTATTGTGATGCGGACTATGTTTTAGACATAGTTTATATATACATGTATACTAGTACTAGTAATCGAGAGAATTATAAAACAGACTACAATAAAAGCATATAGTTTGGGTTTTCACGGCGTTGAACTCTAGGAAATCGTATTTACAGTTAGTTTTACCATTTTGTATATTTTAATTGTATTCAGCCAAGGACGTATAACTAACATTTTATATCTCATCCTCAAAATTTCATTGATAGTAGAGTATAGAAGGCAACCAGTAGTGCAATTCCAGGTCGACAGATCATTTTTATAGGCGCATTTTACAAATAAGAGAAAAAAGGAAAGACCCACTTGTAGAGTTATAATTATATGGGTTTATAGTTTGCGATTTGTTTATTTCCTTTTCTACTCTCTTTATGGAGTTATGCAAATAAGGTCTGACGAAGTGAAAATATTTTCTGGTTATTCAAAGGATTATTTTCTTACTGATGTGCATGTATCTTCATTTCCATTTGCATTTTATTTTAGAAAGTGCATGGTTTCATGAAATAATTTCACCTTCTATGACAGGGGTTTTGGGTGTCCATGCTATAATTAGAGTTCGGAAGAACAATTCACTGTCTAAAATACAAAAACAAATTGCTTTATATTATAATTTCTTGTGTCGTAATACAAACGCCCCTAACGATAAACAAACGGTTCCATAAAAAAATATCCTATATTAAAATGTTGAAAATATATCATTAAATGAACGGCGTTTGTACAGCTTGACCGTTGGTATTTATTGACCAATTGACCATGCATACGCATAGAAACGATATATGAACTGCACGATCTTATCTAATCTTAAATTTCTTCACGAATAGACAAAAAAATAAAATATGTATAAACGAGAGAGGAATAATAGGATTGAAACGGATGATCTCAAAAATACGTAATATAAAAAAAAATGAAAACTTGTAAGATCAGATCACCATTCCTTATGATTAAACTTTTGAAATTGAAACTTGAATCAACTAGCAAATTGTCGCTATTACCTGGGGTAATACATAAATAGATATTGGTCCCAGCTATTACATTACCACATAAAGATATTGCTGTAGTTTTTTTTAACGATAGATGGACTTTTGATTTGCAAATAACTTTTCATTTATATAACTCAAGTACAAGATTACCTATAAATAATCCTATAATATTTCATTTAAATCACTGTGATTTGAGGGGTCTCGAATTTCAAAAGAATTTCACTAACATATCATAACTTTTCTTGATAACTCTATTTCGTGCATCATGAAAACATATTTTGTTAACTTAAGGTGGTACCTAACACTACAGGGAGATAACTCTGTAAAAATCAGCTAAACGTTTTAATTACGTTGTATTGTTAAGGAAATATTAAGCTTCTCAATGATCAAAATTAGTGTTTGTCAAACTGCTATATAACCAATGAAATTTTTCTGATAAAGTGGTTGGTTCAAATTTTTTGAAATTTTTATATTTTTGTCAAAGGGTCAAAGTAAACATTTTGTCAAAATTTTATGAAAATTAAACGAGCCAAATTAATATTAGTCAAGGTGTTGGGTACCACCTTAACTTAAGAATTGTGTATAATTATTATGGGATGAAGTATAGCAATACCGATATCTTTTAGATGAAGTAACTTTCGACATCGATATATTTTTTATGGAAGTATCTAACATCGATATTGTACGATGTGTTTATAACATCGATTTATTCTTGGTATGATGAATCGAAAAAATATAAGATAAGATAAGATATTTTATTTTCAAGTCCAAATTAGGTCCCCAGGGGGGTATACACATATAACAAATATAATCTTTTACAACATACAGTATTTTACATGACATTCATATATACACCTAAAATGTTGATATAGAGTGATACAGGCTATTTATTATATGTTAAATTAAAAAAAAAAGTATTTAAGAGTTGCTACTCCAGAGATGTGGCAAATGTCCTCTCACTTGATTTTATTTGCAGTTATTTTTATTTTATTTTTTTTAATATTTTTGCTGGAAATGTATAAATATATTTGATTGTTTAGCTGCAACAGGTACCAAGGGACGATGCATGCTCTAGGATTGTGCGCTTAGGCCTCGGAGCTCTAACAAACATCCTCGTATCTAATGCAGAGAAACAAACATAAATGTAACAAAATTTTAATTTATTACTATATGTGGACATAAACATTTCAAGCTATGATACTTATTTTGGTATTTTTTTACCGTGATGTTATTTATAAAGCTATCAAGTTTAAGATTTGTCCTTTAAATCTTTCTTTTTGACTTCATAAGATGCTTGACAAAGGTTATGCTAACATCGTTTTTGTTCATTGATTGCGTCTAATTTTTTTGGTGAATTAACATCAATCCGCTATGTTAGAGTAGGAAGTAAGACTAAAATTTTCTGTTCGATTTTATGCATTCAACTTCTACATATGCTGGTTTGTTCTTGGCATTGTACAATGTCGTGTCTTCTTCCTGTTATGACGTTACTGAGTGAAATATAACGTGAAATGCATACAGTCTCCGCTATAAGAATATAGATCGGCATGATTTCAAATCAGCAGTTAAAGCACTTGGAGCTTGCATTCAGTAATCGATGGTTTCTGTTCATTTTAGACTCGAGGTCGTCTAGAGCTGGACATATTGTATAAATATATACCTGCCTATTGTTAAACACCTTATTGACCTCTATATGTCGTTTGGTTATTTTGGTCGTTGGGTTGTTGTCTCATTAACATATATCGCACATCTCCTTGTATCCCAATTCAATCGCAAAGGTAACCAGGGTAGCCCCATTATGTAATGAATGGTGCATAAATTGTTTCGCGACTAGCATACAAGGACAGTCTTCTCTCAGCTTCTCTGTATTTCCAATGATTAGGTTTACTGGCGAATTTCACGTGTAATTGGTTGTAATAATTAGCAATGTGCACACTGTCAAGAAAGAGCACAACAATAAAAGCCTTGATTTTTATCTAAAAAATTATTTCCAAGTCAATATGCATGAAATATTTGACACTGGACGTAAACAATAAATAATCAATCAATCAATCAATATTTCCAAGTCTGTCTTGTGAAAGTTATAAAATGCACATCCATCCGATATCCCCTCCCTAACTAAAAATTGTTGTTAATTTTATTTCAGTTTTGAGATTTTTACTTCATGTCTGACTTTTACCTTCTCGAACCTCAATTGATCCACATGCAGTTTTGTGCATCAACATAAATGAAATAGGTTTATTTGAAAAGCTCGTTTGTTTGTTTTTGGAATTTAAATCTTGAAATTTGATATGATTTATTAATTTTTAAACAATCAGTCTGTCTGAATTGGCTAGTAAAGTGTTATACATATCGATCTAATATAATATACAAATAGGTGAACAGTTTCTAGATCGATCAAAAACCTACCCGTCACGGTTATTCGTATCTAGGCATTATAATGCAATATGTATATATTCTTTTTATTAATAAGGGGGTTTGGTAAAGTTCACCCAAACAGCTTATCTCTTTTAAACATTATGTTTAGAAGTCTATTTGAACTCGTCTTGCACCATACAATTTAAATCGCAGAAGTTTATGAAAGGTTGAATTAAGTTGCCAAATTGGCACCAAATCCGAAATTACAAAAAGTACCCCAGTATGGTCCCCTCATATATTAAATTCATGTGAACCGTTAACTTTCAATTAATCACAAGCAATTTAAAGGTTCAGTTTTAGTTTAGCTGCATTTGAGATTGGAGTTGAAGTTTGTTATGGTGTAAATTTCGATTTTTGGATTACATGAATAGTTACGATTTCCCGAGAAGGATGTACTGTGAAGACCCAACTCCATCCGTTTATTTCAATAGACCGCTAACAGCTTCTAGAGCTATTCCACCGTGTTTTTCACAGGATTTTTCGCCTCCGGAACTTCACAGAGGAGGGTAGGTAGTGCGTAAAGTATAATTTGTTTCGATAAAATAATAAGTTTTAAATCATTATTTAGATGAGCAGCTTTTAAATTTGAACTTTAAATTATACTTCGACAATTTTTTTTATTTATTCAGTTGTGTATACGTCTTTTCTTTATCACGATATTTATAAAGTAAAATAGTTTGACACATAAAGGACGAATTAAGTATCGTTTAGTATTCATAGATTTAAGTTTCTTGTGCTTCTGGTTAAACAATTTTCAATTAACGATCTCATAAACAGATCAAAACACAAATGGTACTGGATTTGATTGAAATGTTTGCCATTGGACGTCTCACAACCAACTACTTAAACAACAACGAAAAACAACAAAGTAGAAAGCAAATTGAATAAGATACGGTCAAATTAAAAAGAGCGTCTTGGCATTTCGGATTCAAATTGAGAAAATGCGAATTTCGGATATGATATTCTGTATAGAACCATGCCTGGTAAATTCAGGCCATAAGATTCCAAGACTTATGTCATGGTTTTTAGTTGCGTTTACAATATTGAATCCTACAACGGAAAGCGTATTTATCATTATTAACTTTTTAATAAATTTGCAACAAGAATTTAATTTCAATAAATTTTTATTATACTGAATACAAATATTAAGACAATTGTCGACATTATCTTTCCTACGTCGGTGTTTTGCAGAGACGACATATAATTATACGTGTCTTCTACTGGTATAAATGATTAATGAATTAATATCGAGTCTGTGTCTAGCATATCTAATGACACAACTGTTCCTAACGTTCTTCGGATAATGGTATGATCTTTTGGTATGCAAAAGCTTGCAACCAAACATTCAGGTTGCCACGCACACAAATAATTTATCACTTTATAGAGTTGGTGCGTCCGAAGCGTTTGTCTGGATTTGCCTATATCAGGAACTCTTGAACCCCAAAACATTAATTGGAAGCCAAGGATGTATAGATACTTGAATACTGAAGGAACTATAGGACCATAAGGGAATTAATAGAGCCAAAAATACCTTGTTGACTATTAAGATTTAAAAAATTCGAATTTCGGAGATAGTACGTTTGCCGGTAAAGGACGATTCATGACAAATCCAGGCCACAAGGTTCCATGATTTTTGTTTTTAGTTGCGTTTATGACACTATATCCTACAACAGGAAGCATTTTTATCACAATTAACGTTTTAATCAGACATATATCTACATTTTTACCAAATATCAACAAAAGAAGATGTGAAATGGGGGGGGGGGGGGGTTATATTTCAATGAGGCAGCAACCAAGCAACACAAAACAAAACAATGGACATCAAGAGTCAGCACAGGGTCTTCAACGAAAGGCAAGTATCTATCACATCTGTTGAATTTTAACTTGCCCGAGTCTTGCCAAGTATGGAATAAGTTAGACAGAGACTACCCAAGATCTACCATCATTGAAATAATAAGATATAACTCATAACAGACACTGAAAAATACATAAAAATACATAAACAGAATGAGCTCCCAAGAAAATTTGGAGGTAAATGATGTGGCTTCCCATTTTTTTCTCAAAGGACCTTTTACTTTATGCATGGGTATGCCATTTCATTATAAATTATATAACTTTTGAACATCTTCCTTTGTTATTGCAAGAAGAGTAATAGAGGATGTACTCTCCTTGTCTCTCCTTTTCCGTGAAAGTCAAGGATCCATTTTGACTATATGGCAATTGAGGCCATTACAATCTACCAATGTTCAAATATAGCATTCCCCATAACTATGTTGTTCTTTTGTTACGACATAGATATGAAATAAAAGCAGTTGTGGTTTATACAAATCGAGACAGAAACCCAACAAAAATCCAAAATACACATAGATGTAAACATACTGCCTTCAACAATATTTAAGTGTATAGAGGTTAACTCCTAACTATCCTACTGCCTGTCGATACAAATATTTTTGGCATTGCACAAGTCATGCCTTCTTTGACTGTCCATGACGTTAAAATACTAAATCCCTGGGATGTGTTTTAGTTGGTTTTAGTCTCTGATGCATGATTTTTTATTATTGTTTTTGGCTTTTAACTAGCTGTCAGTAACTGCGAGTACTCTCAAATCGTACTTTCTTGTTTATTTGACCTGTTGATACTAATTGTAATTCTTTTTTGTTATTTAATGTTTACTTATTCAGGGTTATATCTGGTCTATATACCAGCTTTGATAAGTGTTTGGTATTACTATAATTTTTCACTTCTTCGTACTATGAACATCAAAATTATTTATTTTGTAAAAATAGTTCTGTTCTCCATTTGAACTGTACACGTATACCTAACAACAATATTATTTTTATTTACCTGTGTTTAAAGTAATTGCAAATGGATGATATTTTTGTTCAAGCATATTGTTTTTCTTAAATTGTTTAACATTTCACAGCGGTATAACATGTTACTTTAATTATTCTTCCCTTAGTTTATTTATTTTGTATTTACATTGTATCATAGATCTAATTTATTTGTTCAGTATATGTTCACTGGTGTTAATATGTCTTTTGATTAAGTTAAGCCATTTCAATTGATATTTTATAGTGTGTCTTTCTATGTTGTGATGTTACACTATTGTTTCAGATAAGGGTGAAGGTTTGGTACCATTAAAACGTTTAAACCCACTGCAATTGTTTGCACCTGTCCTAAGTCAGGAATCTGATGTTCAGTAGTTGTCGTTTGTTGATGTGGTTCATAAGTGTTTCTCGTTTCTCGTTTTTTATATAGATTAGACCGTTGGTTTTCCCGTTTGAATGGTTTTACACTAGTAGTTTTTGGGGCCCTTTATAGCTTGCTGTTCGGTGTGAGCCAAGGCTCCGTGTTGAAGATCGTACTTTGAACTATAATGGTTTACTTTTATAAATTTTGACTTGGATGGAGAGTTGTCTCATTGGCACTCATACCACATCTTCTTATATCTATATAACATATGTCAAGACTGCTCTGCCTTTCTTTTTACCAAAACGATAAGATCATCACCGTTTTACAAAATAAATCTGTGAAAAAAGTGAGTTCAGTTGTTTATTCATTAGCTCAAGCTTGTCTAATGATCCTCTATCTATTGTCCTTTTGGATATCGTCATCTCATTTATTAACAATTTCAGAAATTTGATTATACAGATAGATATATTAGAAATTAACAAATATATTATTCAATCTTTAAGCAGTTAAATTTATTTTCATTTTCAATTTATTGTAGAACCACCTATGGGTATATGAACAGTTGGACAAATTTGAGAGACGCGCCATCTGGTGTTCCACAGACAATTGCAGACACTAACTACAAAAATGCACAGAGAGTACGTTGAACGTTTATCTTGCAATCTTTATTATTAGTCGAGAGAACAGACGCAAGCGAAAGCATGTCGTCCACATATAATTATACAGGGTCAAAAGTAACTCACCTTAAAAGGTTTTTAATTATTTAAGTTTGTCATTCAGATGTTTGATGAATGAGTACAGTGAAACGTATAGTCAAAGCAGAAAGACTAGTAATTAGTGACACTGTTAAAGCTAATGAGTCAACTCGGCGTACAATTTTACTGTGCTATCTAAAGAAATCATAATTTTATTAAGAAGGACTTGAAAGCAAATTCAGGGGTTGATTTTCAATCTTTGTACACACCATAAACAAAATATGAAAAATATTAATTAAAGAATTTCCAATTAGGTTATTGTCAATATAGAAACCTTTTTTTTTTAGGATGACCACGACGTACTGTACAATAAAACATATGCAGACCTGACCTCCAAAATAGCTTACAGACATCCAAACCCTGGAGTACCAAGGTAATTGACGCATACAACGTTAAATTGTCGAAGTGTTACTGTAGAGCTGTTATGACCTGCTGCAACTATCAATAAAATACAAACACAATTTGTGTTTATTCCAATTAAGGTCCCTCGGTGGTCAATGACGAGGATACAAGCCTAATTCAGTCATATCTACATATACATACAATAGTGTAGAAAAATATAATGTAAAAATAACAAAAACAATAGAAGATGATTTCTCTGCAGTAGGTCAACCAGGCCAAACAAATCATAACTTTTACAACATTGTCTAAGATTCGGTGTACATCAGCAAACAGTTTCATTAATGATTCAATACTGATAACGACCAAACCATAAGCTTTGTTTCAAGCAAATGTCTACTATTCGTCGCACAAAAAGAAATGAAAACATTGAAACTGAATTGCAAGATTAACTGTAACAGAATGAGATGGTTTTTAAAAATTCAAATATCGGAAAGTTAAAACTTATCTTTGATCATTCAAGTAGAAGGAAATGCATAACAACGTCGAGCTCTTAGGTGCATTATTTGCACCTGGTGATATAAGTAAATGATTAAAACACTTAAAATTTGTTTAAATGTACTTAACACTTTATATTGAATATGAATACATAAATATTTAATTGAAAATACAAAGAAAAATTCCTAATCTAAGCAATTAAACTGGGTTATAAAGATTAGTAATTGTAACCTTATCATGGAATTCAAGGCTTAAAACAAAACCTAAAATCGGATATGAAAATTTAGCTTAATAGATGTATTCTAAAATAATATACCAATGCCTAAATTATATCTATCAGCTATGATTTCATGGTGTAATATGATTTAAAGACATTTGCAGGACGGTTTCGCTTAAATAAATTGCTTTTGATAGAAATAACATCGCTTATTTTTACTTTAATTTTTTTTTTTCTTCTTGAAATAATCATAATTGAATAAATCTTTTTAGACAAAGACAAGGAAGGATTGGAGGAAGTTGGAGACATATAAAAGAAGTTTTAGGACATGGTGGTAGTAGGGTGGTTTATGTTGATGGTAGGTTTGACATATAAAAGAAGTTTTAGGACATGGTGGTAGTAGCGTGGTTTATGTTGATGGTATAGGTGTGACATATAAAAGAAGTTTTATGACATGGTGGTAGTAGGGTGGTTCATGTTGATGGTAGGTGTGACATATAAAAGAAGTTTTAGGACATGGTCGTAGTAGGGTGGTTCATGTTGATGGTAGGTGTGACATATAAAAGAAGTTTTAGGACATGGTGGTAGTAGGGTGGTTTATGTTGATGGTATAGGTATGACATATAAAAGAAGTTTTAGGACATGGTGGTAGTAGGGTGGTTTATGTTGATGGTATAGGTGTGACATATAAAAGAAGTTTTAAGACATGGTGGTAGTAGGGTGGTTTATGTTGATGGTAGGTGTGACATATAAAAGAAGTTTTAGGACATGGTGGTAGTAGGGTGGTTTATGTTGATGGTAGGTGTGACAATACAAGAAGTTTTAGGACATGGTGGTAGTAGGGTGGTTTATGTTGATGGTATAGGTGTGACATATAAAAGAAGTTTTAAGACATGGTGGTAGTAGGATGGTTCATGTTGATGGTAGGTGTGACATATAAAATAAGTTTTATGACATGGTAGTAGTAAGTTAATGTTGATGGTATCTGAGACATATAAAGGCAGTTTTAGGACATGGTGGTAGTAAAAGGGTGGTTTATGTTGATGGTATAGTCTGTTTTACTTCTATAAATCTTCAGAAAATAATTCTTAAAAATTCATTTTTGCAAATAAACATTTTTTTTCTTGATGTATGTTAATGTATGATATATACGAACTCTGACTATGAATATCATAATTTTGGGCCAATAATCGAAAAAGTTACCCATTAAGTCTCTATGTTACTTCTATTTTTTTTATATAAAATACTTGATGGAGTAAGTATGAATAGTGTAACAGCCTTCCATTCAAAACAAAAACATTAGACATGTGCTTTAAACCTGTTTCATTGTACCGTGTGACTTAACTCATTTAGATACATGTCATGAAAAATGACCATCATCTAAGTTTTTTTATAACTGGTTTTATATGATTTATAAATGAACTTGCATGTATCTGCAAAGATGTTATTTGTGGGAAAAAATATTATAATCAGATGTTTTATTTTCTTTTTATTCCTTACCAAATCTTAATTTTTGTTACCTTAATTTGGTTTATATATTTATAAAAGAATATAAGCAAGCTTTTCATGCTTAAAGCATGATGACAGTATTAACAAAATGGAGAGCCTCTAAAAAGTTTCACCAATAAGTATTTACAGAATACATTTAATATTTACTTTTTTCTTGAAAAAACACAGCTTATGACTTTCAAAAAATGAAAATAAAATTAGATAAAATATAACCATAAAGACCTTTACTGATGAAAAGGGGTACTTTTTAATAAAATTTCAAAACTGAATTTTGCATAAAACTACTTTGTAGTTTTTAAAAATGTTATACTAGTAATGTCCAGTGGAAAATATTACTAAGGTTACTCATAAAAATTGAACAATGAAAAATATAAAATCATGTATACAATAAGTTCATTAATCACATGACATAAAACTTAAATGAAGTCCAAGTTTGTTTGCTGGTCAGCGTTATTTAAATGAGAAAAGTCACATGGTATAATGAAACAGGTTTAAAGCACATGTCTAATGTTTTTGTTTTGAATACAAGGCTGTTACACTATTCATACTTGCTCCATCAAGTATTTTATATAAAAAAAATAGGAGTAACATAGAGACCTAATGGGTAACTTTTTTGATTATTGGCCTAAAATTATGATATTCATAGTCAGAGTTCGTATATATCATACATTAACATACATCAAGAAAAAAAATGTTTATTTGTAAAAATGAATTTTTAAGAATTATTTTCTAAAGATTTAAAGAAGTCAAACGGACTATAGGTGTGACATAAAACAAATTCTACTTAGTTATTTCAAGCTTGTTTACGATGATTTAAAGTGAGCCAATTAAAGGAAGTCCTATGATATGGTGATAGAAGATTTGTTTTATGGATTTTAAACTTGAAATCAGTCATATACAGGTGGTATTGAAGTATAATTCAGTTGACTGCATATACACCTTATTGTATGATGATGGTAGATGGTCAAGGGTTATAGGATTGTCTGTGTTGACGGTTTGTTGCCGGATGCTTTTCTCAAGGACAAAATGATAATGTAGGATTGTCTGTGTTGACTGTATGTTGCCATATGCTTTTCTCTAGAGCAAGATGATAATGTAGGATTGTCTGTGTTGATGATATGTTGCCGGATGATTTTCTCTAGGACAAGATGCGAATGTAGGATTGTCTGCGTTGACGATATGTTGCCGGATGCTTTTCTCTAGGACAAGATGCGAATGTAGGATGGTCTGCGTTGACGATATGTTGTCGTTTACTTTTCTCTAGGACAAGATGCTAATGTAGGATTGTCTGCGTTGACGTTAAGTGGCCGGATGCTTTTTCCTAGGACAAGATGTTAATGTAGGATTGTCTGCGTTGACGGTATGTTGTCGTTTGCTTTTTCTCTAGGACAACATGATAATGTAGGATTGTCTGTGTTCACGGTGTTATCGGATGCTTTTCTCTAGTACAAGATCATATGTATGTTGTCGTGTGCTTTTCTCTAAGACAATACGATAATATAGCATTGTCTTTGTTGACAGAATGTTGCCGTATATACTAGTATTGGTCTAGGACATTGAGGTACTGTAGGATTATTTGTGTTGGCGGTATGTTGCCGTATCAATTGATCTAGGGCATGGTGGTAATGTAGGATTATTTGTGTTGACGGTATGTTAACGTACACATTATTCTTAGGCATTGTTGCAATGTAGGATTGCCGGTGTTGACGGTATGTTGTCGTACACATTGCTCTTAGACATTGTGGCAATGTATGATTGATGGTGTTGACGGTATATTGTCGTACACATTGCTCTTAGCCATTGTTGCAATGTATGATTGATGGTGTTGACGGTATGTTGTCGTACACATTGCTCTTAGACGTTGTGGCAATGTATGATTGATGGTGTTGACGGTATGTTGTCGTACACATTGCTCTTAGACATTGTGGCAATGTATGATTGATGGTGTTGACGGTATGTTGTCGTACACATTGCTCTTAGCCATTGTTGCAATGTATGATTGATGGTGTTGACGGTATGTTGCCATATACATTGCTCTTAGACATTGTGGTATTGTAAGATTGCTTGTGTTTACGGTATGTTGCCGTCTACATTGCTCTTAGACATTGTGGTATTGTAAGATTGTTTGTGTTGATGGTATGTTGCCGTATACATTTCTTCAAGACATTGTGGTAATGTAGGATTGTCGGTGTTGTAGAGGAGATATAAATATAAGAAGATGTGGTATAAATGCCAGATCACAGATAGCGGCGAACACAAGTGATAAAACAAACTCCTGGAAACAAGGTGACAAGGCCTGAATAATAAAACTTAATCGATTCTTTAATAACTGTCATTTTGCCTCTTGAATTATTTGCATTGGATGTACAAAACCACAATGATTAAGTACAAAATATAAAGCAATGAACAGCGTTTTGTCCATTAAACACATCACTATACGATAACTTAAAATTTACAATAATATGTCTCTTATCATGTAGATATATATGTCGATGTCATAACGAGGTCTATAACACTTTATATTTGAGTACTTTAATTTTTGCATAATGAATTATTATGGAGGAAAGATACAATAAAGTTGTGTTTGTTTCAATAGACAAAGTTTGTTAAGTACTCCACTTTTATATGGTCTGTCGGCACAGTGTAAAGAAGTTTGACGGGGTGATCTGGTCCAATTTATGTTTGAAAGACGAAAAGGATTTAAAAATTTATATTCTTAATAACGGTTAAATGTATTATCCCTTTTATGAATTTAATTTACTAAAGTAATTCAAACTTGTAGACGTTACAAAATTGTGTCCTGGATTTAGCACATTTCATTCAAATATTTTAAAACCCCCATCTTCTACTAACAATTATATAGAATACGAGCTGCGATCGATTTAAAGACATAATTTATAAAAATTAAACAAATGTTTAAATAATTGAACACCATGAACAAATATACTGCAGATCGAAACCTGACGTAAGAAATACTATAGTATAACTTTTTCTTTTCTAGGTTTGATTAGTGTATATGACAAAGAGAACTTTAACCAACACCTAAATGCTCAGTTACCATTCCGTCCACACTTGAAAAAGACATTATATTCACCGACCCGCCATGACTATACACAAACAACTTACAACCCATGGGAAGACTGCGAGGGAAAAGTAGGAAAATGTAAGTATATTCGACAGCAGCAACAGTATCATACAAATAAGAAATCTTAAGTTGTATTGACAAGTATTCAGAAAGTCAACTCGGTGCTATCAAGAAAAGCACTATACTCTGCATTGCAATGATAAAGAAACGCTGAACATTTTAAATGGTCAATTTTACTATCAGAACATGTGGATAACATTCTTTTCGTCGAGTTTATAGTAGAATAGAGAATGGAAATGGGGAATGTGTCAAAGAGACAACAAGCCGAACAAAGTGCAAAAAACAACCAAAGGCTACAATGGGTCTTCAACGCAGCGAGAAAATCTCGCATCCGGAGGCGGACTCCAGCTGGCCCCTAAACAATAATGTATACTAGTTTAGTGAAATGGACGCCACACTTAACTCCGAAACATACAAATGAACCAAAAATTAAATAAAACACACAAGACTAACAAATGCTAGGGGTTCTTGACTTGGGACAGGCGCAAAAATGCGGCGGTTTTAATCATGTGAGATCTCAACCCTCCCAATATACCTCTAGCCAATGTTGAATAAACAAACACATATCAAAACGCACAATAAAACTCTGTTCAACTGAAGTCCGAGCCCAGCGTTAGAATATTTAAAACTTTCGGAAGAAACTAAGCAAAATGACAATAATAAACATAAATTAACAAAGGACTACTATCAGTTTCTGACATGGCAGTTCCAGACTCTAATCAAACTGATTGAAATATTATGTCATCATCATATGAAAATCAACCACAATTTTTCCCGTTAGTGGTTTAGTATCATGCCATCATAAATTATAAAAGAAAAACATAACCCCATCATTCCAACAACTGGTTTTAGAATAAATATGTTTATTTCCGATGCAAAGGCCCCGGTATGAATGAATCAATATTAATTCCAAAAAATGCCATCTTTAATGACTTGTCAAAAGTATCGAAACTATATCCCTTGTGAATAAGTCTTTTTAAAGGTTTGGTTTGCTTTTGAGTTGAATAACGACATTTGTGTGTTGTATAGAACATTACCATAAAAGATGGGATGTGAAATACCTGAACGTATAAGCTATTTTGTTTTCTTGAACACTTTTAAATCCAATTGTCCGATTTAAAAGTACTTGCGTTTTTAGAATTAAGCTCCTTTTCGTCAGATTGGCAAGTGCGTCTGAGCCGTTATAATACCTGTCCATAATTATTTTGAAATAATATGAATTGTTTCTTATTTTGAAAATTTCGTTCATTAAAGACAAGTTTCAAAATAAACCACAGAAAAACTTTCAACATTTTGAATTTTAATTGTCAAATATATTTAATAATTTTTTTGTGTGTGTTCATTTTTAGTTCCACCAGTAGCTGCTTCTGATCCCGACTTGCAGAGAAAACTCAATATACAGAGTGCATCTAAATACAAAGGTTTTTACCATTACAACAAGAACTGAGTGTATTAAAGCACCTAAGACTAAGAGACTCGCTCAAATTACACAACAGTATTACAGAGGACAATTAACACTCATTGTTATTATTTAATTGTTTTATCTATTGATGGAATTATTTATTTATAATCAAAATAAAATGTTACTGTTGTTTTGAAGTGTGCATATTTCAAATCCAGTCTTCCCTAGGTATAAGAGAAGCTTGTTAATGTTCTCCCTATAAGGCCCGAGAACACAGTTATTTTCCCCTATTTGTCTATTAAAACATAATGGCAATTAAAAAAAATTCCACCTGCTATATTCTAAAAAGATTTGGTGTGCATAAAGTTTGACTTTTATCCCAAAACATATCAAAAATTCAGAAAAGTCTACCAGCTCATTCTCTCCTGGTAACCCCAAACATAAAGACACCGGTAAGGATGAAGCCAGAGAGCTTCCGAGAAGAGGAAATTCCACCTTTATTTACCTGACCAAATCACTCATTTCTACAGAAAATTTCAAAAAGATTTTTTTCAGACAGTATATTTAAAGTCTTATCTTTCACCTAAATGCAAACAAATAATGAAAAATTCCAAAAAAAGACAAAGAAAAAAAATAAGAAAAAAAACACTGAAATTAAAGGGAACTACATTTGTTGTTGAGTATAATGAATACACTTGCTTTTGTCCGAATTGTCATTAAATAGGTGTTTTATTATACAGAAAGTACGGGGTAATGTTTGCTTCCAGTAAAGAGTTTTCAAAACTATTATCAGGAATATATAAAAATAAGGAGATGTGTTATGGTTGCCAATGAGACAACTATGCACTATATATATAAAGTTCAAATGAAGTGAATGTAAGAAATTATAGGCAACCGTACGGCCTTCAACAATGAGAAAAACCCGTACCGTATGGTCGGCTATAAAAGGCCCCGACATGAAAAACATGAAACAATTCAATTGAGAAAACTACCGGCCTAATAGTCTTTTTTCAGACAATTTCGTAAAAATAGTAAATTTAATCGTCTATAATTTTATATAAAAAATACATACTGAGGTATGATAAAAACTATGTTTCATGAACAAACATTGTATAATGCGTCACCAATGGGTCAATAAGTGCAGAGAACTGCACTCTCTCTATATATAAATATATATAAATAACGTATAGATTTCTATCTTAGTCGTACAATGATGTATTGCCGCTATCATGTCGTTAATTTCCACATTTAAGTTTTTTTCTATATTATATATATAATGCACGAAGCACAAATATATATACAGAATATTATTGGCTAGTATTCAGTGCACTATTTACAAGGTTGGATTTTGACTTGAATTTAATTGTTGATTATACGTTGTTCAAGGACGGTTCCAGACATTTTTTAAAGCAGGGTTACAACCCAGGATAAAGGGGGGGGGGGGGGTGTCCAACCCCAGGACCCCCCCCCCCCTGGATCCGCCACTGTTGTTAAAAAGTTGACTTGATACTTTGAAGATGCAATCTATTCTAATGTTGTCTCGAAAGTTCCAGGTGTTGGATTCTTGAAAGTCTTTTATACATGAGGGTCAGACATTGTTAAAATCTTGCTACTCTTCTTTTTTACCTTAAAAACTGTTCATACTACATAAAAATAGGGAGATTTTGGTATGATTGCCAATGTGGCCAAATGACGTTGATGTTCTCGACTTAAGGTCACTTAAGTACGGCTTTCAACAATGAGCAAAACTCGTATCATATGGTCAGCTATGGAAGGCCGACATGACATTTCAACAATTCAAAGGAGAAAACTCATGGCCTGACTTGTGACAACACAATAAACGTAAAACAAATACGACAGACAGCAACCAATGACAACCACTAAATTACAGGCTCATGACTTGGAACAAGCATATAAAGAATGTTTGTGAGCTCTCAACCTTCTCCTAACCTGGGACAGTAGTGTAACATCACAACATAAGAACAAACTGTACAAATCGGTTGAAAATGGCTTTTGACTAATCAAATTGGCACGAAGCACAAAAACAACTAAAATAAAAAACACTAGACGCAAAGTCCCTATCTAAAAGTACTGAAAACTAGTTCAAAGCCAATTACTACTTATAAATACATAATGTTCTTTCAGACTAAGGTATCAATCATGTACATAATCAACTGATTTAGTGCAAAGACGTCATAAACAGTCTAGGAAAAGTACGACCTTGTGTAATGCCAAAATATATGTAAATACTATCGACAGGATGAAGGACCATACGTTTTCGTGACTGTATATATATATATATAAATACTAAATCAATGTTTGTACCAATAAAAACAAATCTGCAGAGATCTTGCTGCGGTGTTAAATTGATAACATTTATGAACAAGTTTATTCAAATGATCACTGAGTTATTATGAATCATATCTTGATTTACGGGCTCTATAAGCAACATCACGATAAAAACTATGAAGTCGTATACTGTTTTGTAATAAAAATTCAACCGGTAAAAAAATATATCTGATATGGGATTCTGATTGGCTGTCATCTTTTTTTACATCGGGGTTGACATCTAATATAAAGCAATAGACCTAGTCCATGTGCAACTAATGTTTTCATAATTTAGTTATACCCGCCTTGACATTTCCAGGCTTATGGCGGTAAACGTCATAATGAGAAAACGTCGATTGAAAGTCACATAACGTAATCGGGGCACCTGTTATTAAATGTCCAATTATATAATGCGATAAATTAAAGTTTTTCTTGACTTGAGGAAATTTGAATCTTATATCAAGATATACAAAACAAGTAGATTTGTTTACGTAAAATTAATAATTTAGGATAAAATCCCGTTTAGAATCGCATTCTTATTTCACAAAATTTATCTTTTAGATTTCATTGCATTGATCTGAATGAAAATTAATTCTCAAAGGGATCTGGAAATAAACTTTAGATCATTATAGGCATTTCAAAGTGCAGTGCTTATATTTTTCTCTAATTTATTACATATACAGATTGCAGCATGCATGAACATTAGGTTCTTGAATTAAATCTCATTTTTCACTTTGTAAGGGAAAATATGAACATATATGAACTAGCTGTCAGTAACTGTGAGTACTCTCAGATCTGTACTTAGTGTCTTTTTGTTGTTTGGATGTACTAGTACCCGTCCACGTCCACTCTGTGTTTGTGTTTTTGTTAAATGTATTTCTATTGGTATCCATCTGATGAGTTGAGCCTTTTTCAACTGATTTTTATAGTTTGTTCTTATGTTGTACTGTTAGACCATGCACTGTCCCAGGTTAGGGTGAGGGTTTGCGCCTTCAAATTAGTTTAACCCCGCCACATTCTGTATGTGCCTGCCCCAAGTCATGAGCCTGTAATTCAGTGGTTGTCGTTTGTTGTTGTGTTACATATTTGTTTTTCGTTCATTATTTTGGACATAAATTAGGCCGTTAGTTTTCTCGTTTGAATTGTTTTACATTTGTCATTTCGGGGCCTTTTATAGCTGACTATGCGGTATGGGCTTTGCTCATTGTTGCCGTACTGTGACCTATGGTTGTTAATTTCTGTGTCATTTGGTCTCTTGTGGAGAGTTGTCTATTTGGCAATCATACCACATCTTCTTTTTTATATATATGTATGGACATATACCGGTACATGTAAATCAAGCAAGATATGTCTGCCCATTAGGACCCCAATAGTTACTCATCCCATATTCGTTTCTAGGTTTTATTTTATCTTTGCCTGTCTTAGAACTACATAAACAACATGAACGTGTTGTTGGAAGCTTTCTTGTTTGGTATTCACTTTCTAAGCGTTGATGTTGTTTTCCTTAGGAGAAAGAAAATGTTTAAGTCAATGTTATTTAGATTGCAGATTCCGGTACATTGTTGCTATGGCAACCGAATGGTTGATATAGAAATAAAAAAATAATTAGTTATTAAAGCTACAATTACATTTTGATTTTTCTTTAAATACCCTCCCCCCTCCCCCTCAGTGTGTTTTGAATCTATGTATACTTAATATAAATGCAAAAAAACTCATTTTCACCCTGGTACCGCCATAAGCCTGAAAATTGCATGACTGATAACATATAAGTTATTGAAATGTATAAAAAAAAATGAAAAATGTTTAAACACTTAGTAAAATATGAAATTATATTTGAATTAGAAATAACCAGTTATCAATCAAATAAAATAGAGAATGGAAATGGGGAATGTGTCAAAGAGACAACAACCCGACCATAGAACAGACAACAGCAGAAGGTCACCAACAGGTCTTCAATGCAGCGAGAAATTCCCGTACCCGGAGGCGTCCTTCAGCTGGCCCCTAAACAAATATATATACTAGTTCAGTGATAATAAACGCCATACTAAACTCCAATTTGTACACAAGAAACTAAAATTAAAAATAATACAAGACTAACAAAGGCTAGAGGCTCCTGACTTGGGACAGGCGCAAAAATGCGGCGGGGTTAAACATGTTTATGAGATCTCAACCCTCCCCCTATACCTCTAGCCAATGTAGAAAAGTAAACGCATAACAATACGCACATTAAAATTCAGTTCAAGAGAAGTCCGAGTCTGATGTCAGAAGATGTAACCAAAGAAAATAAGCAAAATGACAATAATACATAAATAACAACAGACTACTATATATCAGCTAGCAGTTAACTGACATGCCAGCTCCAGACTTCAATTAAACTGATTGAAAGATTATGTCTTCATCATATGAATATCAGGCACAATCCTTCCCGGCTGAAAAAAAGGCTTCATGTCAACCAAACTTACTGACGTATTCATTTTTTTTAGTGAACAAAAGTTGTGAACCCATTTATTGATAATGTTCAAATCAATATATCTTTGATAACCAATACCAGGCCTTTGAAACACATTTTCATACCTTCATAAAAGAAGTGAAAGCTACAAAGGTGTATCATCTAAGGATAGTCGAAGGACAGACATCACAATGGTAAACAAAATAAATATATGAAAAGACAAACAATAGTGCAGAACACGCCATACAGAAACAGCTTGATATCTACCAACACCGGGAGCGAACTCAGGTGCTCCGGAAAGGTGAAATTTTTTTGTTCCACTAGTGTCGCACTTCACGTTGCTCTTCGCATATAGAAATGCGGAGATAAGTCGCATCCTTAACAAAGCTATTAAATTACGACTGGGTAAAAAGAGTACGGAACTAAATATGTTTTGCCAGTCAAAGAAAGATTTTAGGTAAATGGAATACTATAATAGGAGTAGGCAGGACATGGATGTGGATGTGACACTCTTGTTGTAACTATACATATCATGGCATACTGAATTGTAAAATAAACATTCACCCTTAATGAGACGTGATGTATACAATGTCTTTCCTTGCATGATTTCAAAGGGTTTCATACTATCAAAGAAGTACAAATATTCTATTCAGTTTGAAAAAGGTTAAGTTCTGGCTAGTTGAGATACAGTTAGAGAGCATGTGGTAAATCACATTTTCAGTTTTTTTTTAATCGCAGAAATCGAAATATTTTTTTCTCTCGCATAGTAGTAACAAGAAATGGTTTTTCTTGTAAATATTTTACTTAGGAAGCAGTATGAACAGAAGCTATAGTTGCATCTTAACAAACTTAATCAGCAAAGTTTTTGACCAGCTTTGTTTAACTCTAAATGAACGAATATTTATGAAATACCATGCAAGACATAGATGGATTCTGTCTTGTCCACAAAAGTCCAGAGAATGTCATTGTATAGAGAAAATTAATGTTCTTATCGAACCGCGCTGAATTATTTCCATTATTCATTTTTCATTTTTCAAAATTCAATTTTTCGATCAGAGATTATAATTGACAACGCCTGCGTTTTACAAAAAATACAAGTCGTAAGCCTTTAACTATGTTATTTGTTACTCGTACATCTTTTGTAGCTACAGCTCCAGTATGTTCGTGGTATAGCGTGCTCGCTGTAAATAGGGGAATGGGAGGTCGTCCTTGGTTCGATCAACTCTCATACCATATCAAAGACTTTAAAATTAGTATTTGCTGCTCCATGTTGCAGAGTACAAAACAGTTGTTTTTTATCGTTCTCGAATTCTCGTCAAGAAAATATATGATTGAAAGATTACCTGCTGGCATGAAACATCTGAAAATTCATATATCGATACTCTTCTTAACTGTACGTTTTCCATTTACTGGAACTGACACCTAAATTTTGAAGATTGCAATGATTATGTTGCTAAAGCCTATAACAAAGAAAGATGGACAAAAAGTGGCTAGACTATAAAAATTGCGTCGACAACTTTGTTGCATGGGTTACATCATTCATTCACTTAGTTGAAAAAATGAATACAAAAGAGCCAAATGACTTTATAGATAATACTGATTAAACCAAAATCGAAGTACAGTAAATAGATGAAATTTATGTCCCCGTGCCAGACAAATATTTAGAGAGACTCGCAGCTAGAGGAAATAAATAGAAAGAAAAAAATCAAAAAAATCAGATATTTGAAAAGAAATTTGTTTCCTTGATGGCTAGATGACAAATAAAAATGTGGTTAACAGGTAATTCATGTTATGGTTCATATCGCCATGGAAGATAAACTTATTATCTTTCTTTAAGACATTATTTTTTTTATTATGATGGAAATTTTTTTTTTCTGGGATGTGGAATGGGCTTGGGTTGGGGTGTTTGATGTTTTGAAGACATTTTTGTTGCTTTGATCTTTGAGGTGATTGTTTGGATCTATTTCTTTTGCAAAAACACTTTTTTAGAATTGTTATTACTTGCTTAAAGGGTGAATTTGATCGTATTTTGAAGAGACATTTTTTCAACACTTTTCGAACGGTTGCAAGAAAATTGAAAAAAAAAACAGATATGCGCTTTGTGAACCCATTTGAAGGAATATAAAACATCTATCTTCTTCTTCTATACGGAATTGAACTTGTTTCAGACTAAAAGGTATAAAAGGTAGCGGTATAAATATTCCACTACAGACCACTGACTATCAGCTCCAGAGAACTCAACGTTTGTTATACGCATTCAGCCCAAATGCAAGATCCTTGGATCAACGTTCACAGTCCGACCGGTCTACGATTGCGATGTATTCATAACACCAAAAACAGGCAAACGTATGCCAAATCATCGGTCCAAGCATCGGTCGTACTATTATTTTGAAACCTTAATGGATATAAGAAGATGTGGTATGAGTGCCAATGAGAAAACTCAAAATTTATAAAAGTAAACCATTATATGTCAAAGTACGGTCTTCAACACGGAGCCTTGGCTCACACCGAACAGCAAGCTATAAAGGGCCCCAAAAATTACTGGTTTAAAACCAATCAAACGGGAAAACCATCGGTCTAATCTATATAAAAAACGAGAAACACTTATGAACCACATCAACAAACGACAACCACTGAACATCAGATTCCTGACTTAGGACAGGTGCAAACAATTGCAGCGGGTTTAAACGTTTTAATGGTACCAAACCTTCACCCTTATCTGAAACAATAGTGTAACATCACAACATAGAAAAACACACTATAAAATATCAATTGAAATGGCTTAACTCAATCAAAGTTATTATACAATATAAAACAATAAACAGGTTCAGATTTCAGTATATAGCTGACATTAGAGAACATTTCCCAACAAAAACTAACAAGGATTTTGAAATAAGTACAATTTGCTTGTATGATTGATTTGACAGATCTATATGAAAAAAGATATAAATTAGTAAAAGAACACAAATGAATTCATCCATGTACTGAACATTTTACCAAATAGTCTTTGTTTAACAATGATCTGAATCACATTCGCACAATTCTATATGAAAAAAATGCGGAAAAAACATGGAGTCGGTTATTTTGTTGAAAAAAATTGTTGAATTTATAATTAACCCTTCAATCGTGTTTAACTTTTGCGAAACTCCCCTTCATGCAACCTGAAATATCATATTGAAAAACTAAGTTTTTCATATCAAATTCATGTATATATATAAATTAAAAATGAAAACAAAGAGAAAAGATAAAACAATGAAATAGAAAATATGTACATAATTTTTCGACATAAATGAAAGACAGATAAACTAATAGATAGTGGTATCATCTATTAATGATATGTAGTATCTACATGGAATGTTATGTTTATATTTAGAACTTCTTGTTTACTCCCCAACAGATGATCGTTCTAGCAGGAATCATGTGATTTCATAGATTGTTGTGGTATCTTGTCTTTTGGGAGGATCTCAGGGGTGACATACAATCTAGCACTGTAACAAGTGTTTGCTGATTGTATCTTGGAAGTTTTGTAGGTTCGTAGAATGGCGACGGTTCAGATACAGAAGAGCGGAGGACAACCGTGGGGATTTCGGTTAGCAGGAGGACGGGATTTTAATGTACCACTTCAAGTAAAAAAGGTAGGCGTGGTAACAATTCCATTCAATTTAGTTTGTTCCGATAAATGATTTAAGTAATGTATTGAGATTGATTTCTTTTCCGAACACAAAAAGTCCTTTCATTTTTCTTGGATTGACTGAGTAAAAAGTTACTTATTCGTTTAATTACAATTCGTTTAATTACATGTATAATTTGTCATCCCTTTTTTTGGGGGTGGGGGTTGTCTCATTTGCCTATATGCCCCAATGATCTCTTTTTCTTCATAATTATAATGTAAGAAATGGCTTCAAATCAAATTGAAACCGAGAATAATATGTAATTACATTTTATTTCAATTGAACCATCTAACATTGATAAACTATCTATCACTCTACACAATAACGTAATGCATAAAATTCTTCCATGCCACATTGAAACATAAGTGCTACATTTTTAAGATAAAAAGTGCGATTAAAGGTACAATTTGATATTTATTGAGATACTGTTGTGTTTAAGTTGTTTTAAATTAGACAAGAAATTAGTTAATTGTTCTTCACTGAAATACAGAAGCTGCCATCAATTAACCTCTAATCATTGTATATATACACGGGCCAAATTAAGGCCGACTGAAACCTAATATTTTATGGTTCCCTGTCTATTAATATGGCATATGATTCCTGTACTACATTATTGCAGACGTCAGATTGATAAGAAATCAGAAAATTGTTCAAACAGACAATATAATTGGTTTCACACGCCCCAACATACGCATTGTATTTGTACAACTATCAGCAATAAGCACTTCAATCAAGTAAACCCTGTAAAGTATTAATTCTAGTTCGACCTTTTCAATGTCAAATAGATATATTTTGCACGAAGCTATACACGTGTGTGCCGCAATACAGGGCTAGTGTAATGAACAGCTTCAAAACATAAAATGATTATACTGGTGCCATAGGTACTTTGGAACAATTTTTTTGCAGCCCTTCCCTTCTTTCAAAATCCGTAATTTTTTATTTCAATTTCAATAACTTTCGCGTATTTCTGTGTTATATTAACATAAATATACTAGAAATAACATGGATTTTCTATTTACTATAAATTCTTAGTTTAATATCAACAGAGGTCATTGATAATGTATCTAGAGTGATATTATCAGTAACTGTGGATAGTAAACTAGAAATTGATAGTAAATGGTAAATCACATATTTCCAATAGAAACACAGAAAAAGTCGAAAATAATTAAAATTAACAAAAATGGATTTTGGGAAAAAGGGGGAGGGCTAATAAAAAAATTGTCCCGTGTCCTCAAGAACCTATAGCTGGAGCAACTCTCGCTTTATCATATATTTTTTTTTGGAACCAATGAGTTGTTTAACTTTTGATGCTGACAAGAAGTTTAAAATTGGTAAAGTGGAACTTCTCTCCAAAAATCCACTTGGATTTTGTGTTGGAGGTTTGTTTGTTTTTTTCTTTTTTAGTATATATTAGGGTTCTCGTCATGTGGCGATAAGCAATAAGGTTTTTAACTGAGGGTTCCAGTTTGGAATTTGGAATTTTTACCTCACTTTATGGTTTTGTTATTTTGGGTATTGTACTTGGCATTTCACTCGAGTAGTTCAATTTCGAATCCAAATAGTAAAGTGAATTTCACAATATTTGGTTGTTGCAGAACCAGTTGGGTGGGTATAGCACCATCGTTTTCATTCATGTATTTGACATGCTTTGAATTTACATTAATAAAAGATCGAAATCAAAATATATTTTTATCAGAATTTTTCTTTGGGAAATATTATCAGAACATAATACCCTGTTTGGAGTTAGTTATTTTGACCAGTAACATATTTTACGGTATACGTACAAACTATATCTCACTGTTTGTTGTCAATGAAGGAATTTTCTGATGCAGAACTTTAGTAGTCTCCGTTAAATGTGCAATGCTTGTGGAGGCTTATTAAAATATATGGTATGGACACGAAGTCTTGTCAATTATTAAAGATTATATATTGACATCTGGATGCTCTACTTGGTTTTGTTGTGCTTTTTGGTTGTTGTCTCGTTGACTCATATTCCACATCTTCTTTTACCTATAGCCTTTGTTTCCTAATAATAACAATCAATAGTTAGAATTATACAAGAAACTAACATTGTTTGATGATTGGCAAATGTTCCTGGCATTGTGACAAGTCTCCACAAGAAACTTCATGAGAAAAGAATTACATCTCCAAATGACATCAGACTTCTACACTTTAAATCGGAACACATGCAAGATTATATATAATCATCGCCATCATCTAAGATACATCAGATGAAAGTTTGCTTCTTCTCTTTTGTACAAGAAAAACCCAGACCTAACTTCAGTAGTAATTATCACTAATATCAACATAACTACCACAATTCCGAAGTCCCTCCTTTTTTCCTCTCCTCTAAAAAGGAGGCAAATTTCGGAATATTGTATATGTATTTTTTTCTTTAAACATATTTACACCAAGATGTCGTTAAATGAAATTGGATACCCCGCATTGATCATGCTTTTCATTAACATAATATTATGATCAAACCGCTGAAAGATCCTCTCCTAAATTATTGAAAATGACAATAATATCTTGGTTGTAAATTAGATACACGCATTCCATTGCATTCGGGCTAACGTCATCAAAGTGACATACAGCGCAATACATCCTTTCCAATGAGAATAACCATTGTAAACTGCAATAGATCATGCATACTCGTGCATGTAATATGAGATTTGGAAATCAGATTGTAACGTTTTCAAACAACTCAAATATTGACAAATTTATATATGCATCTTCATTTTTCTCAAATTTAAACCTATTCTATACATGTTTTACTGAAGTTTCCATTATGCATAATGTACTTTATTTTCTCCAATTTTTGCAAATTATCGATGGTTTACCCAATAGAAAAAAAAAAGAACTCAAAAGAAAATTCAAAACAGAAAGTCCTTTATCAAATGGCAAAATCAAAAGCTCAAACACATCAAACGAATGGAAAACAACTGTCATATTTCTGACTTGTTACAGGCAATACCTTATGTAGAAACGACGACGAGGGTTTTTTTAACGACCTTGACTACCCATGAGGGTCTTGCACGGTCGGAATTTATATAGAAAATGGTTGATTAAACCGGGTTTAATAGCTAGCTAAACCTATCTCTTGTATGGCAGTCGAGAAAGTTACCTCCTCTGGGTACAATAAGAATACCGTGGGCACCAGCATGCCAGCCCCAGAATTAGCAAATTTTTGTAAAATGTGTAAAATACATAATTAATAATTTACAGAAAACAGTATGTTTCTTTGACTAGTTTATTTTAAAGTCAGACTGAAACTTGTTATGTATCTTTGTAACTACATGAGAGCGTTTTTTGATTTGTTTGCACTTTCATGTCAATAATAAATTTCTTGAATTATATTCTTTTATTTGATTTGATGTAAATCAGAATGCGCAATTTACTAGTTTTATCAGTGGTCATTTGGTTTATATACATGATTTTTTTTTTATCTTAGGTTGAATCTGGTAGTCCAGCGGCCGGTGTTTTGTCTGCTGGTGATTCTATAATAGGTATCGGAAATTCCGATGCCAGGGGCATGACACATATGCAGGCACACCAGACGATTCGGGGATCAGGAAATTATCTGCAGCTTACAGTAGTTAAGTATGTACTGATTATCATAACACCTGCATTTTGGATCATTTCCCCCAGATAAGTAAATCGATGATGATTGCAGTGGGTAGATAAAAAACCTATAAAAGTATCCTTTTATTCATATACCTGAAAAAAAGATAAGAGAACATGAAAGGGAAATGTAGAATTTACATTAGAATTATTGATTTGTATCTGAAAGACAATACGTATCTTTACTTCCAATAGAATCTGGTTTCGGTTTGGAATGTTCTTCCTATCAACTATTAACTACTCCAACTTTTCCAATACCTGTATAATTTGTAGGTCTGCGACATCTTTAAGCATTTATAGTTTGGTCATATGTTCTTGTTCCGAAATACGAGATGATGTTGTTCGAAACTCCGGCTACGTTCAGACTTTAATTGCCATTGTGTGAAGTAAAGTCAGTGCATGATGTTCCCAGTGGCGAAAACAAATTGAGGGCGGGGCCCTAACGTCCAAAATAATGTGTTTTTTTTCTGAAATTGACTGACTCTTATTTTGCAGTAGGCCTCCACTACCCTGCCCCTTTTTAATCCTGAATCTGCAATAGGAGCCTATATCTTTTCAAAATACGCCAATGGGTCATCGAATTTGCTTTGATAAAATATAATTTAGTTTCATAAATATTCCCTTCAAGTGTTGAAATTATAAGACAATTTTGAGTGATAATTGCAAAATAAGCAATCAGCAATTTTCACCTCCACAGTCAGAAGACTACAGTAGATACTATATATAAATCAGCAGAATAATTAATTCCTTCTGACACCATCATAATCAAACACGAGTCATCATTCTATTATCTACATGATCAATTGTTTTCAGGCAAAGTATTCTCTATTGTTTATGAATAAGTTTATCTTGGGTATAGGTTTCTATAACTGTACTTTCTTTTGCGCATCCGATCACTCATCATAATCTCAGGTTATATTGTCTTGTTTACATAACCCTTCTCGTGAGAAAGTCGGCTTTTTATGCCCCCGTCGTCACCGCAGGGGGCATTATGTGTATATACCTTGTCCTTCCGTCCGACCGTACGTATATCCCAAAATTGGTTTCCGTTCTCTACCTTTAGTTTGTCTCAACCAAATGTTATGACACTTATACACAATGCTTATTACCACAAAACACAGATCAAGTTCGAATTTGGGTGGCGTCACTTTTACCGTTCTCGAGTTATGCCCCTTTATAATGTTATATGCAAGCGGGGGCATAAACTGGGTCCCATGGACACATTCTCCATTTATTTTGAATTGAAATACAGAGTGAATTGTATGTTTCTCTTCTTTTC
This sequence comes from Mytilus californianus, assembly GCF_021869535.1. Classification (NCBI taxonomy): domain Eukaryota; kingdom Metazoa; phylum Mollusca; class Bivalvia; order Mytilida; family Mytilidae; genus Mytilus; species Mytilus californianus. The sequence goes on from NW_026262712.1 coordinate 82,632,524, forward strand.
TTAAACTTACATTTCATAATATAGAACTCACTTCTACTTTAAAAGTTCTCACTAAATCTGATCGTCCATATTTCGTGTTGAAACACTGACTTGATGTATGTGACATTATCATATCCATTTCAGAGGACACGGCGGTATGGATAGACTATCTTCTATAAAACCGAAAGGTCCTGTCAAATTTTCACCTTGGAAAGCACAATCAGCACAATGAAAATATAATTATGATCAGTTGTAAGTCATCAAGCCATTCCTTGGACACGCAGCAAGTCAGAGACGTATCCGGAAGAATAATTGGTTGGAAATCTATTTCGAATTTAAAGTTTGTGGATTTTCAACTCGAAAATGTATAGAATATGTTTTTTTGTATATAACATCACGTAATTTTGTGCCGCCACTTCAATTGTAGTGATATGAATTAGGACCACTACGCTATGCTTTCATTATTGGATTCGTCATTCGCTTTGGAAAAAGGAATGTGTTAATTCATTTTCAGAATTTCATTTGAAATCAAGGTTTCAAAGAATCGAGATTTATCAGTGGTTCCACAAAAAGGGGGGCATTATCTCTACCGAAACAAGATGATGATAACCTTTGGAGAATATCATTGATTTCATATCTGTTTGATATCTATTTTTCATGTTTCATTGTTTCATCAGTCGTCGTACAAGGCCGTTAAGTGCAATAAAGGATGTGAATTTTATACATTTTTTGGTGTATAATTTAACTAAATATATATGATACATATTTATAATAATGTCAAATGAAGGAAAGTTTTTCTTGTATAAATTGTTTAGATGAAATAAAGATTTTGTAAGTGATTTTCGTTATATTTGCTATACAAAATAAATAATGAAAACAACACTTCATAAATATCATGTGTCCGAAGCGCTTTTCTGTATTTACCTTCATTAGGAACGCTCAAAGGCTAATATTTGAAAGCCAAGGATGTATAAGAACCGAAACAGTTGAGGAGTTATATGACCAGAAAGGACCTAGAAATGATAGCCAAATCAATCTAAGATCACATTTGCATAAGGGAGTGGAACCCTTTGTTTCTTAATAGTTACTGAATTTATAAACGAGGATCTGGATGGGATTTACAGAATAGAGAATAATGATCAAAAGTGCAGAATAATATACAAAAAAGAATACAGAAAAATTGGCAAACAAATGTAAAGAATAGAGGATAATGGGGTGTTAAATTATAAAGAAAAGAGAATAATGGGGAAAATAAATAATGAATAGAGAAAAATGGTCTAAAAATGATGCCGGATAAAGAAATGAAGGTCCCCATCCAGGCCAAGGGACAACTTAATAGAGGTTTGCTATAATTCATGCCAATACCGAAGTACTGACTACTGAGCTGATCATGATACCCTCGGAGACTGATAGTCCAACAACAGAGGTATCGATACAGTGCTGTAAAAAAGAAAACAACACTTTATATATATAAATTTCATGCGTCTATAGGGAGATAACTCGGATGTGACCGTTACATTGTGTACATCTGAGTAGCTGCGCTTAGTATTGAAATGTGATTTTGTACTGTTAAAATGATAATGGTTGACGATTAATTGATCATGGTGCTGCGGGAAATTATCATAGTTACTAAAATTAAAATGTACAATTATAGTAGCAAAACAGTAATTGTTTTGTTTGTCTAGTTCAAATGTCATATATTACAGGTATTAGATTGACTGACACCTTTTTATCACCATTTATGCAGTAATTGCTACTTATTGTATACATACTAACAGAGACTAACAGAGATATATATACACAAGTATATATGTTTCTGATACTAATTGTAAAAAAAAAAGCCGAACAAAATATTACGCGATTGTATGATTGCCAGATACTTAATTATTTATTTAACGTAAACGACTTACAGAACCAGAAGCCAATAATAGATCTCCTCGACAAATTAACATTCATACATAGACAAACAATTCACAAACAACAGTAAATAATCTAACAATCTAACTCAATACCAACATTTTAACTTTTAGTCTAAACAAGAATCTGAAACACATAATTATCAAACATTTTGAGATTATCAACCCACTTACTGGCTTCCGCATTCCAAAATTCATGTATGGATTAGGTTATACCGACACTAATTGGAGAAAAAACACCGATGAAGGTCTTCTCCTCTGAAACTGCTTGGCCAAACTGAACCAAGCTTGGCCACAATCATCATTGGGGTATATAGTTTAAAAAACGCTTCCGATGATCCCATTCAATATGGCTGAAAAGGCTAAAAATAAAATATAGAGGTAATATGCAAGTTATGTCTATATTATCTTGAAAAACGCTTAAGATAGAGAAAAACTAGAGCAGATGTGTTCCATTTGTTTTAAGATCTACCAAATGTCCATTTACAATAAAACTGTGAGATGATTAATTAAATGACTATTATCTTAAATCATATATTATAGATAGGGAGACATTTAAAACAACAAATAATGCAATTATTACCGAATTTGTCAGTTGACTCTTTATAGCCCATGAATTGCGATTTTTAAGACTTTTCATTTTTGTTTATTATCTCGAAACCAGTAATAGAGATGGAAAATCATCAGCAAGACATGATCTACAAATATGGTAACATGGCGGGAATTGTTGGTCGCCCCTCGGTTACTTTTTCATTTTATTTTGCGTTTTTTATTGTTATCTTACACCATAATAGAAAAACAGAAACTTTAAAAAAGCAAAAAATGATCAGAAAGAAGATCTACAAATTATCAACATATGATCAGTATCTGTAACGATCAGTAAATTTGTTGTGATAACCATTTAAACATTTTGTAATATGCACTGCAAAATTTGATAAGTGTTGCTTTGATGATCAGTAACGATATAAAAAGATATAAGAACAATCTCCATGAGACAACAGCACTGCCTACTTGAAATGTGTATTTAGACAAGTAAATATGACTGTTAAGTCAAGATTTCGGTCCACACAGTTTCCGTTAAAAAAGGTATTGGAGAGGCGAAATATACTATTATTGTGGCATTGTATCATAAAATAGAAATGGAAACGGGGAATGTGTCAAAGAGACAACAAACCGACCAGAGAGCAGAAAACAGTCCAAGACCACCAATGGGTCTTCAATTCAGCGAGAAAATCCTGCACCCAGAGGCAGACATCAACTGACCCCTAAACAATAATGTTTAAGAGTTCAGCGAAATGGACGCCACACTAAACTCTGAAACATACAAATGCCAAAATTAAAAAAAAAACACACAAGATTAACAAAGGCTAGAGGTTCCTGACTTGGGACAGGCGCAAAAATACGGCGGGGTTAAACATGTTTTGTGAGAACTCAGCCCTTCCCCTATACATCTAGCCAATGTGGAATAATCTAGCACACAGCAAATCGCATAGTAAAACTCAGTTCATGTATTATTGTATGCAAAAATACTGATCAGGTGAGCGACACCGTCTCCTTGGAGCCTATAGTTTAAATATTGTAACAGGGAATTACAGCGCTACATGGTTGATTGAAGCAAAAGGTTAAGAAAGCCAAAGATGTATAAATTAACTACTAATAAGCACTTTTAGGTGACACATACCAGCTGAGACTAACAGTCTATCTGTAGTGCTTTCGTCCGAATAGTAGAATAAAAAAATGTGTTCATTATAAATTTTCATCATTACCAATCAGAACCAAAATTTTTAAAAATGAATAAGAAATCAAAGGAGAATGCTAAAGAGTAGCTCAACCGTCTAAGATAAACATTGTTTGGAAGACTGGCATGTTGTTAAATAGACAAATTATTTGTTTGCAAAAAGAAAAAAAAATACAAGCTAAACTAGCCGTATGTTAAATGTGTACTCAAGTCTTTAACCTGTATGCTCATAATGAAAATTAGCATATAAGATGACAATTCGTTTGCTCTGTGTGAACTTATGAGCTCGGGATTCAAAACTGTTAACGTTGCGCAATCGAGATATGAATTAATTGCGCTCGATATGTTCAGTCTTCTACCCGATATGCGAACAGAAAGTGCACTCGTGAGATATGAATTCGTGTGAATGGGATCTTTAGTCGTGCAGTATAGGCATAAAAACGCCAAAGACCAAAGAAAAGGATGTAAACAACTACCGGGGGTATATGTTCATTTGTAATTACGTGTTAATAATACTTATGGTCAACATCATACTACAATTCTTTTATTTCAGTATCATATTTTTCCTAATTAAGAAAAAAATCTAACTGCAAAAAAAAAATCTATGTTTAAGGCATTTGTTTTCCTTTTCTACACTTGCAATATAATGAGACAATTTTGCTTACTTATTATTAGCTGTGGTTGAATCAAAGGTGTTCTTATCAGAAGTTTTTCTAAATGGTATTTATTAACATATTTTTTTTTTTTGGTAAAAGGAAACCAACTTTATAGCAACAATAAAAAAATGTGTCCATAGTACACCATGCCTCGCTCGCAATGTTACATTTCCATTTTCAGTGAACTGTGAAAACTGGATCAACACCCTAATTTGGCGTTCCATAAAATGTAAATTTCACGTTAATGTGACCACAAGCTATACTTTAACATGATACCGGACGAACTTTATAACGGACGGACGCACAGACCGGAAAACCTAATGCCCCATCTACAATCATTTCATTTCCAATAACAAATGCCAGATAAGTCTGATATGTAAATCAAGGATATGTGAAGTCGCTTCTTTGGATATCTCTAGTGTGATTTGTGAATCTACAAAAGGAATCATACATCTTGAATAATTATCATTAAAGAAAGTCTGATGGGGAAAATATCTTAAACCATGAGATGATTTGTGCAGTTTTATGATAAACTTCATCAATGAACTTTGGTTTTCCCTTTTGAATTGTTTCACACGTTGTCATGGTGGGGCCTTTTATAGCTTATTATACGGTATGGGTTTCGCTCATTGTGAAAGCCCTTACGATTACATATTGCTGTTTACATACTAGTTCTGTGTTCTCTGGTGGATAGTTGTCTGATCTTGTCTCATTAGGATTATCGTACCACATATCCATATTTCTATATTGTATAACCACGACTCTAAAACATTCATTTTATTGTTAAAATCTAATACCATCAATGAAAATATTTTGAAACATTTATCAAAATAGACGAGAAAAAAATGTTACATATAAAAAGCAGAATTAGTAAGTTCATAAAAATGTCATATCGCTACGCCTTTTTATTGAAATAAAGATAAATTCTAATGAAACATAACAAAACTGAGGAAAAAGGTTTTACATAAACTGTGGGAGTGAAGGATATTGAATACAAACAGACCAGCATCCACGCGTCCTTTTGTTCCCCCCTTCCAGTCGTTAGTCTCTTGTTTTATCCAACACTATTCACGCTTCTTCCTGTTATGACATATGTTATTAAAAGAGTATCAAATATTCAACAATTGAATCCGCACGACACCGAAGACAAAAACAAAGACGGTGTCGTGTTTGATTCAAATCCAAGTTTTACTCTAACGTTGAATGTTAATATTTTGGTATAATGAAACAGCTCTTTCTTTATGTCCATAACGTAATGTCTCCAGAATCGATATTTTATCATGCAGCAGCCTTCAAACGGATATGTCAAGTAAATATAACAGTTTCTAATTGACTTACTGCAAACAGTAAGGAATCAAAAGTTCATTTATATCTGTTAAGTAACAACGGTCATGCTTCTATATCATCCACTGATGTGGCCGTAAAGAGTCCCCATAAAGACATACACAAATTATTGCGTTTCAATTTGGCAGTGCATCGTCAGCCTATTTGGCTATCTGTGATGTAATATTGCACTAATATGTATTTATTGTATATTGTTGCACTATACTAAACCATTCATTCATTTATACTTGGAAAAAAAGTACAACCGTCCAATACCTAAACTGGGTTTGAATTACAAATATATTATTTACATATTAATTAAGAAATGCATGTATACATGAAGAGTTCAGGGAATACAGACAGCGAAATTGTGTCAATGCAATGAATGGGTTAGCAGATCGAATGTAGACGAACGATACATTTACCATGTAATACAGGACACAGGCAAAATCAAAATCTCTTTGTTCTTACTGTGTTATTATCCGGATAATTCACTGCTATTTACATTTCCAACTTCCCAAAAATATTCGATTGGTGCTGATTTTTGAAATAGTTTGAGAGTTACTGAAGTTAACCTTGGACATGCATGATAAGTACCAATTGACCATCAATGTATTCCACAACAGGACCATTTTCAATAAGTCTTTCAAGCTTTACTAAATTTTACAATATCACAACTTTATTTGCAAACAATATCCTAGCTAGTTTCGAAACATATTGCCAAATTACAAATGCCTGCAAATATGGCTGCAAACTGCAATTTTGATAGATTTTGACCAATTTTTAGTATTCATCCAAATGTTTTATAAGGTATTGCTATGCGGTATGGATATGGCTCATTGTTAGAAGGTTGTACGGTGACCTATATATATATAGTTAATTTTTGCTAACTTCTACGTCATTTAGTCGCTGGTGGTCAGTTGTCTCATAGGCAATCATACCACATCGTTCTTGACTTTATATTAACTTAAACAAAAAGTCCATTTGATATAAATCTATATTGCCTGCCAGATACACATTTGATTTGGTTAAAAATATTCTTCGAAACAAAATTTTGCTCAAACATGTTAGATATTAGCATTATTGTACCAAAATTGTACTTGGCAGCAAGATAACTTAATAGCGATTTAATTACAAGTATGTGAACATGTGCAAAATGCTTAAAGTATATTGTATACACTGTAAACTCTTTAATTTTCAAATTCCAGTATACTAGTATAGGTTTCAACAACTGTCAGATCTTGACCCTGTGAGTAAAACAGATATAAAGAATGCTTACAACATTGATGATTTTCAGTATTATTTATCTTTTCACTAGCATCACCACCCCAAAATTAATAGATCGTCCCAGATTTTTTTAACTCATCAGAGATATGACTGAGTGATGTAAACCTTTAACATGAAATTATAATTGCTGAGAATCGTAGGTGTCAGAGGCTAACACGTTGGTCGGACGGTGGACGTCACCATCCACGCTTTGCTTCGGCCCAATGACAATCATACTCTACAGAAGTTCCAGAATTGGGACAGGTGCATTGCTCTGACAGACATCATGTTGCAACGTTAAAGCAGTTTTATGAATACTCATTCCTCCCGGTATTCCTAATATATCGATCAGTTCATTGAAAGGGTACAGAGAAAACCCACAAGAAATCGAGATAGACTTCAAAAATAAATTAGTTTAATATTTAAACATCGGTGTAACAAACGACAATAAACTTCAAGTATGACAATAATAGATAGAACCGTGATAATATGAAATCACTCACAGAACGTTCAGTATTTACTTTTATAGTATTCATGCCTTTTTACATTTTAATATCGTTTTAATATTGGTAACTGTACTTCCGAGTAGGTTTTATACAGCAATGATCTGTTCAGAATTGCCGCCAAAGAATTCCTATATACATTTTGTTACTTTTTTTCCGAGTACTATAAGTGTGGATTAAGGACAGTTTACTTGAAATCGAAGAAAGTTTAAACAATGTAGAGTGTTCTTAATAAGAAATATTGAAATGCGTTTGAAACTTCATTTAGAATTGGCTTCCCGTAATTTCCTAACCGGATTAGCAACATAAAAGAACGCAAGATCTTACTTTCTTTAATCGCATACCTTTATAACTTGTAAAATGTTAGCACCAAAAGATGTTTTTAAATAAATTGAATTAATTCTTCATTTGATTACCCTGTTTTTCATGTTTTCTCCATGATATTAAACTCGGCGGTCGCTCATTACCACCACGTTAGTTGTAAAATGACATTCATACAAGACAATGAACTAAGGAAGACTTCCGATACAGTAGCAATCACCTTTTTTATCTTCTTTTAATGGAAGATTAGTCTTTTTGCTGCCGAGACGCTGCCGGAGTATTTTTGTTCGGATGTATAGGCGCGTAACTTAAAGACATTTTATTTATTATTCCTTCCTAAGACATCAACGGCGTTAACACAGAAAATGAATTAAAATTGATGGAGAAAAACAAAAGTTGGACTATAAGACGTTATTGACTAATATATCACGAGGCAATTAAAAAGATATTGTGACTTTTCCGGAATAGAGACGGAAATCCGATGACGACCATTCGGAAATATAAAATGCCTCAGCTATTGTTCAAAATCAAATTACTCTCTGCCTTATTAACATGTGTGTAAAATTAAGCATTAATCTTTAAATTATTTATAGGTATATACAGTGTAAAATTAATCCGCATATCAATCAGAAACTCGTACCTTAGTACCCCCTGCATTGATCTGCGGCAGACAATTCTAGCTCATGTCAAAATATTGCTGGCATTTATATAGTATTAAAATTCTAACATCAGATTAAAATGTTACTAACATGAAATCCAGGGTATCTGTAGAAAAAGATGAATAGCTTGAAGACAAGACAGGAGATACAAAATACCGGTTCTCTGCTGAGCTTCCAAAAGGTCATGGTCAAAATGTAGCAGAACACCGCTGGGCGGGAAAAAGAAATCGGAATAATTTCACTGCTTACATTACATTATCATTGTGGATATTCATTAAAATACATTAGAAAATGACAATCGGGATAATGTAAATAATAATTGATGATATTACACTCTGAGAACTGCATTAAAGAAGTTATTTCACTGTCTCATTTACATTACCGAGGATTATGCATATATAAATCTCTTTTAGAAAAAAAATACAACCTTATTTACCCTTTCACAAGAGTTTGCTCATATCTTGAACCGGGTTAAATCCGTATTCCGTGCTATATAACGCGATTTTTCGGTTCTAAAGTTGAAATGTCTACTCCAAATGTTGAAATAATTTATCTACGTAGATTATTTCTCACTTTCTATACAGAATTCTACAATTATGTTCTGAAATGTTGAAGAAGAAAAAAGAAATGCTTGCTGACATATTATACAATACAAAAACTTTTACTTGATTGTTAAATTATTTGTTTTTTCTTCCAAAAAATGGTCCTTTCTATTGCAAGCCGTTTTCACCAAAACTATGTTTAAATCATTTTTCGAAAAATTTACACACTGAGAATTAAAAAAAAAGCACACTGAGATGGAAAAACCTAAAAACACACACTGAGAATTAAAAATTCACGTGACACACTGAGATTTCACAAAGACGCACTGAGATTACAAAAAATGAAAAACACACACTGAGAATTGAAAATTACACACTGAGAATTGAAAATTACAGACTGAGATTTCAAAAAGACACACTGAGATGAAATAAACTGAAAAACACACACTGAGAATTTCAAATTACTCACTGAGAATTTATAATTATACACTGAGATTTGTGCGCACTTTTTATGCGCACATATCTTATTAGCATACTTAATCTGAATCTATTACAAGCTTAAAACAACTAGCGGACAGCACTCGTTAGTCCTTCAATTTGGCGCCAAATGTTTTATCAACAACATTAGAAATACAACGTATAGAAAAACTACGTTATTAAAGACCAATGGAACAAGAAAAATACCCACTTACTCTCATCAAGGATTTGTATACTATACAAATTCTTGCTCGCATTACAAAATATAACCAAATGGTGAAAAAACTTTATTATTTTTTTTAAAACATTGGAACTATGCAGTGAAATTTTTACCCAAGTGTCTATTATAGCATATAAACGTAACAAAAGTAAAAGATTACCTTGCGAAATCAGGGTAACAGTTGAAAGACTTTTGAAAGGGGACCCATGCTTAAACAGTTGTAAACAAAAAATCCCTATATACTATCGTAATAATCTGAATTATAGGCAACAAACTTATGAGTATGAATTAGCAAAAAACGATGTTAAGTCTTGAAATTTATTATGAATGTTGGTTGAAACCTGGGAACAGAATATCAATATATATATGTTCCTGTTGAAACGAACCGTATTTAATTATAATGAAGAGAGTCCGGGAGACCAAGATATTAATCTGTTGAATTATTCATATCATGAATATTCACTAGTAATGTGCATATTAATCTCAGCGTGTATTTTTGAAATCTCAGTGTGTAATTAACAATTCTCAGTGTGTGTTTTCAATTTATTTCATCTCAGTGTTTTTCTTATAAATCTCAGTGTGTAACAGGAGCAGATCTAGAACCTCGATGTCTGGGGGGGCCCAAAAAAAACAAAATTATAGATTTGTTTAAATATGTATATATGCGAGTGTGGGTGGTGGTGGTGTCATGTATTGGATGATGGTGGTCGTGGGGAAGGGGGGGGGGGGGGGGGTCGGGTCTTTATTTCTATATATTTTCATTATTTTTGGGTCCATTTATGTCTACTCTATTATTTGCTGCCAATTGTCCTATATTCTTTATAGTTCATCACACCTTTAATCTGTTTTCTATATTTTTTGGGCCCATTTTTTCTAGTCTTTACTTTTTGACCATTATTCTCTAATTTGTAAACCCCATTTATATCATCAGCCACGGTTAACGGACAGAAAGTCACAGGGCAAAAAGTCACAAATTTGATAGGACAAAAAGTCACAAATTTGATAGGATAACTTGAAAAGTCACAGGACAAAAAGTCACAAATAATATGTATACACTTGTTTGAATATTTAAGAGAAAGATCTTTAAATATTTACTTTTTATCACATATATTTATTTTACAGTTGAGGAAATTGTTCATTAGACTTGATAAATGAAGATTTATTAAATTTTAATCATGCAAAAGATATATTTATTGTCACCATGAAGCCGTGTAAGTACCCACCCACTTTGACATTTTGTTTTCATAACAATTATTTGATCATTATAAATACTTTTTTATATAAATTTTGTTAACAAAGTTGCTTTATATACTAAAGTTCAAGAAAAGTACAAAAATGTTTTTTTTTTTAAATAAGTATTTTCTTGTTAAAGAAAATCAATCTCAGAACTGAATTGTGACTTTTTGTCCTGTGACTTTCTGTCCTACATTCAACCATTCATACCCTCATTCATGGTAATTAGCCTATTCATACCCTCATACATGGTAATTGAAACAAGAAAAACTATACACATATTACTGTACTATAAGTAGGTTTTCTAAAAATACAATATCATTTTATTAATACGGATTATATATAAGGCACAGACTATTCATGTTTTGTGGAAAAGGTGGGGGGGGGGGGGGGGGGGGGGGGGTAGATAAGCAGATACAGTAGCAATAAAACTATGTGAGAATTTTTTTGTGACCCCGACTGGGCCCCCGGTAAATCCGCCACTGTGTAATTTTAAATTCTCAGTGTGTGTTTTTCATTTTTTGAAATCTCAGTGTGTAATTTTAAAATCTCAGTGGGTAATTTCGATTTCTCAGTGTGTTATTTTAGGTTTTTAAATCTCAGTGTGTTTTTTTTAATTCTCAGTGTGTAATTTTTTTCGAAAAAAAAGGGTTTAAACATAGTTTTTTCTACATAAGAAAATGCCTGTACCAAGTCAGGAATATTGCAGTTGTTATCCATTCGTTTGATGTGTGTGAGCTTTTGATTTTGCCATTTGCTTAGGGACTTTCCGTTTAGAATTTTCCTCGGAGTTCGGTATTTTTGTTATTTTACTTTTTGCCATACCTTTCCTTGTATTTTATTAAAGCGTTTGGTCCACTTTGAAGGCCTCATTTGAAACGAAGAACATCAATTAAAGCGCCTTTGGTATAACCTAAATATATTAAAGTTGATGAAACTTACTAGGATTTACCAAGGGCTTTATTTAAAACTTCTGATAAAAATTATTTAAACATTTGCATATATTATACTGGCTAACATCTAGATTGTTGAAATCGTAAATCATGTATTGCTTTGCCATTTTGTATGGAAGGGCATTCGTTGTCAAGATAAATTAGTGTGTATACGAATGACAATACATACCTTTATTTTCAACAGAGAATTTCATTTTTGAAAAAAAATTTGAAACAAATTCTTAATTTTCAACAATCTCTATCAGATTTGCGACTTTGAACAATCTACAATTATTCAAAATTCGAGCTAAAGATCAGAAATATGACAAAACATTGTCAAAATTCATTAATATGCGGCATAGTGAATCTTAGTCAATATTCAAGGGCTTTTTAAGAAAGGTCCCGATGAGGAATATTTATAACAAAATTAGCCATACCTCGTTTGTGAGAAAATTGGACGACGAACTCGTCTTGTATTATTTTTTCTTTATACTCTGTAGTGTACACGTTTAGGCTATATACGTTTTCTGTTTTATTTAATGAGATTCGTTGCCTTCTTTACACTGAATAAGAAATCGAAAAAAAACAACATCTAAGACACATTCTGGCAAAAATAAACTTAGATGGATTTGGCTATCTATTTAGGTCCATTTTGGTCATATAGCTCTTCAACTGTTTCGGTATTTACACATCCTTGGCTTTCAAATACCCGGCGTTGATCGTTCCTGATGAAGGTAAATCCAGAAAAGCGCTTCGGACGCATGAAATTTATAACGTTTTGTTTTCATATTTTCTATCATTTAATTGTTAAATTTATTAAAAAAAATTATTTTCAAACGTCTGTATTTTGTCAAAAAGTTTTTCCAAGCTATGTTCATGGGATCGATTCTGCATGGTATTCAACTTTTTCATAATCATATACATATATCGGTATATGATTAATAGAGAACAAATGCTAATATGCAAAATTTTAAGCGGGGACTATTTCTGCTTTATTTTCTGTGATTTAGGGGAGACGTGGAATCATTCTTAGAAATATTGCTTAGTCAGAGCTCTATTTTTCTCCAGTCCGTGAGAGAATAATAAAATTTTCCCGTTCCCACACTAAATTGGAAACTTGAATATTTTTGTAAAAAAATATGTAAAACCAGAATCAGTTATTAATTGACTGATAAAAGATATCATTTTAACCACAACCCATTAATATTCGCTACCTTTTTATAACATGCGTTTAAATTAATTTTAATTTTCTAATTTGAATCATAAACAAATAAAACGATATCATGTTAAATGCTCCGAGTAAATACAACAAAATTTATGAAGTTTTGAAATCAGAGATTCTATTCAACTCAACAAAAGCTAAAACTTTTCTCTCTCATTCAAAATAATGTAAAAATTAATTATTGCATTTTGTATAGATGACAATTTATTTATACCCATTAGCCATAAATGACGCACGCAATGTTTATGAATGGGACTATTTAGCTGTAATTTTCAGGTCAAGTTTAGAATAATGAAAATGAATTTCATGGTCAATTGTTTTTGAGAGGCTTACACATCAGATTTCATAACTGTTTAGGTTTTAATGCTCATCAGCAACTAAGATTGCATCTGAAATGACGCGCAATTCATCATATCGGGTTAACACGTTTACCTTGGATTTCAAAAGCGACTGGCACAAGTCAAACATTTTATTCGATCCTATTATTTTGAAAGGATAAAGCATTACCACACGCGCAGACACGTGCCGTATTTTAGGAACCGACACCCTAAACCTGTAATTTCTGTGAGAAAGTTCCTAAATGAGAAAAAAAACATTTAAAATGGCTTTGATGAACCTTTTAATCACGTTGTTGTAAATTAAGCCAGATAAACATAATGACATGTTTATGGATATGGTACTAATGTGCTTTTTAAACAAAAATTTCTGATATGTCTTTTATTTCTCAATAAAAAGTGATTTAAGGTGAATAGGATCCAGTTTCATATGCAGTTTACATGGTGTTATTGCATTAACTAAGGTATCGCTTAACTGGTGTTTTTCTACGATTGCAAAAAGATCAATTCCAAACGAATAACTTCCATATAAAGTCTCTGTCATTATTCATGTAACGGTTAAAATCACGAAGCAGAGGAGAAAAACTCGAAAAGGCAAATAAAATTAAGAATTTCCTCTTATACTGAACGAACTCGGATGGATGCTAACGTTACAAGATGACGAGCCTTCTGTCATACTATTGATTATTTGATAGGTGTTTAACACTACTTTCAGCACTATTGTTCTATTTCCTGGCGGTCAGTTTTTATTGTTGGAGGTAGCCTGAGTGCCCGGATAGAACCACCTTCCTTTTGTAGGAAATCTGACAATCCTAGTCAATTAAGATTGAAGTCGAATGCACCTGCCACGTGCTAGATTCGAACTCATAGCCTCAGTGTTGACAGGCTAGTGATACAGTAGTTCGACTACTTAGTACAGCCGGCCACCGAGCCCCCTCATGCTATTAACTGTTTACCAAGAAGCTAACGTGTTATACCTTTATCATATGTAACTATAAATATCATGAAAAATAGCTTGGCCAATCTAGTCATCCGCCAGTTCATTTAATCAAGATTTTAATATTACAAAAATCCTTGATTCAACCAGACATTTAATAACGTCACAATGGTACTACATGTTTCTGATTTGATCGTCACCTTACCTCACTTATCCTCTTCATGCCGGTCTGCATTTAAGGCCTTTTGGGTTTCCGTAAACAGCTTTTTTTTACTCTGCTTGGCGATTAGCCATGCAAGAAACCTACTACCTGCAGGATTGAGTTTTGCTGTCCCATAAACGATTGCCTGCCATGGCTAACGAGCTCTTTCTGCCCGGATTTTCTTTCTTGGTTTACTCCCATAGCCTTTGATTTTCCCAAATGTAAACACAAAGCAGTGATGCTATTTACCCATAGCTTGGGCAAGGTTGATGAGTGAAAGGGCATGTCCACACGCCGGTGGACCTACGCACTACATTATGGGGACCTTGCTGCGCCGACATCCTCTACAATTATGCCTAGGATGCTAGATTCTAGTTACTAGTGACATGAGCTGTCGCGAGGAGGCATTGTAGAAGTCATGAATAGTGTAGAGGCTATGAACTGGCAAAAAGACTTACACACTAGGCTTTCTTTTCACCTGCAAAGCAGGCTAGCCACCGGCAGTAAAAGAGCCAACGACTCAAACATGCACACTAGACGCATACACAATCCCGTGGTACAAACCATCAGCACACCCGATTTGATCGTCACCGGTTACACAAAATTTTACTCCGAGCTCGCTCTAGAACAGAAAATTAAATGAGGCAGTGGAAGAAGTGATATGTAATCCTTTCACACCAATCCAGTCAAATTTTATTTCTTGTTAGAAGCAATCACCAATGTTTAAGTTTGAATCCAGTTGGTTGTATCTAGTGTAACATTATATTGGTATCTTGATATAATTTTTGTAATAGTGTTTGTCGTTTTATATGTGCTTTTATATTGTAATATAACTCTGTACAAAGCTATATATAAGCTTGCAATGAACATGCAAGAGGAAGGAGGCACCAAAAAATCATTAGGCAATAGCCAAAATTCGGGTCGAGACACAAACACAAATAATATACAATTAAAAGCAGCCAACTTCTTAAAGATTATTACATTTAATTGTTGAATAACGAATTGTTGTTACAAATAATCAAGAAAGGAACAATCAACCAAACGAGATAAAACAGTAAAAGTTGTGATTCTGTGGTGGTCAGTAAGTGTAAGTTTGATTACCTGTGTGTAAGTTTGATTACCTGTAAGATTTAAAAAAAGAAAAAACTTTTTTATATATCAATTTGTATTTAATTAATAGGGTAATATAAGCAATCATCATCAATGGCCGTTAGCCGTTTACTTGTTTGGCGAATGTCCATGATGTTCTCTGATCTGAAACTACAAGACAAAAACATTTACACTGTAAAGGGACTGAGGATTCGAAGATCGTCTAAAACGATCTCTATCTTATGTTGATCTGGGGGTCAAAATTAGAAGCATTCGTCCCACCTAGTTCTCACTGAAACCGTATGGAAATCACATGATCATATCCTTCTCATGTAATTACATGAGTAACACAACGGATGCCATATACTTACCCTTCTGGAGCACATGAGATCATCATCGGTTTTTGGTGGGGTTCGTGTTGCTCAGTCTTTAGTTTTCTATGTTGTATTTTGTATACTTGTATTGTTGTTCGTCTTTTGGTCATTTTTCTTTTTTTTGCCATGGCTTTGTCAGTTTGATTTCGACTTATGAGTTTGAATTCCTTTGGTATCTTTCAACGCTCTTTCTGAAACTAAGCTAATCTAATATATTTGAATGGTTTATTGAATGTCTTTTAAACGCATTAAAATAGAGGCTCCATTTTTGCATAAAATTGATGCAAAGTAACACATATATTTGTATTGAATGTAAAGTGTATGGAGCAAAATGTTTCCTTGGCGATCATTTTTGCATGACCAAGTTTCTGTATATCCATTGTAGTTTAAAAAATAAGCTAAAAAAAAAAAAAAAAAAGGGTTAAAAAGTGTCGATTGAAAATTTCATTCAGATTGACTTATTTGTAAATCTTGTATTGCTGGTCATTTTCTATTCAAAGTTTCAATCTATCCTTAGTAGTTTCAAAGATATGAGGAATAAACAAATTGAAGAAAAATCATTTAAGGAAACATAAGAAGTCTACCATCTATTTTGTTCACTTTTTCTCATTTTATTTCGCTGATTTTGCAATTTACATATTCTTTCTATCTACAAGAGTTTCAGTAAAAATCTTGGTTCAAAGGAATTAGCTCCAATAAGGAGTCCGCTGGTTATTTTTGCTATGATGACTTTTTATAGATCGTTTATAGTTGCTTATTTCTGCTGTTCAGAGTATCTGTCTATTTAAGCTCTTCAGAATATAGCAAAAAACTGTACAAAATGGGTAAAAATTGCCATTGGTGATTAATCTTGTAAAGAGCTCACTTTTGGACATGCTGAATTATTTGAAGATCTTATTTTAGTGATCATTTTTACTATTCAAGTTTTCTCTTTAATATTATAATTTTGTCAGTGAATTCAAATGGTTTTATTGCAAATCTGAAAAAAAATATGGAAACATATTTTTTTCTTAAAATGGTGTGATTGTTTTTGTTTTATTTGTCCAAAGAATCAATTTTCCCAATATAATATAAATAAAAATATAGAAATCCTGAAACCCATATTTCTTGAAAAATGTATTGTGAATAGTACTTTGTTTATTAAATTTGAACAAATATGAATTATTCTTTTTTTCAGAAAGTTTTAAATACATACAAAAATTTAATTGTAACTTATTAGCAATGTTATTTGAAATTCAATTCCAATTCACAAAATTGTCTGAAAAGGGAAAAATAGATTGTCTTGTCTATCTTCCTTGAAAGCCTCCCCAAATTATATGATTTTATTTTTTAATGTTTGCACATGTATACTGGAAATGAACAAATTTTGACAAGCAATTTATTTTTCAATAGTAGAAAAATAGTTGGAATATAAATATTGGCGAAACTTAAATATTCTTCTTTATGAATACCTGCCAACCCTTGACTTGACAATCTGTAAATTTAATATAATTTAAAAAGTTTCAACCTGTAGCCAAGGGAGTTAATTGAATTAATAGGGCAGGTCATGTGATATACTTCTGATGAATAAAGTAGCATGCATTTTGCCATATGAAGAAAGGGCTTAACATGATAAGTTGGTTTACAGTATTTTACATAATGAAGATATTCAGGTAGACAGATGTCAGCTGACTTTTTGTCATTATCTGATATTAACCTGTTCATTTAATAGCAAAATTAACATAATTTTGAAAGGCTTGAATATTTTTTTTTGTAATTTCAGAAGCCAAATAATGGCTCTTATCTTACCTCCTCCTTAAAACAGCATTTATTAGATTAATTGCCTGTTATGGACTTTAATTTGTTTACATTACCCTTTATCTGTGTTCTACAATGCAATGATGTAGTATGATTCACATCTAACAATAATTTCATACAAACTGATAACAGGGGCCTTTTTGAACTTGCAATGAGATGTGAGTTTTTACTCCCTGTTGGTGGCCTCACTTTGACTTTGAGATGAAGAAAACCAATGAAAGTGCTGTTCCTTTGCTTATAGTTATTTGAAGAAAGACAAAATAATTTGTTCCATTAATTAATTCACCATATCCCCTTTTTCCAACTAAACTTAAATAACCTTATCATCAACCCATCAAACTCCTGTATCAGAGCTATGAAAGACATCTACTAGTATTTTGTGAAAATGTACACCAATCAATACCATAAATAAATTGGAACCAATTAGTTTCTTATTAAAATACTAATATTTGACCAAAAGCAGACAATTTACTAGACAAATATAGATCATTTTATTTAAGCATATTTACTAATATGATATGACAGAAGAAACAGCCCTACAGCTTTCAGGCTAGTGAAGCTTTCAGGCTAGTGAGATGTAGGTTTCAATGTTTCTAAGTCCAAGGAGAGTACTATGCTTAGTCAGTTCAAGTCAGCCTAAATCAACTTCAGGTCTGACATGATGTCAGTGAGGCATGCCTTCTGGATAATTGTAGAGCAAAATAAAACAAATTTGTATATTTTAAATTTATTGTCATTCTCTCTGTTTAACCTTTTTAGGAGGTGGTTGTGGAATTTTTTGTCCACTTAGTCTTATTTGTTTCTTTTCCATATAGTCCTTCATATTCTGGTCTATTTTCTGTTTCTTCAACCCTTGATACATACTGGGAATATCTTCTGAGGCTGAAATAAGTATTTCACATTCCATAAATATACATGCAAGCACAATAAAGATGTAAATATTTGAAACAACCGCTGTTATTTAATTGAAATTCAAACAATTAACAAAGTCAATTACTTAGTCAGATTGTTATGCAATTCTGTTTTCTGTGAAGACTCACAAGATTTGGTTTAATTCAATGTATAAGACCTCTTATCAACATTCATGTAAAATAAAGGAGTTAAAAAATGCCCTTCCTTCCATATCTGGGTTATTCCAAAATGTGCATGTTTTGGTGTTCCCAGTGGTGGATTCAGGTGGGGCATAGAGAGGACTTTAATCACAAACTAGACAAAATGATGCACTCCACTTTGAAGTAACTGTATTATAACAAAGTCAATGCAGGACTTTCTTTGAGATATTATTGTGTCTGGGAGACACAAATGATGCCCCTGCAGATTCAAAGTGTTATTTTAAAAGTTAAGCAAGGGAGCACATAGGTCTATGGTTCACTGTAGGAGGAGTTATACAGAAACGCTATGCACATCTTATGTAAGTATATACTCCAAAAATGACAAAGTTCAACTATCTCCCAAAAGAGCAAATATCAATAAAAATCAAAACCCTGACCACATGCACACCTTCAATATGTGTACAAACAGCCAGCAAAGTGAAAACTTCCTAGCATTCAAACTGTAGGAGGAGTTATCTAGAATAACTATATACCCATAATGGGACGGACGGAAGTACGGACAGCCAGACAGGGGTAAAACAATATGGGTCCCAACTTTTAGTTTTTGGCATAAAATTGTCAGCATTTTTTTTCCATTTAACATATTAACAAAACAGACAATTACAACCTCTCTTTTCTTGAACCCTTGATCTGCCCATGGTTCCTATATTTAATTTTTCAATTTAGCCTACAATATTCACATGTTATTTTACGAAGAATGGTAAGGCACAAGGTATGGTACTTATGCATGGGCTTTGTACTGATTAGTAGGAATTAGCTGCTTCAAAGACCACTATTAAAAGCTTCATGATATATGATAAGAGTAAGAAATTTAGATTAAACTATATAAGGCTACTACTACTACTACAGGGTTGTTTAACGAGCTTGACCAGCTACGAAGCCCTCAAACGGTCAGTATATAAGGCAACTTATTACTTTTATAGATGTGATTAAAACCAGATGTAAATGAATCAGATATTTGTCAAAAATTTTCTAATTCTCCATGAATTACCTTTACTTAGCTAAAAGTCTATGTTTTGATAGGGCATGAAGGAACCCCCAACCCCTTGTTCTAAATATGCATGGTACTCGATTTCAAGCAAAACCTATCAATAATCTATTACTTTCATTTTCTCAATCTTCATTTTTCAAAATTTGAGGGATTTTATAGACCAATTTCCTTGAAAAATAAGCATTGCATAGCATCAGTAGTCCTTTTCAAGACAAACTCTAAAGGAAGAATCAGTTTCCTATCAATTATCTATTACGTCAAAGAACTTCAAAGTATAATTTATAAGGTAAAATAAGCCATCTGTTCAAAAACTCTGATTAAGATAAGTTTTTTAATATTTCACGTTACTTCCTGTTTATAATGCCAGCTGTTGCTACTATTTATTTCTTATTTGTTTCACTTCACTTATTAAGGCATGCTCTCTCTGAACTTCTTTAATGAATACTTATACTAAGTGCAGGGAACCATGTCAAACTTTATACCAGTTATAATTATTCATTAATGGTTTATTTGGTTGACATTTGTGACTGTTAATCTCAAATAATATCTTGGCATACAGTTTGAAATTTATACAACTGAATCAAGACTAACTTTATTTGATTCAAGCCATTTCAAACAAAAAATATTAAACTAATTGACTGTTTATTAAAGAAAGGACATAGAATTGATTGACTGAATATCAGAATAAGTCTGCTTGAATATTTTTTTCCTAATCACCGTTACTTTCTGAGCTAACATTTGAAAAAATGAATGTGTGAAAATGAAGTTCACATTTAAAATGTTTTATCTTATTAATTCATGATTGGTTCTTTTTAATATTGATTATAATAAGAATTTAACATTTACAAAGTTTACTAGAACAATATCAAAATTTATCAACAAAACCCAATACCATTCTCTAGCTTTCTGGCACTCATGATACTTTTATAGCCTACCTTGGAAAAACACCCAGTCATTGTTTAAATTCTCTAACTCTGTAATCCAGGGATCTGATGTTTTTGATTTTCCTTTCACTGCCTACAAGAGAAAAAAAAGAAAAATAAAGATTCATTCCTTTTCATGGATACCAATTCTCGGATTTTGCAGAAAAATTGTACATGAATTTTGGTTGATAGAATCATGTGCAAAACAGTGTAGCCGAGACCATTGATTGGCGCGCTAAAATATTAAATTGACTGGGTCAGATTAGGTGAACGTTCGTCTGTAACGCCCACAACTCACGACGTATTTATTATAGACATTTAAACTGTGGGGTCACCAAAGGGTCTCAACGCCTAAATAAAATAATTCGAAAAACTAATCAGGAATAACCTTTGTGTTTTGATTTATATTGAATACTTAAACGTTCTTTACTTGTGTTTTTGTTATGTTTTGATAATGAATTTTTATGATATCGGACGTTCTTTCAGCAAAAAAGGATTTAACTGGCTTTAAAAGTTACAATGGATGTGTTGATTATTTTTTTTTTTTCGGATGTCAAAGCGATTTAACAATTGCGGTTGTCCAACTATGTCATCTTTTAACTTTTATCTGGTCAAAATTTTATTTTAGAACGAATGCATGATCAACTTTAAAAAGTGTGCAAACACAAAACATATAGACAAAATATACTTCTTTCCTGTCTTTTTCGTACTTGCAAGTTATTAGACAGTAAAAAGGCTATTTGGATCAAGCCTTGTGAAATTTGCATTTACGTTTTTGAATAGGTACAGTCAAGTTTAGCGATTGATAATTCATTGATAACATTCTGGCGTATCACAAACAAACAACTTGTAACGTCTCATTTCATTGGCCGAAAGATTTAAATACAACAACAATTGTAGTGTGCACGTGAATTGACACAGGTGACCGACAATGGAATGTACTACGTTACTACGAACGTAAAAAACAATGATTTTGGTCGAAATAATTAAATAAGTATTTTGTGAATTTCAAATAGTGGGGTCGAAATATTATACTAATAATTTGTGTTAAGTAATATTCTTTATGCATGCAGCACTTGTACCGCACTATGAAAAATATAAGGATAAAATAAAATACATGTGCCGCTTTTATACGGATGAATGTATGAACCACTTTAATTTCTTTCATATTGACGCTAGGTTATTATCCTGACAATTTCGTAGTTACTTATAATAAGGATCTCATAATACTGATCCATTTCAAATTTATGATGGGTTGCACATTCCTCTTTTATTGTTTTCATGCTATAAAACGAAAATAAAGTAGCTAAGCATTTGGTCATTCAGAAATGACGTGTCATAAACGAGCAAATTGTCCCCGAAAGATCGTATCATGTGTGCACGTGAATATAGATGTACTATGCAATGTACTATCATGGTCACCACGAAATTCAAATGAATTCAGTGAAGGCATGTTGGTGTAAAAAGGTTTGAAATGTTTCATCGGCGAAGATTTTATTTTTGCATGTGTGGAACTAAAAAATAAATAAATACTTGTGAGAAATGTCGTAGTTTGTAAGGAACTATATAAATGTACTGTTTTCGATTTTAATTGGTTGAAAATTTATCCTTTAATTTCATACCGTAAGAATAGAGCTTTGCATAACATTGTTGAACTATCCGCCAAAGTAACGTGTGGCATGCGTGCGTATTAAAATGAAATACAAAATCATACATGTATGATAAACTTATAAACGAAATATTAAGAAATTAAGGATGACTACTGTAAAAGTATGTACAAAAATGGAGTCACCTTTTATCAATACATTTAGTGAATAACCACACTGTTTAAAACTGATTGTTTTCTATGCAACTATTTAAATATTTACAATATATAATTTTCAACTGAGGATAGCAAAACAGTTAATTATAAATTAAGAAAGTATATCGCTGGAGTTTATAAAGTACATTTCCTTCCACTGTGCCATGGTTTGCCATCTCCATTTTTTCTCTAAACAAAGCATGGCTGGTTACATGTTCTGAATTTACTTAGAATTTTGGGATTTTTTTTTCAAAATCAAGTAAACTAAATCAGAAAAAAATCACACTATCCTAAAACTTATGAAAGAATATGAATAATGAACATGACAGTTTATAACACAAACCCATTTACTATAAAAATCGAGCAATATCTTTAGTATGTAATTTGGTTATTTTTGTAGTTAAGTACGGTTTCATTTCAAGTACAACGTTAATTCATCAAGTCCATTGAATAAAAGATAAGGCAGGGTGAGCAACTTGACAAAAAAAAGGCAGGATGACGATTTATGTAAAAAAATCAGGATAAACTAATAAATATAGTCAGGACCTAACAGACTGAAAAATAGAAAGACAGGACAGAGATAACAACTAAAAAAAATGCAGGACAAAATGTTTCATCCAAGTCCCCCACCCCCAATCAAAATAAAATGGTAGCTCCCTTAATCCAGAACCAATTGAGAGGAGACAGTTGAATTAAATATTTCGACGTGACTGTTAAAATTAAAGTTTAAAATTTTACATGCACATGTATAAAAGCTAGAATTGCCATGGGATAATCAAGAACACAATCATGTACGTGAATACGACAATGGAAGTTTTTAACGACCTTGACCGGCTACGTGAATACTGATCAGTCCATTCAGCTTTATAGTACGCATGTTCTATTTTCGCAGGTGTGAGGTCGAAGGTTTGATTTGACCAATGAAAACGATCGTTCCTTAACGAATTAATCTAATAAAGTTTGTTTGACTGATTATGTTGCACGACCTTTCGCTAAGCTTGGCCGCAATTCAGTATACAATGTATAGTTTGATGATCTTTTCTGCTAACTACTATACTTGTGAAAAGTATTTTCATATTTTCAATTTACATAGTAATGGACGACTTCGTACATTTTATGATCGCAAATAAAATATGTATATAATATACTGTGCACTGTAGTACGTATATATACTGAGACCCATTGGCAACCCCACAGTTTAAATGTTTATAATAAATACGTCGTGAGTTGTGGGCGTTACAGACGAACGTTCACCTAATCTGACCCAGTCAATGGGATATTTTAGCGCTCCAATCAATGGTCTCAGCTACACTGTTTTGCACATGATTCTATTTGATTTAATGGTTTTGCCAAATTTCTGCATACAACCCTATGGAAAGTTTGTACCTAAATTTGTGGTAAACCTATACCCACAAAATCCACAAAAATTAGTACTGCATGAACAATAATGAATCCACAGTAACATTATTTCACTGATAGAGGGAAGACAAAAATTGAAAGAGAAAGCTGATCTCATAAATAATATGTTAACAAACAATTCGTTTAAACATTATTTTTCAAATATTTCCTTTTTCTGGCTACATGTAAATCAAAGTTATATATATATATGGTTTTAGAGCAGCAATAATACCAAGCAAAAATTGATATTCCAACACAGATATCCTACACACTTTTCAAAGAACTGAATTTACAAGATCTGGTTTTTTGTTGTAATGCTTTTTTTGCTATGTTATTGTCCATGGTTTCAGTTTTTTACCTACCCTTGGTGAAAACACTTTTCTAACAAACTAATGAAAGTTTCATTTATTTAAGTACAATATTTGAGAAGAGCAGTCCACAATTCCTATACAAACCTTAACTGTATTATCCTGACATGTTAAACTGTAAATTATGATTGTCTCCCCTTCTACTGGCTGTAACACACATAAGTTTTGACATGAATCAAAGCAGATATCCCAGGGTTCTTTGTTTACCAATATAACATCACATAAATCACAGCCAGGCACACCATCTGTGACATTCAATTTGTATACATGTACTCGGGTAGAACTAAAAAGAAATACAGAAAATAATTTTACTTATTTCAACGTAATAATAGCATCTTATTTTTTTATAATCATCATTCCTATGGCATACAAACTTGTATCCTTAATTAGTTAAAAATACTGTGGATTCATTATTATTCGTGGGATACCAATTTTCATTGATTTCGTGGGTAAAGGTGAAATTTGAATGTTCAAGAGAAACATTCTTTATGTATACAGACTTTGGCAAACCACAAAATCAAATATCCACAAAATACAATTTTCCCTCAATCCACAAAAATAAATGAATCAACAGTAATACAAAAAGCTCTTAAAGCAACAAAGGTATATTAATAATGTAGCATCCTGAGTATTATGATACTTTAGTTTTCTTTCTATCACACAAAATTTGGTTTTCCATGTATAAATCAAATGACATTTTTGCATAACTTGTAGCTTAAAAAACAGCCCTGTGACCAATTCTTTCTATCATATTTTTTTTAAAAGTATGATATAAACTACATTTTGGCAAATTTATTTAAAAATTCTAAAGATATTAATTTAGATCCCCAATCTACCCTAAGAATATCAAATTAATTTATTCTATAAAAAAAATATCTTGCCAATTATTCTGAGGTTATTACATAAACCTCAAACATTTGATAATAGGGCTTAAGCAAATGGAGTGCAAATTTACAACCGGATCAAGTCTGTGTCAAAATGTCTATATTTGTTTGCTAAGGACTATAAATAATGAAATTAACATGTATTACCATTATAGATGATTTTTTTCTCATCCGATATGGATTTATAATCTATACATCAATAGATGTGTGGTTGTTTGATTCAACTCAATATATGCAACTCTATGCTTTCTCAGATAAGACAAAGTAGCAATACAAAGTTAGGGGAAAACAATTGAAATTGACCCTTATGATTTTCATTCATTCTCTTTTCATAGCTTTCTAACAAATTAAGCTAGCTGTTTGTCGTACATGTAAATATGTATGTAATCAGTATCTTCCATAGATATGATTTCCAATGTTTGATGTATCCATGGCAACATTCTGCATATGTTTGCGATTAAATATTGCAAAAAGAGGCATAGAAATGTCACATGTGTGTCTCCAAAATTTGGTTCAAGGTAAATCTCACCTTTGAAAGACACTTTTTCTGATATTGACATTTATCTAACAAAAGGTCAAATAAAAATCATTTTCTTTTTTGCCTCATTTTTTCGTAAAAATTGCATCACAAAGTTTGAGGGGTGAAAAAGGTGTAAATAAATATTAAAATTTTTTTTAGGACATATGTACGAAATGCATATGAAAATATGACTGTCAAACAGAAAATAGATCACAAAACATACTTTTAAAATTCTTGAGGTTCATATAAACTTATTTTGAAGGCTATACTACTCTTCAGCAATTGAAAAAAAAATTGAAAAATTCACTGGGTCCAAAATGCAAAATCAAATGCCTAACTGTATATTGCTACCTTTGTATAAAACAGTTCAAAAGTGAAAAACAATGATCTGCTAAATACTTAAACAATCATGACAGACAAATACCATGCATCTGTTGACAGCAGAGAAGTAAACAATCATAACAAACAACTACCATGCATCTGTTGACAGCTGTGAAGTAAACAATCATAACAGACAACTACCATGCATCTGTTGACAGCTGTGAAGTAAACAATCATAACAGACAACTACCATGCATCTGTTGACAGCTGTGAAGTAAACAATCATAACAGACAACTACCATGCATCTGTTGACAGCAGTGAAGTAACCATGACAGACAACTACCATGCATCTGTTGACAGCAGTGAAGTAACCATGACAGACAACTACCATGCATCTGTTGACAGCAGAGAAGTAAACAATCATAACAGACAACTACCATGCATCTGTTGACAACAGAGAAGTAAACAATCATATCAGACAACTACCATGCATCTGTTGACAGCAGTGAAGTAAACAATCATATCAGACAACTACCATGCATCTGTTGACAGCAGTGAAGTAAACATGACAGACAACTACCATGCATCTGTTGACAGCAGTGAAGTAAACAATCATATCAAACAACTACCATGCATCTGTTGACAGCAGAGAAGTAAACAATCATAACAGACAACTACCATGCATCTGTTGACAGCAGTGAAGTAAACATGACAGACAACTACCATGCATCTGTTGACAGCTGTGAAGTAAACAATCATAACAGACAACTACCATGCATCTGTTGACAGCAGTGAAGTAAACATGACAGACAACTACCATGCATCTGTTGACAGCTGTGAAGTAAACAATCATAACAGACAACAACCATGCATCTGTTGACAGCAGTGAAGTAAACAATTATAACAGACAACTACCATGCATCTATTGACAGCAGTGAAGTAACCATGACAGACAACTACCATGCATCTGTTGACAGCAGTGAAGTAAACAATTATAACAGACAACAACCATGCATCTGTTGACAGCAGTGAAGTAAACAATCATATCAAACAACTACCATGCATCTGTTGACAGCAGTGAAGTAAACAATCATAACAGACAACTACCATGCATCTGTTGACAGCAGAGAAGTAAACAATCATAACAGACAACTACTATGCATCTGTTGACAGCAGTGAAGTAAACATGACAGACAACTACCATGCATCTGTTGACAGCAGTGAAGTAAACAATCATAACAGACAACAACCATGCATCTGTTGACAGCATTGAAGTAACCATAACAGACAACTACCATGCATCTGTTGACAGCAGTGAAGTAAACAATCAAAACAGACAACTACCATGCATCTGTTGACAGCAGAGAAGTAAACAATCATAACAGACAACTACCATGCATCTGTTGACAGCAGTGAAGTAAACATGACAGACAACTACCATGCATCTGTTGACAGCTGTGAAGTTAACAATCATAACAGACAACAACAATGCATCTGTTGACAGCATTGAAGTAAACATAACAGACAACTACCATGCATCTGTTGACAGCATTGAAGTAACCATAACAGACAACTACCATGCATCTGTTGACAGCATTGAAGTAACCATAACAGACAACTACCATGCATCTGTTGACAGCAGTGAAGTAAACAATCAAAACAGACAACTACCATGCATCTGTTGACAGCAGTGAAGTAAACAATCATAACAGACAACTACCATGCATCTGTTGACAGCAGTGAAGTAACCATGACAGACAACTACCATGCATCTGTTGACAGCAGTGAAGTAAACAATCATAACAGACAACTACCATGCATCTGTTGACAGCAGTGAAGTAAACAATCAAAACAGACAACTACCATGCATCTGTTGACAGCAGTGAAGTAAACAATTATAACAGACAACTACCATGCATCTGTTGACAGCAGTGAAGTAAACAATCCTAACAGACAACTACCATGCATCTGTTGACAGCAGTGAAGTAAACAATCATAACAGACAACTACCATGCATCTGTTGAAAGCTGTGAAGTAAACAATCATAACAGACAACAACCATGCATCTGTTGACAGCAGTGAAGTAAACAATCATAACAGACAACTACCATGCATCTGTAGACAGCAGTGAAGTAAACAATCAAAACAGACAACTACCATGCATCTGTTGACAGCAGTGAAGTAAACAATCAAAACAGACACCTACCATGCATCTGTTGACAGCAGTGAAGTAAACAATCAAAACAGACAACTACCATGCATCTATTGACAGCAGTGAAGTAACCATGACAGACAACTACCATGCATCTGTTGACAGTAGTGAAGTAACCATGACAGACAACTACCATGCATATGTTGACAGCAGTGAAGTAAACAATCATGACAGACAACTACCATGCATCTGTTGACAGCAGTGAAGTAAACAATTATAACAGACAACAACCATGCATCTGTTGACAGCAGTGAAGTAAACAATTATAACAGACAACTACCATGCATCTGTTGACAGCAGAGAAGTAAACAATCATATCAGACAACTACCATGCATCTATTGACAGCAGTGAAGTAACCATGACAGACAACTACCATGCATATGTTGACAGCAGTGAAGTAAACAATCATGACAGACAACAACCATGCATCTGTTAACAGCAGTGAAGTAACCATGACAGACAACTACCATGCATCTGTTGACAGCAGTGAAGTAAACAATCAAAACAGACAACTACCATGTATCTGTTGACAGCAGAGAAGTAAACAATCATAACAGACAACTACCATGCATCTGTTGACAGCAGTGAAGTAAACAATTATAACAGACAACTACCATGCATCTGTTGACAGCAGTGAAGTAAACAATTATAACAGACAACAACCATGCATCTGTTGACAGCAGTGAAGTAAACAACCATGACAGACAACAACCATGCATCTGTTGACATCAGTGAAGTAAACAATTATAACAGACAACTACCATGCATCTGTTGACAGCAGTGTAGTAAACAATCATAACAGACAACTACCATGCATCTGTTGACAGCAGTGAAGTAAACAATCATAACAGACAACTACCATGCATCTGTTGACAGCAGAGAAGTAAACAATCATAACAGACAACTACCATGCATCTGTTGACAGCATTGAAGTAACCATAACAGACAACTACCATGCATCTGTTGACAGCAGTGAAGTAAACAATCATATTAGACAACTACCATGCATCTGTTGACAGCAGTGAAGTAAACATGACAGACAACTACCATGCATCTGTTGACAGCATTGAAGCAACCATAACAGACAACTACCATGCATCTGTTGACAGCAGTGAAGTAAACAATCATAACAGACAACTACCATGCATCTGTTGACAGCAGTAAAGTAAACAATCAAAACAGACAACTACCATGCATCTATTGACAGCAGTGAAGTAACCATGACAGACAACTACCATGCATCTGTTGACAGTAGTGAAGTAACCATGACAGACAACTACCATGCATATGTTGATAGCAGTGAAGTAAACCATCATGACAGACAACTACCATGCATCTGTTGACAGCAGTGAAGTAAACAATCATGACAGACAACTACCATGCATCTGTTGACGCCAGTGAAGTAAACAATCATAACAGACAACTACCATGCATCTGTTGACAGCAGAGAAGTAAACAATCATAACAGACAACTACCATGCATCTGTTGACAGCAGTGAAGTAACCATGACAGACAACTACCATGCATCTGTTGACAGCAGTGAAGTTAACAATCATGACAGACAACTACCATGCATCTGTTGACAGCATTGAAGTAATCATGACAGACAACTACCATGCGTCTGTTGACAGCAATGAAGTAACCATGACAGACAACTACCATGCATCTGTTGACAGCAGTGAAGTTAACAATCATGACAGACAACTACCATGCATCTGTTGACAGCATTGAAGTAATCATGACAGACAACTACCATGCGTCTGTTGACAGCAGTGAAGTAATCATGACAGACATTACCATGTATCTGTTGACAGCAGTGAAGTAACCATGACAGACAACTATCATGCATCTGTTGACAGCAGTGAAGTAACACACTTGCTGTCTGCAAGGTTAGATCTTGGAAATCAAGCCACCATTCTAAGACAAAATTTTATTAAGAACCAACAGAACTATTTTTTGAGGTTTAAGTGATTCAATAAAATCCCAATTTTCATACCTGAAAGATTTATACTCTGTCACTTATGAAGCAACAAACTAAAGATATTTTTGGTATGTATTAGGTACACCTTGAGTGCGTTACCCCAAATGGGTGTATCTAATTTACATCAAGATATTGTCAATGCAGAAAGCAGTTTTTGATAAATGAGGAGGAGGGTCTTTCAGTGATTTGATCATATGTTATTGAAAAGCATGATAAATGCAGGATACCCAATTTCATTTAAGGACATCTTGGTGTAAATTCAAATACTCATGGGTATCTATCAACATAAGAATTTTTAAGTGCATTCATAACGATAGAAAATTATTGTTTGATAATTAGAGATTACTTTGCAATGCTCGTAATATTGAGAGAAGATAAGTTTACTTTTTAGGGACCTCAAATTTGGAAATTTCAACATATGATATATCAATGGCTATTGTACTTCAGAAATTAAAACACATTCAGTCTATCAAATAAATAATCCATACACAATACATGGTACAGTTTTTGAACATCTTCTTACACATTTGTTTTCATTCCTCAATTTTGGGGTATTCTAGAGATGAACTGCAGAATAAAATTGAGAATTGAAACGCGGAATGTGTCAAAGAGACAACATATCCTTTCATTTTCTAACTACCCGACCAAAGAGCAGAAAACATCCAAAGGCCACCAATGGGTCTTCAACACAGCGAAAAAATCCCGCACCCGGAGGTGAGCTTCAGTTGGCCACTTAAAAAATGTATACTAGTTCATCAAAAAATGGACGTCACACTAAAATCGGAAACATATAAATGAACCAAAATTTTAAAAAACATACAAGACTAACAAAGGCCAGACGTTCCCGACTTGGGACAGGCGCAAAAATGTGGCAGGGTTAAACATGTTTTGTGAGATCTCAACCCTCCCCCTATACTTCTAGCCAATGTGGAATAAAAAAACACACAGCAATACGCTATATCTGAGTCCAATGTTAGATAAGATAACAGAAGAAACTTAGCAAAATGACAATGATGAACATAAATTAACAAAGGACTACTAGCAGTTACTGACATGCCAGCTCCAGACCTCAGTTAAACTGATTGAAAGATTATGTCTTCATCATATGAAAATCAAGCACAATCCCTCCTGTAAGGGGTTAAGTATCATACTATCATAAAATATACTAGAAAAACATATCATGCCAATAACTGGTTTTAGAATAAATGTGTTTATTTCCGACGCAAAGACCCTATGAGTGAATCAATATTAATTCCAAAAAATGCCATCTTTAATGACTTGACAACAGTATCGGTACTATATCCCTTCTGTATAAGCCTGTTTAAAGGTTTGGTTAGGTTTTGAGGTGAATGACTACATTTTGTGCTTTGTATAGAATATTACCATAAAAGATGGGATGTGAAATACCTGAACGTATAAGATGATTGCACGTTGATTTATATTTATGAATGATGTCCTTGTACCGATGATAAAGTTTAGTAAATGTTTAGACAACTTTGTGATTACGAAAACCCTAGTGTAATAATTTTTCAGTAATACAGAGATTTCTTTCGTTAAAATCAAATACATTGTGACATACGCTAGCAATCATACAAGTTGGGATATATAAACACCATAAGATGGTGCCAATGGAACGTCACCATCTAAAAATTGATAGTTAACAATAGGAAACTTAAAATCATCTCTTTTATCGTAAATTTTAGTATTAAGCTTACTGTTAAAGATATAGATATCAAGATCCAGGAAAGGACAGTGTTCATTGTTTGTATTAGCTTTATTTAAAGTCAGTTCAGCAGGATAAATTTCTTTAGTGTACATACTGAAGTCGTCATTATTGAATGCCAATATATCATCCAAATATCTAAAAGTGTTATTAAATTTTTGTATCAGATGTTGTTTCAGAAGACTACCAACACAGCCTTATATTAACATCCTGTCATTAAAATGAAATTTGCCGTATCAGAATCTAATGCATTCTGGGTAATATTTTCAAAAGGGTACACCAAATCGTTGTGATTTAGATTCTGAAAAGGCGTATTATGATCCTTATTCAAATAAATTTTGCTGAATGATGTACTATTAAATGTACTATTAAATACAGGTATCAATGTATTTCACATGTTTTTTATTCCATCTGTCTTGAAATTGTATGAAATAATTGATTTTCTAAATTGAAAAAGCCAATTTATATTTATTCAATAAAATTACTACACTTTGAAAAGTATCTAAAAAGTTAAGTGATTTAAGCAGTCAAATATGGTGGATTCATTATTATTCAGGGGATACTGTAAATTCAGAAATTATTGTGAGATTTTTATTAATGCGAATAATGCAACTAGGTGAGTATCGCAATATTAAAAACTCGCAATTTGATAACTAAAACATAGATCTGTATGTACATTTTTCTGAAATAGCAATAATTAAAATCGCATTCTTGTCCATTTTAGAAAAATCGCAATAATAAATGCACACAATAATTTCTGAATTTACAGTACCAATATCGTGGATTTAGTGTGTAAAGGTAAACCACAAACTCATATGTTCAACAAAGTACAATTTTTCTATACGTTTGTATGCAGAGTTTGGCAAAACTACGAAATCAAATATCCACGAACATGCAATTTCTCCTAATTCATGAAATTAGTATCCATGAAAATAAATGAATCCACAGTAGTTACTTTTATCCTACCATCTCCTTTCAAAAAAGCTTGATTTTATTACAACTTACTTATAAAAACAAACACATAGAAGATTTAATTTGTTGTGATATACACATTTCTTGACAGGAAAGCTATCAGTTTCTTCTGCAGTAGAACTATTAGTAAGGAAACTTTCCTCTGCTGTTTTACACTCAACTTCACAAAGAACCTCTCCATTCAAACTCCATATAATGACCTTACCATCCTGAAAGTATAAAAGAAAAAAAAAACTACATGTTTTGTCATAAGTAAAAGAAAAATTAAATGCAGGCTAAATTGTCATATTTTTTTATATTTATACACTGGTGTAATATATGTAAATAGGATAAAACACAAGCAAATCCTACTAACAAATATCACATTTGACTTTGATAGTCTACTCTCTTCTAACAGGGTGAATTCAGTTACCTCTATGACCAAAAAGTCTCTTTCCAATTCATATGGGTAGGATATTTTTACAAACTTGGAACTTTACCACAGCTCTGTACCAAGTCAGGCAATCTGGACCATGTGTTAGTTTGTATTTGTTTTTTGTTGTTGTTTGTCTTTGTTTGTAGGTCTAATTTCCCTGAGGAGTCAGATAATGATGGTCAGAAGGGTCTGTTGTATAGTCCAATATTTTATGTAAATCCTGTTTTTAGTAACCTGTTTACTGTACACAAAGGTTTTTTTTTCATTATTTTTTTATTCATGAAACTTTTTCTTGATTATACTGTAGAAAAAAGATGATGAATATACCAAGGGGACATTCAAATCGAACGGAAACTGACGAGACAACTAGTCAACTTGTTTTCCTTTTGTACTGTACTGTAAATCTTTTTTTACCTGTACATGTACTGTAAACTTTTTTTTATCTGTACATGTACTGTAAAGCAAAAATATTTTGGGAGAAGAAAAATAAAATGGACATGAATCATTGCAAATATATCAACAAGGATCTTCTCTGAAAAGAGGATAATTTTATCACCAATTTACAAAATAGTGGTAATAAAATCACTGTGGAAGTGACAACAAAGGGGAAAACACTCAAAAAATATCCACAAAAATTAGTTGCTTTACAGCATTTGCTTAAATTTTCATTCAATCTCTGCAATTATCGTTTTTATTATTAAATAAAAAAAATTGGTTAATTACCTTACAATATATTGTTATCCTGAATTCTACACCCAAATACTAGACAACATCTGTTTATAATAATAACAAGACTGAAATGTATCTCGAAATAAATCTTCTCTCAAAAAAATTAATTAACATCATTTATAAATTGACAAGATAGGACTTCATAAAAGTATTTGTAATTCAATTCAAAACAAATAATAAAATAAATATAAATAACACCCACATTATATCATTAGACATAAGTAACAAGAGAACACTGTCACATCTGTTAAAAAAACACGGAAAACTTGATCACAATTTATCCAAAATGTATCATATTATCCACAAAAAAAATCTCAACAATTAATTTTGTTTTAATGACATATTTTTGAATATTTAATTTATCATGAACAATTAAAATACAAAATATTATATATTAGTCTTTATTTTTTTTAAATTAAAAGTTTGTCCACATCAGTGCAATTCTTTAAAACTTATGTTGCTGAAATTAATTACACTAATGATTAAAGATTCAATATCATGCTAAGAATCTTATTCAACTATTCTTTTTTTATCTTCAAAGTGTTCCTGTATATATAAAAATAAGAAGATGTTGTATAATTGCCAATGAGTCAACATTTTCCTGTATATTCACTTTTGTCTATGGAATCTCCCTGGCCTTGATGACAATGTTTTCCAATATGAAAGAAAAATTACATTGACTTCATTTCTATAAATTCAAATGATGTTAAGTAATAACAAAATCAGATTTAAATTTGATAGAACAATTAAGGTTTATATTCATCAAAATTAGACGTCTATTTATCTATCCTAGTCAAACTAGGAAATGTTGTCTTACATCAGATTTCAACTAAATCAGATATATTGTATTAATCTAGAACATGGGATAAAAGTAACTACAAGGGAAACTACAGGATCAGTTGAGCTTGTTTCTATCACCAAACTAGCTTGTAGCTGTGCATATGCCAAGTCTTGCAAAGGATTATAATAGCAACATAAAAGCAATTTGCATTTGTATTTAATTTTATTTGAATAAAATTTACCAAATTAGAAAAGATTAAGTTGAAATGTATATTGTATAACATTGTTGCCCAGCATCCAAACTACTAAGGAAAAGGGTAAACAGTGTAGCTTGCTGAAACTTGGACTGGAAATA
Source organism: Mytilus californianus (assembly GCF_021869535.1). Classification (NCBI taxonomy): domain Eukaryota; kingdom Metazoa; phylum Mollusca; class Bivalvia; order Mytilida; family Mytilidae; genus Mytilus; species Mytilus californianus. The sequence goes on from NW_026262712.1 coordinate 82,667,733, forward strand.
TACCTATAGTAACCAAATTTTGTTGAACTGTGTCATAATAAATTACATGATGAAAGTGCCAAAATTTCAGTGATGAATGTGTAACTTAGAAATGTTATGGGCAGTCCAACTGCAGTATTTGCCTAACAACCATTCTTATTTCATGAACAGATCTACTGCAGTGTTAACCTAACGACCATTCTAATTTCATGAACAGACCAACTGCAGTGTTAACTTAAAGACCATTCTAGTTTCATGAACAGACCAACTGCAGTGTTAACCTAACGACCATTCTAATTTCATGAACAGACCAACTGCAGGGTAAATCTATGGACCATTCTAATTTTATGGGCAGGCCAATTGCAGTGTTAATCTATCGACCATTTCAATTTTAGGGACAGACCAATTGCAGTGTTAATCTATAGATCATTTCAATTTTAGGGACAGACAAACTGCACTGTAAATCTATAGATCATTCCAATTTATGAGCAGACCAACTGAGGGGTAAATCTATAGACCATTCCAATTTTATGGGCAGACAAACTACAATGTAAATCTTAAGACCATTCCAATTTTATGGACAGACCATCTGCAGGTTAAATCTATAGACCATTTAAAATTCTGAGCAGACCAAAATGCAGTGAAAATCTAAAGACCATTCCACCCATTTAACCGTTAAAAATAAATTCTACATGATTTTGTTTGTCGTATACCATATTTTCGGCAAAATATCCCCTAGAATTGCTGAAAACAGAGCAGAAAACTATCATTTCTTTAATTTTTCTGCTGTAGTCAAAGTACGTCAGCAAAAATAAAACTCATATATGATATACAAACTCTTTCTATTGATAGAACATTATCAAAAACAAATATCTCATATTGAAGAAGGGATGACAAGAGAGAAAACTGTTAGATTGTTTTTTTTGCAAGAATTCTGAGACAAATAGCCATATTTAGTCAAAATAAGTCAACCAAAAAAACTCTTTCAGATCATATGTGATCTGTGATTGATCACTATACAAGTGTTAACCAAATCTAAGACAAACATTTGCAAAGAACGCTGAAGACATAGTAAAAAATAATAGTTATTCTAACTCGTAGAACTATAATTATCTGGAAACCGCATTCTACACTTATTTCAGTCTATTTATCAGTGAGTAACTTAGACCTTGACCTTAGACCAAGTGACTTCCAAATCTAGAGGGATCTTAATCTTATTGTATATGACCATATATCATACTACATAGTAAGGTCACAATCTTAAATAATGTATTTGATTTATCATCCACAAAACAAGATAATTGACAGATGGACAGTTTTATTCCACTGTGTGTAAAAATTGATAACTAATTAAATATTTGATTGGTTGAGACTACACCCCACATGACATTGAAAACAAAATTATATTCCTCTCTAAACATCAGAACTACCTCATATGACAATACTCTGGGTTTAGGTTATGTTTCAAGGCTTTAACATAGCGATACATATAGTCAATATTCTGTTATATATTATTTTAGACATATAGAAAAATAAAACAGAAAAAAACATGTCATAGAATAAATTACTTGTTCTTTGGTACTGTTAATGCTGTGTTTAGTTAAAAAAAGTAGGCGGTAATATGAAACATTGTATGTAAATGAATATTTTATGTTCAGGAAGTAAAAATAGTATAAGCAGTGGAATAAAACATTCATTTGCTTTGTCTATGGGAGATATGAGGATTTGTCCACCCTTGAAAAGTCATACTCACCTCAGGTGATGCCTTCGAGAAATATGAGCTTTCTCAAATAAAAAAATCTTAATATTCCCTTTAGACATGGGAAATAAATGTATAACATCCACCTCCCACCCACACCCACACACACACACACTTCATAGCTTAGGTAAGTAAATATTGGAAAAGAAAAATTAAAATCTATAGGGAACTTTCTTACAACAATCTTAATATTTCATGATATTCAGTTAAAGAAAACTTAGACTCTGTATGGTATTGGTATAAAAGAAGAAAAATGTGTTAATTTTTTGATAAAGTCAAAGTCGAAGTTAAAAAACTATAAAAACCAGTCAAAATTACCCAGATCAAATGGCCGCTCAATCTTATATTGATATAATAATTTCTTGGTATGTGGTTGTAGCAAACTCAAGTTATTGAACAAAATATGAACAGACATAACTTTATCATCATACATGTGTTGTCAAGAGATATATTATGCAGATGACAAGTACAATTTCAATTCCATTATATAATTACATATCTTTACAAAAAAAAAAAAAAAAGATGTCAAGGTGATAGGTAAAGCTGGTGGAATGTGATCGTAACTACTGTGGATTCATTATTATTTGTGGGATATCAATTCTAGTGGATTTCATGGGTTTATGTGAACCACAAATTTAAATGTTCAATGAAGTACACCTTTTCCATAGGCTTGTATACAGACTTCTGAAAAACCACGAAATCAAATATCCACGAAAATACAATTTTACCTCAATCCACAAAAATTGTTACCAACGAATATAAATTAAAACACAGTTAACTAGCATACCATTGCTTATATCCTTTTATTTAAGTTTTAAGATAAGTATAATACACAACCCTTAAACGGAAATCAAATGCACATAAATTTTATTCACAGCATTTTGATCTGAATTAAAGGAGTTGTTTGGAATTAGCCAATTACACAGCAACCCAAACATGCAAAAAAACAAACATGCATCTAGAAGTCAACTGTTAAGAGATGATTTTTTACAGAATATCTGAATAAAAGATACTTAGCACTACATACATTTGACCATCAAAAAGTATTCATGAAATAGTATAGTAAAATTAAGTTTTTTTGAAAAAATGTTATTGCTGGAATCAAAGAGATAAGTAAACATGATAAATTAAAATCGTTATGACATAACACTCAACCCAACCTTTTAGGAAGTTCTGTTTAATGCTATAGGTGTAGATAAACACGATTTTATGGATTTCAATTAGAATTGTATAACACTGCAACCATCTGATGCTAAACATATAAATTATGTTCTGATTAAACTTACGATAAGACAATGCACATAAGATGTCAGTTTGGACATGTCATATATTTCATGAAAACAGCTTGAAATCATTTCTACACTCTTAACAAAATGCCATTAAATTGTCCTTTTGTATTAATATGGCAACATATGTAAAACTGAAGAATAAGTCTACAATTGCGTTCAGATTGGAGAGATAATTATGTACTTTATTCAACAGATATTGCCAACCTGTTGCCTCATAGAATGTTTTTATCACTAAGCATGGTTCCTATTGTAAACTGCAGATAATAAATTATCATGTAGTGTTATGTCTATCATCATGAAATAATTTACTATTCTAATGTAGAAATGACTGATTCCATAATAAGATAATGACCAATTACAACAATTATAAATTTGCATGTCACAGAGAAGTACATATGTGGGAGTAGATATTGTTTTTTTATAATCAATATTAATCCAAAAGGAATTGTTTTCTAAGTATGTATTGTATATACTGATGAAAAGTTTGGGGTAAATGAAAACACAGAACACTTTGTATGTTCTTCAATAATAAACTGACCTACTTACTCTACTGCTTAAGAAAGGGGTTACATAAATGTAAAAGATTCATAAACCAGACTTAAGATTCATATGCATTTAAATACCATAACATTTTCATTGAAGGTATAAGACAATAAAATAAAGAGCTGTGCCTTGAGCGCATGATACGCCTGTCACTTTTTAAACAAATAAAGTTCCATAACTCCTCAATGTCATATCAGAAATTTATAAAAAACTGAAGGAAGGTTATTTTTATAGATATAAACCATTCACCAAAGTTTCAAGAAAACTGCTCAAATCACTTTTGAGTTATTGTCCGAAAACTGGAAAATCCCCCCTTTTTTAGGAATAAAATCCTATAAATCGAAAACGTAAAATCTAACATTTATAAACATCGAAAGGGAGCTGACTGCAATAGATATAAACAATTCACCAAAGTTTCATGAAAACTGCTGAAAGCATTTTGGAGTTATTGTCTGAAAACTGGAAAATCCCCCTAATAAATGGGCGTATAAAAAAAATGGAACATCTGAACCAAGGTTTTGGATTTGACATTATCTTAGTAGTAGCAGTTTTCAAAAAACTTTAAGATTTGTAAAGTCCTTATCTTTTTAACTATACTTTCTTCAAATTTTGTTCTTAATACCTAGAACAAAATCTCTAAAAGGTTTGACTGGAATATAGGAATATGGTCACCTGGGCTTCTCCAGTCTTGCAGAAGAAACCAGGCTGAAAGGGTGTCACATAGGTTCCAAAACAGTCTATTTTTCAAGGGTGTCCATTTAGCCGTGCAGAATATAGAAATACATAGTCATGTCTAGTTGCACCGGTGGTACTAAATTAAATGTCTCATATTGAGGCAGTGCTAGGGTCTCTGCATTATAAAAGAACTTTGCTACAACTTGTTCAGTGGTCTGCAGGTGGCCTTTTGCAAGGCATTTTACTGTTTCTATTTTTCAAGTGATATATTGTGTGGAGCAGTTGATATTCTGCAATATCTGTATAAGAAAAATCTCATTTTGTTATAAAATTGAACTGTTAGATTTTTATGATTAAAGCAATACTTTCTCTTTAATTCATAAGATAGCTGAAAAGACTCAGTTCAGGTCAAACTTATATATGTTGGGTAAAACTATTACGCCGTTGGTGATAAGTCATTGGGAAAGTTAGTTAGATCAAACACATAACACATCAGAAAGCTGTTATATTAGATTTTACAAAGAGCATGGGTAGGTTGAAATAGATGCAGGAAAGAATAATAATGTGTGGCCCTTTATGATGAAATATGAAAGGCAAGGAGAAACATTAGCTCTCAAACTGATCCGACTACTCTATATAATTTCTCAACAATGATCAAATTTTCTTACAATTTGATCCAAGTGGCAGATAGAGGATGACTTTGTCCTGGCAGTACCCAGATAAATTAAGAAAGCCTGACTTTAAAACATTAATTGAGCTACTCTACTAAATTGTACCTCAGCTTGTTAATTGAAAAATTTGTGCAGAATCTTACAGAGGCTGCTTTGGTTATTTCTTTTTGAAATGTCAACAGCTCTAATTTTCCTAGCTATCATTTCAATGTAAAAAAAAAAGTAACTTACACATGATAATTTTGTAAGCCCATTTTGAGCTTATATAAATGGTTACCCCCTAAATTTGTTTTCCTCCATTTGATCTCAATTCAAAGTTTAAATAGGAAAAAAATTGGGTTTTCTGACATAATTTTCTAATACCATTGAGCCACCTTAATCAATCTTTTCTTATTGTAAAAACTTTACTTTGCATTGAAATCTGCATTGTTTTCAAAAGCAATAAAAAAATAAACACCTCCTGGAACAATTTGAAAAAAATTAGTTCTTAGAAAAATTTGTACAAGACCACACAAGATTTTTGTAATATCTGTCTTACATACAATAAAATGTTGACACAGAGATATGTCTCGCCTGTCAGCATAAAAAGACAATCTGATGGACAGCAACATTGCTAATTTCTAATTAATTCAAAGTCGCTGAACCAACTAGTGGGTAGGGCTTCGAAATGGTTGACAAACTGAGATGTTCAAGACAGCAATGTAACTTTAAAGAAAATATTGTCTATTGTAAGTAGTTCCTATCAAACTAACTTAATCAGAAAACTTATCATCAAAAATTGCTAATCAATCGAAAGTCATTGAACCTAGGGGGCAGGGCCTCAAAATAGTTGTCAAACTGAGATGTACAGACAGCAATGTAACTTTAAAGAAAATATTGTCTATTGTAAGTAGTTCCTATCAAACTAACTTAAGCAGAAAACTTAACATTTAAAATGGCTAATTAATTCAAAGTCACTGGACTATCAATCTAACTTAAGCAGAAAACTTAACATTGAAAATGGGTTATTATTTCAAAGTCACTGGACCATGGCCTAGGGGGCAGGGCCTCAAAATAGTTGTCAAACTGATATGTACTGATAGTCATGCAACTTCATACAAAATATCGTTGATCTATCACAAGTAGTTCCTATCAATCTAACTTAAGCAGAAAACTTAACAATTGTTGAAGCTGTCGCCTGAAAAGCAATCCCTATGTCTCGCTTTCTGCGACTTTCATTGCAGGTGAGACAAAAAGTGAATTGGACAACAAATAAGAGAAAAGGTGCATTATTATACTTACTCCACCACCTGATATTAATAAGTCGTGGTCTTTAATGTATATAATACTGGCCACATACCTGTAATTAACAGGAAAACATATATTTATATAATTCTTGTGTATTGGAAGCTGTAGGGTTATTGTAAAACTGATGGCATGTAACTACTAATATAGACTATATTATAATGACAAGTAACTACTAATTAAGACTATCGCCTGATGGCAAGTAACTACTTATTTAGACTATCAACTTATTGCAAGTAACTAACAACTTAACACTGTCACCTCATGGCAAGTAAATACTAATTTAGACTATCAACTGATTACAAGTTAAAATTTACTTAGACTATCAACTAATTGCAAGTAACTAATAACAAAGAATATCAACCAATTGTAAGTAACAATCAACTGATGGCTTATAGCTACTAGCTTGTACTATCACTCTATAACTATTTAATCTTACATTTGACGATCAATTGACAACTAGCAACCTTTGATGATCAATTGACAGATAGCAACTATTAACTTTGACAATCAATTGACAGATAGCAACTATTAACTATGGCAATCAACTGACAGGTAGCAACTATTAACTTTGACGATCAATTGACAGATGGCAACTACTAACTTTGACAATTGATTGACAGCTAGCAATTTTTAACTTTAACAATCAATTGACAGCTAGCAAATATTAACTTTGGCAATCAACTGACAGGTAGCAACTATTAACTTTGATGATCAATTGACAGATAGCAACAATTAACTTTGACAATCCATTGACAGCTAGCAACTTTTAAATTTAACAATCAATTGACAGCTAGCAACTACTTAACTTTGGCAATCAACTGACAGATACTAACTATTAACTTTGACAATCGATTGACAGCTAGCAATTTTTAACTTTGGCAATCAATTTACAGCTAGCAACTATTAACTTTGGCAATCAACTGACAAGTAGCAACTATCAACTTTGACAATCAATTGACAACTAGCAACTATTAACTTTGGCAATTAACTGACAGGTAGCAACTATTAACTTTGACGATCAATTGACAGATGGCAACTATTAACTTTGACAATTGATTGACAGCTAGCAATTTTTATTTGGGCAATCAATTTACAGCTAGCAACTATTTACTTTGGCAATCAACTGAAAAGTAGCAACTATTAACTTTGACAATCAACTGACAGGTAGCAACTATTAACTTTGACAATCAATTGACAGATAGAAACTATTTACTTTGATAATCAACTGACAGGTAGCAACTATTTACTTTGATAATCAACTGACAGGTAGCAACTATTAACTTTGATGATCAATTGACAGATAGCAACTATTTACTTTGACAATCAATTGACAGATAGCAACTTTTCACATTGATAATCAATTGACAGCTAGCAATTATTAACTCTGACAATCAACTGATGGCTTGTAGTTTTTTGTATCTATTTAAAGTGTGTAGTGTAAAATAGCTGGTTCTGAACCATAATGTTTCTTAAACATTCCATGTATTTTCTTCCACATGTGGACTAGGATCTGCATATCCTTCGGTAACACCTGAGATCACTCCCAGTTTTAGGTGGGGTTCGTGTTGCTCAGTCTTTAGTTTTCTATATCAAGTTTTTTTAGACTGTTGTTTGTCTTTTTGTTGTTTTTCATTTTTTGCCATTGCACCAGGCATCAGTTTGTTTTTTTTGTTTTTTGCCATTGCATTAGGCATCAGTTTGTCTTTTTGTTTTTTGCCATTGCATCAGGCATCAGTTTGTCATCAATTTATGAGTTTGAATATCCCTTTGGTGTCTTTCACATCTCTTTCATAATCAACATTCAAGGTGATGACTTTTTTCTGTTGATTATGATTCTTACATATATTTCAAATGTAGTTTTATGCCAAAATATTAAATAAATATATATGTATACTACAGCTATGGACAAATTTATTCATTCTATTCAAAACTGTGTACAAAAGAGCTAATGACAATTCTATTGTACGAGTTAAGAGTATTTAGTAACTTACTCTGTATGTTTTAAACAGTAACTGTGTACATTATAAGAGTTAGGATAACAACTGACTCTGATCTTTTCATCTCTATCACAAGTTACCACAAATTCATCATTTCTTGCAACAACCTGTAATGGTCAATTATAACATTAAAAAGATCTGAAATAAAGACAAGAAGTACCTGTAAGCAAATTGTTTCTGAATATTTGAATAAAATCAAGATATGATGTTCCTCTAAAATATTTCTAACATCATTCATTGATATGAAGAGTTACTTCCCTTTCAATACATTTTCTTTTTACAATAATGGTAAAGGAAAGACAGATCTCGTGGAAATTTCTTATATCAAGAACATAATAGAATGTAGAATGAAACATGGAAACGTGGGGCATATGCAATTTAAGTGCAAACCAACAAGACAAAAAAAACACAAAAATATCTAAAGGTCGACAAATGGCCTTCAACTAAAACAACAGAAGTATCTCTAAATTGGTCAGTATACACAAGTTGTGATTAAATTAAACAGACTATAACAGATCATCTGCAATATTTACCTTAAATTAATTAAAAGAAAAAACAAAACAACAATGAAAAGCTTCCCGTCTTGGGACAGTAGCCTGAACATGCAGAAGGTGAAAAAAGTTGCTAGAGTACTCAATCATTTACTTTATAATCTAAATCAGATATAGGAGAGCAAAATAAAAATAATCAGTTCACAGTTCCTGAAAGCAAGCTTAAAGAGCTTAATCTGCTAGTATATAAAGGGGGTCATAAAGGGAGTTATATGAAAGAATGAACATTATTGGGTCATTCAAAGATAAAAGAAAACAAATAGCTTACACTTTGCTTTTTACCAATTTGCAATTTTCTTGTCCATAAAGAAGTCATTTTTTTTTATAACAGACTGCACAGAGAGTAAATGATCCTCTCCCTTATGACATACTTCCCTGTGTTTCATAAATGGTCATTAAAAACTACATATAAAACATCTACAGTTAATTCGTACCCATCTGTCACTCCTGGGACAAACATTTTCTTCATCAATTTTTTTTAGGAAAGTTATATTATTTCTTTATGCAAGAAAATACCTTGGTTTATGGTCAGACTCATTCAATAAATCTGTCAAATTTTGTATTTCCCAATAATTTTCTTGCTAATTTTTTTTTATAGGAAGCACAAACATAAATGGTCTATGCAGCTAGATGACATCGTTCAGTATGTACACAACAATGCAATTTATAATCATTGAAGTGTTAGATCCAGCCTTGCTCTTTTAACTTGCAAAAAATGTTTATCCAAGAATTAAACATGTGGGTGTGATTGCCTTCATTTTCCTCACACTGAAAAAGTGAAAGGTCATTACAGGAAATGATAAATATCTGAATTTACAACTGAAACCGTTCATGTGGTTACTGATTTTCTTGGCCTTATTTTGCCTTCTTTTTCACTGAAATTGGAACTTTTAATATAAGATTGAAGCCACTTCTTCACATTTTGATGAAAAATGCATACATTTGATCGTTTTTCAAATGTTTTTTAGTTCGGCAACTTTAAAGCACATAAGCAAATTTACAATAGTGTCACATTTTTGCATTTTTATCATAATTTATTGAAAATAAAATTTGTGCTATTTTTCAACCATTTAATATCTGACAGTGAATGTTCATAATATTTGAAAGGCCTTAAAAGTTTAACTTTCAATCATTTTTATGAAAACAATAACTTAAATGTAATACCCTTTTTTTAAGCTAGTTCTATATTTTTTTAATTTATCAACATCTTTTCCAATAATCCACCAATTCATTAATTTACCAGGAAAAGAGAAAATGAAACTGTTTTCATAATTACCAATTAAAAAAGTCAAATACACGATTTCAGAAAAAAGCTATTGTCTAGTGTAAATGGACCGAAATATCATAATTTAACAAATTAATTTGAAATCCACTGATTAAATATAGTTTTGATTCCTAGATAGTCAGTTTTTTCCAACTCAGATTCCATTTTGCACACGTAAGTTCGTCAGAAATCTATGCTGTGTTGGGATTAACAAAATGAATTACATTGATGTGCTTTTTAAAGTTATGTTGATACAAAACTTTAAGCAAGTAGTTCAGGAATCATCATGTGTCACAATTAATGTAGTTAAGCTCTTCACATTTTGATGAAAAGTGTTTACATTATGGTTGATTTTCAATAGGGTTTTGGACCAGCAACTTTAAAGCACATATGAAATTTACAAAAGGATCACATTTTTGCATTTTTCTAATTTTTTGTAGAAAAATAAAATTTGTGCTATCTTTCAACCATTTTTCTCTGACAGTGAATGTTCATAACATTTAAAAGACCTTAAACTTTAACTTTCAATCATTTTCATGCAAAAATCACTTCGCTTTGTAATACTTTTTTATTGTTTGCCAAATATGGTCCTTAGTGTATGTATGTATGCCTTTTGTGCCAAACACAGTATTCTTTGGAATGCTGTCATAACCATGATAACAAAACTATTCATGAAAACTTTTGATTTATCTAAGTAAAACATTGTGGTGATCAATCTATCTATTTACCAACACATTTTTTTTTTAGGTCATAAAAGTTGTTTTTTTTTACATCTAATTTCAAATTTCTAATATTTCAAAATCCTTTCCAGTAATCCACTCATTTAATGACTTACCAGGAAAAGAGAAAATGAAATTTTACATAATTACATATTAAAAATTTAGAGCCAAATACACGATTTCAGAATAAAGCTATTGTCTTCTGCAGATGGACCAAAATATCATAATTTAACAAATTAATTCAAAATCCACTGGTTAATTATAGTTTTGATTCATAGATAGTCAGTTTTTCCGACTCAGATTCCATTTTGCGAACAAAAGTCATATAAATTGCACAAGAAATCTATGCAGTGTTGGGATCAACAAAATGTTGTCTGCATGAAATAATAACCTATGGGTAATGTCAGCTTATCGTCAGGGTGAGAGGGTCAAAATAGAAAAGCATGGTCCAATATTCTAAGTAGAAATCACTCCATTTTCTGAATGACATAGAAAAATGTCCCATAATGTGACTTACTCAACGTCCACATTGAAACAGAAATAACCACAGAACTCACTAATCTCCTAATTAATTATGTCTCCTAAAGACCATTCACATAATAATGTTAAAACAGTCTGTTTCACTTCAGATATTTTGGGAAAATAAAGTTTTGTATCCGTAATTGATATATACATTATATAAAAGAAACTTAAACTTGCTATGCCGTATGGGTTTTGCTCATTGTTGAAGGTGGAAAGGTGACCTATAGTTGCTAACTTCTATATCATTTTTGTCCCTGGTGAAGAGTTGTCTCATCGGCAATCATACCACATCTTCTTATTGTTATATTAAGACAAAATAGAGATATTGCTTTGTAAATCACCTTCCTCATGCATAGCTCATCCAAGATTTCTTTAATGTTTTTGATTCCCAACTGTATTTGTAGAATAAAAGATGTGGGGTATACATTAATAAGACAGCAACCCAATAACAAAATAAAAACCTTAAATATTAACTTCAGAAAGCTCAATAAAACAAATGATACCTTTCTTTTTTGATATTGCACCCTTTGAAAGTTCAGAATTAGGTTCTTATTTTTCATCAAAATGTCTAAAATGGCCAATAATGTCAATCTAATGTGTTACTGGTAAATAGGATATAAAAAACCATTCACACGTCTATCATGGATTTGTCATATAATTAGATCAGTTTCCCAGTTAGTGCAAGACCACCATATTTAGTCTACAGAATTACTGAAATGTATCCATGTCATTCTGATGTAATATACTGTACCTTGGCTTCCTAAAGCTTAGAAATGTTAAATGTGCCAGCCAGGAAAATTCAAAACTCAGTTGTTAAGATATGTCTGTGTTTACAGTCATAAATAACCATCTGTATTTTGCTCTGCTGCGTTATATTAAGCCTTTGAGAGCAATGAAAGTTAAGACTCATGAAAATACATAATTTTACTGCTTTAATTAAGTTTATTCTTTTGTAATATATGATATCCCTTCAATAAAAGTGGCATTCTATATGAAATTTATATGACGCTCTTTATTCTTCAACAAAAGGAAAACCGTTACAGCATTTCATTTAAACCTTAAACATGTCTATCTAGGGATTCTGAGAAAAATCAATAGTTTTTTCGCTACACATTGATGTATCAAATGAACCATTTCTAATGTGTTATTTACAACAATTTTATAGCTTCAACTTTTTTTTTTGTCTAAAAATTGTTTTTCTTTTTCCGTTTTACAGGAACAAAACAGCTCTATGATATCAGAAATCATTTCTGAATTTGTAAATATTAAAACATGTTATTTTTAGGAGAACAGAAAGTTTTCCATCCCAATTGATGATTGTTTTGTTTTTATTAGAAACTGTCATACATATGTATGAGTCAGAGAATTGTTAAGGTTTTTTAAGGATTGGTGATGCACAAAACAATAAATATGGAGTGAAATTCAGCAGAAATTTATAGTATTCTTCAACAGAAATTCAAGGTATTCTTCATAGAATTCTTCAGCAAAAATTCAAGGTATTCCTTAGCAGAAATTCAAGGTATTCCTCAGCAGAAATTCATAGTATTCTTCAACAGAAATTCAAGGTATTCTTCATAGAATTCTTCAGCAAAAATTCAAGGTATATCTTAGCAGAAATTCATAGTATTCGTCAACAGAAATTCAAGGTATTCTTTATCAAAAATTCAAGGTATTCCTCTGCAGAAATTTATAGTATTCTTCAACAGAAATTCAAGGTATTCTTCAGCAGAAATTCAAGGTATTCCTCAGCAAAAAGTCATAGTATTCTTCAGCAGAAAGTCATAGTATTCTTCAGCAGAAAGTCATAGTATTCTTCAGCAGAAAGTCATAGTATTCTTCAGCAGAAAGTCATAGTATTCTTCAGCAGAGAGTCATAGTATTCTTCAGCAGAAAGTCATAGTATTCTTCAGCATTCAGCTAGATCACCAGTATGAGAATACATTCCCATCCAAAATGTATTTTTACATTACACAGCATTGTCAACAATATCAAAAACCTTGCTTTTTACAGCAGATGACCTTGAGTTATTCTGGTGTTATGTTGCCACAGACATTTCTACCCATGTGACTTGCGTTTTTGACTGATAACCGAACGTATTTCGTATAATTACGCGGATATTATCGAGTGCAAAATAACATTCCTTATCGCTTGTTATATATTAATTTCATCAATAAATATTCATGAAAATAATTTTAAAGAACATAGATAAATGATATGAAAATATCATATCAATAACAAATCATGAATACCGAAAATTTGTGTTAATGCATGCGGAAGAATATCTCAAGAACGTTTTGCAACAAAAGCGGGAAAATATGAATGAGTACTCCAATCCAATCTATTAGAAAAACGAATTATTACTGAAGAGTGTCCACCATGCACTTGCACTACACTATCATTAGAATAGTAGAATAGAATGATATACAAATGGATGAAAATTTGCCTGTAGAGTTATTAAGATGATCTGCTATAATATATATAACTGCTATACAAATATTAATATAATATATAACAACAAACCAGAGTATACTGATAACAAATGATTATATCACTACAATATAACAGTTATTACGGTGAGGTTGAATTCCCTGTCATTTATTCATCATCCACACAGGAACTTGTCTCAGAAAAAAATATATCTATGTACCTTAACTGAACTTTCAGGTATAGAGATATGATTTTTTTCTGAGGCAAGTGCTTGTGATCCACCAGAACTTGCGGTCATCCGATGTTCAGTACTTCAGTACTTTGATTAGTACTTGTGATATTTTGATATTTATGAATGATAACAAAACAATTCCTAGCTGCAAAAATTTATGATTTCCACAGAATAAGATTAAAAGAGGCATATATGGAATAATTATTATTGTTATGACATCAGGACTCAAGTACCTGTTCTTCATTTAGTGCTTTCCAATTTTCACTAGGATACAGGTAAAACGGGAAATCTTAAAACAAAAGTACAAAAACCAGTGAACAATTATAACCTTGTCACACTTACTCATTTGCATATTGGATAAATGGAAGATATTCATTCTTTTATTTTCAATGTACACATGTAATATATCTTAAAAATTATTGTATACTAGTAATTAATACTATATTCATGTTTACATGTATATGCTTGGAAACATGCTTTTTTAATATTTTTTAATTGGATTTAATAAAGTATTTGTATTCGTATTGGATATGAATAAAAGGAGATATATATATAATAATGAGGCATAATATAACCTCAATGAGACAGCAACCCAAAAAAAACAAATAACCAAGATATCAAGAGGTCAACATGCAGTCTTCAACAACAAACAGGTGTCTTCATTGTATTTTAAGTTTTAATTGCCATAAGTTTTAAAAAAAGTTGTGTAAAGATTAGCTTACATCAATTCTCCAGACGGCATGCTTTCAGTTTTTGTTTGTTGCCATGATTTATATCTTTTTAATCAATTTATGAGATTTCAACATCGTAAGCTATTGTTGCCTAAATGTAACAATAGTTTTCTAAAATATGTCTACTTATTAAGTCTTAACAACATTGAGAGATGTCCAGACAGCAGCTCTTTTATTCATACTATTTATTAAGTCTAGCAACATGACAATATGATCTGACAACAGCTATCCAGAATGTGTCTACTTATTAAGTCTAGCAACATGACAATATGATCTGACAACAGCTATCCAGAATGTGTCTACTTATTAAGTCTAGCAACATGACAGTATGATCTGACAACAGCTATCCAGAATGTGTCTACGTATTAAGTCTAGCAACATGACAATATGATCTGACAACAGCTATCCAGAATGTGTCTACTTATTAAGTCTAGCAACATGACAATATGATCTGACAACAGCTATCCAGAATGTGTCTACTTATTAAGTCTAGCAACATGACAGTATGATCTGACAACAGCTATCCAGAATGTGTCTACGTATTAAGTCTAGCAACATGACAATATGATCTGACAACAGCTATCCAGAATGTGTCTACTTATTAAGTCTAGCAACATGACAATATGATCTGACAACAGCTATCCAGTATGTGTCTACTTATTAAGTCTAGCAACATGACAATATGATCTGACAACAGCTATCCAGAATGTGTCTATTTATTAAGTCTAGCAACATGACAATATGATCTGACAACAGCTATCCAGAATGTGTCTACTTATTAAGTCTGACAACATGACACAATATGATCTGACAACAGCTATCCAGAATGTGTCTACTTATTAAGTCTAGCAACATGACAATATGATCTGACAACAGCTATCCAGAATGTGTCTACTTATTAAGTCTAGCAACATGACAATATGATCTGACAACAGCTATACAGAATGTGTCTACTTATTAAGTCTAGCAACATGAAAATATGATCTGACAACAGCTATCCAGAATGTGTCTACTTATTAAGTCTAGCAACATGACAATATAATCTGACAACAGCTATCCAGAATGTGTCTATTTATTAAGTCTAGCAACATGACAATATGATCTGACAACAGCTATCCAAAATGTGTCTACTTATTAAGTCTGACAACATGACAATATGATCTGACAACAGCTATCCAGAATGTGTCTACTTATTAAGTCTAACAACATAACAATATGACCTGACAACAGCTATACAGAATGTGTCTACTTATTAAGTCTAGCAATATGACAATATGATCTGACAACAGCTTTCCAGAATGTGTCTACTTATTAAGTCTAGCAACATGAAAATATGATCTGACAACAGCTATCCAGAATGTGTCTACTTATTAAGTCTGACAACATGACAATATGATCTGACAACAGCTATCCAGAATGTGTCTACTTATTAAGTCTAGCAACATGACAATATGATCTGACAACAGCTATCCAGAATGTGTCTACTTATTAAGTCTAGCAACATGACAATATGATCTGACAACAGCTATCCAGTATGTGTCTACTTATTAAGTCTAGCAACATGACAATATGATCTGACAACAGCTATCCAGAATGTGTCTATTTATTAAGTCTAGCAACATGACAATATGATCTGACAACAGCTATCCAGAATGTGTCTACTTATTAAGTCTGACAACATGACACAATATGATCTGACAACAGCTATCCAGAATGTGTCTACTTATTAAGTCTAGCAACATGACAATATGATCTGACAACAGCTATCCAGAATGTGTCTACTTATTAAGTCTAGCAACATGAAAATATGATCTGACAACAGCTATCCAGAATGTGTCTACTTATTAAGTCTAGCAACATGAAAATATGATCTGACAACAGCTATCCAGAATATGTCTACATATTAAGTCTAGCAACATGACCGTATGATCTGACAACAGCTATCCAGAATGTGTCTACATATTAAGTCTAGCAACATGACAATATGATCTGACAACAGCTATCCAGAATGTGTCTATCTATTAAGTCTAGCAACATGACAATATGATCTGACAACAGCTATCCAGAATGTGTCTACTTATTAAGTCTGACAACATGACAATATGATCTGACAACAGCTATCCAGAATGTGTCTACTTATTAAGTCTAGCAACATGACAATATGATCTGACAACAGCTATCCAGAATGTGTCTACTTATTAAGTCTAGCAACATGAAAATATGATCTGACAACAGCTATCCAGAATGTGTCTACTTATTAAGTCTGACAACATGACAATATGATCTGACAACAGCTATCCAGAATGTGTCTACTTATTAAGTCTAGCAACATGACAGTATGATCTGACAACAGCTATCCAGAATGTGTCTACGTATTAAGTCTAGCAACATGACAATATGATCTGACAACAGCTATCCAGAATGTGTCTACTTATTAAGTCTAGCAACATGACAATATGATCTGACAACAGCTATCCAGAATGTGTCTACTTATTAAGTCTAGCAACATGACAGTATGATCTGACAACAGCTATCCAGAATGTGTCTACGTATTAAGTCTAGCAACATGACAATATGATCTGACAACAGCTATCCAGAATGTGTCTACTTATTAAGTCTAGCAACATGACAATATGATCTGACAACAGCTATCCAGTATGTGTCTACTTATTAAGTCTAGCAACATGACAATATGATCTGACAACAGCTATCCAGAATGTGTCTATTTATTAAGTCTAGCAACATGACAATATGATCTGACAACAGCTATCCAGAATGTGTCTACTTATTAAGTCTGACAACATGACACAATATGATCTGACAACAGCTATCCAGAATGTGTCTACTTATTAAGTCTAGCAACATGACAATATGATCTGACAACAGCTATCCAGAATGTGTCTACTTATTAAGTCTAGCAACATGACAATATGATCTGACAACAGCTATACAGAATGTGTCTACTTATTAAGTCTAGCAACATGAAAATATGATCTGACAACAGCTATCCAGAATATGTCTACATATTAAGTCTAGCAACATGACCGTATGATCTGACAACAGCTATCCAGAATGTGTCTACTTATTAAGTCTAGCAACATGACAATATAATCTGACAACAGCTATCCAGAATGTGTCTATTTATTAAGTCTAGCAACATGACAATATGATCTGACAACAGCTATCCAAAATGTGTCTACTTATTAAGTCTGACAACATGACAATATGATCTGACAACAGCTATCCAGAATGTGTCTACTTATTAAGTCTAACAACATAACAATATGACCTGACAACAGCTATACAGAATGTGTCTACTTAATATGTATAAGAACAAGATGAAATGACTGAACAGCAACTCTCTAGAATGTATCTACTTACTATATCTAACAACATGGATAGATGTCCTAACATCAGCTCTCCAGCATGTGTCTCATCATCTATACAAAATCTGTAGACATCTCCTGTCTTGTCTGCAAGTAACACATACTTTTCATCTTGTGTGAAGGTCAGTGATGTGCATCTTCTTGGAACTGGTCTAAAAATATAAAGAACACAAGGATATAATGCTTGAAATGCTATTAAAACATACTTCAAGTATAAGAAAAATGATTAACGACATATATCTCTTTTGACAATGTTCAAATTTCAAAGAAAATTTATTAGTAAACTATTGGGTTGTCCCCCGTTGCACAATTTTTACAATGCATTTTATAGGAATTACACCTCTTTGTATTATCTAAATTGCAAAACATAACCAATTTCTTCAAACTCTGGTATCCTATACCACATATAAAAGTATATATTTCATATAAAACATAGTTGTTTTTTTTTGGTTTTGTTGTGCTGTTAGATTGTTGTTTCATAGACATATTCATTGCAAAACCTTTATTTCAGATAAGCAAAATGTACATACTAACTGATTTCAAATGAAATTATAGAACTAAAAAGGTAAAACATTTGCAGTACTTTTCATGCCTAAATAACCAAAGCAAATGCTTAACTAAATTAAAATAGCTGATGATACATCAACATCTATTAGTAGTATATGCTTAGGACCGCTTCATACCCTTTTAAACACTTCACACTATAAACAATGGATCAAATTTGAGACACTATATATCAATTTGGATGTCCATAAAAAGGCAATACATATTTAACAGATAGAATGTGTTTTTTCACGGTTGTATCTATGTTTGGATGACAAACGAAGCCACAGACATATCATTCTTACTGTCACATTCACAATCTATCAAGCTAAACCAAACATACATTCAAGCTTCTAACTGAAGTTAACTTAAACGTTTGACTGATGCAGATTACGGTTCTTGTCAGCAGACAATGTAATCAGCCATTTTTTATTATTTGAGTTATACAAGAACAGTGGGTTAATACCATTAAATAATAGTATATTACTGTGTTATTTTTTCTCATGATCGTAAAATGTCAAAAGTTCAGCATTAAGAAAAGTAGGAGGTGACAGCTGTGCAAGATTTATAAAAACAATTATCCCTGAAAGTTTGGTCTCTTCATGCATTCGCATATATTCCCTTATACTTGAACAAATCATTAATTTTCAAGGGCAATATCATAGTCTTTTTCCAAATTTTGAGTAATTCATTTGATTTTTTAGTACTATCACTCTGGAGCTAATCACTGCCTACATTTACCAAATTAATTCAAACCTAATATATGTATATCTATTGTAAAAGGACCATATATTTACAAATTTTGATATATTTGAAGGACGGATTGTTTGTTTCTAAACATTCAGTTGAAAATGACTGAGAATGTATCAAAATAAAACAAAATTCAATATATTAACATGTTTTTAATAGCTGAAAAGATGTCAGTAATGAAACAGAAATGAAGAAAGTACACTAAAAGAATTTTGTTAGAGACTTAGTAATTACATTTGTGTATAAACAGCATAATAATCAGATCTGCTCATCGAAAATGTCGATCGTTTATTTACTTGCAGCTAAAATCTGATCAAACTTATCGTACATTAATTAAAGAAATAGAAGTTGGAAGATTGATACAGAACCATCAATCAACCATAGCTTTTTGTCTGATCAGCACACTCGGAGGTCAGCCATGCTATCCACTTTTTCCATTTCATCTCCCCAATACATGCCATTCAAAATGCTCGTAATTTATATAAATCAAAATCTTATTAACCACCGTGGCATACAAAGGAGTTTGAAATTTATTTGTTTTATTTTTGTGCATTTTCATTGTATATTTGACAGAAATGTCATGTAATCTTCATTCGTCATTTAATTCCAAGTGGGTGGGTGCCAATCAAATAAAAAAAACTAAAAAAACTCTAGACAACTGCATGAAAATAATGCTCCATCCTTAAGTGATACAATTTTATTATAAGTTTTTACTCCAAAGAATTTCAGATAAAAAGCCTGCTTTTCACTTACTTTAATTGATTGATTGTTTATTGTTTGCTTAACCTCCATTTTAATGTTAACATTTAGATTGAATCAAATGTAGTGGACTACTAAATAAAACATGCATAAAGTACATTTGTGCAATTATTAAGAACCCAGAAAAGTATCATCCCTCTTACCAATGAGTTTTTCTTGTGCAATTGTGCATTAAATTTTATTAAATAATTCTCTATCATCTACGCTTTCATAATTACATGTAAATTGAATAGTTTTTCTGCCATTGGTTTCTATAATTGGTATTATGTTTGAGACAACTCCTCTATAAATAATTCAAGTAAAACCCACCAGTATCATTTCAGATCTTTAATCCTTACCCGACTGTATATTTGATTCCCGAACGTTTATAATGATTATGAATTAGAAGTACAAACTAATTAATGTTTTAACAGCATGTTCCAAGACCTGTTTAAAATTATAACATTTTGTTTCAAAATATATAAAAATAAGGAGATATAGTATGACTGCCAATGAGACAATTATCCACCAAAGTTCAAATGAAGTGGATATAAGCAATTAAAGACAACCGTTTGGCCTTCAACAATTAGAAAAACCCATACCGTATGGTCAGCTATAAAAGGCCCCGAAATGAAAAATATGAAACAATTCAATTGAGAAAACAAACGGCCTAATTTATAACAAAACAATTTACGAAAAACAAATATGACAGATATCAACCACTGACAACTACCGAACAACAGGCTCCTGACTTGGGACAGGCACATAAAGAATGTGGCGGGGTTAAACATGTTTGTGAGCGCTCAACCATCCCCCTAACCTGGGACAATGGTGTAACAGTACAACATAACAACAAGCTATAATCAAAGTACTGAAGTACTGAACATCGGATGACCGGAAGTTCTGGTAGATGGTCACAAGCACTTGTCTCAGAAAAAAATCACATCTCTATACCTGAAAGTTAGGTTAAGGTACATAGATATATTTTTTTCTGTGACAAATTCGTGTGTGGATGATGAATAAATGACAGGGAATTCAACCTCACCGTAATAGTGATATAATCATTTGTTATCAGTATACTCTGGTTTGTTGTTATATATTATATTACTGTGACTTGACTGTAAGTGTTGCTCTCCACCTATTGCAACTTATTCAAAATTCTGACCAAATTGCAATTTGTTTTATAAAACAAAACTGTTCAACTGGTCAGAAATTTGAACAAACTGCTGTAGAAAACCACAGTCAAGTCGTGAAAGTGCAAGGTGATTAAATAAAGCATACTTACAATCCTATAAGACTTTAATTCCACATCAATGTTATTATGAATAAATGTGGATAGTGTCCACATGTGGACACAGATGATGCCCCTGCTTGCATATCATATAGTTATAAAGGGACATAACTGAAGAACGGTAAAAGCGACGCTACCCAAATTTGAACTTGATCTGAATTTTGTGGTAATAAGCATTGTGTTTAAGTTTCATAACATTTGGTTGAGGCAAACTTAAGTTGAGAACAGAAACTAAAAATTCAGCAATTTTTCTATTTGTAAACACGCATAACTCTAGAACAGTTGTGTATAAGTTTTATAACATTTGGTTGAGACAAACTAAAAATTCAGCAATTTTTATGTTTATTAAGGGACATAACTCAAGAATGGTAAAAGTGTCGGCACCTTATTTCGTACTTAATCTGTATTATGTAGTAATATGCATTGTGTATAAGTTTCATAACATTTGGTTGAAGCAAACTAAAGTTAGAAAAAGGAAACAAAAAATTTGTACTTGATCTTAGTTTTGTGGTAATGAATATTGTGTATAGGTTTCATAATGTTTGGTTGGGGCAAACTTAAGTTACAGAATGGAAACTAAAAATTTTGCAATCTTTCCATTTATAAAGGGGCATAACTCAATAATGGTTAAAGTGACACTACCTAAATTCAACTAGATCTGTGTTTTATCAGTGGAGGTCAAAATTAAACATTGCATTGTATAAAGCATTGATTGTAGTTGATTCAACTATAATCATGGACAAAGGAAGATAACTCCAATTCTAAAAATAACTTGATATTAAGAAGAAAATAAAAATTTTGCAATTTTTCATTTATAAAGGGACATAACTCTAGAATGATTAAAGTGACGCCACCAAAATTCAAACTTGATCTGTGTTTTGTGGTATTAAGCATTGTGTATAAGTTTCATAACATTTGGTTGAGGCAAACTTAAGTTAGAGAACGGAAACTAAAACTTCAGCAATTTTTCCTTTTATAAAGGGGCATAACTCTAGAACGGTTAATATGACGCCACCAAAATTCAAACTTGATCTGTGTTTTCTGTTAATAAGCATTGTGTATAAGTTTCATAACATTTGGTTGAGGCAAACTTAAGTTAGAGAACGGAAACCAATTTCGGGACGTACATACATACAGACGGACAAGGGTAAAACTTAATGCCCCCACCGCTACGGCGGGGGCATAAAAATCAGTCTAACAGTTTGTATAGAAATTTTATTGTTTGTAATGCTAAAGGTGATATATAGTAATTTTGAATTGCTATAAAAATGTCCAAACTAAGCTTTCATACAATTTTTCTTTCGAAAAGTCTTCTATATTCATTAGAATCAGACATCATTTGAATTAAAACATTTTATATTCAATAAAATATGTGTGAAATTACAATACGTTTTCAGGAAGTTTCCATGGGAGATAATCAATTTTTCTTTGAAAAGTCTTCTATATTCAAAAGAAAAATGTTTTAGGTTATCTCCCATGAAAACTTATTAACAACATATTGTAATTTCACATATGTTTTACTGAATATAAGATGTTTTAATTCAAATGATGTCTGATTCTTATGAATATAGAAGACTTTTTGAAAGAAAAATTGTATGAAAGCTTAGTTTGGACATTTTTATAGCAATTCAAAATTTCTATCTATCACCTTTAGCATGACAATACCAATAAAATTTCTATACAAACTGTTAAATTAATTTTTCATAAAAACTTTGAAGTGGAATAAAATTCTTATAGGATTGTAAGTATGATTTATTTTATCACCTTGCACTTTCACGACTTGACTGGTTTTCTTCAGCAGTTTGTTCAAATTTCTGACCAGTTGAACAGTTTGGTTTTATAAAACAAATTGCAATTTGGTCAGAATTTTGAATAAGTTGCAATAGGTGGAGAGCAACACTTACAGTCAAGTCACAGTAATATTTGCATAACAGTTATATATAATTTTCAACCATTTGTATATCATTCTATTCTACTATTCTAATGATAGTGTAGTGCAAGTGCATGGTGGACACTCTTCAGTAATAATTCGTTTTTTCTAATTGATTGGATTTGAGTAGGCATTTATATTTTCCCACATTTGTTGCAAAACGTTCTTGAGATATTCTTCCGCATGCGTTAACACAAACTTTCAGTATTCTTGATTTGTTATTGATATGATATTTTCATATCATTTATCTATGTTCTTAAAAATTATTTTCATGAATATTTATTGATGAAATTAATATATAACAAGCGATAAGGAATGTTATTTTTCACTCAATAATATCCGCATAATTATATGAAATACGTTCGGTTATCAGTCAAAAACGCATGTCACATGGGTAGAAATGTCTGTGGCAATATAACACCGGTATGCCCTCACGGTCATCTGCAGTAACAATCAGTTTATAGTTAATTACCATTTATTGTAGCCAAACTTGCCTGCTCTCCAATCCTCCCATTGAAAAACTTAATTCCTTCTAGTTATATTTTAGAAACTGCTTATCATTTCATCATTTTCAGATGTTCAGGTTCAGATTACTCGAGTGTCATAGTTTAACCATTCACTCAGTAAAAAATGAATACAACACATTATGAATTTCATGCATCCGAAGCACTTTTCTGGGTTTACCTTCATCAGGAACGCTCAAAGCCGAATATTTGAAAGCCAAGGATGTATAAGAAACCAAAACAGTTGAAGAGCTATATGAGCAAAAAGGAATCAAAAAATAGCCAAAGCAATTTAAGGTCAACTTTGTCTCAAGGAGTTATCAACAAATTGGTATAAATTTCATTAGGTTCTGATTATTTTCTTTTTTTGTTATGAATTCAAGTAAAATAATCATGCAGGAACTTCATTTCATTTGTCTTTATGAGTATGGACTACATTGAGGAGATTTTAGCTGTTCTGGTGTGATTTCTACATGTGTATTATGAACACATTTTGTCATCACTCATGGCTTTTTATAGCTTAATATGCTCATTATTGAAGGCCATATGGTGACCTGTAGTTGTTCACATCATTTTTCCAGATTGTTGTATCATTGGCAATAAAAGCACATCTCTTTATTTTATAAATTTTCTTTTTTTAAAAATGTATTTGTGGATATTTATTCCCATTCATAATCATATTATGCTACAGGTAAGTATCATGATAAGTTAGCAAAATTTGTTACTGACAGAAAATATGTGCTTTTACAATATCATAACATGAATGGCTTAATTTCAAACCTTACTGTTGTTAGCTAAATATACAGAGAACAACTGTATAACCTCCTACATATTTAATGAGACATTTCTTTGTATATTTTGCACTGTCAAGAATGGCTACAATTTTCTTGTGGTTTTATAATCAAGATGTATAAAACAAAACCACCAGAAAAAATTGTAAATTCAAGGCACTTCATCTTGACTGTTTCAAATATTTCATGTTAAGATGGACATGAAACCTTATAGCCTAATTGTTAAACTAGCATGGTCGTGTAGAGAAAAAAATAGTTGCCATTAATAATGTGGTAAGCTGGCTCATAATGTGTCTATATAAGGATGATTAGATTGTGCTTAAGCCATTGTAAGACTGATTTAACTAGGCTTCACATTCCTGTAGCGATTCACAAACAGAGCTCTACAGAACTTCAAAGATTTATTACTGAGGCCCATTTAAGGAGATCTTTAAATTTGTTTGTCTCATTTTTTTTATCTTTAAGATCAATTTTCATCTTGCTTAATTTTTCTCAGACTTTATGAAATGCCAAGGAAAAAACTGGAAATGAACATAGCATCAATAATTTAGCAAACAGCCAATTATTGTAATTTAATACCCCACAAATCCTCGTCATTGTCGTAGCAGCTTAGTGCATTAAGACACAAGCGCAAACACTAAGAGTTAATTTGTTTCTTTCAGGCTAACCTTTGGTATTTGATGAAAGACAATAATGTTTCTGGCACTCAACTGCCATACACAAAGTTAACCGCTTAACTTCATACCTGAGATAACAACTTAATTTTTACCTTAACGAGGTATAGATGCAATAATTGCAGTAATCGTCCTCCAGCAGGAAGAAATGATTCATTTGAGAATTTAAACCATTAAAGTACATCATTTAGGAAAGATGACAAAAACATTTCCAACAAAAAAGGCCAGTTGTTAATGGTAAC
Organism: Mytilus californianus; assembly: GCF_021869535.1. Classification (NCBI taxonomy): domain Eukaryota; kingdom Metazoa; phylum Mollusca; class Bivalvia; order Mytilida; family Mytilidae; genus Mytilus; species Mytilus californianus. The sequence goes on from NW_026262712.1 coordinate 82,693,227, forward strand.
ATAATGTCTACCAGAAATGGGATGAATTATTCACATTTTAATGTGCAAATGGAACATAATTGATGCTACAAATAGACTACAGATATTATAATTTTATCAATAGATAAAACTGTGTACCTGTATAAAGGTTAATGTGGTTTACTTTGATTTTCGCTGTTCATTTTATCCTGTAATCAAAGATGTTTGGTTTATTTTAATTGAAGGGCTTTTACTAGAATGAATGTAACAAAGTTTGAACAGAGGGATGATTATATTAATTTTCTATTATTACATGTAATATTTTAGTAAATTAATAATGTTTTTCTATGATTATGTCCACATTATGAATGGCTATCATATTTCCATGCTTCAAGGTCCAAAATTGATATAGATGGTTGGGGTTTGTCTATTTGATGTGTTGAATGGATGGATGAGGCAAATTGTGGACTGATAATCAACAGGTAAAATAAATGGATGAATGGATGAGAGTAGGAATAAATGGATAAGTAGACAAATGTAAGATTTAAAGGAAGAAAGAAAGGAAGAATAGATTGATGGCCAATGCAATGAAAATATGGATATGATTGAATGACAAGTAATGAGCCTTGCCTATAATGGATGGATGACAAAAATAATAAATGGATAGATGGGATAGATGGGTGGATTGGTGGATGGATGAATGATAAATGTAATGAATGGACAATGGAAGAATGGATGAATAGTATGCAGGATGAAATAAGTAATGGATATTGATTGATGGACAGACAGATGGATGGAAAAATTGGATTGATGAATACAGGAATGGATAAGCTGGACGGATAGACAGACAACATTCAAAATAAAAGAAAGGATAGATAGATGGCTTCTCAAACATATTCTATTAGTGGGCTTCTCAAACATATTCTATTAGAGGACTTCTCAAACATATTCTATTAGAGGGCTTCTCAAACATATTCTATTAGAGGACTTCTCAAACATATTCTATTAGAGGGATTCTCAAACATATTCTATTAGAGGGATTCTCAAACATATTCTATTAGAGGGATTCTCAAACATATTCTATTAGAGGGATTCTCAAACATATTCTATTAGAGGGATTCTCAAACATATTTTATTAGAGGGATTCTCAAACATATTCTATTAGAGGGATTCTCAAACATATCTTCTCAAACATATTCTATTAGAGGGATTCTCAAACATATTCTATTAGAGGGCTTCTCAAACATATCCTATTAGAGAGATTCTCAAACATATTCTATTAGAGGGCTTCTCAAACATATTCTATTAGAGGGCTTCTCAAACATATTCTATTAGAGGGCTTCTCAAACATATTCTATTAGAGGGCTTCTCAAACATATTCTATTAGAGGGCTTCTCAAACATATTCTATTAGAGGGCTTCTCAAACATATTCTATAAGAGGGCTTCAAAAACATACTCCATTAGAGGGCTTCTCAAACATATTCTATTAGAGGGATTCTCAAACATATTTTATTAGAGGGCTTATCCTACTAGAGGGCTTCTCAAACATATTCTATTAGAGGGCTTCTCAAACATATTCTATTAGAGGGCTTCTCAAACATATTCTTTAAGAGGGCTTCAAAAACATACTCCATTAGAGGGCTTCTCAAACATATTCTATTAGAGGGATTCTCAAACATATTCTATTAGGGATTCTCAAACATATTCTATTAGAGGGATTCTCAAACACATTTTATTAGAGGGCTTATCCTATTAGAGGGCTTCTCAAACATATTCTATTAGAGGGATTCTCAAACATATTCTATTAGAGGGATTCTCAAACATATTCTATTAGAGGACTTCTCAAACATATTCTATTAGAGGGATTCTCAAACATATTCTATTAGAGGGATTCTCAAACATACTCTATTAGAGGGATTCTCAAACATATCTACTCAAACATATTCTATTAGAGGGCTTCTCAAACATATTCTATTAGAGGGCTTCTCAAACATATTCTATTAGAGGGCTTCTCAAACATATTCTATTAGAGTGATTCTCAAACATATTCTATTAGAGGGCTTCTCAAACATATTCTATTAGAGGGCTTCTCAAACATATTCTACTAGAGGGATTCTCAAACATATTCTATTATAGGGCCTGTCCTATTAGAGGGCTTCTAAAACATATTCTATTAGAGGGCTTCTCAAACATATTCTATTAGAGGGCTTCTCAAACATATTCTATTAAAGATTCTCAAACATATTCTATTAGAGGGATTCTCAAACATATTCTATTAGTGGGCTTCTCAAACATATTCCATTAGAGGGCTTCTCAAACATATTCTTTTAGAGGGCTTCTCAAACATATTCTATTAGGGATTCTCAAACATATTCTATTAGAGGGATTCTCAAACATATTCTATTAGTGGGCTTCTCAAACATATTCTAGTAGAGTGCTTCTCAAACATATTTTATTAGAGAGCTTCTCAAACATATTCCATTAGAGGGCTTCTCAAACATATTCTATTAGGGATTCTCAAACATATTCTATTAGAGGGATTTTCAAACATATTCTATTAGAGGGATTCTCAAACATATTAGATTAGAGGGCTTCTCAAACATATTCTATTAGGGATTCTCAAACATATTCTATTAGAGGGATTCTCAAACATATTCTATTAGAGGGATTCTCAAACATATTAGATTAGAGGGATTCTCAAACATATTCTATTAGTGGGCTTCTCAAACATATTCTATTAGAGTGCTTCTCAAACATATTCTATTAGAGGGATTCTCAAACATATTCCATTAGAGGGATTCTCAAACATATTCTATTAGAGGGCTTCTCAAACATATTCTATTAGGGATTCTCAAACATATTCTATTAGAGGGATTCTCAAACATATTCTATTAGAGGGATTCTCAAACATATTAGATTAGAGGGCTTCTGAAACACATTCTATTAGAGGGCTTCTCAAACATATTCTATTAGAGGGCTTCTCAAACATATTCCATTAGATGGTTACTCACACATATTCTATTGAGAGGAATAACCTGTAAAGTTTCTCTCATGTGGGAAAGTTTTGTTCTAAACAAAGTGAGATTCATTCTTCCTTGAAATTTGCAGGACAATAAAATTAATTAAGTTATTTATGTTCAATAAATGTATCTTTTTAATACAGGTAATTTACATAAATAAGAAATTACTATTTGGATCACAAAAGAGATGAAATAATTCAATTTTTCCCATCCATTGATATTGACATGCAAAAATATTCTAGATTTTATAATAAATTCATTTAAGAATTCAACACTATCGAAAATTCTACAGTTCAGAATTCAAAACAAAACAACCTGGAACCCTTTTACCACTAAACCATAACCCACAAATTATAATGATCAAAAATACAATTATTCATAAAATACGTTATTATATAACTTAAATTACAGACCAAGACCCAATAAAACCTTGCTTCATCATCTTATTCAATAATTGTAGTAATATCATAATGTTACGAAATCTTTTCAATTTGATCAAAGCTCAGCTTGGTTGGTTTTGTAGGTTTGAATACAAGTAGTTAACAGCTTACAAGAGCTTAAAACCATATGTTGGTAGATTCAACAAATCCCTCAGCTTCAGAATCTAACCAATTAAATACCATTGTTTGACAATGAGTCCTCACAATAGAAAAATTTTCTTTATAAAATGGGCTCTTTAACACTCGTTACAGAACAAACATAGAACAATTACACTCCAACATCATCGATATATTGATCTCTCTATAAGTAAATATGGAGCGATTTCATTTAATACCAATTGTTCTATTATAAAAACATAACTGTGGTGAAATAATTATTGATTTTTGCCAATTATAAGGTAAACAATGGCTTTAGACCTCAAAAACCAAAAATTTTAGACTGAAACTTCAGAAACATTTTACGATGTGGTAAATCATCAGCGGTCATTGTTTGCCGTAACAAAACCCTAACTACTGTTAAACGCTTAATACCATTCTTCTTTTGATAACGCTAAAACATGTTATACCACTTAAAGAGATGTACATGTCCGAGCTGAAAGTTTTCTACAAAATACAGGAAATCAGTGCTTTTGAAAACCATGGAGCTTGCCAATGTTTATTTCGTTCACCTTGGAAACATATTATCTCTCCAAACCTAAATGAAAACACCATTATTAATTTGTGTTTGCTAAATACATTTGATAAAGTAATAGCTAACAGTACCAAAATTAAATTTGTCATTTAAAATCATTTTCTACAAGATAAAATGGTTATGTCAGACATGAAGAAAATTACAACATTTACAATTATCAAATGATGCGGAGAATTTTCTCATAGAAGATATCGAGACTCATAGAATGGTAATGATGCTTACTGACACAATTTCTAAGGAAAAAATATTAAATGTTTTCTGACTTCTCCCTATTTTGAGTCACGAAACAGTTCAACGATTTGCTCTAATTATGTGTTTGCAAAACTCTATGAGGAAAACTTGCTATAAAATTTTTTAATAGTATCACATGCTAACAAAAAAGGAAATGGTTATTTGTATCTGTACACATATCATCTGATCTTAATCTACTATATGCACAGCTCACAAAATCCATGTTTTGATATATGAAACCCCAAAGCATTTAAATTAAAAATCAAATAGGAAGTACAAAAAGCCAATGTATACAGTAAGATATGTGAAGCTTTTGCAAAATTCATGTTACTCAATAACGGTTTAGCAAAACACAATGTAGACCAAAAAGGTCAAAACCATATTTTGAAACAAATACCAATGTCCATTTTTGTTACAGGGTTCCCCAAAATCATTCTAATGAAATTTTAAATAAATATTCCACCATACAAAAAATCTATCAATTGGTTACAAATTATCTATGGAGGATGAGTAAAAACTAGTGTGGTCCAGATATCATTTGGACAGACTGACAGACATACCCAAACACTTTCTACCCTGCTACACAATATTAGCCGTAGTGTAAAAAGCTTAATTAAGGTTATGAGTACTTCTAAGAATTTTGCAGAATCCCATCTAAGAGCTACAACATTTTTATATGAATGTCTATCACTGAAACAATTTATGTAAACACATTTTTGAATAATTTGACAGAGGAGTAGTAATTTTACTCTACACATATGACAAATGAGGGACTCATGTCACTTTATTTCTAGCACTGTATGAACTGGTCAGTTCTAAATATAAAAGAAGGTTTAACAAGATTTCTAACCTCATTGGTCATCTGTAAGTAAACTGATAGATGACAACCCTTACGTAAACTCTCCAAACTGCCCACCACTAAAATAAGGCTAAAGTTACAAGGTTTATTAACAACACAGTCCAAGACTGACAGGATATTAAATTTACAAGATGGATATAAGCAAATCGTCATGTTTGATGAGAAATATTGGTAATTAGGAAGCCTGCAATTTGAAATCCACGAGAGACCTACGACTGACATTGTCTTTCCATGACAGAATTGGTTTGGCATCCTGCCAACTCAGCTTATTGCACATCTTGAGTGACCAGAAACTTAATTAAACAGTACTGGGTAACATCATTTACTTCCAGTCTTTGAATAACTTGACCATTCAGAACACCTTGTCCATGGTTATATATAACATGACCTAAATAACAATATGTTCTGCCTGTATTCAGTCGTATTAGACAATCATAAGAAATTTCAAATAAATTTCTAAATCTAAAGGAGTAGTTAATTGGTACTACTGAAGCATTTTCTACCTCTTAACTATTTATTTGTCTATCTGAATTCCTACTTATGGGCAAATGTCCATTGTCAAAAGTCTAACAGTCAGCTCTAAATATTGGTATTTACTTATCATTGGGTTGATTGATGGTTATGTAAGTATCTTTAAATCAAAGAGAGGATAAAACAGTGTTGATGTGATATGAGTTCTCCAGTGTACAATACAAGATCAACATTATTATTGAACCTAATTTTAACATGTTAGCTTAAAATAATGGTTAATTATACGAAGACATGTAAACAGAATATATTATTCAGATTCTGACTGGCCCGGTCTTATTACTTAGACAATAATAGTTAAAGTCTCTGGTCTGATCCAGCCAAGGATTTAATTCTCACCCACTCCTGGAGGGGAGCCTCCTTTTATACCAGTGAGATAGTTCTGTATTGTTTGGTTAGGGAGCTACCATTTGATTTTTAGGGGGGGGGGGGGGCTAGGATGAAATTTGAAAAAAATGGGCAGGACAGGAGTTTTGAGTAAAAAACAAGCGTTCTGTGAGTATTGCATGGCAATACATAGTCCCCTACTGGTTAAAAATTCACTGTAATGGAACGAAATTCTAACTTGATCTATAACTTGTCATGGTGTAAACTTACATAAAAATATCAAGTCAAAATCTTCAAGCATGACGAAAAAAACTGTTGAAAACTGATTATTTAAGTGAATTTTCTATGTCCAAAGACCATAACTCTGCACAAAATCATCAGACCGGAACAAAATTCCAACTTGATCTGTAACTTGTCATGATAAAACTATATACTAATTATCAAATCAATATCTCCAAGAATGACAAACAAACCTACCACTAAATTCTTCAAACAATTTACCAAAGAAAAGGAAAAAAATCCAAAATGTCATTTTGCCTTTTAAAAAATTCGTAAGTGTTCCGCGGAACCCAGTGTCTCGCCTATTTTTGCTGTTAATCGCAGGCTCAACAAAAATGAGGAAAAAAATTGATAAAAATATTCCTCTCTATACTATCTTTTGATTGTAAGTAGCTTCTGTCCAAGTTTGGTAAAAATCCAGAATAGTTTATGAATCTAATATATGTTTTAAAAACTTAAACTGCAGACTGTATGTAATGTTAACTAGAAGAAAAAATAAGTCCATTTATAAGTAAAATAAGGAAAAAATGGAACAAAATTTTAACAAAATTTCCTTCTAGATACTAGCTTTTAATCATAAACAAGCTTCTGTCCAAGTTTGGTACAAATCCAAGATAGTTTAAGAAAGTTGTTAGAATTTTAAAAACTTTAACCACAGAGTGAATGTAATGTTAACTGGCAGAAAAAGTAAGTCCATTTATAAGTAAAATACGGAAAAAATGGAATTTTTTTTTAACGAAATTTACTTTTGGATATTATCTTATGATCATAAACAAGCTTCTGTCCAAGTTTGGTAGAAATCCAGGATAGTTTAAGAAAGTTATTAAAATTTCTAAAACTTTAACCATAGAGTGAATATTTGTGGCCGCCGCCGCCGACGCCAACGGAATGTAGGATCGCTATGTCTCGCTTTTTCGACAAAAGTCTAAGGCTCAACAAAAATTAGTTATTTCCCTTTGAACAGAAAACTACTATTTAATAAGTATTTCATCAAAAATTTAATTCTAGGGAAAGGGCTTTTACTGAACAAAGAGAAAAGCTAAAATCGTGAAAATTGAACTTGACCTGTAACTAATGTCATGATAAAACAATAAACCAAATATCAAATCAATATCTTCAAGCATGAAGAAAAAAGTCTGGAAAACTGATTTGCCGGACTGACAGATGGACAGACAGACGGACAGACGGACAGAGTGCAAACCTATAGTCCCCTTGGACTTCATCGGTAGGGGACTAAAAAGGCAGGATGACAATTTATGTAAAAAAGAGTCATGATAAACTAAAAAAAAAGGCAGGACCGAATAGAGTGAAAAATAAAAAGGCAGGACAGAGATTACAAGTAAAAAAAAATGCAGGACAAAATTTTTCATCCTAGCCCCCCCCCCATAAAAATCAAATGGCAGCTCCCTTTTTTAGAAACATCGATATTTAATCTCCATATATATTTCTATCTATGTTCTCCTGTATTTTGATTCTTAATATATTTTGCCTGACACACATAGACTCAATGCTCCAGTGAGTCAATATTAGTCACCTGGTGTCTATGCTCAATCTCAAAATGGCTACTCTACAACCAAATCAACCTCTTTAGCCTACTTTTATGTGTTAGCAATTAGTATTCAACAGAATTTTCCATAATTGTTTTTATTTTTTGCATATTAAAACCAGCTCCTTCAATCAACAACAAAAAACCCATCTAGAACAGAGAACACATGTATATTTTAGACAAACAATCAGAAACAATATAATACGACTTGTAAAGGCACAAAATTTTGGGTTGGGTTAAACTACTTATCAGTTATTGTAATTTACAGTGGATTCATTATTATTCTTATGATACTAATTCTCTTGATGGGTAAAGCTTAACCAAAAATCTAAATGTTCAATGAAGTACACATTTTCTATAGGCTTAGATATAAGAAGATGTGGTATGAGTGCCAATGAGACAACTCTCCATCCAAGTCAAAATCTATAAATGTAAACCATTATAGGTCAAAGTACGGTCTTCAACACAGAACCTTGGCTCACACCGAACAGCAAGCTTGATAAAGGGCCCCAAAAATTACTAGTGTAAAACCATTCAAACGGGAAAACCAAAGGCCTAATCTATATAAAAAACATGACTTGTATGCAAAATTTGGCATAACCACAGAATTTAATATCTACAAAAGTTCAAGTTTTCCTAAATCCACGAAAATAAATGAATCCACAATAATTTGTAGCAAAAATGTATGTTGTTGACTTGACTTAACAGAGTAATCCCCATCTCCAATGTAAGGTATTCTACTGGTAAATATAGATACATAAACCTAAGATATTAGCACAACTTAAAATCAATTATTAATAAACTATGTTCCTCATGGAGTATTTAATATGTATTACATCACCAATAAGTAACTCTATAAATCTATTATCATAACAAAATTGGGACTGACATATTTTATTTTTATCTCTCTGTTCTTCATACACTGGGCAAATGGTATAACATATGACAACTGAAATTTTGAGAAAAAGAAAATTTTGAGAAATAAACACTTTCTATACCATATTTGTTTTGCATTTTTTTGAAAGCCATACGAGTGTCCTTTAAAATTAGTGGATAGTTGCCACATTGGCAATCACAGCATATCTTGGGGTTTTATTTTCCAGAGGTGACTGGTAAAAATAGGCTGATGATAATAAAGGGAGTTTTCCCAACACACTTTAAAAAAGGGATGGTTTCAATTTTCGGTCCAAAGATAGTAAAATTTCAACCAATGGGACAAAAAGGGAGAGATTTTACAAACAACAAGGAATTTATTGAATTTGGAATAATTTTGAATGCTGGAAAATAGATAATGCAAGTGAAAACTATAATCAAACTAAAGAGTGGTTAGCTATGCGAGGTTCACATTACTTTCACTGATATTTCAGTATGAACTAACTAACCCCCCACCCCTTAAATTGGGTTTGCTTTCATCATACATTTCTTCAATTTTCCAGAATTCAAAATCATTCCAGGTTTAAATAATTCCTCGTTAAGCATTGATACAAAATAGGAATTATCTATAGAGTATCCTACATGTTAGAGAGTGTCTATCCTACAAGAGTGTCTATATGCCATTTTGTTTTTCTTTGTTGAAATAGTTATTTGTTTTTATAGTGATTAAGATTATAATACAATGTTGACTGCTGTACCCCAATTTTTTACATTTTTATCTATTATGTCTGTTGGTTTTGCTCACACATTGCTGTCAATATAATGGAATTCTATATGACTGTTATACAAGTGAGAGGTCTGCTAGCTATAAAACCAGGTTTAATCCACCATTTTCTACATACATGTAAGGAAATGCCTGTACAAAGTCAGAAATATGACAGTTGTTTTCCATTCGTTTGATTTGTTTGAGCTTTTGATTTTGCCATTTGATAAAGGATTTTGAATTTTCCTTGGAGTTCGGTATTTTTGTTATTTTACTTATTATTATAATTGGCATCAGTACTTGCACCAATAAAGTAATTAAAATAATATTGAATATGTCATATTTAAAATGATGCAATCTGAATCAGCATTTACATTTGGTTTAATTACGCTGTGCCTATACACGACAATATGTTTTCATGTATAGTAAAAGATACTGTGTTTCTCATGAAATATTCAGAACATGGAAATAAAGTAAAAAACAGAAGATTAATGAAAGAAAAAACACAAAAACTTGGCAGGTTGTGATAGTCAAAATCATGACAAGTAACATGACAAATACAGGTTTTTTTTAATTTTATTGATGGATAAAAGAAATGTTAGAATATCCTGTCTTCATACTACTTGTTTGCATAAACCCATTACCATTATTCTGTGGCAGCTTCGTAAATGTTATGGTCTTATGAACTTAGGATTCTTCCTGAATTTACACTAGAATTCATATTTCTAAAACACCTTTATGTGGATGTTGCTGAGGCAGATAATCACAACTACAAAGTAACAGGTAATATGGGGTTCAATAAAGGATAAAAGTTCTGATGGGGCTCATTAGGGAAACTGACTGAAAAGGCTAAGTTATTATGTTGAACAGTGTTTAACTAATTATCTTTATAAGATCTAATTAGATAAATATGGACCCAAAAGACAATGGGAAATTAAAAATTACTGAACTAGAAAGATTCTGAGTTTAAAAAAAGGACAATCCTTGCTCACTGAGCACGATCCTACTTTAATATCAAATGGTGATAAAAAATAGTGATTTGGCTTTCTTTTTATACAACTTAAAGTTTATTTAAATTGACAGGAAGATTCTGGTTACCGTTTCTCATATAGTAAATTTAATATATTTCCTCTTTTTTGTCTTCTTCCAGGAATTTCCTGATTTTTATTTTGTTCAATCCATCTCCATCTATAAATTACGGGAAAGTAGATCAGTTACAATCCCACTGTGCATTTATGACGTTAATTATATATGGAATTAATTTTTGAATGATCAGGTAATAAGCACCACCGCATGCAGTAACGTGCACATGATATGCATGCATCCTGCTGACTAAAAACTTGAATTCTGGTATGATTTTTTTTCTCCAGCAAATTAATTGTTTAATAATAGCAGTGTGCAAACGTATTTGTTTCAATAGAAAATAACAAGGTACAATGATATTTTATTTATATTAATTTCTGTTTAGATACTGATCCAATAATATCATTTTAATAAAGATGTCAAGAATAGGACAAAAAATGCACAATTCCAGACTAGATTCTAATTGAATTACATTGCAACTGAAATGATGTTGTAGAGTAGTATTGTTGCAATCACATCTGTGACAGGGATGTTTTAAACTTCATCATCGGTCGGTCCTTGAATTTCTATGCACATCAGAAAGCTATCTGTTTCAACTCTAAAAAGGCATATCATATTTTTCATATCATTTGTCAAGACAAAAATAAGTTCTGAAATTTCTGTTTGACAGCTGTTGTCTTCTACAATGTTATCTAATAGTAAATCTGATTGGTTCCCGTGAGGGACATATAAGGAAGAAACTCGACCCTGTTCTAAACAAACTGTACAGAGCTTAAATGACAAATTGCATGATAAAATACATTGACCAGGCCTTTGAAGATATTGATTTTCTGTCTTAATTGAATCAAACATTTTTAGATTGCTCCCATGATTAGCCATATTTTTATGGTTTCCACATTATTTTTACAAAATTTTCTGCTTTGTTTGGTTTTATTTATATGTAAATAATGAGCTTCAAACAAAAAAATATTGGTAAAAAATCACTTATAATAATTCCAAAGTGCAGTGTTTCAAAAAAATTTTAAAGCAGCAAATTGTCTTGAAGGAAATTCATGTATCTATGGTAACAATTCCACACTTCATTTCTTGTGATCATCAGCTGAATCACCTTCCAATTCAGTATTAGTAGACTGCATTTACAAACAGATTGAATATTGCAAAAAAATTTCCTGTGGTTTAATTTCAATCAAAGGATACCTACATTATAGATTTTTCTCCTCCACCTTTTCTAATCATGAGAACTTAATTTCCCTTTGAAATCATCAACCTTGAAAGTACCATTAACGGATTATTTCTTATATATATACACATATATAACATATAATTTCTTATTAATCTTAAGAACAATAAAAAGCACAGATCAGAATTTCATCACAAAATTTATGAAAGTCCATCAAGCTCTACTGCAGATTATAATTCATAAAATAGGCAGAAGATACTAAAGGGATAGTCAAAAACCAAAGTCCAAACAAAAACAGGAACACATTAGCCAAAAAGAAAAATGACAAAAAAGACAAACAGCAGTCTACAAAACAATACACAGAAAACTAACGACTCTCAGCAACACAATGCTCACCAAAAACCAGATGTGATCTCAAGTGCTCCAGAAGGGTAGGCAGATCCTTCTCCACTAATGGTGATCTCAAGTGCTCCAGAAGGGTAGGCAGTCCTTCTCCACTAGTGGTGATCTCAAGTGCTTCAGAAGGGTAGGCAGATCCTTCTCCACTAGTGGTGATCTCAAGTGCTCCAGAAGGGTAGGCAGATCCTTCTCCACTAGTGTTGATCTCAAGTACTCCAGAAGGGTAGGCAGATCCTTCTCCACTAGTGTTGATCTCAAGTACTCCAGAAAGGTAGGCAGATCCTTCTCCACTAGTGTTGATCTCAAGTGCCCCAGAAGGGTAGGCATATCCTTCTCCACTAGTGGTGATCTCAAGTGCTCCAGAAGGGTAGGCAGATCCTTCTCCACTAGTGGTGATCTCAAGTGCTCCAGAAGGGTAGGCAGATCCTTCATCACTAGTGGTGATCTCAAGTACTCCAGAAAGGTAGGCAGATCCTTAGCCACTAGTGTTGATCTCAAGTGCTCCAGAAGGGTAGGCATATCCTTCTCCACTAGTGGTGATCTCAAGTGCTCCAGAAGGGTAGGCAGATCTTTCTCCACTAGTGGTGATCTCAAGTGCTCCAGAAGGGTAGGCAGATCCTTCTACACTAGTGGCACCTTTCCTTTTGCTCACTGCATGTAAATAATCGGGGATGTCACAATCCAGGAAAAATCATTTATACAGCAGAAATATTTGATTTTAACAAAAGACAGGTAAAGCAGTCTTTTTTGTAAATCTGAGCCAGTGTATAAAGCATGAGAATTATAGAAGCTGGGTGAGCTTATACATAAATCATGCCCTTAATTTTTTTATGAGCCTAGAAATAAGCCATGTTTTCATCTTTAGGGTATGCCACTTTCACTTTAATGAACATGTATCAATACCTACAAAATGGCCATTGAATGCATTTATTTATGGTATCTAAGATGTTAAACCTTGACAGCAATTATTCAAGCAATAAACCCTCTTTTTTTAGATTAATCCATTACGCCTAAGGATAAAATAACAGAGTACTGTATGTTTAGTTATCAACGTCAGATAAATACTGTTACCTATTTATCTGCCGTTCTAGGTAATGTAAATATATAGTTTCTGACTGGCTAATTCCCCACCGATCCATTATCCGAGGCATATAAGACTGGACAATTACAGTAAGCTATTACGGTCAACATACAACATAAATACATGCTAGACTGAAATAAATAAAATCCCAAGAGACATTTCCTGCATATTTACATTCTTGCTGAAAATAGTAATATTACTTCTAACTGAGTTTCTGTATCAATTTGACTGTAAAATTAATTCTAAACAATGCATGCGTGTTCGTAAAACACACACTATGCATATATAGGAATAAATATTAATTGAAACCACATAATATTGTAAGGAAATGAATCTACAGTGAATGACTCACAATTAATTCAGACTATCTATAAAAAATTAATTCAAGCTGCAAAAATTTCCAGATCATTGCCAGTTAGATCCAGGGTGTCAGATTTTTTAAAGGATATAATTTAAACTTGTAAATACAATGTTATATGTCATCAAATATTGATAGCAACATTATCAAAACAAACTTTTAGGAAATTTCAAAATTTGACTTTAATGTAAAATTATTATCATTTTTAAATAAATTAGAATTATACAAAATTTTGAAATGGAAACATCAGTAAACTCAGGTTAAAAGAACTGTCCAGGTAGAACAGGCTAGACAGGTCACAGGTCACTTTATTTAGGTAATGAATTATCATGGTCACATAAAAAAGGGTCTTTATAAGTAGGTGTTCATTAAGACAGGTCTGACCTTACATAGGACACTTTGTACCACACATATCATATTTCCATATAGAAACTAGAAGTCATGCCAACAAAGCTTGAAAAATGATTGCAAAGTCCATGATTTGCTAAAGGAAACCCAAAAAATGACTCTGATGACAAAATATTGAAGCTGCAGGAAAGTAATAGTTGGTTAAAATTGTAAGAAAGTTTAAATAAATTGTGATTTAAAAGGGTTTTTGGAGGAGTTGTGGATACAAAATGGGTTCACCACAAATGTGTACTATAGTGTGCAGATATGAAGAATCCATGTCATCCCAAAGTAAACCCTAAAAATCTTTTAGATGAAGAAATGAAACATGATTGATTGAATCATTGGTGTTTAACGCCACTTTCAACACTATTGTGCTATTTCTTGCAGGTCATTTTTTTTGGTGGAGGAAGCTGGAGTGCCTGGAGAGAACCACCGACCTTCAGTAGGAAAACTGACAATCCTAGACAATTGAAATGAAATATGAGGTGCATAATAACATCATGTGTGTGAGGGTGTTGAGGAGCATTTGTGGATACAAATGTGGGACAGATAGACAAACTGACTGACTCCCCCATCACTATTAATGGCTGCTTTAGAAAGCGGGGGATATAATGGCCATGTTCAGTGAACATCAAAATCTGGGTTGAAACACAAATAGGCATACTTTTTTCAAAATTTCACATCACAATGAACATATGTACTAAGTTTCAAGTTGATGTGATTACAACTTCATGGTGAACTACTTTAAACCATTAACTTTCACCCGATGAAGAATGGACAACAGGACCGATCGATCGATACATTTTTTTTCCTTAAAATTCTGGTTACAATTTAGCTATTTATGCTTTTGATTTGATAACTAAGTTGGAATAGTCAAGTTTTATGATTGCCTTGTACAATGAGTGATATGTATAACTTGATATCAAATTCTCCTCAAAAGCACTAAAAGGAATTCAGTTACTTCTATTCTATTAAATGTAGTTATTCTCTCTGAACATGAGTTTGTTTTTATGGATGAGATCTTAACAGGATTATATGTCCTAAATACGGAAGTAGTTGTGTATCTTAAAGTAACAACAGAAGATGAGACAGCAACCCATCTAAATAACTTAGCCATATTAGACATTGATAGGTTATAATTTGGTCATTAAAGATGGAAAACTGCATACACATTAACAAATAAAAAAAACTCAAATATTCATAACAAACCTTCGGCTTGCTTGGTTTGTTTAAGTATAACTTCATATAAATTTTTTAGGACTTTCTTTGACTCATGTTATATAATCTCTACTACTACTTTTGTGTTATATAATCTCTACTACTATTCGTCAGTCAGATTCTAAAAAATTTTTGGGCATTTTTCAAATCAATGATTTATAGACCTGAATAAGAATGAAACATTTGCCTCCACACTTTCAGCAAACAAATATCAATCAATCCAGTCTTAAACCTTTGATTTATGTATCTGGCAAACGTTTTATTTGATAGTTTCTATTTTAATTTATTCAACACTTATATACATGGGAATGATTTTGAGCTCATATTGTACAGACATCTGTCTATTGTTAATGTCCAAATGTTGCCTTCTTGATGTCTTTTGGTTATTTGTTTTGCTGGGTTGCTGTCTCATTGCTGTTAACCCCAGGTCTCCTTTTATTCATATCATTTAACTGCTAATAAGGAAAAAAAATTATTTCCAGCTTATGATGGCATTTAGGGAATTTAAAAATACATTCATTTTGCTGTCCGAATGATTATAATTCTAAGAAAAGGAAATAGTTTGTAATCCATTTTTGCTGCATAAAATTAAAAATAGAATAAGGTTTTCCTAGTTATCATCATATGTTATTATCCATACAGAGAAATATCCAATTATTTGTTATCTTGGCAAAAAATCTCATTAGTAAACATTTATCATGGAAATTTAATGAACTACATGACCGCCACTCTTTCTTTTCTCTCTACTACTTATTAATTATTCACAACAATAACACGACTTCATTGCGGAATACTTCTATACACCCTGTATTCACTGAGGCCTGAAATGGGTTTATTTATTTAATTTTTTTTACCACCTCCACATAATAACTTTATTACAACATAGCTGAATCTGTCTGAAGGAATTCTAATATTCATGGTGATTTTTTATTGGAAGGAGACAAGACATTCCTTAACATCAGAAAACAGCAATAAAACTTTTTCTTCTTCCATCAAATGACATTAATAAAATGCTGATATCTTAAATTTAACTCATCCTCATAAAAGTCCACAAAAAGTAACAAAAAATATCAAAAGCCCATTCTCCTATCAGAATTAACCACAATTTTAAATTGGACAGATAGCATCCTGGTTGCCATGACGACTTGGCATTATCATTCTACAAGCACTATGAATGTAACAAAGTGTGACAGCGGAGAAATAAATTAGATTGTATCCGGCCTCCATGTTTTCCATGCCACTTGGCTGATAACATAGAATGTTTAATAGTTGTGTTTCTGATTGTACAAATATAGCTACGATAGCTTTTTCTCTTCTCTTTCACTGATTTATATCAAAGCCAGGCATTTATGCCTTCAAATGGATACTTCGCTTAATTCACTTTTATGATAGTTCGTTTTTCTTACAACATTTTGTTCGTTTTTAATTTACAGAAATATAGCTCCTGGGAATACTAGTCTTTTCAGATTCTGTATTTTTTATGATTAATTGCAAATATTCCTACACAAATGAATAACTGACAAGTTAGTTTCCTCACATGGGAATTTATTGCAAAAAAAAA
Source organism: Mytilus californianus (assembly GCF_021869535.1). NCBI lineage: Eukaryota > Metazoa > Mollusca > Bivalvia > Mytilida > Mytilidae > Mytilus > Mytilus californianus. The sequence goes on from NW_026262712.1 coordinate 82,710,013, forward strand.
TGTGTTACTAATAAATTTTTAAGGACAAGACCTTACTCAAATAAAGCTTTAGAAATTAAGAACAAAAACAAATGGTAATATAATATTAGAAACATTAATTACATTATTATTGAAAACAAAGCAGTAACTGACGATCCTGGTTATGTCAGTTATTTAAACAAGACCTGTCCAAGAACATGAGCAATCACATACACTACAGCTCAACGGAGATAGTCTAAGCTTCTCAATTAAAAATAGAACTCAATTCCAAATTGACAATTTCCGATCTCAGCCTTACAATATGTCCATTATTTTAAACTTTTACACAAAAACAACAGGCATGTGTCTCTGAAAAAAATATAATGTCTTATTTTAAAGTATATAAGTAATTTTTTTTTGAAACACTAGCCAGCACGAATTGTGACAAAAACCTCCAAAATAAATCTTATCCAGTTTTTTTGTAAGAATTCTCAGTGATTTACCCATCATAAAAAAAAACATGAAAATATATATAATCAACTGTTGGGTCATATTTTCAAAAAAAAATAAATATGGAAATGGATTATAGCCATAAATCTTTGCATGTTTCTAATTATCTAATAGAGTGGATACTATACTGGAATCACTTTGTCTGTTCATATGTAACTTTCGTTGCATATAACTCAGGCTATGTATAAAGGTATGATTTGATAGTTGGTCATGGGACTTTAAAATGCTAAACTGTACTGTGTAAGTGATTTTCAGATCTGTCAGGCAGTCAGTTCCTGTTCGAGAATACTTAAATATTTATTATATACTCACTAAGCATGAAATTTTTCATCGATAAAACAATAAAGAGTGAGGATAATCTTTTCACAATATTGAGTATAAATTTTGTTTTAGTTGCTCAGATAATGTACATGTATAACAAATTTGATTGTACAATAAACCACCCAAGTATTTTAAAAGATACTGTGGATTCATTATTACTGTAAATTCAGAAATTATTGCATGCATTTATTAATGCGAATTTTGTAGAATTGACTAAAATGTAAGATTATTATAAATTATTGCGATTTCAAGAAAATCTGCATACAAATAAAAGTATCAGATATAAGAATGGGAGTCCTTATTATTGCTATATTCATTCAGTCGCATTATTAGCATTAATAAAAACCTCGCAATAATTTCTGAATTTACAGTATTCCTAAAATACCAATTTCTGTAGAATTTACATGTTCAAATCATCTCAAATTTTCTTTTAGTATGTATATGCAGACTTTGGCATTATCACAAAATCAAATATCCATGAAAATATTAGATTTTCTCAATCCGTGAAAATTGGTACCACGAAAATAAATAGATCCACAGTAAAAGTGTAACATATAAAAACCATGTAAATAGTTTTTCTCCAATCAACAAAAGTAATTTGTATACATTGCTAAATAATGGGCTATATTTATATGTCTTTATCAATACATATGTGATAATCGTTCTTTGTATTTACAAAAAGGGTACCCTGGTGCATAGAAATTAGTGATTGATAATGAGGCTGACCTGTAGAAGATTCCGTAAAAGTTTGGTAGAATTCAGTCCAGCAACTTGCAAAGAGTTAACATAAAGTGTGACAATTTGGACGATGACGTGAGAAGACTGAAGTGATCCCTATGTAGTGCTAGGGACAGCTGGATGCTGTCAGGTGACACAAAAACAGGAGGTGAAAAATAGTCATGTCCAAGTCAAACCTTTCTTGATCATGCTGTAGTGTCATGAGTATCCATATGATGTTTCAAATGTTTGTGTCTGTTGGATGTTAAGATGGTTAAGTGGTTTACAAAACAGCTGCACATCATATTTATAGTTATGTGAATGGATGGGCAATGACAAAGAGGTACATAAAAGGATTTTTATGAATGGGAAAAACTTACAATTCAAATGTGGAACCACGATAAACAGCAAATATCTTTTAGGGTTTGACAAGCATTTCTAACAATCTGCACAAAAAGTGACAAATAATAGCCTTTCCCAGGAACATACAGACAAACAACAAGTTGTATGATACTAACTGTTTACCATTTTCATTGAAGGGTATCACTAAAACAATTATATCTCCTGTCTTAGAAGTAGAACAGAAATCATGACAATGTAATTATTTCTATAACCAGTTCTATAGAGACCAGTGTATTGCACCGTATCTTATTCTATTCCTTTGTATTTATTGAGTAATCCAATCATTTTTACAACACAAATCAAACCAAAAAAAGGTGATAATAGGATATAAATCTAAATAAGTATTACGTACATTCGTATCCTCCATAATTATTCCATATGCCTTCAGAATATATAAATATAAATGGTTACAAGTCTAAATTGAAAACAACGTTCAAACCTATGATTGCGTTGGATAAAAACCGCAATTTTTATACATGTGCATGCAAAACAAATTTCTTGGTAGAGGGTATAAATACAGCACAAACAACATAATACAACTAATAATCTAGATCATCCGATTAAATTGTTCAACATTTCGTACAAAACTTTTCATTATCATATTTATTCTGTTGTATATTAAAGATTAATAGATTCTCACATGATAATATAATGAATTTCAAAATAGTTTCCTTGACTTGTAATTTTTTTGATCTTTTCCTATTTGGCAGAACCAGGACAAACTAGAGGTACTGTAAGTTTACCCCGCCCCCTGCAATGTCCATACTTTGGTAAGGGTAAACCGAAAAATAACAATTGAGATCAAAAACAAAATAGGAGGTGCACAATGGCATCATAGTCAAAAGTTCATGAGAAAATTTAATCAAATTCTGATCAGAGGTTAAGGAGAAGGGAATATAAATGTGTTCTGTAGTGTGCACCAGATTTGCTGAAGAAAACTGTGAAAATGATTCCGTTCAAAAAACAAAATAGGAGGTGCACAACAGCAATATATGGTTAAAATTGTGAGAAAGGTTCAATAAATTGTAATAAGGGTTTAAGAAGAATAGTAGTTGCCAATACAAAATTGGTACCCCTTAAATAAAGCAATGGCAAATCCAATTATTTGGTATTCCCCAGAATAGTTAGGACAAAAAAACAAAATTTAAAAGTTATACACTTATCCAATAATCTCAAATAGGTAATCTTAAACAGTCATGTAGATCTTTTATATATATATTATTTTGAAAGTACCAAACTTCTTTATGACATCGCACACCTATCCTAGAAATGGGTTCCTGGTTCCAAAAAAGAACACATAAGGAAAAGTTTAAGGAAAACTATTTAAATCAAACAACTCGTATTTATGAATAAAAGTTGTCCAAGATGGCAGAAGACACCTGTTCTACCGTAACTAGTTTTCAGCTTACTTTGAACACAAACAGAGGTTCATTAAAGTCACTGTTTTGCATCAGGTTTGATCAAATTGTCAATATAGATATAAGAAGATGTGGTATGAGTGCCAATGAGACAACTTTCCATCCAAGTCAAAATTTATAAAAGTAAACTAATAAAAATAGCAGGCGTGGATGAGTATTTATACATCCAAACCCCATAATATATAATTAACAATTAAGAACAAAGATATAATAAATATGTGAAAGCTCTCACAGGCAAACAACCCATAACTGAAAAATATAAGGGCATACACCACAAGCACTGGAACAATATGTATGTAAAAACAAAGATATTGGACAACGCATTAATGGATGGTGCAGCATAAGAAATTAAATTGTTCTTGCATTTCAAACAAATATCATTTATATAGGAAATATAATCAAGATTTTATCCAGTCAGAGAAACACTAAAAGGGATTCCATGTATTCAACATGACATGCACTTTTATCTGGATGCTCACCTCATCATTAAAATTTCATCTTTAAGAAAAGTTAGTTGATCTTACATTTTAAAAACCTGACAAGCTTTTTTAAAGCTTAAAATAGTAAATAAATAGCATAAATAGTAGATCCAAGCAATACATTTGCCTCTACAACAGTCTCAAATACATGATACAGTTACGTCAAAATTATGGAGGCAAAGATATTAATGCCAACAAAAAGCTGTTTATCTATTTTTCTTTCCTTTTCAATCTTTTCAAAAATACTGAAACTATTGTATGATTCAAGCATTCTTAGACAATCACATCAGTATCTGAGGTATGTATGATATATTTTTGTAATTCAAAAGTATATGCATGAACTTTGAAACAAAATTGCCATTTCCAATTATTCAAACACATATTATTCAAATGTGAAAAATAAGATAAAAGGAACAGGTATGATAAGAGCCATTATTTTGCCCCTGAAATTGCAAAAATAGTAAAATTATTAAAGCCTTTCATAATTATGTTAATTTTATAATTAACAAGCATTCTGTGAGTAATGCCTGGCAATACATAGTCCCCTACCGGTTAAAAATTCATTGTACTGGAACAAAACGCTAAGTTGATCTATAACTTGTCATGGTGTAAACTATATAACAAATATCAAGTCAATATCTTCAAGCATGATGAAAAAAAATGTGGAAAATTGATTATTTGAGTTAATTTTCTAAGTCCAAGGACCATAACTCTGCACAAAATCATCAGACCGGAAAAAAATTCAAACTTGATCTGTAACTTGTCATGATAAAACTATATACCAATTATCAAATCAATATCTTCAAGCATGACGAAAATAAGTGAGCAGGAAAACTGATTATTTGAGTGAACTTTTTAAGTTCAAGGACCATAACTTTGCACAAAATCATTAGACCAGACCAAAATTTGAACTTGATCTGTAACTTGTCATGATAAAACTATATACCAATCATCAAATCAATATCTTCAAGCATGACAAAAAAAAGTGTGGAAAACTGATTATTTGAGTGAATTTTCTAAGTTCAAGGACCATAACTCTGCACAAAATCGTCAGACCGGAACAAAATTCAAACTTGATCTGTAACTTGTTATGATAAAACAATACACCAAATATCAAACTAATATCTTCAAGCACGAAGAAAAAAGTGTGGAAAACTGATTTGCCGGACTGACGGATGGACAGACAGACAAACGGAGTGCAAACCTAAAGTCCCCTTCGACTTCGTAGGTAGGGGACTAATAAATGAACAGGCTGAAAGAATCTGGACATTTTAGTGCTAAAAGGTCACTAATAAGTGTGATGTTGCTATGACTTCACAAACATGCTGAAATTTACATACTTGATCAAAATTTGATCATTTTACACCCTGTTTTCAGTCAAAATAGATATGAGCAATAGCTTACCCAATAAGATATTTTACAAGCATTTGCTTCTATGTAATATAAAACATCTTTTGGCAAAACATATTTTGGGTAAAGCTGTTGCTCATATCTAAATATAAATGACACGAATTCAAAATGAGACTCTTTTGGCAGTTTTGCACAAAATGTCAGGAGTTTGAAGCCCCAATGTAAATATGTAAGACAAAATATTGAAAAATATAAATAATGATGATTGATAGTCCTGTGAACATTTAAAGCCTGTTATTTGGGTGATTTATGATAATTTTTTATTTTCGAATTGAGTGGGCCAAAAGAGTGGTTTAATCATACCTTCTCCTTTTTTATATTGAATATATATATAAAATAAAATCCTCCGCTGGGGCACAGCTTGATACGACCGCAGAGGTCGAACCCTGAACAGTTGGGGCAAGTATGGACACAACATTCAAGCTTGATACAGCACTGAATTTGAATTGTAATTAAATATTTGACACTGCATAGGTTTCTCACACAGAATGAATGTGGTCTAAGAACTTAAAAATTTTTAATTTACCTATTCAAACAATATCATTATTATTTGCGTTTATATATAAATCAGAAATAACCAATTTAAAATGGAAAATTTTAAAGAAAAAAAAAACCCCAATTTTTTTAACCCCCTTATGAATTCATCCCCCCCAAACTCAATCCCAGCTTTCCCTTTGTGGTATGGTACCTTGCAGTACAATTTCAGAGAGATCCATACACTTGAACACAAGTTATTGTCTGGAAACTAGAAAAATGCTTGTTTTTTGGCCCCTTTTTGGCCCCAAATTCCTAAACCTTTAGGGCAATTACCCCCAAACGCAAACCCAGCTTTCCCTTTGAGATATGGAACCTTGCAGTACAATTTCATAAAGATCCATACACTTACACACAAGTTATTGTCCTGAAACTAGAAAAATGCTTGTTTTTTGGCCCTTTTATGGTCCCTAATTACTAAAATTTTGAGGGAATTACCCCCAAAAAATCAATCCTAGCCTTCCCTTTGAGGTATGGTACCTTGCAGTACAATTTCAGAGAGATCCATACATTTGAACACAAGTTATTGTCTGGAAACTAGAAAAATGCTTATTTTTGGCCCCTTTTTGGCCCCTTATTCCTAAACTTTTTGGGCAATTACCCCCAAACTCAATCCAGCTTTCCCTTTGTGATATCGAACCTTGTAGTACAATTTCATAAAGATCCATACACTTACACACAAGTTATTGTCATGAAACTAGAAAAATGCTTCTTTTTGGCCCCTTTTTGGCAACTAATTCCTAAAATTTGGAGGCAATTACCCCCAAAATCAATCCCAGCATTCCCTTTGTGATATGGAACCTTGTGATACAATGTCAGAGAGATCCATACACTTGAACACAAGTTATTGTCTGGAAACTAGAAAAATGCTTGTTTTTTGCCCCTTTTTGGCCCCTTATTCCTAAACTTTTTGGGCAATTACCCCCAAACTCAATTCCAGCTTTCCCTTTGTGATATGGAACCTTGTAGTACAATTTCATAAAGATCCATACACTTACACACAAGTTATTGTCATGAAACTAGAAAAATGCTTGTTTTTGGCCCCTTTTTGGCCCCTAATTCCTAAAATTTGAAGGCAATTACCCCCAAAATCAATCCCAGCATTCCCTTTGTGATATGGAACCTTGTGGTACAATGTCAGAGAGATCCATACACTTACACACAAGTTATGTCTGGAAGTTACAAAAATGCTTATTTTTGGCCCCTTTTTGGCCCCTAATTCCTTAACTGTGGGTACCATAACCCCCAAAATCAATCCCTACCTTCCTTTTGTGATATTGAACCTTATGGTAAAATTTCATTGAGATCCATTCACTTAAACTAAAGTTAGAATGCGAAAACTAATGTGTCTTCGGACGACGACGACGACGATGACGCCAACGTCATACCAATATACGACCACAAAAATTTTTTTGCAGTCGTATAAAAACAACTAGATGATATTTCATTACATTAGAGATATGCCTTTGACCAAGATATCTCTAGATGACTTTTGGTTATTTGTGTGGTTGGGGGTGGCTGTCTCATTGATATATACCCCATATCTATTTTTATTCATAAACACTACGAGGAAATGATAGGAATAAGTTTATCTACTTTTTTTAAGAACAATTTCAGCTCTTTTCACAAAATATCCTAGTACATTTAAAATAATATAAAACTTCATTTTGGTGTGTCAAAAGTGATTTTCTGGATTCACCTACATCAGGAAAGCTCAAACAGCTCAAACCGATACAAATAATCATGATCTGTTTTTCTGTCCATATCCACTAAGTGAAGATGAATTAACATCATCGTGTCCATTGTTGAAGGCTTTATGTTGACCTCTAGATTTCTTTTAATTTTTTTGTGTTGATGGGTTGTTCTCAATAATATATATCCCATATCTCCTTTTATCCATACTTGGTATTTTCTTTTATAAATATATAAGCAAAAATATTCAATTTGTCACCATAGTAATAAATAATATGCCTTCAAATCATAAAGAAATTCAGCTTAGTGACATCTTTCACTGACAAGGCTTTGAGTAACAGATGGTAACCTCCATTAACATCATATTCACAAATGTCTTGATTCAAAAAATTTATGACTATTTAGCAAGGGCAAATAACTTCTTTATTCCCTATCAAGATTAGCTAAATATTTACATGCAAATAAGGGAAAAATGAGTGAAGATTTCCACAGAAATTTTTTTAATGTCTGTGAGTTAAAAAACCTAGAAATAGTCTATATTAACACAACATGAATATAAAAATAAGGAGATGTGGTATGATAACAATGAAGAATACTATCCACTAGACACCAAGTGATGTGGATGTAAATAACTATAGGTCATTGTACAGCCTTCAATAATGAGCAAAACCAATATCCAGTAGTAAGCTGTTTAAGGTCATGAAATCCACATCCTTCGGTCACTGGAGGATAGGTGTTTCATTTGCAATCATACCACATCTCCTTATTTTCATAACAAATTCATCAATCAGTTCTGTTGGTGAAAGACTGTCATATCCATTACAGTTTTAATAGTAATCTCAATGACAACATGTATATTCTATAAAGTGTTGCTAAACCTCCCAACTCTTCCTTATTCATGTCATTTGAAAATCAAAATTTTAGTTCTAATGACCCACCCTGCTTTTGTTATGGTTAAAGACTTTTCTGGGTTCATAGGCTGACATTTTTCAAAATAATTTAAATACTCCGGCATTGAAATTGAAAATTCAACAATCAAACCAGATATTTTTTTTTGTAGATTTTTTAATTTAAAGTGAATATTTTTAACCACTCCAAACATGTAGTAAATGCAAGATGCTCTTATTACAGGTGTCACATAAACTTAACATTACCAATGTTAAAAAAAAAAACTAAACTATTCACAAAAACATTTCTATGACCAATGAACCAAGAAAATGAGGTCAAGGTCAGACAAACTCTGTACGATGGACAAGTACCTTAGAATCATTCTAAACATCTAATATTGTTGACCTACTTCTTAAAGTATCTGATAAACGGACATATTCACGAAAACTTAACGTTGACCAATGAACCATGAAAATGAGTTCAAAATCATATGAATCCTGTCAGAGAGGCATGTAAACATTACAATCATTGACATTCTATGCACTAAATATAGTTGTCTTCTAACTTACATTAGCTGGGGAAAAATCAGGTAACAAAACACTGCAATTTTTAAGATTGCTTGATCTCAATGGTCATCATAAAACATATATATATTTTTTCTAACAATAAATAATTTTGATCAGTTGGCTTCCTTGCAAGCCCAAAAGCCCATCCCCCCAAAATAAAAATTAGTCAATTTTAGTCAATCCTCATTTATCCAATATGGTGACCCGTTTTCTTTATATGTCATATTCCATAAAAGTATTATTTATATACAGTAACACCCTCTTTTCACACAGACGTGAACATAAAACTTTGAAATAATTGTCTACGTCATTTAATTGTATCATATACAAATAACAGCCTATAAATGACAAATGGCTATTCTACAACTGTTACTCTATAGAACTTCAATTAACAAACCACAAATTATATATACATAAAGGGTATGCCTCTCATCATTATTCAGTCTGTAAAAGGTTTAAGTGGCTTAACAAAAGCATAATTAAGAAATTTTAAAATAATGTTATTCTGTTTAGATAACGGGAGCTGTTGCTCTTTGATTCTGCATCATTTGACACATGAGTGACGATGAATGAATAGTGTCAAGTTACATCATGATACCGATCCAGATATGACTTACGCACAATGATTGATAAGGCGCTGTTATAGGCGAGAATGATAAATCATCAACAAAATATTAAATAAAGTCAAAAATGACAATCGGAGAGAAAAACAGATATAGAAAATCACCATAATTCTATCCTACCTGCGACTAATGATTTTCCATTCCGCATCAAACTTGTATAGATAAAGTTGTTTTATATCATCACTAAGAGCTAAGTATTTCCCAGAATCTGAGCAACAGGATGCAAGAATGTGATTTTTGGTTGAGGTGACACTTTTGTCTGCATTGTTGTCTGAACTGTAAAAACAATAGAAAATCCAATGACATGATTAGAGCAGAGACACAGCAAAAATGACGAGCATATTGCATAGCAGAATAAGCTAGAGATTTCATCAATAAAATTGACTGAATCCAAACCCTGAAAACATCATTTCCGAGACATTGTACACATAAAGTCAATATTTTCTCCACTACATATATTGATGATTTTTCTCCTACAATTCTTCAGGGATTAAACTATTCAATAAATCTATTTGTGCAACATAATTAAGTTTACCAACAAATGATATGCACATTTGTATCAATAGGTCAAGGTTAAGACTTCAGATTGAAAAAAAATGACCTTAAATGAAAAAAATATTGAATTTGATGAGATATTCGTATGACAATGTCATAAGCAATGTTGCATACATCTATAGAGTGACATACATTGTTTTAGACAAGAATAATACAGAGGACATTTGCACTCAATTTAACCTTTGTACTCAAAAGAGGACTTTGTAAGCATGTACTGCAGCAATATATATAAAAAAAAAAAATCCTTCATTTCAAAACTGTGAGAGTTCCAAAAAAAGGTGCTTGAGGCCCCCCCTCCCTTTTTTCAGTGTTGAAAACAGACCAATGAACACAAAGACCCTAACATACACTCACAATTTAGTAAGTCAATTTATAAATATGCCTTAGGATGAAATGGTTGTTTAGATGGTCTGAAGTGCAGAATGAGGATTCAATCTATTAGATATGGTATACCAGTCAATGCTGGGCTTCTTAGAAAGTAATTAATTTTTCAATGGATGTTAAGCAAACAACAATCAATTAATCTGAGAAAGAAGCATCATTGATATATTTGGCAAGAAAAACACAAAACTGGTGTTCATATAATCATATTATTCATAAATGCATTTCTGGCCTAAATCATCAGTATTATTCTAAAAACAATATGATTTTTTATTATGCAAATACCTAGCCATTTACTTAGTGATTATTTGATTACTGGACAAGAATATGGATTATAAATTACTGGTGCTTAATTTGATAATGTTTTTCTGTATGAATATATAATTCTAAAAAGAACTTTTCCATCCAACTTTGGTTGTGAGTCAAGTTTCCATCACTTGCAAAGACAGCAGAGACAACTGAAGTGTAGCTGGCAGAACTTTGATACCCTATTTTAAATTTATTCACAACTTGTTTTAGACTCTGGCTATTAAGAACTTTTTACTATTATCTGTTGAATCTCATATGGTGACCCATAGAATAGTATCTTTTGATTATTTTATTTGTGTGTGTCTCATGGACATATATTCCATTCCTTTTATTAACATTTATATCCTGTCAGTATATATTATTGCATAATCTGTTGCTGGGGCCTCTTGATTCTTTATATCAATAAACCTTTACTTGTATTTGTTATACTCAGTCATAAGCAAGTAATTATAGAATACCGTTACTTTCCAAAATAAGTAAAATCTTTTGTTTGCAATTTTAGTCATTTGAATAATTTATGTATTATATTATGTCAATGTCAGGAAGGTATCAACTTTTCTTGTATGTAGGCTTTGAAACTGCAGAAGGGCGAGGTTTACCGAGCCCTTCAACTGTTTCTTGCTGAATACAAAAAAGTTTATAATTTTCTGACATTGACCTAATATTGTTTTTATACTGCAGCTAAAAATGGCTATAATTATACATTGTAGTAGTGAAAATGTGAACCCAAAAATAAAACATATTTTCCATCCCTAAACAAATCACAAATTATGAAAAAAAGTGTCATGAAATTGACATTGCACGATATACCCCTTTGTTACTTAGTATATTTGGTAGATAAAGACAACAGGAAGTGTTCTAGCTGCAGTATAAATAAGTTTCCTGATTTCATAAGAAATAAAATTCAGTATTTAAATTTGTGGGTTTAGATACATGTATATACATAGTTATAATAACCTGGAAAGGGAGCAAATGAAAGAAAGATGAAGTCGTTTGAGAGATAGGAAATGGGTTTTGTAAATAGGGAATGGACTCTCTTTTGGTCATTAAGTCTTTCATTTGCTTGAGGTAATTCAAAATGCCATCTGCAATGAAAAAAAAGTGTTTATAAAAATATCTTGTATTTAAAAATAACAAAAAAATTATACAAGTAGTCTCAGCAATGCAAGCCAAAAATTTTCCTAAAAATATTGTGTAGTATGAATAACTAAAAAAATTACACAATAAATCTCTACCACCATTGTTTAATTAAAGATGAAACAGGAGTAATTAAATACTTAAGATATAAATCAATAACAGAAATATAATGCTACTAGTGTTTACCGGAAAACAAAACACCATACAAAACTTCAAACACAGACAATACAAACAAAACTATAATCTGTAAATGTAACATCCAATTTACTAACAAGGCCATCCAGATTGGTCATTATAAACCTATTGTTTAAGTCATGTACCTGGATATAACAATATCACCATCATCTTTGCAGATGACATTTGAAATTGTGATATTTCGACAATAAACACCTAATTGTCACAAGAATTCAAGTTAATTATCATCTTCTGTTCCAATTAACCTTTCAGATGGCCAACAGTCAAATCTTTCCCATTTCCGTATGTATTCATTCTAATTGTTGGCTTATTCAATGTTGCCGCTGTAATTTCCACCACTCGTAAACATGCTGATAATTGTCGTTTCTACGTGACTGACAATATATGGAAATGTTGGCAAATAATAGCTGCATACATCATACAAGAGAATAAACAGTTAATTTCTAATGTCCAAAACAAGAAAAATCAATACTTGGTGATTATGAACGACAGATCTTCAAATTTCAAATTTCAGGTCTTGACGTTATTCGACTGAAATTTGTAATAGAAGATGATAAGTGGTCCAATCATATCGCTAGCCCTGAAGTTGCAGTGTTATTAAAACTGTGATCGGTGAATGGAAAGATAAGAATTTTTACCTGACAGTCTCCAACAGTTCTGATAGTTTCAGCGCAAAAATCACAAAGCATGCTGGGAGATAAAGTGGTTTATGACTAAAAATTCCACAGAAAAATAAAATCTCCCTGATACCGCGACATTATGATTCCGTCTTTGATTGATGACAAGAAATAATCTTCCAAAAACACAGGATTTGTTTACTTTCTGTTAATATTCCATATTCTAAATCACAGCATTGGTCAGTTGCTATGGTGATAGGTCTTAGCATACAATTTTACTTTCAGTAAAACTGATCAAAGTTGAGACTTTTCAATTCACTTTCAACCTATATTATAAATGATGACTCAAATGTAAAATATGTTAAAGGATTGGAATCAAAATAATAAAGGATTACCATTCTATGATACCTGAGCCTTGTCACTGGTCAAACTTTTACAATTTTTAATATACCCCTTACCTTCATTAAATCAAAAGCAAATACATTGTATCCTAACTTAAACTTAGATTAAAATTACAAAAAAATAACAGTAGGCTATTTCTGTTAGTATTTTTTGAGACATATTTAATATTTCTTTACTGAAATTGCTTTCTCTCTTTATTTTGTCTTCAAATGCAAAACCTAGTAAAATTTCCATAGTTCCTTCACTGAAATTGTTTTGTCCTTTTATTCTGTCTTCAGATGCAAAAAACATGATAAATTTTTTTTACTGAAATAATACAGTGCTTCGTCCTTTTATTTTGTCTTCAGATGCACAACCTGACAAAAATTTGCATAGTTTCTTTACTGAAATTGCTATGTCCTTTATTTTGCTTTTACATGCAAAATTTTGAATAGAATGCTATTGCAAACTTTGTTATTCTAGACTATGTTTTCTCATTTTATGTATAACTGGTAGGGTATTTTTATTTTCTTTAACACTGGCTAACTGCTTTTGTTCGTAAACCTAAAGTGCACTTGAATAAAATTAACTGACATGTAAATTAAGCAACAACTTTTTATGACAACTTCCTCTTATTTATTTTCCATTTCAGATCCAAATCACAATCATGTTTGACAAATAATGCAATATGTTGCCCAGTACAAACATAAAAGTGACCGGTTTTAATTTTGTGTTTATACCTTTAAAGGTATGTAACATCTGGCATATTGTTTGCTCTAGCTTAACATAAAAGGCATATTTTCTTATTCTTACTCATGTTGGATATGATGTAAATAAATTTTAAACTGTAAAGAATAGGGTTCAGTTGTATGAATTCCTGTGCAATATGTGACTTAGTAAAGTTGTAAGAATTAAACAGTAAATGATGAAAACAAACTTGGGTTTTTATCCAACATTCTGGCTATTATTCACTTACTAGGAAGTTAGTGTCAGTGGCAAATTTTTGGTAGTTTCAATATTAAAGGGGCATTAGCTACGAGATAAAAAAAAATTAAAATATGATTTTTTTTTTTTCAATCATTAATGAAAGTGAAATAGTGAAATAATAATTCGCTTTTAGCAGCCAGTTTAGTTCAATTTGTCAAAATAAGCTAAGAAACATTGCTGATGAATTATTCACTTGCAAGTGAATAATTCAACCTCATTGAATCCGTATTCTTGTAACCTTCAATTTAACCCCTTAGCTAGAAATTGGCTATGCATGTATAAGGCGTGTTTAGCCATTAAAAGGAAAAGAATGTCAACATCGAAAGTGAAACAAAGGTAAAAAATTTCATTGACTGATTCGATCCACAAAAAAATATTCTTATACAGGTAAAAACGATAATTAACTTACTTTTTTTAATGTATAACATGAAATCAAACAGACCTAGAAAAATCCAATTGCATGTGGTCGCTATCTGTTTATATTTATGTTTATGTTTATATCGGGTTATGTGACTGTCAGGCAGTCTTTGGATGTCATCTCGATGGTTAATCAGATGGCGTCTAGACTAAAATACACACGAAAAGATGATATATATTATGGATTCCTTGCATTGTTAATTGTTTACTTCAGACTTTGTGTAATTCGGATATACATTTTAGTATGTTATAAATCAAATATGAGAATTTGAGTAAAATCGGTGAACCTGAATTTGACACCTAATGCCCTTTTAAAGGACAAGTTCAATTTTGGCCAAATATAGCCTTTAATTTCAACTTTATCATAAATATCAAAAAGGCCATTATTTGGTTCTTAAATGGATCTATTGCAAAAGCCTTCCTTCTAGGTTAAACAAATCCCTTCATAAGAGTAATAATAGGCTACAATGTCTGCACATTTTGGGTATATTGTCAAAATAAAAGACAAATGTACTACTCGTGCATTCAGACCTTAAAGCTTAAAGAAAACCGTGGGCACAACGTACCATCCAAAATGTTTTGTAAACAAAAGATGCCAATGATGATACAAAACTTTTCTTGATCAGTAGTTGTGGCCAAAAAAAGTATGCTAAAAACTGTTATGAATTAAGGAAAAATTAGACTAAAACTGACCTTACAATAGGAATAATGCAACAATTTAAGGGTTATTACTTTGTAATTTATAATGTGATGTGCCTAAAAGAAGTTATTTTGTATAAATAGTAATATCACAACTATTTCTATGTAAAATTTGTAGTATTTTGGTCTGATTAAAATACATCAAAATCTGGCCAATTTAAAGCTTGACAATTAAGGATTGACATATAATGTAAAGATACTTATGTTAACTTGTTGATGTCTTTTTAATTTTGTTGTGATGTTGGGTTGCTGTCTACCACACATCCCTTTTTTTTTGTCTTGATGGGGATTGTGGGGAGGGGGATTGGGTCATCATTTCCTGTATCTTTATACCAATTTTTCTCTATTCTGAATATTTAAGCACCAAATAGTCTCTATTCTGTAGCATATACAGACCATTTATAAGCTAGTTATTACTTTTTCTAATATGACGTTCTTCAAAAGCTTTGAGTACTCACCCATGGTAAAATTCGAATATATTCATATGTCAGCTGATAGTCAAAGTCATGATTTGTTTGGGCTGTTCCAATCCTACTCTCACGTCTTATGATTTTTATGAATGAAGTTTACCTCACGTCAGACGGTGTAAATGACGTCATTGAAAGATGACGTAAGAATGTAAGGAATTTACGGGAAAATGCACGAATGGGAAACTGAGAGGAGTCAAAATATGAAAACATAAACAAACATTGGTAAGAATTTGAAAATGTCCATATCTTCTTAAATGAAATTAAGATAATAAATTCATCCAAATCTGTCTTAGTATGTAATTGTAAATCATTTAAGCATATCACTTAATTATTCAATTTTCTTTGTCGTTTACGTCAATATTTATAGTGTGTTCAATTTCGGGAACAGCAAACATTTCCCTTCACATAGAGCACTTTGATCCAAAAGAATTGAAAGTAAATATTAAACATGTTTTTTTTTTCATGGATTTAATCCTATGCAATAACTATCTTAGTCCTATCATGTTAAGATGCTACCCAAGAAAGGTCTGTTTTCTTATCACCCAAAACTGACTAAAACCCTCAAAATCCTAGCTTTAACCCTGATTGATTTCTACTGAAAAAAAACGTTATATGATGACCCCTAATACTTTCAGATCATTTAAAACAGAAATGTTTACAGAGTTCTAAATGCATACAATATTTTATCAAAATTTGAAGTATCGCCCATTTACTTTTACTTTGCTGCAAGTGATCTGTAATCTCTAAAATAATCAGAAAGCATGAGTAAACACATCTTCGCTAGCCAAGGGTTATAGTTGGATCGTAACCCTTGGCTAACGAAGATGGTGCAAACAGTTGTGATGACTTTGGTTAATTTGACCTGTTTTCAGCACACCTCAGAAACAGCATAAAAAATTTAATGGTAGTATAAAGTTTATAATATAATATTTTTCACCCATTTTGGCATAAAGTGATGAGATTAGATTTTTGAATGTCTTTATTTAATTTATTCCACGTTTTGTCTAGACAGAGCCAATTTAGAGCATGTCATTTGTTGAAGACCTCTAAGATATCTTTTTTAGGTTTAATTGCTTCGGTAAATTGTTGATATCTTATTGATTCAACCCCACATCACTATGATTTGAATTTTATGCATGATAAATATCCAACAATAAGATTATTTCAAATTATGAATATCAGCAAAAATAGGGTTGAGATTCCTAAACTAGAGGCTGCTAGTATCCCTCACCTGGCAAAAATAATACCAGTATTATCTATTTTCATCTTTTTTCAACATGTGTTTTTTTTTCAGGAAATAAATTATCTATTTCCGAAAAGACAGATTTCTAGTGAATGCAGAGTGAAATCTATGTCATTTTTTGTTTCTACATTACCAGGGTCACATTATTTATTTACACAAAAATTAGAATAAAAAGTTTTCAAAAAAAATCTTCAAACACTGAACCCAACACACAACACCAAATAGTTATTTCCTAAGGTGTCATCACAACATTAATGCCAAATGGAATGATTTGTACATCTCAATTTTATATTTTTTTCAATTTTGTAGTTTACAGTTTCTCTCTATCTTTTATTGTTTTCCATATAATATCTAATAAACTGCTTCGCTGAGCGCAGTTGGATACGCCTACAGAGGTCCAACCCTGAACAGTTGGGGCAAAAAAGGACACAATATTCAAGCTTGATACAGGTCTGAATTTGGATTGTAATTAAATATTTGACAAATTTAAGGTTTCTGAATAAATGTAGTCAAAGAACTTGAAATTGGTTATATGAATTGAATTTATATTCAATTAAAGATTTCTTGCTGTTGTGCAATACTTAGTAAATCTGTTGTCAGACTATAAACAAATAAAGTTCAATTTCTTCTCAATGTCATATTTGAAATTTATGAAAATCAATAGGAAGATTACATCAATAGCTATAATTAATTCACCAAAGTTTCATGAGAACTGCTGAAAGCATTTTTGAGTTATTGTCCAAAAACTGGAAAATCCCCCCCCCCTTTTTAATGAATAAAACCCCATAACTCAGAAATGTAAAATCTGAAATTTATAAAATTCTTAAGGGAGCTTACATTAACAGATATAAACAATTCACCAAAGTTTCATGAGAACTGCTGAAAGCATTTTTTAGTTATTGTCTGAAAACTGGAAAATACCCCTTTTTTTATGAATAAAACCCTGTAACTCGGAAACGTAAAATCTAAAATTTATAAAAATCCATAAGGGAGCTCATGTCAATAGATAGAAACAATTCACGAAAATTCCGTGCAATTTGGTGAAAGCATTCTTGAGTTATTGTCAGAAAACTGGAAAATTCTCACTTTTTTAATGAATAAAACCCCAAAACTTGGAAACGGTAATTCTGAAATTTATAAAAAAAACGAAAGGGAGCTCACGTCAATAGATATAAACAATTCACTAAAGTTTCATGCATATTGGTTAAAGCTTTTTTGAGTTAATGTCTGACATGTTGACGACGGACGGACGGATGGACAGACGGTCAACGGAATACCATAATATGTCCCGTAAACGGACGTAAAAAAAACGACAAGTTTGTGAAGAAATGACAGATCTTGACTTTCTTAGTATTTATGAATATTTTTTCCAAAAGGTAAATATTGGGCAAAAAGGGAAATATCTTGAATAAACAACCAATTGAAAGTTTAAACTAATGGTATGTTTTGCCTTGATTATCATTTTGCTATTTATAGTTCCTGTCTATGTATAAAATATTTCAATATAAGACATAAACTTTTGGACCAAATGAGCTAAAAATATCTTTTCCATTTTTCATTTTTAATTCGTATCTACATAAATTTCGTAGAAAAAAATCACTTCTAAAAATTTATACACTTTTTCAAATGTTTCTTTATAATGCTAAAATTTCATAGATTATATAAAATTTTGAATAAATTAATTTTATTTTTGCTTGATATATCACATAAAATTTGAATGGACATTACTGAGCTGTATGACTACACCTGTTCTAGAATTTATCATTACACTGACCTATACCCCCAGTTTATTATGGGTCTTGGTACTGTTTATAAACATCTTGGATTTTTTATTAATGTTTTGGACTTAATGAATAAGTTGAAATACCAAAAAAAATCTTAATATTATCCCCTGCAATGATAAGTGCTGTTGATTTTCAAGGATATTTAGGCTAGTTTTTTTTCACTTGTCATGCATGGCATTTGTAAGAATAATTTCACTTATGAAAATTCATATCGCTTTTAAAAAAGGATATCTAAAGGATAATCTGAGTCAACATGCAAACTGCTTGCAAAACTACAACAAAAGTATTTCCTAATAAGTTTTTATCCCATTTTTATGTCATTTGTAACAAAATAATAAGTATGTTTTTTTTATGAACACTGGTAAATATTAACAACATCTATAGATTTACCTTGAACCTATGTTAGACCTTAGCATTAAATTCATGAAGCACCTCACAATGATAAAGCAAGAGAAAATTAAAATTCTAAACATTGACAACTTTGATATTTTAAAGTAAGCAAGTAATGATTGTTTCAAAGATGACATGATAGCTGACTTAATCCCCAAAAAGATTTAAAATGGGTTTCATTTATCAAATTTTGTCAAACTTCAAAATCCCTTACTAAAGTCCCTGTCCAATCGCGGTCTGATTTATACAAACATTTTGCTGTTAAACAAACTTGTGTTATATGTGAAGGAGGTCTTTATGAATTTCATTCCAGTTTGGAGGGTTTTGAATCTTAAATTTTTGACAAATTATGTGAAAATTGACATCAAAAGATGAAAATTATTTAAATAACAAACAATACTTATAGAAAGTGAAAAAAAAAGAACTATTTGTTACAGTTTTAAAATTTTATATTAAAATTTTGGACTATTTGCCTAAGATTTAAACTAAAAATTAAAATATTAAAATAAATATTCAAAAGGAGGATTCCAAAAACAGCAACAGTATCACCGTTTAATTTTACCTGAATGGAATCACCACAAACCCTTAAGTATAAATCGACCTTATAGAAACTAACACAACAAAAATAAAAAGATACACACATCTAACAATAAGTACAAACTACCCTGACATAAAAAAGTAAGAGGATAACAAGAGGGCAATTAAAACATAGTATCAAAGAAGGAAGGACACATCATGGAGAAAAAGAAAAAAGGCAAAACATCCAGTCTTTCTATTATTTATGTTGTTAAGGTTGCAGTCTCAGTGACATATATACCTCACATCTCATTTTATTCATATATACACATAGAAATCTAAAGATTGAGCAACACAAATCAACCAAAACTAGAGGTTAACTTTGGTGCTCTGAAAGGGCAATTTCTGTTCATCTAATGACACCTGTCACGTAGATCATGACAAGGAAAACCAGTGATGAGTCACATTCTGTAATGTCAGATATATTGAAGGGCAGATGATACCACAACGAATAAAACCTATATATTGTTCTCTATTTGCACAGATATTCCATAACTGTCATCTGAATCATGATGGTGTCTGTAAAACTCTAAATGATCATGAAGAAATGAATTTAACTTTACCATTTAAAACCCTTAGTTCATTATTTTTTGGGGTCTCGATAGCCAAGTGGTCTAAGTAGTTCATCTACTGTATCAATATCCTGTCAACACTGAGGTTGTGAGTTTGAACCCAGCAAGTGGCAGGTGCATTCAACTACAATCTTAATTGACTAGGATTGTCAGTTTTTCTGCCGACGTTCGTTGTTCTCTCCATGCACTCCAGGGTTTATTCAACAATTAAAACTGGTGTGATACAGCCAATATAGCTGAAAGTGGCATTAAACACCAACAATCAATCAATATTTTTCCTTGTAAGCAGCAAGACTTTTTGAAAGAATCCTGGTACTTAATGCAAGCTATGGAATATCACATCATCCATATGAAGATCCTTCTTGAATGTTGGTACATAAAAATAGAAAGTTTACCATGGGAAAATTGAAGTTATCATTTTTGTTTTAAACTCAATTTCCTATCACAAAGTTTAATTCTCAACCTGGTCCTAAATGGATAAATCACTTTTTAGACGTGAAATGCTATTTTTGTACTATACCCAGAATCCTTGGTGTCTTGGTCTTTTTCTTTAACATCTTCTAACATAATCTTCTGTTGAACAATTTCTTCATTTCTAAAAATATAGAAGGATTATCTAATCAACAGACAATTCCAAATCTAAAAACTTGTATGACTTACAAATATTGCATATTGATTAATTACATTCTAATCTTAATATACTACATGTATCACCAAGGTTCTTAGTTTATTGTTTCATATAATATTAAGGCTGTTTTCCCCCTAAACATTGATCTATCCTATATTTGACTCTCAATCAGAACTGTTAAAACAGAGATATGCCTCACCTGCCTTGCCTTATAAAATACAAATTTGAAACTTCTTGCATATGGGGAGTGGATATCATTTTTAATTACTTCTTAAGCTTACCTGATCAAAAGATTACCCCTGAACAATGTCATGTGAATGTAATTACTTCTAATTCAGAAGAGCATGACAGAAAAATTAAGCCTTACAATATATTTGCAAATGAGATACATGTTTTCATAATATTTTTTTCATAGTACATAGACTCCTTTACACCATTCAAGGTCACTCAGACAATGAACCAAAAATAATCATGGCAAACAGCAACCAAAGACAATCACTGGACTTTAGACTCCAGACGTGAGGCAGACAGCAACCAAAGACAATCACTGGACTTCAGACTCGAGACGTGAGGCAGACAGCAACCAAAGACAATCACTGGACTTCAGACTCCAGACGTGAGGCAGACAGCAACCAAAGACAATCACTGGACTTCAGACTCCAGTTGTGATGCAGACACGGGGAGAATGTATCATGTGAACACTCAATCCTTCCATAGCCTGGGACAGTGGTGTAACAAAAATTCTGTTGGAAGGTAGCACGTTAAAATTCTGGCACAGCTTGTTGGTATGGAACAAAGCAGTTTTCATATTCATCACTGTAACATGTTTTCATCCTGATTTGTTTGTTATACTTGTACAATAAACCTTTGTAATAATTTGATATGAATTAAAGGAGATGTGTGGTATAGGTTAATAAGACAGCAACTCAACAATACAAATAACCAAAAGACATCTAAAGTGCAAAATACTGTCTTCAACAAAAGACAGGTGCCAATACAAAATATCAAGCTATATATCATCCAGAGTCTTTAAAAAGTAGTGAGTGAATAAATCTAACCGATACAATCAAAGATCTAGCTGCCATTAACACCCAATTCTGCAAAAACACACGAAATAACGAAAAATATGAAGTTTTTAAATAAGGAAAAGACAAAATCACAGACACAAGCTAAAATATATACTCAGCAACTTAGTTTTGAGAATTAAAACTAAAAGGCTTAAAGAAGCATAAGATTGAATCATAGGAAAAAGAGATTAATATTTAGTCAAAAACTTCAACTGGAAGGTTCCACATGAAAGAACAGATATATGTTATTTCATGTACTTGTATTCACAAATAATAAAATCATATAGCTATTATTGTTTAGTTGGTGTTTAATTGTCCAAATGATTGAATAGCTATTATTGTTTAGTTGGTGTTTAATTGTCCTAATGATTGAATAGCTATTATTGTTTAGTTGGTGTTTGATTGTCCTAATGATTGAATAGCTATTATTGTTTAGTTGGTGTTTAATTGTCCTAATGATTGAATAGCTATCATTGTTTAGTTGGTGTTTAATTGTCCTAATGATTGAATAGCTATTATTGTTTAGTTGGTGTTTAATTGTCCTAATGATTGAATCCATTTTTCTATCAACTGTAAAATCAATTGTTACAGAGAAATATAAAAATTGCAAAGCACTGAAATAGATATAATGTAAATTTCTCCAAAACTGAATTTCAATGTAGATATTTGAAGGAATAAAAATTCAAAACATTCTACATCATCATGTAAAAATATAGAATAAAACCGTACTGGAATTAATTGTGATATAACCCCTAAAGAGTCTCCTCTTACCATCCATGTAAGCTGGTGATATGAATGGTATGATTAATAATTAATAAGGTAATAAGATTCATGTTACAAGCTACCTGCATACATATATATATGTGTGTGTATTGCTATATGATGACCAAGACTAAATTGTTTTCCTTTAGTCCTTTAGCATTATATTACATCTAACTTTGTTTTATAACAGAGAAAAATAAATATTGGTAGAGGTACACTAGACAGAACTCCTTTAATATAATGTTAAATTACAACCTATATCAAAGAAATTGTAACATTGCTGAATCACTATTCTTCATCTAGGCAAGCGCTGCTAAGTTTTATTCTTCATCTTGACAAGTTCTGCATAGTTTTATTCTTCAATTTGACAAGTGCTGCATAGTTTTATTCTTCATCTTGACAAGTGCTGCATAGTTTTATTCTTCATCTTGACAAGTGCTGCATAGTTTTATTCTTCAATTTGACAAGTGCTGCATAGTTTTATTCTTCATCTTGACAAGTGCTACATAGCTTTATTCTTCATCTTGACAAGTGCTGCATAGTTTTATTCTTCAACTTGACAAGTGCTGCATAGTTTTATTCTTCATCTTGATAAGTGCTGCATAGTTTTATTCTTCATCTTGACAAGTGCTGCAAAGTTTGATTCTTCAACTTGACAAGTGCTGCAAAGTTTTATTCTTCATCTTGACAAGTGCTGCAAAGTTTTATTCTTCATCTTGAAAAGTGCTGCAAAGTTTTATTCTTCATCTTGAAAAGTGCTGCAAAGTTTTATTCTTCATCTTGACAATGAACTAAAGAGCTTACTAGTATTCTTTTCAAAAGGAACAAATCCAGGAGTTTTTTTTTGGAGGGGGGGAGGGGGGGGGGTTATGCTTCTGAGAATTTGAAATTAGAGCACCTTATTTTGACACAAAATTGGCTGTATTATGTACTATTACCCTGCCTGAATCTGTACAACAAGATGAATAGATTTGACTAGTACACTGTTGTCAAATATTCACTGAACCACAGACATAAGATACAATGCTTAGAGTTTATCATTCATGGTTATTTATTAACCCTGCGGCCACAATTTATTCAATGTTTAAGCGCTGTTCCTTTGCTTTTTGTGTTTTTGATAGATACCCTATATCCTTTCTTTTCTATTATAGAATATTAGGAGCATGGAAACCAAACGGAACCCTTTTTAATAACTTACACCTTTAGATGTATAACTGTATCAATTCTAACTGACTGTGTAAGGGGAAATGGCTTGGTAACTGACATACATTTAATAAAAAAAAAATACATGTAGTATACTCATCAGTTTTTCTGACAAACGTCGGTGGTTCTCTCCACATGTTCCGACACTCCAGCTTCCTCCACCTATAAAACCTGGCAGCCAGAAAACAGCCAACAGTATTGAAAGTGGCATTAAACACCAATCAATCAATCAATCTCAGATATTTTAAAGCTATATTTTTTTTTTATTTGATAGCTGACAACCCAAAAACTTCCCAAAGTAAGATGCAGGATAACCAGTCACTTTTTTATTACTACAGCTGACCTTTGACATAAAACTTTATGAACATCAATGTTTGAAATGTTGACCTATTTTTATTGGGATGCTAGCAATCTTTCATTGCTGTTCATTTTTAATCAGTAAATCTATGAAAAAAAGGGGGGAGGGAATTTTTTTACCCTATTAGATGGTATATTTTGACAATGTACAAACTTCAATAAAAGTTTTCTGAAATTCCATGAAAGTTTTGACAAAGGTCAAAACATTTAACCCTACTAATATAAAAATAAGGAGATGTAGTATGATTGCCAATGAGACAAATTTCCACCAAAGTTCAAATGAAGTGGATGTAAGCAATTACAGGCAACCGTACAGCATGTACTGTTTAAGAAAAACCTTCAACCAAACAATGTATCCAAATATCAACTGCAAAAAAAATTAGTCCATTTATCATTCATCATGGTGTTGTTTATAAGGCCCATAAATTTAAATAAGATCCATGTAAATTAATTTATCCTTTGATAAAACTTATTTTTAAAGGTTACCAATTTAAAACAGTACAAATGAAGTTAAATCTTTAAATATTGTTTAAATGGGTACTAAAATTGATTTTGTTTTTGAAAAATTAAAACATAACTAGATTTACATGATTTATATTGCTAAATATGTACAGTTACAATAACTTATGAACCTTCATCGGTACTGTTTACTTATGTTTTGGCATTGCACCAGGTAATGCTTTTCTCAGACTGCTAATGACCTCTTTTACAATAAATTCGTTGGATGTGTACTGATTGATACTTTAGTCTGGGAGAACATGATTTAGGTGTAATTGCCTTTGAACTAGCTTTCAGTAACTGCAAGTACTCTTATTTTCGGTACTTTGAGTCTATTTTTTTTATGTTTGTTGTTTTTGTGCCTCAGACCGATCTTTTGGGTTATGCCAATTGCAACTGATTTTACAGTTTGTTCTTATGTTGTGCTGTTACACCACTGTCTAGGTTAGGGGAAGTTTTGACCCTTAACAAACATGTCAAACCTTGCCACATTCTGTATGTGCCTGTCCCAAGTCAGGAGCCTGTAGTTCAGTGGCATTGGTTGGTTCATGTCTGTCATATTTGTTTTTCGTAAATCGTTTTCTTTTAAATTAGGCCGTTAATTTTTCATTTGAATTGTTTCATATTTTTCATGTGCGGCCATTATTAGCCAACTATATGGAATGGGTTTTTCTCATTGTTGAAGGCCATAACATGGCCTATAATTGATTATATCCCTTTCATTTGAACTCTGGTGATTAGTTGTCCCATTGGCAATCATATCACATCTCCATATTCTTATATAAATGTTGTCAACGCCTATGTCTATGAATACAAAATCAAATTTTACTATGTCTTGCTTTTGCTACTTACATCAACAGGCCCAGGGATTACTATGTCTCACTTTCGGGATGTATGTAATCCTAGACTGTATTCAAATGCTATTTGCAAACAAATAGTCCATTAATTAGTAAAATATGAAAAATTAAAATTAAATAATTTCTAAATTTTGCTCAAAAAGATATCTTTGCAGCAATTTCATCTGATGAAATTGCTGCAAAGATATCAACAGTAGCTTTGTAATCAATTGATTGGTATGATCTGTGTTGATTTTTTTGATAATCTTTTCTTGCTGATCATTTGAGTTTTTTTAGTTTCCATCTGGAAGCAATTGTTATAAGTTTTTAACATTTGGCCAAAAAAACAAAAAAAATGGGTAAAATTGTCTTTAGAGGGCAATAACTCACACACCTTGGTCTATGTGCATATATATACGTTGATCTTGGATTGCTGATCATTTAGTCTGTTTAGTTTCTCTCTATCTTTTTTAGTCTTACTCAAAACACATAAGAAGGTGAAAAAAATTCCTCATTTAAGGGCAATCACTCTTATATCAGTCTACTAACTATATCTGCAAAATTTGACTTGTTTGTAGATCTTGCCTTGCTGATCATTTTTGTGATTTAAAGTGTCTATTTCAAGGGCAATAACTCCACTAAAGAGTCGTCAGACATTATCTTCCATATTTTTTAATTGTAGATCTTGTCTTGCTGATCATTTTTGCATATTAAAGTTTCTATCTATCTATTATAATTTTTAAGATATATAAGGCAAAAACGGAAAAAATTGGTTAAAAACGTCATCAAAGGGCAATTACTCTAATAAGGAGTCAACTGACGATTTTGACCATGCAGACTTATTTGTAGAACTTGTCTTGCTGATCATTTTTGCAGTTTAAAGTTTCTCTCTATCTATTATAGTTTTCAAGATAATACGCAAAAATGAAAGAAAAATGGTAAAATGACATTTAAGGGTAATAACTCCTACAAGAAGTCGTCTGACAGTTTTGATATATACGAACAATTGGTAGAGCTCAACATTCTGAACATTTCTGCTGTTGTCAGATTTTCTCTATTTATAATGGTTTTCAAAATAATAGACAAAACTTGCATTTTACCCCTATGTTCTATTTTAAGCCATGTCGGACATCTTGGTTGGCAGGAGGGGTCATCGGACACATTTTTTAAACTAGATATCCCAATGATGATTGTGGCCATGTTTGGTTAAATTTGGCCCAATAGTTTCAGAGGAGAAGATTTTTGCAAAAGTTTTAGACGACGACGGACGCCAAGTGATGAGAAAAGCTCACTTGGCCCCTTGGGCCAGGTGAGCAAAAAAGTCAATTGACGATTTTGTTTCTGTTGACTTAATTGAAGATCCTATTTTGCTGTCTATCTACTATACTTGATGCACTGATCAGGATTAAAAGACATGAAGGGGGGAGATTTAAAAACTAGAGGCTCTAAAGAGCCTGTGTCGCTCACCTTGGTCTATGTGCATATTAAACAAAGGACACAGATGGATTCATGACAAAATTTACAAAAATTTACAAAATTTATGAAAATTGTAAAAAATTGACTATAAAGGGCAATAACTCCTTAAGGAGTCAATTGACAATTTTGGTCATGCTGACTTATTTGTAGATCTTACTTTGCTGTACATTATTGCTGTTTACAGTTTATCTCTATCTATAATAATATTCAAGATAATAACTAAAAGCTGCAAAATTTTCTTAAAATTACCAATTCAGGGGCAGCAACCCAACAACGTGTTGCCTGATTGGTCTGAAAAATTCAGGGCAGATAGATCTTGACTTAATGAACAATTTTATCCCTGTCAGATTTGCTCTAAATGCTTTGGTTTCAGAGATATGAGCCAAAAAACTGCATTTTACCTATGTACTATTTTTTAGCTATGTCGGCCATCTTGGTTCGCGGGCGTGGTCATCAGACACATTTTTTAAACTAGATACCCTAATGATGATTGTGGACAAGTTTGGTTAAATTTGTCTTAGTAGTTTCAGAGGAGAAGATATTGTAAAAGATTACGAAAAAATGGTTAAAAATTGACTATAAAGGGCAATAACTCCTTAAGGGGTCAACTGACCATTTTGGTCATGTTGACTTATTTGTAGATCTTACTTTGCTGAACATTATTGCTGTTTACAGTTTATCTCTATCTATAATAATTTTCAAGATAACCAAAAACGACAAAATTTCCTTAAAATTACCAATTCAGGGGCAGCAACCCAACAACAGGTTGTCAGATTCATCTGAAAATTTCATGGCAGATAGATCTTGACCTGATAAACAAATTTACCCTATGTCAGATTTGCTCTAAATGCTTTGGTTTCAGAGATATAAGCCAAAATCTACATTTTACCCCTATGTTCTATTTTAAGCCATGGCAGCCATCTTGGTTGGTTGGCCAGGTCACCGGACACATTTTTTAAACTAGATACCCCAATGATGATTGTGGCCAAGTTTGGTCAAGTTTGGTCCAGTAGTTTCAGAGGAGAAGATTTTTGTAAAAGTTTACGGACGACGGACGCAGGACGCAGGACGACGGACGACGGACGACGGACGCCAAGTGATGAGAAAAGCTCACTTGGCCCTTTGGGCCAGGTGAGCTAAAAATTAATTAACCCTGTGACATGTTCATGTGCCTGTCCTAAATCGGATAATTTGTCAGCTGTTGTCTTATGCCATACTTACATATTTTTGCTATTTGGAGAAGATGACAATGATTGCAAATCTTTGATAGTCCTTGAATTGCCCCCTGACCCCCCCTAGAATTTTCTATATATTTTTTTTAAACTTGTCCTAAAAATCCTTAAAATTTTAGTTGTTAATTTTCATACTAATTGTATAATAATATGGCTAGAAAACTTAAGAAATACAAATCCACTGATCAAGATTAAAAGGCAGAAGAGACCTGTAGATGTCTTTTGGTTATTTTTTTGGTTTGGGTTATAATATAAATAGTTACATTTTTGAATAGTTTTTTGAAAAAGCTGAATAAGGACCAAAACAATTTTATACTTGACAATTATGAAATCTATCAAGTCTACTAAAATACAGAGTATTTGTCTGTTAAATTATAAATTACTGGAAAATATTTCAACGCTTTGCGCGTTAATAAAAAAATACACACTATATACTATAGTATCATTAATGAAAAATTCACATTAATTAACTAATTTTAGTTTTCCATCCAAACATTATATTTATTAATAACCAAATTTCAGAAAAAAATCTGGAACTTTTTTTTTCATTGTCAGAGTTAATATACTCCCAGAATGATAATTGTGTTAACTTAATATCAATTGTCTAATTAAAGAAAAAACTGTCACAGGTGTTCAGAATAAGCTTGTATAATATTTTCATATCTGACATGATCTAACTAATTAAATTAATTAATTAAAGAATAAAAAAAAAAGTAACAGATTGTATTACACTTGTCATATCAGTAAACAAAATGAGTGAACAAACTTCCTTCTGTAGCACTCAAGGTGTGGCAAATTATCACTTGTTCAGTGTTTGTGACAAATATCACATACATCATGTACATGTACATTGCAAATCTGTGATACTGTCAGATACAACTATGTTAAAATAGTTTGACTTCATCAAACGAAAGTGTTAAGATATAAGAAAAGCTTGAAAAACTACATCAACAGTTTAGGAACTTTTTTAAGAACTATATTTGTTCACTCAGTCATAATTTATACATGCAATAAGAGGAATAACATGATCAGTTATCTACAGCTTTAATTTGTTATTATATAAGAGTAAACTTTAAAACCACTACATTATGTATTAGACAAATATATAAGTGCAGGAAAAATAATTTGGAAGATTATCTGTTTCATTAATACTCTCAATAGATTAATAATTGGTAAATGTGATCTGATGTACTCAACTGGACATGGGAGAGAAAGTCCATCTACTTCATTTAGACTTTGGTGGATAGTTCTCATTGTCAGGTCTAAATTTAAACAGGAAAAATTGCCTGTGCTTTTCTCACTTTTTGAAAGACACATGTGCATTTGTCTCTGTAGAAAATACTTATATACCTTTATTTCACTTAGTGTTAAGTAAAGGTACAATCATGTATGTAGGTTGTCTTTTTTTACAGCTAGAATGCTCTAGCCAAGTGTCTGTGTTGAAAGACCTGCAGTATTTTTCTTATCCACTGATCATTTCAAATCGACATTTCTTCATGAACTTAAATACAAAACGATATCTACCTTGAAGTTTGCGAAATAAAGTTGCACCCACTAATGCAAATAATACCACACGTGAAACTCTTTAAAGTTGCCATTTCAATACAAATTATCGCTTAAATCGTTATAAATTTCAGAACTCTTCATAAAATATCAAAGTTTTCGTGGATTCCTTAACAAAAATCCTGATCATAGTGAATTGAATAAGCCAATTAAGAACAGTTATTAGTTTGTAAAAAGCAGATAACAAAGATAACATCTACTTTCACTTTCAAATTAATTATCGTAAGCGGCCATATGCACCGGTGAAAAGTAAAAGTATAGTTTGTGACGGGTTCAGCATCAACATTCCGGCATTGTAATACATAACTTTATTTGTTTGCAGAATAGTAAAAAATATCTCACCCTTCATTTTTACAATTTAGCTTTATTATGAAGTAAAGAGAAACACAGACGTTTTATGTCTCTGATTAACATACAAACAAAGATATTTTTTTTTCAATTAAGAATATTTGAAAACTGAAAGAAATCTCAGACAGTATGCACAGCTGGAACAAATACGTCTATTGGTACCAGCAAGGAATTGTTTATTCAAATATACAGTTCCTTGGTACCAGTGCACAGTAAGATGCATTTCTATGCTATTATTATAGACAAATTATAACATCAAGATTTTAAGGGGATTCTAGGGCCGGATTACACTAGGAAAGGGGGTCCTATATGATCTTAATTTCGCAGATTTTATGATATACTGATAACACCATATTAATGACAGACAACACATTGAAGGTAAAGGAATAAGAGAATATCGAACTCCCAAAACTCTACACTTATAGACTTAAGCAATTCCCAAATTCCGCAAATTTGAAACTGATATAACAATGGGCCAGATGGATACATTTAAACAAGAGGCTGTAGTGAAAACTATTTTGAATTTCGAGCGATAATATACAGTGATATTGTCTTTTACATTTCTATACATACATATATGAAAAAAAAATCAAATAATTCGAATACCCTGAATCTGGGACCTTAGTATAGTAGGTCCATGCCTGAATTTATGATATCATGAATAATTTAACTTTTGAGATTTGGTTTCGATGTTTTTTTGGTTTTTTTTTCATTGCATAAATTATCATTCTATCATTCTATAGTTGAAAAATTTTACTAGGCTACTAACTCAAAGAATCAAAGAAGAAAGAGGAATATTAATATTACGAATGCTAATACCTATAGTAGAGAAATACAAAATTGATACTTTCCAAAACACAGATGTCCCCTTTAATAATTTTCCCTATAGCAGAAAATGGAAATATTGTAAATTGTGTTAATTTGTCTAGTACGTGACGGTTTTAACACATATACAACCAAATAGCTGTCGGGTCTGCGAGAAATAAATTCACTCGAGTCATTACTATAATAACCAAGAATTTAAATGCAAAGGCAAGGAACTACTATAAAAACAAAAACAAAAACAAGTACAAAGCCAAAATAATTTTGCTCTAAAGGGAACACGATATTTATCATTTTTTTAAATAATCATCAAAAAAGTCTTGTTTAAGTCGATATCATCATTATGTTAAATGAATTTGTCATATTCTTCATCCTTAAAAATGTGATAACGTTTGTAATCACTGCTTCTGGTGGTAAGCATGGCTAGATAATTCCATGTATTAGTCCTGTCTCTAGAAAAAAGTAATTTGGTAGTTCAATGGCTAAATTTTGTTCTCTCTATTTACTGTATTTCCTTTTTTGCACCAAAAAAGGAGAAAAAAGAGGTAAAAAATTACGTCAGAGAACATTTACATTAGGTCTGTTGTGGAAGGCTGGGGTTGTGTCCAACATAAATAGATGTTTTTTTATGTAGGCAACTTGAGAACATTTTTGTTGGTCTATTCATGGTTCAATTTTTTTACTTTAGTGTTGACAACTACAAGGTTTAAAATTTGACACAGTTTACCATGTATAGTTTATAGGGCATGCAAGATGTGGTGAATTGAACTCGTAGGTCTGTATCCACACGAAGATAACTCTAGCTATGATTTACAACTTTTTTCACTTTTCTTTATCTTTTATTTTCTTAATCAACCAGAGACGTATAAAGTACTGTCTATATTCAACACGACAGTTAGACCTATATGCAAAGCCATGCATCTTACGATTCTGCATATTTCAATCTATTCTAGCAAAACATGTACAAGTAGATATTGAATGAGTGGAAATGGTTCCTCTTTTGAATTATGATTTAAAATTATATTCGTTTCTATTTTGACATTCATATTGCTTTAGAAATTCATATCTCTGCATCAGCTTAAAAAAAATAATATTTCCTTTCCAATTTACGATTGTGTTGACTTGTATTATCTGAATATATTAATTTTATTGTCTCCGACATTGAAATGTATATCTAAGTGTTGAAATTTTATTATTTGTTATCTTTTATAATTTGCAACCAACTTGCATAGAGCAGTGTGTATTAATTTCTTTTCTTCGTGCTTTTTTTTTCTCCCATTTTTGCAAACAAAATGAACAAAATTAATAAGCTTT
Source organism: Mytilus californianus (assembly GCF_021869535.1). Taxonomy (NCBI): domain Eukaryota; kingdom Metazoa; phylum Mollusca; class Bivalvia; order Mytilida; family Mytilidae; genus Mytilus; species Mytilus californianus. The sequence continues at coordinate 82,742,350 of NW_026262712.1, forward strand.
GTTTTCTTGTTCTTGTTCTTTTTCCATATTTTATGTCGTTCAATAAAACTTAGATCTAACAACTTTTATATATTTGAAAATATTTTTAAAAAAAGTTAATTTTCCCTCAAAAGTTATATTTTTGCCTACTCACCAATTGAAAAAAAACTATCCAGTTTATAAGAAATCAGTCTTGTATTATTTAACTTTAATCTAAATATTGTTAATCGAAAGAAATTGATGTGGGAATAGATTTATTCCCAAGAGGAATTGGCACGCTTCGTTATGCTATGAAAGTTGTACACAATTTAGCCTTCGCGGAATGGGAATACGCATGCTTAGAATAATGAACTTGCGCAAATATCCAATGCGCAGGTCACAGCTGTCTAAACATGGAGGTTGAACTAAGGAACAGCTTTCTTGTTCCCAAGCGTACGTAATAGCCCCCAAATATCGACTAACCAACCAGCAAACCGCTACCAAAGGTTACTTTAACTGACAGTTTATCATTGTTTGGTGTTCGATCGTTTGTTGATCTTTGGAATGACGATGGAAAACATGGGTGATATCCCGGATCAACAAATTAATGATTCGACAGTCGCTACCCCAGTCAGTACTGGATTGAAGATTGAACCCGAAGGTAGTGCTGACATCGGTGCCGATAGTACAAGTCAACTAGCAGTTACTACTCATTCGGATACCGACTACCAACAAGTGAACAGTGTAGATGCAGTGTCAAGTCCGGAAGCTGAACAACTTGAACCAAGCATTGATGAAATAAACCGAAGCACTAATGCTATAGCCGTGACAGTAGCAAGCATGATTGATAGTACTGAATACAGATCCCAAATGGGAGAAATGACTTATCAGACTCTAAATGGTAGGATGAGTCCATCATACAGTCCAAACAGTTATGCGACTCTGACTCCGTTGCAGCCTCTGCCTCCAATTTCTACAGTGTCGGACAAATTTAACCAAATTCAGACTACATGTGGGAATGGATTTACTTTGATGAACAATGGACTTGGAACCGTTATGGATATTAACGCTATGAACACTTACCGTTATGACCCAAAAATGATGAGTATGAATTTAAGTCCTGCCAGTATGGCCAGTATGGGGAATACTACAATGAACATGATGACAACAAATGGATATAATCAGGCTATGTCTCCGTACAGTTACAGTGTAAATGTTAGTGTTAGTCAAAATGGACTTCCATCCCCAAAATCGGAACATAGATCACCAGTTTTATCACCGAACACATTAGCTTCATATGATTATCGCAATCTTGGTGCCCAACCGGCACGATTACATTCCCCAAATCCAATGATGTCCTCAGTGAATGGATTGCATGTCAATTCAACAGTGACACCTGATGCATCACCACACAGTCATAGTGGTAGTCCGCAACGTGAAAGATCTCTGGGTCCAATGGACACGCAAAGCAATAAACAACAAGAACTTGAAGAAATAAATACTAAAGAATTAGCACAAAGAATAAGCAGCGAATTGAAGAGATATAGTATTCCACAAGCTGTATTTGCACAAAGAGTTTTATGTCGAAGTCAAGGGACATTAAGTGATCTTCTACGAAATCCCAAGCCTTGGAGCAAACTGAAATCAGGAAGAGAGACATTCCGAAGAATGTGGAAATGGTTGCAGGAACCAGAATTTCAGCGCATGTCGGCTCTAAGATTGGCAGGTAACATTTGGTTTTTATCCCCTCCAACGGAAATTTCGTCATAGATGGCTTTCAGTGGTGAATTTGCTATTTTTGCATTTGCCCTTTATTACATATATTTAATTTCTGTGTTGTGTTTAATTTCACTCTTAGTTTTTTTCTTTTTGCAGCCACGTGTAGTTTAATAGTAACATTATAGTATATTGACTAAAATTATTGAATATTTGAAAGTGTAGCTTTCATTGATAAAACTATTTTAGATATAAGGCCCTGATAAACAATCGACTTCTTTATTGCTACAAATATTGACTATTGATGTCCCATAAATGCTATGAAAAATAGTCAGTAAATTTTATTTTAGAAAATCATTGGGAATGAAAAAAAAACCCAACTAATAATGTTGAATTTTAACAATTTTCTTTGTCTAATAAATTTAAATTAAAACAAGGAGCTTAGCCTTCTGGCACACTTGGCAAATTTAATTGAATTGATATGTCAAATGCTCATTAGTAGAGATGTATTATTCATAACTCGACAGCAAATTTCTTTGTCATTCACTCACACTGGTAGCAGTGGCACACACATGCAATATTATATTCTATTGTTCCCAAACTAATGTGTTTGTATTGAGATATATGTGTTAATACCTCTGTATTTAGTTAATTACGCTTGAGAGGTGGTCACCTGTCAGAGAACAATAGACCAGAATGTACTTAACATCTGTTTCTGGTGTAGCCTTGTGGCACCTTTTTGTCAAACATCAAAGAAATATTTACCTGGAAAATTTCACTGAACAAAAAAAACTTAAAATTAAAAAAAAACCTAACTGAATCATATAAAATAAAAAAGGTTTTAAAGATGTAATAATTATACATGTATGTAATTTTGATAGTCAGCTTTTTATTGAAAACAATGTATATATTAATATTTCCCTAACTGATTACATGTGTATTTCTATGGCTCTTTCATTTTGATAAAAAAATGTACATGTACATATAATCTAAATATTTGTCCTATTTAAATGTTTGAAATCATGCAAAGCACAACAGTTTTTAGATAAGAAGGTACAATTTATAACCAAGCTAATACATTGCATGAATTGTCAAACAATTACTGTCAAGCATGTGAAACATGTACATTATGTATTTTGCACTTTCTTTATAAACATGAAGCAAGGTTGCTCATACATGAACTGGAATTTGAAAATACAAAATTATAACTTTCTCAATTTAATTCAGTTTAGAACTAGAAGTAATTTTTTTTTATCTATACTTAGTATTTGTTAACGCTTGTACATTGTCATTGTTGTCATACACATACTTTATTTTCTAAATCAAAACAAATTCTTGAAGATCGTTCAGTCTCGGTCAAAGTAAACAATTGTCATGTTGGTTTAAGCAAAATTATCTTGATTGGCAATGTTTTGCAGAAAAGGTCATATCTATTCTTTTTGAAATTGGACCTTATATATATGAAACAATATACCATGGACACTCAACAGACATTGAACTGGAACTGCATTAAACAATTTGCAATATCAATTTAAAACTGGATAATTATTTGGAAATGAGGTATATTTCTACAGTAACAATCTAAAGAGTTTTGTTTTTTAATTACACACTAAAAAGAAGTCAATCAAAAACATTCAAAATGGGAAAAGTGCAGTTGTTATCTTTCTTTAAAAGTGGCATGTTTGTAGATAACAAATCATGATAAATCAAAGTTGTTATAATCTAAAGAAGATATGAATCCTTGCAGAATTTAATAATGTAATTCCTGCCTCATCTAACAGAGAATGAGTCCACAGTTTATAGTTAATCCTTCTTGTTATTTTGACGATGCCATATGGTGCTAACCAGTTGGTATTGTTTGTCCAGATTTGTTTGTCACTCAGTATTGAAGGAATGGTAATCTGACATGGATTTCACAATCCAATCTAATACCAACATTGTTTCCAACTCGATCGTAAATTTTCTCTAAAATATCATGTACCATCATCCAGCTTATCTGGATTTTGTCACTCTTAATATTTACATTCCTTTTTGATAAACGGCAAGTTATATATAATTCTTCATAGTTTTGTCAATTTAGTCATATTTTGATAAAAAAAATCAAGACCATACTTAGACAAACCTGTTACTTAAAGACAAAGTGTATCATGCTATCACAATTTGTAAGTTGAGAAATTTTTGTATAGGGTAATAAAAACAGTTTTTAGGAATTTTAATTTAAAAGTCCATAAAAGGTCCACACCAGTATTTAGGTGTACACAAACATTATCAATAGGAGGTGAATTATATTCATGCTAGAATTTTAAATACTTAATCACAAAAATTACTTGTCATCACTGGTAAAATATTTTCACATTTCATGTTACTTTGAACATGTTTGTACAGATTATAAAGGTACACAATTTGTACATGTTCATTTGCTAAGTATAATAGTAGGTTCATATTTATGTGTAATTGTAGTTATAAATATTCTTTAAGGTATCTGTGCAAGTATTTTTGCACATTTCATTAAAAATAATTATTTCTACACATTTACATGTATTTGTTTGAGAAATAAAGATACATTACATGTATACACATGTACATGCATACATGAATTAGTACACAATGTAACATGAAACTTGTATGAAATAAAAGTGTAACAGGTGTACATGTATGGCTTATAACATTAACAGCTTTTGTTTTACTTTTTATGACATTATGTCTAACTTTTGTCCAAGTCTTAACAAAACTCTTTAACTACAGAATAAAAATCCATCTCTTACTTTACTTTTATCCAACTTGTTAGTTTCAATTAAGGCCAGTTAATGACAAAATTCCAAACTCAAAACCCAAATAAACAATAAAACATGATACACATACAATGTTCTGTTATATGAACATGTATATATATACTTGTGAAATAAAAAGCTAACTAAACTTCCAGTGTTTCAGTTTACTACATATAGATATTACAGTGTTTCCTTTAGGTCTATGCTTACTAAGTTAATATTGAGACCGATCGACAGTACTTCAATATGTACATGTATGTCAGATGACTATACTGAAGGTACATTTGTAATGTCAAATTGAATTTTGAATGTATAACATATCAAATATTGTAATAGTACTTTCTGCGCATCTATGTGCTTTTAACATTCTGGGATTATTTACATTTTAAATGAATTTGCAAATTAGTGAAGACATTGAAATTTATTTTCAAGAATAAAAACATACTGTAGTCAAAACACATACAATGTTTATGTGACACTGAGGAGTAATTTGTTCAAGGTGTCTGTCCATCTGTTAAATCTGCCGTTTCCAAACAACATCTGGCCTGGTAATTTTTCACAGTAGTTGTTACTTCTATCTTGGATCAAATATAAATTATTCAGTTCCATTTGTTATCAAGAGAAATTACATACAGAAATTTTATCATGATTTTATTTCATACTTTCTATGGATTTGCCACAATTTCTAGGATTTTCTTTTTGTTTCTCTCTATTTTCTTAATTTTGTATAGCTTTCTGTCTTTTCAGTTTAGTTAGCTATGTACTGATCTACGATATGGATTCCATCGACAGTCGTTGATTGGTTAAGGTATTATATTATACATTCTAGGAATGGGAAGTAGTGACCTTTATATACTAATCAACGACAGTATCCCGCCTGTGCCTTGCTCACTACTAATACTTAAATTTAAAAATTGTATACTTTTGTACCTTCTTTGACTGAAAACTGTTGTGTGATTAAAAAGTGAAAGACTCAATTTAAAAAAAGTAATCCAGTTTTATGAATATTTTGTTTCTTGGCATTATGGTTGAAAATGATGAAAACAATTTTTTTCTTATTTATTTTGCATGATTACAAAGTTTGCATGGTAATTATGCATGTTTATTAGTTTGTTGGAAGTTCACAAGCGGCTATTAATTAGATTTTTTTATTTAATTTACAGCACAACAGTTATATGCATAGCCATGCGTCTTACAATTCTGCTTATTTTATTACAGCCAATACATGTACAAGTAGATCTGTCTGAAAAATGTACCTCTTCTTATTTATGATTTACACTTATATCTGTTTCTATATTTTGACATTTAGATTGCTTTAAAAATTATACAAGTACATGAAATTTGCTATACGTTCATGTTGTGTATTGTATATAGATGCATAATAGTTTCTGTCTTTTCTGATGTTACACATGTACATGTATATTCTATGGACTATAAGACATAAATTGCTACTAATGGGTGTTTGCATGCAGACATAGACATAGAAATTGGAGGGTGAAACTGGTCATTAGTATAGAAAAATAAGAGAAATTCCAACAAGTCGGTAGATTGGCATGTAAAAGAAGTTTTTAATCTTGAACAAATAGGGAACTTAAATTGTCTTTCTTGTATACCGGTAAATTTGAAAACTTATTGAAGATTCTGTATTTAATTTCCAAAATATCAATAAGAAATAGAACTGCTTGATGGAAAAGATTTTGTTCTGACCTGTGCATGTGTAGATTGTTACAAGAGAGACAATTACTGGTAAAGTTCTTATCTTCTGATATTAAATTTGGTTGCTCCACACTCATTGAATAACCCTAGGGTCTCTCTAAAGATTCCATGATACATCACTGTTTGGCTGTGTCATGATTGAAAAAGAAACAGTCTCCAGGATTTGATGGATTGTTTTACAAAGCTATACTAGTATTCTAGCCGGTATGCATAATGAAATCTTCTAAAGGAGGCATTCAATTTTTTTTCAAAGATTCGATTTGTTTGTTAAGGAGAATTACTATCAAAAATTGTCTATCAAGAAATTCACATTTTATTCCCCTTCAATGAAAAGTATATGTATGTTTTAACAAGCTCTCAATTAGATATTCATTTAAAACAATGGAAAAAGGTTTGTCAGGTAGGACTAGGATGGATCAGTCAGCTTTAGGTTTACAATGGTCAAACTGTAAAAATGTGTGGATGTGTTTTAATAGTTTAAAAGCAGGTGCAGTGCGAAGGGTAATTGTCCAGTGTGTTCACTTCCATAGACAGCTGTCTGGTAGTTGCTAAAAGGAAGACCTTTCTGTTAAAAGTGCACAGCAAACATTGTACTGCAAGGAAGAGTTTCAAGTCTTGATAAACACTTGTCGTTGAATACATGTATTATCTTTTAAATTTGATTTTAAAAAATAACTTAATCTGTGGGAAACAGTTTTTAAATCTCACTGAATGCTTTTATGGGTTTTGCTGATGAAAAATGAGGGGGAAAAGGTCACTCTCTCAAGGAAATCAAAAATTTAATATTCAAATTATCAAGCAACAAGAAAATTCACAAATTTATAAATGATGCATACGGTGAGAAAAACAAAGAATTAAAATCATTTTGCCATCATTATTTTGGATAAATGTATTTACATAAGAATACAGAGTAGAAATATTGAATCATATCATTATTAAAATTTTTGTGTTGATGAATTCCTGTTTCAGAATTTTCATCTCAGAAAATTTCACCAAGTATAGGTAAAAGAATGTCCATGAGAAAAAATGTTACTCTTAATTTTAGATTTTTAGAAAGATAATTTAGCTAAATCATTGTAAGTGTCATGCAGAGCAAACTAAGCATATAAGTGGACAGTAGATAAGATTTCAAACTTTAAAAATGTTATCCTCAGAATTCTTCAATCCCTGTTTCATTTCTATGTAAATCATAAATTGTCACTCATTTGGTAGATATTCTTCTCAGGACTTGATTAGTATATCCCCCATCAGTTCACTAGCAGATGTCCACCTTATCAGTCCTCATGGACAAAACTTGACAAGTTTTGGACAGATGTTAAATGAGAGAATTCTAATCCAGAAACATACATTCCCTTAAAACATTCCAAAGAAGGGAAAGTGAGAGACCTGAGGTGTACTCCTATCTTGATCATGTCAGATCAAAGTTATCTCTGTTCTGACAAGTCCCCATCTTCTCAATGTGATTGTTTAGTAAACTCTGGTGATTAGGTGTTTGGCCCAGAAGTTTTCAGCCAAAAGATCTACCCCTCGATGGGGGTGGTCGTGAGACTTCACAACCAAATTATTACAACTGGGTAGTAATGATTGACAACGAGCTTATCTTGTACAAAGTTTCATCATATTAATCTAAATAAATGGCTTGCTCAGGTATACCCCCTTCATAGAAACTCTGATACCAGGTTATTCACAATGATATTGTAATTTTTTTTTTTCACAAGTTCATTCTGCATGTTCTGAAAATACTTTTTAAAGGCACATTCACATTGTAAAATTCAGTCTCAAGTTATTTATGTACAGATAATTAACAGAGGACTGAATTATGAAAACTCTATTCATTTTATTCTGTACAGCAACACAATTTTGAAGTTATTGTTGACAAAAAATGCTTCAGTTGTTCATTGGAAAATGCATATTCATTGTATAATGATCAGAGAATTGAAACCTATTTAAAGTTGGAAATAATTCATATGAGGGTAACGGACAAATTATTTCTTATTGAAGAGAATGAAATTCCTCTCCTCTTAAATGATGGCCAGCTTGAGTCATTTCATTAGGCTATGTCTCATTCACTTACTCAGTATACTGTAATTGGATGTTGCTTCAGTCAGCCTTGTTAAGTCTGAAAATTTTGACCTCTGGTTAAATACAACACAGTTCAGCCATTTTCCAAAACAAAATGATTACCGACACTGGGACAAAATACGCTCTTCAGTTTTCTATGGATAATAATGATGCTTTTGCTTCTGAAATGGAATTTCGCTGTACCCAGTATATGATACAGTTAAAACACAAATAGCTTCGTTTAGATAGATTTCATTTAATCACCAACATACCCATTTGCAATTTTCTGTAAATATTGGATTTCTAAATTCTCTTTGTAGTTGTATGTACATGATGGCAAGTCTTGTATAATTAAGGCTGGAATTGGTTTGAAAACAAGATACTTGAAACCAGTCAAAAGTTGAGTGGATTCTTCCACAAATGATCAGATTTAATTTTTTGATGGTGAAAACAAAAGAAGTCATTCCTCATTACAAACCAATTTGGCCATATTTCTTGTTGCTGTTTGAATTTGTTTTTGTTTGTTTGATTAGAAAGACTGAAACTATAACATCTCTTCATGCAGGAAAATAAACTCGCTGGTTTTTTTTTAATATTTAACTACAGTTCTTAGTCAGTTTAGCATTACCTTTCAATTTGAACAAGAAATGTTTTGACTGAAATGAAGGATGTACATTATTATTTAGTTTATTTCATAGAGATTCCACAGAGTTTTTCTTCCACTGGCCTAAAAAAAGATGGGTCAAGTATATAGGAGACATGGTCTAATAAACTTTTCACTGTTGTCCGGACTAGGAAATAATGTTATTATTCTTCAAGCTATGTGATTTTCTTTACTATTTTAAACTTCTTAAGTACCATCATTCATTTGGATCAAGGGGGCATGAAATCAAACATTCGCTATTTATGACAATTCAAAATACTCAAATTCTTTTCAATTCATTGTGTTTCCTTTGAATAAATATGAACATATTATCTTTTTACTTAACAGTATAACAGCTTGCTTATAAAATGACAAATTCTCATTTCAATAAACTTTTTACTGTAACGCTAATATGTTTTATTCAACGTAGCCTTGTTTGTGTTGAGATTTCCGTGATTCATGCATTGTGTGTACACATAATAAAAAGTAGGAGATCTCCTGATAGAGAATATTGCCTTGCTTTCTCTCTGTGTGAAAAAAACGTGATTAACGGTGGTCATTATATTGATTTTTTCGAAAAAGCACCGACCAAGAATTAAAATGAAAGTTGTTCTGAGGAAGGAAATAAGCTGACTGAGATAGACACGGTTGATAAGTCAGCAACACAAGTATCATTTTGTATGAATATAATTTTTCCATTTATTTGGATCCGTCATTTAGATTCCTGGTTACCATGGCAAGAAAGCTGCTTTAGTTGTAACCTGTAGAAACATTGTTAGCTATATCACATCCCACACCTGTGCTCAGGTACAGAGTCTGAATAACACACACATGATAAACTTCATGACTAATACAGAGTTCTACGACAACTCGTCTGATCAAAAATATTCTACCTAAAATTATCAATTATTCATTCCATCCTGAATAAAGCTGTTTATACATTATGCCTTAGTATGAAGTTTCAAAACATGTTGGTCGTAGGTTTAGTTTCTCGAGTGCAGAATGATTTAATTTCAGTATGCAATCAACTAAAAATTGACAACATTAAAAATGAAAGAGTGTTTTACAAGTGAATAGATTTGAGAACAAAGAAAGAGGATAGTAATTGTTATTAACCCTAACTTGGTAATGTTTGAAAACACAACTTCACAAGAATTTCTGGTGCATGCAGTTTCAAATAAAACCTTTTACGTTATATGCCTCATTGGTTTGAAACTACAGTTTCAATTATAAAGCATTCGTTATACTTGTCAGAATTCAAAATAAATGTATAGAACATTTCTACTGTATTTTATAATTGGAAACAAACTATTGCTTTTTACATTTCAACTTATTGAAGGTAAATTGAATAGATCATAACCCTCACATTTTTCAGACAGATTGAGTTCTTACTACATTTATAAGAAGCACAGTATATTATTATTATGACAATATATATATATAATTTTTTTTTCAGAGAAGTGTTTTTTTTTCTTCACCAACTTCATCATACTTTATTGCAGATCAGCTTTGCAGGTACAAACAAGTTTGATTGACAGAAGGCCTCGGCAGCCAAAAAAATTCCATCCTAGGGTATTAGAAAGGCAGCTTGACGATATAAAGGATCTCTATCTGATATGTAATGGTCTCTTGTGCAAATTTCAAGAGAGAAAATTGTTTGGTCCAAACAATTATAAGAAATAAAGACTCATTTCAAAATGCATTGCCTGAGGCAGACTTTCTATCAAACTTGTCATCATTTAATCTTGTTTTATTTTCTCATTCATGTAGCATGCATCTGTGACCATACGAAAGTACAGAAGTTTTATTTCAGATCTAACCCTGTTTTTACTAAGAAGTATGAACATGTGACAAAGAAATAAATTTCGTTTACAATTCACTTATAAATCTCCACTTTTCTCTCTCTGTAGGCAAAACGTTCGGTGAAGTGTCGATAAAAAAGGAAGAAGGAGGTTTTGGCACATCTTTAATAGGTAGGCATACAGATTGTTGTCAAAATAAATGTTGTTTCATCTAACAACGAGCACCACAAAAAAAAAAGATAAAATTTAATAGGTACCAGTTATTCTCATGTCTGGATGTTGTACATTATTTCCGTCTTCATATTGGGAATATAAGAAAAAAATACTGGTGAAAAATTCAATTGAAATAACGAACATTGCTAAAATGTCTAGCAAGAGAAAACTCATTTTGATGTAGTGTTAAAAACATTTCTAGTCCACTGTCATTTACCACAATGGTTTAGATAAAGCTTATTAACAATAGCCAGGTTAGCATTGGGGAAACATCTGTCGAGTTTCCTTGTCAAATATAGACGTTGTACACACCATGCATGCTTTTGTTACCAATGTCGACAAATTATTTTGACTTGTATATATGAATGTATAAGGGAAATCATATTTCAATATCCCATGAACCATGTGTGTCATTGTGAAACCACACCAGATGCATGCTAAATAATACATTCTTACATTTTATGTTTAAAACTTTGTGTTGATTTTATGAAATGTTTCTCTGATTAGTTTTTTTACTCATGGTAGATTTTGATTTAATAGGTAGCTTCATTTTTTATGTTTGTCCTATTTTGGTTTCTCAGTCCATTGATCAACATTAATCAGGACTATCAGAAATACTTTAAATCTTTTGTCATAAAAAATTACATTTTAAAAATTTATAGCACAGAAATTAATTTTGCATGTTCATTTGATGAAAGCTGTTGTTCAAAATAATTCTTTGTTATAAATGTTGTATGCTACTTCAGTCATTACAGGGGAAACTTAATCGGTTTAAACAGTCTTTATAAGTTGAAACCCTTTTCTCATAGTGGAATAAAAATTCATTAAATAGAGGATTTAATGTGGTTGTGATAAGAATGACATAATTCTTGCCTTTAGGTGTCCATTACAATACGGTCAGCTACCACTTGACATAAAGGAAGTCATTGTATAAATTATTCAAATGCAATTTATTCCAATAGTTTATGGGGTTCATCATTTGTAGAAACATTTATACTGAATATATAATGATTGGAAGTCCGTCTTTTGTTAAATGTGTAAAGAGGGCAGATTTTCATTAAGAAAAGCTACCAAAATACCATGGGAAGAACTTCTGACTTTAGTTGATATTTTCACTCCAATAGGTCTTTATGAAAAATGAGTAAACATCAAATTACAAATTGAATTTAATGGGAAGAGATATCTTCCATGTTCTTATCTAAGCGTCATTCTCCTATTCAATCCTTATGTTTACATTTTCTGACACAAAAAGACAAATGTGAGTCTTGTTCAACAGAATGTTTAAAATTGTCTACACAAAAGGTAAAGTGAAATGAATGTTTATCAACCAGGAAAAATTCTTTATAGAAACCTGTGACAAATATTGCACTAATAATAAAACGTTAGAGGTTTGTTTGCTTGTGACCTATTGCGACCCTGTTTTTCATAAGAAGTAGGTTCGTGCCGTCATGCACACTTCAGACTGCAGAGGTTACCACTATTACATGATTGAAGCATCTTATATTGATATGAAGGTTGTATTGTATATTTGGCTATTTTGGTATGTTTTTCGTTATTAGAAATACTTTGTTCTACAGCTTATCTGTGTCATACTGGGTTTTGTCATTTAAGGCACTCCAAAATAAAACGCTGAGCAGTAATAAAATGGTGTATATGTTATATTCTGTCTGGTGCATGTAACATTAGTTGACATAAGACAATATAATCAGGTTGTTTTATGTCATTTAAGATTTCTGTGATCTTTTTGTGTTCACGTTTTTATTTGAAAGTCTTATGAAAATTTAAATTTACAGGTTTTTTCTAAAGTCTTTTTTTAAAATTTAAATTTATGTATTTTTGGTTTTTTCTCGTATGATAAAACTGTGTTGGATATCTAAAAAGAAATTGCAAGTAATTGTGAATCTGTATTATAAAAAATATATTTCCACAAACACTAATTTTGGATAGTGCAAGCACTATTTCGATACAAGAAGTTATCAGCACATTTTCATGTATCTAAATTTCTAAATAGTTTTTAAAATGGATTTCATACGATATATATGAAGTGCTATAGTAGGAGGGTATCCTGTAATTGTTGTTGATTTAAATGTCCCTTGGTGACGTCATATTGGATCTTTTATTTTCTACTCAGTTTTTCTTCCTTCATTATTCATAAATTTGGGAATAAAGACAAAAAGACAGAATAGTAATATTTGTGATGCTGTTTGTAAATATAAGAAAACATGTGTCATAGGCTATTAAGAGATAATGATTTATTGATTGCAATCATTCTTAATAGTTGAAGGTTATTGTGTATTATGGTAGAAAACGATAAATCGTTAAAACTCTGATGTTAAAATAAACACAGATTATTTTGGAGTAAATGCTGGTTTTGTTATAAAATATTTGCATGGGAGCCTGAGAAAAGAAATCAGCTGCAGTATTCACACGTTCTACCAGTTTCTGAGTATTCCGTGGTGTACTTCCATGAAACCAAGCACTAATGAATATTTACTTTCCGCTTAATGAAACACTTGTAATCTCACACTGAACCAAACACAGAACGAAATATCGTGTTCAGAACTTTGTGGAATCGTGTCATGTTTTTTTTTCCCATTTTGATCAAGTCTTAATTATGTTGTTGACTTTTCTGTAGTGAATTGGCTTGTCAAATTTTTTCCGAAGACTGCACAATTTTGGTAAATAATTTTTACGGTAAGATGAATTTAAGACAAAACCAGCTTAAACACTCCGCTGTTAAATTTTTGCATTCACTCCATGTCCCCTGTAAAGCAAAGAAAAAATTCAATATATAAAAACAGGATAAAGAAGTCTTAACTTGTTTTTTTCTCTATGACCTAAGCAGTTTTACAAAACCGAAAGTGCTTTTGATAAAAGACAATACATAAGTTTGTGGGAGCTGCAGTACAACAAAAACATTAATATGGCAATCATAATATAGAAATGCTGGTAATATATTATATCTGGGAATTAAATATTGACAGATTGGTAGGAGATAAATTATAGTTGAGAAGGACAGCAAGGCTTAAGTACTCAGATATGATTATAACTGATAGCTATGATGTCAAGTTTTACTTCTCTCTCCACACCAAGCTTTATTGCTCTGTCTTCCAAAGGAAAAGCTTTTTTAAATGTTTCTTGGTGTTTTTGTGTATTTTTTTTTTTGTCTTACCGGTACATGGATTTATTAATTGTTTAGTTCATTAAATACATACCGATAATTAAAAAAAAATAAAAATAAACTTCGAAGTAAATTAATCATTCATTGGTGAGTGAAATACTGGATAGTCTACAAAGACAGAAAAAATATTTGGCTTAAGGATGTTCGCTACTCTGTTTCAAAATAAAAAGCTTTTTAAAAGACTGTTATAAATTGATAGTATATAAATGAAGGAACTAAAAAAGCAGAAAAAAAATGATGTGTACGTGTGCTTGTTTTTCGAGATATAAGCCATTGAAAATTTGGCAGGAAATAATTGTCTCTCTAGACTGTTCTTACATTTAACATTGGCACCTTTTTTCTTTCAAAAACAATGAAAAAATAACAAGGATTTTATAGGATTTTCAAATATGGCTTTTTAAACTATTAGTAATAAAATTATAAAAAAAAAGTAGGGGTTAGCGGGGAAAATGTTTTAATGACACTACATGGATAAAACCAGAGGATTCAGAATATCTGGCAAAAATTCAAAAACAAGAGGAACAAACATCCTTAAATTTAAATAAGCTCTTTAACCTTTCATTTATAGTCTTTTTATTTTCAAAAATCCATTAAAGAAAGTGTAGTGACCGAAACTTTCTATATTTATTGGTTAACTTTTGTTGTTGGGTTGTTTGTAGTGTCATTGAAGTTTACCCCACCCATGAGTATCCCTTATTATTATTTTATAAGCACAAACCTTTTTGCCCAGATTGTAACAATGGTATTATAATATTTTTTCGGATAAAAACTATTACTTGAAATTATACGAATGGCTAAATCTATAGAAGAAGACATGATTTTCTTGCCAGATATTCAATGTAATGTAAAATTATATCATCATGCTCTTGGATACAAAAAAAAGCACATTGAGAATACATTGAAGGTGGGCCATTGTAGATTATGACTTAAATTCAATCATCCGTATTTAGTCTTCTAGTGTAAATAGCACAAGATGATTGCAAGCTCATTGTAATTGTTATGCTTCAACGATTCATTATATTAACTACAGCTGGTTAGGGAAAGCTGAGTATTTCCATTTCTCTGGGGGAAAGCCATTCCGTCTACTTCGTCTTCCGAGTTAAATCTCCATGGGCATGTCTTGCCATATTAGTTTTCTTTGTTAAATACCATAGCAACAGAACCTTAAGCGAAGGTATAGTCGGCTTTGTTATTATAATTCCTGACAATGTCCTACATGAAGAAATGTTTCTTTAGTAAACCATACAAGAATTATATTGTCAATTCTTTGTTCAGGGAAATACAAATGAATGTTTGGTATTTTTATCAATAGATTTAATTATGTTTAAGCCATTTGTATATATCTATTGGAATTAAATGTACAACATGGAATACTTCATTGTAGTCTTTGCTTATCAGTTTTATTTAGAACAGTTTTTGTCCAACAATGACATGGAAATATGCAAGATGGAATGGAAGAAAGCCATTATAGTATATATAAAATGTTTTTTTGCAAAAATCTATTTCTGAAAAGTCCTACTTTGGTAGTCTGTTATGGTATAGAGACTTTGTGGTGATTAAGGACATGTTTTAGACACTTTGTCTTGTTAATTATAGTTTTTTTAAGTTTGTTTTAGATTGCTGTCTCTGATATATATACCCTAATCTCTTAATTATTTTTGCAAAACTTTTCTTTAATTATTTTCTGAAGGTCACCAGACATCTAATAAGGGTTTGGATATTTACTCTTTTTAAAGTCTATCTAAAATTGACTGGAAAAACATTGTGTGAACTAGAAAATTTTTCACCAAACAAAAAATTGAGGGCTTGAACTGTCCTACTGCAGATGAATTTTCATTGTTTAGAACTAAGGTATTCAATCACAATGTCTTCATTGTAGGCTTAAGAAATATTACCAGAATGCATCAGTTCTGAAAAAGCTAATTGTGATTACCTATATATTTATTGGAACTTTTATATATTTCAGCCTGTAAGAGAAAAGAACAAGAAATGTCTCCACAAGACAGCAGAGCTCCGAAAAAACCTCGTTTAGTGTTCACAGACATTCAACGGAGAACATTACATGCAATTTTTAAAGAAACAAAACGACCTTCTAAAGAGATGCAAGCTACAATTGCCCAACAACTCGGACTTGAGGTCACAACAGTGGCAAATTTTTTCATGAATGCACGTCGAAGATCAATAGACAAATGGCGTGACGACAATGGAAATGACAATCGTGAAGGGGTGATCAAAAGCTGAGTTGTTGTTTATATGATTTTACCCTAGCAATATTTTTACTGAATACATGACTAGATAGATGTTGTGAGAAGATTGATATATATGTGTGTATGATTTCTATGAAGCAATGTAGATTTAGACAAAAACAGAAGTGATGTTCGTCCATTTTTTATGTGCAAATATTATCTTGTAAATGCTATTTTTTAAAAGCATTACAAGGAAATTGTACTAGTGAAGCATAATTAAACCATAGTGCATTGTCTCAATGACACAAACGCTGATAGCGCCCACACTGGAACAGAGATCTGATGTACCGACACTAGTCCTGCAAGCTGAAGATCAAGACTTTTTTCAGTGACGCATTTTAACATTATTCTGATGTTATTTATACAGTCTGTATTGACACTTACGGGGTGCCAGTGCAGCACTTTAAATATCAAGTTTGTCTTTAGTTAGGCTCATGGCTGACATACGATTTTTTTGCTAGTAGTTTGGTGGTGTTTTAAATGTATTACACATTTATTGTCTCATAACTTGTTAGATTAACCATTAGATCAAATGGTGCAAACATTTTTTTATGTGTCATTCCTTCTCCACAGTATTGTACATTCCATTTTGTTTCTTTTCTTTGTTAAAGAGGCCAGAAATCATTTGCATAAACATTCCATGTTGGAACTTCCAAAGTTCCGCAAGTTGTTTCTTATGTCTTTATGTGACAATTTTTTTTGACGAATTGTCGTGGAAAATTGAATGAAGTACTATTTAATTTTTTACTTTGTTAATCATGAAAAAATTATACAAAAACTATGAACAAATTATGAATTAGCAATGACTGAACTAAAGTCAACAAGTGAATCTCACTTTGTTTTTTTATCTGTAAATAATGACTCTTTTTATTTCTCCTTAACTTACAATCTCAAGACAGTTTATGGCTTTTATTTCGGACAAAATCTTGCATTTTCATTGTCATTTTGTTTGCCATGACATATCAGGTAGCTAGATAGAGTTTTCATTGTGTTCATTAAAAAAATCTTACAATTGGTTGTAATTATCTAGTCGTAGCTTGTCTCTAAGGTAACAGAAATCTTCACAGAATTCTGTGTTGTGTGTGTTATGATCATACAATCACTGTATTCAATTGTGCAATATTTATTGATTTTTTTTGTAATGGATTTTAGGTGATTATTTTGTTAATTATTATTTATTACATTTGTTGATTAATTTATTTGTTTAATGAGGACATTCATTGATGATTTGGGTGATTGTCATTATTGATCCAATGAAACATTCCACTGACTCAGATTCTGTCAAGAGTATCCATGTCATTTAGATGCTTCAATAAGGTTTCGGTAGTTAGATCTAAATCTCATTTTGAACAAATGGCAAGTATCCTAGCTTATGCTTTTAGTTTTTAGTGGCAGCAAAAAAAATTACCAGATCTTGAATATCTTTGTAAACAAATTTAAAAGTACCGATCACTATACAATGTATTAGTTGTTTTATAATGGATTTTAGCTGGTTTGTTTGGTCTGCATTTAGAAATGTTCTAGATCATTTAAATCTTTTTAAATGGTTGTAGTGTTTTGATTATTTTATTTAGTCTCTAATTCCTTGAAGTTTGTGACTTCTAATCTAAGAAATCCATCCCATCAAATGGAATTTCCAAAGCTCTACAAATTTCCTGCAACTTATATTGCAAAAAAAATGGTAATGAGTTTTATAAGTTTTCCATATTGCTCATTTTATACAAATCCCTTTTACCATTTACTTGGCTTTTAAGAAATCCATTTAATTATACACTTTTCAATGTTTTGTTATCTTTTTTTTATAGATTTTGCCCTTTTATATATATGACTGCCAACTTTTTCTTTAATAAATCTTTTTCTATGTTATGGATAACCAACAAGTAGAAGATTGATTCAGTGTTATAAGAGTTAATATCAGTCTGCATTGTTGACAAAAAGGATTTACAAAGATTTTTTTCAATTCATCAAAATTTAATGTTTTTGACTGTTAAAGTAGGACAGAGAAATTTAGGGGGAGTTGTTGTATGTCATTTCTGGTATATCTATTCTTGATCCTATTTAACATGACTTAGTCATACTACTTTGTAAAAACATAGTTGTATTATAATTTCATTAGTCAAGAGACGGGAAAAATGAATGCTTAATTTAATATGTTAGTCACTGATACATGTACTAAGGTATTTCTTCACTCTTGAACACAGTGGTTTTTCTGGTTGTTGGTTGTCTTTATTTGTTAACGTTGGTGTAAGATTTTGTGTTTATTTATTAATTTATTGAATGTTGTGTTTATAAAACATAACTGTAAAAAATTGTGTATACATTGTATATGTTGGAACAAAATGTCCTCTGTTGCATGGGGCATGCAATAAAAATGTATTGAAACTTTTAGCGGTGTACAGTAATCTCTTCGTCATTTGTAAATATTGGCCATTACATCATGGTGGTCACTTTGACCTGTATATATATTGCCTTTATGACAGTGATCAGGAAATATGTCCCCGTAAAGTACCTCACAGAAACAGATATAAATATTTGCATGGTTATTTCTGTTTTAGATATTTTTATAAATAGATGTTTTTTGGACGTGGTGTTGTAAAACTATCAATTTTTATGCATTAAAGAAAAATTCTATAAGAAAAAAATTTTAAAGATCTGAACAATTTTCCATTTGAATCTCAACAATTAATTTAATGACAAGTATTAAACAGAAGGGATTGAAATACTTAGTTGGGTGTTGTATACAAATTCCCAAAGTTTAATATAAATAGTTGACAAGCTGTTGTACCACATGTACTTTGGAAAGTGCTATTTTATAATATTACTATATGGTCCGGATTAACATCTTATTAGCTATCATCCTGTTTTAGTTTATCCTTTCTGTGTAATATGTTCCTATAAAATGAATCACATTTTGGGGAATTATATAAATGAGGAAAAAACAAAAGTGATTTTCAGGATATAGTCATTACATTGAAATGGGAGCTGGAAGAGTCCTTTCTGTAATTTGTCATGGTTGTAAATTCTCGACAGTTTTTTTGCATAACGATCAAAAAAGTTTTGAATGTTAAAATTTATCTAATTGGTTTTTGCAATCCTGCATTTAAGAATTATGTGGCAATATTGAGTCATCTTTTGTGAACAAAATTGTTACTACAGCATGTTTCGAGTCTTGAATAACAATAAAAAAGGTTTTCTTTGAAGGTGAAATAGTTTGTCTGTTACACCGAATTCCATTTACACTAGAATCAGTAACTTGTCAGAGTTATTGTTAAATAATTTATGAATGGAAACATGTTGCTGCTGAACAAATAACTTATAAAATTTCTTTTAGAAGTTAGGTACTGTAACAGTTTGTCAAAGGATTATTTGCAAGTTAATTTCCATGGTAACAAGGTCATGTGATGGGAAGTATAACAGCTGTTCTCCTTTTGTGGGATATTTAATGTTTTATCAACAAACAAAACAGCATGAACCATGATTTTTTTTTGCTGAATTTGCTTTTGCAAACAAAATTATAACGAAATTACGAAAACAGGAAATCTTGGTCATTGAGAATTGTTAGATATATCAAATTTTCTAACAAACCCAATCTGCTCCTGAAATAAAGTAAGATAAAAATGTTGCCTGTAGAGACTTACTTGTATTTCTAGGAATTCATAAAAGCAACTTCATCGCTGGCTTTAGAATTGGGCTTTTAACATAAAGTAGTGCATATCATGACTGTACATAGTATTATGGGACATTCCGATCAGTCTGCACTTTCACTTAAACAGAGATGGGACCCAACTAAGGAGACTATTTTGTGTATGATATGTATACATATGTTTTGGGTAGAAAGCAAGGGATTTTTGTAACATTACAAAGTATCTTAAGAAAAAAAATTTGACACCCATAACGGTTTATGTGAAAGTGAGATAAACTTCAGGGACCATTTAATGATGTATTTTCCTTCATAAAATTGCCATAAGGAATTAAAAAAACCTAGTCACATAATTCAAACAGTCCCAGTCATGTGACTTGCCAGTCACATGGTATATGAAGCATGTGACCAGTCACATGATTTCTCATTATGATCAACTTATTTATTGTGCAATATACATACTTGTGTGTTGTGGTGCATATAGTGTTAAAATTGTACAAGTTATGTGTTTTCATTCATCATCATTTTATGCATTCATTTTATGATTATTTATTTTTATCAGTGACATCTTCATACATAGATTTTCAACCTCATTGAAAAACATTTTTATCAATAGTGTTGAGACTCAGAAAAAAACATATTAAAAGATAATGAACAAACAAGGAACTTTTCTGTTGTTGAATTTAGTATAAAATTTTCCTTTTCATATCAATTGCTCATGTCTGAGCTTTGTATTTCAATGTTTTTGTAATCTTGCATTTATGGTTTAGAACATGTCATTTCGATGTGTTAATCTGAGGGAACAAAAGAACTACAAACATTAGGTAG
Organism: Mytilus californianus; assembly: GCF_021869535.1. Classification (NCBI taxonomy): domain Eukaryota; kingdom Metazoa; phylum Mollusca; class Bivalvia; order Mytilida; family Mytilidae; genus Mytilus; species Mytilus californianus. Next base: position 82,763,125 of record NW_026262712.1, read on the forward strand.
TCTGTTTTTATGTGTCTATTTTTAGAATGTGTGAATCCTATGTTTCACACTTATGCAAATGTTGGAAACATAACTTGTACTGATTATGAACAATAAATAGTCACCAAGCTATAAATTTTATCATATTTTTTACCCCTGTCAATGAAGAACGTGTTATGGTACACTGTTGTCCCTCTGTCTGACCTTTGTGTCCGTCTACAAATATATTGAGATATATGTATCGGGTTTATGACGAGACAAGAAGCGAATGACACCAAAAACCAAAAGATATTTTAAGGTCAACACAAGGTTTCAATAATAGACCAGTTTCTATACAATATGTCAAGCTTTAAATCGCTGCTAGTCTTTAATAAATTTAACTGACTGTCTGCCCATTCATGTGTCCAACATAAATATGTTGCACATTTGATGTCAAACACTACCAAGACTATTCCACTGTTGTGGCTGGATAATTATGGAACTTTATTTATCTTCAAAACATAAGCAAATAACCACATGTCCTGCATTAACCCGAGTATGCCTTATGGGATTTACTTTGAATTTTATAAAGAATGGTGGTCTGAGGGTCTGCAAACTCTTTTGACGATGTTCACCTAAATTTATGAAATACTTCACAATACTTGTTACTATGAGTCTTTCATATTATGTGCTCAACAGTTTATTCATCTATAATCCTACTCTTTCCCTTATTAGTTGGCTATTGATATTTCTAAAAATTCATCATTGCAAAAAGCTGTAAGGACTTATTGAATAGTTATAGAATAGTCTTTCAGTACAAGCGATCTATTATAGCTGACTATGCCGTATATGCTTTGCTCATTGTTGAAGGCCGTACGGTGACCTATAGTTGTTAATTTCTGTGTCATTTGTTCTCTTGTGGAGAGTTGTCTCATTGGCAATCATACCACATCTTCTTATTTTTTATAATTCACAATTCACTTGATGCTATAAAGGTCCTGCAAGTCATTGGACTTGTTAGCCCACTGAGGTGTACATGTCCTGGAAGTATATGGTTCCGTCAGCTGTTTTCGACCTATACAGGATCTTTAAAGTCAGGTTGTTGATATATCCAGGACTTGTTTAGTTCTGTCCTGCCAGCTTGTTGGTACAAGTTGAAGACTAGTAAGTGTTTGGTATTGTCAGCTAGTTGTTAAAAGTATAAGACTAGTAAGTGTTTGGTATTATCAGCTTGTTGGTACAAGTATAAGACTAGTAAGGGTTTGGTATTGTCAGCTTGTTGGTACAAGTATAAGACTAGTAAGTGTTTGGTATTGTCAGTTAGTTGATCTGTCCATGAACTGTCTTGTCAGAATGTTTATTGATTTTTGGCCTGTAAATTGTTGGTTTTGTCAGCTAGTCTTTCACCGGGTTCTTGTAGTCCCATTAATTTATACAGGGCTTCTTGTCAGCTTGACCTGTTCAGGCCCTTAGAATGATAATTGTTGTGAGCATTTTGATATGGGCCTGGAAACGATTTGTATTGTCATTTTATTGATAGATACAGGGCCTTGGTCTTGTCAGCTGGATTACATGTTCAAAGCGTCTGATTATCAACATGTGGTAGATTGATCTTAACTAGTGAAAGAAATGCATGTATATATATAATTTCATCGGTTTGAATATTGAAACCTTAGTAAACGGCTTATAGTGGATAAATTTGACTTGACTGATGCTTTGAATTGATAGGTTCATTCTATGGCAATAAACATTTACTTTAGCCTCTTGGTGCATATTAGTTAAACAAATCGTTGTTGTATCGATAACATTGCCAGTTATACGATCAAAGATGTGCAAAAAGAAACCCTTTTTATAGTATGGAGATGAAGCATGCTATAATTAAGCCGTCATTGTCTAATTATCTGCATTGCTTACTCTGGTTAACCTTAATTGTTTTGATTATTCCAGTAAATAGAATATGGCAACTTGTTTTCAACCAAATCAATACAGACGTAAAAATACTAGACTTTGAATAAGATTGGTTGAGTGTTGTATGTTTAATGTCCAGTGACAAATATTCAAGACCAGAACAAAACAAGTACATGCAATGCAATATGACCGAGATGAAGGGTTCAAATTTCGATTCCCACTGGAAAATCTGGATATGTTAAATAGACGACCGAATGTTGCCTTACACAGGCTACGTACGTACCCCTCAAAAGAGTAGTTGCAAGGGGTCTCTAACATATTACACCGACCAACGTAGGTGCGTACTTTTATCATGACACTTTTCCCCACACAGCCAACAGCCCTCACTTCAGCAATGGCTTTACTGCCAGACGGGAGAAGTCCAATGGGTGACCATAATTCACCCAGATATATTTGCAAGTTCCTTAAAAATGACACAAATTATAAATTCGTTAAAATAAATTCAAATATGATATTAAAGTATGGAACTGAAAGGCATTTCTCCCATTTAAGTTCATGGTTATTCTCCATCTCCTCTAAAGTGAATTTGAAGTATAAAAATAAGAAGCTGTGGTATGATTGCCGATGAGCCTTTTTGAAAATAACCTTTTTTTCAATCCGTTTTAAATCAAAACCTTTTTAAAATGAAGCTAATGGTTAAAATTATTATTCTTGGTATTAAAACTCCTGACAGGCCATTATCAAAACAAATATAACTGACAGAATCATGAAAAACCCTAAAATGCCTTTGTACAGAGTATGCGGGTATTATAGTTCTATAGTCAGTCAACATTGTCTTGTAAATTTTAGAATAGAGAGTAGAATGTGTCATTGTAACTTAATACGTTTATATGGATATATTATAGCTGGTCGAACTACGAAATCTGAATCAAGACACAGGTTACTGAGGTCAGCGGGAAGAAGAGCACAATTGGTTTCCATAGGAAATGCCAAGCCATTTCTGGTGAAAACCACGCCCACTAAACGCAATAAAAAATAAAGTATCATGTCAGTTGGACATTTTTGACCTCCTGTTTGAATCAGAGTTTTTTACAAAGTATAATTTGTCCGTTCCTTAAACAAGAACTTTGTGTCTACCTTGCTAATCCTTATGAAAAAAGGTTGGGATTGACTTGTAAAGTTTTGAGTTAATAACGAGGACTGTGTATGTAAAGGGTAGAGAAGTCCAATGTTTGGAACCATCTTCACTTTACTCTATTCTCTGGGATACACGTTTTATAAATATATTTTATCGCTCATTAATATCTTCTCTATATATTCTTGGTAAACAATTTGGTGAGGCAGTTGCCTCATTGTCTCGATGGAAGCTACGCCTCTGTATACATGGTATGAAATTCTTTGAAATATTTGGTTCTGGGTAAAATCTGTTAAACTATTAACACATTTAGTATGTTTTATTTTTTTATTTTTATATATTGGGTATGTACTTCTACGACCTGATGTCTGTATAACAAGGATCTAAAGCAAAAATTTGATTTTTGTTTGACCATATGACGACTTTTTAAGAAAGTAGAAGGATTTTAATCGTATTTATCCCCCAACAATGTCATTTTTAAACTAAGTGTTGTTTGTCGGCAAAATACAGAGATGCTTGCTCATAAACTTTAAGAGGCTTGACAGAGAAAACCTGTACCCTACATGGGAACATACCATGAACTTCATGATAGTTCAACAACCAGTATTTATATAAGAACATATATAAGGGGAATCATGACAGTATTCAGAAAAGATTGGTGACACCATGTGAGATCATGTGTCTGTAATATCCAAAAATTCGTAAGGGTTCCGCGGAACCCAGTGTCTCGCCTACTTTTGCTGTTAATCGCAGGCTCAACAAAAATGAGGGAAAAAAATAATAACAATATTACTTTCGATACAATCTTTTGATTGTAAGAAGCTTCTGTCCCAATTTGGTAAAAATCCAGGATAGTTTATGAATCTAATAAATGTTTTAAATCTTAACTGCAGACTGTATGTAATGTTAACTGGAAGAAAAACTAAGTTCATTTATAAGTAAAATACGGATAAACAGGTACAAAATTTTTAAAAATTTCCTTCAAGATACTAGCTTTTTTTTCATAAACAAGCTTCTGACCAAGTTTGGTACAAATCTAGGATAGTTTAAGAAAGTTATTAAAATTTTAAAAACTTTAACCACAGAGTGAATGTAATGTTAACTGGCAGAAAAACTGAGTCCATTTATAAGTTAAATACGGAAAAAAATGGAATTTTGTTTTTTACAAATTTACTTCTGGATACTATCTTATGATCATAAACAAGCTTCTGTCCAAGTTTGGTAGAAATCCAGGATAGTTTAAGAAAGTTATTAAAATTTCAGAAACTTTAACCACAGAGTGAATATTTGTGGACGCCGCCGCCGACGACGACGACGACGACGACGACGCCGACGCCGACGGAATGTAGGATCGCTATGTCTCGCTTTTTCGACAAAAGTCGAAGCCTCGACAAAAATTATATAGAATTGAAGGTCATTGATAGAATTGAAGGTCATTGGTACTTTAAAAAGAGGCAGAATCTCGGTGTATTACATTTGCGCGTAAAAATCATTACGTTTGAGCGAAGCTTTAGATTACATGTGTGCGTAAAAATCATTACGTCTGAGCGAAGCTTTAGATTACATTTGAGCGCATGAATTATCTTTATATTTACATGTGTTATCTGTAAAATCAATTCACGCAAATGTAATCAAAATTTGCGCCCAAAAGTAAAACAAAAAATAATTCCTAAATGCAGTTTTCTTTTTTCTCAAGGATTTTAATAAATTTTTCACACACAATCGAGAAGTATTTGTTTTCAGTTTTAAGAATCTGTTCTACTGAAATTCACTGGTTTCCTAAATCATAAGTATAATGCCTTACAATACAACTGCACTTAATATTTGAGTAAGATTTATTCTGAGTTTTCATATATCGTTTGAAATGGTTCACAGGCACTTGTCTCTGACAAAAATTACCTACATGTATATATTTTCATGTTATATTAAAGTACTAGTATAGGTAAAAAGAAAATCGGAGACAAGTGCCTGTGTGGAGTTTGTACTGTTATGTTCCTTATTGAATGCGGATCAACATGAAGGCAAATTAAAATTTTCTAGTTTTAACATGATTGATTGTTGGCGTTTATCGACACTTTCAACACTCTTGAATATGGCATGCGGCTAGTTTTTATTATTTAAGGAAGCCGGCGTAACCGGAGATAAGCACCCACCTTCGACAGGAAAGCTATTAAGATCGGAGTCGAACGCACCTTGCCATGAGCGAAGTTCAACTTCCAAAACTCGGTGTTTACAGGTTGAGACATATATATATCGCTGTAGATCATGGACTTCTTAGACTACTCGACAACCAATGGCCTAGTTTTAACAGAAAATTGTTTTCTGAACTAAAATGAAATGTAGAAATTGTTTTAAAGGTAGACACTTCTCCTTTCATTTAATTCCAATAAAACTATAATCCTGCCATTATTTCTACGAAAATAATGCGGATGATTTTCATTTAAATCATAAACAAAATAAAGAAAGATGAAACTATTGTGCCTTGTATTTCATTAGTCTTTATTCATATTTGTCAAAATCGATATCTTATATAGAATCTTGAAAATATTGAAAGCAGAATATTTAAGCAAATCTAACTTTTTGATAAATCAGTCGGGTTATGGTCTGCAATTACAAGCATAGTTTACAACTTCTAAGCGTTAAATTAGATTTGCACATGCACCAGCAAATCACATAAAAGTTTCGCCCAATTTCGTTTTGCGCAATAGTCGTAATTTCACGATTTATTAATCCTGTGAAGTTGCCAGAAATATTGACATTTATCATGATTTTGGTGTTCAGTATTTTTTGGGGAATATATAAAAGTCGAGACTAATTTGAAGCAATGGCCATTTTCACGATGTAAAAAAAATATGTATTTTTCTATGAGTTAATAATGAACTGGTTACTCTGTTTCTATCGTAACAGGCGAAACGACAAAAAAAAAATCATCATGGTCTTGTCAAAATAATTTTTATTATTGATTTATCATACTTAATACCATATGTTATTATATTTGTGCTAAAACAGAATCAAGAATATCACATTTCACTTGTCATTATTGTATGCTATTACACCTGTCCTATTCATTTTTCCATATTTCTTTTTTATAATAGTGAGTTATGAATACAATTATCTAATTAAAGGTGCAATTGTCGTTTCATTATTGTTTTGGGTGTGACAACTTATGATCGTTTGAATTGGTTAGTATAATGAAGTGTGACCATACCTATTTGACAGGTGAAAGAAACAAGGGGCAGTGTGACAAAGTCAGGTGACAGGTGTCGCCAAATCTTTTGATGTCTTTTGATCCCCACCTTTATGAGAATTCATAATCTTAATTAACAATTAAAAACATTGTTGAAATAGAAGGTTTTACTCGAGGCTACACCAAATTTTCCATCTGACGATAGGTAAACATAGCAATATGTTATTAAGCCTGTACTTTAAATATTTGCTCATGACGGAGGCTGAATTCATATACCGTTATTTGGTTTGTCAATATTGCCGTTATTTGGCACGAGTCATGTTGGACAAACAAAGGGATTGTTTAAATGGAGGGGCGGGGCATACGTTAAAACCTATGTAAAATAGTCCTCGGTCCATTATTTCTTGTTCTTTGATAATTCTAACTATCCCCATTGTTTGCGTGAGATTTCGCCACGTGGCGACAATTATAGTCGTGTGCCACAGGAGGGAGCTAATTCTCACTTTATTGTGTACATAAATACAGCCTTGTTTGGTTTACAAAAACTACCTATATATTTCTATTTACCTAAAAGTAGAAGTAATTGTGGTTAATGGTCCTTTTGAGAGTTTCACATTAATTACATATGAAAACAAGGTTTCTGGCTAATACATATTGATTTCAGACGCCGTAACTAAGTACATGTAATATTACCTTTAAACACATCTGCTTACTTTCATAATATTCGAGCAATTTTCAACAATGTTTTTGGTTTAGATCTCTTCCAATGTTAATGCTGCTTTGAAGTGTGATTTCATACAATGCTTTATCGTAACCATAATGGCACTGAATAAGAACAGAATCCAGAAAATGTTTCATAATAAACAACACAATAATCGAATGCACCCGTCTCAAACAATACTTCCGATTTACTGGAATTGTTTTTGCATTTTCAGAGATCTATAGGCAGTTTATTTTCCAAACGAGCTCTTCTTTGAAACAATCAGAAACCTATCTCGTAATCATAAAAATATATTTCTTTAACAATACATGTGTGTCCCCAAAGCTTTCACTTTTTGCACTTTGAAGTAATAATCAGGCTCACTACATGTCAAAAGTTTGCCTTCACACAGAACAAATGATTGTCAGAAAATCTTTAAAAGAGGTCGTTTTTTATAGGAAAATTGGAAATCTTTATGCGGTTAGGGAAACGATTATATTATTTGGTTGTATGTCGGGGAAGTTATGGGTAAATCTATAAATGTACTTTATTTCAGATCAAACAGTATAGATTTTGGCAAATGTATAGCATTCTTATCAATAAATTCCTTTTTAAAAACCTCTCATTTTCGATTTCCCATAGTTATTTCATTTGTCACAAATTACAAAGATTTAAGAGAAACGAAAATCGAATGTACGAAACTCCAGTAATAAGCTTACATTGATTCTAGGGACTTGATATAAACCGACTAAATTTGCTCAGAATTTCATTTTCTGCCAGTATCATCAGCTGTCAAAAATCATGGATACACCTGTTTATATTCTGGGATTTTAGTTTTTTTTAAACCATAATAACAAAATGCATGTTCTAGCAATGGAAAAGATAATACTGTTTACAAGTGAATTTTCATTCGATATTTTGTTGAAACAGATGTGGGATTGTACGGAGATTTTTATAAATGCTTGGAAACTAACAAATTGTCTTGTAACTTCTAGAGGTGAGTGATGAGTTTTTGACAAAGAAGATAATTATTTCCCTTATCAAGAGATATTAGGAAAGATAAAACCTAAAAAAAAAAGACTACTAGGTGCATGGCGACGACAAGGGTGCATGGCGATTACTATCTTAAGAGTTATCTTAAAAATTTACTAGTTGTTCTAAAATCGTACTTCAGACTTTTATTATAATTATGAAGATTAAAACACAATTCCTTTTTCGTTTACCTTGACAAGCTTGTGCAAGGACTGTCTTACTAATGAATTAGCCGATATAGGCGGAGCAAACTGTCACCCATTTTTCCAATTGAGATTTCTTTTTTTTAATTTTATAACTTTGTGTTAACCAATACATCGTAATTTTCATCTATTGACAGCGAGTACCTTTTTTTACATTCTAAACTGGTTTATTAATATTCTCGAAGAAAAAAAAAACAATTGTATCTAAGACTTGTCGTTTTGGGTAGGACTTTTGACGTTTTATTTTAATAATTGGTTGAATCAGTTACATTTTTCGTTCGGTTATTTTTGTTTTCTTTGAATAACGTTTAGCAGAAGAACAATCACATTTATACATATAAAAAGTAGGATAGCTGTGTGACAGAAATCGTGCATATTTTGGTGGTTGCACCCGGTAGTTTTCTCATTCCTCAGTTGGACTGCAGGAATTGACTAGCTCACTCCTTGGGGTAAAAGAAGATTTTGGATGATGACAACTTAAATCTGCAACAAACAATATTTCAACAAATATAAAATCATTTGTTTACATAAGAAATGAGAGGTGTAAAATATACCATGACGTTTTTATGAATTATGAATATATTTCGCGTTGTAATTTAAAAGGTGTATATTCTGGCATGAATTTATTTGAACTTAAAAATTTGAGTCAAGTAAAAGCTTAGTAAGCTCTGAAGTGAAAGATGTAACTATATGCAGGGACACCAGTAAGTTTAAGTTGAGGTTTGGGCAACTAAGATTTCAGGCCCATATTCATCAACTATATATTTTTTGGATTTACGTTTTAACATTAGCGACACGCAAAACATCCATAACATCAAACAAAGCTTTAAAAGGACTGAATCTTGTACTTCATTCCTCAAACAGCCAAGGGGTGTATATAGTAAAATATACAAATCCTTGAACCAGCTAACCTTTTATTAAGTTTTGTTTGTTTTCTAAATCTTGTAAATTTCAACTTTGTGATATTATATTAACTTGAAAATTATTGCACAAAGAATAAATTCCTTTAGATTAACAGATATAAATTTCCCGTGTTTTAAGATAGTTACAAATGAAACATGTTGCTATTTAGTGCAAATAAGTTTAAATTCGTTTGTTTTAAACAGGAAATTGGTATAAATATCGTCAAAAACTCCGCTGTAATCTTGCGAGGAAATGCTAAACTTTTTTTTACTGTCTTGTGATTTTATGAATTGTCATGGTATAAATTTGCAAATAAGTATTTGTGTAACTTTTTTGAGTAATTAATTTAGAATTCGTTTCCTCGAATACAGTTTGTTCTGACTTAAGAGTTTGTGGCTTCAAGTGAAATTCCTCACCAACTTCAAATATAATGCATTTTGGGTTTGAAATTCACAATAAGTTATAATGTGATTCCTTAAAAGTAATTTGGAATTAAAGAATTCACAAGCCTTTATATAACTTGAAAAGGTTATTTCATCTCTTAGTATAAACAGAGACATACAAGATCATATAATAATGTTCTTGTATATATATGTAAAATCTTAGTACAAGAATAAAAGATGATAAGATAATATACATTTAACAAAAAGGAAAAAAGATCCGTGGTTATCAAGCTTTTCTTCAGAAAACTGGACGCAGCATCATTTCGTCAGAATTCAAGTCGTTTTACCACAGTTCAGGTCTTTTCACATCATACACAGTCAGTAATCTTGCACGTTTAAGCATACTGGCCTTTTACAGAATTCAATCAGTATTTTTCCAGTTCATTTATAGCGCTGGCTTGTAATTTTGTATGTTTTCTAATAACACCAGGAGATAATTTGAACCTAGCATAGGACTTCATTAACATGGCCGTTAATGAAAACCTTTCTCAATATCTAGGCAAATAGCAATATACATGTCTAACATTCATTAAATGTATAAACATCAACAAAAAAATTGAATGTTAACTAGTGAAAATTAAACGTTATTCAACAAATTGCATACATTTGAAATTTAACTGTAAATATTAAGTGAAATTAACCGCGTCAACACGGACGAAAGGTAATGAAACAGCTTGTCGTCTGCTGTTATATTCAGTAATTAAGGTAAAATAATTATCATCTGTGATGAAAATTATGGGTTTTAATATAAAAATTTACCGTCTGTGTTCGGGCAATACAGTAAGAAGTAATAAAAAGGTAATGACTTTATAAGCAACGGAGCATGCATGATATAAAATTAAGACAAAGTTATTAATGTAAAACATTTAATCTTGCAGATTTTACAAATGTTGCAGTTCCAATAGCGAGAGATTTTAAAACAAAGTAATAAAACAGAAAAAGGAGTGATAAATGGATTTCTGTCAACTTTAGCAGGATAGGTGTATTTCCTTGCACGGCTTTCTTCCGCACTGGCTGTGGTCTCATTAAAAAAGACAGTGGACTTAAAACACAGAAATGTCTTTTTTGCACCTGGCCACACGACCATAGAAAATATCAGATACAGAAATGCTAATTTATTCAAAGACTTGCTAGGAACTCTGCACAATTAGCATAAAGACAATAATTGCACCGTAGTGGCTATTTCGACCATTTGACAACCACCATTGGACTTGACCACAGCAGAGCTAATAGAGATGAATATACAAATACCCTCATTTTTGAATATAAATATCTTATTATTATAAAGCACCGTAAGCCTCGCGTGTGTGGAGTTATTACGAGACTGAATTGTGATTCCATGCATGTCCGATGTAGCAAAGGACACGTGTTGCAGGCACCAAGAGACTGCTTTTGTTCAATTATAGGTCGGTAATGACGCAGAATATAGTTGTAGGAAGAATAATTATATATAACGAGAGTGGTTCAGTCGAAAATAACTTTGTATTGTTATACATAACACACAATAACATCATGATACTTTGTAGGATTTTTTTATCCCCGCATGTTGTGTTTTCAATTAAAATAATAAAAGAGTTTCCATCTAAATAAAATGTCGAGTATTACTGACATGCATTTATATTATTCCTTTTACATTAGTTTCTTTAATAATTTATCATTCAAAAAAACAAGAGAAAAAAAAACTATAATAAAAACAGATAGAAAAAAAAACCAAAGTATTCAAAATACATGTCGATCATAAATGCACATTAATGTATAGAGTTCACAACTGAACGAATACGGTTTAGATTTATTTTTAAAAACTAATAGTTTTTCCAAAGTACATGTATTACAAATGTATGTCGACCAGTGTATAGAGTTCAAGAATAAATGACTCGAGGAATGAATGCAGTTGAAGATATTTTTATTCCCTGACATTTCTTTTCGTTATCGTGTTGTAAGCCGCATTTGTATATCTTAAAATGATAAATTTATTGTATCCCATATCTACTCTGAAAATCTGTCTGTTATGACAAAAGAGGAAATTGAGACTCGTTTGTAGTGGACAGTGTAATTATGATCACATAATAATTACAGGAGCAGGTGTCCCGTAAGATATTAAATATTTAAATGATTTGTATAAGTGTCCATTAGGCTTCACAATAAATGACAGATTGTATCTGGCCTAACTGTCCACCCCTGAGTCAATATTACGTCATTGTGTCGCGTGCGGTGGTCATTGTGAAATGAAATGAGATTACCAAGAGATTTGGAACAAAAGATCGCTAGAACCCCTACTTCTCCATTTCATTATAAGCTGAAAGTGACAGGTTTTTGAAATAGTTACAATTCACACAAGCCTTTGTAAAGAAAAAAAAAGAATATGCCATTAAAGTGTGTGTAAACGAGGAAAAAGAAACTCACATGATAACATATACTGTAGACACGCTTAACTATAAAACGCCGTGCAATGCTAAGTCAAGGAATTGTATATTTTTTAAAAATATACAATTCCTTGGCTAAGTGTTACGTTTTTCCGAGAAAAAAGTACGGAAAGTGTTAAGCCTCTTAATTCCATGATCAGCATATATATACAGACAAGCTCTTAAAATGATAGAAATGACAAAGTGCTACATTTACCTAGAAAATAATACAGAAAAATGTAACATTTTTACCATCCAATTTCTGGGCATGTTTCCATAATTATTATCATGAAAAATGGGCTATACTTATATTTTAATGCATATACATATTTTAAATTTAAACATTTTGGATTTATATAAAACACATATAATGTTCACCAAAAAATTAATTTAAATATGTATGATAAAATAAGACACAATTATAACGACTCCATGATTGCTCTGACGTTTGACGGATAGTTTTGGGGGACTGGTTGGTTCCCAAAAGGGGCCGTCGGACGTCAAAGCTATCACGGACTAAACTGTACCATATTGGAGCCAACATAAACGAATCTAAACAGGTATTTTTCCTAATGTGAAATTGATCAGACAAATATGGTGTTACTAAGAGTAAGGGAGTTCCGCAATAAAGGGTTTCGGATTTGCCCTGGCGTGAGTGATAGATCGCCCGTTATTGACGACTAAAAGAGCTACGAAGGAAAGAGAGGGAGTAAAAAATCCGAGCAATTTCATTGTTATATGACAGGGAAAACCTTGACATTACTTATCATTTTTCAGTGGTTCCACTGAATAATATATATTTACGTTCCCATGCGAAACCCAGGTGCAATATCAGTCAATATATAAAATCGGATTTCAATTTTGATTAAGTGATTTGAATCAATAAGAACATATTTGAATAAAATCCCAGAGATAAACATGATTGGATAACTAGCGGGTCATTATTGGCAATCCGACACGAAATGGTTTGACTTTCAGCCCTCATTTTACATTAACTTAGATAAATCTACATGACAACTATGCTGAATTTAATCAACTAATTGTTTATAGAAGAAATTGACAGTAAAGCGTCGGGTTTCACAGTGACAGCACTATAAAAAATTCCCACTGATACTCTAAAGGCCTTTTAAGCCGTAAATAAAAATTGAAAAACATTGTATGTAAAAATTTTGATGCTTTTAATACACATGATTGCCTTTAAGTAAACCTTTAAAATCTACATTAAACATCGTTGGGGATATTGTAATACTTGGTGTAAACTTAGTTTTAGTCAAATGATCTAATTTGATTTGGCATGTAAGATAAGCTTCACTTAATGAGGTAACATAGGCATATCAGGTGTATAGTTTAGCTTTATATATTTTAACATAGCTCAGTAACTGAAAAGGGTTTTCCATAAACAACTTTTTACCATATTTATATATGAACAAAATAAAGTTTTGATTTTGAAATGTACAAAGATTTTCAATGCTTGGACCATATGCACGGAGCAATATTTAGGAGCTGGCTGTCAAGTCATGGCCCTTTTGGTACTGAGGGTCACACACATTTTATGCATCTAACCTCCAAATGGTTGGTCTCGATAAAAGTCATTTCAAAAACACGCGTCATACATACTAAAATCAGTCTTGTACGTTTAAATTATATCTCCGTCGTTTGACATTAATATTGTTTAATTTGTGTTCTATTGCATCAGCAGCACAAAAAGGCTATAAAGAGGAGCTCTAAATGAAAAAGATAATACAAAATGCACATGCCATGAAAATGAAATGGAAAAGTCGGGGAGATGAAATACTAAAGGGGCCAGATTTCGACCACTGCACGGTAAGAAATATATCGACAGTTGGGAAGGATCGGAAAATTAAGCTTCAGGAACGGCTCAAAATGAAACTTCTCTTATCGATGGGATATTTTTTTATTAGGAGTGTGCAACACAAAACACAGGCCAATCATTTACGTTCCTTGCGGAGAACGGATCGCGCATTTGTAACATTCCGCACAATCGGTGACACACGCTTATGGCAAATTGGGGATAAGGGAGGGTTCTCGTGTCAATCAGAGAATCTGGGTCCATCTATACCCATGGTTCCATCTGGGGTGGGATCGACAAATAATCTGGACATTGCCTCCCAGTGCTACAATTGTGTTTTCATCAACGAATACTAAATTAAGGAGTACAAAAAAGCTAGTACTTAAAACTCATGATTTGTTTCCATACCGAGGTAAAGCTGTAGGAGTGCAGTAACTGACACTTGTACCTATTTACGGGAGATTATGGGCGTTTTCTTTAAACTGTTGTATCTTTATTCCCATCAATCAAAATCTGTGGTACCAGAGACATTATAAACATTGAGAATATAACAATATTACCGTTAAATGAGAATACAAGGAGCATATAACATCAGACATTATTTTAGACCAACAAAAAACCCACACATATAATACACTTGTAATATATATCTCTGGAACGAAGTGCAAACAGGTTTAACATGTAAAGACTCCATATATATATAAAATGTCTGAATAATAGCCAACGATATATATAATACCTCCATTTCAGGCACATCCAAACATGAAAAGGTGCTTGTAATAAATTGGCAATTCAGTGGCAACTATATACTGGATTGTAAAAAGAGGGACAACTCTTTAATTCCTCTTTATTGGACGAACAATAGTTATAGTTTGAGACTTCAACTGTGGTATTATTTGAAATATATTTACATAAAAACGATCTTTATAAAAGGGTACTTTTGAATTGAATGTATTACTTCACAGTGGAATAAACAAAGGGATGTCACATATTTTTTATATACAATTTGCATGGCGACATGTAGCTTTTCAGCGTCGCCTTTCATTTCCAATTGGATGCTTTTGTAATATATCATTTTCAAGGTTCAAAGGGTAAATGAAACCAATGGTTTCAAATTTTGCAATATCTTAATCACGAAAAATGTAGTTTTTACATCTTGGAATAATAGCATATTATATAATATATTATGATTGTCCCAGTTACAGGTAGATACTGTGTTGGATGGAGAGAGATAATTTCCTCATGAGTGGCAGAAACCGTACCAGTCTTGCACATTTAAACTTAAATAAGTAGTCCTTATGTTCAAACAGTTAATTATGCATTTGAGTTTCTTTGAGTGAAAGTCAACAAACTGAAGGATATAAACAACCAAAGAGCCTGCGCCATTCTTCTAGAATAATGAGGGGCCTGATGGGTTATTTTCGTTCTTCGTGATCGGCACATTTTCGCTATCGTGATCCGTTTTTCTACAGATTTTTTTTTTTATATTTTCGTGATCCGTGATCATGGAAATTTATTTTCTGTGAATCGTGATTGACAAAAAAATCAACTCGTGAATCGTGATGAGACCCCCATCAGGCCCCTCAATAATGCCAACGGTGGTCACTCTCCTCTGATCATCATAGTTGTTGTGTATTGCGAATTATTACAATTATTTATTTCGCCATGTATGGTCCAGATAAGCCAGATAAGTCATGGAGTTTCAGGGAGAAATGACAAACCTGTAATTTCCCACAGGTCAGTGATCTCACTGAAGCTATGAATCTCTTTCAATTAGTAATGAATTATGATTCTTTGACAACACTTTCCATATAGACATTTGAGGTTTTTCTTAAAAGACAGTGAGTGGGAAGGGCATTATTTGGTCTTATTCTCCTCCAATAGTTTGGGATCCTTAATGATCTGATTAAAACACAGATCATGTGTCCAAACTTAGCTTACAACCAACGCTTGGACACAAACTTAGCTTACAACCAACGCTTGGACACAAACTTAGCTTACAACCAACGCTTGGACACAAACTTAGCTTACAACCAACGCTTGGACACAAACTTAGCTTACAACCAACGCTTGGACACAAACTTAGCTTACAACCAACGCTTGGACACAAACTTAGCTTACAACCAACGCTTGGACACAAACTTAGCTTACAACCAACGCTTGGACACAAACTTAGCTTACAACCAAAGCTTGGACACATGATCTGTATTTTAATTAGATTGGGATACTTTACATCCAAATAATAAATGTAGTTATGGCACCATGGAAAAGCCACTTATAAGATTTCTTGAAACATATATAGATTTGGTATATTTTCAAATAGCTAACATAAAGAGTGCAAGTACCAAACTCTAAGTGCTTGTGAGCACTGAAGGATAGAGTGCATTCATTTAGCAGTAACTAAAAATTAAACATTGTATAAGAAATGACAGTCTATAATTTGAATTATAGATTTCTTCCTTTGTTCATTATTATAGTTTGTTCAACTATAATTATGAACAAAGAAAGATAACTTCAATTTTAATATCACCTTTAATGGCCATTTTAGGAAGATAGATTCACTTGTGTAACTTTCAATAAAATAGTTTGGTGGACTAGTCTGGTTACACACATACAACCTTTTTTTTACTTGAATATTCAAGTTTGCATTTCATTGATTAAAATGAACAAGAAAATGTAAAGAATGTTCACTTGAATATCATCTTTTGTCCTTGTTAATTGTACTGTAGTTGGTTCAACCAGTGTTATGGACAAAGGGAAATAACTCAAATTTTAAATACTACCTCTCACTGTGACATCACTTTTTTTTATGCTAATGCAGGCACAAGTTATGTAGTCTTCGTGACAAGTATCTTTATACACATACGCATCATTTTGTAATTTAAATATCTGAGTACTAGTATATATTTTGACAAATTTCTTGATGTGAACCGATAGAATGAATAGAATGTTCACATCAAAATGCACTATATTTTTGTACTATCTGATGTATTGGCGAGGTTTTGAAAACGAGCGCATTCTTTACCCTAAAAATCATTTTATGTGGCCTCAATGTGCTATATAGAATGAATTTTGAATACAGAAAAAAGCAAAAGGTTAGAAAAATGGAGTTCAGAAAAATCAAAGCAAAAAGGAATTCTTAAAAGAAAAATTGGACCCATTCATGTAGAAACACCACATTTCATCTTTATTTATCTCGAAATTAAATACTACTTTCAAACTAATCTTCATGAAGTATGTCTCTGCTTAATCACTTATGTTCAATGCTTTAATCTTGTAAAGTTGCCCTATGGATGACTGATTTCTTGACAGTGTAAATTTAGCTTGCAGGAAAACCTCCATTTAATTGCATTTTCCTTAACATGATTTGAAAATGAGAGTTCAATATTGTACTATAGTCCTATGAAAATTTTCAAATAAACTATGTGGTTAAACAATATTTCCATTTTCTCATTTTACAAAAAACACAGTACTCGAGATGAAGCATTACCTCATCATGCTTACTGATTCTCATGTATATTTAAACATGTTCCTGTAACTCAATATGTTTCACTAAGCAGTCATGTTGGAAATAAATGGAGAATGTGTCTATGGGCTTGTAAATATATGCATGAGTCAAAGTTCTAATTATTGACATTTCTTTTTTTTTAAAGTTAATGACATATATTTTTACATGTTGTCATTAGAAATTGCTTGCAGGTTTGAGTACTCTCATAGTTCAATAACATTTGGTTTAGGCAAACTAAAGAGAATGGAAACGACAGATTTAGCAATTTTTCCATTTATAAAGAGGCATAACTCAAGAAAGGTAAAAGTGACATCAACCAATTTCAAACTTGATCTGTGTTATGTGGTAATAAGCATTGTGTATAAGTTTCATAACATTTGGTTGAGGCAAACTAAAGTTAGAAAACAGAAACGGAAAATTCAGCAATTTTTATGTTTATAAAGGGGCATAACTCAACAACTCATGAGTGGTAAAAGTGGCGCCACTCAATTTCAAATTTGATCTGTGTTTTGTGGTAATAAGCATTGTGTATAAGTTTAATATGTTGGTTGAGGCAAACTAAAGTTAGAGATCAGAAACCAATTTTGGGGATGTACGCAATGGACGGACTAGGATAAAACTCAATGCCCTCTCCGCTACCGCGGTGGCATAAAAATGACAATTCTTCCATGTAGAATAATTAATGGTGTATAATTCACATGATGTACAATGTTCTAGGTCTGTGATGAACGAAAATACCATTTTATGGCAGCATGTCACACTCAAAAGCAGAGTTTCGAACATATTTTTGAACTGCTTTTGACCTAAAAGTAAAACTTTGGCTTAACTTAGCATTATCAATACTATATTTAGAAGATGCTAGACTTTGAGCTGCTAGCAAATGTTCACTGCTGCTTATTCTGAGCAAAGCAGCATATTTGTATATGAAAAGTGTGGATGAAATTTTGTACAGAAAAGAACATGCATTTTACAAAGTAGATAAGTGGTTGATCTGAAAATTTATTAAAAAGTATAGCTCACTTAGATAAAGTTTTGTAACTATTTTTTTTTTAAAATATATTACTCATACATTTATCATTTAATCAGGTATTAAATGACAGGTCTAGAAACGCTCTGCACATTGAAAACTTGTTACCAAATATTTTAATATATTTTGTTGTCTATGCCCCATAACAAACCTTTTATATAATAAGACTAATACCAGGTCTGGGCCTGCATTGATTAAGGTAACATATATACTGGAGCATATCTGATCATTCTCTTTCAATGAAGCCAAGAAAACTTTTACGAAAATGATCCATGTAAAATGAGTGTTGTAAATTTCAAACTATCAATAAACAGGGAGTGAATGAGTGGTGGATGTAAAAATTCCATACTTGCTACAATGCAACATTATCAAGCTGCAGACCCAATATTAAAACTTCCCCTTCATAGAAGCCAAGAAAATAGACAGAAATTTCAAACTATCTGCAAACAGGAAAATGCTACTAGGTGTCAAGCCTTTACTTGATCTGCTTTCAGCTTTGGTGACGGAGTATGCATTTCTTATTTTCTTTGATGCTTATAGAGAATGATTCTGAAGTAGTTGATTTAAATGTATTGAATATTGCTTGCTTAATGTTCAGTGGTCAATAATTCATACATAAGGACAAGAACTTTACATTTTAAGAAAATTATATGTATTCTGCTATCAAAAAGTAAATAATACTATAGGTCTGCAGACATATCAATGGGTACGGAAAATCAAAATAAAGCTTGGAAGTTTGAATTACATATACATAGCTGTGACTTGTAGTTTCTTATACAAGTCTATAAGTCTGAAGCACCCTTATTGTATGTATAATTGATTTACTTGATAAAGATTTTTTATGTAACACATAAATTTTAAAGTTGATGTGACCACTAATTAATGGTAAACCACATTAACCAAAAACTTTAAACCTGAGAATGTACTGGTTACAAACTATAACTTTTTTTATGTTCAGTAAACCAGGAATTTAGGGATGAAACCTCTATATGGCATTAAAAAAGTTGAGATCATAGTGTACCAGTACCAAGTTTCAAGTCGATGTGACCACAACTTTATGTTGAACTACCTTAAACAAAAACTTTAACATGATATGGCATGGAGGAATGAAAGGATGCAAAGACCAGAAAACTTTTAAGCCCCCTCTTTTTAGAGGCATGTCCAAGACACGATGAAGTTTCGATATCGACAAATTATGATCCAAATGTGTATCTGCTACAGTTATCTATATAGACAATTTGGTTTCTCCTGGTTTGTCTGTTAAAGATGTCGATATCGACACATAATGTTCCAAATAACTATCTACTACAGTTATCTATATAGACAATTTAATTTCTCCTGGATCATCTGTTTAAAGTCTATCTGTTTTACAGCTATGTATATAGATAATCGAGACGATATCAAATATCATGTTACAAATGACTATCTACTACAGTTATCTATATAGACAATTCAGTTTCTCCTGGTTAGTCAGTTTTAAGATGTCGATATCGATACATTTATGTTCCAAATGTCTATCTGCTACAGTTATCTATATAGACAATTAGGTTTCTCCTGGTTCGTCTGTTTAATATGTCGACAATATCAATTCCATATCAACATTTAAACATTTTCTTCATAATTTGTTTCTCTATTCATTTCGTTTAGTTTAGTATATGTACCCTAATTATACATAAGTTTAGTATACGTACCTTAATTACATATATGTTTAGTATACGTACCCTAATTATACATAAGTTTAGTATACGTACCTTAATTACATATATGTTTAGTATACGTACCTTAATTACACATATGTTTAGTATATGTACCTTAATTACACATTAAAATAAGGGTATGTTGTACGATTTCCAATGAGACAACAGACCACCAAACACAAAGAGTATGAGGATATAAACAACTATACATCATTGTACAGTCTTCAACAAAGATTAACAATAATACCAGCATGACAAAATGTCAAATATTTCAAATGGGAAAACAAATATTCTGATTAATGTACAAATGATAAACAAAATTCAAATATGACTGACAGCAACCAACAACCACTTAATCAAACAGCTCCTGAGAAGGGTCAGTCACATTGAGGATGTGGCAGGGTTAAATCTAAGACGGTGGTGTAGCATCAATACATAAATACACAATGTAAAATTCAGTAGGAAAAGGCTTGACTTATCATATCGGCACAAAGAACAACAACATATAGACAAAATCACAAAGTACCGACCTAAGAGTACTCAAAACGATTCAAATCAAGTTAATATCTAATTTCAACCAATAAATAAACCATGTTTTCTCTATTTTAAATGGGAACCAGTTCACATCCCATGGATTAGAATTTTACATAATAAGTCATATTTGTACTGTATCTGCATTTTTCCGATCTTTGTTTGCAACCATATCTCACTTAGTTAGCACCTTAATTACTATGTCAACGTTATACAACCAAATAATTTATATTTTTTTTAAGAATACATTAATTTGTTTTTTAAAGGATACAGTAATTTGGAGATGTGACCACTTGATTATCTTTAAAAAAAAAAAAAGATTACAATTCAGCCTTCATCTATCCCTATATCAATCTTCATATTCGGTTGTAACTTAATCAGCTTGATATATAGTATTTTTATTCATTATCTTAAGTCATCATCGATATCGAGATGATATCGAATCGACATTGTCCATATCGACATCAGGTTTTGTCATTGGTGTTGTCATCAAAATCTACATCTGGTTATGTTATGAGTGTATAAGTTCATCGATATCAATGTTATCGACATCTGGGTATGTCTTGGACATGTATGTCTTTTTGTAAAATGTGCACAAGAAAAAATCATGGCTGCATTATCTATAAGATATGTTGTAATATGATAATGCAGGTAAGTTTCCTTTTACAGCAGGTAACAAAGCATTTAATTTGTGCAAGCTTTTTACAATATGCAATTAAATGTGCAAAAAATATTTTGAAAATTGTTCAAACCTGAACCATAGAAACAGTCATCTGTAAAATGGTGAAGACAAAAAAACCAAGACAAAATCTATTTCCTGTTTTTTATACAAATGTTTCTTCAACAGATTTTGACATGATATGCAGCACAATGTGACATAAACAATAACAACACATGACATGATGGCAATAAATACAGCAGTTTTGATTGGTCAATAATTGATTTTTGGTGGGATGTAAGTACATCTTTCACTGGATTTCTTCAAATCATAGCACAATTCATTACAAAATGGCATTATCATTACAAATTTCATAAATTTAAATAGCACATTTTAAACCCAATTTCTTCCTTGAATTTGACCAGCAAAAAAAACTTCTGTCTCAACACAGTATACAAAAATTCATAGCAGTGTTGCATTCTATACTGAAATACAGAGATCGTGTTTCTACACATACAGCATTTACTTGCAAAAGATGAGATAAATATTTATCTATCTTAATTAACACACACATCACCTTCTGTGTGAAATATTCTGTAAATATGGTATTCAAAGACAATTTCAAAATCATTTCAATTTTCTTCCTCCAACCCCTTTTGCAATTGAGTCAACAAACATGTTTTAGCAACAGACTGCAATATACAAAAGACTATTTTGAAATAAAAACTGCAGTTACTTAAGAAAAAAACCCTTTTACTATTAAAAAATTTGAATTTTAGTTTTGAACAATGCCTTTCCATTTTTCTGTAAATGCCAATGTTGAAAATAAGCGGTCCTGTAATTGTAAATCAGAAGAGATTTAAATTGAAGGTGGATATTCATCCTTGTGGTCCTGTTTAACACCATCAATGTTATGTTATAGAATTCTCTTTTACAGTATAATAATCTAAAATAAATCATTAAATATTCATTGGGTTTGCTTGGGAGACATCTTGCAAGTTTCAATGAATTCCAAAAATAAAACCAAATCCCACGACTCCCTTGCTGCAGTTTATGAATTTTAATTTGTCAAAAAATGATACATTCACATTTCTGTTAAAAATGCAATTATCTAGTAATATTAAGGCAAACATAACTGATTCTTGAAGAATAAATTGAATGGATTAAGCAGAATAGAATTGCAAAATATCTTTTTAAAGCACCAATCTAAACAATCCTATATGTATGGCTAAAGGTAGATAACTCTACAAAAACATGAAAATATGGGTGAATTATTAACAAATGAATATTGACTACTTGGAACATTCAGCGTTCAGTACAAAATTACAAAATAAATCTAAAAAATAAATAATGACAAATTAATCTGGCATATATTATAATTTATGTTACATTATCAATAGTTTGGCAATTCTTTTTCACATTTGTAACTTAATGGCCTTTGGTAATTTTCAAATATAATACAAAAAGGTTCCGGGCACTTCTGTACGTGTTTAAAAAGTAAATTAAGTTTAGTGTAGGATACTTTAAGTGCTCACATATGTTTTATGTATTTGACTTCCAAGGCTTTTGTCTTGGGCTTACTGGATTTGGGTAGTTTCAGAGTGTACTTTAATGTGTTCAACTGAAAAGAAAACTTCAGATTCAGCATTCTCTAAATTTCTTTTTAAATACTTACAAAATTTTTTATAACGTCTGTGAAACACAATTTTTTGGTATAAACAACCATAGATATGCATCTCTTCTTTTTAAAATACAATTTAAAGAATTTACAAAATACTGCAATTAAAAATGGCACTTTAACACCAAGACAATAAGAATTTTCAGAGATATAAAATTTGTAAATACTGATCTTTTATTTCAATTTCCAAGAATACATTTTTGAACTTTCTAATGTATTGTTGTATTCCCCACATAAATGATACCAAAATGTACTAAGCTTTTTTTCCTTTAATAATTTAATTTTGGATGTAACATGTCTGATGATTGGCTGAATGTTTTTGGTCTATCAGCTCATAGACATAATTTTGTCATGTGACCATTACATTTAGAATTATAAGGATGACTGTAATATTTTTTCTGTCTATTTGAAATAACCTCAAAAATGTGGTGCACACTTTTAAATAACCCGCTACACGTGTTATTCAGTGTGCACCACATTTTTGATGTTATTTCTTCATAGACAGAAAAAATATTACAGTCATTCCTTAAATGTTCTTTGAAAAAGTATATCTATGCAATTTATCTGTGTATGATGTTTTTAAATTAAAAGCCCTTGAATGGTCAAGTTGTTGTTTTAAGTAAATTTCACACTTTCATCTAGTACATTAACATATCTGGCTACATTAAAATACCTACAGAGAATAAAACAGAGGCAAATATATTACAACATATAAATACAAATCACAAATTCTGATTGTGCCCTGTCAACCTTTTCGCAATAACTAGAAAGTGAATAAAGAATGCTAAATATCAAATGGATTAGAACGAGCAGGATAACTGTACATTCTACAAAACACTAGCACTACATATAAAGTCAAAATTGGCAACTATTTTCAGCAAAATTATGTCATGGCTTGTGATGAAGTAATCATTTTTTTACAATAATTGTAAAAGTTTCTGAAATCATTATTTATTTTTCAAATGATCTTGAGGACTTCAAAGGATAAGTACAATCTATACTTTATGTCTAATAGCAAAATCTGTATCTAAATTTCAAAACATTTTAATGAGTCTGGTTATCATATTGGCCAATTGCAATAAACATTTATTGTTGAAAATTAAGCCAAAAGAAGATAAAGCTCTTGGCTTTATGAGTAATAAATAATAAAAATCTCTTTTTTTTTGGACGGACAAGAAATGATAGCTTGTATGTTAGGTATTTATAGACCTTATCGCTATTTGGAACTTTGTGACAATTAAACTATTGACGTCAAACAACAATTCCTACCAGACATCAGACATTTTCTATTGCAACGTCAATATTTTACAGGAAAGTCTGTGATATGCAGTATTGGCAGACAAATAGCGATAAGGTGTATACTAAGCTGACCACAGGTTACAATAACATCTTTATTAACCGATGACATTGAAATTGTACTACTGTGTAGCCGAATGACCACAAAAGTTATCTGTTATGAAAAACATTATCAATACATACAAAGATGTTTTTAAGTTTAGAAATTACTTAGAAGAAAATGAGACACATAAAATCTTTAATGCAACAGCATGTGCTTGTATGGTGACATCATCTATGTTTGTCATGGTGTCATATGTTACCATGAATTAGATTACAACAAACTTCACATACTGGAAATTGAAAACTGCATTTTAAAACAAACAGAGACAGTTTTATGCCATTAAAGGGGATACTATTTACAATTTGGAGATAGTTAAACATACAATACATAAATTTATCTATATTTTTAGTACAGTACCACTTTTCGAGAATACTTAGATGCTTAGCGGTCTTTAAGTTTGATTTTTTTTGTTATGTTTTACAGAAGTGCACAATAAAGTAAAAAAACATAATATACATGCAAGTTTTTGTAATAAATTAAATTATGTACAAAATTTTCTGCAAGAAACACAACCTTTAAAAATAAAAAAAAAAATCTTCACAATTAATTAAGACTAAGTATAGAATTTATTGCACTTTCCATCTCTGCCTTAATTTTGTCAGCATTTTCTGATTCTTCCTCCATCTCTTCTTCCCATGATGAATTTCCAGTCACATGATTATTTGATGAGCCTTCCCTCGTTGGGTCTGATAAACCATAACTTAAATTTTGATCCCTAATACCACCTAAATTAAATGATGATGAATCGTAATGAGGTAAGTAGTTAGAAAATGATTCACTTTGGTCAGCTTCAGGTGATGAGATGGGTTCATAATGTGCAAATGATGACGCAGACTTGTTGTAATCTACATCATTGCTTAAGTCCTCGTCTTTTATTGAGTTTCCGTCCTCACTGTATGGAATTGTTTGTGTCGAATGAGCATCTGAATTTTGAGTTGAATGAGCATCTGAATTTTGAGAGTATGATACATCATTTGAGATTTGATCTACTGATGCTAAACTAGATATTATGTTATCTGCCGTTAAGGGATTTTGTTGTGTAGTCCGTGTGTAGTATGACAACTCTGACGATCCTGACTGATACTTGTTTGAGAAAAAGTCATTGAAGTCATTTGATATGTCTTCATGCTTGATGACCGGTTCAACGGAAGATTTTCGAGAAATAGTTTCATCAAAATTATCTACCTTAGAATTTTCACTGTTATCTTCATCCTCATCCTCCTCCTCATTATCACCATCCTCCTCCTCCTCCTGATCATCATCATCGTCTATCACAATAGCATCATTTGTCTTATTGTCATCATCACTAACAACAGTGATGTCAGAATCACTATCAGCACCATCATCAATGAGATCATCAGAAAGAACGTGGGATTCATTGTTTCTGTCTTGTGAATAAGATTCAAATGGTTCAAGTGTCCTATCCAATGGCACTTCATCACTATCTATATCTATTTGTTCCTCCTTCACTTGAATACCACTCATAAAATTTATATCTTTGGTGTCACTTGATTCTAAGACATTAGTCTGCTCACAATCTTCCTCCGTTATAGAACTAGAGTACCCTTGACCACTTGATTTGATGACCAGTTTGAATTTTGGAGTTGAAGGCCTGGAATTGTCACTTTCAAAACTTTCCTTCTTAATCAAAGGAGTAGAAGGAGAAGGAACTTGGACCTTTTCACATTTGATTTGAATGCTGTTTGGATCAAATTTGATATCAGTGGCTTCATCTGTGTGAGGCTCTAATTTCAAATATTTTCTTGGCATTGGATCAAATTCATCTGCAATATAACAAACACTACTGCTCTAGATGTTTTAAACACTTGTGAATTTTTTTATTACAATTCTCATATAATTTAAGCTTACTTTTGGGCCATTATATGCTATTACTGAGTTTGTGTAACTGACCGTATTGCATCGTCAATCAAACATTAAAAAGACTTATTGTGTGTGTAATGCTTGCTTCTGCTTTTTGGTGTTTCTATTTCTCTTTTTGAAGCTTTCTTTCTACCCATGTTGATGTTGATGCCTTGTATTGGGTGAGAATATTCTTCATGTCACAGTAAGTCATCCCTACAATACTATTAATATTAATGTGTATTGAAATATTTATAGGACAAAGAACCTCAAAAGATATTTTCAATCTGCCAAATAAAAATGCCCTAGTATCTATTATGCATGTGAACTAACTTCAAGTTAGCCTCTTTAAATACATGTTAAAAGAAAATTATCTAATTGTAAGTAATGTGTGTAAAACATTGTGGATCTGATACACAAGTTAATACAGTAGAATGAATCAATTTTTCAGTTTTTTACCTGGATTTCTTTTGATAACCCTTTTTTCTTCCTCAAGTGTTTCTTTGAGATCCTCATTTAACATTTTTTGAATCATCATTATTTCAGCTGTCTGTTTTTCCCTCTGAAAAAAGAAGCAAATTTTACTAACCACAAGTCAAATGCACATCTTAGTAAATCAAACTATCTGTTCCATATTTGTTTATTTCCGATAGACCTTAACAGGTGACATGTTAAAATTTTGATTATAATCTATGTTTAACATTGATTTTGTTTTTGAAAAATTAAAACATAACTAAAGATATATTCTATATATATAGTTATGAGTACTCATAGTCCTACATTCTATTGATACTGTTTTCTTATACTTTGGCACGTGGAAACTTCTTCATTTCTCAAGACTGTTAATGCATCTTTACACTAAATCCCTTGGATGTGTACCGATTCATACTTTTAGTTTTGGAGAACATGACTTATTATAGTTTTGGAGAACAAGATTTATTATAATCAGTAGTAATTGGCTTTGCATGCTTTGCTTTTAGTAACTGTGAGGTGCTTTGTGTCTATTGTTTTTATGTTAAAGTTGTTTTTTGTGCTTCATACCAATCTATAGGGTTAAGCCATTCACAGTTTATTCTTATGTTGTGCTGTAACACCCCTGTCCTAGGTTAAGGGGGGGGGGGGGAGAACTCACAAACATGTTCAATCCCACCACATTCTTTATGTGCCTGTCCCAAGTCAGGAGCCTGTAGTTCAGTGGTTGTCCTGGGTTCATGTCTGTCATATCTGTTTTTTGTAAATTGTATTGTTCTATATTAGGCAGTTAGTTTAATAGTTATAACATTTTTCATGTCTGGGCCTTTTCATAGCCGACTATACAGTATTGGTTTTTCTCATTGTTAAAGGCTGTACAGTGACCTATTATTGTTATTATGATAGTTGTCTCATTGGCAATCATACCACATCTCCTTATTTTTATTTAAAAAAAAAACAAATTCATTTCAACCCATTGGTTCGAAAGAAATTTTAAACTGGCAATATGAATTTAATCAACTTTGAGACAGTGGTGTTTTAAGTATTACACATTTTACAGTCTGGTTATAATTCCAAACTAAATGTTCCTGTTTCAATAAATCTTTATGTTTTAAATAAGTTCCTCAATTCTTTAAAACATACTTACCATACTTTCTTCGAGAATTAAACTGCGATATTTTTCAAACATCCAATCCTTCTTACGAACAAGGCCTTCTGATAAATCGTCAAACATTTCATCATCTTGTAAAATAAATCATGTCTTTAAGTCAACATACAATGAATGACAAACATTCAGAGAAAAGGAATAAACAAACAACTTTCAGTCACAACTGGTTCAACTATGTCCTACTTGAAATGAATGGTCAAGATGTAGGAACTAAATATCCATCACATAATTAAATCCCCTATTTTGACAAATTAAGAGTTACAACTGAAACTTTTATGATTGATTCCTCTTACTTACAAGTAAAATTTGTTTTATAGTATTAGACACAGATTTAATACCATACAGAATGTTTTATGAAAATATATGTTGTAAAATGTGTATGTAAATTGTATAAATTAATGATAACAATAAAAGTACTTTTGAAATATAGACTGAATCAGATATATATTTTTTTAGGGTTTTCAAACGTGAAAAAAGTCAGTTCAGAGAATCCATATAAAAAATACAAAGTAATCATTTTGATGTGTTGCAACCAAATTCATTGCCCTTGATTCCACAGTGGTTACCGTTAGTAACAAAGTCTAAAGAGATTAATAAACTACTTCGCTGAGCGCAGCTAGATACGCCCGCAGAGGTCCAACCCTGAACAGCTGGGGCAAAAATGGACGCAATATTCAAGCTTGATTCAGGTCTGAATTTGGATTGTAATTAAATATTTGACATATTATAGGTTTCTGAATAAATGTATTCAAACAACTTGAAATTTGTTATATGAATTAAATTTATGTTCAATTAAAGATTTCTTGCTGTTGTGCAATACTTAGTAAATCTGTTGTCAGACTATAAACAAATAAAGTTCAATTAATTCTCAATGTTATATAAGAATTTTATGAAAATAAAAAGGGAGCTTACATCAATAGATATAAGCAATTCACCAAAGTTTCATGAGAATTGGTGACAGCATTTTTGAGTTATTGTCCGAAAACTGGAAAATCACCCCTTTTTTTAATGAATAAAACCCCATAACTCAGAAATGTAAAATGTAAAATTTATAAAATTATAAAGGGAGCTTACATCAATACATACAAACAATTCACCAAAGTTTCATAAGAATTGATGAAAGCATTTTTGAGTTTTTGTCCGAAATCTGGAAAATCCCCCCTTTTTTTATGAATAAAACCCTGTAACTTGGAAACGTATAATCTAAAATTTATAAAAATCAAAAGGGAGCTCATGTCAATAGATATAAACAATTCACCACAATTTCTTGCAAGTTGGTGAAAGCATTCTTAACTCATTGTCCGAAAACTGGAAAATCCCCCTTTTTTTAATGAATAAAATCCCATAACTCGGAAACATAAAATCTAAATTTTATAAAAAACGAAAGGGAGCTCACGTCAATAGGTATAAACAATTCACCAAAGTTTTATGCAAATTGGTCAAAGCATTTTTGAGTTAATGTCCGACATGTTGACGATGGACGGACAGACAACGGTATACCATAATACGTCCCTAAACTGGCGTATAAAAACAGGATATAAAAAAAACTGTCTTGTTGGATAGATGGTTTTTTTTTTTGGAAAACCTGCATATATATTTACCTTTCTTCACTAAATCATCTGGGGGATTTTTTGTTTGAAACACATGATATCTTAAAAGCCTTCTATATGTATCACGTTGATTTCTAAATGGAGTTTTGGTATCTGTGACGATGGCATTAGCTTGATCTTTTCCCATTTGTTGATGAATTCTGAAAGTAATCAATGTTTTATTACTTTGTGTATTTTCTGGTAAAAAATAACTTTTTCACTGATACCGTTTTCAAACTAAGAAATCCTGATTTGAAATTAATTATCTCTGCCTTTCATAATCAAATTACACCCTTTTCATTAATTGTAATGTAATCTGCTAAAATTTATTTATAGTTGTTTTCATTCTTCATGGTTGGTGGCTATTTTTCAGATCATATGAGTATTTGGACGGTATGCGTATACTCATACTGTTCAACCATACACGTACGGTCATACTCATACGGTCTAGACCATACATGTATTTGGACCATATGGGTTAATTTTAGACAAACATTTATCAAAATCTTTAACTGAGTTTTACAAATTAATATTATTACAATTAGATGAATAAAGTGAATAAGTGAACATTCAATCAATTGAAATTAAATATTTATTTTATTGTCTATCTGACAGTCTGTGCCAAAAACATTTTGAAGCACTTGCCCATACAGCTAGTGGAATAAAAAATTTTTTAGCCCAAAAGTGATGTGTACTAGACCTAAAATAATTTGTGTCACCGGTGCTAGGAGGATTTGGGGGCATGACCCCCGCCAAGAAAATTTTGGAAAATTAGACGTAAAATCCTGCATTCTGAGGTTACATTTTTGTATCTGGGAGTGAATATAACTTATTAAAAAATGTTGTTTTTTTCTCCAGGTCAGATGAAAAATTCTCCTTTCCTCCAATAAAAAATAAATATAGTTCTTTTGCCAAAAAAAATCCTTTTTCTATAAACATGATAAACTTGTACCATTAAAAGTAAAAAGACTCGGCTAAAAAATCCACATTTTTAGCACTAGTTAACTATTACTCAGCTGAGGGATTGTTACTTATTTTGGAAAAAATTCCCTAATTGGAGGGTGTCCCCAACCTGTTTATTCCTCATATTCTTTCATATTTTTTATAATCTTAAATTATATTATATCTCTGGCACTTCATTAGGGTCTGGATGGGGGTCCTTCATTTCTGTATTCTTTTATTTTTTATACTATTTTTCTCCATTCTTTATTTTTTTCTAAAAAATATTCTTTTTGTTTTTTGCCTATTATTCTCTATTCTGTAAACCTCCCATCCACACCCTCTTTCATTGCCACTTTCTTTAATGTTATTTAAAAATGCCTAGAACTTTTTCTGCATAGCTTTTGTCAACTTGAAACTTCTCCGAGTATTTGTGAAGGCCTTTTCAACTTTTCAATGTTTTACCTGTGATAGCTCCGTTTCTATTTCGGCATTGAATGAGATCGAATCCTTGATTGTTTGTTTACATTGAGTGGTATCTATAGATTGTGTTTATTGCAAGCACATGGTCTAGCCTCGTTCTCGATTTCGTTGGTAGTTAGGTATATCGCATTGACGACTGGTTCCCTTTGTTTAGAAGTAACAAAACCCATATATGATAAAATAGGGATACCAGTAAACGGATGAAAACAAGGTCGGTGACAAATTTGTAACTTGTTCTCATATATTCAATAAAATACCGGCTACAATTTCGCAAACGATTTCAGATGTTCACTAGATCGATCGGGCGATCACCAGTGCTTCTGCACAAGTCTGATGAGATTTTTACTAGACAGGGACTTCTGGCTACCGCTTAACGTCGCAGACTGATCTGAATCCTATTTTGATACTCTCGCCCAGGGTGACACTTGCTGCCACGAGGAATGTCAGATACTTTACATTTACATGTTTTGTTCGTGCATGTTCCTTTGCATTTACATCTCTTGCTAGCAAGAGAAAAGATTGCTTGTTTTGCGGCAGCATGCAATGAAATTCCTTCTGTTTTCCAATGTGCAGTTTCAATTTTGCATGTCAAAAATTCTATATCACCCATATCATAACAAGAGTTTAATATGCTAAATTCACATGATAGTTTTAATATGCCAAATTCACATGATAGTTTGTACAAACTTGGATCTTTACCAATTATATCATCAACCCTACATAATAATCGGGAAGATCCCCTGATGCCCTATCAACAACTGGTATTCTTTAATACAGTAACAAAGCTACCTTTTCAATCTTTGCATTAGTTTTCGACACTTTTTTTATTATATTTTCTCATTGTATTTTTAACTGATTTTTTATAATTTCTGTCCAGTATCTTTCGTATTCTGTCGTGAGTCGTCATTTGTCCGTTGTCCGTTTTCATGGTACAGTTTCTGTCATCAGGAGGGTCAGCTATAATGTCATTCAGTATCATAAAATCATCAACTGCCATGAGTTCATCCTGTGTAGGTCTGTAGTCTGTAACATCGTATGTCTCTGGTTTTCAGGTAGGTTAACAGATTAAATTAACGTGACTTTTTTAAATAGTTAAAAATATTAAATTTTTATTTCAATTAGAATATCTTTTCCTTAACATTTTGTCGGAATCGCGCTGAACCACTTTTCCCATTTATCAAAACATTTCTAATTCTATCAGTCTTCTCACAAGTAAACAGCTGGTTTGAAGGTTTTTAATGTTAAGTTCCTAAATATTCTAAAAACTTTTCTTCCCACATTATGTTTACTTCCGATAACTTCAATTTCATGTATTACTGACATGCTAAATACAGGAGATTAACAGATTAAATT
The DNA here is from genome assembly GCF_021869535.1 of Mytilus californianus. Lineage (NCBI taxonomy): Eukaryota > Metazoa > Mollusca > Bivalvia > Mytilida > Mytilidae > Mytilus > Mytilus californianus. The sequence goes on from NW_026262712.1 coordinate 82,795,167, forward strand.
AACGTGACTTTTTTAAATAGTTAAAATTTTAAGTTTTTATTTCAATTACAATTGAACTTTTTATATTAATTCGAGATTTCAGTTATGTTGATCTGTAGTATATATTTGTAACTAATAAACTTGCCAAACTTCTTAAATTAGGCAGACCGTACGTGTACAGTCCAACTGTATGCATATTTTGGAAAAGTACGTATACGATCCAGACCATAGGCATACGGTCCAAATACTCATATGGTCTGGAACAGCTAAATGTGTGTTTTCTATTCTCTTCTTGTCATATTTATTTTGCTAGGTTGACTTTTGCGGAATCATATCTCCTCAAATTCATTTTTTTATGACAAGTTTCCTTTTCAAGATTTGTCTTGTAGGGTACTTACAATTGATGTTTTGGGATGGCAGCTACAGACACTCTATGTACTATATTTGGTTTAGATGGTGATGTCCCAGGATGTTCAAGCAGTATAGTACTTGCTGTTGTACTTGGAACAATTGTCTGAAATAAAATCACATCGTATAACCTTTTAACTTACATAAAAATATATTGTTCTGAATTCTTTCCATCTAGTTTATATGTTAAAGTTGATATGTATTATGAATAGATGAAGGATATAGCACTTAACAACATGGAGTCAAAAAATGAAAACAACACATTATAAATTTCATGCTTACGAAGCACTTTTCTGGATTTAGCTTCATCAGAAATGCTCAAAGCCGAATATTTGCAAGCCAAGGATGTATAAGAACCGAAACAGTTGAAGAGCTATATGAACAAGCTGTCAATAAATCAAACAGAGACCAACAATAACAAAGATTCTCTACCTACATATTTACAATTGCCAAGTATATGCTTGGATTTTTGTCCTTTTTTTCCAATTATATTTATGTACTATTCTACTATGTCCAATGTCATATCTAGAGATAATTCAACAGGATACCATTTTTATAATATCATTATAAAACAAAATTAGCTTGTTCTTATTTTCAAGAAACAAAATGTATCTTTTAATATCATCAATGCAGATGGACTGTTATATAAAACACAGTTCAATAAAAACATACAAGGTTGACAATAAAAGGTACAATGTTGAAACATGAAAACATGCTGCAAGGCAAAAACTAAGATGAATCAAACATTATATACTGGGAATTCATTTTTATTCGTGGGATACCAATTTTTGTTGATTTCTTGGGTAAGGGTAAACAATTCTAACCATAAATTTAGATGAATAATGCTACATAAAGACAACAACATCGTAGATTACTGCAAGGAAAATATTTATTATGGTCTACATGCATTTTATGTACTTCAGTATTTGTTTTCTATGTTTAAATTGTCCTGAAGACGCCACCGTAAGTGGCGAAACATGTAGACCATAGTAAATATTTTCCTTGCAGTAATCTACGATGTTGTTGTCTTTGTGTAGCATTATTTTCCTGAGGTTTCAAGACAACCGCAGCATACCTCTGGGTATCCATCCTGATTACTCTCTACCAGCCTGTACCGTTAGAAGGTGTTGGTTCACTCGATGCAACCACAAATTTAGATGTTCAACGAAGAACAAATTTTCTATATGCTTGTATGCAGACTTTGGCAAAACCACTTAATCAAATATCCACGAAAAAATACAATTTTTCCAAAATCCACTTAAATGAATCCATGGTAAGTCAAATTAGATTGGGTCTCATTGACTTATGACATATTGGAGTTTGACTCATGGACAATTTCGTGTATTTTAACTTTTTCTCCAAGCGTTTTCCACAAATTAAAATATGTTTTTTCTGTAACATTCATTTAATCATTTTCAAATATAAATCAAGTGTGATAAAGACTCTTACAGGTTGTATAGTTGCAGGTAGCTGATTCTGTATATTTGAAGTGCCTTGTACATTTTGTTGGAGCTTTTTCTGATGTTGTATCTGTGCTTGAACCTGAGCATTCATTTTCTGTTGTTGTTGAAGCTTTAGGAACAAAGCCATCTGTTGTTGTTGTTGTTCTTGAGGCATTGTTGACAACATCTTTTGAACTTTATCCTTCTGATCTGGCGTCAAGTTCAAGGTCAAGATATGGCTGGCAATCTAAAAATACAGTTTAAAATTTTAATGAGAATAAAAGGAGATATGGAGTATACACAATTTAGACAACCACCTAACCATAAATTAAAAGCAAAATTCCCCAATAGAAGTAAAATAGATATCTAGGTTACCATATGGTTTTATACAACAGAAAATTGTCTACACCATGTGTCAATCTCTAATAAATGTCACCAAAGACTACCAAAGAATTCCAATCAAAATCTATTCCTAGACAAAAACATTATAAAAGATATAAAAAATACAACCTATGATAAGTTTCCTGCCTGGGACACCAACACATATTTGGGTTAAACTAGTTTTTATGGAATAGTTTTTTTTTTCAGAAAAAAAAGGTCAGAGTTTCATATTTTTTGCTGTTTCCTGATATTCCATGAGTGTAAACAACCATCATTTGCCATAAAAAAAATTCACACAAGTTACAGTCATAACTCTTTAGGTATAAAAGCTCAGTTTTCTTATTTATATTTATAAATAGGCTTTTTTACTCATACTATTTCAACTGTCCCATAATAACTATGGTCATGATTGTAACTCTTTTAATTGGTAGTAAGCAAAGGTAACATTATTTTTTTTGTCACCTAGCAACCATGCAAACTAAATGGCATTGTTTTTAGCACACAATGAAGCATATATGCTGTAAAATACAAATTTTATACTGCCAATAACACAAATAATATCCTCTCATTTCAATCTTCTTTTTTTAATTCCAAGGATTGCTGCATTCAAATCTTCCTCACAAATGCTAGGTATTTTTCCCCCACCTAAAACATTACATTTCTGTGCAGGCAAAATATTTTTGAAATTTATAATATCAATACAAAAATTTTAAGCAGTAGATAAGAGTTCTATGATAATCAATGAAGTTAACACAAAAGTTACTAATGTAAATTATTTTTTTTTTTGCCAAAAAGAGACTTCACCAATCATTCAAATAAGTGTCTACCTTAATTTGTGTTGGTACAGCAACTTGTGGATTAGGATTAATCGGGACTTTCCCCGGTACTACTATAGTCCCCATTTTCACAGGAGTGGACACAGTGCTATTTTCTCCAACAGTTGGTGTGACATTAGAGTTGGTCTGAATTGCCATCTTAAGAACACTAGACTGTCCTTGTTGTAACAACATTCCTGCCGGACTTTGACCTAGTATAGTAACATTAGAGGGTTGAACTGGCTGCTGATGGGACTTGTTCCCAGTAGGTGAAATAGACATAATAGATCCAGACTGAGACTGAACAGATTTTGTAGTGCACATTGATGTAAATGAATTATCACTGGTGACTAGACCTTGTGCTGAAAGAAAAAAAGATTTATGTTATTCAATTTTGATAAAATGTAAACAAGATAAAATCTATAATTGGTAGTTTATTCAAAACTGCATTGCCTTTATCATTTTCTTTTGCATTGCATATACATCTTTCAGACTTGAATTTTATCTTGTTTTTAAAACTGAGTGCCTTGTTACCAAAATAGTTATGAATACTGTTATAGAAAGGAATGCATTATAAATACCAATTGTCAAGTTTTCTGCATTTTGATAATGTAAATATGATTTTATATCGAGTCACAATATGAAGATTTAAAGCAAGTAACTATGTAAAAACAATGGTCCCCACCTCAAAGCCTTTGAAAACTGAATTATGATGAATATAACAGTTTTGTTGTTTGCAAATATGTGCACTTGACCTATAGTTTTCATAATCATACAGATTGATCCACTTTGATATCATAAAATATTTTGTAATTATTTCTCATCATGATTTAAGTTGGTGAATTTTGTACATTCTGTTGAAATTCCAACTACAAATTATTGTTTTAAAATTTCTAAGAGGTTCTTTTCAATACATAATACACATGTTTTCTAATCTTTAATGAATGCATAATAAATTAAATTTTTTCCCTAAGTAAATTGGACAGCAAGAAGCATAAATATTACTGAAACTGACGTTCCAATCTTCTTTTTATAAATCAAGTTTTATTCAGTCTAATCAACAAGCTTGTGTAGTCAAATTAACATATAATCTGTGTAAATCAATGTTGATGCAATGTACTGTGGATTCATTTATTTTCGCTGGTATTTATTCTCGTGGATTCAGGAAAAATTATATTTTCGTAGATATCTGATTTTCATGGTTTTGTCAAATCCTGTATGCAAGCTGAAAGAAAATGTATATTTTGTTGAATACTTAAATTCATGGATCACCTATAACAACAAAATCCAAGAAAATTAACATTCCACGAATAACAATGAATCCACAGTAATTAAAACCAATTATCCCTACTGGGTATAAACAAATTATTTTTCAAATAGTATATTTACCTGGTAGTCCACCACTAACTTGAGATTGCACAGCTCCTGCAGCAAGACTTTGATTTACCAATGGACTAGATGCTGACTGAATTGTGGACTGGTGATGGGCAAGGACATGACCAAGCTGTGGAACTGACACAGCAGGTTGACCAATAAACATGGGAGTGGCATTAGATGTCTGATTGCTTGTAACTTGCTGTAACTGCAGTTGTCCTTGAGCTGGTTGTATTTTGATATGACCTTTGGCTATAATTTGTTTCAGAGCTTCACTAAATCGCAGTAACTGCTGCGTTTGTTGATCTGTAGGGTCCTTCAGTGATTGCAGTTTACGAATTTCCTTTTGAATAGCATTAATCTGTTGCTGTGCTTGAGGTGTCAACTGAATTGTTGTCATAGGTAGCTTTGGAGCATTATTGACAGCTGATAAGAATGGTTTACCCGTGGTGACAGTGGATGTAGTACTACTTGCTACTGAAGGTATAGTCTGGTACATTTTTGGACTACTACTAATATTGATTTGTGAGACCATTTGTTTAGTTTGTGATACTGTTGTTGTCACTGGAGTCATGTTTGCTGTGCTAGCACTCACAGTTGGTAAAAGAAATGTTGGAACTTGTGATGTTATGCTTTGTCCCTGGGGCACCTGGCTTGAACTAGATGCCTGATTGTTCACCATAGAAGTGTTTAATAACTGTGCTGAATTATGCCCACTGGATATCAAGTTACTTGTCGATGTTGACGTTGCCATAACCATGCCAGAGATAGTTGATTTGTTCTGATGCAGATTTTCATTAGAACTTGCCTGCTTTTGAAGCTGATTTAATTGGTTTTGTTGAATGAGCTGTTGGATATTTGATGGAAGTATGACATTCTGACCTCCAATGTTAATTGTCATCGGTAAATTGTTAGACTGTAGATGATTGTTAGCGGCAACAAGTTTGACCTGTGGCTGACCTTGAGAACCCGTCATAATTTTCTGAACCTGTGGTAGGAGAATTTGTTGAGTAGCTTGTGTAGTCTGAGGTAAGACTTGATTTGAAGCAAGTGTTTGTTGCTGGGGTAATTGCAGAACATTTGGTGGTGTGACTTGCCGTAATACAATATTCTGGCCAGGTGTAGGTGTTGGAGTTCTTTGAATCAATATCTGCTGACCCTGTTGATTTAAACCTAAGAAATGTGTTGCTGTTTGTTGCTGAACTTTCGTCTCTTGACTAGAGCTTGTAGGCGTTGCAATTCTTATGTAACCTAGTCCTCCTAATGCTGCAGCATTAGTTTCCACTACCTGGCCTCCTTGTACTAAAGGGGTCGTTCCAGTGGCACTTGAAGTAGGAATAATCTGTGGCTGAAGCATTTGATTAACATTCTGAATCTGAAATTGGTTATTAGAAGGCATTTGAGAACTTGGAATAATGATATGCTTTCCATCAGCAGTCTGGATTAAAGTCCCTTGAATCTGCCCTTGTTGACCTTGAAACTGACTTGAACACAAAACATGTGCTACATTGACATTGACAACATTTGGATTTTGTATAACAGTATTTTGTGTATTTACATAGTTTTGTCCTTGATTGGGTACTTGAGTATGTCCATGACTTTGTAGCACCTGACCTTGATTCGATAATATATGGCCTTGTGATTGGATAATTTGTTGAGTCTGAAAGTTACTAATGTTTGAGATCTGACTACTGATTGGTAGATTTCTAATGATCTGCTGCTGTGATTGCGAACCTGGAATCTGAAGCATGTTAACATTTTGATATTGCCGTTGCTGCTGTAGTGGAGTAAGAGATCGACTCGCATGAGGTGAGGCTGATGACGATGAAGAACCAACATGAGGTGAACTGATAGGTATGGGACTTTGGTTTGGTGTCTGATGGATGTGAGGAGATCCTTGAGGATGAGGCTGGATTGGAATTGGACTAGAGGATTGTTGAGGATGTTGCTGTATCTGCTGGATTTGAGGTTGGGCGGCCAACTGGAACTGTCCATTTGGTAATGTCTTGAGAAATAACTGTCCATTTACTCCCTGAAACAGCTGACCACTGAAAGTATATAAATAAAAATAATTGTATGTAAATATTCATAAAATTTGATCAGTGATGTAACTGTGGAAAAATGAAATTCTAGAAAAGCCATAAGTACCAGTTCTTGTATTTACTTGTTCTCGTTTTATTACCAAAATGTTAATAACTTAAACTGGTGTATACAATATGCACAATTTAAAAAAAGAGAATTTTATGTTTGAGTAGCATTAGAGCTAATTTCCTAATGCTTGTAGATTGAGACTTTGTTTGGCTTGCTTGCTTTGTTTGTATAAATGTTTACTCAAGCATTGTTATCAAGATTGACATCTGCAAACAATATAAATAGGCCCAGTTAAACCTGTATAACTTAAATTTGATTAAATGCTATCCTGGAGGTTATTAATCTAAATATAATGTATACAGGTTTAACTCTGCCTATTTATATTGTTTGAAGATATCAATCTTAATTACAATGCTTGAGCAAACATTTATACAAACAAAGCAAGCAAGCCAACCAAGGTCTTACTCTACAAGCATTAGGAAATTAACTAAATATACTGCAAATCTGATTCTATTTCTCAATACAATGTACTGCTTTGAATAATCAAAACAGTGCCTATCTATGATGTTTGATAGATATATATCTTCTAATGATTATATTTTCCCCAAACTTTATAGTCACTTAAACTAACTGATAGAAGATTTCTCCATGTAGAAGACAGTTCCTATTCGGCTGAATATTTGGGACATAGTTCATTTTAGTAGCTACTAAATGACTGTTCTTAAAAAAAAATTGCTGAAAAAAAATTGTTTAAAAATGTTCAAGGGGCTACTCAATGAGTAGTGTGTGGTTAAAATGTAAGTAGATTATTAACTAACTATTTATAGAATACAAATTCTATGAAGTATCAACATCTGTAGCATGTAACATGTTCACAATTATTTTTGTGGTTTCATTAGTATCATGTATCAATTTTTTTATCAAATGGTGGCTGTTCAACCTTTAACAACTGATCATCTATGTTGTGTCAGGACGGTTAGATCAGTAATTGAACATTTTGATGATTGTTGCTTCTTTTTTCTTGATAAAATTGGATATTATTTAGAAGCAGTTAAGAATCTTATTTCTTGCAACTGTAAACCAACAACCCACCTTTTACTAAAGCTTTAGTGATCAAATCTAGCAGCAATTGAGTGGGTAGATCGCACCTTATTCTTAAATCTGATATTTGGTGGAACTTTAGGTTAAGAAGGCTTTTCAGACGTGTTTATCCAATATGGTGTCTACCTGTATTCTATGAGCGACTAGTCAGTAATTTTGACTTTTTGTCAATATAAAAATCCTCCCATGTTACTAATAAAGTGAAAATATTTGGAGGCAGGTGTAATTGTTGTACCTACCCCTGACTTAAGTTGGTAATATTTGGCAGCAGTTGAGCAGGTTGTTGCTGGACAGTAGCTTGTTGTACCGTCTGTGTTGTATTACTTTGGACAAACTGTAAATTGACAGTACCGGGCTGACTAGACAACTGTCCAGAAGAATGGCCATACTGGACAGACTGCTGATTGTTATTAACGACTGATGTTTCTAGCACTGAATTCCTACTTGTTGGTCTATCCTCAACTTCTACTGATGAAATGAGATCATCTGCCCATTCAAATCCGGAGGCCTGAAAATAAAATTTTCACATCTCATTAGGGACGACATCATAAGTTCAATGTAGGATAAAAAACTTAATTCACATAGTTTTTTCACTGACCCCCCCCCCCCCCCCCCTTCTTAACTTAATTTGGGAATAAAATGCTTCACTGAGCGCAGCTGGATACGACCTCAGAGGTCCAACCCTGAACAGTTGGGGCAAAAATGGACACAATATTCGTGCTTGATACAGGTCTGAATTTGGATTGTAATTAAATATTTGACACATAATAGGTTTCTGACACAGAATAACTGTAGTCAAAGAACTTAGAATTGGTAATATGATTTGAATTTATATTCAATTTTTTGCTTTTGTGCAATACACCATGCTGTTGCGTATTGACCCCCCCCCTTATTTTGCAAAAAAAAAAAAAATATTTGAAGAAATTTTCTTTTTAATTTCTGAAATCTGAATTCGAAATGAAAAAAAAAAAAATTTCCCAAAAAAAAATTCTTTCCCTCAAGATATGGTCATAATCTCAATTCAAATTTCCAATGGAGTTTGCAACCATAATTACCAATTTAAATACATCATAAAAGTCTTAAAATAGAAAATGACATACATAATCATGGCTAAAATTAATATTCCTTTAATAGTAACTTCTAATAAACAGCTGTGCCATGAGTGCATGATACGCCCGTCGTCTTGTGTGTGAATTTTTATGCAATAAGCATAAATAGTTTCTGACATACGGCGTGACATGCGAAAACCACCTTTTTTTTTACAAAAAACTGGATATCTCTAAAATAAAATTTTGAATCAAAACCAAAAATTATACAGATCTTTAGATTAATATAACTAAGAAGTGTGTAAAATTTTAAGCAATAATCATAAATCGTTTTTGAGATACGGCGCGACATGTGAAAACCCCCCCTTTTAAAAAAAAAATCAATATCTCAAAAATAAAATTTTGAATCAAAACCAAAAAGTATACAGATCTTTAGATTAATATAACTAAGAAGTGTGTAAAATTTTAAGCAATAATCATAAATCGTTTTTGAGATACGGCGCAACATGTGAAAAACCCCTCCCCCTTTTTTTACAAAATACTCAATAACTCAAAAATAAAATTTTGAATCATCACCAAAAAGTATACAGATCTTAAGGTTAATATAACTAAGAAGTGTGTAAAGTTTTAAGCAATAATCATAAACTGTTTTTGAGATATGGCACGACATGTGAAAAACCCCTCCCCCTTTTTTAACCAAAATACTCAATATCTCTAAAATAAAATTTTGAATCATCACCAAAAAGTAAACAGATCTTAAGATTAATATAACTAAGAAGTGTTTAAAGTTTTAAGCAATAATCATAAATTGTTTTTGAGATACGGTGCAACATGTGAAAAAAAACACACACCTGATTTAGTTACTAAGTCCTGTAACTCAAAAAGTTTTAATCTTATTTTCACCAAAAATTATATCGTTTGACCATCATAAGAAACAACTATGTTTTGGATAAGTCATTCTCAAGTTATGGTGCCACATGTTTACGCCGGACAGACAGACAGACGGACAGACAGACAGACGGACGGACGCCGGACGTTTGTATACCATAATACGTCCCGTCAAAAATTTGACGGGCGTATAAAAATTAATTGACAGCTAATCACCTCAAGACAATACACCATCTTTATACATAATTTAAAAGCAATGTATGGGAGGTAATCCAATTTTTTTTTAATACTTTAAATGTATTTGGATTACCTCCCTTACACTGCTTTTAAATTGTCCATTAACCAGGAAACCCTTGTTTTTTCCCCTTTTTTGCCCCTAATTCCAAAACGGTTTGAGCCATAACCCCCCAAAGTCAATCCTAACCATCCCTTTGTGGTATGTAAACTTGTGGTATAATTTCAGAGAGATTCATACACCGTTCCACAAGTTATTGTCTGGAAACTAGAAAAATGCTTATTTGGGCCCTTTTTTTGCCCCTAATTCCTTAACTGTTGGTACCATAACCCCCAAAATCAATCCCAACCTTCCTTTTGTGGTATTAAACCTTATGGTAAAATTTCATAGAGATCCATTCACTTAAACTAAAGTTATTGTGTGCGAAAACCAATGTGTCTTCGGACGACGACGAGACGACGAGGCAAACGTCATACTAATATACGACTGCAAAATTTTTTTGCGGTCATATAAAAATTGATTGACCAATATTGGCATATGCTCTCAGAGTATACTTTTTGTATCATGGGTCCTGTTTTTCCTCAACAATGTATGTTTGTTCTGTATATTGACTTGGACATCACTTTTAAACAATATTGGAAAAAAGTTATGTGTATTTTTATTATGCATCAAAAAGGCACTGTTAAATTATAATTTTATAAACACTACAGTCAGCATGGATTCTGCATTTTTCATCTGCCCACTTTTTGCATGGGTAAATATTGGGTTTATGGTTTTCGATTGTTTTTGTTTCTTTTCTCAAATGAATATGAAACAGTTCATTGTTTCATATAACGTATATAGCTTTAAACTAAATAGTGGTCCATTGAAATGTATGGTGATGACAGGGCAGTGCATTTGTGCCAACTGTGGAAAGAGGGAAAAGCACAATCCCAAATGAATATAGTGAATGTGATTACTGATATGATCTATGTAATTTCTATTCAATGTCTTTTGACCACTCATATTTTCCTACTATCTCACAAAATTCTATAAAACTTTCAAATTTTTATTTGAATTTATATTTCAGTTTTCATTTTAATAATTAAATAATTAACATACTTTCAAAGGAAATTTTAAAGTTTATTTTTGAATGCCACCATGTGGACCTAAACAATCTGAGTTGATCTGTATATGGTTTCATATCATTCAAAATTCACGATCGATAAAGCGTTTGAACGACATAGATACTATGATTAATTTCACCCCAATACTTTCCGGTACGAGTTGATGGATTTCATTTGGTTTAAAAGTCCAAACATATGTAAGGGCCAAACTTGAATCCGTATTTTTCAATCTGAAAATCACTGTCAGATAACAAAATTTGCAGCGATTTTTACCCCCCCCCCCAAACTATTTGAATCAAGTTTTTTATCCGACATCCATCTTTTGATGTTGTCCCTTACCACATATTTGTTACGGATAAAGACCATACCATACAAATTTCAGGTTTTTTTTTTAATGAAGACCACTTTTCTAACGCATATATACGGATTATCCTTGCAAAGACTGAAAATACATTTATTTATGTGGATTGAGGAAAAATATATTTTCCAATTGAATTTCTTAGTCTTATTAGCCTCTGGAAAATTTTGCACTTCGTTGAACATTCATGGTTCACCTACACTAACAAAATCCACTAAAATTGGTATCCCATGAATAATAATGAATGCTAAGTACTGCTGTGGACTATAAAACAGAAGATTTTATAGTGGGGTTAAAATTTAATTTCGTACAACATCCTATTTGTGTTTTTGTTGAATGTGGCTGTTTGTTGTGTTTTATTCAAAGATATTTACAACAGGTCTACATTTTATGCACTGTATGTTTTTCTACAAACAAACCATGTGGTATTGTCAGTCTGACAATTATTAAAGAGGCATTAGCTACGAGATATAAAAAAAAATAAAGTATGATTATTTTTGTTGTACCATTAATGAAAGTGAAATAGTGAAATAATAATTCGCTTTTAACAGCAAGTTTGGTTTAGTTTTGTCAAATTAAGCAAAAAATAAAATGCTTCGCTGAGCGCAGCCTGATACGACCGCAGAGGTCAAATCCCTGAACAGATTGGGCAAATTTGGACACAATATTCAAGCTTGATACTGTCTGAATTTGGATTGTGATCAAATTTTTTACATAATATAGGTTTCTGACACAAAACAAATGTGGTCAAAGATCTTACAAATCTATTGTGCAATACTGTGCAATTGAAGATTTCTTCTTGAAACTTTTCAAAAATTCGAAATTTGAAAAATTTTGAAAAAAAAATATGAATCCCTTAAAAAAATTAGAAAAAAAAATCCCCCCCCCCCAACTTTTTGAAACCCCCCTTAGAGAAATAACCCCAAAACTCAATCCCAGCCTTTCCTTTGTAGTATGGAACATTGTAGTACAATTTCGGAGAGATCCACACACTTACACACAAGTTATTGTCTGGAAACCAGAAAAATGCTTGTTTTTGGCCCTTTTTGTGCCCCTAATTCCTACATGTTTGGGGCAATTAACCCCAAACTCAATCACAGCCTTCCCTTTGTTATATGGAACCTTGTGGTACAATGTCAGAGAGATCCATACACTTTCACACAAGTTATTGTCTGGAAACTAGAAAAATGCTTGTTTTTGGCCCCTTTTTGGCCCTTAATACCTAAACTGTTGGCCCCATCACCCCTAAAATGAATCAAAAACCTTCAACTTGTGGTATTAAACATTGTGGTACAATTTCAGAGCAATCAAAATACTTATACAGAAGTTATTATCCTGAAACTAGAAAAATGCTTGTTTTAGGCCCTTTTTGGGCCCCTAATTCCTAAACCGTTAGGACCATTATCCCCAAAATCAATCCCAACCTTCCTTTTGTGGTATTGAACCTTCTTAAAAAATTTCATAGAGATCTATTCATCTTAACTAAAGTTATTGTCCGGAAACCAACGTGTCTTCGGACGACAACGACGACATCATACCATTATACGATCCCAAAAATTTGTTTGCGGTCGTATAAAAACTGCTTCGCTGAGCGCAGCTGGATACGCCTGCAGAGGTCCAACCGTGAACAGTTGGGGCAAAAATGTACACAATATTCAAGCTTGATACAGGTCTGAATTTGGATTGTAATTAAATATTTGACATATTATAGGTTTCTGAATAAATGTAGTCAAAGAACTTGAAATTTGTTATGTGAATTGAATTTATATTCAATTAAAGATGTCTTGCTGTTGTGCAATACACTGTGCTGTTGCGCAATACTTAGTAAATCTGTTGTCAGACTATAAACAAACAATAACTTCTCAATGTTATATCAGAAATTTATAAAAAACTAAAGGGAGGTTATCTTAATAGATATAAATCAGTCATCAAAGTTTAATGAAAACTGCTCTAAGCACTTTAAGGATATTGTCCAAAAACTTGAAAATCAACCCATTTCTATGAATAAAATCTTACAACTCGGAAACGTAAAATTTTAAATTTATAAAAATCAAAAGGGAGCTTACAACAATAAATATAAACAATTTACCAAAGTTTCATAAAGAATGCTGAAAGCATTTTTGAGTTATTGTCCGAAAACTGGAAAATCCCCCTTTTTGTAATGAATAAAACCCCATAAATAGGAAATATAGTCTAAAATTTAAAAAAAATCAAAAGGGAGTTCATGTCGATAGAAATAAACAATTCACCAATTTAGTTTCTTGCAAATTGGTGAAATTGTTTTTGAGTTATTGTCCAAAAACTGGAAAATCCCCCTATTTTAATGAATAAAACCCCATAACTTGGAAATGTAAAATCTAAAATTTATAAAATTCTAAAGGGAGCCTACATCAATACTGAATAGATATAAACAATTCACCAAAGTTTCATAAAAAATGCTGAAAGTATTTTTGAGTTATTGTCCGTAAACTGCAAAATCCCCCTTTTTGTAATGAATAAAACCCCATAAATCAGAAACGTATGGTCTAGAATTTATAAAAATCAAAAGGGAGCTCATGTCGATAGAAATAAACAATTCACCAAAGTTTCTTGCAAATTGGTGAAATTGTTTTTGAGTTATTGTCCACAAACTGGTAAATCCTCCCTTTTGTTATGAATAAAACCCCATAAATCAGAAATGTATGGTCTAGAATTTATAATAAAATGCTCCGCAGGGCGCAGCTTGATACGACCGCAGAGGTCGAACCCTGAACAGTTGGGGCAAGTATGGACACAACATTCAAGCTTGATACAGCTTTGTATATGGATTGTGATTAAATATTTGACACAGCATAGGTTTCTGACAGAGAATGAATGTGGTCTAAGAACTTAAAAATTTTAAATTGGACATTCACCTATTATGGTCCAATATCCAAAATCTAAATACATGGTTAGATTCAGCATATCAAAGAACCCCAAGAATTCAATTTTTGATGAAATCAAACAAAGTTTAATTTTGGACCCTTTTGACCTCAATGTGGACAAAGTTGATAACGGGGCCCATAATCAATAATCTAAATACATGGTTAGATTCAGCATATCAAAGAACCCCATATATTCAATTTTTGTTGAAATCAAACAAAGTTTACTTTTGGACCCCGATTTGGACCAACTTGAAAACTGGGCCCATAATCAAAAATCTAAATACATGTTTAGATTCAGCATATCAAAGAACCCTAAAAATTCAATTTTTGTTAAAATCAAACTAAGTTTAATTTTGGACCCTTTGGACCTTAATGTAGACCAATTTGAAAACGGAACCAAAAATTAAGAATCTAAATACACGGTTAGATTGGGCATATCAAACAACCCCAATAATTCAATTTTTGATGAAATCAAACAAAGTTAAATTTTGGACCCTTTGGACCTCAATGTGGACCAATTAAAAAACGGGTCCCAAAATTCAAAAACTTAATACACGGTTAGATTCAGCATATTAAAGAACCCCAAGAATTCAAGAATAAAACCCCATTGAAATTGGTCAAGAAATAAGCAATTTATACGAAGTATCTTCTTTTGCACAATACTGTGCAATTAAATATTTCTTGCTATTGCGCAATACTGTACAATTGACAATTTCTTGCTATTGCGCAATATTGTGCTATTGGATATTTCTTGCTATTGTGCAATACTATGCAATTGAAGATTTCTTGCTATTGCGCAATACTGTGCAATTGAAGATTTCTTGCTATTGTGCAATACTGTGCAATTGAAAATTTCTTGCTATTGCACAATACTTATTATATAATAATTTACACATCCTGTTTGGTGTGTATCTCCTACCATATCATTATTATTTGCTTTTAAATATAAATCAGAAATAACCAACTTAAAATGGAAAATTTTAAAAGAAAAAACAAAGGAAAAAAAGAAAAAAAGGAAAAAAAAAAAAAATCCTCCCCCAAATTTTTTGAACCCCCTTATGATTCATCACCCCCAAACTCAATCCCAGCCTTCCCTTTGTGGTATGGTACCTTGCAGTACAATTTCAGAGAGATCCATACACTTGAACACAAGTTATTGTCTGGAAACTAGAAAAATGTGTTTATTGGCCCCTTTTTGGCCCCAAATTCCTAAACGTTTAGGGCAATTACCCCCAAACTCAAACCCAGCTTTCCCTTTGTGATATGGAACCTTGTAGTACAATTTCAGAAAGATCCATACACTTACACACAAGTTATTGTCATGAAACTAGAAAAATGCTTGTTTTTTGCCCCTTTTTCCTAAAATTTTGAGGCAATTACCCTCAAAATCAATCCCAGCATTCCCTTTGTGATATGGAACCTTGTGGTACAATGTCAGAGAGATCTATACACTAACACACAAGTTATGTCTGGAAGTTACAAAAATGCTTATTTTTGGCCCCTAATTCCTTTACTGTTGGTACCATAACCCCCAAAATCAATCCCAACCTTCCTTTTGTGGTATTGAACCTTGTGGTAAAATATCATAGAGATCTATTCACTTGAACTAAAGTTAGAGTGCGAAAACCAATGTGTCTTCGGACGACGACGTCAACGTCATACCAATATACGACCACAAAAATTTTTTTGCGGTCGTATAAAAATCAAAAGGGAGCTCATGTCGATAGAAATAAACAATTCACCAAAGTTTCTTGCAAATTGGTGAAATAGTTTTTGAGTTATTGTCCACAAACTGGAAAATCTCCCCTTTTTCAATGAATAAAACTCCAAAACTTGGAAACGGCAAATCCGAAATTTATAAAAAACGAAAGGGAGCTCACGTCAATAGATATAAACAATTCACCAAACTTTCATGCATATTGGTTAAAGCGTTTTTGAGTTAATGTCCGACATGTTGACGACGGAGGGACGGACGGACAGACAGTCAACGGTATACCATAATACGTCCCGTAAACGGGCGTATAAAACATTACTACTGATGCAAGTGAATAATTCAAACTCATTGAAACCGTATTCATGCGAGACTTAATTGATCCCTATAGCTAGAGATGGGTTACACATGTACTAGGCGTGTTCAGTTATTAAATGGAAAAGAATGTAAACATTGAAAGTGAAACAAGGGTAAACCATTTGGTTGACTGGTTCGATCTAGAAAAACTCATTCTTATACAGGTAAAAACGATTATTAACATACTTTTTTAACCTATAGTATGAAATCAAACAGACCTAGAAAAATTCAATTGCACAAGTTCGCAATCTATTTATATCTGTGTTTATGTTTAGTTCGGGTTATATGACCGTCTGCAGTCTTCATAGGTCACCTTGATAGTTAATTAGATGGCGTCAAGACTAAAATACACACGAAATGCTGATATATACTTTTGAGTCTTTTTATAATTTGGATATGCGTTTTAGTAAGTTGAAAATAAGAATTTGAGTCAAATCGGTGAACATGAATTTGACAGCTAATGCCCCTTTAAATGTTGAATCTTGAAAATATAAATAAAATGCTCCACAGGGCGCAGCTTGATACGACCGCAGAGGTCGAAACCCTGAACAGTTGGGGCAAGTATGGACACAACATTCAAGCTTGATACAGCTCTGAATTTGGATTGTGATTAAATATTTGACACAGCATAGCTTTCTGACACAGAATGAATGTGGTCTAAGAACTTAAAAATTTTAAATTGGACATTCACCTATTATATATGGTCCAATATCCAAAATCTAAATACATGGTTAGATTCAGCATATCAAAGAACCCCAAGAATTCAATTTCTAATGAAATCAAACAAAGTTTAATTTTGGACCCTTTTGACCTCAATGTGGACAAAGTTGATAACGGGGCCCAAAAATCAAAAATCTAAATACATGGTTAGATTCAGCATATCAAAGAACCCCATATATTCAATTTTTGTTGAAATCAAACAAAGTTTACTTTTGGACCCCGATTTGGACCAACTTGAAAACTGGGCCCATAATCAATAAAATGCTTCGCTGGGCGCAGCTTGATACGACCGCAGAGGTCGAACCCTGAACAGTTGGGGCAAGTATGGACACAACATTCAAGCTTGATACAGCTCTGAATTTGGATTGTGATTAAATATTTGACACAGCATAGGTTTCTGACACAGAAAGAATGTGGTCTAAGAACTTCAATTTTTTTAATTTACCTATTATGGTCCAATGTCCAAAATCAAAATACATGGTTAGATTCAGCATATCAAAGAACCCCATATATTCAATTTTTGTTGAAATCAAACAAAGTTTAATTTTGGACCCTAACTTGGACAAACTTGAAAACTGGTCCCATAATCAAAAATCTAAACACATGTTTAGATTCAGCATATCAAAGTACCCCAAGAATTCAATTTTTGTTAAAATCAAACTAAGTTTAATTTTGGACCCTTTGGACCTTAATGTAGACCAATTTAAAAAACGGGACCCAAAATTAAAAATCTAAAAACACGGTTAGATTTGGCATATCAAAGAACCCCAATAATTCAATTTTTGATGAAATCAAACAAAGTTTAATTTTGGACCCTTTTGACCTCAATATGAACCAATTTGATAGCAGGCCCACAAAATAAAAAATCTAAATACATGGTAAGATTCAGCATATCAAAGAACCCCATATATTCAATTTTTGTTGAAATCAAACAAAGTTTAATTTTGGACCCCAATTTGGACCAACTTGAAAACTGGGCCAAAAATCTAAAATCTAAATACATGTTTAGATTCAGCATATCAAAGAACCCCATATATTCAATTTTTGTTGAAATCAAACAAAGTTTAATTTTGGACCCCAACTTGGACCAACTTGAAAACTGGTCCCATAATCAAAAATCTAAACACATGTTTAGATTCAGCATATCAAAGAACCCAAAAATTCAATTTTTGTTAAAATCAAACTAAGTTTAATTTTGGACCTTTTGGACCTTAATGTAGACCAATTGAAAAAACGGGACCCAAAATTAATAAAATGCTCCGCTGGGGCGCAGCTTGATACGACCGCAGAGGTCGAACCCTGAACAGTTGGGGCAAGTATGGACACAACATTCAAGCTTGATACAGCACTGAATTTGGATTGTAATTAAATATTTGACACAGCATAGGTTTCTGACACAGAATGAAAGTGGTCTAAGAACTTAAAAATTTTCAATTTACCTATTCATATACATGTGATGGACTGTGAAACTCAGATCAGGAGATTGGGAAATTTTGGTCAGGAGATTAGGACTCAGATCAGGTGGTTTTTAATCGACATTAATTTTGTTGTAAATGTAACCGTGTGCTGTAAAAATGGTCTTTTAAAGTGTGTTATCTTCAACTTTCCAACCAATTTATTATGTTTATAGTACCCTTGTACTTATAAAGTTTCTCCATCTTTATATTCTACATGTTCAATCTAACATTGTTTTTTTCCAGTATGTTCTTTAAATTTTTTACTTCATATTCTATAAAACAATCATTGCAACCAGAACATTTGTTTAGCTGTCTGCAAATAGTTTTTATTTTTTTTTTTTTTTCTCTTGCAAATAGTTTTTATTTGCAAACTCAGAAATTCATTCTATCTGTAAAGTTAGGGTCATAGTTATTATATAAATTTCAATTTAAGCCTTAAAAGGAAGTATAGAATCCTCAAATAATTTTCAAATTATTATTTTTTTATTTGTCCTAAGACATTTAAAATCATTTAATAACCATCCTTTTATGATTATTTGTTCAATTTATATTTTATTTATATTCTTTTAAAAATTTTCATTATTAAAAGGAAAGTAACTTAAAACAGGATAAATCAAGGGAAGTAACCCAATAAATACACAGTTTTTGTTACACAACGGCAGTTAGCCTGAGGTAAAAATCGTTGCTTACCAGTATGTTTGACACCCAAGCTGACAAGTGAAGCCATATAATTATGCATGTTAATTGATTTACAGGTAAAATATAACTTCAGGTAATGTCAGTTACACCAGATGCCTGAGATGTTATGTTGGGCAGAAATTTTTCATTCATGAAAAATTTCATACACGGGATTTTTTCAACGGGAGGGGGGAGGAGACCCCTGAAAACGGGATTATTGTACTCCCGTCAGGAGGTTCACATGTATGCCTATTCAAACCATATCATTATTATTTGCTTTTATATATAAATCAGAAATAACCAATTTAAAATGGAAAATGTTAAAGAAAAAAAAGGAAACCCCCCCCCCCCCCCCCCAATTTTTTGAACCCCCTTATGATTCATCGCCCCCAAACTCAATCCTAGCTTTCCCTTTGTGGTATGGTACCTTGCAGTACAATTTCAGAGAGATTCATACACTTGAACACAAGTTATTGTCTGGAAACTAGAAAAATGCTTGTTTTTTGGCCCCTTTTTGGCCCCAAATTCCTAAAAGTTTAGGGCAATTACCCCCAAACTCAATTCCAGCTTTCCCTTTGTGATATGGAACCTTGCAGTACAATTTCATAAAGATCCATACACTTACACACAAGTTATTGTCCTGAAACTAGAAAAATGCATGTTTTTTTTGCCCTTTTATGGCCCCTAATTACTAAAATTTTGAGGGAAAACCCCCAAAATCAATCCCAGCCTTCCCTTTGTGATATGGAACCTTGTAGTACAATTTCATAAAGATCCATACACTTACAAACAAGTTATTGTCATGAAACTAGAAAAATGCTTGTTTTTTGCCCCTTTTTGGCCCCTAATTCCTAAAATTTGGAGACAATTACCCCCAAAATCAATCCCAGCATTCCCTTTGTGATATGGAACCTTGTGGTACAATGTCAGAGAGATCCATACACTTACACACAAGTTATGTCTGGAAGTTACAAAAATGCTTATTTTTGGCCCCTTTTGGCCCCTAATTCCTTAACTGTTAGTACCATAACCCCCAAAATCAATCCCCACCTTCCTTTTGTGGTATTGAACCTTATGGTAAAATTTCAATGAGATCCATTCACTTAAACTAAAGTTAGAGTGCGAAAACTAATGTGTATTCGGACGACGACGCCGGACGACGACGACGACGCCAACGTCATACCAATATACGACCACAAAAATTTTTTTGCGGTCGTATAAAAATCTAAATACACGGTTAGATTTGGCATATCAAAGAACCCCAATAATTCAATTTTTGATGAAATCAAACAAAGTTTAATTTTGGACCCTTTTGACCTCAATATGAACCAATTTGATAGCGGGTCCACAAATAAAAAATCTAAATACATGGTTAGATTCAGCATATCAAAGAACCTCAAGAATTCAATTTTTGATGAAATCAAACAAAGTTTAATTTTGGACCCTTTTGACCTCAATGTGGGCAAAGTTGATAACGGGGCCCAAAAATCAAAAATCTAAATACATGGTTAGATTCAGCATATCAAAGAACCCCATATATTCAATTTTTGTTGAAATCAAACAAAGTTTAATTTTGGACCCCGATTTGGACCAACTTGAAAACTGGGCCCATAATCAAAAATCTAAATACATGTTTAGATTCAGCATATCAAAGTACCCTAAAAATTCAATTTTTGTTAAAATCAAACTAAGTTTAATTTTGGACCCTTTTGACCTTAATGTAGACCAATTTGAAAACAGAACCAAAAATTAAGAATCTAAATACACGGTTAGATTCGGCATATCAAACAACCCCAATAATTCAATTTTTGATGAAATCAAACAAAGTTTAATTTTGGACCCTTTGGACCTCAATGTGGACCAATTTAAAAACGGGGCCCAAAATCCAAAAACTTAATACACGGTTAGATTCAGCATATTAAAGAACCCCAAGAATTCAAGAATAAAACCCCATTGAAATTGATCAAGAAATAAGCAATTTATACGAAGTATCTTCTTTTGCACAATACTGTGCAATTGAATATTTCTTGCTATTGTGCAATACTGTACAATTGACAATTTCTTGCTATTGCGCAATATTGTGCTATTGGATATTTCTTGCTATTGCGCAATACTGTGCAATTGAAGATTTCTTGCTATTGCGCAATACTGTGCAATTGAAAATTTCTTGCAATTGTGCAATACTGTGCGATTGAAAATTTCTTGCTATTGCACGATACTTATTATATAATAATTTACACATCCTGTTTGGTGTGTATCTCCTACCATATCATTATTATTTGCTTTTAAATATTAATCAGAAATAACCAACTTAAAATGGAAAATTTTAAAAGGAAAAAAAAAGGAAAAAAAGAAAAAAAAAGAAAAAAAAAATCCCCCCCCAAATTTTTTGAACCCCCTTATGATTCATCACCCCCAAACTCAATCCCAGCCTTCCCTTTGTGGTATGGTACCTTGCAGTACAATTTCAGAGAGATCCATACACTTGAACACAAGTTATTGTCTGGAAACTAGAAAAATGCTTATTTTTGGCCCCTTTTTGGCCCCCAATTCCTAAACGTTTAAAGCAATTACCCCCAAACTCAATTCCAGCTTTCCCTTTGTGATATGGAACCTTGTAGTACAATTTCAGAAATATCCAAACACTTACACACAAGTTATTGTCATGAAACTAGAAAAATGCTTGTTTTTTGCCCCTTTTTTGGCCCCTAATTCCTAAAATTTTGAGGCAATTACCCCCAAAATCAATTACAGCCTTCCCTTTGTGATATGGAACCTTGTGGTACAATGTCAGAGAGATCCATACACTTACACACAAGTTATTGTCTGGAAGTTACAAAAATGCTTATATTTGGCCCCTTTTTGGCCCCTAATTCCTTAACTGTTGGTACCATAACCCCCAAAATCAATCCCCACCTTCCTTTCGTGGTATTGAACCTTATGGTAAAATTTCATGGAGATCCATTCACTTAAACTAAATTTAGAGTGCGAAAACCAATGTGTCTTCGGACGACGACGACGACGCCAACGTCATACCAATGTACGACCAAAAAATTTTCAATTTTTGCGGTCGTATAAAAATCTAAATACATGTTTAGATTCAGCATATCAAAGAACCCTAAAAATTCAATTTTTGTTAAAATCAAACTAAGTTTAATTTTGGACCCTTTGGACCTTAATGTAGACCAATTTGAAAACGGAACCAAAAATTAAGAATCTAAATACACGGTTAGATTGGGCATATCAAACAACCCCAATAATTCAATTCTTGATGAAATCAAACAAAGTTAAATTTTGGACCCTTTGGACCTCAATGTGGACCAATTAAAAAACGGGTCCCAAAATCCAAAAACTTAATACACAGTTAGATTCAGCATATTAAAGAACCCCAAGAATTCAAGAATAAAACCCCATTGAAATTGATCAAGAAATAAGCAATTTATATGAAGTATCTTCTTTTACACAATACTGTGCAATTGAATATTTCTTGCTATTGCGCAATACTGTACAATTGACAATTTCTTGCTATTGCGCAATATTGTGCTATTGGATATTTCTTGCTATTGCGCAATACTGTGCAATTGAAGATTTCTTGCTATTGCGCAATACTGTGCAATTGAAGATTTCTTGCTATTGTGCAATACTGTGCTATTGAAAATTTCTTGCTATTGCACAATACTTATTATATAATAATTTACACATCCTGTTTGGTGTGTATCTCCTACCATATCATTATTATTTGCTTTTAAATATAAATCAGAAATAACCAACTTAAAATGGAAAATTTTAAAAGAAAAAAAAAAGGAAAAAAAGAAAAGAAAAACCCCCCCCCCCCACATTTTTTGAACCCCCTTATGATTCATCACCCCCAAACTCAATCCCAGCCTTCCCTTTGTGGTATGGTACCTTGCAGTACAATTTCAGAGAGATCCATACACTTGAACACAAGTTATTGTCTGGAAACTAGAAAAATGCTTATTTTTGGCCCCTTTTTGGCCCCCAATTCCTAAACGTTTAAAGCAATTACCCCCAAACTCAATTCCAGCTTTCCCTTTGTGATATGGAACCTTGTAGTACAATTTCAGATATATCCAAACACTTACACACAAGTTATTGTCATGAAACTAGAAAAATGCTTGTTTTTTGCCCCTTTTTTGGCCCCTTATTCCTAAAATTTGGAGGCAATTACCCCCAAAATCAATTACAGCCTTCCCTTTGTGATATGGAACCTTGTGGTACAATGTCAGAGAGATCCATACACTTACACACAAGTTATTGTCTGGAAGTTACAAAAATGCTTATTTTTGGCCCCTTTTTGGCCCCTAATTCCTTAACTGTTGGTACCATAACCCCCAAACTCAATCCCAGCCTTCCCTTTGTGGTATGGTACCTTGCAGTACAATTTCAGAGAGATCCATACACTTGAACACAAGTTATTGTCTGGAAACTAGAAAAATGCTTATTTTTGGCCCCTTTTTGGCCCCCAATTCCTAAACGTTTAAAGCAATTACCCCCAAACTCAATTCCAGCTTTTCCTTTGTGATATGGAACCTTGTAGTACAATTTCAGATATATCCAAACACTTACACACAAGTTATTGTCATGAAACTAGAAAAATGCTTGTTTTTTGCCCCTTTTTTGGCCCCTTATTCCTAAAATTTGGAGGCAATTACCCCCAAAATCAATTACAGCCTCCCCTTTGTGATATGGAACCTTGTGGTACAATGTCAGAGAGATCCATACACTTACACACAAGTTATTGTCTGGAAGTTACAAAAATGCTTATTTTTGGCCCCTTTTTGGCCCCTAATTCCTTAACTGTTGGTACCATAACCCCCAAAATCAATCCCAGCCTTCCTTTCGTGGTATTGAACCGTATGGTAAAATTTCATGGAGATCCATTCTCTTAAACTAAAGTTAGAGTGCGAAAACCAATGTGTCTTCAGATGACGCCGGACGACGACGACGACGCCAACGTCATACCAATATACGACCAAAAAATTTTTAATTTTTGCGGTCGTATAAAAATATATGTATGCATAAAACCGAAAAAATTATTACGGAGATGGAGTTAAGGACAATTCCAGGAAAAAATATAAGGATGGGTTTGATGGTACTTAAATCATTTATGCACTTGTGGGGGCAGTTTTAATACAAAATTCAAATTGTTTCAGTGTTCAGGAAAGTCTAGCGCCATGTGCAAATTGGGCATTTTGACAAAAAATAGTGCATAGAGTGACAAATGTCAGCCCCATGTGGTGCACAATATTTTTGCTTCTTATCTTAACGTTTAGATATCATAAAATGTATTTCTGATAGTGTTTTGTGTTGCCATATTTGTGTACAAAACGGTGTTGTGTTTCGTTCCAATGACAGGAGCACCACAAACATTTTGGGCCGTCTCTGGTGTTTTGCTTCATGTTAACGATAGCAACATGCGATATATATGATTACGGGGAAAATGTTATTAACCATGATCGAAATTTTCAAAGTAAACAACTTTAATTCTGTAAAAGTTGGCTAATACAGACGAGAAATTTGGGATGTTATTTTAATTAGATTTTATGAATTTGTGGTTAGAATTGTAACATTGTGTTTTTTAAGAGTGGATTCTCATTAAATTGTGGTTTGAGTTATTTCCCTTTCAACAGAAATGTCAATATGGAGGAAATTGTTTTTAAGTACATGTGGAAACTATTTAAATTACTGTTGAAGTGGATTGATATATATATATATATTTGAATGAGAATGCTGATAATTTGATAATTTTGGTGATGCATCTTTTTCCCTATTTAATGTGAAGAAGACAATTGATGTGATGTTATGGAGGAGGTAATTTGTCATTGTTAATTAGTTTTATATCTATGACTTTTGATTGTTAGAATGTTATTTTGAATTATTTATTCAATACATTTGTATGGACCACAATTCTAAATATACTGTTTGATTATGCATATCAAAGAACCCCAATATTTCAAGATTTTTTAAACTTCATTGAAATTGATCAGAAATAAACAATTCAAAAAAATTGCTTGTTTTTTACCCCTTTTTGGCCCCTAATTCCTAAGCAAATATGGCCATAACCCCCAAATATAGTGGCAAATTTTTGCTGTCATATAAAAATTTCTCAGGACAAAAAAACACTAACAAGGTTATACAACCTATACGAAATTCATCTAGTATAGTTATATGCAAATGCTTACCCCATCATCATGGCCGAATAAATCTGAATGGCTGAAATAGAAAAAAAATTATTAAGGAACAAGTCCGAACAACATACAATTTAAAGGTGTATTATATGGTTTTTTATTTACAGCAATTTTATTAATACAAGTGTACTAAAAAGCAATTAAAAAACTTTTGAATTTCCAAAAAGGCTTTATTCTGTTATCATATGTCTAGTAATTTAATTAAAAGGCTTAATAATGTGAATGTCTTTGGCTTAAACTATGCTCATTTTTGTAATTTATAAACAGAGACAGTGTGCTTTAACAGAATCATGTGAAATTTTGAAGTAAAAATGAAAATGACTATTACAAAACTTTACATGTATATATTATTAAATATTACCTCAATATTTGCAAGAATGACTGATATTGAAGGTAAAAGCTGTTATTTTGTGATTTTAAGTTCACGGGTCATTATTATGACAAGAGAAGAGTATATGCAACAAACTTTTCAACTAAAAACCTCAGGAATTATTAGTGGTGAAACGATTCACCAAAGAATAGATGATCCCCGATATTTTTGCTTGGTTCAATTTTCAATTCATTTTTTCCGTTTATTTCACTTCGGTTCCGGTCGGGATAAATTCCTAGTGTCATAATGTTCAATCTGCCAATCAAAACTGGTGTTACTTGTACATATTGTTTCAAATTGAACGTCTCTATGAAAATGGCTGGCATGGCTGTTGAAAGTTGGTTAAATAAATATTTAAAATCTTTATGTATTTTAGCTGCACTAAAGGAACACCAGGTTTACTTAACAAAAAAAAACCAAGAACATTCAACAAAGGTAGTTCACTTTGCTATTTAGACTACACGTGTACATGTATTTATTCAAGGTTGGGTATTGATTATGTATGGTATCGTCACCATTGTATCATGATATGTATTGTATCATTAGGTATGTGTATCGTTCAGCGGTCGTGGTAGAATTTTTTTTTTAGTGAAAAAAATGCAGACCACCAAAAAATGGTGAACAACTGATTATTTTAATTTTTGAAAAGAACACACAAACAACAAAGTGTTAAAAATTGTTAAAACTGTTAATATATAAAATAGGATTGAGTGTACACAATCTTGCTATAGAAAAAGGGTGACATTAAGGTTTACCCACCTATGAATGAGTTTGTAATGTATGTAAATTAGGTGAGGTAGAAGATGAAAATCACTTTTTACTGAATTGTGAAAAATTTTCTAACTACAGAATAAACTTAAAAACTATTATATTAAATATACTTCCTACAAGTTGTAGTGAGAATCAGATAAATATGAAATGTTGCATTAATAGCAATTCTTTGAGAGTCCTGAAAGTGACTACTTCTTACATACGTAAATGTCTGGTATATAGAAATGAGATTTTACCTTCTTAATTATAACATATTATTTCATTATGCTGTATTCATTGTTAAAATGTACTGAAATATGGGCCTTTGCCAATTATTGTAATTGTGTTTGTGCCAATAAAATATTTATTTGTATTTGTATATTAATAATATATATTCATCTAAATTAGCTCAGTTTTCATATTGGAATCTACGATCAAAAGTTAGATTCGTCTTTGTTAAATTCTTGTCTCCATTTTTCATTGAAAGTGTAGTCACGATTTTTACTTTTTTTTGCCGGCAGTTCATTATTTTCATCATTTTCATTTTGAGAAATTCCCTGTACTTCACTTTGTCTATTTTTAGCTGAGTTCATAAAATCAAACAATGACCTGTGTGTTGACTTTGGGTTTGAAGCCATCATGGCTGGAATAAAACAGAAGTAAAAGATCTTAAATTGACGTAAATTTGACGTTTTGACGGAAAGGACATGCTTAAGAAACGGAGAATGTAAGAAAAACAAAGTCAATGATGCCTTTATAGTTTAATTTTTTTGCGTGGAAATAACGCAGGACTTGATTTTGCTTATTTTTTTTAAATTGTGCGTGAGAAACGCATAATTTTGCGTTGACACGACCGCTGATCGTTACAGCCTTAGGAATGATTGTGACCAAGTTTGATCGTAAAACATTTTTTCGGAATCTAATGAATTCTGGGAAATATTTTCAAAAGCATACACCAAAATGTTGATAGGAAAATGTGTCCTAAATAATGGAAATTTACCCAATTATGTTACATTACTTTCATTTTGGGGTATAAACAATGAAAATATCCATGGTACTTTATCTGAAACAGCGAATTGGCCAAGTGGTTTCATAGGTAAAGCTTTTCCTAATTTACAACAATAAAGGCAAGGAATGGCAAATTGTAATGAAATATATCACATTTTTTTATGACCTACCTGAATTCATCTATGAATGAACCATCACCCATGTCCATTCAAACTAAAATAAAAGAATTAAATCAATATATCTTCTATTATTCGATGTAATAAAATGATGCAGTCATCACTACCTACAAAAGAACTGATATGAAATAAAGAATACTGACTCATTTTAACAAGATTATAGATTGTCTTGTTCAGATTAAAGGTTAAGTTATTGTGCCCTAATTTTTCAAAGAGTTGTAGATCTATTGCTAGGAACCTTTATGAAAAGATAAGATATTTTTTGGTTTTAAGATTGATTGGTTTTTGGTGTTTAATGCCACTTTCAGCACACTTGGCTATATCGCTGCAGCCAAATTTTCATGGTGGCGGAAGCAATGGTATGCTGAGATATTTGTCACATTCAAATGCATTTCTCTCATTTGTCCCATCTCTCATTTACAGCTTCTTCCCATGAACTTGTTTATAAGTGTAATTTCTATTTATTCCTGAACTGTATTATAATAGTAAATAACTGTATTTCTAAAAATGCATGCATCATTTATGGTCTACAGTATGAAAAGAACTGTTCCAATTCTGTTTAATTTTACTTCTGATGTATTGAAATGCATGACATTTTCTGACTACTATTTATAGGAGACCTCAGTGATTGTTACTTGAAATATAATTTTTTCAATGACAAATCTTTGTTCTACATAACATTTAAAGAATAAACAGTTCTGACAAACAATGTGCTGTGTATGACTTTAAAGTGAGCATTAAACTTGATGCTTACCCTAATAGTGACTGTGATTCTATGCAGAGTCTGTCTGGGGGTTTCATTTGGAAACTCTGATGTTAAGTCATACCTGTAAATAATAAAAACAAAATCTTCTTAATACAATAAAAGAACTTTATTTCCTAGTTGGACTTGCACACTAAATAATAATGATTAGATACATATGAAAACAAATAATTATTCAAACAGTAGAAGATTTGATCTACATGTACCATGCAAAGAGAGATAACTCTATTACAATATCTAGATGTTTTTAAACAATATGCAGTTACATACAATTTTTACGGTACCTGTGCCATTAAATATATATACAAGAAAGTAAAATTTATCTTTTTCATGTTTTTTATGAACTATTATCATAATTCTAACGGGAAAAAAAACCCTTTATACTTATATTCAGTAAAGAATTTATAATAGGCTTTATCATTAAATTATTCTTGAAAAGATATAGCCATTTGATTTTTTACAGTAAGGAAACAATACAGAAGTTCTGAGATAGTCCTTTTTTTGGGGTCCAATCACACAAAAGTTACATGATTTATATGTCATAAAGTTAAGTATAGTTGGGATCAATAATACCATTTTTGCATGAAATATTAACTTGGGGTTACTCTTACCTGACCATAGGTTTTAAGCAGGGTTAGGGGTCAAAATATTAAAGTGTGGTCAAATTTTTTAGATGGAAATCTGTTAAAATCATTCCATTTGCTTAGTCCATCTTTGTGAAAAACTAGACAGAATAACGTCATGTGATACAACTGTTTCAACAACCACCATCATGAAACTGCTGTATTATGGTGTTGTTCTTTTAAGATATTTTTTACTACAAACTTCTCAATGAACTAAATGTTAGGTGCATGTACTGGGACACAGAAGACACACTGCCACATGATTTAACTATCACAGAGGTTTGTGTACTAAGTAATTAGCACATGTAGTCATGGTAGTAGTGTACAGGTAAAGTAAAAGGTAACAAATGTAATTGTACATATAATTAGCTGACAGCTTGATAAAAGACAGATGTTATACATTAAAAAAACAATGTCAATATATATTTATGTGCATATTCAATGGTGGTCTTCACACCACAATCTATAACAAGGTTGTACCACAATAGAATTATCTAAGGATGTGGTCTGTTAAAACTTTCTGCTTTATAACCCTGAATGGATTTTTATCTACATATTATGACTTTGCACAAGTATTTATTGTGATTGGCCACATTTTTTATAGAGATTTTCCCTCTTATTTTGTCACATAGGATGATAGCTATAGGAATCCAGAGTGTCAAGGGTTTTCCTTCGTTGCCTTTTTTCGCACAACACAGAGATGAGAGGGTAAAAATATCTAAAACCAATTGACAGGAGAGCTTATTTCATTGTTTGTGAATATAATTCATATCATTTTTTGAAAGTAAAATAAATAATTATATTCATGTTTTACATTTTGCACTTCATTAGCATAATTTCTCGCAATAAAAATGCATAATGCATATAGAATTTCACTTATCGATACTATTTAAAACGGTTTCATGCATACAGTTGCTTAAAGGCTTTACTTGAAAATCTGTTCTTTATGAGTTCCACTTGTGTTACATTGTGGATATGAAGAAATCAGGTAAAGCACCATATCACCCGCTGCACGGACACAGGGGATTCCACTGTATATGATATATGTACCCAGAAGATGTATGTAATAAACTGCTTCGCTGAGTGCAACTGGATACACCCGCAGAGGTACAACCCTGAACAGTTGGGGCAAAAATGGACACAATATTCAAGCTTGATACAGGTCTGAATTTGGATTGTAATTAAATATTTGACATATTATAGGTTTCTGAATAAATGTAGTCAAAAAACTTGAAATTGGTTATATGAATTGAATTTATATTAGATTTCCGGCTGTTGTGCAATACACTATGCTGTTGCGCAATACTTAGTAAATCTGTTGTCAAGACTATAAACAAATAAAATTAAAAAAAATTCTAAAGGGAGCTTACATCAATAGATATAATCAATTCAAAAAAGTTTCATAAGAATTGCTGGAAGCATTTTTGAGTTATTGTCTGAAAACTGGAAAATCCCCCCTTTTTTAATGAATAAAACCCCATAACTCGGAAATGTAAAATCTAAAATTTATAAAATTCTAAAGGGAGCTTACATCAATAAATATCAACAATTCATCAAAGTTTCATGAGAACTGCTGAAAGTATTTTTGAGTTATTGTCCGAATACTGGAAAATCCCCCTTTTTTTTTTATGAATAAAACCCTGTTAACTTGGAAACGTAAAATCTAAAATTTATGAAAATCAAAAGGGAGCTCATGTCAATAGATATAAACAATTAACCAAAATTTCTTGCAAGTTGGTGAAAGCATTCTTGAGTTATTGTCCGAAAACTGGAAGATCTCCCTCTTTTTAATGAATAAAACCCCATAACTAGGAAATGTATAATCTAAAATTTATAAAAAAGGAAAGGGAGCTCACGTCAATAGATATAAACAATTCACCAAAGTTTTATGCAAATTGGTTAAAGCGTTTTTGAGTTAATGTCCGACATGTTGACGACGGACGGACAGATGGACGGACGGACAACGGTATACCATAATACGTCCCGTAAACGGGCGTATAAAAACTAGATTGGAATAACAGGAAATAGCCATTGTGACAGGGCGAGGAACCACAAACAACAAAACTATAGGATCCAAGCACAGCAAATACAAAATGAGAACATTTTAGTGATATGGAAATAACAAATTCTAAACTTTCCCTTTCTATGTAAACAGTTTGCTTATTGGGTACGGATGGGAATTTTTTAAAGGAAACTATTGAACAGATACTGTAGCTGCACTCATCCTGGAATAGTCAGGAACACCCAAGTTAAACCATACAGAAAAAACATTGCAACACTTCATAATATCTTATATATATATATATAGGCACAAACAACATTTTCCAAGTCTTAGTGTACTAGTTTTTGCACCTCGTGTTTGCGGTATACCATCTTTTCTGCAAGTTTTTTGTTTTCATTTTGGTATTAAATTAATAATTAAGAGCCATTTTGTTACATCTGGTGATCCGTTTATTTGGCAATCGCCATGGCAGTCAGCAGGGTTTAAGAACATCCGTTGTTCGACCTACTAGTCAAATGCGTTTTGTTAAAATATACTTTTTCACTTTTTTGGTCTTTTGGAAAATGTTGTTTGTGCTATATTTAGACCCCTCTACCAAGAAATTTGTTTTGCATGCACACGTATAAAAATTGCGGTTCTTATCTAACGCAATCATAGGTTTGAATGTTGTTTTCAATTTAAACTTGTTTATAAATATAGGCATATATAGGTCACACCGAATGTCTAAGTCTTGTTCGTTGGAATCGTTGTCCTGAATTTTTTAATTCTTTTATTATATTTTTATTTCACTTTGCCCAGTAAAAAAATTAGGATATTAAATTTTAAAAGAATATTTCCAGTGCGACTAAATTGAGATTTTTTAGTTGACGGTGTACAAATTGGACTCAAAATGATGAGTTTTATTTACAATGTCTATTTTCTTTCGGAAAATTTGAAAGTGCTGAGGCCAAACACTATACTTTGTATGCAGAATAAGGATACAATTGGTGTGTTGTCTGAAAAATTCCATGGAAAGATGAGACATTGTTGAAAGTTGAGGTTCAATGTTCAGCGTCAAAACAGGAAGTGGAGAAAGAAAGTCGTTGTTGCCACATCAGTGTCAAACGGGAAGCGGAGAAAGGAAGTCGTCATTGCCACGTCATAATTGCCCGATTCATTGAAAGTTTGCTGACCATTCCGATTGGCACAAGTTGAATCACAATATATTCGTCTTGGTATGGCCACACCAAAAAAGACCATGCATTGTTAATTGTTTCTTGTGGACTTTTTGTCATTTGGATATCTGTTTTAAGTATATGAGAATTTGGATCAAAACGGTGAACGCAGCTTATGATGTTCAAACAAATGACCGTAAACAAATTTCAGCAAGTGTACGAGGAATGGTAACATACTAGAACCATCTTTTTTAAAAAAATTTGGCTAAAAGAAATAAGATTCCTTGTCAGAAACTGTAAAATTTCATATAATGATTTTTCAAGACGCTAAATATAAATTGATATTCATCTTCTGGTTTTGTACCTTAAAAGTTACGGTCTGTTGATTTATTGCATGTTTTAAAAAATTGACAATGAAAAATAAATGATTTTTATCTGAAAGTTTTATATAAAATTTATATTATTGCTTTCAAACAAACATGTTGATCATTAAGTTAAATACTTATTGTATTGCTTAATGACAATGATAACTTGTTCCCTTTGACGACAGATTGTAGGCCATAATAATACAAATATTGCTGACGTGACAGTTATTCTTTCAGCAATGGATTCTTTAACTAATCGATTTTAACTAACTGCGTAGTTCAAAATTTTAATATGTCGTTTCTCTTTGAAGTGGTTTCACTGAAGATGTTTCGTCCAGGAAAATAGCTTTTGTCAGTTTATGTATGTTCAAAGTGAAGGACAAATGTCAAATATTTCGTTTTATCACGAAATTTATTTTCCCAAAACAAAATATTCCAGAACGGAGTCAAAATGAATCATCTCGTGGTGAAATATAAATTTTGTAAACATCTAGGACATGAAACCACCACCTTTGTCAAAGTCACGTCTGGTCAAATATATGATATTCGTGATCTGGTTCAAATAATAATGCATACTATCAACATGATTTCCTTGTCAAGATTATCACTTCAAAATATTTACTTCTTGACCTCATTCCGAACAATGCAATATCGCAATCAACAGATCACGACGTGACCAGTCTAGTAATCTACGCGTTTCTTGCATTAATTTCGTACATTTTGCATATTTTAATGACAAAGATTGGCCTAAATACAACTGATCCCCTAGACCCGACTAATTCCCTGCAAATTTTATCAGCAAAATAATATTCAGAGAACACTCACCGTCATGTAACATGCCTGTTACCTTCGGGGCTTACAATTGGTTGATCATGGTTTGATTTCAACTTTGAACTCATGAGCTCATCTTTCATTTCTTGTGGTTAATTTTTAAAATACACAATAATCTAAAGAAAGAAGTCAATTTAAAACATTGTTTTGTGTTATGCTATACATTTAATATGCTTAAATACTTGTTTTATCCCGAATTAAAGCGTAATTGGTGATAATTTTGGGGCGGTATTTCGTGGCTTAATTTGTGACGTAAATGCATGACCTTTGACACTGGAGCAAATGTATTGGTCGTTGTTAGTCATCCATTTATAGGAAAATTGCAGTTAAACCGCGCCCATAACATACTTACAAAGTGTTATTTCATGCCATTGATAATAGTAATTTAACAAAAACACATATTGACCCAATATATATTTCTCTTTATGCAGCATTTTATTACCGCTTTTTACTACACATATTGTACACATATATCTATGACGTAATACACACGGAAGTGTAAAGTAGCAGGTGCTCGTTTTCATTATAATAGTGATTTATTATTTAAACATTACTTTATAACTCTTTTCTATAATAAATGTGCCTGGTTTGAATCAAAACAACAATTTCTTTGGGCATTGTTAAAGTTTTGCAAGTTATGAAAATGAATGGAAAACAATCTTGATTTGTTCTAATTTTAGATATTTCAGTGTTTTGGCATGGTGTACATCAGATTTAGACTATTCTGTATGTGATTGATCGTAATGCATTGATCTGTAAGTTTGTCAATTCATGCATATCTCTGTTATAAATAAATAAATTTGTGAACACTAATGACTTGAAAGTATGTCTGAATGTAGGTATTAAAGAAAGTCACAGGACAACAGTTGAGGTATTTCCCTAAAAAGATCTTTTAAATCACTTTTATGTATTTTCTTACTATTTTTTATTACCTGAAATTTTTACTGGGAGTTGAGAAGGGATAAAGATCTGAGATCAAACATAAATTTCTGCACAAAAAAATGTAATTAACAATATAAAGTCTGAATATTTGATATGAACCTGGAGTTATCCCCCTTAGTATACTTGATGGCCTGACTCTCCCCCTTTAATTATTGAAAATTATTGATTGTTATATGTATTGATACTCATAACTATATTATATTGTCTGTATCTGTTACTTGATTGATATACTTGTAACGAGCCTCAATGAAAAAAATAGGAAACAAATATATTAGTATTTTAAAACAACTTTGAAAACAAAACATTTTTTTAAAAAAGTCTTTGTTATGAAAACAAATTGTGAAAATAGCTTATTAATTAACTGACTACAAGATGCCCAAGAAACACACATCCTTGCTTAAGGATAATGGACCCTTTTGTTGTTGCAATGCTAAACATTGAAATTTTATAAAAAAAAAATCCACAGCCTTTCCCCTAGCTAATGTACTATATTGGACAATTATGTGCTTAATAAATAGAGGATTATTGCATGTAATGCTAGCAATGATTTCCCTAAAAGAAGTATATAAATAAAGATATTGGTGAAAACAAGTATAAAAATGGGCTTATTCAAGTATACCTTCTAGGGTGTGCTCAACTTTAGTGACTCAGCACATGGTTTTGGGGTTGTGAAGGTTGCTTTGGACTTTTGTTTAGACAATAAACGCTAGCACATCATGTACAAACAAGTGAGTAATCTATGTTTACAATTTTAGAACGAAAATCTCTTTAATAAAAAGTCTGTGGGGTAATTTGCAAAAAGCAAAAATCTTGGCTTTATTTGCCTCCAAATCCCCATTTTCTATTAAATGCAATGAAACATTTAATGATTTAATCAATTGTAATTCTGATCCCGTTGTAATTGGGGACTTTTCTTTAAATATTCTTCTTTATGCAGATGATATTGTTTTATTGTCTGAAAGTAAAAAAGGACTACAAAACAGTCTTAATGCTTTATATGATTATTGTGACTGTTGGAAACTACAAGTTAACACAGATAAGTCCAAAGTTATTGTATTTAATTCAAATGGTAAAACTTTTTTGGACAAATTTACTTACAATGATTCTTGTATTGAAACTGTTAGTCATTACTCTTATTTAGGTATTGTAATAAAATGTAATGGTAATTTCAATTTAGCCATTAATACGTACTCTTATGGAAAAGGCAAGAAAAGCCTATTTCAAAATAAAGAAAACTGTTGGTCTGAATAATCCATGTAGACTACTTGAAAAACTGTTTGATACATTAATATCACCTATACTTATGTACTGTTGTGAAATTTGGGGTGTTTACTCATCCTTAAGGGACTCTGAACCCTTTGAAAACTACACATTAAATTTATCAAAGAAGCACTTGGTGTTCATTGCAAGGCTTCAAATGATGCTTGTCGTGCTGAGCTTGGTCGAATTCCACTCAAAAATAAAATTATATTTTCAAGCATAAATTTTTTAGAGCATATACTTTCATCAGAAAATACACTTGTAAATCAAATTTTCTGTGCAACAAGGTTGTCAAACCCCTGGATCAAAAAAACTAAATGCACTTTACAAAAATTAGGATATTCATATCTTGTAGAAAAAAGTTGTTTAACAAAGCAGCACTTGGGACAAGTAAAACAAAGAATTTATGATCAGTGCTTGCAAAATCAAAATGCAAACATACAGGAATCTTCTAAACTCAGTTTCTTTCGTCGAGTCTACAAAATGGGTCAAAGACCATCATATGTTGATTCACTAAACAATGTAAATGATAGAGCAGCAATATGCAAAATACGCATAAGTGCACATTCTTTAATGATTGAAAGGGGAAAACATCTTAACATTCCTAGAGAGGAAAGATACTGTCCTGTCTGCAAAAATGGGGAAATTGAGGATGAACAACATTTCTTATTACAATGTAATAGATTTACCTCAAAACGAGAAATATTAGAAAATAAAATAAATGTTATATTTAAAATACAGCGTAACATTACCACTGATGATAAAATATCTCTATTGGTTAACAATAGCTCAGCATTATTACTAAGACTGTCTTCCTCTTTCATATCAGAGTGTCTAAATATAAGAAATAGTGAACTAATATGAATCACCAATATGTAACTTTTCATTCTATAATGATATGTTATCATGTAACTTTTCATTCTACCATGTCAATTAATATAATTATATGTATGCAATAGGTCTTAACCATTTATTGTTAATGAGTTTGTGCCAATAAAATATTTGTATTTGTATTTAACAGTACTGTATTGCTTTGAACAAAGTTTCCCTTTGATATATGTGCAAAATGGCACGTCACTTTCATTCTGTATTTTACTGTTTTGATATTGTAGCACTTTTAAATTTCGTCATACACATGCAGGCCTACAGAAGGGGTCATAATTACCTTAATTTAAATTTGATCACCATGATCAATCTGTATTTAATGAAAAAATGCTAATGATTCTCACTTTTTGTCCTAAACAATTTTGTCCATCTACCATTTGATACCCCCAAATTTCATTAGCTCACCTGACCCGAAGGGTCAAGTGAGCTTTTCTCATCACTTGGCGTCCGTCGTCGTCGTTGTTGGCGTCGTCGTCGTCGTTAGCTTTTTACAAAAATCTTCTCCTCTGAAACCACTGGGCCAAATTTAACCAAACTTGGCCACAATCATCATTAGGGTATCTAGTTTAAAAATGTGTCCGATGACCCCGCCAACCAACCAAGATGGCCACCATGGCTAAAAATAGAACATAGGGGTAAAATGTAGATTTTGGCTTATATCTCTGAAACCAAAGCATTTAGAGTAAATCTGACATAGGGTAAAACTGATTATCAGGTCAAAATCTATCTGCCCTGAAATTTTCAGACAAATCTGACAACCTTTTGTTGGGTTGCTGCCCCTGAATTGGTAATTTTAAGGAAATTTTGCAGTTTTTGGTTATTATCTTGAATATTATTATAGATAGAGATA
The DNA here is from genome assembly GCF_021869535.1 of Mytilus californianus. Lineage (NCBI taxonomy): Eukaryota > Metazoa > Mollusca > Bivalvia > Mytilida > Mytilidae > Mytilus > Mytilus californianus. The sequence goes on from NW_026262712.1 coordinate 82,832,405, forward strand.
AACTGTAAAACAGCAATAATGTTCAGCGAAGTAAGATCTACAAATAAGTTGTCATGACCAAAATTGTCAGTCAACCCCTTTAGGAGTTATTGCCCTTAATAGTCAATTTTTAACAATTTTTCGTAAATTTTTGTAATCTTTTACAAAAAACTTCTTCTCTGAAACTACTGATACAAATTTAACCATACTTGGCCATAATCATTCTTAGGGTATCTAGTTTAAAAAATTTGTCCGATGACCCCGCCTTCCAACCATCATGGCCAACTTAGTTAAAAATAGAACATAGGGGTAAAATGCAGTTTTTGGTTTATATCTCTGAAACTAAAGCATTTAGAGCAAATCTGACAGGTGGCAAAAATGTTCATCAGATTTAGATTTATCTGCCCTGAAATTTTCAGACAAATCCGACGACCCGTTGTTGGGTTGCTGCCCCTGAGTTAGTAATTTTACAAAATTTTGCAGTTTTTTGTTATTATCTTAGATATCATTATAATATCTAATATCTAATACTATTAACTATGATTTTAACCTTATTTTACATGATTTCCAAAGCATCAGTAAATACAGGTGAGCGACACAGGCTCTTGAGAGCCTCTAGTTTTATTTGTCATGTCGTAACTCTATACAACAGACCTTCAGAAAATAGTGGAATTTTGGGTCTATCTTGTATATTCTGTTGCCTAGCAACCATTATAATGGTAGAGATAAACTCACTAAATATGCTTTAAATTTATAGCTTAAGTATACAGGTTATGTTCTCATATATTTTATGATGGTATGATACTAAACCCTTAACGGGAGGGATTGGGCTTGATTTTCATATGATTAAGATCTAATCTTTCAATAAGTTTAATTTAGGTCTGGAGCTGGCATGTCAGTAACTGCTAGTAGTCCTTTGTTAATTTATGTATCATTGTCATTTTGCTTAGTTTCTTCTGTTACCTATTCTGACATCGGACTCGGACTTCTTTCAAACTGAGTTTTACTGTACGTATTGCTGTGTGTTTTTTTATTCTACATTGGCTAGAGGTATAGGGGAGGGGTTGAGTTCTCACAAAACGTGTTTAACCCCACGGCATTTTTGCTCCTGTCCCAAGTCAGGAACCTTTGGCCTTTGTTAGTCTTGTATGTTTTTTTAATTTTAGTTCATATATATGTTTCGGAGTTTAGTGTGACATTTTCACTGAACTAGTACACATTTTTGTTTAGGGGCCAGCTGAAGCCCGCCTCTGGGGACAGGATTTTCTTGCTGTGTTGAAGACCCATTGGTGGCCTTGGGCTGTTTTCTGCTCTTTGGTCGGGTTGTTGTCTCTTTGACACATTCCCAATTTCCATTCTCAGTTTTAGCTTAAATCTATTTATATTTGAAATCCAACCTGTTTAACATGCAGTAAATTATACATTTATACACTGTTTAAATGTAACACAATGTAATGCAAATTTCTTGCAAAATGCAAAATTATAGTAATTTCTTCCTAGCAACAAAACGTTTCCCATAGCAATGGTAATTTGTTTTCTATTTTACAAGATTCAACTTTTAATATGTAATTGCAAAAAAAAGATTATTCAAGATCCACATTGTAAAAAGTAACAAACTCCAAGGAAAATGTCAAGGATAAAAATAAATGCTGAAATATCAACAAACAAAACTACAGACAAACAGCTGTAATTCTTCAAGAGAATGTGGTAACAAAATGCACCAGTAGAGTCCATCTGTGGAGTAAAAAAATGTACCATTTTCCTTATGGTGAAATTGCTGGTTATAACATTTTTTCATGAATTAATACATGTACACCCTGTTATATTTTTTTAATTATACCAGGTATTATTGATATTAACAGATTTTGTCTCTAGCGCTGGGTGGAGTCCTTTTAAGTTTTTATTGCCCCTGCCATGGTAAGTGCATCACAGTTTCCTTGTCCATCCGTACGTCCGAAATTTGCTTCTGTTCTCTAACTTTACTTTGCCACAACCAAATGTTCTGAAACTTATACACAATACTTATTACATCAGAATTTTGATAGCGTCACTTTCACTGTTCTGGAGTAATGTCCCTTTATAAATGGAAAAATCAGCAAATTTGCGGTTTCTGTTCTCTAACTTTACTTTGCCACAACCAAATGTTATGAAACTTGTACTCACAGATCCAGTTCGAATTAAGGTGGCATCAATTGTCACCGTTCTTGAGTAACACAATTACCTTTTGTTATTGAACAATGAGAGCACTCAAACCCCCAAGTAATCTCTAATGACAACATAAAGAAACAAATGTCATCAAGTTTAAAAGAAAACAAAGCGTCAATATGTTTGAGTAAGTACATTGACTCTTGCATAAGCAGGGGCATTTGTGTCCCATGGACAGTTTTGGCATAACTCCCATAAGATAACTTTCTCTCTTTTCACCTATTTGTTTATCAACATGTTTATGCGAACCACTATCTAACTGAATCTTAATGGACATTTTGGTTGGAGAAACAGTTTTTGTTTCGCCTTGACGGAGTCAAAAAGTAAGACGTAGTTATGCTGTTTTCGATGGTGTCAACAATGTGTTAGTATGTGATTAGGTCAGTTTATGGGGAACCACGAGTGGTAGGTCAATGATATTTGGTATGCAGTTGTATCAACATTGGCACATCCAATGTCCATTGAGATTATTAGGGCCCATCCCCTCAGTCATGGTCTATTGACTTTGAATGGTTTGCATAGTTTACATGTTAAAGCTTGTGATTAAATTAGTTTAAGAGGAACCACTAATGTTAAGTTAATGATAGTATTAGCATTTGCAAGTCTTCTTTTTCATGGAGATGATTTGGCCCCACGGTTATTTGACTTTTAAGCTTTTACATTGTTTACAAGTTAAAGTTTGTGTTTAGGATAGTGATATGGGAACCACTGATGATAAGTCAATGGTATTTGGTATGCAGTTTTATAAGCATTGGCATTTCTCATTTCCATGGAGTTTATTTGGTCCTGCATCTTAAGTAATGGTTCATTTACTTTGAACGTTTTTGGATATTTTATATGTTTAAATACTGCCATTGCATTATACTATAACAATTACAAAAAGGCAAGACATATCTCTGTGTCAACGGTTTATTTGTGTTGGGTACTGTTTTTTTCTGATTTTGTATCTGTTGAATCTGTTGACTATTCATGTGACATAATGATACATTTATTGTTTATAGCTCTAAAAGTTGTCATTAAACAGAAATTTAAACTGCTAGATGACGAAACCATTCATGAAAGTATAAGTTAAGTTTGGTCTACTATCTTGCAACTTAGCTTATATAGATTGACATATAAAAAAAAATACTGCACCATTTCTATGTCTCCTTAATTATTAATGTATAATTTGTAACTTTACACGTTTGGTTTAAAACCTGTTTTTGTATTTTAGTCTCATTGTTAAGTACTATAACAAAATCAGATCTCACATAATTAACCAAATAAATGGGGAATATGTCCATGGGACACAGATGATGCCCCCCCCTTACATATAACTTTATATAGGGACATAACTCAAGAACGGTAAAAGTGAAGCTACCCAAATTCGTACTTGATCTAAGTTTTGTGGTAATGAGCATTGTCTATAAGTTTCATAACATTTGGTTGAAGCAAACTTAAGTTAGAGAACGGAAACAAAAAATTCAGCAATTTTTCCAAAATTTGTAAAGGGGCATAACTCTAGAACGGTAAAAGTGACACCACCAAAATTCAAAATTGATCTGAGTTTTGTAGTTATAAGCATTGCGTATAAGATTCATAACATTTGGTTGAGGCAAACTTAAGTAAGAGAACAGAAATGAAAAATTCAGCAATTTTTATACGACAGCAAACAAATTTTTGCGTTCGTATAATGGTATCTTGTCGTCGTCTTCGTCCGAAGACACATTTAATTTCTGGACAATAACTTTAGTTTAAGTAAATGGATCTCTATGAAATTTTACCAGAAGGTTCAATACCACAAACGGAAGGTTGGGATTGATTTTGGGGGTTATGGTACCAACAGTTTACGAATTAAGGGCCAAAAAGTGACCAAAAACAAGCATTTTTGTAGTTTCAGGACAATAGCTTGTGTGTTAGTATATGGATCTCTCTGTAATTTTACCACAAAGTTCCATATCACAACTGGAAGGCTTGGATTGAGTTTGGGGGTAAGTGCCTCAAATGTTCAGGAATTAGGGGCAAAAAAGGGGCCAAAAATAAGCATTTTTCTAGTTTCCAGACAATAACTTGTGTTTAAGTGTATGGATCTCTCTGGATTTGTAATACAAGTTCCATACCTCAAAGGGAAGGCAAAGGGAAGGCTGGTATTGAGTTTGGGGGTAATTACTCCAAGGGTGGTTCAAAAATTTTGGAGGGGATTTTTTTCAATTTTTTGGGGGGTTCATATTATTTTTTTTCAAGATTTTTCAAAATTTCAAATTTTGTCCAAAAAAAGTTGTTTTTTTTGGGGGGGGGGGGGGGGGGGGAGGGATTTTTTTTCATACCTTTTTGGTTTTTTTTCTAAAAATTTTCCATATTTACATTGATTATTTCTGATTTATATATAAAAGCAACAAATACTGATATGGCAAGAGATACGCACCAAACAGTGTGTGTAAATTATTATATATAACTGATTAACAGTATTGCGCAATAACAAGAAATCTTCAATTGCACAGTATTGCACAAAAGCACATTATTGGGCAATAGCACAGTATTGTAGCAAGAAATCTTCTATTGCGCAATAGCAAGAAATCTTCAATTGCACAGTATTGCGCAATAGTAAGAAATCTTCAATTGAAAATAAATACAAATCTTTTAATCAATTTCAATGGGATTAATTTAAAGTCTTTAATTTTTTTGGGAGGGGGAGAGGGGGGTTCTAACCTTGTATTACTATTTTGGATATTGGGCCTCATTTTTAAATTGGTCTACATTGAGATCCAAAGGGTCCAGAATCAAACTTTGTTTGATTTCATCAAAAACTGAATTATTGAGGCTCTATGAAATGCTGAATCTTATTGTGCATTTAATTTTTTTATTTTGGGCCCTGTTTTCACATTAGTTCAAGGTTTGAAGGGTCCAAAATTAAATTTTGTTTGATTTCAACTGAAATGTAATTTTTGGTGTTTTTTTATGTGCTGAATATAACCATGTTGTTAGATTTTGGATATCAGACCATACTAGGTAAATTAAATGTCCCATTTCAAATTTTTAAGATCTTTGACCACATTTATTTTGTGTCAGAAACCTATCTTATGTCAAAAATTTGATCACAATCCAATTTCAGACAGTATCAAGCTTGAATATTGTGTCAAAACTTGCCCCAACTGTTCAGGGTTCGATCTCTGCGGTTGTATCAGGCTGCGCTGGGCGAAGCGTTTTATAGCATTTGTAAAGGGGCATAACTTTAGAAAGGTAAAAGTGACACCACCAAAATTCAAAATTGATCTGTATTTTGTAGTAATAAACTTTGTGTATAAGTTTTATAACATTTGGTTGAGGCAAACTTAAGTTACAGAAACAGAAACCAATTTCAGGACGTACTGACGGACGGATGTACAGACGGACGGACATACAGACGGACGAGGGTAAAACTTAATGCCCCCTCCGCTACGGTGGGGGCATAAAAATGCTGAAAATGATGATTACCAAGTGGCCAATCAAAGATGCTAGTCTAAAGGCATATGCCCCTCCGTATTTTGATCGCCAACGAAATAAATCGCATGTTTCTCACCAATTATGTAAATTTAAGCATAAAATCTTTTAAATCGTTTTAGGCATGTATTGTTTTCTGGAATTGTACACCCCCTTTCATAAATCCTGGATCCGACCCTAATACCAGAGAAGATTATTCCATTTTGAAAACCCAATTTTGAATTAAAATTAGCAGAAACATAAGAAATGATCAGATTTTGTTATACTATATGTCTATCTAAATTTCATATTTCCCCCCAAAAAACTATGACTCCCAACCAATTTGTAGTTCATTGTTTTTTTTGTTTTTTTTTTTTTAAAAACTAGGTATACTTACAAAAAATAAAAATAGAAATACATGTTACCTACTCATAAGCTAAAAAGTAAAATTCACATAGGCATAAGAATGTATAAATTAAACTTTGTCAGAAGAATAGGTCACATTTTAATGGCAAATTTCAGTCTTTTATTGCTCTGCTTGGCTATGAAAAAATAGAAAAGAAACTATCGCACCAACCTTGCACCAAAACGATTTTTTATCTGAAGTTTGATATGTATGAACTTGTCCAAATGTTAAAATTTCAAATTGGTGCAAGCATGGTGCGGTGGTCAAAATGTAGGAAAACCATCCCAATTTCTGTATTGTTGCTTATTTTCCCGATTATGACGTCATTCAAACCTACCATTGTAATGTCATTAAACATCTTTTGTTAGATAAAAACAGTGTTACTTAAATCATTGACTCATATTCTAATAATTAACAGAGAAAAATCTGCTCAGTTTAAATTTCTATTATTTTGTAAATGTGGGGCCATTTTATGCCATTATTTGGACAGAAGCTTGTTTATGACCAAAATACAGTATCCAGAGCCAAATTTTGAAAAAAATATTTTCATTCTTCCGTATTTTACTGATAAATGTACTTACTTTTTGTCTCGCCTGCGACGAAAGTCGCAGAAAGTGAGACATAGGTATTACTATCCGGCGGCGCCGTAAACTATTTGTATAAAGCTTTATATTTCAGAAGGTAGAAGACCTGGATGCTTCATACTTTGTATGCGGATACCTTATGTTACGAACTTTCCGTCTGTCATATGTCCAATGTCCTTGACCTTATTTTCATGGTTCAGCGACTGCTTGAAAAAAAAGTTTAGTTTTTTTGTTATGTAAATTTCTCACTTATTATGAGTAATAGGATAACTATATTTGGTATATGGGTTCCTTGCAACGTCTACATGTCCATCAGACAGGGTTCACCTGACCTCAGCCTCATTTCATGGATCAGTGATCAAGGTTAAGGTTACGTGATTAGGTCTGTTTCTCAGATACTACAAGCAGTAGGTCAGCTATATGTGGTGTATGGAATGATTATAAGGAATACATGTCAGTCTGGCAGGTTTCATCCGACCTTGACCTCATTTTCACGGTTAATTGGTCAATGTTAAGTTTTTGTGTTTTGGTCTGTTTTTCTAATACTATAAGCCATTGGTCAACTATATTTGGTGTATGGAATGATTGTCAGGTGTACATGTCTGTCTGGCAGGTGTCATTTGTCCTTGACCTATTTTCATGGTTCATTGGTCAATGTTAAGTTTTTGTGTTTTGGTCTGTTTTTCTAATACTATAAGCAATAGGTCAACTATATTTGGTGTATGGAATGATTGTAAGGTGTACATGTCTGACTGGCAGGTGTCATTTGTCCTTGACCTCATTTTTATGGTTCATTGGTCAATGTTAAGTTTTTGTGTTTTGGTCTGTTTTTCTAATACTATAAGCAATAGGTCAACTATATTTGGTGTATGGAATGATTGTAAGGTGTACATGTCTGTCTGGCAGGTGTCATTTGTCCTTGACCTCATTTTCAATGTTCATTGGTCAATGTTAATTGCTCTTGTTTGGTCCTCTTCTCAGATACTATAAGTTATAGGTCAACTATATGTGGTGTATGGAATGATTGTAAGGTGTGCACGTCTGTCTGACAGGTTTCATCTGACCTTGAGCTTATTTTCATGGTTCATTGGTCAATGTTAAGTTTCTGTTGTTTGGTCTTCTTCTCAGATGCTATAAGTAATAGGTCAACTATATTTGGTGTATGGAATGTATTTTATTATTTAACTGCTGATTACTTACATTGAAATAGATTATTTTATAAAAATTTTTAAATAACATTAATAATGATAATAAATAATGAAAACTTTTAAGGGATCATTACTAAACCGTGATTAACAAAAACATTGGAAGGTGTGAAAATGTTAAAATAAGGTCACTCATGCATGAATGTTTAACATAGAATACAGTTCACTCCAGTCCCTTCATAAAGATTAATTGGCTGAATATGTACAGATTGAAGAACTTTTGAAATTTTGTTTGCACAACAGAATCACATTTACTGATTTTTGATACATATGAAATAAGATAAGTATTGAGATAAGTAAAAAATATTTTAGCATAGCAACATAAATAGATAAATAGATAATATGAAAATATGACTTTTTACAATATTTTGATCAAAGATTGAAGATAATTTTAGGTTTTTTTTTGTTTTTTTTTGGGGGGGTGGGGGGGGGTCTTTCAGGTTCATCTCAAGGAATTGACAAATATTTATCCAGTTTCTGCAATGCCTTAAAACTTTTCCTTGTGCACAGGTTTGTCTGTACTCAAGAGGAAATAAAAAAGTAAAATGGCCATATTTGTCAATCCCTTCTGATGAACCTTAAATCTAGATGAAAAATTATTTCATAAGAAATTTCAAAGTTTGCTTTTAGTAGTCATTTGACTTAATGTTTCAAAAAAAAGTTTCTGTCAGTCAAATGTCCATTGTCCTTAACCTCATTTTCTTGGTCCAGCAACTACTTGAAAAAAAAACTGTATGGTTTTTGTAATGTGATTTTCTCAATTATTATGAGTAAAATGATAACTTTATTTGGCATGTGCGTACCTTGCATGGTTCACATATCTGTCAGACATATTTCATTTGACCTTGACATCATTTAATGGATCAGTGAACAAGATTTAGTTTTCATGATAAAGTCCATATCTCAAATTCTATCACCAATAGGTCTTCTATATTTGGTGTATAGAATGATCGTAAGGTTCACATTTCCAACTGGCAGATAAGTGATAAGTTCATAAAATTTTCTGTATGGAATGAATGTTATGTGTATATGTCTGTCTGACAGGTGTCATCTTACCTTGACCTCATTTTATGGTTCATTGGTCAAAGTTCAGTTTCCTCAATGAGGTTTGTTTCTAAGATACTTTAGGCAATATATGTTAAATAAATTTGGTGTATGGAATGATTGTACGGCCTACATGTTTGTCTGATAGGGTTTATCTCACCTTGACTTCATGTTCATTCATCATTAAAATGTTAATTTAATGTAAAGCTTATATAAACTTATTTTTTTTACTTTCAACATAAATTCAATTATGAACACTAAAACAGGCGAGACATTTCAGTGTGTCCACTCTTGTTTTACAGTTAACAAGTAGATACAGTCATGATAAAGTTTGTTACACATCAAATACTTTGTCAAACTTTCATAGAATTTTATGAAACTTTGGCAGAAGCTTTTTTATGATTAAGAGATAATGTCTGAAGCAAACTTTTGAAAATATATTTTCATTTTCAGTATTTTTCTGATAGATGGACTTAGTTTTTTACAGTTAACGTTTACAGACAGTTTGGGATTAATTTTTTTTTGAAAATTGGACAGAAGCTTATCTTCAAGACCAAGAAATAACATCTAAAGAAAACGTTTGAATTGTTTTTTATGCCCCACCTTTGGGCATTATGTTTTTCAGTCTGTGTGTCCATTGGTCCATCCGTTTTGTCTGTCTGTCCCGCTTCAGGTTAAAGTTTTTGGTCGCTTCAGGTTAAAGTTTTTGGTCAAGGTAGTTTTTGATGAAGTTGAAGTCCAATCAACTTGAAACTTAGTACACATGTTCCCTATGATATGATCTTGCTAATTTTTATGCCAAATTAGAGTTTTTACCCCAATTTCACGATCCACTGAACATAGAAAATGATAGTGCGAGTGGGGCATCTGTGTACTATGGACACATTCTTGTTGAATCCTGTATTTTACTGATAAATGGACTCACTTTTTAAGTCAACATTACACTTTTACACTGACAGTAGCAATTGTAGGCAAGACACAGGGTTCTGGGGAACCCCTTACAAATTGTTTTAACTAGTGACCTAACTTTAGTGTCATTTTCTTCTGATATTTTAAGTTATACAGAAAGTTGTTATATCTGGATAGTGAGATCTGGTTGATTTTTTTTATGTATGCATGCAGCAACCAAGGACATGATATTATGCTGATTTCACTGGTACATATAACTATGTAAACAAAAACTGTCCTGGTTTCAGATTGAATATACTTTTTATGATTTTTTTCTAAAATTGATTTTCAAAAAGATAGCTTGAACAAAACTTTTTATAATCCATAGAACATTACCATTCAGGTCATGTCTGGCAAATACATGAATGACCGTTTCCTGACCCTTGAATGGTATGCATTATGAATTAAAGGGTATATAGGGGTGTTGTCAATCTATGTCTGTTTGAAATGTGGCAAAATTAACAACCATGAGTTGTTAACCCATGAATGATCCACAAAAATGCAGTTTGAAGTAAGAAAAAGGCTGTTTTACATATTTTCGTTTTAAATACATGACCATGTATTTGTATTTTGGCCATTTTTGTATAGTTTTTTGACCTGCAAATATAGAGCACATGCATGTACCAATTAAGAAATTGATCACAATGTTTGTTTATATGAACTAACAACTTGCATGTAAATATTTTTATGGAACTTGCATGGGCTCAATATCTCCTAATAACAAACATGTGTGAAATAATTCAAATGTTGTCCTTTTTTAAAATAATTGGGATTTTGCTATCTTAAGCCTATAAAAGCTCTAAATATTCATGATATTTCAAAGATATTACACTTTACTCTTACTTAATGATAATTTTTAGGCTAAAATCACATAGTATTGTAATAAATCATGTTTGTTAGTCCTAAAAGGGCCTTATTGCACATCCCCCTTTAAAAGAGACTTCCAAAGATTTGCCATTAAAACAAAAATCTTTAAAAACCAAAATTTTAAAAAATGACATAAAACAAAGACAACTGTTTAGTTTAATGAGCAGCGTAGGTAAATTTTCAGTAATGATCTTAGTGTTATACCCCACTTGCAGAGAGGATGATACTGCCATCACCTTGTCCATCTATCATATATTACTCCGCTTCTGTATTTAGGTATGATTTGATATGTTGTTGAAACACTTTTATAATAACAGAGTTTTAAATCCATCTAGTTAAGGTGAATCGTTGGTATATATTTCCTCAGATAGAATTTTCTTATACTTTTCCAAAATGAAGATTTTACTACGCTTTTTTCAAAAATACAATAAAAAAAAATGTAAGGGTCACTGTGCTATTTTTCAAGCTACAAGTCATGCAAAATTGCTAAAATTTGCATAGATTGCTCATAAAAAAACACATTTTTGTGAATAAAAAAAAACTATGAGAATGAAATTTGAAATAAAAAGATAGGTTTTATAATATGCTTTCAGAAAATAAAAAGAAAAAATGGTGTTACCGAACTTGTTTTCTTGCTACAAGTAAAAAATGAAAATTTCACTATCATTCCAGTATAAAATTTTTACTCTAAGGGTTATCTCCCCTTAATCGTTAAGTTGAAAAGTTGATTCTAAAAAACACAAATATTTGGTATTTGTTTAAAACATTTTGGATAATGCAATAAATCAGTTATTTTTTTATTCAAATAAACAGTCTAACACATAAATTGCAAATCTGTCTCAAAATTTGCAGATTTAGGCAAAGAACTAGACCGATTGTGTACTGCTATTGTACAATCCAAGATGGCGGTGTACAGTGAATCTACCTTTTAAAAACATTTGTTTCTTTTGGAGTCCATATGCTGCTTGTTGATTACACTGTATTAAAAATAAAAAGTGTTTGACAGAATTATATGGACAACAACAATAGAGCTTTAGCATTTCTAAGAATGTTTATATGTTGTTGGTCATGTTTTTAATTTACTATAATCAGGATATCAGTTACCCAGTGAAATGCATATTTTCAATCAATTTTTTACATGCACTATTTAAAATCAGGGCCAAAGAGAACAAATCTTGGCCACAATCAACACAATCAGTTTTAACAAACTACAAATCAATGATGCAAGAACAAAAACACTTGACTCAAAGCAAGAAATTTTGCATTTACAAATAAATGTATTTTCACAGGGCAGTGCATATGATATGCAGCTTTCAATGAAGAAATCCTTCAGTTTTGAAGAATTTTGTAATATGCATGACTAATCTTCTTTTTTTTTTTCAATTTTCAGTAGCTTAGTATAATTCATCAGCTTTAAAAGAGAAGAGAATGTTTGATACTGGATGTGTAGTGTCTGTGAAGGTCAACGGAGAAGATAAGAAAACACTGAGTGGAGTACTCATTGATACAAAGTTTGGGCTTGTCCTGACACATGGTACTTTAGTCTCATCTTTGTTAACTGATCAGCAGATAAATTCATTACAGAAAAAAGGAATTTTACAAAATAATTTTCATCATTGGGATGCAGAAGTCTGTTTGCAAAGGACCAATAAACAAGATTCAAATAAAAATTTGAGATCCATATTAAATAGTTCTGACATTGGTACCCTAACAGAAAGTGAAACATGGCAAAAGAACTTGTACTCTGAATATTCAGCTAATGTACTGGCTATTTTCTCTTTGAAAAAATTGCAGAATGTTGTTTCTTTTTTATTGCCTGAAAATAAATGGGAATTTGTGGAAGATTTTTCTTCACAAGAGACACCAGATGACCAGTCTAAATTTTACGCAATGTTATCCTGTTTTATTATACTGAAATTGAATAACTGGAAGAGCTATAATAACATTCTTTCTGTTCTTGCATACGATCAACTTGACAAGGGAGATAATTTAGAAATAGAAGCAACACCTTTTGGTGGTCTGTGCCCTGAGATTTTTCTGAATTCCAGAAGTACTGGTGTGTTGAGTAACAAGGCTGGTGGGATATTGTTAATGACTGATGCTAGATGTGTGCCAGGATCAGAAGGTGGTCCAGTGTTTTGTAGAAAAGGTCATCACAGGTACATATAGAAAATATAAGATGGTCTGGATGGGGTCCTCTATTTCTGTATTCTTTAATTTTGTCGGCCATTTGTCTCTATTCCTTATACTTTTTGCCCATTGTTCTCTATTCTTTATGTTTTTATGTTTTAACACCTCATTGTTCTCTATTCTTTTTATTTTTTTGGTCCATTTTTCTCTATTCTTTATATTTTTTCCCCATTATTCTCTATTCTGTAAAACCCCATCCACACCCTCATATAATAGTGTAATAATTGCTTGATATTAAAAGTTAATTTGCATTGGTTCAAAAGCTATCTAACTTCTTTGTTGTAAGTAACGGATAAGAAAATTCAATAATCTATTAAATTTTCAAAATAAAACTAATTGATAAAATTAATGTACACTTAAGGGTGTAAAAGTGTGCAAAGATTTTATATATGACAGATAAAAATAGTAGAAAACACTAGTAGCCATAACACAGTGATATTAATATTGAATTATATGAGTGATTTAGAAGTGCATGTATTGATAATACATATAGTATGTAGCTTTCAGTAAAATACTGGGTTCAAGTGAGAGACATTGTTTTGTTGTGTTTTCTGTGCTTTTTGCACACTTAAAAATAGAAATGCAGAATGAACCAACAACAATTCTAGTCTATAATGTCACTTGATAGATGAAGACTTGTCTTTTGAGCTCATCTGGATCAAAAGGTCTGTGTGAGCTTATGCCATCACAAGGCATCCTTCTTGCATTTTCCATTAACTTATACACAATTCTTCTCCTGAATCTTCTGAAATTTTATTACAGGGCTAAAGGGAACAAGTCTTGGCCACAATCAGCATTTGCGTAACTAGAAGAAAAAATGTTTCTGATGATTCCACCTGTCAACCAACATGGCTGACATAGCTAAAAATAGAACATAGGAGTAAAATGCATGTTTTGTTGATTGTCTTGAAAATCATTACAGACAGAAAATCTGACTGGGGTAGAATTTTTCGGATTGTCAATTTTGCCAATTATCTTGAAAATTATGATAGTTAAAGCGTACCTTTAAATAACAGCAATGGCCAGCAACACAATATTGTAACAGCCACTATGTTCCGGCAGTTACTTTGTTCCGGCGGAACTTTTCAACTAGTTATTTCGTTCCGACGGAACTTTCCAACTAGTTGTTTTATTCCGAGTGCAGTTGAAAAGTTCCGGAAAAAAGTATCTAGTTGAAATGTTCCGGAACAATGTAGCTAGTTGAATAGTTCTGGCGGAACAAAACAACTAGTTACATCGTTCCGGAACAAATCAGCTAGTCAATTTATTAAAGCAAATCATAATAACTTTTCACTACACTCGGTATAAACCAACTAGTTGGAAAGTTCCACCTTAACAAACAATTAGTTGGACAATATGTACTTCATAGTTATGTATATCAAATGAAAACTAAAATGTGTTACTGGAAAATAAACGTGTGCCCACTTTGCTTTAATAACACATTGTATTAAAGATATTGAATAAATGCAAGGGAAATATCATATTTAATATCAGATTCAACACTAGTAAACAAGTCAAATCATTTTCAGAAATATTCATACATGCTGTTCTTTCTAACATTTCTTTTTCTTTTTGGTCTAGATGGACCAGGTTGCGACTCCAGCAAAAATTGCGCAACTTCGTTCAATTCTATATCTGTTTGACTTTCATCATCTTCTTGGAATTGAAACGTGTCCTGAGTTTTGAATACACTCTCTTCCTCATCTTCGTCATGTGCATCCACATGATCATCATCATCCTCAACATCATCCTTATCGTCATTATCATCATCCTCATCGTCGTTATCGTCGTCGTCGTCATCATCATCATCATCATCATCATCACCATCATCATCATCAACAACGTTTTCATCATCGTCATCAACGTTTGCATCAGAATCAACGTCAATATCGCAATTCTCATTGTCGTCGTCCTTTTCGTTGTCTCTTTCGTGCGCGATTTCCTCACCTTCGCTACATGTACTAATATCTTCATCGTACCACTTTTTTAGATTTCTCTGATTGTATGGTCCAATCGTTACACCCTTTTCGTCATCGAACATAGAATAGTTACCTTTACCATTGTACTTGGTAACCTCGTATGGTCCTTTATATCTCAGTTGTTGTACGGTAGCCATACCTGCCTTTCTCCTAAAGTTTTTTAATAACACTTTGTCCCCTACAAGGTACAGTTTATTCTCAACTTTATGTCTTACGTCATAACTTTCCTTTTGCTTTTGTTGAGCCTTTTTTACATTCTTTACCACATCTTTGCTTATTTTGTCCTTAATTTTAATCATCTGATTAACTGCGCCTTCTATGTCTTGTTCATCGTGATTAGATTGTGTGTTTTTAAATTCAGATTCATTTGGTAAGACTGGTTGTCTCATGAACATGACATAGAAGGGTGAGTATTGGGTAGAGTGGTGCTTCGAAGTTCTGTAATGAAAAAGGGCCTCCTCTAAATACAAATCCCAATCTTCTCCATTTTTATCAATCATTTTATTCAGCATGTTTTTCAAAGTTTGATTAAACCGCTCAACCATTCCGTTTGATTGTGGATGGTAGGGAGAAGTCGTAACATGCTTAATACCGTAACTTTTAGTAAAGTTCTTCGTTATTTTACTATTAAATTCTCCACCTTGGTCGGAGACGATCTCTTCCATAACTCCAAATCTGCATATGGTAGAATGAAGTTTACTGGCAACCTCACTTGCTGTTTTTGACTTTAATGGAAAGGCTTCGGGCCACTTACTGAAGTAATCCATCACTGTAAGAACGTATCTGCAAAATGAGAATTGAAGAAATAATTTATTTGCATACATAAATAAGTTTAAATTTAGATTTTTTTTTAAATTGCAAAAAAAAAAGATACAATAAATAAATCAACATGAAGGGTTCCTGTCGACCTACCTCCTATAATCCTATGTCATACAGGCGCGCCACCTAAACTGCAAAATTTAGGTAACATTAACCGGAGTCTATTTGATGTGTGGGGAGCCTTTTTTCCAGGGCATATTTTCAATTTCAGCCTAAAACAGTGAAATCGATATCAAATTTTAAAAACAGGTTCTTAAGGTGACTGGGGGGTATTATAATGTTTAGAAGCTACCTACATAAATTGATGATTTTTAGATATTCCATACTTTAAAGTAAGTCTATCAAATAGATTGGGAAAAATGGTGGTACATTCGTGGTCGGGACATAAAAAAACAGAATAAATAACATAGGTCACCGATAATACTTTCAATGCAAAAAAGTGCCATTTTCCAATTAAAAAATAATAAAAGTCCTCTAGAGATAAAAAAAAAAGCTTTTTTAAATATTAAAATTTATGATATATCATAAAGAAACAACATGTTGGCAATAAATATCATTTTTAACTAAAAATATGTTTTAATTTAGGGTAAAAATGTAATTGCTGTTGAATCCCCCCTTGCCAAATGGCCCATGCATAATTTATAGGGAATCTTGAAATTCGCATAGTCACATTATCATTTAACGTTTATCATAATGATTTAATAAACAGCTGCGCCATGAGCGCATGATACGCCCGTCGTCTTGTGTGTGAATTTTGATGCAATAAGCATAAATAGTTTCTGACATACGGCGTGACATGCGACAACCCCCCCTTTTTTTAACAAAAAACTCAATATCTCTAAAATAAAATTTTGAATCAAAACCAAAAAGTATACAGATCTTTAGATTAATATAACTAAGAAGTGTGTAAAATTTTAAGCAATAATCATAAATCGTTTTTGAGATACGGCGCGACATGTGAAAACCCCCCTTTAAAAAAAATCAATATCTCAAAAATAAAATTTTGTATCAAAACCAAAAAGTATACAGATCTTAAGGTTAATATTATAACTAAGAAGTGTGTAAAATTTTAAGCAATAATCATAAATCGTTTTTGAGATACGGCGCGACATGTGAAAAACCCCTCCCCCTTTTTTGACAAAATACTCAATAACTCAAAAATAAAATTTTGAATCATCACCAAAAAGTATACAGATCTTAAGGTTAATATTATAACTAAGAAGTGTGTAAAATTTTAAGCAATAATCATAAACTGTTTTTGAGATACGGCGCGACATGTGAAAAACCCCTCCCCCTTTTTTAACAAAATACTCAATATCTCTAAAATAAAATTTTGAATCATCACCAAAAAGTATACAGATCTTAATATTAATATAACTAAGAAGTGTGTAAAGTTTTAAGCAATAATCATAAATCGTTTTTGAGATACGGCGCTACATGTGAAAAGAAACACACCTGTTTTAGTTACTAAGTCCCGTAACTCAAAAAGTTTTAATCTTATTTTCACCAAAAAGTATACAGATCGTTTGACCATCATAAGGAACAACTATGTTACGTTTCATGAAATTTGGATAAGTCATTCTCAAGTTACGGTGCGACATGTTTACGCCGGACAGATAGACGGACAGACGGACAAAAATTTGACGGGCTTATAAAAACTAAATCATACAAACATCTATATTTAAAATGTAGGTCAACGTGACCTTATTAATAAAAAAATATTTTTTACCCAAGACCTGTGCACTGACCAAAAAACAATGCTACATCTGATAAATGGTCTAACAAGCAAAATTTGACCTGAATCATTGTTGTGTAAAATGTAGATCCAAGTGACCTAATGATCAGTGAACCCTGTAGTATTTCCAAAGACCTATCCACTAAACATGTAGCAATGCTATACCATGTCGGGTATATAAGAAACAGACCTAAACGCAACATTTAACCGGAGTCAATCATGCGTGAAATGTAGGTCAAAGTGACCTAATGATTAGTGAATCCTGTAGTATTTCCAGAGACCTATCCACTGAACATGTATCAATGCTATAACATGTCGGGTATCTGAGAAACAGACCTAAAAGCAGAACTTAAGAAACAAACGAATGTACAGACGGACATATGGACAGACATGCGGACAAGGGTAAAACTATATGCCCCTTTCATATGCTTGATTGGGACATAAAAATAAAAATACATACCGGTATCCCCTTTTACAAATTGGCTTCTTTTTATCTGCTTTCATAAATGGTCCTATAAGATCTATTCCAACCTTTCCCCATACTCTTGGTGGGAACGAAACTGGAACCATCTCTTGGACATGTGATTTTGTTTTTTTGTTCTGAGACTGACATTCTGGGCAGTGTTTTATGAATTTTGCAACATCTTGCTTCATTCCTCTCCAATAAAATCTGAAAAAATAATAAACATTTTTTTATATATCTCAATTTAAAGTAAAGATATCCTCATTATTGTCATAAATAACATGCACTGTTAAATGAATATTATGTAAAGCCATTATTTAAAAAAAAAATAAGTAGATTAAAACAAATGTATTATAAACCGCAAC
This sequence comes from Mytilus californianus, assembly GCF_021869535.1. NCBI lineage: Eukaryota > Metazoa > Mollusca > Bivalvia > Mytilida > Mytilidae > Mytilus > Mytilus californianus. The sequence continues at coordinate 82,850,632 of NW_026262712.1, forward strand.
ACAAATTACCCCATCCCACGGGCTGAACATGGGGGAGGGTTAATTTATATACTACGTTGTGGATTGGCGGCACTACGTCCGGATCAGGAATTTGTAAATATAGCCGGGATTTCTTATGTACATTTTCCAATTTCTGGAGATTCAATTTCATATTTTACCATTGTTGAGGTCTATACTTAACACCATATTTCAGGCAATTCGATTTGAAGTACCATAGACTCTACAATGCAGTGCTATCATATTGCTTGTTTTTGGAGTTTTGGGTCCATTTTCTATCCCCAATCCCCTTTTCGTTAATTTTGTGTTTGAAAAATCATATGGCCGTAGGCCGTTCGCCACACACTAATGAAAACGATCAGCGAGATATTTCTTGTGACTTTCCATGTAGCGTGTACAAAAACACTGGCAATAATTTTCATCATTTTTGTTAGAAATTATCCATTTGTACTACAAACGTTTTTTAATCGTTTAATACATGAATGTAAGAAAATGCTTATGTCATTATTATTACCGTATGGATTAAAATAATCTTACCTTGAATTGCATTTTTCATAAGTCTTATCCCTGCCAAGGTGTCCTGTGTGCATTAGCTTGATTACACTCTTTCTTCTTTCTCTGGTGATGACCGTTCTCATAGTCTCTTGACCCTCCTGGTTGTTGATATACATCAAACTTTTGTTTCTGTCAACTTGAAATAACTTCGACCGTTTCCGTATTCTTCTCTTCTCACTTTCTGTTGCAGCTTCGTCATATTTTTTCTCCGACAAGTACAGAACGAGCTTCTCGTAATCTGAAACTTCCATTTCTGTGATTTTACTGACTATAACACTCATCTTATATATGCATTTGTTGTTTCTGAAATGTACTCACGTGTGCTGAACCATGAAACCTGCATTCCAGTGAAATGTCAGTTTAAATACCAATCATGCAAATTGAACCGTAATCATGTTTATATATATAATTAACAGTATTTAGCATCTAACTTTTTTTTATTGTAATAATATGAAAAAAATAATATAAAAAAAATATTTATTCACTTTCATTTTTAATGTTGTAACATTGTTCAAGGTTTTTTTTCAAAATTGTGGGGAAATTTCTGACTAGTTGAAAAATTCCGTTATAAATTACTATCTAAAATTGAGATTCTGATTCAACATTATTATAAAACATAAGTTATGATAATCAGGTTATGGTATTTTATTTTTGTTATTGCTTGGAACAACAACAATATAAACGGAACTGTGTGACTAGTTGATAAGTTCCGTTTGAACTTTTAAGCTAGTTTGCTATTTCCAGTTTGGGATAATTCGCCGATGAAGGAGGAACAATGTAGCTATTTGATAAGTTCCGTTTTGCATTTGTGGCTAGTGTCTTGTAGTCACTTGGTTCCGTTTTTTAAAAGTTCAATGATGATATGTTCTTCCCTTTTTTAGACAATTCTCTGAATGTAGATGTCTGACTATTTGATATTTTCCGTTGGTAATTTTGACTTGTTTGTTAGTTCCGTTATAGATTTATTTGACAAAGAGGAACTTTGTGACTAGTTGATAAGTTCCGTTTGACTTTTGTGGCTTGTATCTATGTTCCCCTTTGAAAAGGTTCAAAGATAATATGTTGCGCATTTACTTTGCATCAATTCTCCAAATGGAACTTTGTGACTGGTTGATAAGTTCCGTTGGAACTTTTGGGCTAGTTTGTTAGTTCCGGTTTTGAGTAATTTGGCAAAAAGGAACTTTCTAACTAGTTGATATGTTCCGTTGGAACTTTTCAACTAGTCACTTTGTTCCGGTGGAACTTTTCAACCAGAGGAGGAACAAAGTAACTAGTTAATAAGTTCTTCCGGAACTTTTCGGCTAGTTAGTTTTTTCCGCCCGGAACTTTCCAACGTCGGAACAAAAGAGCATTTACAATATCACCAGTAAAATATAGCCAAATTGTCAGTTGACTCGTTATAGGAGTTATTGCCCTTTTATGACAGTTTTTATCCTTTTTTGGCATTCTGGGCTATAACTAGAGAAGATAAAAGGAAACTATAAACAGCAAAAATTAAAAAAAGAAAAGATCTACAAATAGTTACAAGATTGGAAATTGTCAGTCAACATATTCCAGGAGTAATTGACCTTGAATGATGATTTTTACCATTTTTCCTTTGTTTTTCTGGCAAGAATTTAAGTACAAGTTGTTAGAGATAAACAGTATACACATAAAAAAATTTAAAAAATATATCCGCCATTCAAGATCAACAAAAAAGGTTTTAGTCAAGAAACTAATTACTACAATGTTTGGATGTGACATTTGATGAAGACACATTTTTTTTCAGGTGAGCAACACATGCTCTTTAGAGCCTCTAATAAGAGTATATACCGGTAGTGAATTTATCCCAATATAAAGATTTTGTATGGAATAACAGCTTAAATGTAATCAAATTATGTTTTTGACAGCCATGCAAAGATATTGTAATATTAGCTTATCTTTTTTGTTTTATTCAGGTACCTTGTTGGATTAATTATAACATCACTTTGCTGGAAGTCAAATGAATGGGTTGGTTTGTCTATGGCTTGTGCAATAACAGATGTTCTAAAACGTGTAAAACAGATATGTAGAATGGAAATGACTCATATGGAAAACATAATTAGAGGTAAATATTTTGCATGGCAAATTGATCGTTTGTTTGATTCAACATGCTTGAGGCTTTTCAAGAAGTCCACTGGAATTTAAAAATCATGAAGCCTGAATGTCTAAAAATTAGTGGCAAAGTGGGCTCAGACTATTTGGTGACTTAAAGTATATATAGCTACGCTAACAAGTAAACTTGAGATTAGATCAAGGAATGTTTTACAAGTTAAAGGGCGCATGATCGAATTATATTTCATAAGAAACACAGTCAGCATTTCACACAATATCTTTTGATCATTTATCCCAAACTTTTATGGGGACTTTGTCTAGTGACTCCTGCTAAATTGAAACTCTGCTTTTTATATGTAGAACAGCAATAAGTAAAAACATTTCTTTTTTTTTTTACTGTTTTTTTTTCTCCAATTATTGTTTTGGCTGTTTTTTAATGTATGCCCACACTAGTGATTTATGCCCAAAGTTTTGATGTATGCAGGAGAAATGCGCTTCCCTGATAAGTTCCTATATTTGTGATACAAAACTTTTTTTTTTTACCAATTTACCGGTAAGATATCTATTTTACCTGTCATAAATTTTAAATGAAGGAAACAAGTTGAATTGTGAGCTACTGCCTACTGATGATACCCCTACTCTAATATTTTAGTAAACAGAAATTTGATAAGCACTGGATGTGAATATGCTCACCATGAAGCTTGATACTAAATTTCAGCTAGCTCTGATTCATAGTTCCTGAGAAAATCAACAAAAAAATCATATATATTACAAAAACAAAGGATATGGGGTATCCATCCATGAAACAAAATCAGTACATGCACAGCAAAAAACACACAAAAAGCAAAGGAACAGCGCTTTTATTGCTGTACTTCATCTCAAAGTCACAGTAAGGCTTTTAACAAGGAGCAAAAAAAATCCAAAAAAATCACCTCACTGCAATTATAAGACTGCTCCTAGCACTGTTGTATGTTAGAATATATAAGTATTCAGTGGACGGGAAGTGGACAAGCAGTGAAAGGGAGAATACATTATGCATTATATATAGCAATCTCTTTTAACATTGGATATAGCAGATTAAGTTATGTCAAGATAGATAAAGTTTTTTTGTAGATACATGTGTATAGATAAATTTGAATACCCATATGATTGATAACATTTTACTATTTTTGCTGGCTGAGAATTAAATTTAAAAACCAAACATATATTTATGAAGTATTTATTTTATTCTTCAGCTAGAAATAACTTAAGCCAGTTGATAGGGATGATTCCATTGATTGTAGTAGGCAGTAATTGGGGATCTGGTGTTGTGATTGGTCAAGACAATGGACATTCCATACTTGTAACTTGTAGCCATGTAGTTAAAGAGTCTGATTATAATACAGGTATGTCCTTATTAGGGGCCGAGATAGGTAAATACTTAGTGTTAAGAAGTTGATCTTAAAATTATGTTTAAGAAGAGAGTATATTTGTATAGTATTGGTATTGAATCTATACTGTGCTATTTAAACCAGACACTAACCTGGAATTCTCTCACTTCACTAAGATTCATAAAGCCAGTAAGAGTGCATTAAAATAAATGTTTGACAACATATAAATACTCATAAAGGTTCATTTCAATTTACAAGAAAAATTAGTCAATAACACCATTTATTATTTTGACCATTTTGTGAAGTTTATTGTTTTTCTCCTGTTCTCTTTTTTTCAGTGAAACTAAAGTTTACAGATCACCATAAGCCACATAAAGGAAAAGTTATATATAAAACACCTGTAGATGAACAGTTTGATATAGCAGTATTGACCTGTCCACTCAACTCAGAAAAACATGTCCAGATATCACCAAAACCAGTCTCACAAGGTTATTTGTATGTTAAACCCCCCCCCCCCCATGAAAAAAAAAAATATTTGCTGCCCTGTAAATATGTCCATCAAGTACAAAATGTATTAGTTTGATATAACTGTAGTTTTCTTTTATCAATAACTATCTACCACAACAAATCTACTATTTACCTTATTTTAAAAAAGTATGGATAGGATTAAATGGAAAATGTTACAGCAACCAATTGACACCATAAAAAAACACCCAGCTGATCAGCAACCTAGTGACACAAAGCAAAAACATCCAGTGGTCAACATAGGAGTGTCAGGATTAGAAAAATTTCTATATCATATTAGCAGCTCTGAAAACCTTCGAGTCGGGACAAGTTGTGAATAAGATTAACATAGACTACTAAAGATCTGACATTGACACACATTAACGTGTGTCAAGGTTAAACTAGATTATTGAGAAATCAATCCTCCCTCTTTTTATCCCTATCAGTGGAATAACAAAAAGTACAAAGAAGTACCCTTGTATGAAAGATAAAAATAGAAAATCTTTTTAGCTCTAAACTCTACAAACAATAAATAAAACCTACTAAATTCTAAATAAAAAAATCTGTAAGTGCAAAGGGAAAAACTGACACAATCAAATGCCTTTTATCACTAGCTTACAGTTATGTGGTAGTTGAAAATATATTACATTCTATAGATAAAAATTAAGACTAGAAACATGTATACTAATTTTAGATGTGTTTGTTTTTAGGAGATAGGGTGTATGTTATTGGACATGCTGTTTTTGGAGAAGAAAAGAATTTAGAACCAACAATAACATCTGGTATTATATCTAAAGTTTTGTGTATCAACAATGTTCCTGTTATGATTCAGGTATTAATATAAAATTTGTAGAAAGATTTAACATGTAAAGTGTATCCATGTCTACAAGTCTTAGCACCTACTCCTAAATACCTCTTGCTTGACAGACGAGCAGCAAATGCCAGTTTTCAAGTCTTTGGTTTGACCTGACCAGTGATCAAAACCTGGACCTATGCACATGAGGCGAGCAGGTGATCATAGAGGCAGTACCAGTTTATGGTTGTCTTACTAAATAGTCTAGCATGAAAAGTACTGTGTCATTATTATATGTGGAGTACTGGTACTTACTTTCATGGATATCAATGGTAAGGTCATGCACAAATTGATGCATTCAACAAAGTATAAATTTCCTATAAGCTGGTATGCAGATTTTGGCCCCCAAAAAATCAAGTATCCACGAATATACAAATCTTCTACAATTAAAGTAGAATGGTACCAATGAATATTGTTAATTCAGAAATTATTGCGATGTTTTTATTAATGGGGGAAATGTGACAGTATCAGGTTTGCCATAATTAAAAACTCTCATAATTTCAGTAATGTTTTCCTTTTCAAAATTTTTTAAATTGTATTATTTAGATTTTTCCAGTAATCAGTGATTCTCAATAATAAATGCATGCAGTAATATTCAATATATATGGAATCATTTTTCCTAACAATAAACCAATGTAGTATCTTGCTGAGTGATTTTAATGTTGTACTAAAAAAACTATTGAAATAAAATGCTAGCAGATACATGGTTTTTGGGAACAAATTGAAATTTACAAGTAAGAAATTGTATAAGAAGACATAATTCAATCCATTGAAATTCATATTTTTTGGATTAAAAAAAGCAAGTTATTAGATAGACATATTTGTATAAATTGTGCCTTTTTAGTAAGTTTATTTATTTGTTTCTGGTGAGCTCCAATTTAAGGTAGGATTGCAAATTTTGATCTTAAAAAACAAAATACATATGTTTTCAGACAACATGTGCAGTTCATGCTGGTGCCAGTGGTGGAGCCATTGTTGATCAGTATGGACAACTTGTTGGTATACCTGTCAGCAATGCAAAGTAAGTACTAAAGCCATAGTTGATAAGTATGGACAGCTTGTTGATATACCTATCAGCAATGCAAAGTAAGTATTAGATCTTTACTGGTCATGTCTTCTACTTGTTTGCAAACTGAACCCTAAGAATACGATACAGAGGAGATCCCTTGTTGGTTTTTCTTAAAAATTTTGACAAAAAAGTCAATTTTGATATGCACTATCGAAATATGCAAAGAAAAATGTACCGTCATCACTTACATTTTCAAGATATTTTGGTTTGATGTTGGACTGTTTAAAGTATAAAACACAAATTTTCATATTTAAATATTTTGCCTAAAAAATATGAAAAAATTCAAATGAAACGAGATATTTTTACCCGGTTTTATTGTAAACTCCCACGGTCTATTTTAAGTGCTTCCATAAACAACATCTCTGTTTTTCTTTGGGACTGCTTTCAAATTCATGCAACAGATTTATTGAAATCTGTGTGTTTTCCAGGAAATTGGGATGTTTATTATGAGCAACGTTGCGAAAACAACATGTTAAACTCAGATGAGTTATTATCTGCCTCCAGCTACTGTATTGTATGCCCTTAAGCAAGGTTAACAAAAGTAAAGTGTCCTTAGAAATTTGAACGGATTATATTTATGGTAGGTATTTTAAACAGCAAAAAATGTTTTTAAAATGTAACGACGGTTTACTTCTTGATAATTACCCTTAAGTTGCTTAAATGATACTGTACTTTTCTTTCATCAACAAAACCATGAAGTAAATGTTTAAAAAAAACAAAGAATTAATTTTGAAGATGATATTGCTATTTTTACAGAGATACAGAGTCAAAAGCTTCATACCCACATATAAATATGTGTATTCCAATAGCAACAGTTGCACCAATAATTCAACAGTACATAGCCTCCAAAGGTACCAGTATTATATTTTATCTAAAATGAATAGTAACAGGATGAAATTCACAAAATATGCAGTTTTGAAAAAGCTAAGAATCAAATCTGACAGCAATGGCTATTTAATTGTTATTAAGCCTTTAATGAAAGTCGCAGGAAAAAAGAAATAGTTATTGACTTTCTGTCATTATTCACACATTGGTTAAGTCAATTAAAAATAAAGTATGATTTAATTTTAATGGAAACACCATATGTTTCAGGAATAGCTTTCGTCAGGTATGCTTGAGATCCAAAGAGAAAGCCACAAATATGAATTGGACAGTCATTTGCCTGAGGGAGATAATCTCTAGATTTAGCACAATACAAAATTTTGTGAACTGAAAAGCTATTGACAAAATGAATAATTGGAATAATGCAAGAAACAAAGCACTGGCTTCTTCAAGGGTTAATAATCATCCAGCAACATACCAACACAATGGTAGCACCAGTGGTTCATTGGGGGAAAATGTTATATATAGAAATTTCTGCAATTATGCCCCCTCTTTCAAAAATAAATCCTGGATCCACCCCTGAGTACAAAAATTCTATATCAAAATTTCAATGGGCACAAAAAGTGTTTCAGGAATAACCTTCATTAGATAAACTCAACACCAGGAGTTTTGAAAGCTGTATTTATGAAATACTGAAGAGTACAGTAACCAATGTATATATGACTATGAAGGTCAAATGTCCTTTTAGATATCATACTTTCTGATTTTCGAAAGAATTTTTTAAATATTTTTTGTATATGTTTTTACATCAAACCATCTTAAACTCATGGGGGTCTCTTAATATATAAAGGTACAAAAAATGTATACACAGACGTGCTGCTGGTATGGGTCACTTTTTTGGAATGTCAATTATATCAATGGGGTGCAATTTCTCGGATGTAATATATCAATGGTTAGATTAAAACCCCAGCCAGACATCTGTACTCAAATTTGTATGTTGAGACTCCACTGGGGACAAAAAACACAACTTCGGCTTAATTTTATTAGTCCCCTACGGACGAAGTCGAAGGGGACTTTAGGTTTGCACTCTGTCCGTCTGTCTGTCCGTCCGTCCGTCAGTCCAGCAAATCAGTTTTCCACACCTTTTTTCTTCATTCTTGAAGATATTGATTTGATATTTGGTATATAGTTTTGCCATGACAAGTTATAGATCAAGTTTGAATTTTGTTCCGGTCTGATGATTAAGTCCAGAGTTATGGACCATAACTCTGGACCATATCTAATGTTAGAGTACTATGTTAAACCATATTATGTTCTCCTTCGCTTTGCTCATCAGAACATAAAACTTTTCTAAATACTACAAAATAAGACAACTGAAGACTGGTATGAATTGAGAGATGCACCAAAGCAGTTTTTGATAAACATGAGAGGTATTACAACAATATGTATATTTACTAGTAATATATTAAAGTCCAAATTATCGGCGCAAGCCTGGAAACATAATCTACAAATACAAATAATATGAATTAGAACAAGAAAAATTTCCATACAAAAACATTATGATAAATAATATCTAAATATAACTGTCGAACTTGCTTTGGTGTTTTCTCGATAATTAGAAAAAGGCGCCAAAAGAATTATATGAAGGTCTTGAACTGAATTACTTCTTATTACGCAAAGAAAAGTAAATACAAAAATTTTATTAAATAAGAAATATTATTATGTTCTCCTTCACTTTGCTCATCCGAACATAAACTTTTCTGAATACTACAAAATAAGACAACTGAAGACTGGTATGAATTGAGAGATGCACCAAAGCAGTTTGACAAAACAAAGGGAAAAGTATAAATGTGTAGTGTGACTATTATCATTTCATTAATAACTATAAATTCAAACTTTTGGAAACTGACAATCTATTTTCAAAGTTTTCTTTTATGTAACCGTCTTTAGCTAAATCTGTTTTCCAACGACCGTGTGATTTTAATAGTCTTTCAGGGATGCGATTATGTGCAGCTTCTGAAACCCCGCTGCTTCTTAAACTGTGAAGACCAAATTGTTCTTTTTTACAACCTACTTCTGACAATGCGCTTAATTACAGCTCTCAGGCTCATGTGTATGACAATGGTTTGTTAACTTTACACAAAATATGAATATTCCTTGACTTTAAAAAAAGAAATAGCTCTAAAGATAAACTCATCTGAAGTAAGTGAAATATTTGCTGCTTTCAAATATCTTTTGAAAATTGCAATTGGACATAAATCAGAGTTAGTTTTTGCTATCACAACTACATTGCCTTGTCTGTAAAAGTCAGTTTTGCTAGAAATTATGGTGATTTCGACATGTGAATCATAAAATCGTAAATAGAAGCTTTCAAACGAGAAATTTCACTGTATCTTAAAAATCCCGCATAACTCAAAAGGACTAAACAGCAAATTCTTAAATCTGCTAAATTAGTAGATAAACCAAACTTGTCTATGACTCTCTTTATTATATCGTAAGTTATAGGTTCTTTCTTGTTAATTGGTTTTGATAAAAGTCTGACTCCACCTTCTAGAACTATTGACAAAAAATCATTTGAAAACACATTACTATACAGGTTTAAATCATGTTCCCATTTTATTCCGTAAAAAGCGCCATTTAAAACAGAAGCTGAAACTTCGGATTGTATCAAGAATGATAAATAAATTGCAACTGTTGTCACTGAAGCTGGCAGTGGACATAAATTGTAATTTGCACACCAAACACTAAATCTTTTAAAAGCATAAGCGTACTTTTTCACCGTGTTTTTGCTTTTGCTTGCTTCTGCTATATTTGGGAGTTTACTAGCAAAGTCACGTAATGACGGGTTTCGAATTGCTTGCAAATCTTTCAAATATAAAATTGAAACCTCTGAAAATATATTAAAAACATTTTCAACAAAACTAAAAGACAAACTTCAAATGAACAAATTGATTATCAAATATAAGCAAAAATAAATGTATTTAAAAAAAAAAATATAACAAAATCGAAAAGAAAATCCCTATAATTATTAATGCATCTTGCAAACTACACGTGTCCATAAAATTAAACCCTATCACAGGGAAAATACTTATAAATATAGACCTTTCGCGGGATGCAAATAATTGTTAATCTCAAAACGAGAAATCAAATCCCTTCACGGGCACAATATTGATTAAATACAAAATGCCTCCTTTCAATATCCCTTCACGGGAAAACCCATTACAGGTAAGATATGAATAAGATTTTAACTCCTTCACGGAAAATCCCTCCTTTCAATATCTCTTCGCGGGAAAACCCATAACGGGTAAAATGTATGATTATAATATTTATTCCTTCGCGGAAAATCCCATCACAGGATACAAAACTAACAATACCCATAACGGGTGCATCTACTGGTCACTATTACAATGGTTATAACTGAAACATGTTAGCTAGTAATACTAGAACATTAAAAGACAAACGATCAGCGACGAAAATACTATTAGGATCTGATCCTTTTTGAAAAAATCCTCTAGGCTGTTTGTATTCTATGAATCTTTTAACAAATGAATGGAAAGATTTTTCTTTTAAAGACCATATTATTGACCAAAAAACTGACGATGTCCATTTCGGCGTAACCAATACACCTTTACCTTGACACTTTGACAAATGTAACACTGACCTACTTATCAATTTAATAGGCTGAACAATCCAGCAATTATACAAAGACCAGTCGTGTGCATAAGCGTCTAGGCCTCCCGTTCAGGGGCACCAGTGGGGTGAGAAAAACATAGGTACTTTATTATTATTTGAATCTGCGAATACATCACAAGTAAGAGGGCCCCATAAACTGTTAAAATATTTAAAATGAATATCTGAAATATGCCAATCATCAAAATCGAAAATTTTAGAATAGAAGTCTGCTATTTGGTTTTCTTCTCTTGGAACCCATTCGACTTCTATTGAAATACTGTTTTACACACATAAATTAAATATTTCGATGGCTAAAAATTGTAATTCAGCTTTCATGCTCCCAGCTGTAATAATCTTGACGACGTTTTGATTGTCTGTATAAATTTTTACCAAGCGACTATGAAAATTTTTCATTAAAGAATTTAAAGTTATCAAAACAGCTTTTAATTCTCTGTAAGTAGAACTCTTTTGTTTTTCTTCATTTGTCCACATTTTGTGAACGACTTTCTTAAATGTCTCGACTGTATAACCTGCCGCTCCAAATCTGCTGGCATCAATGTAAACTATTTTATCTGGCAAAAAGGTATTCGAAAAACGTTTTTTAGATGGTAATAAGTCACAATTATTGTGCCAAAAATTAATTTCAGAAATTGCATTCGACGTTAGCACAATATTTTCATCCCAATACCGGCTAGTGGATATTAGCATTAGCATATTCCTGCTCATTATCCTGCAAATATTTCCTAAACTAGGCATAAATGAAATCATTTTACCAGTAATTTTGGCTAGTTGACTGGCTGTAGGTGAAACAAAATGCAAAGAATTGATGTCATTTTTAAAGCGCAGAATTTTTTCCGAGGGTATCTCCAAAGTATGAGTGTTTAAATCCCATACAAAGCCCAACCATATAAGCTTCTTTGTGGGCTTCTAAATACTTTTGTCTTCATTTACAAAGAAACCGGAAGATTTCAGATCTTGCTTCATCTTATTAGCCAAATCATTACAAGAATCGAAATCATGTTCTATACCCCAACCGTCGTCCAAATACAAAACTACTCTAGAGCCGTGTGAACGCCAATGCTTTACCAGAGGACGTAAAACTTTTGAAAAAACATGAGCAGCTGTAGAAAGGCCAAAGAGTAAAGTGGAAAAAAATTTCCATGAAAAACCTAAATAAGTTCTGTGGTCCTTGTGTATACTTATATGATGATACCCTGATGTGAGATCAAATTGTATCATGAATCCGTCATTAATTACATAATTCATACCATCAGAAACTCCTTCAAATTTAAATTTTTTCTTTTCAATGAATTGATGACGTGTCAAGGATTAACCTTTCTTTTCCTTTTACATTAACTGACAAGGTTAATGGGTTAACCATGTGAGGAATACAATGTTTACATTCTACTGCGGCTCTGCAGTCCAGTAGTTTCTTGATCGCTGTCTCGACAAAACAAGCATGCTTAATAGTTGATATATTATTTTTTAAATGAGCTGAAGATGGATTTTCAAAGAAAGGAATTAAATAACCGCTTGAAATAACATTTAAAACGAAGTTATTTGCTTGTAAAGTATCTTTCCAAAATGTAAAATTATAATTTAGACTTCCAACCCAAAAAGTGCTTGATGAACTGCTTAAATTTTCATATTCGTAATCCCGTTCTAGTAAATTAGGTATATACTTAACTGTTTCAGTACTGCTTCCCGGATTGGAGTCTTGAGGCTTTCTTTGGGCACTGGTAGGCAAAGTGTCCTTCTGTGTTGCAATAGAAGCACTTGTCGCTCTTCCTTCCACCGTAGTATTCGGACTGGGAGTATACATTCTGGGAAGTGTTGGAGGATCTGCCTTTAAGTGATTCTTTTGAATATGATGTACCAGGCCTACGAAAAAGATCAGCATTACCCTTTTCATTGCCGAAATCGTTACCTCTGCTGTAAGGGCTGGTCCTCTGCTTCTCACACGCTTTGTCTCTACGTTTCGCCTTGGCTCTAAATTCTGCTTGACGCAATTTTGTGGCGTCTTCTGAATTGTCTGTAAGAGGGTCGTCTATATACTCCTCAACGACATCCCAGCCGTACTTGTCAGCTTTCCTTATGACCTTGTTACGCTCTTTCAGGGCCTATTCCGACTCCCCCAGCAACTTTAAAGCGGCTTCTAAGGAACCCCTCTCGATGAACGATTTAACCTTGAAAAATTTCGTCAAGGCGAAGAGAATTGAAGGAATGCTGCTTGCTGTTACATGTACCTTCAAACTTAAATTTCTGTAAGTGGGCTGTGGAACGAATTTATGTGCGTGGGCTGTGGAACAAGTGCTGTTTTCTAAGGCTTGTGAACTTAGCTTTAGGTCGATTTCGGAAACAATCTCCTTCTTCTTTCTGGATAAGGCTGCATCTAGCTTTGTTGAAAATAAGGAAAGTGCGTCCTCCGGAGAAAAGTGCTCAACAGACCTTGGGACTGCTTGACTAGGTATATAGTGAACGTCAGGTTCATGCGAAATTTCCTCTTCATCACTCATGGCTGCACTTGTATCTAAATATAACTGTCGAACTCGCTTTGGTGTTTTCTCGATAATTAGGAAAAGGCGCCAAAAGAATTATTTAAAGGTCTTGAACCGAATTACTTCTTATTACGCAAAGAAAAGTAAATACAAAATTTTATTAAATAAGAAATATTATTTCTGCACAAAGGGAGATAACTCATTTTTTAAAAGACATTCTTTGGTAAATTATTTGAAGAATTTTTTGGCAGGTTTGTTTGTTACGTGACTCTGTAATTTATGTATCACTTCATACTTTGAACGACAAAATTATTTTATGTCTACCTGTGAGAATTTCAAACGCGCCATTTTACGCCAGTACTTAAAACCTTCCATCCTTTATGGGTGGATTTTACATAGATAAATAAAACCGTATAATATAAGCTAAATGAGGATGTTAAATTTGATGTATGCCTTTTTGTGCTTCTTCATTACATTTGTTCGTTTTTATAGTGATTACAATGATAACACAATGTTGACTGCTGTACCCCTATTTTTGACATTTTTACCTTATTGTGTCTGTTTGTTTTGTTCACGCATCGTTGTCAATATAATGGAATTTGATGCAACTGTCATACAAGTGAGAGGTTAAGCTAGCTATAAATCCAGGTTCAATCCACCATTTTCTACATAAGAAAATGCCTGTTCCAAGTCAGGAATATGACAGTTGTTTTCCATTCGTTTGATGTGTTTGAAATTTTGATTTTGCCATTTGATTGGGGACTTTCCTTTTTGAATTTTCCTCGGAGTTCAGTATTTTTGTGATTTTTACTTTTTGTTATTTTGTATAAACTAATTTTCTGAATGCTATATATATATAAAAAAAATTATGAAGTGAAATCCTTTAATTAGATAATAATCTAATAATCTTGACGACGTTTTGATTGTCTGTATAAATTTTTACCAAGCGACTATGAAAATTTTTCATTAAAGAATTTAAAGTTATCAAAACAGCTTTTAATTCTCTGTAAGTAGAACTCTTTTGTTTTTCTTCATTTGTCCACATTTTGTGAACGACTTTCTTAAATGTCTCGACTGTATAACCTGCCGCTCCAAATCTGCTGGCATCAATGTAAACTATTTTATCTGGCAAAAAGGTATTCGAAAAACGTTTTTTAGATGGTAATAAGTCACAATTATTGTGCCAAAAATTAATTTCAGAAATTGCATTCGACGTTAGCACAATATTTTCATCCCAATACCGGCTAGTGGATATTAGCATTAGCATATTCCTGCTCATTATCCTGCAAATATTTCCTAAACTAGGCATAAATGAAATCATTTTACCAGTAATTTTGGCTAGTTGACTGGCTGTAGGTGAAACAAAATGCAAAGAATTGATGTCATTTTTAAAGCGCAGAATTTTTTCCGAGGGTATCTCCAAAGTATGAGTGTTTAAATCCCATACAAAGCCCAACCATATAAGCTTCTTTGTGGGCTTCTAAATACTTTTGTCTTCATTTACAAAGAAACCGGAAGATTTCAGATCTTGCTTCATCTTATTAGCCAAATCATTACAAGAATCGAAATCATGTTCTATACCCCATCCTCGGAGTTCAGTATTTTTGTGATTTTTGTCGAGTCTTCGACTTTTGTCGAAAAAGCGAGACATAGCGATCCTACATTCCGTCGGCGTCGGCGTCGTCGGCGGCGTCCACAAATATTCACTCTGTGGTTAAAGTTTTTGAAATTTTAATAACTTTCTTAAACTATCCTGGATTTCTACCAAACTTGGACAGAAGCTTGTTTATGATCATAAGATAATATTCAAAAGTAAATTTTGTAAAAAAAAAAATCCATTTTTTCCGTATTTTACTTATAAATGGACTTAGTTTTTCTGCCAGTTAACATTACATTCACTCTGTGGTTAAAGTTTTTAAAATTTGAACAACTTTCTTAAACTATCCTGGATTTGTACCAAACTTAGACAGAAGCTTGTTTATGATTAAAAGCTAGTATCTAGAAGGAAATTTTGTTCCATTTTTTCCGTATTTTACTTATAAATGGACTTAGTTTTTCTTCAAGTTAACATTACATACAGTCTGCAGTTTAAGTTTTTAAAACATTTATTAGATTCATAAACTATCCTGGATTTTTACCAAACTTGGACAGAAGCTACTTACAATCAAAAGATAGTATAGAGAGGAATATTTTTATTAATTTTTTTCCTCATTTTTGCTGAGCCTGTGATTAACGGCAAAAAGTAGGCGAGACACTGGGTTCCGCGGAACCCTTACGAATTTTTACTTTTTGTTATTTTGTATAAACTAATTTTCTGAATGCTATATATATATAAAAAAAATTATGAAGTGAAATCCTTTAATTAGATAATAATCTATTTTTATTAATGTATATATTACATTACATTGTGTAGATAAAAATGGTTGACATTTTATAGATAAGTTACAAATCTATATTAGTTTGTGACAAATAAAAGAAAAAATATTTGGAACTATTAATTATATTTGATTATAATTTGAAAATAGATATACACTGTATTACATCATATCTAATTTTAGAGAACTATTAATCATATCTAATGTTAAAGTGTTTTCCACACTTTTTTTCATCATGCTTGAAGATATTGATTGATAATTGGTATATAGTTTTATCATGACAAGTTATACAGATCAAGTTCGAAATTTTGTTTCGGTCTGATAATTTTGTGCAGAGTTATGGTCCTTGGACTTGAAAAATTCACTCATTTAATCAGTTTTCCACACTGTTTTTAGTCATGCTTGAAGATATTGACTTGATATTTTCTTTTTGTTTACACCATATAGAACAAGTTAGCTTTTTGTTTCAGTATAATGAATTTTTACCCGGTAGGGGACTATGTATTGCCATGCAATACTCTCAGAATGCTTGTTGAAATGAAATTTTTTCTATCTTTCAGATGCAAGCATCCTAGGAAATCTTACTATTAAACATAAACATGTTAAAAGGCTTTGGATGCTAGACACAATACATACAGGTAAATATTAAAAAAACCTGTATTTTACCTTCTTTTAAAAAGTAAGATACGTACAGGCAAATGATGTACCTATAATTAAACATTTTTTACAAAACATTTATAGACAATTTATTTACCTATACCAACAGACATTTGAAAATAAAAGTACATCAAATTGACCAGCAATCCTTTTTTCAAAGGAGCAGTTTATTGTTGTATAACTCAATGTATTTTAGCATAATGATAATTTGAAAACTTAATTTTCTATATATTGTATTAAGTGATGAATTGTGCAATTTGATAAAAAAGATAAAAAAAGTTTTGCTCAGGTTTTCTCTTTATTTTTGTCAAGAAACTACATAGGTATGCGTCGGCAGCGTCAACAATGTATTAGTTTGTGATTAGGTCTAGTTTATGGTGAACCCCTAGTGGTAGGTCAATGATATTTGGTATGCAGTTGTATTAGCATTGGCACATCTCATTACCATGGAGATTATTTGGCCCTCCCCCTAAGTCATGGTCTATTGACTTTAAAACTTTGCTTAGTTTACATGTATTAGTTTGTGATTAGATCAGTTTAAGATGAAACACTAATGTTAAGTCAATGATATTTGGGATGCAAATGTATTGGCATTTGCAAATTTCTTTTCCATGGAGATTATATAACCCCCACCCCTTCATTATGGTTCATTGACTTAGAAACTTTAATATAGTTTACAAGTTAATGTTAATGTTTGTGTTCAGGTTTGTTAAAAGGGAACGACTTATGAAAAGTCAATGGTATTTGGTATGCAGTTGTATTAGCATTGGCACATCTCATTTTCATGGAGATTGTTTAGCCCTGTTCCTTCAGTCATGGTTCATTGACTTTGAATATTTGCATAACTTATATGTTAAAGTATTACTATTTTAATTTCAATATTTGCATTATCAAAATAACAAATAGGCGAGACATATATCTGTGTTAGCAGTTTATTTATGACTTAAAAATGCTTGTATTTCAAGAATTTGAATTGAAAAAAAATATTCAAAATATTTTCTGATGCTGTTATCATTTATGGTTCAAAGATGATATTAAGATTTGTCTTTATAATTTTAACTGAAAACAGTTCTTAAAGATATTTGATTTGAACAGTTACTGAAAAACAGATCTGTTCTTGTTCTCATCCATTACAATTAGTGCATATTTGAAAGTTTCAATAGGCTTGTTATAATGCAACTCATAGTGCCATTTTGAATTGATTACTATTCTTAATTTTGGTTAAGTACACGGTTAAAAAAAATCATTTAGCATCAAATATTCAACTCAATACATTTAATTTACTAGGTAAGTGTGTAAAAAAAGAAAAAAGCTAGTAAGGACATTAAAATATTCATAGAAAACAAAAAATTTAGCAATGCTTATCCCACTTAAAACCATAGTGAATTCAAGTGCTTTGAATGATGAGTAGTTCCTGCTTCTGTTGTGACTCTAGTCCTGTTGCTAATGAAAAGGAAAATCTGATATGTCAACAACAAGAAAGGGAGATAAGGATTTTGGCTGCTACAAGTGGACCACACTGTGATTCATCTATTTATTGGTGGATACCAATTTTCATGGATTAAGAGAAAATTGTATTTTTGTTGGTATTTGATTTGGTGGTTATGCCAAAGTATGCATACAAGCCTATAGAAAATTTGTACTTCGTCCAACATTAAAATTCGTGGTTCACTATACCTTTGAAATCTACGAAATTTGGTATCCCACGAATAATAATGAATCAACAGTAAAGGTAATCTGTGATACAGATGTTGATCATTATAGTATTGATCAAACTTTTAGAAGCTTTCTTGAAAGTAGCAATTATAATAATAAATGATAATGTAATCTACACAATAACAGCTTTAAGGATGTACTTAGGTGAGGTTTTGGAATAAGTGTCAAATGTTCGGACTCCTCAGTGTTTTTCCATACGACACAAGGTAAAATATTTTGCCCCATAACACCTATTTATCTTTTAACATAAGACTTAATAGCTCATAAATGGTCATTTGACAAAATTTAAGCAGATTCTTGATTTTCTTTCTTTTGATTTGAGACCAAAATAATACCAATGCAAATATAAGGTAAAAGTCCGAGTCAGTCTTTCACCGCCATATTTTATAAATCAAATATCTCGAAAAGGAGCTCCATGACCTATCAATATTTTTAGCTTATTTTGATCCTTAACTAATACTCTTCCAGCTTAAAGTATCAATTTTGAATTCTTGATTTATTTAATTTTACCTTCGATCACCTAAGTACATCCTTAATATATTTGTTTTATATTTCAGCCAGTAAATTATAGAGGGAAAGGACAAACAGCTGTGATAGACATTCTTGTTAATTATATATCTATTTTTAAATTGTTATATTTTTACTTTTAAGTATTAAAATAGTACTTACAAAATAGTTTTATAATTTTTGAATCTGAATATTGAAATGAATATTTAAGATGGAAACCTGTACTGTTAAATTGTAAGCAACCAGGAAAATATGTTGTCAATATCTTGAAAGAAAGTAAAGATGATGATGATGGATGGCTGCTTAACGTCCAGTGGAAAATTAATATGCATATTCAGGATGAGAACATGTTAATGTTATATGAATATTAACCCTGCTTTGTACTAGACCGACACGCTGAGCTGGAATTTTAACATGCTAGTTCACAAGGTAACAGTCCGCATGAAGACACATCACATTACCCGGACACATTATTCTGACTCAGAGCCGACCAGTCTTTGCTCTTACTCCTTAATGCCGCATGCAAAATGGAGAAGCAGCAAATAAAGTCTTTGGTTTGACCCGGCAGGGGTTCAAACCCACGACCTCCTGCACTCGAGGCAAACACGACCACCGAGGCGGTTAAAGAAAGTAAAGATGATATGAATGAAGTAATATAAAACCATAAGTTGAAAAGGGCATCTCTATGTCCAACTACATAGAAAACCTGTGACTGGATTACTTTCCTTGTATAGCAGATACTAAGCCAACCATAAACTGTTGAGATTGAGATAGGAAGAATTTCTTTAGCTCAGTCAGTAAGAGCGCTGACTTGTAACACAGAGATCACAGGTTCAAGTCCTGGAGGAGACAATGTGATTTTTTAAGTAAGAATCATGCGTTCCGATAAAAAACCAAAGGCTGCAAAGTAGCAATAAAAGTAATCTACAGTCTGTTTCAACATGCAATATAAATGTTGTTTTTTGTTGTGGAAACATCCATTTTTGATGGTTCATTTGTTGTTGCAGTCAAATATATCACTTTACTTTACTGGTGGCATAGGTGGCGTAAATCTCTGTGATGAAACTCTGATTTCCATCTGTTACCAATTTTTAAACTGACTGTCATGAAACTGTATGCACCAACAAATAGACAAATAAGCACAATGAAGTATTTAGTAGTTTTTGTCTCGGTTTCTATGAATTTTGCAGAAAACTCACATAGGGATGCTTATCAAGAGGCAGTGGTGTTAGCTTTTTGCAAGAAGCTTCATATTCCAGAAGGTAGAAGACGTGGATACTTCATATCTTGTATACATGTATCTTATGTTACAAAATTATTGTCTGGCATATGTCTGTATGCAGTTTCTCTCTATCTTTTATTGTTTTCAATATATTCAAAAACACTAAAAGTTCATAAAAATCACTATTTAAGGTCAACAATTCAAATATTTCTATTTTATATAGTGTCTTGAGTCATTTGATCATGTTTCACAGTTTACAGCTTGGTGATAATGGGGGTGATCAACTCCTACACAGGAAGTTAATCCTCCAAGTCTTGAGGCTTCAGTTTATTTAGTTGGGGAGTATTTAATGTCCTACACAACAACTAAATGACTACAACTCAGAGCTTGACATAATGTATAGACACCTGTCTTCTATTAAAGACTGTATGTTGCCCTCCATAAGTTTTTATGCTGCCCTCTGTATGTCTTTATGTTGCCCTCTGTGTGTCTTTATGTTGCCCTCTGTATGTCTTTATCTTGCCCTCTTGTGTCTCTTTTGGTTATAATTGTCGTTGGTTGTTGTCTCATTGGCATATACCCCACATCTTTATTCATGTTCATGTTAAGGGTTTAATATATGGTTTACACTGACCTATAAATGTTTGTTTCTTCTTCTTCCCCTTTTTCACTTCTTCTTCTTTTAAATTTGAACTTGTCAGCACCCGTTCTCCAAAACCGCTTGTCAGATTAACTTAGGGTTTCACAATATGTTAGACTAGGTACTTTGAGGGGCAAAAAGAAAAGAGGGTTTTACTATAGAACCCTATGGGATTTTATTTTTTTAAATTTTCAAATGATTATAAATTGAAAACCGTTTGTGATAGACACAATCTTTTTAATTGAAAATGTTCTAAATGATAAAGCCCATTAAATGAAATACAGGGTTAGTCCCCAGGGGTCACCCCCACCCCCTGCCATTTAAGAAAGTTCTAATACCTTGTAAGTGGTCAAGATCCCCACCCCTAAACCATATATATTTTGGTTTGTTATGCTAAGATGGTTTGAATGATATACAGGGTTAGTCCCCAGGGGTCATCCCGACCCCCTGCCATTTGAGAAAGTTCTAATATCTTGTAAATGGTCGAGATCCCCACCCCTAAACCATATATATTCTGGTTTGTCATGATAAAGCACATTAAATGAAATACAGGGTTAGTCCCCAGGGGTCACCCCCACCCCCTGCCATTTAAGAAAGTTCTAATATCTTCTAAGTGGTCAAGATCCCCACCCCTAAACCATATATACTCTGGTTTGTCATGCGAAGATGGTTTGAATGATATACAGGGTTAGTCCCCAGGGGTCATCCTGACCCCCTGCCATTTGAGAAAGTTCTAATATCTTGTAAATGGTCAAGATCCCCACCCCTAAACCATATATATTCTGGTTTGTCATGATAAAGCACATCAAATGTAATACAGGGTTAGTCCCCAGTGGTCACCCCCACCCCCTGCCATTTAAGAAAGTTCTTATATCTTCTAAGTGGTCAAGATCCCCACCCCTAAACCATATATATTCTGGTTTGTCATGCTAAGATGGTTTGAATGGTATACAGGGTTAGTCCCCAGGGGTCATCCCGACCCCCTGCCATTTGAGAAAGTTCTAATATCTTGTAAATGGTCGAGATCCCCACCCCTAAACCATATATATTCTGGTTTGTCATGATAAAGCACATCAAATGAAATACAGGGTTAGTCCCCAGGGGTCACCCCCACCCCCTGCCATTTAAGAAAGTTCTAATATCTTCTAAGTGGTCAAGATCCCCACCCCTAAACCATATATACTCTGGTTTGTCATGCGAAGATGGTTTGAATGATATACAGGGTTAGTCCCCAGGGGTCATCCTGACCCCCTGCCATTTGAGAAAGTTCTAATATCTTGTAAATGGTCAAGATCCCCACCCCTAAACCATATATATTCTGGTTTGTCATGATAAAGCACATCAAATGTAATACAGGGTTAGTCCCCAGTGGTCACCCCCACCCCCTGCCATTTAAGAAAGTTCTTATATCTTCTAAGTGGTCAAGATCCCCACCCCTAAACCATATATATTCTGGTTTGTCATGCTAAGATGGTTTGAATGGTATACAGGGTTAGTCCCCAGGGGTCATCCCGACCCCCTGCCATTTGAGAAAGTTCTAATATCTTGTAAATGGTCGAGATCCTCACCCCTAAACCATATATATTCTGGTTTGTCATGATAAAGCACATCAAATGAAATACAGGGTTAGTCCCCAGGGGTCACCCCCACCCCCTGCCATTTAAGAAAGTTCTAATATCTTCTAAGTGGTCAAGATCCCCACCCCTAAACCATATATATTCTGGTTTGTCATGCTTAGATGGTTTGAATGATATACAGGGTTAGTCCCCAGGGGTCATCCCGACCCCATGCCATTTGAGAAAGTTCTAATATCTTGTAAATGGTCGAGATCCCCACACCTAAACCATATATATTCTGGTTTGTCATGATAAAGAACATCAAATGAAATACAGGGTTAGTTTCCAGGGGTCCCCCCCACCCCCTGCCATTTAAAAAAGTTCTAATATCTTGTAAGTGGTCAAGATCCCCACCCCTAAACCATATATATTCTGGTTTGTCATGCTAAGATGGTTTGAATGATAAACAGGGCAAGTCCCCAGGGGTCATCCCGACCCCCTGCCATTTGAGAAAGTTCTTATATCTTGTAAATGGTCGAGATCCCCACCCCTAACCCATATATATTCTGGTTTGTCATGATAAAGCACATCAAATGAAATACAGGGTTAGTCCCCAGGGGTCACCCCCGCCCCCTGCCATTTAAGAAAGTTCTAATATCTTCTAAGTGGTCAAGATCCCCACCCCTAAACCATATATATTCTGGTTTGTCATGCTAAGATGGTTTGAATGATATACAGGGTTAGTCCCCAGGGGTCATCCCGACCCCCTGCCATTTGAGAAAGTTCTAATATCTTGTAAATGGTTGAGATCCCCACCCCTTAACCATATATATTTCTATTTGTCATGTCTCGAACATTTGAATGATGTTTACGGTCAGTCCCCAGGGGTTCCCCCCACCCCCAATGTTCTAATATCTTGTAAATGGTTGAGATCCCCACCCCTAAACCATATATATTCCTGTTCGTCATGTAATGAACATTTGAATGACGTATAGGGCCAGTCCCCAGGGGTTCCTCCCTACCCCCAATGTTCAAGTATCTTGTAAATGGTCGAGATCCCCACCCCTAAACCATATATATTCTGGTTTGTCATGCCAAGATGATTTGAATGATATACAAGGTTAGTCCCCAGGCATCACTAATGCATATAACTTTACTGGACCAAACCATTTTTCACTGGACGTTGCCCAATGTCAGGCGACCCTGGGAATTACGAATTATGGGAGCTTCGTTTGGGAGACTTCGTAACAGCATCCTGTTACAATCATTTCTTGTTCAATTGGCAATTACTGTAAATTCAGAAGTTATTGCAATGTTTTTATTAATGTGAAAAATGCGAAAGTACTAGGTTCGCCATTATAAAAACTCACATACATAATTTCAAAAGTGATTTTCCTTCACAACATTTTTGCAATCGCATTTATTAGATCTCAAGCTATTACCAGTAATCTGTGATTCACAATAACAAATGCATGCATTAATTTCTGAATTTACAATATTTTTTGCAATTTCAGGATAATATGCTGTTTCTGGATTTCTGTCTCATTAACATATACTTCTATCCTTGTACTCATATTCTCTAACTGCAGTCTGATCGACTTGTACATTTGTACTTTTCAGCCTTTTGTTCGTCATATATTTACATACATTCATCTGCCATTTGCATGCATGCAGTGTTTCAAATTTGAATGTAGCAGGTTTACATCATAAATATTTTTACATTTTATAGAAAATAAAGAGCTGCTGAACCAACGCCTCCTATGTTTTGTACTGGTAGAGTTCCCTTAAGTGGATACCAGATGGTATGCAGGGTTGTCAGATAAAAAAATTAAATAACGCTAAATTGACAACAACACTTAAGAAAACTGCATCTTTTATTGGTCGACATGTTTCACCGATTAGACCTGAAGACGCCAATCTAATTGGTGAAACATGTCGACCAATAAAAGATGCAGTTTTCTTAAGAGTTGTTGTCAATTTAGCGGTATTTTATAGAAAAGAAGATTTGTTTTATCTACTGGGATCAAGTAATACAATAAATGAGTGAAAAGTGTTTTAATATAAATTAATAACAATATTCCGAGTTTAGACTACCAGTAATAATTAATACCATTAATACATATAACAAATATCTCTTGATTACAATTAATAAATAGGCAAGTTACTTGACTCTTATCACAATCATAATTAATATCTTATTATATGCTGTACATAGTACAACAATTACAATAGAACAAATAAAGCTGTTTTAAAATGGCACATCTGTGTTGATATTGAATAGCAAAATAAATAAAGGACCTAGGTATTAAAAGCATATAATTATTAGAGAATTTCTTATTTTTAACATTATGAATACTTTTCTTGTGTATCATACTTATAAGACATGAATATAAAGCATTTGTAAAGACGATGGAACATGATTTAAATTGGATTATCTCCCTTTTACCAGAAAAATAACTTAAATGACCCGAGAACACAGTTATTTCATAGTGTATTTCTTTAAGAAAAAAAATTCAAATTAAAAAAATCGCAATTGCTCTATCTCATAAAGATTTTTACAATGTAGTGTACTACCTTTGGGACAAACTATATAAAAATTATAGAGTAGTCTATCAGCTCTAACTCAAAATATTGACAATTCTATGTTAAGGGGTCTATAATTCAGACATACCAATTTTTAACCTATTTCAACTGGACCAAATCACTACTTTATTTTAAAATATTTAAAAATTCATCATCCAAATTTTTTTTTTAACATGTAATTTCATCCCCTACTGAATATTTCATGCATAAAATATAAAGAAATAAATTTGGAAAAGTGTATGAACAAAATTTGCAAGATATACACTGTCCATAGTAAGAACTATATTTGTAGACAATCAAAGGCAGATAACTGTGTCCTCGGACAAAATGTTCCATTACTCATTTTTAGTACCAGTATGTCTGATAGGTCCAATATGAAAGTAAGGTATGATTAATGTAAAAAGTTTGTCTCTAATAGTTACACACTAATTAATGTTTGTCCTTGTATAAACATTTAACATGAGCATACTGAAAAAAGTGCTCTGGAACAGTTACATGACCAAAATCATGATTTAATATTTTTCTGCTCTAATACTTAGTTACATGTAATGCTGTACATTTGTATATCAATTTGAATCAAATTATGTTTACTTTTCTAGAAATGAAAGAAAGAAATTCAAGCAAAGTAAAATAACTTTTACGTTAGTTGTTTTTTGGTTAATAACGGTATTAAATTTCTAAATCTGTAAAGTTAACAACTTTAATAATCAATTAGAATTAAAAAAATTCTATTCACGTACATATCAGTCAAAGAAAAAATATCAACTGGACCTCCTGCACTTTTTTGTCATTAGCAAATTCAATATACAAAATTTCACTTAACCTTTTTGTTCAGTTTCAACAAATTCCATTATAAATCAAATTTAAACTGGTCTTATTGTCAACCACACAAGTTGTTGCAAATGGTAATCACCTCATATTTAGGCAAGTGCACTTTAGTGAAGAATACTTTGTGACAATTATATTAATTTGAAAATAACTTCAAAGTAAAATAGGTACATTTTTAAAAGAACAATCCTCTCTGGAGAATATAGAATCTCAGTCTCTGTTCCTACCAGAGTCAGAATCTCAGTCTCTGTTACTACCAGAGTCAGATACATAAATTGCTTCTCTAAGTTATAATTAGTTGGGTGTTGTTTACTTTACTGAAAAAGGTTTCCAAATTGGTTAAGAAAAAATTTTTTTTTTTTAAGTTTTCTTTTTTTTCAACTTGATAAAGAATTTGGGTAAAATATCATTATCATTGAACATGACAAGCTTTGCAAATTTCAGACCGAATGTTGAGTCAGACATAAGTCACTTTTAATCATGCATTAATATCTGTCACAACTTTATGCATTTCCTGTACTTCATTTTCTGATTGGTTGATCTTAGGAAGAAAACTATATGTAAAATGTTCAACAAAATGATCCAGCACCAAATAAATAATAAATTAATATAATATACATCTAAAATGAGGTAATTTATATAAAATAAAGGTAAAGGTTTGATCTCTAAAAAATCTTATTGATTAGTACCGGGAATTTTCAGCGATGAGTTTTACTACATGTGCATTTATTCTTAATTATACAAGAAATATGGTTATCATTCAAATTGAAAAAGGTACATTTTGGGGATATTTTGTCCATAATATTCATTAATATCAATGAGAAATTGTATATGATATTATTTATGATAAATTTTCTAATTTTCTGAGTAAATGCTCTAAAAAAAATGATAATATATATAAACTATGGCATGGTGACAGAATTTTACTAATTTCTGGAACATTCTGAAAAAACTAAAATGTGCAAAATAAGAGCCCCAAAATTTTGTTGTCATCAAGTATGTTATCACACAATACATTATTGGGCAGGGGCTGTGCTGTATACTATTTCCAAGCACATGTATGTGGAAGTAAAATGAACTGTGTTGTTTTGATAACTGTATTAACTGTCATTTCATGGCTACTTAACCTGTGACATTCAAATATTTTTGAAGAAAAATAGTTATGATTATTGAAGAACAAATATTCAAATAATGAATATATAAATTGCAGACATTTTGAAATATCTTTGGCCCCAAATTGTACCTTCTCCATATAATTCTTACATGATCTGTCTTCTTTGACAATGAACAATATCTATTAAATCATTACCGTAAACAGTTTTTTCATCATTTCACACAGTTATCAACATTTTAATGCCTACTGAAATATTGAAAGGGAGTGATTTTGATAAAGTTTCAAAAAGTGAAAGCAGTTACTGGTCATTTCTTTGTATCACATTACAGAAAGGGAGATAACTTTTCAGACATTTAGCTGATAATGTAACCTTATAACAAAGTTTTATTTACAAGACATAATAAAAGTTATTATACACTACCGTTACTCAATTCTGATTGCACAGATACATTTGTAACATTATGTTTCAGTTAATAATTAAACTGAGCACTTAATTCCCTGTTACAAAAATAGACATCAAATATATAGATTTCCTCCATAATAAATATCAAACAAATTTGACATGACACTACCTTGTTACTGACATATATCAACAGCTTTTTCAACAATTTCACTATTACTTGAATCTTCTCGAACAATGACTCTTGACCCTACAGGTGATGAAGATTTTAAACTATGTCTATATGCTAACTTGACATGTTTTCCAGAACCAATTTTTTGTAAAAGTTCTGGGCTGACATATTCTGATGGAAGTTCATATCCACTACATACATTTTGAGGCACCATTGACCTATTGGTTAATCTCTTATAACGAGGGGAAGCATAGCCATAAGGTACAGGATTTAATGTATTTATCAAGTCTTTAGTCGTATCATCAAATTTCTTTTTATGCTTAGGTGGTTTTTTAAATAATCTTTTCCTACGAATTTCAACTGTTTTTTCAGAATCTGAACACATCTGACTTTCATCTGGCAGTGTTTTTTTCAATGTTAAGTTCTCTACTTGTTGAACAACAGTGTCAACTTGAGCACTCTCTGTATACAAACAGTCTCGATTCTGAGGTGAATCTGTTTCATTAGCTTTTAGAATGTCACAAACAGCATTGGCATTCTGATTTAAATCAAGTGGCTTTTCACGTTCGAGTGTTCCTATTAAACTAATGTATGACTGGTCATTTAAAAGAGACCTTGTTGAATTGGGAGGTACTTCCCTGTCATCCTCACCAATGGTTTCCTGGGGTGATTCAGATTTGGAATTTTTTGCATATCTATTATGTATCAATTTTAGATTGACTTTGGCTTTTGCAGATGCTGAACGTTTCTTTTCATTCTTGTCTTTTTTCCGCATATTCTTTTCTGATTTCGATCTTTTGAACCTCTCTGTTTTTTTATCATTTCCTCTCTTACTGTCCTCCTTAGCACTTGTGGTTGAAATCAATTTTCGGAACCCTGTACCAAGAGCACTCTCAGATTTTATTGTTTTTATTTTATCAGCTTTGTTTTTACTGTCATCAGAGACAATGGAGTCTAATTTTTTTGTACTTGTAAAACCTGCTGGTTCACTTCTTGTGGTTAAGAGTATATCAGATGGCAATGGCTTTTTATTTTCAGAACATGAGTTTACAACATCTTTGACAGCATTTTGAACTACTGAACTATTCAAATTTATATTACTGTAATCTGATAATGTTAATTGTTTAATACCATCTTTGACACTATCAACATCATTTTGTGCTTGAGTACTTTTAACATCACTGTCACCATAAAGAGTTATTTCATTAGCGGTTGAATCATTTATCACATCAGTAGTTTTGCTTTCCTGTTCAGATACAGTTCGATCTAAAGAAGGTACTACGTTGTCAGTTAAATTGATCGCTGTTTCTATAGATTTTTCTTTTACAACAGAGTCAGAGGTATCATTAATATTCTTACTTGGAGATACTTTCTCCCTATCAAGTGAAGATATTTTCTCCAATAATTTAGGTCTACCTACTGGAACATTCTTATCCGTATTTTTGGTTGTCTTGTTAGATAATGGTGCCAACTTTTCTGGTGATACTTTCATTTTTTCACCAGTAGACAATGGTTTGGCTTGTGAAATTTTTCCATTGCCAAATTTACCATTTGGAGGACGTGTTGCCATTGCACTATTTCTTCCTGACAGATACTTGTCTAACCTAGCTGGAGCTGGTGATCTTGTATTAGGAACCCTTGTTGATAAATCCCTTTTTTGTCCATTATTATTTGTGCCATTTTTCTTAATATCATTTAGAAGACGATTAGGTCCATTTTTAATTGTTGCAGTTCCCATGTTGTTTTTCATTGATCCAGTACTTCTGACTCCTCGTCTTCTGAATGATTCACTCTTATATCGTTTATCATCATCAGAACTACTTTCAGATGATGAATCTGTCTCTGAATCAGAAGATTCGTCAGATGAACTCTCCATACGCCTCTGCCAAAAAGCATTTGTAATAGGTTCTGTTGTAGCTTTTTGTTTTGGTCTGTTAGCTGCTCTCTTAGCATATTCAGGAGAACACTGAAAATATTAGCAAAGTATAAGAAAAGTGTGATCAGAAATCATTAGCAAAAGCAATCACATTTGAAGCTTTTCCTTGTACCAGGTACATAGCAGCAAATTTTGTTAAAAATCAGAAATGCTTTTCACATAATTATATTTCCATGAAGATTGCCTTATTACTGTATTAACCAATTATGGACTACTAATATTGTGATTATATGGATGGATGCATGATTGTTTAATGCCCAGTTGCAATTTAAATGCATATTCAGGGCAAGAACATGTTAATGTGATATGAATGATCCCTACTTTGTTCTAAGCCAACATGCTGAGCCAGATTTTTAACATTCACAAGGTAACAGTCTACAGGAAGTCATATCATCCTACCCAGACAAGTTATTCTGAATCTGGGCTGACTGGTCTTTGCTCTTACACGTGTTAGTGGAGAAACAGCAAATACTAATTTTCACATCTTTGGTTTGACCCTGCCAGGGATTGTACCCACAACCTCCTGCACTCGAGACAAACACACATTCTATGTGATAAGAAGATCATAAACTAAGATGCAGTAGCTTAATAATAATCAGAAATGATACATTTTTCTTTAAAACAGATAAAACTTAATCAAAATTATATTCGATTGCCGGTCTTTAAGGCCTACAGTGATATTTGTCAGAGGATTAAGGAATATTGATTATCAGTGACTTGACAATTTTTCTACTTTCAGAGAAAGTATTGGAGCATTGACTTTGATCAATAAAATTACAATTAAAATTTCAATCCACATAAAGTTATATCATCATGGTTGATTATGCAGTGAGTTTAGTTGTTATTAGTTTTTATTGTACATATTTAGGAGTACAGTGCTGTATACATTTTACCCATATAATTCTATTTCTATAAATCATTCAGTTATTCAACCTGCATGTAAAATTAATGATAATTTCTAGTAAGGAGAAGGTATAATGAGCCATCATTTGGTCCCTGAAATTGTTATGATGTTAATGTTATTGATAAATGAACAGGTCAATATAATCTGGCCACTTAAGAGCAGAAAGGTCACTTGTAAATTCACAATGAGGTCATAAACATGTTGAAATTTACATGCTTGACCTAAAATGGCCATTTTACACATAGATTTTGGTCAAAATATATATGAGCAACAGTAAAAAAAGATATTTTACACACATTTTACATCTTTGTAAAATACATTTTGTAGCAAAATATCTTTTTGGGTAAAGCTGTTGCTAATATCTTAATATCAATGACAAGATCTCAAAATGAGTCTATTTTGACTGTTTTTGATGTTTTGCACTAAATGTAAGAATTTTGAAGCCCTAACGCTAATATGAAGACAAAATTCAAAAATAAAAATACTGATGTCGGACAGACCTTATAAACATCTAAAGGTTTTTATTGATTGATTTAAAATACTTTTTGATTTTCAAATTCAAGGGGCCAAAAAAGTGGTCTTATCATACTTTCTCCTTTAGTTCTATAATGATCAAATATTACTGCAAAATTTTGACAATTATATACTCAAACTTACAATAAGAAGTGACCCTTCATTCTGTATAATTAGTTGTTCAATTTCAGACTTCCATCCTGTAATCCCAGCAAACTTCTGTACACTACCAATTAAATCACCTAAAATTCAACAAAACAATCTCATGACTATGCCCTCAATCTTCTGACACCATTTCTTACAGCTTTAATTTCTTGAAAATATATTGATTTATTTATAAAAAAAGATGAATAACATATTGATAAAATCCTTGTTTAAGTTGCAGCACTTTTTGTTTGATAATTTGTATAATTCAGAATCAACAAATTACTTGTTGACAACCCTGTCAGACTTATAAATAAAATATCATGTAGTTTGATATGTAATTCAAACTTCCCAATTTCTGATTTTGATTATGCTGTACAGATTTAGGTGTTTTAAAATTAAAATTCATAGGTCTCAATTTAAACATCAATATCTTGAAAAGGAGTAGGTGGATTAGGGCCATTTGGCCTCAATAACAAAATCATGTGATTTTTGCAAATAAAATAATTGATAAATATGTTAGAAGTTTTAAACTGCAAGGTCTTTCAAATATTATAAACATTCACAGACATTTAACAGTCAAAAGTAAGCATATATCTGCATAAAATGAGGAAAATGCATAATTTTGACACATTGTGGGGTATGGGATATATCAAGTATCCAAATACCAAAAACATATTTACATGAAAGTTATTGCTCATAAAGACAAAAAAAATTAAACTATTTAGTTTATTCTTGCATTCACTGTATACTAGCATGTCCAAAAACCATTTGAAAATTGACCAAAATCTATGCATTTTCATCAAAAGTTGTCTAATGTCCTAACTATATTATTTGGGACATGTTAAATCCTTAACTTAAACTATTTTTTTTTTATTTTTATGTTTGTTCTCCTATAATATACACATAAGCATAATCTTAAAAACAAGTTCAAGTTCATTGAAAAATATACTATGTTCTTCAAAATTTTACCTGATGCTACAACATCCTGAGACCGTTTTCCATTTTTGAATGGACCAACAGCATTCCAGTTAAATAACACACGTGGTACACCATACTTCACAGTATCTATAATACCTGCAAATGGCTGCACCTAAAATTATATCAACAGATTCCATACTTCATATACAAATGTTATTGTTATTTCAATTCTAGTTTATGTGATAACTCAAATGTGTTTTTATATTTTTTACAAGAAAGGTACAAATAGTGGCCTTGACTGTTGGACCTACTATTATCTAAGGTTGATGTCAATGCAAAGTAGAAATGGCTATAATCTGTATTTTTTTCCAGGTGATTCTTTTGAAAGAAGTTCTAAGATGTTTATTTTAGAAATGGTATGGACTAATTAATACTTTCTGGAAATTTTTAGTTTTTTATACTTTCTGTAAATATGGTGGAATGAAATTATTAATTTAGGTGGATGCAATGTTATGAATGTACAGTTGCATCTCATTTTGTCAAATGCAAAGGAATAAATTAATACACATACTATATTTGTACTTTTTTTCTAGAATTTGGTAGTCTCGATGAATTGGGATGTATTTTTTTCTCTGGTGGTTCAATTTCAACTTGTTACGTTCTGTCCTTTTTTCATTTTTGTAACATGTTTTTAAGTAATAACTTACCTCTAATGAGGTTCCCATAACAATGACTAGATCTGTTTGTATCATGTCTCTGAGGTACAAATAAAATCTCTGTGGTAAGTCTTCTCCAAAAAATACAATATCAGGTTTTACAATACCCTGCAATTAAATTCAAATTCTGATTATGATCCAAAATATTGATCCATTTAGTGAGTATAATATAATTGCTCTGCTTCATTGAAGAGCTAATCTAAAAATACCTACAATTTAAATGTAATTTTTTTAGATGTACTAGATTTCACTATTTTAGCAGTACAATGTACCTATAAAAGTGATTGATTGATTGATTTACAGTTGTTTGTTTAATGTTAAGTGGCAAATATTTCAGTTAAGTTAAATCTAGTTAAAAATAAATGGAGAATGTGTCCATGGGACACAGATGATGCCCCCGCTTGCATATAACATTATAAAAGGGCATAACTTGAGAACGGTAAAAGTGACGCCATCCAAATTCGAACTTGATCTGTGTTTTGTGGTAATTAGCATTGTGAATAAATTTCATAACATTTGGTTGAGGCAAACTAAAGTTAGAAAACTGAAACCAATTTTGGGACGTACGGACGGACAAGGGTAACACTTAATGCCCCTTCCAGTGACCGCAGGGGAATAAAAATCACCAATGTACATTTACATATAAATGTATTATGCATGTAAAAATCTTTCAGTTAAATCTAGTTAAAAAAACACCAATGAACATTTGCATGTAAACGCATTATGCATGTAAATCCTATGAGTATGAATGAAAGCAATTGTGGAAAAGGGTCAACAGAAAACACCTAACAATGGAAGGCATCTGGAGGGTCACATACAGTCTTCAACAATAGACAGGTGTCTTAACTATCAGTCTAGCTCTAAATCAACTGAAGTGAATTCATTTAACAAAGATTACCAAAAGATCTGCCATCAACACTGAATTCTTTAAAAGGACAAATAACACTAGGAAACAACCAAGACATCCACATAGATTATTGATATTAAACAGGCACTATTTGTTCTACTTACAGGACAGCCTCTTTTGCCACATTTTGGTAATCTGTCTTTGAAAATGCTTTCCTAAAAAATAAATAAATTCTATTTATAGTATACACTAATATATCTGATTCTTCATTTATTTTAATCAGTTAATACAATTATCAAGCAGTTACTTCACATGAAATAGCAAAGATCATTTTTTCTCAAATTTTCATGCTTTTTCACATTTCTCGATCAGTGTGATAAAAATATTTCTCATCTCTAGAGAAAATTTTGTTCTCGGCAAATGATTGGTTGAAATTCAATTATGGAGTCAAATTTTCTTGATTTCTTCTGAATTTTCTATTGTGACGCCAGGAAAAAAGGCGACCATGCCTAATGACGTCACATATAAAGAACACAACTTTCAGCAAATCTCAGAAAAGGAGGGATAAACTTTTATTAGATATCTTCTAAAAATCATTAGAGAAACAGATTCCACCACTATATCTCGTGTATTACGATATTTCTCCACTCTCAACAGTTAATTTTTAATTTATCTAAAATGCTAGGCAAGCCTCATGCTTTAAATATTAAAATTAAACTGTCTGGAGTGGAGAAATATCGTAACACACTTGATGCAGTGGTGGAATCTATATATTTCCTGAGTAAATGTATAATTATCATTGTCTTGAGTAATAAGTGTTCAAATGAGTATATTGTGGAGAATGGGATGTTTTCCTGTCATATCTAATCAATAATAAAACTATCAGTTGGTTCAGATGAAACACAGATTTTGTCTGAACAATTTACAAGAATCTATCTTCTACATGGTATTATAATTTCTCTATCTTAAGCAATTTAGATTCAATATTATTAAAGAATTTTATTAAGGTACATTGTGGTGTATTGTTGCTTTTTTATTTTTTTGAATATGGGCTCTGGTTTCTAAATTTTTTGAACAACAAAAATACTATGATAAAAAGATTTTTAATAATAATCTGGGAAATACATTTTGTACAAAACAAATGTCACATGAAACAGATTTATGCTATTTTGTGATTGTGGCTCATGGAAACCAATCATGTAGTTTTGTGGATGGCTTTCAAGCAAAGAGTGAATATAGTTTTAAGATTTACTAGACTGGTTTGATACAGATAGAATTCACTTCTATTTGCTTCAAGTCTAAGATTCCCTAAACTCCTAAATATGTAAAGGCTTAAGTGAAAATTTGACCAGTTTTGAGCAAAATAGTATGTATAAACAAACCTTGACTTCTGAACCTTCTTTCCTACTACCACATATTGTACATGTAGCCCAGGAAAATGTCCCATGAGCCTCTACTAACTTCTCTGGTGGTAATCCTGCCACTGCAAAAATATAATGAATATAAGAGTTTTCTTTGTTC
This sequence comes from Mytilus californianus, assembly GCF_021869535.1. Classification (NCBI taxonomy): domain Eukaryota; kingdom Metazoa; phylum Mollusca; class Bivalvia; order Mytilida; family Mytilidae; genus Mytilus; species Mytilus californianus. Next base: position 82,885,317 of record NW_026262712.1, read on the forward strand.
ATTTAGGGTAATGTATAAATGAATTGATCTTTGCCACAAGTTTTCTACAACCTAACAAATATGATACTATTTCAATCACAGTGAGATACAAGAGCAGCTATTTTTTTTCTACTGGTCAGGGATAATTCAGTCCAACTTTGGTTTAAATTCTACCATATCATTTCCCCCCAAAAAAATAAATGAACTTTAAACTGTTATAATAAAATATAGCATTGTCAGCAGTTCTTAACATTGTTATTCCTACTAAAACTAAATCATATATGTCTAAATTATTTTTCATGAGTAATTAGGACTTATTCCATTTAACAAAATGTGAGAGGATATGAAGGGAAGTTTTAATTTTGGATAAAGGTTGACAGACATTTATGCATGTTAATATTTTTATGTGTACAAAATTACTCCAAGAAAGTATGTTGGTTGTCAGAGGATTTTAATATCCCTTCCTACCCTCCCACATCCATTGTAAAGAAAAAGACTATAGTTTTTTTAATAATGTTTTGAGGTGGAAGAAATTTAGAAGTCCCTTATATATTTATTCACAACTAATTTTATCTTGTCCATAAAATTACATTATTATTGAATACTGTATGTTGACCTCTAGATGTTTTTTTTGGTTTTCTATGATAAGAAAAATAATAAAGATAATAATTTATTTTTATTTTATGTAATTATTATGTCACATATTTATTGCCATACATTTATTCATAAACTTTAAATTAAAAACAAACAGCCATTTGGCTCTTGAGATACATGGCAAAAAATAAATACATGTTTTAAAAATCCAAATTTTTTTAAACTGTATCTAAACTGCAGTTTGCAATAATTTTTAAATGTTTTTCATTGCACAGAAAGCAACTTTTTTTTTGCTGTAATCTCAATGACGTATACCCTACTTCTTTTATTCATATATAGAATATATCCTTTACACCTACATCTCTCTAAACCATCAATATTCTGTGTGTACATGCGGAGTAATTTGCCCTTGTCATACAGCATCCTCAGGAAGTAGTGTATGTAGTTTGGCCTGTACTTCCCTGATGGGTATAGTTCTTTTGCGAGGGTGAAGAATGGTTTCGGGTTATGGTGGAAATAATCTATGTCAAATATAGCCTCTGGGTATGGAATACGATACTGCTGGAGGTTGTCATACAATCCTGTCCCTGGTGTCCTATGCAAAGATAACATACACATTACTGTAATTTCTAAAATAATGTAGATAGATACTAAATATAATAGGGAAAAATAGACAAAGTTTGATGGCTCTGCCAGCTTTTCTTTTGTATTCGTAGCAAGTACAAATGAATTTGATATTTTCGGACAATGTACATAAATTGTTTTTATCCTGTAATTAACATTGATGCATACATTTATTCATTTTTTTCATTCTCAAATGTGATAGTGTGCTAGAAGTGAAAAACAATGGAAAACAACATTTTATGGTTTGACAACAAGATGATGTTATGCTTATTTTCAACGTTTTTTTGGTATTTTTTCACCTATTTTATGTCAATTCTAGCAACAACATATCATTTTTTTTTCCCACTGAGTTAGAGAAAGGAGTTTTTTTTTAGATAATTTTCATGTAATTTTGGATAGATCTTTTATCAAGATATATTTGTGTAAGTTGAACAGTTAAAATGATTTTTTTTTTTCAGAGTTCAACATGTAAAAGTCAAATGTAAAATTTTAACAAAGGACATTTAATTATCAAGTGAAAATTTACCTAAAATCAGGAATGCCACTAGGGGTACTAATTCCAGCCCCTGCCACAACAACCACATTTTTTACCACCTCACTCGTCAGTAATTCAGAGACATCATCTAGGGTTTTAACTGGCTTCATCCCTGCACTGGTGGATAGCCTTCTGAAAAATTAACATTATTTATTCAATATAAAGGTATCTGCATTCTTCAAAACAGGAAACTTTCTACCAATTTTTTTTTTAATTCTTTTATCTCTTTTAAGCATAAAAATTGTTTGTTATACTTATGATGTTTAAATACATGTATATAAAATGTTTTAGTATATTAGACTTATTTGCTGTATACTTACCATTATATTATTCGTTTGCAACTCAAATTTTTTTTTACAGGAATAGGAAATTATTACTGTATTCTGATTCAAAACAACAAGAATGTTTCCATAGGACAACTTGCCCACTGGCACTATAACATGTCTATGTTCATTGAACAGTGAAATTGGGGTTAAAGTGGTAATTTGGCAATAAATTTTAAAAACTCACTTAAAAATAACCATCTTTACTCATTTTCAATTTGATGAGACTACAACTTCATGGTCAACTAACTTTACTAAAAACTTTAACCTGTGAAAGTACTAATTTCACACTACCACATTTCTATATAAAAGTAAGATGTGGTATAATTGCCAATGAGACAACTCTCCACCAGAGACCAAATGAAGTAGAAGTTCCCAACTATTAGTCACCATACAGCCTTCAACAATGAGCACTACTCATAATAAGCTTTAAAAAGTTCCATTTGAAAAATGGACCTCATATAGACTAACAAATCTTAGCGTTGACCAATGAACCATGAAAATTAGGTCAAGGTCAAATGAACCCTGCAGGACAAAGATATACATCTTACAATCATTCCATACACAATATACAGTTGATCTATTGCTTATAGTATCTGAGAAATGGACCTTACCATGAAAACTTAATGTTTATCACTGATCAATGACATGAGGTTAAGGTTAGGTAAACTTAAAATGTCTGATGGACATGGATACCTTGCAACGATTCTATATACCAAAAAATCGATGTCATATTACTCCAAATAAGTGAGAAAATCATGTAAAATATACTATATTGAAATGTCTCGTCTGCTTTAATGACCATTGATATTATGTAGAAAGTCTTAAGGTTAAAGGTTTTACTACAAGTATCACATAAACTTAACATTTTTAAATATCAATGGCTATGAGGTCAAGGTCAAATAATCCTGTCAGACAGACATGTACACCTTACAATTATTATTCAATATACCAAATATAGTTGAGCTATTGCTTATGGTAATTGAAAAACAGACCAAAACACAAAAACTTAACATTGACCAATGAACCATGAAATTGAGGTCAAGGTCAGATTATACCAGCCAGACAGACATGTACACCTTACAATCATTCCATACAACAAATATAGTTGACCTACTGCTTATAGTATTTGAAAAACAGACCAAAACACAAAAACTTAACATTGACCAATGAACCATGAAATTGAGGTCAAGGTCAGATTATACCTGTCAGACAGATATGTACACCTTGCAATCATTCCATACACCAAATATAGTTGACCTACTGCTTATAGTATTTGAAAAACAGACCAAAACACAACAACTTAACATTGACCAATGAACCATGAAAATGAGGTCAAGACCAAATGAAACCTGTCAGACTGACATGTTCCCCTTGCAATCATTCCATACACAACATATAGTTGACCTACTGCTTATAGTATCTGAGAAAAGGACCTAATCATGTTACTTTAACCTTGATCACTGATCCATGAAATGAGGTTGAGATCAGGTTAACTCTGTCTGACGGACATGTAGATGTTGCAAGGAACCCATATACCAAATACAGTTATCCTATTACTCATAATAAGTGAGAAATTCACATGACAAAAAAACTTTAATTTTTTCAAGCAGTCGCTGAACCATGAAAATGAGGTCCAGGACAATGGACATATGACAGACTGAAACTTTGTGAAGCATCTAGGTCTAGTACCTTCTGAAATATAAAGCTTTATATAAATAGTTTACGCCGCTCCGCCAGATAGTAATACCTAAGTCTCGCATACTGCGAATTTCCTAGCAGGCGAGACAAAAATGAAAAGAACATTAGGAAAGGTGCACCACGGAAACTACAGAACATTAGGCATCTGTATAAAAGATATTTTCATACTAAAAGTTTAAGCTGCCGTTCATTAAGCATCCCTATGTCTTGCATTCTGGGACGAAATAATTCGTAAGGGTTCCGCGGAACACAGTGTCTCGCCTACTTTTTCTGTTAATCGCAGGCTCAACAAAAATGAGGAAGTTAATCAATAAAAATATTCCTCTTGATACTATCTTTTGATTGTAAGAACTTTCTGTCCAAGTTTGGTAAAAATCCAGGATAGTTTATGAATCTAATAAATGTTTAAAAACTTTATCTGCAGACTGAATGTAATGTTAACTTGAAGAAAACAAAATTTCCTTCTAGATACTAGCATTTGATCATAAACAAGCTTCTGTTAAAGTTTGGTGCAAATCCAAAATAGTATAAGAAAGTTATTAAAATTTAAAAAACTTTAACCACAGAGTGAATGTGTTGTTTCCTGACAGGAAATCTAAGTCCATTTAAAAGTAAAATACGGAAAAAATGGATTTATTATTTTACAAAATTTCCTTCTAGATACTAGCTTTTGATCATAAACAAGCTTCTGTCCAAGTTTGGTACAAATCCAAAATAGTATAAGAAAGTTATTAAAATTTTAAAAACTTTAACCACAGAGTGAATGTGTTGTTTCCTGGCAGAAAATCTAAGTCCATTTAAAAGTAAAATACGGAAAAAATGGATTTATTATTTTACAAAATTTCCTTCTGGATACTATCTTATGATCATAAACAAGCTTCTGTCCAAGTTTGGTAGAAACCCAGGATAGTTTAAGAAAGTTATTAAAATTTTAAAAACTTTAACCACAGAGTGAATGTAATATTTCCCAGCAGAAAAACTAAGTCCATTTATAAGTAAAATACGGAAAAAATGGAATTTTATTTTTACAAAATTTACTTCTGGATACTATCTTATGATCATAAACAAGCTTCTGTCCAAGTTTGGTAGAAATCCAAGGTAGTTTAAGAAAGTTATTAAAATTTCAAAAACTTTAACCACAGAGTGAATATTTGTGGACGCCGCCGCCGACGACGACGACGCCGACGACGACGCCGACGGAATGTAGGATCGCTATGTCTCGCTTTTTCGACTAAAGTCGAAGGCTCGACAAAAAGCAAAACAAAAACCTGATATTTTATCATTTTAAACTATTGTTTTTTTTCAAGTCAATAACAACAAATATTTTCCTTGTCAAAGGTCACCAATTCAATTGATGCCAGTTATATATCTATGAGAAAGCTACCCAACAACACAATAAAACCAGAAGAGATTTGAATGTAACTATATAATAAGAAACATCTGTCTAACAACAACCACTTTATCAGGTTCAACTACCTGTTTATTGTGGACAATTTTTTCACAGGTGTATTTAGTAAAGTCAATCTTGAAAACTGTATCCTTTCATAATTGAAACTATCTTGCAACATGTGCAAGAGAGAAAGAGTAATCAGTTTGAAATTAATTAAAACATTCAATCAAATTAATTTATTTCTGTACAAACCTTGCCCTATTAAGTCCTCGCTCCAGTACATTTGGTGGCTTTGGTAAGATAGAGGTTTCTGACTGTGTCTTGTAAACTGGAGTACTATTGGCATGTACACCTCTACTCTGAGCCTTCAAGCCTTTCAATGTCTGAGCTGAAGGTGGCCGTCCCAATGATGGGGCTACCACTGAAATAAAAAGAATCCAATGTTATGATAATATTAATCATTAAATTTTAACAAGTTTGTTAAAACCCAAAAGTGTAATTTGTTTCCTGGAGATAAGACAGTTCTTTGTTTGAGATATTTTTAAAAACACTTATATTCCCTTTTAAGCCTATGATAATTAAAATGCAGAACAATATAAACCATTAATATCTAAAACTTTAAATGAATTGTAATCTGTCTACCCTATAAATAGGTCATAAAATCTGGTTCCATTATCTTTTCTCTCCTTTTCCCTATTATTCTTTTTTCTCTGCCCCTTTTTATCCCTTTCCCTTTCTACTTCTTTACCCTGCCAACTCACTAGTATTTTCGATTTAAAAATATGATTACATTCATTTTGTTAACTTCAATTCAAAACAACCTATATGATATATTGTTAATATTTTCCTAGACCAGAAAATGCATTAAATATTTTGCCACTGGAATTTAAGCAAACAACAATCAATCAATTAAAGTAAAATTAATTCATGTTTTTGTTCCTCCGTAGCACGGAAAGGGTAAGGAAGGCAATAAAAATGTTAATATCTAAAATTTCAATCTTGAAAATCTGAAAATCATTTATAATTTGTTTTAATTATCATGGTATTTATTGATTTTTCATTCAGCTGAAATATTTAAACATGAAAACTGAATATGAATAAATATGAATGCAAATTTCATGTAAAATGCATTTATATAAGGTTTTATGGGACAAACATAACAAGAAAAAAAATACCAGGTAGAATTTAATATACCTGGATGAACCAAATCTACTGCATATTAGAATCTAACATATCATGTTGATATGATAAATCCTACATGAGGAGTTGTGTGGACATGGTACGTGCTGTACTTGTAGTTCAAGGGAGAATAAACAAAAAATTAGAGAGTGAGAGAGAGGTGGTGGAATTTATTGCAGTTTTCACATATAAAATAAAGGAAAATGATGTGTTATTTCATAAAAATTGTTGTTTCTTTTTTTTCATTTCGGAAGTAAGGTATGCCCACTTTTTCTCCTTTTGAATCATCCTTGTCAAGGGCAAAATATGCAATTTGAAATCATTATTCTGTATAACATAAAAAAAAAATAAAATATTTAAATGAATTGAAACATTTTTTTACCCATAGCAATGGTTACATACCATATTTTATTATCATCCAAGTCTGAATTTGAAAATGAAGTTGGTACAGACTTACTTCCTCTCCTAAACCTTGTTTGAATGGTGCCAAATATTCAAATAAACTATTTCTACTTTTAACTATTTTTCTTGTATAGCATAAACACCTTGCAACTCAAGGCAACCTATCACATGATTGAATTGATATACTTGTTGTTGAAATCAAACTTCATATTATGGTAATATATAGATATAGTATGTCTCGGCTTTTTAAATTTAAACCAAATACAAGAGTTTCATATTATAAATGTCGTTTAAATATGAACATGTATTTACCTTTTATTGGTGGGAACATATCATCCAATCTTAACAAAATATGGTAAAAAAAATCTAAGTCTTAAAGTACACAAAATATATTTATATCTTGATAGTAATGCTTCCCAAAGTGTGAACAACAAAAAATGCAACTTTTACACACAGTTGAAAGCTAAGGATACATTAGGTTTTCAATTAAAGTTTAATCAGATCCAGATATTGATTTCAGCCCATACCCACAGCAAAGCAATTGTTAACATAATAACAATAGAGATACATGAAATCATGCCATTAGCTACTGAAAATTTCCATTCAGACTTTTTCATATTTAATAAAGACAGAAGATCCAAACATTTTCTATTCCCCAGAGATGTTAGAAAATCCAATTATTACTGAATATTTGAATAGCAATGACTATGCAGAATGTTTCAACAAACAGACATGAATTGAGTGAATGCTTAAGTATTTCAGGGGCCTCGGTGGCAGAGTGGTTTAAGTAGTCGAAATACTGTATCACTAGCTTGTCAATACTGAGGTTGTGAGTTAGAATCCCACACATGGCAGGTGCGCTTGACTCCAATCTTAATTGACTAGGGTTGTCAGTTTTCCTACCGAAGGTCAGTGGTTCTGTCTGAGCACTCCAGCTTCCTCTACCATTAAAAACTGACCGCCACGAAATAGTGCTGAAAGTGGCGTTGAACAACAATCAATCAATCAATAAAGTATTTCATTGTTAGTTTTTATCATATATGATAAAATATGAGCAATAGTCTGAGATGATATGTCACTTTAAACAATGTATTAAATGAAGGTAAACTGTCTATTCCATAGCCCAAAGTTTGGGCTTCAGAAATTATATCCTTAGACATGTAAGGTATCCATGAAGAATTTTTTTGGTGGTTACAGAGAACTGGTCTTAAATTATCAAAATCCGGAAAATTTGTCCCCACTAGTCCAAATTTCAACTGGATATTGGATAAAATCTCTGCAAAAGGTCTTTTGAAAATCTGCATCAAAGGAATTTCACATGTATGTTTTATTGTTATAATGAATTCTTTCCATTATAAACATTCTTTCTTTTTGGAAAGAGCACCTTTGGACCTTATTTCCAACACCAAAATGAAAGCTTTGCATCTGCACCAATTTTTTAAAAATGCAGTATTTTTTCATTTGTGCCAAATTTCAAAAATGCATGTAATGCTGGCAAACCGAAGAGATTAATACAAGTAAATGATGATATATACTGAATAGGAAAAATATCTTAATATTATTTATAATATTTACCTGTTTTACTGGTGTAAATGAAAAATGGTTTGTGGCTGCCCCAAATGAATTGCCAATTGGCACAAGTGCAAAGTCCCCCACCAATATACCGTAGCTATTTTGAAGTAGACAAAATGAAGTGTACCAGAATACTTTACCTATCAAGTAAATATATACATGATATATAGGAAAATCAAAAACTTATCACATGAGATAAATCTTTGCCTTCAATATTGCCAAAGTAAAGTCCAAATTGTCAAAATCAAATTTCATGTACACCATACGTAATTTTGCTTTTAAAAAAATCAAATGCAAACATCGAAGTATATTAACAATTTAAAAAAAGAAATTACATATGATCTGGACCAACTTTATGTTAAAAATCAACATACAATAAACTGGAACTAAAAATGAACACTGTCCAGAAAAGATAGATAATCAAAATAGAAAAGATTAATATCTTATTTTTAAGAAAATTTAAACTGACTAACCTTATTAGATTTAAAAGTCTTTGGTCTTTATGTCATAAATCCAGATTACTATTATAAATCGTTTGACTTTTGAACATTGATCAAATAGTATCGATTTATAATGAAAGAATATGTAATATTGAATCTTGACTATTGAATTTCACTTAAATTACTTTGACTGATCAAGTGTACCTGATAGTAAAAGAAAAAACTCAAGGACATGTTTGCATTATATCACACAGTATACAGTGCATTCTATATAACCTTCTTTCCAATTTATGTATGACATGATTTAAATGTTATGGGTTTACACAATATACTTTTATACATATTCCGGGGTATGCATATTGCATCTGATGATCATAGTATCCTTTATGACATAATAAGATAGATTCTGTTCAAATCTTGACACATGAGTAGTGTCTGCCCTAAGACCTCATCATTGGTTGTCTTTAGTTATACTGGAGATTATATAATACATTATAATTGTATTATATGTCTCTGGTTATATTTTTTAAATGTTTGTTGTCCTTTAGGGAATTACAGATCTTTGATATCTTTGTTAATTTTATGCTCAACTTTTTAATCTCAGGAAGATTTAGGGTTTGACATATTGTAACTAAATATAGATTTTTTACTGTTAAAATATATTAAATTTAGTATGTGGATATTTATGATTTTAGTACATCCTTATTTCATACATAGATCCCTTTAACTATGTCTATGCTTATTCTGTCAATAAAAGGGGTTCAAAAGGAAGTCTTTCTAATACATCCTATATGTAAAGGAAAAACGGAAAATGAAGATTCCTAATTTACTATGTATAATAATAATAATAATGGACATTTTGCCAGGTCAGAAAATAATAATGGACATTTTGTCATGTCAGAAAATAGTAATGAACATTTTGCCCAGTCAGAAAATAATAATGGACATTTTGTCAGGCCAGAAATTATAAATGGACATTTTGCCAGGCCAGGAATATCAATATCTAAATGTGAACTACAGTTTTGATTATCATAAAGATATGGATTTTAAGATTTAATGTGAAAAGCTACATGTATCTATTGTAAATTACATATCTATTCCAGGTATACATAGTTTTAAAAAAATAATGCAGGTCTTTCAACTTCATATGTTTTGAAAAAATTACAGAATCCCAAGCATTTGGATGTCATAACAAGCCATGAATTATGATTTACAGAACAAAGAAATTACTTCAAATTAATTAAAATATTCAGTATCTAAGCACTTACCATTTACAGTAATATCACCTGTGATATGGTATCAATCGATCTTAAGTAGGCCAACATTTTGTGATTGGCAAATTAGTTAGTTTCCTATCAAAATTTAACATCATAGTTATATACTTTATATATAAAAGCAGGTTCAAGCTAGGTAAATAGGACAATTAAAAAGATGTGTATCTATCAGGTGTTGATCAAACATTTGTAACACCTAACTATTTGTATTCTTTCAAGGACCATGAATTTATGAATACAGATATTGTACATGCTTCTTGGTAGTGATTTAAATTTTGTATTTTTATTTCAGAATAGTTGAATAAAAGATTAAAATTCAAGACTCTTATGTTATTTTTTTGGAAACTCAAGGTTCAAATGACAAGCAAATGGTTTTAATGCAAAACTTTAATTTCATTCATTTTAATATTTAAGTGCAAATATACATAATTGTATACCACATTTTCAACAAAACCCTGTAACGTATGACCAACATGTAATTTTATCAAAATGTTAAAATCAAATTCATACACAATCTTTCACTAAAATAAGCATCTTTCCATTATATTGTAAATGATAGGCATTTCTATCAAACTTATCTTGTTCACAATCATGTCTAAAACAAAAATTTTCAAATTGCACTCTTTACCAGTATACATATAAGTTTTTCTATAAAATCCTAATAACTGTATTTCGGGGAGAAAAAAGAAGTCAAGAACTGTTTATGCTTTAATTAAAGTCAGTCTGATTGGAATAAGTAACTCATTGATACCTTGATAAAGTGGAAAAGTGGATCTGGAATACAAGCATAAAAACCGGGGTTCCATCAATTGCCAAATCTTGGAAAGTGCTTGTCCCAAGTCATGAATGTAACAGTCAACAAGGGGGATGGGGGTTGAAAATCAAATAGACATAAAAATGCTTAAACAAAACAAAAAAGCCCAGCAATGTAGTGATTACAGTATTGTTATGTAAAGTAAACTGCATTTTATTTCTGGCTGGAAAATAGGAAATGGGGTTATTGGGTAAAAACAATCTGCCCTCTCTAAGAGTGTGTGAAAATGATGCTTATATCCCCAATCCATTATTCTTCCACATGTGTATGTTTGACCTAACACTTGATCTTAAATTGAAGTATTATGATGTGGAAAATGTAATAATGGCAAACTACATTTGCACTAAATAAATTACACTTGCACTAAATAAACAAGCAATGTAAATTGTTTATTTCAGAATATTCCATTATTAGCACAACTGCTATTTCTTTACTAAGCTATAGTCCTACAATCTTGATAATTATTCTATTGTCTCTATCTTTTACCCATTATCCTAAAATCATTTGCAGATTTTAAGGAAGCACCATTAAATGCAATACTCTTATGAACTGAATATATATTGTAGACAAATACATTATTGGAAAGTTGATTCCTGACATATAGATAATAAAATGCTCTGCAGGACACAGAGGTCGAATCCTGAACAGTTAGGGCAAGTATGGAAACTACATTCAAGCTTGATACAGCTCTGAATTTGGATTGTAAAGGTTTCTGACTGATTGTGGTAAAAGAACTCAAAAATTTTAAATTGGACTTTTACCTACAACAATGTATTATGGTCCAATATCAAAAATCTAAATACCTAAAAGATAAGACATAACTTATAAGCTAAAACATTGTAAGGGAGGTAACTCTTAATGTAAAAAAAACCAAGCAAATGAAATTGATCAAACATAGACAATTCAGTATAGCAAAAACCCCTACCATTCAACTTTTGTTGAAATCAAACAAAGTGTCATTTTGGACCCTTTGGACCCTGATGTGGACCAAATTGAAAAATGGGCCCAAAATCCAAAATCTAAATACATTATTAGATTCAGAATATTGAAATCAATCAAAGTTTAATTTTGCACCCTTATTTGGACCCACTTGAAAACACGGATGAAAATCAAAATTCTAAATACACAGTAAGATTAATCATATCAAAGAACTCCAATACTTCAAGATTATTCAAACCCCAATGAAATTGGTCAGAAATAAGCAATTCAAACAAAGTTAAAAAATTGATTGTTTTTTACCCCTTTTTGTTCCCTTATTCCTAAGCGGATACAGCCATAACACCCAAATTCATTCCAACCTTCCTTTTGTAGTATGGAACCTTGTGGATCAATTTCATACAAATCCATACAGTTATACTCAAGTTATTGTCCAGAAACCAGAAAAAAATGTTTGCTTTTGGCCCCTTTTTGGGACAAAATTCTTACACCGTTAGGCCATAACCCCAAGAATCAATCCCAACCTTCCTTTGCAAATTGTAAATTTTTGCAGTCGTTTAATAAAACAAAGCAATGGGAAAACATATGACACCAGTACAATCAAAAAATTGACTGCTCTTATGATAAAGGGGACAACACCAATAGTTTGTTTACTTTGGTAGCCATACTGATTAAAAGTTATTTCTAAACCACAACAGTACATTTTTAAGAAATAATCTGTTAAACTATGTTATGTAAATATTTGAAATATAATATAATATGCAAATACATTATGTAGTTTTTTTTCATTATTTATCAAGATAATTGCAATAGAAGCTGTTACAATGAAATTTTAAAAAAAGTTAATCTTTGCTGCATAATGATAAAAAGAAATTGGTATGTATACAAAAGTAGTCATTAGCATATAAACATATATATATATATACCTTTTTTTCACAAGTAACTTTTTTATCATGCTGGTCTGCTCATTGGCACAAGAATATCAATAAAAAAATAAATGGAAAATGTGTCCCCATGGACACAGATAATGCCCCCGCTTGCATACAACATTATAAAGGGACATAACTCAAAAACAAAAAAAGTGACGCTACCCAAATTTGTACTAGATCTGAGTTTTGTGGTAATAAGTATTGTGTAAAGGTTTCATAATGTTTGGTTGGGGCAAACTTAAGTTACAGAACGGAAACTAAAAATTTTGCAATTTTTTCATTTATAAAGGGGTATAACTCTAGAACGGTTAGAGTGATGCTACCAAAATTCAATCTTGATCTGTATTATGTGGTAATAAGCATTGTGTATAAGTTTCATAACATTTGGTGGAGGCAAACTTTAGTTAGAGAACGGAAACTAAAAATTTTGGAATTTTTCCATTAATAAAGGGGCATAACTCTAGAACGGTTAAAGTGACACCACCAAAATTCAAACTTGATCTGTATTTTGTGGTAATAAGCATTGTGTATAAGTTTCATAACATTTGGTTAGACAAACTCAGGTTAGAGAACTGAAACCAATTTTGGGACGTACGTACGTACAGACGGACAAGGGTAAAACTTAATGCCCCCTCTGCTACGACGGGGGCATAAAAATTGTCTTTGCATGAGAATAAGATTTTAAAGTTATGCTTGTTCATGTTAAAAATTTAAATATATTTAAATATGTTTGTAGTCAGATACGTCATAAATTATCATTTGGACTACGTATACTGCTTCAACAGAAAAACCTACAAAAAGTATTTCAGTTTATAAATAGTAGAAGGGTCAATTCAAGTTAATATCATGGCTCTGAAAACCTATAGTATAAAGTATTTTCAAAATTTTAACAGAATCTGGAGGAAAATATGTCTTCTTTTCCATGCTTGTATAAGATTGATTTTTGGTGTTTTAAAGCCACTTTTGGGCCATTTTGTGGCGGCCAGTTTTTATTGGTGGAGGAAGCCGGAGTGCCCGTAGAAAACCACCGACCTTCGATAGGAAAACTGACAATCCTAGTCAATTAAGATTGGAGTCAAGTGCACCTGCACTAGCGGGGTTCGAACTCACAACCTCAGTGTTGACTGGCTAGTGATTACAGTAGTAACTACTAAGACCACTCGGCCACCGAGGCCCCTGCTTGTATAAGATGTTGCATACAGTTTTTAAAAAAAACAGGGTACATGTATTTATTTACTCAGAGGGCACTGAATGGGGACAATTTAAGAGCACCCTTAATAGAGATATACATCTAAAGGCACTGCTATGGGTTGGGATTTAAACATGTTTAATCTTAATAAAAGTAAAGATATATTTACTACCCGGTAGATTAATAATTTTTTATCTTTCTGTGGTAAATCTATAAAATGATATCTAGCTTCTAGGCTATGTTCATAGTTGATAGTGTGACTAACTCTTTTTATTTAATAACTTTAATATTGGCCCCAGGCAGCCAGATTGTGCATTGTACATGTACAATGTATGTGATGATCTATTGTGAAAGTATCAGGACCTGCATGGCTATGAGCGTAGGCAATGCTTTTTACCTGAACAACAGTCAGTGCCAAAGACCTTATGGGTCTTTTAATGTTTACCAATCAAAGCTACCTTAACTTTTAAAAAATCTTTATAGGTCAATTTTTCAAGTTAATTCTGGTTTTTTTTTATTGAAAAGTGTGTTTCTTTTTGGTATTAGAAACCTAATCAGTTGCCCTGTAAACAGCTACTTTTCTTCAGGAAAGGTGTTTAATTGTTGCTCTAATAAAGCACTTTATTAGAGAATAACAATATGACAGCTGAGAATGTGTTGTAGTTATCTTTCAGCTATTCTCAACATTTATCTGATTAAAATTCTTGAAATTATAACTCAAACGATCATCTGATTCCCTACGAATTTGTTCTCTGTCTCTTAAAAAATGTTCAAACATACAGCAAATATTTGTCACAGTTTGATAGAAGAAATTCAAATTTGTGCATTTTCCCATACATTTCCTTTGTAACAATGCATATGTTATTACATCAAGGTGAGATGGAATTGTTCAATGATGTTACAAACGCCAATAGACTATTTTCATATTACTGACTTTTGACTCCGGATTATATAATTTGTCGACTGGTTACCTTGGACATCATGGTACCAAGTCAGGTAAGAGCAAGCTAAAGAAGTAAAACCAAGCTTTCAATCGGTACAATTTTTGGGGAAAATTACCTGCTTAACATTTTTTTTTCACTACAAAATCATCGGAAAACAGAAAACTTTCCCCTCAAATTACACCGATTATATGTTTGATTTTACTTATTTTGGTTGCTCTTACTTGACCGAGTACCATGATGTCTAAGGTAACCAGCCGACAAATTATATAATCCGGAGTCAAAAGTCAGTAATATGAAAATAGTCTATTGGCGTTTGTGACATCATTGAACAATTCCATCTCACCTTGATGTAATAACAATCTGGCTGGCTGGGGCCAATATTAAAGTTATTAAATAAAAAGAGTTAGTCAGACTATCAACTATGAACATAGCCTAGAAGCTAGATATCATTTTATAGATTTACCACAGAAAGATATAAAATTATTAATCTACCGGGTAGTATATATGCTGTGTTAAATGCATTAGTTTGAGGTATGTTAACAAGTAAAAATATTCCCAGACCATTTTTGTGGCTTTTGATAAGGGATTCTAGAATTCTAGTCAATTGGGCACCCATTAAAGTCAATTCAGCACCTAGTCAAATCAGGATCTGGTTAATTTGGCACCCGAGGTAGTTATTTCGGCACCCAAAATTAACATTATGTTTTACAAGTAAATTATTGAAGGCTCCTTTTTTCCCCCATAATTATTTTAAATATTTTCACTTGAGGTGTCAACGTATATTTGTTGCACGTATCAGAAGTTCCAATCGAAACTTTGTTATAAACAATGGGGACATAATGAACCTATATTTCATGACAACGGGATCTGCACATTACTAGTAAACATGGGCTACAAGATTGGTGCCAACTTCATTCATTTTATATTTTAAGTAGACAGGAAATGCAGAAAAAAAATAATTTATATATTACAATGATTAAATTAGTTTGTATCTTCATCTGTGGATTTTACACAACAGCTTGCATGGCTTCTTTGTTTAATTTTTTTTTTTTATTATAAAAGATCAAAAACTACCTGAATACTGTTAATACAACAAACCACTTATTCAATATTGTTTGTTATTGATATAAGTTCATAAGTTTTTAAAGTGATTACCAATCAAAACATTATTACTAGAGTATTGAGAAACTTCAAACAAAAGCCAACTGATTATTGTTTATTTTTACTGCTAAATTACATGTGTTGAGTCTTTAACAATGTACGAATTGTACCTCTGAAATTGTAAGATTTACAAAAAAATATAAATAATTAAAAAAAAAAACAGAACTATTCTCAAACAAAAAGGAAAGAAAACCGTAAAAATAATATTAGGTGTCAGTTGAAAAACCAAATGCTGAAATGACTTTGAATAGGTGCCGATTGGACTAGATGCTGATTTGACCAGGTGCAGATTTGACTTTGTCTATAGGTGCTGAATTGACCAGGTGCCGATACACCTTATCTCTATTTGTCCGCCATTGCTGGACATCATACAGGTTCCCGTACAATATAAAATGTCTGAAGCCAAAAACGAAAAGTGATTGTTGTGTGACATTGATAGTTCAAGTGTAGCAGTTCTTGGGGCAAGAGTCGCAGATTCCCAAAATATATATAGCCATAAGGTCTATTGGACTTGTAACCAGTCTTCTATGGCCATACGGGTGTCCTGGGTGACAAAATCAAATAAATTTCTTTAGTTTTCGAAACCCAAGAGATTAAGGAAAAATCAGTACCTGACTAAGGGTGTCCGACAGTGAACGAGAGTTAAAAGGTGGATTGACAATTCCTGTCATTTTTATTCGGCTGTGGTAAGTCAATGACAGAAGTCAGAAAGCAAAGATTGAGAGTGCTCGCATTTCTCATTAGCTTACCTTTCTCGATTGCAGCCATCAAGGAGGAAACTAATCTCATTTTATAGAAAAATAAACGTTTGGAATTTTCGTCTCATCTTTGGACAGGAAAACCATTATTTACTTTCTAAAATAGTAAACAAATGTTTAGAATTCCAAACAGACGCCATTGCATAGATACTAGACCATTTGAGCCTCTAAAAGAAAAAAGCTAGTATGAAACCTATGCAACAGTCCCGAACTCGTTTAGTCGAGAATGCCGATGAGAGCGGACGTGAAAATTTTTGCAGAGAGAATCCTTCAACATCATTGAAATTATTTTGTCAAATTGGTTTCATGGATAAATATAGATTCTTACATTGATACCAGTGGATTATCGGATTTATCCAATCGAGATAGTTAAATTATCAATTTTAAAGTCTGAGCCTTGGCGAGGACTTTAAAATTTATAATTTAACTATCGAGATTGGATAAATTCGATAATTCACGTGTACCTATGTAAGAATCTGTTTCTCTAATGATTAAAAAATACATTTCATAGTTTGTTAAACCAAAACCCCCTTCGAGTGCCTTCCACATTTCACAAAGTTGTCAATTTCATTAACACCTGTTAGCATATTTTGAGCTCATAAAGGTTATGACCCTTAAATTCATCCAATCATCTTCTGAGATCACCGGCAACCACACGTTGATTAATTTTTTTTATACAATGAGTGCAGAAAGGTATAAATTGTCAAAGAATTAGAGAAATATTATTATCCTTACATCGTATATTTTATGTTTTGGATTATATTTTTTTGTTGAGAAAAGTTTCTGCAGATATTTTAACTTTGTTTGAGACAGGTGGTCAGATGGGATCCATTAGCAGTTTCCATGTGGGAAACTATCAGACCAATCTATTTGATATCTGAAGGTTTTAGCTGTTCCCCTAATGGATCAGTAGTTTCTTTCCCAGATTCTTTATCGTAGGATTTTCGGCTTCCTCTAACAGGAAAACAGCTGGGCATTTAGCGATATCGGTTTGGAATCCAAGTATGTCCTTACCGGTTTCCCGTTGGTTGCCTTGGCATTTGTATGGCATCCGGGGTGACCTTATTCTTTATTTTGAATATAATTGTTTTTATATTTTGCATTTTTTTTTTAGGATGAGCGAATCAGGTGAGTGGATGTGTTCGTATGTTTTATTGCATAATCATTGTACTTATTGTTTTTGGGGAAGGTTAACTTTCTGGTAGTAAGACCCGTCACGGCCAGGCTGGGAAACTGGGTAGGCAAATGCTGACATTAAATCTGTACCGATAGAGTGTGTTAAATGTCCTCCTTTAAACCATAACCCATGGTGGTGCTACTAAAGGAGGAAGATACAGAACATATATACATACTCGTAAAAATCAGTACCATTATAAACTATGCTTAGTACATACACTTGGTACAATAAAAAACCTGATAATAAATTGTTCAAATAATGCATTTGAAAATAGTGGAATTAATTACTTTTGGAGTATCCAAAATTCGTTGGAAGTACTTGATAAATTGCATGCTTATATTGGTGATTTTGAATCTGTTCACAGTTTTGATTTTTCTACCCTATATACCACTTTGCCTCATGATATTCTTATTAGGTAAAAATTCACACACCTAATTAAATGGAAATTTAAAAAGTCAGAATGCGAATATATATGTTCAAACTCTTTTAGGTCATTTTTTAGTAACAACAAACAAAAGAACTATGTCAATTGGACCTGCTTTGATACTATAACTGCCTTTGAATTTTTACTAGACAACATTTTTGCTCGCTTTGGAGATTCCGTATATCGTCAAGTTATCGGAATTCAAATGGGGACTAACTGTGCACCACTTATTGCGAACCTGTTTCTGTATTGTTATGAGTTACAATTTATGACTAAAATCAGCAAAGACCCATCAAAACAACATCTGATACAAAAATTTAATAACACTTTTAGATATTTGGATGATATATTGGCTCTCAATAATGACGACTTCAGTATGTACACTAAAGAGATTTATTCCTGCTGAACTGACTTTAAATAAGCTAATACTAACAATGAACACTGCCCTTTCCTGGATCTTGATATCTATATCTTTAACGGGAAGCTTAATACCAAAATTTATGCTAAAAGAGATGATTTTTCATTTCCTATTGTTAATTATCCATTTTTAGATGGTGACGTTCCCTTGTCACCATCTTATGGTGTTTATATATCTCAACTTGTTCGATTCATTCGTGTATTTAATTTTAACGAAAGAAATCTGTATATATGTATTACTGAAAAATTATTACACCAGGGTTTTCGATATCACAAACTAGTCAAAACATTTACTAAATTTTATCATCGGTACAAGGACATCATGCATTCGTAAATATAACTCAACATGCAGACATCTTATACGTTCGGGTATTTAACATCCAATCTTTTATGGTAATATTCTTTACAAATCACAAAAATGTCGGCATTCACCTCAAAAGCTAACCAAACTTTTAAACAGACTTATTAAGAAGGGATATAGTTACAATACTGTTGTCGGGTCATTAAAGATGGCATATTTTTGTTTTAATATTGATTCACTCATAGGGTCTTTGCATCGGAAATAAACACATTTATACTAAAACCAGTTGTTGGCATGATACGGGTTATGTTCTTCTCATATATTGTATGATGGTATGATACTAAACCCCTAACTGGAGGGATTGTGCTTGATTTTCATATGATGAAGACATAATCTTTCAATCAGTTTAATAGAGGTCTGGAGCTGGCATGTCAGTAACTGCTAGCTAGTGGTCCTTTCTTATTTTAAGTATCATTGTCATTTTGCTTATTTTCTTTTGTTACCTATTCTGACATTGGACTCGGACTTCTTCTAAACTGAGTTTTACTGTGCGTATTGGCTAGAGGTGTAGGGGGAGGGTTGAGATCTCACAAAACATGTTTAACCCCGCCGCATTTTTGCGCCTGTCCCAAGTCAGGAGCCTCTGTCCTTTGTTAGTCTTGTATGATTTTTAATTTTAGTTCATGTGTATGTTTTGGAGTTTAGTATGACGTCCATTATCACTGAACTAGTACACATTTTTGTTTAGAGGCCAGCTGAATCACGCCTCCGAGTGCGGGATTTTCTCGCTTTGTTGAAGACCCATTGGTGGCCTTGAGCTGTATTCTGCTCTTTGGTCGGGTTGTTGTCTCTTTGACACATTCCCCATTTCCATCCTCAATTTTATATTCGTTGTCTGAGATACATATGAAAAGTATGATAATTAATGAAATTAAAATAGTTGCGTGTTTGATTTTAATTTTGCTTATGTCTTCATATGGCAAAGTTGATCTTTACCAAGGATTTGTATAGTAATTACAATACAAATCCTTGTCTTTACCAAAGACATACATATATATGTCCCGTGTATATATGTCTCTGTCTTTACCTATCCTGTGTTTGCCACCTTATCAGATGAACTGTCATGAAATAGAATATAAGTTCCAAATTGAATAAGACATAAGACATTAAGCTTTGTTTAGAGTCGGTATAAGCAATACAATTACAAACATAAGCTCTGAAGAGCTTTTAAAACTTACAGAACAAAAACACAACACATAAAACATACATATCAAGTCATAAAATTGAGAATGGAAATGGGGAATGTGTCAAAGAGACAACAACCCAACCATAGAGCAGACAACAGCCGAAGGCCACCAATGGGTCTTCAATGCAGCGAGAAACTCCCGCACCCGGAGGCGTCCTTCAGCTGGCCACTAAACAAATATGTATACTAGTTCAGTGATAATGGACGTCATACTAAACTCCAAATTATACACAAGAAACTAAAATTAAAAATGATACAAGACTAACAAAGGCCAGAGGCTCCTGACTTGGGACAGGCGCAAAAATGCGGCGGGGTTAAGCATGTTTTTTGAGATCTCAACCTTCCCCCTATACCTCTAGCCAATGTAGAAAAAAAAACAAACGTACATCAGTACGCACAGTAAAACTCAGTTTAAGAGAAGTCCGAGTCCGATGTCAAAATAGGAAACAAAAGAAAATAAACAAAATGACAATAATACATAAATAACAACATACACATACAATTAAATATAGAAAGCAAGAAATATTCTGCAATTGTTCATTGGTTGAAACAATATGTCAATATATAAAAAAAAATTATCATATAAAATATATCAAGGATTTGTATAGTTAGACAACTCCTTGAATATATATCAGTGACCGTTGTGGATAGTAAACTTGAAATTGATAGTAAATAGTAAATACAAGTTATTTCTAGTATATTTATGCTCATATAATACAGAAAAACACGAAAATAATTGAAATTAATAGAAAACAAACGAATACCGAATAACGGATTTTGGAAAAAGGGGGAAGGCTAACAAAATTTTGTCCTGTCCCCATGTACCTATGATTTGTACAGCCATTCTTTCCCATAAATTACTGTCTTTTTTTCGGGAGCAATAATGGCTGAGAACAAGTTGAAGTTTTCTGTATTTAAAGAAGAAGATAGCCAGTAACCCAGACTTAGATGTCTTCAAGTCAACAGAAAATTATATTATGTATTGCTAAAAACCACTATTATATGTCTTTATCTATACAAAATACTACTTAAAATGTTTTAAATTTATTGTAAATATGTTCAATTTTTTTAGTTTCTTATAATCATATATATAGCATCTTGAAACCGTTAAAAAGTATTCTGTAGATGTAGATGTAGATGTAGTCTGTTGTTGAAAATACCTTTTACGCACAACTTAGATATGTGTTACATTAAAATGTTAATAGAGGCCCAAAACAAACAACATTCGATCTGTCACGATTTTTTTTCGATACTCTCCCGTTGAATGACTAAAAATTTAAAACAGTTATATTTTTGTAGCTGCATCTCAGCTACTTTTTCTCCAAAAGTAATGTTTCTTGGCGTAACACGCCTTCTTTGGTTTGGCTGTGGCCGTTATGAAGTGTACATTATATTAAATAGATGTATGTCAATTGTTCGGACAATCTTTTTTATTTTCAGTTGAAATGCATATTCATTTCATTAATTTGATTACAAGGCATTTTTACAATGAAGTATTTGATAATAAATGTACATAGTTTATGTTTCAAGGAAAATCCATGAACACTGAAAAGAACGAAGCTAATATTTGAAGTCTTAAGACAGGATTGAATATCAAGGGAAATAATTCTTACAAACTGGGAAATAATTCTTACAAACTGTTATGATATATGATTTATTTTGATCTAAGAAAGAATGGGGAATTTCTGTCTTATAATAATTTGGAAACGTGTATGACGCAGAGAAAGATAAAATTGAGCATGGAAACGGGAAATGCGTCAAAGAGACAACAACCCGACCAAAGAGCAGAAAACAGCCCGAGACCACCAATGAGTCTTCAACAAAGAGAGAAAATCCCGCACCCGGAGGTTGGCTTCAGCTGGCCCCTAAACAATAATGTATACAGTGGCGGATCCAAGGGGGGGGGAGTCAGGGGGTTGGAACCCTCCTTTTTTTGACGATCAATGCATTTGAATGGGGACATATAGTTGGAACCCCCCCCCTTTATCCTTGGTTAGGACCCCCCCCCCCCCTTTTATAAGTGGCTGGATCCGCCCCTGGTATACTTGTTCAGCGAAGATGGAAAACATACAAGACTAACAAAGGCCAGAGGTACCTGACTTGGGACAGGCGCAAAAATGCGGCGGGCTTAAAAGAGTATTGCTACTGAATATATTCCAGCATTTAAAGAGAGATTCGGTACAATCGTATTCCAGTGTAAGTAATGCAATGTGGTGCCCTCGACTTGCATGAAATTCAAGCGCAATGAGTTGATGAAATGTGGACTAATTTAACCTTTTTGACATCATGGAAACTGCGAAAGGTGAAATTAAAGGACTGGTCTACCTTCTTTGAATGTTTTGTGACTAGCCCGAAGTTGAATTCTTTTTTCATGTGGATATGCTACAGGCATGCATTTTCTAAATTTAAGCATTATGTAAAATGCCTGAAAAATTAAGACGTTTTCTAAAATGTCTGTAAGATTCTGGCATTTTATATTTTGACTATATTTTCATGCATTTTACAAAATCCCTGGAAAAAATGAAAAGCATTTTACAACAAAATTTCTGAATGGTATGAAATATTCACAAAAACTGGACAGCTGAAAGTATCGAACAATAGAACAGTTTTATCTATGATAATTACTGAATTTTAAAGCTTGCATTTTAAGAGTTTTCAAATAATTAGAAATAAATTCAATTGAATTATTCGAAATTCCCACAAGCACCGAACTCGAAAATTATTTGTTATTTCATATAATGTTTGGACGACAGGATCTGTTACACATTTGTCCCGATTATTTTGCAAATACATTGTTTGGCGTAAAATCTGGTCGTAGCGCTACAACAGGGAACTTTTCTGTCTCTATCCAACATACCTTCAATTCAAGAGGCTTTCAGAATTTCCTGTCCTTTATCAGGGCCAATCCATTGCAGAACTTACCTCCTTGATTTGTTAGCATTTTTTTCTCGTCTTAAATATGCATAAAATAATTGCTACTGAATGCCAAAAAACAACAATCAGTCAATTAAAAAAAAAGCTTCTTTTTTCCTGCTTCGTATTACACACTTCTATTTTGAATCTAGATTTTCTAAAAATTCGTTTGTAAACTTTGTTCTGTTGTAAGAACAATTTTTCCTGCTATCATGAGAAGAAAGATCATACGATTACCACTGAAATACAGAGTGAGTACATTCTAAACGTAAGTTTCTCTAAAAAGAATACAAAATTTCTCAGCTGGTTTTTGAAGAATAAACTCAATTTTACCGAACCATTTGTTATTTTTTTTTGCAAGATATTGTGTTTTTGATCATATATAGATATAAGAAGATGTGGTATGAGTGCCAATGAGACAACTCTCCATCCAAGTCAAAATCTATAAAAGTAAACCATTATAGGTCAAAGTACGGTCTTCAACACGGAGCCTTAGCTCACACCGAACAGCAAGCTATAAAGGGCCCCAAAAATTACTAGTGTAAAACCATTCAAACGGGAAAACCAACGGTCTAATCTATATAAAAAACGCCTCGGAGAAACGAGAAACACTTATGAACCACATCAACAAACGACAACTACTGAACATCAGATTCCTGACTTAGGAAAGGTGCAAACAATTGCAGCGGGTGTAAACGTTTTAATGGTACCAAACCTTCACCCTTATCTGAAACAATAGTGTACTGAACATCACAACATAGAAAGACACACTATAAAATATCAATTGAAATGGCTTAACTCAATCAAAAGACATATTAACACCAGTGAACATACACTGAACAAATAAATTTGATCTATGATACAATGTAAATACAAAATAAATAAACTAAGGGAAGAATAGTTAAAGTAACATGTTATACCGCTGTGAAATGTTAAACAATTTAAAAAAAAACAATATGCTTGAACAAAAATACCAGCCATTTGCAATTATTCAAAAACAGGTAAATGAAAATAATTTTGTTGTTAGGTATACGTGTACAGTTCAAATGGAGAAAGGAAATATTTTTATAAAATAAATAATTTTGATGTTCATAGTACGAAGAAGTGAACATTTATAGTAATACCAAACATTTATCAAAGCTGGTATATAGACCATATGCATCTCAATGGTAATTATCATATTTTTTAACAAATTACCTGAAACTGAACATGCAATTTGTTGAATTTTGCTTTAAACTTTTCGAAGCAAAATGACTAGGTATTTTTAGTCATTTAATATAATGCCTGTCAAGGTTAGGCATTTTATACATTGCCTTAAAATTCGGTCATTTTACAAAATGCCTAAATTTAGAAATGCCTGTAACAGATACAAAAATAAACCACAATGATCGATGCAGATTTGGATACTAATTTATCTGTTAAAAATCCTGAAAAAAAATCAATTTAGAAAACTCCTGCATTTTTACAGGAAAAAATCATATCGATGATTACTAGTACATTTCATTAAATTCATGGGGTTCGTGTCTTTTGCTTTCCTAAACTAAATGTATTCCTTCCGAAAGTTTATAACATTTTTTAAAGAAAGAAAAAACACAATAACGTATTGATTGCTCTTTAATTTTGAAAGTTTTGTACATGACATCGGTGATGTCATGTCGACTCTTAACAATTGTTCCGTTTTCTCCTCCGTGCCATGAATCAGAAAGAAAAAAAAACAATTATTTTGTGCTTGGTTTTTCAAACCAATGTTTGATGACTCGCATCAAAGACTAGACCGCAACAAGTGAGAGCAAAATAAATGTTTTATAGTCTGAATGTCACGATTACAGTAATGATTTTCCGCGTTTTGAGATTTAACTGTACACCCTATTTCTACATAATAGAAATTCAAGTAAGATGGCTGCTTTATGGTTATGTTATAATAAAAAAATATTAAAAAATGAATCGAAAGCAAGCATATTCTCTGCTATGGTATGTTATGTTTATAGTGATGAGGGGCGTAAAGGGGGGGGGGGGGGGTATCTGCACGGGAGAACGCGAAATAAAATTGCCATTTCACGATGAAAGAACAATTAAAAATTTCTTGCACGTTGGTCTTTTTACCGATTTCACGAAACACGGTGAATAACGAACCTTTGTCACGGCTGCACGTGAAATAAAAATGGCAAAACACGTTGCCCGAAAATAACCCTTTACCACCCTCAGTGATAACTAAAGTTTTTGAATCAAGGCAACATCTAAATATTGTTTTACACCGTCACCGTTTCTTTATGTGCCTGTCCCAAGTCAAAAAAACAACGCAAGTCGTTGTCTTATGTTTTGTTTTATCCTACTGTTATATTTTTGTTTGTATTTTCATTATTTTGAGAATTGTGTGTTTATGACAGATCTTTGACTTATTCACATTTTTGTTATAGACACGGTACGATCTATAGCTTGATGCAATGTATAGAAAACTATCTATCGAGCACATATATATAGTACAGGTTAACAAAATACAATTTACTTAAATAAGAAGTATATTTATAGTAAAAGTGTTACATTAAAACGGCGAAAAGTTCTCTTCTTGTATTTTCAAGAGATAAGGTTGACATTTTGTTTTAAAAACATTTATACTTTTACTTTCTTTCAAAGTCAAAGGCAAGGAATACCACAACAAGGTTCCAGAATACATAAATGTTCTTTTACCATAATTAGTTTCACATCGTTGAACAAATATATTATTTTGGGAAGATGATCTTAATGCGTATTCATTAACAACTGAACAAATTAAAAATAGTTCAGATAAATATTCAGGTGCTAGATTATTCATACAACTATAAACCATCACTATCATAAAATACTTAATTCCATTATAAATGGTAAGCCTTTCTTACTTTTTAAACATAACTGATGAAGAGATATCAAAACATGCATTTAAAATGATTCTTGCTGTCCTCTTTTGTAACTTGTATAATTTGTCAATATTAGTTTTAGAAGCATTTCCCCACACGGTACAGCAGTAGTCCATAATTAAAAGTATATATCCATTATAATATAGTTTGAGAACACTTACTGGAAGATATGCTTTTAGTCGACCCATAAGATGCAGTCAGCTTACAATTACTGCACAAAGTTTGTCAATTTGAATTTCCCACGAAAGAGATTTGTCAATATTGATTCCTAGCAGTTTTTGATTATAAACGACGTCTATTATGATAATTATGTTCATCATCAAATCTGATACTTAATTCTGTTTCAAAAACATTTTGTCTATCAGAATGAATTAACATGACCTAAGTCTTATCTCTATTCAATGTCATATCATTATCATTACACCAATTCACAACATTACAAAAATATACATCAGGCATAAATGCATTTAAATCTGTTACTGATGGAGATTACTTATATAATGTTGTATCATCAGCATAAAGTTCAGAAGAAACAATTTCAAGCACAAGAGATAAAACATTGATAAAAAGTAAAGGTCCTAGTATGGAACCATGTGGAACTCCTGACTGAACTTCTCTGAAATGAGATTCAATATTATTGATCATTACCTTTTGAAATCTTCCTGATAAATAAGATGTAAACCAATCAATAGCATGACCATCACAGTGATACATTTGTAATTTGCTCAGTAAAATATGATGATTAACAATAACAAAGGCTTTTCTAAAGTCTAGAAAAAGAGCACAATTTAAATTCCCTTTATCCATTTCGCTAAGCCATGCATCAATTAATTTAAGGAGGGCAGTGTTACATGAATGTTCAGATCTAAAGCCCGATTGCTGCCTTAAAAGAAGCTTTAATTTTACGAAATATGCATATAGTTGCTTAAATACCGAACTTAGTGTAAACAATATTATATTTTGAAAGTAATGAAGTAAACATTACAATAAGACAGTTTTATTAGGATTTGAAAACAAGTGAATTTTCACACTTTTACAAATTCCTCTCCCAAATACCGAACTTGACTCTTTAGTTTCCTGAATAAATAGAAACTAAGCTAAATGCAATCCGGAACTTTTGCCACATCTTTTTCATGTGCCTTCTATTTTACCTTTCTTTGCATTTCTCGCCCGCTCGTAATCAATCTATGATACCAAAGTGGGCCCTTTCTTTATAGAGTTGTCTTCTCTTTCAACTTTCAGTTTCGTTTTCATCTTTGTCAAGATAAGTAAAACATCTTCAGTGTAATGGTATATTTTGTAAACTTAAAGAAAAAAATAATGCCAGGCAGTTTTTCCTAATGCTGGTTTTACAACTGCGACTGCTTTTACTTCCTAAATATCTCAACACATTTGTAAACAAAGTCTCCTTTGCGCACTTAATCGCGCGCAAGGAATTATGAAAATCGCCATATTGGTATGTTGTTTTGGTTGACACTAAGAAGACTGCGAAAGAAAGACATTTATTGAAAGTGACAAACTGGAGAAGATACCCGAATATTTAAGGGACACTATGGATTGGTTTATGGGGTAGGTTTGCTCAAAGATTGACACTTAGCGCACCTTGACGAGAGGCTAGAGTAGAATCACAAACTGATGAAGCATTCAGCCAATAATAAAAGAGCCGGCTTTTTATCTGATTGTTTACCTTGAAACTTGTGTAATGATTATAAATAATCACCATTCCTCAGTCAGATGATGTTAAATAATCTGGGTTGACTTGGACTGCAGCGTGTGCATCTTACTTCCAATTGAACAAAATCTATGTTGATTAAAAATTAAAAATAATATGATCAAATATAATATAATTATTATCAATCATTCATCTTTGGAATTAAATAGCTAAACTCTCCAATGACTAAAAGAAATAGTCTTAGACCTGTTGTTTCTCCCATATTTCTGCAACATTGCTAGTCTTAGAAACTTCATCTTAAAATTATATTATTACATGTACTTATTACAAATGCTTGTTGGTATTAGGGTCATTTATCCTTAAAGTGTTTTCATTAAACGATATTTCAATGGAATTTATGGACTTATCGAAAGAATGAAAAAGAACAATTTAGAAATTAATGAATAAACTCATAAATTTATCTGAATTTACTCATGAATTTATCTTAATATACTCTTAAAATTATCTGAATTTACTCATGAAATTAAGATACATACATGTAAGATCTTACAAAGTCAATCCGATTCATTTAGCAAAGAATTCCGCTCAAATCGGTGCTAGGGACTGTTTTAAACTTGCAGTGAGGTGAGGTTTTCTGTGTTGAAGGCCTCACTGTGGCTTTGAAATGAAGGACAGCAATAAAAGCGCTGTTCCTTTGCTTTTAGTGTGTTTTTTTGCTGTGCATGTACTGATTTTGTGTCATGGATGGATACCCCATATCCTTAGTTTTTCTATTATATATTTACGGGTATATGAATTGCAAAAAGGTATACATTTTATAAACATCTTGCACCAGCTTAAACGAATGTAACAAGCCCAACTCTTTGAACATTTATGCTGATCCAGGTGAGTAATGTACCTTTATTATCTATGAATAAGATGTTGTAGGATTGTTGATGATTTCAGTCAAAACTATATTTACCAGAACTGTTCAAGTGTTATACCCTTTATTGTCATCATATGAAATTTTGTCATTTTTTTTTTGTGGAGAAAAGGTGGCATTTAATGACAGAAAGTAAACATCACCACAATAGTTGTTGCAAATAAATTTTGAAGGTTTATGCTTGTTGGATTCTGATACAATTTCTATACTAATTGTTTACTTAGAGTAAATCTTTTGAAACATTACACAATGGTATAGAGTTTTGGTAGAATTGCCAATTATTGTCCCAGATTTAGTCCCCTTATTTTCTAAAGAATATATGGGAAAGTGTTTTTTCTATGAATTTCTTTGACCAAATCTGTATGCAAGTGCATCAAAGGGGTATATATATCACACTTAAAGATGGTAATTCTCATTTACATTTAACCCTTCATTGACGGAAAGTTTTACCTTCTCGTTTTTTCTTAGAAATCAAGGGTTAAATTAAAGGATGTATGTATGGGAACATGACTGTATCTAATGCAAACTCAAGGTTGTTTCTTACTTTGCTGCTTTACCTTTGACACCTGGCTTTATTTCTCTTGTACTTTTTAACACGAGCCTACATGTCACTCAGTTGTAAATATCAGCTTACACCTGTGTTACCACATTAAATGCAAAATTAATTTTAAGAAGAACTTTGTTTTGACATGGATTACAAAAAGTATTTATGTTTTCAACAAGGGAAACATGCTGACTTCTACTGAGCTTGTTCAGAAATGTCAAATTATCAAGATGTCTTGTTTGAAATTAAGCTTAAGGATTGTTTGGTTTTAGAAAAAAATATTTTTATACAACTATAATAACAAATCAATACTCTTCATATGTTACTTTTTCTTTTGACTGTGAAAACTATGAATTGTGCAATGTGTCTTATTTAATATAAGTCATAAACAGATATCATTTCAAGTGCACATTTTTTTAAGTCAATTCTGTTTTTCCTATCACATCATCAGATGGTACTTTTCATCAATATATGACCTAAATAAATTAGATATATAATAAGACTTTTTTAATCCAAAGTATAAAGAAAATCAGATTCATTTAGAAATTATTCATTGACATTTCTTGATGCCAATAATTTGATAATGAGAAGTTGATCCTATATTAGCATTAGATCATACAGATCTGGTCTTTTCAATATATAGAGGAGAGATGTGGAACAATTTGTTACAATTGCCAATCAGACGACAATCCACCAAAGATCAAAGATGATATGATCAAGTATAACAGCACATTTTCCATGTATAAATATACTTGTGTGTCTAGCTAGGCATACTTTTCCTATTAACGAAACTTTAGAATTCACATTTCATTTCCTGTACCTGCTAACTAATGAACGTTGATGCCATTGCTAAAATTGAGGGTAAAATGCAAAAAAAAACTCTTTACAGCAAAAATTATCATCATGTTAGATATCCAAATAATCAATTGACATTATTGGAGTTGTTGCCCTTGAATAGCTACTTATTTGCATATTTTTTCAAAGATCGTAACATCAAAAACTACTGAACATATTTAAACCCAACTTAAGAGGAAGGATCCATAGGTTTTTGTTTGTGAATTATATTCTGTTCTATCAACCAACATGGCCATAATTACTAAAATATTTAGCATATATGGGTAAAATGCAGGTGTAATATCTTGAAAACTGTACAGGATCATAGGAAAATCTTAATGAGGCATAAATATGGAAGGTGAAGATTTACTGTAAACCAATCAAAATTGTCTGATTGTTGTTGGAGTTATAAACTTAAATGTTTTTTTATTTATTTTTATTTTGAAAAATTATAATGGATAGAGAAAAACTATCAAACAAAAGCCAAGTTGATATACAAGCAATTTTAGTCTTGAGATTTACATTCTATGGAATTTTTTTTTTTTTATTGGGTAGGCCATTTGATTGTTAAGGGTGGGGGTGGGCTTGGAAGATTTTGTGAATTATTTGTTCCTATTTTTTACAAAAATACATGTACATGATCTACCTTGAAATGAATTAAAAGAAAAATATCTACAATTTATATAAAGTTGGTATTATGCAATAATTACACTTATTTCCCAATAACTGTGATTCACCAGTTTCACAAGAAACAGAAATTATATTACCAATATATTGATGTCATACATGTCATAAACACTGGGGTCAAATATGATCTATAATGTATTGATATTATCATGAAATATCAGAGTATGGTATTCACCAGCTCAAAATAAACACATTTTTATTTAACCTGGTATTGGTCTGTCGATAAAAGACCTGAAGGGTTAATTCTCCCTCTAGTATGACACATCCTTATATATAACTAAGTCTTTTTGTGTTTAACTCATTTTACCGTTTATTACGACATGGATGCAGTATTGCGTATGTTTAGGGAAAATTTAAAACTTGCTTAAAGTATCAAATGAAGCAACAAGATCACATGCAATTTTTATATTTTTTCTGTTAATAAAAAAAAACTTCTTAGTACTGAAGCTCTGATCAAATGAAGACTGATTCCTCTTCCATTTTGTATTTCAACTAGGTACATAACTTATTACCCCTGACCCTCACTCTAGGAGTAGGGGCGATGCTGCATTCACCTTGTCTGTCCGTCAGTTGGTCCATTTGACTGTTCCAAAAAATATTTCTGTCGCTCTTGTCTCTGGTACTACTTAACAGAATGACTTCATATTTGGTCAGCTGCTTGACTGTGATGAGTTGTTATGTGTGAGCACTTTATGGAACTGTCAGACACCTACTCCCTGTATGATGATACTTGGAATTTCAAAATGCTAATTGAACTTTAAAAAAAAAAATTATCACACTTTTCACAAAATACTGAACAGAATGACTTCATATTTGGTCATACCAGGGTGTACTTGGAAGTAATGAGATGTAATGCTGAATAAACTTAAATTTTTTCTTAGCACTTTTCTCAAGTACTATTGAATAGATTGCCTTTATATTCAGTAAGCAGCTTTGCAGTGATGAGATATATCCAACAACCACATTAAACAGTGGTTAAATGCTTTAGAAGAATATGCTTGTATGTATTGAATTGAAAGCCAATTAAACAAATGTAGTTGTAGGCAATACTTATTGAATATGGATGCAAATAATGATAAAGCATGAACTTTTTTTGCTGAAAATGATAATATGCTTGAATTCTAATTGCCTAAAATTTAAAGCATCAGCTTTCTGTTTGTGTATAATGTGTAAATACTTAAATGCTTGTGAATACCTTATCTGCTTTAAGTCTTTGTTTTTCCAGAGAATTGCTTTTATATTTGTAAATATTAGAATTATAATAAATCTTAATTAACACTTTGAAATTATTTTGACACATACACCTGTTGTTTGATATGTTTGTTAAAATGGTGACCTGGGTTTATATGATGCATGTATATGCGCAAAACTGTAACATGTGTCCAAACTAAAATCATTTAGAAAGTGAATTTGAATAGACATTTAATATACAATAGGAAATGTATGACATACAATGCATGTGCCATATGCATGATCCAATAAATTGCCACTGGACATTAAGCAAGAGCAGTCTGACAATCAATCATGACCCATATGTATACAACCAATTATTTTGCCTGTACATACACGGAGCTTCATATATGCATAGACTTTTTACATGTCCCACCCCAAAGGTTGCTTATTTTGGGGCCCTCCCTCTTTTCAAAATCCTTGATCTGCATCTGATTTGACATAAAATTTAAAGGAAGAGTACTGGTACTATGTCACCTTGAACTGTGTACACCAGCATTGGCATTATAGCAAGGTTAACCACACTTTTACTGGTTAATTCAATTCATCCTCTAATGGATGATGCCTGTCTGTTTATATTCAAAAGTAAACTTTGAGTGTATCATCTATCTTACTCGTATCGGAATATCAAATCAAATTTTCTAAACATTGGCATGTATATCATCTAAGACAAAAGAAATCCTGGTTTTAAGGGCACATTATTTTCTTTGAAGTCTCCAGGCATTAGTAAGATATTGACTAATCCATACATGGTATTGTTATTATCTTGTGTTGACATCTCAATGACATGTACCTTGGGAATTCATTTTTTAGCTCACCTGGTCCGAAGGGCCAAGTGAGCTTTTCTCATCACTTGGCGTCCGTCGTCCGGCGTCGTCGTTAACTTTTTACATTTTGAACTTCTTCTAGAGAACCACTGAATGGAATGAAACCAAACATGGCATGAATGTTCCTTATGAGGTGCTGACCAAGTGTTGTTACATTGTAGCGGATCCATCATCCAAGATGGCCGCCAGTGGGGGACTTAGTTTAACATAGGA
This sequence comes from Mytilus californianus, assembly GCF_021869535.1. Classification (NCBI taxonomy): domain Eukaryota; kingdom Metazoa; phylum Mollusca; class Bivalvia; order Mytilida; family Mytilidae; genus Mytilus; species Mytilus californianus. The sequence continues at coordinate 82,918,362 of NW_026262712.1, forward strand.
CCCTATGGGAAATACATACAAATGTTTTCTTTTAGAGAACCACTGAATGGAATGAAACCAAACATGGCATGAATGTTCCTTATGAGGTGCTGACCAAGTGTTGTTACTTTGTAGCGGATCCATCATCCAAGATGGCCGCCAGCGGGGGACTTAGTTTAACATAGGACCCTATGGGAAATACATACAAATGTCTTCTTTTAGAGAACCACTGAATGGAATGGAACCAAACATGGCATGAATGTTCCTCATGAGGTGCTGACCGAGTGTTGTTACTTTGAAGCCAATCCTTCATCCAAGATGGCCGCCAGTGGGGGACTTAGTTTAACATAGGAGCCTATAGGAAATACATACAAATGTCTTCTTTTAGAGAACCACTGAATGCAATGAAACCAAACATGGCATGAATGTTCCTTATGAGGTGCTGACCAAGTGTTGTTACTATGAAGCCGATCCATAATCTAAGATGGCCGCCAGCGGAGGACTTAGTTTAACATAGGACCCTATAAGAAATACATACAAATGTTTTCTTTTAGAGAACCATTGAATGGAATGGAACCAAACATGGCATGCATGTTCCTTTTGAGGTGCTGACCAAGTGTTGTTACTTTGAAGCTGATCCTTCATCCACGATGGCAGCCAGATGGGGACAATGTTTAACGAAAGGACCCTATGGACAATACATACAAATGTCTTCTTTTAGAGAACCACATGCTGAATGGATTGAAACCAAACATGGCATGAATATTCCTTATGAGGTGCTGACTAAGTTTTGTTACTTTGAAGCTGATCCTTCATCCATGATGGCTGCCAATGGGGGGACTTCCTTTAACATAAGACCCTATGGGAAATACATACAAATGCTTCTTCTAGAGGTGCACTGAATGAAATGAAACCAAAACATGGCATAAATGTTCTTATGAGGTACTGATGAAGTGTTGCTACTTTGTTGCCGATTTAATGTTCAAGATGGCCACCAGGATTTTTTATTAAATTACAGGACCAATATTGAACCAAATTTGGCCTCACTCATTATTAGGGTATTTGTTATGATTTTAATCTATTTTTACATGATTTCCAAAACCAAAGTAGAATCAGGTGAGTGACACAGGCTCTTGAGAGCCTCTTGTTTAATTTTTTTTCAAATAAATATTCAATTGTTTACAAGTGCAGGAAATCCTGGTATTGTGATAGAACTGATATGGCTTCAAATGGTTATATCTAATCATTAGATACATTAAATTTTTTAATTGTAAAAATAAATTCGATTACATGCAGTAAGTGCTGTCCATTACAAAATGTTCTTGAGTGCATGCAGTCCAAATTGTGTCTTAAGAAGTAAGCTGAAACCCTTTCGTTGGCAAGCACCTGTTATGAATACTGGGTAAATGAAAATATTGGTTAAAGGTCAACAACAAATAGTATATGTACATGTATGTACAATGTATATATATATTGTACAATCAAACAATTTGAAAAGTTTTATTTGCAAACTTTTGTCTTGAAATTGAAGTCATTTTACAGGTTGAGTTTCATTCCAGATTCAGTAAATAGATTGCTGATATTCAGACTCTTTGAGTTAATTAATGTAGTCATCAATTTTGTATTACACTTCCTTGTTCATTCCTAATTGTAATACATGTATTCTGTGATCTGTCTTTAAATCTTTAAATGGTCTGGTGCTTTTTCTTTCGTGGAGTTGTGTGAAGTAAAGACATTTAACCAACCTGTATTAGAACTCGGGCATTAAAAGGTTTTTTTAATGTATTGAATCTCTTGTCTTCTTAAATCTGTATTTTTTTTTTTTATCTCCACGGATAGTCTCATAAGGGTTTAAAATTGAACAATCTGTATAAGAGAATAAGAATAAGAATATTTATCATTCCAATCAAGGACCCTTGATGGGCAGCATGACATGTACACATAAAACAATACATCATGATTTGTAACAGAAAAACATTTTTTTTATACATTGAAATGAAACATTAAAAAGTTCAGACATATTTAATATTATCTCCATTCTATATAAATCACATACATTTAATTCCAGGCAGGACCAGAACCATAAAATCATTACAATTATCATTGTTATTACATACATTAATTTACGTTTTGTCTAACATCTAGACATGTAATAATATAGTTCCCTAAATATTTAAGTACAGACAAATTTTCATTAGTGAATAACCAAACAAATTTTGCCTCATTTGAGAGATATGAAAAATTAGGACAAATACTGTTTATCTCCTTGAAAAATATCTCCCTATCATCTTTGTATGCTGGACAACTAGTAATAAAATGTTGTTCATCTTCAACCAGATTTAGAGTACATTTCTTACAAAGCCTTTGGTCTCTTTCTATATATAAAGTTTTATACCTGTCTCTTTCTATTTTGAGATCATGGGCACTAATTCTGATTTTACATATGGCACTTCTCAATTGAAAATTGTTTAAAGATAGATACATTTCTTTAAAAAAGAAAGTTTTTAGTTTGAAATAAGTATCTAATTTACTACTCTTTGTATCTGTTCTTTTTGTGTTCCAAAATATTACAAAACTATTACAAAGTTTTTGCTTAACTATAGATGATACATACTCTATCAAGAGAATTAAAACGATATTTAGGAAAATTTCAGAAAAATATAAAAGATAACTGAACACACAAAGTTCAAAGTAGATTAAGCCTAACTTTATATATTGTAAATACTTTAACGTGGAAGATTCTTAAAGGTTTGATAAAAGTCAGTGGTTTTTTTTGTTTTTTTTTTTTTTATAGTTGATCAAATACTTCTCTTTTCCATTAAAAAGATTCTTACTTATTTATATCAAATTATGGTTCTCTTTGTAGAAGCAGAGACGTAAAATATGTCTCTGGAATAAGGTACCGTAACATTTTTACTTTTCCACAAGTACACCAGAAGTGAATAATAAAATTGGTTTAGCTATTCAAGTTACATGACCTTTAAACCAGTTATTACCGGTAATATTTCCTACTGATGAATTCAGGGCCCACTGGCAATTCAGTTGGTGTATATTTTAAATATAAACCTTATTTCATGCCTAATGATTATACTAATAAATGTTTTATTTGACCTTAACACTCAAGTTAACCACAAGTCATTTTCAAAACAAATTACAGATGAAAATTGACTGACAAAACAAATAAAATTTAATAAAAAATATTGTACCGAAAAAAGCAAGTCTAATTGTAATATCAATGTTATTGGGTTCATTGCAGTTGTAAGACTTATTTTTATTGTGTTTTTTCCTTTAACCGCTGATGGAAATCCCCCCTCCTTTTCAGATTTTCAGAATCCTAAATCAAATCTGTTTCAGCATGGAAGTAAATATGACTTCCATATTTTCAGACTATTTGTTGAACTCTAGAAGTGTTTTCTGGTTTCATCAAGTTGTGGTCTCAATGACATATATCCCATTTCTTATTATGCTCAGTATTTAATAATAAGATAGTACTAAGTCATTGGTACATTGACAGTATTATGTAATTGAAATTGAACTTCTAAACATGAAGTCATATCGAATTATTCAGTACTGTATATGCAATTAAGATCTCGGCACAAAAATAAATACAGAACTACAAGCAGATATTGAAATCAATTTTTGTCAAGAATTTCCACTTTAACAAAATTTGCAATTCTAATTCTTCCTTATTTCGAAAATAATGTTTTCAAAATTCTAATACAATATGTAAGACTTGCCAGCCATTTTGGCAGTTTTTTGCTATTGATATTTTAGTTGAAGTAATATTCAAGCTTTCAGTTACATATATGAGATCACCCCCAGTTTTTGGTGGGGTTCGTGTTGCTTAGTCTTTAGTTTTCTATGTTGTGTCATCTGTACTATTATTTGTCTGTTTGTCTTTTTATTTTTGGCCATGGCGTTGTCAGTTTGTTTTCGATCTATGAATTTGGCTGTCTCTCTGAGATCTTTCGTACCTCTTTTTTAAATACGTGTAAACAAAAATATTCCATTCATCCTAACATATATTTGTAAATGAGATTATTCCATTCAGAATAACATACAATTCTTTGATCTGAGTATTAGCTTAATTGAATGGTTAAGATACACTCAGATTCTGAATATCTTTCCATGTTTTAATCACCAGGTGTTCTAATGTAAAAACTTAATTTCCTGTTCTTGTAAACAGAATCTGTGTGGTACAAATTAAATAAATAAGCAAGTTTCACAGCAGCAGTGGTTTTATAACAAAACTAATTTTGTTATGTTCAAAGATACAGCATATTCAGTATCCTGCTTGAGTTATACTTTACTTCTGCATAAAATTAACTAAACTATATAATTCACTTTAAGCCCTCCCCATGATCGACTCTCCCACTCACCTGTTAATGTACCCAATGTAGCCATCATAGATCAGCAGAATATAACGACTGAACTATCCATCCATCTGGATTCAAAATTAACTACTTTTCTATTACTTTGTGATTTTTTTTGCCATATTCATTTTTATACGACCGCAAAAAAATTTTGAGGTCGTATATTGGTATGACGTTGGCGTCGTCGTCGTCGTCGTCCGGCGTCATCGTCCGAATACACAATGGTTTTCGCACTCTAACTTTAGTTTAAGTGAATGGATCTCTATGAAATTTTACCATAAGGTTCAATACCACAATAGGAAGGTGGGGATTGATTTTGGGGGTTATGGTACCAACAGTTAAGGAATAAGGGGCCAAAAAGGGGCCGAAAATAAGCATTTTTGTAACTTCCAGACATAACTTGTGTGTTAGCATATGGATCTCTTTGACATTGTACCACAAGATTCCATATCACAAAGGGTCAATGCTGGGATTGATTTTGGGGTTAATTGCCTCAAAATTTTAGGAATAAGGGGCCAAAAGGGGGCAAAAAACAAGCATTTTTCTAGTTTCATGACAATAACTTGTGTGTAAGTGTATGGATCTTTCTGAAATTTTACTACAAGGTTCCATTTCTCAAAGGGAAAGCTGGAATTGAGTGTTGTGGTAATTGCCCAAAACATTTAGTAATAAGGGGCCTAAAAAGGGGTTTAAAATAAGTATTTTTTAGTTTCTAGACAATAACTTGTGTTCAAGTGTATGGATCTCTCTAAAATTGTATTACAAGGTACCATACCACAAAGGTAAGGCTGTTATTGAGCTTGGTTTGGGGGGAAAGGGGGGTGGGGGTGATGAATCATAAGGGGGGCGGGGTCAAAAAAGGGGTAATTTTTTTTTTTCCTTTTTTTTTTGTTTAAAATTTACATTTTAAGTTAGTTATTTTTTATCTCGAAGAGAAAGTAGGAATTGAGTTTTGGGGTTAATTGCTCAAACATTTATGAATAAGGGTCCAAATATTGGTCGAAAATAAGGATTTTTTTAGTTTGCAACAAAAACTTGTGTTCAAGTGTATGGATCTCTGTGAAATTGTATTGCAATGTACCATACCACAAATTGAAGGTTGTGATTGAGGTGGGGGATGATGAATCAAAAGGGGGTTGAAAAAATGTGTGGGGGGTAGGATTTTTTTTTTCCTTTTTTTTTCTTTAAAATTTTCCATTTAAAGATGGTTGTTTCAGATTTATATATGAAAGAAAATAATAATGATACGGTTATATATCATGAGGAATTGAAATTTAAAATTATGTATATTGGAAATTTAGGTTACATTGGAAAGTAATAATTGGCTTTGGGGGGGGGGGGGGGGGGGGGTGGTGGTTATGGCTCTAATGTTTAAGGAATAAGGGGAAAAAAGGTTAAAAAACAAGGGTTTCCATTTTAATAGACAAATAATTGAGTAAAGAACATTATTTAAAAGCAGTGTAAGGTTGGTAATTCAAACTCATTTAAATATCTCATCTACACTGCTTTTAAATTATGTAAATTGGAAATTTGCCAATAACTTTATTGTTAATAAATGCATTGGAAATTTGCCAACAATTTTAGTGTAATAAACTTCATTGGAAATTTGCCAATATAAAATTTTGCTGATGAAGGTTTTTTGTTTACCTTTAGCCTTGACTATGAAGTCATTTTCTATTTTTATAGCCTTATGATGTAGTTGAATTATTTAATACTTTTATGATGTGTTTAAATGGAGTTTTATCATGTTTATGGTTGCAAATTTATTGTTTTAGTATAATAAACTCCATTTAAAATTTGCCAATAAAAAAAATTTTTGTTTATTTTTATACGACCGCAAAAATTGAAAATTTTTTGGTCGTATATTGGTATGACGTTGGCGTCGTCGTCGTCGTCGTCGTCGTTGTCGTCGTCGTCGTCGTCGTCGTCGTCCGGCGTCGTCCGGCGTCGTCCGAAGACACATTGGTTTTCGCACTCTAACTTTAGTTTAAGTGAATGGATCTCCATGAAATTTTACCATAAGGTTCAATACCATGAAAGGAAGGTTGGGATTGATTTTGGGGGTTATGGTACCAACAGTTAAGGAATTAGGGGCCAAAAAGGGGCCAACAATAAGCATTTTTGTAACTTCCAGACAATAACTTGTGTGTAAGTGTATGGATCTCTCTGACATTGTACCACAAGGTTCCATATCACAAAGGGAAGGCTGTAATTGATTTTGGGGGTAATTGCCTCAAAATGTTAGGAATTAGGGGCCAAAAAAGGGGCAAAAAACAAGCATTTTTCTAGTTTCATGACAATAACTTGTGTGTAAGTGTTTGGATATTTCTGAAATTGTACTACAAGGTTCCATATCACAAAGGGAAAGCTGGAATTGAGTTTGGGGGTAATTGCCCGGAACGTTTAGGAATTGGGGGCCAAAAAGGGGCCAAAAATAAGCATTTTTCTAGTTTCCAGACAATAACTTGTGTTCAAGTGTATGGATCTCTCTGAAATTGTACTGCAAGGTACCATACCACAAAGGGAAGGCTGAGATTGAGTTTGGGGGTGATGAATCATAAGGGGGTTCAAAAAATTTTGGGGGGGGATTTTTTTTTTTCTTTTTTTTTTCTTTTTTTCCTTTTTTTTTTCTTTTAAAATTTTCCTTTTTAAGTTGGTTATTTCTGATTTATATTTAAAAGCAAATAATAATGATATGGTAGGAGATACACACCAAACAGGATGTGTAAATTATTATATAATAAGTATTGTGCAATAGCAAGAAATTTTCAATTGCACAGTATTGCACAATAGCAAGAAATCTTCAATTGCACAGTATTGCGCAATAGCAAGAAATCTTCAATTGCACAGTATTGCGCAATAGCAAATAATATCCAATAGCACAATATTGCGCAATAGCAAGAAATTGTCAATTGTACAGTATTGCGCAATAGCAAGAAATAATTAATTGCACAGTATTGTGCAAAAGAAGATACTTCGTATAAATTGCTTATTTCTTGATCAATTTCAATGGGGTTTTATTCTTGAATTCTTGGGGTTCTTTAATATGCTGAATCTAACCGTGTATTAAGTTTTTGGATTTTGGGCCCCGTTTTTAAATTGGTCCACATTGAGGTCCAAAGGGTCCAAAATTTAACTTTGTTTGATTTCATCAAAAATTGAATTATTGGGGTTCTTTGATATGCCGAATCTAACCGTGTATTTAGATTCTTAATTTTTGGTTCTGTTTTCAAATTGGTCTACATAAAGGTCCAAAGGGTCCAAAATTAAACTTAGTTTGATTTCAACAAAAATTGAATATATGGGGTTCTTTGATATGCTGAATCTAACCATGTATTTAGATTTTTGATTATGGGCCCAGTTTTCAAGTTGGTCCAAATCGGGGTCCAAAATTAAACTTTGTTTGATTTCAACAAAAATTGAATATATGGGGTTCTTTGATATGCTGAATCTAACCATGTATTTAGATTTTTGATTGTTGGGCCCCGTTATCAACTTTGTCCACATTGAGATCAAAAGGGTCCAAAATTAAACTTTGTTTGATTTCATCAAAAATTGAATATATGGGGTTCTTTGATATGCTGAATCTAACCATGTATTTAGATTTTTGATTATGGGCCCAGTTTTCAAGTTGGTCCAAATCGGGGTCCAAAATTAAACTTTGTTTGATTTCAACAAAAATTGAAAATATGGGGTTCTTTGATATGCTGAATCTAACCATGTATTTAGATTTTTGATTATGGGCCCAGTTTTCAAGTTGGTCCAAATCGGGGTCCAAAATTAAACTTTGTTTGATTTCAACAAAAATTGAATATATGGGGTTCTGTAATATGCTGAATCTAACCGTGTATTAAGTTTTTGGATTTTGGGCCCCGTTTTTAAATTGGTCCACATTGAAGTCCAAAGGGTCCAAAATATAACTTTGTTTGATTTCATCAAAAATTGAATTATTGGGGTTCTTTGATATGCCGAATCTAACCGTGTATTTAGATTCTTAATTTTTGGTTCCGTTTTCAAATTGGTCTACATAAAGGTCCAAAGGGTCCAAAATTAAACTTAGTTTGATTTTAACAAAAATTGAATTTTTAGGGTTCTTTGATATGCTGAATCTAAACATGTATTTAGATTTTTGATTATGGGCCCAGTTTTCAAGTTGGTCCAAATCGGGGTCCAAAATTAATCTTTGTTTGATTTCAACAAAAATTGAATATATGGGGTTCTTTGATATGCTGAATCTAACCATGTATTTAGATTTTTGATTTTTGGGCCCTGTTATCATTTTTGTCCACATTGAGATCAAAAGGGTCCAAAATTAAACTTTGTTTGATTTAATTAAAAATTGAATTCTTGGGGTTCTTTGATATGCTGAATCTAACCATGTATTTAGATTTTGGATATTGGACCATAATAGGTGAATGTCCAATTTAAAATTTTTAAGTTCTTAGACCACATTCATTCTGTGTCAGAAACCTATGCTGTGTCAAATATTTAATCACAATCCAAATTCAGAGCTGTATCAAGCTTGAATGTTGTGTCCATACTTGCCCCAACTGTTCAGGGTTCGACCTCTGCGGTCGTATCAAGCTGCGCCCTGCGGAGCATTTTATTAGCTATGATTATGATGTCATTTTCTATTTTACTTTTATGGTTGCAAAGAAATTTTTATTTTTAGATATTACTGTTAAATGATGCTGATTAAGGTTTTTGCTATGTTTAGCCATGACTATGATGTCATTTTCTATTTTAATATCTGTTATGATGTATTTAAATGGGCTTTTATGGTTACAAAGGAATTTTATTTTTAGATATTACTATGAAATGTTGCTGATGCTGATTAAGGATTTTGTTTATTTTTAGCCTTGACTATGATGTCATTTTCTATTTTAATACCTTTATGATGTAATTTCCATTTTTAGATATTACTGTTAAATGATGCTGATTAAGGGTTTTTTGCTATGTTTAGCCATGACTATGATGTCATTTTCTATTTTAATATCTTTATGATGTATTTAAATGGGCTTTTATGGTTACAAAGGAATTTTATTTTTAGATATTACTTTAAATGTTGCTGATTAAGGATTTTTGTTTATTTTTAGCCATGACTATGATGTCACTTTCTATTTTAATACCTTTTTGATGTATTTAAATGGGCTCCCATGTATTTAGATTTTTGATTATTTATACATGTTACCAAATTGGTCCACATTGAACAAAAACGGTCCAAATTTCAACTTTATTACATTACATCAAACATTGAATTCTACATATTCTTTGATATATTGAAATTAACAAACAATTTAGTTTATGGATATTCCACCATAATAGGTAAATTAAATTTTTTCCAGTTCTTACACCACATTCATCCTGTGTCAGAAACCTATGCTGTGTCAAATATTTAATGACAATCCAAAGTCATAGCTGTATCAAGCTTGAATTTTGTGTCCATACTTGCCCCAACTGTTCAGGGTTCGACCTCTGCGGTCGTATCAAGCTGCGCCCCAGCGAAGCATTTTATTAGCTCATCACTTGGTGTCCGTCGTCCGTCGTTGTCTGTTAACTTTTTAAAAAATCTTCTCCTCTGAAACTACTGGGCCAAATTTAACCAAACTTGGCCACAAACATCAAATGTGTCAGCTGACCCTGCTTGCCAACCAAGATGGCCGACATGGCTAAAAATAGAACATAGGGGTAAAAAGTTTTGTCTATTTTTCTGAAAACCGTTATAAATAGAGAAAATCTGTCAGAGTAAAAATGTTCAGAATGTTGATCTCTATCAATTGTTCATGTGTGTCAAAACTGTCAGATGATTTCCTATAGGAGTTATATGACAAATTTTACCATTTTTTTTCATTTTTGCCTTATTTCTTGAAAACTATAATAGATACAGAGAAACTTCAAATTGCTAAAATGATCAGAAAGACAAGTTCTATTAATAAGTCTAATGGCTGAAAATCATCAGTTGACACCTTATTAGAGTTATTGCCCTTTGATGACGATTTGTACAATTTTTTTGAGTTTTTGGCCTTATTTCTTAAAAATCATAATAGGTTAAAAGTCAGTACTGTGGTAATCGTCTGATGACTCCTTATTGGTGTTATTGCCCTTTAATGACGATTTTTACCATTTTTTTAATGCATTTTGCCTTGTATGATAAAAATTATAATAGATAGATAGAAACTTAAATAATCAAAAATGATAAGCAAGACAAGATCTACTAACAAGTCGAATTTTGCCGATACAGGTAGTAGACTGTCACTCTTTATAGGAGTGATTGCTCTTAAATAAGGATTTTTTTTTTACCCTCTTTTGTGTTTTGAGCAAACACTAAATAAGATAGAGAGAAACTAAACAGACTAAATAATCAGCAATATAAGATAAAAAAAAATTCACGTCTACAATTTTGGAGAGTGTCCTTTGTTGAATATGCATATAGACCAAGGTGAGCGACACAGGCTCTTTAGAGCCTCTAGTTTTGTGTGTGCATTAACATGAATATAGATAGAAATAGTTTATTTTTCATTAACACAAAATCCTTGTTCCTATTTGTTATAAATACTAAGTATATGAACAACAATTTTTTACTGTTCTTCTGACATAGAATCACAGTATCAGGTCACAGGCACTTGTCTATGAAAAAAACTGCATGTATACTTTAATATACATATTGAAGTATATAGGTATTTTTTTTTCAGAGATAAGTCCCTGTGTATCAGGTTTTTAAAAGGAATCAAAAGCTCACATCTCACAGCAAGTTCAAGATGACAACATGCATTGGTTAAAGCAGCATCCTTTGCTAGAGCCTAGATGTCCATAATGATCATTTTAAATGTTGTGGTGTCCAATTCTTACACTCAGTACACTATTAAAAGTAGTATGAACAGAAAATGTAGAATACATTGAAACAGGTTATCTTCTAGGTAATATTATACTGCTTTGAATATAAATGTTTAGTTTTCAATTAATGTTACAGTTACATGTGCTCTGAAGATCCGTGTTCACTACCTGTATTACTATTACTCTACACCTGACAGGTGCTTTGCATCCTCCATTTAAAAAAATGGCTTTCCTCTGAAACCACTTGACCAGTTTGATCCTCAATTCTCTGGATGATTCTCAAGGCATTCCCAGTTTGGTGATCATGCTGACCAACTATCAATGTATATATAATATAGCCATTAGTGATACTTGAAGAAGTTCATTTTGTCAAACAAGAAGCCACTTTTAACATTTTGGTGAATGAAAGAGTTTATATAAAAACAGGACCCATGACTTGTCTGAAACATTTTCAAGGATAGTTTACAGAAATAGAATACAAAAATGTATTCTAAGTTATAATATTATTTTACTAAACAATTACAATTATAAAGGCTCATGAAATCATTTCTGATGAAATGCCTTCCAAATGGCAACAACTGTTGTCAACAAGAATTTTAGGTGATTGAAAAGAGTCTATATAAAAATAGAGAACCTATGACTCGTCTCAAATATTTTTAAGGATAACTGACAGAAAGTAAATATATTAAATGTACTATTATTTTCCTGAACTAACAATTATAAATGCTCATGAAATCAATTGGGATGAAATGTCTTCCAAATGGCAACAGTGATAGCAACAACTCCTTGAAACAAGAATTTTATGAGATTGATTTAAAAAAGATGTCTAGAAATAATTTGTTCAAAACATTTATTAAGTTTGTAACAGTACTGTTAATCAAAGTACTGAAGTACTGAACATCAGATGACTGCAAGTTCTTGTGGAAGGTCACAAGCACTTGTCTCTGAAAAAAAATCACATCTTTATACCTGAAAGTGAGTTTAATCTACAGATATAATTTTTTTTCTTAGACAAGTTCGTGCGTGGATGATAAATAAAAGACAGGGAATTCAACCTCACCGTAATAAATATGATATTGAAGTGATACAAATCAGTATACTCTGGTTTGTTGTTATATATTATATTAATATTTGTATATTACAGTTACATGTATATATAATTTTTATCTATTTGTATATCATTATATTCTACTATATTAATAATAGTGCAGTGCAAGTGCATGGTGAACACTCTTCTGTAATAATTCAATTTTTCTAATAGATTGGATTTGAGTAGGCATTAATATGGCGCCAAACTTTCAATCTCCCATGCAGAGTTATCGGTCCTTGAGAGAGAGCGAGGACCGATAACTCTGCATGGGAGATTGCAAACATTCTTGAGATATTCTTCCGCATGCGTTAACACACATTTTCTGTACATGTGCATAGATATTAAAGATTCTTTACTTATATATATATTTCTAACAACAAAACATTTTCATATTATTAATTTATGTTCTAAAAAAAATATTTTTAGGAGTATCCATTGAAAAAATGAATTTATAACAAGCGATAAGGAATGTTATTTTGCACTCGATAATGTCCGCGTATTTATCATGTTTATAGATCGGTTACAATCCCAACACGAAAGTTACGTAATGGAAATCTAGGCAACAGCAATACACCAGAATGCCCTCATGGTCATCCGATGTTAAAATGACTGATTTCAGAATTACATCTATTGACATACACAGTTGGTTGCCATCCTGATGTATCATAGTTTCAAATTACATTTAACAATTCATCTGAAACTTTAGAATTTAAAAAAAATAACTCAGTAGATATTTATGAAAGTGTCTCTTTACTGCACTTTCTAAATTTGTAACTTTAAACTTCAATTGAAATAAAGAAAAATCTTTTCATTTATTGAATAACCATAAACCTTTTCATGATTAACTCTGCTAATATGATGCATGTGAGTTTTTTTGTCTATTAACAACACAGATATGAAGAATAAAGCTGAGTTTGTGACTTTGTGATCTGTGCAATAACTATTGATCTATTTTATTGGATTCTACAATGTACTGGTATAAACATCACTACCTACAATCAATTAATGGTCTGTTTCTTAAATATTTGATACTATTGCCAAAACTGAACAATTTAAAATGTAGTCTGATTAAAGAACCATAAATATCCAACTTTCCACTGTTCTAAAAGGGTAAACGAGTCTAGTTAAAAACGCAAGAATAGTACAAATCTTAGTCACAATGATGAAGCTATTTTTTACAACATGTATGTATTGTACAGATCAAGAATTAACAGTTGTATTGAATGAGGTCTTTCTGCAAACTTAAGGCTTCTTTACAAAATTCAAGATTTCCAGAAAAAATGAACGTGTAACTATACATGTATGATGTAATATACAGTTTACCCATTATTGGCATTAATTTTGTCACAAAAAAGCTGATTTGAAGCCCTATGAATCTTTGATTAAAGCATATTGGGTTGTCCATTTGTGTATAAAGTGATTACTACGTGGGTGGATAAGGATAAGAAACCTTCAAGACATCTGTTGTCAATATTTATAATTCAGTATTATAGGATACCAGTAATTGGTTTTATGTTATGGTGACCACACACAATGGACATTGACATACATCTGATTTGCACAACCATTTATAGTATTCTACAGATATTGGGTTTAGATGAATATGTTGTTGAATTTTACCAAGTTTCAAGGTTTAACAAGGTAAACTTTAATCTTGTCTTTCAGTATAGGGTTTACTCAAATTGTTGAAGGCCTTACAATGACCTATAGTTGCCTACATACACCTCATTTAGACTCTGATGGATAGTTGTCTCATTAGCAATCATACCACATCTTATTTTCATATTTATCAACAAGGTATATCTAAATTAATAAATATTTATTAGAGTTATCTCCCTTGAAATGAGAACATTTACACATATATGCAGTATATATTATTATATACTTGTTAAATATAAGATGAATTAACATTTTCAATTTTTTTCAGGGTGTTGATCATAAAATATCATTTCATTGCATCCTGATTGGTTGATATATATCATTGCCATAAATAGAAAGTATAAATACACATGCTTCCTTATAAGAATTGATCTTAAATTATAACTGCAGTCTTATTTCTTAGATATGAGAATGTTGACATTTTATTTTTGTTTGTTTTACTGTACAGAGAGTAATAAACATTTGGCCTTCAAACCCAAGTTTCTTGTAGTAATTGTGATCCATAAATCCAAAGCATTTGTTTAAGGTGTGGTAGTGTTGATTTTGTCTAGCAACAGTTCAATAAAGTCAGTCAATAATATGGTCCAAAAATAAAAATAGCTTGTTTATTCATAAATTGCTGTTTATAGTTGTAAATGTTATTTTCATTAACACCATCTGTAAACAAAGCAATTGGTCAGTGTCTGTCGATTCAAGAGTTATATTTAATTTAAAGATCTTCAAGTTGTTCAAAGGTCATTCAATGGGAAATTTATGAGAATTTTATCTTGTTTTGTGTGAAAATTGGCATATATCTTAAAATGGACATAACAGTTTGGTATTTTGGTGACTTGAAAACCTTGTGAAAAATTTAGTAAATTTAGAACTATTCAGTACATGTACTTGGGTTGTAGTCCTGGCCTTGCGGTCATAAAAGTTGTGAGCACGATTATCGTACTCAGACTCCGAAATCAACCAATCAAAATACTGGATTTGGTGTTTTGAGCACAAATTTTGTACTCCGAGTACTGAGTAAAGTTTTATGACTGAGGACCTTGATTTCAGGATGAGTTGAGTTTGCAAGCAGACATGGCATATATGTCTGATGTAAAAAAAAGTTAATATTTAAACTAATCATTCACAAAGCATGTAAATAGTAGTCTGATATCCCATGTTTCAAGTAGAATTTTCTCTTTTAATGATTGATGTTACTTGTTTGATTATAAATGTATAATTTTAATTTTTTATGACAAATTGGTATAATACAGGATTTTGTGGTTTTATATAAACCTTATTAAGATAATATTTTATCATATGTTCTTATGATAAGATACAAATATGTTCTTGTTTAATTTTTTGCTGAATAGAATTATTTTGATATAATTTGAAAGCTTCACTTAAAAAAATTATTATAATATTTTACAGCATATGGCTATATGCAGTGCAAAAAATGTTCTTTACACTGGGTCCTTTACAGCCAAATGGTCTAATTAGTTCTAGTGATGACTGGCCTGTCAGCACTAAGTTTATGAATTCAAACTCTGCTCTTGGCCTCCAATATTTATTGACAAAGATTGCAAGTTTTCCTGCTGCATGTCAGTGGTTCTCTTTTCGGGTACTTTTCGGAAAGCCAAAGGGTCTGAAAGTGTCATTAAACATTAACAATCCATATTAAACTAAACTAAATTAAATATCTAGTTCAATGTGTTACAGTCAGAGTTAACAAAAAGAAGAAACAGACAATGTTCTTTAAGTGAGATGTATTAGAAGCGTGTTCTTTGTTTTTATGACTAATTGTTAACAAGACTAATGTTTATGTTTTACATGGTGACATCATATGTTTACATATGTCCAATCTACTAGCCCTGTCTTCCTGCAGGCAGGTGTGACATGTAGACTCTCAGAAAAGTACAATGATAATGCATGTTTCGTTTTATATTTGGATTTATGAATTGCATAAAAGAACATGAGTCATTTAACCATCATCTAGGAAGGCTTTGCATTCAACTTTTAAATAGGTTTATTCTTGTTACATTTAACTTTAAATTTAGAATAACTCATCATGGAAAACAAGTTATTAGAAATATTCTGTCTCTCTCTCTACTGGGTCATAATAATTATGATCATACTCTCAGCCTAACCCTTAACCTCAAATCCTGGAACTGCCCATGGTAAGTAAGAGATTGGGTTTTTTTTTGGTTTTTTTTTTGTTGTTGTTGCAGAATGCATGCTACAACATGGGATAGATATCTGCAGTCTTTTGTTTTATACTTCACTTGATACTTAGAGACTGGGCACAACAAAACGACATAGGGAAATATAAGTCAATTTGAATTGATTTTTACTATCTAATGATCAGATAGTTATTTTATGTCTAGTATAATTCTATATGTAGATGTGCCAAAAAAATTTGAGTTCTGCATTTTGTAAAAAAATGCAAATAATAATATCAATTTTGGGCATGATTTTGAAATCATCTATTAAAATAGCTACATGTGATGCGATATTAAGAAAGATTTATTAATTTTGGGCACATGTGTTCAGCTTTTGCATCTTTTTTTCCAGTATGTCACCATAGCTAATCTGCTTTTTGTGGTTACCTATAACTCTGTTAAATCTTGCTTTGTCAGCACCATGAATAAAAAATTAGTTGCATATTTCATGCATTGTTTATATGTTCTATGATGCATGTACAAGTAACAAGCAAAATGTTGGCACACTTTTGATAAATAATTAATGTCTGACATAAATCACTTTATGCTTTGACCTATACCCAGTAGATAAAAGGCTTTGTACAAGTAAATGAATTAATTAACATGGCCAGATAACAATTGATTTAGAAAAGTCACTGACACATGTACATGTATTGTGTGACCTTTTTCGACCTTTATGATACCTGCCCACCTTTATCGACCAATCAGAATGAAACTTTAGATATAGAGAAAGATCCTGCTTTAAATAACCACATGGTATAATGATTGTATTTTGTTAACCACATGCTTCCTATTGAATCACATTATTTACACCACAGACTTAGTTAGTTTATGTTTACACTGACTTAACCGCCAAATATAGATTTAAATATGGGGTGACCGAAAGCTATTTTGTCATCTGATGATCATTGCCAGAATTTCAGGATTAGTTGCTAATTGTGACATTTGATCTATTTTAGAATATAATACCGGATTGGAACTAATTTTGTGACTTTATAGAAGTTTCTTATCCTTATGTTCTAATTTGACTTTCATCAGATTTTGATTAGATGTTAAAAATGACAACAGGGATTTTATTTGTAATTAATTTCTGGTAAGTTTGTTTATTAAATCAGTTGTATAAAACTCATATGAGACATGTTTGGAACTATAGTTTTAAGTTTGAACATTACTTTTTTTTATATATTTTTTAGGGAAGTTTTGCAAATCGACAAATATTAAGAATTGTTACAAATTTTAACAAGCATTTTTTTTCTGATTGAAAATAAAGAAAGCATACACCAAACTAATCTTTAATTAGGCCAAAATTGTATCCCTCCTGAGATATACCAGTTATGTAAAGCATTTGGTAATCTCAACATTAAGCTTTCTGAACAAATTTGGTTGGACATTCATTAAAATAACAACTTAAAAATTAGATTAGAAAGTGAATATATAGCCATGGTCTCTTGCTTGTTATTTGAAAACAAAATTATACACTTAAACAAATGTTCAAAGAAGAGTGTAATATCCAACAGTTATCACATCTTTCCAACTACATGTAAGTTACTTCTTGGTTACAAGATTTATTGCTCTGGTCAGGTAGACTGGCTAAGTTTGTAAAATTATTCGCAACACAATACAAGCAAGAAATCTCAACGAAGTAAAAAGGACCTTTATAAGCAAATGAATGAGCAATTAGATAAAGACCTCAACAGGCCAGCTTGAATAAAATGTTTCGTGTTATAGAAGCTTTCTAGTTAGCTGTTCATAAAAAAAGCTTCAGGTAGAAACAACTGAGAACTCTTGCAAATTTAAAGTAAAAGGATGAAATAAACATACTTTGTTAATAAAGAAAGTATAGAAATGAACAACAACTGGTTGTTTTAATATATTTTTGTAAGGTGTGAATGTTTTGTATTCAAAATAAGAAAATAAAAGACAAAAATAAAGATTCAATTTATTGCGGCATACAAGTATGAAGTTTATATTGTATGGTATAAAGGAACTTGAGAATCCACAAACCCTTTGTTTCTGTGTAAATCAGTGTTGAAATACAAGGATTATATAGCTAGCTATTCATATACAATGTACCCTGTTTCTTTTGATGCAAAGCGTATAAAGTCCCTTTTCTAATTCTTAGCAAGTTGGTCAACTTTCAGTTAAGATGTCAAGTTTTCTTACTTTCCACTAATTTTGGCTATTTAACTGTCTCGAAAGGAGAAATATTGTATCACATTGGATGAAGTAGTAGAATCTGTATGTAATATTATATTATCATTTTATATTTTCCAAAATGTGTTGTCCAGAAATTGAGCCATCTAGTCAGGTCACATATACACATGATTAACCTTCAGCCTATCAGTAAATATTCGACTATCAGTGTTTGTTTGCTAGAGTCTACAACACAGTGTCATCTATGATATCTGAATATTCAATTTGTTATTTGTTATGGTTATATAAGCTTTTGAATCAACAAATTTTAAAAGACCAAAATTGCTAAAGCTAGTGATTCTTTAAAGGTCATAGTTCAAGGACTAACTGACATTTTAATTTCAGCTGTCTCTATAGCCCACATGCTATGGTCTCTATTATGTGACATTTAAATCTAAAATCAGAGATTTTATAAAGATAAATATTTATTTAAACAAATAAAATCCCTATTACATGTGATTGTATGAGGCAATTGTTAATTCTCAACATTTAAAAATCAGCTGATAGTTGGCCTTTGACCTTGTATTTTTAATTTTCAATTAGAAACCTGATGTTTTTTTGTCTATTTATGTACTATTTGAATATTTGGTTGGTTTTCTGTCATTGTAGCAAGAAAAAGGACTTAAGAATGCTCATTTTTGAAAATAAATATCCCAGATACACTTCTATATCTATGTATTATAGGACCGAAAAGATCTAGTGCTCAATTGTCTTTAGAAATATCTTAAAACATAAAAACTCAGTAGTAGTTTCTGATATAGGGAGCATTCAGGTCAACCCATGCTAGGTATTTGGAAGTTCTGTTATTTTTACTTGATGTTGGGTTAGCATTTGAAATTCTGAAAGTATTGCAATCCTTTACTGTTTTTCAGTCTTTAGTAAAAAAAAAAAGGTTCCCTACAGGACAATCCTTGTTTTATTTATGTGAAAATTTCATAATGTCTTACATACCTTAGGATTTCCTTGAAATGCATGTTTTCTCCTGTAAATATGGAAAACAAATGAATTTAGATCCTCTAAAATCTCATCAAAGATACCAGGTTTATAATTTGGTACACCAGATGCATGTTTCATCTACACAAGACTCACCAGTCCACTCAAAACAAAACAGTTGGAAAGCCAAATTAAAGACAAAGTCAAAGAGCATTGCCAATTAAATATTCTGAAAGGTTTTGCCACATACAGCTAAGGCAATCTATGCCCGGGGGTACAAAAACGGTATTGGGTTCACTGTTTTGTATTATTCAACATTTTATAAATAGTAAAGGAGTTGGCCCAGTAAGATCCCTTTTTGGCCCCAAAATATAGCAGTTTTACAAAATTGTTAAAATGTAAATATTTAGCTATTTATTGGAAAGAAGAATACTTCTGTTACATAAATATGGGCTGTTTTTGACAATACAATGCACATGTATCGGGTACTAGCATCATTAAGTCATGCTAAATTACTGAAATCTTCGAAATTTTAGCATTTTGGTTAATTTTTAGACGGTTTCCGTATGAAATGGAAGTGGCCGCATTTGTGTTCATTCTTAATATTTAAATGTAAGTTGTATTTGATGATAATACATAACATATATAAAGGTTGAGAATGAACACGGATGCGGCCACTTTCATTTTTGACAATAACCATCTGAAAAGTGACATATTATGGCATATTTGATAGATTTTTCATATTTAAGCTTGAATTTGAGCGTCTTTGATGACTAAATCAGTTCAAATCTTTCACATAAACTAATTGAATCGACTGAAGTAGACACTTAAGTGTTTAAAAAGTGTCCAAAATCTTTCATCAGATGAACTTGAATTTTGAGGCCAAAATCGGCCCTTACCGGACCTACTCCTTTACAGATTTGGCATTTTTTATGCCCCTACTGGCTGAGCTAGGCGAAGGAAACATAAAGGTTTACCCTTGTCCGTCAGTAAGTCCTGAAATCCTTTTCCTTTCTCTTACCTAAGTTTGACTCAACCAAATGTTATAATAAAACTAATACACAATTCTTATTACAACCAAACATAGATCAAGTTTGAATTTGGGTAGTGTCACTTTCACCGTTCTTGAGTTGTGTCCCTTTATAAATGGAAAAGTTGCTGAATTCGCCGAATAATTACAAGTGGCATATCTGTGTCCCATGGACAACAATCTTCTTAATATTTTGTTAAGCTATGTCAGCCATGTGTCCTTTAGCTTAAATTCTAGATCGGTTGTTGTGTTACAGATCTGCCCTAGGACGAAGCAAATGATTCCACCTTGTTGTTGAAACATGGCTTATTGTATGTTAACAGTGATAAGCTTATATTCATGTACAATTATTGAGCATGTGGTTTGAATTGATGAGATTGGTTAGTTAATTAGTATCAAGGATTTATACTGGACTTGAGTTGACCACAAGACACCTGAGGCTCAGATAATGTTAGATAATATATTGATCAGGAGTTGTTTACTAACGATTAGCAGTATAGCTACTATAGTGCAGTTAGACAGAAGAAAAGTTTTCTCATAATTTTTTTTTATCTCCATGTATTCTTAAAAAGCCAAATCCAGTGTCCTTATTGAATGTTGAAGAGTAAGTTTCATTGAAATAGTATAAGAAAATGACAAAATTGTTCCAGAAAAGGTTAGGTATGTAAGGTCTAGCTCTCCTACATGTCCTAACCAGGCTTTTAAAGGACAGTTAATATCGGACCTGATTTGGTATTTTTCAATATTTCTTTTTAAAGTCATTTAAATAATTTTGATCATGTGACATAGAGTGATACATTGCATGATCTCTAGGTAATTAGGAAAGTGTGTAATCTTGATAAAAATCAGATTGTAGACAGATTAGTATCTGAAAATCAGAACACTTCCTTCTAAGGTTATGAAACTGTTCGGTCTTGCACAAGTACACTGAGTTATCCTTGATTTAGGTTTACATGTATTTGTACACACGTAATGTTATGGGATTGAACAAATGTCCTGTTTTGGAGAATTTATAATGCTCAATAGCATAATATGTTCCATTCTTCACCAGGGACTATTACACTAGTCCCAGTCTTCATAAACTAACCATTGTACTGATTTTGCCTATAATGGGTCCTCTATTTGAAATAAAAAAATAATAATCTTTATCAAAAATCTATCCATCTATACTTCGTTGTCTCATTCAAATTTTTTATTTCTGAACACTAACAAAATACATGTAATATTGGAATTTGCCCTAACCTTGACAACCTGCCTGCACTTCCTAATAATAAAACTAATGAGTGAGAAAGAGAAAATGACAGTTTACATCTACTCAAGTCTAATTATATTACATCTTGACCTTGTATTTCCTATGTTTATGCACCAGTTTCCTCTGTGTGTAGATAACAGATTTCCTGGTACTTTCCGCTATGATTTGTTATAATTTATGTTTTTCCAGGCTTTTATTCATGTGTATGTCAGTATCATATTGTACTATGCAGTTTATCCCAGTCCTTTTTTTTGCTGTCAACATATAGATTCTATCACTGCATCAAGTGCAGTACAATTTGTTTTCTAGACAGTTGAGTTAGATTGAAAATATCAGGATGATTAGGCCAAATTTAGTTCAGCGGTTTCATCCAACTGTTTTGTTATCCTGTCTTGTTTTTTTCGATCTCAGGCTCCTCTCCTTATTAGCTCACCGGGCCCGAAGGGCCCCATTTGAGCTTATGCCATCACTTGGCGTCCGTCGTCGTCGTCGTCTGTCGTCGTAAACTATTTAAAAAATCTTCTCCTCTGAAGCCACTGGGCCAAATACCTTCAAAATTTAAATAAATATTCCTTAGGGTATCTAGTTTATAAATTGTATCCGAAATTTTGATCCATCAACAAACATGGCCGCCATGGCTAAAAATAGAACATATGGGGTCAAATGCAGTTTTTATACGACCGCAAAAAAATTTTTGTGGTCGTATATTGGTATGACGTTGGCGTCGTCGTCGTCCGGCGTCGTCGTCGTCGTCGTCTGGCGTCGTCCGGCGTCGTCCGAAGACACATTGGTTTTCGCACTCTAACTTTAGTTTAAGTGAATGGATCTCTATGAAATTTTACCACAAGGTTCAATACCACAAAAGGAAGGTTGGGATTGTTTTTGGGGGTTATGGTACCAACAGTAAAGGAATTAGGGGCCAAAAAGGGGCCAAAAATAAGCATTTTTGTAACTTCCAGACATAACTTGTGTGTTAGTGTATGGATCTCTCTGACATTGTACCACAAGGTTCCATATCACAAAAGGAATGCTGGGATTGATTTTTGGGGGTAATTGCCTCAAAATTTTAGGAATTAGGGGCCAAAAAAGGGGCAAAAAACAAGCATTTTTCTAGTTTCATAACAATAACTTGTGTGTAAGTGTATGGATCTTTCTGAAATTGTACTACAAGGTTCCATATCACAAAGGGAAAGCTGGAATTGAGTTTGGGGGTAATTGCCGAAACGTTTAGGAATTGGGGGCCAAAAAGGGGCCAAAAATAAGCATTTTTCTAGTTTCCAGACAATAACTTGTGTTCAAGTGTATGGATCTCTCTGAAATTGTACTGCGAGGTACCATACCACAAAGGGAAGGCTGGGATTGATGATTGGGGTAATTGCCTCAATATTTTAGGAATTAGGGGCCAAAAAGGGGCAAAAAACAAGCATTTTTCTAGTTTCAGGACAATAACTTGTGTGTAAGTGTATGGATCTTTCTGAAATTGTACTACAAGGTTCCATATCACAAAGGGAAAGCTGGGTTTGAGTTTGGGGGTAATTGCCCTAAACGTTTAGGAATTTGGGGCCAAAAAGGGGCCAAAAAACACATTTTTCTAGTTTCCAGACAATAACTTGTGTTCAAGTGTATGGATCTCTCTGAAATTGTACTGCAAGGTACCATTCCACAAAGGGAAGGCTTGGATTGAGTTTGGGGGTGATGAATCATAAGGGGGTTCAAAATATTTGTGGGGGGGGGATTTTTTTTTTTTTCATTTTTTTTTTCTTTTAAAATTTTCCATTTTAAGTTGGTTATTTCTGATTTATATTTAAAAGCAAATAATAATGATATGGTAGGAGATACACACCAAACAGGATGTGTAAATTATTATATAATAAGTATTGTGCAATAGCAAGAAATTTTCAATTGAGCAGTATTGCACAATAGCAAGAAATCTTCAATTGCACAGTATTGCGCAATAGCAAGAAATCTTCAATTGCACAGTATTGCGCAATAGCAAGAAATATCCAATAGCACAATATTGCGCAATAGCAAGAAATTGTCAATTGTACAGTATTGCGCAATAGCAAGAAATATTTAATTGCACAGTATTGTGCAAAAGAAGATACTTCGTATAAATTGCTTATTTCTTGACCAATTTCAATGGGGTTTTATTCTTGAATTCTTGGGTTTCTTTAATATGCTGAATCTAACCGTGTATTTAGTTTTTGGATTTTGGGCCCCGTTTTTAAATTGGTCCAAATTGAGGTCCAAAGGGTCCAAAATTAAACTTTGTTTGATTTCATCAAAAATTGAATTATTGGGGTTCTTTGATATGCCGAATCTAACCATGTATTTAGATTCTTAATTTTTGGTTCCGTTTTCAAATTGGTCTACATTAAGGTCCAAAGGGTCCAAAATTAAATTAGTTTGATTTTAACAAAAATTGAATTCTTAGGGTTCTTTGATATGCTGAATCTAAACATGTATTTAGATTTTTGATTATGGGCCCAGTTTTCAAGTTGGTCCAAATCGGGGTCCAAAATTAAACTTTGTTTGATTTCAACAAAAATTGAATATATGGGGTTCTTTGATATGCTGAATCTAACCATGTATTTAGATTTTTGATTTTTGGGCCGCGTATTCAACTTTGTCCACATTGAGGTCAAAAGGGTCCAAAATTAAACTTTGTTTGATTTCATCAAAAATTGAATTCTTGGGGTTCTTTGATATGCTGAATCTAACCATGTATTTAGATTTTGGATATTGGACCATAATAGGTGAATGTCCAATTTAAAATTTTGAAGTTCTTAGACCACATTCATTCTGTGTCAGAAACCTATGCTGTGTCAAATATTTAATCACAATCCAAATGCAAAGCTGTATCAAGCTTGAATGTTGTGTCCATACTTGCCCCAACTGTTCAGGGTTCGACCTCTGCGGTCGTATCAAGCTGCGCCCTGCGGAGCATTTTATTGGCTTATATCTCAAAAACTAAAGCTTTTAGAGCAAATCTGATGTGGGGTAAAATTGTTCAATTGGTCAAAATCTATCAGCCCTGAGATTTTCAGATGAATCGAACAACTCATTGTTGGGTTGCTGCGACTAAATTGGTAGTTTTAAGGAAATTTTGCAGATTTTTTGTTATTATCTTGAATATTATTATAGATAGATATAAACTGTAAACAGTAATAATGATCAGCAAAGTAAGATCTACAGAAAAGTTAAATGACCAAATTTGTCAATTGACCCCTTAAGGAGTTATTGCCCTTTAAAGACAATTTTATGAAATGTGTTCATCAAGTTTGCTAACGTTTAAAAATCTTCTCTTCTGAAACTATTGTGCCTAATACTTCTAAACTATGAATGAATGTTCCTTTAGGAATCTAGTTTATGAATTATATCCGAAATTTTGATCCATCAACAAACATGGCCGCCATGGCTAAAAATAGAACATAAGGGTGAAATGCAGTTTTTGGCTTATATCTCAGAAACTAAAGCATTTAGAGCAAATCTGACATTGGGTTAAAATGTTCAAAAGGTCCAGATCTATCAGCCCTGAAATTTTCAGACACTCCGAACAACCCAATGTTGGGTTGCTGCCACTAAATTGGTTGTTTTAAGGAAATTTTGCAGTTTTTGGTTATTATCTTGAATATTATTGAAGATAAAGATAAACTGTAAACAGCAAAAATTCAGCAAAGTAAGATCTACAAAAAAGTTTAATGACCAAAATTGTCAATTGACCCCTTAAGGAGTTATTGCCCTTTAAGGACAATTTTACACAAGTTGTTTTATGTTTTTTAACTTTAAAAATCTTCTCAAATGAATCTAGTATAAATTTTGTATTTCATTTCCTTGTACGTCAAGAAACATGAATTATTGTGTGTTTCTAAACAAAACCATGCAATCAAAAAGGTTTTTTTATTCACACAAACAGATAAAAAAAAAACACATTCATGATTTCCTAATTTTATATTTAACCTTTTTTACCTTTTTTACCTTTTTAATCAAATTGAAATATATTGGTGTTTTACTATTGCTTTATTGTCAATCAATGATAAACTATGTAATCAATAGCTATTATATTCTGTTCAAAAAGAGAAAATCATTGCTTTGTTTTATTTCAACTAAAAGCTGTTTTTGATTGTAATTAGAGAGTTTTATAACATGCAATAAACCGCTTCCCATTACATGTTAATAGATTTTTGATTTTATAGATATTTTTAGATCATTGTTTGTGACATCTTGTCATATTTGAAGTTTTATACCAATAAATCTTTTTTGTTTTCAGTAAAAGCTCGTGTTTTATTCTCATGAGTTCTAGCTTATTCAGAGGATGAAATCCTACTTATTGACAATCTTAAATCTTCATATTTTTCATATCTTATTTTTGTGATATTAGCTGATTGAACGGTTTTGCTTCTTCTCTGCTGCATTATTCTTTGCTATTTCTCAGACTCAGAGGATTTAACTCTCAAATGACATGGATTCCAATACAAGATGGCTGTCATGCATTGAAAATAGAAAAATTTAATTAAAAAAATTCCTGAAATTTGATCAAATGAAATTTTTCTGCTATTTCTTCAGTCATACAGTCAATAATTCTTACCACATTTAAAGATGGTCATAGCAAAAAGAACCAATATTATCTTTATAAGACATATTATAGCTGATAGACTATAAAAATGAAGCAGTTAGATCATAGATCATTTTCTAAAATTGACAATGTGATGATTATGGGTAGTTATTTAGGTGACAGATGGGTGTTTTATTTGTTTTATTTAAATTTCTTTTCACAGTTGGAAATTTTGAATGCATATTTTTTCTTTTGAATTGGGTTAATTTTAACCAATAAAATGAAACAAATTAGGAAGTGCATATGTCGGAAAACCATTGCAATTTTACATACATTGCTCTCCATGTTTATTCTTGGTAACAAAATTAAACAATTTACGATATCTGTGTAGTTATATTAAATTATTAAAGGTTGATTGTTGAATTATACAATATTAACTCTGTTCTTTGCTACTATTGATCTTGCATGGTATGACTTTAAACATATGTTACCAGGCTATAGGAAAAGTTGTGGACTTTGTAATTTGGTTAGTTTATAACACCGATAATTACTGGAGTTGGCTCCATGCTATGTCAAGCCTTAATCATAGGCTGGAAGAATTTTACGATGATGGTGTGTCTTTTATCATGATGCATGGTATAAGAAAAAGGTATTGTAATGATTGTTGTTTTTTTTTTAGATTTCATTACATGACATTTAAATAAATCGTTGAAAAGATGTTACCAAGTAACATTCTTAGTGTAGATCATATAAAATAACTGTTGTTAAATGTACCATTAAAAATGTTTTTTAGAAATTGCAGTGTTTAAATGATTTAAAAAGGCCTGAACCTTTTTTGAATAAAAGTTATATAATTATACCCCCACTCTAGCATTGGGGGCTTTATTGCATTCATTCCGTTTGTCTGTCCATTTCTTCATCTGTACCTCCCTATGTCAGTCTGTCCCTTCGTTCAACATATATTATCCTTACACTTCTCTCAGGTACTACTAAACAGAATGACTTCATAATTGGACAACAGCTTGACAGTGATGAGTTGTAACGTGTGAGCACTTCCCAGAGCTGTCTGACACCGAAGTCCTTCCTGTTAACAGACACTTTGACTTTTTCAATATATTGAAGAACTCAAAGTTTTTCGTCACGCTTTTCTCAAGTACAACTTTTTCAACATGTTGAAGAACTTTAAATTTTTCGTCACGCTTTTCTCATGTACAACTTTTTCAACATGTTGAAGAACTTAAAATTTTTCGTCACGCTTTTCTCAAGTACAACTTTTTCAATATGTTGAAGAACTTAAAATTTTTCATCACGCTTTTCTCAAGTACAACTTTTCCAATATGTTGAAGAACTTATAAAATTTTTGTCACGCTTTTCTCAAGTACAACTTTTCCAATATGTTGAAGAAATTATAAAATTTTGGTCACGCTTTTCTCAAGTACAACTTTTCCAATATGTTGAAGAACTTATAAAATTTTTCGTCACGCTTTTCTCAAGTACAACTTGTGTATTCTACTTGTTTCCCAAATTGATAACATTATTTCTGTTGTTTTTCTGGAAAAGACTTCATAAGTTGGTAAAACTTGTGATCCTTTTTGCATCATTGGTCAAATGAAATAATTATAAACTGAAATCCAAAAGATTGTTTAATTACAAATATTTTAAGTCCAGTTATTACTTAAAAACATATTAAAGAAAAAGAAGCATCATGATGGTTAAATAGTCAAAAATAAAAATAATTAACCGCCCTGTTGAAACTTTAGAAAATATGGTTCCTGATTATTGTTTTCGTACTTCCTGAGAACGGCTATGAACCATAAGTGTCTTTGTTTCTTCAAGGAGTATAAAATATTATTTTCATGATAATAATCTTTACTTTAGTTAAACGGTCTTGTTTCTGATTTATTATGACACAATACTTGAGTATAAGTACATTTATATATAAAAGTTCTCAAGACTTAACACTGTCGACCTGTAAATTGGTAACAGTACTTAGCATGGAGTGCATTTGTCAAGGACTATGTTAACTTGCCAAAATGTTGTGATCAAAGGTCTAATACAGCACATGCCTTTTATAAAACTAAAGATACAGAGTTTAAGAAAAAAAATTTAAGGTTGAAGCTATTTTGTTTGGATATTATTTATGTAGAATTTGTTTTCCCTACCTTTAATTACTTAACTGATTAAGTATCATATATTTGGTTCTGTTTAAAATAACAAAAATATTAGAATCTGCTTTCTTTAAAGAAAATCGGAATAAAGTTATATATATCTATTGCTGGTATTGATAAAAGTACATGTGACTTTTACTTGTTACAGGATTGATTCATTACTTTAGTGATTTTAGTTAAAATTAGACCAAATATAATTATTTTGTAGAAGTTTGAAGCTATGATGTATTGATTTGTGAAGAAAGAAATATTTTATGTTTTCTAATTAACAATTTAATTATCTTGTCAGTAGTAGTGAAAAGGGTTAACAGATGTGATATAAGTGAAAGTGGTTACCCTGCATCAAGTAAAAAACATCAAGAAAAAAGTCTAATGATTAGAATAAGTTATATAATGAGTCTGTCCACCAATATCATAGATGAAAGCAAGTTAGTAAGGATACTAAAAAATCAAAAGTCAGATTAGTTGTTAAGGAGAGTATAAGAAACAAATAATTACGAAGCTGTTGAGTCTTTATACAAAGAGAATTTCATAGATAATATAGGGTTTGTTCAAAGAGTTACAAATTAGATAAGTTCTTTGAAGATGACTTTAGATGGACAAAAGATTGACCAGTATTTACTTTTTGGAAGTGGTCAAGTGGTATTATAGTGTACACAACTTGTTTACAGTGTAGGTCAGTTTACTATATAGCTATGGTCACTTTTCAAAATAATATGTAACTGACCAAGGTCATGACCCCAGATGTGTGCCCTAAGGGCAAAGGTCACTGATCTTGTATATAATCATTATTATACATAAATATAATGTTTAAATACATGTCTATTTCATATTATCTACTTTTGATGATTTTTATGCATGAATTTACATGTTTTATTATAATCTGGAGGAAAATTATTTTATTTATTTGGTCAAGCGTATATCCATCTACTTGTTGACTTTGGTAATCTGCTTTAAGATCAGATTTGTTCAGCGGCATTAGCTTGTTTCTTCGTTTCCTTGTGTTTTCCCCAGAAGTGTTATTCCTCAAAGAAGATATTGAATTATTTTTGTCAAGTGGTCTCTTAATAGGATAATAGAAATAGCTTATTCTCCGAAAACCATCAATTTATTTCAACTGCAAAATAAATTTTCCATTATTTTCACAAGGAAATGTCTTTTTTAGTGTATGTTTTTGAGAGGTTGTGAAGTATTTTACATAGAAAACCACTCTAGATATCTTCATTCTCTTTAGCCAATAAAATATTTAAACATTATGTAATATTAGCAGATTGCTTTACAAAATTGTTTTAATGATATTTTCCAGAAATGAAAAATAAAAACTGGCATTTGAATGAATATCAATTCAATAGCTTAAGTTTTTTGTTATAAACAAAAAATGTCATCTATTTCTGTTAGATGTGCTTTAGTCTGAGTAACCTTTCATTCTTTCAAGGATAAATGTATTTTCTCAAAAAGAAAGTCCAAGTTCATTTTGATTTTTAGCCTTTGGAATTATGTTTCGTTACTACTATGTCTATTCTTTTTTTCCTCCATTAAGGGATATGGGCAATAACCATAGAAAAATATAACTGAATATTGATGAAATATTTGCTACTGGTCATTAATCAAAGAACAATCAAGCAATCAATCATACTTTTAAATCTTCAGGAATGTACATAAATATCTGCCACTGGATATTAAGTAAACAACAATTAAGCAATCAAACAAACTTTTAAGATATTCAGGAACGTACATGAAATATCTGCCACTGGACATTAGGCAAAACAATAAAACTTAAAAACTTAAAATGGTTTAATCAGCAAGTCTCATCAGTTAACGGGCTTGTTTTTCTGACTGCCATAATACATGTAGGTACATGTACTTATAATTGAGATTGTTATCGTTCCTACCAATTAATACATGTATGTATTGAACAGATTTTCTCTCATACCATTGTTGTCATTACAGTAATATATTGCTGTGCATTCTTCCGACAGCAGTAGGTCTCGTAATATAAAATTGCCTATTCAGCAGTTTTTGTTGCCAATTTACCTCTTGTCCATTTTGATATGGCTCTATTTCCGTGTTGTAAAAATACATTATTGAAAAACAATTACAAATGCATTAATTTGATTGTGCATTTAATTAGAGACAGATTAATTAGGTTTATGATTGACAAGTTTATGAATTACGTTAATTGATAAAGTCGTGTTTTTGGACAATATTGTTATGTATTTGAGACATTTATTTGCCATAAATGGCAATATACTTAATGAATTAATGTCACTCACTGGTTTTGTCTACAGTGGGTTCATTGTCCATGGATTTAATGAACGGAAAAGTAGGAAAGAGTTGATAGGAATAATGGCTGTTTTTGTAATTTGTCTCTAGTGTCTATCTTTTTTATCTTGTTTCTTTCAATTTTCATTTTTTTCTTGTTTCTTTCAATTTTCTTTGTGGTTTTCTTTTCAAAATCTACTCTACCTGACTAACTTTGGTAAACCCTATTTTTCTGAAACTCTCATGCCTTCTGTATTAATCTTAAACAGCCTTATATTTATCTGCAAGAATAAACTTTTAAAAAGGAAGTAATGTATTTCTTTGTAGTTAGGAGTTACAGGTTGCAGGTTTTCAACAAGGAAATTTGAGTCATATACATGTATCTATGCACATGTAAATTTAAGTTTAAATTTAGAATCTTATAAATGGTTTAAAAGTACCTAAATCTTTGATGTGTCTAGTTCTTTGTAAAATTATGACAGAGTTCCGAATGTTACTTAGTGCTTTAGCAGAAAAACAGAAGCACATCAATAAGCCTGAATAAGTTTATGTTTAAACAAAGGAACTTGTTTAGTCATTGTGTAAATAAGATCAAAAATATAAAGAACAACCAAAGAATGAGATTCATTGATCCCTTACATTAAATAACATCAGAACAAATAACATGTATATATTTTGACAATGGAAAAAAATCTATTAATTTGAATTACAAAAGTTACTGGTTCACATTCTATGTAATGCTGTTAAAAAAGCAATTCTGATGTGTAGCCATACCTCATAATAGATGAATGCAAAATTTACATGAATATGATTGGTTTTTCTTATATTTTAGAAGACAGTGTGGTATTTAGACATTATAATAAATAGTTTTAAGAGAATTTTAGACAGCTACATATTTTATTGTGTTTTTTAATTAGTACTGGTAAAGTAGAGGGGTTTAGATAATCACTCTGTAAAGGGACACACAAACTGTTGCTTTTTTTTCTCTTATGGAATAAACACAACTTGTGTATCAGTATAAAGAGGGTCCACTCAAGTACTTTCTTAGAGATGGTTATTTTGTTATTTAAAAAAAAAAAACAACTGTCTTTAGAAGAAAAACTTGCTATTTTTTGTAGAAAATGGCATAAAACTCATCAGTTTACCTCTAACTGAGAAGTAAAAGATTTTACAGAAAGGTCAGACTATCCAACTAAACTATACATATCTATATAGATATCAATAACATTTTTTTGACATGTGACTTGTATATTTGTATTGTATATACATTAACTATTGACATATGGTGGGTACTATTTGTATATAATGTGATACTCTATTGATTTTATCTACAGTAATCAGATAATCTATTATATTTATGATCATTTAAGGTTAAAGTAGGATACTTTTTTATTATTTGGTCATAGATGCTTCAGTTCTAATAGAACTTTTATGAAATAGGTCGCATGTTAAGCGAGAGAAGACTCATTCAGACACATTTGATACTTATTTACTAATATGTATATGTATACAAGTTCTATGTACTGGATATTGATCTTTTTGTGAACTTTACAACAGCTGTTTAAATTTGTGATAGTTTACATGACCAAGATAGTATGGCAGACAAAGCAAAGTTTATATAAAGTTATCTGGACAACCAAAGTTATCTAAACCAGCCACTAAATGCTTAATAAAATTAGGTAGAGAAGTTCTCTTTTAATTGACATTTTGCTTGCCTGTATCACAATTTAAAAAATTAGCAACAAAATCAAATTTGATGATTTCTAAATATAAGTGATGCAAAAGTTGAATATTTTTTTATTTATTTTTCAGGAAGGGGAGGAGGAAAGATAATTCAAAAGACTCCCCTACTCCCCCAGTTCCAGAAGAAGCGAGACAATATTTAGAAGACAGTTGTGTACGTGAAAGAGTTACAGATGCAGATTTCTACAAATTAGTTGCGTTACCTCCCAGTGTAGACTACAATGAATGGTTAGCTACACATTGTAAGTGATCCATGTATAACACATCAGAAAAAGGGGGATGGGATTTGAAAATATTAGAAATATATGATATATGGTGCTAATAAATACAAATTATTCTCTTGGTACTGATTTTCATGCGTTTTGTGGATACAGATGAACCATGAATTTGAGTGTTTAACAAAATACAAATTATGTATTGCCTTGTAAGCAGAATTTGTTAAAACAGTGAAATCAATTATCTTTAGAACACAGTTTTTCCTCAATCCAAGTAAAATGATGCTCCAAAAAATAAAAGAATTCAAAAAAATGAAACCGCTCACAGAAAACAAAGGATAATTTGAAATTGAAGCAAAAAGATGTTGCCCATCATCCAAAAATGTCTTCTATAAGGGAAAACATCTACAAACAATGATGGTCGTAATGATAATTCATATCTCCATTATAACACTAGTTAAAGTGAAACAGTTCTTAGCTTATTATGTAAACTTAATCATAAGTATGATACATGTATATGTAACAATGTTCAAATACTGACTACAGTAAAACCTCACCACACAGATTTTTTTTGTACATTTAAAATCTGAAAAAAAATGGTCAAAACATATTTCTCAGAAAAAAATCAAGGAGTGGACATTTAGATAAGGTTAATTTGCAAATGAATAAGGGTTTTGATTGGTGATGATTACACTGTATTTGTGTTTATCAGTTATATATTTGGACTTATAGACATCATCAATTCTGGTTTATCCTCCATGTTTGTGATTTATTGATATTTTGCTTTCAGTATTATCAATAGGTCAAGTGTTATTATAGTTATGATGAAAATGTCAGACAAAACACATTTTTTTTATCTGGATTTGAAATGTCAATTATTCCCATTGCTAAAAATTATATGGTTTGTGTCTTGAAATGAATTAATAATTAGCTAGATTTGTCTACATGAGGAAGTAAAATACAAAAAAAAAACAGCCTCTCCTTAAAATGTAATAAATGCATTGGGTGTCTGATTAATCTGAAGTCATGTCAGTGGCGGAGGAAAGATAGCGGACCAACCTTTTGTATTTGTCAGTAAACTGATATATATCATATAAAAACTTTCTAAACAAGTCCTTCATCTACATTTTGAGACCCATGTAAAAAATAGTTTGCATCACAAAAGTTGATTTACAAAAATAGCTAAAAGCAAAAGAAATTAAAGTTTTGTGCGACAAAGATGTGATTAGAGTTCTTTAATATTAAATTTTTACAAAGCATTCATTTGTAAGAAATTAGAGCAAAGATTTATAGAAATTGAGGCTACATGTTTTCCTTTAATTAATTAAAAAGTGATGTATAACATGTAATAGAAATTGTTGTTATGGTTATGATGAAAATGAATGATGAATTGTTCATTATAAAGATGATAAAATCTTTAACAATAAATGTTTAACATTGAAACTACAATGACAATACATCATCTAAATTTGGTATTATAAGAATTACTCTTTCAATGTGTTTTTATATAAATTATTTTTTTTTTTAATCAATTTTACTAAGAAATTGAAATCGGTTAAGTGACAAACAATGTTACATTGTTCTATTTGTTTTTTTCGGAGAAGTTAATTTTGGTTACTAAATGGATGTTGATCAGGTGATTGGTGATGGCGGGAACATGTACTTTTTGTATTTTAGTGGGATTGTGGGTTTAACCAGGAAGAGGCCAACCCATTTATTATTGTCACCGACTTACTTAGAAATTTTAAATTAGAAATGTTTGACACAGTTTGCTCTTCAAGATAATGCAGTCCTTGTATTTTCACCTGACCTGGTGTGACTGTTCAGGTGTTTCACTGATAAACATCTGCCCTAATTACAGGTGTTGTATTGCTGCCCCTATAACTCTCAGAAAATGTGTATTCACTATTGTCAACTTAACATTCATTTTTCCATTACATAAATACTTATTTACAAAATTACAGTAATTTTCTGGTTTGATGGGCCAATATAGAAAACTACATACATTTTCTTTACAGTGTAATGATAACATTTATTGTTAAAGATTTTATTATCTTTATGATGAACATTAAAAGTATATATTTGAAGAAAATAATTGAAGCATCTTTTTCAAAGTAAGGAAATGTAATTAATACAACTTAGTCATTTATAGTTTTTTCTAAGTTTTATATGTTAGAGGCTAAGATGATAGAATAATCTTACCTTAGCAGAGCAAAACACAAGTTTTTGTTTTTGTTTGTTTTTGTTTGGTTTTTTTTTTTATTGGGGGGGAGGCTATTTTTTATTTTAGGGGTACTTGCTTAGCACCCCCTGGGTACTGTATTTTGTCAAAATTGTTCAGATTTAATGAATAAATGAAAATGATATGTCTGTGTGTCTAAGATGTAGAGGTCTGATCAAAACCAATAATAAAACATAGCCTACATAAGTAATTAACAGGATTAGTTTTCAATATACTTTCATTAACCCTATTATAGAAGTTCAACATAAACAATCTGAAGGGTGCATGTAAAATATCTGCCAAACTTCATGTCAATTCTTTCAAGGGAAATGTAAATTTTACATGATACAAGGATATGGAAAAAAAAAAGATAACAAATCTAGGTCATGAAGGACCCTTCATTACAAAACCACAAAACATTGACACTGGGGAGACAGATGTTTTACAAAGTTCTTTACTTTTAAACCCCCTAAGTGTAAACTATTGTAATGAAAATCACAAAGTCATAGTACATTGTTACCTTGTCATCTGTCCCGCTGAGTTTTGTGTTCCTTATAAAACACAAATTTCTCCAGTATTTATAATGAACTTAGAAATGAGAATTAATGGTGACTGTTTACTTGTCAGAACATTTTTTTTATGTGCTTGCTATAGTGCACTTTGAAAAAGCCATAAATAATTTATTTAAAATTAAGGGGGGTGGGGAAGAAATAGAAGTTGTGTGGTAAGAAGTAAACTGCTGTTTCATGATGACAGTAAAAGTGTACAGAAGGCTATACATTAATGTTATGTAAACTTATTTTGTCTTCATTTTAATCTGTTTTTTGGGGGAAATTAAATTGATCTCTATCCATATTAGTTACAAAATTACTGTCATTTATCAGTCAGGATACCATACTTTTAATCTCTGATAATATTAAATATATTGGAACATTCTTTTTGAGTTAAACATTACAAAAGTTGCCTTTAATCATATTGAGTTTGAAACTTCTACAAACATCATACAGTCCTGAACATTGCTAGTGTTGAACAAAAGAAGCATGTACTTTTGAAATGTTACAACATTTTAACAGTTAATATAAAAATAAGGAGATGCGGTATGATTGCCAATGAGACAACTATCCACCAAAGTTCAAATAAAGTGGATGTAAGCAATTATAGGCAACCGTACGGCCTTCAACAATGAGAAAAAGTTAGTCTATATCTGATTCTAAATGCTGGGTCTCAGTTGGTCTAAAATTGAGAAAATTACAATTTTAGCTGATTTATTAAAGATGAAAAGACTTCAGTAAATTTATTGGCTTGAAAGAGATCATGTGGTATAGAATTGTCTTTTTTATGTAATAAAGAATTAGAGATTCACTGTATAGCTTTTACTCATTTGTTTATGTATTAGAAGCTGAGAGACATGTTACATTCATTCATCTCCTCTTCCTGGTTGTCATTATATTTTACATAACACAATAGTCTGATCAATTTAAGTTGTTTCTGATGAATGAGAACATCCTTCTCTTTGGAGTGGTCAGAATTTCACACAATAAGAGAATCAATTAAACCTGATGATTTCCTGAAGATCATATAGATAGTTATTGAATGATTCTGTTATGTTCAGTAGAATAACATTAGGAACAATCATTGCTTTTTAATGAAGTTAGTGTGTGGGTTATTTTATCCTTTGTCTTGTTGCCACTTTCTACTGTTAGTCTGTGAAAGATAGGCGAAAGATACCAAAGGGACATTCAAACGCATAATTCAAAAATAAACTGACAACGCCATGGCTAAAAAAGAAAAAGACAAACAGACAAACAAAACAGTTAACCAGTGAAGGTTGACTAATTCTGAACCAAGAAACTATTTCTTATGTATATGTTATTTTAAATTGAGATAGATTTAAACAAATATTTGGTCTAGTAAAATATCCTTAACACTCTAAAACAAAAATAAATAAACAAATGAAATAAAAACACACAAAAATAAACGGTACTTGAATCTTAAACGCTCTGTGTTTCCAACAATCCAATTATGATACAAAAGATCCTCCTGCCATGAATAATAAATACTTATTATTTATCAAAGAAGTTAACAGTCATCTATAGGATTTAAGGTTTTTCATGGTTCAAAATTTCAACAATAATCATAGAAATTTTTGAAGCTACAAATGTTTTCTTTAATAAAAATATCAAAAGTTTGTAAGTACTGTCTATGGACATATTGCAGATATTGTGAACAAGCTCTTGTACTTAGGTTTTCATTTCTTTGGGGTTTTTTTCGTGTGAAATTGTGTAGCATCAAATCATTCCAAAAACATCTTATTATTTTTGTGAAGTGTATCAAGATAGTATGGGTTGGTCCAGAAATAATATGCATGGGTCAGAAGGTAGTTTTGCCCTTTCTCATTGAACATAAAACTGATGTTCCAATTTACAATTTTAAATGATATCTCACATTAGATATACAAGATTTGTCTCTCCCTATGGAACATATTTTTGACAATGGAACTTGCTATATATTTGGTTTTTATAAAGTCTGAGAAAGTTTTTAAATAGTTTTAACAAAATATATGCAAAAAATTCCTGTCCAAGCAACATGAAAATTTTTATGGAATAAGGGGAATAACTCTCTCTTCATCTATTAGGGTTAAATGACCCTAATTGGTTGATTGTTGAGAAATTATTTGTATTCTGTAATTAAATAACTACATAAAGTACAAAATAGGCATTTGACATCAATGTGATTGATAATGTACACTATGGTTAATAACCACCATTGATTGGTTGATTTGATTGTTTATGACTGAGATATAAATAAAAGATTGTCAACATGCATTATAGAGATAAGTTCAAAATAAGGAATTGTCTTATTTATGTATTGTGTTTTAGAGTGTCTGGGCAGCTTGACATAAAATTTAATAAAGAACTAAATTTGATATTGATTTAGATTATAGAATACAGATGGTTAATGCACTCCAATTCTTGATATATTTTTTTCAACAGAACAACAAAAAAAATATTTGTTACCACCCGTATCACTGCTTTAATTTTATGTACTATGATATTGCAGAATTAAGAAATTATTGCCATTTTATGTTTTTAGTCCGACCACATAGAGGCATTTTTTAGAAAAAGAAAATTAGCTTTGTTAACTGGAAACATAAAGCTGTTAAATGTAATAATCAGTAGTATGAAGTTTCGAGAATTAGCTTAGTCATTTAAAGTTTTATTTCACTTCTCTAAAGATATTTTGTACCAGGTACAAGGTGATATGTTGATGAAATTCAAGATTTTATGATGATTTTTCAATTCTTTGTACTTTGAAGAAGAATGATAATAATAAAGCATGATGTTAGATTTTATCATTTTAAAGTAAAAAAAAATATATTAAAGGATGGATAATACAATATAACCTTGAAAATGATTCAAACATTTGCTGTTTACTTTCACAAAACAAACAGATTGTATAAGTACATGAACACTCAGCAGTACACAGTAAAGATATACAAAAAAGAAAGGAAGTGTATTATGTAAATCTGTCCACTAGTAAATTATTTTGTATGATATCAAGGATTTGTGTAGTCTTACTATACAAATCCTTGATGATATACAACAGCACATGGATGACATATTGTTTTCATAAATGAAAATGTTTCACTTATTTTTTTAAATTCTGTACATACGTTTCTGGTCTGCACAAAATATACCTGCTTGAATTGAACAATTAAAGAATTAATTGTTAATTTGCAAGACAAAAAAAAAGAATTACTGCTTATGTGTTATTTCCAAGACATTAATGTACAATAAGTTGTTTTGATCCTAATTACAAGCATATACTCATGAATAAGAATAAAATAACATTGATTCAAACATGTTGTACCATATATAAATCCTTTAGTCAAACATTTATGATTTCTGCTTGCTCAGCAGGATTTTGATATCAAAGAGATGTGATAATTAATTAGCTGTATATATATGTCTATAACTGAATTCATCCATCTTTGGTTAGTGACCATAAAAATGATACAGCTTTCCATGTCAAGTCATATAAATGTTACTATTTATGAACTGGGATTCAGTCATAAAAATATGACCTTGCCAAGTAAGCAAGGACAAATGACAAATTTATTACAACTAGTTTGCTATTATTAACTTTACCATCATTTTCTTATTTTTCTTATTTTCTTGCAGCGATCTCATTTTTCAACCATGTCAATTTAATGTATGGTGTGATCTCGGAATACTGTACATCGGAATCTTGTCCCTCAATGACAGGCCCAGGAAATGTGTAAGTTAAAAATACAACTTTAATGTGACAGATGAGCATACAAAATCATTTGTATTCACTTCAAACTGTAATTGTCATTTCTCACAAGTTTAGTAAAGTGGAAATTGACCGAATTTACAATTTAAGCTTTTAAGTTTATACTTTGAAGTTTTAAAAATAATTTGTATACATTATATGTATTTCTGTTTATTTAAATGGTTCATATAATAATTAATTGTTGAGCCAAAAAAGGCTTTCAAACATATTGTATTGATTAAAATGCCACATATATACAACTATTTACATAAAACTGATTCAGGGCAAAACATGGAGTGAAATTAATGTACACTCACTCGTAAAGCATATAACACATTGTAAACAGAAGTAACAGCATAAAATACTATGTCAACAGATTTCATAACAGAAAGCACTCTGTAAACAGAAATAACAGCATGAAATAATATGTCAACAGATTTTACAACATAAAGTGCTCTGTAAACAGAAGTAACAGCATAAAATACTATGTCAACAGATTTTACAACATAAAGTGCTCTGTAAAGCGCTCTGTAAACAGAAGTAACAGCATAAAATACCATGTTAACAGATTTTACAACATATAGCACTCTGTAAACAGAAGTAACAGCAAAAAATGCTATGTCAACAGATTTCACAGCATAAAGCACTCTGTAAACAGAAGTAACAGCATAAAAAACATTGTACTGACTATACACATGTAAGTGTAGTACACTGATAACTAGGAGTTATAGTATATAAATGCTCTGTAGCTTATACAGCAAACGATAACAAAAGCTTTAAATATTGTTTGAAAACATGTAGTAATAAAACGAACATATTTGCACTGTAAAGGTTACGTAAGCAGGTTCTGTTTTTGTAGTGAGACAGTT
Source organism: Mytilus californianus (assembly GCF_021869535.1). NCBI lineage: Eukaryota > Metazoa > Mollusca > Bivalvia > Mytilida > Mytilidae > Mytilus > Mytilus californianus. Next base: position 82,958,223 of record NW_026262712.1, read on the forward strand.
TAAGTTTTGGTGAAATCTAGTGAGAGAAAAGGGATGTATATAAATCTAGGGGAAATGTAAGTTCTATAAAGACAACTGAATTAAATATATAAATATGTACACACTCTTTTCTTTCAGGCAATTTTTATGGTATGATGATAAAGGTAAAAAGTACAAAAATACAGCACCTCAGTATGTAGATTATTTAACAACATATGTACAGAAACAAATCTCAGACGAGTCATTATATCCAACAAAATTCGGTAGGTTTACTGCATTATAAGTATTAAATCATTTGCATAATTAGAAATGCTTTACTATGATTCGTGAAAACGTTCTGGTAGTGTTTTTTTTTTTTTTGCGGTTTATTGTTTATTTGACCATGTTCACTGGACTACTTTTGTTACCAATATAAACAACATGGCTGCTTAGAGTCACATTACACGTATAAAGCATGAAAACATCATTTACAAGGGATGTTTGTTAAAAAAATGAAATCACAAGAAGTATAAGGATAACACATTTTCTGCAGTTTATCAACAGTAAATTCCAGAACAATTAACTCAAAATCTTTACTTATTATCAGTGAATTGGTCCAGTTTACACATCACAAACTTAACATTATAGTCCTGACTTTTATTCCTTGATGAGTGAATTGATCCAGTTATACACATCGATAGACTCTGGTAAAAATGGTGCTTAATCCTATCACAGATCGAACACTTATGTCTATTACTTAAACTTGATGAATATCTCAGAATATCTTGCAACACCAAGAAAAGAATTCAGTACTAAATTCTAAAATTTTGGAAATATTTGTAAGTGATAGGTAATTTTAATTTTGGGCTAAGATGAATATAAAAATAAGGATTTGTGGTATGATCAACAAAATGAGACAACTATCCACCAGAGACTAAAGGATATGGATGAATTTGTTTATTTCTCTGTTGTTAAATTGTGACATAAAGTTTTATATAAATAGAGAAATTAAGTGACCGGGTTTCTGATATCTATATAAATCTGGTTTTTATTGTAGGCTCAGGTAATATGTATACATTCAGTGTTTTGAAGTTTGATTAAAATGTTGTTTCAAATTTATTTTCAAACACCCAAGGCATACTTAATATTGGAAAGTTTGAAAAAAGTCTATCTTATATCCTTATTTATACAAACTTACAAGCAAATGATAACAGAATTAGGCCTGTAATCTTTATATTGAGGTAGATTCATGAGAAACTTCTTTATATGACTATTTTTGGAAAGAGAGAGAGATAAGCAAAGCAGAATAAAAATCTGAAGTTTACAAAATCAATAAACACAGGTGTCTTCAGGTAAATCAGCTGATGTTCACCTTTGATTTTTATTTACACCTTTTCTGTCCTTACCATAATGAATAAGTAGATTTTAATCAACAATTCACTAATCAATTACAGTGAAAAATTACTTTTGAATAAGGCAATATTCTATAATTTCAGTTGGTATTGCTACTGAAAACATAGTTTGAATGTAAGTGAGAAACTAGGAGGTTTTCATTATATACTCAAGGTTTTGAAAAGTAGAACAAGGACAAGAGCTTTAAGTCTTTTCAAATTTGTGCTGGATTTATAGTAGGTCATGTTGTGAATATTAATCAGATTTTTTTTTATATATTGCCCATGGTCAGGTTAGAAGTCGGGTTTGAATGATCAAAGATTTTTTTTAAGAAGAAAAAACAATAAAATGCCAGACCAAAAACATGTATACATTTATTACTGTGAAACATTTACATAAAACATGAGACAGTTTACATGCAAAATCACAAAAAATGTTGATAAATTGCACTTTACAAAAAAAAAATGTTGTCTTTTAAAATCTAAAAGGAACTATTGCACTATATGCACTTAGATTAATAAGGCGAAAGGAAGTATTTATTGGAACGTTTTAATTGGAAATATATAAAACATAATAATATATCCACGGAAACTTCATCTCTATTAAACTAAATTTTAAATATGAATTTTTAAAGGTGAAAATAAGGCACTGCTTTATTTCTGTAATAGTTAAGGAACTTACAATAATACTATCTTAATTGTGTCCAACCAAATATGTGGATTAAATATGTATTTAAAATTTAAATTTAAACTGCATTAAGATATTCAGGTATTAAATGGCATTCTTTTCAGTAACATATCAACAGTAACTTTAAGTTTAACTTTTCGTTATTCAAAAATCAAATTTAAAATCACTGTTTGTTTTGCCTGTGACGCATGGTGCTTTCAGTGTCAGTGTTGGCTGAGTCAACAATTTGTTCAGTTTGTGATTTGGTCAGTTTAAGGGAAATCATTAATGTTGTGATTTGGTCAGTTTAAGGGAAATCATCAATGTTAAGTTAAACGCTTTGGTATGCAGTTGTATAAGCATTGGCACATTTCATTTCCATGGAGATTATTTGGCTACAACCCCTCATTCATGCTCCATTGACTTTAAAACTTTTGCACAGTTAACAAGTTAAGGTTTGTAATTAGGTCAGTTTTTAAAAGGGGAAAACTTTTGGTTAGCCAATAATATTTGGTATTTAGTTGTATCAGCATTGGCATATCTCAATTTAATGGAGAGTATTTTCCAATTGGTCAAGGCATATTTTTGTGTCAACAATTTATTGAGACCTATCGTTCCAACTACATGTAATAGAAAGTTTGAAACGTTACAGTACTCAAATTCAAGCATATAACAGCTTTTATTTTTAAAATGATGCAAATTTTTTTTTTATTTTTAAAACAAATTTAAATAATTTGTCCTTTAAAATGAATATATAGTGATTGAATTGGAATGAAACAATAACGTCCCTGTTATAAAAAAGAATCTGTTTTCATGTTTAATGGAAAATCCAATGCCCACCTATATGTGGGATGTCTAGTTTTATTCCATTCATAAAGTCAGCATAAAACAAATTGCCAAAACTAATTCTGATGCGTCTGATTGATCAATTGTTAATATTTATTCCTGCATGCAAGCTTTTATTTAAATCTTAAGGTGAATCAGTACTACAGCTAATCATTCAATTTATTTAGTCCAATGTTTTTTGAGAACCACTTAAATTTTGTTTTTGGTTACTAATTAAATCAAATATTGGTATCAATGTACTTCCTAGAGACCGTGATTATAATTTATAACTTGTAGCTTTGAAATGTACCAATAAACAATGAAAACCAATGATTTGGTTCTTCATATGTGTGTAAAGGATAAGGATCATAATCTACAAATGGGGGATGGGAAAAATTAGATATAGGATGCATGGCATTGAAACTGGTCTTTTCAGAAAAATGATTACTAATTTTCACATTTCTTGTATAACCATGGTTGCAAAATGTTGTTAAAATTGAGGTTTATAGAAATAAGAAAATGTGGTATGAGTGCCAATGAGACAACTCTCCATCCAAGTCACAATGTGGAAAAAGTAAACAATTATAGGTCAAAGTACGGCCTTCAACACGGAGCCTTGACTCACACCGAACAGCAAGCAATAAAGGGCCCCAAAATGACTAGTGTAAAACAATTCAAACAGGAAAACCAACGATCTAATCTATATAAAAAACGAGAAACACTTAAGAACCACATCAACAAACCACAACCACTGATTCATATTAATCCATATTTACCAGGGACTCTTAAAAAGTTGAATTTGAATGTTTAAACATTCCTTGTCCTTTAAATAGAACACATGTTCAACAAAATTCAACATTTCAAAGTGCTTCTTCCTGTCTTTAACACTAAGCTGTGGTTGTAAATTTTCATTATCAGATTAAAAATTCTAAATTTCAAATATTTTTTCAAAAAGACCCAATCCCTTGGACTAGTTTTTAAAGTGCAATGTTAGTTTCTGAAAATCTGTTCAAGGTTAATCCACAATATCAACAAACAATTTCAAACTCATTTGTTTCATATAAACTCATGTCTTATTTGTTTGTACTAGAGACTTGGCCAGCTATAGTATGAACAGCATTGATTGGTTAGCATAAATCACCTCATAGGAAGACATATGGTGATGAATATTGAATATTTTTGTTTGGCTCTATTTGTTTCCGATATACATGTATATATTTGTATAAATAAAATAGTAATAACTATATATATAGCCTGATGAGACGTAATCACTATAAATATTTTTAACTTTGATCTGCTTTGAAATTATTTGGCTCCATTTTTAAAGGATATGAAATTCAATTTATTCAAACAAATTTAGTATAATTTATGTATTTTTATTTTTTTACCTGAAATATGAAAGATTGAAAGGAAAATGATGTAAAAATTGTTTTTTGAAGTCTCCTGAAGTTATATTTGGAGCTTACTATTAACTTGTTTGTAGGAACATTAAAGTCTAGTGATTTGTCAACAAACAAGTGTTGCATAATGTAAACTCATTTAAATATAAGTAATGACTTATTACTTTTAAAGGTACTTAGTGTTTTTGACTTTCTTAATCAAACTCTCACAGAAATATTGTCTCCTTAAGATAGACAATGCCACAAGCTATTTGCTTAAAAGTCAGTTTTTATCTGGTTTATATTAATTTGATGAAAGCAGTAGGATAATTATTATGCCCTTCCTACGACAGTAGGGTGACATTATTTATTAATCTGTGTGTCCATTCATCCGTCCTGTTACAGGTTATGGTTTTAGGTAGTTTACACAAAGTTATGGTGAAATCAAATTGAAACGTAGTAAACATATTCATGATGATGTGAATAATTTCTTTTTTAAGTATATGCAAAATTAGGGTTTTCACCCAAATTTTCGCAGCTTACTGAACATGAAAATACAAAAGTGTGATAATTTGCTTGCAGTTTCATTAGGTAACAAAAGCAGACAAACAATTGTTGAATGATGCAAAACAAAATATGCCAGGCAATCCTTATACATATCAATAAAACTGTAAGAAATTGCATAATCAGCATTTATTCCTAGATTTAGTACAAGTATTAATAAATATCTGAAGGACAAATTATATTGATTTAGTGTCCAATATGTACTTTATGTTGTAATTGCTTATATTGATTACACATCTGCATTTGAAGTTTGAGAATGTAAACAAATGATTATTGATTCATTTTTGAACCTGTCAGGTAAATAATGTATGCTTGCTGTCATCTATTACATCTATGAGTGTGTCTAGAAAACGATCCTTGTTAAGCAGACCTTAAAGTACTTTTAGCAGACATGCTTTTATTGTTGTTTTAACTAAAATTTTAAGAAACTGTTAATTTTCAAAGTCAGTCTCATTTCTTAGAAGTTCAAGAAATTTAAATAACTTCCCAGATTACAGTATTTGAGGTTAAATTTCCTCTTATCAAGTGGGAGGATAAATCTTGAATAATCATTTAAATGTGCAACTTTCTAGGAAAGAGACATTACCTGTACTGAAAAATATTATCTTAATTTCATTCTAACAAGGGGTACACTGCTTCAGATTACCTACCGTAACCATATTTGATAAAATATATTTGCTTAGTCATTTCAGTTGGAGGAAATTGACAATTATATTTGGTTTTTTTTTCGTAAATTGTTTTGTTATAATTTAGGCCATAAGTTTTCTTGTTTGAATTGTTTCACATTTGTCATTTCTGTGCCTTTTATAACCGACTATACAGTATGAGTTTTTCTCACGGTTGAAGGCCGTACAGTTGCCTATAATTGCTTACATCCACTTCATTTGAACTCTGGTGGATGGTTGTCTCATTTGCAATCATACCACAGCTCCTTGTTCTTATAAACTTTGAAAATCTGTCTTTGAATAATTATGTTATTATAAAGATGAACATGTTTCATTGTGTTTTCAGGTCAGCCATTTCCAAATAGTTTAGAAGCAACGACCAAAAAGTGTCATAGACTATTATTCCATGTGTTAGCACACATGTACCACGCACATTACTCAGACTGTGTAACATTAGGAATACACGGACATTTAAATAGTTTGTTCACACACTTTATGGTGTTTAACATTAAATTTGACTTAATGGAAGACAAGGAAACAGAAGTCCTTCAGGATCTTCTAGAAGCTTTAGTCAAACAGTTACCCGACCCTAATCAGAATGATGATAAGGAAACCAGTGAAGTTACACGATCGTAGCATGAATTGTATGAAGGGCGAGAGAATGTTGGAGGCATGAATGTTTGGAGTGCTGATTTCTTCTGTGATGTGTCAAAAACAGCCAAATCCAAATGTAATAGATGTTGTTGGATCTCAGATATTGTAGTCTATGTACTTTAAAAGCTTGTGTAGAAAGTCTACCTTCAAATTTTTATTTCAGTCAGATCTTTTTTGTTGCTTATTTTGAATTAATTTTCAATACACAGTTTTTATTTGCTCTAACTTTTACACATATTTTACATAAGAAATTTCATCATTGTCATCATATAATCTATTATAGGAATCCTGATAATCGAAGCAGATGTTTTAATAAGGTTTCAAATAAAAAAAACAAATTGATTGGTGACAGATGCTAGTTATTATCAGTTGAGAATCAATTAATCTTTAATTATCTTAGATTATATTTCACATCGAGTGAAATTAAAGGTTTAACAATCACTATATCTCTTGTACGAAAAATTCTTTATTACCTTTAAAATAACTTCCTAATCTATTAGAGTGTAGGACTACTGCATTATTTTGTATTATCAGGTTGAGTATGTTGAGCTTTCTGTAAATGTGAACGGCCTTTATAGCTACTCTCTAAAACAAAAAGTTTTTAGCAATGTCCTATCAGAAATTCATTTTCCAAAGTACATTTACTGACTGAATAGGATGTAAATTTTAGACCTCATTTATTATTCTGTCTGGAAATATTTCTCATTAATCTTAATTAAGATTTGCTCATACATTGCAATGTTAAAATGAATTCTGTATTATATTTTGTAAAACAATTTTATAAAATGTTGAAACACATTTAGAGGGCAGTTCAACTCAAGAAACTGTTGATTAAGTAAAAGTTTAACTATGCAATAGTCAGTACCAAATTATTCCTCTTCAGGGGTTTTACTTCAGTGTCTTAATTGGTATTAAACCTAATTTTCATTTTTTATGAAAAAATCCACATGAACAATTTTATTAAGTTTTTAACACCTATTGTCATGGTTGAAAATTCAGGTCAGTCCACAGTCCTGACACCTGCTTAATTCTTCACATGATTGTTAAATACGTGAAAATAATAGAAAAGTTGGCCTAATTATTTTATTAAATTGGTTTTAATGACCTAACAAGTATGTTTACTTGGTCCAGTGCTAGACCTTATAGTGCTTTATTCTTTATGTGATTTTGTGTGTATTGAATATAGGTTAGGGGGATTGTAATAAGAAATTGTGCTGACAACAAATGTATAAAATGACTTTTTTCAATGATTTTTAAAAATTGAAAAAACCTAGGGCACTCACATTTTCAAATTCTAGTCAGAGTAGAGTAAGGGAGACAACTAATTGTAATGTTTGATGATAACTTTTTGCTTTTGCTAACACGTGACTTAGCAATGAAAATCTTGATATTTATTGCTTTGTTCAGGAACATAATTTTTTTAATAGAAATAATAAGCAACGTGTTGTATTTTTTGTAATGTTATTGTTAATTTGTTTTTGTTGGCCTTGGATGTTTGATACTAATAGTGAATAGTCAACATTTATTTATACCTGTATACAAATGTATATGCTATAAACAGATATGATTTTAAAAAACTTTTTTTTTTGATTTCATGAATTATTCCTTGCTTTTCATTGATTTTTTTTAAGGGTCTGGAAACATACATTTAAACTTCTACTAGTCATAATATCAAATTAAAAAAACAGGTGTGGACGGTTTTTTATTTGTTTCATTAATTTGTTTTCTGTTATAGTTAGGTTTTGAAATGATAGTGAATATAAATAGATTATTAGTGAAAACTTTACTATTACAACATAACAACAGAAAGGGGTGTCAAAACTGGATTGTTCAAGCAATGAATCACCAAACATGGCTCTTAAAGCAAAGATGATTGGTCGCTATCTTGACTGTGAAAGCAAAGATGATTGGTCACTAGCTTGAAAGAAAGCAAAGATAATTAGTCACTAACTTGACTGTTAAGCAAAGATGATTGGTTACTAGCTTGAATGAAAGCAAAGATAATTGGTCACTAAATTGACTGTTAAACCTAAGATGATTGCCCACTAACTTGACTGTGAAAGCAGTAGTGATTTGCTTAATATAGTTTGCAACACTGAAAAATAATCAATGAATTTTGCACTCTGCCATTTTTTTTTTAGATATTAAAACATCTTAAATTCTAGATAAAGGCACTTGTAATTTAATAACCTTTGTAAAATTGAATAAATTCTGATCAGACAATCAAAAGCTATGCGACAACTTGCCTTATTAAATAATGTATGCTTTTGTGTTAAAAAATCTTATCAGTTTTTTTTTTACTTCACATTCATTTAAATTTTAAAAAAAAGGAACCAAGAAAAATTTTACAGAAATCTGATTTATCCAAACAGATTTTAAATGCCATGTTTGAAGATGGATGAAATTTTGTATTCCTGAAATGGAACTTTGGATAATTTAAAAAAATTCTTTAAAAAAAATTGGAAGAAACCATTGAAATGAAATATGATATTTAAAAAAATGAGATAATTATACAGATTCACTATGCAATTTATTGAAAGAAAGTCCCATTTTATACTTTAGCTAAAGCTTTTGCATCATTGAATGGGTTTTGACTTGCAAATGTCTTAAAATAATGTTAACAATATGAATCTCACTGACAAATTAAATTGATACTCATAAGAAACTATACTTTGTGATTTAAAGATGAAGCTTTGGACTATTCCAATAATAGTCTTCAAAATGTAATATACATTTTTGGTGGGGGGGAGGGGGGGAATTGTAAAACATGTACAACATTTCACTTCTGGCTTTGAACAATGATACAATTTATTGTATTAGAGATATTATAATTAAAGACTAATCTCCAAAATTATAACACACCTAGATGCCTTTGTTGGTTTGCTGTCATTGGCTTAAACCACACTTCTATTTTATTCATGTCTTGGACAGATGAATTAGATTAGCCTTGATTGTTTTAGAAAAAAAAACATAATTTTATCCAATTTAATGTACAGTGTAAAGGAAATGACAAGTAGTACACAAATGTAATTTTCATGGTAATTCAATGTAATTCAATGTATCTATGCAAAGTTCTTTAATCTGAAGGAATCAAACAACACTGTTACCAAAGATTTTAATTAATGATTTGAGTTTATACACTCTTAGACCATATTAATGGATCTATCATTGTTAAATGACATTTTTTTATGTTTGAGCAAAATGGTCTTTGCAAAGTGCATGCATAAATGCATTATTTAGAAGAATTTGTATTGGTTGTTGGTGTTTTTAGTTTTTTAAACACAGGTACAAATATATGAATGAGATACCTGATATTATTGTGGCTTGATTTATTTAATGTTAAGTGTATGTATGATCAGATAAAAGTCATTTTTGTAATACATTATTTTGAAGTTTCGTTGATTCAATCAATTGCACTATATTTTGACTTCATAACATACTTAAATTTTCACTTTTAAAAACATAATTTATTATTTAAAATTGAAAAGAGAAGACAGTGGAAAATGCAGATGTTAGAATAAACAGGCAATAACAAAATAGGAAGGTATGATGGCTTCTTTCTTAAGTATTAACATTATCTAAACACTTAGTTGACCAAGTTGTTCTTAACTTTCTCTCCAGTTTCCAAAGACACATTAGAAGGCAATATATTTAAGCTGACTGCTAGTAAAGTTAATGCATATAGCTTATTATTATTATGTCAAACATATAAACTGTTGGCATAGGCATACTGTTAGCAATAATATTATAGATCATATGTGCTATTGTTTTAATATCTACAAAGTTATTTACATTGACCTTATGACCTCAAAATGCTCATGAAAAATGAAGAGAAATCCATTTAATTGTAGTATTATGATATTATAACTTATGTTACAAATAAGATCATTCCATTTTCAACTTTTCAAATATGTTTGAAGAGCTTGTTTTTGTTACAATCTTACAATGAAGGATACTGTGTATCACTATATATAGGTAAAAGACGCAAATGTTCAAGATTTGCTGCAAACTAGCAGCAAAGGGGAGATACCAATTGATTATTCTTGCAACATTAATTTTGTTGTCAAGACATATATGTGAAACCATATAGACCCCTAATACAAAATAAGTAAATCACTATGATAATGAGTCTGCTAGAAAAATTTATATTTGTTTTTTCCTGTAGTACTTGATTTTTTTTTCCAAGTTATCGAATAAACACAAAAAAAAAATGCTATTGTAAGGGAGATAACCTCTAATATACTATGAACTAAAAAATGTGTAAAACTTGAATAATGGATACAGAAAATTTTCTCAATTTACAAGGAATTTGACTTTATTTTAGGATAAAGTATGATCTATGCAGGACATCCAACTACATGTACATTAAAGACATTATGTATGGTGTTAAAAAAATTATAAATTAAATAGTGATATTATTGTTGTTCACAAAAAAATGGTTGCTAGAAACATTCACACTTAACACAGAAGCTAAGCCAATAAACTTTTTAACCATTTAAATGACATAATAACATTTCATAATACAAGGTTAAGACATGTAGTGATTTCTGATTCCATTTTAAATAGTCAATATATTCATTTTTACAGTAAAAATGTCTTAAATTTTTGTTTTAAATGTTTTATGTGGCTATCTTTTGTATGAAAGAAGTGTAATGGAGTGTGTAGTCAGAAAGCTAACAGGAAGAATTGTTTCATTTGAATGGTAGTTTAATAGTGAACTATAGTTTGACTCATATTTCAAAGAAAGGAAGACATGTGCTAAGGGCCCTATTTGACTTAAAAATGAAAGTATTACAGAATCATGAGATTTTTACTCAAAATAATTTAAAGGTATTTGCAAAGTTTGAATTATAAGATATTGCAAACATTCACCTAAATTGGAGGGACGAAAGATGGGATAAATTTAATTTGTTTTTAAAAGAAAGATGCATGGTTTTCGAGACATATTTGTAAGTGAGAAATATTGAGTGCTTGCAAGAACCAAGTAAATATTTGTTAAATTAACCTAATAAGATCCATGTATTTTTACACAGACACTAAAAGTAGCATTTCTGACATAACTACTAGGTTTGTATTATTTCAACATTGAAATTGACATAAGTTTTGAATTTAAGTGAAAAGTTAGGCTAAATAAAGCTATTTGCACTCTGTCCTTTTCTTTTATAGGGAAATGTATAGGTTTGTCTTAGAATATTGTTGATTCTTTTTAAAGAAGTTACGGAAGGTACGTAGGCATGTTTAATGGCCTATTTAAAGATAAAATGGCGTGGATGAAGTTTGAAGAAATATAATGTAGATTGATTCACTTCCAAATATCAAGGTCATTGCTACAATATTCCATGTTTAATGTATTTGATTCAATAGTCTTGTTGACTGTTGTCATGACAACATATCTATATATATAACATTGTTATTTGTTTATGATATAGGATTGAAAAAAAAATGTGTGCAATATTTAGTTTCCATGGTTATTATCATATGGTATGATGTTGACAGCTGTTGATTGTGAGAATCATTAAAAGGTTATAAACATGTTAATATTATGTTATTTATTTGATCAATTTTAAATATACATGTTCCATAACAACAAAAAACAAAAATTGGATGTGTGTTAAATGTGCAGTGGCAATAATTACATGCATATCAAGACAAGAACATGTGAATATGAATAAAAACAAGAAGGAGATGTGGTATGATTGCAAATGACATAACTATCCAACAGAGTCTAAATTACATGGATTTAAGCAATTGTAAATCAGTGTACTGTCTTCAATAATTAGAAAAACCCATACCATATAGTCAGCTTTAAAAGACCCAGACATAACAAAATATGAAACAATTCAAAAGAAAAAACCAACGACCTGATTTATGACAAATCAATAAACCAGAAACCGAAATAATAGACAGCAACCAACAAGAACTGCTGTATTACAGACTCCTAACTTGGGCAGGCAATTACTAAATGTGGTAGGTTTTTTTTTTGTGGTAGCTCAACCCTCTCCCTAACCAGGGACAATGGTGTAACAGCACAACATAAAAACAAATGTAAAAATCAGTTGGAAAATGCTTGACTCATCAGATTGGCACTCACATTTATTGAAAGCTAGTTCAAAGACAATAACAACTTATAAATAAATCATGTTTGCCCAGATTAACCCTATTTTGTATTAGACAGACTTGCTGAGCTTGATTTTTAACATGCTAGTTCAAAATTTAACAGTCTACAGGTGGACATGTCACCTTACCTGGACACATTATTCTGACTCGTAGCTGACATGTCTTTGCTCTTACTCCTTAATGCTGCATGCATAATGTAGAAGCAGCAACTACAAATTTTCAAGTCATTTGCTTGACCTGCACTCTAGCAAAGCACTCTACCATAAGCCCCTCTGTTGTTAAAAGAAAATTAGAAATAAAACATAAAAGTGACAAATGTTTGTTTTCAAAGTATTGATTTATACAGTAAATATAATCCCTAAACAACTTAAACAGAGCAATCTGCAGACAAGTTGCAGTGCAATACCTGAAACAAATACACACATACTCAATTAGATTATTAAAAGTAATTTTGTTCATCTAACAAAATTTTCATCACACTTTTCTCAGGTTCAACTAAACAGAATGACTTCATATTTTGGTCAGCAGCTTGACTATGGTGACTTGTAATGTGTGATCCTTACAAGATCTGTGAAATATCTGCTTCCAGTTTGCTGATGAGTTGAATGATCATAAAACGTCATCCCACATTTCTATGGTAGCTACTGAACAGAATAACTTCATATTTGGTCAGTATTTTCACATTGATGAGTTGTAACAATGTGAGTGCTTTTTAGATCTAGCAATTCCTCCTTCCTATTTTTCATTACTTTGATTTAAGAGTGTGGGTATGTTTTGTTTTAATTACATTTGATCAATATCTCTGCCATCCCAAAATATCAGTATGGACTATTGCCATCACATGTCGTCTATCATAATTCTGTCCATTTTCCACTTAAATTTCACTTTTGGCCAATTGGAACAAAACTTTGCCACAATCATTCTTCAAAATATCTTGTTTGAAAATATGTCTCATGATCCATTCTGCCAACCAACAAGGTGCAAAGGCTCAAAAGAGAACATTCAGATAAATCACAAATAATCTTTTAATATTTTGAAAAATGTTATAGATAGGGAAAATGTTAGGAATGTCAAGATCTACCTAGTGTCCATTTTTAAAGAAAATTGTTAGAAGACTCCTTAAAGAGTTAGGGATGATTTTTACCAATTTTTGGTGTTTTTTTCTCTAAAATCTTGAAAACTATAATAGATAGAGTGACTTATTATTATCTGCTAAACAAGATCTACAACTGCCAACACGTCCCAAGTTGTTAGGAGATATTGCATATAATGACAATTTCACTCAATTTTCCATTTTTGTAGAAACTTGAAGTCAGCAAAAAGGATCAGCAGTCTTACACAATCTACAAATGATTGAAATAACCAAAATAGACAATTGACTACTTGTATGATTACCTGCCCTTATAGGTGGTTTTTGTCTCAACTCGACAAAGTCTTGAAGGCGTCATCTGTTTCAGCAATGCATAACTTTGTGATTAGGCCAGTTTAGGGGGAACCACTAGTGCTAATTCAATGACATTTGGTATGCAGTTGTACTAGCATTGATGCATCTCATTTCCTTAATTATTTGCCCAAAGTCATAGTTAATTGACTTCGAAACTTTTGCTTTGTTTACATGTTTAGGTTTCGGATTAGGTTTGTTTTTTTATAAACCACTAATGGTAATTCAATGACATTTGATATGCAGTTGTATGTGCATTTGGATGGCTCAATTCGACGGAGATTATATGACGTTGACTCTGAAACTTTTACAACATATTTCAAATAGTTTATGCTTATGTCAGTTTAAAATAAACCCCTAATGCTAACTCAATGACATTTTGGTATGCAGTTGTATAATAGACTATCTTCATATTACCGACTTTTGACTCCGGATTATATTATTTGTCGACTGGTTACTTGGACATCATGGTTCTCGGTCAAGTAAGAGCAACCAAAATAAGTAAAATCAAACATATAATCGGTGTAATTTGCGGGGAAAGTTTACTGTTTTCCGATTATTTTGTAGTGAAAAAAAAATGTTAAAAAGGTAATTTTCCCCAAAAATTGTACCGATTGAAAGCTTGGTTTTACTTCTTTAGCTTGCTCTTACCTGACTTTGTACCATGATGTCCAAGGTAACCAGTCGACAAATTATATAATCCGGAGTCAAAAGGCGGTAATATGAAAATAGTCTATTATTTGCAGTCTCATTTCGATAGACGTTTTGTCCCTGCAGTTTCAGTCATTGTTTGTGGTCTATGATTTTTTTGCATAATTTACATGTTAAGTAATAGATTTTGATTTCTTCATTTGAATTTGTACAATCGTTATTAATACAGACGAGACACATATGTGTGTCAACAGTTTTTTGTTCCATTTAAGCGTATTAGCTATAATCACGAAAACTAAAATAAAAATAACAGTGTTTAGCTATTTTTTTGACGAAATTTGTAGAAAATAGCCTGGAAAAATTGTAAGCAGCAATAATCAGTAAGGTAAGAATTGTTTATGTGTTTTGGCTATTATCTTGAAATTATAAACAGAGGTAGGTCAGCATTAAATAAGAACAGCACGACAAGATCTAAAATGGTCCAATAAAATCAGTAGCATTAATCATTTTTTTAGTCGTATATGTGGTGATATTACCAATATTTGCATTCTTGGCTTATCATCAAAAACATAATTACTGATTCATGTGAAAAATTAATTTTGGTACCAATACTTCCATAGAATCGAAGGTGAGCAATTCGTGCAACTTGGAGCCTTAAGCTACTTTTGGAAAGAATATCGGACATAGCATTTTTGTCTTTTCTTACCATGACCCCCCCCCCCCCCCCCCCCCCCCCCCCCCAATTTATTTAGCCTACCATGGACAGTAAGTTGGACTTGGGGTCTACCTGCATGCTATTTATTTTGGCTCGAGGGGTGGGGGTCCAGCTGACACTATTGTAACACGTGTTTTAGTAGTCTCAACGTCAAGTTACTATATGCCTTTCTTGGACATTGTGTCGTCTATTACGTAATAAAGAATACAAATCATCATGAGCACCATTTTTTTAATGAGTCGTCTAGACCTTTTTATACCTCCAATTTTTTTAGCATAAATATTTGTACAGCCATTGTCAGAAGCTCGTTATTTATTCAGGAAATGAAATTACAGTACACCTACGTTCTTTAATTTTGAATGAATAATGTGACTTCACATAAGAATTAAGTTGCATACACAGTACTATTATGGTTTTATTCACAAATACACAAAACATAATACATAAGGAACATGATGATTCTAAGGGAGTAATGGAAAACCAAAAACTGAAAAAAAAGACTGACAACATCGTGTCCAAAAGAAAAAAAGATGAACACAACAACATACAAAACACTACACAGAAAACTGAGAAACTCAAATCCCCACAAACAGGCGTCGTTGAACAGATGCTCCTGCGAGGTAAAGTAATTCTGCTCCACTAGTGGCACCGGTCATGTTGTTAACTAATTAATATCAAGTAAAAACCAAGAGATTTAAATCTGCCATGTTGCTCGCTAATAAATAACATTAAAAAGTTTCTGCCCCTCATGAAAATGAAGCAAAGAGATTAAACAATTACAAATCACGTTTAAACAGTCTTTAAAGTTTTAAATGCTTTGGATATCTCGCTTTGCATAGCAAGCTAGACACGTTTTGTCATATGCCGTGTAGCATTATATATATTATATTTTGTCCCTGATGTACACACATTCAGACAATATTTAATAAAAGTAATATCTATTTACAGAAAGACTACCAAGTATGTTTTATACTGCACAAAACATCAAAGATAAGTGATTGACTAAATTACTCTGTTTATATAAAATTGTGAGGAGTAAAAGCTAGCATTTACATTTTAAGTTAAGATTAGTGTAAAAAGGTATTTGTATATATATAACCGTGGCCAAGTTGGTAAAACTCTGCAAAAACTGTGCGCTTACGATCTTTCAAATATTTTTTTAAACTTGCGGAAATTAACAACTTTTCTAAAATCATGACATAGGTCTCACAAAAAGCAGCAATATATATATATATATATATCTAAAATGCTTTTTTTTTTCTTGGGATGATGTTCGAAGTCTTTCGTGTTCCAATATATAATATGAAATAGTATTCAAAATTGTTTACCACAACTAACTAACGTCAAATATATATGTAAGTATGAGGGGATGTTTGGGGAGGGGGCATGTTTCTTTATTTCAGTATTCTTGAATTTACTATTAAGGCCATTTGGACCTATTCTTTATTTATCTGTCAACTATTCTCTATATTCTTTATACATGTATCTAAATTTAGCATCGGCCCATTATTCATTATATATTCTTCTTTTTTTGGAGGTGGAGGCATTTTTCTTCATTCCCCTTTGTGAGCGATGCTCTTCATCTTCGTACTTTATTTGGCCTTTTTAACCTTTTTAGTTCGATCGTCACTGATGAGTCTTTTGTAGCCGAAACGCGCGTCTGGTGTACAAATATTCAATCCTAGTAACTATATGATGAGTTTATTTGCACTTTATTCTCTATTTTTAAACTACAACCAGACCTTTAATAGCTTTTAAAGACGCCATAATTATTTGGATATAGGTGATGGCGAACTACTGAGAGTTGGAATCGCAGAGACATCCGATAACTTATATAAAAATAAGGAAATGAGGTATGATTGCCAAAGAGACAACCATCCACCAGAGTTCAAATAAAGTGGATGTAAGCAATTATAGGCAACCGTACTGCCTTCAACAATGAGAAAAACCGATACCATATAGTCGGCTATAAAAGGCCCCGACATAAAAAAATATGAAAACAATTCAATTGAGAATAATAAAGGCCTGATTAATAACAAAACAATTATAAGTTTTTTTTATCGAATAGAAGAAGTCGGATCTGAAAGTCACTACAAAGGGAACTAATAGACTAGCTTCGAAATCCATTATTCATTTATTTTAGTAGTAAAAACAACGCCTTTTCAGAGGCGGATTTAGGGGGGCCAGGGGGCCCAGCCCCCCTTTTTGTAGGAAAAATTTGGTCGATTATTTAAGGAATCACTGAAACATGACTGGAGCGGCCCCTCTTAGGCAGTCAGTGGGCACCCTTGTGAAAATTTCTGGATCCGCCACTGCTTTTACATATTGGCATTACTTTATTTTTCTGGATAAACTCGATAGCATTTGCTTTTGACATCCTTTGCGTGTTCACTTTTTAAACACCCTCTAAATCAAGGTAACATTCATGCATTTTCGCCATTCTTTTTTTTTCTTTTTTTGTGGGTTTATCCCACATCCCACATTATGGTCATATCCCACTTCCTTCTTTTTTTTCCTTCTTTTTCCCAGATCCCACTTTTTTTTACCCCCTATATGCCACATCCCAAAAGACCCAAAAGTGTGTCACCCCCTCATGTATATACATAGGGATTCACTATATTGAAACCGGAACAAAATTGAACAGGATAGGTTCAGGCTTTTAGTGTCCCGGTTACTCAGTGCTTTTAAAAACGAAAGTAGAGTTAAAATGGATAATTCAGATTTTTATTTATTGCGACGATTTCTTTGTTTAGGTAGCAAAGAGAGTGTTTTTAGGACAAATATTCAACACTCAAAATTCTCACGCAATGATGTACCATTTATCGAAAGGTAAAGCAAATGATGTCATTAAATATTGTCAAGAAAACTTATGCAGGAAGTTTTGACTTTTAGTCATTGTTGACTTTATTAGACATTTTGTTAATATGAACAACAAAATACTGTCCTAATCGAGTTTAAACTCGTGGAATTTCACACAGAGGCTAAATTATTTAATGATCATAAGACTGTTATTAGATCTTTTATATATTCAAAGAGGTCTTATTCTCTTCAAGGAACGGAGATGATTTGATGTATATGTTTATAATAGATCTGAATAGACTCGCATAGTGCCCAGTAATAAACAGAAGTGAATTTTCTTTTAGCGTATTTTAAAATACCCGATACAATACTACCTCCACATATGTCCACAAATAATTTTAGTATTCACTTGTTCACCAATGTGCCCTTGTCAACACGTTTCACATTCTGTTTAGCTTTTTGCTTATGATGTACATATGCATTGTATGGTTTATGTATTTTTAAACTACTAGTATAAAAAATAATTGATCGTTTCAATGAAATTACTGACTAGTATTTGGACTCTCGACAATATTTAGAGCTAGTACTGATACTCACCATATCTTTGAAGACTTTATATAGTGTACAAAATGTTCATTTTAGCTACTTCCTTACTGGGTGGTGTACTCATGGTTCACTTAAAAAAAAGCAAAACCTTTCAGTTAAAATTTCACTAGCTCCAGCTATGTGTAAAGGGTCAGTGGCTTACTTCCGTAACCATCCTTAATCAATCTTAAGTCTCATCTGCTAATTACTGCATGTGTGTGACTTTACTGTAAGTATTACTCTCTATCTATATTCTGACCTAATTGCAATTTGTTGAACCCAAACCAAACTGTTTTACTGGTCAATTTTTTTTTACTAACTACTGTAGAAAACCATACCGTACAAGCTTTTAAGACTTTAATTCCACATTATTGCTATAATTTAAAAAAAAATTGCCAAACATTTCTATGCATGTTAGTTATTGTAAAGAGTATTCGAAGGTGACAGGTAGTAAATTTTGAATTGCCATAAAAATGTGAGAAACCTTTTTAAAGAACAATGTACGACTTAAATTTTCTAGATACTTGTTCTGAGGAATGTCTCATCATTGAAGTAGTATTATATTTCTAGGTTATACTTTTTTATGTCAATTCCAGGTTGATAGAAGGTGGACAAGGTATAGAGGTACTAGATTGTATCAAGGATGTAAGCGAGAGTAATAGAGCATGTAGACAAGGGCCTACTGTGTTTTCTTATGCCTTTTGCATTGTGCATGGAGATCGAGAAGTAAAGAAGTATGGATACAACATGTTGAACAATATTTGTCGGATTCCCACACATTTATTTGAATTCCAAAAATTTTGTGAAGAATTGAATATGCAGAAAAATAACCATTCAGGGTGGGGAAGAAGCCATCGGATGGGCATTAGTAAATGGTACAATAATTTTGCGAACAATGCGCCAAAATTGGCATACTTAGTAACCAAGTACAAAAAACGCAGTAAATGGAACCATAGAGATATTGTTCGCCTTGCTCATGTAAAACCTACGAATGAAAGAATCAGAACAATATTAAAATTTATTGTTAACAAAGAAATGGACGACGTTGTTACACTGCACGAATCCCTTGACAAAGATCACAGAGAAGTGAAAACATTTCTAAGAGCCGTTATTGAAGCTAAAGAATGCGACGACAAGGAGAAGATTATGGAATTAATAGCAGATCAAGAATTAGCACGAGAGCATGTACCAAACAGTTTTTTGTCCGACAAAGAGGTGTGGCGAGTTCTTCTCCGAACAATGCCTCCAACGGCAATGATTAGAAATATGGGCAAAATGACACAGCTGAAATTGTTTGATGATGCAAAGGCATCTAATTTCATTCAGATTGTAAAGGAGAAAATGCAGAGTGAACTGCTACAGGATTTCGGAGTCCATCCATTGAGAATTTTATTTGCCTTAAAGCAATACAAGGAAGGAAAAGGAGATCAAGGCAAACTAGAATGGCTACCAAACTATGAAATTATTACGATTCTGGAAAAAGCTTTTGATGATACTGTGGCCCTTCAACCAAGAACAGATAAACGTTACCTTCTAGCTGTATCTGTAAGTGGTGGTATGAAAAAGAAATTGATTGGCTCTCCACTAACGGCCAGTGAAGCGACTTGTGCAATGGTGCATACAATCGTAAAGCAAGGAAATTGTGTAGAAACTTTACTTTTCGAGAATAAATGTAATCCTGAGCAGTCGTTTGTTTCGAGTATTAACCGAGATGACAATCTTAATTCGATAAAAGCTAAACTAGATAGCTTTTCATCTTTAGGAGAACGCCAAACGCCTTTTACGAGGTGGTCAAGACGCCACAGTAACTCCTTCGACGTTATTATATTTTTTACCGATACTCTTACAGGAGAAGGAGAAGGTCGTGTTACGGAGCCTTTTATTCACTGTTGTCATAAAGTTGGTACACCAAACCATGTCCGAGTCATTGTCGCTATGACTAGTAAGCCAAACGATCCTGTGCATGCTGTGGAACCATGTGATGACCAGACACTTCATGTGATAGGATTCGATCCCTCAACGCCGCAAGTCATAAATGCTTTCATTAGCGGATACAAGTACAACCAAGCATTAATGGCAGCAATGGAAGGAATCGAAGAATATTGATCGTACAAGTTAGCATCCGGGTTTCTATTCGTCCGGAACATGCATGAACTATTTTCTACTGGACGTTAAGCAACCAACAATCAACCAATCTATTACTTCGTTCATTCAACTTATCAGAACAGACTAACATTAACATTCAATTCGTGTGCACTTTTTCTTACTAACACTTTGGTGTATCAAATTATATGAAATTATGATATCTTATGTTGTAGATTTGAACTGGATAGTCACTCTTTTAAAATTCAGTAATATTTTCTTTAAAAATCAGTTTATGTTTAATTTGATTAAAACATATACTCAGTAGAATATAAGGGTGCATTATTGATTTAACTGTTAAAGATGGAGTTCAACTTTTACATCACTTTGATATTCATTGAATATTCGTTTATAATTTATTCTTACATTCATCTTATGAACTTCTTTCTTCTTCTTCAGTTATACAACAAAACTTCAGGACACGAAGATTACTTGTTGTTGCGCATGCGTGTTAAAATTTAATTTTCTTGTAGATGCCAAAGAACAAAAAAAATATATACAAATTTGACAAT
Organism: Mytilus californianus; assembly: GCF_021869535.1. Taxonomy (NCBI): domain Eukaryota; kingdom Metazoa; phylum Mollusca; class Bivalvia; order Mytilida; family Mytilidae; genus Mytilus; species Mytilus californianus. The sequence goes on from NW_026262712.1 coordinate 82,979,288, forward strand.
TTGTGCATGTATATTACAAAAACTAGTGATTAAAATAAAAATTATATACAAAAATTTAAATCAGTTGGCAGAGAACACCTTGTGTAAGGTGTGCTCTGAAACTGTCAACTGTGGTTGACTGTACTGTGGCTATAGGTAGCATGTTCCATTGTATGATGGTGTGTGGGAAAAATGACCACTTATATGTTTCCTTTGTGGTTCGTATATGTCTATAAGTATTTGGATGGTTTTGTCTTGTTCTACTGTCTATTGGTATTAAAATTTCAGATGGTATGGCAATGAGGCCGTGAATTACTTTGTAAAATATAATAAGAACTCTGGAAGTAATACGATTTTCTCTTTAACTTGATCACCAGTTGTTGTGGTGGTGAGAACACACACTCGTCGCGAGTATGAACCGGCAGTTATGCTGCCACTCGTGCACTTTAATTCCCTTTCAATTGAGATTATTACTCGTAGGAATCATAATATTCCACTCGAGTTAACAAACAGCAACCACATTTAGCATTATTTTGACTCGATTTACTAAATTCTAAATTCTAAAACAGATTACGCATTCGTTACTGAATTATTTTAATTTTTAACTTTACTTTTGAATTACCCTTGTTTTTCATGATTGCATTTGAATATGTTTGGCTTGTTTTTTTATTATTGTACATTTATAAATAAAATATTGATTTCTATTTGAATTATTTCGTTTTCCGACTCATTGATTAAATAGAGACGAAGGATTGGCCATTACGCGTACTGGTAAATGTCGAGCACTGACTCCTTTCTGTTATATGACAAAACATTTAAGAAATAACCATGGAATTGTGTGGGTTGACAATATTCAGATTTCATTATTTTGTGTTACTAGCAAACTAAATTATAAATATGCATTAGCATGTTGTTTGGAGAAGAAAGTTTTACCCTGGTAAATCATCAAATCTCAAATGGTTAAGCGAGAAAAAAGCTTACTGGCACTTCCTGTTGAAGTTTTCTGGTATAAAATATCAAAAATATAGATAGGGTAGGTCGACTTTTCGTCAATGTATTGTCAATCTGTGAATCTTTTTTTTTTTCAAATAGGAGAGTGTCATGCAATAGATAACTAAATGAGAGTTTGTTTCGTTTATTACTCGGACCAATATGATTTAAGGCAGTGGCTATTTTAACGGCACCGGCAAAATAGAAAATATCTGAAATAAAGCCGGCAAAACAGCATATTTCTATATATATATATAGCAATGGCTATTTTGCCGGCGTCGGCAATATAGTAAATTTGTTATTTTGCCGGTTCTTTGTTAAGAGTGAGTTTTGCTATTTGCGTTTGAAAAGTACTACGAAAATGTTTATTATCAGCATAAAAGAATCAAATTATTACTCATATAGTTAAATACGATAACAGTAACTATGTTTGAGATATATATAATCGTTTTAAAACATTGATGAGTCAAAGTGAAAATAAGAATTTGTAAAAAGAAATAAAAATAAAATTATTGAGCATCCATTTGTAGCAATGAAATCATATCAAAACATGTAGTTCTAAAATCAGTCACAGTCTATAATGGTACATGTGTGCATAAGAATAAAATCTCAGATTTTTAAACTGTATGCTGTAAAAAAAGAAAAAGTTAAAAATCTCAAAGCATATCAATTTGATACAAAATATACTATCTTCAAAATCAATAATTTTTAAAATTAAATTTGATTTTGAAATAATAGTCAGTTCTTTGAATTGCCTATTTGTAAACAAAATCGTTAACTATAGCCGACATAATGGTATATTTTCTATTTTGCCGGTGCCGTCAAAATAGTAACTGCCATAATTCAAAATGACACCGTAAAATCTAACGCAGAATATATAAAAACAATGGTTGTCGATATAAAGTCAAGCGCTGTACGTGTAAAGTCCGGCGCAGGTGATGTAAAGTCCAGCTCTGTAGATCTAAACTTTCAGAGCTGTAGAAGCAAAGTTCCACCACTGGAGAAGTCGTCCACTATTACTGTCCGCTGGATTTTAGAACTACAGAGCTAGGCTTTACATCTCCATCGCTTGACATTGCTTCTCCAACGCTGAACTTCCTTCTTTGGCGCTGGACTTTTCATATCCAGCGTTTGACTTTATGTAGCAATATACAGTTATTGACACAATTTTTAACCACTTCCTATCTTTCTAGCAAATAAGGCTTACTGTTAAACATATAAATCTCATGTATATGCATATGTATGAATATAGCATCTTCAATAGGTTAAAATGGTGAAATGTTATCTCTTTTTAGTGTATTCCTGGCAACAATCTGCATTTATTTGATACAAGTTATGGCAAAAAGGGGTATGAATATGTCACAAATGTCCCAAAAATTGGTCCAAATTATAATTTCAATCCATTTGAGCGATACCTTTTCTGAAACTTTTGACATTCATTTATCAAAATGTCAAATAAAAACATATGAATGTCATCTCATTTTTCGAAACAATTGTATTAAAAAGTTCGAGAGCAAAAAGTTAATAGGAAAACACTTCAATGATTTCTTGACATATAACCGGTGTTATATAGCCATTTTTCCCCCATGCCAGTTTTCGGCTTGGGTTGCATAGAAGAAATGTTGGATACAAATTGTGTTCGTTTTGTTGACACGAGAAAGGTCTGAGGTCGGGGAGTGGGAGTGGGGCACTTACATTTTGTTACAGGGGTGCCGTTTGCATTAAAAAAATATCCCGATACGTATATTGACTCAGTCCAAAAATTCGATTTATTCATATGGCCTACATGAAAATGTGTTCCTATATTCATATTTACTGTGGATGATAAAATGTTACTGTAAAATTTTGAGATTAACACTTTCACCGCAGAAATAAATTCATTTTATATTCATAAAGATATTTTGACCAATTGATGTATTGTTAAATAAAATTGTCATCCATTGATATACGAAATGCTGAGAATTTCCTTTCATTCATATATTTAACATCCTGAAAAACTGACATCGGTAAAGACATCGGTATAGAATTTACTTAAGGAGTTACCCTATATCAAAACATTGAACTTTATGTTAGTGCATCCGTTTGTGTCCGCTGGCGTGTGCATGCTGTATAGTATGATGACTTCATCACATATCCACAAATCTAAGTTCATTTCTGTCTAGATACCCATTAGTCTGTCTTCATGTCCAGAAGTCTGTTAACATTTCCACCAGTCTGTGTATTTCTCCACAAACCGGTCTACATGTTCACCAGATTATGTATATAATCATCATTCTGTCGACATGCCCACAAGTCTGTCTGCATGTCAACCAGTCTGTGTGTCTCCATAAGTCTCTCTACATGTCCACCAGTCTATGTGCCAACCAGTCATTCAACATGCTCACCAGTCTATCTTCGTGTCCGCCAGTCTGTCTATAGATCCACCAGTCTGTTAACATGTCCACATGCAGCCTGTTTACAGTTCTACCAGTTTGTGTGTGTGTCAACTTGTCTGTCTATGGGTCCACCAGTCTGTCTATAGGTCCACCAGTCTGTCAATATGTTCGATGGTCTCTTAATGTGTTTACAATGATTGTTTGGTAACGTTTAACTTTTTAAAAGAAACATGTCTCAGCTAACTCGAATGATTCAGCGCCCTCTATCGGTCAGTGTCAAGAATCTGTCCGGTTTAAGGGAGATTCTTTGAACCAAATTATGGCATAACACCACGTTACAAACAAACTTCCGGTACATTAATACGTCACGTGCTATTATTTAAGCCATTGCCTAACCCGACTAATCCAGTCGTTATATTCCGACTCACTATCGATCGCTACATTAATGAATATAACGACTGGATTAGTCGGGTTAGGCAATGGCTTATATAATAGCACGTGACGTATTAATGTACCGGAAGTTTGTTTTTTTGAGCGCGCTTGTTATGAATTGAAGAAGCGTCACTGAAGATAATTAGCAACAAAATTTGATTTGATAGGTATGTATATCTTTATTTATAATACATTACGAATTTAAAAATATAATTTTTGAATATTTAATCAACAAATTCCTCCTTTGACAGAAAATTTTGTTTCAACACACAACAATTCGTTTGTAACGTGGTGTTATGCCATAATTTGGTTCAAAGAAATTAGGAGGTTCTTTGTGAGAATACATGAAAATGATCCTATTTTCTTATTTGTTAACCAATGTAAAAACGTATATGCTGATGATATCGTTGCTATACACCTTATCGCTATTTGTCCGCCATTACTGGACATCACAAAAGTTCTCGTACAATTTTGACGTCATAATAGAAAATATCTGACGCCACAATTGAAAAGTGATTGTTGTATGAGGTGGACCTTATATCCTATGGAGGCTTCTCAGATTCCGGAAATGATACCGAATTTTATTTTCGTATTAGAATTAATGTTATTCAAAGCGGGAAATTTAAGAAGCCATTTTGAATATCAGCGAACATTATACACAAGTTAACTAATTTATACTTAAAAGATGACAGAAATTTCATTGAAATCGTTCTCTGAAATACAACTGGCCATAAGAGAATATGAAATTGATACAAACTCAAAGTTTAGAGTTGTGAAAAAAGACAAATATTTTGGATTAGAGGGAACAGGTAATGATACAGGACGTCAAAAGTTCAAGCGGGACAGATTCTCGGGTCAAGCGGGAATAGCGATAAGGTGTATTGTAAAAACGTTCTGGTCTCGAACGTCATGAGTTCCAACTTATCATTTTCCCTAAACACCACTGATGTGTTCCAAACATTTCCGCGTAAATAATAGCACGTGACGTATTAATTTACCGTATCAATCACACCACTTCTTTGTAAATTGGAAAAATATGGGCTTAGTCAATCTGCTCTTGAACTGCTCAAAAGTTATCTGACGACAAGAAAACCGTGTGTAAAAATAGGACAGAGTATCAGTCAAATGCAAGATATCTATAAAGGTGTTCCTCAGGGATCTATATTATGCCCTGTATTATTTAATGTATTCATAAATGACATCTTTCTTTTTGTCAAACACTGTGATTTATATAACTATGCTGATGATAACACACTCTCTAAATCAGGTACTACTTTGGAATCAGTAATAAAACCTTTAGAGAAAGATAGTAACTCTCTTATATCATCGTTCTCTTTCAACAAAATGCAGGCAAACCCAGAAAAATTTCAGGCAATTGCCATAGGTAAAAAACACCGTGACAATCAAAATATGGTCTTCAACCTAAATGGATTCAACATAAAATGTGACGATGATGTGAAACTTCTAGGTGTAACAATAGACTTTAAACTGGATTTCAACACTCACATTTCAAATATATGTAAAAAAGCCGCACGACAACTAAACGTACTAAAAAGAATCAGCACTCATCTCACCAGACTTTCTAAACTTACAATATACCACTCATTTATCTTGTCAAACCTCAGCTATTGTCCTCTCACATGGCACTTCTGCAGTGAACAAAACACAAAAGAAAATAGAAAAAATACAAGAAAGAGCACTCAGATTCATTTATGATGACTACAAAAATTCTTACGATACACTCCTTGAACAGTCTAAACTACCAGCACTAAAAATCAGAAGAATGAGAACCATGGCATTAAAGACTTATAAAATAATTAATAAATCAAGTCCAGAATTCCTACATAATTTAATAAACATTAATGAAAATTCATATAACTTCAGGTACAAAGGCATAGCGGATATACCACGGCCGAAAACAACAAGGTATGGTAAAAAAAAACTTTAGTTATGAGGCAGCAAGACTCTGGAACTCCTTGCCAAATGAGGCAAGGAGCTTATCAACTTTTGGCCAGTTCAAAAATGTTATCTCCACCTGGTGTTTTTCAGAAAGTTGTACCTGCAGTTCTTGTAAATAATGTAACTCCTTGCTGCCACGTGACTTGACCTTGAAGCCTGCTGTTTGTTTTATGTTTTTATTTTTTATTTTTTGCAGTTATTTTTATTTATTATTTATTTGCTTTGCTTATGCATTACCTGCGCTGCAGCTGCTTGCAGTCTTTTGCTTGTGCTTTATAGTGTTTAATTTTGCATGTGCTACTTGGATACACACATTGTGTGTTACTATGTGCTGATATTTGACATTTGTTTTAATATATATCTTGCTTAGCTTTTATTTTGCATGTGCTATCTACATTGCATGTATTAACATGATTAATACATGTATGTGCTGTCTGTATGTTTGCGTTGTATATGTATCTGATGGTATTACATTTATGTTTTGTTTATTATATCAGTTGGTTAAAGAGCTCTTAAGAGCTCATGTTCCTTGTTATTATGTATATATGCAACCCGATTTCAAATAAAGATTACTTACTTAATTGGTATATACAAGTTCTAAACTGCCATCTAGAAAATCAAGGCACATAAAGCACATCGTGTGTATAGAAAGCAACAATTAGATTAGGCGATTAGGGTGTACATTTGTTAGATTAAGATAAAAACAATGCATAAGGGTTTGTTCACATATACAAGTACTGTCAGTGTCAAGACAGTAAGTTGTAAAAAGACATATGATTTTAATTTTCTAATGAATATGGTATTGATAGCTTTCTCATTCTTAAATACTTAATTCTAAGTAATTCATTTCAGCAATCATTGTGCACTTCATATTGTAATGTATTCCTTTGCTACTTTTATGGCACAAACATAATCCCTTAGAGGTAATTGTACGTGCATACCTGGAGAATTCATAGAAAATTTCGAGTTCCTGTAACCTTAGAGAAGGCTACTTATCCATCACCATAAAAATATTTGATGTAAGTTTAAGAATTTCACGAGTGCCCATTGACTTCTTACAATTTTTGGAGTTTTGTTCATTCAGATTTATCAATAAAATGTGCACCTTCACAAACAATTGTGGAAATGAATCATAAAACTATTTTAGCAGAAACCTATATACAATTTACTTCAAATTTAATCTAGGGAAGTATTTTGATAATCAAATGGTGGCATTAGACGTATACAGATCAATGATGAAATTCCTACGCATTTTTTTGAAAACAGGACTTGAAATATCATATATTAAAGCAAATGATCATTAGTTTCTTGAGATGTTAGCAGTCAATTTAGTGACATATCTAACGACAAAATTTTGCATAAAACACCTATGACAATTTGCTGTACACTTCCTATCATCTTTATTGCAAAAAGCAATAGAACACGAGAGTCCGATACTTGAAAATATACCACTCTTTAAAAATCAAACAGTAAAAAATATTAAACAGTATTAAATATTGCACTGATTTAAAAGAAAAATATCGACATGAACAATATTTTTTTTACTCAAACACTTTTTATTTGACATTTCAGAACTTACATTTGGTGGATAACAAGATTAAGGAGTAGTTATAACCAAAGTAGACGAATTCTCTTAAAAAAGGAAACTCAAAAACAATTTTAGGCGACTTAAATTATGTTTTATATGCAAAGGTAGCAGTGTTACATGAGAACTGACTCAATAACTAGCAGCATATATACAGGGTTTTTTTATGTTTGATATTGACTATCTGAAGTGCTATGAGGGCAGTGGATTATGGAAAATATTGGTGATGAATGAGCCATAGACCTCTGAGTTTTTTGTAAAGAAATGCATGACAGTGCTTGACTTTAGAGATTGCAAACGATGACTGTTAAGCAGTGTTCATAAGCCAGTAGACTTTCTTGTAATATGATAATTTTTGTAATATGATAATTTTTAATGTGACGAAACTTTTGCATCATCATGATTAAAACAACAAAGATAGACGACGTGAGGAAGAGAATCTGCAATATATATGGATGCATTTTCCCAATCAAATTATAGTGTAATTTCGAAACTGGTTATCAAATGTTATGTTTCTAACTTGCCTAACTTGTAATTTTGAAGTTGCTTCAATGTTTCACATTGTATTGTACTTTTTCTTAAATTTTGCCTCTTTTAATCAATTAAAGATGTTTTTTTTTTAATTAATTTGATTATTATTTTTACAAGACCACAAGAATGTTTCAAAGAATGGAACATGTAAAAATGTGCACTATATATAAATTTAGAACTTAATTATAATGCTATTTCGAATGTTATCTTTCTAACTTGTTCAACTTGTAATTTTGACATGTTTCTCACTGTATTGTCTTTTTTTGAATTTTCCTCTTTTAATCTATTAAAGATTTTTTTTTAATTATTCAATTATTATTTTTACTTGACCACTAAAAATGTTTCAGAGAATGGAACACTTTTTTATGGAACATGTAAAAAAGTGTTCCAGTGGTACACACTATGCGTTCAGGATATTAACACATATTTCTGGAACACATTCCGAGCGTTCCAGAAGTGTTACAAGGCTTGGAACGCGTAACGGCGTACAACTTTGCTCACAAGGACATGTTCCAGAATCAAACACTAAGCGTTCAAGGAGTACACACTATCCGTTCCAGAATTACACACATAGTGTTCGAAAGATGCACACATGATGTTAAAAATTGGAACACCAATGTTAATATTTAGAACACTGTTACGCGTTCCAGAAGTGTTACAAAAGGGCGTTCAAAAAGTGTTCAGATTTTTAACACTTTTATTTACAGTGTATAAAACATGCAAAAAACAATCTTGATGTTCATGAAACCCCCTTTGAAGGCTTTATCATTCTTCAGCTATTTAATAATCAAATCTATTGCACAATAACTTTCATAGTTGAAAAATTAACTAGGAACAAAATGCGAAACTAAACTCCTAACCGGGTATTGCCACCTTATGTCTACAGTGCTCGACTTGATATATATATATATATATAGTGCTAGACTATTAACTTCTCTTATTTTTGCCACATCATTCTCTCAATTCTAGGCCAGTTTGTGTACACATTTTAATAAGACGCACACCTTGCACTATTCTTGGACCGAAATCTTATCCACGTTATTATTTTTCACTTTCAAACATTTATTGGGGGGAGGAGCGCGAGACCAATATACCGTTATTTACATACCAGACCGTACTTGTTACCGGAACTTTGGATACAACAAACCAGGTACTTCATATCTGAGAAACAGACAATTTTTGTCCTCAATTTTAAGAATTCGTTTCAACATTTTTGTATTATTCAAAATTTTTAGTCAAAATGTGTTCTACAAGGATCACTAGTCCTTCGCCTTTCATTTGATACATAACTTGCCAAAATATATTCTACATAGTTTGATATTTAATTTTTCACCTATGCGTAGGAACTACTTTGTTTTAAGTATTATATACAACTCAAGTTCCAGTATGTTCTTTTTGACCTGGCCCAATTAGTTGATATTACATCTAACAAAGTCTTTACGGATTATTTTTGCAAAGAATTCCGCTCAAGCCAGTGCTAGGGGCCGTCTTAAACTTGCAGTGAGGTGAGAGTTGTTTTGCTCCGTGTTGAAGGCCTCACTGTGACTTTGACATCAATAAAAGTGCTGTTTCTTTGCTTTTTTTGTTTTTGCTGTGCATGCACAGATTTTGTGTCATGGATAGGTACTCATATCCTTTGTTTTTCTATTTCAAATCTTGAGCACCAGATTTTACATCTTGTGCACTGGACTTTACTTCTCCAGCACTGGACGTTACATCTTTAGCTATAGACTTTAAATCTTCACACTCAGTGCTAGACTTTCCATCTCGTGTTCTAGACTTTAAAAATCACTACTCTTTAGTATCTGTATCAGACCAACAGGGCTCGATCATACAAAACCAATGTCAAAACTAGAAACAAGTTAAAATGACAACCACTATATAGAAGGTTCGTGAATTTTGACGGTCGTAGCCGATTGACAATTTGGTAGTTGAAAGTTTTATTCAACAGAAGCTCTCAACATAGTTCCAGAATATCACAACCGATACCAGACGATCTCAACCTGGCATAATTTATATATAAATAATAAATTCAGCTTAATAAAATCATTCGCATAGAAATAAGAAAAACTGTTATCATACGTTCATATTGATTAAGAAAAACTGTCATCATACGTTCATATTGATTAAGAAAAACACTGATACACTGAGATATAAACGTCAGCTTTATTTATGAACTCACTTGTCATTTTGTCGAATACTCACTAAGCAGGCCGCACTTACCTGCGGGGAAAAGTGATTCCGATGTCATTTTAGATTATACTGTTCCGAGTAGTAAACGCGACACATTCTTCTATTTTACAAAATATTTACAAAATATTCACAAATTAACAAAAGATGGACGAAAAGTCGACCTACCCTATCTGATATTTTATACCAGAAAAGCTTAGGAAGTGCCAGGATCTGCCAGTAAACTTTTTTCTCGGTAAACCATTTGGTTGAGATTTTATGGTTTACCAGGCGTGTTACCGATCACTTTGACATCAGTAATCAAATTAAGAATATGTTCTAATCGGATGTTAGGTTCAAGTTATCACTTAAAAATCCAAATATTGAGAATCTATCTAAGTTTTTGGTAAAAATGGTTGTCATAGGATACTTAATTCCTATAGCAGCAATGTGCCGTAGATAAATTTGTCAAGAAGAGTTTCATTTGTCATTTCGGGGCCTTCCATAGCTCGGATTATGCGTTATAGGTTTTACTCATTGTTAAAGGTCGTACGGTGACCTATAGTTGTTAATTTCTGTTTCATTTGGTCTCTTGTGGAGAGTTGTCTCTTTGACAATCATACCATATCTTCTTATTTTTAAAACAACACATTCAAATGCATAAAAATCATATCAAACCACATTTTGATCACAGTACTGTTGCATTATTTCAAGTGATGGTGTAATTTAGATGAAGAAAAACATTACATATGAACTATGTATATTGGTCCGTGTAACACTTATCAATTCAAAATTTCAAAAAGTTTTGAAATTTTAGATTTTTGGAATTTTGATCAAAGTTTTAAAATATCAAAATTCTAAATTTTTTAAAAGTTTTGAAATTTTGAAATTTTCACCAAATAATTAAAAATTTTAAAATTCTAAATATCGTTTTTAAATTTGATAGTTTAGATATTTGATCAAACTTTAAAAGTACTAAACTTAACGTGCAGTTTTGATTATTTCGCTTTTTGAAAGTTTGATTTTTCAAATTTTTGATTAACATATCAAAAATAGAAAAGGGGCGAAAAGAGGGGTACCTGTAAACACGGCTCTGATTATGATCATTCTTAGTTAGGAATAAAAAGCACGAAGTATATCAAATCAGTTTTAATTACAAACTAAATGATTAAATGAAGAATTCGGATTTTTATATCACAGTATCCTGAAATTTTTAATGTTGTGCATCTATTAAATTTTTTTTTAAACCTATTAAAAAAAAATCTCTAATATTTGGTGTCCCCAGCGCCCAACATTTGGTAGTAACAGTGAAAACTGACCAACTCGCACTAAGCCAAATAGTATTATTCGACTTTTGAGCGTTCCTGATGAAGGTAGATCCAGAAAAAGCACTTCGGTCGTATGCAATTTTGAACGTTTTGTTTTCATTTTTGATCGATTGCATGGCGATAATATATTGCCTTTTATGATTGATTCAAGTTCCAATAGATATAAAAAGATGTGATATGAGTGCCAATGAGACAACTCTCCATCCAAGTCACAATTTATAAAAGTAAACCATTATAGGTCAAAGAATGGTCTTCAACATGGAGCCTTGGGTCATACCGAACAGCAAGCTATAAAGGGCCCATAAAATTACTAGTGTTAAACCATTCAAACGGGAAAAACATCTGTCTAATCTATATAAAAAAAGAGAAACGCGAAAAACTTATCTGAAACAGTAGTGTAACATCACAACATAGAAATACACAGAAGGAATACTGAATTTATGGTGTCGCAATGAACGTTGTGATAGGCGTGCTTCAGCTAGCCCCTAGACAAAAATGTGTACTAGTTCAGTGATTATGGACGTCATACTAAACTCCGAAATATAACAATGAACTTAAATTAAAATCATACAAGACTAAAAAGGCCAGAGGCCCATGAATTGAGACAGGCGCACAAATGGGCGGGGTTAAACATGTTTTGTGAGATCTCAACCATCCCCTATAACTATAGCCAATGTAGAAAAAACAAACACATGTAGCAATACGCACAGCAAAACGCACTTTACAAGAAGTCCAAGTCCTACGTCAGAATAGGAAACAAAAGAAACTGACAATGATATATAAATTAAAAAAAGGACTACTAGCAGTTGCTGACATGCCAGCTTCAGACCTCAATTAAACTAATTGAAAGATTATGTCTTCATCATATGAATATCAAGCACAATCCCTTCCTGTTGTATTTATTGCTAATTTGTTATCGTCCTGAACATGCATGAAATATATGCCACTGGCAACCAACAATCGATCATTTAAAATAGTTCGTTTACATACAAATTACAAAGAAACTTAGGTTTCAACTGCCTCGGGCAAAGTAGCCCTTAGATGGATTTTGTTATGGCCAAACACCTTTTCAATAGTTTCGGTTCTTATATTTACTTGACTTTCAAATATTCAGTTTTCAGCGTTCTGTAGGTGAATGCTTTAATTAAAATTCAGCGTTTTACATTGTCCTGATTTTTCGAGAGCAACATTGGTGTATGGCTAAAAATTAAAAATTCATCATGCAGACAGCGTGGCACTCTCTTTACACGCCCCATTCTTACTAGACAGGTACTGTCTTTTTTAACTTTGCTGAAAGTTGATTGTCGTACGCTAACTTAAAAATGCACAAATAACAAATACGGAACTAAAAAAAAACCCGTTTCCATTTATTTGCTATTTTAAAAAAATTGGCGGATTGAGTACCCCTAATCGAACTACGTATATGATAAATGCATATACTTTTTACAAGCATCAGTCCAAACGTTGTCTACAAAGTAAAAATTTAACTTCAAAAGTGGGGGTATGGTTGTTTTGTCGAGGTGAGAATTTTTTTTCGCGCTAAGCGCGAACAATTCTATTAAGTTTTTCAACGTAATTAATCAAATTATTTGGTTCATAAGTTAACACTATATGGCATGGGGAAAATCTGGATACAGAATATTTTTTTTTTGTCCTCTGCTTGTACAGAATATGTTTCCCCCTCAAATTGGGGATCAGATATCTTTTTAGGAAAAAGACATACCCCCCTTTTTGAAGTTAAATGATCGTTCCCTGACTAGGCCCCCACCTTTTCAAATTCATAGATCCGCACCTGAAAAATGTACCATTATTGTGGGAGGTCAAATATATTGTCACCTTAGTGACAATATTTATATTTCGGATTCCCAAATAGATTACCTTTTATCGCTGATATAAACTTTTAAAAATTAATTTCAATTTTCAAAATGCCGGCACCTACAAATGGATAGATGAGCGCTTAATGTACAGCTGCAACAATTGACGTGACATAAGTATGCAGGCTGAAAATAATGTTAATGGTATACGCGGTTTATATGATATGAATGTGTTCAGCTTTTACAAAACCAGAACGATGAGTTTGATGTTAACGTTTACTTTATTTGGCCTTTTTAATTTTATTTGACTGTATTGGCCTTTTTAGCTTAATTTGATTCGAGCGTCACTGATACGTCTTTTGTAGACGAAACGCGCGTCTGGCGCAAATACAAAGTTTACATCCTGGTATCTATCTATGGTGAGTTTATGTAGATACTTTATAACAGTATCCTGGCTCCAAGCTACTAATATTTGGTCTTACTCATAAATTCAGCGTAAAAAAGATATCAACAACCACCCACATTCGAGGCTAGCACAACGTTCATTGAATTCATTTTTCCTACTGTACCAATACTGAGAACTAAAATCAGAATAGGAAACAAAAGAAACTAATCAAAATGACAATGATATATAAATTAAAAAAAGGACTACTAGCAGTTACTGACGTGCCAGCTCCAGACCTCAATTATTGAAGATATTTAGAATTTTAAAATTTTAATTATTTGGTGAAAATTTCAAAATTTCAAAACTTTTAAATAATTTGGAATTTTGATATTTTAAATCTTTGATCAAAATTCCAAAAATCTAAAATTTGAAAACTTTTTAAAACTTTGAATTGATAAGTGTTACACGGACCTATATTGATATAAGATAAGATAAGATATTTTATTTCCAATTATGGGCCCCAAAGGGCATAAACATTACATCAATAATTTTTCATAATACAATACAAACAATGAGATAAAAAAAAAAAATTTAACGAGAACTATTTAAGTTCTATATAATCATCTATGGTATTACAACAACGTATAAAAGTAGTCATAATTGGAAATTCTTGAACTAAAAATAAATTATTTAGTCTGTGTTGACTACGCGTTTACTCCAAGGCAATAAATAGTTCGGTGTAAAGCGTAATGAGTCAGTTTTAGCACAGAAAGCAAACAATAAACAAGGTTCATTTTGACTAGGAGTGTATACTCTGGGTCCGGATTTTAAATCAAAATGTCTAGCTTGAATATGGAATTTGATGACGAAGACTCGATTACTTTCCAGAGTCAACCAATGGAAGAGGATACAATTCCTCAAACCAAGCCGTTGACATATGATATGGTTCCTAACTCGGCTGGTGGATATTCTTATGAGATCAATGACGAGACACGGTTACTGAGATATCTTTGTTTAGGAACAGAGGGAGGGTCTTACTATGTGACTGGCCAAGTTTTGAGGAGAGAAAACATACTGTGTATTGATAGGTAAGGATGTGGTGTGAAAACGAAAGTAGAAAACCAAATTGCTAATGTTGGGTAAAAGCCAAAACAAAATCGGAAATTGACACGTGACAACGAGTCATAATGACATAATATTTGGCCAATGCGCGGTGTTTCCGATACATGTTTTCCCATGGTTTAAATTTATTTATGCAGCCTATCCGTTTTTGACTGCTCATTTCTGTGATATGATATAACATAGCGTTTTCTAGAATTGACCTTGAAGTTTTTTCCGATTAACTGATCTTTAGTTTTTCTATCATCTCATCAGAGACGAATATATATACTGTTATAGAATGCTCTTAGCTGAACAGAACATTGTGGGATTCAGTTCATGAAAAAAAATATTAGAAATTTCTTAATCTACTTAAACAAGATTTTTACATTTTGGCATTATGCCATAGAAAAAAAAATATCCCGGCGCATTTCCGCTAGCTCTACCAACCCAAATTTCAAGGGCCTACCCTGAAGATTTTTTTAAATTTTTGAACAAACTCTATTAAACAAACTCATAAAATATATTTTCCCTGTTTAAACCAGTCAAAAACTTGTTAAAAGATGAGATTACATGCCTACCTACCGACCCTAATTTTGTTCAGCATATTTATATTTAAAAGCGGAAACACAGTTATTATTCTGTTATGACTTAGCGTCGATAAAATACGTTACATGAAGTATAATAATTGTTTCGATTGCATTTCTGAATGATCGGTTCATGTAGTAATCTAATTTGAACTTTCGGCGTTTTATAGAATAGAAAAGAATAGAAGATTTTTATTTCCCAAATTTCAGGGGCCATAAAGGGCATAGAATTAGTTACAATTGATTGACATAATTGATAATTACAACAATAAACATCGCAGTGTACATGTAAATGTATATTTAGTATATTAGCATTGGCCAACAACAATATATATATTGTGAATAAAAGAATAAAATTACATAATATGCATTCATTCTCAAATTATTTACTAGACTTGGTGTCAATATTCATACCTGTTCTCCTTAATTCAAAACATTTTATATATACATTGTATGCAAATGTGGAGAAAAGGACCCCAAAATATACATGTGTGAAATGTCCAAATATATCTTGGACACTGTTTCAGTATTGTCTGTGTAGTAGTAGTCCAAATAATTGTCTCCGTAATTCCTTTGATATAATAAATGTCAAGTAATTGTCTGTTTGTACAGGTCTTTCAATTGGGAATAAAGGATATCAAGAATATGAAATTCCAAGTTTTTTTCAAGTTTCTAAATGAAATTATCCTACATGTGTAATTACTGATTACTTCCGCACAGTTTTCACTGTTCTATAAAAACGAATGTAGTTAAAAATAAATCTGGAATTCTGGATCACTTATCAAACTTCCGACTGCAAATATAAATGTTTGAGCCAACGAATACATTGAAATCTGCATTATTTCCTTTTTGTAAAATTGGAAATTTCAAAATATGTCTATATATAGAATTTTAATAATTGATCCATATATCAATGTTTTAAAAAGTTTAATCTATAAAAGTGTTGATTGGAAAGAAGTTGCATGCATACAATTTGGACTAGACATTTGTTATATAAGACATGTAGAAGAGTATAATTTATACACTGAACATTTAATTCCTTTTCTCGAATAACTTGATTTCTTGTAAAAGACTGGTTTGTTAAAATGTTTGTAACAATGATTCAGACATGGACGGTAAAACTTTTCATCGAACTTTTTGTTTTAAACACTTTTATATTGCATGTTTGTGGTACTTGTTAAACTGGTAAATAATCTTCGGGTCATCTTGGCTTAATGTCTGTGACTGTTGGATCCATCAGACTGAAGTATAAATGGTAAATACATCGGGGAATCCGATGCATTGTTTGCTAGAGAAAGTATCATGAATGAATTTACAGACTCTTTGTTTACCTATAGATGGTTTTTGTGTGTGTATTTTGGTCGGTGTGTCCTTGGCATATACTCACACCTCTTTTTACTCACATTAAAGTCGCATTTTGCATAATGTATGCCACTTTTTTAAATGTAAAGTATCATATGAAATTCTTGTAGAGGAAAAGTGTCGAATATTCCAAACGTGTCCAATAGACGACGTGAAAATGGTAAATAATAAAAACCATCTTAAAAAGCTATTGAATTCATTTTTTTCTCACTCTGAGCATTTTAAAGTTTTGGTAAAAGTTTGGGTTTAAACATCTTCCAGGAAATATCCACCCCTGGTTTCTGAAGATGGACAGTATTAAATATCTCGAAATAATCAATAAATATCTGTCATTTTATTTTTATAAAATGTTTAATAAAATTTACACACTTTTTAATTGCAGACTGATAATGAATGGAAAAGGTCCAGATGCAGTAAAATTGATAAAAGACGTGAGTGTAAATGGTAGAGCCTGCAAACAAACACCAACAATAAATGCCTTAGCCATTTGTGCAAGATCCAACGACCCGAAAACAAAAGCAGCTGCCTATAGCATATTGCTCGATGTTTGCAGAATACCAACCCATCTGTTTGAATTTGTCAACTTATGCGAGCAAGAAAGTGCTGGTTCGGGATGGGGAAGGGCTCATAGATCTGCCATCGGTAAGTGGTATAACCAGTTTGAAAAAGATCCCAAGAAGCTTGCATTACTAACAACGAAGTACAAGGCAAGACATGGCTGGAGTCATAAAGATGTAATTAGACTCGGGCATGTGAAACCAAGAAATAGTCCGGTCGGTTTGGTCATCAGATATATCATCAAGAACATGGAAGATGCAACATTTATGCCCCAGTATGATAGAAATCCAGAGATGGCCTCGGTTAAAGCTTTCCTCGACGCAGTTGAACAGGCTAAAAAATGCACAAAATCAGACATTGAGAAATTGCGCGCTTTGATTGCTGAACATCAGTTAGTTCGAGAGCATGTACCTACCGACTTACTGGACTCCAAAGAAGTTTGGGACACAATGCTTCGTCTGATGCCGATGACAGCAATGATAAGAAACCTTGGGAAAATGTCAAGCCTAGAGTTACTTGAAGTCGATTCGTTTGGTGAAAAACTTGTAACCGAAAAGCTCGGAGACAAGAGTATCTTGAAAAGGTCTCGAATACATCCATTCACCATTCTGATAGCATGGAACCAGTACAAAGCAGGTCGAGGCGACAAGGGAAAACTTTCATGGCAGGTTAATGATAACATAGTTAAAGCACTCGAGAAAGCTTTCTACGAAGCTTTCAGTTTCGTACAACCAACTGGTAAAAAATTCTGCCTAGCAGTAGACGTGAGTGGTTCCATGAGACAACCAGTCATTGGTGCGTCGTCCATTGAAGCCCGCGATGCATCAGCTGCAATGATGTTATTAACGGCTAAGACTGAGAAAGATTATGAAGTTGTTGCTTTCTCAGATGAACTGACAAGGATGGATATAAGAAAAGAAGACACCTTGGAGACTGCTATTCGGAAGTGCTCTGATCTTCCATTTTCAAGTACCGATTGTGCCTTACCAATGAAATGGGCCATGGAACATAAGAAGAAGTTTGATGTATTCGTCGTGTACACAGATTCTGAAACGTACTACGGAAATATTCACCCAGCAACTGCGTTACAACAGTACAGGAACCATACCAAAAATCCGGAAGCGCGGTTGATAGTGGTCGGTATGGTTAGCAATGGTTTTAGCATCGCCGATCCCAAAGATCCGCTAATGATGGATATCATCGGCTTTGATACTGAAGCTCCAAAGGCTATGAACAATTTCGTCAGTGGCAAATTTTAACTGAATAAAGTTTTTTTGGACTATTGATTAGAACTTTTAGTTGAAATAGACGTAACATTTTCATATAGATATCGTGGTTTGTGTTTGTTATATAATGCATCCAATCACGTGACATTGAATTCACAATTGTTTATGATTTTGCTTATTATTAATACCATGAACTATTATTGGCATAGAAAATTAACACCATTAGCTACACAAGTCTTATATAATTGTATACATGACAATGTCGTAAATTCTTAAACAATAAACGATATTTTGCAAGATCTGACACAATGATATCCGATAAATATACCCTATATATGTATATTCTATGCATACTACCAGAGACATTTATACACATATATGTGTATGTCTCTGATACTACTCAAACTTTGCACACTCATTTACTTTGTACGCAAAAAGGGGCTGTAGATTTTACTCAGAAGAGTACGTGTAATCATTTCATTCGTATTGATGATATTGTAAATATCTTTTCATTGCTGTATTTTGATTTTGATTTTGATTTTGTTTGTTTATCATATATGTATATACAATGAATTTTTTTAAATTGTTACCATGCAAGTGTTAATTAGATGAATTCAAATAAAAGATTTACAAGTCAATTTTGTTTAGCTAAAATTGAGAATGGAAATGTCATGGTTAGGTAAAACAAAAAAAAGTTTTTGTTTAATAGAGTTTCCATCTATAGGAAAATATGGTATGCAGGTAGGAATCATTCTTTGTTTTACTTCGATTATAAAGTGACCGCGACTGTAATTTTATCAACATTGACTACCAAATGAACATACAAATTTATAAATTTAATCCATCTGCAGCGCTTTTTCTGTATTTACCTTCATCAGGAACGCTAAAACACGATAATTTGTTAGCCAATGATGCACAAAATAAACGCGAGGAGCTTTACGACTGAAAGGGACCGAAAAGAATCGAACCCATCTATAAGGTCAACTTTGTCTGATCCAGAGGGAGCCTTTGAACTGCCAATGAAATTTTAGGGTAGGTATGGAAACCATTAAGATCAGTACTTTTTATACGACAGCAAAATTTCGTCGTCGTCGTCGTCAGAAGACATTTGGTTTCCAGACAATAACTTGAGTACACATGAGTGTATGGATCTCTATGAAATTGTACGGTCTACCACAAGGTTCCATACCACAACAGAAATGTTGGGATTGATTTTGGGGGTTATTGAGTTAACTGTTTAGGAATTAAGGGTCCAATACAAGCATTATTCTTGTTTCAGGACAATAACTTGTAAGTGTATGGATCTCTATGAAATTATACCACATGGTTCCATACCTCAAAAGGAAGGTATGGCCCAAACCGTTTAGGAATTAGGGGCAACCAAAACTAGGATTTTCTGGTCAATAACTTTAGTGTAAGTGTATGGAACCTCCATTCGCGCCCTATGCGACACATGGCGCTAACGGTAGTTGTAAGTGTATGGATCTCTATGAAATTATACCACAATGTTCCATACCAGAAAAGGTAGGTTGGGATTTATTTTGGGGGTTATGGCCCTAACTGTTTAGGAAAAAGGGGCCAAAACAATACTTTTTATACGACCGCAAAAGTTTTGTGTTCGTATTATGTTATATGGCGATGTCTGCGTCGTCTGAAGACATTTTTTGTTTCCAGACAATAACTTGAGTATAAGTGTATGGATCTCTATGAATTTGTAGCACAAGGTTCCATACCACAATAGGAATATTGGGATTGATTTTGGGGGTGATTGTCCTAGCTGTATAGGAATTAGGGGCCAAAAACAAGCATTTTCTTGTTTCAGGACAATAACTTGTGTATAAGTGTATGGATCTCTATGAAATTTTACCAGAAGGTTCCATACCTCTAAAGGAAGGTTGGGATTGATTTTGGGTGTCATGGCCCAAACCGTGTAGGAATTAGGAGCAGAAAAAGGGTCCAAACAACTATTTTCTAATTTCTGGACAATAACTTGAGTATAAATCTATGGATCGCTATGAAATTGTACCACAATGTTCCATACCATAAAAGGAAGGTTGGGTTTGATTTTGGGGGTTATGACTCTAACGATTTAGGAAAAAGGGGCCAAAAACAATACTTTTGTAATACTTTGTATAAATTGCTTATTTCTTGACCAATTTCAATGGGGTTTAATTCAAAGTCTTGAATGCTTGGGGTTCTTCAATATGCTAAATCTAACTGCGTATTAAAAATTTGGATGTTAGGCCCTGTTTTTGAATTAGTCCACATTAAGGTCCAAAGGGTCCAAAATTAAACTTTGTTTGATTTCATCAAAAATTAAATCACTGGTGTTCTTTGGTATGCCGAAAATAACCGTGTATTAAGATTTTAATTTTGGGGCCTGTTTTCAAATTCGTCCACATTAAGGTCCAAAGGGTCCAACAAAATTAAACTTTGTTTGATTTAAAAAAAAATGAATTCTTGGGGTTCTTTGATATGCTTATTCTAACCGTGTAATTAGATTTTTTTATTTTGGGACCGGTTTTCAAAATGGTCTACATTAAAGTCAAGGGTCCAAAATAAAACTTATTTTGATTTAAAAAAAAAAATCAATTGAAGGGATTCTTTTGATATGCTGAATATGAACATGTATTTAGATTTTTGATTTTGGGCCCAGTTTTCAAGTTGGTCCAAATAGGGGTCCAAATTAAACTCTCTTTGATTTCAACAAAAAATGAATATATGGGGTTCTTTAATATGCTGAATTTAACCGTGTATTTAGATTTGGATTTTGGGCCATATTATCAAATTGGTCTACATTGAGGTTCAAAGAGTCCAAAATTATACTTTATTGTTTGATTTCAATATGAATTAAATTCTTGTGGTTCTCTGATTCTAACCATGTTCAATGTATTAATTAGATTTTGGATATTGGACCATAATAGGTAAATGTCTAATTTCATTTTTTTAAGTTCTTACACCACTTACATTCTCATTATTATGATCTTGAGTTTATACATGTGTGTACAGATAAATAACGCAATTTAAAAGCTTTGTATGCCCCCGCCGTAGCGAAGGGGGCATTAAGTTTTACCCTTGTCCGTCTGTACGTACGTACGTACGTCCCGAAATTGGTTTCCGTTCTCTAACTTGAGTTTGCCTCAACCAAATGTTATGAAACTTATACACAATGCTTATTACCACAAAACACAGATCAAGTTTGAATTTTGGTGGCGTCACTTTAACCGATCTAGAGTTATGCCCCTATATAAAAGGAAATATTGCAAAATTTTTAGTTTCCGTTCTCTAACTTAAGTTTGCCTCAACCAAATGTTATGAAACTTATACACAATGCTTATTACCACAAAACACAGATCAAGTTTGAATTTTGGTGGTGTCACTTTAACCGATCTAGAGTTATGCCCCTTTATAAAAGGAAAAATTGCAAAATTTTTATTTTCTTCTAAATATCAAGTTTATATAAATTATTTTTAAAATATGAGTTATCTTCCTTTGACCATGATTATTGTGAATCAACTACAATCAATGCTTTATACAATGCAATGTTTAATTTTGACTTCCACTGATAAAACACAGATCAAGTTGAATTTGGGTAGTGTCACTTTAACCATTATTGAGTTATGCCCCTTTATAAATAGAAAGATTGCAAAATTTTTTAGTTTCCATTCTGTTACTGAAGTTTTCCCCAGCCAAACATTATGAAACCTATACACAATATTCATTACCACAAAACTCAGTAAGGATCAAGTACAATTGTTTTGTTTCAGTTCTCTAACTTGAGTTTGCTTCAACCAAATGTTATGAAACTTATACACAATGCTTATTACTACATAATACAGATTAAGTACGAAATTAGGTGGCAACACTTTTACCATTCTAGTTAACCTTGGGACCATTAAATTGGTTCGAGTCAACCAAAATTTCATCTAATTTCGACTCACCATGTAACTGTAGAGTTAACTGTACACGCATGTGCCTATTATAAAATGGGTTTGTTCAAAAGCTGAGTTGATATTTAATTTTTTTTTTGCATTTTGTCTCGCTTGTCGCAGACTGCCAGACATAGGGATTACAATACGGCGGTAGCGGCTTGATTCATTTGTATAAAGATTTATATTTCATGGGGTAGAAGACCTGGATGCTTCGTGCCTTTTATAAAGATGAGTTATGTTACGAAGTGTCTATCTGTCATATGTCCATTATCCTTGACCTCGTTTTTCATGGTTCAGCGACTGCTTAAAAAAGCTATAGTTTTTGTCATGTGAATTTCTTAATTATTGCGAGTAACATGATAACTATATATTTGGCTTATGAGATCCTTGCAAGGCCTACATGTCCGTCAGATAGGGTTCACCTGACTTAGACCTGATTTTCATGGTTTATTGGTCAATGTTAAGTTTTTATGTTTTAGTCCGTTTCTCAGATGCTATAACATTAGGACAGCTATATTGAGTGTATGATTTTGTGGTGTAATGTCTGTCTGGCAGGTTCGTCTGACCTTGACCTTATTTTTCCTGGTTCATTGATCAAAGTTAAGTTTTTTTGGTTAGGTATGTTTCTCAGTTACTATTCTCTAAATCAACTATATTGGGTGTATGAAATGATTGACATGTCTGCCTGTAACAGATATTCCATCCCTTTGTCCATTTGCACCGATATATCTTATTTTTTGTAATATTTCACTTTATTTTACCAACTATTCTATATATATACAATTTTATGTATACAAGATACCTTGCCAAAAAAATTGGTAGTGCCCTTCCAGATCACCTGCATTAGTACACCTTCTGTTTTGGTGGGGTTCGTGTTATTCGGTCAAGTTTTTTTGTGCAGTTTATGTCTTTCGTCTATTTCTTTTGTCTGCATAACCGTGTGACTTTGCTCCTCCGTATATATCTTCTTACTTTTTACAAGTTTAGGGACAACTTGAACTTCATTTTTAAAACAATCGGGATTGGTAAATGGATGGATGAAGCGGAAAATATTACACAAATAATGAGAACACCTATTGTATGAACTTTTTTGTGTATACACAAACCTGATTCGCTGAACTTTTTGAACGCACAATTTCACATGACGAGGAAAACGTGTCAAACTATCCGGATACATTTTTTGACTCCTCAGCCAACAGGCCTTGCTCTTTATTTCATGGCGTATAACTTTCAATATAATACCCTCACACTACGAAATCATAACACCTCATAGCCTTTTCAGTGGGTACCATATGGAACTGTTTCATTACACAGTGGCGGATCCAGAGGGGGGCGTAGAGGGCGTACGCCCCCCCTTTGCTTGAACTTTTTTTTTTTTGTAAAATGATTAATCAGACTAGACTTCGTGAACTTTGCCATTTTCCGCGTATTTATTTTTTATGCGACAATTCTTTACCGTATAAAGATATGTTTCGCTCGTATTTACTGTAATATATTATTGATTATGTCAAAATCATGTGATTCGCTACGGTGGAGTTGACCAGTGCGTCGAAAAAATGTCACTCAGTCATTTTGAAATTCAAATTACAGTAACACATTGCTTAGGCTGGGGATGACAAGCTTGACACATTCAAAGCGACAAAGGATTGAACAAGAACGTATTTATTGACTTATATTTCACAATTCCACCGAACAGAAAGTAATACTGTATTACACTTTCATGAAGAAAAAAAAGTTCCACAGCAATATTATTTACCTACCTACGAAAACATGTTTAACCCAACACGCCCCAGCCTATTAATAACATAGCCGAAAAATGATCCCCAGTCAATAAGCTCTAGATAGATTTAAAGTCTAAGGTACGGACCATTTGATTTAAAGGGGCAGTCTGAGATGTTTGAGAGAAAAAATTCTCAGTGACCCTGATTTTTGCCTAAACAAAAATTCTGGCCGTATCTGGATTGAAAACAATAATCTTGTCCACTTTTTTGCTATTAGAAACAAAAAATTTCCAACAGAATTATTTAGCATTAAATGAATATGATGAATAAAAAAACGGGCGTAATTTTTTTGGGGCCGGGGGTTTGCATGTAAATCCCATATCTGACCGGAATGTCTGTTTCGTCGAACTGATAAAATGAATACTTTTTCAAGGCCCGACTGCAACCTGCCTGCTGGGTGTGGCCTTTATGTCTCCATTTGTCGACCGTCCTTCATATATTCGTTGTCATTTCAGACTCATTCGTAGCCTTTGGTTGATTTGGAACCCCCCACTTCCCTTGTTGGGTGAAACATTTCAACCAAACATTTGGATAAAAATTGCTTGTTTGTCTTTCTTAACTCGTGTCGGTCGTATTGTAAATTTTATTGAATAACCCGGCGTATATCTTGTTTACAACAAGAAATCCGTGACGTTATGCTAACTAAACATACAACAAACGAGAATTTTCCATGTCAATTTTTTACTGACAAGTCCCACATCAAATATATTATTTCATAGCTTTGGATCCATCCAATCATTTTATAATAGACAATTAATGAGGAGAATACGGCATCAAAAATGTCCAACCCTTACACTTTAACTATAAAATATACATGCCTTACGTCAGGAACCGTTAAAAAAGTGCATTTTACACTTATTTTATGTTTTTTAGCCAAAAAAAGGTCCAAAAAGATTTTCGCCTCGCTCCGCTCGGCGATCTTTACATACTTCGCCCCCCCTTTCCAAAATCCTGGATCCGCCCCTGATTACATGTTTACCCAGGAGAAGCACAAAATACGATACAATGATACAGCCTTTACGTTAAGTAAACACCAAGTAAATCTTGGGTCTTGAGTTTGATACGGACATTTCCGTCTTGATTGATTAACCAACATGGCTACCGTCACTGAAAATAGAACATAGGCATCAAATTGCAGTTGTTAGTTACATCTCGAAAACTAAAGCAATTAAGAGAAAAAAATAACAGAATAAAAATGTCCAGCACAACAAGCTCTATGTACCCTATAAAGTTTAGAATAATCTGTAGACCAGGTTTATATTTATTGTCCCCGAGATTTAGTTTTTTTTTTCCAATTTTCTGTTTTTACTGTTATATATATCTTTAAAACTATAGGAGGTTGGTTAAAAGTGTAAATAGCAAAGTTGATCAGCATACCAAGATTCTGTATATTTACCCTGAACATTTGGGTTATGGAGTTATTGCCGCTGAAATATCTATTTTTTCCAGGATTTGGCAGCTATCTTGCATATGGAGTATATATCTCCCATTTGATACGATATTCCAGAGCTTGCATTTCCTATCATGATTTCCTTGAAAGAGGGTTACTGCTTACACGGAAGCTATTAAACCAAGAGTGCCAAGTGGTGAAATTGAAGGCATCCCTTCGAAAATTTTACGAACGCCATCAGGAGTTGGTTGACGGTTATAGAATATCTTTTTCACAGATGACGACGGATATGTTCCAATTTCGCAACTACTATCCTGAGACTATTCACCGGGTTTGTACTAACAAGCAACACTACGGGTGCCACATGTAGAGCAGGATCTGATTACCCTTCCTAAGCACCTGAATCACTTTATTGGTTTTTTTTATTGGGGTTCGTATTGCTCAGTCTTTAGTTTTCTATGTCATGTTTTGTAAACTGTTGCTTGTCGTTTGGTCGTTTTTCGTTGTTTGAAATGTCATTGTCAGTAAAATATGTCAACTATTTTTTGAGTAATTGCCCTTGAAATATCCACTTATTGGGGTAAAGATCGCATACATGCAATCAAAACCCTTATGTGGCTGGCTTGATAGTTATCAACTTTCCAGATTTTATCACTACTTTTCAAAACATAGTGCATTGAGCACAACATTGTATACGTCCTACCTACATTGTGTATGCAAATTTCAAGAAATTCATAACTGAAATATATACAAATATTTAAGTTACAAAATGATGTGCATGACCATAATCTACAATTATATCTCCAGTTCATAGTATTGACTTCCAATGCTTTATAAATTGCAAGGTCTATTTTTTAATTCCCACTGCAAAATGAATGCAATTTTTACCTTTTAGTGCTGACAACCATTTTGATTCCAATCATAGTTTTGCAGATTTTTGCTGTTATCTTGGAAACTATAGGAACTAGGTTCACAGTGTGGGAACGGAACTGTACGTTTTTTTTTAAATTTTGTGGTCATTCGGGAGACTGTCAAGCGGGGCTCCGACATTCGAAAAAATAACAAGTTGGTAGATGGAAAGTTTGATCTCAAATGTTACTATATAAAGTTTCTGCTTCAAGATTTGGTAACGAAAACATTCTACATGTAAATACGATCCAATCAAATAATAAAAACGATATATATGCCTCCGAAAATTTTCCTTGGAATGGTGGAGCTCCGAGTAAATCGATCAAAACTGGCACACAACAGCGACAAAAAATGCAAAAAAAAACCCATAGAAAAACCGATTGTTGCTACAAGAATTTTCACATGTACCTTTTATGATATATAGTCTTACCTGTCTGACGGTTTAAAAGCCATTGTCCCAGGAGTAATTCAAATATATCATTATCTCAATGTATGATATTTTATTGACTGTACACTCGCTTGCGCGTTTACTGTACAATCACTTGGGCTTTTCCTGTACAATCGCTTGGACACATTCAAAACTTAGGTAAACAAAAATTGAAGGGATATAGAAATAATTTTAGTTGGCTTGACTTGTTTGACTCGTAATCCAATGATTCAAATATTCTTAGTTAAAGCTGGCTTCTCACTAATATTTTCGAATGCAGGTTAAGTTTATGACAAAAATGTCATTATAATTATTTTGAATCATCTTATTATCGTGATATAGCTTTTAGTTTAAACACATTTTAATTGAAAGACATTACATACAAAATATGATTGTAGTAATACACAATGGGATTCGGAAACAATATATAAAAATAAGGAGATGAGGTTTGATTGCCAATGAGACAATTATCCACCATTCAAATAAAGTGGATGTAAGCAATCATAGGCAACCGTACGGCCTTCAACAATGAGAAAAACCCATACCGTATAGTCGACTACAAAAGGGTTCGATATGAAAATTATGAAACAATTCAATTGAGAAAACTAACGGCCGAATTTATAACAAAACAATTAACGAAAAACAAATACGGCAGACATGAACCAACGACAATATAGTTCTTATATTAATCCATCTTCCTGTCAACAGAAAAAGGGAAATAATTGCTATTTGAATGGTTAAAAATCCGATCTTTTCGTTTCTACCGGCGGCGGATGTGTGTTTCAAGGCTGTACCTCTCAAATCCGAGATAAGTGACAAAATATGACCTCCCCTTACAACACTGAAAACTAGATCTTTTCAATGTTTGTTCAGTTTTAGCAAGAACGCTATCAATTATAGATTCACGAGAAAACGGTCTGGTGAATTGTAAAAATAGAAATAAGTTGAAATAAAAACAAAACTTCCATTTAATGTTATAAATAGCAAACGACGAGTACAGCTGGTTATAGGAGCTGATGTAAAATTGGTTTAAAATAATGCTATGCGAATAAATTCCTGGAGTACCAACTTCAATTCATTTTTCTACTGGCTGTATACCTCTCTGGAACATGCTAATTGTCCGTACATATGTTAGGAATATGGTATTATACCAGCAGTTTATTCGGAACTAAATATACTTGGCTTTATCATTATCCATTTACACTCGGAGGACTACTACGTCATACAAAGGAATTCCGGGATTCCCCATGGATTATTGGGCAGTCATAGTTAAGTTGTTATCCTGATCGGACGTCCCCATTTGATGAGCGGCCTATAAGATAACCAGTGACTCAAGCCTAGTATTGTGATATTTTAGGTAATATACTGCATATACGTATCCCTATTAAATCATTACAGTGGTGTCAGAAGTCGGCACGATTCCACTGATTTCCACTGCGGTTTATCGGTGACATTTATATTCGCCGAATTTCATATTTTTTTTCTTTGTTTTCGCGAGAGGAAAATCTTTGTTTCTTCTCTCCCGCGATTGTATTATTTCATGGAGCGCTGATTTATCAGTACTATTGATATTTGCGCGACTGATATATTCGTTTCATATTCATATTTTGATTATCAGACTTTCCGTGTGATAAAATTCCCATCCCCCTTTTTGTAACACATTTACAAAATACACAGCTTTGCATACACCTTGAGAATAAGACAAAATATGTCATAGGTGTTTTCAGATTGTTTTTGTTTTTTGCTATACTTGTGTTTTCATTTGCAAATCAGAATAAAATCAATATACCAAATTTTCTAAAATTGTGATTGTATGTAAAAGTGTTTGTGATTTAAAAAAAAAAAACATTCTGTTTGTGGGTGTAGTGTTTTTGAGCTTGTGTTTCAAAGAAAAAGCTTATTGTTTTGTGATAGTGCTTGTGTTTGTATTGTAATAGCCTATGCGTACATATTACTTTTTTATTCATTTTAACATTAGTCAATCCTTATACTTTGATAGTAACATACATAGATTTATTTTATTTTTTTTTGTATAAAAGTATATTAGATATTGGCCATTATGTCGCAACCTATCAATATAAACACAGCTTCGTTGGAACAACTAAAACAGATATCAGGAATAAGCGACAGAAGAGCACAAAAGATTATAAATAAAAGAGAAGAGAACGGCTCCCCTCTTATTTTGGAAGACCTAAAACTTATGACGGACATTCCTAATACCATGTGGGATCCACTGATGAAGACTGGGGTTATAATATTGGAATCATCCGAAGAAATCCAAGAAGAGATCCAAGAAGATGTTACGGGGAAAGCAGAAGAAAATGCCAAAGAAATATAGAAGATGGCAGCAATGATTGAAAAATTAAAAACAAGTTTTTCAAATGCAGAGAAAGAAAAAGCACTAATGAAAACAGATTATGAACACAGGATTGCAGCTGTAAACCAGGACTTCACAGTTAAGATGAAAAACAGAGAACACGATTACGAACAACAGTATGTAAACCTTGCCACGAGACATAAGGAAGAATTGGAAGAATTGATTAACAAATTTAACGAAAGAGAGCTGAAATTAAATCAATTTATAGAAGAACGAGGCGAACAGATGAAAAAATTACAGATAACTATGAAGACGGAGACAGATGATAAAACGAAGTTACAGGAGTTGATTGGAAAATGGTCATTACCAAAAGAGAAGCCTAGCATGAATATAGCTGAAACTAAAGATGAACCTAGTTGGCAAACCAAAACCAATACACACACAGGACAGGGCAATAAACGACAAGATGGTCCATTGCCACCTAAGATGAGCACATATGATGGTAGGAGTGACTGGCGACCGTACCTTGTTCAATTCAATCATATTGCCAATAGATATAACTGGACGAATCAAGACAGACTTATTGAATGTTTGAGAGACAGAGCACTAAAGTTTTTTACCACAATGCCAAAGTCAGTCCAGGAAGGATATCAATAAAGGCAACAGTAGTATACCGCTGTTCGAAAACTCATAAATCGATAGAGATAAAAGCAAATCCGGGTTACAAACTAAAACTGAGGGAAACGCATCAAATATAAGAGGAGAACAACGACACAACAAAAACACAACATTAAAATGTAACACACACAGAAACGAACTATAATATAACAATGGCCATTTTCCTTACTTGGTACAGGACATTTTAAGAAAAAAATGGTGGGTTGAACCTGGTTTTGTGGCATGCCAAATCTCCCGCTTTTATGGCAACGTCAAACACAACACCAAAACGACAACATCACATGACAGGACCACAATACAAATAAATGGGAGAACATATAGGACAAAGAAACACACGAATAATAGCTAACAAAAGGTACTAGGCATAAAATTCAATACGTCAGACGTGCGTCTCGTCCACACAAGACCAACCAGTGACGCTCAGATGAAAAAAGTTTGAAAGCCAAAACAAGTACAATGCTGAAGAGCACCGAGGACCAAAACTTCCAAAAAGTAGCGCCTAACACGGCTAGGGTTTTCTGCCTGGGACAAGAACATCCTTATTATTTAGAATAATTTATAATTTTGCAAACAGTAAATTTATAAAATGACTATATAATAGATATACATGATAAAACCAAAGTGGGGACTAACTACAGAATAAAAACGGATACATTACATAAAACAACTTAATCAAGCTGTTTGTAAGAAGATGGAAGACAGATTTGGAAGAAAGGACTTACCTCAT
The DNA here is from genome assembly GCF_021869535.1 of Mytilus californianus. NCBI lineage: Eukaryota > Metazoa > Mollusca > Bivalvia > Mytilida > Mytilidae > Mytilus > Mytilus californianus. The sequence continues at coordinate 83,009,827 of NW_026262712.1, forward strand.
GTTATAAGGAGACAACTGCAAGACCTTCGTCAATTGCCAGAGGAACCTCTTGATGAGTATGCAGAGAGAACACAGGATCTTGCAACTGATGGGTTTCCAGGAACACCTGATGATTTTATTCCGATAGTTGCCACTGATGCATTTTTGAAAGGCTGTATGGACAAAAAGGCAGCTCTAACAGCAATGGATAAGGATCCTGATAGTTTGGACAAAGTGCTTAAGTATGTAAGGAGTGTTGTTACCAATCAGAAAGTTATTTTAGGAAATAAAAAGCCTGAGGTTAAAAGGGTGACATTCCATGAAACAGAAACAGACATGTATAACTCACATGGGGATCATGAATCCACCACAAGTGTAAGAGCTTTGTACAGTAAAGGAACAAGTGATACTGATGTAATTAGTAAACTTGAGTCAAGACGTAAAAAGACAGAAGAAGATGTTCAAGAAACAAAGTCGAGCATCAAACAGATACTGGACATCTTGAAAAGAGGTAATTCAACCAATAGATTCGGACAATCACAAAGATTATCAAGTCCAGGAAGAAGTCCTATTAGAGATAATAAATGCTTTAAATGTGGTGAAGAAGGACATTTTATTGCACAATGTGAAAAACCAAAAAGTAGATCGCCACAAAGATATGGAAACAGGTCAAGGTCACCCTCACCAAATGTAAACAGGGAATCTTTAAACTCCAACGGGTTGAAGCAGTAGGCCGACCTTCAGCCCATCCAGGTGATACTGGAAGGCCACAAACTCTCTCTTTGGACAAACAAACTGAAGTCAATTTATATAAGACAAATATCCAAGACTCAGACGCCAAGACATTATATATTCCTGTAGTGGTGAACAGCAAGAAAACTTTCGGAGTAATAGACACGGCAGCACAGGTGTCGGTTATAAGTAAGACATTCTTTAACCAGTTAACTTACAAACCCAAAGTCAAAGGTAACATCATACTAAAAGGTGCTGGAGCTTGTTCAGAAATAAAAGCAGGAATAGCAGAAAATGTAAACTTGGACATAGGCAGTTACACAGTAAAATGGGATATGGTTGTAGCTGAAATAACAGATAATCTCATTCTAGGTATAGATTTTCTTGAGAGCCAAAAAGCAGTTATTGATTTGACAGACTATTCTATCAAATTTAAAGGTGAAAAAATTCCATCCTTCATGACTTCAAATAGACAGGACCAACAAATGAAAATATACAGAATAAAGATAAAAAAGAAGACAGTCATACCACCTTGCTCTAGTAAAGTTGCCATTGTTGAGTTAGATGAGAAACCGATGAATGATATTGTAATTCAACCAACCAATTTCATGAAGGGCCTGTTGGTGCCAAACATGCTCTGTATGGGTAAAAAACAAATTCCTGTAATGCTAAGAAATCCAACAGAGCAATATAAAACACTGAAAAAAGATTTTCAGATGGGTATAGGATTAGAGATTAATGCTGTAATGGAGGAAATAGACAAACATAGCTTTTTTAAAGTTGAATAAAATTGATTTTGATCAAAAACAGTCCTTTGACCTGAACCAGCTAAGAGAGAAGTTACCAACACATTTAAAAGAACTATTCAACCGATCACTAGCAAATTTGAACAACCAACAGTCATTGCAGCTAGTCACATTATTACTGAAGTTCCAAGATATTTTCGCTAAGGATGACCTGGATATTGGACTTTTCAACGGAGATATCCAACATACGATTGATACTGGAAGTTCTCATCCTATTAAACAGAAAATGCGCAGAACACCTCTGGGATTTGAAAAAGAAGAAGAAGAACATTTACAGCAATTGTTAGATAAAGGAATTATAGAACCATCTACTTCAGAATGGGCATCACCACCAGTCTTAGTTAGGAAGAAAGACGGGAAGCTCAGATACAGCATAGACTTCCGGAAGTTAAATGACGTCACTGTAAAAGACGCGTTCCCGATTTCGAACATAGACACCTGTTTAGACGCATTGAAAGGAACCGTTTTCATGTCAACGCTTGATATGGCCTCAGGGTATTATCAGGTGAAGTTAGACGAAAAAGACAGACACAAGACAGCGTTTGTTACTAAATACGGTCTATTTCAGTATACAAAACTTCCATTTGGTCTATGTAATAGTCCTGCAACATTCAGCAGAATAATTCAGCTTGTTCTTCAAGGCCTTACCTGGAAAGAATGTTTAGCATATCTTGACGATGTCATTGTTTTAGGCAAAGATTTTGATGACCATATCTGTAGTTTAAGTGAAGTGTTTTCGAGGTTCCAGAAGTACAACTTAAAATTAAAACCAAGCAAATGTCAACTGCTACAAACACAAATGAAGTTCTTGGGGAAAATAGTCAGCGCCGACGGAGTTGCGGTGAATCCCGACAGTATAGGATCTGTAAAGAAATGGCCAACACCAAGGAACAGAAAAGAAGTGGAATCCTTTATTGGATTCGTTAACTACCATCGTGATCACATAGAACAATTTGCTGAAACTGCGGAACCTTTACATCGACTTACTGGTCCAAAGGCAGAATTTGCATGGAATGAAGAACAAACACAGTCTTTTCAAAACCTTAAAGAAGCTTTGATAAATTCAGTGATATTAAGTTATCCAACACCTGATGACCTCTTTATTTTAGATACAGATGCTTCACAAAAATCTATCGGGGCAGAATTAAGCCAGATACAAGATGGAGTGGAAAGAACAGTAAGCTTCGCAAGTAAAGTCTTTACAGCGGCTCAGCGGAATTATTGTACAACTAGAAAGGAATTATTGGCCATTATATGTTTTACTAGGCAATTTCGTCACTATCTATTAGGTCGGACTTTTGTGATAAGAACGGACCCAACAGTTTAACCTGGTTACTAAACTTTTAAAATATTGAAGGACAACTGGCAAGATGGATAGAAGAACTGTCTCAGTATAACATGATTATACAACACAGAGCTGGAAAGAAACATATTAACGCAGATGGATTGTCAAGAATACCTGATGACATTGAAGCATGCCGTAACTACAGACCAGATGTCAATTTAGAAGAGTTACCTTGTGGAGGTTGCAAGTTTTGCACAAGGGCACGACAACAGTGGCAAACATTTGAGGAATAAGTGGATTTTGTCGTCCTCTTAACCATTAGAAGACTTGTTGACGACGATTCATATAATATAAATTGGACTCCGTCATACTCTCCAGTAGAACTTCATGAAGAACAAATGAAAGATTCTGATTTAAAAACTTTAAAGAGATGGATCGAGGATAAATATGAGCCAACTAAAGCAGAACTCAAACTGTGTAGTGAAGTAGTCCGACATTTTTGGTCATTACGACAGCAAATACATATAAAAGACAATATTTTGCTTTACAAGTGGGAAGATCCTATTTCGCCAAGACTCCTCTTCATGACATCAAAACAGATGCAAAATGAACTTCTACATGGATGTCATGATGTCGCCTCGTCTGGTCATTTGGGACAGTACAAAACATTAGAAAAACTGAAACAAATAGCTGTTTGGTTCAACATGACGCAATCCTGCAAACTTTATGTGAAATCATGCACTACATGTAATCTTAACAAGAAACCAACACGAACCGCCAGATCGAAGCTAGGGCAATACCATGCTGGTTTCCCAATAGAACGAGTACACATGGACATCTTGGGGCCTCTTCCTGTTACAAAAACAGAAAGTAAATATTGGTTATGGTAATTGATCAGTATACAAAGTGGTTAGAATACTTCCCAATTGCAACACAGACAGCTGAAGTTGTGGCAAGAACCCTGGTGGATCATTTCTTTTCTAGATTTGGCTGTCCAATTGAGCTCCACACAGACCAAGGAAAAACATGGATGGAAATTTAGTAAGACAGCTCTGTGAACTACTACAAATAGCCAAGACTAGAACCACACCATATCATCCGTCATCTAATGGGCAAGTGGAACAGTATAACAGAACAATATTACAGACAATAAGATGTCATATCAAAAGTAAACAACACAACTGGGATTTATTTTTACAACAACTAGTTGGAGCTGTCCGAGCAACACGCAACTCGCAAACAGGATTCTCTGCTAACATGATGATGCTGGGAAGAGAAGTTTTCCAACCACTTGATGTAATTTTAGGCACGTCAAACTGGAATGCTGACAGAAAAGAAGTTCCACAATATATTAAAGATCTAGTGGAGAATTTAAAAAAGGTGCATGACATTGCCAGAGATAATTTGAAGGCTTCTCAGGAACGACAAAAAGGCATATATGACTTGAAATATAACCAGAATATTTATACTGTCGGAGATGTCGTTTATAAACTCAATCAAGCTACAAAGGTGGGACAGTCTGGAAAATTGAAATCTCCGTGGAAAGGACCATATTTGATAACAGCTTGGCGATCACCTGTATTATACAAGATTAAGGATAGGAAAACATAATCTTGGATTCATCATGACAGAATTAAACTTTGCGAAGACAGAGAACTTCCAATCTGGATTAAAAGGATGAGGAATCAATTATTGGATCAAACTATGGATGAAGAAATCAACGAGATGGACGAATGCACACTTGGATTGCCAGATATATTTAAAGAAAACACTAATGTCATGAGTTCGTCAGATCCTCTGATGTCTCATTTCATTAGTGATGCTGCTATTGTGAGTGCGCCAGATCCTCTGGTGTCTCACACAGTCAGTAATTCGAATTCTTTTGATCCTGCGTCGTCTTCAGAGAATAAAGGTCTGACCGACATGTGTGAGAAGAATATCAATGGGGATCTTCATGTTCATGAAATGGACGCATCTTGTGTTGAATCCGATATGTTAAGTAGGAGGAGGCAAAGGAAAAAACCTGTTTACTTATCAGACTATGTCGAAGATTAATGATTTTGTTACAGATAATCATTATTTATGTATAATATTGTAATATAGTTTTTTGTCCATTATTGTTACATAGGAAAGAAATTTTTAGCCAAAATGTAACATATTTTTTAGCTTTACTACTGTAATAATGTGTGCGCAATTTTTGCTTATAAAGAAACTTTTAAAATATATTTTGATATTTATCTATATTTATCGTGTATGTCTCATCTCAATGTTTTTACTTATTCCTGCAGTATGCATGAAGATGATGAATTCGAGCTAGACTATGGACCTTTCGAGGATGAACTACCAAAAAATGATGCAATGTATATTCGTGCGAGTACAAAGAGATACAATAAGGGAAGAAAGTGTCCGACGTGTGCTGGAATTTTCACTAATGTCAGCAGACATGTGTTAAGAACGCACCTACCTTGGTATGTTGCCGCGCAAACTGCTTGCTGGCAGTGCAAAATACAATTTGCCCAGAATAGTGTTTTAGAAGCTCATATTGCAGAATGCCATCAATCTGACATTGAAAATACAAATATAAAATTTTCGGAAGACAAATATGAACGTTGAGTCAACCTTATGAATGGTTTGTTGGATGTTGTTTCTAAAGAACTCGGATGTGATACGTTGCAAGATCTCTGTAATTTAGCTGACAAAAACTGTGTTTATCCCAAGCATTCGGAGCCCATTTTTCAGGAAAAAGATTTAAAACTGTTATCCATATTTAATGCCACGAATGAATATGTATTTGAATTTGGAAGTAAAAATATTATAGTTCAATCTCCATACAGTATACCGTTCTTGTTACATTGGAGAATATTAGCTTCGTTGATCCAGCAAACAGAAATGGGCGAGAACATCATCTCCGTAGAAAAAATTAAATCTTTAAGACCAGTTTTTGAGGTAAACGAGACATTACATCTTACGGACTCTCATTTTCATTTGGATATGCTATCAAAAAAAATAGGCACCATTTCATTACCTCCCTATTTTTGGACTTGGAGCAACAAAGATTATAAAATATCCCATCTTATTAGCAATTACTGTTATCCCAGAAACTGGCCATCTAGTGATTTAAGATCCAAAATTAGAAATGAATAACAGGATTAGACTAACTTTCGGCATTCACCCACGAATTGTGGAACTGGAAAATTCTTCTAAATTGAATGAATGGATTTCTGATTTAGAATGGATGTTAAAAGCGAATAGAGTGGTTGCTGTCGGTGAGTGTGGTTTAGATAATAGTGGGAGGAAATGGGATGTAGAAAAACAGATTGTAATTGCAGTTAAAAGAGACTTACCGTTGGTTATTCATTGCAGAGGAGATGAACGTACTGATGAGATGTGATTGAATACACTTGTTCGTTTGCTGCCAAAACATTTTAAATTACAAAGGCACTGTTTTAATGGAGATGAAGTGATGTATCGGAAATGGAAAACGTCATTTCCGAACTGCAAATTCGGCATTTCACCTTTCATCCTAAATGACCAAAAATATCCAAAATTTAGGTCTCTGGTGTGTAATATGAAACTGAGGGATATTGTATTGGAGACAGATGCCCCGTATCTACATTCTGAGTTGGAGGAATTTGGCTCGCCGTTGATGATAAAGGATATCTGTGAAAAGTTGGCAAACATTTTCTTTCTTGTGTAGTGTGGAGGAAGTAGCCAATATTACGACCAAGAACGCTACAGATGTCTACAACATCATTTAAGTCATGGCGGATATTTTGTATATAGTAATCATTTTGTACATAGTTATTGTACATAGTTTATTGTGACCATTTTGTGACATTCCAACATTATGTCTACATGTATCTACTTCAATTAACGGACAACTGTATTTCAAATTAAGGATTCATTTTCGCATTTAAACTTCAAACCGTTTGTACCATTTAGTGTTTAGATGTAAAAGGAATACCCATAACTTTATTCTACAGAACGGGTTTACTTCTTTGAAAAAGGGAGGAATGTTAGGAATATGGTATTATACCAGCAGTTTATTCGGAACTAAATATACTTGGCTTTATCATTATCCAATTACACTCGGAGGACTACTACGTCATACAAAGGAATTCCGGGATTCCCCATGGATTATTGGGCAGTCATAGTTTAGTTGTTATCCTGATCGGACGTCCCCATTTGATGAGCGGCATATAAGATAACCAGTGACTCAAGCCTAGGATTGTGATATTTTAGGTAATATACTGCATACACGTATCCCTATTAAATCATTACACATATATACAGCTAGATCAGAGAAGTTCAGGGAAACAATTCAAAAGGAATCGATTGATATGCAGCAAAGATTAGCACTTTTGAAATTTAGTAACTAAGCAAATTCAAACGAACCTTATCCGAGACATTGAATGTGAATTGATCGAAAAGACCGCAAATACATGTTCAAAAATCGAGACGACCTTTTCTTAAAATTGTATAAAAAATAGTAAAAAGATACCTACTTTATAAAAAAATATTTATCTTTAATTTTTTAACCTGTACAGACAGGCTTTAAAATTGTTACAATCACGAAAAGACAATATTTCTATATTGCATGTTCACGTGACAAGAGCAGACCGGTGTACTAGAAAACCTAGATGTGAAAAATAAGTATATTTTTTGAAATTGTAACATGCTATGGACTTTGTGGGACATCCTGAAAGTTGGTTACCCGAAAGATCTTTAGATTTTGTATGTACATGATTTTTTCCAATTTTTGTTATCAATATGCAGCAAAGATTAACATTTTTTAGATTTCAGTTTCACAAGCTTTTAATGTAATTATCTCGATAAATACTGAACATAAAACATCGAATTTTCGTGTATTTGCATGTATATTTCTAATAATACAGTTTAACAAATAATTTCGTTAAAATTTACAATTGTTGTTTAGAAATAACTTTTGATCAATATCGTCACCGGCATTGTTTTATTATTGATTTCCTCGACCTTATCATAAGAAGAGCGAATTTTCTATCAGGCGAAAACCAAGTTGAAATTAAACAAAAGAAATGGAACTCTTTATTAGAGAAGGTTAAAAAGGCCAAGTTGGTAAACTTGAATTGTTTACATCTGTTTCTATGGGCTTTAAAAGTTTAATGAATGTGCATAATTTAGGATTTTATGCATCTTATATATGTGTTTTTACTTAAATTATGGTATGGAGCTTCGAGATACTTGTAAACTTTTAAATTATAGAAAAATTTTCACAAAACAGTCAATTGTGGTAGGTGCAAAAACATGTGGATCTTTTTTGTGCATAAGCATAAATTCAGCCGAAAAAAATCCAAAAGAAAGATAAATTTAGAATGATCTTTTAATAGCATTAACTTGCATCTCTGCCCCCGGCGACAGTTTTTTGGGAAAAAAATTCGAAAAATGGGCTATAATTTCATCGAAAAGAAAAGTCTAGTACACATTTTTATATGTTCAGACGTGTTTAAGTTGACTATTCTGTCTTGAAAACGTTTAAAAGAAAAATATTTGATACATCATCTCGCTTCAGATTCTATTATTTTTATATAGTTAGGTTATAGGTTGATATAATAACATTAAAAATTTACAGTTCTAAAAAATGAAATATATGGGTCAAGTGAAATACCTTTCTAATGAGTCATAACAACACAGTAGGTGTGTTCGAATAACAAATTTTCACTAAAAGTTCTTGACGACAAACTTTGCAAGTGGATCTTAAAAAAGGTATAACTTCAAAAAAAACTTCAGTTTTTTTGTGTGTGTGTTATCTAGGGTGTTTAGTCTTCAACCTCTGAAATATTTAATTAGAATTTTTTTAAATATTTTTGAACTTTCGAAAATTCCCTCTGACAACCGATCAGATAATAGTTTTAAGTTGACCATATACATAAAAGTACATTAAGGTTCATGTGGACCCTTTGGCTAAAATGGCTGCGTTTTCACCTCAAAATTTACTCTGAGTACAGGCAAACCTGTGCATCTGAAAAAGTTTTAAAGCATAGCATGCCCTAGATAAATAAAATTCAAATGCATTGTATGTTTTAGAAAATTTAAAACTTAACTGGATTTTGCAGTGCACTTTTTTTCGTCCCTGCAGAAGGTGATAAAATTAACAAACAGTTGAATTTCACTTGATATGGTCCACTCAGGTACATGGTTTAAATCACTAATTATTGTCAGGTATCTATTGTCCATCTATTGTCCATATCAATCGATACAGTTCACTTCAATTATTACCTGTTGGGAAGTTCTCAAACCTCTTTCACAACTCAGTTTATTTTGGCATCTTCTAGAGAAATGAAAAAAAGTGCACTGCAAAATCCATTTAAGTTTTTAATTTTTCTAAAACATAAAATATATTTGAATTTTATTTATCTAGGGCATGCTATGCCTTAAAACTTTTCCAGACACATAGGTTTATCTGTACTCAGAGTTAATTTTGAGGTGAAAATGCAGTCATTTTAGCCAAAGGGTCCACATGAACCTTAAATGATGCTCAATAGCTAGTAGATACGTTTGTCTTTTAAAATACAACTGGCATATAAGGATAGTAATTATGCTATGTTGATAAATTGGTCGGTTTTCAAGAGAATTGAAAGCGCGTCATCACTACAATGGCTTCCATTTTTACGATTATAAAAATAACGTGGCGTAATGGGGAGATAATTTTGACGAAGTAGAATCCTGACTGCGTCTTCGTTCACTAGATTTCCGACTGCAATAAAAGCCAACTAGAGGCTCTCAAGAGCCTGTTTCGCTCACCTGTATTTACTGATGCTTTGGAAATCATGTAAAATAAGGTTAAAATCATAATTAATAGTATTAGATATTAGATATTATAATGATATCTAAGATAATAACAAAAAACTGTAAAATTTCTGTAAAATTACTAACTCAGGGGCAGCAACCCAATAATGGGTTGTCGGATTCATCTGAAAATTTCAGGGCAGATAAATCTAAATCTGATGAACATTTTTGCCACCTGTCATATTTGCTCTAAATGCTTTAGTTTCAGAGATATAAACCAAAAACTGCATTTTACCCCTATGTTCTATTTTTAACCAAGTCGGCCATGATGGTTGGAAGGCGGGGTCATCGGACGATTTTTTTAAACTAGATACCCTAATAATGATTATGGCCAAGTATAGTTAAATTTGTCTCAGTAGTTTCAAAGAAGAAAATTTTTGTAAAAGATTACAAAAATTTACAAAAAATTGTTAAATATTGACTATTAAGGGCAATAACTCCTAAAGAGGTCGACTGACAATTATGGTCATGACAACTTATTTGTAGATCTTACTTTGCTGAACATTATTGCTGTTTACAGTTTATCTCTATCTATAATAATATTCAAGATAATAACCAAAAACTGTAAAATTTCCTTAAAATTACCAATTCAGGGGCAGCAACCCAACAACGGGTTGTCAGATTTGTCTGAAAATTTCAGGGCAGATAGATCTTGACCTGATAATCAGTTTTATTTAGTCAGATTTGCTCTAAATGCTTTGGTTTCAGAGATATAAGCCAAAATCTACATTTTACCCCTATGTTCTATTTTTAGCCATGGCGGCCATCTTGGTTGGTTGGCCGGGTCACCGGACACATTTTTTAAACTAGATACCCTAATAATGATTGTGGCCAAGTTTGGTTAAATTTGGCCCAGTGGTTTCAGAGGAGAAGATTTTTGTAAAAAGCTAACGACGACGGACGACGACGACGACGACGACGGACGACGGACGCCAAGTGATGAGAAAAGCTCAGTTGGCCCTTTGGGCCAGGTGAGCTAAAAAGTGATTTGATATTGTAATGGAACAGAAGAGTTTCTAGTGATTACGTTTGCGGGCATGTGAATGATTATAACTCTCAGGCAGGAAATGCTTGTTCTATCTATTCTACCACATTTATGAAAAGTTTTTACAGTTCACGAGATTTCTATTATGCCCCTTTCACATACACGAATTTTTCATACGAGTCCTCACGGTTCGCACAAATTCACGAAATCGTACGATTTGGCAACTTTTACGACCGATTTAAGAGTTGTAACGCGTTATTACGAGCTTTTTTCGGATTATTACGAGTTTTACGATGTATTTACGCAAAATTTCACGATTTGTTACGAGTTGTCATGTATAATACGAACAACATTTTACGAGCATTTTATGAAAAGTTACAAGAATATTACGGAATGTTATTATTCATCGAATCTTTTACGTGTTGTTACAAATAATTACGAATTAATTACGAGTATTTACGAGTCCTTATAATTATGATTTTGCAGCTTTTCTACCTTTCCCTTAATCGTAAACAATACCAGGTACGAACACGTAAAGTATACGTATCTATTCGTAAAATACTCGTATCTATTCGTAAAATACTCGTATCTATTCGTAAAGTACTCCTAACTACACGGAAAGTGCTTGTAATAACTCATAACAATCCGTAAAGCCATCGTAACATGACCCAAATGAAATCGTAGACAACATGTAAGCACTCGTAATAATCCGTAAATAATCCGTTAACAAATCGTTTAAAAAATTGTTACGAGTCATTTACAGATTCTAACGAGCAGTTTTCAGATGGTTACGTGTTGTTGTACATGAGCGGTTTACGATATTTACGGATTGTTGTTGCGAGTTGTGATGAGTTATTTACGGATACATTTAATAATGGTAATTTGGTCTTGTTATCAAATGTATGTGTTACTGATGCTTAAAGGTTTATTTTTTTTTTATTTTAGATGGAATATTGTATAACAAAAGAGTATATAATTAAATTGTAAATATTCAGTTTTAACAAAGTGGTATTCTTGGTTATATAAAAATGCAATGCATACTACACTTCTTGTCAGAACACAAAGAAAAATATGCGTGAACAAATTGGCTAATCCAAAAAGTGACAACATAATCATTACAACATAACACTCCAGGCATGCCACATTTAAACTATACACCAGTCATGTTTTATTTGAAAGATTTCCTTCTGATATATAATGGTCACAGTTCGATTTAATTTTGATAAAGGGAAAATGTTATTAGGCATTATATGGAAATATACATTGAGATAAAAGATGTAACATACATATGGAAAGCTTACGCAAAACTTTGATGATCAAATCTTTATTGAAGGAAACTTGTTAAAACGGAAAGACCTCCCAGTCAAAATTCGAAAAAAAACTTGTTTGCTATATGGCAATATTTCATAATGCAGTCATTGCATGTGCTTTCATTATGATTTTAGAGACATGTCTGCAGTATACTTATATAGTCAGTCTAATTAAAATATAGAACTCTGATTTCGTTATACTACATACGGAGTATAACGAAATCAGAGTTCTATATTTTAAATACGGAGTATAACGAAATCAGAGTTCTATATTTTAATTAGACTGCTTATATAGTTTGAATATCCCTTTGTTAACCTCCGCCTTTTCTTTTTCACTCCACGTGTAATGCAACATGAGAAAACAGACTTTAGCCTGTCGGAAGAACACGATGGGTGTTTCAGATGAAATAAAAGGGAAAATAGTAAATAAACCATAATATAAGGTAAAAAATAGCGAAAGTTTTTGTCTTAATGGCTGCATTTATAGACGTACATTTTTACTTTCAACGGATAACAGAGTATGAATATCGAAAGAAATGTGTATCATAACCGCGGACTTGTCGAATGAAATACAAATATACTTTGTTATGGAAATAACGTCTTTCAGTAATGTAACAACTAGTGGGTTGAAAACCAAAGAAAAGTACTCATTCTAATCAAGGGTTGCCACGTAGACCAACAACATTCTTTTTAAATTTACAATATGTTTAACTGTATATTAACCCGTTTTAATAGATAACTACATTTATAAAAAAAAATATTGAGACTGCTTGTATATAACTATTTAAAGTTTTTGTTTGTTCGGTTCAGAGTATAAAAGGAAAGATCTTTTCAAAACTTATAACAGTTTTAATAGGTCGTCGATATTATACAAATTTTATCTGTAAATTCTTAATCTTACAAAACGACAGGGGTTAAAGTAAAATTTTGAATTGTCAATACATTATTTCTTGATCTATTCACATTTATTGTGCACCATTGAATAACATCCTTTGAATGTGTTTATCTTTGCTGCATATCACTCTATTTCTTTGGTAAATTTCTCATGAACTTCTCTGTTCTAGCTTCCTACTTATACATATACGATTTAAAGTATTGTTATGGTCCTATGTTCAGTCATAAACCAAAAAAGACTGAATTTGGAACGTAAGGTATAATTTCGCAAACCAATTAAAAAAAATCATATAAACTGCTGTTGTATTCGTTTGGTTTATTTAAACATGGTAACTTCAGTTTTGATATGATTTAAAATTGTAAGGCGTTCTTGTATAGGGAACGTGTCAAACATGAATAGCTTTTATTTCTTCGTTTTCCAAATGCATTTCGTGTTCATGTAGTATATGGTCTGGTAATTCAATTTGACCAATACCATGACATTTGTTTGCCTTTAAGATAACTTCTAAAAGAACCGTGCAAACCAAATATCTGATATTTACTGTCACGAACTCTCAAGATTTAGTTCATGCCTCGTTCACACGTACATTTAATTCGAATTGAATTCGAATCGAATGCGAATCGAATTCGCTAATCGCGTTCACACACTCTTCTTTTTTAATTCGAAATGCGTTTTTGTTAATACGAATTAAAAGTTAACGTCGTTAGGACAGTAAAGCGAATTTGACGCGCATTGCAATTCGAATTAGAACTTACGTTTGGACGTTAAACGTTTCGAATGCGAATTAAACTAATTCGAATTAGTTAATGCGAATCGAATTCGAATTACGTGTGAACGCAGCATCAGATTCCGAAGAGCTTCATGGAATGTGCTATCCTTCTTGTAGTCTTCTCAAACGAACGAAGTTAAAAAGACAAACTCAATGTATTTAACCACGGTTTTCTATTATGCTTTCTAGCATTTTTAATCTAGACATTTACCTCATGATAACTTAAATGCTTGTATATTGTTTATATACATATCCTTTCTACGGACAACAAATGACAATTTAAAGTCGTTGTTTACCCTAGAATTCCTTGACACACAACATACATTCATTATTATCGATGGATATCATAGGATGCCGATTAAACTAAAAATAAGGAGATGTGGTATGATTGTATGAATGAGATAACTAAATATCCATAGTCTAAATGACGTGGATGTAAGTAACTAAGGGTCACCGTACGGCCTTCGTCAGTGATGTAAGTAACTAAGGTTCACCGTACGGCCTTCGTCAGTGATGTAAGTAACTAAGGTTATCCGTACGGCCTTCGTCAGTGATGTAAGTTACTAAGGGTCACCGTACGGCCTTCGTCAGTGAACAAATCCCATTTCGAATATTCAGCTATAAGAGGCTCTGGCATGACTAAAAGGGGAACAACTTGATTTAAATGAGAAAACAAACAGTCTGATTTATGACAAAACAAAAAACGAAAAACAAATACGATAGACACCAATCAATCACAACATATGAATTACAAGCACCTTGACAGGCACACAGAGAATGTGGCTCGGTTAAACATGTTTAAGAGCACCCAACCTTCCCCTTAGGCAACCGATTAAGGCAACTTGTGTGTTTCAATCATAACTTAACTAGACACCATTATTACAAATATAGGTAATCCAGTTATATGTTTTAACGGTGATATACAGTATATATAGCTTGGTGTTTTTTAATACTTAAGATTTCTGCAAATCGTATAGTAGTTCAAGTGAAACATGTGAGAATATATTTTCTGATACTTCTTGCTTCAGTTTTGCTTCAATGTTGCTACAATCCATACATGAGGTATGGCTGCTATGCAAGATGAGTGGGGTTGAAAACAACGATGAAAAGTAATTACATAAACCGATTGGCTTTATTTTCAATTTCGTTCCTTAAAATATCATTTGTGAAGTTGTTCGAGCATTTTACAATTGTTATACAAATGATAGCAAAAGAGTTCATTATCTCCGCCCAGTCGCATTACAATCTTCAATATTCTTATATCTTCAAGATTACGCAAGTCTACATCATTTCTGCACCTATGTTTCTAATGAACGAATCAAGTTCTGAGTCTCGGATTTGCTTTCTACATTTAGGAGTCTCAAGTAGGAGTCAAATCAAAGGAATTTCTTATAATGTAGTATAAGAGATTGCATTTGAGATTCCCAACATAAAAAAAAGTTGGACCGAATAGGAAATTAAAAAAAATATATATAAATTTGAGACTATCCCTCCCAAAAACCAACATGAATGGATTTCATCCACTCCAGTATATAGTATAACTGTGCATACTTTATTTTGTATGCTTAAACTTGTCACTTAGTGCATATAGACAAAAAATGAAAATTGTTTAATATAAAAACAAATTATGGTGTCAAATATAGAATACAATTATATCTAGAGGTTACATATGAACAGTTTGTTGATTTTATAGTATTTCTAAGTTTGTGTTAATTTATTCATTGATCTCATCCTCAGCTAAAATCTTTTTCAACAAGGAGACAATCTCCATTTTTTCTGAAAAAAGGAGAAAAATTATCAATTAGGATTCAAAGAAAATTCATTATTTAGTAAATACTGAAATAACAGCCATTGTGTTTTACTTGTAACACATCTATGCATGTGTTTCTGCATGCATAATAGAATGTGTCACAATGCATGCATCATATAATGTGCCACAATGCATTTAGAGAAAGACCTGCTTATCCTCCCGGAACACCTGACTTATCTCGAGGGTTTTTTGTTTTGGCTTCGTATCATTAAATCTTTGTTTTTCTTTGTTTATAAATGAATGTGTACTGTATCTCTTATCTTTGCTTCCATCTTTTTTTTTGTTATGGACTTGTCTATCCATATTGTGATATGTTGTTTCATTATTAATTTTTACAATTATTTTAGGTTCGTTTTGGTCATATAGCTCTTCCACTGTTTTGGTTCCATGGCTTTCAAATATTTAGCTATTAGTGTAGATTTAAAACAGAATATTGAATAATCGTAAAATGTAGAAATGTTCAGAAACTACATATAATCGTATATGATATGGAGATGGAAAATTTGAGTTTTTCTATGTAGTATTTAGTAGACTTTGTTTGTCTTTTTTGTTTTATGCCATGGCTTGGTCAGTTTCACTTCGATTTTATAATATATGTTGATTTTCCCTTTGTTATCTTCCGCCACTTTTGATTATCTCGTGCACCATTCGTCAAGTCACAACTCGGCCGTTTCCGTACCTCCATCTAAAGATTGAGAGAAGCGGAATCACCTGAGGTTTTCCGATTGTCTCGTGCACCTTAATGTTTTCTTCATACGGGTTAGTTGTATATACATGGCATACATGGAAACGAATCTTGTTCATTGTCTTATGTTCAGCTGAGCTATTGAGACATATCTACCGAAAAGAAATAAGTAACACAAAGAAAACAAAGATTTACTTTTAAACAGTAAGACAGTGTCCTTACTTTAAAAATAAAAATTAATGAATTTTGTGACATGTCATGAATCCCCTCTGATATATCCCCTCTGCATGATTCTAATAAAGACAGGTACTTAAAGTTCTTGCCGATAAAACATTTTTATCAAATTAGATTATTAAATCATTTACCTTTTTCAGCACAAAAATTGCAGCACATGTTGCGAAGTTGTGAATAATTTGTACTAGTGCAAAATTCCATGTTTTGGTCCATATTATGACAGGCAACTTTACCTATTACATCCTCACCGTTACAGGAATCTGAAATGAAAAGCAAAATAACCAAGAACGCCCCAAAAATACATTGAAAATTTGTTAAGCAAGTTTAAATCATGATTTTGAAACACTTTACCACTATATGCATGGAAAGAGGTAATGATACATTTGTGAATTGAATGCACTTCCGTCCTCTTACCGGCATGTTCTGTATCGATATTCCAAGTTCAATATTCCGACAGGGGGAGTCATTGCCACACTTACTCGTTATTTAGTCTCGTCAAGTGGTTTTATTTTAATTATTCCGAAAAATAGACTTGGGGTAATAAACAGGCTCCGTGTTGAAATCCGTACTTTGACCTATAATTGTTTACCTTTTACACATTGTGACTTGGATGGATAGTTGTCTCGTTGGCACTCATACCACATCTTCTTATTTATATGAATTGTCAGCTAACTATAGTTACGGAAGCCTAATTAGGACCTCCCAAAAATATAATTTGAATTCGAAATCACGAATTTAAATCGTTATTACGAATTGTATAATTCGTTATAACAGATTAAATTTGTGATAACGAATGGGTGGAAATCGTTATAACAGATTTTGTAATTCGTTATTACGATTTAAATTCATTATCACATATTTTTTTATAATTTGTGATAACGTATTAAAATCGTTATAACGAATTGGATAATTGGTTATAACGTATTATATTCGTGATAACGAATTTGTGGAATTAGTTTTCTCAGTTTTTTGTAATTTGTGATTTCGGATTAAAATTCATTATCACAGATTTTTAGCTCACCTTGCCCACAGGGTTAAGTGAACTTTTCTCCTCACTTTGAGCCCGTCGCTGTTCATTAACTTTTACGAAAATCTTCTTCACTGAAACCTTTTGGCTGAAGTGAAACAAACTTGACCACAAGCAATTTAATTTTAACGAATTTTATTTGAAAAATTAGAAAAGAGATTGGACACTTAACTAGGAACATTGTTTGTTTTTTGTTTTTGTAAATGGGCGTTAACTGGGCACAACCCAAGATCGGAAAAAGTGACGTCACCCAATTTCAAACTTGATCTGTGTTTTGTGTTAATAAACATTGTGTAGTAGTTCGATAACATTTGATTGAGGCAAACTAAATGTAGAGAACGGAAACGACAGATTGAGCACTAAGTCTTTGTCCGTTTGTAAAGGGGCATAAGTCAAGAATGGTAAAATTGACGCCATGCATTTCAAATTTGATCTGTGTTTTGTGGTAATAAGCATAATGTATAAGTTAAATTTATAACATTTGGTTGAGACCAACTAAAGTTAGAGAACGGAAACCAGTTTCGGGAACGTACGCGACGGACGGACTGTACTGACGGACAAGGGCTAGACTTAATGCCGCCCTTTGCCTAGCGGCGGGGGCATAAAAATTGTGTTTAACACTTATAGTTCGTAAGAACGGTAAATTTTTATTCATTCTTTTTTATTTAAAGTCTTTTTAGACCGGCGTTTTCCTTCGTGTGTATCGCCCATGAATATATTTTACACATAGGCAACAGAAGTAGTTTCGGCAACATGGTTTATCGAAGTGTAAAACCTAAGAATGACCAAGAATCTAACAGACCAATCACATTCAAGTATTTGTTGATATGCTTATAATTTAAGAATTTAAGAATTATTTGATAATGACGAAAACAAAATAGGAGTGCATGTAATTAAAAAAAAAACCAACAGATTAAGGAGAAGAACTTGGAATATAATGTGCAAAAGTATATAACTTAAAGGTTAGCCTAGAGTGAAGTGAAGTGAGAGAAATAAATTAGGATATCTACTATACAGAATGTGTGCGATGAGGCCGCCTGCGGAACAACATTGCCAACATGGCCAAAAATAGAACATAAGGGTAAAAAGAGGGTCAATTGCCGCTTTCAATCATATGAAATTATTTGTAGATCTTTGCTTTCTCGGTGATCATTTTTGCTATAGTAATTGATTGAAAGAAAATCTCTATTATAAAAGTTTCAAAATAATAGACAAAACACAAAAAAACATAAAATAAAAAAAACGTCAATACAGGAAAATTATTCCTATAAATAGTCATCTTACAATTTTGATGTAAGTAGACAGTAAGTAAATCTTGTGATTCTAAACAATTCTTTATCTACAGCAGTTTTCAAGATAAAAAAAACATGTTTGTTTACCCTTGTGTTCTATTTTTTGCCATGTCGGCCATGTTTTTACGCAGGCGGGTTCATTGCACACATTCTTCAAACATGATTTTTTTCTCTCACTTTGCACTTATATTCTATTTTCTTCCTCTTTAAATCTTGTGTTTGTTTTTAAATAACATGCACTCCTTTTTATGTTTTCGTCTTTATTAAATAACTGTTATATTATTAGCATATCAACAAATACTTGAATGTGATTGGTCTGTTAGATTTTCTTTCCTAGACTTACACTTCGATGAACCATGTTGGTGAAAATACTTTCGTTGCCTCTGTGTAAAATGTATCCATGTACGATACACACTAATGATATTCACCGCGCTAAAAAGACTTTAAATAAAAATTAAGGAATAAAAATATATCAGTCAAGAAATATGAGGATTGGACACATTTTTTTTCTAGAGTGTTTTGGTGTGTAAACTGGGTCGCCGGCTAAGAAACTTACATATCAGTTTGTGAGTTAAACTACCCGTTTACACGACTAAAAATTCTAGGTATAGTGTTTTTGTGTTTTATATTTGTACATTGAGAAGACTTCACTAATGTTGTTTCAGTTTGTGTCCGATCCCTTTTGCTAGTTTTCCAAATAAAATGCATTAAAACTAAATTGATTGTGGTCAATTTTGTTGCACTTTGGCCAAAAGGTTTCAGTGAAGAAGATTTTCGTAAAGTTATGAACAGCGACGGGCGCAAAGTGAGGAGAAAAGCTCACTTAACCCTGTTTGGTCAGGTGAGCTAAAAATCTGTGATAATGAATTTTAATCCGAAATCACAAATTACAATAAAAACTGTGCCATGATAACTAATTCCTCAAATTCGTTATCACGAATATAATACGTTGTAACCAATTATACAATTCGTTATAACGATTTTAATTCGTCATCACAAATTGCAAAAAAATTGTGATAACGAATTACATAATCTGTTATAACGATTTCCACCAATTCCTTATCACAGATTTAATCTGTTATTACAAATTATACAATTCGTGATTTCGAATTCAAATTATATTTTAGGAAGGTCCGAAATGGGCTTCCGTATGTAACAACATCTGGTGTATACAAAACATTGACATTTATTTGTGCTAACAAAATGTAGTTTAGACAAGAAGTTGAAACTGTGACTTTCCATTAAATTTCAACTGAAATTGTGTGCCATCAATGTCGCGATGTTTGCTATTGAAATCTCGATATCTGGTAGAGGGTATTTCAATCACCAATCCTATTAAATTTCAAAACTATTCCCTATTGAAATTTTTTGGAACATTAAAAAAACAAAGATTGCTTCTAGTTGTCATGTTGTTTGTTCAAGCAGAATAAAATTAGCACAAACATGTATCGTTTGTTAAAAAAAACTTTTCATACATCATTCCTACCAAGTTTGGTTAAAATTAGCCATGTATTTCAGAAAAAATATGAAAATGTGATTTCCCATAAGGTTTTAACTGGAACAACAATGTGCCATTAATTCCATCAACATGTTTGCAACCAATCGGTACACGTTTGCCACTAGATTAAAATTAAATGAAAATTGTTTGTAGAATACTCCGATCATCAATACTTTTAAGTTGCAAATTACTTAAAAAAAATATAACCCCACCTAAACAGTTCAATATTTAGTAGTTTACCAATTTTTATTAACAAGTATTCAAATAAAGTATAAAATTATATTTTTTTGCATCTTTTCTATAGCATTGATTTTATTTTAGATATTTTTTTTTTAAAATGTATCATATCCCCATACTCAGAGCATACTTACCAGTGCTTTTGGCAACATTTTCCTTTTGGTCTACCATGGGTTCCTCTTGATTTCTTAGACCATTTAATGAAAACCCTGTTGCTGTACCGAGAAAAAAAACCACTACAATAGCCAGCTTCATTATTTAATTTTTACCGAAGACCTTCAAGTTATAACCTTCTTTGTCAGATCGTCTTAGCTAAATGTACTCAACTGTTACCACATCGGTATATAGTGTTGCCATGTCGCCCACGGAGGTACAAAACTGGTTTTCTATAAGTTTAAAAACTTTCATATTTTAGATAAAAATGATAAATCTACTAACAGCAGGTGTGAAATAAACATGGAATTGACAAAAAATTATAAAGTACATTTCTCTTATGTTTATGAATTATAATTTTCAAATGAATGAAATAAGTATATCTATATTTCACATTTATGGGTCTCTTAAAGTAAATATTTGTACGAAGCCATACAAAACGCCACTGTATACAGGGGGAATTAAACGGCGTCTTATAAAGAAAGCCCTTTAACAAGGCCGTATCAGCTTTCAATGGCGACATTGAAATATTCTTAATAATATTATATTCTTAAATGTAGAATACTTCCCAGGCTATATATGTATTATATATATTTTATTTATTTTTGAACAAAGCTATACAATTTCCGAAAAACTATATTTCATTAGCTTTAAGAGTTTAGAAGTCACTTGTGAAAACGGATATGTGTAAACGATCATAAAACAATGGTTAAAATACATAAAGGGAAGGAAAAATATTACAAACAAATTGAAAAATTGTACTGAGTGAAATTTCATTTTATTGTCTGTATGTTTACATGATACATTGCATCATAAAATTATGCATTTTTACGTGGATAAATTTTTTTAAATAAGGATAAGCTGTACAATTTTCAAAGGGCTTGACAAGTGAAGACAGTGTTCATGTTTGTAAACAAACCATGATCAACCATGATTATAACAAATATTTCAACACGTTAATACCATATTAAAATATTTATCTAATTACAATGTCGTAAAATGACTATGGAACACTACCGAATGACTTACATCATTAAATATTTAAAGATTGTAAGACAAACTTTGAATGTCATCTTAACACATGATTTGTTTTTCTACAGAAATGCGATCGTAAGTAAAGAACTTGACCTTAACTAGCGATAAGTATTAGTTTAGAATAATTTTTCAGTCCTATAAACTCAGGAAAACGAAAACATTTAATTTGATACAAAATTGCCCGAATCACGCAATATTAAATTAACATATAATTTGTTACACTTTTATTTAAATATCAAATTGCAACTATATGTGAAGGAAAAAAAACAAAACAAACAAAATAGCCTCACATTTTATTATGAAAAGAATTAAATAACTATAAGTAAATGTTATTTGATATGTTTGAAAACAGAAATAAAGAAGAAAGAAGGTTTGCCAAACCTATTGTAATATTTCAATACGAAGAAAACTTTGTCATACATCTTTTTTACTTTTATTGATAGAGCATCAGGTTTCTCACATACTCATTTAAAATGCTTTTCATATTCAATCTTTAATATATACTAAGAATGACACATCTTTTTTTAATTTAGATTTTTTGATTTTTGTGATGCAGCAAATTATTGAGGCGTTTAAATGATTTTTGATTACAACATAAGTGTGATCATGGAAGTCATTATATTGCTCACATGGTGTGATGTATGTGGTGAGACTATATATATGATGTGTACGTATTTGGAATATGTACATCTCTATTCTGTGACAGAGAATTGTTTTAAAGATTTTTTTCCAAAATTATAGAAGGAACAATGACATGAAGAGGTATAAGACCGATTTCCCTTCTAAACATTTCACCAGCACGGACATTAAGATAACATTCTTTGAATCTTTACTATGTGTTTAGCTTGGCTAAGTGTTTGCTTCAAGGTTCTTTCAACATGCTATTA
This sequence comes from Mytilus californianus, assembly GCF_021869535.1. Lineage (NCBI taxonomy): Eukaryota > Metazoa > Mollusca > Bivalvia > Mytilida > Mytilidae > Mytilus > Mytilus californianus. The sequence goes on from NW_026262712.1 coordinate 83,032,271, forward strand.
TATTCATGAGCGTTTCAGGGGCTGATCCAGGAATTAAGGTTAGGGGGAGCGCAAACTTAATTTTTTTTTGAGGTAAAATTATCGAAATATTCTTTATTAAGCTGAGGACAACCCATGCTTTGCAAATTTTAGGGGGGGGAGGGGGTTGTGCGCATGCCCGCCACACCCCCGCCTGAATCCGCCCCTGCGTTTAATTCAACTTATAAATGCATGACTCAAAACTGCAATCATTTTCTAGAAATTGACATTTTGTATGTTTTCTATAAAAAAAAAAAAAAAAGGATAGAAAGGACATTTAAAACCAAATCAAATCCTATCCGCTGGGATGATATCACTGCTTGTGAACTGTTAGTCCCAAAAGGTACCCGACCAGCAGTCACTTCTTTCAGCATTGTTCATTAGTTAGTCAAAACAGTTTGATAAAAAGTTGAATTTTGCGCAGTTTTCACAAAAAATGAAAATGTTTTTAACATGTCTCTCTGAAGGAAAATGCTCTAAGGTGATTTGGAAATTTAAAAAAAAAAATAAATATGTAATTTTCCCTAAAATTTATACTTAGTATAGCTTTGAGCCATCCACCATTTTATTAAATTTCTATCTTATCAGTTAATTCATTAATGGGTTTCTTAACTTCAAGGTCTTTTGACGATTACTATCTGTTTTTCTCAATAATGAATGGCCTTGTTGACGGCCGAAAATCAAGTGACATAAATTTACGTTTCAAATTATTTCCTAATTGGTTGTACGGAGAAACTAAAATCTACATCTTATCTTTTCACTACGCATTTCTCTCATTTTTATGCATCGCAATTTTAAAGGTTCAAACTTATATAGTAGGGTTATGACTTTCAGTTTTTTGTGTGTTTTTTTTTAAGATTATGCTCAACATATCTGTGCTAGTGCTCGTATACCGGTAAGTAAAGAGAATGAGATTATATGCCTTATGTTTGGAAACAATCTAATTAAAATATAGACCTCTGATTTCGTTATCCTCATACGAGCACGCGAGTTAATATGGATCAGAATTTTAATCAGATTGGTTTGGAAAGTGCCACGTTTCCTACTTGTAAAAAAACATTTGCAAGAGCTATATAACAGGGGTTCGTAGGTGACTTATTGCACGTTGTTGACAAATCATCCTGGCCGATTAACTTGCGGAATCTATACCAAATTGACGTATTTGAAGTATTCAAAAGACACTAGACGACAACCATACAAAGAAATGTGAGACATATATTTACGTTGATAAGACTTCAATTAGATCCACAATTAAACCAGAAAGACAGATATGTGTCAACATACGGGCTTTAAAAACAGACACGTGTCTGTATCATATGTCAATCTCTAAGTTGGCCGAGTCTTTACAAGTTTTCAATACATTGCCAAAGATCTGTCATTAACATCGATTCTTTTAATATAAAAACACAAAGATTTCTACCTCTGATTTTCGACTCTATTACATTTGTCGAAGTTACTCTAGATTTTTTTTACGTAGTTCCCAAAAAAACTCCACCCCTTCTTTTTCTCCGTCAGTTTGAACACAGAAGCGTACAATAAACGTCGGATAAGAATCTGCAGTATCGACATTTTTAACTAATTAAAAACACAACACGTAAAAGTACAACAATTTTAATATAAGTCAAATAAAGTGCATGTACTTTTATGACCAAACGATAATTTTAAAAACATCCATTTGAATTTGATATCATCGAAACTGGGGAAATGGTATTGCGCTAAAATCAATAAAAAATTCAAGCGATTGAAAATTTTCAGAATGTTCATATTTTGTTTAAGGAGAGACTATAACCACAATCAATTTACAAACTACATGCAGTATGAGATATATTAAGAACAAGTTTAAAAAAAAAACGTAAAACAAACTTTACTAAAAGGTTTCTTTTATGGTTTGGTTGTTGTATTTTTGACGTAAACTCACATCTCTTAATACATTAAATATCTCCATTATCTCTTTTTTCAACGACGAGCGACCCTTTCTCAATAACTTTGATGTCGTAACTAAGTTCCATGCACGGCACCCTTTGCCAGCGGGCGAGATGATTTTTAAGAGTAAGTTATTAGTGTTACCATATACAACGACTAGAGTCATGTGATCTTTGTCAGAATAAATCTCAGGATATATTTTAGAATTAAGACAGATAACTTTTAGGAAAAGTTTCAATTTTTTCAAATTTTTTGTTTTGACCATCCTAAAGTCCTAAATTTAATGGCATACGATCAAAATAATTATATACAAAGTATGCTTGTTTATCAAGTGGTAAAATGTCGAGTAAAATGTGAAAAATCAATTGAAAATGCGATGTTTTTATCGCAGAGTAAATATTTATAAATTTCTTAATTTCTCATAAACTACAGTTTAAAGGTGAAGAGAAGTAACAAATTGAAGAAATGAAAGAACTAAGAGGTGAATGTCAGCCCGGATAATTTCGAGTGAATCTGTCCACTTTTTTCGAGTGTAGATCAGGTTTTTTCAAGTGCATGCGATCAGATCGATTTGCTAATAGTTTTATTCATGACTGTTCATCTTATTATGAATACTAAACATTTTTTTAGCACAAACGACGCACAATTTAGTGTTTTACATTGTCCGAGTTTTTCGAGAGCAACATTTAAAAAGTCCGGGTTTTTAAAACAAATGGTCTGGGTTTTTCAAAGAAAATGTGAATAAGAAAGAAGGCATTCTTGGGCTTAAAAATAACTTTTTTTCTAGTTTGTAACTGTAATTAAGCGAGGGGCAATATCATATATTCCTAACAAGTAACAAAACTTATTACTATGTTGATCAAATTTAACCCTTTTCAATTTAATGATAATTTTCTGTTCTGAAATCATTTGACCATAACCTTGCAGTATTAAGATATATTAGAAATAACTGGATTCTTTGTAAAACTGTCTTAAGAACCGAGAACAGGGGACTCAAAATCAATCATCATTTCATGCTACAATATTTTGACAGTAAATAATAGTTTATGATTTATATATATATTACAGTGGCGAAACCTGGAGTTTAATCAAAGTACTGAAATACTGAACATCGGATGACTGCAAGTTCTTGTGGATGGTAACAAGCACTTGTCTCACAAAAAAAATCACATCTCTATACCTGAAAGTGAGGTTAATGTACAGATATAATTTTTTTTCTTAGACAAGTTCGTGCGTGGATGATAAATAAATGACAAGGAATTCAACCTCACCGTAATAAATATGATATTGAAGTGATACAAATCAGTATACTCTGGTTTGTTGTTATAAATTATATTAATATTTGAATATTACAGTTACATGTATATATAATTTTCATCCATTTGTATATCATTCTATTGTACTATATTAATAATAGTGCAGTGCAAGTGCATGGTGGACACTCGGATTTGAGTAGGCATTCATATTTTCCCGCCAAACTTTCAATCTCCTATGCAGAGTTATCGGTCCTTGAGAGAGAGCGAGGACCGATAACTCTACATGGGAGATTGCAAACGTTCTTGAGATATTCTTCCGCATGCGTTAACACACATTTTCTGTACGTGTGCATAAATATTAAAGATTTTTTTACTTATATATATATTTCTAACGACAAAACATTTTCATATTATTAATTTATGTTCTAAAACAAATATTTTTAGGAGTATCCATTGAAAAAATGAATTTATAACCGAAGCGATAAGGAATGTTATTTTGCACTCGATAATTTCCGCGTATTTATCATGTTTATAGATCGGTTACAATCCCAACACTAAAGGTAACGTAATGGAAATCTAGGCGACAGCAATACACCGGAATGCCCTCACGGCCATCCGATGTAAAAATAGGGAGACAGAAGTTATAAATTCAATAAAATGCAATTGACCACAAATATTCTTCTAAGAGAGGTCTAGGACCAACCAAGACCCCCCCCCCCCCCCAAAAAAAAAAAAAAAACAACAACAAAAAAAACAACACCACACTTAATCCGCCCCTGTACTATTTTTCCTATTGACAACATTTTTTTAATTGAAAGGAATATATAATAAACAATGAAATAAATAATCTATAAGCCTTTATACGCCCGAGTTTCTCGGGGGGGGGGGGGGGGGGCACTTCAAACTTTTTTTGGTAGGGGTGAGCAGCTGAGACATCAAGTACCCCACCCTTTTCATATATTTTATTTATCAAAAATATATACCTTGTCATATATAGCCAGTTTTAAACTGTATAAAGATTTGAAATCATCAAATCCTCCTATCAAAACTCTTTTGCATTTATTTGATCATTGTATACAGCCAATTGTAACGTATGGTTGTGAAAATTGGGGTGTTATTAACATTACTCCTAAAAGGAAAAAAATTATAAATTATCCCTTTATGACATATTTAAAGATTGGGAGTTTGAGAAGCTAAATTTAAAATTTTGCAAGTATATTATTGGTGTTACAAAGATGTGCACACACGTAGCAGTCCTGTCTGAACTGGGTAGATATCCTCTTTATATAAATTTGCTAACACATATGTTTATGTATTGGCATAGACTAGAGAATTCCCCATCTGATTTATTGAAAAGTGCTTATGCTGAGTTAAAAATGATTGAGAGTAAAGCTCAAACTATCTCCAATAATTCATGGCTCTCTAATATCATTTTCTACATGGAAAAATTGGGTATTGACCTAAATATATGTAAAAATTTAGGCAAAAATAAATTTAAAAATTTACTGAAAAAAAAGCTCAAATTAAATTTTCAAAATGATTGGGAGAAAATGCGAGATTTTTATTTACAGAATCAAGGCAAATTGGACACTTATTTTTCATTCAAGAGGTCATTTGACTATGAAAATTATTTAGATTTAAAGCACCCCCAAAAACATTTGTTAACAAAATACAGACTCAGCAATCACTGTTTAAGAATAGAAACTGGCAGACATGAACGTTTTATCAAGGTATGTGGTAAATATGAAATATTACCTCGACATGAGAGGACATGTTTATATTGTAATTCAAATTCTATTGAAAATGAAATGCACTTTCTTCTGGAATGCCCTCTTTACAATAACCTCAGAAGAGATATGACTGATTATATCAAAAAATACCCCAGTTTAGTTAATTAAACAGAAATGATCTTTTTACATGGATCATGAGTAATAAAGATAGCAGTTTTTTTTATCTATTTTATGTGCATACCTTGATAAAGGCCTGCAACTTAGAAAATCAGAAAATTAGTTAAATACTCTAATAGATAGCAAAATTATCTCCCCTTGACCACTGACCCTTTCCTCATGCATTTGAACTATTATTTTATGTTTCTTTAATCACTCTGTAATGTTTATGTCATGTTGTTATTAATGTTATGCTCTTAATGGGCCCTTTAATTTGGAAAAATAAAAATATTGTATTGTATTGTATTGTATTGTACTGTATTGTACTGTATTGTACTGTATATCAATTAACAAAAAACAGACCTATAGATATATTTGGATATTTTTTATCTTCTGAAACATTAGTATGTAGATTTTTTTTTGGGTCCCGCTCATCATCACGTTCTTGTTTAGAAGCAACGCAGTCGCAATAATCACACCTTGCTTTTCCAATAAATTCGTCACATCTTAAACACTTTCCTCTAATTGCCCCTTTTATATCTTTCATTCTGAAGAAATTTCAATTTCAAAAGACAATAAAAGATGTTTGGTCAGATAAATGTAGTAACGCCAGAGAGTAACACTTTCACTGAGTTTAATATTAATGAATAAAATGCTTCGCTGGGCGCAGCTTGATACGACCGCAGAGGTCGAACCCTGAACAGTTGGGGCAAGTATGGACACAACATTCAAGCTTGATACAGCTCTGAATTTGGATTGTGATTAAATATTTGACACAGCATAGGTTCTGACACAGAAAGAATGTGGTCTAAGAACTTCAATTTTTTTAATTTACCTATTATGGTCCAATGTCCAAAATCAAAATACATGGTTAGATTCAGCATATCAAAGAACCCCATATATTCAATTTTTGTTGAAATCAAACAAAGTTTAATTTTGGACCCCAACTTGAACAAACTTGAAAACTGGGCCCATAATCAAATCTAAACACATGTTTAGATTCAGCATATCAAAGAACCCCAAGAATTCAATTTTTGTTAAAATCAAACTAAGTTTAATTTTGGACCCTTTGGACCTTAATGTAGACCAATTTAAAAAACAGGACCCAAAATTAAAAATCTAAATACACGGTTAGATTTGGCATATCAAAGAACCCCAATAATTCAATTTTTGATGAAATCAAACAAAGTTTAATTTTGGACCCTTTAGACCTCAATATGAATCAATTTGATAGCGGGCCCACAAAATAAAAAATCTAAATACATGGTAAGATTCAGCATATCAAAGAACCCCATATATTCAATTTTTGTTGAAATCAAACAAAGTTTAATTTTGGACCCCAATTTGGACCAACTTGAAAACTGGGCCAAAAATCTAAAATCTAAATACATGTTTAGATTCAGCATATCAAAGAACCCCATATATTCAATTTTTGTTGAAATCAAACAAAGTTTAATTTTGGACCCCAACTTGGACCAACTTGAAAACTGGTCCCATAATAAAAAATCTAAACACACGTTTAGATTCAGCATATCAAAGAACCCCAAAAATTCAATTTTTGTTAAAATCAAACTAAGTTTAATTTTGGACCCTTTGGACCTTAATGTAGACCAATTTAAAAAACAGGACCCAAAATTAAAAATCTAAATACACCGTTAGATTTGGCATATCAAAGAACCCCAATAATTCAATTTTTGATGAAATCAAACAAAGTTTAATTTTGGACCCTTTTGACCTCAATATGAACCAATTTGATAGCGGGCCCACAAATAAAAAATCTAAATACATGGTAAGATTCAGCATATCAAAGAACCCCATATATTCAATTTTTATTGAAATCAAACAAAGTTTAATTTTGGACCCCAATTTGGACCAACTTGAAAACTGGGCCAAAAATCTAAAATCTAAATACATGTTTAGATTCAGCATATCAAAGAACCCCATATATTCAATTTTTGTTGAAATCAAACAAAGTTTAATTTTGGACCCCAACTTGGACCAACTTGAAAACTGGTCCCATAATAAAAAATCTAAACACATGTTTAGATTCAGCATATCAAAGAACCCCAAGAATTCAATTTTTGTTAAAATCAAACTCAGTTTAATTTTGGACCCTTTGGACCTTAATGTAGACCAATTTAAAAAACAGGACCCAAAATTAAAAATCTAAATACACCGTTAGATTTGGCATATCAAAGAACCCCAATAATTCAATTTTTGATGAAATCAAACAAAGTTTAATTTTGGACCCTTTTGACCTCAATATGAACCAATTTGATAGCGGGCCCACAAATAAAAAATCTAAATACATGGTAAGATTCAGCATATCAAAGAACCCCATATATTCAATTTTTATTGAAATCAAACAAAGTTTAATTTTGGACCCCAATTTGGACCAACTTGAAAACTGGGCCAAAAATCTAAAATCTAAATACATGTTTAGATTCAGCATATCAAAGAACCCCATATATTCAATTTTTGTTGAAATCAAACAAAGTTTAATTTTGGACCCCAACTTGGACCAACTTGAAAACTGGTCCCATAATAAAAAATCTAAACACATGTTTAGATTCAGCATATCAAAGAACCCCAAGAATTCAATTTTTGTTAAAATCAAACTCAGTTTAATTTTGGACCCTTTGGACCTTAATGTAGACCAATTTAAAAACGGGACCCAAAATAAAAAATCTAAATACACGGTTAGATTTGGCATATCAAAGAACCCCAATAATTCAATTTTTGATGAAATCAAACAAAGTTTAATTTTGGACCCTTTTGACCTCAATATGAACCAATTTGATAGCGGGTCCACAAATAAAAAATCTAAATACATGGTTAGATTCAGCATATCAAAGAACCCCAAGAATTCATTTTTTGATGAAATCAAACAAAGTTTAATTTTGGACCCTTTTGACCTCAATGTGGACAAAGTTGATAACGGGGCCCAAAAATCAAAATACATGGTTAGATTCAGCATATCAAAGAACCCCATATATTCAATTTTTGTTGAAATCAAACAAAGTTTAATTTTGGACCCCGATTTGGACCAACTTGAAAATTGGGCCCATAATCAAAAATCTAAATACATGTTTAGATTCAGCATATCAAAGTACCCTAAAAATTCAATTTTTGTTAAAATCAAACTAAGTTTAATTTTGGACCCTTTTGACCTTAATGTAGACCAATTTGAAAACGGAACCAAAAATTAAGAATCTAAATACACGGTTAGATTCGGCATATCAAAGAACCCCAATAATTCAATTTTTGATGAAATCAAACAAAGTTAAATTTTGGACCCTTTGGACCTCAATGTGGACCAATTTAAAAACGGGGCCCAAAATCCAAAAACTTAATACACGGTTAGATTCAGCATATTAAAGAACCCCAAGAATTCAAGAATAAAACCCCATTGAAATTGATCAAGAAATAAGCAATTTATACGAAGTATCTTCTTTTGCACAATACTGTGCAATTGAATATTTCTTGCTATTGTGCAATACTGTACAATTGACAATTTCTTGCTATTGCGCAATATTGTGCTATTGGATATTTCTTGCTATTGCACAATACTGTGCAATTGAAGATTTCTTGCTATTGCGCAATACTGTGCAATTGAAGATTTCTGGCTATTGCGCAATACTGTGCAATTGAAGATTTCTTGCTATTGCGCAATACTGTGCAATTGAAGATTTCTTGCAATTGTGCAATACTGTGCAATTGAAAATTTCTTGCTATTGCACAATACTTATTATATAATAATTTACACATCCTGTTTGGTGTGTATCTCCTACCATATCAATATTATTTGCTTTTAAATATTAATCAGAAATAACCAACTTAAAATGGAAAATTTTAAAAGAAAAAAAAAAGTAAAAAAAGAAAAAAAAAGAAGAAAAAAAAATTCCCCCCCCCCCCAAATTTTTTGAACCCCCTTATGATTCATCACCCCCAAACTCAATCCCAGCCTTCCCTTTGTGGTATGGTACCTTGCAGTACAATTTCAGAGAGATACATTCACTTGAACACAAGTTATTGTCTGGAAACTAGAAAAATGCTTATTTTTGGCCCCTTTTTGGCCCCCAATTCCTAAACGTTTCGGGCAATTACCCCCAAACTCAATTCCAGCTTTCCCTTTGTGATATGGAACCTTGTAGTACAATTTCAGAAATATCCAAACACTTACACACAAGTTATTGTCATGAAACTATAAAAATGCTTGTTTTTTGCCCCTTTTTTGGCCCCTAATTCCTAAAATTTTGAGGCAATTACCCCCAAAATCAATAACAGCCTTCCCTTTGTGATATGGAACCTTGTGGTACAATGTCAGAGAGATCCATACACTTACACACAAGTTATTGTCTGGAAGTTACAAAAATGCTTATTTTTGGCCCCTTTTTGGCCCCTAATTCCTTAACTGTTGGTACCATAACCCCCAAAATCAATCCCCACCTTCCTTTCGTGGTATTGAACCTTATGGTAAAATTTCATGGAGATCCATTCACTTAAACTAAAGTTAGAGTGCGAAAACCAATGTGTCTTCGGACGACGCCGGACGACGCCAGACGACGACGACGACGACGACAACGACGACGACGACGACGACGACGACGCCAACGTCATACCAATATACGACCAAAAAATTTTCAATTTTTGCGGTCGTATAAAAACTGGTAAAAAGTTACATTGCCGTTCCCTCTTAAAGGACGCTGACACTATGGAATTTCTTTAAATAATTGTTATCATGTTTCATGTATACAAACCTTTAAATGTGTCAAAATGATCGGATTTATAGCATCTATAACTAGCATCAGTGGAAATACCACATTAGAATAAATAGAGTTTAATTGGTGTGACAATTAGCTGATGCATTTACGACTGTGGTTTAACCGCATCAAAAATAAATAAGACATCTGATTAGTTTCAGATACTTATGATATAACCAAGCAAGTGATAATATCAACCTATTGATATATTTAATCTGAATTTCTCACCCTTTTCATATATTATGGAGCATGAAATAGTGGACCTATTCCAGCGGCTCATCCCTACCAATTATTACATAGTAAGTGCCCTCCCTCCCCCCCCCCCCTTCCCCCCCCCGAGTTTATACGATCCTTTTGAAATAACAATAAGAAAAATTTGTATACAATTGCGTACAACTCGTGTATTTAATACATAACTTTCGCAGAGTTCCGTAAATATATAATGGTAATTGTAATGTATAGATAAAGATCCGTATTTTTCATTTTTTAAAGCACTGATAACTGATGGAAAGGATGCTATCATGGTGTTTTATTGCTGTGTGACCAAGGATCATACTCCTCATCACAGTAGTTGCATTTGAAAATTGTTCTTGTTTTCCATTCATAGAACGATAAAACAAATAACCATCAAGACAAATAGTAAATGAAACATCTAGGATGTATTTTCTGTTAAAAAAATGTACGTACGTCTCAATCCAGCATTGGACTACTTGATACTTCAGTCTGGGAAAACATGATTTATTTATTAATTGTAAATGGCTTTGAACTAGCTTTCAGTAACCGTGAGTACTCTTATATCGATACTTTGTATCTATTGTTTTCATGTTATTTGGTTTGTCTGTGCTTCGTATCGATCGATTTAGTAAAGCCATTTGTAACTGATTTTTACAGTTTTTCTTATTTTGTGCTGTAACACCAATGTCCAGAGTTAGGGGAGGGTTGAGGTCTTACAAACATGTTAACCCTGCCACAATCTTTATATGCCTGTCCCAAGCCAAGAGCCTGTAATTCAGTGGTTGTCGTTGGTTCATGTCCGTCATATTTGTTTTTTTTTTTCGTTCGTTCTATTGTATAATTTAGGTCGTTAGTTTTATCGTTTTGATTGTTTCATTTTTTTAATGTTGGGGTCTGTTATAGTTGACTATAAGGTATAGGGTTTTCACATTGTTGAAGGCCGTACGGTGACCTATATCTACTTTTATCTTCGTCGTTTGAACTCTTGTAGATAGTTGTCTCATTGGCAGTCATACCACATTTCCTTTTCTTTATATATATATGTGTGTGTTCATATTAATATTGTTTACAACACGAATATTTACTGTATGATATACATATTTGGTCGAATCGATATCGATATACGTATGTTTGGACCGATACAACATGTGTACCTGAGGGTTGACCTGTTGGATAGTTTCACCATATTTACATGGCCGCGACATGTTTGATCTATCCAAATATACCAATGCCGGTGTCTATACAATTTATAAGATGTGGCAAACAATAATATATACAAATATACGATGCTCTTTACGAATGTACGTGTTGCATACTACAGTATAATCAAACTGGTTAAATGCATTGTTTTTTTAAACGTAATCGCACTGACATATAACATTTAAAGCCTTAGAAGAAGTCTGTTTGTTTTTCATTTTTGGTCATATTCACTCGAAAAAACGTGGCCACACTTGAAAAAACACGATCCCAGCCGGACACTATACCTACTGTGTTAATGAATATTAAATAACCATTAGTCACAAATATTTCTATTGTAAAAGTAGTTTACATAGTTTTAATGAACTCTTTCGATGATTCGTTGGTTCCTCATTCCTATATTGTCACAATATAAACATATTGGGGTGTGGTATGAAAGCAAATGAAACAACTATCCACCAGACCCCAAATGATGTGGATGTAAGCAGGTATAGGTCATCGTAAGGCCTTCATCAATGAACAAAACCCATACCTTATATATAGTCAGCTGGCCCCGACATGATATCACTTTTTCATTTTTATAAGAACTACATAATTTTATAGCTTAGCTGCCTGCATTATGATTAATTTTTAAAAATGAAGTCTTATTGATGAATTCAATGCTATAGGACATAGAAATTTCACATCCGACACCTAGAAAATGCGAATTACTAAACATTTCTCTTTATAATAGCCACTAATCGTTCTTCAAAGTCAACATAAACAGCAGATGGTTAAAAATTTTAATTCCGGTCTCCGCAAATTGAAACAATCTCATAGAAACTATGATGGAAGTGTTCCTCGGACTTACCAGAATACAGAATGAACATACGAGGAATATAGTTTCTATATATATACCTTGACTTGGGTAAATCTGGTTAAGATAACAGGTTAATTTATATAGGTAAAAAGCGCACATGTCCGGTCAATTTGGTTCAGGTGTATCAAAGTTAAAAGCGCAAATGCCCATATTGTTTGAGAGCAAGTGTCCTGTTGTGTTACAGGTAACATGGTGCAAACGTCCTGCGACCACAACATTAGAATAGACTAACATTCATTCGCATGCGAAATAGGGTCACTGTTTAAATTTAAATCTGAACGTAATTTTGTCAGATTGTAAGGGCGTAATTGTTTTTCAACACTTTCTTTCGTACACTCAAAGTTCAACTTTCAATACCCCTACATGAGGGTCTGGATGGTGGGGGGTCCTTCGTTTCTGTATTCTTTTTAATTTTTTAGGCCATTTTTTCTATTCTTTATACTTTTTGCCCATTATTCTCTATTCTTTATATTTTAGCACCTCATTTTTCTCTATTCTTTATACTTTTGCGTCCATTTTTCTCTATTCTTTATACTTTTTGGTCCATTTTTCTCTATTCTTTATACTTTTTGGTCCATTTTTCTCTATTCTTTATACTTTTTGGTCCATTTTTCTCTATTCTTTATATGTTTTGCCCATTATTCTCTATTCTGTAAACCCCTATCTACACCCTCCTACAATGCTCAGCTAAGTTTCTGAACGGTAAACTTTTTAAAGTCTATCATGTCGTCCTTTTTGAAATATTTTTTTTTATTACTCAGATTAAAGGACTGTCTTAATTAACCGATCAAACTGGTTACCTGCCAACCTTGCTTTGGAACTATACATAGAAACACTACAAAGAATTATTAAGATCGTTTTTTTGTTGTTGGTTATACTGAAAGAACAAAGAAGTGTTTCAACTTCTTATACGTATCAAGTTATGTCAAATGATTGACAACACGTCATACACATAAATTGTTTCTTTGATTAATCAGGTTCCAAGGGCGTTCAGAAAGATTCGATATTTCATAGAAATCAAAGAGTTTGATGATTTTTTTAAACTTGTCGTATGCAAACAAAAGAAAACCGTTTGTAGAAACATTCTTTTTTGATTTATTATATTTATTTTTAAGAAGTTTGACTAGTTATTCAGGTGTATGAAAACAGAAAATTATGAAAAATACGTCAATTTCAAATTTTACGTCAAAAAATTATTTCAATAACCGAAGGTGTGGAAAAACATAATGTTACAATCAAAAATCGCTTTTAGTGAAAATGAAAAAAATGTCAATAATAAGTTTTAGTTTAGAGCCAACTTTAATATCTAATGACCCTATGTACTCTAAAGTGATGCTTGACGTAACACAGTTGAATGACGGCCATCTTCAATACATTCGGTTAATATATATATATATATATATTTATATGTGTGTGTAGTTCATTCATGTTCAAACTGCTTTTTCTTTTCTTTGTATATATACTTGACTATTGTTTTTTGTTTTTGTTTTTTGTTTTTTTTTGTCTTATTAATGCCTTATATTGTATTATGCTCTTTGTGGGTCCATTTAATGGTTTAATGGAAATAAAACATCTTCTTCTTCTATACAGTTTCGATTGCCTTACAAGATCTCTTAGTAATTTCTCCAATACTTGTGTTAAACAAAATCTGAAGCATATTGCCCAACATGAACTGTTGAATAAACAGTAATTTGAATTCTAGTATTATCGTAAGTATGCATGCAATTTTAGTTTCTTGAGTATAATTTGGAGTTTAGTATGACGTCCATTATCACTGAACTAGTATACATATTTGTTTAGGGGCCAGCTGAAGGCCGCCTCCAGGTGCGGGAGTTTCTCGCTGCATTGAAGACCCATTGGTAGCCTTCGGCTGTTGTCTGCTCTATGGTCGGGTTGTTGTCTCTTTGACACATTCCCCATTTCCATTCTTAATTTTATTAGTTTAACATGAGACGATATACTAGTTACCCGAATAATCCAGTCGTTATATATTTCGCCATTCGATCTCCGAGAGGACTCTGACCGACTCAGTTATTCTAGTTATTCGACTATACGAACAAAATATCCCTTTTGAAAAAGTTAAATCTCTCATTCAATCCAGTACATGGTAGTACACAAAGTAATAGCCAATATAATAATGTATATATATTTAGTTGAATGTTTTTGTTCACCGACTGATGTTATTTCTCCCTGTATGTACCTTATTTAAATACCCCAATGTACAATGGTTTAAAAAGAAGGATCTTTAGTTGTAAGACTTAAAATAAATAATGTTTAAATATAGAAATGGCCATTACTGAAATACACTTATTAAGGCTGATCTTAGGTTTTCTTGTGTTGCAATGGCTTTGTATCATTTTGCCGACTCTTTTAGAAACAAGGGTACCAACTGAAATTGTAGAAAATCAGAATCTAATTGTATTAGTTGATAAGGAAAACATAATTAAAGAACGAAAAGTGGACAATAAGGACACCATAATAGCCATTGTTGACGAATACCTACAACATCACGAAAAAAGGAATGTCCGGAAAGCGGAAGTTTTGAATAGTTTAGGAATCACCGAGTGTATTGGATGTAAGAAGTTTGATTTCAATACACTGCTGAACACGGGAAGATGCCTTTACATGCCAAACAACAACCTTCAGATATTAATTATGATTATGAGTAAACCAACAAATGTACTACAGCGTAAGACTATAAGGAATACATATCTGACTGATCTTCAAAAGAAACCTTTAAATTATGTTTTCGTGCTTGGAAAAACGGATGATCCTAGGATGGAAGAAAACATCAAGAAAGAAAGTGATTTTTATAATGACATTGTGAAATTTGATTTCTTTGACAGTTATGAAAACTTAACTATCAAATCGGTTATGGCTTTCAAATGGGCAGTATGGAATTGTGAGCATGCGCGTTTTGTTTTAAAAGTTGACGACGATGTTTGGATAAATACAGGCGCTTTATTACGCGCATCTGAATCGTCTCCATTCATCAATCATATAGGAGGTTTTCGTTACAATGATGCTGAACCTGTAAGAAAAACACACCACAAACATTTTGTATCAGAGCAAGAATATCAAAGTGAAAAGTTCCCGCCATATTGTAATGGTCCATCTTACATAATGACCATGCAAACTGCAGAGGACATTAGTATTGTTGCTGATTATCTACCCGTTCTACACATGGAAGACGTTTTCATTGGTTTATGTATACAGACATTGAATTATACCGTTACTCATAACCCAAAATTCCATAGGTTTGAAGGATACCATCATGCATGTTACTACAAATCTGATGACGTTTTAACTTACCATCAAATACCACCTCCTTTCTTTAATATCATACAGAGGATTAAGTGTAACGAAAGGCAAAATTTCACTCGCATATCTCCTGTAGACCGATCACAACAGTACCAGTTGATAAACAAAAATTTAACAGACTTTTCTAAGAGGCCAAAATGTGACAAATGTTTTAACTACCAACATTCAGTATTAATAAGTAATAATGTTTGTGACCTTGGAGTATTTTACTTATTTGTTTTAGTATTTTCCTCAGCTACCAACATTAATAGAAGAATAACTATAAGGAATACTTATCTTAAACCATTCAGACGACAGAATCCTCATCTGCGTTTTTTGTTTATTATGGGGAACAGCAACGATGTGCGAGTAAATACAATAGTGAAGGAGGAAAATAAACAGTTTCATGATATTTTGAAATTCAATTTTACAGATACATACCTGAATTTGACTTTAAAGACTTTAAATGGCTTCAACTGGATATCTCGAAAATGCAGAAATGCAAGATATGTTCTAAAAATTGACGACGATGTCTGGCTTAATGCACCGGAGTTGTTGAAAACACTACAAACTAATGTTCCTTTTCAGCATATCGGAGGAGAATGTCATTTCAAAGGGCAACCCATAAGAAACCCAGCAAGTAAATATTATTTATCACCTGAAACTTATCCATATTCTAATTTCCCAGCTTTTTGTGCCGGACCTTCATACATATTACGTAGAAATGTCATCAACGATATTATGCAAATATCGCGAGATGTGCCATTTTTCCAACTAGAAGATGTTTATATCGGGATGTGTTTATATTATCTTGGATATAAAGTTACATTTCTTCCTACTTTTAACACGTACACAAAATTTCAGTTTCATTGTTGGTTTAAATCGGACAAAATTCAAACATTTCATTCAGTATCGTCTAATTTTATGACACAAATTTGGAGAACGGATTGTTCAAAATATTCTCACGAATTGTGGAAACAAGGATTTCATGGTAAAAACTTTGGTACATTCCAAAAATTTCGTCCATTTGACAGCGAATTCAGAAAAGATATCAACCGCGAAAAGATAAACTCAATAGAAAGTGTCAGAAAATATATACAACATGAACTGGCGCCTAAAATAAGAAATGATTACCATCAAAAGACAAATAGTACATAGAGCGAAATGAGATACTAAATGTTTTTTGTGACATGAAACTAAAAGCTCAGTTTCGGTAGGTTGCAGATAACAAACCAGACGAGGTCTAAGTCACCTGTTGAAGGTAACATCGAGAAATGTCGATTTATCTTAATTTCATCAAACTGTGCTTGCTAAATGTGGAGAAACGTCGAGTAATCATACTTTCATTAAATTTTGCATGCTTCATAATGTTCTATAATAGAAAAACAAAGGATTTAGGGTGTCCATCCGTGACACAAAATCAGTACATGCACAGCAAAAAACACACACAAAAAAAGCAAAGGAACAGCGCTTTTATTGCTGTTCTTTATCTCAAAGTCACAGTGAGGCTTTTCTGAGATATATAATTTAACATGTGTTTCAAGATGTTGGACTTTGAATACTCGAAGGTATAAAAAGGTCGAGTTGTCATTACTGAAGCACTGATATGTTGGACTTTGAATACTCGAAGGTATAAAATGTCGAGCTGTCATAGCTGAAGCACTGATGTGTTGGACTTTGAATACTCGAAGGTATCAAATATCGACTTGTCATTCCTGAAGCACTGGTATGTTTAAACGAATGATGTTGTTTGTCGTCGTTACCTTATGTTCTACAATCCTTGTTTTGACTTTGAATGGACTAATATAGAATTTTACCAGGAATAAGTCGACGGGGCTGTGACCACAATAATACCATGATTATAGATCTGTTTTCACGTGATATGGCTTATTCATTCTTGATGTTGTCTTTGTGGATCTCTGTTTAATTGCCGGTTTCAAATTGAGCCATTGATTACTTCAACCTCTATTACAAGATTTATCAACATTAAATCTGATTCAAATACAGATCATATGTCCATTCTTCACATCTGGTCTTGTCCTTATGATACACACCATAAAAAAAATTCATTGGCGGATGTAGTTTTCATCAAAACAGCAAAACAAAACTCCTTTTAAGCAAAGCGTGGACACAAGGTTTGTACTTTAATCATATTGTATCTCAGACCTTTTTGATTGTTTTATTGCTTTAAATGTTGTATTAGTTAATGGCTTTAATAAGTTCTGATTGATGTACACAAGTATTCATGACTTGCATGATGTGAATAAAAGAAGTAGTGGTGTATATCAATGAGACAGAAAACCAACGAAACACATAACCAAAAGACAGCTACAGGTCAACAAACAATGTTCAAAAAAACACAAGTGTCTATACAATATGCCAAGCCCTAAATGTTACCGAGTCTAAAGCATTCTAGAATAATTTAATTTTGGATGTAACACGTCTTCTGCTTGGCTGATTTTTTTTTGGTCTATCAGATCATAGACATAATTTTGTCATGTGACCGTGACGTCATCATCGTCTTTTTCATGATTTACTCCTTAAAAATAGAATTTGGAATTAAATTAAAAGGAATGACTGTAATATTTTCTGTCTTCGAAATAACCTAAAAAATGTGGTGCACACTTTTAAATAACCCTGTACGCGGGTTATTCACTGTGCACCACATTTTTGATGTTATTTCTTCATTCACATAAAAAATATAACAGTCATTCCTTTAATAGATTAAACAGAGACTATCAAGGGTATGTCATCAATACTGATATAAAGATGTCTAACACAAAAGAACCACCAGAGGCGGATTTAGAGGGTTTTTCAGGGGGCCCGCCCCCCCACCCCTTTTTGTGAGAAAAATTTGGTTGATTATATAGGGAATCACTGAAGCATGACTGGAGCGGGCCCCCACTTAGGCAGTCAGTGGGCCCCCTTATGAAAATTTCTGGATCCGCCACTGAAAAAAACACTGACGATTTTTCTGACAGACATATGAACAAATGAACAAAACAACAACAAAATCAAAACACCCATACATTTCCTTTTGTGTGGCTACTTTACTTAGGTTCATGAAGATTTATGTTAATGAACATTCTTTATATCAATTTTTAAGCAGTCATGTTTAATCAATGTTGTTAAAATAAGAACTGTCTGGATAGTAAACAAGGTCCGTTCTCCCTGATTCCTCCAACGTGCACATAATTTCAATGCGTCGAATTACATCAATCAGAATAGACAGATCAATACGAAATATTCCCGTAAATGGAGAATCTAAGTCAGCTACTATGTAACACAGCATTCCAATAGAAAACAATGTCAGAGTACACAGCATGAGTTCCATCTTGTAGGAGAAGGCTTGTATCATCATGACACCATATAGTGAGAAAAATCCTAGAGTTACAAGAAATGTCCATCTGAAGAAAAAAAAACAACTCTTATTAATAGATTTTCTAAACAAAATTGGAATTCTAAACATTGAAGAGTAATTGTTGGCTTTGAAGAGAATATCCCTGATAAAAATACTTACATATATTGATGAAATACATTCATGATATTAATGTTCTCGATGACGCATTCTGCTAAATAGATTTTATAATTAACATCGGAATTCTAAACATTTAAGGGGTATTGTTGGTTTGAGAAAATATCACTTATAAAAATGTATATATATATGTAGGACTCAAATCTATGGTGGGTTCCAAATCTATGGCAGATTCCTAATCTATGGCAAATATGACGTCATGACATCCCAAATCTATGGCAGATTTTTTACAATCCTAATCTATGGCAAGTTTTGTAGTTTCCTAATCTATGGTGGATTTTGTTCAAATGGAAAACAATGCAGTACATATACGAACAATGACTTTTCTTAAACAAGTGGACATGTACGACAACGGAAGCATGTCTATAAACATTTGTGAAATAAACATTCCATAATGGTCAACTTTGCCAGCCGTAAAATATTTATTATAACTCCTTTTCTAAAATATCCGGTACTGAAAACAGCGGTGTACTTATTCATTGCGGGCTTCGGCCGGTACCGCACATTTTGTCCCTCTTTCGGATAATAGGTCACATCTTCCTTTAAACCATCCGCAAATTGTTTAAAAATGTTCAAATCTATGGGTTCCGCAATCGTAAGCGGCGGCGACGATGTAATATGGCGTTTTTCAATTGTGACGTTATGAAAAGGTCTGCCATAGATTTGGAGAAAACAAAAATCTGCCATAGATTTGATTTGTTTGACGTTTGTAACGTCACTTTTGCCATAGATTAGGAATCTGCCATAGATTTGGAACCCGCCATAGATTTGAGTCCTACATATATATTGCCACAATAAATTTCTATAGAAAAGATGAACTGAAACAAAACCATCACAGAGTTGTGAATTGCTGCACAAGCAAAGCAATGATTTTTCAGCATAACTGGCGTAATACAGGCGACATATGTTATTTATTAAAATTTAGTGAATTATAGGTAATATAGAAATCATTTCGAGTGCTAAAAATAATATCTTCAATGTTCACGGCATTAACTGTGTAATTTTAGTTTTAGAACATTCTGCAGATGTAAAAATATGAAAGAAATAAAGTTCAGTCAAAATCTAGATGCAACCAACTTCTTAACTTCTGAGTAAATATCATTATTCATAAAATTTTGAAGAATATTTCTGTAACATTGTTCTCGTAAGTTGCATCTATTGTTTTTTCCCACGTCTTAGATTTTTGTATTTTGGAATTATCTAGAATCGATCTGTCAATACGTCATTTTAGAATTACTTACAGTATCCAATTAATTCTGGAGTGTAATATACCGATTTGATCAGAACACACACTATTAAGAATCGATGTATAATCGATGATGTATCGAACCATGATAGTATCGACATAATGTTCGGTTGTTCTATTGGTTTCTCTCAGTAGATCTAACAAATTCCATATATCAACTGTAAATATTAAAAACACACAATATTTTAGTAATTTAAAAAAGAAATTAGATCAATTTTATAAATTTCTTATGTCATATATAATGAAAAGACCATGTAATAATATTTAGTACTGTACATTGGCATTTACTCCATAATATTTAGATTGATTGATTGTTGCTTGCTTAACGTCCAGTGACAATTGTTTCATGCAAATTCAGGACAAGAAACCTTTGACAATTAAAGCAATAGGTAGGTTCTGTAAGGTGATACAACAGGGATGAAAGGTAGGAAGTTTGGACTGTAACTTAAAAACAATGGTAGTATGTTGGATAGGGGCAGAAATTTCGTCTCGCAAAAGACCACCTACGGATCGCCGCAAAGAGTTGTTACACGGATTCTTTCACATGCAGAGAACGTGGCACTCTCAATAAATGAGGCATCGGATTTAACGTTCCTAAATCTGATCGCACGTGGCTGCTAATTTATACATCCCGCACAGTCTAACGGACGCCCCTTTATCGCAAAGGTCACAGTTTTACTGTCGGTCGGGAGGAGACCAAGGTGACCATATTTCTATACCCCAGTCACCCTTATGCTACCAGAATATTACAACTATACAGCTGGGCCATTATATATTAGTTTTTCTCTTCCCGTTGTATCGTGGCATTTATTTCATTACTGCAATGAGGCAGCTGTCTCACGCGATGTATTTGCATAACATAAATATACATGAATAGATCTGTATAAAAGTAAAAAAGGAGAGCCAAATTAAAGATAGTTTTGGACACCCCTTGTACATTTTTATTTATTTATTTTTATGAAAACAATGAGATGCGGTATAATAGCTATCAGCCTTAGACTCGCGAACAAGGATGTATTCATTTATTTAGAAACAAAGCTAGGGGACAGTATATTGTGATCAAAACAAGAAAACTAAACTGACGTTACAAAAAAAAAACAACAAAAAAACAAAAAAACCGACACAAAGAAAATCAAAGCAAAACATTGAAAATGTAATGATAAAATCACGAATTTCACTTGAAATTTAGAATGATGCATAATTCAAATGTTTGAAGGCTCATTGTCTGTTTTAAAGGGGAAAATGTGGTCGTATTGTTGTACTATGATGTTGTCGTTGTCTTGTTTCTCATTTGTTTGGTTCTATATTTACCGTTTTCTGGCTATTAAAGGCAAACAACTCTTGCCAAAAATCCGTTTGATTGTAAGGGATGGATAAATTAATACACAGCCACGCATGAACCGACTAAGGACGTTAAATTGTGGTCATTACTCTTACCAAACAGGTCATTTGATTGTGCGGGATGAATAAATACGTGGCCACATCGAACCTAGATAAAGACGTTTTATTCTGGCAATTATTCTTTCCAAAAAATCCGTTTGGTTGTATGGGATGGATAAATACGAAGCCGCGTCGGAACTGACTGAGGACGTTAAGTAGTTGCCACTACTTTTGACAAGGGTCCGCATGACTGTGCGGGATGGATAGATACGCAGTTGCGTTTTGCTGAGGATGTGAAATTGTAAGTATGCTAGGCTCTCTGGACGCTTCCGATGGGTGTCAGTTTGGTTGAGATGTACAAATAAACAGCAACGTCCGTTTGATAGTAAATTAAAGGAAACAAAACGATTTTTTTCTACACGAAATTTAAGCTAATACTTCTGTTCTTATATTTGTTATTTAAAAGACGAATTTATTCCATGCTATGCCAACCGATAGTTATTACTCACTAGAAAGCTACCTTATGTAAGTTTTAATTTTCAAACGTTTTGCTGGTACGTTGATCAATAAAATGTTCACTCGAATAGGCTTGAATATATGAATACTATCACCCTGAAAGTCTTACTTAGTTTATCAATATTGAATTTTCTATAAGTAGAATGAGAAACTTTTCAGGGCGTTGAAGTGGGATAATTTAATACAATGTATTGCTTTTTGTTGGCGAATATGCAGTAAAATAACTTTTGTGTTGTTTGGGTTGGTTTCAGATATAAAATAGGAATTCCATTTTGTCTAAGATTTGATTTTATTATTGACATCATTTTTTTTATCTGCATGTGACGTATTTTGTTGTTGACATTAATTCGGTCGGAAATATTCTTAATCTTAGATCAATGCCAGATTGGTTGTAAAGTATTTTCACTGGTCGTTGAAGACATTCGGGTAACTTTAAAGCATACAAACTATACACCAAAAAGATGTGTACATTAAGCTTATAATCATTCGAAAGTCAATGTAAAGAAATGTATGACTCTTTTGTTGTAAAAACATTTTAAAAATTCGTAAGTGTTAATAAGACATGTGCGGAAGTGAGTTTAAGAAAATGTTCGATATCGTATTTTATAAGTGTACTGTGAAAATTCAAAGTCAAGGTGTTATTTCATCTGTAAAATGAAAAACGTATTTCAACTGAGAAGGGGAAGTTGTATATGATTTGTAGAAAAATGGATACTCTATATTTTTGTTATATAAGATTAATTTTTTTGTTCACTAGACGCCAAGTTAAGCAAACGGCAACCATGCAATCTAAAACAATTCTTTTTTTCTTCTAGATAATCCCTGTTTCTACAAATCATACATATCCCACTTTTCATCTGAAAAATAATATAAAATTCAGACCATCTAAGAAACAATGCTGTAAGAGATCTTGTGCTATATATATTCGATGGAAAAATGTATGTTTGGAAGCTACAGAGAAAACATTCCCGATGTTATTGACTGTTTAAACATGTTGGTCAATATTTAAAAAAGACTTATTATTTAAGAAAAGTGTCTTTACAGTATGCTTAGCTTTGTTTGACAATAAAGTGTTATGATACTGATCACCTTAAACAAACAAGGTATTCACATTGAAATTTGTTTAATTGTTGTTTGTTTAATATGAAGTTACACAAATTTCTTCTATAAAGGGCAAAAGATTTATACAATTAATCAATTATAGATTCGGAAAAATGGATGAACCAGAAGGATAGCCAGAAATGTTTTATGACACTAGAATACGACAGCACGTTGGATCGGGAGAGATATTTTTGCTATGGTAAAAGTTTGCAAACAATAGTTGAAAGGTTGAACAGGATACTTACAAAGTTTGGTAGTAACTGTCTCTTAACATGATTTGCTATTTTGTTGTTAATTTATTTGCTCTTTGCGTTTCACTTAAAATTCTATTTCTATAACAGAAGTCATGTTAAATGTTTGGCAGAAAATATTTCTATAACAGAAGTCATGTTAAATGTTTGGCAGAAAATATTTCTATAACAGAAGTCATGTTAAATGTTTGGCAGAAAAAATCGGACACAAAGACCTAGATCCAATTTCCTCCTTGAATTTATCTAAGAACCGGATAATTTAAGTTTTTTTTATTAGATATTCGTATAATAACATCTTCATGTGTATATACATTAGGGTAAACTGCACCTGTTGTGTTCACTTATCGCTACACCAACCTTCGGAGCGGAGATTTAGATGGAATGGGGGACCATTTTAACACGAGTGGAGTGTCATTAAAACAACTACCTTGGTACATGTTCATGTGGTTGAGTTTCTTCCAACTGTTTTTCATATTTCTGAACAACGATTTCTGCACAACGATATGACTATATTTTAAAGGCTTCAAGTTTGAAAGAACTTGCATTGAATGATTTACATACGTGAGCTAAAAACAAGTCACAGGAATATTTACGAATTAAAGAGTTATAATAAATTTAAACTTTGCATTTAAAAATTACATAAATATGCCTTTAATTATATACGTTGAGTTATAAATATGTGACCTATTAGATTCAAAACCACGTAAATAAAGACAAAAGGTATAAAGAGTGAAACTGTTTGGTCGGATTATACATTCTTTACTCACTTGATATATCACAGTCTGGTTTACTGTTGAAGCTGGACAGTTTTCTGTTTTGAACCAATGTCATCATGTATATAGCTTCAGATTTTAGAGCTCGGTAAATACTTGTACGTATTCCCCCTGTCCTGAAGTTTACCTTACAAGTAAGAGTTGCTATTTGATCCAAGAAACTTATTTCGGTGGTCATTTTGTTTAATACATCATTTTGCTTTGCAAGAGCTTGCTGAAATGCAAAACCGAACGACAAAGCATACACAAGCCCTGCTGGAGTCAGAAAACAAGCAACGCATTGGTTAATATTGGGCATTGACGGAAATTCTGTTAGAGACCAGAAAAATTCAGTCGATGAATGGTACATGAGTATCATTAACGGACCAATGATCATCGTGGCTAAGGCTGGTATACTAATTTGAATGAACTCTGTGGTTGAGTGTTTAAACGTTTTCATAGATTCCATGACCTCTTGATCGAAGGATGACAGGAAGGCTTTTTTTGTATTTCTGTTCTTCTTGACCTGAATGATTCCTTGGTAGAACATAATGTCTGGGCCATCGCTCATCCACTGTAACTCGTCCTCGATTTGAATTCTTCTCCTTGCTCGCAACTTACTTAGGCACTTGTAATTATCATGGAGAGTTTTTATGATAATACCTATACGAAAGACATAATTATAACTTTAAGTAATTAGTTATAATCTTCATTTATATGTACAAACACAAAAAGGAGAGTTTTCTACATTAACATTTGCGTCAAAGTGATAAATATCGGACAACTAGGAGTCCCTCAACCTGGAATCTGTACTCGTTATTGACTAGTGACTCTCCTAGATTTCAAAATAAACTTGATATGCGACAGTTGAAGGGCACTTGAAGACACCAAGCACAATAAAAGATCATATAAAATGGCATTTCCAACAAAAAAGAGGCCAATGTTTATCAAAGCACCTTTTAAAACTATTTAGAAAATTTTGGACAAGGGGTATTCGAGTCATATAGCCTTAATTGTCTGGTCAAACAGGGTAATCGCATATTAATACTGCTTGAATAAAAATATGTAGTGAGACATAAATACTTCATATGACATTTGCTAATCTTAGAGCTTCATTGAACTAAAAAGTAAAATGGGTTCTTACTGACTGGAAGGGAGGGGAAATATTTTCATAATACCGAAAGAATCAACTTGTAACACGGACAAAAACGTGTTAGGTTTGACAAAAAAATGCAATAACCGACTCCTTTTTGGTATCGCACAGATTTGGCTTTTTTAACTTTTTTTTATTCGAGCGTCACTGATGAGTCTTTTGTAGACAAAACGCGCGTCTAGCGCAAATACAAAATTTCAATCCTGGTATCTATGATGAGTTTATTTACAGACATGTTTTGTGGAGGTATTAAGACGAACACGGCTATTTGCATTAAGATCAATAGAAAGACAAGAATACTATAGTTAACAGTTGTAGCGTGATCGTCAGTTTGAACAAAAATCCGCCCAAACCAGTGCTACAGGAGCCATTTTAAACTTGCAGTTAGGTGAGAGTTTTTGCTCCTTGTTGAAGGCCTCACCATGACTGAGATGAAGA
The DNA here is from genome assembly GCF_021869535.1 of Mytilus californianus. Lineage (NCBI taxonomy): Eukaryota > Metazoa > Mollusca > Bivalvia > Mytilida > Mytilidae > Mytilus > Mytilus californianus. Next base: position 83,058,079 of record NW_026262712.1, read on the forward strand.
ATAGCAATAAAAGGGCTGTTCCTTTGCTTTTTATGTTTTGCTGTGCATGAACTGATTTTGTGTCATGGATGAATACCCCATATCCTTTCTTTTCTAGTACTACTATATAACATTAACATTAGTTTTTGGGGGACAGGACGATGTTTCGCATACGGAATATTCATTTTCTCCCCTTTTGCTAGGTCGGCTTAATTATTTTAAATTTTGTATCTTTGTACACAATTCTTTACTTCAGCATTTAAATGAGGCAGAATATCAATAGTCATTTTCATCCAGAACAGGATATGTATTTCAACCCCCATACCCCTTCCTAAAAATGTCAAATGAGCGTCCCCAAAATTAGACAAAAATAGGATGTTTTATTTTCATTTCACTAAATATAGGATTTCTCCTTCAAAGAAAAGGCATGAAAATTACAAAATCTCCTTAAAAAACTTACCAATTCCACAAACCAGTATAAGTAACATGGATGGTAACATTATCTCCAACGTAGTAGGTGCCGGGCGTGAAGATCGCGCTGCTACGTTGCTTTCTGCTAAACTCGGAGTGCTGTTTGTTAGTGTTGATGTAGACATGATTTTTTTAAAAATTAAATTACATTAAAACAGACCTTTCTATTAGTTTTGATCGTCAATTGTTCTAAATTCCTTGAGAATATAATAGAATAAAACGTAGCCGATTCTATCCATATGGTTAATCTTCAGGTCAGTTGTAAAACTTACAATCACACCTTTAGTGCTTTAAGTATTTTCTCTCTAACTAAAAGAAAACTATATTCCCGAATAATAACTTTTAAGATTCGACATATTTTTCTAATTGAAAATAACTATCATAATTCCGAATCGATACTCTTGATTAGAAATCTTCATGGTTCGATTAAAAATGAGAGTCAGTAGTTCCTCTAACGTTTAAATAGTTGAAAACTGTTATACACGAAAAATATAGTTTTGTGTCAATAATCATAGCACTGGAAAGCACCTAATAATCAATTAATAGAAACCCTGTTCACGTGTTTAATAACAGGTGTGTTGCATTGATCAATTCATTAAGGTATACAATTATATTCTTCTATTTATGCAAACGCTAAGGATATAGCTTGCTGAGCATGTAGCTAAACATAAAATGGCACTTAAAACAACTCGCAAACCAGGCAACCGTATGTTAAAAGGTAAACAGTTCTGAAGCATTTGACCTCAAGAAAAACCATAACATAATTGTTTACAAAACAAGGAGTTTCCCACTGTTCTCTTTAATGCTACCCTCCCCATAAAAAAAGAGAAGGAAACTAAATTGAAGTAACATATTAAGTTAATGAAAATTAAACTGACATGAGTTGAAAAAAAGAATAAAAAAGTTTTAAAAAATAAATAACAGTTAGAATAGTAACAAAACAAGAAGGGACATATATAGATCTGTGAAATAAGTTAACTAATTCTTTTATATACCTATGTCCGTTTTCAAACTTTTTTGAAACTGTATAAATATTTAATAGTCTGTAATTCATTGGTTGTCTTTTGTTGCTGTCTGTGGTATTATAGAACAAGATGTTGGTTTTTACATCGCGATGACCGTGAGGGCATTCCGATGTATTGTTGCCACAGAGATTTGACTTTCGTTTTTTAATGGGAACCGATCGTATAAATACGCGGACATTATCGAGTGCAAAATAACATTCCTTATCGCTTGTTATAAATTCATTGCTTCAATGAATACTCATAAAAACGAGTCTTTTTTTTAGAACATAATTTAATAATATGAAAATGTTTGACGTTAGGAATATATATATAAGTAAAAAATCATTAATATTTATGCACACGTACAGAAAAATTGTGTTAACGCATGCGGAAGAATATCTCAAGAACGTTTTGCGGGAAAATATGAATGCCTACTCAAATCCAATCTATTAGAAAAATCGAATTATTAGAGTGTCCACCATGCACTTGCACTGCACTATTATTAGAATAGTAGAATAGAATGATATACAAATGGATGAAAATTATATATACATGTAACTGTTATATACAAATATTAATATAATATATAACAACAAACCAGAGTATACTGATTTGTATCACTACAATATAATAGTTATTACGGTGAGGTTGAATTCCCTGTCATTTATTCATCATCCACGCACGAACTTGTCTCAGAAAAAAATATATCTCTGTTCATTAACCTCACTTTCAGGTATAGAGATGTGATTTTTTTTTCTGAGACAAGTGTTTGTGACCATCCACAAGAACTTGCGGTCATCCGATGTTCAGTACTTCAGTACTTTGATTTTGTTTGAATTGTTTAACATTTAGTCAAGACCGGGCCATTATTGGTGCTTACTATACAGTAAAGTCTACTTTATGGAAACCGTATGAGTCATGCCAAATCTTTGTTTGTCATCCTGTTACCTCTCTATTCATTATGTATTCTTTTACTGATAGATTTTTTCGCAACATTATGTATGTATGTTTTCCAAGTCAGTAGCCTGTAATTCACCGACTGTCTTCAGTAATAGCTTACTATAGGGTATGGGTTTTGCTCATTTGTTGAAGGCTGCACTGTGTCTTAGAATTGCTAACATCGATGTCATTTGGGCTCAGGTGGACAGTTGTCTCATTGGCAATTATACATCATCTGCTTACTTTTATATACATGTCTTTTTATTGAATTCCTTGATTACCTCTGCATATGGTCTTTCAAATACTTGCCTTATTTATAGACACAAATCAAATATTGTGGCTTAAGTCAATGCTTTGTGCTCTATCGATATGCTAAAGTAAGTTGTTTGGCTGTACTGTTCATAATTGAAGACCATCTAGCAATTGTCAAGAAAAATTAAAATCAATTCACCATCCTCATTACATGGTGTTTCATAGATTGGTTGCATATATCATGTTTACATCCAAAATCTTTCTGTTAAAAGATTTTTCTAGAATTCATTTATTTTGTATCAAATTGATTTTATTTCTGTCATAGAACGTTTTTTTTTATCATGTCTACCATACAATCTACCTTTTGAATGTTATATTCCTTTCCAAATTGGAAGCTAGAGTATAAATATCACTATCTAAATTTCTGATCTCAGGAAGTGGGTCATGTCCTGAAAAGGGTGGGGGAGGGGGTTTGCTGTAAATGGGTAAATGATATAAGGTATAAATAAACAGCCCTGTTCATTTATCAAGGTGGAAATAGTTACAATAATAGCCAGGCAACCTGTGATAGCAAAGTGTTGATGTTGATATATGTTAAACAACTCTTACAATATAAGAATAAGAAGAGGTGGTATGATTGCAAATGAGACAACTTTCCACCAAAAGAGACCAAATGACATAGAAGTTAGCAAATATAGGTCACTGTACAGCCTTCAACAATGAGCAAAACCAGTGACTGCATGGCAACCTTTAAACAACTGTTGACAAATAATATGTACATGACCTTTTAGAAGGCTAAATTTTGACATTCATACTTTGACTGCCTCAATGATGTTGTACTATTTTTAGAGATTCAATTTACTGGCGTAAAGGTGTTTCTGTTTCATATACAAAATATTTGATAAAATAATTTCTGGCTAAATTTTGACAATATTTACAGTACCGTGACTGTGGATTCATTAATTTTCGTGGCTACCAATTTTTTGTGCATTGAGAAAATATTGTATTTTATGGACATTTGATTTGTTTTGTCCGTCTGCATACAGCTTTAGAAAATTTGTACTTCGTTGAACATTTAAATTTTCTTTTTTCATCTATACCTACGTTGTCCATGAAAATCGGTATCTCACAAATAATAATGAATCCACACTACTCTGATTTGATTTAGGTTAATGGTTGTGTGGGGTTTAAGATAGTAATCCAATTCTAGTTTAATCAGTGTTTTTCCATGAAATATTTTACAGGATAAGGGATTGAATGAAAGGATCATTACCACCTTCTATGGACAAACCCTCCAGGCCCTCCTCCAGGGAAATCAGTTTACTTTTAAAATAACCTTGGATGATCATTTAGGTTTTTTTAATCTTGAAAGTTACAACTAGACCTGGAAAAATTTATTTACTTTTAATTCATAAAATTTTGTGATGTTTTTATCATTAATAAAATTGGTTTCGCAAAAAAAATAAAAACTTTTCATTTTAAAATTTTGATAGTATTATTTGTATGTACCATTTTCTAAAATCACAATCTCCCATTTATGTCAATTGTTCAACAATCACAAAAATAAATGCATGCAAACAATTCTGAATTTATAGTCTATGATTGAGATTGATTGAAAGTGGATTTCTAAATGTCCAGCAGCAAATATTACAAGATAGGTTTGGTGTCCATAAAACATGTTGTCACCTACCACTTTGCTTTTAAAGTGCCTACCCTTACACAACAATATGGTAACTGCTATCCTATTGTTTCATTCATAGTGGGTTCATGAATAAAAAGAGAAGTAGAATGCATTCCACAGCAACCCAACAACATAAACAAAATAAGAGAAGAATGTGTCTGAGGACACGAATGACCACCCCCACCCCCCACCCCTCTTAAGGTTTTGCAATAGCCAAGATAAAAAGGGGCATTACTCTAGAATGGTATACAATTAACTGACCAAATTCGAACTCTGTCTGTGTGTTGTGGTTCTTAGCATTGTGTATGAGTTTCATGAGACAAACTTAAGTTAGAGTGCGGAAACTGGTTAAAAAGGGGCATAACTCTAGAATGATAAATGACTCACTGCCAAAATTTGAACTCTGTCTGCTTGTTGTGGTTCTTAAGCATTGTGTATAAGTTTCATTAAATTTGAATGAGTCAAACTTAATTAAGAGTGCGGAAACTGAAAAATTTGCAATTTTCATAGTTAACTAGAGGCTCTCAAGAGCCTGTATCGCTCACCTGATTCTACTTTGGTTTTGGAAATCATGTAAAAATGGATTAAAGTTATAACTGATACCCTAATAATGATTGAGGCCAAATTTTGTTTAATATGGGCCCCGTTATTTAATCAAAAGCAGAAGACTTTTGTAAAGTTTACAGATCTTCTTTTCTTGATATTTTTGCAGTTTACTGTATATCTCAATCTATAAAGATACATGTATTAAGGTCTTCATCAGCACCTCATAAGGAACATTTATGTCATGTTTGGTTTCATTCCATTCAGTGCTCCTCTAGAATAAGCATTCGTATGTTTTTCCCATAGGGTCTTATATTAAACTAAGTCCCCTGCTAGCAGCCATCTTGGATGATGGTTCGGCTACAAAGTAACAACACTTGGTAAGCACCTCATTAGGAACATTCATGCCATGTTTGGTTTCATTCTATTCAGTGGTTCTCTAGAAGAAAACATTTGTATGTATATCCCAAAGGATCCGATGTTGAACTTACTCCCCCTGCTGGCAGCCAGTTTGGATGATGGTTCGGCTACAAAGTAACAACACTTGGTCAGCACCTCAAAAGAAACATTCATACCATGTTTATTTTTAATCCATTAAGCGGTTTTCTAGATAAAAGACATTTGTATATATTTCCCATAGGGTCCTATGTTAAACGAAGTCCCCCCCCCTGGCGGCCATCTTGGATGATTGATCACCTATAAAGTTACAACACTTGGTCAGCACCTCATAAGGAACATTCATGCCATGTTTTATTTCATTCCATTTAGTGGTTCTCTAAAAGAAGACATTTGTATGTATTTCCCATATGGTCCTATGTTCATTGTTCATGTGATGTTAAACTAAGTTCTCCACTGTCGGCCATCTTGGATGATGGATCGGCTTCAAAGTAACCACACTTGGTCAGCACCTCCTAAGGAACTTTCATGCCATGTTTTATTTCATTCCATTCATTTGTTCTCTAAAAGAAGACATTTGTATGTATTTCCAATAGGGTCCTATGTTAAACTAAGTCTCCCTCTGGCGGTGATCTTAGATGATGGATCGGCTTCAAAGTAACAACACTTGGTCAGCACCTCATAAGGAATATTCATGCCATGTTTGGTTTTATTCCATTCAGTGGTTCTCTAAAAGAAGACAATTGTATGTATTGTCCATATGTTAAACGAAGCCCCCGCTTGCGGCCATCTTGGATGATGGATCGGCTTCAAAGTAACCACACTTGGTCAGCACCTCATACGGAACATTCATGCCATGTTTGGTTCCATTCCATTCAGTGGTTCTCTAAAAGAAGACATTTTTATGTATTGTCCGTAGGGTTCTATGTTAAACTAAGTAATATATATCAGTATTTGCATTTCGTGTGTATTTTAGTCTAGACGCCATCTAATTAATCATCAAGATGACCTCTGAAGACTGCCACAGTCACATAATCTGATATAAACAAACATAAATATAAATAGATGGTGACCTTGTGCAATTGGACCTTTTTAGGTCTGTTTGATTTCATGTTATAGGTTAAAATTAGAGGCTCTCAAGAGCCTGTGTCACTCACCTGATTCTACTTTGGTTTTGGAAATCATGTAAAAATAGATTAAAATCATAACAGATACCCTAATAATGATTGAGGCCAAATTTGGTTTAATATTGGCCCCGTAATTTAATCAAAAGCAGAAGAGTATTGTAAAGTTTACAGAAATTACCAATAAATTCATTGAAATTGTAGAAAATTACTTTATAAGACAATAACTCCAACAAGATGTCAATTGACAATTTTGCTCATGTTGACTTATGTGTAGATCTTCTTTTCTTGATATTTTTGCAGTTTACTGTATATCTCAATCTATAAAGATATATGTATTAAGGTCTTCATCAGCACCTCATAAGGAACATTTATGCCATGTTTGGTTTTATTCCATTCAGTGGTTCTCTAAAAGAAGACATTTGTATGTATTGTCCATAGGGTCCTATGTTAAACGAAGTCCCCCGCTGGCGGCCATCTTGGATGATGGATCAACTACAAAGTAACAACACTTGGTCAGCACCTCATAAGGAGCATTCATGCCATGTTTGGTTTCATTCCATTCAGTGGTTCTCTAAAAGAAGACATTTGTATGTATTGTCCATAGGGTCCTATGTTGAACGAAGTCCCCAGCTGGCGGCCATCTTGGATGATGGATCAATTACAAAGTAACAACACTTGGTCAGCACCTCATAAGGAACATTCATGCCATGTTTGGTTTCATTCCATTCAGAGGTTCTCTAGAAGAAGTTCAAAATGTAAAAAGTTAATGATGACGACGACGGACGCAAAGTGATGAGAAAAGCTCACTTGGCCCTGAGAGCCATGTGAGCTAAAAGAGGGCATAACTCTAGAACAGTAAATGACTCACTGCCAAAATTCAATCTCTTGTCTGCGAGTTTTTGTTCTAAGTATTGTGTAAAAGTTTCATTCAATTTGAAAGAGTCAAACTTAAGGAAGATAAAATTGAGAATGGAAATGGGGAATGTGTCAAAGAGACAACAACCCGACCACAGAACAGACAACAGCAGAAGGCCACCAACAGGTCTTCAATGCAGCGAGAAATTCCCGCACCCGGAGGCGTCCTTCAGCTGGCCCCTAAACAAATATATATACTAGCTCAGTGATAATGAACGCCATACTAAACTCCAAATTGTACACAAGAAACTAAAATTAAAAATAATACAAGACTAACAAAGGCTAGAGGCTCCTGACTTGGGACAGGCGCAAAAATGCGGCGGGGTTAAACATGTTTATGAGATCTCAACCCTCCCCCTTTACCTCTAGCCAATGTGGAAAAGTAAACGCATAACAATACGCACATTAAAATTCAGTTCAAGAGAAGTCCGAGTCTGATGTCAGAAGATGTAACCAAAGAAAATAAACAAAATGACAATAATACATAAATAACAACAGACTACTAGCAGTTAACTGACATGCCAGCTCCAGACTTCAATTAAACTGATTGAAAGATTATGTCTTCATCATATGAATATCAGGCACAATCCTTCCCGTTAGGGGTTTAGTATCATACCATCATAACATATATGAGAAGAACATAACCCGTGTCATGCCAACAACTGGTTTTTAAATAAATGTGTTTAGTGCCGATGCAAAGACCCTATAAGTGAATCAATATTAACGCCAAAATATGCAATCTTTAATGACCTGACAACAGTATCGTAACTATATCCCTTCTTAATAAGTCTATTTAAAGGTTTTGTTAGTTTCAGAGGTGAATACTGACATTTTTGTGCTTTATAAAGAATATTTCCATAAAAAATTGGATGTGAAATACCTGAACGTATAAGAAGTCTGCATGTTGAGCTATATTTACGAATGATGTCCTTATACCGATGATAAAATTTAGTAAATGTTTTGACTAGTTTGTGATATCGAAAACCCTGGTGTAATAATTTTTTAAGGAAGAGTATGGAAACAAAAATTGGCAATTTAAAAGTTATTAAAGGGGAATTATCTGTCAAATTCATGTTCATAGATTTCACTCAAGTTCTCATATTTGATTTATAACATACTAAAACGTATATCCAAATTACAATAAGTCTGAAATAAACAATTAACAATGCATGGATTCGATAATATATATCAGCATTTGCATTTCGTGTGTATTTTAGTCTAGACGCCATCTAATTAATCATCAAGATGACCTCTGAAGACTGCCACAGTCACATAATCTGATATAAACAAACATAAATATAAATAGATGGTGACCTTGTGCAATTGGACCTTTTTAGGTCTGTTTGATTTCATGTTATAGGTTAAAATTAGAGGCTCTCAAGAGCCTGTGTCACTCACCTGATTCTACTTTGGTTTTGGAAATCATGTAAAAATAGATTAAAATCATAACAGATACCCTAATAATGATTGAGGCCAAATTTGGTTTAATATTGGCCCCGTAATTTAATCAAAAGCAGAAGAGTATTGTAAAGTTTACAGAAATTACCAATAAATTCATTGAAATTGTAGAAAATTACTTTATAAGACAATAACTCCAACAAGATGTCAATTGACAATTTTGCTCATGTTGACTTATGTGTAGATCTTCTTTTCTTGATATTTTTGCAGTTTACTGTATATCTCAATCTATAAAGATACATGTATTAAGGTCTTCATCAGCACCTCATAAGGAACATTTATGCCATGTTTGGTTTTATTCCATTCAGTGGTTCTCTAAAAGAAGACATTTGTATGTATTGTCCATAGGGTCCTATGTTAAACTAAGTCCCCCGCTGGCGGCCATCTTGGATGATGGATCAGCTACAAAGTAACAACACTTGGTTAGCACCTCATAAGGAACATGCATGCCATGTTTTGTTTCATTCTATTCAGTGGTTCTCTTGAAGAAGTTCAAAATGTAAAAAGTTAACGATGACGGACAACGGACGCCCAAGTCATGAGAAAAGCTCACTTGGCCCTTCGGGCAAGGTGAGCTAAAAATAAGTTAATCATCGTTTTTGCCTGTATAAGAATGATATTTTGTTGATCGAATCAGTCAACAAAAATGGTTCACCTTTGTTTCACTTTCAATGTTGATATTCTTTTCCTTTTAATGGCTGAACATGACTAATACATGCATAACCAATCTCTAGCTAAGGGGTTAAATTGAAGGTCACAAGAATATGGAGTCAATGAGGTCGAATTATTCACTTGCAAGTGAATAATTCATCAGCGATGTTTCCTAGCTTATTTTGACAAAATTGAACTAAACTGGCTGCTTAAAGTGAATTATTATTTCACTATTTCACTTTCATAAATGATTGAACAAAATAAAAACATATTTCAATTTTTTTTATATCTCGTAGCTAATGCCCCTTTAAGGGCATAACTCTAGAATGACAAGCATTCTGAAAGTATTGCATGGCAATACATAGTGCCCTACCAATTAAAAATTCATTGTTCTGGAACAAAATGCTAACTTGATCTATAACTTATTATGGTGTATACTATATATCAAATATCAAGTCAATATCTTCAGGCAAGATGAAAAAAAGTGTGGAAAACTGATTATTTAAGTGAATTTTCAAAGTCCAAGGACCATAACTCTGCACAAAATCATCAGACCGGAACAAAATTCGAACTTGATCTGTGACTTGTCATGATAAAACTATATACAAATTACCAAATCAATATCTTCAATCATGACGAAAAAAAGTCAGGAAAAACTGATGATTTGAGTGAATTTTCGAAGTCCAAGGACCATAACTCTGCACAAAATCATCAGACCAAAACAAAATTCGAACTTGATCTGTAACTTATCATGATAAAACTATATACCAATTATCACATCAATATCTTCAAGCATGACGAAAAAAAGTGCGGAAAACTGATTATTTTGGTGAATTTTCTACGTCCAAGGACCATAACTCTGCACAAAATCATCAGACCAAAACAAAATTCAAACTTGATCTGTAACTTATCATGATAAAACTATATACCAATTATCACATCAATATCTTCAAGCATGACGAAAAAAAGTGCGGAAAACTGATTATTTTGGTGAATTTTCTACGTCCAAGGACCATAACTCTGCACAAAATCATCAGACCGGAACAAAATTCGAACTTTATCTGTAACTTGTCATGATAAAACAATACACCAAATATCAAATCAATATCTTCAAGCATGAAGAAAAAAAGTGTGGAAAACTGATTTGCCAGACTGACAGATGGACAGACAGACGGACGGAGTGCAAACCTAAAGTCCCCTTCGACTTCGTCAGTAGGGGACTAATAAAAGACTCACTGCCCAAATTCAAACTCTTGTCTGTGAGTTTTGGTTCTTAGCATTGTGTATGAGTTTCATAAAATATGGATGAAGAAAACTTAAGTTAGAAAGCGGAAAAGAAAATGGGACAGACAGAAGGATGGTATGACAGTCAAGGGTAACACTTAATGCCCCATTGCCTACAGCGGGGGCATAAAAATATCTAGAAATCATCATATACATGTAGTCTTAATAAATAGACAAGTGTCTATATCATTGGAATCTGAACTTTAGAAATACTACTACTAGTATTTTAGGATTTAGAAAATTTGTAATTACAATTTGCATGCAACACAATATGACTAAAGATACCTGAAAAATCTCTTTCAATGAAACACTTCAGATGACTTCCTTTAGACACTTAGCTAAAGTAGATAATGAATCATTTATAAAATTCTTCCAACGAATTTCAATTTCAGTCTGAGTTAACATAAATGGATTATTAGAAAACATATCCTGAGATTGATTGTAAGCAACAACAATAGCATCATATACATTTTTATTCATTCAAAAATCTACAGTAAACATATTTTTAGCAATAGTAAATTTTGATTTAAAAAAATGAGCTATAAAACTGTTAAAAGTCTCTCTAATAAAAGAAAAAAAATCAATCATAGTCAGCATTTTCCAACACACCAGTACCATTCATACTATCCCTGAGAAGTTAGATACAATATTTGTCATCTTTCTGCTGGGTGTTTCAAATATCCCATATGAGGAAATGGCCATATCTGGAAAAATAAGAAAGTCAGTCAGAACTGATTATATATTATCATATTTTTCTATTTTCTGTAATCTCATGTCATTCATGCTGCAATGGTAAGTCATCATTGCAAAAGAAAAAGCTGAAATATTTTCTGTTTATTGTTGGGGTTTTTTCAGGGAGACTTGTCTTATTTCTAGGAATCATCTTTGTTATTAAATTGATTCATTTACACTCAATTGAACAAACTAAATATTTGTACAGTTCTACTACAAAAGTTTTACTATTTAACTTCCATTCACAGAATAGACCTTAGATACTTTATCCCCCTGATTTCATATATATTCACATTATCTATTGGTAAAAAAAAGATGATTTGACCCAAAGTTACCACATCAACTTCAAAACATAGAAACACTATGACTTATATTAAGAACAGCACTTCTGAAAAATAATTTTCCTATATCCCAATTCTGTTTGTGTTCATTCTCAAATCCTATGTTTCATTCTTCATCCAACTTAGTTTCCTTAATTAATCCTATGTCAATCAATTTGTTGGGATACCAATATAAAGTCTTTTGTTCGACCCAACGTTGAATAGAACCACAACTTCCTGTTCTTGAGGCAAGCATGCAGCCACGAGAAAACCAAGGCAATATTTATTGTTTGTTATGAGCTTGTAAGATAATGAATTCATTATCAACAGTTAAATTGAGCTTGAAAATGTGTTAAGCAAATGTGATAAAATATTTCAGTTTCAATCAAATCAAAATTATAAATAAATGGTGGCAGCAATATAATAATAGAAAGTCAGCCATTTTAATCATGTATTAATTATTAATTAAATATATGTCTTTAAGACATTTAATTCAATACAGACTGCAAAATTTTACATGCCCAGGTCATACACCAATAGTATAGAAGGGTTGGGGTGGAATTGTCTTTTGAATGCTAAAACTTTTTGGAGATGGAATTGTAGAAATTTCTATAAAGTTCTGACAAAATTTATCAAACTATTTAAACTGTTGTCTGATTAACACTTACTCTAAAGAATACACGTCTATTAAGAAGTCCAGCAGGCACTGGTCCATAATGGCAAGAATCATTGGAATTTCTTTGATTATCTCCCTCTAACCACACATGGCCTTTTGGAACCTGCAATGTAAACAGACATTTCAAAAGTTTTAAAACATTTTTCCTATAAAGCCATTTTTTCCCAATACAATATAAAGAAAAGCAAAGTAACATTTTTTAAAGACATTTTTTTCCTTTCCTGAAGTATTAACCTACATAAAAATTATATACCAGTACTGCTCATCAAATTTTGAAGAATATGGGTGTAAGCATGTTGATTTTGCTTTCCATTTATTTAGTGTTTATCTCATAATAATATATCTGATTGCAATTCATGTAAATTGAACTTCAAATTAAAATATTGGAGAATATTTACATATTGCCTTTCTGCATTGTCGTCAAAAACACTGTCCCCTTCCATGGCAACTAATCGTTTACAAATAAACTGGTAAGGATCTGCTGGGGATCTGGCAATCACAATATCACCCCTGTAAAGATAGTAGGATTATCTTTTTTTATTTTTATGATTCAATTATCTAAAATGCTATTAAAAGCATTATAAATAGTTACTGCATGTTTAAAGCTTGCATATTGTAAATTACTTTCTGATTATTCAAGACTTAACAATTTAAAGAAATCACAATTTAAAGAAATAATTTTATTTTTGCTTATTGTTTTGTTACATTCAATTTTGAGGGCTACATATCCTACTGTGGATTTGTTTATTTTCATGGATACCAATTTTCATAGATATTTGATTTTGTGGTTTGCAAAAGTTTGTATACAAACCTTTAGAAATTTTGTACTTTTTGGAACATAAAAGTTCATGGTTATGCACAAAATCCATGAAAATTGGCATCCCGCCAATAATAATTAATCCACAGTAATATTAAAATAATTTTCCATTATTACATTGATTATCTCCCTTTCATAATAATTAACACAAGTATATCAAAGATTTGTATATTTAACTATACAAATTCTTGATTATATTAAAGAACAGAATTTGAAAAATTCTATGGAACATAAGCAGAATGTGAGGGTACAAAAAATAAAGATCACAAATCCTCATTTATAACAACAAAAGACCGATTGGCACACATTGCCAAAATAGTTTCAGAGTGAAGATGAAAATATGATTTTTTCTCAGGCCATTTACAGCTAATTTTTACAATTTGTTCTTGTGATGTGTTGTTATCAAGTAGTTGTCTTTGGTTGCTGTGGGCCATAATTGTATCATATTTTGTCATCCCAGGGTCTTCTATAGCTTACCGTTCTACATGGTATGAGTTTTGCTCATTGCGAAAGATTGAGTTTTGTAGTTTCAGGGGAAGAAAAATTTGAAAGTTGATATTTCAAAATCAAAATTTCCCCTTAGTGTCCATTTTTCCAGACAGATTGAAGCCACAATATTTGATAGAGGATCTAAAAAAAGATGCCTTACACTGACTACATGAGCCAAGTGAGCCTTATTCAAATTTCCATTCACATACGAACATAAAATCACTTACTTCTGTAGTTTTTTGTAAGCCACAGATATATTTTCTGCTAGTACAATATCATTATTGAATAAGGTAGGAACCATGGAATCTCCACAACACTGTAAGAAAAAGACTGTACAATAGGCAAACATACAATGAATGAAGTATAAAATACAAATGTTTATAAAAATACATATACCACTGTTATGTGCCTATCCAAAGTCAGGAGCTTGTAATTAAGTGGTTGTCCGTTTTTGTTGTATATCATATTTGTTTTTTTTATTGTTTTGTACATAAATCAGGCCGTTAGTTTTCTCATTTGAATTGTTTTACATTTCTCATTTTCGTCATTTGGTCTCTGGTGGAGACTTGTCTCATTGCCAATCATACCACATCTTCTTATCTTTATACTGTTCTGCTTACATTGACTCCTGTCTGTCTTGTTTATATTCATTAATACAGATACTTTCATATCAATATTTTTGTACTGTCTATAGAATATGGTAACCACATTTCAATTCTTATCGTTCTTACAAAGAAAGGCAAAATGATTTCAAGGAACATGAGCTACAAATTAGACAAAACAAGAATGTGTCCATAGTACACGGATGCCCCACTCGCACTATCATTTTCTAAGTTCAGTGGACCGTGAAATTGGGGTCAAAACTCTAATTTGGCACTAAAATTAGAAAGATCATATCATAGGGAATATGTGTACTAAGTTTCAAGTTGATTGGACTTCAACTTCATCAAAAACTATGTTGACCAAAAGCTTTAACCTGAAGCGGGACAGACAGACGGACGAACAAACAGACGAACGAACGGACGCACAAACTGAAAAACATAATGCCCGTTGGTGGGGCATAAAAATCGAAATTATGATGTTTTTTTGTTTCAAACATTTATTAAAGCGTAATATTGAAATAATATATTAGCTGTCAGTTTGGTTCATTTGATCTAAATAAGCTCAATAACATTGCAAATGTATTATTGGCTTACTCTTTTGAATAGGTATTCATGAAAACTTACATTTTACCTCAGGTTACGCATGTGCTAACCATGTTCATATATTAGAAAGAAAAGAATATCAACATTGAAAAGTGAAACAAGGGAGCCACCATGAAAAATCATTTCTTTGACTGATTTGTCCCACAAAAAATCATTCATATACAGTACAGGTTAACAATGGTTACATTTTTTTATCTATAACATGAAAACAAACAGACCTAACAAATCATCATTACAGAATTGCACATGTTTGTCTATCTATTTATATTTATATTCTTGTTTCTATCAGGTCATAAGACTATCTGCAGTCTTCGGAGATCATCTCTATGGTTAATTAGATTGCATGTAGTCTAAAATATGAATGAAATGCTGATACATTTATATGAGTTCATGCATTGTTAATTGTTTCTTTTTGGACCTTTTGTAATTTGGATCTAAGTTTTTGTACATATGTTATAAATCATATGAGAATTAAAGTCAAATAGGTGATAATGAATTTGGCAGTTAATGCCCCTTTAAAGTACCAGTAAGCACAATACATTAGAGTATGTCAGATTTGCACAAGCATACATCTTTTTAAGCTTTAATGTAGAGATAAGATTTAGTGACACAGTGAAGTCTTATAGTGTTGAATATTTAAAGCTAACCTGTTCAGCAAAATAGCTGCCAATGGGAGGCAAATCTAATATAAGTTATTTCCCTTTTCCAAGGTGTCAATATTGAACAGCATTCTTGTGTACAGAATTAACAGATCATCATAAAATGTACATTTCAACTCAAATCTGGGATGTTACATAAAAAAACTGATTCAATATAAGATAGTTGGTCTAAAAAATTGAAAAAAAAATTTGAGTCCTTCCAACTCTATCTTAATATTACAAAATCTTATTTTCAACCAATTTTCGATCTTTAGTAATAAGCAATATCCAACACAACTTAATTGTATCAATTAAAAATTGAATGCAGATTTTGTTATTTCCATTTTTTCAACAATCTCTCTAAAAACTCTGAGCTGCTTAGTGAAGGAAGGCAATTCAAATTTACACTCATATATATACATATATAAAGTGTGTACTAAATGTTTGCCCCATTGTCAACAATACTATTTTTAGCAATTAATTCCTTAAAGGCACTTTTAATCAACTTTTTATGGAAAAACTGCTGTTAACTAAAAGGAGCACAATATCTATTTCTGATTTTACAGCACTTAAATCTATAGGGTCCCGTGGCTTTTCTTTGTGAATTTTGGATTTTTTTACCATACCTAGAGCTCTTGCAGTAAATTTACCCCAAAAAGAGTCTTTTGAGGACAAATTTGTGCCTGCATGATATTTTATTCAAAATTCTTTCCATAATTTGCATGCATATGATATCACAGATAGCCAGCTACTTTCATCTCCATGACATGTTCCCAATCCCTTCACAAATGGCTGTGACCATGTAACTTTATTTAGTACATTGTAATCATTTGCAATCTGTTACAAATGTTAAAAATGGAACAGGTGATTTACCAGTAGATCAGTGATTTTGACCATTCTGGCAGTACTTTTTCCCTACTGGATGTTAAGCTCCAGTAATCAATTTATCTATCCTTAAAAATAGTGCTACATCACTTACTGTCTCATCATTTAAACTTACAAAATCTGTATTCTTTTCATACATTTATAGCGAATACTAAGAAGAAGAACATTTAAACAGAGAAGTTATGTTATTTACTGTGGATTCATTATTATTCGTGGGATATTAGTTTTCGTTGATTTCATTGGTAAAGGTTAACCAATTAAAATGGTCAAAGAAGTACATATTTTCAATAGTTTTGTAATTGAACTTGGCAATTATACTTTGGTAGGTCCTACAATTTTTCCTCAATCCACAAAAATTAGTACCAACGAAAATAAATGAATCCACAGTATGGGTTTCAAAAATATTTCCTAAAATAATTTGCAAAAGAACCCACATATCTGTCAATACAATGTACAACTCATCCAAACTGTACCTGGCTACACCAATGTCATGAAGCATGGACTTACCATCACAAAAGAACCCACATATCTGTCAATACAATGTACAACTCATCCAAACTGTACCTGGCTACACCAATGTCATGAAGCATGGACTTACCATCACAAAAGAACCCACATATCTGTCAATACAATGTACAACTCATCCAAACTGTACCTGGCTACACCAATGTCATGAAGCATGGACTTACCATCACAAAAGAACCCACATATCTGTCAATACAATGTACAACTCATCCAAACTGTACCTGGCTACACCAATGTCATGAAGCCTGGACTTACCATCACAAAAGAACCCACATATCTGTCAATACAATGTACAACTCATCCAAACTGTACCTGGCTACACCAATGTCATGAAGCCTGGACTTACCATCACAAAAGAACCCACATATCTGTCAATACAATGTACAACTCATCCAAACTGTACCTGGCTACACCAATGTCATGAAGCATGGACTTACCATCACAAAAGAACCCACATATCTGTCAATACAATGTACAACTCATCCAAACTGTACCTGGCTACACCAATGTCATGGAGCATGGACTTACCATCACAAAAGTACCCACATATCTGTCAATACAATGTACAACTCATCCAAACTGTACCTGGCTACACCAATGTCATGAAGCATGGACTTACCATCACAAAAGAACCCACATATCTGTCAATACAATGTACAACACAACCAAACTGTACCTGGCTACACCAATGTCATGAAGCATGGACTTACCATCACAAAAGTACCCACATATCTGTCAATACAATGTACAACTCATCCAAACTGTACCTAGCTACACCAATGTCATGAAGCATGGACTTACCATCACAAAAGAACCCACATATCTGTCAATCCTTGTACAACTCATCCAAACTGTACCTGGCTACACCAATGTCATGAAGCATGGACTTACCATCACAAAAGAACCCACATATCTGTCAATACAATGTACAACTCATCCAAACTGTACCTGGCTACACCAATGTCATGAAGCATGGACTTACCATCACAAAAGAACCCACATATCTGTCAATACAATGTACAACTCATCCAAACTGTACCTGGCTACACCAATGTCATGAAGCATGGACTTACCATCACAAAAGTACCCACATATCTGTCAATACAATGTACAACTCATCCAAACTGTACCTGGCTACACCAATGTCATGAAGCATGGACTTACCATCACAAAAGAACCCACATATCTGTCAATACAATGTACAACACAACCAAACTGTACCTGGCTACACCAATGTCATGAAGCATGGACTTACCATCACAAAAGTACCCACATATCTGTCAATACAATGTACAACTCATCAAAACTATACCTAGCTGCACCAATGTCATGAAGCATGGACTTACCGTCACAAAAGAACCCACATATCTGTCAATCCTTGTACAACTCATCCAAACTGTACCTGGCTACACCAATGTCATGAAGCATGGACTTACCATCACAAAAGAACCCACATATCTGTCAATACAATGTACAACTCATCCAAACTGTACCTGGCTACACCAATGTCATGAAGCATGGACTTACCATCACAAAAGAACCCACATATATGTCAATACAATGTACAACTCATCCAAACTGTACCTGGCTACACCAATGTCATGAAGCATGGACTTACCATCACAAAAGAACCCACATATCTGTCAATACAATGTACAACTCATCCAAACTGTACCTGGCTACACCAATGTCATGAAGCATGGACTTACCATCACAAAAGTACCCACATATCTGTCAATACAATGTACAACTCATCCAAACTGTACCTGGCTACACCAATGTCATGAAGCATGGACTTACCATCACAAAAGAACCCACATATCTGTCAATACAATGTACAACTCATCCAAACTGTACCTGGCTACACCAATGTCATGAAGCCTGGACTTACCATCACAAAAGAACCCACATATCTGTCAATACAATGTACAACTCATCCAAACTGTACCTGGCTACACCAATGTCATGAAGCCTGGACTTACCATCACAAAAGAACCCACATATCTGTCAATACAATGTACAACTCATCCAAACTGTACCTGGCTACACCAATGTCATGGAGCATGGACTTACCATCACAAAAGTACCCACATATCTGTCAATACAATGTACAACTCATCCAAACTGTACCTGGCTACACCAATGTCATGAAGCATGGACTTACCATCACAAAAGAACCCACATATCTGTCAATACAATGTACAACACAACCAAACTGTACCTGGCTACACCAATGTCATGAAGCATGGACTTACCATCACAAAAGTACCCACATATCTGTCAATACAATGTACAACTCATCCAAACTGTACCTAGCTACACCAATGTCATGAAGCATGGACTTACCATCACAAAAGAACCCACATATCTGTCAATCCTTGTACAACTCATCCAAACTGTACCTGGCTACACCAATGTCATGAAGCATGGACTTACCATCACAAAAGAACCCACATATCTGTCAATACAATGTACAACTCATCCAAACTGTACCTGGCTACACCAATGTCATGAAGCATGGACTTACCATCACAAAAGAACCCACATATCTGTCAATACAATGTACAACTCATCCAAACTGTACCTGGCTACACCAATGTCATGAAGCATGGACTTACCATCACAAAAGTACCCACATATCTGTCAATACAATGTACAACTCATCCAAACTGTACCTGGCTACACCAATGTCATGAAGCATGGACTTACCATCACAAAAGAACCCACATATCTGTCAATACAATGTACAACACAACCAAACTGTACCTGGCTACACCAATGTCATGAAGCATGGACTTACCATCACAAAAGTACCCACATATCTGTCAATACAATGTACAACTCATCAAAACTGTACCTAGCTGCACCAATGTCATGAAGCATGGACTTACCGTCACAAAAGAACCCACATATCTGTCAATCCTTGTACAACTCATCCAAACTGTACCTGGCTACACCAATGTCATGAAGCATGGACTTACCATCACAAAAGAACCCACATATCTGTCAATACAATGTACAACTCATCCAAACTGTACCTGGCTACACCAATGTCATGAAGCATGGACTTACCATCACAAAAGAACCCACATATCTGTCAATACAATGTACAACTCATCCAAACTGTACCTGGCTACACCAATGTCATGAAGCATGGACTTACCATCACAAAAGAACCCACATATCTGTCAATACAATGTACAACTCATCCAAACTGTACCTGGCTACACCAATGTCATGAAGCATGGACTTACCATCACAAAAGTACCCACATATCTGTCAATACAATGTACAACTCATCCAAACTGTACCTAGCTACACCAATGTCATGAAGCATGGACTTACCATCACAAAAGAACCCACATATCTGTCAATCCTTGTACAACTCATCCAAACTGTACCTGGCTACACCAATGTCATGAAGCATGGACTTACCATCACATTAGAACCCACATATCTGTCAATACAATGTACAACTCATCCAATCTGTACCTGGCTACACCAATGTCATGAAGCATGGCCTTACCATCACAAAAGAACCCACATATCTGTCAATACAATGTACAACTCATCCAAACTGTACCTGGCTACACCAATGTCATGAAGCATGGACTTACCGTCACAAAAGAACCCACATATCTGTCAATACAATGTACAACTCATCCAAACTGTACCTGGCTACACCAATGTCATGAAGCATGGACTTACCATCACAAAAGTACCCACATATCTGTCAATACAATGTACAACTCATCCAAACTGTACCTGGCTACACCAATGTCATGAAGCATGGACTTACCATCACAAAAGTACCCACATATCTGTCAATACAATGTACAACTCATCCAAACTGTACCTGGCTACACCAACGTCATGAAGTATTGACTTACTATCACAAAAGAACCCACATATCTGTCAATACAATGTACAACACAACCAAACTGTACCTGGCTACACCAATGTCATGAAGCATAGACTTACCATCACAAAAGTACCCACATATCTGTCAATACAATGTACAACTCATCCAAACTGTACCTGGCTACACCAATGTCATGAAGCATGGACTTACCATCACAAAAGAACCCACATATCTGTCAATACAATGTACAACTCATCCAAACTGTACCTGGCTACACCAATGTCATGAAGCATGGACTTACCATCACAAAAGAACCCACATATCTGTCAATACAATGTACAACTCATCCAAACTGTACCTGGCTACACCAATGTCATGAAGCATGGACTTACCATCACAAAAGAACCCTGATATCTGTCAATACAATGTACAACTCATCCAAACTGTACCTGGCTACACCAATGTCATGAAGCATGGACTTACCATCACAAAAGTACCCACATATCTGTCAATACAATGTACAACTCATCCAAACTGTACCTTTCTACACCAATGTCATGAAGCATGGACTTACCATCACAAAAGAACCCACATATCTGTCAATACAATGTACAACTCATCCAAACTGTACCTGGCTACACCAATGTCATGAAGCATGGACTTACCATCACAAAAGAACCCACATATCTGTCAATACAATGTACAACTCATCCAAACTGTACCTGGCTACACCAATGTCATGAAGCATGGACTTACCATCACAAAAGAACCCACATATCTGTCAATACAATGTACAACTCATCCAAACTGTACCTGGCTACACCAATGTCATGAAGCATGGACTTACCATCACAAAAGAACCCACATATCTGTCAATACAATGTACAACTCATCCAAACTGTACCTGGCTACACCAATGTCATGAAGCATGGACTTACCATCACAAAAGAACCCACATATCTGTCAATACAATGTACAACTCATCCAAACTGTACCTGGCTACACCAATGTCATGAAGCATGGACTTACCATCACAAAAGAACCCACATATCTGTCAATACAATGTACAACTCATCCAAACTGTACCTGGCTACACCAATGTCATGAAGCATGGACTTACCATCACAAAAGAACCCACATATCTGTCAATACAATGTACAACTCATCCAAACTGTACCTGGCTACACCAATGTCATGAAGCATGGACTTACCATCACAAAAGAACCCTGATATCTGTCAATACAATGTACAACTCATCCAAACTGTACCTGGCTACACCAATGCCATTAAGCATGGACTTACCATCACAAAAGAACCCACATATCTGTCTATACAATGTACCACACAACCCAACTGTACCAGTCTGACAGTGACTTTACCAATCTTCCTCAGAAACATTATCATACATGGTTCTGTTTGAATCAAATTGTTCTTATTCCATTTCTGTAAACATGAAACTTTTGCATTATCATTTTAATTCTTTGTATATTCAACAGTGTGTCAGGAAATCAATGTGTATTTCATTTTTTATGTTTTCTTTATTTAAAATATTTGAAATGGCCAGAATTCTGTTTTGAATTTTTAGACT
This sequence comes from Mytilus californianus, assembly GCF_021869535.1. Taxonomy (NCBI): domain Eukaryota; kingdom Metazoa; phylum Mollusca; class Bivalvia; order Mytilida; family Mytilidae; genus Mytilus; species Mytilus californianus. The sequence goes on from NW_026262712.1 coordinate 83,080,516, forward strand.
AAATGGAAAAGTGTAGCAGGTCAATGTGACATTTTTCCTGTTTATCAATGTGTTGTAAAAAATGACATGATTTTTGCGAAAAAAGATTTCTTTGATATTTTTTTAAATAAATATAAGCATAGATTATTCTTCTTTTTGACAACCAGTTAAGGTATAAGCTTACAAGTGTTTGACTAATAAATTTTTTTAATTTACATAATCAAAATAATTGTAAATCTATATCTGTTACTATTTTATTCAAAATGCATACAGAGTGATACATCATGTTCCAACGTTTACACTGACAGTCCAGGATGTATCATTATCATCAAGAAGTACTGCAGCTTGTAAAATTACTTACAAACACATAACTGCTTCACTTTAAGTCCTGAATTTTGCATATTCTATCTATTTCTTATATTCATAAGTTTTATTATATCAAAATGCCATTGAAAATTGCATAATAGAAATAAAAAGTTAACTATTCAAAACCCCAAATTAACAGTATAATTCAGTGGCAGATCTAGGGGGCAGGGGTTGTGGGGGTTGAAATCCCCCCTTTTATTTTACAATCAATGCTTTTGAATTAAGACATATGGTTGGAACCCCCTCCCACCCCCTTTATTCTGGGTTGGAACCCCCCTTTTAAAAATGGCTGGATCCGCCCTGTAATTAGAGAAATGTATTTTATTATTAATTTTGTTTATTTCTATCATATCTAATGAACTAAAACTGAAAACCGCCCTGTTTGAATTAAGATGTGAAGCAATTAGCCCACTACATGTATATGGTATTCATTTTTCTCATTGTTGACTGGTGGGTTTGAAAACAAATGATAAGGGAGTTTTATTGTGTGATATTGCAATACATATACTCATGTATTGTCTGAAATGTTTTATTGTTAATAAGTTATGACTTATGTCTTCAGGGCCTGATTCATGCAAAGGCTAATTTGGAGACAAAATTCTAAAATTGGTTGGCAATTTGATGATGGTTTGGTGTTAAATGTCCAGTGGCAAATATTACGTGTATATCAGGACAAGAACATGTTAATGTGATATGAATATGAACCCTGGTTTGTTCTAGATTGACACACTGAGTTGGATTTCTTTTCATGTGCTAGTTAAAAAGGAAGCCAGGGGATAAAAAATCCATTAGCCCAATGCCCGGGACTAAAACATTTAAGCCTCGTGCAATCAAAACTTGTCATCAATATGCCGGACGGATTAGTAAAAGAAATTTCTTGGCTTTACCAAAATAGAAATAAAAAATCCCTTTCGCCATCCCTTCCTCAGTATTCTATCTTAGCTAATCAGATTCAATTACTTCATCCAGGATTCCAGGAATTTGAACTGATTTTTTACATGTTTTAAAAAAAGAACGAATAACTGGGTGTACCAGTATCATGTATTGATCACAATTCCCGTACTTTCAATATCGATTTCTCAGTACTAATGGGGGGTATTGTACATTGCCGGTCAAGCTGAGACTTTCAATTAACAATACTGGGGGTATGATATCGATGCATTGATTGATATGACCTGTTACTTGATAAAAATAATTCAGCCTATCAGAAATACATATTAAAATAAAATTCTAATGATAAATTTAAAAAATAATTAAAAAAAGTTTTAAGTGAAAATTCGAAAGAACCACTTTGTTGAAGCTAGTACAAATGTGTGCATGTGCCCAGGTATGTAATTTAATTTTGCATCCGAATTCTTCAAAAATGCTAACACTATCATTGATACCTTTATCTTACATTCATTTCAAGTATTTTCAAGAAGAATTAATGTGGAAAGAACTATTTAAACTCAATTTTGCTTTGAAAGCTTTCACCGATTTTACTCTGGTCTGTGTTTTACCATTGTCAAGTAAACATCCAGTATTTTAGGAAATGTGCTTTTGAAAGAAAGTACAGTTCTGACAGCATGATATTGCATTAATAAGGAGTCTTAGCAAGGGACAGCAGAAGGGATTTCTTATTTCTATTTTGGTAACGCCAAGAAATTCTTTTTACTAATCCGTCCGGCATATTGATGGCAAGTTTTGATTGCCCGAGGCATAAATGTTTTAGTCCCGGACGTTGGGCTAATGGATTTTTTATCCCCTGGCTAATTGTCTTAGGTAGATTTTAGTACACTTATGTTAAACATTTTGTATGTTGCACTGTCAATTTTTAAAACAGTTCACAGAACATCAAACTTATACCAAAAGTCTGATGTTTAATATTGTTTTTATGTCAATCATTGTTATGATGCCAACATTTTAACAATGATTGCCTTTGTTACTAGTCTTACTGGATTGAAATCTGAATCAAAAGAAAATGTCCAGCTGGCTCAAATATTTGTTGGCAGCCCGGGTTAGCAGGTCTGTTTTGTTGGGCTAGCATTTCTTCCAACAGGACTAGTAAAATCCTGCTACCAAGAAGTCCTGGGCTAGTGAGCTGTAAAAAAAATGTTTAACCCCTGCTAGCAGTCTGAGCAGTCTGTGCCAAACTGTATCAGGGTTTGTCTGACCGAAAAGAAATTTGATCTTTTCTACTATATTTTAAACTAAAAAATCTAAAAATTTCTGTCTGACCGAATGATTTTTTGTCCGACATTTTGTCTGTCAGACAGAGTTTGGGATACACTGTCTGATTAGCAGAAAGACATGTCACCCTACATGTAGCAGTGCTCAAACACATGACATTATTCTGACCAGGCCAAAATCAATCTTTGCTATGTACGTAGCGGAGGAAATGAAAATTCCAATTGTTTAACATGTGTAAGTGTAAGTGTTTGGTTTGACCGTTAACACCAAGGCAGGGAATATGTATGTATGTTCGGGTTGATACCTCTATTATTCAGAGCTCCCCTTGAAAGCTGCGAGGGTACAGTGGTATCCAGAAACACTCCCTAACAGGATTAATGGAGATGTGTCACTAACATATGTACAACCCACCACCAAGAACAAAATCCCCAACCCAACACCATGGGGGTGCTAGGACACCGGGAAGTCTGTTATTATGACTGAGGAAGCCGAAGTACTTGGAAAGAATCACCGGGCAACTCAGCGGGAACAGACAAATGGAAGAAATATCTGAAGATTGATCTCCTTGTCAAAGTCGGGGGCCTCTTTGAATGAACTTATGACCTCCTGCCCTGCAGTTTACCAAGGTTGTTTTGAAAAATAGATCACCATTTCATGAAACAGAATTGTAACCTGACAGGAGAGAAGCACCAAAAGGTATCTAATCAGGGGTCATGAATATGTAAATACTGCAGGATTTTAAAAGGTACAAAGACGAGCTGCAGGATATGTAACCAGCAGACATAGAAATAGATCAAGTGTCAGCAACATGATAACTGAATTAGGATGGAAAAGCTTACAAACAAGAAGAAAAGAAGCTCGACTCATCATGTGTTATAAAATAACAAACGACCTTGTAGCCATAGACAAGAATAAATATCTACAAAAGCCAACAAGAAGCTCAAACCGGACAGGACACCATACTTACCTATTACAGCCAGCCACCAAAGACTGTAGGAAATGGTCTTTCTTCATAAACACCGTCAAGGATTGGAACTAACTGCCATCAGATATCGCAAAAGCAAAGTCTCTTGAGATATTCAAGTCTCAAGTGACCAAAACCTCAAACTAAATCAACAGAACAATTCGTCTTTTAACCTGTTTTTAATCATGCGCAACTTGCCAGAATATTCATTATGAATGTGGGCAGTATTTCACTATTTGGAAGAAGAAGAAGAAGAAGAAAGAAAATCATAATTGGTGATTGATTATTTTGTTAGTACCAATTCATTATAAACAGTAAATGAAAATATGTCATAATTTGTCCGACATTCGGGCATAATTTTCAAATAAGTATTGAAAACAAATGCCAAATATATCATCGAACCTAAATTTTTATTCCATACCCTTTGGCTTTGCTTGGATCGTCAGCTTGAAAAAGGGAATAAGTGGGACAGGGAAAGAAACTACAGTTCAGGTTCATGTATTTTCCTCCATTAGTGGAGCACTACCCTAGTGCATCGTGATGAAGACTATGTACACCTGTTTTAGAGCAATTCTCTGTAACCAGCAACCATTTCATATAGGGGGTCGGCACGCATAGTCACCGATTTTCCTTAAATTTAGCCTGACCATATAATTAGGTGAAAAGGTACGCAAAGTGTTGCAGGCCACGCCGGTTGACAAGTCAATGAGTGTTTCCGTACATTTTGGGGAATTAAACATTGAAAAAACACTTTGCAGGCATTCTGAAGCAAAACTAGATTTTATTTAATGATATTTGTTATCATTTTTAGAAACAGCGATCACGGTCATGTTTTGACTGAATATTGTCACAACCGCAGGAGCAGACGGTAATTTTTCATTGTATTTGTGAAGGCAAATAATACACATTTAGTATGAACAAAATATACTACTGTTTGCATCCACCTCCATTTAAGTTATGGTAATCAAATCGTTTGTGCATCTGAATGTACAGAAATTTCTTTTCAGCATGTCTTGGGCAAAATTATTGATCTCCAGTCAGTAGACACCATCACATTCATTCCATTCAGCATCCCTTAGGGAATGGTCATTATTTATCAGCTGAGGGGGTCGGTTCAAATTTTTCACATTAAAAGGTTTTGTTGGCAACCCCCCCCCCCCATGATTCTTATGAACCATATAATGACCCCCCCTGAGAACATAGTTTGAAAAGTATGACCCCCCACCAAACAAATATTTCATTCATTAACAGTTGGGAGACTGAGATGATAACTGCAAGCTACATAGTACAAAGTTGCAGGCATTGACTTGAAAAATAGCTATGTGAATTATGTGGACATTGACACTATCCGTAACAGAATACAGCATAAAAAGATTTTCCTTGATTGGGGCAATGATTGCAGTACTCATTTTCTTTGATTTTGAACTGATATTTTATAATACATTTTACACTATAGTTCTGTTATTTTATATAGTTCTTATAAGTAGCTTGAACTAATTAATTTGATAAAGATAATTTACTTTATCTGTTTAGCAAACACTAGTAAGTGATATTCTGTAAATATTATATTGCCTTGATGTTTCATCGTGACCTTCCATATTCTTTGTTTTGAAGCTGATGCAACTGATTTTAGTAAACATTTTTCAGTTGTATTCTTCTTTGAGAAATTTCCTGAGTATACAATAGAGTTTTTCTTCTTGTTTTTTCTTTCTTTTTTCTTTCAAATATGAATATCTGACACATGCAAGAAGAAAAATGGACAAAATAAGCATTTAAATGTAAAAAAAAATATATTGCATTTTAACTTGAACCTTCATGAACAGAATGAAGTCATATCTTAATACAGATTGTCCCTGGTTTTGAAATTGTCAATCCTTCAAAAGTTAAGCTCTTAAAGGCACAATTAGCCAAATTTGTTTATACACACGAGCATGTGCTCTTATAAATGAAAGAAATGACGTAAAAAGAAGAGAAAAAAAAAACACAGAAAATTCTTTGTTCCAATTTATTTGACTGCAACCTATAAAATTGTACAAATTTTATATATAACCTTTAAATAATGATTTTCCCTCTATTATGAATAAATGTAAATTTACTGTCTGACACAGAATTATTTGTGAATGAAAAAACATAAAAAAAAAGAGTAAACAATATGTCTCAATTCTTTTAATGCCTTTATTAAAATTTTGAAGTTTTATAAAATTGAGAATGGAAATGGGGAATGTGTCAAAGAGACAACAACCTGACCATAGAGCAGACAACAGCCGAAGGCCACCAATGGGTCTTCAATGCAGCGAGAAACTCCCGCCCCCGGAGGCGTCCTTCAGCTGGCCCCTAAACAAATATGTATACTAGTTTAGTGATAATGGACGTCATACTAAACTCCAAATTATACACAAGAAACTAAAATTAAAAATGATGCAAGACTAACAAAGGCTAGAGGCTCCTGACTTGGGACAGGCACAAAAATGCGGCGGGGTTAAACATGTTTTTTGAGATCTCAACCCTCCCCCTACACCTCTAGCCAATGTAGAAAAAACAAACGCACAACAGTACGCACAGTAAAACTCAGTTTAAGGGAAGTCCGAGTCCGATGTCAGAATAGGAAACAAAAGAAAATTAACAAAATGACAATAATACATAAATAACAACAGACTACTAGCAGTTACTGACATGCCAGCTCCAGACCTCAATTAAACTGATTGAAAGATTATGTCTTCATCATATGAATATCAGGCACAATCCCTCCTGTTAGGTTATAAATGTTTTGTGGATTTTAATTTTCTCATCATATAGATATTTTTTTTATTTCAATTCCACTCTTGGAAGTACAACTGAAAATAGCACATTACAAATATTACTGATTTTATGGTTATAGTCCTTCCTGCAATCCTGGATCAAATATGTACAAAAATGTACATGATTTATTTGAGATAAAGAAATATATATGTAAGTTAATAATTATATAAACATTCAATATTTTATTTCAATGTGAAAAATGTTTTACGAAACCCCAGTGTATTGTTTTGTGTGTGTGAATGCCGTGCTGCCCAACAAGGGCCCTCGATTTGAACATTAAAAATTCTGATTATTATTCGATATCTTTGTAATAATTCCATAAAATAATTATACATATTTACAAATTATTTTAGAACGTACACACCTTTTACAGTCCTATATCTATCCTAAGAAATCGCATCAAAATGATTTGAACACTTTAGAAAGTTGTAATACACATGTTCAGAAACTTTTAAAACTCATTGTTTCCTGTGGTCAAAACTAGAGACAAAAATTATACAGTTGTTAATCTTGAGATAAGTCGGATTGTAAACTTTCACATCCTATGGATAAAGGGTCAATATAATAGTTCCATGGGATAATGAACCATAACAGATGACTGTGATAAGGAGTGACCAGATTCACTACCCTTGAGAACTTAGGCATCCTGCTAGTGCTGTACATGATCAATGATTTAATTATGACAGAAATTATTTAAAAAGATTGCACACTCACTTCAATATCGTCAACAATTTATATGCTTGTCAGACATAAAAACTTTCATTGTGTGACCCCCCCAGTCAAATAAAATTTTTGATGGCAACCCCCCAGCTGTATGATATATTTGGTAATGACCCCCCCCCCCTTAAAATGAACCGACCCCCTCAGCTGATAAATAATGACTGTTCCCAATATCCCCATCACAAAATATAGAATGGCCCTTCCCTATATATATAGCTAGCTAATAGAACTATACTCTGAATCCGCTCAATTGCTACTTTTGTATTCTGTTGAAAATATAAAAAAAAATCCTTCTTAAAAACAAAACATTGTGTTCTGCAAAATGTACTTTTTTTTCATGTAGATTTTATCTTGGTGTTCACATTCTCTCCCTATCTATTGTAGTTTTTAAGCTAATTGTGAAATCTCAAAACTGAGCCAAACAACTTCTCTTTGGGTAATAACTGCTAAAAAAAGTTGATCCACAATCACAGCAATGTTAACCCATTGGTAAAACTTAACTTTAGGCTCAGTTAAGCTGTATATTGCCTCTCTTTACCATTAAAATGTTCAAGAACGGCAAAAAAAAATAATAGCAATTTCAGTTTTGGCAACGTATTTTAACTCTTTTCTCGTTGATCTGATTTTCTGAGTTATCTCTATCTATTAAAGTTCTTAAAATAAAACCCAAGACGCAGAAAAGGGGAAAAATCATTATAAAGTGAAGTTTCTGAAACCATAGTAGAACCCAATCTATACGATGCCACTGCAAAATGTACTGAGTTTCTAAAACAATAGCATAATTAACTTTTTACAATGCCACTACAAATTGTAGTTTCTAAAACCAAACTTATTCTATGCCTTTACAAAGTGATTTTTTTTTAACAGTTTATTTCTTAATTTTTTTATTTTTTTATTTGTTTATTTAATGACAACTTTTCGCACCTGGGACTTACATGAATTATACAGTCTCTTGGTTCCAGGTTGTCTAATCCTCCATTTTTTTAAATATCAAAGACTACCAGCTAATTTTTTTTTTTAAAGAAATCATTATTTTATTAAAATGCTTATTGTATTTCGATACTATGTAAATAAAAAGGTCTATAATGTGTTCATCAAAAGAAACGTTTTGTTTTATGGTGTATAACAGTAGTGATTTATATTGTACAGTGTGCAAATAATTACTTGTTTTACTTAGAAATATAATCTTCATACTATAGCGATAAAATATTAATACTAGAATGGGCATGTATATGTATTGTTGTTTTTTTGTTGTTGTTGTTGTTTTTTTTTTTGTTTTTTTTTGTGAATAATATCTGTTATTTCAAATCACCTGGGTACATAAACACTAAACAGTTCAGCTACGGAAGCTGTCAGTGTTAGTCCAGCTACGACAGCTGACAGGGTTAGTCCAGCTACGGCAGCTGACAGGGTTACTTTCTACATATTATATTCAATATAAAAACCACCATCTGTTTTTAATTAGTTACTGTATTCTACACACCTCATATAAATTTATCCTTTTAAATATAATTATAAAAATATATATAACTGTTATTTTCTTTCTTTCTTACCATTTGCGCTCTTTAAAGTTCAAATCCTATCTCGTGTAAATAAAAGACAACCAATTGTGAAATCTATTGCTATTTAAATTGTGCTCCCGGTTAAATGCCCATTAGATATCAGGGCCGTAACTAGGCATCAGAAACAGACGAGGCAGGGGTTTGGGGGCCGCCGACTGAAGCCCCCAGGTTAATTGAGGGTCCAGGGAGCAAAGCCCCCCGGCCGAAAATTGATATATTAAGGTCCGAAATAAAACTTGTTACATCCGTTTTTGTTTTATATTTACCATGATGAATATGACATCAACAGGATACGTGCTTCAAACACTTTAGAATTTTCGATGAAGGATTATTTGTGAAATACTGAAATGTATGTGCACTTATATCAGTTGCTTTAAGGTATCTAGCCAGGAGTCATGAACATATGTAATAAAATTGATACCGGCAGGCAGCTTGTGAATTTTTTTCCAAACTGATTGCCAGTCTAGTTCCGTATCAAATATTATATTCCATGCATTTGCACTAGTACATTTATTTAGTATTCTTTGTATTGATTTTAATTGATTTTTTTTTCAGGATGAATAAATTTTCTTTCCACGTCATATGTTTTGTTATTCTGGATTTTTATGTCAGTGCTTCAAATTGTTGGATACTAATGTATTTAATGGCGCTTCTTAGTTCGTTAATGTAATCATGGGGGATTGAATTCTTTATTAGATTGTATTCGCATATCCAATTACGTTTATCTATTAGTTTATCAAATATTATTTATGGTTTCCGTTTCGATATTCCAAACATCTTTTATTTTGGCGATATGACTCTCGAAGGGAAGAGCAATTTTAAGGTTTCCCTTTCCATTTTATAGTGTCGTTACAAAATATATTCTCTTCAAGAATGCTATTTTTGAACGTTCGATCATCTACTATAAAGATCACACCATGCAGTAACCGCCTTTTGGTAAAAAAAATTGACATATACTTAATTTTCATTCTATTTAGATCTTTACAGGTACTTAGTACATATAAAATATTCAATACCAAATGTTTTGTTTAAGTGTTTTAGCCAGTATTTGGCAATTGCATTCCAACTTTGTGTTGGACTTTCTGCTATGAACTAAATTTATATATTTGCTTTTTATGAAACTTTCCAAACTGATAATTTTGACCCCCCTCCCTAAGTTTTTAACTAGACAACATAATTTTCTGTCGACCAAGCTGACTTTAGAGCCCCAAACAAAATCCCAGAAAATTGAGTTTATTTCTTTTTTCATACTCATTAGGTATGTACCCCCTCATCTCAACCTCCCAAAATAGGTATTAGTTGGATTTTTTTATAATCGATACTTTACCTCTGTAAGTTTAATTTCTTGTTTTCCAAACACGACTACAGTTTTTTTTATCTTTCCAATTATGGAATCCCGTCAAGATTTTACTGCTATTAATGTTATTACCATGGTGCACCCCTAAAGCTTTTATGTTATCCTTGATCCAGGATAATTTTTTGAACCGTGGTTTTTTGCCCTTTAGCCTCCCAAATAACAAACCTTTTGTTTTATCGGAGTAAATTTTGGAACCAGAGGCTTTTTCATATATTTCCAATATTTCGAGGCTTTTTCAGCCAATTGTATACGGATTTGTTTATAAGTTGCGTATCGTCCGCAAACATTGATAATTTAATTTCAATATGGCCGTTTTACGTTGGTATTTTGATTCCCTATATTTGTACATTTGCGCGATGATGGCACATGCCATTGGTTCCGCTTGTATTTTGAATAAAAAAGGGGACTATAGGAAATCCTCGTCTTATTGATCTGCCTATTGAATAAGATTTAGACAGAAACCCATTTGTTTTAATACAAGTGTTGTCATTTTTAAATATCATTTTTGTCCAGTTTAACAATTATTACCAGAATCGAATCCCTCCACAACCTTTACTAACCCCTACCAAAAGTTTTCTGCTGGTCTAGAAACATAATTCATCCCTCTATATCCTCATTTTCTACATATTCAATAATATCCTGTAATAGTCTATTTCCATCACTTATATTTCTCCCCTTCACAAACCCTTTTTGATCCGGGTGAATAATTTCATTTAACAACGGTTTTAGACGCGCTGTCAACATCTTTGATTCCCTTATATAGTAAAGTTAACATTCCCTGGTATTGCGATTTACTGAGTTCATTTTCGTCAAATACTTTCTTAACTACTTTAAAAAAAAATAAAGAAATAAAAAAAATAGTTATATTCCGTAACAGGGGTACTATTAGAGAAGACGAAAAACGGTTTTACAACGGCAAAAGCATAGAAATAGTGGACAAGTTTTGTTACCTAGGATTCAAAAGGTTATTTCGTGCTATATATTGTTGGTGGAGACAGTTTTAAAACAATATCCGCGGCAAAATATTATAATTCATGTTAAAAATCGTGTATTGAAAGACATCCTGAAATAACTTTAATTAGTTGTATCTGAAATACCAAAAAAAAAAAGCTTTACTTTCAATACAGTTTTGGTTTGGGTAAAGTATGCTATTCTTATTCATTTTTGTGATACATGTGCATATTGTAACAATCTACATAAGTTGCACTTATGGCTCATAATTAGGTGATTTGTTATTTAAAGAAGTGCAATAATGTTGTATGTAGACCTTCAAAACATACACAAGAAGATACCATACTATATATTTTAGTTATGATGAAGACTCGTTGGTAATGGTCCGGATGTCTAATATATTCAAGGAAATTTAGTTCTATCCTTTTCAGATGAAGATACCAACATAACAATATCTGAACATAGTAATACATGGCCATAATAGATAAGATTAATTCATAGCATATAATGAAATTGTTCATATTATAAGTCCATATTTTGAACTGAATGTATGACATAGTGGTTGTACATATATATATATATATTTGGCAATCGCCAATGGTAGTCAGCAGGGTTTAAGAACATCAGTTGTTCGACCTGCTAGTCAAATGCGTTTTGTTAAAATATACTTTTTCCCTTTTTGGTCTTTTGGAAAATGTTGTTTGTGCTGTATTTAGACCCCTCTACCAAGACATTTGTTTTGCATGCACACGTATAAAAATTGTGGTTTTTATCCAACGCAATCATAGGTTTGAACGTTGTTTTCAATTTAGACTTGTTTATATTTTTTCGTTTGGGCTTGTATTATATTTGCCTTCGGGTTTATATGATCCGTTCATCCAATTTCGACTCTTTCAAAATTCAAGAGTCTATCCTAAATTGAGGTAAATTATATGGCCTTCCAAATACCGTTTCGATTCCTAACATCACTGAAGAGACATTTAATAATTGTCGAAATCCGGATATGGTGTACAAAAGTTTGCACCCAGTCATCTTTGCGGTATACCATCTTATTCGCAAGTTTATTGTTTTCTGTTTGGTAATAAATTATTATAAGATCCATTTTGTTACATCTGGTGATCCGTTTATTTGGCAATCGCCAATGGCAGTTAGCAGGGTTTAAGAACATCAGTTGTTCGACCTGCTAGTCAAATGCGTTTTGTTAAAATATACTTTTTCACTTATTTGGTCTTTTGGAAAATGTTGTTTGTGCTGTATTTAGACCCCTCTACCAAGAAATTTGTTTTGCATGCACACGTATAAAAATTGTGGTTTTTATCCAACGCAATCATAGGTTTGAACGTTGTTTTCAATTTAGACTTGTTTATATTTGTTCGTTTGGGCTTGTATTATATTTGCCTTCGGGTTTATATGATCCGTTCATCCTATTTCGACTCTTTCAAAATACAAGAGTCTATCCTAAATTGAGGTAAATTATATGGCCTTCCAAATACCGTTTCGATTCCTAACATCACTGAAGAGACATTAATTGTCGAAATCCGGATATGGTGTACAAAAGTTTGCACCCAGTCATCTTTGCGGTATACCATCTTATTCGCAAGTTTATTGTTTTCTGTTTGGTAATAAATTATTATAAGATCCATTTTGTTACATCTGGTGATCCGTTTATTTGGCAATCGCCAATGGCAGTCAGCAGGGTTTAAGAACATCAGTTGTTCGACCTGCTAGTCAAATGCGTTTTGTTAAAATATACTTTTTCACTTTTTTGGTCTTTTGGAATATGTTGTTTGTGCTGTATTTAGACCCCTCTACCAAGAAATTTGTTTTGCATGCACATGTATAAAAATTGCGGTTTTTATCCAATTTTTATACGTGTGCATGCAAAACAAATTTCTTGTTAGGGGGGTCTAAATACAGCACAAACAACATTTTCCAAAAGACCAAAAAAGTGAAAAAGTATATTTTAACAAAACACATTTGACTAACAGGTCGAACAACAAATGTTTTTAAACCCTGCTGCCTGCCATTGGCGATTGCCAAATAAACGGATCACCGATGTAATAAATGGATCTTAATTATAAATTTAATACTAAACAGAAAACAATAAACTTGCGGAAAAGATGGTATACCGCAAACAAAAGGTGCAAAGGTTTTTGTACACCATATCCGGATTTCGACAATTAATGTCTCTCTCTATATATATATATACAAGTCTAAATTGAAAACAACGTATATATATTACGTATATACAGGTCTGTGTTATTTTTATTTTCTGTACAAACAAGACATGTACAGTAGCATATCTTCATCTTGGAACCCCGAGGGTGTAGAAAAATAGTTTCCTTCCGACCGGCAGTAAAACCCTTGCCAAGTGGGACATCCGTTTGGCTTCGCGGGATGTATAAATACGCAGCCACGCCCGATCAGAATAGGGACGAAATATGAGGCCTGATGTAGAGGGAGCTTCACATTCCCTGCACGTTAAGAACCCTCGCAACAACTCTTTTATGGGTTCGTACGTAGCCGTTTGCAAGGGAGAAAATGTCTGCCCAATCCATTATACCCACATTCTAAGCTGGAAGCTGTTCAAATTTCCCTCCTTTTCTCCGGTCAACCCCTATATATATATAACAGGACCTATACCTATTGCATCTATTTATATTTTGTTCTCGTCCTGAATATGCTTGAAATATTTGCCACTGGACATAAAACAAACTATCCATAAATCAATCATCCTGGCTCATGAATAAAAGATGTATACAGCAACAAGACAGCAAAGTAACAACAAAAACAAATTAGAAATAAAAATTTAAAACAAAAATCCACATGCACATAATTTGTTTTTTCATATTTCAATTGACTGAAAACGAAAAAGCTTCGAAACGAAAGACACGCAGCTTTGCTTCAAGTTATGATTTTTTTATGCTTAATTTATCATTTCTGCCTGAAATCTAGAAAACCTTAAGGTTGATTTAGAGGGTTTCGCATGGAAAGGTGGATTAAAATTAATTTTCTTTGATTTTATCATATCACAAAAATGGTAGAAAGGGGGGAGTCAGTTCTTCCCCCGGACCCACAAACCGACTTCTGCATCCAACAATGGTAGCCTTATCAAACACTTGATACACTTTTAAAACAAGAAACTGCTATTTGTTAAAATCTTATGGTCAAATATTTCATGGAAGTTAACAAATTCAAAATGTTTGCAAATTTCTTTTTTAATGTGTTGTGCTAACAATAAAGTCTCCCGTATTTTCCTGTGCGAAACAAATTTTCATTTACAATTAGCATACGCTATAAAATACGTTAGAAAGCCTATACAACTATATATTGGACACAATATAAGCGTAAGGAGATGTAGTATGACTTCCAATAGGACAAGCATCAATCCCCAAGACCAAAGCTATCGCATATCTCAAAGGATCCGGGATGACAAAGTGTCAACAGTTTCAAAGAGAAAACCAACGTCCTTATTATTAATTACAAAATGTAAATATGATAGTTATGCTAATCATCTGAAATTATTCAATAATATTATTCAACTACTGCTAATACAAATATAAACGAAATAGACAAAAATACAGGCTATCGCATATATTCACAATTTTATTCCTGTCAATTTACCATTATTTTAATTATAGTTTAAGTACATGTCATTTACAATTTTCTGTGGGAGACGTTTGTGGTTTTATATTGCAAAGAATTTATTTTGTATGCGGAAGGCTTACGTTTAAGTTTATTCTCCTTTAGCGGACCTTCCTGTTAGCTTTTATTCGATAGATATTTGGGAAATTTCGTGGAGCGTTTATGGGAAAATATTTCCAGTCAAACACGCATCAAACGGTAGTTTTCAACAGGCGGTGTATATGTACTTAATTTAATATCAATCAAGTGGTATATATAGGAAGTGCGCTAAATGATTCAGATGTAAGCATTTTACACGTGGCATTAACTATACACGTGTCATGTTCTGCATCATTCTCTTAATCTATCATCGTTTTGCATTACGTATAGTATATTGCTTTTTGTGGAGACTGAAAGAGAAAGCATATGGGTCGTAAATATGCATATTCAGTTTCCCCATTGAAAAAATCGTATACATATATTATTTACGAATATAATTTCTTTTCATTCATGGGTAAGAAGGTTAGTTTCTGCACTGGCTTGCAACAGGGGTAAACGATGGACATTTTCGTTGTTTAGTCCTCGGTTTAGTCAGAAGATATATTTAATGGAATACCGATGTCCATGTGAACTTAAAATGTCACTGATAAAAAAACATACAAAACTTTAATGCAATTATCGGTGTTGTGGTCAACGTCCTAGAAATCGAATTCCTTACTATATATATAAATTTGCGCCGGTCTGTCAAGACTATGATCTGTTCGAGGTAGCTGCATGCATGGTCACTGCATGGAATCCTATATAGACTACGCCAATTTGAAGTAATTAGCGGCATTACAATCAGTGACGACAACGGTTGTGCACACTAAAGTTTCAGAATAACTCCATTGACATGAAACCTATCGTACAACCCATATCTGGCACTCTCTAAAAATTACACGTCTCCAATCATTCTGAATTAAGTCTACGGAAAGGGATATCCATCTGTTCGCCATAAGAAATAAACTTGAATCAGTTGCATGTATTATAGATACACCTCGAGGGCGTTAGCCCGAATGGGTGTATCTAATTTACACAAAGATATTTATTGTCAATGCAGAATGATATTTTTCAAAAACTGAGGAGGCCGGGGTTAATTCTTTCAGCGATTTGACCATATGTTATTGAAAAGTATGATAAATGCAGGGTATCCAATTTTATTTATTAAACGACATCTTCATGATCTTGGTGTAAATCAGTGATTCAAGAAAAGCCAAAATTGAGTTGTAAGGGGCGAGCATAACAAAGGTTACCATTGTACTATTAAGTGTTTTTAGTTATTCAGTTAAAAAAGCGGCCAATATATAAAACATTTTTAATCTTTGTCCGCCTTTAAAAATATTCAGAAATCCGTGACGTTGGGTGCATCAGCATCGGGGTCAAAAGAGAGGCGAACGATATCAAAGCATATGCAAAATTACAAGTCGAAAACAAACCGACAATGCCATGACGAATAAAACATGTAAAACGACGAAGACAAACAAAAGTACACAAATACTAAAGTGTTCAACTATAAATGAATAGTTTTACCCTTGTCAATAATACATCAACAGGAGTGTATTGTTAATTTACATAAAAAAATAAAGAATAATGTCATGTTTGTTTTTGTCTGAAACCTACTTTCACTTCTTTTTATAAGGAGAAATGCTAGATTAAAACAAACAATCTATAGTATTTTCTCTCAGGCTGATTTGAGGTATCTAAAAAATTATATATATTGAATAATGTGACAAGTTCCGAGCTTGGCATCGCTCTGAATATTTTTGTATCGAGACGTATTTCTAAATGTTTCGAGGTCAATTTTGTTCCATTTTCTCAAAATATTACACGCTCCCCCCTTCTGCGACGGCGGATCAAATTTCTCTGCCACGCTGGCAAATGCCAAGAATGTAATTCATTCAGCGTGGACCAATCGAAATATTGGTTTTATCGTCAGCGTAGACAAACAGGCTGGACCGAACTGCATTGTTCCTTATTTTGATTGGACAACTTCAGTTGCAACGTGTAGCTTTGAGTTATCTCCACTTAGCTGAGAGGTTAGTATAAAATGAAAACAAAATAATCGGCTTTTTTGATGCACAGATGTTATAAGTAGTAAGAAGTACATTGTGTATTGATTGTTAGGTCATAGTGTATAATCAGGTGTATAAACGATTACGGTAAGTGGTTTACATCTCCTTTAATTCACGTGAATTAAAACCCATTCACTAACGCAAAGTTGGCATTAAGTCTTTTAAAGTCTTTTCCTTGGAGTTCGGTATTTTTGTTATTTGTGTTATTTTACTTTTTATCTGTCAAATAATACCCGCTATTTTGAAAAAAAAACAATATATATTATAAGTGACAAGCTTATTTTTACTCGAGCAAATATCTAAAATAATCTATGGCTATGCAATATCTGCTACAATGACATTTTGGTTGTCTCTGATTTCTGGGCTTATCGCGATAGCATCTTTTCAGTATATATACTATTTTCGAAAATTTAAACTTTTCTGTAAAGTGGCAAAAAAAAGTAGGACCAAATTATCAATTAGTATAATGTGTGTTTAAAATTTCATGCGAATAAAAGATTGCATAAGGTTATTTTTGCTGAATTCGCTTGGCAGCTTATTTCTATCACCTATTGTCTTTGATGTTAGAATTTGGCCATATTGAATAGGGGGCAGATTTTTTTATAGTGGTGGAAATAGTATTGAGAGTACGTGAAATCCTATGCATGTTTCCAAGCAACTGTTCTGTTTTAATGATGTTTTCCCGTATTTTTTGTACCATTTTTACCTCCATTATGAAAATCTGTCCCCTATTCAACACTAACTTTGAAGGGGCCTTTTAATTAGATATGATTAATTACTCATTTGTTGATGTATGTTTTCATACCTGTCAACCTTTTGAACATAATATGCACAATAAAGATTCATTGTGCTGAGTGAACTTGGTCGTAAAAATTGAAATTTTTCATTCAATCTGCTTGGTATTTGCAGTTATATTTCTTCTTTTTTACACTGCCGCTTGGTTCAGACAAAGACCTTTATCTAGTTTGAGTTGACATAGCAGAAATGGTTTTTGATTACTAATAAATCGAACATAAAAATTACTGACCAAAGTTTTGAAATGATCGCTGATTGTTTGTTTTTTTTTATTAATTGTAAAGAAAAATCCTGAGAAATACGAATGCTGGTCATTCTGAGTTAAAATATCCGAAAGCGGGAAATTCTATACTCCCGCGCAGGAGATTTCCACAATTATATCAAAATTTACAAGCTGGTATGGTCTGGAAATTTGCTCAAAGTATCTCTAGTTCGATTTGTAATGATAAAACAAGTAAGGGTTTTGTTCTTGAAGTTCAAAAGTAATGAAAAAATATGAATATTGGCAAAGAAATTTGTCCAAGGACATACTTGATTTGATCTGTGAAAACTCTCAATATAAATCTTGGTTTATTTATAGATTAAAGATTCAGCATTTCAAAATGAAAGCCTCTAGTATATATGTAGTACTGGGAATTTTAAGTGTCTCATACTGTTCTGCTATACCAAAGCCAGGAGAAGAGGACCATAAAAACCGAGTTCATGAGAAGGTAAATATATTAGGTATAACCATTGCCTTTTTTGTTGATCACAGTACAGTTCTTTATCATAAAGTCTATCTTGTGTCAGATGGATTTATTAGAGTACATGTGTATTACTCTTCTGATAGCTTTACAATTTTCAAATGTACTCACTGATTCTTTCAATTTTGATCACCCCCAGTTTTTGGTAAGGATCATGTTGCTCAGTCTTTAGTTTTCTATGTTGTGCCACACTGGTTAGTGACATAGTGTACTGTTGTTTGTTTTTTCATGGTTTTTCATTTTTTGCCATGACGTTGTCAGTTTGTTTTCAACTTATTAGTTTGAATATCCCTTTGATATCGTTCACCTCTCTTACCCACCAAAAAATACTTTACTTTATAGAAACTTATCATTATTGTAGAGGCTACGTAAATAATTAGTTAAATAGTAAGGGGACTTCTGCTCATCAGAACCACAGATAAGTTAGATTATCAGAAAAATTTGAAATGAAGGACGGAGAAATGTTAAAACAACCGTTATTATTTCTTAACAAAAGTTTATTTCAATAGACAGAAACATCTGAATTGGGGTAGAATTTTGGGGGATGCAGACTTGTAAAGATAACCCTTATTATTATAAAGCAGCTAAGAGCTTTCATGTTTTTGTTGAATCATTTTAAAATTTGGAAAAGGTTTCCACTAATCAAAACCTCAATAGTATAAATCCAATAGATAAAAAAAACGTAAAATGGGGCGTTTGTTGAAATTTTACAAGTGAGATTTAGAATAAACAATGTAGAGAAAATTTCATGCAGATAAAAATAAAAACAGGATAAAATATGTTCCCTAGAGACTTTATACTGTAGGTTTGAGTTACGATGAATGTTTTCAAGCATGAATTTCATCAGTTGTACATCTTTACTATATTGCTTCAAGATATATATAAATATATCATATTTTAAGCATTCCAGTAATATTTATATGTTTTTAGAATGGTTTGGGGGTTTTTGATACATTTAAATCAGGTCATGTGGTTGATGTTGTTTTTGATACTGTTATATTATCAATCTAATCACCTTTCACCTCAGTTTTGTTAATATGTGATTATATATATATATATATATATATATACATGAGGCAAATATGTTGTACCTTACATATGAAAATAAAGATAGTTTTGATTTTTAAACAATTGCCTAATAATAGTAATGCTTAAATCACCAATTTTCATGCTTCACTCTCTAATGATTAAACAAAATTGAAAATGTATTATTTGATTAATTATACTACAATTATAGATAAACACGTTTTGTTTGTTATTTAAGAAATTAAGTGAGTCCCCACATGAAGAAGAAGGAGAACACAATAATGATTATGACCATGAAGCATTCCTTGGGCGTGAAGAAGCGAAAACATTTGATCAATTAACACCAGAAGAGAGTAAAGAACGACTAGCGTAAGTTAACCTTTATTACAGACACAAATTTCAATTGTTTATCCAATATACATTTTTTAAATACAACATTTTACCTAAGACAGTAAAACTATACATTTAAGCATGTTGTATTAGATATGATAGTAATATACCTAGTATGAAGCATTCAATATGTAGGATATATACGTTAATGAAATGACACCAAATAGATGCACAAAGCAAACTTACAATTTACACTATGTAATTTAATTTACCAACTTTTTCTTCAGTTACATATGTACATGTTGATATTGTCTGATATTTCCACAAATCAGGGTAACATGCATTTCAATATTCTAATGTCAATTTTTGATTTACTGTAAATTCAGAAATTAATGTGATGCTTTTATTATTGCAAAAAATCTAACACCCCAAAAGAATGTCTCGGCAGAAACATCACATTTTTGCCAATTGTCATTGAATGGCAATAATAAGTGCACACAATCATTTCTGAATTTACAATACCCTTTACCAGTAATTGAAGACAAATGTACTCTTAGGACATTTCTTTTTCAATAGTTATATATTTTCTTTTGGAATTTTACAGTATTTTAGTTGAAAAAATTGACAAAAACAAAGACGGGGATGTTACAGAAGAAGAACTGAAAGAATGGATACAGTATGTACAGAAACGTTACATTACGACAGACACAGATCGTATGTGGAAAGATCATGATATACAGGGAGACACACTCGTATGGGAGGCATATAAAAAGAGAACATATGGTTTTGAAGATGGTAGGTGTTCTGTAGTGAGATTACCTCTAGCAAGTGGAAATAGGTGTGCAATGTGATTAAGTGCATATAATTTTACTGAGAGATAAAAAAAAAAAATTAAAAGCGGGGTGTGTATAAAGGAATCACCCCACCTGTCTGTCCATATGCTTTGTAAGTGCAACTCCCCC
Source organism: Mytilus californianus (assembly GCF_021869535.1). Classification (NCBI taxonomy): domain Eukaryota; kingdom Metazoa; phylum Mollusca; class Bivalvia; order Mytilida; family Mytilidae; genus Mytilus; species Mytilus californianus. The sequence goes on from NW_026262712.1 coordinate 83,100,974, forward strand.
TAATCAGCTAGACAGATATTGATGAAACTTAAGATAGTTGTAGAAAAATATCTGAGGATGTGTGTAAAGAATTAGAATCTACATGTTGAAGGGGAGATAATTGAAATATTGCAATATGTAGTAATAAGTCTCTTGTAAGCAAAAAGGGCTGGAGGGATATTGAAAAAAAACTACTTGCTTGAGGGAAGATAATGCCTCTCCAGCATGTCAAAGGAGGGGCTGTGGCTAAGTGGTCAACTACAATGATCACTGGCCTGTCAACTCGGAGGTTGTCAGTTCAAAGCCTAGCTCTTTGAGTCTATCTTCAAGAGGTGTGTTTTATATGTGAGTATATTTGAATTAACATTTTGACCTAATGAGAAACTTTCTTTAGGTTTAAGAAGTTTGGCTTTATATATTGTTCACACATGTTATGTTGATAACTTTTTGTGTATATCCCATGTTTGAATGTGGTAGGCAAAGATAAATGCATTAAAAATTATATAATTTTCAATTATATTTTCAAACATAGCTTATAAATGTTCTTAGCATACATGTACTTCCAAACTTGAAAAAATATTGATTTTCTATGTTTTTTAAAATTTTTGAATTTTTGAATATTACCTGCAAGTTATATATTTTCAACCTATCTCACTTTACTGTAAGCAATACGTTTTAAGAATAATTCCAGTATTGATAAAGATATTTATGCCCCTGCCGTAGCGGAGGGGGCATTATATAAATAACACATAGCTGAGAGGGTGATAGAGCAGATTGTTACCCCGAGAAAACATTGTCAACTGAGGCGAAGCCAAGGTTGACAATGTTTTTCGAGGGTTAACAATCTGCTCTATCACCCTCTCAGATATGTGTTATTTAATTTATTATACTGAATGTTCTGTTATTACTGTCTATTAAATTTCAAATTCAAAGTAATAAACTATGTTGTCTTGTACATAACAATCATCCGTATTTATTAAAGCGCACACTTCAGCAAGCGTCTCTGTGAAGGGTAATAGATAATTTTCATGGGATAGAGTAAATTGACTCCCTCGTATTAACCAATCAAAATCTGGCTGAATTTTTCGTAACCATTCTCGAACTTAAGTTTGCCTCAACCAAATGTTATGAATTTTATACACAATACTTATTACCACAAACAAAGGTCAAGTTTGAATTTTGGTGGTGTCACTTTTACTGTTCTAGAGTTATGCCCCTTTACAATTAAAAAATCGGCTGAATTTTCGTTTCCATTCTATAACTTAAGTTTGCCTTAACCAAATGTTATGAAACTTGTACACAATGCTTATTATCACAAAACACAGATCAAGTTTGAATTTTGGTGGTGTAACATTTTACTGTTCTAGAGATATGCCCCTTTACAAATAAAAAAAATGCTGAATATTTTCGTTTCCATTCTATAACTTAAGTTTGCCTCTACCAAATGTTATGAAACTTATACACAATGCTTATTACCACACAACTCAGATCAAGTACAAATTTGGGTAGCGTCACTTTTACCATTCTTTAGTTATGTCCATTTTATAACATTGCATGCAAGAGGGGGCATCTGTGTCCCATGGACACATTCCCCATTTACTATATTTTGTCTTCTTGATAACAGACTTCTCTTTTGATCCCTTTTGTAGTTACCATTTTGTAGTTACGACTATTTTAATAAATCAACAATTTCTGTCTTAAATATAATGACTATTTAAATAAATCAACAATTTCTATCTAAATTATAATAGACTATTTAAATAAATCAACAATTTCTATCTTAAATATAATAGACATACTGTTGGTGTCTCATTTATTTTCATGTACATGTATACCCCACATTTCTTTTTATTAGCTCACCTGACCTGAAAGGTCAAGTGAGCTTTTCTCATCACTTTGCGTCCGTCGTCCGTTGTCCGTCGTCCGTAAACTTTAACAAAAATCTTCTCCTCTGAAACTACTGGGCCAAATTTGACCAAACTTGGCCACAATCATCATTGGGGTATCTAGTTTAAAAAATGTGTCCGATAACCCCGCCAACCAACCAAGATGGCCGCCATGGCTAAAAATAGAACATAGGGGTAAAATGTAGATTTTGGCTTATATCTCTGAAACCAAAGCATTTAGAGCAAATCTGACATGGGGTAAAATTGTTTATCAGGTCAAGATCTATCTGCCTTGAAATTTTCAGATGAATCGGACAACCCATTGTTGGGTTGCTGCCCCTGAATTGGTAATTTTAAGGAAATTTTGCCGTTTTTGGTTATTATCTTGAATATTATTATAGATAGAGATAAACTGTAAACAGCAATAATGTTCAGCAAAGTATGATCTACAAATAAGTCAACTTGACCAAAATGGTCAGTTGACCCCTTAAGGAGTTATTGCCCTTTATAGTCAATTTTTAACCATTTTTCGTAAATTTTTGTAATCTTTTACAAAAATCTTCTCCTCTGAAACTACTAAGACAAATTTAATCAAAATTGTCCACAATCATCATTAGGGTATCTAGTTTAAAAAATGTGTCCGATGACCCCGCCAACCAACCAAGATGGCCGCCATGGCAAAAAAATAATACATAGGGTAAAATGCAGTTTTTGGCTCATATCTCTAAAACCAAAGCATTTAGAGCAAATCTGATGGTATAAAATTGTTCATTAGGTCAAGATCTATCTGCCCTGAAATTTTCAGACCAATCAGGCAACATGTTGTTGGGTTGCTGCCCCTGAATTGATAATTTTAAGAAAATTTTGCAGCTTTTGGTTATTATCTTGAATATTATTATAGATAGAGATAAACTGTAAACAGCAATAATGTACAGCAAAGTTAGATCTACAAATAAGTCAACATGACCAAAATTGTCAATTGACCCCTTAAGGAGTTATTGCCCTTTATAGTCAATTTTTTACAATTTTCATAAATTTTGTAAATTTTTGTAAATTTTTACAAAATATTTTCCACTGTAACTACTGGGCCAAGTTCATTATAGATAGAGATAATAGTAAGGAGCAAGAATGTTCAGTAAAGTAAGATCTACAAACACATCACCATCACCAAAACACAATTTTGTCATGAATCCATCTGTGTCCATTGTTTAATATGCACATAGACCAAGGTGAGCGACACAGGCTCTTTAGAGCCTCTAGTTCACACTGTGACAGCATATGGAACAAACAATATTTTCTTATAGATGTATTGTGAAGAATATAAAAAAACACATAATCATTGCTAGAATGTAACATTGAGAAAAGTTCATCTTTAAGAAAGAAAATGTACATACACTAGGCAAATGATTCCTTAGTTGCAAGCATTTTTGTTTTATTAGTCCCCTACTGACGAAGTCGAAGAGGACTTTAGGTTTGCACTCCGTCCGTCTGTCAATCCGTCAGTCAAGCAAATTAGTTTTCCACACTTTTTTTCTTCGTGCTTGAAGATATTGATTTGATATTTGGTATATTGTTTTATCATGAAAAGTTACAGATTAAGTTCGAATTTTGTTCCAGTCTGATAATTTTGTGCAGAGTTATGGTCTTTGGACTTAGAAAATTCACTAAAATATTCAGTTTTCCGCACTTTTCTCGTCATGCTTGAAGATATTGATTTAATAATTGGTACATTGTTTTATCATGACGAATTACAGATCAAGTTCGAATTTTGTTCCGATCTGATGATTTTGCGCAGTTATGGTCCTTGGACTTAGAAAAATTCACTCAAATAATCAGTTTTCCACACTTTTTTTCATCATGCTTGAAGATATTGATTTGATAATTGGTATATAGTTTTATCATGACAAGTTACAGACCAAGTTTGGATTTTGTTTTGGTCTGATGATTTTGTGCAGAGTTATGGTCCTTGGACTTAGAAAATTCACTTAAATAATCTGTTTTTTTGTCATGCTTGAAGATAATGACTTGATATTTGTTAAATAGTTTACACTTTGACAAGTTATAGATCAAGTTAGCATTTTGTTCCAGTACAATTAATTTTTAATCGGTAGGGGACTATGTATTGCCATGCAATACTCTCAGAATGCTTGTTTTCAAATTAACTTGCAATTTGATTAGGCCAACTAAAATTAGATAGTAGATTTTCATCCAGATTTTTGAAAAAAATGGGGTAAGTGGGAGGATTTTATTTTTTTTATTTTTTTATTTCCTCCGAAACCCTTTTGTAATGTGTTCTTCCTATGCAAGGGTAATAATAAGTTTATATCATGTATATATAAGGAATTCTACAAATTTTTAAGATTCTTAAATAAATATTTCTGATTGGCAACAGTTGAACCACTGTTCTACAAATAATTGCCGCTTTAGAAACCTATTTTCATTTAATACCAGGAAGGTGGATAAATGCTCTCTTAATACTAAGTTTGATGCATTTAAGATTCTTATGCAAGATGCAAATATAATTACAATGTAAAACAATGAACTTAACCAAAAAGAAGAAGTTGTTTAATGACTCTAATGAGGGGCTGGGGACAGTGGGTGTTTGCTGTTTGTCAATAAAAAACGATAGCCTTGGGGTAAATCTAAGGGCTTGCTATTATACATTGTGTACGTTGGCTGACTTTTTTGGGTCATAAATCTCACAAGTTTGTGCTTGTGTTAATTTCTTTATTCCAGTCATGTTTTTGTACCAATGTGTTCCATGAGTCTTGCGCTTTGAATATCGTTCACAGTCCAAATTTCCTGACACTAAGTCATTGTATAGCTAGAAAAATCCACGGTTTTTCAGTAATCTCTGAAATTTGTGACATGCCGTGATTCGCTTTCTTGGTCACCATGGCCACCTTTTACTCGTAACCCGATTTTTCCATGCCCTTCCCGTAATCAATCTCTATTCTGGGAAGATAATGAGCAGAACATGTAGACTTAATTTTTTTGGTAAAATTACTGGAGGAAATATGAAAAAAACGAAATTTTCAACAGGAAGTTTTGAATGAAAGGAAATTAGAGGCAGTTACGGTAATGGAAATGAGCAAAATCTAAAAATTTTAATCTTTTAAAAATTAAAATAAATCGGGGCGTGACTATTTCAGAGGGGCCGGTGGGGATGAAAATATATCAATTAATTTTAATTGGCCTTACCTGTAATTTTAAACCAATTGCTTTGAATTGTAGTTATGAAATCAGCGCATAGTGTTGTGTAACCAATATTAGCAAACAGAAACAAGTTTGTCTGATCATGTTGATTATGATATGTAATTATATTCATAAACTATTTATATGAACAATTTACTTTTTTTCTTACAGACCATAATGATGAGAACTCTCCAAACTTTAGTTACAAAGATATGATCAATCGTGATGAGAGACGATGGAAGGCTGCAGATAAAAATAAAGATGGAAAATTAGACAAAACCGAATTTTCAGACTTTTTACATCCAGAAGAAGCAGGACATATGAGAGATATTGTTGTACAGGTAAAATATTGTAAAAAGAAACTAGAAACTAAAGTTTTCTTAGAAAAGGGGAGATTACTATTCCCTTCATATGGTACAGCCCTTCTGTAGAGTTTGTTAAAAAAAAATGACAAAATGCAGAAGACCCAAACTGTTTCATTTGTCACTAATATTTGATATGATGAAATTGATTGTAATGTTTAACAGACAGAAAGCAAAATTTTTAGCTTTTGAATCTAAAAGTAATATTATCAAAAGCTCATATTTCTATTTGTATCAATGTATTTATAATGAATAGTTTACACTCTGTTTTATTTAAAACAAACTTGATTATTGTTTTATTTGAAGTGAACTTGATTTTGTTTTGTTTCATTTAAAACTAATTTGATTTTTTTGTAATTTAGGAGACCATGGAAGATATAGACAAAGACAAAGATGGTTTTATCAGTCTAGAAGAATATATAGGTAAAAACATCTCAAATATCTTACAAAATATTTGTTATGTTTTGACAAGAGTTATTGTTACTGTTCTGTATGTCAGGTGGTACATGTTTGTCAAAATTTCTCAGGGACTACTGAACTGAATGACGTCATATTTTATCAGCAGCTTCACATTAATATGTTGTAAATTATTTGCACATCTCAACTCTTGTTTTCTGTTGAATTTATCAAAATGCTGAATGATCTTAAAATTTGTCATCACACTTTTCTCAAAAAGTACCAAATAGAATGACTCTATTTTTAGTCAGCAGCATGGCAGTAACTTCTAAGCTTTTTTAAGATCTGTCAGATACCTACTTGCTGTTTTTCTGATACTATGAATTTCCTGTGGAAGTATGCTAAGCACGACTTTCGTACAAACTGTTTTATATTCAGAATTTAAATTAAATGAAAAAAAAGATGAATGCGTAATGTAGAAATTGACTAAAAAAGAGGAAAAAATCTTTCAGTTTACAAAGTTTAACATTAGATTGCTTGACATGTGCTTGATATTTAGCTGATGTTTATGACGAAGATGAAGAGGATGAGGATGAAGACTATCCTCATGATGGAAAACCTGACTGGGTGGAAAGTGAAAAAGTACAGTTCAAGTCCCACCGTGACAAAGATAAAGATGGCAAACTGAATGCTGAGGAAGTAATGGAATGGATCATACCACAAGATTATGATCATAGTGAATCAGAAGCACAGCATCTTGTTTTCACAGCTGATGAAAATAAGGTTCGTTAATAGTGACCTTAATATTTATATCTAAACTTTTTTGACCTTTGTAGGTGACATGTGGCCAAATCAAGATGGGGAAGAGCCTGAATGGGTCAAAAGTGAAAGGGAACAGTTTAATACATATCGTGATAAAAATTCTGATGGCAAAATGGATCATGAGGAGGTTAAAGACTGGATTATTCCCCCTGATTATGATCATACTGATGCTGAAGCCAAGCACTTGATATATGAATCAGATACCAACAAGGTTTGTAACCACAAATCTTATTGGCTGAAATGTATCACATGGTTTGGAAACTATTGTAAACAGACTAGACTTAATTATTTCATACTACTATTTCCTCTGTTTTTGTAAGGTTTAATTAGAACATTTCACAATATACAGATCTGAGAATGACAAAATGTACTATTTTACTAAAATCCTTAAAGAAGAACAAAAAATTTTTTTTTTTATATTTATGTTGATTGAAAGGATATTTTCTATTAAATAGATAGATTCAAGCTTTCTTCTATGCTCTCACATATTAAACAATGCTAAAGAAACAATAATTTCCACAAAATTCTACAGAAATATAGTTCTATCTTTATTTCTAGTTCTATAGTTAATTTTATCGGTTTTAGATCTGTCTCATGTATAAACCTTACACATAGATTGCACTTTTGTCTGGTCTATATACAATAGTTTCCACATCATGACTAAAACTTTGACTTTGGGAAGGTTATTTGCTTGCATGTATTATTACCTTTGGGATTTATGACACTTTCCATTTCTGATTTTGTCACTAAATTTCGTCAGAGAGTCAGCTATTTTTCAGTTAAAGGTTGACATTTGTGTCTTGGATATAATTTTTAGATACAGATTTAATGTGTAAATGTACATTTTATTTGTGAATTTTATATATATAATAGTAATGTCATCTTTGTGGTATATTGTAACAGCTGATTTTAATGAAAGGAATATTGTTTATTTAATTGCCCATAAAGTCACATTCCAGATTTTCTTTTCAATGTTACACAAATGATTGTGAAGGAAGTGTGTTCAATTGAAATTTGATAGGGGGTTATATTTGATATTGGAAACTAGCTATAGGCTATTTTATGACTTATTCAGCCATCTATTTTAAGTTATATTCATGATGATTTTTTCTATAATTGCTACAGACACCACAATGCATTTTTTTTTTGACTGCCTTCATTTAAATCTTACTAATGGTGGTGGATATCTCATGGATTAGATAATAGTTACACTTCTGTTGCTGTGGAAAATGAGGTTCTTAGCATGAATGTGCTGGAGGAGTTTAGAGTGATTCCTTTTTCTCATCGGCTGTGCAGAAAATTATTTGTTGTCAAAACCAAGCATAAATTATATATTTTTATCCATCAAGTATTCCTATGTCAATTTGACTTGGTCAGACGTGGCTAAAACTTTTTTTGTAATTAATGGCCATTCTAATCTCGATCATTAGTGATTCAGATTTTGAATTACTGTGTACTACTTTATTTATACTCCAATATTAAAATACATCAGTTATCAAATATTTTCTTCCTCAGTGGATAAAATCAATTTGTTATGTAATTAAGCAGCAAGTTTTTTTTCTCCATATATTTCCAATTTCTATCAAGATTTCACATTTTTTTCTTGCATTTAGTGCAATTTTTCATTCAATATTGAAAGTGGACAAAAACAATCTTTCAATTTAATTTGTTTGCAACAGGCATTTCTGGTAAGTATCAGAACTATTGTATAAATCAGAATGAAATTGATGATTACATATAAAAAAGTCAAAAAGTCGATATAAAAATAAGAAAATGTGGTATGATTGCCAATGATACAACTCTCCACCCGTGACCAAATGACGTAGAAAAACAAATATAGGTCACTGTACGGCCATCAATGTTTTTACAGATCACTTGATACTACATAATTGTTAAAATTCCATTATTGAGAAATCTTTATAAAAAACAGGAATGTAAGGGTATGCTCCGTTTTATAGTAGATCTTCTGTATAGTTTAAAAACCGCAATAAACGAAAACTAAAACCCTTTTCATGAAAATTGTCCTTGTACAGACTTTTATCTTGTAATGCCCACATATCTGGATCTGGTTTTTTGTACATCAGTGTATAATAATAATGACTTGGAGATCAAGTTTGTGTTTCGTTCTTGTTGAATGGCTTTTACCGTTCAAGGCTTCAGACAGGGGCATTTGTGTCGTATAGTCATATTCATGCTAGCATGAAGAAAATACTTTATAATTGCTCAAGGAGTTGAAAAAATATGAAGGTAAATCAATCAATGTTTAAATGCAATATGCTAGTATAAACATTGAATTTGTACAGTGTTGGTTTGGATGCAGAAACAGTTAATTAGTTGATTTTGTTGTTTTCACAGATTAGTATGGAATAAATGTATGTTACATTTTCCTGTTTTATTTTTCAGGATGGCAAATTAAGTAAAGAAGAAATAATTGAACATTATGACACATTTGTTGGAAGCCAAGCAACAGATTTCGGTGAAGCACTAACAAGACATGATGAATTTTGAGAGTAATCTTCAATAGAAACTATGATCAAATTTGAGGAACAATATTTATATTTATCATGCTAACCATGTGACTTCAGGGAAGTGATATAATAGTAACCTTTGAACCAAATATTATGTGATATAGTGTGCTTTTAAAAAAAGCATAATACATATAAAAAACATCATCAATATACTCTAGTCAAGCTGAAGATTTTTATACGGATGTGTAAAGAATGGCCGACATGAACAGTTGATCTTCAATGAATTACATATGATATATTTTTTTAAAAACAAATAATAGATTTGAGTTGTCTTAGATCTCAATATTACAACTTTTAAGTCCTATTAAATCTTTGAGAATTCCTTGATTTATTTGATTTAAAATTTACATAAAGATTGAAATGTTAATTTTATGTAGTTTTTTAACCATTCAGTATTCTCATGAAACAGTATAGTGCAGACACATCAGAATGATAAAAAAGAGATGCATGGATGTTTTAAGTCTTAAACCTGTAGAATAGAATGGGAAACATGTAGGTGACCTCTTTCTCTAAATGTTTAATTGACATACTGTCGAGTAACATTTTTGTCCTTTCTGAATTAGCTGTCTTCTACCATTCCCAATTTTCAAAATCATTTAATTTTATGTCTTATTTGGAACTTTTCAGTAAAGGGGTTTATATTAAACTACAGCATTCGAAACTACTTTTAATTTTTAACAAATTGTATGTACTCTTGCTTTGATTTTTCTGTATGTAGAATTCCAAATTGTACTGTATCTGATGAACAAGTTGAATATTGATTTTTATCTGACACGTCTGTATAATTTTTGTGATGGCATGTAAACTGTAATAAGTTGTATGTATGCACGCAATAAACAATATGTCACATGTAATATAAGATCGTAAATTGACAATGCATATTGAGGAAAAAGTTATTGGATATTGTCTGTTAATAATGTTGAGAAAAATACTGAAAAAGTTGTTTCATGGTTTTCACATATTATTAAACAGTAACTTGTTTAATGTTCATACTAGATCAAACTAATTTGATTTATTGTACTTTGCATTTTGGTAATTAGCTATATTCCATCATTTTGTAGTGAAATAAAGGAAAAATTCATCATTATAGGACCTGTTCTTATATCATTTGTTTACTTTCCAAAAATCACTTGAAATCACATTGGTTTTGCCCAATTACACCCATGGTTTTAACATAGATTAAAACAAGCAAATGCTGATAGACATTTCAGCAACTTTCATTTACTTTTGCTCATGCATTTAAAGAGAAACATCCATACACAGCATGATCTTGGCATTTTGAATACCAAAGGTTGTCTGAAGAATGCAGCTTTTAGTTACAATTGGAGCCATAATTAGAAAATGTGCAATAATATACCTAATTAATAAGAATAATTACCTCAGTTAACCCATTTCAGATACTTCATTCATTATCATAATCATATGCTATAATTATGAAGAATATTAAAATATTATACTGTAATGTGGGATATTTCGTGATAAGCTTTTTTTGCAAACTTGACAAACAAGATAAAATCTTGAAAATATCTCCCTAAAAAATTTTGTTCTATAAACAACAGAATCGGGGATAAAAAAAAAATGCAAAAATAAAATCAGTTTGGTTGTAGAAGTAGCGAAAATTGAAAATTCCACAAAAATAAACAACCTTACACATGTTACAGTATGTTAAAATGATTTAAAGGTTTTACATTTATAGCTTGTTGATACTTTTATATAACTAAATGAGATGGTCTGACCAATAAATATGTAAATCCATGTAAACAGTTGATGGTATAATGGCCAGTCTAGACATGCATTCTTTGCCTTGAGAGATCAGTTTTCTTGTTGATTGAAATTTTTTTAAAATATGTTTATTATTTTTGTTTGTTTATTGTTGCATATATGTTCAGTGCCAATTATATTTACCGATTTTCACATCTGAGTTTTAACATTTATATTATGTATCAAAGATGATAAGAGATAATGTGAACATTCAGTGATTTCGTAATTGAGTTTTAGCGTATTTGTTGAAAAGAAATTTGATGCCTTTTCATTTGCCTTTCAGTATAGATTTGTTTTGTAAAAAGACGGATGTGTGTAGTAGAGTTTACATCATTTAATATTGTATAAATGTACTTTGTGAGAGAGAAAAAAAACAGTGACCAGATAAAGTTTGTTTATAGTGCCTTTGTAGAATTGCAATAACTTGAACAGTTGATTAAAGCCATATAGAAAATTTTACCAAAATAAAAAGTGTCTTTTGCACAAATTTAATAATATCTGAATAGTAGTTAAAAAAAACCTCATTTTTCTACTTAAAAAATCGTTGAACAAATGCATGTGCTATTTATAAAGAATGATTATTTTACATCAGAAATATTTTGGTATGTGTATTATTAATTGAATAATTGGTTTTACATGAAAAATCAGTAAATTCAATGTAAAATTCTATAACTTGAAAGGAAAAAAAGTTGAGGGTATAAAGAATGAAGCTATTAACACTATACTATTTAGTGAGATGTATGGTAAATATATTAAACATCTGTGGTCACTTTTGGTGCTCATCCCTCTGTAATGTGCATTTATACAATAATATATTATGATCAGTAGATTAATGAGAATTGTCTGTAGTTGTATTATGTTTGTTTGCTATGTTTTTTACTGGAATAAACTGCTCATTGTTACTGATTTTAATTTTTTGATTCCCCAGTTTCCTCCATATGCAACACAATTCTAGAAGTGGGGAAAAAAGTTTCAACCTTAACTCTATTCCACTGAAACAGTTCCATGTAGTTTTGAAAACTAATATATATAGAGAAACTATACAAAGCAAAGTAATCAGCAATACTGGATCTACAAAAATGCCAACATGACTGCCACTATTTATTGACTACTTTAGGAGTTATTGCCTTTAAATGAAGATTTTTGACACATTTTAGAATATTTGCCTTCTTTCTTTAATCTATGATAGATGGAAAGAAACTTTAAACAACAACAAAAGTGCACAAATGTCTCACCTGCTGTGTTCATCATGAATTAAATTACATTAAAAATCTGTAATATGAAAGTATTACAACAAGTATTGCATATACTTATGATTATCAATGATCCATGTGAATGAGGTCAAAGTCAGACAGACATGATCACCTTACTATCATATCGTGCACCTATTGCTTATAGTATTTAAGAAACAGGCTTAATTAAGAAAATTGAACACTGACTAATGAACCATTAGATTGAGGTCAAGGTCAAATGAACCCTGTCAGACAACATGTACACCATGCAACCATTTCATACAGCAAATACAGCTGATCTATTGCTTACAGTATCTAAGAAACAGAGATAACCCTGAAAACTTAACATTGACTAATGAACCATGAAAGTGAGGTCAAGGTCAGATGAACTCTGCCAGACAGACATGTAAACCTTACATTCATTCCATACACCAAATATAGTTCACCTATTACAAATGGATAAAACCATGAAAACTTAGCACACCAATGAACAATAAAAATGAGGTCAAGGTCAGATGAAACCTGCCAGAGAGACATGTACACCTTACATTCATTCCATACACAAAATACAATTGATCTTTGACTTGCAGTATCTGAGACAACAAACTAAGATTGACCAATTAACCATGAAAATGAGGTCAAGGTCTGATGAAATCTGCCAGTCAGACATCTTAAAATCATTATATACACTAAATATAGTGGCCCTATACCTTATAGTATAGTCAGATAGACATGTACACCTAAGAATCACTCCATAAACTAAATACAGCTGATCTATTGCTTGCAGCATTTAAGAAACAGATCAAACCACAAAATCTTAACATTGACCCATGTCAAGAAGACACATCAATTTTTATATGCCTGTCAAAATTTTGACGGGACGTATTATGGTATACAAATGTCGTCTGTCCGTCGTAAACATGTCGCACTGTAACTTGAGAACGACTTATCCAAATTTCATGAAACTTAAAATAGTTGTTTCTTATGATGGTCAAACAAACTATACTTTTTGGTGAAAATAAGATTAAAACTTTTTGAGTTATGGGACTTAGTAACTAATTCAGGTGTGTGTTTTTTTTCACATGTCGCGCCGTATCTCAAAAACAATTTATGATTATTGCTTAAAACTTTACACACTTCTTAGTTATATTAATCTTAAGATCTGTATACTTTTTGGTGATGATTCAAAATTTTATTTTTGAGTTATTGAGTATTTTGTAAAAAAAGGGGAGGGGTTTTTCACATGTCGCGCCGTATCTCAAAAACAATTTATGATTATTGCTTGAAATTTTACACACTTCTTAGTTATATTAATCTTAAGATCTGTATACTTTTTGGTTTTGATTCAAAATTTTATTTTAGAGATATTGATTTTTTTTTTTTTAAAGGGGGGTTTTCACATGTCGCGCCATATCTCAAAATCGATTTATGACTATTGCTTAAAATTTTACACACTTCTTAGTTATATTAATCTAAATATCTGTATACTTTTTGGTTTTGATTCAAAATTTTATTTTAGAGATATTGAGTTTTTGGAAAAAAAGGGGGGTTTTCGCATGTCGCGCTGTATGTCAGAAACTATTTATGATTATTGCATAAAAATATACAAACAAGACGACGGGTATATCATGCGCCCATGGCGCAGCTGTTTATTATATAATGGTATGACTTTGTCATCGTCATCTGAAGACATTTGATTAGACAGTTACTTGAGTATAAGTGTGTGTGAAATTGTACCACAAGGTTCCATACCACAAAAGGAAGGTTGGGATTGATTTTGGGGGTAATGGGCTAAAAAACAAGGATTTTCTGGTTTTCAAACAATAACTTGAGTATAAGTCTATGGATCTCTATGAAATTGTACTACAAGGTTCCATACCAAAAAAGGAAGGTTTAATAAAGATTAAAAAGGGGGAATGGCCCTAACCGTTTAGGAAAAAGCAAAATTTTTGTGGTCGTAAATTGGTATGACGTTGGCGTCATTGTTGTCGTCGTTGTCGTCGTCGTCATGTCCGAAGACACATTGGTTGTCGCACTCTAACTTTAGTTTAAGTGAATGGATCTCTATGAAATTTTACCACAAGGTTCAATACCACAAAAGGAAGGTTGGGATTGATTTTGGGGGTTATGGTACCAACAGTTAAGGAATTAAGGGCCAAAAAGGGGCCAAAAATAAGCATTTTTGTAACTTTCAGACATAACTTGTGTGTTAGTGTATGGATCTCTCTGACATTGTACCACAGGGTTCCATATCACTGAGGGAATGTTTGGATTGATTTTGGGGGTAATTGCCTCAAAATTTTAGGAATTAGGGGCCAATAAAGGGGCAAAAAACAAGAATTTTTCTAGTTTCATGACAAAAACTTGTGTGTAAGTGTATGGATCTTTCTGAAATTGTACTACAGGGTTCCATATTACAAAGGGAAAGCTGGAATTGAGTTTGGGGGCAATTGCCCAAAACGTTTAGGAATAAGGGGCCAAAAGGGGGCCAAAAATAAGCATTTTTCTGGTTTCCAGACAATATCTTGTGTTCAAGTGTATGGATATCTCTGAAATTTTACTGCAAGGTACTATACCACAAAGGGAAGGCTGGGATTGATTTTGGGGGTAATTGCCTCAAAATTGTAGGAATTAGGGGCCAAAAAGGGAAAAAAAAACAAGCATTTTTCTAGTTTCAGGACAATAACTTGTGTGTAAGTGTATGGATCTTTATGAAATTGTACAACAAGGTTCCATATCACAAAGGGAAAGCTGAGTTTGAGTTTGGGGGTAATTGCCCTAAACGTTTAGGAATTTGGGGCCAAAAAGGGGCGAAAAAACAAGCATTTTTCTAGTTTCCAGACAATAACTTGTGTTCAAGTGTACGGATCTCTCTGAAATTGTACTGCAAGGCACAATACATTGTAACACAAAGGGAAG
Source organism: Mytilus californianus (assembly GCF_021869535.1). Taxonomy (NCBI): domain Eukaryota; kingdom Metazoa; phylum Mollusca; class Bivalvia; order Mytilida; family Mytilidae; genus Mytilus; species Mytilus californianus. Next base: position 83,116,054 of record NW_026262712.1, read on the forward strand.
GCTGGGATTGAGTTTGGGGTGATGAATCATAAGGGGGTTCAAAAAATTTGAGGGGGGATTTTTTTTTTCCTTTTTTTTCTTTAAAATTTTCCATTTTAAATTGGTTATTTCTGATTTATATATAAAAGCAAATAATAATGATATGGTATGAATAGGTAAATTAAAATTTTTTTTAAGTTCTTAGACCACATTCATTCTGTGTCAGAAACCTATACTGTATCAAATAATTAATCACAATCCAAATTCAGTGCTGTATCAAGCTTGAATGTTGTGTCCATACTTGCCCCAACAGTTCAGGGTTCGACCTCTGCGGTCGTATTAAGCTGCGCCCAGCGGAGCATTTTATTTTTTGATATGCTGAATTTAACCGTGTATTTAGATTTTTGATTTTGGGCCCAGTTTTCAAATTGGTCCACAGAAAGGTCCAAAGCGTCCAAAAATTGAACTTAGTTGAACTCTTTCAATTCTTGGGGTTTGCTTTTATTGGTAGAACTGTTAAATTATTGTAGGCAGTTTGGGTCTTATAAATTATCATTGCTATGTAGATAGATTGGTCATTGGACATAACTTTGAAATTATTCCACACAAAGATATTATATGCCGAAGGTGGTTGCAATGGCAAAATGGCTTCAGAAAGGATTTACAAAAAAAAGTTTACAAAAAAGTAAAAAAACTTATTCGAAATCTGCTGGAAAATATATGCTTTACATCAAACCAGCAGAGACACTGTTTTGGTCTGCATTTGGCCCTTTTTTTAAGAAACAGTTTAAACAAGAGGGAGGGTATCAAAATGACAGCAATCTGGCCTTTTCTTCAATTTGTTAGAGTCATTGTTTAAGTAATCAAGGGCAATAACGCCTGAACAGGAAAGTGAAAATTGTCAAAACCTATTTTGACTTTGACTTTTTCATCAGAACAAGGGTGTGAAAATGCAATTATCAAACAAGAATAAAATGCTTCGCTGGGCGCAGCTTGATACGACCGCAGAGGTCGAACCCTGAACAGTTGGGGCAAGTATGGACACAACATTCAAGCTTGATACAGCTTTGAATTTGGATTGTGATTAAATATTTGACACAGCATAGGTTTCTGACACAGAAAGAATGTGGTCTAAGAACTTGAATTTTGTTAATTTACCTATTAAGGTCCAATGTCCAAAATCAAAATACATGGTTAGATTCAGCATATCAAAGAACCCCATATATTCAATTTTTGTTGAAATCAAACAAAGTTTAATTTTGGACCCCAACTTGGACAAACTTGAAAACTGGGCCCATAATCAAAATTCTAAACACGTTTAGATTCAGCATATCAAAGAACCCCAAGAATTCAATTTTTGTTAAAATCAAACTAAGTTTAATTTTGGACCCTTTGGACCTTAATGTAGACCAATTTAAAAAACGGGACCCAAAATAAAAAAATCTAAAAACACGGTTAGATTTGGCATATCAAAGAACCCCAATAATTAAATTTTTGATGAAATCAAACAAAGTTTAATTTTGGACCCTTTTGACCTCAATATGAACCAATTTGATAGTGGGCCCATAAATAAAAAATCTAAATACATGGTTAGATTCAGCATATCAAAGAACCCCATATATTCAATTTTTGTTGAAATCAAACAAAGTTTAATTTTGGCTCCTAATTTGGACCAACTTGAAAACTGGGCCAAAAATCTAAAATCTAAATACATGTTTAGATTCAGCATATCAAAGAACCCCATATATTCAATTTTTGTTGAAATCAAACAAAGTTTAATTTTGGACCCCAACTTGAAAACTGGGCCCATAATCAAAAATCTAAACACATTTTTAGATTCAGCATATCAAAGAACCCCAAGAATTCAATTTTTGTTAAAATCAAACTAAGTTTAATTTTGGACCCTTTGGACCTTAATGTAGACCAATTTAAAAAAACAGGACCCAAAATTAAAAATCTAAATACACGGTTAGATTTGGCATATCAAAGAACCCCAATAATTCAATTTTTGATGAAATCAAACAAAGTTTAATTTTGGACCCTTTTGACCTCAATATGAACCAATTTGATAGCGGGGTCCACAAATAAAAAATCTAAATACACGGTTAGATTCAGCATATCAAAGAACCCCATATATTCAATATTTGTTGAAATCAAACAAAGTTTAATTTTGGACCCCAATTTGGACCAACTTGAAAACTGGGCCAAAAATCAAAAATCTAAATACATGTTTAGATTCAGCATATCAAAGAACCCCATATATTCAATTTTTGTTAAAATCAAACAAAGTTTAATTTTGGACCCTTTGGAACTGGACCCAAAATTAAAAATCTAAATACACGGTTAGATTCGGCATAACAAATAAATAAATGTGGTCAAAGATTTTACAAATCTAATGCGCCACACTGTGCAATTAAAGATTACTTCTTGAAATTTTTCAATATTTGAAATTTGAAAAAAAAACAATATTTGAAGAATAATTCTTTTTAATTTCTGAAATCTGAAACGAGAAAAAATTGACCCCCACAATTTCTTTTTACCCCCCTCCCCCTTTTTTTCCCACAAAAAATTCTTTCCCTCAAGATATGGTCATAATCTCAATTCAAATTTCCAATGGAGTTTGCAACCATAATTATCCATTTAAATTTACCATAGTGCTAACTTAATCTATTTTATAATAGAATTTAAAATATAGTGTCAAATCTTTCATATGGATTTTTTTGTAAAAAAAAAAGATGCAACATTTGCAGATATTTTTACTGGTCTTCCTTTATAAATATGCATTTCTTTAAACATAATTTAAAAGCAGTGTAAGGGAAGTAACCAAAACGTTGTATTTGGATTACCTCCCTTACACTGTTTTAAATTATCTTAATTGTTCATTAACCATTACTTTATACATAATTTAAAAGGAGTGTAAGGGAGATAATTTCAATGATGTATTTGATTTATCTCCTTTTCACTGCTTTAAAATTATGTTTTGTACTCAAGTATTTGTCCATTAACCAGGACAACCTTGTTTTCCCCCCTTTTTTGCCCCTAATTCCTAAACGGTTTGAGACATAACCCCCCAAAGCAAATCCTAACCATCCCTTTGTGGTACGGAAACTTGTAGTATAATTTCAGAGAGATCCATACACCGTTCCACAGTTATTGTCTGGAAACTAGAAAATGCTTATTTTTTGGCCCCTTTTTGCCCCTAATTCCTTAACTGTTGGTACCATAACCCCCAAAATCAATCCCAACCTTTCTTTTGTGGTATTGAACCTTATGGTAAAATTTCAAAGATATCCATTCACTTAAACTAAAGTTAGAGTGCGAAAACCAATGTGTCTTCGGACGACGACGACGACGCCAAAGTCATTCCAAAAATTTTTGCGGTCATATAAGAATAAGTATGCGGACCCGGGTTTCATTAATATTCTGTGATTTTTATGCCCCCGCCATAGTGGTGGGGGCATTAAGTTTTACCCTTGTCTGTCTGTACGTACGTACATACGTACGAACGTATGTACGTACGTCCCAAAATTGGTTTCCTTTCTCTAACTTGAGTTTGCCTCAACCAAATGTTATGAAACTTATACACAATGCTTATTACCACAAAACACAGATCAAGTTTGAATTTTGGTGGCATAACTTTAACCGTTCTAGAGTTATGCCCCTTAATAAATGGAAAAATTGCAAAATTTTTATTTAGTTTCCATTCTCTAACTTAAGTTTACATCAACCAAATGTTATAAAACTTATACACAATGCTTATTACCACAAAACACAGGTCAAGTTTGAATTTTGGTGGCGTCACTTTAACCGTTCTAGAGTTATGCCCCTTTATAAATGGAAAAATTGCAAAATTTTCATTTTCTTCTAAATATCAAAGTAATTTTCAAAATTGGAGTTATCTTCCTTTGTCCATGATTATAGTTGAATCAACTACAATCAATGCTTTATACAATGCAATGTTTAATTTTGACTTCCACTGATAAGACACAGAGTAAGTTGAATTTGGGTAGTGTCACTATAACCATTATTGAGTTATGCCCCTTTATAAATCGAAAGATTGCAAAATTTTTAGTTTCCATTCTGTAACTTAAGTTTGCCCCAACCAAACATTATGAAACCTATACACAATATTCATTACCACAAAACTAAGATCAAGTACAAATTTTTTGTTTCCGTTTTCAAATGTTATGAAACTTATACACAATGCTTATTACTACATAATACAGGTTAAGTACGAAATTTGGTGGCGACACTTTTACCATTCTTGAGCTATGTCCCTTTATAAACATAAAAATTGCTGAATTTTTGGTTTCAGTTCTCTAACTTTAGTTTGTCTCAACCAAATGTAATAAAACTTATACACAACCGTTCTAGAGTTATGCGTGTTTACAAATAGAAAATAAAATGCTCCGCAGGGCGCAGCTTGATACGACCGCAGAGGTCGAACCCTGAACAGTTGGGCCAAGTATGGACACAACATTCAAGCTTGATACAGCTTTGCATTTGGATTGTGATTAAATATTTGACACAGCATAGGTTTCTGACACAGAATGAATGTGGTCTAAGAACTTAAAAATTTTAAATTGGACATTCACCTATTATGGTCCAATATCCAAAATCTAAATACATGGTTAGATTCAGCATATCAAAGAACCCCAAGAATTCAATTTTTGATGAAATCAAACAAAGTTTAATTTTGGACCCTTTTGACCTCAATGTGGACAAAGTTGATAACAGGGCCCAAAAATCAAAAATCTAAATACATGGTTAGATTAAGCATATCAAAGAACCCCATATATTCAATTTTTGTTGAAATCAAACAAAGTTTAATTTTGGACCCCGATTTGGACAAACTTGAAAACTGGGCCCATAATCAAAAATCTAAATACATGTTTAGATTCAGCATATCAAAGAACCCTAAGAATTCAATTTTTGTTAAAATCAAACTAAGTTTAATTTTGGACCCTTTGGACCTTAATGTAGACCAATTTGAAAACAGAACCAATAAAATGCTTCGCTGGGGCGCAGCTTGATACGACCGCAGAGGTCGAACCCTGAACAGTTGGGGCAAGTATGGACACAACATTCAAGCATTGATGCAGCTCTGAATTTGGATTGTTATTAAATATTTGACACAGCATAGGTTTCTGACACAGAAAGAATGTGGTCTAAGAACTTGAATTTTTTTAATTTACCTATTATGGTCCAATATCCAAAATCAAAATACATTGTTAGATTCAGCATATCAAAGAACCCCATATATTCAATTTTTGTTAAAATCAAACAAAGTTTAATTTTGGACCCCAACTTGGACAAACTTGAAAACTGGGCCCATAATAAAAAATCTAAACACATGTTTAGATTCAGCATATCAAAGAACCCCAAGAATTCAATTTTTGTTAAAATCAAACTAAGTTTAATTTTGGACCCTTTGGACCTTAATGTAGACCAATTTAAAAAACGGGACTTAAAATTAAAAATCTAAATACACGGTTAGATTTGAAATATCAAAGAACCCCAATAATTCAATTTTTGATGAAATCAAACAAAGTTTAATTTTGGACCCTTTTGACCTCAATATGAACCAATTTGATAGCGGGGCCCACAAATAAAAAATCAAAATTCATGGTTAGATTCAGCATATCAAAGAACCCCATATATTCAATTTTTGTTGAAATCAAAAAAAGTTTAATTTTGGACCCCAACTTGGACAAACTTGAAAACTGGGCCCATAATCAAAAATCTAAACACATGTTTAGATTCAGCATATCAAAGAACCCCAAGAATTCAATTTTTGCTAAAATCAAACTAAGTTTAATTTTGGACCCTTTGGACCTTAATGTAGACCAATTTAAAAAACGGGACCTAAAATTAAAAATCTAAATACACGGTTAGATTTGGAATATCAAAGAACCCCAATAATTCAATTTTTGATGAAATCAAACAAAGTTTAATTTTGGACCCTTTTGACCTAAATATGAACCAATTTGATAGGGGGGGCCCACAAATAAAAAAATCTAAATACATGGTTAGATTCAGCATATCAAAGAACCTCATATATTCAATTTTTGTGGAAATCAAACAAAGTTTAAATTTGGACCCCAATTTGGACCAACTTGAAAACTGGGCCCATAATCAAAAATCTAAATACATGTTTAGATTCAGCATATCAAAGAACCCCATATATTCAATTTTTGTTGAAATCAAACAAAGTTTAAATACTGGACCCTATCTTGGACCAACTTGAAAACTGGGCCCATAATCAAAAATCTAAACACATGTTTAGATTCAGCATATCAAAGAACCCCAAGAATTCAATTTTTGTTAAAATCAAACTAAGCTTAATTTTGGACCCTTTGGACCTTAATGTAGACCAAATTAAAAAACAGGACCCAAAATTAAAAATCTAAATACACGGTTAGATTTGGAATATCAAAGAACCCCAATAATTCAATTTTAGATGAAAACAAACAAAGTTTAAATTTGGACCCTTTTGACCTCAATATGAACCAATTTGATAACGGGGTCCACAAATAAAAAATCTAAATACATGGTTAGATTCAGCATATCAAAGAACCCCATATATTTAATTTTTGTTGAAATCGAACAAAGTTTAATTTTGGACCCCAATTTGGACTAACTTGAAAACTGGGCTAATCTAAATACATGTTTAGATTCAGCATATCAAAGAACCTCATATATTCAATTTTTGCTAAAATCAAACAAAGTTTAATTTTGGACCCTTTGGACCTTAATGTAGACCAATTTGAAAACTGGACCCAAAATTAAAAATCTAAATACACTGTTAGATTCGGCATAACAAATAAATAAATGTGATCAAAGATTTTACAAATCTAATGCGCCATACTGTGCAATTAAAGATTACTTCTTGAAATTTTTCAATATTTGAAATTTGAAAAAAAAATAATATTTGAAGAATATTTCTTTTTAATTTCTGAAATCTGAAATGAGAAAAAATTGACCCCCCACAATTTCTTTTTAAACCCCCCTCCCACCTTTTTTCCCCCAAAAAATTCTTTCCCTCAAGATATAGTCATAATCTCAATTCAAATTTCCAATGGAGTTGGCAACCATAATTACCCATTTAAATTTACCATAGTGCTAACTTAATCTATTTTATAATAGAATTAAAAATATAGTGTCAAATCTTTCATATGGATTTTTTTGTAAAAAAAAAAGATGCAACATTTGCAGATATTTTTACTGGTCTTCCTTTATAAATATGCATTTCTTTAAACATAATTTAAAAGCAGTGTAAGGGAAGTAACTAAAACGTTGTATTTGGATTACCTCCCTTACACTGTTTTAAATTATCTTTATTGTTCATTAACCATTACTTTATACATAATTTAAAAGCAGTGTAAGGGAGATAATTTCAATGATGTATTTGATTTATCTCCCTTACACTGCTTTAAATTATGTTTTGTACTAAAGTATTTGTCCATTAACCAGGACAACCTTGTTTTTCCCCCTTTTTTGCCCCTAATTCCTAAACGGTTTGAGCCATAACCCCCCAAAGCAAATCCTTACCATCCCTTTGTGGTATGGAAACTTGTAGTATAATTTCAGAGAGATCCATACACCGTTGCACAGTTATTGTCTGGAAACTAGAAAATGCTTATTTTTGGCCCCTTTTTGGCCCCTAATTCCTTAACTGTTGGTACCATAACCCCCAAAATCAATCCCAACCTTCCTTTTGTGGTATTTAACCTTATGGTCAAATTTCAAAAAGATCCATTCACTTAAACTAAAGTTAGAGTGCGAAAACCAATGTGTATTTGGACGACGACGCCAACGTCATACCAATATACGAACACAAAATTTTTTTGCGGTCGTATAAAAATTAAGAATCTAAATACACGGTTAGATTCAGCATATCAAAGAACCCCAATAATTCAATTTTTGATGAAATCAAACAAAGTTTAATTTTGGACCCTTTGGACCTCAATGTGGACCAATTTAAAAACAGGGCCCAAAATCCAAAAACTAAATACACGGTTAGATTCAGCATATTAAAGAACCCCAAGAATTCAAGAATAAAACCCCATTGAAATTGGTCAAGAAATAAGCAATTTATAGGAAGTATCTTCTTTTGCACAATACTGTGCAATTAAATATTTCTTGCTATTGCGCAATACTGTACAATTGACAATTTCTTGCTATTGCGCAATATTGTGCTATTGGATATTTCTTGCTATTGCGCAATACTGTGCAATTGAAGATTTCTTGCTATTGCGCAATACTGTGCAATTGAAGATTTCTTGCTATTGTGCAATACTGTGCAATTGAAAATTTCTTGCTATTGGACAATACTTATTATATAATAATTTACACATCCTGTTTGGTGTGTATCTCCAACCATATCATTATCATTTGCTTTTAAATATAAATCAGAAAAACCAACATAAAATGGAAAATTTTAAAAGAAAAAAAAAGGAAAAAAAGAAAAAAAAGGAAAAAAAAAAAAAAATCCACCCCCAAATTTTTTGAACCCCCTTATGATTCATCACCCCAAACTCAATCCCAGCCATCCCTTTATGGTATGGTACCTTGCAGTACAATTTCAGAGAGATCCATACACTTGAACACAAGTTATAGTCTGGAAACTAGAAAAATGTGTTTTTTGGCCCCTTTTTGGCCCCAAATTCCTAAACGTTTAGGGCAATTACCCCCAAACTCAAACCCAGCTTTCCCTTTGTGATATGGAACCTTGTAGTACAATTTCATAAAGATCCATACACTTACACACAAGTTATTGTCCTGAAACTAGAAAAATGCTTGTTTTTTGCCCCTTTTTGGCCCCTAATTCCTACAATATTGAGGCAATTACCCCCATCATCAATCCCAGCCTTCCCTTTGTGGTATGGTACCTTGCAGTACAATTTCAGAGAGATCCATACACTTGAACACAAGTTATAGTCTGGAAACTAGAAAAATGTGTTTTTTGGCCCCTTTTTGGCCCCAAATTCCTAAACGTTTAGGGCAATTACCCCCAAACTCAAACCCAGCTTTCCCTTTGTGATATGGAACCTTGTAGTACAATTTCATAAAGATCCATACACTTACACACAAGTTATTGTCCTGAAACTAGAAAAATGCTTGTTTTTTGCCCCTTTTTGGCCCCTAATTCCTACAATATTGAGGCAATTACCCCCATCATCAATCCCAGCCTTCCCTTTGTGGTATGGTACCTTGCAGTACAATTTCAGAGAGATCCATACACTTGAACACAAGTTATTGTCTGGAAACTAGAAAAATGCTTATTTTTGGCCCCTTTTTGGCCCCCAATTCCTAAATGTTTCAGCAATTAGCCCCAAACTCAATTCCAGCTTTCCCTTTGTGATATGGAACCTTGTAGTACAATTTCAGAAAGATCCATACACTTACACACAAGTTATTGTCATGAAACTAGAAAAATGCTTGTTTTTTGCCCCTTTTTTGGCCCCTAATTCCTAAAATTGTGAGGCAATTACCCCCAAAATCAATCCCAGCATTCCTTTTGTGATATGGAACCTTGTGGTACAATGTCAGAGAGATCCATACACTAACACACAAGTTATGTCTGGAAGTTACAAAAATGCTTATTTTTGGCCCCTTTTTGGCCCCTAATTCCTTTACTGTTGGTACCATAACCCCCAAATTCAATCCCAACCTTCCTTTTGAACCTTGTGGTAAAATTTCATAGAGATCCATTCACTTAAACTAAAGTTAGAGTGCGAAAACCAATGTGTCTTCGGACGACGCCGGACGACGACGACGACGACGCCGACGCCAACGTCATACCAATATACGACCACAAAAATTTTTTTGCGGTCGTATAAAAATTGCTGAATTTTTAGTTTCTGTTCTCTACTTAAGTTAGCCTCAACCAAATGTTATGAGCCTTACACGCAATGCTTATTACCACAAAACTCAGATCAAGTTCAAATTTGGGTAGTGTCACTTTTACCGTTCTTCAGTTATGTCCCTTTATAACTATATATTATGCAAGCGTATTATCCACATTTATTTCCTCATTGATAAAGGATCGTTAATTAGGTTATACATGTAGCAACGGTACACCGGAAATGGTCATTATTAATTTCAAGCTCTGACTCTCAAGAAGGAAAACTAATTGACCGGTTGAGTTGAGTATGCATCTTTAGATTGGTCTTCGCTCTTAAGTTGACCAACGGAGAAGAGGCTCCTCACAAAAAATAAAATTGTTGAGCCAAGAACTTGGTTTTGACAAGACATGGAAATCAGAAGCGTTAAAGGACAAATAGTATGAAAATAAAAGGAATAGAGTATTTTAAAAGTTTTATAATCCAAAAAAATTCTAATTTACAATCTGCCCACCAAAACTTTTTTTTTTTTTTTTTTTGCGGGGAGAGGGGAGGGTGGTGCAAACAACAATTCAATAATTCATCAATTATTTGGTTTTCATCTCTTCATTAACTTTAAAACTTCGCACTGGATGACAGTGAAGAAAATATAAGTCAATGAGTCATGATATAATCTTCATGTAAGCTAGCATAGAAAAACATTGCAAAATTTGCCTCTAGAATCTTAAGTTTAAAGTTGTTTTATTTTTGGTTGGTTTTATCACACTGTTGTATACTCTACTTATCTTTTTATCATTCATAAATAGAAACAAAGACCGTGAACACCATTTCCATTGTGTTTCAAAACTGTTTTAGAAACATATATGTTTACAGTCAAAATACATCTTCATTCCAAAATTCATTAAGGGCAAGTAACTTTTCTTCTGGACAAGTAAAATTTACACTTTCACTTGCCCAGGGACAAGTGGTCACAACAAACATTTCCACACCCTTGAAGAAACTATATTTCAATATTTTAAAACGATTGAACAAAGTGTTCTCAAGTTATCGCACAAAATCAACCTAAAGTCCAATTTCCAATCAATCAATGAACATAACTCCTGAACAGCAAAAGTGATAAACTGCTTCGCTGAGCGCAGCTGGATACGCCCGCAGAGGTCCAACCCTGAACAGTTGGGGAAAAAATGGACACAATATTCATGCTTGATACAGGTCTGAATTTGGATTGTAATTAAATATTTGACATATTATAGGTTTCTGAATAAATGTAGTCAAAGAACTTGAAATCGGTTATATGAATTTAATTTATATTCAATTAAAGATTTCTTGCTGTTGTGCAATACACTACTGTGCTGTTGCACAATGCTTAGTAAATCTGTTGTCAGACTATAAACAAATAAAATCTTATAACTCGGAAACCTAAATTCAAAAATTTATAAAAATCAAAAGAGAGCTTACAAAAATAGATATAAACAATTTACCAAAGTTTCATAAAAAATGCTGAAAGCATTTTTGAGGTATTGTCCGAAACTGAAAAATCCCCCTTTTTGAAATGAATAAAACCCCATAAATCTGAAACGGTAAATCTAAAATTTATAAAAACGAAAGGGAGCTCACGTCAATAGATATAAACAATTCACAAAAGTTTCATGCATATAGGTAAAAAAAAAAAAAAAAAGCGTTTTTGAATTAATGTTGGACATGTTGACGACGGACGGATGGACAGACAGACGGACGAACAGACGGACGAACAGACGGTCAAAGGTATACCATAATACGTCCCGTAAACAGGCGTATAAAAATTGTTAATATCTAACTTGATTCCATTTTTGTCATCAGTTTATACAACATATTAAAAGAAAACAATTGGTTGAAAGGTACTAAATTGGGCAGAAACTACATAAAGTGCCATTTCCTGATCATTCAAGGACAATAACTCCAGAATGGCAAAAGTAATAATGGTCAACATTACAGTTGACCTCCATTTTATCATCTTTTACAACATCTTAAAATTTGAGACAATTGCAACTTACAATTTGTTCTTATGTTGTGCTGTTACATCACTGTCCCAGGTTAGGGGGAGGGGTTTTGTGTTCGCAAACATGTTTAACAACACCACATTCTCTATGTGCCTATCCCAAGTCAGGAGCCAGTAGTACAATTATGTCATATTTGTTTTTCATAATATTTTTTTTTATAAATTAGGCTGTTAGTTGTTTTTGTTTCATATTTTACCTATCAGGGTCTTTTATAGCCAACTATACGGTATGTGTTTTTCTCATTGTTGAAGAACATACGTGGCCTATAATTGCTTACTACCACTTCATTTTAACTCTGGTGGCTAGTTGTCTCATTAGCAATCAAACCACATCTATTTTTATATTGAAAAGCATTGGTTGAGCAGTTTTCAAGTTATTGCTCTAAAAACAACTGCTATACTAACAAAAATTTACAACTTAATATTTCCATCATTAAACCAAATTAAAAATTAAAATAGACCTTCATTTTATGGGAAAAAAGACAAATGGTGGAAAAATTTACATAATTTATATCTGTGTAATATTTGTTAAGTCTGTTAAATTAGATTTCAAAAGCATGTAAGTCAATCTTAGTTTAAATGTGTCTTTGGACAAACAGGCTAAGCTAGCACGATATCTTCAAACTATCCTCTGACATCTTTCAATGTGATACAACAATAAATCAATATTCAAGTATTGCAGAACAATTCCATGATGAACTTATTTATTTCAATATTAGAAGCTGCATCAAGTCAATACATATAAACATCTAAAGACTTGATGGTTTACATATTAATTTTTCATATTTATATATTAACAACAAAATAGAAATAAACAAAAAATATAAACAACAAGCACTAATAACTGTAAATGCCATCCAATAAAAAGATGGTGACACATTTTTCATTTAGTTGATCTAAATTTGAAGAAATATTCTAAACATTTCACCTATTTATACATTTTTACAAACAAAAACAAAAATTTTGATATGGTTAATGTATTTACATGTAAAGCTGCACCATACAACTATCACAGACTTACATGACAGTAGTAAAGGGTTAATTTCATTTAACATGTTTGCCAGTTTTTTTTTTCAAGTATTCTTGCTTATAGGCTACAATTCAAAGTTTTTCATATATTTACAACTAAAGCCTGAAAATTATTTTGATTGTGAAATCCCCTTTTTATTTCACATTCTACCTTACACTTGCTCCCTTAGAATCCTCTTAAATGGCTGATGTGGATATCTCCCATAAAGATTTAAATGTTAATTATGGGTTCATATAGTACTTATGTAAAACATTTCATTTTCAGTTAAAAAGATAATCAATCCCTGCTTAATTGCAGCCTTATATTACCATAGTCAGTGGTTTTTTACTTATTATTTAGATTAATATCAGGTCAATCTAGGAACTGAAGAGGAAAGTTTCTTACATACCGTACATGCCATAACAGAACCACAAATGTCATAGCCGTATATAAAAGACATATGTATTACACATATGTATTACACATAAAGTAATATGGTACACTCTTGCTAAAGAACTTCTGGTTATATAATTGCCCAGTTAATTTCAATTCATTTAAACTTCAAATTTCATAATTTAACAAATAATATTAACATATAATATCTGGTTAAATATAAATGAAAAATGACAAACAGAATACTGTTAATTCAGAAATTTTGCATGCATGATGCACCTACTATTACGATTATTTCTTAATAGAAATAAACAAGGATGCAAGATAAATCATTGCTATTTCTGGAAATTAGGCAAACAAACAAAGCTATCAAAATATAAAATGAAATTTTGTATTTTTGAGAAAACTTTCTGGTTGCAATTTTTGCAATAATAAAAACATTGCGAAAATTTCAAAATTTACTGTATTATATGGTTGCCTTACATGAAAGGTATGTTATACTCAAATTACATACTTTAGCATTGTTAACTGTTCATATAAAAATAAATTAATGCCTATGCAGGATCAGTTTATAACAACCGTAGAAAGATGTTAAGGGTTTACTCAAGAAGCAGTTTGCATGAAAATGATTAATCTTCATCATAAAAGAATTTGAAAGTGAATAAGGGCATTCCATAAGAAATTTTTAAGGAATGAAAAATAAAAATTGGATTTGTAATAAAAAACTTTAATTTGGGTTTTAGTTAGTAGGAGCCATATCTGTTGACAGAATCTTGTCATTCATTTTTCTAAGGAATGCAATGGACACACATTTACCAATAAAAAAAAAAAACTCTTTCAGGACATGCTCTATGCTCATTTAAAATTGGTAGTCATTATTTTTGTCAATATCTTTTATTCCAAGCTGTAGCAAATCATGCCAAATCATATCAAAATGATCATACATGCATGTAATGAAAGAATTTTTTCAATTTTATCAGGAAAATTCTGAAATTTTTTCATACAAAACATCCCCTTTACATGTTCTGATATTTTTAATTGATGCAGCAAAAACAATTAAGAAAACAAGTGTTTCAACAGATACATTTAGACTTTCTTTTTTAAAGATATTGAATTTCATAGCAAGCAACTCCCACAGTCAGGTCCATTTCTATTTGCAGCATTGTTAAAAATACAATTAACATTGAAAATTACAAAAATATTCAGTACATTCAACATCAAAATAATTGAAAACATTATTTTTACCCTTTGACTTCACAAAAATCGGGAAAATTAATCACACAACCATGTCTTAATACTATCAGTATTTTCTATTCTCATATAAATGTCCGAAATATATTTGTACATTAATATTCAACAATCGCAATAATAAATGTTTAAGATATTGATGTGAAGTTATAATCATTTTTTATTTGAAATTTCAAATTTCAAATAATCCATAACATACAACTAACAAGTATACAAATTTTAGTTTTTCAAGAATAAAATTTAATACAGCAATCAAATAAACAACTTTGAAAATTATCTATTGAAGAATTTTAAAAGCAATAAAAACGCCCAAATGCCATAAGAAGAATATTGAATTTTAAAATCATTTACCTTTCCTCTGACATCACTACTGTGGCATCAAAGAAGAACATGTGCTTCATGGTATTATGAACTAAGTTTTCAGCCATTTAATTCCCTTCACACTATATCGGTTTGCCTTGATTTAATGCAATATAAATTGGATGCAAAAGTTTTAAATAATATGAATGCTAGTGACATAGCACATTTTGCATGAAGCCTAGTCCAAATAATAATGACGTCTTGAAAGGCTATTTTGGTTATTTGCTGTGAAGCCTTTCTATGACATTAAAACGTCATAAACAGCTTATCAAGACGTCACGAAGCCTAGAAGAGCTTCTTCTTTAAAAAACATAAAAAAAATTTAGTACATCTTGAAGCAAGAAGCAAGTCCAGGCTTTCGAGGGTTCATAGAAAATGTGATATGTCACCTGCTGTCTTATCTCTTAAAAGTTACAAAATTGGCTAATTGTTATAAACAAAAGGTGATGGGGTATGATTGCCAGTGAAACAACTATCCACCCGAGTCCAAATGATGTGGATACTATTTACAGTAAATATTATATGAACTAATAAAACATAAATAAAAAAAAAGGATAATGAAAGATAATCAATAATATTGATGGTGGCACATGCCTTTAATTAGTAACGTGTTTTCACATGATATGAAAGTCTACGACAACACTCAATGGTATATATTGTTGCCAATAGAAAGACAGAGATTATGTTAAATGGATACCTACTTTAAATATTTTAGACTGACATTGGATTCTAAGCTTCTAAATGTATTTGATTATCTGTTACTTAATCAAAGTAAAGCATTCACTTTTTCTGTTCAGTATTTGTTGTAATCTTTAATGGACTGTGAATATGCAAGAATATGCCAGTGGAGGTTTGACATTTAAAAAATCATTCTTAATTGAATACTCTATAGCACGATAATAGGAATCAACTAAATGGTTTCAAATAGTCACTGTATGGTGCATTCTTGGCTATTTTTATTGTTGGATGGCTGTCTTATTGATGTATACCCTTTATCTCATTTTATTCATTTGTAAAAAGAAAAACAATAAAAAAATAATTTTGCATACCTTTCTATTTATATTTAGTTGGGTGGTATTCAAGTAAGATAAAATTGTTATCTAGTTAGTCAGCAAAACGAAACGGTACAATAATTCAACCTTTTACCTACATGGATATCAAATAATGACTATACAGAGTAAAATGACATGTCAACTACAACTTATGTTTATAAATGTGATAATTTCAATTAAAAAGATTTCTGACAGCCGTAAGAACTGCTATTACAAAACTTGGTGCAATTTCAGAAAAGACGTGTTTTGCTAAAAACTCAATAAAGTCTTTTTGGATGTCTATTTTATAGAAAAAGGAACAAGATATATATATATATCTAAAACAGTTGAATGTCTGTAATCAATATGTGAAGAAAACATGTCACCTTTTGTTTGATATGCAAACTGTTATTATTTTATATATGATATAGAACAATAAAATTATATTCTTCAATAAAAAATAAATATAAATAGTGAAAAACCCATTCCCACATATTTGACTAGAGTGAGGTGATCTTGGGAAGATAGATGGTGACCATTAAATCATTGCAAACCAAACATTATTCTATTTTATGTTCGATGATGCTTAAATATTAAAAAAAAAATGAAAGTGGTAGTTTTAACTAGACATCATTGAGATGGGAGCCATCTCTATGGGCCCAGCTGTAAATAACATGTGGTAAAAAATTTGCATGGATAAGCTGATATGAAACACTTTTTTAAGTTATACCCTCTAGTGTTGGTCAATATACCTGTCAAGTATAAACTTTGAAATCATAACGGTTCTCAAGATATAGAGCAGACATGAACTGTACCATAGGACAAGGGGTTGTCAACTAAAACCAAAGTTTTTGACCTTCACATTTGACCTAGGAAGTTGTACATACATTATGACACACCCTCTGGTGTTGGTTAATATACATGTCAAGTATAAACTTTGAAATCATGACGGTTCTCGATATACAGAGTGGACACAATCTGTATCATAGGACATGGGGTTGTCAACTGAAACCAAAGTTTTTGACCTTGACCTTTGACCTAGGAAGTTGTACATACATTATGACACACCCTCTGGTGTTGGTTAATATACATGTCAAGTATAAACTCTGAAATCATATTGGTTCTCTAGATAAAGAGCGGACACAGTTTGTTACAGAAGGACGGACAGACAGATTGATCACTATAGGGCAACCCGCCACTAGAGTTAGATATATTGGTATAAATATTAAAATGCCTTAAATGGATAATTATTCTAAATTGATATCTGTAGACAAATCAATAGTTTTGTCAATTGCTGCAAGCTAGATTTAAAAATATATTTGTCATAACTTCTGGCTTCTTCTTAAAAAATATTTCTCTTACATGTGCTTAATTTTGTAATCTATTTGATGCTTTGAAAAATCACAAAAAATGAAGTCACACAATAAGTAGTTGATAAATCATTATCATTTCTACATCCAATATTTGAAAACAAAAACAATTTTAACTCTCTTGTACGATACACATCAATGTGATGTTAATTAAATCAAATTATTATTTCAGAAATATATGGCTTCAGCTTCATGGCATCTCAATTGAGCACCAGCACATTTATAAAGCATTGAATACTATCTATTTCCAAAAATAAACCTGTAAAATTGTTATAAAAGTGTCACCAGACTTCAACAATGAAGTCATTTATGGAAAAAAATCTTCACATGGATTTTAGGACACTTCCTCATAGAAAGTAAATAATAAAAGACAAGTTTTCTGAAATCTGACACAATAATAATTTCTGACATAATTATATGCAAGAATTCTGAGACTTGAAACAGATACAAAATCTACAATAAATTAAAATACATTAACAGCATTTACATATAATACATTAACATCATTTACATATAATACATTAACATCATGTACATATCATACAAAACCGATCTGCTATGATGTATCCATTTCTTTGTCTTCATCGGTTTTGGTCTGTGCAGAAGAACCTGATTTGGTACCATCTTTCTCAAGCTTTGTTTCTGGAATTAGTTTGTTATTTTGTGTCATTGGATCTGGTTGGCATTTACTTTCATCAATTTTTAGTTCAATTTCTTGCTGATCAGAAGAGTAACATACAGACTCATCTTGCCCATCACTGGTAATAGTTTCAGGTTTTTCAGTGTCAACTGAAAGAGACACAGGACAACCTGAATTTTCTTCCATTTTGTCAACTGTCTTTTTGCCTTTTACTTGCTGACTCAAAGAAGCAGCAGCAGACGAACTGTCAATTTTGATGACATCACAGAGTTCTTTGTCTGACCTCTTCAAACCAGTATCAGAACATTCCATATTGACCTCCATTTTATCACTATTTGTGGAATTTATGGCACAACTATTACCTTCTGATATTGCAATTCTAGGATTGTCTTTCTCAGCTTCAGATTCAAACACTGTGTCAGACATAGAAGATATTGACGGAACATGAGACAACATATCACTACTACATACACTAGACTTCATTCTTTCTTCACTATCTATTCTCTCCATCTGAAACAAATAAAAAACCACGTCTAATAGACAATTCAGATTATAGAAGACAATTCTGTAGATTTAACTATTTTTGTAATTTCACAGGCCAAATAATGGCTCTTATAATACCTACTTCATTCTGTATAGTAAAAGATTAGCAAGCCTTCTGTTTTAAAATGAAATAAATGTGGATACACAGATGATGCCCCCGCTTGCAATATCATATAGTTATAAAGGGACATAACTGAAGAACAGTAAAAGTGACGCTACCAAGATTTGAACTTGATCTGAGTTTTGTGGTAATAAGCATTGTGTGTAAGTCTCATAACATTTGGTTGAGGCTAACTTTAGAGAACAGAAACTAAAAATTCAGCAATTTTTCTATTGGTAACCACGCATAACTCTAGAACGGTTGTGTATAAGTTTAATAACATTTGGTTGAGACAAACTAAAGTTAGAGAACGGAAACGAAAAATTCAGCAATTTTTATGTTTATAAAGGGACATAACTCAAGAATGATAAAAGTGTTGCCACCAAATTTCGTACTTAATCTGTATTATGAAGTTATAAGCATTGTGTATAAGTTTCATAACATTTGGTTGAGGCAAACTAAAGTTAGAAAACGGAAACAAAAAATTTGTACTTGATCTTAGTTTTGTGGTAATGAATATTGTGTAAAGGTTTCATAATGTTTGGTTGGGGCAAACTTAAGTTACAGAATGATCTGTGTTTTATCAGTGGAAGTCAAAATTAAACATTGCATTGTATAAAGCATTAATTGTAGTTGATTCAACTATAATCATGGACAAAGGAAGATAACTTTCATAACATTTGGTTGAGGCAAACTTAAGTTAGAAAACAGAAACTAAAAATTTTGCAATTTTTCCATTTATAAAGGGGCATAACTCTAGAACGGTTAAAGTGATGCCACCAAAATTCAAACTTGATCTGTGTTTTGTGGTTATAAGCATTGTGTATAAGTTTCATAACATTTGGTTGAGGCAAACTCAAGTTAAAACTTAATGCACCAACCGCTACAGCGGGGGCATAAAAATTGTTTTGTCTGGATGCAGAATCTACATTAAACAATACCTCTTTGTTAATATCAGCTATATCTTCATTCATTGTCTCTTCAATACTTTGGGCCAGGTCTTTAAACAATTGTAAGTTCTCATTTGATTGATTAACATTTTCTGAACTAATAACACTATATCCTGGTCCAAGTTTCTGGTACTCTTGTGACTGCTCAGAAGGTGCATCTTCAAGTATTTCTTCTGATTCTTCACAAATGGATTCCTCATGTCTATCAGGATCACAAAGGTTCTATGATAAATAAAACAAAATAGATATAAAACCTATATTAATAAAATGCTCCGCTGGGGCGCAGCTTGATACGACCGCAGAGGTCGAACCCTGAACAGTTGGGGCAAGTATGGACACAACATTCAAGCTTGATACAGCACTGAATTTGGATTGTAATTAAATATTTGACACAGCATAGGTTTCTGACACAGAATGAATGTGGTCTAAGAACTTAAAAATTTTTAATTTACCTATTCAAACCATATTATTATTTGCTTTTATATATATAAATCAGAAATAACCAATTTAAAATGGAAAATTTTAAAGAAAAAAAAAATCCCTCCCCCAAATTTTTTGAACCCCCTTATGATTCATCACTCCCAGCCTTCCCTTTGTGGTATGGTACCTTGCAGTACAATTTCAGAGAGATCCATACACTTGAACACAAGTTATTGTCTGGAAACTAGAAAATGCTTGTTTTTAGGCCCCTTTTTGGTCCCAAATTCCTAAACGTTTAGGGCAATTACCCCCAAACTCAAACCCAGCTTACCCTTTGTGATATGGAACCTTGTAGTACAATTTCATAAAGATCCATACACTTACACACAAGTTATTATCCTGAAACTAGAAAAATGCTTGTTTTTTGCCCCTTTTTGGCCCCTTATTCCTAAAATTCTGAGGCAATTACCCCCAAAATCAATCCCAGCCTTCCCTTTGTGGTATGGTACCTTGCAGTACATTTTCAGAGAGATCCATACACTTGAACACAAGTTATTGTCTGGAAACTAGAAAAATGCTTATTTTTGGCCCCTTTTTGGCCCATTATTCCTAAACGTTTAGGGCAATTACCCCAAACTCAATTCCAGCTTTCCCTATGTGATATGGAACCTTGTAGTACAATTTCAGAAAGATCCATACACTTACACACAAGTTATTATCATGAAACTAGAAAATTGCTTGTTTTTGCCCCTTTTTTGGCCCCCGATTCCTAAAATTTTGAGGCAATTACCCCCAAAATCAATCCCAGCATTCCCTTTGTGATATGGAACCTTGTGGTACAATGTCAGAGAGATCCATACACTAACACACAAGTTATGTCTGGAAGTTACAAAATTGCTTATTTTTGGCCCCTTTTTGGCCCCTAATTCCTTAACTGTTGGTCCCATAACCCCCAAAATCAATCCTTACCTTCCTTTTTTGGTATTGAACCTTATGGTAAAATTTCATAGAGATCCATTCACTTAAACTAAAGTTAGAGTGCGAAAACCAATGTGTCTTCGGACGACGACGACAACGACACCGGACGACGACAACGACGACGACGCCAACGTCATACCAATATACGACCAAAAAAATTTTAATTTTTGCGGTCGTATAAAAAGCATTGGTATTATATACAATTAAACCTATATTTAGCAGTCACTAATAGGAAGCATTAAAAATGACTGCTCAAGAGAGGTGACCTTATAAAAGAGGTTCCGAAAAATTTGGATTCCCACAACACCTGTGCCAGGGATCACAGCAATTTATTTGAGTGTTTTCAATTGGTAGAGTTATTGTTCTTGGAACAGTGAAATAAAAAATGGCGGATTCTAACAATGTAAATTGGAAGAAAACTTTCAATATATGTAAATATTCGTGGAGAAATAAGTCGGTGATTATACTTTCAATGGATACTGAAAGGAGTAGAACACGAGGAATTCACGAATTTCCTCCTATTGCACGATCTCGGTTACAAATGGGTTCCATTTCCTATTTTGACTTTGTTACTGGACACATATATTATTTGGTTGTGGTTATACATATGTAGGTAGTTAAAAACATTAAAATGACCATTATTAGAAGTTGATATGATGATTTCATGTAAAAGTTAAAGAACGATTGTAAGTATGCTCACATACCCCACGCCACAACATTGTCACTGGGCAAACAAAATCTCACCATATTTCTAAGTTCAAAGATTCATAAATTCTAAAATAGTCAACTGATAAAAATTTCTTGTGATATGCATATCTACATAGTATGTCCTTATTATCTACAAAGTTTCATGAAATTCTGTTGTAAGGTTACAGCGGAGTTGCAATGACAAGAACAGGACTGATGGACTGGCGGGTAAAAATATTATACCAACTTATTTGTGTGGTGTATAATTAGGTGACTGCTGACTGCATAAGACAGGAAACAGCTGAAAAGAGTTAAATTATATAGAGAAAACGTTTGGGTGGGTCAGACAGTGACTGTAAGAGATGGGTGACCATTGAAACAAGGTAACCATTAAGGCAGGTTTGACTCTAGTTTGTTAATCAATCAGTGGTGACTTTTCAGACTTAAGAGATTCACTCATTTTTCCTTAATTTACTCTAAGACTGGGGTAATTGCAGTACATGTATAGATTGAGAGTGCATACTTTTAGGTCCTTGAAATCCTTCCTGAGAGAAGTTGAGAATTTTTATTCTTCTTGCTTAACTGAATTATAACATTCTTCTTATTCACTTACATAAGAAAAGTAATACCGGGTAGTAAAACTACTCTTTTGTTTCCTAAACTGGTTTACAATTTTACTCTACCTGAAGTTTTCGGACTTGGTGATGATGATGGTGGCCTACTGGTTCTGGCAGATCTCCAGGCATTTTTTCTATTTCAGCTGGCCTCAAAGAATGACCCTGACCTGCAAATGCTTGCATTCTTGGACTGTGTCTACCAACTGCTCCACTACTACCAAATCTGGCTTCTGTCAATTTTCCTGAAGCCACCATTTCTTTAACCTTTTCTTCAATTCTTGGTTCCACTTGGAAATGACCATGTGGTTCTAAACAGAGTTCTAATCTGTCGTCATGGGCATTATACCTAAAAACCTGAAAAATTCAACATATTACCAATATAACTGCATCTTGGCAAAACTCCTTCAACTTTACAATCCAAGTTGATTCCTTATAAATTCAAATCAACATGTAAGACAAACATGACAATTAAGAACATGTTATGGTTTATCTATGGAAACATGTATTCTCTTTTAACACTGACCTTGACAAATATGAAATCAACATCTGCAATACATTTAGTTTGCCACTTTTAATGTCAAAAATACTCCTCTTTGCAAATAAACTCATCATAGATACCAGGATTGAAATTTTGTATTTGCGCCAGCATATTTCGTAAAAAATACATGAACATAATGAGGCCTCTATAACAGGGCTTCCAAAATTTCCCGACGACAGCCGGACATTTTTCAAAGAAATATTTTGACGGTCAATGATCAGCTGGATACTTAAATGTAACTGAGAGGATGCATAAATTGATATATGTGTCTAAATAATTAGTAGTGTTATATGCAATAAAATTATTTATAACTGTTTTGTTTTCTTCATTCTAAAAATAAATAAAATATTATCCTCGGTATTGTGTCATTTTTCTGTGTATCATAATACAGTAACCATCATTGCATCAATCAGCTTCAGTACCTGACTGTTCTCATGTTTTTGTTTCTGTTTATATAATATATCTTCTCTCTGTGAGTACTTAACACTTTGTAAATTAAGGGTATCTTATTTGAAACTGTTGATGTTGGCTTTAATTGCAGTACAATTCAACTTGATCATCAAAACATGTGATACTTTTCTTTTTGTGTATTGATTACCTGACCACGTGACTTTTACAACTGATGCGGTATTAATAGATAACATTGAGGAGGCCCAATGAAGGATATTGTTTTAAACCGTGTAAAATCTACTGAACAGTAATAACATTTTTATTTGTACAATTTCCCAACCTGATTTAGAAAATAAGAAGAATAAATAAATACATACTCAGTTGATAAATAATTTAAACTAATTTTCAGTTCACCAGCTTTGAGGTATGATAAGTACAAAATTAAATGTTTTTGCGTAGCCAGATCAGTTGATTCCCACGGCGGGACTTAACTTTACGTCGGACATCACCTCTTTCTCTATAATATCGGAAATTGTCTGAATAAATTCGGAGCAGGCATTGTTCTCTTGATGTAATTTAGAAGTGATCACGGCACCATTTAACTTAGTTAAATCATTTATTGACTGAAATTTGTCCATTGGTAAATTTTATTCAGCAATAAAGTAAGCATTACGGAACAAGGTGCACATTGCGTTGTCAGTCTTTTCATGAACTTTCTCAAATACTGATACAATTGGATTACTTTTGGAAGCTGTCTCTTATTTAAGAGCTTGGACGTGGTCATTGCTATTAGCATGCTCTACAACGGCTGACTTTCGAAAAGTTATTTTTAAGTTTATGTTTTTGACAAATGTCACAAAACATGGCATTTAGCATACTGTCAAATCTTAAGCATAAAAACAGTTGTAACCATTTATGAATTAAGCTTCTAGCATTTTTAGCAGATTTCGAATTTTAATCGGAATCGTCACATTTTCGTTTGCCCATGATGGCAGATTTGTAAAGTTCAATTTGAGACAAAGTTTTTATAACAGTCGGAGATTGTCATGATTGGATATTCTTCTTTATGATTTCAATTATAAAAACAGTTTTTAATATGAAAACAAGAATAGAGAACGCCCCACCCTTATTTATTAGACAACTCAGCTATTCTCGGTGTTTTTCCTATATATTTCAATAAATTTTCCCCTTTAGAGTACCCCAGTATTTAACACGATGTACAGTGTTAAATAAAATAATATATATCATACTTATTCATTTATAAATATCCTTATTTGAAGAATAACTTTTAAATATCAGGATACTTTTTTAAACTGAATGCTCATTTAAAATAATATCTATAAAGCGTAATTAAATAGGATGTTGTTCCATACACGCTTACATGTTTGACCTCGTTTACCTGATCACCTTTATGTACAGTGTTATGCATCATTAATTCTATTGATAAAGACAAGCTAAGGACACCTCATCAAAGGTTACAAACCTGTAATCAGTGAATGATTTATGGCTTCAATATAACTTATTGAAGGGATAATTGTTTGACAGCTTGTTGTTATTTAAATAAAAGAAAACGTGTTTTTTCTACTTTTTATTGATGTACACAAGCTAAAGACCAAGCGGTACATTTATGTACCCAGAGGATTAGACTAACTGAGACACTTCAAAGTATCTGAAATATGCTGCATCTGTTTTATTAAACCCAATTATGACCGAAATATCTTTGTGAAATAGATTGCCACAATTATAAACTAAAATGCTCAAACGGACATGCCCAAAGCCCCAAACGGACATTTTTATCGATCGATAGTTGGTAAAAATTGAAATGACCGTTTTATGAAAATGCCTTGAACAACAAAAAGTGGCAAACCAATTCTATTTGACCGTTTGAGGCTGAGAGCAGCCGGACTTTTTATGAGTTTCGGTCAAGTCCGGAATATATGACTGTTTTGGAAGCCCTGCTCTATAACAATAACAATTACTACTTATAATTTTTTTTATTGTGACTGCTAAATTTGATGACTGAATGTCTAAGGTTTCTTTATCAGTTATTCATATTTAAATTATTTGTCTAATGTTTTAAAACCAACCTTTCCTGGTAAAGCAGGCAGCTGACAATGTTTACCATCAACAAGACCCAAATCTCTTTCCATCTGTTTATAAAACAGACCTCCTACCGAGAAAAGGTGTGGCATAGTTTGAACATATGTCCAAAGGTCACGGCCAGTAACAGTGGACATGATTGCAAGACTAGCTATAGAGGAATCCAGACTATCACTTGCTAAAAAAGAAAAGAATTATGCTAGATCATGTCATTAAATAAATGGTCAATCCTGAGGATGTGCAAAGTTTTAATCCTTGCTTGACCTTAAGTTGAAAGACCAACTAGCAACTCACCTAACTCCAAAAAATCTAAAAACAATTTGCACCTGTGACATCATCTATGCTTATACAAACATCATTTGTTTTCACAAAGACAAGACTCACATAATAGCAATGAAATATCAAGTTTGAAATGAATTCAGAAAGTAATGTGCTATCTTTAATAATGGATAAATATTTACTACTGGATATAAATTAAATGTACTTTTCATTACCACTTTTTGCTTCTATCAGATTAAGTACAGAAATTGAATATAAAAACTTTCCTGGGACACTCATTAAGTTTTTTTTTCTCTATTCGTCAATGTACTGCATCAACTCATAGCAACCTCCTTTTTTTTCTGTTTACGGTCACAAAATCCAAACTCAATAACATGTTCTAGTTCTTATATTGAAGTTACATGCAAATAAACTGCTTCGCTGAGCGCAGCTAGATACGCCCGCAGAGGTCCAACCCTGAACAGTTGGGGCAAAAATGGACACAATATTCAAGCTTGATTCAGGTCTGAATTTGGATTGTAATTAAATATTTGACATATTATAGGTTTCTGAATAAATGTAGTCAAAGAACTTGAAATTGGTTATATGAATTGAATTTATATTCAATTAAAGATTTCTTGCTGTTGTGCAATACTTAGTAAATCTGTTGTCAGACTATAAACAAATAAAGTTCAATTAATTCTCAATGTCATATTAGAAATTTATGAAAATAAAAAGGGAGCTTACGTCAATAGATATAAACAATTCACCAAAGTTTCACGAGAATTGGTGACAGCATTTTTGAGTTATTGTCCAATAACTGAAAAATCACCCCTTTTTTTAATGAATAAAACCCCATAACTCAGAAATGTAAAATGTAAAATTTATAAAATTCTAAAGGGAGCTTACATCAATACATACAAACAATTCACCAAAGTTTCATAAGAATTGCTGAAAGCATTTTTGAGTTTTTGTCCGAAAACTGGAAAATCCCCCCTTTTTTATGAATAAAACCCTGTAACTCTGAAACGTTAAATCTAAAATTATTAAAAATCGAAAGGGAGGTCATGTCAATAGATATAAACAATTCACCACAATTTCTTGCAAGTTGGTGAAAACATTCTTGACTTATTGTCTGAAAACTGGAAAATCCCCCTTTTTTTAATGAATAAAAACCCCATAACTCAGAAATGTAAAATCTAAATTTTATAAAAAACAAAAGGGAGCTCACGTCAATAGATATAAACAATTCACCAAAGTTTTATGCAAATTGGTTAAAGCATTTTTGAGTCAATGTCCGACATGTTGACGATGGACAGACGGACAACGGTATACCATAATACGTCCCGTAAACAGGCGTATAAAAACTATACTGATGTCAATTGTTTTATAATCAATTTGTCAAAATATGTAAGAATGCAGTATATTTCTTGGCTGAAAGTCCATCAAAATGCAGAATGAATCCTATCTAAATATGTTTACCTCCTTCAGTTGCTTTCAATGCCCTCAACAATGCCTCTTCAGTACTGCCATGAGCATCTTCCTCAAAACTGCTCCAAGCCCCAAAACTTCTGTGAGCACTAGGTACTTCACTGACTTTCGTATAATCTTTTGTAGAAGCTTTACGATCAATTTCCATGGGAACTGATTTGTCAGGCAATATTTCAACACTTATTTTGTCACCGTGAAGTAAAGGAATGATTTCCCCTGTATTTTCAGGTTGTTTTAATTCTTTCGGTGGGAATCCTGTTCTGAGTCTCTGTCGTACTGGAGAAACACTAACTTGCTCAGCTATAAGATTTTTTAGCTGGTCATAAGTAACTTCTTCTGGTAAAGTTAACATCATCTGCAAGTAAATACATCAAACTGTAAATCAAATTTTAAATTATATAATTTACTTCATATTAAAATAATGAACTTTCTAATATATTCTAGGTTGACTGGTCTAGTGCATTGAAGTAGAAAAATTAAATGCTCCACTGGGGGCAGCTTGATACGACCGCACAGGTCAAACCCTGAACAGTTGGGGCAAGTATGGACACTACATTCAAGCTTGATACAGCTCTGGATTTGGATTGTGATTAAATATTTGACACAGCATAGGTTCCTGACAAAGAATGAATGTGGTCAAAGAGCTGAAAATTTTGAAATTGGACTTTTACCTATTATAGTCCAATATCCAAAATCTAAATACACGCTTAAATTCAGCATATCAAAAAAAAACATTTATTAAGTTTTTGTTGAAATCATAGAAAGTTTAATTCTGGACACCGATTTAGACCAACTTGAAAACTTGGACCAAAGTTTAATTTTGGACCATTTTGGCCTTAATGTGGACCAATTTTAAAGAGGGCTCCAAAATTTAAAATGGTTGAAATCAGCCTATCAAAGAACTCCAAAAATTTAATTTTTGAAGAAATCGAACAAAATTTAATTTTGGACCCTTTGGACCTTAATGTGGACCAATTTGAAAACAGGTACCAAAATTAAAAATCTAAATACACAGTTAGTTTCAGCATATCAAAGAACACCAATAATTCAAATTTTGATGAAATCAAATAAGTTTAATTTTGGACCCTTTGGACCTTAATATGGATCAATTCAAAAACAGGGCCTTAAATCCAAATTCTATAAATTACTGGTTAGATTCCGCATATTAAAGAACCCCAAGAATTCAAGACTTTGAATTAAACCTCATTGAAATTGGTCAAGAAATAAGTAATTTATACAAAGTATTACAAGAGTATTGTTTTTGGCCCCTCTTTTCCTAAACCGTTAGGGTCATCACTCCTCAAATCAATCCCAACCTTCCTTTTATTGTATAACACCTTGTGGCACAATTAAATAGCAATCCATAGACTTATACTCAAGTTACTGTCTGGAAACCAGAAAATCCTAGTTTTTGGCCCTTTTTCTGCCCCTAATTCCTAAACTGTTTGGGCCATGATCCACAAAATTCATCCCAACCTTCCTATTGTAGTATGGAACATGTGCTAAAACTTCATAGCGATCCATACACTTATACTCAAGTTATTATCTGTGAACCAGAAAAATAATTGTTTTTGTTGGCCCCTTTTTGGCCCAAAATTCCTAAACAGCTACGACAATAACCCCCAAAATAAATCCTAACCTTCCTATCATATTATGGAACCTTGTGGTAAAATTTCATAGAGATTCATACACTTATCCTCAAGTCATTGTCTGCGAATCAATTTATTGTCTATGAACCAGTGAAAATGCTTGTTTTTGGACCCTTTTTGGCCCTTGATTACAATACCCCCAAAAACAATCCTAACCTTCCTTTAGTGGTATGGAACCTTGTGCTAAAATTTCATAGAGATCCATACATTTATACTCGTTAATGTCTGCGAACCAAAATGTCTTCGGATGCCGACGCTGACATCGCCATAGCATAATACAAACGCAAAAATTTGTTGTCGTATAACAACATATGACCAAAGCAAAGTTTCTGCTTCACAACCTGAATCAGTTCTATCTTATGAATATGTTGTATTAAAATATAGCGAGAAAGTAAGCATTCTGAATTTTTCCATTTTTTCTGAGGATATAGTTCACGTTATAAATTTTTAAAAGCAAATTGTTAAAAGAATATAATTACTGCATATGGTTTAAAGAAAATAGGTTCACTTTCATTTTAGTTGAACTTGATTGTTGTATTGTAAATTTTGTCAAATTTCATGAGGATTAGTTGATAGAAAAACTTTAAACACATAATAATAGGTGTCCAGAAGAGAAAGATGATAACACACCTATTAATTGCAGTCGTATCAAATTAAACAGAATGAAAATCTTACATTATGTATTATCTTACCTGTCTGCCATCGGATGTGGCTATCTTTACTTTTTTCTCACCAGTGTGCCGCGGTGAACTTAGCTTTGATGATGTCTTGGTGATATCTGTGCTTGTGGTTGTTTTTGATTGCATACCTGAGTCTAATGACTTGGACTGTAAAATCAAGATCAATAAACATTAAGTTTAATGATTGATAGATTGATTGATTATTGGTTGCTTAAGGTCCAGTGCAAATATTTCATGCAAGAATGTTAATGCAGGTATGATTTGCCGCTTTGTAGCAAAGGGAAAGAATCATACTGATGGACCATGATCATACTACTTCCATACATAGTAGATTTCTTATTCAGGTACAACAATATACTAACATCAGATTATTTTAAATTAAAAGGTATATATACAATGCTAATATTCAGGTGTCTATGCCATGTCTGGAAGCTCGTCAATGATTGATGGTAGATGATGATGATGGATGGCTGCTTAACATCCAGCGGCAAATTAATATGCATATTCAGGACGAGAACATGTTAATGTAATATGAATATTTACTCTGCTTTGTACTGAGCTGGATTTTTAACGTGCTAGTTCACCAGGTAACAGTCTGCAGGAAGACATGTCACCTTACTGGGACACATTATTCTGACTCCGAGCCGACCAGTCTTTACTCTTACTCCTTAATGCTGCGTGTTTAGCGGAGAAACAACAAATAACAATTTTAAAGTCTTTGGTTTGACCCGGACCAGGGTTGAACCCACGACCTCCTGCACTCAGATTGATGGTAGATATATCTTAATGTTTGTGTCATTAATAAAATTTGGTGTGGATGCTAAGTTTTTGATAGTCTCTGTTAATTTTACCTACTACTTGTTTAGACAAGGGGGCAATTCAGTGGTTGACATATTGTGTAGATACTTGTCTATTGTAAAGACTGTATGCTGACCTCTAGGTGTCTTTTGTTTATTGTGCCTCATTGTGTTGCTATCTCATTGAACTACCCTCATCTCCTTTTACTCATTATGCTAAGAAATTGGGGAAAGTGTGTGAAACATTCTCCCTATTGAAATCAAATATCTATCACAAGGAACTTTTCATTTAGTTACATGTCTACTATGGAATTTTTTCTGAACAAAAATAGAAATAAGTTCTATATATATATGTTCACTTCTATGAAATCATACAACAATAGAAACTGTTGATGGGTTTGTGAATGTTACCATTGACATCAAATCTCTCACTGAATTAGAACATTGACTATATACAGACCTTTTTAGGACTAGATTTCTGTGTTGAGGTTGCTGCTACTTCTGCAGTCTTCTTTTGTTGATGTTTCTGGGCCTCAGATGTTATCCTTTTCTTAACCTGCTTTTCTTTTTCACTCTTACAAAGCTCTTCTTTATGCAATGTCTTGTGCTAAAATGAGTAAATAAATCTAAGTACACAAATAACTATATTTTTTCAATATACCTCCATGATCTAACACATAAAACATGGTACTAATGAGTTTTCTTTCTACTAAACACATTAGATCCTACAATTTTGATCATTATATTTTCAAAATTTTTAATGAACCTTTGCCTCTAACAAATTTAAACTGAATAAATGATGTCTATAAAAGTTTTTAACAAAAGCAATAACTGATAATCATATATTTTCAGTTTAAGAAAAAATGATCTACTTTGTCAAATTTCCAACATCCAAATGATTAATCATAAATTTTCAATGCTGCCAGTTCTGTTAGAACTAATTCAGATTCTGTGCACGTATGTTAAGATTAATTTCATATGATGGGTATATGGTTACTGCAGATAATTTTAGAACATATACTGCATGACCATTTAGGGTAACTTCAGATGCTGCATATACTGCATGACCAGTTAGGTTAACTTCAGATGTTGCATAAGTCCACACTGCATTAACTAGTAAGAATAATTTTAGATAATGTATATGTATTTATTACATGTCCAGTTAGGACATTTTTTAATGCTATATAAGTACTTATTGTTGGACCAATTAGGACAATTCTATATCATATACAAGTACTTACTGCATGTCCAGTAAGAATGATTTTAGATGCTGTATCTGCTGAAAAGCTTTCATCACTATATGGATTTACCACAGATTTCTCAGGATCTTTTTTCTGTCCAGCAGTACGGCGTAGAATTGTATTCACAACCTGTTGGACGAGTCGTTCACTCCCAAATTCACCTGTAATATCAATATAATTAAGTAACATGTTCTGATAAAAAGCCAACAGTTATTGTATATATCATCTCTAAAATTTGACATGAAAAGTTCAATGATTGTATGATTTGGTTTGGTAATATAAATAACAGTCATTCTGAAAATTTGTCAGATTTTCCTCACAGTCCAGTAAAATACGTTTTTGTCTGGTAATTTTTCTTATTATGTCAGACCAATTATCCTATGGAAATTGATAGCTAAATTACTGCTAAGTTGCGGTAAAAAAAAAAAAAATTGTATTAACAATACACAACACATTTCTCTGTATACAGCCTCTGATAAACAAAATACTGTTGGGACACTTTTTACTAATAGTTTTAAAATTTTATAAATGGGGAATGTGTCCCCATGGAAACAGATGATGCCCCCGCTTGCATACAATGTTATAAAGGGACATAACTCAAGAACGGTAAAAGTGACGCTACCCAAATTTGTACTTGATCTGAGTTTTGTGGTAATAAGCTTTGTGTATAAGTTTCACAACATTTGGTTGAGGCAAACTTAAGTAAGAGAATGGAAACAAAAAATTTAGCAATTTTTCCAATTTTAAAGGGGCATAACTATAGAACGATTAAAGTGATACCACAAAAATTCAAACTTGAACTGTGTTTTGTGGTAATAAGCATTGTGTATAAGTTTCATAACATTTGGTTGATCCAAGCTAAAGTTAGAGAACGGAAACGAAAAATTCAGCAATTTTTCCATTGGTAAAGGGGCACAACTCTAGAACAGTAAAAGTGACTTCACCAAAATTCAAACTTGATCTGTGTTTTGTGGTAATAAGCATTGTGTATAAGTTTCATAACATTTGGTTGAGGCAAACTAAAGTTGGAGAACTGAAACAAAAAATTCAGCAATTTTTTCAATTGTAAAGGGGCATAACTCTAGAACAGTTAAAGTGATGCCACCAATATTCAGACTTGATCTGTGTCTTGTGGTAATAAGCATTGTGTATAAGTTAAATAACATTTGGTTGAGGAAAACTAAAGTTACAGAACGGAAACCAATTTTGGGACGTACGGACGGACGTACGTACAGATGGACAAGGGTAAAACTCAATGCCCCCTCCGACACGGCGGGGGCATAAAAATCTAATTTATTGGATCCAGTAAAATCAGTCTAGGAAGTGCTTGATCTTTGCTGAATCAAAAGTCCAGTTAAACTCTGGAGGGGTTCAGATCCAATGCATTGGTTTGTTGTGCAGAATAGATATGACATTTGCAAGTTGTTCTTTTGTAAAACTTTTTTTGTATATATACATGATATATAAGGACAATCTTATTTAAATTGTTTACCTGGGAAATGTTTTTGAACTAGTTTTTGTGCTACTTCAAACACATTACTGTTTAGTGAATCATTAGATTCATACTGAAACCACATAACCTTTTCTGCCACAACCTCTCCATTCCACTCCATACTAATAGGGAATCTATAAAGAGTATAATTAAAATATCAATCAAAACAAAAGCTACACAAAGGCATAAAATTGTGTAACTTAATAATACTACAGTTGGAAGTATTTGTATGTCATCATGTGTTTATATATGCCCATGTTGTTAACAACACAACATTGAACAGATTAATATTTTCAGTGAATTTAGACTCATGGGAACAAATATAATATAAAAGATGTTAACTTACACCAATTGCAATGGATATGTCTGTATTATATCTTAAGATTTACACACTAAAATCCTCAATGTATGTGTAATATTTGCACTTTTTTTTTATTTTTGCGACACTTAAAGATGAAAACAATTGTTGTGTGTTGAGTTTTACCTTTTTATTTTTATTTCAAATTTTACTTCTGAACTTAGGACGTAAATTATCTACATTTTCACTGTATCTTGTTTATCAAATCAAAATATCAAGGTTACTGAATTGAAGCAGTAATATAGTAAAATCATATTCCCCTTATGGCTGTTCTACAAATAAGTACACTCGAGATTGTCAAAAGAAGTTTTTTATTCTACCAATTCATGCATAGTTTTTAAAATGCTAAAATCTTTAACTTCTTTTCAAAAGAATTTCCAGAATTAACCAATTCCCATCAAATCTAAATAATAACAGACTCCTCATGAAATTAGTTCTAAGCTTACATCTCTGGTAGATTGTCATATTCTCTGCCATCCCAGTAATGTTTAAAACCACATGTACATCTACCACCGGGAGCCGGGGTTGTTGTACGATCACCATTCTCATACTTTACTGTTCCATCTCCTTTTACCAGGCGTACATGAGCACTGTCAATATAAGAGGTTACTTCATTATTTAAGTATGTGCTGAAAAGTGTATATTATTACCTTAATAATACTGATTACTTATCAGTATATATCAAGAAGTATCAAGTATGTTGACAATTTGAGCTGTCACAACCTGGCTGTGAAGTATATATATTTTTGTTCATTACCATGATTACTAAAGACCTTCCAGCAATTTATCAAAATGGAGAACCCAACAGGGTTTAGGTTTGCAAATTCACATCTTTTATACAAAAATAAATATTTGGCGAAAAAAATAATCAATTGGTGAGAGATTGCCATTTTTTTACATTTGATTTCCTTTTCGAAAAAAGTTTCCAGATGTTTGGCGACAACAAAGATTTTTTGGTATATCTGGTAATAAGACTAACTTACCCCTGACAAAAGGAACAGATACTAAGTTGACTGTTTGCCATATCTGGTAATAAGACTAACTTACCCCTGACAAAAGGAACAGATACTAAGTTGACTGTTTGCCATATCTGGTAATAAGACTAACTTACCCTTGACAAAAGGAACATATACTAAGTTGACTGTTTGCCATATCTGGTAATAAGACCAACTTACCCCTGACAAAAGGAACAGATACTAAGTTGACTGTTTGCCATATCTGGTAATAAGACCAACTTACCCCTGACAAAAGGAACAGATACTAAATTGACTGTTTGCCATATCTGGTAATAAGACCAACTTACCCCTGACAAAAGGAACAGATACTAAGTTGACTGTTTGCCATATCTGGTAATAAGACTAACTTACCCCTGACAAAAGGAACAGATACTAAGTTGACTGTTTGTCATATCTGGTAATAAGACCAACTTACCCCTGACAAAAGGAACAGATACTAAGTTGACTGTTTGCCATATCTGGTAATAAGACTAACTTACCCCTGACAAAAGGAACAGATACTAAGTTGACTGTTTGCCATATCTGGTATCAGGACATCTTTTTCAGCATCATAATTACATACAACTCCTGTAAATACAAGTTTAGTGTAAATTTGTAATTTATTTTAACTAACAGTATACTAAAAGTACAGTATTTCAATGAAGTAATTTAATATGTCAACCAATCTAATCACTTGTTTCAGTATAAATATTATCAAATGCTTCAAAATTACTGTGCAGTTTTTTGTTAAAAACGTTTTGTCATTATCTAGTTTATCAGATTTTACTAATGACTGTATTTCAGTTTACCTTGCATTGGGAATTGATATTTTTTATCAGGTTTGAGGGCTCCCTGTGTTTTTATTGCTATATTGTACAGACTTCCTCCCTTGCGGAACCATTCTGGTGGCAGTATATATTCCATCACACCATCACAAGTAAGACAGCGGTATAATTTTTTCTCTCTTACTGCTCTCTGAGTCGTCTTTAACACTTCTTCAGGTAGTACACCAACAATGCCTACAAAATATATACAGAAACCAAATGGAATGAAGGCAACAAGCAAGGTATACTGACCAACAAAATACAAAGATATTAAACAGAAAACAGAAATAAATGGGAAATGTGTCCATGGGACACAGATGATGCCCCCGCTTGCATATAACATTATAAAGGGACATAACTCAAGAACCCTAGAAGTGACGCTACCCAAATTTGTACTTGATCTGTGTTTTGTATTAATAAGCATTGTGTATAAGATTCATAACATTTTTTTGAGGCAAACTTAAGTTAGAGAACGGAAACGATTTGTAAAGGGGCATAACTATAGAACGGTAAAAGTGACGCCACCAAAATTCTATCTTGATCTGTGTTTTGTGGTAATAAGCATTGTGTATAAATTTCATAACATTTGATTGAGGCAAACTAAAGTTAGACACAAAACCAATTTTGGGACGTACGGACGGATAAGGGTAAAACTTAATGGCCCCTCCTTAACGGCTGTGGCACAAAAACCTAAGTCTTGAGCAGTATGAACTCTCAGGAAAATCCAGAATAATATCACGTGCTCCAGAAGGGTAATCACATTTTTTGCTTCATATTGTTCAATAGCTTAAGCCATTAATCAATAAAATGTGGAAAGGATTGCATTCAGTTAGAAAGCTTGAAGTACCCAGGTCAATTAACATCTTTCTTTAAACACTAATATGAAGTAACAAGGTGAATTTACATCTTTCTTTAAACACTAATATGAAGTACCTAGGTGAATTTACATCTTTCTTTAAACACTAATATGAAGTACCTAGGTGAATTTACATCTTTCTTTAAACACTAATATGAAGTACCTAGGTGAATTTACATCTTTCTCTAAACACTAATATGAAGTACCAAGGTCAATTTACGTCTTTCCTTAAACACTTATATTCTGTTAAATAATGTTTCAAACCTGAAGTTTTATACATAAACTGGTGGACGTCTGCAACAAGTTGCTGATGTACGCCGTGTTTTTCAAAGTAAACTTCTTCCATGGCTGACACAAGATGCCTCAGGTATTTATCCTGAAAAAAATAACAAGTTTAATTTATGTCAAACAAAAGGTAAATCACATATTGTGAAACTACTGTTTCAGATATTGAAGAAATTCTTTTCACTTTTGGATACTGGAATTCTATTACTTAAATATTTCATTATCAAATACTTTTAATGCAAATAAAGATGCATAGGAATATTATTAACATTTATGATAGTTCTAATCTTTCAGAACTATAAATAATATGAATAAGGAATGTAAAAACTTCTGTAAATTTGTTCAATCTATTCATTCGATACCATAAAAGCATATTAAACTGCCTTCCAGATTTTATTGTAGACTAGTATGCTTGCTGTCTAGTGCACGTAACAAACCATGTACTATACTATTGGTATTTGCTGCTACTTTGTCAAGCACACAGCATTTAGAAGTAAGAGCAAAGACTGGTCAGCTTTGAGTTTGAACAATGTCTGATTAGGGTGACATGTCTTTCTACAGAATGTTATATTGCATTTGTGAGCTTGCACAATTAAAATCACACTAGTACATATCATCCTGAATATCCTTGTAATATATTTGCATCTATATGTTAGGCAGCCATCAATCAATCAATCAAGCATAAGATGTATTATTTTTACCTTCAGATTGAAATTTGAAATATGCAAAATGTACAAGTCTATCTTTATACTTTGATGCAATGCTCAAACAGAATGACCGGTATCATGTGAAATATTTTTAACCTTAAAAATAATTATTGTGTGCATCTTTCTAGGAAAGTTGAGCGGAATTCTTGTAAAACCATATCATGTTTATTGTTAGGAAATAAACTTACAGACAAACATTTGTCACCACCAACAATACAATGACCATACTCATCTAACTCAATATATTTATCTAACAATGTACTTGACATGCCCCACGTCTTCTGGATCATGTAGCGAGGAATTTTAGGAGGTGGTTTTCCTGAAAAAAATAAACATAAAATACACTTTTATTGTATGGAAATCTTGGCGGATGTGAGAAAGAGTACATTTATCAAGACAAAAATTCTGCAAACATTTAAATTCAAATTTACTAGTTTTTCATTTGAATTGAGCTATTTTTTTTTATTTGTCAGCACAAATACCATTCCACTTTCAATAAAATGCTCCGCTAGGCACAGCTTGATACGACCGCAGAGGTCAAACCCTGAACAGTTGGGGCAAGTATGGACACAACATTCAAGCTTGATAGCACAGAATTTGGATTGTGATTAAATATTTGACACAGCATAGGTTTCTGACATAGAATGAATGTGGTCTAAGAACTTGAAAAATTTTAATTTACCTATTCAAACCATATCATTATTATTTGCTTTTATATATAAATCAGAAATAACCTATTTAAAATGGAAAATTTCAAAGTAAAAAAAAAAGTTAAAAAAAATCCCCCCCCCTAATTTTTTGAATCCCCTTATGATTCATCACCCCCAAACTCAATCCCAGCCTTCCCTTTGTGGTATGGTACCTTGCAATACAATTTCAGAGAGATCTATACACTGCAACACAAGTTATTGTCTGGAATCTAGAAAAATGCTTGTTTTTTGGCCCCTTTTTTGCCCCAAATTCCTAAACATTTAGGGCAATCACCCCCGAACTCAAACCCAGCTTTCCCTTTGTGATATGGAACCTTTTAGTACAATTTCATAAAGATCCATACAATTACACACAAGTAATTGTCCTGAAACTAGAAATACGCTTGTTTTTTGCCCCTTTTTGGCCCCTAATTCCTACAATTTTAAGGCAATTACCCCCAAAATCACTCCCAGCCTTCCCTTTGTGGTATGGTACCTTGCAGTACAATTTCAGAGAGATCCATACACTTGAACACAAGTAATTGTCTGGAAACTAGAATAAAATGCTTCGCTGGGGCGCAGCTTGATACGACCGCAGAGGTCGAACCCTGAACAGTTGGGGCAAGTATGGACACAACATTCAAGCTTGATACAGCTCTGAATTTGGATTGTGATTAAATATTTGACACAGCATAGGTTTCTGACACAGAAAGAATGTGGTCTAAGAACTTGAATTTTTTTAATTTACCTATTATGGTCCAATGTCCAAAATCAAAATACATGGTTAGATTCAGCATATCAAAGAACCCCATATATTCAATTTTTGTTAAAATCAAACAAAGTTTAATTTTGGACCCCAACTTGGACAAACTTGAAAACTGGGCCCATAATCAAAAATCTAAACACATGTTTAGATTCAGCATATCAAATAACCCTAAGAATTCAATTTTTGCTAAAATCAAACTAAGTTTAATTTTGGACCCTTTGGACCTTAATGTAGACCAGTTTAAAAAATGGGACTTAAAATTAAAAATCTAAATACACGGTTAGATTTGGAATATCAAAGAACCCCAATAATTCAATTTTTGATGAAATCAAACAAAGTTTAATTTTGGACCCTTTTGACCTCAATATGAACCAACTTGATAGCGGGGCCCACAAATAAAAAATCTAAATTCATGGTTAGATTCAGCATATCAAAGAACCCCATATATTCAATTTTTGTTGAAATCAAAAAAAGTTAAATTTTAGACCCCAACTTGGACAAACTTGAAAACTGGGCCCATAATAAAAAATCTAGACACATGTTTAGATTCAGCATATCAAAGAACCCCAAGAATTCAATTTTTGTTAAAATCAAACTAAGTTTAATTTTGGACCCTTTGGACCTCAATGAAGACCAATTTAAAAAACGGGACCCAAATTAAAAATCTAAAAACACGGTTAGATATGGCATATCAAAGAACCCCAATAATTCAATTTTTGATAAAATCAAACAAAGTTTAATTTTGGACCCTTTTGACCTCAATATGAACCAATTTGATAGCGGGGCCTACAAATAAAAAATCTAAATACATGGTTAGATTCAGCATATCAAAGAACCTGATATATTCAATTTTTGTTGAAATCAAACAAAGTTTAATTTTGGACCCCAATTTGAACCAACTTGAAAACTGGGCCCATAATCAAAAATCTAAATACATCTTTAGATTCAGCATATCAAAGAACCCCATATATTCAATTTTTGTTGAAATCAAACAAAGTTAAAATACTGGACCCTATCTTGGACCAACTTGAAAACTGGGCCCATAATCAAAAATCTAAACACATGTTTAGATTCAGCATATCAAAGAACCCCAAGAATTCAATTTTTGTTAAAATCAAACTAAGTTTAATTTTGGACCCTTTGGACCTTAATGTAGACCAATTTCAAAAACAGGACCCAAAATTAAAAATCTAAATACACAGTTAGATTTGGAATATCAAAGAACCCCAATAATTCAATTTTAGATGAAATCAAACAAAGTTTAATTTTGGACCCTTTTGACCTCAATATGAACCAATTTGATAACGGGGTCCACAAATAAAAAATCTAAATACATGGTTAGATTCAGCATATCAAGGAACCCCATATATTCAATTTTTGTTGAAATCAAACAAAGTTCAATTTTGGACCCCAATTTGGACCAACTTGAAAACTGGGCCAAAAATCAAAAATCTAAATACATGTTTAGATTCAGCATATCAAAGAACCTCATATATTCAATTTTTGCTAAAATCAAACAAAGTTTAATTTTGGACCCTTTGGACCTTAATGTAGACCAATTTGAAAACTGGACCCAAAATTAAAAATCTAAATACACTGTTGGATTCGGCATAACAAATAAATAAATGTGATCAAAGATTTTACAAATTTAATGCGCCATACTGTGCAATTAAAGATTTCTTCTTGAAATTTTTCAATATTTGAAATTTGAAAAAAAAATAATATTTGAAGAATAATTTTTTTAATTTCTGAAATCTGAAATGAGAAAAAATTGACCCCCCACAATTTCTTTTTATCCCCCCCCCCTTTTTTCCCCCAAAAAATTCTTTCCCTCAAGATATGGTCATAATCTCAATTCAAATTTCCAATGGAGTTGGCAACCATAATTACCCATTTAAATTTACCATAGTGCTAACTTAATCTATTTTATAATAGAATTAAAAATATAGTGTCAAATCTTTCATATGGATTTTTTTGTAAAAAAAAAAGATGCAACATTTGCAGATATTTTTACTGGTCTTCCTTAAGCTTTATAAATATGCATTTCTTTAAACATAATTTAAAAGCAGTGTAAGGGAAGTAACCAAAACGTTGTATTTTGATTACCTCCCTTACACTGTTTTAAATTATCTTTATTGTTCATTAACCATTACTTTATACATAATTTAAAAGCAGTGTAAGGGAGATAATTTCAATGATGTATTTGATTTATCTCCCTTACACTGCTTTAAATTATGTTTTGTACTAAAGTATTTGTCCATTAACCAGGACAACCTTGTTTTTCCCCCTTTTTTGCCCCTAATTCCTAAACGGTTTGAGCCATAACCCCCCAAAGCAAATCCTAACCATCCCTTTGTGGTATGGAAACTTGTAGTATAATTTCAGAGCGATCCATACACCGTTCCACAGTTATTGTCTGGAAACTAGAAAATGCTTATTTTTGGGCCCTTTTTGGCCCCTAATTCCTTAACTGTTGGTACCATAACCCCCAAAATCAATCCCAACCTTCCTTTTGTGGTATTTAACCTTATGGTCAAATTTCAAAAAGATCCATTTACTTAAACTAAAGTTAGAGTGCGAAAACCAATGTGTATTCGGACGACGACGCCAGACGACGACGACGACGACGACGACGCCGGACGACGACGACGACGCCGCCAACGTCATACCAATATACGACCACAAAATTTTTTGGCGGTCGTATAAAAATTGGTAAGGGTTCCGCGGAACCCAGTGTCTCGCCTACTTTTTCAGTTAATCGCAGGCTCAACAAAAATGAGGAAGTAAATCAATAAAAATATTCCTCTTGATACTATCTTTTGATTGTAAGAAGCTTCTGTCCAAGTTTGGTAAAAATCCAGGATAGTTTATGAATCTAATAAATGTTTAAAAACTTTAACTGCAGACTGAATGTAATGTTAACTGGAAGAAAACAAAATTTCCTTCTAGATACTAGCATTTGATCATTAACAAGCTTCTGTCCAAGTTTGGTACAAATCCAAAATAGTATAAGAAAGTTATTAAAATTTTAAAAACTTTAACCACAGAGTGAATGCGTTGTTTCCTGGCAGAAAATCTAAGTCCATTTAAAAGTAAAAAATGGAAAAAATGGATTTATTTTTTTTACAAAATTTCCTTCTAGATACTAGCTTTTGATCATAAACAAGCTTCTGTCCAAGTTTGGTACAAATCCAAAATAGTATAAGAAAGTTATTAAAATTTTAAAAACTTTAACCACAGAGTGAATGTGTTGTTTCCTGGCAGAAAATCTTAGTCCATTTAAAAGTAAAATAAGGAAAAAATGGATTTATTTTTTTACAAAATTTACTTCTGGATACTATCTTATGATCATAAACAAGCTTCTGTCCAAGTTTGGTACAAACCCAGGATAGTTTAAGAAAGTTATTAAAATTTTAAAAACTTTAACCACAGAGTGAATGTAATATTTCCCGGCAGAAAAACTAAGTCAATTTATAAGTAAAATACGGAAAAAATGGAATTTTATTTTTACAAAATTTACTTCTGGATACTATCTTATGATCATAAACAAGCTTCTGTCGAAGTTTGGTAGAAATCAAGGATAGTTTAAGAAATTATTAAAATTTCAAAAACTTTAACCACAGAGTGAATATGTTGTTTCCTGGCAGAAAATCTTAGTCCATTTAAAAGTAAAATAAGGAAAAAATGGATTTATTTTTTTACAAAATTTACTTCTGGATACTATCTTATGATCATAAACAAGCTTCTGTCCAAGTTTGGTACAAACCCAGGATAGTTTAAGAAAGTTATTAAAATTTTAAAAACTTTAACCACAGAGTGAATGTAATATTTCCCGGCAGAAAAACTAAGTCAATCTATAAGTAAAATACGGAAAATATGGAATTTTATTTTTACAAAATTTACTTCTGGATACTATCTTATGATCATAAACAAGCTTCTGTCCAAGTTTGGTACAAACCCAGGATAGTTTAAGAAAGTTATTAAAATTTTAAAAACTTTAACCACAGAGTGAATGTAATATTTCCCGGCAGAAAAACTAAGTCAATCTATAAGTAAAATACGGAAAAAATGGAATTTTATTTTTACAAAATTTACTTCTGGATACTATCTTATGATCATAAACAAGCTTCTGTCGAAGTTTG
This sequence comes from Mytilus californianus, assembly GCF_021869535.1. Lineage (NCBI taxonomy): Eukaryota > Metazoa > Mollusca > Bivalvia > Mytilida > Mytilidae > Mytilus > Mytilus californianus. The sequence continues at coordinate 83,158,520 of NW_026262712.1, forward strand.
GTAGAAATCAAGGATAGTTTAAGAAAGTTATTAAAATTTCAAAAACTTTAACCACAGAGTGAATATTTGTGGACGCCGCCGACGACGACGCCGACGGAATGTAGGATCGCTATGCCTCGCTTTTTCGACTAAAGTCGAAGGCTCGACAAAAATGCTTATTTTTTGCCCCTTTTTGGCCCCTTATTCCTAAACGTTTTGGGCAATTACCCCTAAAACTCAATTCCAGCTTTCCCTTTGTGATATGAAACCTTGTAGTACAATTTCAGAAAGATCCATAGACTTACACACAAGTTATTGTCATGAAACTTGTTTTTTGCCCCTTTTTTGGCCCCTAATTCCTAAAATTTTGTGGCAATTACCCCCAAAATCAATCCAAACATTCCCTTAGTGATATGGAACCTTGTGGTACAATGTCAGAGAGATCCATACACTAACACACAAGTTATGTCTGGAAGTTACAAAAATGCTTATTTTTGGCCCCTTTTTCCTTAACTGTTGGTACCATAACCCCCAAAATCAATCCCAACTTTCCTTTTGTGGTATTGAACCTTATGGTAAAATTTCATAGAGATCTATTCACTTAAACTAAAGTTAGAGTGCAAAAACCAATGTGTCTTCGGACGACGACGACAACCACACCGGACGACGACAACGACGACGACGCCATCGTCATACCAATATACGACCACAAAATATTTTTGCAGTCGTATAAAAAGTATAATAATAACTTCTTATTTATTAGTTCCACAAACAAATTACAGAATATAATCAACAAGCATTCTGTGAGTATTGCCTGGCAATACATAGTCCCCTACCGGTCAAAAATTCATTGTACTGGAACAAAATGCTAACTTGATCTATAACTTGTCATGGTGTAAACTTTACAACAAATATCAAGTCAATATCTTCAAGCATGACGAAAAAAAATTTTGAAAAATTGATTATTTGAGTTAATTTTCTAAGTCCGAGGACCATAACTCTGCACAAAATCATCAGACCTGAACAAAATTCGAACTTGATCTGTAACTTGTCATGATAAAACTATATACCAATCATCAAATCAATATCTTCAAGCACGACAAAAAAATGTATGGAAAACTGATTATTTGAGTGAATTTTCTAAATTCAAGGACCATAACTCTGCACAAAATCGTCAGACGGGAACAAAATTTGAATTTGATCTGTAACTTGTCATGATTAAACAATAAACCAAATATCAAATCAATATCTTTAAGCACGAAGAAAAAAAGTGCAAAAAAAGTCCCCTATGACTTCGTCGGTAGGGGACTAATTAAGCTGCTGTCAAGTAGAATTGAGAATGAGAGTGAATAACATAGTGACTGGTGATTCTAATAAAATGAAAAGATGAATTATGTATGAGCTTTACAACCCAGCCATTGTACATACATGTACATGTAGATCTGTTTTTCAATCTGCTAAACACATCACAGTGCTAAAAATCATCTTCTGTTAACATGTTTTATTGTGGTATAACAATTCAAGCAAGTATTTTATATTCAATCATCAATCATCTAGTGAGTTACTGAATAGAGATATTAAAAAATAAATGGAGAATGTGTCCATGAGACAAAGATGATACCCCCGCTAGCATATAACATTATGAAGGAACATAATTCAAGAACGGTAAAAGTGATGCAACCCAAATTCAAACCAGAGAACAGAAACTAATTTTGGGATGGACACTTAATGCCCCCTCCGCTGCTGCGGGGGCATAAAAAATAAGCAAGTTGTAATACTTGTCTCGATTCAATTATTGTTTTGAGTAATAAAATGGTTTTAAACTAACTAATGTGAAAGATTATACCAAATTTCTGCTTGTATTTATACTGACTGATTGACTGTCTTCACTTGTCTAATTTACCAAGTTATACTTATATGCATATATCCGGTATAATTTTTTCATCAACAAGCACTAAGTTCTCAATTTTGAATTAAAAGTATAAAGAATTCTCTCTGATGTACAATATTATATTCAAATTTTAATGAGTGACTTTCACACTAAGAAGAAGTAGCCACCATTTTTCATCTGATCATAATCAGGGCTACTCCATTAAAATGTATGTGGGAGGGTAGGAAGGGACTTTCAAAATATCCCTACAACAAAGAACCATTTTTTTTTAGATAATTTTGCATAAAGGTAATAGACACATACTGAAAAAAGACCCATGACCCACATTCAATAATTAAACTTCCCTTCCTACCCTTCCACATACATTTTAATGGAATAGCCCTAAACTAAATTTGGGGAAGGAATTCATTTTTTTGTTCTATACAATTCATCAACCTTCATTTTTTAGTAATTTCATAAAAACTACTGAATGCAGAATTTTTACTTGAAATAATTTTGATTAATAATTTTGACTCTATAGAAAGATATGTAGGGTACATGTATAAAGCAATGAGACAGCAAACCAACAACACAACTAAACTTAAAAGGACATTAAAATATGGTCTTCAAAAATAGACAAGTGTCTCATACCCTTTTCATTCTCTAAATTGTCCTGAGTCATTACAAGTTGTAAAAAAAATCAACGTACCAATATAAATTAAAAATTTAAAAATACCATTCAAACTTACTGAATAATGGAATGATTTGATCTTCATACTGAGCAACATCTAAAACCCCATAAATACCATAGGTGATTCATTTGAAAATCCCTCTTTCTGGCATTTAGTGAATAATTGTGAAACAAAGGGTTTGTGGGTTATTGAATACATATCAGAGATAGACGCATACATTTAAAGCATTCACTATAAAAAACTAGAGGCTCTCTAGAGCCTGTGTCGTTCACCTGTATTTACTGATGCTTTGGAAATCATGTAAAATAAGGTTAAAATCATAATTAATAGTATTAGATATTAGATATTATAATGATGTCTAAGATAATAACAAAAAACTGCAAAATTTTTGTAAAATTACTAACTCAGGGGCAGCAACCCAACAATAGGTTGTCGCATTCGTCTGAAAATTTTAGGGCAGATAAATCTAAATCTGATGAACATTTTTGCCACCTGTCAGATTTGCTCTAAATGCTTTAGTTTCAGAGATATAAACCAATAAAATGCTCCGCTGTGCGCAGCTTGATACGACCGCAGAGGTCGAACCCTGAACAGTTGGGGCAAGTATGGACACAACATTCAAGCTTGATACAGCACTGAATTTCGATTGTGATTAAATATTTGACACAGCATAGGTTTCTGACACATATCAAACCATATCATTATTATTTGCTTTTATATATAAATCAGATAAAAACCAATTTAAAATGGAAAATTTTAAAGAATCCCCCCCCCCCCCCCCCCAATTTTTTGAACCCCTTATGATTCGTCACCCCGAAACTCAATCCCAGCCTCCCCTTTGTGGAATGGTACAATGTACCTTGCAGTACAATTTCATAGAGATCCATACATTTGAACACAAGTTATTGTCTGGAAACTAGAAAAATGCTTTTTTTTTGGCCCCAAATTCCTAAACGTTTAGGGCAACTACCCCCAAACTCAAACCCCATCTTTCCCTTTGTGATATGGAACCTTGTAGTACAATTTCATAAAGATCCATACACTAACACACAAGTTATTGTCTTGAAACTAGAAAAATGCTTGTTTTTTGCCCCTAATTCCTAAAATTTTGAGGCAATTACCCCCAAAATCAATCCCAGCCTTCCCTTTGTGATATGGTACCTTGCAGTACAATTTCAGAGAGATCCGTACACTTGAACACAAGTTATTGTCTGGAAAATAGAAACATGCTTGTTTTTGGCCCCTTTTTGACCCAAAATTCCAAAACATTTAGGGCAATTACCTTCAAACTCAATTCCAGCTTTCCCTTTGTGATATGGAACCTTAGTTAGTACAATTTCAGAAAGATCCATACACTTACACACAAGTTATTGTCATGAAACTAGAAAAATGCTTGTTTTTGCCCCCTTTTTGGCCACCAATTCCTCAAATTCTGAGGCAATTACCCCTAAATCAATCCCAGCATTCCCTTTGTGATATGGAACCTTGTGGTACAATGTCAGAGAAATCCATACACTAACACACAAGTTATGTCTGGAAGTTACAATAAAATGCTCCGCAGGGCGCAGCTTGATACGACCGCAGAGGTCGAACCCTGAACAGTTGGGGGAAGTATGGACACAACATTCAAGCTTGATACAGCTTTGGATTTGGATTGTGATTAAATATTTGACACAGCATAGGTTTCTAACACAGATTGAATGTGGTCTAAGAACTTAAAAATGTTAAATTGGACATTCACCTATTATGGTCCAATATCCAAAATCTAAATACTTGGTTAGATTCAGCATATCAAAGAACCCCAAGAATTCAATTTTTGATGAAATCAAACAAAGTTTAATTTTGGACCCTTTTGACCTCAATGTGGACAAAGTTGATAACGGGGCCCAAAAATCAAAAATCTAAATACATGGTTAGATTCAGCATATCAAAGAACCCCATATATTCAATTTTTGTTGAAATCAAACAAAGTTTAATTTTGGACCCCGATTTGGACCAACTTGAAAACTGGGCCCATAATCAAAAATCTAAATACATGTTTAGATTCAGCATATCAAAGAACCCTAAGAATTCAATTTTTGTTAAAATCAAACTAAGTTTAATTTTGGACCCTTTGGACCTTAATGTAGACCAATTTGAAAACGGAACCAAAAATTAAGAATCTAAATACACGGTTAGAATCGGCATATCAAAGAACCCCAATAATTCAATTTTTGATGAAATCAAACAAAGTTTAATTTTGGACCCTTTTGACCCCAATGTGGACAAAGTTGATAACGGGGCCCAAAAATCAAAAATCTAAATACATGGTTAGATTCAGCATATCAAAGAACCCCATATATTCAATTTTTGTTGAAATCAAACAAAGTTTAATTTTGGACCCCGATTTGGACCAACTTGAAAACTGGGCCCATAATCAAAAATCTAAATACATGTTTAGATTCAGCATATCAAAGAACCCTAAGAATTCAATTTTTGTTAAAATCAAACTAAGTTTAATTTTGGACCCTTTGGACCTTAATGTAGACCAATTTGAAAACGGAACCAAAATTTAAGAATCTAAATACACAGTTAGATTCGGCATATCAAAGAACCCCAATAATTCAATTTTTGATGAAATCAAACAAAGTTTAATTTTGGACCCTTTGGACCTCAATGTGGACCAATTTAAAAACGGGGCCCAAAATCCAAAAACTAAATACACGGTTAGATTCAGCATATTAAAGAACCCCATGAAATCAAGAATAAAACCCCATTGAAATTGGTCAAGAAATAAGCAATTTATAGGAAGTATCTTCTTTTGCACAATCCTGTGCTATTAAATATTTCTTGCTATTGCGCAATACTGTACAATTGACAATTTCTTGCTATTGCGCAATATTGTGCTATTGGATATTTCTTGCTATTGCGCAATACTGTGCAATTGAAGATTTCTTGCTATTGCGCAATACTGTGCAATTGAAGATTTCTTGCTATTGTGCAATACTGTGCAATTGAAAATTTCTTGCTATTGCACAATACTTATTATATAATAATTTACACATCCTGTTTGGTGTGTATCTCCTACCATATCATTATTATTTGATTTTAAATATAAATCAGAAATAACCAACTTAAAATGGAAAATTTTAAAAGAAACAAAAAAGGAAAAAAAGAAAAAAAAGGAAAAAAAAATAAATCCCCCCCCAAAATTTTTTGAACCCCCATTATGATTCATCACCCCCAAACTCAATCCCAGCCTTCCCTTTGTGGTATGGTACCTTGCAGTACAATTTCAGAGAGATCCATACACTTGAACACAAGTTATTGTCTGGAAACTAGAAAAAAAATTGTTTTTTGGCCCCTTTTTGGCCCCAAATTCCTAAACGTTTAGGGCAATTACCCCCAAACTCAAACCCAGCTTTCCCTTTGTGATATGGAACCTTGTAGTACAATTTCAGAAAGATCCATACACTTACACACAAGTTATTGTCATGAAACTAGAAAAATGCTTGTTTTTTGCCCCTTTTTTGGCCCCTAATTCCTAAAATTTGGAGGCAATTACCCCCAAAATCAATCCCAGCATTCCTTTAGTGATATGGAACCTTGTGGTACAATGTCAGAGAGATCCATACACTAACACACAAGTTATGTCTGGAAGTTACAAAAATGCTTATTTTTGGCCCCTTTTTGGCCCCTTATTCCTTTACTGTTATTACCATAACCCCCAAAATCAATCCCAACCTTCCTTTTGTGGTATTGAACCTTGTGGTAAAATTTCATAAAGATCCATTCACTTAAACTAAAGTTAGAGTGCGAAAACCAATGTGTCTTCGGACGACGCCGGACGACGCCGGACGACGACGACGACGACGACGACAACGACGACGACGCCGACGCCGGACGACGACGACGCCAACGTCATACCAATATACGACCACAAAAATTTTTTTGCGGTCGTATAAAAACTGCATTTTACCCCTATGTTCTATTTTTAACCAAGTCGGCCATGATGGTTGGAAGGCGGGGTCATCGGACAAATTTTTAAAACTAGATACCCTAATAATGATTATGGCCAAGTATGGTTAAATTTGTCTCAGTAGTTTCAGAGAAGAAGAGTTTTGTAAAAGATTACAAAAATTTGTTAAAAATTGACTATTAAGGGCAATAACTCCTAAAGGGGTCGACTGACAATTTTGGTCATGACAACTTATTTGTAGATCTTACTTTGCTGAACATTATTGCTGTTTACAGTTTATCTCTGTCTATAATAACATTCAAGATAATAACCAAAAACTGCAAAATTTCCTTAAAATTACCAATTCAGGGGCAGCAACCCAACAACAGGTTGTCAGATTTGTCTGAAAATTTCAGGGCAGATAGATCTTGACCTGATAATCAGTTTTACTCTTTGTCAGATTTACTCTAAATGCTTTGGTTTCAGAGATATAAGCCAAAGTCTACATTTTACCCCTATGTTCTATTTGTAGCCATGGGGGCCATCTTGGTTGGTTGGCGGGGTCATCAGACACATTTTTTAAACTAGATACCCTAATGATGATTGTGGCCAAGTTTGGTTAAATTTGGCCCAGTGGTTTCAGAGGAGAAGATTTTTGTAAAAAGCTAACGACGACGGTTGACTACGACGGATGCCAAGTGATGAGGGCCAGGTGAGCTTATAAGTAGCAAGAGTAGTCATTAACTGAAATATGCTATGAACTACAGTCATATATACATGTACCAACCAATTTTAAATGTATTGATCTTTATTCTAAGGTAAAATACCTACCTTTTATACCAACCAAAGAGATATAATGATTTCTGCCTACACTACTCCAGGCAATGCAGATTGGCTTGTTAAAACTTCCATCTTTACTTTTACATTCCTCAGGCTTTATAAGTCCCGGTAAAAATACAGCTGTAAAAAGAAAATGACAAGAGCTTGACATACTAGGAAAACATTTTATTACAATGTATTAATTTTAACTAGTGAACTTTCAATACCTTAATATATGTGTAAACTATCATACATTGTACATGTAGATAAATAAAATCTTTTCACATATATTGTTAAAACATCTGATCAATGCAGAATATTTTGTTATCATGGTTATAGCAACTTCCTTTTCAAACATAAAAATTAATAAAAATGCAGGTTTCGTATGTCCCCCATCGCAGCATATATTTTATGTCCAAGGACATTAACTCAAATAATTTTCCATTTTCATTGATTTTGAGTTCAAAGGTTATTCAGGTTTCCAAGACATTGCTCATATACAAAGTACACCTTTGAAATAAATTTCACAAAAATCCAACAAGAAATGTAGGCATGAGAGCTCTTACAATTTGAACACATAAACACACAGACCTTCTTTGTATGTTGCCTGCTCCATGTTGTCCCAAGGACAAAAACTTCTTTAAAGATATGAATGAAGGAAATTTTTCATAAACTAAATATATTTTGTGTAACTTCATTTGTCATTGTATTTGTTGATGAATGATTATTTTGCAATGTTAAATGATTTGACATTTACAATGTTTTTCTAAACTTATTAACCCTATTCATGAAAAATTTACAGCATAATGGACTTCAATACAGATAAATGTAACATTTTCCATGGAATATTTTATAATCATTCCTCTCTCATGAAAAATGTCCCATTTTCCACTTTTCATATTACGTGTTCATCACGATATTGCCTTTGCACTAGATAATAACTGTTGTGCCGTTTTGCTCATGCTCGATCTATCAGCCGCCTTTGATACCATCGACCATCAAATTCTTTTTGATCGTTTGGAATATTCCTTTGGCGTTACCAGAGATGCTTTGCTATGGTTACAATCGTATCTTATGAACAGGACTCAACGTATTGCTATAGGATCAGTACAATCTGACGATGTAAAACTCGATTTTGGTGTACCACAGGGCTCGGTTTTAGGGCCGAAACTGTATTGTATTTTTGCAAAACCAGTAGGTGAAATTTGTAGGCGCCTTGGAATGTCATACCATTCCTACTCAGACGATACTCAGGTTTATCAAATCATAAGACCGCAAGGAGACTGGTGCGATCTGTCCAAATGCCTAGAAAAATGTTTGTCTGATATTGGTGATTGGATGAGTGTCAACATGCTGAAACTTAATGAAGACAAAACAGAATTAATCATTTTTGCACCAAAACATCAATTGAAGCATCTTTCCGATTTCCGTCTGACATTTGATGGAACTGTGTTAAGCGACGTTTCTTGTGTGAAAAAATCTGGGAATGTAATTTGATAAAACCATCAGCATGGAACATCACGCCAGTGCGATCACTAAGGCTTGTTTCTACCAAATTCAGAATATTGGTCAAATTTGATCTTTAATTTCAGTAGAATTCTGTAAAACACTAGTATGCTCCCTAGTTACATCAAGGCTGGACTATGGCAATGCATTGTTGTACGGTACTAACACCAACATTATCAGTAAGTTACAGCGGGTCCAAAATACAGCAGCACTTTTGATTACACGAAAAAAGAAATTTGACTCAATTACGCCTGTTCTAATATCGTTACACTGGCTAACCATACATTACCGTTGCCAATATAAACTTCTTTTATATGTGTACAAAGCCCAGAATGGCAAGGCTCCTAGCTACCTTCAAGATTTAATTACGCCTTACAAACCCAGTAGATCCCTCAGGTCGGAAAATTGTATACCCTTACATCCTCCGAATGACAAGGCTGCACCTACACCCTGGAACAGTTTGCCATCGTCCTTGCGGAGTGTAAATTCTTTGGATGTTTTTAAAAAGCAACTCAAGACTCACTTATTTCGAACTGCTTTTAAGGATTTCTTGTAGATTTTATATACTTTAAATTGACTGCATTAGTTTTAGACTGTTTTTTGTATATTTTAGGGTACATGCATTTTTCATTTTTAGTATACAGTCCGCCAAAAGTTAAGCATCACCTAAATATAACTGGCAATATTTCTGTAACTATTGCGAAAAAAATATTTATGTTTGGTGTTATGAATTGCCTATAACATACACTAAGAAAATTCATAACGACCAAAAAAATAAACTCCGATAAACACGCCAAGCAATTTTTTATTAAAGGTCATCTGCACTTTTTCGAATACACTGTTTCGATGCCTTTAAATCATCTTCCTGCTGTCCCGCGTACAGGTGAAATTTTACCTTCACTGTGAAATATGGCAAGGGGTAAGTTATATGTGACTGAACCTTGACAAGCAATTGACATGTCAAATGCCGGTAGGAGCACTAGTTGCATAGGTAACCATTTCAATGTTAAACACACCGTCAATGTCAAATTTTTACAACGTCATGTTGACACAGGAACTGTAAATGATAGACCAAGGTCCAGAAGACCCCGTTTAACTACCGATCGTGATGACAGCTTTCTTATTGGTTGTGCAAAAGCCAACCCATTTACTCCTGCCCCACAACTTAGACACCACTGGCGTCAAGGTGGTCATGTTAGTGTTCGAACATTGGTCCGTCGACTTCATAGATGCTACCTAAGAGCATGTCGTGTTGTCAAGAGACCTGCCCTAGCAGCCAGGCACCGTATAATCAGGTTTCAAAGGGCTAATAACCATTGACACTGGAACATGAGAAGCTGGCAAAATGTTCATTGGTTAAATGAGAGTCAGTTTCTGTTACGACCAATAGACGGCAGAGTACGAGTTTGTCGTGGAAATAAAACTGCTAATGACCAAAACAACATTTGCCCAACGACTGCATACGTTGCTGGTGGTGTTACAGTATGGGGTTTCTTCTCATACTGTTGTAAGGTGGGTATGCATATTCTGCAGGGTAACATGAACGGACAGACATACAGGGATTTGGTGCTTAGAAACATTGTAGTCCCTCATTTTGATAATCCTCCACTTGCTTCAAGACCCTTGTGCATGTACGACAATGCTAGACCACACAGGGCAAGGATTGTAACCGAGTACAAAGAGTACAAAGAGCAAGAAGCCATTGACACTATCTTTTGGCTTTCCATGTCTCCAGACATGAACCCTATCGAACATGTCTGGGATGCCATTGGCAGAAATCTCAATCGCAGAGATCCACCTTTGCAAAATTTTTGAGATTTAAGAAGCCCAATTGTTGCTGAATGGAATAAATTTGCTCAACTAAAGTTCAGAAGGCTTGTACTGAGTATGAGACTCCGTGTTATGGAACTGTACCGGAAGAGAGGGGGTTACACATATCCTATTGACTCAAATATTGACATTAAATTTGCCGAACATACCAAAGATTATTTGTAGAGACTTTTAATGATATTGGGTGATTAATTGTTGTAAAAAAACAAAATCACAGTGAAACTTAAATTCTGTTTCTGATTTGTGTAATTTTCACTATTTCTATGAACGCAAAATTTCAAATGCATAGAACCTGCATACGTGAACAAAATTAAGTCTACGGTTTGTTTATGGTATATGTTAGCAAAATTGCTACATGAATATTTTCTCTTTTTCGAGGATTAACTGATTTTTTTAAATGAAAAAAATGTCGATGCAATAAAAATAGGTGGTGCTTAACTTTTGGCGGACTGTATATTTTATTAATTTTTATATGCTTGTTTGATTCTTGTAAGTTGGTGCTTTGTAATTTATGTTTTATGTATTTTTGTATTTTATTTATTTTCAAATGTGAAGCGCTTAGAGTAATTGTTGTTATTATATAATGCGCTGTATGAATATTGTATTTATAATTGTATTTATAAAAGTGGAAAATGGGACATTTTTCATGAGATGATATGGATTTTTTAGGACCACAACTATTTTATTCAAAAGGGTCTACTTCATATTCATCTTACCTGAATAGTCCCCACTGCTCTGCATTCCTTCTATAGAGTCTAACAATATAATTGGTCTTCTCAGTACATTAGCCAATCCAAACACATGTATGTTCCTTAAACCTAGAGGTTCACCATCTCGTGGACAAAATTCTGGATGACATTCTTGAATAATGTCATTCCATTCATCTCTGTCTACAAAGTCTTTGAACAAGTCTTTATATCTGTCCAAATTTTCATTGAAATGATTCATTAAGTTCACACGTAAAGCATGCCAGAACAGTTCCCTTCCAACCAGGGCACGTGACACTGCATGTACCAAACAGTGTCCATCTCCATCAGCATGTATAGCTACAAGTCGCTCCTCTCCATCGTTGACATCTTTAATTACATCTAGGGTACCAGATAAGTATTTCAGGCTACCAGACTTATCTCTACCATAGCCAGTAATAGATAAATTCTCTTCATCAATAACGAAAGCACGGTCGCCTAAAATTTTACCACAATCAAAAACAGGAGGTTGCCCAAGTTCAGTCAATAACTGAGCTTTACCAGTCTTCTTACACATTCCATACCTAGTTAATATAGGTGATACCAGTTTACAGACATAGTTAGATAACCCTAACACTTTGACATTATCTGCTCCTTTTTTGGGTTTGACATTACCTAATAAAATATTTTTCAGGATATTATGTAAGGCGACACTTGGATTTGTCACCTCTGCAATATTTTGAAGGGTGGACTTTTCATGTCTTTGACCACAACTTGTACATTCTATACTTTTATCATAAGCAGGGAAAAATAGTTTGGCACGACACTGTTCATCTGGACAGGTACCACAGAGTACTTTGTAATCTTCCCTTCTTCTTGATATAGCTTGTTCCATTTTATGTCGTCTTACAGTCCTTTTATTTCAACATCTGGAGCTGAAATGAAAATAACATCTTTATAATCAAACTGTAGTCATGGTAGTATTACATAAACTGACAAAAAAGGAAAGAAATACAAAAGGGGACAATCAAAATCATAAGAAATAAACTCACACTGTGTACTGATTGATAATTTAGTCTTAGATGCATGATTTTTTTTTATTAGCTTTTATTGGCTTTGAACTAGCTGTCAGTAACTGTGAGTACTCTCAGATCTGTACTTATTGTCTTTTTGTTGTTGGCATACTTTTTCAACAGAAATTATGCTGTTAATAAATTGTTTTGCAATTTGGTAGAGGTATTTATTGTCAAGCCCTCAGTCATCATGGTCATGAAGCAAATGATGAATGGTATCTGAAAAGTTATGGATGGTTTTTAATTATAGTGATTTTTTCTTCTATTTTTTAACGACAATTGTAAAATGAAAAAAAATAAAATGTTCCGCTAGGCGCAGCTTCATACGACCGCAGAGGTCTAACCCTGAACAGTTGGGGCAAGTATGGACACAACATTCAAGCTTGATACAGCTCTTAATTTGGATTGTGATTAAATATTTGACACAGCATAGGTTTCTGACAAAGAATGAATGTGGTCTAAGAACTTAAAAAAAATTTTAATTTACCTATTCAAACCATATCATTATTATTTGCTTTTATATATAAATCAGAAATAACCAACTAAAAATGGAAAATTTTAAAGAAAAAAAAAGGAAAAAAAGGGGAAAAAAATCTCCCCCCATATTTTTTGAACCCCCTTATGATTCATCACCCCAAAACTCAATCCCAGCCTTCCCTTCGTGGTATGGTACCTTGCAGTACAATTTCAGAGATATCCATACACTTGAACACAAGTTATTGATTGGAAACTAAAAGAAAATGCTCCGCTGGGCGCAGCTCGATACCGCAGAGGTCGAACCCTGAACACTTGGGGCAAGTATGGACACAACATTCAAGCTTGACACAGCATAGGTTTCTGACACAGAATGAATGTGGTCTAAGAACTTAAAAAATTTTAATTTACCTATTCAGTCATATCATTATTATTTGCTTTTATATATAAATCAGAAATAACCAACTTAAAATGGAAAATTTTAAAGAAAAAAAAAAGGAAAAAAAGGAAAAAAAGGAAAAAAAAAAAAAATCCTCCAAAATTTTTTGAACCCCCTTATGATTCATCACCCCCAAACTCAATCCCAGCCTTCCCTTTGAGGTATGGAACATTGTAGTACAATTTCAGAAAGATCCATACACTTACACACAAGTTATTGTCCTGAAACTAGAAAAATGCTTGGTTTTTGCCACTTTTTGGCCCCTAATTTCTAAAATTTTAAGGCAATTACCCCCAAAATCAATCCCAGCCTTCCCTTTGTGGTATGGTACCTCGCAGTACAATTTTAGAGAGATCCATACACTTGAACACAAGTTATTGTGTGGAAACTAGAAAAATGCTTTCTTTTTTTTCCCCTTTTTGGCCCCTTATTCCTAAACGTTTTGGGTAATTACCCCCTTTGTGATATAAAACCTTGTAGTACAATTTCAGAAAGATCCATACACTTACACACAAGTAATGTCATGAAACTAGAAAAATGCTTGTTTTTTGCCCCTTCTTTTGCCCCTAATTACTAAAATTTTGAGGCAATTACCCCCAAAATCAATCCCAGCATTCTCTTTGTGATATGGAACTTGTGGAACAATGTCAGAGAGATCCATACACTAACACACAAGTTATGTCTGGAAGTTACAAAAATGCTTATTTTTGGCCCCTAATTCCCTAACTGTTTTTACCATAACCCCCAAAAATCAATCCCAACCTTCCTTTTGTGGTATTGAACCTTATGGTAAAATTTCATAGAGATCCATTCACTTAAAACTAAAGTTAGAGTGCGAAAACCAATGTGTCTTCAGGCGACGATGACGATGCCAACATCATACCAATATACGACTGCAAAATTTGTTTGCGGTCGTATTGAAAGTTGATGACCATAGTATATTTTTTGTAGTTTTAATTTGGCAAATATAAGTATTATAAAAGAATTATTTTCACAGACTGCCTTCTCTTCACAGGTTATGCCTTCCTCATATTATTTGAACCGAAATAAAACTGATCAGACACAAACGGTTCCAGAATTTCTAGTTTGAACCAAGTCTGGATATCCGAGATGTAGAGATGTGTGTTGGATGGTGGAAATGGCCCCTCTTATATACTGAAATTTCCTGTGCCTAGTCAGGATTGAACACAGCCATCGGTCTTAACCACTAAGCCATGACCTCACATAATTTGAGTTTAAAAGAAATTTATGTTCATGGCCTTTCTTTAATTAGTTAAAAAAAAAATTTTATCAAGTTAAATTGAAAAAAAAAATCTGTTACTATTTAAAACAGCTACCAATATTGATTGCGTCCTCTTTAACAGGTAATATCTGCCTTCTATTACAGTTACATGAATAATTTTTATGAAACTAAAATGAAAGTGATGAAAAATTTATCACAGTTTGTCTTTATTGAAATGTATTTTTAAATTGTCATGGCATGCAATCAAAATGTAAATTTTGAACTGTCAGTACAAAACAAAAATACTCTGTACACATCAGTGAATACCTAAGTATCTTTGCACTATTTTCGAAGTTCTTTTTACATTTCAGATTTTGATTTCAGTTTCACAATTACAAAACAGGAAGTCGACTCTGCGGGACATTTACGTATTTACATTGAATTAGTTTTAGAAATTCTCAAAGACTGATTTTAAATTGATGTATGTAAAAAGGTGTTTGAATTTCATTGTGGATGAAAGGTTGTTATAGATTAAACAAATAAATTATCTATTATTAATATTCACTTCTAACCTGCAGTGTCAGAAAATTTACAAAATGGCTTCGGAAGTGAAGCAGAAGCCAAAAGGCATTTTAAAAGCCTCTTCCAGCTTTGACAAACCAGATCATCAACAGTATGGAACCTCAAAACTCATAATAATCATTTTATAGTATTTTTCCTCGCTGAGCTTTTCCACAAACACAAATTAAACCGTCAAATCGTTGACATAAACAAGTCAGAAATTTTTATATTATTTTGGTGTTATGAGTTACCTCCCATAATTTTAAAACAAAAACTGACATCTACAAGTCAAATGAGGTATGATCTTGTTAAGAGAGAGTGCCACTCTTTCGACACATTAAAGAACCCTTGCCACAACTCTTTGAGGTGTCAGTAAATGGCCTGTTGGGGTAACACGAATGACCGAATAACACTGTTATTATCCAAATAACACTTGTAATGACCAAATAACACTTGAAATTTTAATATTAACACGTATTTGTGACATTTAAACATTATTTATTAAATTATATTATATATGTATTTTATAACTTAAAAATGATTTACAGAAAGCATATATAAATTTGAGTAAATCGTTAAGAAAACTAATAGGTGATTGGAGTAATTGCATGGCTTTGATTGTACTTATTAACTTTTCAAAACCTTGCTGAAAAACAATTATTGGACAATATGTATATACAGTACATTATTAAATACTTTATTTTCATAGCATTTCCCTTTGAATGCATATGCAATCATTCTTTTATTCTTCCCCTTGTGTTTTCCTTGGTTGCCATGTTGGATGTACACACTATATTTATAATGATCTTTATGAACTTACCTGCTTTCTGTAAATCATTTTTAAGTTATAAAATACACTTACTATATGATATTATTTAATAATCAATGTTTAAATGTCACCAATATGTGCTAATATTAAAATTTCAAGTGTTAATTGGATAATAGCGGTGTTATTCGGTCATTCGAGGTACCAGGTCTGTTGCAAAGCAAAATTTCTGTTCCTATCCATCATACCCTTGTATAATTCAAGTAGAGAAGTGCCGGTCTGTTTTTGCACCGTTCATCCCATTGACCCCTACCTTGTCGAACCAAGGATAATGTTTGTCTGTTTTCGGGGTTAAGTGGTCATAGACTTACAAATGCCTTAAACATGTACTTTATTTGATCAAATGAAATTTATTTAAATTTTGATCCTGGATTGACATGGTGGCGGACAGAATATTTCATATCGAAAGAGATGAATCCCCAGAGATCCAGGTCGCAGAAATCGATATCACCTTTCCATTTCCCTAATGTCCACAACATATTTTGACCATGTCAAATGGCTTCATACTTTTTCAATAATCTTTTTGTTTGTTCTAGACTTATAAGCCTCGATTGCATGAGATTACTTTTAATGTTTAGATTAACAATGAATTGAACAAATAATTATGATAATTGCATAATTATAAAAATGTTAGGTACATGTAATTCTAACAATTTTCAGGTTCATTGACTTCAATGTAAGACAATCATCATTCCATTAATTTTGGCCCAGAGATTGAGATAATTTCCAAAAGCTTTTGTTTACATATCCTATTAAAAAATAGAAGCTTTTTTGAAGATAAATAACATAAAATATGACTTGACAAAAGGTGATTAAATTTAAACAGGCATGAATCTCGGATAGATTTTTGTGTTTTTAAATTTCTTATATGGAGTTAGTTCCCCTTAAAGTGGATTTATGTATATAAATATGTTTTTACTGATTATCATGATAATTTAAATAATAATCACTAGTTTATTTTACATTTAACTGTTAGATAATATTATTTTGATGAAAGGAAGTATGGCTTTGATTTATTTGCTTTACAAAATTCTTTCGATTGAAAAAAAGAACTTCTTATAAGTCATTGTAAGTAGACCCTAATTTTAGATTTAATTGTTGTGATTAAAAAGTCAATTTGGCACAGATTATAACTACCAAACAACAATTTTACTATTTACAGAAAGATTCATAGAAAAAAAGATAAAAAATGAGATGCAAAGATTCACGAGAGAGAACCCTAACTGACAATTATGTAGAACTCTAAAACTTTGAATTCTAGATAGCTAAACATCTGGCTGTACCAGGTTTAAAACTAACACTGTAAAAGGCAAGAAAGTGAAAAGATTTTTTTTGATATGGCATAGGAAACCTCATATCTGTGCATGAAGGAAAATAAGTTGATATAAAATAGAGTAAAGGGGCTATATATATATAAATGAGGAGATAAGGTACATGTATGATTGCCAATGTGACAGCTATCCACTAAAGTTCAAATAAAGTGGATGTAAGCAATTATGGGCAACTGTATTGCCTTCAATGAGAAAAAACCTATACCGTATAGTCAGCTATAAAAGGCCCCGACATGAAAAATATGAAACAATTCAATTGAAAAAACTAACATCCTAATTTATAACAAAACAATTTACGAAAACAAATATGACAGACATGAACCAATGACAACCACTGAACTACAGGTTCCTGACTTGGGACAGGTACATCAAGAATGTGGCGGGGTTAAACATGTTTGTGAGCGTTCAACCCTCATCTAACCTGGGACAGTGGTGTAACAGCACAACATAAGAATAAACTATAAAATCAGTTGAAAAAGGCTTAACCCTTTCACCGACAGCTGCCCAGACAGAAGCTACTCTGAGACGATGGCTTCCCTGGCTACTATTACTCAAGTGGGAGATCTTCATAATAAATGTCAATAAAAACTTGTCTGTATTTATTTGTGTCTTTATTTCATTCACTAACACCATGTTCCCAGTTTTGTTCATGTTTTGATAATTTTTCTTCATAAAATATTCAAATTTTCAAATTTCGGCATTATCTAGGTGAAATTCTCAAAATTCTGCTCTTTGACCCAACATCGTAATTTTTTAACCCAAAACGGCAAAATTTTAAAAAATTTAATGAGGCTGTACAAATTCCTTTCACTGAACCATGTCCATTTCAAGTGTTTTGTACATAAAACGACATTTAATGTCAAAAAAGTATACTAGTTTGGCTTCAATTCTTCCATGTTCTTTCAAAAAAAATGTTTCCTCATTTCAAATTCTCGTAAATTCCGTAAATTTCCTCTGATTTTGACACGGTTTTCAACAAACGGAAGCGCCATGATTACACTTTCATCCGGGTATTCAACAAAGAAAGATAACTTGTGTTTGCACTGTTTTGAGTGGGAAATATAAAAGAGGTATTCCGATCTGGTAAAACGGGACTCATCGTCAGCTGTCTGATGCGTGAATACCGGTAAACCGGGACTCATCCAGTATTCCAGCTAGGATTTCAAAAGGTCAGGGTGCCAATCCTGAAAAAGGGCATTTAACGCGTGATATGATAATATGAAAAGGGCATGTTTTAATAAAGATTATAATCAAACATTGTTTGTTCATTGAACACTGGTTATATATATACAAGAACAACATCATTAGCCCAGAGAAAAACTATCTTTCTACTTTTTAGGCTGAAAACTTATCAAGCAGCTTGTCACACAAGTTTTAAATCATTGCTTGGCACAGTTAAGCTTTATATGCAGTATTTTTTGAAAAATGTCCTGCTTCATTCTGTTTCTATGGTCTGACACACTTTACAAGTTTCACCTTTCTACCTTTTCTGTGCTTAATGGCAATACAGCACAAAACAGCTGTAAATGCACAATGTTAGGATATAGTGAACAGTGAAAATTTGGATTGAAAATAAAAAATACAGAAAAAGATGACCAAGGCACCCTACCAACCCTGCTACTAAGACCCTCTTTAACTTTTCCCATAACTCAAAACACCTAAACATATAAATTCTAAAGCCAGAAGTATGAAGACATATTTTATAATATCTTAGTAGGTTACTCAATGCTAGGAAAAAATAAGATTGAGTTATCTTTCTTTATTTGGGTGTGCTCCTTCTTTGGAGGATAATAGGTCAGTACGTAGAAGATGTAAATACGATCAACAATATGGCGGCCGATTTTGTTATTTTCGTTTAAAAAATGAAGGCAGTCAATGAAAAAGACGTCTTAATTTGCTATTTATTTCACGTAAACAATAAGAGCAATGTTTTTAACGATTTGATTATGGTTTTCGACTTTCTGTCAATTACGTTTTCTCCATGAAACTACGGTAAACATTGCTAATTGTGCCCAAGTTGTATGAACATTTCTTCAAGTTCAAAGACAAAATTGAAATGCCGACTGACCGATTCTATTTGAATGAATTAATGTTGATGATCGTTAAATGACCCATCCGATAAACGGATTACCTATAACAACAGATTATGACACCTGTTGTAACCGTTGATTAGCTTGGGGTCGTAAACAAAGAAAGTCATATACTTGACGCCAGGTAAATTTTCGTAATTGGCTGATCATATCAATACGAACAAAATAATATATCAATCGATCTTCAAAAAAGGCATGGCGCCCTGCAAACTGTAAAAAGGGCACAGGGCAGCACTCGGGAAAGGGCGGGCAGACCGCCCTGTGAAAACGACCTAACTGGAACACTGTCATCGGGGAAAGGGTTAACTCATCAGCATATTTGTCAGGTTACAAGAAAAATCTGTTGTAAATATGATGGTTGCCTCGAATGTGTCCTTTTTATACGACTGCAAAATTTTTTTGGGATCGTATAATGGTATGATGTCGTCGTTGTCGTCTGTGTCGTTGTCAGAAGACACATTGGTTTCCGGACAATAACTTTAGTTTAAGTGAATGGATCTCTATGAAACTTTATAAGCAGGTTCAATACCACAAAAGGAAGGTTGGGATTGATTTTGGGGATGATGGTCCCAACCGTTTAGGAATTAGGGCCCCAAAAATGGGCCCAAAGCAAGCATTTTTCTAGTTTCAGGATAATAATTTGTGTATAAGTATTTCGATTGCTCTGAAAATGTACCACAATGTTTAATACCACAAGTAGAAGGTTGGGATTCATTTTAGGGGTTATGGGGGCCAACAGTTTAGGAATTAAGGGCCAAAAAGGGGCCAAAAACAAGCATTTTTCTAGTTTCCAGACAACAACTTGTGTGTAAGTGTATGGATCTCTCTGAAGGTTCCATACTACAAAGGAAAGGCTGGGATTGAGTTTTGGGGTTATTGCTCCAAGGGGGGTTTCAAAAAGGGGAGGGGTGATTTTTTTCCCAATTTTTTTAAGAGATTCATATTTTTTTTTCAAAATTTTTAAAATTTCGAATTTTTGAAAAGTTTCAAGAAGAAATCATCAATTGCACAGTATTGCACAATGGATTTATAAGATCTTTGACCACATTTATTTTGTGTCAGAAACCTATATTATGTCAAAAATTTGATCACAATCCAAATTCAGACAGTATCAAGCTTGAATATTGTGTCCAAATTTGCCCCAACTGTTCAGGGTTTGACCTCTGCGGTCGTATCAGGCTGCGCTCAGCAAAGCAGTTTATTATAGGAATGTGCCCCTTTGCCCTCAGTTTCTATCTAGAACACTGACAAGAGAATCCTATGATATTGGCAGTGATGATTGAATCCGTCATAAACTCCACACATGATAGTGACATTGAGTCCCAGAACTTACTTTGGAAAGGCAAATACTCTTTGAAAATGATAAAAAAAACTATTTTTGATAAAGTATTCTCTATTTAGTTGCAGACATTCATATAAATTAACAAATTACTCCTTTCGTCAGGTACACTAAAAGCCCAAAGTGTCCGAGGACATTATCAGTTTGTAAGATTTGTAAATTTGGATTTGGGCAAATGAGTTAAGAGGTAGGACAAGTTGATTTTCTTGCAACTTGTCCCAATGTGCAAGTTAGAAAAAATAAAGTAGAGGCCTGAGAACTAACCTATTGTATTAATGGTGATTACTTTAGTCATGAGACAACATACCTTTATTCCTGAATTGGTCTCTGATATTGATTTTATTATCCTTATAGTCATGAATAAAAATTTTGACACATGGAATAAAGTGATGCCAAAAATATCTTGATCTTACAGCCATATTTTGTTGCCAGATGAAATTCAAATTCACATTTTCGACACAGTCATGACAGTATGATATCTATACTAGCATATCAATAATGTAAGTTGGTTCCCTCTGTATGCCTAAGAAATTAAAAAAAATACCACCAACGAATCAGACTATTTTCAAATAATTAGAAGCAGATCCAAGGTTAGGGGGTATAATTGTCTTTGATGGTAAAAATAGAGTGAGTATTTTGGTTCATTGACTTAGAAACTTTTTTATAGTTTACTTGTCAGAGTTTGTGTTAAGGTCAGTTCAAAGGGAACTGGTGATGATAAGTCAATGGGACACCATACATGTAATTGGTATTCGACACAGTCATGACAGTATGATATCTATACTAGCATATCAATAATGTAAGTTGGTTCCCTCTGTATGCCTAAGAAATTTTTTAAAATACCACCAACGAATCAGACTATTTTCAAATAATATTAATTAGAAGCAGATCCAGGGTTAGGGGGTATAATTGTCTTTGATGGTAAAAATAGAGTGAGTTTTTTGGTTCATTGACTTAGAAACTTTTTTATAGTTTACTTGTCAGAGTTTGTGTTAAGGTCAGTTCAAAGGGAACTGGTGATGATAAGTCAATGGGACACCATACATGTAATTGGTATGCAGTATTAGCATTGACATATCTCATTTTTATGGAGGTTATTTGGCCCCTCCACCTTAAGTCATGATTCATTGACTTTGAATGTTTTGCATAGTTTACATATGCATGTTAAGTATTGCCATTTTAATTTTAACATTTGCATTGTACTATTAAAATAACATAATGGCAATACATATATCTGTGTCAACAGTTTATTATACTTCATGGAAAAAAAACAACTGAGCTGTTTGAGAATTTTTTTTTGCTCTAAAAATCTGTATGAACAGACAACTCTGTAAATGATACTGCAAAAATTAATGTAAGTAATATTTAAAAGACAGGGGTTCAAATTAGCGGTGGTTTGAGGTCCGCGACCTTCCATTTTTGCAGTCGGACTCTCGTTTTGGTTACAAGCTACGCCCGATGGACCTTCAGTTTGAAAGAAAATAAAAATTAACTTTGCCGATCTTTTTAAACAAAAATTTCCAAACAATCTGAAAAATTTATTTTCATCATTATTATTCATGACAGCGATGTTTATTTTGTTCAACCACTAGCTTTATACTGAAAATTGCCAACTAGTAATGTGTAAATCAGAGTAAAATCGTATCTGACCGACAAAACAACATTGAAAAACATTGGATGCCATAAACCGAAAATGAAGAAAGTAACAAAAAACGGATCCGATTCCTGAGCGGATAACTGATAAGGGTAATTCCGGGTTTGCTGATCAAATACAATGAAAAAATAATAATTCCAGGCAGTTGACAAAATACATCTATGATGATAAAATATAAACACTAGAATTGAAAACCAAAAGATATATTAAAAAGAAAGAAAAAGTAGGAAATATTTTTTTACCATGTTTACAGAAACTCAAAATTACTTTTAGTTCATAAATTTTCATCTCAAAATCCAAAAAAATGTGACAGTAATTTTCTTTATCATTAATAAATATTGATATTACATGTAGATTTTTGTATAGTGTAAACGTATTACTACAATCCCAAGAGGTAATGTCTTCTCTCAATTTTAAAGGACCAGTACAAATCTGGAAGTTTCTTATCTTATTTTCACACTTCACAGAGGAACTAATGCATTATAATAGTGCAACTAGATATGATACACTTAAACCAGAGACATATATATATAGATTCTACCACTGCACCGAGTGTGATATGATATTTATCCACTCGAAACAGTTAAATTTTCAAATTTAAAGCGCGAGGTTTTTAAATATTTAAAATTGAACTGCCGATTGTGGATAAATATGGTATTACACGAGATTTGGTGGTAGAATCTGTTTCTCTAATGATTTACAAACAATAGGCAGGCAAATTTATTCCTTCTTTTCGAATGATCTGCAAAAAGATGTGTTCTTTCTATGTGACATCATCAGGCATGGTCGCCTTTTTTCATGCCGTCACAATAGGAAATTCAGAGGAAAGCAAGAAAATTCGACGTCATAATCGGATTTTAACCAATGAAGAACTGAGATCAAACAACCACACGTTGATTAAATTTTGTTTATACAATGGGTGCAGAGAGGGATAAATTGACGAAGAATTAGAGAAACATGTATATATGTCTCTGCTTAAACAGCTTTGAATTTGAAATGTTTTATAAAATGGTATAAGTAGTAATAAATTACCAATAGTTGAGACAACACACCCACCCATGGTGACACCCTCCTCAATAACAAAAAAAAAAGATTATCTGAATTTATAATATACAAGACAATTACAATTGTTATTAAATACTTTATACAACAGTGACTTTGACAATGAAACAAGTTGACCAAACACCAACAGCACATTAATTTTGTTACTTGTATCTTACTAAGTTAGGAAATATTTCAAGTAAAAGTAGGACCTGGAATTTAGGTTGTGGACCTTTCAGTTTGGAGTGTCAAAGGTCCTGGACCTTCCAGTACCAAATGTTTATTTGAACCCCGGAAAGAGCCTCAATTTCGTTGATTTTTAACACAAGTTTTATAGGGCAATTTTAAATCCCATGGCTGATAAATAATCCTGATGTTACATTACTTTTTAAAACAAAAGTAAATGTTAAGCAGTTTCTTCAAGACTAAATGGTACCGCTTCCTGTTTCAATGTAAACACAGATCTACATTTAGTTGTGCTTGCTATTAAAGTGAGAAAGGCTTTTCCAACAGTTAATAATGAGCAAGAAAACCTGTATTAATAGACCAAATTTCTATTTTAAATATTTGAAGTATGATCTTGTATACTGTTTTTTTTATTTATTTTTAAGTCCTCATTCAAAAGAAATGAAATGGGATGAAATGAACATATTGGCTACCCATCACCCTGCAGATAAGGACTATGGTCACATGAAAATAGATGAGCCAAAGACCCCATACAGTAAATTATCAGACGCAGAAGACGATGAAGAAGGTGGTAGACGTCACAGTGTATCTGAAGAACCAGGGGTTGATCCCAAGTCAATAGCATCTAGGTTTGTGTTAAAAAAGGGGCCAGTCTTCATGCTTGCCACATGCCCATCAGCCCAGATTTGTAAAATTTCTATCAGGCATGTAAGGAAATCTACTACAAGTCAATATGATCTATTCAAAAATTTCCAAAAAATTGGGACTGTGGCTGCAAAATTTTATCGTGAAGACTGAGGTTAAACACACTTGTTAAATTCATTTATTGAATTAATTAAGAAACAGGAACTGGGTCCTTTCCCATAATTTAGGCATAAAATAGCTTGTTTATTTACATATTTATTGGTCATTTAATTTGTATATATGATATCATTGATAAAATTGTCAAGACAAGGGAACTATATTATCCTTATAACATTTAATTACTGTAATGTCTGTGAATGCAAATACATGGTAGCAATATTTTTTTCTAATTAGCAAAAGCAGGGATTTGTAATTTTTTTGTTTCAAAGAAGTAGCATTTACATCGATATATACCATGAAAAAAGAACAATATTAATATAGTGAAAAAGTACATGTCTAAAAAAACAAATGTCTGTGTTTCATGTTGTAGGACGATGAAAATTAGGTTGAAAAAAATATTCATAGATGGGATCAGTATTATCTCTTTTTAGTGCTTATTTCACATAACATAAGGGATATAGATAACAGGAAACATGTATGTTTCCATTTGGAATAACATTAAAGATGTAGATATTATTTTACAGGTTACAGACAGTAGAAGATAGAAACAAATTACATGCTAAAGTGTCTGAAGAGGAATCCTCCTCAGAGGAAGAGGAAGACGAGATGGAAACAGAGGAAATGCGAGGTAGAAAAATATTCAGAGTGAAGGAAACTATTTTCTGAATTTTATTTTTATATAAAAATAAAAATATGTGGTATGATTGCCAATGAGACAACTTTACACCAGAGACTAAATGACTTGAAGTTAGCAACAATAGGTCATTATACTGACTTCAATGATGAGCAGAACTCATGCCTGCCTGAATTTTGATTTGTAAAGAAATAGGTAGCATTTTTATAATATTTAGATTGTAGTATCCCTAGGCATAATACAATATTACCAAGTACCAGTTGCAAAGTTCAACACAAGAAGGAACTGAACAGACTCAAATGGCAGTAAAAGAGTTGGGGTAGACACATCTACATGAGATAAGTTTTAAAACATAAAAGTCATCAGTTAATTAAAAGATTTTGACTGAAAAATCAAGAAAACAGGTCCAATAAAAGATGTTTATTTTGAAAATTCAACTTGCATTGTATTCCCCTATATGCTGAAAAATCATGAACAATCTCACTTTGATCTGTAATTGTATTTTGCATCTGGCTTTTTCACAAACTTTTGAATTTTATGTAGTAATTAAATTACAGTTACACTTCCATATTTTAAATTGTTCAGTGGATTTCTTCTGCATATCACGGTTAATATTCTTTGCCCATTCATTGAAAAATTTGTTATTCATCAAGGACTTTTTGTTGGCCTTACAAGTCACCGGAAGCGATTTAACATTTAAGTTAGCATCTGTTTTGACATTTTACCCCCTATACAGGGCCAACCTTAAAAATATGTTTGTTTGCAGTTTTCCGACTGTACCTTCAGACTGAAGGGTCGGTAGGTAGGAAAAATATTTTATTTTATCAGCCAAAATGAAGTTTAAACAAGCAGTTACACAAACCAAGTTTCTTGTGAAGAAATTTTTTTAAAACAACAAACACTGAAAACCAACATGAAATGAACAGGCATTTTCAGATAAAAACTTTTCAACCAAAATTGAAACTATAACATGGTGTGATTATCCAATTTATGACATTATTAAATACTAGTACTGGAACATTTATAAGATCTTATAAACAAGAAATGACTAAAATTGTTTTAAAGAAATTGTTCACTGACATATGCTTCTTTACTAGAAAGTTTTCATGAGAAGAGTATTTTCATTAGGAAAATGTAGATATCAAAGATTCATAAGACAATGTAAGAGTGATATCAATAAAAAAAATTAACCATTGAATTTAAATTAAAAAAAAAAGGAAACTTGAAAAAATATATTTGACATCTGACTGTTTTCATAAATCTAACAATATATAATTATATGTAATAAGGTTATATTTTGAAAGATATGTTGATGTGATCAGGCTTTAATTAAAACAAAAAAAAATCTTAGACTTCAGGGTGAAATCAATAGCACCCCTTTAAAAGTAAATGGTCTGTACTGAAATGTTTTGACTGCATAAAAAATTGGCAGCATAGCTCCTAAGGACATGTTTTAATTCAATTCACACAAGCCACACTGTTTGGGTATATTTAATATTGTAAGAGGGAGAAGAATTGCAATGAGTGGGGTAGCTCCCCTTATCCTAAAGGAGCATACTCATTGCAATAGAAGATAGATTTAACATAGAGAAAGTATATTTATTTTTACAAGCCAACCATTCATTTTCTTTACATCTTTGTGTAGTTTCTGTGGCTTCTTATAGATTTGGCATTGTCTATCGATTATTAATTTCAAATGCGCCCTTCCTGGCGTGTTTACAGGTATCCATGAAGTCATGGAAAAGTGGTTTCATCCTTGTTGTCTTCACAACGTTTTATAGAAACTATGGCATACTTCAGGCTGCTGTCAAATTGTTTAACCACTGATATTGGTTCCATAAAGTCAGGCTCAAGAGATTCTGTACCCGATCTGTTTGAGATGGAAACGGTTATCGTGTCGGTTTTATGAATATTCGTTGCATCATGCGTTCTCAAATCGTCAATGATATCTGTTTGAATCTGTATAAACAGTTTACTATTAAACTTTTTTGGTTGTTATTTGTTTTAAAATTGACAGAAAACGACAGCGCAAAGTACTCCTCCATGTCTTCATCGATACCTGTAAACAATCTCCATGTGCTTTATTAAGTCTCCCAAACGAAGTTTGGGAAGACTTATTGTTTTTGCTCAGTTCTTATTATTATTATTATTCTTCTTCTTCTTCTTCTTCTTCTTCTTCTTCTTCTTCTTCTTCTTCTTCTTCTTCTTCTTCTTCTTCCGCCGCTTTTTAATTTGAACTTGTCCGCACCCGTTCTCCAAAACCGCTTGTCGGATTAACTTAGGGTTTCACAATATGTTAGACTAACATGTCTAGTGGTGCAATCAGGGTTTTGTTTTTGCAATGGGGTTTATAAAGGGTTACTTTGAGGGGCAAAAAGAAAAGAGGGTTTTACTATAGAACCCTATGGGATTTTATTTTTTAAAATTTTCAAATGATTATAAATTGAAAACCGTTCGTGATAGACACAAACTTTTTAATTGAAAATGTTCTAAATGATAAAGCCCATTAAATGAAATACAGGGTTAGTCCCCAGGGGTCACCCCCACCCCCTGCCATTTAAGAAAGTTCTAATACCTTGTAAGTGGTCAAGATCCCCACCCCTAAACCATATATATTCTGGTTTGTCATGCTAAGATGGTTTGAATGATATACAGGGTTAGTCCCCAGGGGTCATCCCCACCCCCTGTCATTTGAGAAAGTTCTAATATCTTGTAAATGGTCGAGATCCCCACCCCTAAACCATATATATTCTGGTTTGTCATGATAAAGCACATCAAATGTTATACAGGGTTAGTCCCCAGGGGTCACCCCCACCCCCTGCCATTTAAGAAAGTTCTAATATCTTCTAAGTTGTCAAGATCCCCACCCCTAAACCATATATATTCTGGTTTGTCATGCTAAGATGGTTTGAATGATATACAGGGTAAGTCCCCAGGGGTCATCCCGACCCCCTGCCATTTGAGAAAGTTCTAATATCTTGTAAATGGTCGAGATCCCCACCCCTAAACCATATATATTCTGGTTTGTCATGATAAAGCACATCAAATGTTATACAGGGTTAGTCCCCAGCGGTCACCCCCACCCCTTGCCATTTGAGAAAGTTCTAATATCTTGTAAATGGTCGAGATCCCCACCCCTAAACCATATATATTCTGGTTTGTCATGATAAAGCACATCAAATGAAATACAGGGGTAGTCCCCAGGGGTCACCCCCACCCCTTGCCATTTAAGAAAGTTCTAATATCTTCTAAGTGGTCAAGATCCCCACCCCTAAACCATATATATTCTGGTTTGTCATGCTGAGATGGTTTGAATGATATACAGGGTAAGTCCCCAGGGGTCATCCCGACCCCCTGCTATTTGAGAAAGTTCTAATATCTTGTAAAAGGTCGAGATCCCCACCCCTAAACCATATATATTCTGGTTTGTCATGATAAAGCACATCAAATGTTATACAGGGTTAGTCCCCAGCGGTCACCCCCACCCCTTGCCATTTTAGAAGGTTCTAATATCTTGTAAATGGTCGAGATCCCCACCCCTAAACCATATATATTCTGGTTTGTCATGATAAAGCACATCAAATGAAATACAGGGGTAGTCCCCAGGGGTCACCCCACCCCTTGCCATTTAAGAAAGTTCTAATATCTTCTAAGTGGTCAAGATCCCCACCCCTAAACCATATATATTCTGGTTTGTCATGCTGAGATGGTTTGAATGATATACAGGGTAAGTCCCCAGGGGTCATCCCGACCCCCTGCCATTTGAGAAAGTAATAATATCTTGTAAAAGGTCGAGATCCCCACCCCTAAACCATATATATTCTGGTTTGTCATGATAAAGCACATCAAATGTTATACAGGGTTAGTCCCCAGCGGTCACCCCCACCCCTTGCCATTTGAGAAAGTTCTAATATCTTGTAAATGGTCGAGATCCCCACCCCTAAACCATATATATTCTGGTTTGTCATGATAAAGCACATCAAATGAAATAAAGGGGTAGTCCCCAGGGGTCACCCCCACCCCTTGCCATTTAAGAAAGTTCTAATATCTTCTAAGTGGTCAAGATCCCCACCCCTAAACCATATATATTCTGGTTTGTCATGCTGAGATGGTTTGAATGATATACAGGGTAAGTCCCCAGGGGTCATCCCGACCCCCTGCCATTTGAGAAAGTTCTAATATCTTGTAAATGGTCGAGATCCCCACCCCTAAACCATATATATTCTGGTTTGTCATGATACAGCACATCAAATGTTATACAGGGTTAGTCCCCAGCGGTCACCCCCACCCCTTGCCATTTGAGAAAGTTCTAATATCTTGTAAATGGTCGAGATCCCCACCCCTAAACCATATATATTCTGGTTTGTCATGATAAAGCACATCAAATGAAATACAGGGTTAGTCTCCAGGGGTCACCCCCACCCCCTGCCATTTAAGAAAGTTCTAATATCTTCTAAGTGGTCAAGATCCCCACCCCTAAACCATATATATTCTGGTTTGTCATGCGAAGATGGTTTGAATGATAGACAGGGTTAGTCCCCAGGGGTCATCCCGACCCCCTGTCATTTGAGAAAGTTCTAATATCTTGTAAATGGTCGAGATCCCCACCCCTAAACCATATATATTCCTATTTGTCATGTCTCGAACATTTGAATGACGTATACGGTCAGTCCCCAGGGGTTCCCCCCACCCCCAATGTTCTAATATCTTGTAAATGGTTGAGATCGCCACCCCTAAACCATATATATTCCTGTTCGTCATGTAATGAACATTTGAATGACGTATAGGGCCAGTCCCCAGGGGTTCCTCCCCACCCCCAATATTCTAGTATCTTGTAAATGGTTGAGATCCCCACCCCTAAACCATATATATTCTGGTTTGTCATGCCAAGATGATTTGAATGATATACAAGGTTAGTCCCCAGGCATCACTAATGCATATAACTTTACTGGACCAAACCAATTTTCAATGGATGTTGCCCAATGTCAGGCGACCCTGGGAATTACGAATTATGGGAGCTTCGTTTGGGAGACTTCGTAACAGCATCCTGTTACATTTATTTCTTGTTATTAAACAGTCCCATGTACGCTTGACAAGAAGGTAAGAAAAACCGAACTTGAAACGTGTAATCGACCCAGACTTTAAAGCAATTCCGGAAACGACCAGAAGTTCCGGATTGCGTCAATAGAAAAATAAAAATAATTTCTTCAAATTAAAAGCAATAAAATTTTCACAGTCGTGCGGATTTTCGAGGGTCGGTCGGTAAACTGCAAACAAACAATATTTTAATTTAAGCCTGTCTATCTCACGCTTGGCTAATGTCTTGTTAGGGAGGGCACAATAGAAACGGCCTGTTTCATTTGCATTGAACGTATCCATCATATCATAAACTTTAACAATTTCTGGCAATTTACTTTTAAATTCTGCTAATACCTTCAAATTCACATCAGCACTTTTTCGGCCAATTTTGAAAAATCCAAAACCATATCTGAAACACCAACTTTCAAGCCATCCATTTGAGGCCTTAAACTCATGTAAATTGAACTGTGGTTTTTCCTGTAAAATAGGTCCACTCAAAGGAATGTTCTTTTCACGTGCACCCTTAAACCAACGAAACAGAAGTTCATTCAAATTGAAAAATTAACTTGAAGTAGCATGCCGTTAACGCTTACTTCCTATGTTTTTGGATATGTATCTTTACATTTGAGAATGTCACAAACAGTAGCTTTACCGATCCCATATTTCAAACTAAGATCCTTTTGTTAAATTTGCAGACCTGATTCTGAATCTTTAATTAAATCCATTTTGTTTTCAAGAGAAAGTTCCTCTCTTGCCCTTTTCAGCAATGGAGACGGTTTATCATCTTGATCAAGTTTAAGTTTCTCCTTAGTTTTCATTTAACACTGCATACATATACATCTACAAGCTAATTAGTTTATAAAAACAACTCAACATTAAATCAAACTTCAATACCCTCTGGGATTCTCTGCCAGCCTGCATTTGTTTAATCACTAAGGCAAATAGTTGTAAATACTTACATTGTTTTGATTGCAATCGATTGAATTGACAGGTAATTTTTTATACACATTCACTATTGAGCCTTAAAAAAAAGCGTTCAGAATTCGGTACAGTATTAGCAGAGGTTAAAATTATGTAAATAATAGGGAAATTTCATGGGACTTTGAAAATTGCTCGGTTGAAAATGAAATTCAATTTTATCAGGGCTCAGTTTTTACAGGTTTGACTGTCATGACTCTATTATTCTAACACATACTGGCCAAGTATGAAATTTTCTTCACATGTAGTTTAAGGAATTACAAATGAGAGCTTCCAGAAATTTGAAATCAGGCTTCATGTGAACTTGCTTTTCCATGTTTTAATGTATTTACAGATTAATTTTGTTCAACTTCCTGTTTACCAAATACTTAAAGCAGGGATATCATTAGTGAGCAATAGCTGACAGTTCTACTTGTTCTTTTGTCCATGATGTTGTCTGTTTTTCTATGAGTTTTGGTTCTTGAATGCCCTCTTGGTTTCATCTCCCACTTAGTTGTATGATGTAATACCCAAATGCTTAGATTTTTTTTACTAAGTAATGCAATTTACAAATCAGTCCTTAACATTGCTGGCGAAATGACGATTTAAGTCACCAAAGAATTTTTAAAATCACTAAATCTCGCCGGCCGACTGACTTCATAGTGAAGTCAAATCGCTATCAAAAT
Source organism: Mytilus californianus (assembly GCF_021869535.1). NCBI lineage: Eukaryota > Metazoa > Mollusca > Bivalvia > Mytilida > Mytilidae > Mytilus > Mytilus californianus. The sequence goes on from NW_026262712.1 coordinate 83,190,235, forward strand.
CAGTATAAGGGAGACAATTTGTGATTTACAAGTCGCACAGATAAACAAAAATGGCGACTGACATGGAAAATCGAGATTTTCGAAACAACCAAGGGCTAATACTGTCGATGATCAAATGAAATGAATACTACGGCGACTTTGAACATCCTCAGATTTAACATTCAAAACTATTAAAACAGGAAACTGAGCTTCTGTTTAAGTTATCATTTTACAATGATTTTTGATCTGAAGATGTTGCGTAATCACTCAGCTGATTTGTATTATTTTTATTTCTTACAAGTCGATCAGTTGTACTATTTGGTAGGTTAAGGGTGGGAATTAACGGTAGATTTTTTATATTTATTGAATAAAAATTGAAATATAAAAGCTTAAGGTAGAAAGAAAGTTGATAGTTAATGTGATTGCAAACAACGACACATGGCTATGGCCAGCTTGTGATCAGCAGTGGATTTTTTTCACGACCAATTCCTTCATAAGGAAGATATCTTTTATAAAAAAAAATGATATAAATTAGCTCTTTATCAATTAATTAATATGTGATTGACAGATATCTTTAATTATAGGCTTACAATCTTTCATGAGAATCTCAATTTACAACTGACATGATGTCCATGACATTCAGTAATGTTTTACAAAATTATGACAAGTGGTGATATACATTAAATTGCCCAGTCATTTAAAATTCATCAGATATTATTAAAACTGGGAGTCATATTTTTCTGGACTTTTGAAAATAAATTGAGGCAGATGAACAGGAATTTAATGCATCATAATATTACTAGGCTACTCCCTAGCAACACAGTTTTCCACACTTTATTTCTTCGTGCTTGAAGATATTGATTTGATATTTGGTTTATAGTTTCATCATGACAAGTTACAGATCAAGTTCGAATTTTGTTCCCGTCTGATGATTTTGTGCATAGTTATGGTCCTTGGACTTAGAAAATTAACTCAAATAATCAGTTTTCCACACTTTTTTTTGTCATGCTTGAAGGATTTGATTTAATAATTGGTATATAGTTTTATCATGACAAGTTACAGATCAAGTTCACATTTTGTTCCGGTCTGATGATTTTGTGCAGAGTTATGGCTCTTGGACTTAGAAAATTCACTCAAATAATCAGTTTTCAACACTTTTTTGGTCATGCTTGAAGATATTGACTTTATATCTGTTATGTATTTAACACCATGACAAGTTATAAATCAAGTTAGGATTTTGTTCCAGTACAATGAATTCTTAACTGGTAGGGGACTGTATTGCTATGCAATACTCTCAGAATGCTTGTTTAAACTTAAATTCAAGTTGACAGTACAAATGGTATGAATAAATAAATAACAACTATATTGTCTAAACCTTTTTATCAAGTATTTTCAATATATACGTTTTGTACAATATCATATGAAAAAACTGCAAGTATATTTTTTATTGCATATATTAAACAGTTTCCTTAGTGATAAGCACAAAAACACTATGCAACCGAAACGGTAATGGAATTTCACTTCTCCATGAAATTGACCACTTCTCCCTACTCTCTCATGTATTCTCTCTCTCCAAAATCCTAGAATAGGCCCTGCAAATACAGTAAATCCTGTAGAAATGGCTGGGTATGGGACTATAAAAAAGGGCCAGTTTAGACAGTGGGCCGGTTTATTCAGGTTTCCATTTTGACAGGAAGATATTGACTTGTGACGTCAGATATTTTGCATATAAAAGTTCTGTCTCATTGTAAATTGTAAACTATTAAATACAAATACAGTAATAATCTATTTATTAAATTAGTTATGTCATGATTTGTGTGAAAATATTGTGACATGAACATTACAAGTGTTCTCTGCCTTTTCACCATTTAACTACGCACAATCTTTGTTTTGATTCTTCTTATTCATTGGCTTAAAAAATTTTCGAAAATTGGCTTTCCTTGTATGTCAAATGGACCTCGGTAGCTTCAGTCCCCGACTCGTCAGTTTCACTTTGGTTTTCATTTGCATCAGATTCCTCGTGTTGTTTAAATTGTTCAACGAGAGTCGTTTTTCATCCATTGTTCATTTCCTACATTAGTATAGCTGATTAAAACACATAAATTTTATCAAACGAATTTTCATCATGATCAAAACATTGTCGTACAATGTACGATACCCATAAACTCGACAATGGAATATCGTCACCCGGGTCTTTTTCATTATCAGGGTCATTGGTTTTGGGATTAACAACAGGGAACCCTGCATTTCGAAAAAAAAAAAAATTCTTACTCCGCGATTTGAAAAATTCATCAAAGTTGCAATGTAAGTTCTATCCAAGATATATTTGGCGTTTCTATTAGTTTATCTTAATTAAAACTTAATAGGGCTGCAACAATAAATCTCATTATTCATTCACGGTTGAACACCTTGCTAATTGATAATCCCTAAAAACCATCTTGTAAAAACAATTATGTTTTGATTGCATATCGATCAATACAGTTTCATGTTAAATTAATTAAACAAACCGGTTTTGACAGGTAATAATTAATGTAATTAGGATTATTGGGACTTCATAATTAAGCCGGAATTCGGAATACACAGGGTCTGGTTAACAGGGGGTATTTTTACAAAGACTTGGAAGGGGAAAATATGGGACTTCAATTTACGGTCGGAATGGGCAGGAAGCTGATTTATTCAGGGTCTGGTTTACCCAGGTTTGACTGTACAAATATTTTCATTTCCATTTCAGCACAACGCAGAGTATTTGAACAAAAAAGAAAGCTGCATTATAATGAATTCCAAGCGGTTAAATTAGCAAAACAGTTGATGGAGGAAGAAGAGGAGATAGATGAAGAAGATGAAAATGATGAGGAGGAAGTTCAAGATTCTGATAAAAAAAAAGATAGCATTCAAGAGCAGGATAAAACAGTTGATAAAGTTCAAAATCAGGATAAAACTCAGGCCGACTCATCAGCAAAAAATACATGATTTGTGTATGTGTTAAATAGATGTAGAATTTTCAAATTGATTCATTGAAGTTCCTGTCAGTGAAAAGAAAATATTATGATGATTTACCAATTTGCTGTTTAGGAAAATTGGGCAATTTTTTAACTTTTAAGGTCTGAACCCAAAACATATATAAAGCTGTTAATTCCTTTCAGGAATTTGTGTTGTTGTAGGGTGTTGTTATGTGTTTGAACACAAGGGCCATAATTATATCTAAGGGGCTTTGTTGCAATAAGATGGGCCATAAAACCTGATGTTTTCTATGTCCTATTTGCTTCAATATCATATTTCTTTACTTCCATCAGTTAACATTAATTGATTGATACAATTTGTTTGAAATTATGATTATATATCGGTAAATATTTTTTATGAGAACTGGGTATTTATAGAATTTATTATCAGTTTATTCGATGATTTTCTTGATTCTTAGAGAAAAATTTGATAAAATTTGGCATATATGGAAAGATTTTATTGATATGAATGTCATAAAATAAAATTGCTACAATGATATTTTTGGGAATAAGAATTCATTTCTTTCCACATCCAAGGGTAAATTTCTTTTATTTAGAGTGATTATAAACTATATTGCAGGTATTTAAATTCACTCCGCTTCAAATCAAAACTACTATTGACCTAGTCAGAAGTGATCAGATGTATATTTTGTATTTTTGCTTATATTAATTTAAAACAAAAAAAATCAATTGTGTTTATTGATACACTGTAACTTTTAATTGGAATGAACATACTAACATCAAGTGTCCATGATAATTCATATATACTGGGTAAATTTGGGATTTTTGAAGGAAGTGTCTAATCTAAACCTGCCTTTATAAATAGTTTTATATAATATACTACTTTGGTTTAACAAAATCAGTGAGCTGTGATTCTATATTGCTACATTCCTGGTTTATATTAGGCCAAATGAAAAAAAGTTATGGTTCAAGTTTCCAGACCAACCATTAAATTTTGACCCTTACAATAGATTTTTTTGTTGAGCTAGTGAATATCAAGTATGACTATTTATAAAAATGTTTGCATCTAATCATACTGAAGGTAGAAGTATTAATGAGCCTTTGTCCCACCTAGATCTTATTTTACAAAGTAATGCAAATTTTGAAATACCTTTTTTTTTAATAAAGGGCCAGTGAATATAAAAGCACTTCAAAATATAATTTGAAATGAAAGTAACACATAAATTGTCTCCATTTTCTTCCTCCTGTTAGGGAGACACATAATCTTGTGAGCAGTGTATTAAAGTTGACATGCTTTGATCAGTTCATCTTACATGAAAAACAAAATGATTTTTTGCTTTAAAGGGCAGCAATACATGGTCATGAAGTTCAAATTCTCCAAGAATGATTTGAAAAGAAAATAATATTTTTCATTGTTACCCTTGTAGTTTTGATAATAAAACAAAGAAATTGGGAAAATGAAGTTTTTGAAAATGTTGAAGAACCTAGTCAAATTTGAAAATTGCAGATAACAAAAGCGACTGAAAGCAAGTATTGTGAACAACAGGGTGACTAAATATCGCTTTTGATGGTTGGGCAAAGCGAAGTGACGGACGGGAAAGCGGCTTTGTCGCCCCAGTCACCAGCTAGCGTGAGCCCTGAGAACCTATCTAATTTAAACTGCTCTACAAAGAACTCTAAATAAATACACAAATATATATACAAGTTTAAAAATGTGGCATATGACCTTTAGATTTTCAATGTCTTCTTAGTATGCTCTGAATAAGATTACATAGAACTAAAATAAAAAAATCTTAAACTTCTGATACAATTTGAAATAACATATAACCAGGACTTACAATATTATTTTGATTTGCCTGTTGATATTTTACAACTGGTACATTGAAGTGGACATAGAAAGTATAGGGTTATACAATTTTATAAGTGCTAGATTCTTTATATACTTTATATACATGTAAATAGGTTTTATTGCAAGGTCAGCATAAGGTCAATACCACAAAATTCTGCCATGAGTATTTTTATACTTTTTCTTTAATAGGTGAATTATAATTACGGCAAGGACATATACTAGTTATGTTAGTTACATCCTTGTGAGGTAACAAAGATATGTTGTCTATATTTTTTTTCATATTTCCATTCTTTCATTACCTTTTATCAGATAACAATGTTTCCTTATAACCAATGGAAGTGTTTATAACAAAACCTGCATTGACGTTTTTGATTGGACAGTGGTTTTTGACCTTGAGTTATCTATGCATGTCATCCATATATATTTGTAGTCATGTTCCCTTTAAAGATACTATTGTATTTTGTTGTCATCCATAATCATGAAACCATATCAGGGAGTCTTCCTTCTGTTATCATTGTTAGATGTATCCAACTGTTGCTTTCAGTCTATTTTAATAACCGCTTGTACAATGTACAAACTCTTTATTGTTTATTTTATCAAATATACAATTCCTATCAGACATTAATTTTTGGAGCTTATTTAATTTTACAAAGTGTAGATGAAGTTACAGTTAAGATGCACATAAACATTAAACATTTTTGTTCAGATGAATGAGATGCAGAAATTAAAACTTGTATTCAACTAATTGTAATAGTTGGGGATCTTTTCTGAATGTGAATGGGGGTTTACAGAATAAAGAATAATGGGCAAAATATATAAAGAATAGAGAATAATGAGGTGCTAAAATATAAAGAATAGAGAATAATGGGCAAAAAGTTTAAAGAATAGAGAAAAATGGCCTAAAGCATTAAAGAATACAGAAATGAAGGACCCCATCCAGACCCTCGTAGTTTTTCAGATCATATTAATTTTTTTCTCATTACATACCAAAGTAATGCATCTACTTTTATTCAATAACTTTATGATGACATTTTATATAGTTAATTATTTGGATCCTGTTATATTGACATGAATCAAATGAATTTGTTAAAGATTCTATCACTGCATAGAGAAGATATATAATTTTTTTTTTTAACTTTAGACACTTAAATAACTATGAAACTTGCCAAACTATTGAAATATTTAAAAATTTGACTGTTGAGAGTGAAAAAAATTGTATAGCAATTAGATACAGTATAAAAATCTGTTTCTTTAATGAATTTAGACAGGATGTATGATTTCTTTGAGGACCAGTAAAACACACATTGATTTAAAAAGAAAATAAACAAGCAGTCACTGGCTAAGTATTTAAAAATTATTCTTATCATTGTCAATCTACAAATGATGTTTGAATATGTCTTAGATATTTCATATTATGTGTTCATTTTTAAATTAGAAAAATTCTTTATGAATTAAAATTGTGTAAAACATGTATTTATTTAGTTGCATTAAATGATGATGTATCAGACATTGGATTAAAATGGCTGTCAGATTATTAAAAAGGGATAAAAGTTAAAGGAAAACAAATTTTATAGCAATTATACCAATTTAATTCTTCTACATCATTTGTAATCCCAAAATACTATTTTCCCAGATTGACAGTTTAGTTTTTAAAACAAAGAAATAATTATTTTTCATAGTTTAACATTAATAATTTTACAGAAATTTTTCAGTACTTGTAGTTTTGTTTACATGTACATCTTAGAGGAGAAGCAATAAAATTGTGTGTGTAACTCTGTTGTACTTTTTAACATAAATTATGTGGATTTTTTTCCTTCATCGTCCTGTATTAACTTCATATTATTATCTTTTTTTTTTAAAGATATTTTAGAAAACATTTATTTTGTTGTAAAACAACAATAATATCAGCATATTTTTACAATGGTATGTTTTTTGTTTGCTTGTATTTCATTCCAGTCGTTTTGTTTGTTATGTTTTTAAAATTCTGCTGTTAAGGTGTGCTGTATTGACAGAGATCAAAGTGCTATGTTTTTTATTTACATATCTCATGTGATAGAAGACAAAAATACTGTTTAAAGAAATGGAGAATATGCAAGGATATTTTCGTGTTTTTCTTTGTAATACCTAGTATACATTTAAATTCATGATCTTTCGTAAAAACAATATCATTTCACAAATTTACTATTAAATTGACTTTATGATGTATTTTTAAGTTTCATGTATATTCTGAGACAGGGAAAACAGACTTTATATAACAGATAGCTAATTTGGATGTTAGAAAAGAAATCTATTACACACATTTGTTTAAAAAATTTGGTATATATAGATCAAATGAGGAAGTAAAATTAAAAAACATAGTATCACTTCCAATATAGAAGTATTTCATCATGTGTTAAGATATGTAACAATTTTTAAGAAAATCTAGTCTACTAACAAAAAAACTTTTACTTGGCAAAATCTGTTATATTTATTGGTATAACCCCAAATGTTGACAAAAATACTTTCAATCGACCAAGAAAGAATCCTGAAATTGAATTGAGCAAAGTTATATATCTACAATATGTAAGAAATATGTATAAACTGAAATGTAAGTTCAATCTTTGCTGGTATTATCTGATGAAGGATTTCAAAATAAATATAATTCAAGGCACCAGATTATATAGCTGTATTATACAATTATTGTTTATGATACCAATAGATCCCTTCATGTTACTCTGCATATTTATTTTAATTCATTACAGAATTTAAATATTTATTGTATAGATACTTACTTTACTGCAAAAACTTTCTTTTAAGTTTTTTGTCTGCATTTATTTCATATTTTCCCATTAGTATGATAGATTATAACTGCTTGTTGTTGCTATGGTAATTGTTCTCATGTAGTAAGTCTTCATTATGCATAATAATTAAAAAGTTTTGCAGCATTATGTTTAGTCATTTCTTAAAACACTAGAAATACTTGATGACCACATTGCTACAAGGGCACACACATCACATGATAGGTGTTATAAAAGAAGTGGAATCTGTATTTTAGTCACCTCTTATAATATGAGGTCCAGATATAACTTTGCTGATCGTAAATATTGACTGATTGATTGTTTGTGTCACATGCCCCTTCCCGCACTCTTAGCTATACATCATGGTAGCCAGTTTTATTGGTGGAGGAAACCAGAGTACTTGTAGAGAACCACCCACTTATGGCAGGAAAACTCGAATCCTAGTCAATAAAGATCCGAGTCAAACACACCTGCCACCAGCGGGGAGTAAACTCTCTACCTCAGTGTTGACAGGCTAGTGAGTAGCAATTAATGTAGATGAAATGCTTGGACCTTTCGGCCACCAAGGTCCCCATATTGTAAATATAAGATAATTAGAGAAAGAAATTGGGTAAAGGTAAAATACAAATCACATTCAATATAGGTATCAAAAAGCATGAATTAACTCTGAATATCCTTACCATCTTGTAGACTATAAATGATCCCTATAAACAAATGATCTTAAAGTTATATAGACCGGGTAGACAACTGATGAATACATTTTTCTTTAATTTTCTTTAAAATGTTTATACATGTACATTAAGAATTGAATTCCAATATAAATAAGTTATTGTGCAAATTTTCATGAAATGGGAATCTGAACTCCATAATATAATATTGTTTAAATAGATGAAATAGATAGAATTCATTCTATGTGAAATTAAACTAAAATCAATTGGTAGAAATTTATAAAAAAAAAAATTGGCATCTAACAATGAACAAAAATTTAAAAAGAAAAATGATTTGGGATTTTATTATCTTGGCATTTCATAAAACAGTGTAAAAGTTTGTTAACTTACAGTTTATCTCCTTGATCTTTGAATTATAATTTTTTTTTGACAAAAACTGTCAAATATATTATTCATTCATAAATATTGTATTTTCTAATTGATCTCTGAATTTAATGTTTAATAAAATAAGATGTTTTGAGCAAGTTCTCAGTTTCTACACTATTATATTTAAAGCATGAATTTTTGGGGTCTGTATATGGCTTTTTTTTTCACTTTTCTAACTCATTGGTTCTAATTAATTTCCTGATATTTTAAAGCTTTAACTAAAACTAGCAACTAGTTTCCTTAAAAGCAATGCCTCACTATTGACCTAAATGATATAAAATTGGACTGAAAACCAACAAAAGCTTCAAACAGCTATGCAAAATAATGTACCTGAACAAACGTACAAATTAGTTTTCAACAGACAGAACAAAAGAAATTCGCCATGACAAAACTGTTTGCCTAACACTTTAAACATAAGGACAGTGCAAATGTTGAAAGACATAATTATCCAATTCATGTGCCTGTGATTTCACATGTGTCTTTGAAATGTTTCCACATATAAAAAAGTTCAGGATACAACTTCAAAAGTCGTATTTTTTCTAAACTTTACATGTAGATAGATGACTTCCTATTGTAAAATTTAAACATTTATGTAGAATATACCAGCAGCACTTGCATATGGAGTATCTCCCACTTGATGTGATATTCCATCGCTTGTATTTTCTTGATGGATGGTTGCTTGCTTAAAAGGATGCTAATCAACCCTGGCTATAATGATAAAAGTTCAAGTCATTTCTTGAAAATTTTTTCTGATGCCATCATGACTTGGCTGACTGCTATAGAACCTGTGCCATAGATGACCAGGAATATGTTATGTTTGTAGTAGCTACAATTCCGTCCTCTTTTCCTTCATTATGACACAAAACAAATACAATTTATCACCTTAAAATTTGTCTTTCCTTCGACAGAAATGAAGGGCAGAAAATTTGGATGTCACTAGAAAACAATGGTATGTTGGATAGGGACAAACATTTTCCCTTTGCAACAGGTGACCTGCTGACCCCTCATAGATTTGTTGCAAGGACTCTTTAACGTGCAGAGTGTGTGACACTCTCTTTCTCAACACGATGCATTGGATTTAAAACCATTCTGACCCAGACCGAACGTGGTTGTGTACAGCATTTATACTATATCCGACACAGCCAAAGGACATCCCACATTGCCAAGGATTTACTGCCTTCCAGAAGACCATGGTCTATTTTGCTATACCCCAGTAACCCTTAGGGTGCACTTATGAGTATCGTAATAGGATATTTATATTTGGTATATGGGATCCTTGCAAGATCTACTTGTATTGAGACGGGGTTCACCTGACCTTGACCTCGTTTCATGGATAAGTAAAGTTTATATCTCGGATACTATATATAACCAAATGCAATAGGTCAACTGTATTTGTATCAAATGCTTATATATAGTCACCTTGGTCTTCTGGATGGCAGCAAATCCTTGACAAAGTGGGGTGTTGTTTAGCTGTGTCGGATGTAGTATTAATACTGTACACCACCACGTTCGGTCAAGTTCAGAATGTGGTCCGTCTGACCGGTTTCATCTGACCTTGACCTCATTTTTACGGTTAATCGGTCAATGTTAATTTTAATGGTTAACCGTTTTAATAGTCTTTCTCATATACTGCAAGAAATTGGTGTATGGAATGTTTGTAAGACATACATGTCTGTATGGCAGGTTTCATCTGACCTTGATCTCATTTTCGTGGTTCATTTGTCAATGTTAAATTTTTATGAATTAGTCCGTTTTTATACGACCGCAAAAAAATTTTGTGGTCGTATATTGGTATGACGTTGGCGTCGTCGTCTACGTCGTCGTCGTCGTCCGGCGTCGTCGTCCGAAGACACATTGGTTTTCGCACTCTAACTTTAGTTTAAGTGAATGGATCTTTTTGAAATTTGACCATAAGGTTAAATACCACAAAAGGAAGGTTGGGATTGATTTTGGGGGTTATGGTACCAACAGTTAAGGAATTAGGGCCAAAAAGGGGCCAAAAGTAAGCATTTTCTAGTTTCCAGACAATAACTGTGGAACGGTGTATGGATCTCTCTGAAATTATACTACAAGTTTCCATACCACAAAGGGATGGCTAGGATTTGCTTTGGGGGGTTATGGCTCAAATGTTTAGGAATTAGGGGCAAAAAAGGGGGAAAAACAAGGTTGTCCTAATTAATGGACAAATACTTTAGTACAAAACATAATTTAAAGCAGTGTAAGGGAGATAAATCAAATACATCATTGAAATTATCTCCCTTACACTGCTTTTAAATTATGTATAAAGTAATGGTTAATGAACAATAAAGATAATTTAAAACAGTGTAAGGGAGGTAATCCAAATACAACGTTTTGGTTACTTCCCTTACACTGCTTTTAAATTATGTTTAAAGAAATGCATAATTATAAAGGAAGACCAGTAAAAATATCTGCAAATGTTGCATCTTTTTTTTTTACAAAAAAGTCCATATGAAAGATTTGACACTATATTTTTAATTCTATTATAAAATAGATTAAGTAAGCACTATGGTAAATTTAAAAGGGTAATTATGGTTGCCAACTCCATTGGAAATTTGAATTGAGATTATGACCATATCTTGAGGGAAAGAATTTTTTTGGGGAAAAAAGGGGGGGGGATAAAAAGAAATTGTGGGGGGTCAATTTTTTCTCATTTCAGATTTCAGAAATTAAAAAGAATTATTCTTCAAATATTATTTTTTTTTCAAATTTCAAATATTAAAAATTTCAAGAAGTAATCTTCAATTGCACAGTATGGCGCATTAGATTTGTAAAATCTTTGATCACATTTATTTATTTGTTATGCCGAATCTAACAGTGTATTTAGATTTTTAATTTTGGGTCCAGTTTTCAAATTGGTCTACATTAAGGTCCAAAGGGTCCAAAATTAAACTTTGTATGATTTTAGCAAAAATTGAATATATGAGGTTCTTTGATATGCTGAATCTAAACATGTATTTAGATTTTTTGATTTTTGGCCCAGTTTTCAAGTTGGTCCAAATTGGGGTCCAAAATTAAACTTTGTTTGATTTCAACAAAAATTGAATATATGGGGTTCTTTGATATGCTGAATCTAACCATGTATTTAGATTTTTTATTTGTGGACCCCGTTATCAAATTGGTTCATATTGAGGTCAAAAGGGTCCAAAATTAAACTTTGTTTGATTTCATCTAAAATTGAATTATTGGGGTTCTTTGATATTCCAAATCTAACCGTGTATTTAGATTTTTAATTTTGGGTCCTGTTTTTTAAATTGGTCTACATTAAGGTCCAAAGGGTCCAAAATTAAACTAAGTTTGATTTTAACAAAAATTGAATTCTTGGGGTTCTTTGATATGCTGAATCTAAACATGTGTTTAGATTTTTGATTATGGGCCCAGTTTTCAAGTTGGTCCAAGATAGGGTTCAGTATTTAAACTTTGTTTGATTTCAACAAAAATTGAATATATGGGGTTCTTTGATATGCTGAATCTAAACATGTATTTAGATTTTTGATTATGGGCCCAGTTTTCAAGTTGGTCCAAATTGGGGTCCAAAATTAAACTTTGTTTGATTTCAACAAAAATTGAATACATGAGGTTCTTTGATATGCTGAATCTAACCATGTATTTAGATTTTTTATTTGTGGGCCCCGCTATCAAATTGGTTCATATTGAGGTCAAAAGGGTCCAAAATTAAACTTTGTTTGATTTCATCAAAAATTGAATTATTGGGGTTCTTTGATATTCCAAATCTAATCGTGTTTTTAAATTTTTAATTTGGGTCCCGTTTTTTAAATTGGTCTTCATTGAGGTCCAAAGGGTCCAAAATTAAACTGAGTTTGATTTTAACAAAAATTGAATTCTTGGGGTTCTTTGATATGCTGAATCTAAACATGTGTTTAGATTTTTGATTATGGGCCCAGTTTTCAAGTTGGTCCAAGTTGGGGTCCAAAATTAAACATTTTTTGATTTCAACAAAAATTGAATATATAGGGTTCTTTGATATGCTGAATCTAACCATGAATTTAGATTTTTTATTTGTGGGCCCAGCTATCAAATTGGTTCATATTGAGGTCAAAAGGGTCCAAAATTAAACTTTGTTTGATTTCATCAAAAATTGAATTATTGGGGTTCTTTGATATTCCAAATCTAACCGTGTATTTAGATTTTTAATTTTAAGTCCCGTTTTTTAAATTGGTCTACATTAATGTCCAAAGGGTCCAAAATTAAACTTAGTTTGATTTTAGCAAAAATTGAATTCTTGGGGTTCTTTGATATGCTGAATCTAAACATGTGTTTAGATTTTTGATTATGGGCCCAGTTTTCAAGTTGGTCCAAGTTGGGGTACAAAATTAAACTTTGTTTGATTTCAACAAAAATTGAAAATGTGGGGTTCTTTGATATGCTGAATCTAACCATGTATTTTGATTTTGGACATTGGACCATAATAGGTAAATTAAAAAAATTCAAGTTCTTAGACCACATTCTTTCTGTGTCAGAAACCTATGCTGTGTCAAATATTTAATAACAATCCAAATTCAGGGCTGTATCAAGCTTGAATGTTGTGTCCATACTTGCCCCAACTGTTCAGGGTTCGACCTCTGCGGTCGTATCAAGCTGCGCCCCAGCGAAGCATTTTATTGTAACTTCCAGACATAACTTGTGTGTAAGTGTATGGATCTCTCTGACATTGTACCACAAGGTTCCATATCACAAAGGGAATGCTGGGATTGATTTTGGGGGTAGTTGCCTCCAAATTTTAGGAATTAGGGGCCAAAAAGGGGCAAAAAACAAGCATTTTTCTAGTTTCATGACAATAACTTATGTGTAAGTGTATGGATCTCTCTGACATTGTATCACAAGGTTCCATATCACAAAGGGAATGCTGGGATTGATTTTGGGGTAATTGCCTCAAAATTTTAGGAATTAGGGGCCAAAAAGGGGCAAAAAACAAGCATTTTTCTAGTTTTATGACAATAACTTGTGTGTAAGTGTATGGATCTTTATGAAATTGTACTACAAGGTTCCACATCACAAAGGGAAAGCTGGAATTGAGTTTGGGGGTAATTGCCCAAAAAGTTTAGGAATAAGGGGCCAAAAATAATCATTTTTCTAGTTTCCAGACAATAACTTGTGTTCAAGTGTATGGATCTCTCTGAAATTGTACTGCAATGTACCATACCACAAAGGGAAGGCTGGGATTGATTTATGGGGTAATTCCCTCAAAATTTTAGGAATTAGGGGCCATAAAAGGGCAAAAAAACAAGCATTTTTCTGGTTTCAGAACAATAACTTGTGTGTAAGTGTATGGATCTTTCTGAAATTGTACTGCAAGGTTCCATATCACAAAGGGAAAGCTGGGTTTGAGTTTGGGGGTAATTGCACTAAAGGTGTAGGAATTTGGGGCCAAAAAGGGGCCAAAAAACAAGCATTTTTCTAGTTTCCAGACAATAACTTGTGTTCAAGTGTATGGTTCTCTCTGAAATTGTACTGCAAAGTACCATACCACAAAGGGAAAGCTGGGATTGAGTTTGGGGGTGATGAATCATAAGGGGGTTCAAAAAATTTGGAGGGGATTTTTTTTTCCTTTTTTTTCTTTAAAATTTTCCATTTTAAATTGGTTATTTCTGATTTATATATAAAAGCAAATAATAATGATATGGTTTGAATAGGTAAATCAAAATTTTTTTAAGTTCTTAGACCACTTTCATTCTGTGTCAGAAACCTATGCTGTGTCAAATATTTAATTACAATCTAAATTCAGTGCTGTATCAAGCTTGAATGTTGTGTCCATACTTGCCCCAACTGTTCAGGGTTCGACCTCTGCGGTCGTATCAAGCTGCGCCCCAGCGGAGCATTTTATTTACATTATATAAGCAACACTATTGTGGATCATTGTTACTGTTAAGTTTATTTGATATTTGTAGTAAAATCTTTAGCTTTAAGACTATCAACACTCTTGTTTTAATGGGGTTAATTTTGCGTTTCTTGATTTTTCTGTATAGTAGTTTAGGGTATTTTCCTTTTCATTGTTGTTGTTCCCATCAGGCACAGTCTTGCCTATTCTAAGCCATGAAATTGTTTTTAGTTTTCAATGCTATCTTTAACACTCAGTCACGTATTAGGGTAAGATAATTTGAACCTTTCTGGTGAAACTAACAGTAGGTGATATAATCATGTATGAACTAATTTCTTTTGGATACGATGGGAACATTAATAATTCCTCAATATATTATCCAATTTTCACAATTTGTATGCAGATACTCCATCTAGTCATTGTCATCTGACCTTGATCTCATTCCTCTTTTTGCTTCAGTAATCCAGAAAAAAAGATTCCAAGATGTGTCAATATTATCGAGTATGTGGGTTGTAACGTTTCAGATATGTCATGTCTTGACCTAAATTCTGTGCTCCAGTGGTCGATGAGGTCCGATCCTCAATATCTGCACGATAGGTAGTTATTTGGTATTTAAATTTTTAGCTAGGAATATATTTGTCTGACTGACATATAACATATGGCCTTGGCCTCAATTTCGCACTCTGTTTGATTTTGACATGTCTGATACATTATGTATTTCCCGAGTGGAGTGAGAATTGCTTACCCCAGTTTGAGAATTCAATCGTGAGTTTTACTTTTTGGTGAGCTTGGCATTATTTGATCTTTACTTTTCTATGAAGTGTTTTTGGACTGTGGTTTGTCTTTTCTCTTTTTGAAATGGTATTGCCTGTCCTTTGATTTTACTATAAATTTCACTATTGGTATCTTCTTTCAGTTTATGTTGAGCGTTGTGTCGCTTAATCTTTTATTTCCCCTGTGTATTTTTGTTGACTTGTTTGTCTTTTTACTTATTTCCCCTGTGTGGTTTTTTGTTGACTTGTTTGTATTTTCACTTATTTCCCCTGTGTGTTTTTTGCTGACTTGTTTTTCTTTTTGCTTAAACACAGAATACTGACCACGGACATTATGCGACTGCTAATTTTGTTTGTTGCAGAAGAAAAATATTTAATGTTTTAAAACGGGAATAAGTTAACAACCAGAACCCAGGAAACATTTGTACACTCAATTAACGAATTCTATTCACGATTTAGTCTGCATATGAGGGATGTTATGGGGAGTTTTAGACACTCTAGACCCTTACAATAATAAAATACACCAACCATGCTGTATAATTGCTTCAGTGTTGTTACAAGTTTTGTGTTCAGGATATGATTTTTTCTAAAGATTTTTTTTTCTGTCAAAATTTTTGTTACGCTGCTTGTCTGTATATAAAATTGCATTATAGTAGTCACATTACTCAGTCATACATGCATACGCAAAACACTTTCGTTCCTATCGAGATCCCCAAAATCTTACCCAATCAAACTCACCTGTATTGACTCATTATTCGATTTGACAGAATCGCACACCAGTACACAAACACATGATACAATGATTTGTTTATAAAAAAAAAAGCTAAAAGGTAAGGCACTCTATGACTATTTGTTGCACTTTTAAAGTATCTTAGATGACGACATGTTCTAGTTTTACAAACGTGTTAACTTCATTTCTTTGAAAGTCAAGATTAGACACTGTTTATAAATTCATTTGTTCACATATTTGATATTGACTTTTATTTTAGTGCTTCCCAATATTATATTCGGACATTGGTAATTTTAACATTTTGTTTTGAAATTACCTTGGAGATTCATTCATTGCATTTGCTATTTTTTTAATAATAGTATATACTTTGTCAAACATTCATGAAATTCTACTAAACAGCTAAACATGGACAGCAGTAACAAATAGCACCATTATCAAAATTTTGATATTTTACTGCATTTATCTGATTTTTTTCTGATAACTTGACTTTTACTTTGACTGTATAACAATCAGTTTGTTCACTTAGATGTTGAATTTATTTATTGGCAACATATTTGTTACCTTGTCCTATTTATGCACAACTTATTCACGGGTAGTAACCTCGTCATATCGAGAAGAGTTTAGTACAGTGATTTTGTCATAGTTTGGTTAAGATGAACATGGTTGTGTTAAGTTACTTCCCCGAACGATTGCCTCAGTTCTATTCAAACGAGCAAATAAAAAGCAAATAAGATGTTTTAATTTGCATTGTTAGTCAAACGATCTACATTGAAATTGTTGTTTTCTAGAAACTAACGCAGAATAAGCAAACTATCGAAATTGCTATGGTTTGGTTAAGTTATGACATGGTTCGGTTAAGTATCTAGAAATTCGTCATGGTTTTGATCAAGTTTATCATGGTTTAGATCCAAATTAATATATATCTGTATCAGCTCAATATTGATAGTTTGTTTAAAAACGCTTGTAATTAAACGAAGTTACACAATTTACCAACTGACTAAGAAGAAAAAAAAACCTTTTAAACCAAAATTAGATGCTGTAATTAGCAAAGCGTACATTAAACAATTTAACTGTTCGTGACTTATCTTTGTATGCAAATTGTACTACTACGAGTGTCTTGTAAAGGAATTAGGAATAAATTAGCACTCATGTAATCCCACATACAAAAACATCATTTGACGAGGATGAAATTTTGGTGATTCAAAGTCCTTAATAGCTTCAATGAACATTACTTTGAGCAGCAAATCGGAGGACTTACCTTGTTTGTATTGGATACCTAAGCTTCACAAAACTCCATACAAACAGCCGTTCATTGCCAGCTCATCTGCATGTTCGACGAAAGAATTGTCCATTAGATTGACAAAGATTCTTTCCGCAATGAAAGAGGGTTTTCAGAAATACCGTGAAACAATTTACTGGCGTAGTGGTATTAACCATGTATGGATTTTAAAAAAACTCTTTAAGAACTTCTGAATAAATGTAAATCTCGATCTTTCTCTGAAATTAGTTCTATCAAAACGTTTAATTTTTCAACCCTGTGTACCACCATTCCCTATGAGTAATTGAAAAATCGTCTAAAAGAAATAATTTAAATCTACAATGCTTTTCAACATAAAAATGGTAGCGCACGCTATACATTTATTACTTTTGGATACCATACGGCATATTTTGTTAATAGTGAACAAAAAAATAAAACATGCTACACAGAGGAACAAGTAACCAGTATGCTGGAGTTTCTTATTGACAAAATATTTGTTGAATTTGGAGGTAGACTTTGTCACAAAATTGTCGGTATTTCTATGGGAGCGAACTGTGCGGCAGCGACCTCTTCTTATCTTCATATTAGTCGGAGTTCCTTCAGACATTTGTAAAAAAACAAGAAGATCAAAGAAGCCAGGTCATTTAATTTCACATTCATATATATTGTTCTTTCCATTAACAATCCAGACTTTTCTGATTGAATTCCATTAATACATCCCCCATAACTAAATATTAAAGGAACAACAGACACGGCTTCCTCTGCCTCATTTTTAGACTTATACCTCGAATTTGACATGAGCGGTCATCTTTATACGAGAATCTATGACAAACGAGACGATTTTAATTTTAAAATTATCAGTTTCTCCAACCTTAGTAGCAATATACCAACTTCTCCTGCATATGGGATATACATTTCCCAACTCATTCGATATTCAAGAGCTTGCAGATGCTACTCAGACTTTGTAAACCGTCACCAGTGTCTGAGCAGAAAGTTGATGAACCAGGGGTATGTCAAAGAACGTCTTGTCCCTTTTCCAAAAAAGTTCATCGGAAGACCTTGTGGGTAAATAATCCTTTTCAACTTCACAAATAATAAAAGATGGTCTTTACTTCTACTTCTACTTCTACCATATACTAGTAGTGACCGCCTTCAACAAATTGAAGATTATGTCACAGGAGGAAACTTACAACAAGACATAGATTGATATATATACAATCTTTAAAAAATACGAAAAAAAAAAAAAAAAAAAAAAAAAAAAATGCTTTGTATAATTAAGTATGATGTAATAGTTGAGTTAATATTGATGTTTTGAAATTGAAGATTTGAAAGAGTCTACTGAAGTGCAATTTACAATGTTGTCCTTTAAGTATAGATTCTAAGTACTGACATTGTTTTTCACCTTAATGACGTGTTATGGTACTCTTTTATTTGTCGTTGTAAATTATTACTTTAACTGTTTAGTCTATTTTTGGCCCAATCCATTTGACGTGGCTCGGTACTTATATATCCCGTCATTGTGTTATTGTGCTTTGGTATATTTTTGTATTCTTGTCTTTCGTTCTTGCTTATGTGCTTTGTCTATATGCCTTTTTGTTTTTCTTTGTTGAAATATTTGTTTTGTTTTTATAGTGACTATGATTATAACACAATGTTGACTGCTGTACCCTTATGTTTTGCCTTTTTTTCCTATTATGCTTGTTTGTTTTGTTCACACATCGTCGTCAATATAATGGAATTTTATGCGACTGTCATACATGTGAAAGGTTAAGCTGGCTATAAAACCAGGTCTAATCCACCATTTTCTACAGAAAAAATTCCTGTACCAAGTCAGGAATATGACAGTTGTTATCCATTCGTTTGATGTGTTTCAGTTTTTGATTTTGCCATTTGATTAGTGACTTTCCGTTTAGAATTTTCCTCAAAGTCCCGTATTTTTGTTATTTTGCTTTTATAATTTAGATAGTCACTGCTCTTTTAAACTTTTGAGATAATAATTACAAAAACAGAAAGCGCTGCTTCTGTTTCACATAGATTATTTTCTCCGTATGTCCATGATTGACTCTGTCGATGATATCGTGAGCAGCATCACTTGTAAAATGTGTAAAAACGTCTACTTAAAGTTGCAAAACGTATCAGCTAGTCAAAAAGTAATTTTTGTTCTACTTTATTTTTCTACCAAACTATATATCTGTTGTTTTATTTTGAACCAGTCTATGATGAATAAAAGGAGATGTGGGGTTATACGCCCATGCTAAAGTATCCCAACTACAAAACTACTAAGTAACCAAACGATATCAAGAGGACACGATAAGTCTTCAACCATCCACGAAACAAAGAGTTAACGCGTGACATGGACAACAGTTAAAACTTATTTGTTTTATAAACTATTAGTAGAATTAAAATTAAAAAAAACACACACAAGTTCAGAATTTAAATATATGAAAAATCACAATTCCGAATCAGAATGAAGCCGATTAAATGTCCACTTTTTTCAATTATTTTTACGAACCGAATAAAAATGATTATGTTTTTGTAATATTGTATAATACATTGGTTTTCTCATTTAATTGTTTTTTACATATAATTTTGTCGGAGCCTTTTATAGCTTGCTTAAAGGTATGGATTTTGTTCGTTGTTGAAGGCCGTACGACGACATATAGATGCTTACATCTACGTCATTTTGGTCTCGGGTGGATAGTTATCTCATTGGCAATCAGACCACATGTACTTACTATATATAATACTACATTGAATGTGCGTATATATGTCCTTTTGTATTCCAAATAAAACGATTTAAAAAAGAGTAATTCAATATATATAATACCTGTTTATTTTGATCGTTTTTCTTCCTTCATTCACGAATAGAATCACATAACTGAACCATGTTCAACATGAAATAAACCATGACACGAATGAACCAAACCATGACACCGAATATTCTGTAATCTCAAATTGTGTGCACTAGGGGCAGTTTTTCGGGATTATTGACAGCAGTTTTATATCATAACAAAATATGTGATGTAGCAGACAGTTAGCAACCTCTTTTCTGTATGCATTAGAAACAAATCACAACTTTTAAATTTTGACATACGCAAGCATTATTCTGTGTCAAATTAATAACTATATGATACAAATTTTGATGTGCTAACATATTAGCTATAAACAAAGATGCTTACCAGCTTGAATTTGTTGTCATTAGTTCCTTTAACAAACTATTCGAATGTTTATATTTTGACACTGTTTGTCATCAAAAACACTTAACACAACCATGTTCATCTTAACCAAACTATGACAAAATCACTGTACTAAACGCTTCTCGATATGACGAGGTTACTACCCGTGTTATTGGCCACTGGACGTTCAGTATATTAACGGCAATTGCAAGACACTGGATACCGCGGAACACTTTATGAATTTTTATTTATCATAGTTAGTAGATAATCTATAGTTAACTTTACAATTTTTTGAATAAGTAAACTCCTAATAACACTTTATAAAGTTAGCCACATAAACCCTTTCCTTTGGTTAAACAAGTTTACAAGCTTAAATGAGAAATCTTAGCATGCATCTAGCTGACTGAAGCTGTTATTTTTTTTAAATCTTTTATGGTGGATACAATCCTTATAAGGTCCTCTTCAATATCACAGATATCTATATCGTCTGGAAATTTAGAAGAGCACTTGCAAAAGAAGGCATGTTAAATAGGGGCAGACATTTTGCAATGGACCACCTACGGACCCCTCAATATATTGTCGTAATAGTTCTTTAACGAGCAGAGAGCGTGGCACCCTCCCTACACGAGGCATCCCGCACACCCAAACGGAACCCAAAAATGTATGCCCCCTATTCAACATACGTTCAATTTCCAGTGCCTGTTATAATATCCCGCCCTCCATCCCGGTCGACCCACGTTGAAGAATCTATCTATGATATTAAAATACTTAATTAGTTTTCGGTCCTGAATATGTATGCGATATTTGCCACTGGACATAAAGCGCAAAAATGAATTAATAAACCTATAAATTCCAAAACAAAAGTTCTATGTAAACTATATCGGATACTGGAATCATGTTTATGATAATAACATAATGTAGGATTATGTATTGTCCGCCATGAAATTATGTCCACTGGACACTTTTCCACAGTAAATTGTGTCCTCGGACATAATGTTATTATGAAATATCGTCCGGACGAAATTTACCTATGAAATCGTGTCCACAGATGTGAAAAATTGTCCTTCAAAGAAAGGACAATATTTCAAATGAAAAAGTGTCCTTAATAGAAAGGACAGTATTTCACGTGAAATTCAAAAAGTGTCCACTCTCAATACCTACAAAATGTATACATAGCTTCAGTTCTTTATCTAAATTGAAGTTTTAAAATTAGCATGGGGGTTTTGTCTCTATTAAGACATGGCATGTAAACTGGAGTATTGAATTCATACAAAATGTGATCAACACCATGTGTAATTAAACATGAATTATACAATAAAACAATACTCTCTTTTGTTTTTTAACCAATATTTTTTAAGTACAGTTCATCATTTTTTATTTCATAGTTGGATGCTTTTCTCCTGATAGTTCTTTTCTCGTTGCCAGTTGAGGCTGGTGGATACTTTTTGTTGACATCTTTATAGCTAAGATAATTGAAATGCTTTGGAATTCAACACCTTTCATTTTTGTTTACTGGTTCTGAATAGGTTTGTTTTTGTAATAGAAAATTAAATATAGCTAAAACATTTTAGTGACTTTTTTATTATCTCCCTTTAAAAGACACTTTTTACTGTAAAAAAGTGTCCTCTTATTGAAAATCAACCTTTACAGGTTAGAATTTTATAGTATTTTATCATGAAACTATGTCTGATTGAATGGACACCTTTTCACAGCATCGGACACATTTAAATATACCTTTTCTGTGAAAAAATGTCCGGTGGACACTATTTCACAGGACACTTTTATGGCTCACATAATGCCATAAACTTCTGAAACAACCTTGTAATCGAACGTGATAGTGTAAAGCAAAATATTATTCTATGAAATATTGTTCCACAAGACGATATATCAGGACTATGTATCATGAAATTTTGTCCCTATCTATGGAATATCGTCCAAAGAAGGACAAATTTCCATATGAAACTTTGTCCATATACAGACAATATTTCATAGACGAATAGTTTGAAATTTTGTCTTTGTAAAGGAAGCTAATCAAAAGGTACATTTTGTGTATATTGAGACAATATTTCATAGATGGATTGTCATGAAATTTTGTCTCATGAAAGGGAGGTTATAGATATTTAATATTTTGGATAATGATATCATTAAAGTGTTATATTTGATTGATAATAAAAAAACACCTGCTTAATTATTTTAAGCAGCAATTTATGGTTATACACATACTTTTCATGAAAAATAATTTTTAAAAATCCAGAAACGCTCTCAATTTCTTGGCAGAGGAATCCTCAAGGAAGACATAATTAGATTAAGAAATATTTTTGTGGACAGTATTTCACAGTGAAATATTGTCATGGACAGTATTTTATAGTGAAATATTGTCCAGAAGGAGGTGACAAAATTTCATGGACAATGACACTATTTCATAATGAAATATTGTCCTGGACAGTGTTTTTTCATGGAATAGTGTCCGCGGATAATATTTTATATGAAATTTTGTCTGACGGACAATATTTCATGAGGGATATTATTTTATGTTACAATTGTGACTGGCCAAAACCATTTAGCAGACCTACATTTATAATTCGCAGAAAGTATGCATGTGAAGGTAGGTATTTGAAGCGAGACAATATCTAGACAAATGTAGATTATAAACACCCGTTTTGTTCTGAAATTGTTAATAGTTTGAAAAGCAAAATCTAGGAAACTGATAACAAAAATGTAAACTATGTTTTAAACATTATGACAGAACTATAATAATTTTTTTAGACAAGTCATGGTTAACCAACCATTATTAGATGTACTTGCTCAGCTTAGCAATACTACATCAACCGAGGTGTCTTTAATTCTCAGCGAGGAGTCGAAAAAGGGCATTCAAATCACCAGCATCATCTTCATGATCTGTAAGTAATTAAATTGGGATATATGTTTGTTTACTCAATTAAAGTTTACAAAATGTTATGATTTAAAAAGTTATTTCTGAGCTTTTCTCCAAATTTTCTGGAGCATTTCAGAATAAACTTACTAATATCATATCCGATAACACTGTAAAGTTAGAAAGCATTAACGATTGTCCTTTTAAATGTTGCTTCGATTCTGGCTTGGACTTAAATTTTGGTCTTCTGATCGGTTTCTTGTATATGTATAAATGAGGATTTCTTTGAATTTAAAATCTTAAGAAATGATAAATACTTTCATGAATTCTTATTGAATACTTGATTTGACCAATTTGCACATTTGGTGTTAATGATTTAAAGGGTCCTCTTCAGAAAGTCAATAACTGCAGCACTCACTCTTTCCAATATTGACATTACACCAAGAAAGAAATTGACATAGGGCCATCTGGGAGAATACGTGAAGAATCTTACAAAATGACCATACTTACCTAATCATGCGTAGTCTTTTTGTCATCTATATATATAACGTAATATAAATGTTGGTTTAATGGATTCTTCGCTTATGTTTTCTTTATCTTTCGGATGTATCTATTCGACAAAAAGATTACAAAAGTATATAAAAAAAGAAGACATTGCTACTCAAAGAACCAATCATCGCTCCATTATGCTGAACTAATTCTACATTCAGATTAATTCGCACGTAATGAACTCGTCTGGTATACATAATGACCACCATTTCAAAAAACACAGTATGAAAAAATCCAGCTCGAACATATAGAATTCTTATCAATCAATACCCTCTTAAGGCATATTCAAGTTCTGTATTTCCATTCTTACATAACATCAATTACTTGTCTTACTTTCTTTTTACAATAAGAGTTTAATAAGAATCTAGTTTGTTGCATTTTGAATTTCCAGACGAAATCCCAAACCTACATTTTCAATATATTATATTATATTATATGTATTAATAAAATACAAGTGATAGACATATGGCCTATATAGACAAACTTGATTTTATATTTGTCATATATATTGAGAAAAGTAAAGTTTTTAAATATGCTTGCTATTTCAGTGTCACAAGGTGGGTTTGGATTGTTTTACTCTGGCTTATCCCGGGCCAGAAATGCTTTGACACCATACATTGCTGTTATTATCAACATGTGTAAGTTTTACCGTTCATCATTGTAATGCTATTTTTGTTTTTTGGATTCAATGGTTAAACAATGACCTTATTATACTATAAAACTAAAATATAACCTGCGTCAAGAAGGACAGGATTGAAGGCAGGGGAGACAAGCATAAATAAGAGAAATGTACAAAAAGCAACAATGTAAATTAATCTTTATTTTTTGACACATTTATATGATTTAATAGTTAAACTTGATTTACTTCAAAAGTTTTATTCTTTAATTAAATAAAATGACAGATCTTATTTAAACAAAGAATAAACACGTTTATACTACAATAAACCTTGCATTTTTGTCGATCCTGCGTCGGCGGCGTCAACATTTAGGTTCAGTCTGTGGTTAAAGTTTTTTTAGTCATCAATAACTTTGTCATACCTACATGGAATTTTATGAAATTTGGACAGAAGCTTGTTTATGAGCAAAAGACTGTATCCAGAGCAAAATTTTGAAAATTTTGAAAATATTTATTTTCATTTTCCGAAAATGACATCAGCAATCGCAGGCGAGACACAAGGTTTCGCGGAACCCCTTACGAATTTTTATTATTGTTTTTCAAAGTCATAGT
Organism: Mytilus californianus; assembly: GCF_021869535.1. Lineage (NCBI taxonomy): Eukaryota > Metazoa > Mollusca > Bivalvia > Mytilida > Mytilidae > Mytilus > Mytilus californianus. Next base: position 83,215,337 of record NW_026262712.1, read on the forward strand.
TTTGTTTTGTGTATGGAGTGTCGGTTACACCTTTGCATGGACGTCAGGAAATGGGTTCATTGGCCATAGGAGGAAATGGTTTGGATCAGAAATGGATTCCACGGATTACATTCCATGGGCACTGCATGCCTGTTATACGATGTTTGTAGCCAATATAACGTGTGGAGGAATCATAGAGCGAGGAAGACCTATCACCTACTTTGTATTATCACTGTTTCTTGCCTGTACGTACTCTAATTAATAAAGATATGAGTATTAATAATTTGAAAAATGTAATGTTAAAATTACCGAATCTAAATTTACCAAAGCTTTTACAGATTAACCCACATTGGCTTTTCTTATGAAAATACACAAATTATACATTGAGATTACAGATTTAAGAGAATTTCCTACGTCACATTTACTGTCATACGTCACCAAACATATATAGAACTTAAATAGAACAACTACCGAGTTCAACATTTCACGAGAAATGTAGAATCTCAGTTTAAGAACAAACAATTATAGAAAATACGAATATTTCTTGGTGAATTCGAAATTGTAATGAAACATTCTTTTAAATTTCATTTGTTGCAATTCTATGAAACGTTAACTAATTATTATTGACACGTTAGTATTTTCAATAATTATTGTGTAACATGATTTGTTAACTGTATTAAAGTGCAAAGTGGTAAAATAAAGAAGGGTCTGGATGGGGTTTACAGAATAGAGAATAATGCCTATTAATGGTAAAAAAAGAGCAGAATAATGTACAAAAAATATAAAGAATACAGAAAAATAGTGCAAAAAAAAAAGGAAAAAGAAAAGAGAATAATGGGGTGCTTAAATATAAAGAATAGAGAATAATGGGGTGCTTGAATATAAAGAGTAGAGAATAATATGCAAAATATATAAAGAATTGAGAATAATTATCTAAATTGACGAATACAGAAATGAAGGACCCCATTCATACCCTCACAAAGCATACTTACAAGCCATTATGATTTGAATTCCACTTCATGGCTTTGTGTAATTGTTGCCAAAGAGTCTATTTGAAAAGTGAGAGGTGGTTATTTTTGCATTGCTACAAAAATATTCAAACTACGTTTTCATACTATTTCTTTTAAAAATTATTCTATATTTATAAGAATTTGAAATAAGTTGGAATTAAAACATGTAATCAGGGATTTGTATACTATACAAATCCTTGATGTAATATGTCAGTAAATTATATGTGAAGTTACAATATGTTGTCAATAAGTTTCCATGGGAATATAATCTAATATATCTTATTTGAAATATAGACTGCACGGTCTTATTTCCCTAGACAGAAATTATAGCTGAACATATTTATGATTAAATTTTAGATTTAGATTTTAATTTAAAGACAGCTTCGAAGCATGCATAGAAAACAACGTTTTAGAGAAGATAATTCAGATACTTAAATAGGACATTTTGTTTAGGAATTCAAAAATTACTTTCTTACCTTTCAAATGACCCATTACAATAAATACATCCTTAATAAGTCAATACGTAACCCTTTCATTGTAACAATGAAGTGAAATATATAGCATATAGGGTTGTAAGTATGCTTTATTTTATCACTTTGTACTTCGATGACTTGACTGTGGTTCTTCTACAGCAGTTGGTTAGATATAAGAAGATGTGGTATGAGTGACAATGAGACAACTCTCCATCCAAGTCAAAATTTATAAAAGTAAACCATTATAGGTCAAAATACGGAGACTTGGCTCACACCGAACAGCAAGCTATAAAGGGCCCCAAACATTACTACTGTAAAACCATTCAAACGGGAAAACCAACGGTCTAATCTATATAAAAAACGAGAAACGAGAAACACTTATGAACCACATCAACAAACGACAACTACTAAACATCAGATTCCTGACTTAGGACAGGTGCAAACAATTGCAGCGGGATTAAACGTTTTAATGGTACCAAACATTCACCCTTATCTGAAACAATAGTGTAACTGTGAGCCAAAATTTGTTCCTGTGAAAAAAGTTCCAGTGGAACTTATATCACAGGAAATATGTTCTGGGTGAACTTTTTTCACAGATAGTTTCTATATAATTTGTTCCATCTCTATAAAATAAGTTCCACACTTTACCTGGTGAAATAAGTTCTGGATTTGGTGAAATGTGTTCCTTATTTAGTGAAATAAGTTCCGGGTTTGTGAGATTTGTTCCTTACCTGGTGAAATAAGTTCTGGGTTTGTGAGATTTGTTCCTCACCTGGTGAAATAAGTTCCTTGTCTGTGAAATGTGTTCCACTGGTTAAACAAGTTATCTTATATACTGAGCATTTGTCACCAGTGAGTTTAAAGTTATCATTCAAGTACTGTATAAAAACATGTATTATATATTGATAATGTAATAAATCAAAAGTGTAAAATCCAATTTGGATCCTGTGAAGTATAGCAAATGTTTAATAAAATATCAAAATGACACTTAAGAACCAGAAAAGAGTAGAATAAGAAAAATCATTCAGAAAACAAGAATGTGTCCATAGTACACGGATACCCCATCCGCACTGTCATTTTCTATGTTCATTGGACCGTGAAATGGGGTAAAATCTCTAATTTGGCATTAAAATTAGAAAGATCATTTATTTATTTTATTACATAGCTTTTATATAGCGCCTATCTAATAAACATAATACTCTAAGCGCTTAACATATAAAATTGAAGGAAAATATTATCACAATGCATACAATAATAGCAAAAATATATATATATATATATATGAACATAAGAATGAAACAGAAATTAAATAGAATAATGATGTAAATTAAAAGCATTGAAAGGGGAATTATATATCACAATGAATACCATAAAAACATATTAGAATATAACAGACAACCAAAATTAACTAAAATAATGATGAAAATTATAAGTATTTACATTCCCTGTGGTATATACACAAGTAAAACCTATAAAAATTTGCATTAAAGGATTTATTCACTTAGCTAAGAGAAAATATAAGGTAGAAATTTAACCAGTAAAACACAGAGAAAAATAAATAAAACAGTCTCTTGAATAAAAACTTTAAAACTAAAAATTAAAAATTTAAATAAAATAAAAATAAAAAGGCCCTATCACTTAAACTGTTAGAATAATAAATAAATATCATAGGTCTTACACATCACAGTACGCCAGTCTAAAAATATGTGTCTTTAAACCTTTTTTAAAACGAGGAAGCGATTGTTCTTTCCGTAAATGAATTGGTAGGTCATTCCACAATGTAGCTCCAGCTCGGTCGAATCGCCTTTCACCGTATGTTTTAGTGCGGACATCTCTTGGTTTCGTTATGAGTCCTTCATTTTCTGACCGAAGTGTTCTAATAGGAGCGTATGGTACAATCAGTTCTTCCAAATATTTAGGTGCTTTATCGTGTAATGCCTTAAAAACGTAAAGTAAAAGTTTAGAATGTGATCGGTATTGCACGGGGAGCCAATGCAGCTGCATCAGAACAGGTGTTATGGAGTCAAACTTCCTTTTTCTTGTGATAAGTCTAGCTGCTGTGTTTTGAACGCGTTGCAGTCTTGCTATAGTGGAAGAGTTTACATTATATAACAAAGTGTTCCCATAGTCTAATCTGGAGGTGACAAGAGAGCAGACTAGTGTCTTACACGCATTTTCAGTGATATATGATCTAATGTTTCCGATGGTTCGAATCTGGTGGTAACATGATTTTGAGACGGCTGTTACCTGCTGTTCCATACTCAAGGTCTTATCAAAGAACACTCCCAGGTTCCTAACACAGTTCGCATCACTTAAAATAGTGCCATCATAGGGAACATGTGTACTAAGTTTCAAGTTGATTGGACTTCAACTTCATCAAAAACTACCTCGACCAAAAACTTTAACCTGAAGCGGTACAGACGGACGGACGAACGAACGGACGGACGAATGGACGGACGAACGAACGGATGAACGAACGGACGCACAGACCAGAAAACATAATGCCCATAAATGGGACATAAAAAAGTATAGTGAAAGATGAACATTTTTACTAATTTAAAAAGGACAAAGTGACTGATCAATTATATTAAAAGCCATGAAGAAACAAAAGACACTCTTTTGAAACTGTACATGTGCCATGACATAAGTACCTGAATGACTAGAACATCCATGACAGTTAACAGGAAGCAAGAAGGAATACCACATAAAACATAAAAACAAATTATGATACATTTCCGATGCCTTTTTTTCTTTTCTTCGTCCTATAGTTACACTAATGCCTTCAATTGCAAATGTACCCCTTTATTTCACTTTTTTGAAACTTTTAACATTGGAACAAAACTCATGGAGCTGTAAATTTTGCTCTGGAACTTATTTCACATTTGGTAAAAAAAATTAGTTCCGGAACAAATTTTACAGTGATGGAACATATTTTCTGTGATATAAATTCCGGTGGAACATATTTCCTATGACATTTGTTCCGGTGGAACAAATGTCACGCCGGAACACATTTTTTGTTACATAACATCACAACATAGAAAGACACACTATAAAATATCAATTGAAATGGCTTAACTCAATCAAAAGACATATTAACACCAGTGAACATACACTGAACAAATAAATTTGATCTATGATACAATGTAAATACAAAATAAATAAACTAAGGGAAGAATTTTTAAAGTAACATGTTATACCGCTGTGAAATGTTAAACAATTTAAGAAAAACAATATGCTTGAACAAAAATATCAGCCATTTGCAATTACATTAAACACAAGGTAAATGAAAATAATACGTTTGGTTTTATGAAACAAATTGTATGTTAAAAATTTTAAATGAACGGGAAGGTGAAGAGCAACACTAACTTTCAAGTCACAGTAACATAATGTTATACATGTCATACACATGTTTATTGTTGTTTAGTTTTCATTCATCCAGTCGTTGTTCATTGGGCTTGGGATGACGAAGGATGGTTACAAACAGTTCATTTACGGGACAAAGAAGATGTAGTTTTCAAGGTCAGACTTATTGTTTCGAAGTAGGCAGATCTTTTGATCACATTCATATATATTAAATTAAGACAAAACAGGGACAATTAATGAGAAGAGTTAAATAAAAAGAAAAATCAATAGGAACATTCGCCAAAAGTTTTATAGAAAAAGTGACAATTCCGATAGCCGTTAGAATAACATCAGAACACGGCTGGAAGTGTCGAAAATCACTTTGTGGCCACTTGAAATAGTCGGACCACCCAAATTAAAATTTAATATTCCCGTCTTTATGTATCTGTTTACTATCGTACAAATCCTAGTGAGATGATGATGAAGAACATGTCTCAGTCTTTAGTTTTCTATGTTGTGTTTTGTATACTGTTGTTTGTCTATTGACCGCTTTCTCTTTTCGCCATGGCATTGCCAGTTTGATTTTGACTTAGATAAGATTAGATAAGATAAGATATTTTATTGGTTTAAAATAAAATATTACAGGATTGTTACAAAAAGACAATACACATTGGCTATACATAAACATACAAACACCTATCTGTCCACATTTATAAACATTGTATATATAAATTTGTAGATACCCTCCATTATTAAAATAGAAAATATTGTTAAATAATATATATATCAAAGTACGGCCTTCAACACGGAGCCTTGGCTCACACCGAACAGCAAGCTATAAAGGGCCCCAAAATGACTGGTGAAAAACAATGTAAACAGAAAAACCAACGGTCTAATTTATATAAAAAACGAGAAACGAGAAACACCTATGAACCACACTAACAAACGACAACCACTGAACAACAGGCTCCTGACTTTAGGACAGGTAAATAAAAATGCAGCGGGTTTAAACTAGTTAGCTGGCGCCAAACCCTCCCTCTAACCTGGAACAGTGGTACAATAGCACAACACAAGAACACACTATACAAAACAATAAACGAAAAACAAATATGATAAACAGCAACAAACAACAACCATCATTCAATTACAGGCTCCTGACTTGGGACAGGCACATATAGAATGTGGCGGGGTTCATGCTTGTATGTTTTTGTGAGTTTATACTGGCAAGCATCACTCATCTATATTATGTTAGTTCATTGTCCTATTGTACACTCATCGTGCCTGAGGTAAAAAAAATATTGTGTCTTGTTATTTATTGTTTTAATAAGCTGCAGTTCAACAAGAGTTGACTGATGCTTAATCAAGTAACTGAATGTGCACAGTAAGGTGTCAATAAATTTTTCACATTCACCCAATCAGTTTGGTTAAAGAGTCCTAAATTTTGTCAAGGTAAATGGCATGCAGCCAAAACTCATATTTTATGAAAAGTATAAACTGACCGCTCAATTTTTGAAATGTAGACAACTATTTTCTATGTTATTGTACCAACCAACTTGACTAGTAGAATTGTAATATGAATGATATCAAAGTTTTCAAGTCGCCTTAAAGAAATAATGAGACAGACAATTATCAATTTGAGCCAATGATTGGTCGGATTGTCATTGAAGGCTGACGGTTTATTCTGGCTAAATTTTGTTCCCATACAATTAGAACTATTATTCATTATGCTATTGTATATAAATATCATTCAATTGAAAATGACCCACAAGAAAAAGACAAAACGTCTTAACAAATTTTATTACTCAAAATCTAAAACCGAACGTCTCCATAATTTCTGCAGGACATTGGAGGAAGCTGTGTTGTACATATATCTGGGGGAGTTTCTGGATTTGTTGGCGCATTACTTTGTAAGCCACGGCAAGAAAGGACCAGACAAGTGTCTGCCTTTAAAGTTTTGCATTCGCATTCAGCTCCGGTAGGTGGAAAAAGTTTCGATATTTGTGATTTAAGTATGAAATTATTAAATACATGTACTCTTTTTCTAAATTACCATACATATGAGATTACAATGTTTTAATTTATTTGTTTGCACCATTATTCTGAAATTTAAAATACTTATTTTGCATACCTGTAAATATTCATGTTGATTTTCTTAATTTTTAATCCTTGACCAAGAACAGTGTTAGCCTTACTTGGGTCAGTGTTATTGAATCATATATATAAAGTACAGTTTTATCGGTTTTTTTTTAAAGTAAATCTAATGAGGCAATCAAATGTGTTTTTCTAAATAATTAATGACCAGATATACCTTTCTAAGGAAATACTGTTCAAGTAATAATTATTCCTAATATCTTTTTGATATATTGTAGATGACAGGCTTTGGTGGTCTAGTTATATACTGTGGTTTGATAACATTACAGCTAACCAGAGTCATTGCAACCAATAGTCAGGCCAATACAGAATTATTAGCTATTGTTATCATCAATAATTTTCTCGCTAGCTTAGGATCTACATTTGTGGTTTTTCTTCTGGCTTGTGCTTTAAATAACCTGAATCAAAGTTCGGTAGGTACATCTGCCATTCCACAGATTATTGCCTACTAATAAGATTAACTGTATTACATGAACATATATATACATTGCGTATCAGCTTTATTAAAGAAATAAAGATGTGTTATGATAACCATACAATAAGACAAGTTCAACAGACGTGAAAGCACATATTAAACCATGCCTCGGCGCTTAAGCCTGACTGCCCAATTGTCTTTAATTTCATGTTCAGATATATTGATGATGAGTTTAAAACTTGGTATTCGATAAATCCCATGTTTTCGTACATAGTTGGTTATTTACATGACACGGTATCATAAAGAAAAGGCTGCGCTGGATTTACAAATGAGTGTTTTGCAAATCTAAAGTGCAGTGTTATGTCCTGTTCCTCAATAACCCACATTGTATCTGTCATATTCCAGTGAACTTATAAAGAAGACTTCCGAAACTAGAAGGTCAGCTTCATATCTTTCTTGAAATAGACACATATGGACGAATTCATACTAGGATCTATTATTCAGTTGTGTTATTGTCAACGTCCCATGTTTTAGTATTAACATACCCTCTGCCTCATCGTATGGCATCAGTTTTCATATCTCAATTGATACACTACGCACGTGTGTGTTCACATCATAAGGATTTCTTTAACAGGGGTGTTCTCTCATAAAATCTCCAACAGGTATCATTGAAAAGAACGACTGAATTTTCACAAGTTTCAAGTTTCAAGGTCATCATCACGAATTGGTTGGCCGATACAATATATCTGTATCTCAACCCATGAGACATGCTTTCCTGGTGTCAAATACCAGTATGGTCGTCTGATATTCAAATACCAGTATGGTCGTCTGATATTCAAATACCAGTATGGTCGTCTGATATTCAAATACCAGTATGGTCGTCTGATATTCAAATACCAGTATGGTCGTCTGATATTCAAATACCAGTATGGTCGTCTGATATTCAAATTTGCCGATTGTGTCCTATTCCCTATCGTGACATTTTCACTGAGTTTGAATTTCCATGACGGATGATGCATGTAAAGCAGGAGACGCTTATCCTGTCAATGTCGGTCTTGCTCTTTTTGGAGCTGATGAGATTCCTTCAATGTTTTACCTCGAGTGCGGGAGGTCGTGGGTTCGAAACCCGGCCGGGCCAAACCAAAGACTTTAAAATTGGTATTTGCTGCTTCACCGCTAAGCACGCGGCATTAAGGAGTAAGAGCAAAGACTGGTCGGCTCGGAGTCAGAATAATGTGTCCGGGTAAGGTGGCATGTCTTCCTGCGGACTGTTACCTTGTGAACTAGCACGTTAAAAATCCAGCTCAGTGTATGGGTCTAGTACAAAGCAGGGTTAATATTCATATTACATTAACATGTTATGTTCCCATCTAGAATATGCATATTAATTTGCCGCTGGACGTCAAGCAGCCAACCATCATCGACATCATCAATTTCTTATCGATTGAAAATGCAAATCAAATTAAAGGCAACAGTAGTGTGTCGATGTTCAAAGCTTATAAATCCATTAATATGATACAAATCAAGGTGAAAAAAGAAACAAACTGAGGGAATCTAAGAATGCGTCGACAGGGTGACAAGACCGAATGCGGCGACAGGGTGACAAGATCGAATGCGTGGACAGGGTAAGTGGATTAACGACTTTTGAACATCGGAATACTACTGGTCCCTCTTATATTGCAAAATAATATTTCCACAACAAGATTGACGCAAAGAAACCAACATTAGCAGATAACATGCTTGTTCTTATTAATACATGTATTTTGAAATAGTAAAAAATGTTAATTGTGGTCATCGTGAGTTTTTCATTAATATTGAGCATTTAAATCCCAGTAAGGATAAACAAATCTGTATTTCCCAGAAACACTGTCTAGTTTGGGAATTTTCATGTACTTGGAATGTCATAGCTCGTCTAAAAAGGAAAAAAAATCACATGACAGCCTGAATAAAAAAAATTTTTTTTTCAGTCTAAAAGTAAATTCCACTGGCCAATGATACAAGCTGTCGTCAATGCTGCTTTAGTTGGTAATGTGAGTATATTTAATTAAAGTTTTTATTCAGTACTGGTAAATAGTTGATCTCAGATAGTTGATTTGAGGTGTTTAAACAGTTTTTTTTCTTCATCCATTACCCATGACGGTTATTATAATAAATGTATATTCAAGTCATTGTTAACACACGAGTGAAACATTAACCTGTTTGTTTTTAAGTTTCATGATATAAAACATAGTTGTTTTGAATGAAATATTTTTTTCTCTCACTCGAATCCTAATTGCATATAAAGATCAAATTTCTATGTAAATATGGTAGTCTCTATAATGACAGACTGTATGAAGGCAACTGCTTCAAGACCTGTTTTGTACACAAGAATAAAACAACATACATAACTGATTTGAAGGTCGTATATTGTCGATCGGATGTTGCAATGGAAAAATATCCTATTGTGAAATAGAAAGTCCTTGTTTGGAATTTGTTCATAACGATTATATTGCCGTGACAGACTTGATATCTTTCAGTTTTAAAAAATAGTCTTAGATTTGGATTAATGAGAAAAATTACAAGAATGTAGAAATGCTTGCAGGTCTGAAATAAATAAAACAATCGTTTAAAGAACACATTTCACTACATCTTCAGATGGTTGCTCCATTATTTTTAAAATAAAATCAATATTTTGTGGTTTTTACCCCCAAATTATCAAAATTTGATGTCAGTAAAACATTGTTGAACCATCATTTTTTTCTAGGTTTCTGTTGCCGCAGGGTGTGATACTTACTACCCGTATATATCATTCGTTGTTGGTTTGATAGGAGGCCTTGTCTATATATTCTACAGTTTTGTGGTATATCTTTGTATGGTTGACGATCCAGCAGAGACATTTGCAGGTACTAGCAAACATCTTAACCATACATAAACGTCATAAGTAGTTAAATATAAAATAAGCAGAACCTATGAAATGGGAATTTGGAAGAACAAGAAAAAACAAATGCCATTGTTTGCCTTTTTTTTAAATTGGAACCAAGAACTAAGTCAAAGAAGAAGAATAATGAAATAATATTTTACGCTTGTAGAAATCTGGTGGCCCAATTTATTTGAATTATATATATATTTAATAGAGCGACTTTTGATAACAATGTTTGATTTTTACGTCTTGAATAATGTAAAAGATGTAAAATGTTAAAACAACTGTGTCAGAGTATTTTCGTTATATTACTTTATTAGTTGTATTGAAGTGGTTAGTTTCTATACCATTTCTATTTGTTTCGTCAAGATTCGAGCAACACGATTATTTCCAATATTTAGAAGATAATGATATTTAAAATTATTTCTTTTATGTTTTGAATGTAATTGTTTAGCATTCATTTCAGAATTAAAACAGGGGTCTTAACCTTTTTCATTGCAGTTCATTTTGGTCCAGGCTTTTGGGGAGTGCTGGCCACTGCTATTTTTTCCAGGACATATGGTGCAGCTTATCAAACTAATGTAAACGGGACTTATGAAGAGACACCATACCTTGTTAGTATAAATGCCTCAGTATTGTATATCATCATTCCAAAATAAGAACAAGTTGTTGATTATTTCAGCACAACCCAGAAATTATTTTATATACAAAAACAATTGTTCACGAAGTCGCAAAATTGGTCGTTTAATAAATCCCGAATCGTAAACTCGTGTCATAACTTAATAGAAAAGTTACTCAGCTGTAACACAAATAATTACTTTAAAATGTATATCATAGAATAAAGAGAATACTAGAAGTTGACAAATAACGAAAAGGTTTGTCTATGAATAATTATATTTTTCAGATATTTGCATGGAATTTAATTGGAGCGATAGTTGTAACGGCATGGTGTTTTGTGTTAGTTCTAATTGTTCTCCTGGTTGTGCTGTTAATTGGAAAACTGAGAGTTAAAAGGGATATAGAATGTGAAGGTAGTTGTACATTTATTCTTCGCATTCAAGCTTCTCTTTATTTTATTCAGAAAAATATACATTCATGCGAGATTGTAGAGTATTCTGTTTTATCTAAAAAATAATCTGATCAAACGTTCTGTAATGTCCTAGGCGTATTTTCTATTTCACCAAACGATGACTTGGGAATTTCATAGATGCGAAAAGGGGAAATCAAAACCCCACTAAAAGAAGAAAAAAAGAGAAATAAAAAAAAGCAGACCAGCTCTCAATTAACTACTTACCAATACTCACATGTAAACAAAACTAAAAACTAAAACTTAGGAAAGAAGAAACAAACTAGTTAACACGTTGATAATATATTCATATATTATTGAACTTGCACATGCTAGTAGCTTAATTTGTAAATTCTTTAAAATGGACTTTGACCAGGTGTTGATGCAGATGCTTTTCAAGAATTTGCTTATCCTATCGAGGCTTGGAAAAGAGCACCATATGAAGAAAAGTTCCAAATGGAGGACGATGGTAATTATAGATATATATTACATTTACTTAAATGAAAATCCGTATACTAGTAATACCCGATACAAATATTAGCCACTGCCAGATGGATCATTTTCGTTTATGTTAACTTTATTTTTCGGATGGAAATAGCATAATCATAGTAAAAATAATGTCAACACTGCACGATACACTCAGTATTAAGTTTTTGAACGTATGAAATATAGGAATGATTTATGTGAAAAAAGATTGTTTCAAAGACAAATTTAGGAAGTACAAAACACTACATTTATAGGTCATATCACAAATATTTCCGACTTTGTATGGTTTCAGAGGATTTGCGGCTCAATGAAATCGGTCTCTTCCATTAGTAGTATAGAAGTTTATTTAAAGGATCGATAAGTTTACCCGGATCGTATCTGAATTTCCGGGCTCGGTAAACAACATCTCCGTAAAAATTAGGATGTGCTTTCCAGTTTAAAATCAGTTTTCTACAGGAACAACCAAACTTCCAAGTATGGGTTTTCCGTCAGTTTTTTTTATATACGTAATCTAGCCTAAAAGCGATTAGACTTCATAAAAAATAGCATTTTAATTTAGTAATAATTAATTTTAACAAAATATGAGTATAATTCATTTTTGTCAATCATTTGTATTTATAATTCTTTCGAGTAAGGCATTTGAATGTCATGATTGTTCACTTCAATATAACATAAAGAATATTTTTTTATGTTATTTTCTTTCAGAGTCTGTCATTAGTGAGAAGCCACCGATGCCGCAATCTGATCATTACCGTAATTATTGTCGATATTGTCCAGAACATGATGGCCGTTATCGACCAGTACCTCATTACTGTCCAGAACACGACAATCGTTCTCGAACACCACCACCTAGGTACTGCCCAGAACACCATTTCCACTCATATCGTCCCAACTATTTTATGACACCACGAGCTAAACTAGCTAGACCTCCTTACGATAGCATATACAAAATATAGAAAACCTCTGATGTGACAAAATCAATGAATTACTGCAATATGCAACGAGTGCTGTATATATTTATACTTTTGTACTTTCATAAAAAAAAATATTATCATTTTGAATAAATAATGATATACAATGAATTAGATATCGTAATTATTTTTTATATTGATTCATTGACATTTGGTAGTCTATGTTTTTAGATCATCTCAACTCTTTGTCTTTAATAGTACGTAGTTTTTCGTCCGATTTTTATGCCTCCACCTATGATAGTAGTAGGGGCATTATCGTTCGCCCGTTTGTTCGTTCGTCCGTCCGTCTGTCCCGCTTCATGTTAAAGTTTTTGGTCAAGGTAGTTTTTGATGAAGTTGAAGTCCAATCAACTTGAAACTTAGTACACATTTTCCCTATGATATGATCTTTCTAATTTTAATGCCAAATTAGAGTTTTGACCCCAATTTCACGGTCCACTGAACATAGAAAATGATAGTGGGAGTGGGGCATCCGTGTACTATGGACACATTCTTGTTAAATCTTCTTTTACAACTAGATAGTCTGTTAACAAAAAAAAAAAGAGAAGATACCAATGGGGACAATCAAAAACCATAAATCGACAAAACACATATAGCGCCATGGAAACTGGAAGGATTGGAACCGAAAAACAACATACAACAGTCCACAAAACACTACGCAGAAAACAAACGATCGAGCAACACGAATCCCACAAATAACTGGGTTCCTGTTCCCCTAGTGCATAAGCCGAATGTTGTCCCTAAAAGTAAACATTTGCAGCGTATAAACTGGAATAAAATTAATAAAGGTGAATATCATAGATCAATGGAATTAAATTTGCAGTCAAAATAACTGAAATAGATAATCTTACTCTTGAAAACTTTGATGAATTTGTGATTTCTGCCTGTGAGATAATTATTCAAACAGCTGATACGCTCCAACCGCCTAATAGTAGAAAACGTGGGGAACAAGTGGAGAAAATAGTAGATATTGGACTCCGAATATGACGGAAATTTTAAATCGTAGTAAATTTCATTATTGGATGTGGAAACAAGAGGGAACATCAGATAAATCAAGCATTCATTATCAACAAATGAGAGTATTTATAAAGAAACTCAGATCAGAGCAAAGGAAAATAGAATCTGCTTAGAGACAGTCTAAATTTACTAAAATTATGTCGTTATCTGACAGAAATGATAAAAAATATCTATACTTTAATTAACAATCAGCGAAACATGCGCTCTTCCGTGACATCTATTCTCAAGTATGATAATAATATAATTAATACTGAGGAAGGAATTTTAGATACCTGAGCTTCATATTATGAAAATTTAGCCACACCTGTCGATAACCCGGACTTTGATTATACATATAAGCTTATTGTGGAACAGGAGATATCATTCTTGACTGATACTTATACTGACACTAGAGATGTTCTGGCCCCAGTCTCAGAAAGGGAGGGTGTACAAATTGTTAATTCACTTAAGAATGGAAAAGCACCTGACGCCTCTAGAGTAACCTGTGAACATCTAAAATTTGGTGGAAAAACTCTCTCTCACGTCTTAACATCTATCATAAAATTCTCATTTTCAAATCATCTTATACCAACTATATTTAAAAATTCGTAAAGGTTCCGCGGAACACACTGTCTCGCCTACTTTTGCTGTTAGTCGCAGGCTCAACAAAAATGGGGAAAAAAATATTAAAAAATTTCCTCTAGATACTATCTTTTGATTGTAAGAAGCTTCTATCCAAGTTTGGTAAAAATACAGGATGGTTTATGAATCTAATAAACGATTTAAAAACTTTATCTGCAGACTGTATGTAATGTTAACAGGAAGAAAAACTAAGTCCATTTATAAGTAATATACGGAAAAACAGGAAATAATTTTTTAGAAAATTTCCTTCTAGATACTAGCTTTTGATCATAAACAATCTTCTGTCCAAATTTGGTACAAATCCAGGATAGTTTAAGAAAGTTATAACAATTTTAAAAACTTTAACCACAGAGTGAATGAAATGTTAACTGGCAGAAAAACTAAGTCCATTTATAAGTAAAATACGGAAAAACAGGATTATTTTTTTACGAAATTTACTTCTATATACTATCTTATGATCATAAACAAGCTTCTGTCCAAGTTTGGTACAAATCCAGGATAGTTTACGAAAGTTAATAAAATTTCAAAAACTTTAACCACAGAGTGAATATTTGTGGACGCCGCCACCGTCGACGACGACGACGACGCCGACGACGGAATGTAGGATCGCTATGTCTCGCTTTTGCGACAATAGTCGCAGGCTCGACAAAAATGGACTTGCCTGTCCTGTTTATAAGAAAAAAGGGAAACCGAAAGAGGATCCTGGTTCCTATAGGAAAATAACTATTACTAATCCCATTGGGAAATTAACAGAAAAATTACATCTTGTCAGGAATAAGGACATT
Source organism: Mytilus californianus (assembly GCF_021869535.1). Taxonomy (NCBI): domain Eukaryota; kingdom Metazoa; phylum Mollusca; class Bivalvia; order Mytilida; family Mytilidae; genus Mytilus; species Mytilus californianus. Next base: position 83,230,552 of record NW_026262712.1, read on the forward strand.
ATTTGAAATATACAAAGTCCATTACAGAAAGACTTTACTCAAGGTGAAATACCACTGGTGGCTGCACTTATTCTTACCGAATTACATACTGAAGCTAAGGAGAAGGGGATCCACTCATTATTGCACTAACAGATGCCAAAAGCGCTTTTGATGTTGTCCGACACGATGGTCTTCTCTGAGAAATGAATAAAGCTGGCCTATGCGGCGACAATTGGCTTCTTTTCAAAGACTGGTATAAAGACCTGAACTCAAATATCAAATGGCAAGGACAAATGTCCAGAACATTCTTGGAATCTCAGGGCGTCAAAAGGGTGGTGTCTGGTCCCCAACTGCTTATAAGATTTTTATAAATTATCTTCTCACAACTCTCGAAACTTATCGTATTGGCTCTCATATTGGTTCTATCTACGTAGGAGTGCCGACCGTAGCAGATAATGTTACATTGTACCTTAGTATCAAATTTCCCGTACGAATTACAGACAATGTTGGATCTAAAAACTTTTCATGCAAATAAATTCCGTTATCTAATTAGTAGTAAAAAAATCTTGCATACTTAATTACAGATGTGTCGACTCTTACGACTGGTCCATCAATGGTGAACCTTTGGATACTTCAGAAAACGCTGTTCATCTTGGTATTCAACGTGATAAGCTCTCCCGTCTGGGTACAAAAGAAGTTGTCCCTGGTCGCATACAACTAGCCAGACAGACTGTTTACTCACTGATGGGTGCTGGACTGTATGGTCTAAACGCATTCAACCCAAAGGTCTCACTTCATCTTATCCGCTGCTATGTGATTCCCAGGCTTTTATACGGACTTGAGGTATTACTGCTTTCGAAAACAGATATTAGCAATCCTACAACATATTTTGTGAAGCTATTAAAACGTATCCAACATATACCGGACCGTACAGCAAATGCTGCAGTCCTTTTACTTATTGGGCAAATTCCAATTGAAGCGGAGATCCATACAAGAATTCTTGGTATTTTTAGAAACATTATTGATAACGATAACTCTATCGAACGTGATTTAGTCTTCCGTCAACTTGCAATGAAATCTGAGACATCAAACAGCTGGTTTCGTAAAATAGTTACTATCACAGAATTATATGATCTACCGTCACCTCAAGATCTACCTGTCAGTCCTCCTTCAAAGTCAAAATGGAAAAAACTGGTAAACACCTCTGTCAACTACTACTGGATAACTAAACTAAAATCTGAAGCGTCAGAAAAATCATCCACTAATCTCATGAACTTTGAAGATGCGGAATTTGGAAGCATTCATCTTATTTGGAATACATGTGGATCTGAACCTTACTCTACGTTACGTGTCTGCATCAAATCCAAATTAGCATGTAATACATATACTCTTCAGTGTGACAAGTCTACATTTAGTAAACGGCAAGTCAGTGCAATCTGTCCGTTATGTCGAATTGAAGAAGAGAATCGGTTTAGCGTTACATTTTGTTTTGAGATGTTTTACATTAGATAATGCTACAAACCACTTTATACTTTATACAAAGTCTAAAAACCTTCATAAAAGGTGTTGTATCAACTAAAGTATACGATGCACTATTTTGTTCTGAAATTAACACTTTACAGTTAATTATCGACTGCAGTGGATTTCATTTTCTGACAAGAGGTGAAATATTTACAGTGGAGTGCATCACCAGAGGACTATGTTTTAAGTTACATCAGGTGCGATCGACTCTATTGAGGTAGTACTAATTAAACAATTAGTTAAAGAAAATAAAGTGCCCAGCAGGGACAATGTTTATTTGAAATGGAGCAATTAACATTTACAGGTCAGCTGACTTTCGCTCCAGTTTCTGTCGTGTCTATATCAAGGGATGTTCTTATTTTCGTGTGTAAATAGAGGTGGTGGTTAATGTGTATAAAAGAATCAATTATAGTGCATTGGATTGATTGACAATTTAATGATATTCACACTTGGTCGTCTGATATAGGTGGAACAGTAAAGACTAAAGCTAACTCTAAAGCTGTACGCCTGCTACAATCCGTTGATGAAAGATAACTTGTTCCACCAGTGCAGACGTCGTTGTACTACTGCTACAATCCGTTGATGAAAGATAACTTGACGTCGTTGTACTCCTGCTACAATCCGTTGATGAAAGATTACTTGTTCCACTAGTGTAGACGTCGTTGTACTACTGCTACAATCCGTTGATGAAAGATAACTTGTTCCACTGGTGCAGACGTCGTTGTACTCCTGCTACAATCCGTTGATGAAAGATAACTTGTTCTACTGGTGCAGACGTCGTTGTACTCCTGCTACAATCCGTTGATGAAAGATTACTTGTTCCACTAGTGCAGACGTCGTTGTACTCCTGCTACAATCCGTTGATGAAAGATAACTTGTTCCACTGGTGCAGACGTCGTTGTACTCCTGCTACAATCCGTTGATGAAAGATAACTGGTTCCACTGGTGCAGACGTCGTTGTACTCCTGCTACAATCTGTTGATGAAAGATTACTTGTTCCACCAGTGCAGACGTCGTTGTACTCCTGCTACAATCCGTTGATGAAAGATAACTTGTTCCACTGGTGCAGACGTCGTTGTACTCCTGCTACAATCCGTTGATGAAAGATAACTTGTTCCACTGGTGCAGACGTCGTTGTACTCCTGCTACAATCCGTTGATGAAAGATAACTTAAGGCAAAAGTGATATAGAAATGTATCTACATATTCAACCTATTCACTCAATTGGACATGTAAAAGGAAAAACATTAAAAATTATATATAATCATAGAATTACCATAGTTCATCTGCACTAAGATTTGTAAATTGAACAATTGAAAAAAATGACTGAAATCTGGACCGAAATCATTTTACGAGATAAACATTAGCGATCACGAAATAAATAATTATGCTGAAAAATTCAATGATTATGTCCCCTTACCTTTTAATGATTAAAATAAAGTTCGTATTTGTTTTGATAGAGATTATCATGTGAACTAGGTATGAATCAAACTATAGCAAAATTACGATCAATATGTGACAGTCTTCGGCTAAATGATTTTTTCCTGAATTAATCACACGGAAATTAAACTTTTCTGTAACCTTTCTTGTGTCTGGAAAATATACAGGTTAATATGAAAAAGATTGTGTTTTCCAGTTTAGTGAACAAACACTGGAACCGTTTTGATTAAACTGAGAGCTAATTTGTAATTAGACCATGTTTACATAATCTGTCCACAAACAATAGAATGTCAACGTTGTTGACGGTCGTGGAATGGAGTGGGGACGAGTGTGTGTATATTCTCACAGGCGATTTGTAATATTTATTTTTCAAAGCTTTCAGAGACTGAAATATTATTTTTATATACCAGACTTCTCATTTCAGAACTTTTTTCACTCGTGGGAATGGTATATCCTTTATGATTATGTTTATATTAGAATGATATTTGATCATATTTGTTAAACTTGATTTCGTTTCTTCGATTTTGAATACATTTAGAAACTTAATCTTCATATCTTAGGTAAACAATTTGACGTGCTGGATATGATATATGTAAAATGATGAACATCGAATAAAGCAAAATTTAGAAGCACACTGAAAATTCACACAGAACCAAAAAGGTCAATATATAAAGTAAACTTACCTAGGACGAGAGAGTTGCAACCTAATTAGCTTTCATAAAATTTACAATCATATCTGTGAAATTGTTTGCGTTGGAAGTGAAATATGGAAATTTTATCGCCCTTCCTTCCCTTTAGTCTATTTTATCCTGCTCAAGCGCTCAGCAATTCTCTAAGCACGGCTTTGAGACGTGAGCAGAACTTATCAACAACGTCACAATGTCCAAGTGAGACGTTATCCAGCTTTCTTTCGTAAAGCGGAGTGGTAAAAGACCAGAAATAGCATCGTAACGATAAACAGATTATCGGGGTTTCTGCGTTTAGATATAATAAAATATCAACGACTATACACAATGTGACGTTATTTAGATTTCTTCGGAATCATTTGAACTATTAACACGAAAATGAGAAAAAAACCCATACCGTATAGTCGGCAACATAATGCTCCGACATGAAAAGTATGAAATAATTCAATTGAGAAAACTAACGGCATAATTTACAAAACAATTTACGAAAAACAAATATGACACATGAACCAACTACAACCACTGAACTTACAGGCTCCTAACTTGGGATAGGCACATAAAGAATGTGGCGGGGTTAAACATGTTTGTAAGCGCTCAACCATCCCCCACATCTAACAAAAACACAGACCGGACGTGGCAAGGTATTTATACATCCCTAACAACAACAAAAGACACAAAGTACAGATCTTAGAGTACTCTCAGTTACTGACAACTAGTGCGAAGCCAATAACATCTAATAAAAAAAATCATGTATCTAAGACTAAAATATCAATCAGTACACATCCAACATCCGATGGATTTAGTGAAAAGACATCATTAACAGTCAGAGAAAAACATGACCTTGTGCAATGCCAAAATATAGGTATCGACAGATTGTAGTACCGTGAAAGTGCATATGTGTATAACAGTAACATTTAGTATGGTTTTAATTGACTGATGACAAAATCAATATTTATACCAATAAAAACAATATTCAAAAATCTTATTACAGTGTTGAATTGGTAACCTTTTAGAATATGTTTGGGTAAAGGATTAATAAGTTTACTCGGATCGTATCTAAATTTCCGAAATCGACATTTCACATATGTTTTATAGAGATGACTATTTAAAACGGTGAAATATACATATTTATGGTCAAGGTTGAATTTCACATGAAATTAGTTTTTAGATTACAAATGGGTATGTTTGTCGTCCGTTTCGTTGTTATGGATGTTGGTTGTCATCTATGAACAAAGACATGTTAACGCAATTTACATGTCTTTCTTTTTGGGTCAAGGATTCACCGAGAAGTATCACAAATTAATTGAAGGCCATTTAGGCCATGTATCATTTATACGTTCAATGAAAGCACACAGTAAAACGGTAATCAAAATGAAACAGAACGCATCATGGTAAATTCGAGTAAAATGATATTAGTTAGTTCAGTGTTAGATCTTTATATACCAAATATTGTCTGATATGTTATTTTACCGATTGTGTCCGATTCCCGAATTGTGACATTTTGACTGAGTATGGATTCACATGGTTAGTGACGCATGCATGGACCGTCCCACTTACTCTGTCGACGCACCCATTATCGCTCCTTTTGGAGTTCATGAGAGTCCCTCATTTTTTTTTATCTAATATCTTGATTTGTATCTTCTTAAGGATGTACTTAGGTGAAATTAAAAAAAATCTAGAATTTAAAATTGATACTATAAGTAAGAAGAGCATTAGTGAAGGAACAAAATAAGCTAAAAATATTGATAGGTTATGGCGCACCTTTTCGAGATATTTATTTTTTTTTAGATGGCGGGAAAAGGCTGACTCAGACTTTTACCTTATATTTGTATTGGTATTATTTGGGTCTCAAATCGAAAGAAAAGAAATCTAGAATCTGCTTAAATTTTGGTAAATGACCTTTTATGAGCTATTGAAGTCTTATATGAAAAGAAAAATGGGTGTTATGGGGCAAACTATTTTACCCTGTATCGAAGGAAAATAAAAAAAAAGAGGAGTCCGAACATATAACAAAAAATCCTAAACCTGACTCAAGTACATCCTTAATACGGTTTATGAGATTTGAAAATTGGTAAACTACTGTTGCCTTAAACTAAACATGACTTAGTCAAATTGCCCTATTTTGTAGCATTATATTTTGAACTGTCAGTTGTACTTTAACTATTTTTTTAAGTCATAGTAAATTAAAATCGAAAGAAAAAAGTACAGCTGGATATTGTGTATATCATGTTTCAGCACTACATTTATATAATTTTCAAAACATCCATACCTGAAGAGGTCGATTATGTTTTATCCGCCCTCCCCCCACCCTCCCCCCAATGAAAATAAAACTTTCGTGCGTCTGAAGCGCTTTTCTGGATTTACATTCATCGGGATCGCCAAAACATTTGAAATCCCGGAATATGTAAACACGTAGAAACGTTAGGAGCCTAATGATGAAAATTGATCTAAAAAAATAATAGACAAATTCATCTCAGGTCTACTCTGCTTGAGGGAGTTGGAAACTTAATTTCTTAATAATTTTATTAATTTTCAACGGGGAATTCTTTAAATAATAATATCAGTACCAAAGGACGGACTCCTGAGATGATATTAACCTTGGGGACTAACAGTCCACCAGTAGGGGAATCGATCCAGTTTTAGTAAATATAAAAAGCACGTTATAAATAGTGCATTTCTATTGGTATACTTTGAGCACTTTTCTTGGTATACTTTCAGCGCTTTTCTGGGTATGCCTTCATATCTGAAAGCTAGGGATATGTACATACGTTGAACTGTTAAGAGCTATATGACCGAAAGGGGCCTACAAAGAATAGCATATTCATCTAATGTCAACTTTGTTTTAGGGAGTTGGAACCTTTGCTTCTTTATAATTTCTTAATTGAATATCCAGGACTTTTAAGATAGTATGTTATAAATCATGTCAGGACCGAATTACTGCCTCTTTAAGTATACATGCATATAGAATTGCTTCAATCAATTTCCCTTTGGATTAACTCTTCCGACCGTATAAATACTTTATTAATTTCCGAAAATGTCTCAATAAATATTTTAAAAATGTTTAAAACGGATAAAAAAATAAGTTTATTGAATATTTGCGAGTAGGCCGTAATTTAGTATGCTCTTAATTTATTGAACATACGGTTCTTTCATTATTTATCATCTAGTGAAGGCTTTAGAAATGTCAAATGAAACCCAGTATTTTATAAACATATTTAAAATTGGAAATATATTTACATTTTTTTATACTTACTTAAACATTTATGGTATTAAACATATAAATATTTATGGTATTAAACACAGTATGAATGTATTCTTGATGAAAGGCGCTAAAGTGCTAGCATAGTTGATATATATATATACCTAATATTTAGTTCAACTCTACAATTAGTATACGCACTGTTCAATAAAAGTATCACAACGAATTATATAACTAAAAGACTTTTAGGGGTAAAAAACGATCTTTCCCAGTAGACAGCAACCCAGTGAACAGGTGCCTATACAATATGTTAAGGTGTAAATTACCCAAAGTCTAGACACGTGGCTTGACATTGTAGAATTTTAACAATGTTATTTACGTGTGGTTTCATCACCAACGGCTTTATATAATTATAAAACTTACATTCATTGAATGTTGAGTGTATAAAGCTATAAATTATCCATGTTAATGTTTATTGACAATTTTCCTTAGTTGTTATAAAGTTGTTAAAAATGCGAAAGGTAACAGACGGACCAATAACGAACATACAATGGACGATTCTTCCTGCAATGATTAGCCAATAACTCATACTGGCTCTTTGGTCAGATAAGCTAACAAAATAAAACGCAGACTGAACAATTTTTTCTTCTAAAATAAGGCTTCTGAAACACTACAATGTCGAATCGTGGTTGTGAAAGTACAAATGGGTTATACCCAATCATTGATTCTATAATTTTACAAAATTAAAAAAATACTCGAGAGCGTATTTCAGATAAACGTCATTAATTGTGAAAAGAATTAGGTTTCTCGTACGAAGAAAGTACATACAGATGAATTTGATTCACCTTTCTATAACAACCAATTAATAAATCATTGTAATTAAGTTATGAACTTTTTTGATAGAAACCTTGAAAGTTTGAAAGTCTTTTAATTAACAATTTTCTTGACTTTTTTTCACTTTTGTTTGTCCTACTTAAAAGGAGGAGTATGAAACAGATATTCAGAGCATAACTTTCTATTATTACTTGGCATAATTTTTATCATAGTTGTCATTTTAAAAAATTGTGCTCCTTTTTGCCGCATTCATTTTACGGTCATTATATTCTGCGATTGATAAAAATTAAAAAGAAGAAAAATTGACAATACCTTAATAGTGTACTGTGTTCTTGCTAAAATCTAAATAATAACTCTTTAAAATGTTAAATAAAAAGACAATTCCAATTAAGGATATAGAACGAACACATACGTTTTTTTTGTCATTTGTGTTGTTAGTTTTCTGTTTCATTGATATCAAATAACGATACATATGTTTGCTAAATGTATGCTAATTATTGTCTTTGCTATTTCAACCATAGCCTGTTGATATAAATTTACCGGTCTAACAAAAAGTGCAGAGGGCATGAAAATGATAATCAGATCATACAATTGTTTTATTAGCAAGTATCTTTTTTCATCAAAACTAGCATCGAATTGGGTTCTGCTTCACCCACTTGTAATTAAATCCAATGGCAGATATTTTACACAGTGACTGCTAAAAAAAAGAAGAAACACTAATCATGAAATATTAAAACGTTCTCCTACCAAAATTTAAGTAGTAACGTGTTACAGTACAATTAAAATATTTGGAACGAAAAATGGTTGACTGTTTGTCTTAAATGTTAAAACCAGAAGAAGCGGTATGATTGACAATGAGACAACTACACACCAGAGACCAAATAACGTGGACATTAGCAATTATAGGTCAACAATGAGAAATACCATTACAGTATAGTCCGCTATAAAAGGCCCCGACATGAAAAATGTACCCCGTTTTTCGTTTGGTCATGGTGTTGTCTGTTTTTTTCTTTGTCTTATGGTTTTTAATGGCCTGCATGCCTCTTTGGTATTGTCCCCCCGCATGATTAAGAAGCGATTCATATCCTTATCATGGCCACATATAAAGTAACTTTAGATTCATGTTATTTGTTGCCGTTGTTACTTCTACAATAACCTGTAGGTCGCATTTCCAATTTTGATGAAATAAATTTTATCCAATGTTTTCGTTTTTGAAAAAATACTGTTGAATTATGCAACATCAATGTAAATAAAAATCATTTTCCAGACAAATCAATTTGAACAACATATTTATCTCATCAAATTGTTATGATTATATATAAATCAAAATATGTTATGTTAGATAAATAGATAAGCGTGCAAATTTCTATATCAATTTACTAGTAGACACAGATACATGGCCAGATTAACATTATCAGTTATTTACCATAGAGAATTTGTCAATTCTGTACCAATAAACAATATGAAATTGTTTTTTTAAGCTATCAATGTACAAGAAAAATACCAAAAACGCCACTGAATATTCATGTGTTGTATAAATTACGTTATCTGAAAGTCTTGAAGTCACAGCATAGTGAATTATAATTAATTTCAGCATCTCCAATATCTTTATTTCAGTGAAATTGTTATAAAGCTACGTTTCCCACTCGATCAAGCAAAAATTAACCGTATTTGTTCAAAACTATCTATTTTAATAATTAAGTTAATATCTATATTAATAAATAAATTATCCGGTAGCTGATCGTTCAATCCTTTAAGTAATGTTCATGCTGCATATGATTTAAGCCAATTTGATTTTCCTATTTCTAGTTTTCGGAACTGCTTATCCTTCCGGAGCATCTATTTGCAATCTCTCATTTTATCATAGGGACCGTTTTGCCGAGTCAGTCTTTGCCGTGCAATGTTTATTTTTCTACCTGATTTCTAAAAAAAAGTTGGTAGCCTAGATTTTAAATGCGAAATGTAAAAATATTCAATTAATTTACAAAGTTTTTGTCGATGACCGGTGATATTAATTCTAAAGTGGAAGACAATAGTTCTTAGCTATGGAATAACCGTGATTTTCTTTCCAGAAAATGAATGCTGATTTATAAATATACACGCATTGATAGTTTCTATCTTTATAGTTGCTAACTATAGTCCCAAAAGACTTTGTAATAAATGATTATATCATGGAAAAGAAAGAGTGCAGTGTATTGATTCATGACAAAAAATAACTAGAGTTATACTTGCCAACCCCCCAAAAAAACAATGGAACATCGCTTTTGTTACATTTTTAGGGATTCGCACATGGTTATGAAAAACATGTTTGAAGCATTGAATACAGAAAACAGAAAATGATACACAAGTAAGTAAGAATGACATCCGGGTTTTATTTTGGTATCTTATTCAAATCAACGTTTACATCATTGTTTATGGTACCTAAAATCATTAGCCCAGCAACTGTTTAAATGGAACACAACAACAAAGATGTTGTTCCATAGAACAATTGGTTATTTACTAGTATATCATGATAGATATGTTACAAGTGTATCTCGTATACATCCAAGATAAAAATCTGATCCATCTCGTAAACATTCTTTTCCCATTTCAGAAAGAATGTAATACCTAAATATGAAGATACTATTAATATCATAATTTCTAATTATATATATGTGCATATATTTCCTACTTGTTGACACTTTTACTAATTAACTATTTAAATCTTTCACAAAACCATAGAACAAGAATTTAAGCTTTTGTGACTAAAAAGTTATCCAATAAAATCTTCTCTAATTTGCACGTCACAAGTCATATTCATTCATTCTAAAATCTCAAAAGTAACAAATTCAGTAGAAATCGTAATTTACTGCCTTTCAGCGTCTGTTTGAGTTAATTGAATTATAATACGCTGAAACGAACACCCCCATTAGCTGTGGGCAAAGGGCTCATTGGCCAATCGCATTGCTTTTATTGGTTTTACAAGGCATCTCTTAGTTACGAATCATATGCTATTTAATTGTTAGGGATTTGTTAAAGAATAATTCCTGTCTACTTTATACAGCTAATTCATTGAATAAATACGATGGAAAACTGCGTCACTTGGGTATTACTTAAATGAGGTGTCTGTTGAAGTTTATTTGGAAAGACACTGTTTTGGGAGTTAGGTTACACCACTTATATTATTGGTAAGTTTATTTAAGACATTACATATGCCTCTGAATAGTTTTAACTACTTAGATTTATTCATAATTTTTCAGTTTTTACTTTTAATATTGGTTAATATTGGTTAATATTTTTTAACATGTTTCATTATTACAGTTGTCAGATCGTTCCGATCGTAACTATTCATCAAGAAACTTAAATACTGCGGTAGAATTGAGGGTCTGGATGAGGGTTATTCATTTCTGTATTCTTTAATTTTAGGCCATTTTTCTCTATTCTTTATGAATTTTGCCTGTTATTCTCCATTCTTTATATTTTAGCACCCCATTATTCTCTATTCTTTACTTTTTGGTCTATTTTTTTCTTTTCTTTATTTTACCCTTCATTCTGCACATTTTGCTCATTATTCTCTATTCTGTAAACCCTATCCACACCCTCATACTTTCACCGATGATGTAATTGGATCAACAGAATTGTGGCTTTTTTTTACATTTCATTTAATTTTTCAAAGTTTTATGACAGAACAATCATCAGTTGCATTACTCTTAGATCTTTAATGCAAGAAAACAATTTTCCAACTTCTGTGCACGCATGCACAAAAATCTTTTTTAATTGAACCCGATGATTTCGTTACTATATGATATTAGTATTCTACAAATATCAGTGTCTTTTCAGAACCATTGCCTATTCATACTAATTGAAATAACCCTTGGAAATGAGGAGTTTCATTTAGGAATTAATAGTTTACCATGTTTGCATGCATACCTAAACAAACATCTTTTCAACTGAGCCTGATAATTTCATTTTTCTATTTAATTAGTGCCTCTCAGATATCACTTCTTTTTTGGAACTTATTCACACCAATTTAAATAAATTCTTAAAAACGAAGAAAATATTAATAGATTTAGAAAATATCTTAAATATTTAAATATTTCTGAATGATTGTTATTGGAGTGCAAAGCACGTCTCTCAGAGCGAATGTATGAGAAAATTGAACTTATACTGCAAGTATCAGCGTCTTTTTGCAGGATGGACCAAAATAATTAACCGGTTGAGAAAATCTGAAATCATTTTAATAATTCTTTTATTATAATTTTAGCAAAAGCTTAGATTTGCGTATTTCAAGTTGAACATTTTTCAAATACAAAAGTCAATGGTATTATATTTCATTATGTAGCTTGAAGTAAAAACCGACTTGAAAATCTCAAGGTCTTAGATATTGCTTGGCAATTAACGCGGTAGAGTGATAAAAAAACTGTCTATTTAGAGACCATAGTATGGTAAACTTTGATGCAAGATTTTATTCCATCCCCAAAAATGAAAATCTAAAAAAGAAAAGGAATGGATACAGTCAGGAAGTCGTGAGTTTTTTTCTTGCTTAACTTATTGTTCGTTGTTTTTATTGAGTAATGAATTTGATAGATGGTTGCAGATCGTTGTTAGTCTCTGTTCAGTTTATTTACAAATGGTTTATAATTATAGCTTGGTAAATGGTATAGAAGGCAGGGTATTGAAAAGACCATAAGTTGACCACTAGATGTCTTTTGGTTATTTGTGTCGATGGGTTAATGCGTTAGTAACATATGGCCTCATTTCCTTTTCTTCACCTGTAAATGTCTCTTTAGCTTTTATTGCGTTGTAAGGGTTGCTTTTTGCTTGGTTTACTCAGCAGCTATTTTGCTCATATAGGTTATATCTTCAAAAGTGTAAACCAATACGTTTTGATACCAACTTAGTACTTATAAAAAAAACCTTCATTATGTTTTCTTGGGACAAAATGTTACCTGCCATTTTTGGAAGAAAACATAACACCTTAGTTTGTATTGTATATTTTTCGTTTTTGTTATCTTCAATTTTATGTTTAATTGGGGAAAAAACGAAGCGTCCAAGGACTTTCAGCTCCGATCTTTTTCAAGTTATCGTCATTTAATTTCCAGATACATGCCAGATATATCAATTAGAACTAGATTATTTAAAAGACAGTTTGTACATTTACCATATCACGTTTTCCTTTGGCTTTAGAGCTTTGTAAAATCTTCTTTGTACTTCTTGGATCACTAATTATTCAAGTTTCAGACATTATAATAGAATAGAAAAGATTCATTATTCGTATCAACTCCTTTAAATTTTGTTCTTGTTTTTTTATATTTGAAAAAGTCAACCTTTTGGCTAGCAAAAAATCGAGAGCCAAATTGGCATGACCTAGCTTTAAACCTTGGACTTAATCAGTTTGTCCTCTCATAGCTGATTGACAACTGAATTTTGTGCTGTTGATATTCAGCGGAAGGGAGGACAAATCAATTGAGAAAATACTACAGCACTACAAACGCCATTCATGTTAGATGACTACAAGAAATTTATATAGTGGTGAATGTTATAATTACTTTGAATACTAAAATTTAAGGATATTAATCGTAGTCTTGTTTTCATGGTTGTAATTGCAAAACGAAGAGAAAAAAGCAGGACATCGTATTTTTAAAATATAATGTTAATAGTCGGGTTATCTAAATTTTATTTTTTTTTTAATTTTTCATATATCAGTGGTCTGCATAATTGTTTGAATTATGTGCACAGACACTTTCCTTTGAAAAAAAATGTTATATTAAGGTATGTATGAATTGTTTCAGAGACAAGTGTCTGTGACTATATGATATTATGTGATGTTGAAGTATTTGTTTATGGAACACCATATTCAATATAAATATAAGGAGATGTGGTATGGTTGCCAATGAGACAAATATCTACCAGAGACGAAATAACATAGATGTAAGCAACTATAGGTCATCACACAGCCATTTATAATAAGAAAACTCAAACCGTATAATCAGCAATAAATGGCCCCTGCATGACTAAATGTAAAACAATTCAATGAGAAAAATAACGACCTGATTTATGACAAAATATGTACTGCCGTTTTGAAATATTTTTCATGTAAAAAATTCAACTGAACATTTTTGTTTTGAGTGGATTTATAATAACTTGCAGATCATGCCACACTAAACAATTAATTAAAGATTTTCTGGCAATTTATGACAGCTTTTTTTTAGATTTATTTACCGGTTTTACTCAATTATTCATTAATATTACTATTCACCTGTGTACTATAAATTTAATAATAGATGTAGCATTATCGAAAGCATCTTGTAAAGATTTGATAAATATAGTCCGTCTTACTTGTGTGAAATCTTTCATATTCTGTTTTCGTCTGCTTATTTTTTCTTTTGTGCTACTTGCCGAAATTATTACCAAAATATGACATTTATACCACAACAAATCTTTAAAATAATTTTAAGGAATATCCAACATGTATATGTTCTTTTTTTGCGGCCACAATTTCGTCCGCTTTTATAGTGAATACAAATGATCACATTAATTTTAATTGCCACGAACAACACGCTCATTACAAACGAAACAGGGACAAAGTGCCTCTCCCGAACACTTGAGTTCACCACCGAGTTTTAGATGGAGTTCGTGAGTTCGTGCTGAGCAGATTTAAGTATTGCTTTGTCTGTATTGTTTGTTCACACATGTTTTTATATATTTGGTCATTGCGATAGCAACCTTAATTTATCTTTTTGTATGTTCCTTTGTGTTCTCAATTTGGAGGTGTCAAAAGCTGAAAGCAATAAAATCACCTTTATGATTTGCATATTCTTACAGGGCGCCAGTGTTTTTCTAACTCTGAGTTGGGCTCGTGATGCTCATTCTTTACCTTCTAAAGAAGTACTTTATGGCGAAACCTTTCGGAATTTTGGTCCTCGATGCTCTCTAACTTCGTACTTTATTTGGTCTTTTAACTTTTTTGAATCGAGCGTCACTAATGAGTCTTTTGTAGACGAAACACGCGTATGGCGTACAAAATTATAAGCCTGGTATCTTTGATGAGATTTTATAATGAACCTTTGTTTGTCCTTCCATGATGCTGCTTTCTTCTTTTCTTTTTTTTCAATTTTCCCAAATGCCTTCTTCTCCTGGGATGTTTCAGTTTATTTCTACATTGTATTAAGTGCGAAATTATTTTTCTTAACATATCATGGCTTATAAATCATTGGAATGTATTAGAATTTTAACATGATCAATGATAACTAGTTCTTGCACTGTATTTTTTTTTTCCATATGATATCTTGCATTTGTAAAAGAAAAGCTATAAAAGAAATTAACAATAGAGATCAGAATGCCTTTCGGTATTGGTGGTAGAGTAAGAAGTTAATTTTATCTTGCAATCGACCTTTCTACTATACCAATACAGGTGTACAGATAACACGAAGCGATATACGTATATTAGACGTATATAGTCTCCTGGTATCCTGCTTCTTTTGCGAGCGAACGGTTATGTCAAATTACTGTTTACGTCACAGTTCAATTTGGTGTCCTCGTTGCGGTCCGCGTTTAAGTCATTAGATATAAGAAGATGTGGTATGAGTGCCAATGAGACAACTCTCCATCCAAGTCAAAATTTATAAAAGTAAACCATTATAGGTCACAGTACGGTCTTCAACACGGAGCCTTGGCTCACACCGAACAGTAAGCTATAAAGGGCCCCCAAAATTACTAGTGTAAAACCATTCAAACGGGAAAACCAACGGTCTAATCTATATAAAAAACGAGAAACGAGAAACACTTATGAACCACATCAACAAACGACAACTACTGAACATCAGATTCCTGACTTAGGACAGGTGCAAACAAATGCAGCAGGTTTAAACGTTTTCATGGTACCAAACCTTCACCCTTTTTCTGAAACAATAGTGTAACATAACAACATAGAAAGACACACTATAAAATATCAACTGAAATAGCTTAACTCAATCAAAGGACATATTAACACCATTGAACATACACTGAACAAATAAATTTGACCTATGATACAATGTAAATACAAAATAAATAAACTAAGGGAAGAATAATAAAAGTAACATGTTATATCGGTATGAAATGTTAAACAATTAAAGAAAAACAATCTGCTCGAACAGAAATATCAGCCGTTTGCAATAACTTTAAACACAGGTAAATGAAAATAATTTTGTTGTTAGGTATACGTATACAGTTCCAATAGAGAAAGGAAATATTTTTACAAAGTAAATAATTTTGATGTTCATAGTACGAAGTGAAAATTTATAGTAATACCAAACACTTATAAAAGCTGGTATATAGACCAGATATAACCCTGAATAACATTAAATAACAAGAAAGCAATACAATTAGTATCAACAGGTCAAATAAACAAGAAAGGACGATTTGAGAGTACTCGCAGTTACTGACAGCTAGTTAAAAGCCAAAACAATTAATAATAAAAAAACATGCATCAGAGACTAAAATCAACTAAAACACACCCCAGGGATTTAGTATTTTAACGTCATGGACAGTCAAAGAAGACATGACTAGTGCAATGCCAAAAATAAATGTCGATTTCTTTCAAAAACAAATTCAACGATTGGGATGGGGAAAAATGTACAAATTTAATTGCAGGATAAAGACAATAACTGTTTAGTGTCTTTTAATATCAGCTGTATTTGTACTCGGCTCGAAACAGGAGTAATAGCTCGCTGAAGCTCGCATTACACCTGTTTCTTAGCCTCGTACAAATACAGCTGATATTTAAAGACACTAAACAGTTATTGTCTATATATCTGTTACCTTTTTGCTATTATTTTCAAGTCTCGTTTGATTTTCGTGATCCATTTTTCGCCTTGTATGTAGATTGTCTTAAATGTTGTCCACTGGCATTGATCAAGTTTTCCTAAAAAGAAACATGTGTTCTTTGCAACGCCAACAATGTCTTAGAAATTCATGTTTACCCACTCTTAAAAAATGGTTACTCTCATTTCACTAAGCATAACTATTTGAGATATGACCTTGACCAATTTAATGCTGCTGTTGATTTAATATAAAGAAATCCAAATTTCATCTGAACAAGATTGAAGGTGATTTGCATCATGGCTTATTTTATTTTTCTTATAATTTGAATTGAAGGCTACTAAAAATAAAATTAAGAAATACTAGACTACATAGAAATTATTATATTCAATAAAAACCACTACGGTAATCATAAAACAAAGAAAATTAAGTGACGAATAATATTAGATTGATTAAAAGTATTGCATAAGTATATTTTCGGTCTACAATTTGGTTCAATTTTCCAATTTATCAAACGTAAAATTTTATCGAACTACATTGTCGAAAATATATGGCACTTCAGTGAGCATAAAGAAAAAGCTTTCAAAATGAATGAAGGCGTCGACTCGGTAATTTTTGCTTCATCTTACACAAAATCGTATCATTATTGCGCCCAAGGCGATGCTTTCCGTCTTATAATTACATTTATCATTTATTTTGTAAAACATTTTCTTTTAAACTTTTTGCATTAGAATAATTATATTGTAAGTTACAAATTGCTCGACATAACAGCCTGTTATATTTCATTAATTGTAAGTGTTCGTCTTCCAGGCAGGAAACCTTTTACTTGTGTAATAATGTGCAACATATTAACATTGAAACTGTGGTAAAATGCTTAAAATATAAGGAGATATGGTATCATTATTTAAAAGAGCCAAATATCTACCGAAGACCAAAGGTTAAGGATAAACTCATCAT
Organism: Mytilus californianus; assembly: GCF_021869535.1. Lineage (NCBI taxonomy): Eukaryota > Metazoa > Mollusca > Bivalvia > Mytilida > Mytilidae > Mytilus > Mytilus californianus. Next base: position 83,247,948 of record NW_026262712.1, read on the forward strand.
ATGTACCAGGATTAAAATTTTGAACGCCAGACGCGCGTTTCGTCTACAAAAGACTCATAAGTGACACTCGAATCAAAAAGTTAAAAAGGCAAAATAAAGTACGAGGATGAATAGCATCGAGGACCCAAAATTCCGAATGGTAATGTCAAAAACAGCTAAAAGGTAATTAATTCCTGTGTAGAAAATCCTTAGTATTTCGAAAAATTAAAGTTTTGTCAACAGTTAATTTATAGTTATGACCATATCAATGATAATTTATGTCAACACAGAAGTGCTGACTGGAGTCTATATGTTACCATACGGCTTTCTACAATCTTTCTATCAGTTGTTTTACGACTGAATGTTTTCTTCCTTTATACTGTCGCTGTGTTGTGATGGATAAGATGAAAATGTAAAATATTTGTATACGTTTAAATAATTACCAGGTTTTTAAATATCAGGAGTATGAAAAGTGTATTTATCCGAATTTCTATCGCCTGTCTTACGACCCATGCAGACAGGATTTTGATTGGATGTCGGATGTATCAATTTAGCCGAGTCTGAAAACGTTAAATCTGGTGCATTTGTTGGGAGATAGCAATACCCTCTTTACATCAACAAATCTTTGAATGTTTCCAAAGTTCATCTATGGTTCCTTACCCCTGTATTGATAGAGTTCATGCCCTTTGCACTTGTAATACCTCTTCTTACGGGTCAGCTGTTGACCTCTTGCAGGGCAATCAATGTCGCCGCTTTCACAACGTGACATCTTTACCCATGGGCATACACATTAATCAAACAATCAAACCACAGTAAGTCAAAAGTCATATCCCGGTTCACTTACACGTCTTTATATTATACCAATAAATTTTATTTTAACCGTTTTCTCGTACTGATAAGCAAGAATGTTTGCCACGAGACGTAAGCAACCATTAATCTATCGATAAAGATGTTATAGTCTAAGCGACAAGTTTGTCAATAACTTATGCTGAAGAACACTTTGGTGTAGGAATAGCCCACCTCAGTCCTGTTTAAAGAGCATACACAAAATTAATTGAGGGATGCCGTTTTTTTTATTACTGATAATTTTGCAGTCTGGCGCAGGATTCCACTATAGTGATTATTTTTGATGAAGCACAATGAACGTCAATATATCTCCAGCTACAGGTTATAGTTATCATCATGAATTTATTGATTGTTGATTGTTATGGTATATGGATAATATTAATAATCAAGCATAGATTTTAGAGTTGTCTGTTTTGTGATTGTTCAACTTTGATTTTTAATAAATTATCCAACTCGATCAGGGGTTCAATTTGCCCGTCACCTTTTTCCTCATCCAAAAGGTAGCTCTTTAACGAGCTTTCTCACAATTCACTTCCCCATACATTGCCATGAGGCAACAGTGGGGTATCCAGTGAACGAAAACAAAAGAAAATTCACTCTTCTTATGATAGAGTCGAGAATGTCAATAATAAAACAATGCCGGTGACGATACCGATCAAAAGTTATTTCCAAATAATAATTGTTCATTTTAAATAAATTAATTGTTACACTGTGTTATTAGAAATATACATGCAAATACACGATGTTTTATGTTCAGTATTTATCGAGATAATTTTTTTAGAAGCTTGTGAAACTGAGATTTAAAAACTGCCAATCTTTGCTACATATTGATAAAAAAATTGGAAAAAATCATAAGAATACAAAATCTAAAGATCTTTCGGGTCACCAATTTTCGGAGTGTTCCAAAAAGTCCTTAGCATGTTACAAGTTTCCAAAGTATACTTATTTTTTCACACCTAAGTTCTCGAGCACACCGGTCTGCTCTTGTCACATGTATACTCTGTAGAGAAATATTGTCTTTTGGTGAATATAAAAATTTAAAAGTCTGTTTGTGCAGGTTAAGAAATTAAAGATAAGTATTTTTATAAAGTAGGTATCTTTATACTATTTTTTATGCAATTTTAAGAAAAGTTCGTCTTGATTTTTGTACATGTATTTGCGGTTTTCTCGATCTATTCACATTCAATGTTTACATCGAGATAAGGTCCGTTTGCATTTGCTTAGTAAGTTAATTTCAAAAGTGCCAATCTTTGCTGCATATCAATCGATTCCATTGGAATTTTTTCCCTGACTTTCTCTAATCTAGCTGTATATATATTCGGATAATTAGCATGTTCCAGAAAGGTATACAGCCAGTAGAAAAATAAATTGAAGTTGGTACTCAAGGAATTTATTCGCATAGCAACATTTTAAATTTCAAGCTTCTTTAGCCTGCTGTATTCGTCGTTTGCTACTTAAGGAGGGGAATGATAACATTGAATGGAAGTTTTGTTTTTATTTCAACTTATTTCTATTTTTACTATTTACCAGAACGTTTTCCCGTGAATCCATAGTTGATAGCGTCCTTCCTAAAATGGGACAAACATTGAGAAGATCTAGTTTTCAATATTTATAGAGGAGGTATTATTTTGTCGCTAGATTTCCCACTGTAAAGAGAGATTTACGTCTATTCTTATTGTGCTGTTTTCAGATTTCTAATACTTGTTTCTATCGTAGTAACTAATCTTTTAACAGCCTTCAGTTCTGATATACAGACATAATAATTTATTTCTTAAAATGTTGTTGTTATGATATATAATATTGGCAACATTTTCAAAAAACCGTTTCTTAGTTTATCATCTTTTATTCTATTAATCCTTTTTTCCTGCAGTCGACTTTTTAACTAAAGAAATACAATTTTCAGGCATTTAGAGGCGACAACCGTATTGTATGTTATCTCCAGATATCCTGTTTCTTTTGCGAGCGAGCGGTGTCATTCAATTTACTGTTTACGTCACAGTTACATTTTGGGTTCTACGCGATTGGCGTCTAAGTCATGCTGATTTTATTAAAAAACAACATCAACAGTTTGGAAGCCAAACAACTGTAAGAGTTAATGTTAAATTGCAGGATAAAAACAATATTGGTACATTGTAGGAAAATATAAAATTTATTTGTAATCGTTACATAAAAGGAGAAAGGCTCGGCGAGCTCGCCTCTCTTTCTGTTTCTAAAGCTCGTACAAATAAATTTTAAATTTGCCTACAATGTGCGAATATGATATATTAATATTCATTTTGGTCATATAGTTAGTTCCTTAAGTATGTATACATCCTTGGCATGGCGGGTGGTGCATGCACAGCACGATACGATTTCCATGATAACGCACCAAGTCTTGGAACATTTAACCGTTATGGAATAACCGTTTCACAGATGATATCGGATTTGTTCCTTATGTCGTAACTACAATACCCTTCCCTTTTCACGAATGTGACTTACCGAATTAGACTATTTACCGGATATGTAATAACATAAGCAACTCGACGGGTGCCACATGTGGAGCAGGATCTGCTTACCCTTCCGGAGCACCTGAGATCACCCCCAGTTTTTGGTGGGGTTCGTGTTGCTTAGTCTTTAGTTTTCTATGTTGTGTCATCTGTACTATTATTTGTCTGTTTGTCTTTTTATTTTTGGCCATGACGTTGTCAGTTTGTTTTCGATCTATGAGTTTGACTGTCCCTCTGGTATCTTTCGTCCCTCTTTTAGAGTTCCAGCGATTCCCTTAGATTTTTTTCAGATTTTTTCATACTTTGTTTATTCAAAAGTATTTTAGAGATTGAACATCGGTAAACAAAAGTTCTTCCTTTTTAAGCTATTTCCGTTTTTTTCGGAATATTTGCAAACTTAAATAACACTTTTCGGTTTACACGGAATTGTTCGCAAATCACCTGAACGGCATTATTTGCTCAAGTGTGAGATCATATTCTTATTTCATCACTTAAATGAACACAATTTATATGAAGAAGATAACACTTCTCAACATCGATAAACCAATGTTTATAACTCAACAAAAGCACTGATGTATTGGACTATACCATGATCTTAGACTCCGCTCTAACAGTTTACAAACCTTTTGTTAGATGGTAGATATATGATTTCCTCCTTCTCTACTCAGTAAGATGTTTAATCCTTTGATTAAGTCTGTTCGTAGCTGTATTATTTGTAAATATAACAATACGGATTCTTCACCTTACATGTATCCCGGAAATATTTTAACTTCTATTCATTGTTTGACTTTAATTTTTAAATCCTTTAGATTTGTGATAAAAATGTTGCATGGGAATTTGTTGCGTGAAATTTCTAAATGGAATTGCCAGGAAATGCAAAGTGTACTTTAAGCCAAGTATTTTAAGCAAAGAGCAAAACGGCGATTATATAGACATATGGATAAGAAATGATATATAGTAATAAATATAAGGCAGACATGATTTCGTGATGTTAGACTTTAAGATACCAGTAAAGTCGCCTGATCTGTTAAATTACCGATTGTTGCTTATTCATAAATGTGACATTTTTTGACAGTCATTTTTGACTGATATGAGTCTGGCTTTCGAATGGCGGTTGATGCATGCATATCAGATAAGGCTTACCCTGTACATCTCTCTCATTTCTCTGCCCCCCTGGTTTTTTTTGGTTTTTTTTTTGTGTATTCAAAATGATTTTCGAATAAACTACTTCTGCCAATTATTTTCTGATCCAAATTCTTTTTTTTAAAGTCTGTCTCATGATACCGAAATATTCAAAAAAATATTCAAACTAAAAAAGACTAATCAAACTAGTTTTGTATACTGTAAATTTCTTTTTGTCAACTTTTTGTACCATGCATTTTATAAAGTAACAGACACTCATTTACTCCATTAAAGTTACTTATATAATAAAAAATAATTGATCATTACAAAACATTTCAGTGAAATACTTATAAATCATCAAGCTTAAGATACAATAGGAAATAAATGTCCTTGTTCAAGTCACTCATCCGGAGATGAATTTTATACTAGAATGTTTCAGTTCTTAATTAATTTCCCTTTGGAGGGAAATATGAAAAGATTGTAGTCAAATCTTACGAATACATACACGTCAATAAACAATGTCGGTTGAACCTTTTCACATGATCTACTATTCCGTAGCATGAAGATTATTAATTTTTTACTTAATTGGCGCATTGATGAGAAGATATAAATCTGTTGTTGTTGTCATTTTATCATAACTGTAAATCAGATTGCAACCTTTTCCTTTGGGTTCTGTCTATCTGGTTTTTTTTTTTATTCTTTTAAACCTATAGGTAATCACAGAAATGAAATAAATCAAAAAGTGTGTTTAGAAGAGTAAAGAACAGAAGAAAAACAAATCTTGAGTAACGGTATTGGTTATTTCTTGGTTACCGTGACATACTTATATTGCTTATGTCTTATCTGTATGAATCAGAAGCGAATATTGAAGTACCTGAGTTCAGAGTTAAGGTGGTACATAACACTACAGGGAGATAACTCTGTAAAAATCAGTTGAACGTTTTAATCACGTTCTATTGTTAAGGAAATATTAAGCTTCTCAATGATCAAATTTAGTGTTTTCAAACTGCTATATATCCAATGAATTTTTTTCGATAAAGTGTGTAGTTCAAATTTTTTGAAATTTTTATATTTTTGTCAAAATGTCAAAGTTAATATTTTGTCAAAATTTTATGAAAATTAAACTAGCCAAATTAATTTTAGTCAAGGTGTTTGGTACCACCTTAAAGTTGATTAAAAGAAACGTAAAGTATAAAGAAAAAGTATACGTCAATGGCACAGTAAACCTTAAACACAATAAAAACATATGATATTGAAAGAGTAAAAGCTTGTCTGATTTATGATCTTCTGTAGAAGAGAATAGTGTGAAGATTGTCTACATTTGACATGCAGATTGTGTAGACTTGAAACATACAAGGATTTTTCATTCATTTTGAATTACTGACAATCATAAACTAACAATGATTATCTTCATATTTCATTGTTAAAAATATGATTTCACCTTGTCCGTTTTCTGACAAGATTAGACTTTCTGACCGATTTTAAAAATTTGATAATCAGCGTATGGTTCATTTATTCTCAGCTCTTTCTTGATCGAATTCAGTCATAAGTGATTTCAAATTGCCTTGCCTTCTATTGTTTTGTCATTGTGTAGACACGAAAAAGGCTTTACACAAACTACCGTTACTCAGAAAGAGTAGTTTTTTGCAGATCATCAGCAAAGAACTTCAAATTTTTGCTTTTAAAATATTAGACTAATATTTTTAGATTCTATCACTGCATATAGTACAATATCATATAAAATGAAAAGCTTCTCAAGCATGGTAATGAAACAATAACCATTTTACAAATTCTACGATTACTACTAGTATCACTAATTTTTTATTGTTATAATGTATCATTGTCATTATGGCCTATATATCAACTATTGTCCATCTGATTTAATAGACATAAGAAGATGTGGTATGAGTGCCAATGAGACAACTCTCTATCCAAGTCAAAATTTATAAAAGTAAATCATTAAAAATGTTTCTGACTTTGAGTCTTCCTACTGGATGGCGGGTAATGTATGCAAAGCCTGTCGCTACACCCAGTATTTAGATTGTTCTCATTCCTGTCTGATTGTGTTCGGACTTGTAATATTTCATCTCATGTCGGTATGTTACCTTTGTATTTGCCGTATAAATGAATTAAACAAGTAACAACAACTGATAACATTAAAAAGAGAGTTTTCAAAAAGTAACATTTGGTAAAAATCTGCTTTGTGAATTACTGACTGATTCTTTTTTTCGTTTGCAGATAAAAGAACCACAGACAATGCAAAATAAACTTTCCTTGACTGTAATATTTTGCCACTTCATCTGCATAATATGTGACCAAAACAAAGAACAACCGAATCGAGAAAAACGCTTTAGTAAATTTGTTGTAGGAGGTAGCAATAACGGTGAAGACGAAGATGTCACTGCAGAAAAACGCCTCAGTTCATTTATGAGAATTGGTAAATCTAATCCCGAAGAAAAACGACTAAGTTCTTTCGTTAGAATAGGGAAATTACATCCCGAAGACAAACGTTTAAGTTCGTTTGTTAGAATTGGTAAGTCCCAACTCGAGGATGAACTACATAGTTCGTGGCCATATGATGAAAAGCGAATGAGATCTTTCGTAAGAATAGGGAAATCAATGATTCCAAATGACGATCTCAGTAAAAGGTTAAGTTCGTTTGTACGAATAGGAAAAAACTACCCAGAAGAAAATAAAAGATACAGTTCTTTCGTACGAATTGGAAAAGATTTAACAAATGCACTGGCAAAACGAAGTAGAACAAGCTCATTTGTAAGAATAGGGAAAAGTTACGACGAACTGGACAGTGATGTATTACCTGCTTACGAACTTGTTGAAAAGCGACCAGCCTCTTCATTTGTTCGAATTGGAAAGGCCAACACAGATCCACAAAAAAGGTACAGCTCATTTGTAAGAATAGGAAAACAGTCGGACAAGTTAGGGTCTGAATATGTAAAAATAGATAATGCCGACGATGCAGCACCAAACGATGAAACCGACGAATCATATAAATTGATTAAAGATGTTAACAGTTTGCAAGGACCAGAAGAAGATCAAAGACTGAAAAGACGAAAGAGGAGTCCTGAGTTAGATCAACCGTCAAAACGAGGGTTTATTAGAATTGGCAAGATTCCGTCTTCTTCATTCATGCGCATTGGCAGAAACAGATTAATGAATTCTCTTTTACTGCGAAAATACGTTAGAGAGGGACGCAGAGGACATTCGTCTTTCATCAGGATTGGAAAAAGGGCAGATTTACCAGTTGACAGTGACATGCATGATGATGGTTTAATGTTTTTGCTACAAAAACAAGATGTGTGAAATACTATCTCATCTGTATCACGATGACAATCATAATGGAAGTCTTATAGATTTAGAAAAAAAAATTGTTACTGTTTACTTGGGGTATATATACATTACTGCAAATTATCTCTTTATATTCGACAATAATGTTGATGCATTATGTTGGGCGGTCACGATTCATCATTTTAATGTTTAGTTTTGGCATTAAAAGTATAAGCACAAAACTATTCCCCCAATATATTAACACGATATGAATACCTATTGGGGTTCTAGAAGGTGAAAAGATGCAGGACCAATTTCTGCTATATTTGCTTAACGCAGCGGGTATACGAAAAGTGATGAAATCTTGGGGTATTTGAACATTTTAAAAAGACATATAGAATTTAAAATTTTTTTTTAACATATTTCTGTTAAATTAAATTTTCATTTAGCGATAAAAATTGTATTGAAGAGCAATTTACATGTGCAATATTTGATTAAATTATCAGAAAAATTACATAATGATGTAAGGATCTCCATGATGAAATGCAAGGCTGTAATAACTGTACAGTTTTGAAAATGACCCTGCTTCTGAAAAAAAAATATAGGGGCAAATGATCCTACCTCCGTATAAATCCTTCAGTTCCCACTTTTAACCTTTTTACCTTGTGTGTTTATTATATGTATTTTTCAAACCCTATTAGTTTTGATATGATTCTTACTTTCAGTTAACATTTGTATGTTGAATGTTGAATGTTTAAAGTACCATAATTATAGCCTAGTGAACTGTGGAAGTAATGAATGCCTAATTAACGACTTCAGCATTATTAAGTTTGATTTAGGAGATATTTGTTTGAACAAACAGAAGTTGATGGTTATTTTAATGATGGATTGTATGATGAAAATAAAACTTCTTCTGATTTCTAATTAACTAGTGGGGTCAAACATATAACAAACGATGGTAGTAGTCATCGATTCGATGTGGACATTGTTTTTATTGTAAACTCTCTGTTTTGTTTTTCTAGCTTCTTAAAATAACGATTCCAAGCGCTATGTTCATCAAAATAAAAAATGAATAGATTTTCTTCTGCAAGTATCTTTACCTTCGTCCTTGTAATCTGTCTTCAGGCTAGAAAATTCATTGAAAAGGACAAGAAATGAAACTGATATTTTTTTTTATATCTTGGCAACATAAGTGTATCATAAAAAGCAGGTGATTAGAAACATATACCTAACTTCTAAATTTATGCAAATAGAGCATACTTATATTATGTACAGTGCTTTAATAAGTTTTGTTATATGTTGAAGAGCAATAAAATAATTTTATGATTTATTTATTGTTATAATATTTTCAGTCCATTTCACTCCCTATTCTAATTCGTAAATTAACTTTTGTATATTAATATACATATTAACCCATACAAGTGATTCCTACTCTATTTATTGGGTACCCAGGATGTTTAAACAGTCCCGAGTTCCTGTATTACTCTTAGGAAGACAACACTTCAGATTAACTCTGAGAAAAGATTTAATAAAAAATGTAGATTCTATCTATATAGAAAGGGAGAAGTGGTATGATTGCCAATGAGACAACTATCCACTAGAGTTTAGATGAAGTGGATACAAGCAAGTATAGCTCACCGTACGGCCTTCAACAATGAGAAAAATCAATACCGTATAGTCAGCGATAAAACGTCCTGACATGAAAAATGTCAAACAAATGAAACGATAAAACTAACGGTCCTTATTTATAACAATACAATTTACTAAAAACAAATAAGACAGACATGAACAACCACTGAATTACAAGCTCCCGACTTGGAATAGGCACATAACGAATGTGGCGGGGTTAAACGTGTTTGTGAGCGCTCAACCCTTCCCCTAAACTAGGACAGTGGTGTAACAGCACAACCTAAGAACAACTGTGTAAATCAATTGCAAATGGCTTAACTCAAAAGATTGGTACAAAGCACAAACAATGTTGTAATAAATATGTTGTAACAAAAACCGTGGCTTTAATAATTTACCAGTAAAACATAAATTAAGTAGTTTAGATACAATGAATAAGCGTTTATTCTTGAAAAAAGAAACCATGAGCCCGGAGGGCGAATGGTTTGTTTTTCATGAATCAACGCTTATCCATTGTATCTATAACTTATATTTTTGTGTTGATGTCTTTTCAAAATTAAAGCCTTTTCTTAATTAAAAGGTATTGTAAGTGAGTTTGAATAACCACGTTATCATGTTCAACGATGCATTAATAAATCTAATTATTTGGTTAGAGAAATACAAATATAACATAACACGTCTGTCTTTAAATTATTAGGTATCTGAATATTATCTGTAATTTACAAAATAAGACATATTCGAAATTATTTCTAAGTACATGAATATATAATAAGTATGTTACCGAAATTTCTAGCAAGAAGCCTTATTCTAGGTACATCATGATTTACTTGCATAGGGATTTCCGAATCAACATTTGGAAAATTATGCAGTAAAACAGATAAAATCATACTATATTTATAAAACAAAAATGGACAAATTGAATGTAATCATATCGTTTCAAATATGTGAAATAGCCAATAATAATCCAAAAATAAACAGGATAACCCGCTATTATTACAAAAATATCCACAATAACATACAAAAAAAACCCTAAAAAAAAACGGAAAAACTAGGGACAACAAAGAAATTACAGGGATTCGAACCTAGACCGACAAGTCTCTACCTTTAACTTGACTCTTTAACTCATTGATCTTAACCATGCTAACCTCGCGGCTACCGTACTTTACAATCGCCTATTATGTATATAAAAAGGTACAAGCCCTGTGCGTCACTTGTACCCGATGTGTATGATATGTTCATTTATATATATAAAATAGACATCTAAATTGCATCCCATTGGTAGCTGAGAGGTAAATGTCAGTCACACTTAACAGACTTCAAGGAGGGGTTCGATTCCCAGTGAAGGCATATAAAATACCAAAAAGTAAATGCATGTTTTTGAATTAATTCCACTAGTGAACAGAAATCAATAAATTACCCAATTCAAACTTAATGAAATTAGGCACACAAAGGAAACAATTGAATATAATTTGAAGAGTCCATTTCAGCGACAGATTTAGGCAGCGTTGATTCTAGAAAAAGAAAAACGGTAAATGAATAGGCTGATGTCACGACAATGGTTTAAGTTCACTGAAATGTAAAACATGGGCATAACGAACAAGTTTTGAAATATTCACATTGTAGTAGGGACCAAAGGAACATCACGGTTCAAAAAGGGAAACTAACAATAGGAAACTGAAAATCGTCTCTTTTGTCGTAAATTCTTAAATAATTCCAAATCTAGAAAAGGGCAATTATTGCTGTCTGTATTATATTTCTTTAAAGCAAGTTCCCTTGCGTAAAGTTCCGTTCTTAAATTAGAAAAGTTTTGATTATTTAAAGCAAAAATATGAAATATTAGCAAGGTAACTGCAGTTATTTTTAAATTTACGAATTAAATATAATTTACTGACTATTTAATATTATTGTTTTTGATATTTTGTCATATATTTGGAGTCAAATTATCATTTTTTTAAACAATCAACATTCAATGAGTCTATTCAAATTTTATTTTTTTTATTTTGGGTGTTCTATATATGAGCTGCGTCGGATAAAAATAGACCTTATGCAAATTTCGGCTTCTCTATTGAAAGTCTGTTACTGTTTGAAAATTCAGCTGTTATAAGAAAAATCTACAAAACAGACCAAAATTCATCTTTTACTTCGTATTTGAATGTTCCAAAATCAATCAAAGTCTTATTCATGTACACGAATACGTGCACTTGCATAAGGTAAATTTCTATCCGATGCAGCTCAATTATGTCTTTAAGATAAATGCTTTCAAACGTTTTTATATTTTTCTCTTTTTTTGTATCGGGAGTACCTGGCAAAGAAACAAAGGCAAGACAACACCAATTGTCCAATACAAAAAAAAAAAAAAAATGACATGGCAAAAATATCATGGAAAAAGGAAAAGGACTGAGCAACACAAACCTCAACAAAAACACCCAACACAAAACAAACGTGATGATACCAAGTTCTACGGGATGATCAGCAGTTCTTGTTCCATTACCGTTGCTCATTGTCTTATCCCGAATGTATTTCAGAAACACGTGATGTTCGCATAGTTATAAAATCAAACATTTATATTACTGTTCTAACCCTTTGGCATGTACTGCTGCACTTGAATCGTCTGTCTCCAAAATACCAGCCGTCAAGTAGCCACTTCATCGGTTTGAGATAATCGAAATCAAATATTTTTATAGCAAATTTTCACTTCAACAAACTAACCGATGCGAGGTTGATATCAGACGATCTGATCTGGCTGCTCTGTTAACATAAACATATCTGGTATGATTAAATTTACCAATGGGAAACATTTAACAAAAACACAACATGATAAGAATGAATTATTATGATAAGGCCGTTTTATGCTCTCAGAATGTTGAAATATAATACTTGCGACTTATCAAACTTTTGGCCTCCAGTGTACCGGAAGAAAGGGGTTTCAAACAATCGTTCACACTGGAATCTTTATCATACGTTTATATTCCAATGAAGAAAGTATGATAATGCCACTTTGTGGCTCATTGAATTCAACAAAATATATTAGTATTATAAATCTTTTGGATTAAAAAAGTCATCAATGATACTAGGCTTATAATTGTTTTTCTGGTGATTGGACAATCAAAACATAAGCCAGACAACATCATGACCGAAAGAAAAAACGACGAACAGACAACCAACAGCCAAAAAAGAGAGACAGAAGATATCAAAGAAGATTCAAACTCATAAGTCAAAGACAAACAGAAACGCCGTGCCAAAAAGCAAAAAAAAAAAAACGAAAAACGAAAAAACTACGAAAAGATACACAACAGTTTATAAGATACAACATAGACTGAGCAACACGAATCAACAACAAAAAACGGAGTTATATCTAGGAATCCGGTTAAGAAAGCAGTTGATGCTCACTGATAGCGTCCATACAATTTTGGAAAAGATAATTTCAACTTGACCATTAAGGGCTTGTCGTTCATTAGCTTCTGGTTCATGCTACTTACTTTTAATTCTTCTTGAGAAGTCCGTATAAGTAGCCTGATTCATACGATTCAAGAAACTAGTCGAGTAGAAGAAGAGACCACTTGGTCTTACTCTCAATATATGAATATGAATATAGAATTTTTGCTTCATCAAACTTAGCGTTGATTTGCTTAACGTCCAGTGGCACATGTGTTATTCATAATCGGGACGATTACGTAACAAATATGTTGCCAATGAATAAATTCAGTATCATAGTGGACTTTTGTGAACATCCAGGTAAAAAGTAAAATAACAAAAATACCGAACTCCAAGGAAAATTCCAAACGAAAAGTCCTTTATGAAATGGCTAGGTCAAAAACGCAAACACATCAAACGAATGGAAAACAACTGTCATATTCCTGACTTGGTACAGGCATTTCCTTATGTAGAAAATGGTGGATTAAACCTGGTTTTATATAGCTAGCTAAACCTCTCACTTGTATGACAGTCGGATAGAACTCCGTTATATTGACAACAATGTGTGAGCAAAACAAACAGACATCATAGGTAAAAATGTCAAAAATTTTGGTACAGCAGTCAACATTGTGTTATAATCTTAATCACTTTAAAAACAAAGAGCTATTTCAACAAAGAAAAACAAAAATGTCATATAGATACTCTATGGACAAAGTACATGCGCAAAAATGAACGCCAAGAATACAAAAATGACCATGGCACAATAACACAATGTCGGGATGTATAAATACCGATCCACACCAAAAGTATATTACCAAAAAATGGACTAAACAGTAAAGGTTAAAATATACAAAGACAAATTAAAAGAACACTATAGCACATAATTAAGATGATAAATAACATCAGTACCTAGAATCTATACTCCAAGACAATCATGTATTATTTGTGATAAGAAATAATTATCAACAAGGACTTGGTATCTTCCAATGAACTTTCTTAGAAAAAGGACGAGACGTTCCTTGACAGGACCCTGGTTCATCAAAGTTACTAGAATTCCAGAAGCACTCGTCTTTGGAATTGAAATTGTTTCCAAACGTTGTTTTTTTAATGAATTCAATTTTTTATGTTTATCTTTTATTTGTATATAACATCAACATGGATACAAGAGTATACGTGTTTATGAAAGATTTTTCCAATGTGCGTTCGAATTAAAAAACGGGAAACCAAAATGGAAATACCATCGAAGATCATAAAACCAAAAAGCCTAAATAGAATCACAAAAATCGTCAGTCAACTCCCTTTGACGAAACTGAAACCTTAGTTAAAGCCAAATTACAAAATTATGAAATAAAATTTTACAGTGTATGACAGTACTGGAGATTGGTAGAAGATATATATAAACATTCAAATTAAAACCAGCAGCGTTATTGATCAAGTGGAAATAACACAATAGCATGATCGAACATTCCGATAAATAAAAATAATGCTTTCAAAATTTTGAGCGTTCAAAAGAATTTTCTTGATTTACCATCATTAGGAACGCGCAAACTGAAACATTTATAAGCAAGGGATGTATAAATACTGATATATATTGGTGTTGCAATTAACTTTAAATCCACTGATAACACAGTCGGCATTGCGCAAAATGTTGAATACTACATATTAGGGCATATAAAAATGTTTTGTAACATCTATTGACGTATCAAAAGATACAATGAGATACCAGATGTGCATTTTTACAATTTGACCATGTATTTGGTTTAGACAAGAAACATTTGCCTATCTGAATTGGTATGAAGCTTTTCCACGTTTATAAATTATAGGAATTTTAGCGGGAGCACCCGAGTTTACCACAAGTTTTTGGTGGGTTTGTATTGCTCAATTCGCCGTTTCAGAATCTAATGCATTCTGGGTAATATTCTCAAAAGTGTACACCAAAACGTTGTGATTGGTACAGAACGTCATAAACAATGGAAATTCAACCAATGACATGACGTTATTTTCATTTTTGAGTACGAACAATTGAATTACCATAGTCCTTTAGATTACGAAATGGCTAATTTGTGTGCAGTGTTTTTATGAATTATTGTCAATTCTTCATATTTTTTTCTGTTAGACATGGTGTTGTCTGTCTTTTTTTAATTTTTGATCCTTAATTGCCCCTAAGTATCTCCTTCCCTTTTTGAATGATATTTTCAACAATAGTTAAAATTGATAATGGAAATGGGGAATATGTCAAAGAGACAACAACCCAACCAAAGAGCAGACAACAGCCGAAGGCCACCAATGGGTCTTCAATGCAGCGAGAAAATCCCGCACCCGGAGGTGGTTCTCAGCTGTACATATTTAGACGACATAGTCTCTCTTAATAAGATTTTTTTTTTCAATTTTACCAAGGAAATTTACCTAAGTGAATCTTCTCACTCTTACAAGACCACATGTTAAAATGTTCGTATTAGTTTCTAGACTTTGATATAATTTGTCCACACTAAAAAAAACCTACACATTGAAAGAGTTTTTTTTTCATATTGTAAATATTTTGTCCCTATGGTAATATGTTTACAGAGATGTCTAAGATTGTTATAAAGGTAATGTTTTCATCATTAAAAACTTTTGCACACAGGAATATCGATATCATAAATTGGTCAAAACCTTTGTTTAATTTTATCACAAATATCAGAATTTACTGTGAAAGTTACATTCTACTTGGATACGTAAACTTCACAAAGCTCCGTACAAACAACGGTACATTACCGACTCGTATGCATGTTCTACAAAGGAATTGTCCATTGGATTAACCAAAATTTTGTCCGCAGTGAAAAAGGGATTACAGAAATACTGTAACACTGCTTACTAGCGTAGTGGCATTGACCACATATGTGGATTTTAAAAAACCTTAAAGAACTTCTATCAAATTTTAAATCTCGGTCATTCTCTGAAATAAATTCTTTCAAAACCTTCGATTTTTCCACTCTTTACACCACCATACCACTTGAAAAAAAACTGTCTTAAAGAAATAATCAACAATGCGTTCCTCCTAAAAATGGTGAGATACGCTACAAGTTTATTGTTTTGGGATATCATTCTACAAATTTTGTTAAAATGAGCCAGAAAATAAAACATGCTACACGGAAGAACAATTGATCAGAATGCTAGAGTATCTCATTGACAACACATTTGTTGAATTCGGAGCAGGTTGTCATCTCAGTTCCAGAATCTGTGACAAACGAGACGATTTCAATTTTGAAATTATAAATTTTCCTCACCTTAGCAGTATTATACCAACTTCACCCGCATATGGAGTATACATTTCTCAACTCAACCGATATTCAAGAGCTTGCAGCTGCTACTGAGACTTTGTAAAATGTCACCGGTGTCTGAGCAAAAAATCAATGAGCCAGGGTTTTGTCAAAGAACGTCTCGTCGTCCTTTTTCTCAAGAAGTTCATCGGAAAGTACCAAGACCTAATAGATAAATATTCAGTGTCTACTACACAGATAATATAAAATGGTCTTGAGTTATAGATCCTGGGTGCTGAAGTTGTGGGTCTTCTTTTTGCTTTACAGTTTTCCCTTTTGTTTGTATTCGTGCTATTGTGATTCTTTTGGTCTTATGACTTTTGACATGACTCGGTATTTATGCATCCCGCGATCGGGTTTTTAGCTTATGGCGTTCCTAATGCAGGTGGGTCTTGAAGAGCGATTCGGAGGCAAGAGGTTGTTTACAGTGGTGTTTGTATTTTGATTACCCTTGTATTTATATTTATCTTAATTTGAACTTTATCGAGAAGTCGTGTGTGCTGTATACGGTATGTAATATCAACTACAAAAATGTTTTTATCGGCGTCTTTGCCAATATACTATCAACTACAAAAACAGTTTTGTTGGCACCTTTGTAAAATTTACTATCAACTACAACACCTTTTTGTTGGCGTCTTTGATAGATTTATTTGTATGTTTGTTTGAATTTTTTAGTCAGTTGTGATGTATAGTTTCATAAATTTGGCTGCTGGATCTCAATTATTGTCACATTTAACTATTATGTCTGTTTCGATTTTTCATCCAATTTTGTCAATAAACAACTGTCATAAAAGTGGAAGGTTTAGCTGGATTAATCCGCCATTTTCTTCGGAAAATGCCTGTATCAAATCAGGTGAACAGGTGAATATGACAGTTGTTTTTCACTCGTTCCGCTGATTGTTAACGTTTGATTTAGTCAGTTTTTGGACTTCCCCCTTTTTGAACGAAAAAAGTCATCAAAGCGAATAAAGACAATCAGACCACGTTTCTTTATTATTTGGTGAAATTTGTAGTAAATTTATTCAAGGCATACCTGAGTTAGTGCGCGGCAGGTGAAACTTTCCTTATTGTGCGAAGATTAAAGACCCATACTTCTGGAACACAAAAAGTGAAGATCGTCAAAAAATATAAAGGCACCAACCCCCATTCATTCTTATAATTTGGTAAAAATTTGAACAAAATCATTCAAGGCATAGTTGAGTTAGTGCGTGACATGTAAAAAAAAAACCAATGTAAATACGTTGTGGTAATTGTCAAATCACAAAACAAGGCCAGATAAATTTTTAGAAACAAATCATAATAAAAACTTCATTGCTTAGTCATAAGGATCATTTAAGAAACTAGAACAGAAGGTATTCTTGGTTATCAATGGACCATACATAAGCAGATCAGGAGCAAATGATCATTAATCAAAGTAAATTTATTTTACTTGTGTCTCTCTTATAGACAGGAATCAACAACGTAACATTTAAAATTCAGGACCGCTGTAAATCACTTTTATCAGCTAAAGATATTTTAGCCACAGACAAAAAAAATTATTATAATTGTGTGTCTCACTATTGAAGCAATGATAGTAGATAGGCGGGGATGTTGGACATAATTGTGACAGTATTAATCCGAAAAGACCAATTTTGTTCCAGAACAGATGATGTCTTCTGCCGTTGTCTGTTCTATGGTCGGGTTGTTGTCTCTTTGACACATTCCCCATTTCCATTCTCAATTTTATTTAACTTACTTCTCACACTTTAGCATTAAAAAAAAACAAGACCGTTGGTTTTACTTGTCTTGCATGTAAGATTGAAGAATCAAAATACAACATCTTTTTGGTAAAATGTTTAAACAGAATATTTGAAGAATATTATCATTTTTAATTGCACAGTTTATATTTTGTGTTGAATCTATTTATAACAATATTCAGTATGGTAGACCAACGTTATTTTCGAACATAATTTTGAAAGCAGCAATAATCCAAGTCCGTTAATAACAGATTGATCGTTAATGGTGGGTTAACTTTTTCTTATAGGCAGACTGCTAGTCAATATGAAAAAAATCCGATTAATCGAGAGAAAAAAAAACAACAGAATGTTTATCTTGTAATCTTCCACAAAAACATTGATTAATAGTCAATTTATGATATAAGTTTTTGTACACCGGTTTAGAAATAGTCAAATTGAGTTATCCCATATATTTTTTTGGGATAACTGTTGAAGCAGATTTCTAGCACAAAAAGCTACCTGTGCATAAATTGCCAGTTCAACATGACAATAGGTCAAGTTCTTCAATCGCGTCAAAACAAAAGGTATAAAAAAAAAATACTGAACTCCAAGGCAAATTTAAAAAGGGGAAGGCAATAAAAACTGTCAAAATCAAACGCTATCAATCAAACAAATGAATAACAACTGCCATATTCCTGACATGGTACAGGCATTTTCCGGAGAATAGGTGTGTTAAACCTATTTTCATAGCTAGCTAAACCTCCCACTTGTATGACAGTTATTACAAATTATTTCAAGAGGACAAAAACATTAAAATGAATGTATCGAAAGTGTGGAAAAGCCTGCCTCGGGTTATGTATTGTAGTTTTGAGAGAAGAAAGATCGGTCACCAAAATACTAACCGTCTTATAATATTATTATAGTTTGACGTAAATTTTACATTGAGGTTCTGCAAAAGGAAATCACGAATTCACCAACATTCCAACTGACTTCATTTTCAGAAAACGATATCTGTAACAAACATAAACTAATAGCTACTTCTTTACAAGCAGAACCAAATACAATGAAAGTCCCAACTGTGTACTGGCTTCCGAAGCTACACAAATCACCTTACAAATATAGATTTATTTCGTCTTCAAGTCATTGTTCCACTACTAAATTGTCTATTCTACTTACTAGTACACTTGGTACAATCAAAAACCTGATAATAAATTGTTCAAGTAAGGCCTTTGAAAATAGTGTAATTAACTACTTTTGGAGTGTCAAAAACTCGTTGGAAGTACTTGATAAATTGCATGCATATATTGGTGATTTTGAATCTGTTCAAAGTTTTGATTTTTCTACCCTATATACCACTTTGCCTCATATTCTTATTTAGAAAAAATTCACACACCTAATTAAATGGGCATTTAAAAAGTCGGAATGCGAATACATATGTTCAAACTCTTTTAGGTCATTTTTTAGTAGCAACAAACAAATAACTATGTCAATTGGACATGCTTTGATACCATATCTGCCCTTGAATTTTTACTTGATAACATTTTTGTTCGCTTTGGAGATTCCGTATATCGTCAAGTTATCGGAATTCCAATGGGGACTAACTGTGCACCACTTATTGCGGACCTGTTTTTGTATTGTTATGAGTTACAATTTATGACTAAAATCAGCAAAGACCCATCGAAACAACATCTGATACAAAAATTTAACAATACTTTTAGATATTTGGATGATATATTGGCTCTCAATAATGACGACTTCAGTATGTAGACTAAAGAAATTTATCCTGTTGAACTTACTTTAAATAAAGCTAATACTAACAATGACCACTGTCCTTTCCTCGATCTTGATATCTATATCATTAACGGGAAGCTTAATACAAAAATTTATGATAAAAGAGATGATTTTTCATTTCCTATCGTTAATTATCCATTTTTAGATGGTGACGTTCCCTTGTCACCATCTTATGGTGTTTATATATCTCAACTTGTACGATTCGCTCGTGTATGTAGCAACGTATTAAATTTTAGCGAGAGAAATTTATGTATTACTGAAAAATTATTACACCAGGGTTTTCGATATCAAAAACTAGTCAAAACATTTACTAAATTTTATCATCGGTATAAGGAAATCATTCGTAAATATAACTCAACATGCAGACATCTTATACGTTCGAATATTTCACATCCAATCTTTTATGGTAATATTATTTACAAAGCACAAAAATGTCAGTATTCACTTCAAAAGCTAACAAAACCTTTAAACAGACTTAAAAAGACAGGGTCTTTGCATCGGAATTAAGCATATTTATTCTAAAACCAGTTGTTGGCATGACACTGGTTATGTTCTTCTCATATATTTTATGATGGTATAATACTAAACCTCTAACAGGAGGGATTGTGCCTGATATTCATATGATGAAGACATAATCTTTCAATCAGTTTAATTGAGGTCTGGAGCTGGCATGTCAGTAACTGCTAGTAGTCTGTTGTTATTTATGTATTATTGTCATTTTGTTTATTTTCTTTTGTTTCCTATTCTGACATCGGACTCGGACTTCTCTTAAACTGAGTTTTACTGTGCGTACTGTTGTGCGTTTGTTTTTTTTCTACATTGGCTAGAGGTATAGGGGGAGGGTTGAGATCTCAAAAAACATGTTTAACCCCGCCGCATTTTTGCGCCTGACCCAAGTCAGGAGCCTCTGGCCTTTGTTAGTCTTTTATCATTTTTAATTTTAGTTTCTTGATTATAATTTGGAGTTTAGTATGACGTCCATTATCACTGAACTAGTATACATATTTGTTTAGGGGCCAGCTGAAGGACGCCTCCGGGTGCGGGAGTTTCTCGCTGCATTGAAGACCCATTGGTGGCCTTCGACTGTTGTCTGCTCTATGGTCGGGTTGTTGTCTCTTTGACACATTCCCCATTTCCATTCTCAATTTTATTAGAACTAGAAAATCTGCAGTCCAGAAGAACAAGCCAAAAGCTAGTATTTCTGTACAAGGTGGTTGAGGATTTGCTCACAGCTATAGAACCTTCCAATTTTTTTAGTTAAAAGCAAAATCAAAAGGATTATTAATCCTAAACGTTTTGAAGACTTTGAAAGTGCAAATATTGTTAACAATTTAGTCAAGAACAATTCAAAGGCATTTGATACAACAAATTCTAAAACTGAACAATTTAGGAACTCATTCTTCGTTAAGACTGTGATTCATTGAAAACAGCTGGAAGAAGATATAGTGTGCAGTAAGTCAGTCGAGAGCTTCAAAACAGCTCTCCAACACCGCCAATATGTACTCTCTCTCCAATAGAGTAAAAGCCAGAATTGGTGTCTACAGATACAAATACCCTCTTTACCCATCGATTTGAACGGAAACTGGGAAAATGAAATAAAATGCAACGGAGTCCGTTATGGTGTACAGGATGTTTATTAACGCAGTCAAGTTTGGTCTGATTGGGAATGATAATAAATTCCTCTCGTACCAACCTAAATTTCTTTTTCAACTGGCTGCATTCATCACAGGAACATGTAAATTATCATTCTATGTATGAATCTAAACATGAGAATTTAATGGAAAACATCAACAAAATCGACAGATATGCAGCAAAGATTAAACTTTTAAATATTTTAAGTCACTACGGAAATTCAAACAGACCATATTCAGAAAATAAACATTTAATACGACTACACATATATGCGCAAAAATTGAAACGACCTAATGTAATAATTGTTAACAAACGAAAATCTTTTAAAGAATAATATATTTTGCATAAATATTTTATTTTATTTGTTAACCTGAACAGAAACTTAACGTTAAAATCGTTATATTTACACACAAACAGTATTTTATATTGAAAGTTTCCGTTACAAGGAGTAAGCCGGCGTACTCGAAAACAATGCTGTTGAAAATGGTAGATTGCTGGAAATTGTATCTTGCTAAGGATTACAAGAAACACTCTAAAAATTGGTGTATAGAGAGAAATTTGAATTCTGTATGTTCATGATTTTTTCCATTTCTTTATACTAATATGCAGCAAAAAAAAACACTGTGCAATAAGCTTCTGTTGCATTTTTCTCGGTTAATATTGATAATAGGATAAATTGTATTTGCAAATACATTTCAAATTATATAATAACAGATAATCTAAATAATGTATATAATAATTTAGAGTGGTAACAGACGTAAGCAAACTATAGATTTTTGTCTCCTTAATCACACGAAGAGTTACTTATCTATTGTTCTAAATTCACCAGTTTTCTAAAAGTATAATTTTATTCGTCTTTGAAAATAGCCTCTGCTCTTTACTTGTATAATATAGCGCCATGGGCTGTTGGCCTTATAAACGGGTATTTTCCATAGACAGGTTAAACGATGACCTGTGTCTTTTTGTTGTTGATAATTTGTAAAATTTGAGAAAAGAAAATATTGATATACTGCTATTGTTCGTTAAATTGCTAATTTATGTAACAGTGACTAAGAGGAGAATAACTTGTTCCCATTCAAAATTCCGTATATTGTATGCATGACTACCAGAAAAATAACAATATACAGAAACGTGTACATGGCGAGTTAATGTTGACGGCAGTATGTCGGTTTACATTACTTTTTATTTCTCTGTGATTGTTGCATTTTCAGTGAAAAAAATGTTAATCTTTTGTATTTTGCATTTTTCTTATTGCAATACATATAAAGTATATGCATTTGAAGTTATCATAGAGATTATAAATAAGGCGTATTAAGATATCAAAGTATTTTACCAGATTACGCCAGGATTACGAAGATTACACAGAAAATTAATTAATTTTCCAATGATCTTATGAAAATATTAATAGAAACATTGGAATTTATCATAAGTGTGTCGTATTAAAGAATAGTAAGGATGAGCAGATCAGGTTAATAAAGGTTCAATATGGATAGTCTTTGCATTGGTTTCAATTAGAATTCATGAAGATTATTCCACATTAGACATATTTCCCTTTAATTGGGCAAAGGATGAGAATTGTAGGATATGTCAAAGCAATTACTTCATCCTCTTTACACTGACACAAAGCCTTTGATACGAAAAGGCAAAGCGTATGCCTTGACAATAGGCTACAGTAACTAGAATTTGGCAATATTCGTGGTTAATTCCTTGCGTTTCGGATTTTTTTTTCTGCATCCTATTTGCGTACCTTTACACAATGGATATACTTTTCATAAGATAGTGTCTATAAGGGTTAAAAAAACTCATAGAAAATTGGAAAATGAAAGTCCAAGTAGAACACAATCATTCCTAAGGTTATTATCACCATTCCCCAAAAGAAGCATACTTATCAATTCTCGTATTTCAACAGGCAAAAATGGAAGGTAAGGAGACCAAAGTCTGTCATTTTGGCTGAGTATACTCTGGTGAATTGGTGGAGAAAGAGGACGATGCTTTCGTTAGTGAAACACACACATTATACCCATGCATCGAATATGAACGATATTTCACAATTCAAAACAATATAGTTTTCATATTTGTAAATATTTGAAATAAATGTATCGTATCGCAAGAGATGCAGACTGTATTAGAACCTGTTTTTCTAATGACATTGAGATGAAATTCAAGTAACTGCTACTCTGACTTCCTTCACTTGAAATCTTAATGCATTTCACCATTATGTCCCAACAAAGCCGGTGACATTTGACGTCACATGAGAATTTGCACAAATAAAGAACAGAGAAATATCACAAAGAAGACATCGAACGATATATGTTGGAGTGGAAATCAGTAAGTAGAAGTTGAGAGGACAAATCATAATAGACTAAGGCAGCGACCATTCATTCTTTGACTGGAGGGGGATATGTGTTTTTATTTTCGGACTAATATTTTTCTTATTCATTTTAAAACTATTTAAAAGAAACCCACACAGGAACGAACTTTTTTCTTTCTTTGAAAATCAAATATTAAATTAATTGTTTTCGCTCATATTCAAAGGCTGCAATACACTACTTACACAGTATAACCTGCATGTTTTTCCATTTTTGACGAACCTTTGAGATGTATGTCCTATATAATGAAGACTTTGGTATGTTACAGTTCATTACATTTTATCAACACTGGCCACTTCAAAATTAGCTACGAGCTCGTCTCAAAATCGGTATGAATATTTTCCTGTCAGTAAAGCCCATACGTAGCATAAACAAACCGTATCATAACCTATGCAACAAATAAACATATTAGTCATTCAGTCTCGATCCATTTCCACTAATATAAAGTGACTGGCCGACATCTACTATAATTTACATTATTTCATGACAATTAAAACAACATATTTAAGATGTACGAGTTTCTATCATCCAATTTTGCCGATAATTCTGTAAAGCGTGGTTTTTTGAAAGCCAATTAATACTTCAAATGGACATAGGTTTTGTAGCTAATTGAACTTTTATAGTGTTAAGTATGTGTAAGGTTTCAGTTTGTATTGCCTAACTATATCAATATTAATATAATTTCCCACGCTACACAAAGTCTGTCATGGCAGTTTAATTACTCGTTGAGCTAGACACATGTCCCAAATGTGTGTTTCCGTCCAAACTAAATGGCATATCTGTCGTTTTATTGTGTAAATTTCTACTTCCTTGAAGGTTTTAATTCTAATTTTGAGTTTTATATTTTTGCATTTGAAGTTGACGAACTGGAAGTCCCTGGCTAAATGGATTAACCTGTATTTGTGATTTTAAACAGATCCCACATGAATTTATTTCGTATCAATCAACCTGCAACTGATTTCTATTGAATTATGTGTTTAGTTAGAGCGGTGGAATAAATATTGCGACAATTAGTATTCGCCGCTTTTTTTAAACACAAAATGTTAAGTTATATTTCTTTTTTTTATTAATATGTCCAGGTCTTTTTCTCAATGACGGGAATCGTTCATATATCAAAAAAGGACAAATCTTTTTTCCAAACGAATATACATTGAATTTGAACTCCCACAGGCAGCAATACTAGTTGCTTATTAAACTGAAGAAAACAATATACAAATATGGGGATAGTTTTTCGTTACCATGATTCCTTTCGTACAAAAATAAAACGTATTCAGCTGTATGTTTCATGGAAGCACCTCTATATACAAGATACCGAAATTTTGCATCAAAAGCTCCAGTGAGTATAGTAAATCGGTGTGAACAAGAACAAATTTTATGTAAAAATAATGAAAATGGTCAAAAAGGTTATTATTTCGAGAACCAAAGGAAAGCCTTTTTTTTAACGCATTTATATCAAGGATATAATATATCTACGGTGTAATGTCTCAAAAGAGTTTCTATCGCCTACATGTTTTAAATGTTTAAAACATTTAAAGGTCACTATGATGTTCACCTTTTGATTTTTTGTTCCATGTTGAAATAGACAAAATGGTAATTTTTTTTGTATAAGTTATTACCAATTATAATACTTTAAGAAATGTCGATGGTAATTATTACCCTTACGACGAGACCAGAGCATTTCGGTTAAAAACTAAACAAAGTTTATGCATAAAGGCAAAGATCATAAGACATTCTGGTATGTGGGGGTGAGGGGTGATGCGGAAGGATTTTTTCTTTGACGGAATATTCATTTTTGCATCAGGATCACATTTGCATTAGTAAAGGTGTGAACCTTTGACTTTTTGCTAAAATATAAATGTTTATAGGAAAAAAGGGGAAGATGCAAATGTTTTAAAGGAAGTAGTGAATATAATTATCTAATACAATATATATGCGTGTATCAGCTACATGTCACGTTTCGTTAACATATCTGTTGAAGGTTAAAAAATCTTTTTTCAATGGTAAGTATGGGTTTGGTCATAGTGATTATTCGACGTTTAATGAAAGCCAGCTTGATATATTATTAATAATCCGATTTATCCCAAACTTATTCTTAACTACTAATGGTCACGATTGACGTTAAGATCAGTTATGTGTAGTTTGTTTTTGGATATAAAATAAGGCGACATTAGTTTACCGATGTTTAGATCTCGAAAATCGATTAGGAAGAGACAAAAGAGGGAATCGCATGAACTCCAAAAGGAGCGAGACAGGGTGTGTCGACAGGGTAAGCGTCTCCTGTTAAGCAAACCTCCCCCGTCGTGGACATGTGTGTGTAGTTTTGGATATAAAATACTCGTGCCTAAGATGAGTTTGTTGTATCTGAACGATTTTATTTTCAATATTTTGACAGTACGATAAAGTTATCAAATTAAAGAGGAATACCATAACATAATAGTTAGAGCTATTTTTGTGCAGAAGCCACACACTTTGTTTTGTACTTTAATTGGTTATCACAAATCGAACAATGTACGCAAAGAAAACCAATAAAAAAGCAAAAACTAAAGCAAAAACAAAAACGAAAAACGAAAACAACAAACATCAATTTAACAAGAGTGCACACGGTGAAATGTCTCGCCTGCCTTTACTGACCATTGATTTAATGTTAAAAGTCTTAAAGATAAAGGTTTTATTAAAAGCATTACAGAAACGTAACATTTTTAAAGATCTATAAAATGAGGTCAAGGTCAGATAAATCGTGTCAGACAGACATATACACCTTACAATTTTTTATACGTCAAATATAGTTGACCTATTGCGTATACTAATTGAAAAACAGACCAAAACACAAAAACTTAATATTGACCAACGAACCATAAAAATGAGGTCAAGGTCAGATTATACCTGCCAGACAGACATGTTCACCTTACAATTATTCCACAACCAAACATAGGTGACCTTTTGCTATAAGTATTTCAAAAAAAAAAAACAAAACACAAAAACTCAACATTGACCGTTGAACCATAAAAATAAGGTCAAGGTCAGATGATACCTGCCAGTCAGACATGTACACCTTACAATCATTCCATACACCTTATATAGTTGACCTTTTGTTTATAGTACTTAAAAAAAATAGACAAAAACACAAAAACTTAACATTGACCAATGAACCATGAAAATGAGGTCAAGGTCAGATGATATCTGCCAGACTGACTTGTTAGCCTTACAGTCATTCTATACACCAAATTTAGTTGACCTATTGCTCATAGTACTTGAAAAACAGACCAAAACACAAAAAACTTAACATTGACCAATGAACCATGAAAATGAGGTCAAAGTCAGATGATACCTGCCAGACAGACTTGTTAACCTTACAGTCATTCTATACACCAAATTTAGTTGACCTATTGCTATTAGTACTTGATATAGGAAAGAAATGACACTTTATATATTTGTATAATAATGATTTCTCAGTAATGACATGTGATAAAAAAATTGCATAATAACCGTAAATAAATGGGGAATATGTCCATGGGACACAGATGATACCCCTGCTTGCATATAACGTTATAAAGAGACAAAACTCAAGAACGGTAAAATTGACGCTTCCCACTTTTGTACTTGATCTGAGTTTTGTGGTAATAAGCATTGTGGATAAGTTTCATAACATTTGCTTGAGGCAAACTTAAGTTAGAGAACGGAAACGAAAAATTCAGCAATTTGTTTTTTTATAAAGGGACATAACTCATGAACGGTAAAAGTGACGCCACCAAAAATCAAACTTGATTTGTGTTTTGTGGCAATATGCATTGTGAATCAATTTCATAACATTTGGTTAAGGCAAACTAAAGTTAGAGAACGGAAATGATAAATTCAGCAATTTTTCCATTTGCAAAGGGGTATAACTCTAGAACGGTAAAAGTGACGCCACCAAAATTCAAATTTGATCTATGTTTTGTAGTAATACGCATTTTGTACCAGTTTCATAACATTTGGTTGAGGTAAACTATAGTAAGAGAACAGAAACGAAAAAAAATTAGTAATGTTTCCATTTGTAAAAGATAACTCTAGAATGGTAAAAATGACGCCACCAAACTTCAAAGTTGATCTGTGTTTTGTGGTAATAAGCATTGTGTGCAAGCCAGTTTCATAACATTTGGTTGAGGCAAACTAAAGTTAGAGAACGTAAACTAATTTTGGGACGTAAGTACGTACGTACGTACGGACGGACGGACGGACAAGGGTAAAACTTAATGCCCCCTCCACTACGACGGGGGCATAAAAACTGTACACATTTATGACTTAAACATTAAAAATTTCATCGAAATCGGACCTCAAATTAGTTTTTGACAATGTTTTTGAAAAACGTGTTTTCATGCGAAACAATAGCGGAATTTGGACAGGTGAAACACTTTTGACCTAAGAGTGTGTAGCATTACGATGTACCCGAGCAAATGAAATATATCAAGTAATATCACTATTTGAACCTCAACATAGTTAGACCAAGTAGATATAATATACTCAATAAGATAATGAAAGACTGTGGTAATGTAACCAAAAAAAATTAAGGAGAAGTATACGCATCATGTGTTGCTGTATTTAGGATTTTAATGAAATTTTGTATGCATTTAAAAATATGTAGTGGTATAATTCCAGAGATACATACAATAAAAAATTTGTGAAATAAGTCTAAAAATCTAAAATAATGTACGTGAAAATGGACGCAAAGATATTTTTTATTCCTTTTAAATTGTGAAATACCGTTACATAATTACAAATAAAATATATGCTGTAAACATTTTTTTTTAATGATATGCAAATACTAGAAATACCTTGATTCGTTTTTGCTGTCTAAATCAAGTTTGACTGGTGTATGAAGAAACCCCCATAAAAACTATTTTGGACGCTTTTTACACACTTGAAATAGAGACTTATTGATTTCCCGTGAAAATATAAATCTGGCGACCCATAAAAACGTAATATCATAAAAGCGAAATATTCATTGCAAAAACATATCATTTTAAACAAAATAATGTGCACGGGTTTAGAGAAATGACAATTCAATTAAATAAAAGGCATTTTGCGCCTCATTTATATATACATACATTCTATATATTTGCAAATCTTTTTCATAACCTTTTCATTGACTGTATATCTGGAAGTATGAATACTACACATCACATTTTTGTCGATATCCAAATGCTGTTCAACGAGTTCTAAATGCATAAAAAATTTCATCAAAATCCGAAATACTGTCCCATTACGTCTACTTCGCCTTAAATACGAGATTGATGTTATCTTTTCTGTCTGGCCGTAACATCCTTGTTTGGGATTTGTCTGCCATACATCATACTTCGGAAACCACAAATCAAGAAAAATAATCGGGTGCGTGATCTTGATGTATTTCGTCATGACATTCAGGATGACACGGAAACCACCAATTAAACATCTATATTGAAAACAATCGACTGACCATCTATAGATATACTATCATGTAAATGTCTTAAAAATCCTCACCTATCTTGGATTTAGATTTATTATCGGTATTGTAAGTAGCTCGACTTTAATCTAGGTGAACGAACATATTTATAACCAGTTAAGTGCTTGCTTAAGTTCTGGTATTGGAATGCAAATTATGCAATGATTCTTTTATGTAATTTGATTAAAACAAACTCAACAAATATACCAGGCTTATAAGTTGGTATGTCAGACGCGCGTTTCGTTAGAAAGACTTAAGAGCTCTAACGAATATTTTTTATATTTATGAAACTAAATGTTAGTTAACAAGATTAATACTCTGGGTTGAAATTTATGGTAAGTGATCAACATTCCCTAGTTTGAATATCTATGTAAATAGTATGCAGTTCTTATTTATACAAATCTCCTTAAGTATAGCATGACCAGATTGCAATACTTGAATACTGATAATACGGTACTAGTAGTTAATATCGTTGGCTTAATTTCATGTGTAAATGTTGGAATGTTACCAGCTTATATTGATAGTAACAGTCAAAATTCTGAAGCCAAACAGGTGTTGTTTGTAAAAAGTATTCTTGTTATAGAATTCATTACTCTAAATGTAGGAAATTGTAGCTAACTTATGAGTCTTTTTTTTTTAAATTCAAAGTAAAAATAAAAGATTTACTCCTCCCCCTCAACAAAACAAAACAAATTAAAAAATAAAAAAACAGAAAATATAAAAATACAAGTATACAAATCAACAAAATAAGATAATTTTGGTTCTAGATTCCAATTTGATATTACACCGTTTGCAAACTGTTGAAGGTGGGATTTGTATACCCTCTCCCAAAAGAACGTAAAGAAAGTTTTCTTCCATAATCATAATGTTTCCTTGTACATATTCTGTTTTAGTATCTGATGCGAATGATTTTTCTTAATTTAATGACGTTAGATATTAGATCTTTTCAAACATCTATGATATTTTAATCAAAACTATCAATAACATAAATGTGTCGGTATCTAAATATATTACCTTTTTGAAAATAAGAAAGAAAACATGTTACAAACCAAACTACGACAGACGTGCAGTCCCCTAAAACCTTATATATATAAGGCTAATTCAGTGAATAGCCCGAGCTGTACTTGTGGATGTCAAATATAAGATTCGATCCACTTTTTCTTAGAAAGTCCCGTTTACGTAAATTCAAGATATCAATCACGTGAAACTTTGTTGTTAGTTCCATGGAAATTTTCTAGCTCGAACAGACGTAAACAATGTTGAAAGAACGATCCATTTTAGAAAAATACATATTTATATACGCCATACTAAAAACTCATCAAAATACCAATCTTATAATTTTGTTCGCCAGATGCGCGTTTCGTCTACATAAAACTCATTCATCAGTGACACTCGAATCAAAACAGTTGAATGGCCAAATCAAATTTGAAGAGCATTAAAAACTGAAAATTCCAGAGGTTGTGCCAAATATGGCTCAACGCAATCTATACCTTAAGGTAGAAAAACCTCAACGATTCGATTGCATCTCGTTAAAAGTGCTCGAAACCAACTCTGTCTGATTCCCATTGCATATTTGGTGTCATCTTGGATCCTTATTATAATAATTATTTGGAGACGATTATTTTAGGTTGTTGCATCCGAAATTAGTTTTATATAGACACTTAATTGTATTGGTTTAAAATGATGGTTTTTGGTTCCTCATAGAAAAAACATTGACTTTGACATATTTATAAAAATGTGAGCGAAAATCGGGGTCTGAAATTGTAAGCATGCATCAGTTTGACTATCTATTTAATTTAAACTGAGACATACTACATGTACTTATACCATTTGTACATCATACCAACTACTGACCTAAATAAAGAGTTGTGTCTCAGCTTATATCTATGTAGTAGATACATTGTTTTTGCACTGTTCATCCGTCCGTCCGTTTGTCGGTTCATTAAAAAAAAGAACATTTGATGAAATGATGCATCTATTCTATTTTAGATCTGATTGAATGTTTTTTCGTCCTTTTTATCAAGAAGTTCATCGAAAGTACCAAGACCAAATATGTAAATTTTCATTGTCAACTTTATAAATAATACAAGATGGTCCTGTGTTATAGATTCTAGGTGCTGAAGTTGTGTATCATTTTATTTACCTGTTTCCTTTTATTTGTGTTTGTACTATTGTGTTCCTTTTCGTCGTATAACTCTTGACGTGACTCGGTATTTGTAAATCCAGCTTTCTGGTTTTTAGCTTTAGGCGTTCTTGGTTCAGGTGGGGTCAGAGGAGTGATTCGTACGCATGAACCTTTTATAGTGTTGTTTTCGAATTGTTTACCCATGTATTTATATTTTACTTTGTCGTGAAAGTGTATACTGGTATGACATTATGTTTTACTGTACTGTATATACTTTTAATTACAAAAACATTTTTTTTGTTGTCTACTTTGTCTGATTTATTTGTAGATTTGTTTACATTTTTAGGTCAGTTGTGTTGTATGACTGTGATGTATGTTTACAGTTTTGGCTGGTTTTATTGTCACATTAACCTTTTATGTCCGTTTGGGTTGCTCGCACAATTTTTTCAATATAACGGAACTATAAACATGTCATGCAAGTGGGAGAATAGATAGTTATAAAACTAGGTTTAACCCATCATTTTTTTACGGAAAATGTCTGTACAGTTTCATTCGTTTCGTTGATATAGTCATGTTTTATTTTGTCAGGTTTTATGGACATCCCCCTTTTTGAATGTACCTTGGAGTCCGGTAATTGTGTTAATACATTCTTGTATGATCATAGATGATGGTGCATGTCCTATTTTATTTTTGACAGGATTGTTATTTGGAGTTTCTCATACGAAAACACCCACTTCACTATTTCCACATATGGAAAATTAATTTGTTTATACTTTTTTTTATATATTTGAATGCAACCAATCAGCTCTTACGGATAGAAGTATCGTTGACAACAATACCAAATTTTTCCAATATTAATTTGATTTGTTATATAAAAACTCCTATTAATATCAAATCTGATTCAGCCTTTAACTCGTGCACAATGGTTGACGCTTGTACAAGATATTCTGCATAGTATATAATCGGTGCAGATGAGCAGCATAGAAGTAAAACTCGAAGCATTTGTAACATCGATTTTATTCATTCTACATATACGGGAAGTTTGTAAATGAATAATCTCCTACGATTTGTCTGGGACTAATAGATAAATTATGGTCCCAGTGGTCATTTTTGGAATATAAAGAAATCACTCAGAACTATTTCACATGTTCATTACATGTGCAGTTGTGCATTTCAGTTTTCTGAAGATCGGATCACTTTCTCCTGTTTTAGAGTAACTGTCGTTCGTAACATAGACAAAAGGAAGGGGAGAAGAACAAACCTTAATTGTAAACTGACAAAATCGAAAAAAAAGATAACACCAAAATGCGACAGTGTCACTTTCAATAAAGGCAGTAGTAACATTTTAGATTTTATGACCTTTTTGATAAACTAACTAAAAATTATAAAGCTCTATTTCCTACTAGGACTTCTGATAGGTCTGCACTCGGCATCTACGCTTTATTTTCTAAAGTTTTCCTTTTAAATCCTGCAAAACAAGTAACAAAGATTATATACGTATCTTCGCTTTACTTTTCAGATTTTTTGGTTTTAAATGCTCTTCAACTTTGTATTTGTGTTGGTCTTCCGACTGCTGCTTCGAGCTCCACTGGTGAGTCTTTTGTAGCCAAAAAGCGTGTGTTTTTCGTACCAAATTATAAGCCTGGTATCTTTTATGTGTTTTTTCGAGTAAATTTGCACGTTATGTATTATGTTTAGTCTGTTTCCTTACATACATTCTAGATCTTTCATTTCTGTATTATTTTAAAGAATGTTTTTCCCTATTTAACTTTACCTTTCATTGCTATAAACTTTAATCAAATTAATTCACAAAGTTCTACTGATGTCATCCAAAGAAATTGTTGTGGTTTTCCTTTTTTTTCTAGGCATCTGTTTTATATATAGAGGTTTCTTTTCTTTCTTTTTTTTAATTGTTACATTGAAATTTTTTCTCTAAGTATCTAGCTTGGAAAACTTGTTTCAAATACTCAGAGTTTTTGAAGATAAATATGTTTCCGAAGAAGTTTAAATCCACAGGAGAGTCAATCGGATGGCAATCCTTGTGATAATATCCGAAACTTGGTTGACATTCGGCTTCATTTGACCCAACAACTCGAGCACTGCCAAATTTCAAATACAATCATGAATACTTTCAGTTAAGAATGGATGAATTGCTACTAATGATGTTTGAATGTACTTCTAATTGGGAGAAGTGTAAAAATAAGCCCACCTATGGCGCTAAAAAAAAGAAGGCAGATTAATGTTTGGTGAGTATATTAAATGGTTCATAAGGAGATCAAAGCGTGAAAAACATCGTAAGAAATAAAAAATTTGCCATTATTAACGCAATTTAAAAAAAATCGTGACCCTTCTTTTCTTTCTTACAACAGCGCTGATAACATACTATCATTTGCCAATTTTAATGTCAAACAAACACAGTGAACGCTAGACACAAATAACAAAGCAGGTAAGTAAAGCTTGAACAGTATTGGTAAATGATATAAAACGAATAATATTTTAGTGAAATACAATAGAGAGTGAAATACTTACAGTCAAGTCATAGTAAAACCAATGGTTCGTGAATCAAAACACATGCCTATCAACTTTTCAAAATCTCCTTAGGGGATTTTAAGCGCAAAAGGACCACATGCTGCTCTTATATAGTCATGAGTGTATTTGATCAACTACTATATTGTTTGAATGAGTATTTATGTGCTTAAATACCCTTTTTACTCATTTGAATGCCTAATTTGAAGTGTTCGGTTCATATAATAAAAAATTTCAAAATTCAGGTTCAAAACAACACCTCCCATGGGGGATATCCACCATAAATGGTGAAGGTTGGCAGGTCTGGTACCATAGAAAACAAAAGATTGAGAAACAACTTGAAGTCCAACTGACAACATGGTACCAAAGACACTTCAGAGAGGTAAAGTTCATTACACAGAAATCTTAAAGATTGTGGAGCATTCTTCCAATTAATAACCAGTCAAAATCCGATGCATTGGAAAAGTTTTCCTAAACTAATGGATGCCATCATGTTACAAGCCAGTAATTTGTTTGGTTGTAAGTTATGAACTGGAAATGACTGACAGGATAGTGTCACCGACATTTGCAATATAGGTATCTTATAATAGTGAACCAAGACATGATCACAATTATTAACATTTTGAAATGATTGTCACCTACTAAAAACTTGATAGAGAATGGATGAAAAACTCTAAATACTAAAATTAAGTCCAGCTTTGATATTATAGATTATCACTCTTCTCGTCTTATATTCTGTCTACAAGTTTTTCTATCTTTTGACCTTCACCTTTCAACTATGAATTAGAAACCAAAAGGACTCTCCCAAGTCAGTCCCTCTCTTCTGTGCCACTAATTATCCTACTTAGTGGGACAAACTGATCATGTGTTGATAGATGTATTGCTCAATCTTATCAGTAACCCTTCTGTCTGGAGATGGAAAATTGGAAAGACTCTTTTCATAATTCTAATTGTCAAATAAGCGTATCATTTTTGAAATAAACGATTGCCAAACTTATTCACCATACTCAGCTTACATTATAAAAATAAGGAGATGTGGTATGATTGTCAATGAGACAACTATCCACCAGAGTTCAAATGAAGTAGTTTTAAGTAATTATAGGCATTGTATGGTCTTGAACAATGAATAAAACCCTTACCGTATAGTCAGCTAGATGTAAGCAATAATAGGCAACCATACAGCCTTCAACCATGAGTAAAGCTCATGAGGAGCTAAATTTGATGATGTTAGGATCATGCCAAAATAAATATTAGGAAACTGCAGAATCTATTCTATGAAAATTTAAAAAATGGAAAGACCAAACTCAAATGTGAAAAACAGCAAACTTATATCAAAAGATTAAACACTGGCATTGAAACAACAAGAACAACAATATTTTATTTCAAGAGAGTTACACAGTTAGCTATATAGCTAATCTACTATCAAACTGCTGTAAGGAGATCGAAAATTAGACACTCTTCAGTACCGCATTGTCTTGGTCAAAAAAGCAGAAATAGCACTATAAATATTTAACGAATTTATTCAAATATAAAAATCACTGTAAACAAATAACAAATACAAACTATATGAATGTTTTGAAGATTATCTTATTCTGTTAACTTGTTTACATAATTTTTTTAACCACTAATCTTTATTGTTCAAAACTTCTCAGATTCACAGAATAAATGAGCATATATCAAATATCAATAAAAAAATGTTTAGTGGTCAACTGTTGCCACATAAGAACAAGGCTTAGAAATAAAGACTGTAAGATACACTACCTTTCAGGGTAAACAAGTCATTTAAAATAGATAGAACTATGTATGTAAAGCTCTTCCTTAGTTACAAGTCTGTTAAGAAGACAGAAGCAATAGTTTAGGTCTTTTAATTGATAATTACAAATCTGTTGGGAAGATGTTTAGCAATGGTCTAAGCCTTTTTACACTGGTAGAAACTGGAGATGCCCTTGGAGCTTTTCCTGTCATTTGTATGTTGTTATTGTACTTTGATGATGATGTTAACACTTCTTTATTAGTATTCTGGAAAAGAGGTGCGTACAATTATGATACATCTGTGAACATATTAATAAAATTTTAAGTAGAAATAGAAATAAAATGATTTTATTTAAAACATGAAATGATATTACACACCTTATAGTGACTTTATAATCAAATTCATGAAAAGATAAAATTAAGATGACAAAATATGCATATATTTATTTTAAATAATTCATCCTTCCTGTTAAACAATGTGTAAGAAAAAAGACATGCTATTAATTCAAGAACATGACCTTTATGTGTATTAAATTTGTAGAAATTTGATGATTCATGAGAATAAAATACATAGAGCTAAGAGCTATCTGAATAACTTTAAAGGTTATTATCCTTGCACTTTCATTGGAAAATTTAGGGATAATGGTAATGTAACTCCTAGTATTACATTTGTTCTTTCATACTACTTTCTGTAAACCTTTCTCCTTTTTTCACTTTATTTTGTTTATGGATTTAATTCCTTTTAAAATACAATAATTGAACCACAATCTTTAGAATTTGCAATAAGGTTTCCAAATTTGTAACCTTGGATAAGACTTTTAGACTGAAAATCAACAAATTTAAAAAGCATTAAATTCTCTATCAATTTTTTAAGGACTTAGAATCCTTCATAGAATGATGGTACATCATCTGTAGATGTGCAATAAGGTTTTGGTTCCTAAAAGACCAGAGATTTTTGACTCGTTGAAAGTTTATCTCATAGAGATCAACATTATTTTGAAATTATAAGGAAACTAAGGTTTTAACTCCCTCAAGGCAAAGTTGACCTTATATGGATTTGGCTATATTTTAGGTCCATTTTGATTATATATATCTTCAACTGTTCTGGTTCTTATACATCCTTGGCATTCAAATATTCTGCTTTGAGCATTCCTGATGAAATTAAATCCAGAAAAGTGCTTCCAACTTATGAAATTTATAACGTGTTGTTTTCATTTAATTTTAAGAAACAAACTTTATATCTGTGACTTTCTACTGACATCACAACATTGTAATAAAACAGCGATTTTTGGAAAAACCTCAAAATTCCCTAAAAGTCAAGCTCCTATGTTGTTTTTCATTACTTTAAAGCTAGCCCAGCTTGTCCCACATAAATGCAAGATTTCAATATTTTGTGGCACAAGAGTTGTGATATGGCAAGCTTGGAACAAAGAGCCATTTAGTATTTGTATATGTGCAAAAAGTAAAATAACAAAAATACCGATCTCCAAGGAAAATTCAACACGGAAAGTCCTTTATCAAATGGCAAAATCAAAAGCTCAAATACCCCAAACGAATGGTAAAACATATTCCTGACTTGGTACAGGCATTTCCTTATGTAGAAAATGGTGATTTAAAGTAAAGCTTGTGACAATGAATTTGGACAAAAAATGCTCCATCATTTTGGTTTTGTTTTTATAATTTTCATTTGTTAATATCATTTTTATATATTGCATATCATCTTAAAACATTTAATTAAAAATGATCATTGTGAATAAAGGGACAAAATTTAAGATGAGAATGTTTATTAATTTATCACCTGGGAATTTTACAAAACCTGTTAAAAATTACATCAGTACCAAAGAACAAACTACTTAGCTGATGAAACCCTTATGGACTAACGGTCCAACAGCAGTACTATGGTATCACTCAGTGCTAGTAATTAAAAATAACACTTTAGAAATTTCGTGCCACTTGAAGTAAACCTTGAAATACATAATATTTGAAAATTAAAGTAAATCCTTACATTTTCTGTTTTTCTTTTTTGCTGTTTTGGTTCAGGTTTTTTGTTTTTATTCTTCAAACACTGATATAATCCTGAAGAGGCCATCAGAGGATTAAAACTATTAAATTCTTCAATCTACAAGTAAAAAGAAACATGTGAAAAAAATGCTTACTTTTGTGAATTGTTTGAAAACTGTTTCATAATCAGGTTTCAAATTAGTAATTTCATAACTTGCAGACAATTAATCCAAAGTCTGTATTTTGTTGCAACTATAAATCACAAAATATATCAAGCTGGTACCCAATAAAATATTGAATTTTACACTTCAAGATTTTCTGTACTTCTTATAAATGAAGATGTTAATACTTCTCTATTAGTATTCTGGAAATGAGGTGAATACAATTATGATACAACTGTCAACATATTAATAAAGTTTAAATAAAGAACAGAAATAAAGAGATTGTATTCCTAACTTGCAATATTAATACACATATAACACTGACTTTTATTATTATATTCATGAAAAGATTAGAGTAAGATGACAAATTATGCACATATTATAAAATTATCCAACATTTTTGTTTGCCGTTTAAGATTTGAGTTGGTTAATATAAAAATTATTTATTCTGCAGCTATATTTCCTGTTGTCTTTATTTCCTAAAAACAGTTACAAAGGGATATTGTGTACATTTTATGTCATGTTTAAAAAAAAACCAAAAAAAACAGGGGTTCATTTAGGGATGGAAAATACTTTTTATTATGGTGGCAACATTTCGTAAGGCTTTCATTGTAACCCTTTTAAGTTACAGTAAATAAAAATATTAGATCATTGCCAGAAAATCAGAAAATTATAATATTTTTTGGTTCTGGGCACGAAACTGTTGAAAGGCTTGGTAACCTAGCCCTTCCCCCATTTCTTATTTTCTCTTTTTTGGATGATACTCTGTATCTTGTTTTATTTCAACCAATCTGTATAATAAACTTTTGCAACAGTATTTCCTGGGTTCTATCTATTTGTAGCCCTACATTTTTTCCATGGTATTCGATGAAGACAAATTTGATTCTTCATCAATTTTCTTAGTCCTTGTCAATGTAAATCAGTTTTTTAGTCATTGTCAATGTTTATCATTTTTAAGAAAACAAAACATGAAATGAGTCTTTCCAGGGCTGTTACTTTCAAACTAAATTCTAAAACCAATGAAAAATTATTTTTTTTCTAACCACTATAAAATTTAAACAGCTAAATTATGTCGGAACTTACCAATAATTAGTTTAATGAAAATGCCAAGGAAGAGCTGTGACAACTACCAATTGTTTACATGTGGTGACAGTATACCTGTACCGTCATATCACCATAATTTGTTTTAGTTTTATAATATTATGACTTTTGTACTTTAAATGCATTAATTGATGGATACAAAGATGACTATAATGGATAAATATGAACTATTTTAGTTTATCAAACATTAGAAAGTGATGTTTGTATGGAAACCCTCTAGGGACAAAAGTAATCTAATCTGTATTGTTATTTAAACAAGCAGTGACTTTAATGTAAACAGTGCTTATTTTGATATTATTGACACACTTTGATGATTTAATTATGTTTTACAGCAATAAAGGCTTTGTTATGACATCATAGAAGTGCAAGTGAATGACATCATTGACCAAGTTAATGCTTATAGCAATATAATAATTATTTTCACATCTAGGATTTCTTTTAATATCCCTTATATACCTATATGGAGTTATTTCCTTTCAGAATGATAGGTCTTTCTTTTGAAGAAACAACCCGGCTGATACAAAGTGTCAATGAAATGTGCTTCAAGTATAAAATAAGGTAACTATTTACCCTGATTTAAATGCAAACTACAGTATTTTCAATGTCTAATTCATTTAAAAGTCATTGTGTGTTGTTGCCAATTGGGTTTTTACTGTACAATTTTCCATTTTTAATAGTCTTTAACGGTTTTAGGCAGGAACAATCCTTTCCTACTTTTTTTGACTGAAATACAACCCAAAAAAAATCTGAATTGCCGAGTTTAATTTTAGAAAAAAATAATCTGAAGTTTTGTTTAATTATCGCTACAACAAAGAGGCATTATTTTTTATAAAATTGTTAACAAGCCAATTTTATCACAATTTGTAGAAAAAAAAGGAGAATGTGTCTAAGGACACAAATGCCCCCGCTCAAGCTTGCCTTTCAAATGAAAATGGGGAGAACCGAAAGACTAGAAGATGGAAGGATGGATGGTCAAGGGTAACACCTTGCGGCGGGGCATAAAAATTGTATTGCCAGACAAAAGAGATAACACAATTATTCTGAATAATTTGTTTTAAATTCTTAAGAAAATAATCTACTAGATTTACCAAGGTACAAATGTCATGAAACAAGAGGAAAAACATAGCACCCCTTTAATGAAGTTAAGAAACTACTTACCATGTGACTTGTATTTTTCATACACTGAAACAATTCATTTGTTTCTTGCTTCATGCAATTAACATTTTAAATGCAACAGAGCAGTGATTACTAACGTTCATATCTAGATTAGTGAGATTTATTTTACCTTTTAATTGAGCCATATTGGGCTTGATTATACCAGAATGCAGAAGAAAAGAATATCCCACTTTAATTGATCTGTAAAATGAGATACAATTCCCTGCAAATCTTTGCAGAAATTATATTTGTTGACAGTATATAAGTAAAATAATGCAAATTTTAAGACTCTTCTTGTCATATAACACATCTTGGAGTTTCAGGATTGCCCAAATAAAGACCTCCCTATCGTCGGTCTTTCAATTAGTCAATCTTGACACCCCTTATTGTGTTAAACGACAAGAAAAATCTTTAAACTTATATAGTTAAAACATCCTTTTCAAACATCTACATCATATTTATATTATTTGTTGTCATTCTCCTCTGACTTAATGACTTAATGTAATTGTAACAACATGTGTTTACATTTTTCTCTAATACTAACGTGACTATAAATACTTTCCCCAACCTGTTGATGTCACATAATGATGTTGAGATTGTTATGGAAAACTACGGTATTGCCTATATTTTACATCAAATAGGTGTATTTTACCTATAATTGCTTTTATCTTTGTTACTTGAATTCTGTCGGATAGTTGTCTCATTGGCAATCATACAACATCTCCTAATATCTTTATATATAAAAGCTTTCAGCAATATACTTTATGACAACATCTTAGTAATTTTTGATATGATCATGAGTCCTGTGAGTACTAGCCACACATGGAGAAGGTTGCCTCCTCACATACACCGGTAATCTACTTTTGCCACATAGTATATATATATATATCTTCTTCATATAAATGTATATACTGTAAATTCAGAAATTATTGTTTTTTTTTTTATTTATGCGAATAATGGGACTGAGTGAGTTTCACATTAGAACTCACATTCTGATATCTGATACATGTATATGTATGCAGATTTTTCTGAAATCGCAATAACTATTTGCATTTTTGTCCTTTCTTCAAAAATCGCAATGATAAATGCAAGCAATAATTTCTGAATTTACAGTATTACATCAAACTGTCAGGCACCAAAGACAAGAAATACTTTTTTAGGAATGCTTTTTGTATTTTACATTAGAATGGAGATCACTGTATTATATTTTAAGCTTGGCCTACATTAAAAGCTAAAAATACAGTTATCTCATAAGTAACATTATACATTATTGTGTTTTTTTAGTCTCTATTTTCTTTGTTTGGTTTTAAAAACAATCAGTGAATAAGTGATCTTATCTAGATTTAAGTTGAAGTATCAAGTTTTACTGTGTTATGTCATCGACTTACAACACTTAACCGTGAGAAACCTTGAAATTCAGTAGAAACTGCAGATATCTTCTTAGAATAAATGCAATAAGAAATGTTAGCAACTTATCAATATGACTACTGAGTTTTAATACTGCATTGATTTCAATCCACACATTAAACATAATGTCAGGGATAAAATCTTGAAATCAAGGTAAATCTTTATGGTTGTAAAGACTTACATAGGGCAGACAAAATGATTCAAAGTATGGAATTCTGACATATCCTGGTAATCTTTATCAGATTTATTAGATGATGTTCCACATAATATAATGACAAACCTGATGTAAGGACGAACTTATAAGATCTAAAGATTCTTCTGTGGCACCATCTAGTGATGTCCCTGTCTGACATGGAAGTAACAACTCCTGTACAGCAATAGATTTAACCAACAATGTGCCATTAGGAGCAGGCAAGAACACAAAACTTCCATTGGGTTTTACTTCCTGGTCCGGCCGTGATCTGTTTGATACAGGATTTTCTAATTCGCCTATTAACACTTGATCCTAACATTAAGAAATTAAATTTTCAATTATTTTTTTTGATGCAGGATTTTCTAATTTGCCTATTAACATTTGAACCTAACCATAAAGAAATTAAATTTTCAATTATTTCTATAAATATTTCTTACATCGTTATAAATCATCAGCATAAGGTGACTGAATTTTAAGACAGTTACATGTAATTCAAAATTTGTCCGATGTTTCTTAATTTTTGTGTGCGATGGGTAAGGTTTTGCAACATAAAAAAATTTGTAATTAAAATTTTTAAGCATTATTTGTATGTAGCATTTCCTTAAGGTGGTACCAAACACCTTGACTAAAATTAATTTGCGTTTAATTTTCATAAAATTTTGACAAAATATTTACTTTGACCCTTTGACAAAAATATAAAAATTTCAAAAAACTTAAACCACACACTTTATTGGAAAAATTTCATTGGATATATAGCAGTTTGACAAACACTAAATTTGATCATTGAGAGCTTAATATTTCCTTCACAATAGAATGTGATTAAAACTTTACAGAGTTATCTCCCTGTAGTGTTATGTACCACCTTAAAAGGTCGTTATTAATCTTATGTTTCTGAATTTACAGTAATAAGGTGAATAAATATTTATCCTTCACTTATTGAAAGTCAGATGGTTAAAATCAAAATTCCATTAATTTGAAAAACTTAATCCAACAGATACATCATTGTATATAAAACATTCAATATGTAGGAGGATAGTACATACTGTAACCTTTTAAACTAATTCTTACTATTTATACCAGCTTATAGTATAATGCACTAATTTTTATATACAATGAGGAAAGAAAATAATGTGGTCTTGTTACTAAATCTTACTTTTTCTACCAGTTTTAACATAATGCATTAATTTTTATATACAATGATGAAAGAAAATAATGTTCCTTTTAAACTCAATCTTACTTTTTCTACCAGCTTATAATATAACATAATGTATTTTCCATACAATGACTCTGAATGAGGAAAGAAAATAAAGCAGTCTTTTAAAACTAAAACTTACTTTTGCTACCAGCTTTTAAACATAATGCCTTTTTTATAAAACGAGGAAAGAAATAATGCAGCCTTTTTAAACTAAATCTTACTTTTTCAACCAGCTTATAGCATAATGCTTTAAATAGCTGTTGATTTTTCTCAAGATCATCCCAATCTATTTTCCAACAGTTTGTGGCTAAAGCTATCATTGGCTGTAAAAATAGACACACCAGGTTACTTGCAAGCATAATAATAGATCTATAAAACAAAAACAATTTTGATTAAATTATATTGATATGGGATTTTCTAATGAGTTTTTCAATTTAAACTTTTCAGAGAAAAGTATTTCTAAATATA
This sequence comes from Mytilus californianus, assembly GCF_021869535.1. Classification (NCBI taxonomy): domain Eukaryota; kingdom Metazoa; phylum Mollusca; class Bivalvia; order Mytilida; family Mytilidae; genus Mytilus; species Mytilus californianus. The sequence continues at coordinate 83,291,054 of NW_026262712.1, forward strand.
ACTAAAGAGGCTTTAAATTGCCTACAGAATTAATAAAAAAAACAAAAATATGGTTGAATATCTCTTTTCACACATCATTGTAAATGTAGATGCCATTTGTTGCTATGCCATACTAGGTTAGGAGGAGGATTGAATTCTCAAGTTTGTTAACCCTGCTGCATACTTCATGCACTTGAGCCTATAGGACAATGCCAATTGTAGTCTTACAATTGTATCTGTTTTTAATTTTATATAATTGACCAATATATATTGTGTTGCCAGTGGTTTCTTTTTAATTTTTCACATCTGATTTAAATGGATTTTGGTAATTCTTTTAGGCCCTGTGTGATCATATAACTTCTATTATCATTTTCATTTTTTACCAGGTGTCTTATGTAGTTTACCCTAAGTATGGTGACCATTTTTGACACCTTATGATTACCTACATTTATGCTGGTAATCATAGCATATCTTTGGAATTTTGGTACATGTATAGCCAATTGTCAATATTTAGTATATAATTACAAACAAAAGTGAACCAACGCCTGGTAATTCTGTAGTAAGGTAGAGTCCCTGAAGTGGATACCTCGGGTATGCAGAGTCGTTATGATAAAGCACATAAAATGTAAAAAGTCTTATAACAACAACACTTTAGGGACTGCTGCAGAAAATTTATTTATCGACATGTTTCGGTGCCTAGGGCACCGTCATCAGGATACAAATAATACATCGAGCAAGCTTAAGTATAAAATCGGGTTGTGTAAAGACAATGTCATAGTGTAGTGGTAGTTATGAAAGAGGAAGTGAAAGTATAATTGTTCAATTTTACAAACCATTCCATATACAATAGAATCACACAAATCTTGTGAAGACAGAAGTCCAAGAATTTTGATCTTGTAGATGGGGATAGACATCCCTAGAGCTTTACTAGTGGATGGGAAGGTCTTCATTGTGGCAGAATCTGGATGGACAGTCTAAAATAAAATCAACGCACATACAGCATATGGTGTATACAATTAGGTTTTTAAGATTAAATGGCCAATATCCCCCTACAATATGTGCTGAAACTTTCCATATCATTTACATTTCCAATTTTAAAAAAAATAATATCTTGGTGCTGATTTTCAAACTAGGCCAACATTATTGTTTGTGTACTCTTTTGGCATACATTTCAATGATCTCACACACAATGTTAATTTCCCCGAATCAGTTACATTTCCAAGCGGCATAACTTCACCAAAACTGCTCGATCAGAGTTTGTTTTGAAATTTGTCCATGATATTGCTGATGATAACCATTGACGTAAATTTCAATCAACTCTGCTGAGTATTGTAGGTGTGAGAGCTCTTACAATGTTTATTTACAACATTATCTATAATTCCAAGTGGTACAACTCCCCCAAAAATTAATGGATCATTGATCTTATCTGAAATGTTGCAAATTCAAACTTTTGACATAAAGTTTATCAAACTCTGTCAAATTATAAAGTCATGAGAGGGATCTCAATGTTGATTTTCAATTTCATTTCTATTTCTATATTTTTTCAACTATACAACTATAAGATATGATTCCCCCAAAAATTATTGTTTGGCTTAGATTTTCTATCTTGTCTGAGGTATTGCTGAAGTGAACCTTTGACATACATTTCATTTGACATCAATAAAAGTTGGCACAAGACTCATCACAAGTCAATTTCCATATTAATTACATTTCCAAGGGCATTACTCCCAGAAAAAGAATCAATCAGCCCAGATTTTGAACTTGTCCAAAATATTGCTAAAGTAAACTAATACAAAAATTTCATTAAAAACTTATAAAAACGGTAGGTATAAGAGCACTTACAGTGTCAGAGAGACACAAGCTTAGCTTTATGACAGGGGGAAAAATCAGCTCAAAAGCAAAAGCTCTCATTGAACTGAAGCACATCAAAAAAATATTTTCCATTGACACCAAAACCCCTAAAAACATATGGAAAAGCATAAAATTGTTACAAACATAATAAAAGATGGAAAAAAATCTAACCTTCAAACAGATATCCACAGATCTTATAAGTAAGTATATATGTACACAAAGCTCAATGATGCCCAACTATATATACGGCTATGGATTTACCTCAATTTGACCATTAGTAAGTATACTTACATAGATGTAGTACAAAAATAGTGACAACTTATATCTTAATCCGAACTAAAAGAGCATTTCTTAGTCCTATCAGCTTTCCTGGATTAAATTTAGACAGAAAGTTAAGTTAATACACAGAGATGTGGATTTTTTAACTAGAGGCTCTCAAGGTGTAATACCACCATTGATTTTCCCCTATTAGTCTTTGTTAAATTTGCACTTTTCAAAAAATTGTGCAAAATTTATCTTTGTTTCAAATAAAGAAATACTTGGCATGAGTAAAGTTTTATCCTGTCCAGTACTATAGAAAAAATTTCACATAACATTTCATTGCATATAAGAAAATAACCATCACTGAAAGTTAACCAATCAAATTTTCCCCTTTTTTTAACCTGTGTACAAGCTTTAGTAACCATGTAACCTCAAGTTTCCAAAATATTCTATAGAAACCCCAAATAAAAAAATAATGGTGCTTTAAAATACCCAAGATATATGTTTATGACCCAGAAATGTTTTACTGCAATGACCAATTACCTACAACTGTCAAATTCAAAGGAATATTTTTTTTCGACCTATTTTTGTATGCAACCGGATGTGACGTACTATGTTTGGTGGTATTACACCTCAAGAGCCTGTGTCGCTCACCAGATTCTACTTTGGTTTTGGAAATCATGTAAAAATAGATTAAAATCATAACAGGTACCCTAATAATGATTGAGGCCAAATTTGGTTTACCGGTAATATTGGCCCTGTAATTAAATAAAAAATCCTGGAGGCCATCTTGAACAGTAAATTGGCAACAAAGTAGCAACACTTCATCAGCACCTCATAAGGAACATTTATGCCATGTTTGGTTTCATTCCATTCAGTGCACCTCTAGAAGAAGCATTTGTATGTATTTTCCATAGGGTCTTATGTTAAACTAAGTTCCCCTGCTGGCGGCCATCTTGGATGATGGTTCGGCTACAAAGTGACAACACTTGGTCAGCACCTCATAAGGAACATTCATGCCATGTTTGGTTTCATTCTATTCAGTGGTTCTCTAGGAGAAAACATTTGTATGTATTTCCCATAGGGTCCTATGTTAAACTTACTCCCCCTGCTGGCATCCATCTTGGATGACAAATCAGCTACAAAATAACAACACTTGGTCAGCACCTCAAAAGAAACATTCATACCATGTTTGGTTTCAATCCATTAAGCGGTTTTCTAGAAAAAGACATTTGTATATATTCCCCATAGGGTCCTTTATTAAACTAAGTTCCCCTGCTGGCAGCCATCTTGGATGATGGTTCGGCTACAAAGTGACAACACTTGGTCAGCACCTCATAAGGAACATTCATGCCATGTTTGGTTTCATTCTATCCAGTGGTTCTCTAGGAGAAAACATTTGTATGTATTTCCCATAGGGTCCTATGTTAAACTTACTCCCCCTGCTGGCAGCCATCTTTGATGACAAATCAGCTACAAAGTAACAACACTTGGTCAGTACCTCAAAAGAAACATTCATACCATGTTTGGTTTCAATTCATTAAGCGGTTTTCTAGAAGAAGACATTTGTATATATATTTCCCATAGGGTCCTTTGTTAAACTAAGTCCCCTGTTGGCAGCCATCTGGGTTGATGGATTTGCTACAAATTAAACACTTGGTCAGCACCTCATAAGGAACATTCATGCTGTGTTTGGTTTCATTCTATTCAGTGGATCTTCAAAAGAAGACATTTGTATATATTTCCTGTAGGGTCCTTTGTTTAAAAATGAAGTCCCCCTCTGGCAGCCATCTTGGATGATGGATCAGCTTCAAAGTAACAATACTTGGTCAGCATCTCATAAGGAACATTCATGCCATATTTGGTTTCATTCCATTCAGTGGTTCTCTAAAAGAAGACATTTTTATGTATTGTCCATAGGGTCCTATGTTAAACGAAGTCCCACGCTGGCGGCCATCTTGGATGATGGATCGTCTTCAATGTAACAACACTTGG